>NW_026294573.1:86168021-89048021 GCF_007827085.1 Peromyscus californicus insignis | reverse complement strand
GCTGGTGGTCCTGGGTTCTATAAGAAAACAGGCTGAGCAAGCCAGGGGAAGTCAGTGAGCAGCACCCCTCCACAGTAACACACATAACAAGGTAACATACATATCTGCATTAACACAAGTGTGGACTGTGCATTGTACACAAGCCAGCCAAAGATGATTTTTTTTGTTTTATGTTTGAGCAGGTAATATACATCACCTGTCTTGTAATTTTTATAGGTTTATTTTTTATGTCTGTGACCAGGATTTTCGGGGGTTCTCCCCCAATCAAATCTGATCTCTATCAACCTTGAACAAATCCACAGCCTTTTGTTTCCTATGGAAACAAAAGCATAACCTCTTCCCCAATGTAACATATTTTTTACCTATATTTTGAAGTTAAGACATTTTAAAAATACATAGGTTGGTTTAAATTAGTAGTTTTATAATTCAATGTCTCTCAGCAAGTATTGTTTGCTCATCAGCAACAAAAAATTTAAAGTCAATACAACACCATACATAATCCAGACTCCCTATGTATTTCCCATCTCTATGTGGCTTATTCTTTTTTATTATTTATAAATGATTTACTCTTTTCTATGACTATCTACCAATTTTCTTTTCTTTTTTAAGCCTATGCACATTTTTTAAACACACTGTAACCTGTTTAGAGGTGGTTTTTTTTTTTTTCTGTCTGGATTTGCTTTTATCTGTAACCTTTTCTGTCTGCATGAGCAACACTTAAACTGCTGCATAGCTTAGCTCATGGTACGCTGGCAGATCAAGCTTGCAGGCAATGGCCAGGAGAAGTGTCTCATACCATGGCCCGCATGAGAGACTGCAGGACTAGGGAGTTGCACTTGACTCCATTTTTGTGTGTTTAGAAACTTTTTTTTTAAAGCTTTCTCAGATCTTATGTGGAAATATGTGCCCAGATGTTGCGTTTGTCTTTCTCTATCCTACCAGCCAGCTCCCAAATGATGACACAGAGACTTATTAATTATGAAAGCTCAGCCGACAGCATAGGTTTGTTTCTAACTAGCTCTTACAACTTAAATAACCCATTTCTATTAATTTATGTGCTGCCACGTGGCTCATGGCTTATTACCTCATATCCCACATGTCATGCCTCCTCCACATCTGGCTGGTGACCCTGCCTTCTTCTTCCCAGTGTCCTCTCTGCCCCAAAATCCTGCCTAGCTATTGGCTGTTTAGCTTTTTATTAAACCCATCACAGTGACATATCTTCACACAGTGTAAAGGAATATTCTGCAACAGTTTATTACTTAAATTATTGTTCACATGCAAATTTTATACCTATACTTGGACCTTTCTCAATAATTCCAGACTAGCCTATCCAACGAATTCCTCGATATGCCACTACTTAGAATCCTGAAAAGAATCATCATGTCTAAAATACAAATAAATCATGGTTCTTCTTAATCCCAAATTGGTCCTCTGAGGATTCCCGGTGCCAGTAAATGTACCAGTAGCCTTCTGTCCTACAAAGCAGTCCTCTTTGACACCTCCACTTACTACCTATGTCTTCTAGACATTAACTCTTTCAATATTGATGTTATTTTTCAAAATCCATCTACCATATTTTTTTAACCACAGCCACCATGATGTTTCAAACTTCCAGCAACAGTAAATAGCTCACTATAAATTTCTCCTACATGCTTACCTTGTGTTGTCTCAGTTTCCTGAAATTTGTTCTCCATATTATAACCAGAAGAACTGCTATAAAAAATGCTAAATATACCAGGTAGTGGTGGCAGATGCCTTTAATCCCAGCACTTGGGAGGCAGTGGGAGGTGGACCTCTGTGAGTTCAAGACCAACCTGGTCTACAGAGTGAGTTCCAGGACAGCCAAGTCTGTCAAAAAAAAAAAAAAAAAGCTAAACACCTGCTCAACCAAAGTCAACGGTTGTTGGACGTTCCTATTATCTTAGATCTGTATGGTGTAGCTTCAGCCTACCTCAAATAGGCTCAGCGCCTGCCAGTCTTCCCTTTCTCCCATACCTCTGCTACCTTAACCTTCTTTTGGTTCCACATACAGAAAGATTTCCTTGTTCCTCTGGTAGAGAGGGGGGCACTTTCTGTTCCTTTCACATCATCTACCTGTCCTTCACATATCACCCCATAACTCAATCTCTATTTCAGTGGTGCCTTCCAGAGAAAGAGAGAAAGAGGCCACAAGGGCAGTCCATGGATTTCTGTTTACACCGAGGTCACTTATCCATGAATGAGACATCTGCATTCCTATGTAACTACTGAAGTGAATTCTAAAGTTAGGTTATTTAAATGAGTCTAAAAGTTACATCTGTTTATATTGTTGAGAGAAAGCAATACTAAAAACACTTTCATGTTGTAATGATTTTTTAGTGATGAATCAGAGCTTTAAGGGACCTGTGTTATTTTGTGACACCTGACTCTCCTCTGTGCATAGACAAATACTTCTTTTGTTTGGAACACAATTCCAAACCATCAGACACAGCCAATTATAAACACCTTGGAGTATTCTTTCATTCAGAGTACATTTCTCCATCTCAGTCATTAAGTTGAGCAACTGTATTATCAAAGTCTTGCTTTAATCATTCCTAGTATTGAAATAGATAAGTATTTTCTAACAGTGTGTCCTTCTATTGGGAAAGTAAGGTGGCTTGGTTTTAAAAGTTCCACACTAATTAGATGGGGTGATTTTATCAGTCCCGCCACCACCAAGGTTCAGAGAACATTGTGGAGGAGAAGGGGGAAAGCATGTAAGAGCCAAAGGACGGGAAGAAGAGCTGGGAAATGCTGTCTTCTGGACACGGTGTGGGTATCACTGTGATGTTCTCACAGCAGCTGTGTACCCACACGAGATCAAACCGGCCTAACACTGGTGTGTGTGTATGGGTGGATGACCTCAAGACCCCATGCCTCACTAAGGAGCTAGTGACAGTAGAGAGTTGCTGGGGAGGGAAGCCATTCTTTTTTTTTTTTTTTTTTTTTTTTTTTTTGGTTTTTCGAGACAGGGTTTCTCTGTGTAGCTTTGCGCCTTTCCTGGGACTCACTTGGTAGCCCAGGCTGGCCTGGAACTCACAGAGATCCGCCTGGCTCTGCCTGCCGAGTGCTGGGATTAAAGGCGTGCGCCACTACTGCCCAGCGGAAGCCATTCTTTTATTGAGGGTGTGGCCGCTGTTTCCCATGCTACAGTAGATGGCCCACATTCTCGCACACATAGGCAGTATGAACTGGACTTAGTGTGTTATCAGAAACACCAAGAAGGCTGAAGCTTGGAGGGGATGGTGGAAGAAGTAAAAAAGGAGTTGGAAGGAGACGTGGGAATATATATGATCATATTTCATTGTACACACGAATGAAATCTCAAAAATAAAGAAAAATGTTAATTCCACGCTAAGGGGACTGGAGAGGTGGTTTAGTGGTTAAGGGCATTTGCTACTTTTACAGTGTACCAGAGTTTGGTTCCCAGCACCCACACTGAGTGACTTATAAACCACCTGCGACTCTAGCTCCAGAGGATCTGACGCCCTCTTTTGACCTCTGGAGGCACCTGCACACATGTGCACACACACACACACACACACAAATCTTTTTTTTTTAAATTCCATGCTAAAAACTGATAACAACTTTATTTTTAAAGGTCTAGATGAACACACTTCTCATCACCACCAACCACCAATAGCCGTAAAAGAGATGTTCAATAGAGGGATGGCCAAGTACCTACTAAATAGCTATCAAAGGTTTGTTACATGTATATTGCTATATGAAAGATGTTCATGGAACACTTAGTCCTTCACAAAAGGTACACTGAATGTCTCCTCTGTGGAGACATTGTGCTTAGTCCTGGGTATACAGTGATAAAGAAAGCTGATACAGTTCTTGTTGTAGTGAACCTGCAGGGCAGTGAAGAAGATCATCAAGGAAACAAAATTAAAAACTACTATTCCAGCCAGGCAATGGTAACACATGCCTTTATTCCCAGCCCTTGGGAGGCAGAGGCAGGCAGATCTCTGAGTTAGAGCCCAACCTGGTCTACAGAGTGAGTTCCAGGAGAGCCAGGGCTACACAGAGAAACCCTGTCTTGAAAAAACAAAAAACAAAAATTACTATTCCATTACAAGTTGTGATTTTTTTGTATGTGTTTTTGTATGTCTAAGAACATATATGGATGGGTACGTATGCACAAATGTTGAAGTCAGAGGATAACCTCAGATATTGTTCCCAAGTACATACAATCCACTTTTTTTGAGACAGCAGCTCTTCTTGGCTTGGAACTCATCAAGTAGACTAAGCTGGATAGCCAGCAAGCCCAGAGACCCACTTGCTCTGAATCCCCAGTTCTGAGATTACAAAGATGTCACAGCCCTGCTCCAGCCTTTTTTTTCCTTTTTTCTTTTTTTTACATGAGTGCTGGAGACTAAGTTCATTCCTTTGTGCTTGCATGGCAAGTACTGTGCCAACTGAGCCTTCTCCACGTCTCACAGGTGGGGAACCAAGAGAAAGTGTACACTGGTTACACCAAGAATTTGAGTGTATCTAAAGTAAAGGATGTGAATGGCAAGCAGTCAAATCATGGAAGTCTTTGCCTACCATCATAACGACTTCCAGTATTACGTCAATGGGTAGAGAAGCAACGTGATCAGAATTTTCTAGAGCATAAATCTGGACATGTCATCACTCATGAAAGAATTGACTCAATTAGAGATAGTTCTACCTTCTCTGTCAAATATTTCTCTCTTTTGTCAATGCTTGAAGAGCATCCCTTACCTGAGACTCTGTAAAAGTAACAGTTGTAACTATGTTGCTGAGGTGGAACCTAACCCAGAGAAAGAATGGACCATTTACTAATAGTTAACTTCAGTACCACATACAGTCTGTAAAATGTACCTGTATCTTTATTTATCATTCACAGCAACTTTATGAAACATGCAGCTGGATCACTATTGCCTTAGCGGAGCTCTGCTGAAGAGCTAGCTGCCCAGTCTCTCCCATGTTCCTCTTCTGACACTTGCGATGCCTGTCTGTCCTCTTCTGGTCATATGCCAGTCAGAAGATTTGGTCCCATGTCAATGTGCTCACCTCCTTGTAGCAAAGCAGATATATCACATGGGGCTGCTCCACCTCTGTGTTTCCAGGTTCTCTTCAGTGTCATGCTTTCAGTTAAGATTTCATCTGTCTCTGTCTCCATTATTGTTTATATTTAGCACAATTGTAACAAGTTCGAGAACAGACAATTCAGTTATTCTAAAGGCAAATTTAATACCAGTCTAGTGAAAGCCTGCTCTAAAATTTCACCTCAAAAAATGCCATTGAAAGTAGCAGGGAGTGTTTGTACAATTAGACTGGGATGGCTGAGGTGTCTATGGAAAAAAAATGTTGTTTCTAGAACAAAAGTTTCCATGATAGCCATTGTGAAGTCAGTCATCCAATGAAGAAAAATACAATGAATGAATGAACAGATTTAATACACAGAAAGTATAATTTCACAGGGACAGGTTTGCCTAGAAAAAGCAAAGTTGGCAGGCAGGTATGAAGCGGGCCTTATTAGATCCTTCCTCGGGAAGATGGGGTTTTAATGAGCACTAAAGAAGCTACCACCACGGAGCAGAATAAGCGCTGCCCAAGAAGTCACAGGGGGACTGTCATCAAAGTTTGCACAGTGCAGTGTTGACCAAGTCTTTTCATTTTCCTTTAATTTCATTTCCTTGCTTTCAAAATCAAGCCAACATCTTTATTATTCCTTTAGTTGTTTGGTTTATATCTTTAGGCTCCTACCCCATTCTACAAGTGATTGGAACAAAGAAGATATTTCTTCTGGCACTAAGATTCACTGACTACATTTATCTAAGTTTGCTTTTGCAGCAAATGTTCAGTGACTGAATTGATGCCCTCCCAACTATGAGGCACCAAAGACAAGAAATATTAGTAGGTGAACATTGGGACCTACTACATCCATAATAAATTACTCTGTGTACAAATACCTCATGACTGTGAATTTTCAGAGCTAATATTCAGGTCAGAATCCAAAAGGGCTGAATGGTGTTTAGAATTTCTCTGCTGAGTTCTGCCAATGGCAAATCCTTGGGAGAGTCACACACTTGGTACCAATGGCACCTTGCCCAGCAGTTTTTTCACAGCATCTTTTACTTCTTTGTTTCTTAAGCTGTAAATTATTGGGTTCAACATAGGGGTAAGCACTCCATAAAGCAATGAGATGATCTTGTCTATTTCTTGTGAGTTTGATGAAGAAGGCTTCAGGTACATGGAGAGAGCAGCTCCATAATATAAGATCACCACAGTCAAGTGTGCACCACAAGTTGAAAAAGCCTTGTTTCTTCCCTCTGTTGAACTGATTCTCAGAATCGTAGAAAGGATGAAGCCATAAGAGATGCAAATCAAGAGCATTGGAATGGGCAGAAGGAGAATACTGACCACCAGCATAACCATGTCCATGAGTAGTGAGCTCATGCAAGCTAATTTTAGCACCGCCAGAATTTCACATGTGAAGTGATCGATGACATTTCCACAGAGGGGAATCTGCAGGGCAAAACTAGTTTCCAGCAGGGCAGTGAGACAGCCTGTCACCCAGGAGACGGTGGCCATCTGCACACAGACTTGCCTGTTCATGATGATGGGGTACCTCAGCGGGTTGCAGATGGCCACATAACGGTCATAGGCCATCACAGCCAAAAGTATGCACTCCGTGGATCCCATGGAAAGGGATAGGTACATCTGCACCACACACCCAGAAAAGATAATGGTTTTCTTGGATGACAGCAAGTTCACAAGCAAAGTGGGAATGGAAGCAGATGTGTAACAGATATCCATGAAAGAGAGGTTTCCAAGAAACAAGTACATGGGGGTTTGAAGGCGCGAATCCAGGACAGTGATTAAAATAAGAGTACTATTACCCAGGAGGGTAACCAAATACATTACAAGGCTGAAGACAAACAGAACAATCTCTAACCTTGGGTACCGGGAAAATCCCTCCAGGAAAAAAAGGCTCCAAACAGTGAAATTTTCTCCTTGCATTTCCTTCCTAGCACCACCACCGATAGTTATCTAGTAAGTCTTTTCATTTCATCTGAGGAACGTAAGTAAATGCAATGTTCGTTTAGCTAGGAAAGTACAATTTCACCACACACACACACACACACACACACACACACACACACACACACACACATTACAGGATAGTGTGGTTTTTTAATCTAAGGGGAAGAGACAGCTTGATCTGTTTGATTACTCCACAACTAGATTTAGAAAACAATGAATTAGAATAAAGAAAGCCAATTTAATATTTTATGTCAGCCCATAATCCCATCCTTGGAACAGCAGGTTTTCAATAAAAGTGTGAAAGTGACCAAATGAAGAAAAATGTAAATGGACATTGGATAAGTCCATTTTTTTTTTTTTTTTGGTTTTTCGAGACAGGGTTTCTCTGTGTAGCTTTGCGCCTTTCCTGGAACTCACTTGGTAGTCCAGGCTGGCCTCGAACTCACAGAGATCCGCCTGGCTCTGCCTCCCAAGTGCTGGGATTAAAGGCGTGCGCCACCACCGCCCGGCTTGGATAAGTCCATTTTGAACTTTGTAAATTGAACACAATTTAGCAAAGTAGGTCACATACTTGAAGAGGTGACAGCTCATCCTAAAAATCAGGAATGCTCTTCAGTGGATGAAGGAAGGAATGTTGACAGAAATGAATGAATTTTAAAACAAACTCTGAGGAAGAGGAGGAAGAGAAAGAGAAGAGAAGGGGGAAGAGAGCAGAGGGGAAGGGAGTAAAGAAGAGAGGAGAGGGGAGGGAAGGGGAGGGTAGGGGAGGGGAGGGGAGGGGAGAGGACTAGGTCTAAATGAACTTTGTCTAGTTAACAGCTTATAAAACTTGCTTCAAAAAGGATGATATTGTTTAAAGCATTGTGATTACATTTAAGAACCATTTTATAAGTGAAGCAAAAAATCTCACCTCATTTAAACACTGATATATCCATTACACAGTTTCCTCCAGTATTGAGCCCCATACTTCATACTTAAAGAGTTCTAAAAAAAAAAGTTTATACAGGTAATTCTCTTACTATGTCTTAAAATCAATGGATTTCTAGGAAATGTAGAAATTAAAGTCTTTTAGAAAATTTATTTAAGAGTTCTTTGAAAATAGAATTAAGGATGATACAAGTTGTAAAAGAGGCACTTCAGATTTTATTTTTTCCATGTTACATTAACAAAAGTTATTCCAGAAAACGTACCTTGCTTTTGACTTCCACTGCTCATTATCACCTTCAAACTTTTTCTTTCCCTTCCGATCCTCTACAATCTTTCTTCAAACACACATGCTCTTAAATATTCCCTTCACTGCCATCCCACCATGCATACTGCTATCTCTTCACTTTTTCATAGAAAAACCCACCCATCAGATGCTCAATGTTACAATAACTCAGCCTTCGTTTCCTTTCCTTGTTTCAGGGTTTTGGTCACTACAATCAGCCTTCTCCTCGTTCTCCACCTTTAGAGTTGACATCCTCGGAGATGGTGGACAGAGTAACAACACCACAATGTCCTATTGTATCGATGCTAGAGACATACAGTTTTTCAAACCGCCTCCATCACATTACATCATCTTCCCCTCTCCCTCCATCGTTGCTCATTTCTACTCAGTTAACAAGTGCTTTCATTTATTTTTCCTGTTTTACTAATTAATTCCTAAGCAGCTTACACTGCAAGTCCAAATATTATCAGTAACACCAAATACAGCTTTAGTATCCCAGAAAAACTTCAGAATTCCTCTTTTCTATGATAACCAAACATAGTTTTTTTCTTCTCTTCTTAATATTTTCTTCCATCAATAATAGTTAATTCTTACATTAGTTGACAAATTATTTCTTGTGAATTTTTCTGTAAAATTTAATACTTAGTAAAATCCCTGTCAAGTAAATTATTATAAAAAGTTATTTTAAAGAAGTAAATTATATACTGCTGTTAAGACCAACATTAGCGCTTCTTCTTCTTCCTCCTTCTTCTCCACACACGTGTTTCCCACAGGCCTGCTCACTCTCTGTCCCTTTAATAAAACTCTTGTTAGCGGAAAAAAAAAAAAAAGACCAACATTAGCTTGGGTGTTCAGAATTTGATACTTTTGTACTGCACAAAAATAGTAACCAAGGAAAAATAGTTCTCCCACCTGAATTCTGTGCTATAAATGCCAAATAAAAATGTTTTATTATATACTCGATAAGTTATGGTTAGTTATTTCCAAAGAAGAATGAATATACATGTGTGTTTAAAATGTGAAATGTTACAGAAAAATCAATTATGCAATTCATTTCTTTCAAAATGACCTGCTGTTACCAACATAACCAAAACTACCAAAGGATCACAACTGCAATACCATGTAAATTTAAATCACTTGTTGTTTTGGGGAATACTTGTTGTCCCTGAACAATTTAAAGTTCAGCAGCAATAATATACAGAGCTTTGAAACTTCTCATCCTTCAGGGATAATGTCCCAAAGATGCAATTATATCAAACTTTTAAAGACTTCAAAGGCAAATGACAGGTCCTTCAAAGTACTTGCAAAGATCTCATAAAAACAGTTTTTTATTCCTCCTTCTCCATCAATCCTTAGTAGGTCAAAGATTTTTTTTTTTGTAAATGGCTGTAATATAGAATACTCAACAGAAAATATGTTCTAAGATATATAATTTTTTATTTGTGAAATTATTTCCTAGTTTTCAGAAATTAAGGGCATTTGTTCTTTTAAAGCACAAACAAGTCACTGAGTGTCTCCACGAGGGACCAGAAATTGTATTCAATGCACTCCTGTCGACATGCCCTTCTGACAGCAATAGGACATCTAAGATCTAGATCTTGGCTTCTGAACAGAATTGTGACCCTAAAGTAAATACAACTTTTTGGAAAAGTAGCTGATATAAAAATTAACAGATAAAGGATTAACTTAGTGTCTTATCATGCTAGAATGCAAGAATATTCAAAGAGAGAGTGGCAGGAGCATTTCACAGACATACACTTGATGAATCCTCCTTGCCAAATCCAGGACAGCTTATTTTGGACATCAACTTTTAAAAATCTACAAATTAATGGGCATAATTCATCAATTAAGTTAAAATGCATCAGTTCATTATGTTATAAATAAGGAGGAAAACCTCTTTCCCACCACAGGATGCCCAAAATAATAAATACAGAAGAATAATGCCAATTAGAACAATCCTAATTAAAGGTTATTTTAGGGAATAGGTATCACAAAAAGTTATGTAAACTACAGGATAGTTAAATCGTGCCGAAATATCTCATGGCAAGCTACTTAACAATTTCAAAGACAAAATAATAACTTTACAGTGGAGAGTCCTGGAAGAATCATCATAACATCACCAACATCAGGAGAAACTGACTCCATGTGCTCCTGAGATGATGCATTGAGGCTATTGGATCATTTCTGTGGTATGTCCATCAAAAATAAATCATCCAAATCTAGTCATGAGGAAAACAAGGACACCAGCATTTGGGGATAGTCTTTAAAATAATATTTATGCCTTTCAAAATATTAAGACAGGAAATAAGCAAGCAAACAAGTATCTTGTGCAGTTACTATGTGGTGATATAAAAAAGCAAAATCTCTTCAATCTGCTCTCAACTATTTCATTAAAAGGTCTTTAGAGCTGGGAAAATAGTGAGTTTATAAATACATCCATCCCCTTTGTCAGTTTGGGCCTGCAGCTCATCTCTTTTCTTTTTCCCATGGGATCTCACTGTGTATCTCAAGCTGGTCCTGAACTTCTGATCCTCCTGCCTCAGGTTCCAAGGTTGTAGAACGAGGCCCAGTTTTGTACATCCTTATGATGGTTCATTTATTTTAAATCACAGAGGGTAAATGGATGCTTTAGATAGAGGGTATGGAAAAATTCAATCACCACATAAATGACAAAATGGGTCCCTGGCACTCCATATGAACTTTAGGACTAGTCTACTTTTGCAAAGAATCCGGTTGAGATTTTTTTTTTTTTTTTTTTTTTTTTTTTTTGGTTTTTCGAGACAGGGTTTCTCTGTGTAGCTTTGCGACTCTCCTGGAACTCACTTGGTAGCCCAGGCTGGCCTCGAACTCACAGAGATCCGCCTGGCTCTGCCTCCCGAGTGCTGGGCCGGTTGAGATTTTAAGAGCAATTGTGTTGAATCTGAAGATGAAGACTTAACAATATTAAGTCTTCTAGTCATGAGCACAGACTAGCTTCTCAGTTAATTAGCTACTCTTTGATTTCTTTCAATAATGTTTTGAATTGCCAGTGTGTAATTTTTACATTTGTTCCACCATTCATTCCTAAGATTTTTATTCTTTGAGTAAAGAATTTTTTTTGCAAATGAAAATTTTGTCAGTTTCAGTTACAAATTTCCCACTGATGTTATATAGGAACAAAATAGATTTTTTTTACAAATTGATCCTCTATATTCTGCTTTGCCAAACTGGTTTGTTAGTTCTAATACATTTTTTTGTGGATTATTTAGAATGTTCAGAAAACATAGTATCATCATCTGAAAGATTTATTTTCCCCTCCAAGTTGGTTTCATCTCATTTCATTTTCTTCACAAATTTCTCCAGAACTGCCAAAATAATGCTGCATAAATTTAACAAGAGCAAACACCCTAATCCCAGTCCTCTTAGCATGAGAGTTTTTCATCACTGTGTATCATGTCATCCTATTATGTACAAAAATGTGTTATTATATTGCATGCTGAGTAGGTTGCTGATGCTATTTGCATGTTTATGAAGTTCCTTCTGTTCCTAATGGGGAAAATTTCTTACGGACTACTGGATTATATCAAACACATTTTTCTGCATCTATTGAACATATCACGCAGTGTCTTTTTTTTTTTTAATGGTGCATTACACTAATTTTCTTATGTTAAGCCAATCTTGTATTCCTGGGGTAATTCCATATGGTTATGATGAATATTTCTTTTCACACATTGCTTCAATTGGTTTCTAGCATTTTCCTGGTTATTTTAATCTGTTTTTTATCTTACATTTTTGTCTAGCTTACTATTGGGGTAATTAATACCTGCCTCAGAGAAGGAATTGGGAAGTATTCCCTCTTATGTTTTCTGTGAAGACGTGGCTTTTTAAGTATTTGGACAATTCACCATCTAGACATGGTATTTGCTTTGTGAGCAGTTATTTGTATTACTAATTCAATTTCTTTATCTGCTGTAGGCATAACCAAATTTTCTACTTAAATGAGATTTGAATTGTTTCTTCCTACAGTTGTTCATAGTATCCCTTTATATTTAAGTTATGAAGTAGTGATTTTCTTTCATTCATATTTTAGTAATGAGGTTGTTTTGTTTTTGTCAGTCCAGCTACAGGTTTGTCAATTTAATTTTTATTTCTCATCTTTTTTTTTTTTTTTTTTTGGTTTTTCGAGACAGGGTTTCTCTGTGTAGCTTTGCGCCTTTTCCTGGAACTCACTTGGTAGCCCAGGCTGGCCTCGAACTCACAGAGATCCGCCTGGCTCTGCCTCCCGAGTGCTGGGATTAAAGGCGTGCGCCACCACCGCCCGGCTTATTTCTCATCTTTTACTTTCTATTTTATCTACTTATGCTCAGAACTTTGCTCTTCTTTTTATTTCCTTTGGACTTAGGTAGTTTTGTTATTTTTTGTTTTCCTAGTATGTAAAAAGAAAGATTGCAGCACTAATTTGAGATTTGTACTTCTAAAAATTGTAGTGATTTTAGCTATCATTTTCCTCTAGCACTGCTTTAACTGCAAACCTTAAGTTTGGCAATGTTGTGTCTTTATTTTCACTCAAAGAATTTTCTAAACTCAGTAGTGATTTCTTCTTTGGTTCACCAGTTACCTAATACGTGAGATATTTAATTTCTACATACTTTTAACCTCCTAAACTTTATTTGGTCATTCAGCAACATTTTCAATTCATTAATTGTAGAACATCTCTATAATTTTATCCTCTTACATTTACTATGGTTTGTCTTATGGCCTGTGAATTCTGGACAGTTAGTCCCTGTACCAAGACACAAAGGAACAATTCTTCCTTGAGAAACATTCTAAATGTTTTTAATGATTTTCTTCTTCCTTCGCATTTTTTTTTTTTTGCTCCAGAAGAATATTTCATTTCAAAACTCTATTTCTAAACTTAATGAAGGAGGAAAAATAATTAAGATCAAATTATAAAGATATATTAATGTAGAAAAAAAGTAAGCCAGAATCAATCCAACACACAAAGACCCAAAGAATAGCAAGCTGAAGTTTCAAGTGCAAATAAATATCCTGGATTCTATACTTTGTAAAATGGAATCAGTGCATACATAATGAAATAAGAACCAAACTAGGTATGGTAGTTGGAATACAATTAGCCCCCATAATCTCATAGGGAGTGGCACTATTAGGAAGTGTGCCTTTGTTGGAGTGGGTATGGCATTGTTAGAGGAAATATGTCACTGTGGGGGCAGGTTTTCAGGTTTCCTATGCTCAGGAAATCGACCAGTGTCTCAGTTGACTTCCTGTTGCCTGCAAGATGCAGCACTCTCAGCTCCAGCACCACATCTGCCTGCACACTGCCATGCTCCCCATCATGATAATAATGGACTGAACCTCTAAAACTGTAATTGAGCCATCCCAATTGAATGCTTTCTTTATAAGAGTTGCCATGGTCATGATGTCTCTTCACTGAAATAGAAACCCTAAGACACGAAGGAAAAATTAAATTTTACTAATGAAGTAATTCAGAAATGAGAAGATGATTCTTGTCAACTGTCAACACGAACATTTTCAGTTTACTAAGTCATTAGGACTCTATTTGGCATTTTATTTCCTTTACTTTGTTCTTTAAAAACATAAAATTTGAGAAAAAACTCATTTTGTGTTAATTCAACATTTAACTAAAAGCACTGCATCACCTTATACACAAAGCAGTAAGTACCCATTCAATTATTGGAGTTTCACAATAATATAGTTTTAATTGCATAAAAATTAGCATCATAATATTTGGGATCAGAATTAAGACCCAAAAGCATATCAAGAACACTGCTTCCATTTGATGGCAATGCAGACCCATAGAAGACAAATTATTTGATTCCAATAGGAAAGTTGATATTTCTAATAAATTATTTTGAACTTATCAGTCAATATTGACTAGTCCAGTTTATCACACATCCATTTGTGTGCACCATTGTATTTTTGATAAGGGAAAAATAATGCCTATAACTATTAAGATGCTAAGAAAACTTTTCCTTCCTCTAATCATCCCACGCATACACATGGGCAAGCTCACCATCTGTAACCAGAAGTGTAACTAACAGACATCATTCTAGTCCACTGGTCTATGTACCTGCTTCAAGGCTAGCATCATGCTACTTTCCATGGCTTTTAGTATAATATGAAAACAAGTATTTCAGCATTACTCATTTTGTTCAGATTGCTTTAGCTATTTGAGGTGATCTTATTTCATGTTAGGACTAGTCCTATGAACAATTGTATTCCCTTGATAACATTCTCATTTTTATGTACTTCATTCTGCCAGTCCATGAACACTGGATTTTCTAGTCTTCAGGGCTTTAGTTTTCACTGTATAATCTCTTACTAGGTTTCTTAGTTTTGTCTTTGTTTTTTGTTGTTGTTGTTGTTGGGTTTTGTTATTGAGTGTAACTGTTTTCCTGAGTTCTTGTTTAGCATGTTCATTATTGGTATATAAGGGAAGCTATGCTGATCTTTGTACCATGCTACTTTGCTGAAGGTATTTGTATGTTCTAAGAGTTTTCTGTGGAGTCTTTAGGGTCTTCTAAGTAAAACAAACAGACACAGAAGACAGGAACTCAACAGGCACTTCAGAGCAGGAACCCCAAAAGCAGCAGTTCCAGCCATGTCCTTGGTCCTCTGGCCAGGACTATCAGGTTTCTTACCTCCTAAATGAACACCTCTGCCTGGAGGCTGCTGTGAGGAACCGAAACTCAGTCCAGGCACTAATCACTTCTAGTGAAGAGCTTTAGGACTGAATCTTTTAATTTTCTTGGTAAAAATGAGTTATATCCATTCCCCAACTTCAGCGCATTTCCTAAATGATTTTGGGTTATCTCTTTAGAGGGGTGATATTGCAGTATTAAAGGCTCCTCAATAGAAAGCTTTACTTTTGGTCAAGAGAACGGCATCTCTGAGAGAAGACCTATCATTCTGGTTCAGCCAGTCTGACTGGGGACTGTTCCCCAGGAAGGCAGCTTCACCTTAAACTATGTAGAAGAGACAGGAAGAACTGTTATCCCTTTGATGATTTCCCTCCCCAGAGTCCACCCTCGGTGCAGCTTGCCTAGAGCCATAGCCACGCATCTTCCTAAGTCTGCCTGCTTTTCTGAATTAATCAGAAGTATCATTTTCCCATGCATACTTTCCCTGACACTTCGAACTTGGTCCTATCTAACCTACCCCTCCCCACACCCGCCAATTTGCACGTGACTACTTTTTGCCCAGTTTGCTTAACTCAAAAAGATCTTTGTCTTTTCTTCATTTTCCTCCTCCTGAAAGCTCCAGAGATTTACTTTCCTGCCCTGAGATTTTTCTCTTAAACTCTATTAAAATTGTCCTGGGACTTTTCCGAAACTGTTCTTAGTTCTTTAAGATTCCTGAAGCAACACAATTTCCCCAGTAGTAATATCATCTACATCTTCCTTTCCGACTTGTATACTTTTACTCCTTTCCCCTGCCTAAGGCTGTGGCCAAGAACTCAAGTATTATAGTGGTGGGGCACACTGTGTCATCCCTGATTTTTAGAGATGTTTTCGGCACTTCCCATTTTGTATACTGTCAGCTACATGACTTTGTATACATAGCCTTTATTACATTAAGGTACAAATCCTTCTATTCTTAGTTTCTTTGAGGCTTTTATTATGAAGAGATGTTGGATTTTGTCAAAAGCATTTTCTTCATCTAGTGACATGTGATTTTTGTATTTTACTTATATGCTATATTCTATTTATTGATTTGCCCTTAATGTATCACCTTTACATACTGAGATGAAACCAACATGTTGGTATATGATCTTAATTATGTGTTGTTAGATTTGATTTACAGTATTAAGAATCTTTGCATCACTATTAAGAAAACTGCCTAAGTTTTTCTTGTGTTCATTACTGATTTTGCTATCAAAGCAATACCAGATTTATAGAATCAGTAGGAACACATTCCTTTTCAATTTTTATGGAACAGTTTGAGTGTTGGCACAATTAAGTTGTTAATCCATCTAGTCCTGGGCCATTGTTTGTCAGGACTCTATTATCACTTCAATTTCACTGGTTGGTTTGTTTTTACCCTACAGTTGATTTTTGACAGCTCACGTGTCTAAATGTTTATTCACTTTCTCTGGATCTCCCAATTTAAGTGTTCTAAATACTCCCTGATGGTTCTTTGCTGGGATTACCTTACCTAGCTCTCAATTATCTTGTGGTAGGGAAAAGGCTGTGGAACCCTAGTCATCCACCAGAACCAAAAGTCACTCTATCTCAAATAGGCTCCCTCTCAAGGTAAAGGTGCCTGGCTACATAGCAATCTGAGATGTAAAGAACAATACATAAATGGATTTCTTCTCTTAGCTAGCCTGCAGTGCAGGAGTCACTGTCAGACTGTACTGAAGGTCTTCAAACGACTATGGGCATCTCCTACAGGGCTGTCAATCTCCCATGATTAGGGCTGCCTGACTTACCATCTAGTTGTGACTTCAGGTCCCCCTCCCAGGCAAGGGAGTCAGGGCTGGAGTTGTGAGCTGTTTATTTTCTTCACCACATT
Organism: Peromyscus californicus insignis; assembly: GCF_007827085.1. Classification (NCBI taxonomy): domain Eukaryota; kingdom Metazoa; phylum Chordata; class Mammalia; order Rodentia; family Cricetidae; genus Peromyscus; species Peromyscus californicus. The sequence goes on along the minus strand of NW_026294573.1, from coordinate 89,031,241 downwards.
CCAGATTTCCCATGCTTTCCATCTGTCATTATTCCTGATGATCATCTTCCTTTCCTCAGAACATCCTAGCTTCTCCTTTACTATTGACTCTTCTCATGAAGAGTCATCTGGAGAAACATTTCATCTACCATCTTACCCCCACAATACCATTTTTAAAGGTAAAGAAACTACTGAATCTTTCCATAAACATCATTTGAAAGATTGGTTATTTCCATGTTTTGCAACATTCTTTCTCAATTTGAAGTGACTATGACAAAACTACTAAAGGCTTTGTAACAGCCCAGGCAGGTAAGCGCTCACCTGGGAGTAAGCAACTGCTTTAATCCCAGCTGCCTTCTGTTTCTACATGCTCACATAAAGTCACTTTTATCAGAAAATTCTATCATGGAACCAAGTTTCTTCCAAGTATGTGGCAGCAGCAGTTCATGATGTCTTGGAACTCCCAGATACTTAAATCAGAAATTTATATTAATTACATAGCTGAGAAGATGCCAGGCAGTAAGGCCTCTCTCCTCCCTCCCTCCCTTCCTTCCTAAAGAACAACTAATCAAAGTGTTAGCAGTCAGATTACTTTCCAACAGAACTAGTAAAAACTAAAAGCACTACTTCAAAACACCAAGTCATGCAGCTTTTATTTACCATTTAATATCTTTGGGGTATAGGTGAAGTTTTCCTTTCAAGTAAGTCTATTTCATGCTTAGGCAGCTAAGTACATATTGCAGATCTATGAAGAAGTTGCATATAAAATACAAAAATCTGTTACATATACATCCATTTAATGACAGATTGCACAGTTCAGTAGTGCCAATGTCAAAATAACTCCCTGAACTTAACAAGCAGCATGAATATACTGTGACAGCAGCAGGTAGAAATGTTCCCAAGGGCAGGCAGTGTTCACACAGCACAACTGCTGATAGAACACCAACCAGTGAGGTCATATTTTTATTCTTTTTCTTGTTAATAATACATGAGTTTTTAAAAAGGAAGGGCAAAGCAATGGGGATTTGGTAGTCCCCTTATAAAGGTGGACTATGTTATAGACAAGATCCCCCAGGAACTGTAAATTGGGCACAAACATTCAATGAAACAGCTGCTTTTGACTACCAAAACCGTAGCCCATTTTCATGTTTAATCCAACTGCCACATTTCAAACATCTCCTTTTCACATATCAATAAAGATATAGTTAGTGAACTAATGGCAGGAATAGGAAACAGGTTTTACAAATTAGTTATCTGTGTGGCAAATAGAAGTAACTATATAGAGAAAAACCAAACCTGTTCAAGATTGCTTTTGCAAACAAAGACTGATGATCTATGAATGAATGTACAGGTACTTTTATCGCCTGTTCACCAGTCCCAACATTTCACAATTACAAAATCCTGGTTATTAACCTTTGAAAGTAAACATATGTATACCAACTACAAACTACATTTGAAACAGTAACAATATTACTAGCTGTGAAAATAATTTGACTAGCAAACATGAAGGCATTAAGTATATAAATTAGAAATGTGCTCAAGAAAGTAAAGGAAATGCAGTTCAATAGCACTAAGGTTCAGGTGTCTTAGCACCACTCTCAGCACCAAGGGAAATCCCCAATATTAAATAACAAAAAGCTTTAAAAGCATAAAATTTGATGAGGTTTCAATGTTTGCTACAGACCAAGTATGTCATTCTTGCCCTTACACTCTCACCTTCAACACACCTGACCTGCATTGTATTCTTGCCAAGGAAGTACCCTGGGTACTACAAATGAAAGTCAGATAGGTCCTTAGTCATTCAGTGCTGATCCCCAAACACCAAGACCTGAGAGGCCACAGCTTTCTGAAGAACATCTGAAGCCATTTGTTTTTTCTCTACAGCAAAAGTCTTTCTTAAATGCAATTCCACATTAGATTCCTTAAAATTCACGATGTTCTGCAAACTCACTAGTACAGTACAGTATCAGCAAAGATGATACTGAGCACTGAATATTTTAGTTGTAAACAGTTTTCATTCAGAAACATTCCCAAACAAAGTAGTTCAGGTACGATCAATGACAGCATTGTTCAAACGTGAATAGCAACCTAGTTGTGAATTAGGAAACAAATGTAGTGAGTCTGAAGAACATTTACAACAAGAGACACACAGAGAGATGAAAATATATCAAACTTAACTATTTCTTCAAGAAATATTTATTTCAGTTAAAGATTTTACATTCAAACATACATACATAACACACACACACACACACACACATACATACACACACACACACACACACACACACACACACACACACACACACATTCTGGGTCATGATGTAAAAGGTTATTTTTATTGTGAGTCACAGTTAAAAATATTTTAAATACACTGGTCTGGAGAATACCAAACTAATAAACATTGAGTTTCCACCAAAAATATCGAACACAGAGATTCCAGGTGTTGATGTCATTAAGGGGACAGTACCAAATGTATAAATTCATTTTGTGCTCCAGAACCCAAGACAAGCTAGAGTTTTTAGCTTACCATAAACCTTTAAGTTAAACCAACTTTGCACCCTTTAGCAGGTGCAGGAGCAGCAGAAAGCAGGGGAGGACCCCGGCAACAGCAGTTCTCCTGAAGTGGTATCATGCTAATTTGAGAAAGGGCATTTAAGAAAGAGAAATCCCTAGACAGTCAAATAAAAGGCTTTCCATCTATCCTACCACGTCACACTGTACACATGACAGTAAGTAGTAGAAAATGTTGTTACCGTTACAGTTTTGAGATTTTAAGTGGTCTAAACCAAGGCAGTCTCTAACTTTTACTGTTGTTTAGATTTTAAAAAAATACATAATCACAGATACAGATAGAAGAACAATCTTGTTCCCATCTATTTTCATCTTCTAGTGAAAAGACTTCAATCAGAATTTTATGGAATCCCAATTATTCTCAACCTGTAAGCATGCTGAACAACCATTTCCTAAAAATTGACTACCTATACACAGGAAATGTGCAGCATCTGACTGTCAAGAACCCAGTGATAAAGAGTCAGTTTAGCTCTGGTATAAGAACTGTTGTATGAGACCCTAAATGTACCTCCCTTTGGGAATTTCTAGGGTATGGCAAGGTAACACTGGTTTTGTAGCAGGTTGAGAAAAGTATCTAGGACAGGACATTAAACTCTGGGTATGGCCTTGACTCTGCCCTCAGGAAGGAAGCTGTCATCCCCAACCCTATTACTTTGGGTATGCAAGTGGATTATAAATCAAGTGACTTACAGGATCCCTTCCTGCAATAACTTTAGCTTGGATGTAGTTCAAAGATTTTAATCCAGCTTTGCCCTGTATTCCATTTATAATAGTTTCAGTTCTTTTAGCAACAATGGCTGGCAGACTTATTTACAACTACCTTTTGAATACCCAAGTTCTACTAAGCACACTTAGCCCACATACTTTAAAGACAAGTAAAATAAAGCTAGTAAGAAGCAAAATTTAAGGCTTTTTTTTTTTTTTATTTCAGCCAAGGAATGATGCATGCTACAGAGTAATCTTTACTCCCCCCACTTGTTTTTTAAAGAACACCACCATTTCCAAACTTCCAATCCCAAAAGAACATGGCACTTGTTTCTTTCCTCCCATTCTCACTCATTCCAGACTTTCAAGTGTTTTCTTCAATACTGAGGCTTTCTCCTGCAGTTCGGGTCTATTGTCTGTCTCCATAGTAGCTAAAGACTCAACCAAGAGTCTTCTGCATTCTGCTGTCAAACTTTCCCACTGTTTAGCTTCTGAATGAAAAGAAAAAAAAGAAAGAAAATCATTATAGAACAAGCAAGGAGAAAAAAGAAAAAAAACCCCTAACCCTTTCTTCCATACATCCTATCCCCCAAGCAATGAGACAGCCACTCTCTAATAAAGAGAACAGCACGGAACAGTCACAGGCTGGAGAGGGGTCTCAAACCCACCCCGCCAACAGCCTGAGAGCACGTCGGGGAGCTTCACCCCTTCCTTCCGCAGTGTGACTGAGACCCAGGGAGATGAGCTACACTACAGCCGAGTGGGAAGAATGACGCATCCAAGCACAGGAGCAAAACAGGCATCTCAGCCACAACAGAGGCTATTTAGTAATTTACATGCCAAAAAATGGATAAGTTTCATAATTTTACAGTTTAAGTAGATAACACTTTATTACTCCTTTCTTAACAGAAAGCCCTGGAGAGCCAAGTAAGTACTGAAATTTTTAAAAAATAAGAAAGCACAGCAAATCGTAACTCCATTTATAATGCTCTGTCACTTTCTAGTGATGTGACTTCAAGCAAGTAATTATTGTCATATCAGGGTCTCCTGTAGCTCAAGCTGGCCTTAGATTCCCGATCCTCTTGTCTCACCTCTCAAGGCTGGGATTACAGGCCTATACCACCATGTCCAGCTTCAAGCAAGTTATTTTACCTCACTTTTGTTATCTAGACCATATTAGTATCTACCTGGAAAAATGGGAATTCAACCATATGGCTAAGTGCCTACGCCTTTTTATTTTAAGAAAAAAAAGTACACCATGCAATACTTAGTATCACTGAGTCTACAGGGCCCATTTTGCAGAGACCTAGGATATGCTGCTAAGAAAAAAAGAGGGGAAGTACAAACGCCAAGTTCACAAGGCTGTGGTGAAAACGGTTTCATTTCTGCACATTAACTCATGGACTAGGAGAACAGCCAAAAGAGAAGGAAGTGAAGGAAGAAGGGAAAATGGGTCTCTCTTTGAAACCAGAGACAGTTCTATAGCATGGGGGAGGGGGAGAGAAGCTGTTTTTCTTCTACCATTGGCACAACACAGAATCTACAGGTTTCTTAAAGGAGAAAGAGAAAGAAATGAAGGACTAAAACATGCTTTTGGGAATATGTGACTCAAGTGGGTCTTGGATCAAACAGCCTGCAGCTCTTCCTGTGTCCTGTTATTTACATGCACACCACAAGCTCTGCTCTGTCCATAACCACTTCTTGAGATTAACTAAGATTCGCAAGAGTTCATGATGGAAACAAAACTTAATTACTTCAATTACTTCAAGATAACTATAGCTTAATAATTCATTAGAAATATATGAACATAGAGAACAAAACTGAAATCTTTAAAATTTCTTGACTTTAGTTCTGTATAGTCTACTTGTATGTGCACATACATTAATGTGTATTTATACCATCAGTAAAAACAGAAATAAAAAATTTCTAAAGTGTATGCCATGAAATATCCTAGATTTTTGGTGCTCTAATCAGAACAACTCACCTTCAAGTTTTTTAAGCAGTAATTCTACCACAGATAAAGCTTCTGTTCTCACAGATGAGTAGGTCTTATTTTCTAAGAAGAAAAACATTTAATTCATAAGTATGTTTTAAAGACAGAGCTCCCAAGATTAATGTTTCTGAAACACAAAAAGTTAAAACTCTGTAGATTCATTTTTGAAGTAAACTTCTATTTGCTAATTATTATCAAATACTTAAATTATGCTATATATCCACATTCATTATTTTGAAGAACTGTAGACCGTGGTAATATTTAAAGACCCATCTTAGATGAAGGAGATCAAAAGACACTATCCCAAACACACAGTCATCATGTCATACATAAGACAGGTCTTTAATTTGTATGATCCTCATTTTACCAAAGAACATCATCTAGGAACACCTAGAAACCTGAAAAGACAATTCTGTTAGCTTCCAGCTCTATATCCACAACAGCATGTTACTTCTAAGAATTAAAAATAAAACAAGCTTTGTTGATACATACTGTTTCACAAAAGGCATTAAGTTTTTGGAGAAAATGTCTTGTTGCACGAATCCTAAATGGTCTTATAATAAAAACCCAGAGTCAGATAGATATCAAGATGAAAGCTGAAAAATCAGAGAAGCAGAGCAAGAAACAGCCACTACTTCTTACCTCACCAACTTCTTAGCCTGAAAGAGAGCATCCTATCTCCACGAATCCTCAGACTGAACGCCCCGGAGTCCTCAGCGAAAGGGCACCGAATTCCTGTCTCCTCCTGCCTTATATTCCTTTTTCTACCCACCCCATCACTTCCTGTCTCAACTTTCCTAGTGCTGGGATTAAAGGCGTGTGACTCTCAAATACGGGGATTAAAGGTGTATGCCACCACTGCCTGGCTCTGTTTCTCTTTTAGACTGGATTAATCTCATGTAGTCCAGGGTGGCTTTGAACACACAGAGATCCAGACGGATCTCTGCCCCGAGTGCTAGGATTAAAGGTGTGTGCCACCACTGCCTGGCCTCTGTGGCTAACTGTCTGGCTGGTTCTGTCCTCTGATCTTCAGGCAAGTTTTATTTCTTAGATTAAAAACAATATATCTCCACAATGTCTAACCAAAATTAATATGCATCCAAGTCCAGGGCAGTGAAGTACTGCAAAAAAATGATAGTGACCCACCAAAAGGACAGGGAATCAGCTTGAAGGGACTTCCATTAGCCATATTTAGAACAATTAAGTAACCAATTAATTAATGAAAACAATCAGGGGCTGGAGAGATGGCTCAGCAGCGTGTAATCCTGAGGCCCAGAGTTCAAGCCCCAGCACACACATTGGCAGCTCACAATAGCCTGTAACTTCAGTTTCATGAGAACCTAACACCTCTGGCCTCTGTGGATACTAGTACTCATTTGAACATACACATAATTAAAGATAAATTCTAAAAATAATTAATTATAAAACATTGAGAGGTTGTTGGGGGGGTATGAATCAATACCAGTTAATGATGCATAAATAAATAGGAAGAAGAGAAGAATCTTGTTCAAAATAAAATGCCAACTACCAAATAGTTAATGTGGAGAAAGGGCTAGAGAGTTGAAAAAAAATCATCATAGAAAAAAACTGGCTCAGAGAAGAATCATCAATGTATGCAAAATCTAAAGAATAAACTTTGAAGAGAAGTACATTTACATGGTCTTATGTTGTCTTCTCACAAACTGTTTAATAGATGCAGTTTTGAAGAGGAGATTATTTGAATGATCCTAAAGTATGTTCTCAAGCACTATGAGGAAAAATAAGAACGATACTAGAGAGAAAACCCGTAGTACCTTGATTAGGTAAACAGAATTAACATTGAAAAATCAGGAAAGCTGTGGACACTGCATGCCTCTTGATGTGAGGAAAAACATTATTAACATCAGAATTCATAAGCTAGATCCAAGCCTGAGGAAATGCCAAATGAACAGCAAATGAGAACTATTATTTTTTTCCAGAGGAGAGAGGAAAAGGCTTTATCCTTCAAACTCACGAATATACTATAGGAGAAAGAAAGGCTGAAGGAGGGTACCAGTTTAAAAAAGACCAAAGGCTGATGGTGATATTTTATTTGTATTAAAATGTTATTTGTATGTTAATAAATAAAGTTGCCCGGGGGTCAGAGCTATTAGCAAGCCATAGGAAACCAGGGCAGTGGTAGCGTACGCTTGTAATTCCAGCACTTGGTAGGCAGAGCTGGGTAAGTCTCTGTGTGTTCAGGGATACAGCCATTATTGGATACACATGCCTTTAATCTTAATACCAATCATGGAAAACCTGGAGGCCTATACAGACAGGCTGTGAGGAGGCGGTCATGTGGTTGGGTTTACAGCCAATGAGAAGGCAGGACAGGAACTCTATATAAAGACTTTAACACAGGGGTAGCTCTGGTTCGGAGAGGTAGGACCACCGCAGGAGGAAGGGTAAGGTTTTAGCTCTTAGCTCTGACCTCTTGGTTTTCTTCTTTGCATTGGTTCTGTGTTTCTTATTTAATAAGAAGGTTGGATACATCTACATTTGGCGCCCAACATGACAAGAATTCATTAAAAACCACTTGGCTTGGCTTCGCGGCAGGTCCGGTTTTCGGCCTGGGCGGCCCGGCTGCCTAGCTTGGGCCCAGGCCTGACTGACCCGCAGCTGGAGCTACTTGCAACTGCTACAAACAACTCAGGCCTGCCCTGCCGAACAGGGCCCCTGCCTGTAAAGCCAAGGCTTGACTCGGCTCAAGCGGCTACGCTTCTCTCTCTCTCTCTCTCTCTCTCTCTCTCTCTCTCTCTCTCTCTCTCTCTCTCTCACTGGATTCACACCTCGAACACCAGGTGGCTGTGAAATTCCCTGGGATTCTACTGTTCTACCCAGACTTGGTAAGTCAATTAACATATCTATTTAAAAGAGAATTTTTTTCTACATTAAAAAAAATGGGCTTTATGTGTACATTGGAAGAAAATTGGGCTTTGTTTGAAATTTTAGGCACTCTGACAATGGAACAACTATATGAAAAGATTAATATTGAATGAATTATTCAGTTTATTACTTTTCTTATCCTCATTTTACTATTTAAAAAGATCGTCAACTTAAGTGCCAGGATAACAGTCTTAGAAAAACTTGTTAAACCGGTAAAAATGAATTATAGAGAAATTCAAATTCAGACAGAAGAAATAAATAGTGAAGTTGTTTCAAAATTGGATCATAAGGTTACAGAAAGAAAGCCAGTTTTCACACAATCACCCTTAATTTATCCAGTAGCCGTACAGCAGCTACCTGATGAAGAGAATGAACAAAATACTCGGGTTCCAGTTGAAATGTTAGACTTACGAAGATTTAAGGAGGCAATAGCATCTTATGGCATGCACTCCCCATATGTAAAGCAAATGTTAAACACCTGGTCAACTTGTAATAAGATTCTACCAAAGGACTGGCGGGAATTGGCACAGGCTGTTCTTGAACCTGGACAAAATCTCCAGTGGAAAATGTGGTTCAGTAATGAGGCTAAAAACATAGAAAGACAATGGAGGGATAGCGGAATACAAGTCTGCCAGGATCAGCTTATTGGAGAAGGCCAATATGCTTCAGTACAAACACAATGTTCATATGATGTCCAAACCCTAGTTCTATGTCGAACGGCAGCTTTGAATGCATGGGACAGAGTTGAAGAACCAGGAAAAAAGACTGAGTCATTTACAAAGGTTATACAGGGCCCCAAAGAATCTTTCACAGATTTCTTACAAAGATTGACTTCAGCAGTACAAAAAATGGTCCCGAATTCACAGGCTAGTCAGATAATAATTGAATCTTTAGCCTTTGAGAATGCAAATGCAGCGTGCAAAAGAATAATCAGGCCGTTAAAGGCAAGATCTGCACCTTTGGAAGATTGGATTAGACATACAGTTAATGTAGAGGCTTATGACCATGATGATATGTGGGTAGGAAAAGCAATTTCAAAAGGTTTGAGCAATGTTAGATGTTTTGGATGTGGAAAGCAAGGACATTTGAAAAGGGATTGTAAACAGGTCATTCCTAGAAATAATGTTTATTCAAGGAACACTGGCAACAGAATGCCCCTTCCTTCTGGAGTATGCAGAAGGTGTGGTAAGGGAAAACACTGGACCAACGAATGTAGATCAACAAGGGACAGACAGGGTAACCCTCTGCCTCGAGCTTCGGGAAAGTCCCAGAGGGGCCTCAGGCAGGCCCCCACAGTAAATCCAGTTCAAACCTTTCCTGCAGTTGTAGAGGAAACCCCTACTCAAAGCAACTAAATAACCAAATGTCTATTGGAATAAATCATGTTAGTCGAGATGATGAAACAGAGAAAATAGGAAATACAGGAAAAAACATAAAGAAAATTTTTTGGCAAACTTCTATTAATGAACAAAGACCAAAACTAACAATAAAAATAAATGGTGTTTTGTTGTCTGGTTTGGTAGACACAGGTGCTGACACTACCATAATTGCACCAGAATTTTGGCATCCAACTTGGCCTCTTCAGGAGGTAAACATTCAACTCTTAGGAATTGGGACATTATCTAGAGTGAAACAAAGTGCAAGATGGCTTGAATGTATAGGTCCAGAAGGACAGAAAGGAAAATTAAAACCATATATGGCTAACATAGCTATGAACCTGTGGGGTCGAGACTTGTTACAACAATGGAATACTCAGATTAATATCCCTCCAATCTCAGAAACAAATCATAAATTAGTACATGTTTCTGAGAGAAATATTAAAAGGTATTATTCTAATGAGTGCTCACCAGCCATCCATGTCATACAAGAACAGGGCACAACAACTGATAATCTTCCAAAAACACTAACAGCTCTACCTTTAAAATGGTCAACAGATAAGCCTGTATGGGTTCAGCAATGGCCTTTAACAACAGAGAAACTCCAGGCTTTACAAGAGCTGGTGGAAGAAGAGTTAAATGCTCATCATATTGAAGAATCAACCAGCCCTTGGAATTCTCCTGTATTTGTTATAAAAAAAAAAATCTGGTAAATGGAGAATGGTAACAGACCTTAGAGCAATTAACAAAGTAATTCAGCCAATGGGCTCTTTACAATCTGGAATTCCTTTGCCTACTCTGTTACCAAAAGGATGGCCTCTCATAGTTATTGATTTAAAAGACCGTTTCTTTTCAATACCCTTACAAGAAAAAGACAGAGAAAGATTTGCTTTCACAGTGCCTACTTATAATAATTCTCAACCGGTTAAAAGATTTCAATGGAGGGTTCTCCCACAGGGAATGTTGAATAGCCCAACTTTGTGCCAATATTTTGTAAAACAGCCATTAGAAGTGGTACGTAAAAAATTTCCTAAATCTATAATTTATCATTATATGGATGACATTTTATTAGCTGATTCAAATGCAGATACTTTAGAAAGAATGTTTGAAAAAGTAAAGAAAATTTTGCCTTGCTGGGGATTACAAATTGCTTCAGAAAAGGTACAAAGAGGAGATTCTATTAATTATTTAGGATATAAAATAGAACTTCAAAAAATTAGACCTCAAAAAGTGCAAATTAGGAGAGATCGACTACAGACTCTTAATGACTTTCAAAGATTATTTGGAGACATTTCTCATCTAAGAACTATTGTTGGGGTAAAAAATGATGAACTGAATAATTTGTTTAAAACCTTAGAAGGTGATAAGGACTTAAATAGTCCAAGAGAATTATCACCTGAAGCTGAGAAAGAATTGGCCTTGGTAGAAAAGAAAGTACATGAAGGGCACGTAGATCGTATTGATCCAAAGCTGGATTGCATTTTGGTTATTTTACCTTCTAGGCATTCCCCAACAGGAATATTAATGCAAAGGGAAGATATTATATTGGAATGGATATTTTTACCAAATAAACCAAATAAAAAATTAAAAACTTATGTGGAAAAAATCTCTGACTTGATTTGGAAAGGAAAATTGAGACTTCGTCAATTAGCAGGAATAGACCCAGCAGAAATTGTCGTACCTTTAACTAAGGAGGACATTGAAAAATTATGGATAGAAAATGAAGCTTGGCAAAAAGCTTGTAGTAATTTTTTTGGAGAAATTAACAGCAAATATCCCAAAAGCAATAGAATTGATCTTATAAAGAGAACTGATTGGATCTTGCCTCGAATTGTGAGGAAAAAACCCATATCTGGAGTTCATACATTTTATACAGATGCCAACAAACAAGGAAAGGCAGGTTACAAATCAGAAAATTTAAGTAAAGTGGTTCAAAGTCCTTATAATTCAGTTCAAAAATCAGAATTGTATGCTATTCTGTTGGTATTAATAGGTTTTTCAGAACCTCTCAATATAGTAACTGACTCTCAGTATGCTGAAAGAGTAGTATTACATATTGAGACTGCAGAATTTATCCACGATGCTTCAGAATTAACTTCATTATTTATTCAATTACAAGATACAATCAGAAAAAGGAGTCATCCTTTATATATAACTCACATCCGATCCCATACTGGTCTGCCAGGCCCTCTAGCACAAGGCAATGATGAGATTGATAAATTATTGATAGGAAATGTGCTGGAGGCCTCAGAATTTCATAAAAAACATCATGTAAATAGTAAAGGTTTAAAAAAGGATTTTTCCATAACCTGGCAACAAGCCAAAGAAATAGTAAAGAAATGTCCTACTTGTTCCTTCTACAATCAAACACCATTACCCGCAGGATGTAACCCAAAGGGTACTCAGAGGAATGAAATCTGGCAGATGGACATGTTTCACTTTGCAGAATTTGGAAAACTGAAATATGTACACCACACTATCGATACTTATTCAGGATTTCAATGGGCAACTGCTTTGAGTTCTGAAAAAGCTGATTCTGTAATCACTCATTTGCTAGAAGTTATGGCCATTATGGGTATACCTGCACAAATCAAAACTGATAATGCTCCATCATATGTCTCTGTTAAAATGAAACAGTTTTTTGCTTATTATAATATAAACCATGTTACAGGTATACCACATAATCCTACAGGTCAAGCAGTTATAGAAAGATCAAACAGAACTCTAAAGGATATGCTAAATAAACAAAAAGGAGTAACAAAAACCCCCAGAAATAGACTACATAATGCTCTATTAACTTTGAATTTTCTCAATGCCAATGAGAAAGGAACAACAGCTGCAGAGAGACATTGGATAATAGAAAAAACTACAGAATTAAATCAACCTATATACTTTAAGGATGTGCTGACCTCAGAATGGAAACCAGGATATGTGTTACATTGGGGACGAGGTTTTGCTTTTATTTCTACAGGAGAAGATAAGCTGTGGGTACCATCAAAATTGATAAAGGTTCGATTTGAACAAGAGAGACCTCTTAATTAGAGGAGGTGATAGTTCATCAACTATCGTAAACATCCAATTTAAACTAACTTACACCAGTAACACATGCCTTTTCATTTAATCAGATAACTTGTCAAAAAGGAACATCCCCAAAAAACCTTGGGGAAAGGCTTTTGTTTTTGTCTTTTAGGAGAATGAAGGTTAAGGAATTTGAAGAACACTGGACAAATGAGACAACTGAAGAAAAGGGACAAATCATCTATCCTAAGAAACAGAGTGAAATGGCATATGAGTATGTTATCTAAAAAAATTTTATGTCTTCCTAAATGTTTGTTTCTGCTTTTCTTTAAAGATTTAACATTATTTAACTTCTAATAGTCCCAGTTCAATTAAAATTTAAAGCTGACTTTGGAGTTGGAGAATGGCTCTCTCCTTCTTTAAACTCAAGCATGTTGTTAAAAGGAAAATGCAAACTCCCTGTATCATGCCAGAAGAAAAGAGCCATCTTCTGCTATGGGACAGGAGAAAAGCCAAATTAATTTAGGGACTATTCTATTACGAATCTCAACTCTTTGATTCTATTCTGATTCTTTAAACTTTTCTTAAAGTATGAATTTTATATCAAAATTTATAAGATCAATATATATAGATATATATACACTTTAAACTTTGTTAAGATATAAATGGTCATATAGAGTACTAACTAATTCTAAAAAGTCGCATATATAGTCTTTGTGTTCGAGTCTCTTATCAGTTTTTTGCAGGAAATCACGGTTAGGCCTAACATCAACTGAAGTCTCCAGGAAGAAGATGGGGCCCCACAACAACAACAATTCCACGTGGACAATAATAACATCACTAAGCTGACAAACATCATCTACAGATCAGCTTTGAACTACAAAGTGCTTAGCAATTTTGAGAGAGCTAGCTGAGATGATCCAGTCTCAAAGACTACTTGAATAAGGATTTGAGATAAACCCTGAATTTTGGCATTATACACAGACTGGATAACGAAGGATATATTTACTTTTCCTAGAATTTGACAATTAACCTAAAATTTTTCTTTCAGGATAAAGATACCTTCGCCCATACCCAGCAGGAAGCAATTTCAAGAATACGACGCCCACATTCCCAAACAGGTGGTGTGGGGCGGTTGGTTTTTTTTGGTCTTTTTTCTTTTCTTTTTTTTTTTTTTTGGTTTTTCGAGACAGGGTTTCTCTGTGTAGCTTTGCGCCTTTCCTGGAACTCACTTGGTAGCCCAGGCTGGCCTCGAACTCACAGAGATCCGCCTGGCTCTGCCTCCCGAGTGCTGGGATTAAAGGCGTGCGCCACCACCGCCCGGCCTTTTTTGGTCTTTTAATGGGTTTTGGGTCTGGGATAATTTTCATTGATTAGGGGGGTTGGTTACAAGTTGCTGTCAAGGGTTAGGAAAAAGGCTAAGCAAAGGAGATTAGATTTAAGGTTCTTATTAAAAAAAAAAAAAGAAAGAAAAGAAAAATGTAAATACTTTACATTGGATTGGATTGTTTTATATTGTATATAAATTATATATATTGAAATTGATATTGTTAGAAAATGTTATATATATTTTTTAATTGTACCATTCATCTAACAATGTAATGCAATTTTCTGATCCTTGAATGTTATTACCAACTATTAGGATATAAAGAAATGAAAGTTAGTAGTTAGACATTATAATAGAACTTGTAGTTATATTAGGTATGTTTTCAAGACTGAGTAGATATATTTTAGATAGACAGGTTATCTTCAAACCCTTCAGAGATCTACAGAATATGGCATTTAAAATGTTTTAATAACTTAGAAAATTTCTTTTTTGTTATGACTATGAGACATGTCAGCTCCTGGCAGTACCAATCTACTTCAGAGAAAATATGGGCATTGAAGAAACTGTATATGGAGTTAGCTTTCATTGTGGCAAAAGTTAGCCACTGAACAACAAAGTATCCTCGAATCAACTGCTGACAAAATGAACAGACAGGACATGAAACAAAGGACTACTGATTCTTGCCAAAACAAGTGTGGTTATGGCTTTATCAAAAGGCATCTTCAGAGGCCAGGACAATATGGCACCATCCCTGAAGTGGCCTTCGCAATTCGGAAAAGGTACAGTGCCCTTTTCTTCGAAGGCAGCTGAACAGGCAGTGGGCCGATGGCCTCTGATGTGCAATGGAACAGCAGCTGAAACAGTTATTCTTGAAGAGTAACTAAGCTCACGCCTCTCAATAGTAGACTGGCATTTGATAGAGGGATATGGAGAAGAATAGGATGCTGAGATGAAGCCATATATACACAGCCAAGAAGCATGGACAGCTGAATTAAAAAACCATCAACAATTTCCAGAATTTAAAATCCTGAATCATGACATGACACTAGTGGAATTCAGGTGTTTCTGGTACATGGACTACTCTCACTCAATGTGAGGTTGAACTGTTGACCTTGTGTACATCCTACTTCACAAATGAGTCTGTCAGATATGCTAAGCCTACAGGCTGAAGATGATGCCCCAGCACTTCGGAGAAACCTCAGGTGACTGTCCAGACAGCTGGCTGTTTCTGTCAACTCACAAATTTTTTGGAAGTTGCTTGCATGCACTTCCTGTTTTTATTTGTGTTAGCTAATATTATTTCCTTCTTGGGTCTCTGAGGGAGTTGAAGGTTAGTTAGTTATAGTTGAAGATTAATTAGGATACATTTTGGACTTACCAAAATAGGATAGATAATGAAATTATTTTCTCTGAATTTGTCAAATACAAATGGACTAGACATTGTTTAGGTATTTATTACTTGTATATATTGTATATAGTTATTGTACTTTTGTATATAGTTTTTCTTATATTAGTTATAAGTTTTTTCTTTTTTTTCCTTTTTATTAAAATAGAAAAGGGGAAATATGGTGATATTTTATTTGTATTAAAATGTTATTTGTATGTTAATAAATAAAGTTGCCCGGGGGTCAGAGCTATTAGCAAGCCATAGGAAACCAGGGCAGTGGTAGCGTACGCTTGTAATTCCAGCACTTGGTAGGCAGAGCTGGGTAAGTCTCTGTGTGTTCAGGGATACAGCCATTATTGGATACACATGCCTTTAATCTTAATACCAATCATGGAAAACCTGGAGGCCTATACAGACAGGCTGTGAGGAGGCGGTCATGTGGCTGGGTTTACAACCAATGAGAAGGCAGGACAGGAACTCTATATAAAGACTTTAACACAGGGGTAGCTCTGGTTCGGAGAGGTAGGACCACCGCAGGAGGAAGGGTAAGGTTTTAGCTCTTAGCTCTGACCTCTTGGCTTTCTTCTTTGCATTGGTTCTGTGTTTCTTATTTAATAAGAAGGTTGGATACATCTACAGGGTGTGGTGGTTCACGCCTTTGATCCCAGCACTCTGGAGGCAGAGGCAGGAGGATCTCTGTGAGTTCAAGGCCAGCCTGGACTAGAGAGTGACTTTGAGAATACCCAAGGCAACAAAGAGAAACCCTGTCTAGAAAAGAAAAAAGAGGGAAAGAGAGACTATAAAATTATGACAATTATATTTAATATGTGGTCCTAGGTTATATTTTAATGAAGAGTTGAAGGGAATGTGAGATCCTACAAAAACAATTACTTAAGATTTACAATATGAATAAGAAAAAATTGATAAAAGAATACTGCATCCATGAAATATTGTATATATTTGATAACTATACTGTTATTATAAAAAGGAATATACATTCAAGAATTTAAGAATAAAGGTACATGTTATAATCAATATACTTTTGAAGTGCTCAGGAAAAAGATACATACAGAAAGAAGCCCCAAAGATAAAGGGAACACAGTGTTCCCTATCCACAGCTAATGGCTCTTGATTAAGTATATACAGGTACTAACTGAACTATTTTAACAGCTGTTTTATAAAACTGGAAACTATTTTTAAATAAATATTTAATGCTAACATAAAGGTACAAACCTAAAATTCTACTGTAATTCCAGATAAAATACCCTTGTTAGGGGACATATAGCAAGCATATAAACAGAACAGTCAGTAATTGTTCCAGAAATCTAGATCCTGAGACTCAGCTCCTTAGTTTTAAAATCAGAGTTACTTTAGCAAAGTGTGATGACTACAGTGGTTTGAACAGGAATGTCCCCCACAGTCTTAAGTGTCTGAATGCTTCGCCCATACGGAGTAGCACTACTGGTGGGTGTGGCCTTGTTGGGAGTAGGTGTGACCTTGTCAGAGAGAGTTTATCACTATGGGGCCGGCAATGAGGTCTCATATGCTTAAGCTAAGCCCAGTGTGGCACTCAGTCTCCTTCTGCTGCCTGCGCATCAAGATGCAGCTACTTCTCCAACACACTGCCATTTCCCACTATGATGATAATGGACTGAACCTCTGAAACTGTAAGCCAGCCCCAGTTAAATGTTTTCCTTTAAAAGAGTTGCCTTGGTCATGGTGTCTCTTCACGGCAATAGAAATCATAACTAAGACAGTGACACAAACTATAATCCTAGCTACCTGGGTGACTGAGGCCATAAACTCAATCCCAACCTAGGTAGCAGAGAGACCCTAACTCAAAACAAAAAAGGGGTGAGGATGTAGCTCAGTGGTAGGGTGCCTGCCCAGTAGCATACATGAAGGACTGTGCCTGACCACCAGCACCAGCACCAAAAACAAAATAAACAACAGCAACAAAAAACTACTCAAGATCTAGTTACTCACTCACCTAAAGAATAAGTAATTGATTTACAAGTTTCAAGAAGAATTTCAGCCAGAGCTTCAGGATCTGCATGTTCTTCTTCCAAAAGCATTAACCTATAAACATGAAAGTGATATACAATATTACTCATAACGAACAGTTTTAAAACTTTCCTAGCATAACTTCTATCTGAACATATCACTTTATCATGTTACTTCATATACTAGTGGTATCTAAATTAATAAGACTGTGTAAATGTACACAGTGCAGTATTATTGCACTATTAAAAAATGACACCATGAAATTTGCAGGCAAGTGGATGGAACTACAAAAAAATCATCCTGAGTGAGGTAACCCATACCCAGAAAGATAACTATGGTATGTATGTAATTACTTCTATGTTGATATTAGCTATTAAGTAAATGATAACCAAGCTATAATCCAGAGAGGCTAGGTAAAGAGGAAGGGTCTGAGGGGGGATGTATGAATCTTCCTGGGAGGGGAAAGTAGATTTTATAGGCAGACTGGGGACAGGTGGGAGGGGGCAGGGAACAAGGTACAGAGGAGATAGGATAGAGGGAGAAGAGGGCGGAGAGAGACGGCTAGAACTGAGGGGCATTTGCGGGGTGGTGTGGAAACCTAGTGCAGTGATAACTTTCTGGAATCTATGAAGGTAATCTTAATGAGGACTCTTAGTATTGGGGGATAAAGAGTCTCAACTGGTCATCTCTTGTAGCCAGGAGAGGCTTATGGGACTGGGCTGCATTCAACTGAGCTGTTGGCCAAGGTGGGTGCCATGGAAATCTCCAAACAACTCAGGCTGTTGCCAAGACAAAGGGTTGCTCTCTATAGAGAGTGGGGCCCCACTGCCCAGGACAACACCCACACAACTAATTGAGCATAGAGACATTGAGCTGGTGTCTACATGGAGCCTTCACTCCTATGTTCTAGTCTCTTTGGTGTGGAAAGGTACTCTGCAGTCTACCAAAAGAGAAACGTGGATGTCAACCTAGCCACTAAACTTTGACCTACTGCAATCTGTCCTGCTTGCAAAATACACTAGGGCATTGGTAGTACAGAACTTGTCTGATTTGACAGAAGCAGATGGGAACAGATGCAGAGACTCACAGCCAGACATTATGTAGAGAGAGAGTCTAAATGAGAAGTCTACATCAGACCACCTCCTTCGGAGCTCAGAGAATCCCTCAGAAGAAGAAGTGAAAAGACTGTAAGAGCCAGAGATGAAGGACACCAGGAGGACAAAGCCCTCTGAATCAACTAAGCAAGGCACATATGAGCTCACAGAGACTGAAGCAGCAAGCACCCGGCCTACATGGTCTACACCAGGTCTCTGTGTCTATACTATAGCTCTTAGCTAAGTATCTATGGGACCCCTGACTGTGAGACCGAGTGGGTCTCTGGCTCTTGTGCCTCCTGCTCTTGGGACTCTTCCCCTCCTGCTGGACTGCCATGAACAACTCTGATATGATAGATTTTGCTCTGTCACTTTTGGTTGTTCTCTCAGAAACCCTGCTCTTTTCTAATGAAAGACAGAGAGGGAGTGGATCCAGAGGGGAGGGAAGTGGGAAGGCACTGGGAGAGTAGACGGAGGGGAATCAATCTATAATCAGGATAACATTGTATGAGAAAAGAATCCATTTTCAATAAAAATGTATAAATGTTAAGACTTCCATTCAATAGGGAAATAAAATAAAAACCTGGATCATGAAGCAAATTACCCCTGGAAAAAGGCGTTCATCGACTGGAGGACACCGAGCTGCACTTTCCATGTGCTGAGTCTCAGTCGTTCACACATCAGTTTGCACAGCTCCTGACGGTAACAGCCTGAGAGGAAGATGAAGGGACAGAGGAGGAAATATGTACAAAGGTGAAAGATGACAAAGGAGGAACAGAGAAAAGAAGATGCAGCATTAAAAGAAAGACAAAAGTGGAAGAATATGAGGGCCAATAAATGCCTTTAAAGGACATGGAATTTTCTCCAAACTCTTAGCAGGATTTTCTATCTAATTTCCAAAAACATTTCCGTGATCAGAGCCCCCTACACACACACACACACACACACACACGTGAGTTTGTCCTAATGGTTTGCTGTTGAGGCATTGTGTCTTCCACAGAGTAGAGGCCGCAGATTAGCCACACTTGTAAATTCCCTTAAGGAAACCAAAAAGTGCAGAAGAACCCTCGAGCGCCCTCTAGAGTCCTCGGCCAGCTACAAGTTGATTAACAATCAGTCTTATATCATAAACTAGTCCCAATCACAAGTGTCTCCATCATTAGACAATTACTATTATCCTAGTAGATAGGAATATAAACTCAACAAAAAATGAAAAATTGATAGGAGTTGGCTTTAAATGCTTAGAACAGGGCTTTCCAAACTTCTGATGCTGCAATATGACATCATTTTCAACATGTTGGGCCACATTCTTATCTACCCTGGGGACAAATGTGGCCAATGAGCCATAAGTTGGATACCTACTATAAAATTTATAAGGTTTAAATATAAAACATAAGGAGTAAAAATTCTATCCTGATTACTTCATAACAGTTTGTGATTTGTGTCTCTACTTCAAAGAGACACAAAAAAACAGAAATTACAGCTGATACTGTGAAATGTGAGAAGCTAGTATGCAACACTGATATTCTGAAACAAAATGCTTGGCTCTCTGCTCAGAAACTGGTAAACAAATGTACATCTCTCTGTCTTGTGTTAAAGTCTTATTTATATTGTTACCTTTCTTATGGAATTCCCTACTTTAACTTTATCTAGCTATTAAGCAAGTTAATCAAGCAATCTGACGTCCACTATAGTTCATAACACCACTCACAAATGGATAGTTTCTTTTGAGAAATTCCTCATGCTACACAAAGAATGATGGGCTCAAAGAAAATATTATACCTGAGTTAACATATACAAATAATTAATACAGAGATGTTCATTGGGACAAAATGTAGTTCCCAGAATAAGACAAAATATTAAGCATTTGCTTAAATTTAAGGCCTTGTCAATGGGCTATAACTATAACTTGAACCAATAATCACAGCTTACTATTTAATCCTTTGTAAGTATATGTTTAGTTCTGAAAATTTCTGCCCTGAGTTTCTCAATAAAATAACTATCGCTTGCTTACTGAAGACTTGATAGCAAGGCCAGCAATTTTGAAAGGAAGGAATTCTACTAATATTGTAGACTTCTCAGAAAAAAAAACTATGAACCTAAATAAGAGTAACAAAACTAATTTTATAGTCAAATATCTACATAAAATGCATCATGGTTGTTATAAAATCAACTGTAACCCCCAACCTTCTTGTATTATACAAAACGACACAATATTTAAAGGAATCATATGATCCTAATCTAATCTCCTTACAAGAGATCTGGACACAGCAACACAGAAGGAAGCCATGGGAAGATAGGAAAGGCAACTATTCACAAGCTAAGTGGAGAAGTCTCAGAAGAAGCCAACCCTACCAACAACTTGATCTTGGACTTCTATCCATCAAAACTGGAAAAAAAAAAATCTGTTCTTTAAACCATCCAGTCTGTGATAGTTTTGTTTTAAAGATATATTTTACTTTTATTTATTTATTTTGTGTATAAGTGTTCTGTCTAGATGTCTATCTGTGCACCACATGGCTGCCTGGTACCCTTGGAAGCCCTGGGACAGGAGTTACAGACTGTTGTGAGCCAACATGTGAGTGCTGGAAATCAAACTCATTGGGTCCTCTGGAAGAGCAGCCACTGAGTGTGCTAAACCACTAAACTTTCTCTCCAGCCCCCTGTGATACTTTCTTATAGTATCTCTAATAATACAGTGATCCATGTACGTATTTGCTGATGTAAGAGTAAAATGGATATAGGATAATTCTCACTATTAATACTCAGACTATATAAAGATTATTACTAAGCCATGCAGAAAAATCTGTGTTCCTGCTAAGTGACTTCTAGTTACAGTGCTTCTACGAATCTGTGTTCCAGTGCTTACGTTGAGTTTCTGGATTCCTGGGCCATGCTTTGCCCAAGCTCTCAAAGGCACCCAACAAAGACTCCAGCTGCAGCTCTCTTTCCTTATCATTTTCATCTTCAGCTTTGGTGCTCCGGATTCCCATGCTTTCAAGTGAGTTCTAGGACATTTCAAAGAAAAGAAAAGAAAATTCTAGTACTTCCTTCCTCCAAGTTACAGTTATATTATTGAAACAATCAGAGTGTAGAACAGGAGATATTAACCAAGAACCAAACGCTGGTCTTCTACCATGAGTTCTTCTGTTTGCAGTAAGAGAATATTTATTTCTAATAAACTTGAGAAATACTTTAATTTGTAAATGAGAGTGGAAAAAATACTGCACATGTACTATATTGAGTATAACCTAATAAGACTTGTATTTGAATCAAGAGAATTAAAGATAGGAAGAACTTGGCAATGTTCCAAACACAAACTCTTAAAAAACTGGTAAAGAAGCCAGAAGTAATTCAACCGGCTAGCAGGCAATATAATCCACTTAAAATACAAATCTCCAAAATCCATACATTATCACAGAAATACCTAAAACAGCCTTATTACTGAAAGAAATCAAATATATGAATTAAGAGCAACACAAGAAAATATCTCATGCTTTAAAAATAAGTAGATCAGGCCAGGCGTGAGAGCACATGCCTTTAATACCAATATTAATATTAATAATTATAATATAATAATTATAATAATATAATATAATATAATAATACTTAATATTAATAAATAAATACTTTAATACTTTGTCAGGAGACAAAGGCAGGTGGATCTCTGTTTAAGGCTATTCTGGTTTACAAAGCTACATGGTGAGTTTCAGGACAGCCATCACTATATAATAAAAAGAGCCTGTCTTAAAACTAACCAAAACAAATAGACCAACTATATCCCTCTTTCCTTATGATGCCCACTTTATTAAAAAATGAGTACTTTGGTTTCCAAACTAAGCCAGTCATTTTTTTTCAACCAAAATTTCCCCTAGGACAATGCAAAGGTGAACTATATAACACATTCTCTTCCTCCTTGACTTCATACTAAATGACTACTTGGCATCTGCACATGTAGCAAGGTAGAGTTTACTATGGCAGAAGCTGTTCACTATATAGGTACTCTCTTCCTCCTCCCACAGGTGGAAAAAGGGTGCCCATATGAAAAATTACCTTTCCCAGCCTCATCTGCTGCCAAACGGGGCTATATGGTTAAGAGTGCTGGCCAATGGAACATGAATCAAAGTGTTATGTTTCTGTTTCCAGAACTTTTCTTGAGAGAAATATGCTTACTTATTAGTTATATGCTTACTATTACCCTAACTTTATCTCCTCTGTCATCTGCCTGAGACCCAGATAAACCATAGATCATGAGGATAATGTATAAATGGGATCGTTGAAGACTTCAGGGGCTT
Source organism: Peromyscus californicus insignis (assembly GCF_007827085.1). NCBI lineage: Eukaryota > Metazoa > Chordata > Mammalia > Rodentia > Cricetidae > Peromyscus > Peromyscus californicus. The sequence goes on along the minus strand of NW_026294573.1, from coordinate 89,008,585 downwards.
CCAACTATCAAGTAAGACAACTTGTATCTTATTTGAGGCCGTAATATTTTCAGAATTTTCTGACACTTTACTGCTAAACCTGTCCTAATAAAAACACATGACCAGGACAGAGGAAAACCTAGGGTGATATAGGTAGCCATTACCTTCTTGATGAGGGGTATGACAATGTCAGAAAACTCCTGGAACCTGTCTTCTTTGGTGGCTTTCAAAACATCAGCTGCACAGCTGATTGCTACAATCTTATATTTCAGATTCTCTTTGCAACACTCCTTCAAGACGGCCTGAAGAATTTCATTTGTGGTGGGTTGATTGGGTACAGACTTTTCCAACTCTGTACTATAGAATCCATAGAAAAACATCAGAATGGTTAAGAAAAGCTTCAGTTTTAAGCTTCCCATTAAGAAAAGGTATGTTCACTAAGAGAACATTTACCTGCAAGCTGTCACCACACAGGCAATGGCTTTTAGTAGTTCTTCCTGATAAGTTAAAGATGAAGACATACTATTAAAGCTACATGTCACATTCTTTGCACTATGACTACAATCACCCCATTGAGAATTTTACAACCACCACAACAAAAACTAACATTTATGCACTTATGCACATTACTGAATTCTGCCCAACCCATGAATCTCTAATTCATAAAGGCCCAAGAATTGGTAACCAAGGTCACCAGGCAATCCACTATTACGACCATAAGCAATACTGTGGTGGCCACTAGTGACCTTTACAAAACTAACTACAAATACTGCCTCAATCTCATGTTTTCCACGGAACACCCAATATACATATTTTTTTATCGCTGTTTTTTATAAAAAGTTTCCAATTCTCAAGTCCCAGCAATGAGCATCTTTGGTGCCAAGATTAGACGCAGTTCAGTGTACTCAATTTCATATATGGCCAATTCTGGCTCTACTGAAGATCAGTGGGCACAAAATGGTGATCTGGTTTAAGAGGTAACTTGTAAGCCTAAATATGTAAAACATACCAATCTCCAAAATTACTATGCTTTACTCAAGAACACATGGGACATATTTTGATATAAAATGCCACAGATAATTAGGCAAAATCTTCCACTAGCTAGAAAACCTTGCTGCAAAAATAATCCAAAGTCACATCAAATCAGATTCCTAGTCTATATGAAGATGCAGTCCCAATTCTTTAACATGAATGGTTCTTTTACCTTTCCCGCCCATGTTCTTCCAGCCAGGCCTTGCACCAAAGCACTCAGTATCATTCCCAGATGTGGAGGTACTAGAGAGCTTGTTTGTTTCGCAATTGATGCCATAGCAATTGCACCCTGGGCTTTCATTTTCCAAGACGGCGACTGTAAAGCCTTCTGGGTAATAGTAATCAACTCCTGCAGGTATAATCGAATACCTCCAAAGGAGCCTACATTTAAAAAAAAGACAAGTTAAAACACCTCTCAAGTGACAGGAAAAATTTTTAAAAATCATTTTTAAATGTAAGTCAGTGCCATCTGTCTAAAGCAGTGACTGTCAACTGGTAAAACACAGCACCGGCTAAAGGGAGAGACAGCAGGTAGTGCAACTTCTTTTTGTAACAGCAGGAATTCATGAACTTAGACACACTGTCAGGGATGTGATTAAAAAAGGTCATCATCAGTATGTGTATCAAGGTTAAAAACACAGCTCTATACAATAGTCCTCTAAGACCACATAAGATCACAATTACATGCAACACACAGTTTCCATTCTCTCACACAGACAGCAACAAGTCAAGGAGAAGAGCTCTGAGTGGCACTTTGCAAACTTTGAAATTGGGATGTGCTAAAAATGAAATGTGACACACGTTCAAGTCCTTGGAAAATTATTACTCAACAATGTGAGTCAAAAATTCCAGCTGTGTTCCTAAGAAACACATTACTTTGCAGCCACCATTTACTAACCAGGTACATTTTCCTGCCATACTTCAGTCCACAAATTACACTCTTCTTTTTCAGATTTCTCCTCATCAGCAATTTCATGCATGCCTAGAAACGCCAAGGGCAGAACTTCTTTGGCATGGTTCTTCAACACATCAGGACTGTATCTTCCAATTGCATGAATAGTCAAAGCACAAGCGGTCTTGTAAATAGGTTCTCAAGAGAAGAAACCAAAATTCTGTCAGCATTTACTATTTTTTAGGGTAAATGATCTAAATAAACCAATTTAAAATGTTTCTACCAGAACGCTATAGTTTACTTGGTTAATATATAAATTTAAAATGACATAAAAAGAAAAAGAAAGGTACCTTCTTTCTCCATGTACCAGCCATTGAGCTTCTGTAGCAGTTTTTCAGTGCTGCTGTCCCGTGAAGTCTGAAAAACAAATAACCCTATTCACTCCTTTATAATTCCCAGAGCTGTACTTAACTGAGTGAGAAATTCCACTCACCCGAACTAAATGGCCCATGGCGAATGCACAGGATTTCTGAATTACACTGTTCCGATCTGTCAGACCACTAAGCAAAGCACTCATAAGTTTACCTACAGAAAAAAATAAAAACATCAATTGTGTGGTTGGTCAAATATTTTGTTACATCCCCAGGACTAAAAAAAACCCATAATCCTGAAATTAATCAGATTTACTAAATAGTAGTTTAGATCTTTTGAATATTACTTGTACTATCTACTTTCTTTCATTTGAAAAACTAAAAATTATAGCTTCCACAATGAAATTTTTCCTCTTTTCCTCTAAATTTTATTTTATTTTATTGGGGGGGTGGAGTTGCAAGGGCAGAGGGTGAATACAAAGGGACCAGAAATGAATGGGATTGAGATGCATGATGTGAAAGACACAAATAATAAAGTTTAAAAAATAAAATTAAAATTAAAAATTAACCTCTGTCCAGAATATTGTGGAAAATACAAAACTGAGAGCTATATACAGAAACCCCACCAGAACCCTATCTAGAAGAGAAAAAAAAAAGCTCATGTAAAGTTAGCTATAAATAGTTTTTTAAAAAGTGTGTGTGTCGGGGGGGAGTTCTTCAGAATCAAAGGTACTTTTACCTCTTTACATCACTGAGAAACTTACTTGTAAGACAATAAAAGCTTGCTAACAAAATGACTGGGTCAGGTTTGAGTAGAGGCCAAGCAAACAAGCATGTCCAAATAATTTTCCTTTTTTAAAAGTCTGAAATAATAAACACAGCCATGAAAAAGTGTCATATGACAAACTCACCTGAGTGGGGCGTTAGGTCCTGGGGACACTGAGTAGTCAGAGACACGATGACACTGGCACAGCCTCCCTTTAAGGTCACAAAAACAAAGGTCTAAATTTCATGTCACAATATTCTATCAAGCTACTTCTTTTAGGCACCAACAACTTAAAGATAAAACACATTAAGTCCAATCGCTGCTCTGGGATTCAAAATAGAAAAAGAAAAACATTTTAAACTAGTTATACAGAGATTATTGTTTTAGGAACAAGAACTTAAGGCACTGTGAATAACAAAGAAAACAAGCATAACTCTCAGAATGAGACGTGTCACAAACAATTGTATTAACATTTCCATTTCTAGAAATTTCCAAATAAATCAGTTTATATGTGTCCAAACAGAAGAATGGTTCTTTATTTAATATCTTTTCAAAAGCTGAAAAGTCAGATGTCCTTTGTTTGACTAAAATACAGGATGTATTGCCACAAGCAGAGTATCACATACCCCTTACAGAACACGATGTGGAAGATATGCATACAGAGAATACACAGGAGGGGAACACTCAGAAAGATAAACAGCTGTTTTCTCTGCAAGGTAAAACTACCAGTGTTTGTATTTTTAACTTTCTCCTGATTTATAAATGTTAATTAGAACTGAAGTCATTTTGTCAGGAGAAGAAATGAGTTATTTCTTTTAAAATGGGACGAAGCTGAGTGTCAGGACACACACAGCCCCAGTACTGCCAAGTCTGCGGCAGGAAGGCAGTGTGGGGACACCGCAGAGTGAGATTTGCTCTAAAATAACAACAACAATGAATTTAACAGTAGGAAAAAAAAGTAAGCAGATGAAGGCAGTATCTGACCTTTTTAAGTGTCTCAAAAAGAAATTATTTTTCTACCCAAACACTTACTCTTACATGAAAATTTCTAATCATTATCTAAAATGATTACTCCTTGAAAGATGAGTGAGCTTCTTCATTAACTGGTAACGACAGAAAATCCAAAAACATTTACATGACAACCAGAAACAATTCTACTAAAAACAGTAAGACAAGCAGAGCATGACAACATGTAAGAAAGTATACAAGCATGGTGCCTGTAATTCCAGCACTAGGAAATATAGGCAGAAGGATCAAAAGTTCAACCATGTCCTCGGCTATATAGGAAGTATGAGACTGGACTAGGCTATAGGAGACCTTGTCTCAATAAATAAATAGATAAATAAATAAATAAATAAATATGTGTTATGTGGCTTCCACATACATGTGCATGGGGTGTACACACACATATACACACACTATTGGTATGGTGGCACATGCTTGCAATATGTCTTCCAATATTAGGAGGTCGAAGACAGGAGGACTACCATGAGGCCAGGCTATGCTATATAATGAGTTGAAGGGCCAGCCTTAGCTACATGACAACTTGTCTTTAAACACACAAACATACACACATACACACAATCTTACCTTAGTTCCAAGACCTACACCACTTCTGATCAGTTCACATAACCTAGGAACTAGCTCGCCCAGCACCGAAACATCAAGATATTGCAGGCACTTTGAGAAAATAATAAATACAAAGGCAACATTTAAAACACCCATGTCAAATATACACTTATTGTATTTAACATAAAGTTGAAAAATCACTACTTTGATTTTGCTCCAGCTGAATTATTTAAACTACCACAGTACTACAAACAGAAAATTCACTCACTAATGGTTCAACATTTTTAAATACAGAATAAAACAAAATAATGAAGAAAATCAATTTACTAAAAGAGAAAAGAAATGATTGCTTGCCTAAGAATAAAGGATCTCTCTTTAAATCTCCCTCTATCAATCTATATCTAATGTAAAATGCCTAGGTTAAAACCTCCAAAGTGGGTCTAGCCTTCTAGACCCCAACTAAGTCAATTTCTTATATGACTTCACCAATGCTTGTTATAATCCTTAAAATGCAAGCACACATTCAGTATTTATGACTATCTCCAAGTGATGTTTGCTAACTACTCCTATCACTTTCCCCAGTAACACAACTAAAATGTAAGAATCTTAGACTAACTATCGGCAACACTTCCCAGTAGACATTAAAACCTTACTCTTGTCCAATTTGTGGCCTACTTAGCAAACAATTCCCAGGAGCCTGCAAGCTCTTAATAGTCACTACAAAAATGCCCAAACGGTGACTCTGTCAAGACTCTGAGAACTGCAGAACTCAGAACCTCAAAGCCCCATGAATTCTTCACTACAAAATGTTCTGACATCTGAAACACATCAGTATTGCTCAGTTTCTGCCACCTATCTTCTGTGCTACCTACTTCATTAAGATACCTTTAAGCTTACACCATCAGGGTCCTTTCCAAAGAAATTTCTCAGAGGCAGGCAAAAAGTAATGATAATAATAATAAAATAAATAACACACCTCTGAATCTTTCTAAAATAAGCAGACTAAAAGATAAATCGATATAGATTTATAGATAGATCTCTTAATATGTTGTTTTCCATGTAACACAAATTTGGACTAATTCTGCTACCGAGAAAATTTACTCCTATTAGTAATTAAGAAAAATGCCCATAAATACGTACAGTTTTTATATACCAGTTAAAAACTTACAATTTTCAAAAGAAAACACTGCATTCACAGTATTTTATGAAGGCATTCCCCTTCAGCTTGTTTCATGTTACACAGCATAAAGTCTGAAGAACTGCACTTCAAGAGAAGCCAATGAGCTTTTCAATTGTATTTGGAAACTCACCATGTTGACTGTCTCCATCATGGGAGAGGACTTGGCGGCAGTGAGCCGAGCACTGTCCATTACAACCTAAAGAGCACAAACTCGAGTCACTCAGGACATTTCATTAATTATGAATTAGGCACATAAACTCCAATTAAAGGGTCTTATTTCCAAATTAAAGGCATTTAAATAAATAATCACTAATGAACCCAGGTGAAATTCTAATTCTAGTATCTTCTGACCTCACGTAACAATTTAACTGTACAATGAATATCTCCCTAAAGGTCAGAAATTCAGACAACAGTTAGAAATAAACAAAACAGATGGGCAGTGATGCATCACGAGTACACTGTACGCTCAGCATGCATAAGGCCCTGGGATCAATCACTAGAACTACACAAAATGAACTAATGCATTCACTTACTAACAAATATACTATGGCTCTACTCAAGTCAATAGGCCTTCTTGGGGCTCAGGTTCTCTATCCACTTAAAAAGAGAATACATGAAATTTCTACACAACAAAAGTTGTCTAAGCAAAAAAAAAAAAAAAACAAAACAAAAACAAACAGTGCATGTGTGTGTGTGTAATTCATTTAATTCTTTAACTTTATAATGTGGATTCATATCTACAAAGATATTTTAATAAAATTATGCTAGGGGAAATCACTATCCAGAGAAAGAAAGGCATGCAAAAGTGATCTGCTAAGGTTTGCCAAGCATGGACAGAATTTATGCTCCCTAATTCTCAATCCCTAGTAAGCACTGTACAGGAGGTGGCAACCCTACTACTGAAAGGAAAGAATAATGAATAAAGAAAGCCCCCACACACTCACAGACTTGGGTCTGCAGGGCTCACAATCAACCAGGAGACTGCCCAGCGCCAGAGGTATCATCATACCAAGTACTGCTGGAGGTCTCTAGGCCCGGGCATGGGAGAGAGGAAAGGCAACAGCTCCGTGCCATCCCTTACGGCTGGGGTGGGCAGTACTCAACCAAGTGCCATCTGTAACCCAACCAAAAGCCCTGGCACTGGGTGGTTGGGTACCATCGTGGTGAGACAGTACAGGGTAGGGAGGTGGAAGAGAGGGAGAGGAAGAATGGTTTGTGGGCTGGAGGAGAGGCAGATCTGGAAAGGTGAGGTAATAAGGAATGGGCAGACATGGATGGCCAGCTGGCAACCCAAATCTAGGAAGGTATCTGGGCCAGGACTATGACCAAGGGCCAGGTCTTGATCCGGGGCCCCAGAGCAGCTGGGGGCCTATGCTGATGTTATCACTAGGGATCATGCAGGGGCCTGCGGTCTGAGCTGCCACCGAGGGCCACTTTGGTGTCCAAGGGTCACACTACTGTGGGGGCCATGCTGATCCAGGTGGCCTGTGCTACCATCTGGGACCACGGTGACATCCAGGCCTGGGCTGCTGCCTAGGACCATGTCTGAGTCCACAGTCCTACCACAGCCAGGGTCTGTGTTGATGTCCATGGCTCATGTTGTCATCAAAGGCTACATAGATGCCCAAGGTCTGGGCCACAACCTATGGCCACAAGGGTTTCCAAGAGCTGTGCTGCCACCAGGGACATCCTGATCTGAGTGGCCTGTGCTGTCACCAAAGACTACAATGTCATCAGGGTCAGAGTTACTGCACAGGGCCATGTCTGGGTCTGTGGCCCTACAGTGGGCAGGGTCTGAGTTGATGTCCAGGGCTTCTGTTGTCACTGAGGTCCATGTAGATGACTGGGATCTGGTCAGCCACCTCAGACCACGTCAGTGTCTGAGGAATGAGCAGCGCTCAGGGCAATGCTGATCTGGGTGGCCAGTGCTGCCATGGAGATTTCCTGGCAGGGGCCACCGCCTAGGGCCATGTCCGTGGCCCCAGGAAGGCCAGGGTCTAGGTTGGTGTTTGTGGCTCCAGCTGCCACTGAGGGCTCTGTGGATACCCAGGGTCTGGCCACCACTTGGGGGCCATGCTGTTGTCGGGGTCTTGTTGATCTGAGTGGCCTGTGCTGCCACGGGGGTGGTGTGTGTCTGGCCTGAGCTGCTGCCAAGGGCTATGTCTGAGTCTGTGGTCCTACTATAGCTGGGGTCTGTGGTGATCCATGGCCTGTGTTAGCACTGGAGTCACTGGAACCATGCTGTGCTGAGCCAGCCACACCCCTCACTGGCCCTGCGATGGCTGGTCCTGCCTCTTACCGGATATTGCAGCAGGCAAACTGGCCCTATCCCTCGGGGGTGAGTCTGCCTCCACACTCAGGAAAGATGGCCCCACCACCCACCATAGGCATGCACCTCATCTGGAAGCATACTACAGCTGATCCTGTGGTCAGGGATGCAGGTGAGCCAACCCTGAGGGTGTGAGAGCAGGAGAGCTGACCCCACCTCATGCTCCCTACAGCAATCCAGAGAGAGGGCCTTGCACCTTGCCTGGGCAAAACAGTGGAGCGGGCCCTGGCAATAGGGCCCAAGACAGGAGAACTGGCCCTACTCCTTGCTGTAGGTACATTGGATTAACTAGTCAAGACAGTGCTGGAGAGCTCATCCAGGTAGTGATGATGAGGGAAAGCTAGTGAGCTGACCAACCCAGCTACCACCCAGGCCCAGAGCCAGGGCTATTAGTTGGCCCAGCCCAACATCCACTAAATCCAGTGTGAATTGTTGGAGCATGTGAAGGGGATGAATCTACAGATCCAAAACAGCAGGATCCCCATGACACAAACAATAGGATATCCAAGAGGAGCCCCAGTGAGAGCCCATTATCAACAGGATAGCAGAAGCCCGAGGTCTCCAACCAGACTAATTACTTGTGGCAATAAACACTTGCAAGTAAACATGAACAAACTAAAGGGTAAACTGTGTCTAACAGGCCACACTACAGCTTCCATGACAAGACTCTTTCTTTGTTTTTGTTTCTTTGTTTTGTTTGGTTTTTGGTTTTTATTTTAAATTTGGTTTTGATTTGGGGGAGCTTGCAAAGGCAAAGGGCAGATGCAAGGAGATGGGGAGATAAGTGGGATCAGAATGCATGATGTAAAATCCACAAAGAATCAATAATTTTTTTTTAAAAAAAAGAAACAGTATCAAGAGGCAAACAAAAAAGTAATTTATTAGAGATTATGCAAATTAAGAATGAAATAGTGAACTGAGAGAAAACATTGACATCGCATATTACATAGGCCTAACAGTCCTAGTAAACAAACATAAATGCTTTTTTTTAAAAAAAAAAAGGCCGGGCGGTGGTGGCGCACGCCTTTAATCCCAGCACTCGGGAGGCAGAGCCAGGCGGATCTCTGTGAGTTCGAGGCCAGCCTGGACTACCAAGTGAGTTCCAAGAAAGGCGCAAAGCTACACAGAGAAACCCTGTCTCGAAAAACCAAAAAAAAAAAAAAGATCTACGGCCCACCTGATGCAATTCTGCTCAGGTGGGTGCTAGCCACCCACAGGCCAGTCTGGGCATGTAGGTCCCATTATGATGAGCAAATATGTGGTGGAAAAATGGGAGAAAAAAAATAAGTGGGATGGTTTATGTGCTGTGGAAAGAGGCAGAACAACAGAAATGAAGGTGGTGAGGACCAGGCTGCTGCCAAGGACCACGTCTGAGTCCGTCCGTGGTCATCCATGGCCCATAACACCACCAAAGGCCATATGGAAATGTGGGGTCTAGGCCACAACCTGTGGTCTCGTTGGTGTCTGAAAACCATGCCACTGTGGGAATCATGCTGGTGTGGGTGGCCTGTGCTGCTACCCAGGATCCTGGTGTTATTCAAGCCTGGGCTGCTGCTGAGGGCCACATCTGGGTCTGTGGTCCAGCTGCAGCTAGAGTCTGTGTTAATGCCTAAGGCCTCTGTCACCTCAGGGGGCCTTAGGAACCATGTGTGATGAAATCAAAGGGCCATGCTGAACTGGTCTTATCCTTCACTGGCTCTAAGAAAACTGGCCCTGTCTCTTGGTAGACACTACAACAAGAGAGCTGGCCCCCGAACTCGGAAGAGATGGCCTCACCCCTCACCCTGATCCTGATGGCATGGAATAGGGTAGAGGCAGGCAGCCCCAGTGGCCTGGACTGACAAGTTCAGCTACCATCCAAGCCCACACCGGGCCTTGGGTTGACCCACCCTAACATCTACCCCATCTAGGAGCTCATGAAGGGACCGGTCCTCTGGAATGATTACCATCAAAGGAGTTTTGGTGAGAATCCAGTGATGATGGTATATCAGAAACCAGAGGCCTTAAACCAGACCAGCGACTCTCTGCAGTGAACATTTGCTAATAAAGCTGATTGGACAAAAGGGTATACTATGTGACACACCGTGGCTCCCAATTCCACCAGGATGAATGAACAGGTGTTATAGATGGGAAAGATGGAGGAGTGAAGAGTTATTTTTCTTTTTTTGTTTGTTTGTTTGTTTGTTTTTTGCTTAGGCTTGTTTGGTTTGGTTTGATTTTTTTTGTTTTAATTTTCTTTTAGATGGTGCTGCAGGGGTGAGGGGAGGGTATGGGGAGACAGAGAGGTGAGTGGAATTAGGGTGCATGATGTGAAATTCCCAAAGAATCAATAAAGAAATTGTGTTTTTAAAAGAGAGAGGCAGGGAGGGAAGCTAAGCATAGAATAAAGCAAAATTCACAGAAATATATAAATAGCTAACAGGAATTAGGGATTAAAAATTTGTTTTTTTTAAGTATAGGGGAGAGGCAAGTGCAAGGGATTGTGCATGTCCACAAATGTCAGAGTTACAGAAGATTATGAAATGCCCAATGTGGGTGCTAAGAATTGAACTCCAGACCTCTACAAGAGTAGCTAACTACTATGATAGCTCTCTAGCCTCCAAAATTAGGGATTTAGCTCAGTGAGTGCTCCAAGCATAAGGTCTGAGTTATATTGGGGAGGAGGGATAAGAAAGCTAGAGCTAAGAGAATATAAAAAGACAATGGGACAATGTATATAAAAGAAAAATTCAAAATATGTAACAGTAAGAATCTTGCTTATAAGACTGATGCTACTCAACTATTTAATGGTATCAAAGATACAGAGAAAAGGGGGGTTATTATTCTAAAACCTGTTATAAAACCTCCCTACAAAATTATAGCCACCTGACTTTAATATGAATGAATTAAAAAGAAAATAAAACATACAGACATTATGCCCTATTAAATTAAAAATCAGTTACACAACAATAATCAAACTCTGATTTAGTTTTTGTTTTTTTGTTTTGTTTTGTTTTGTTTTTCAAGACAGGGTTTCACTGTGTAACTTTGTGCCTTTCCTGGAACTCGCTTTGGAGACCAGGCTGGCCTCGAACTCACAGAGATCCACCTGCCTCAGCCTTCCGAGTGCTGGGATTAAAGGCGTGCGCCACCACGGCCTGCCTCTGATTTAGTTTTTAAATTGAGTATCTGGTGGCTTTGTAGCTTATGACTATGAAAGAATTTTTAAAAGCCCCAAGAAACTGTTTATAGTGGAGACCTCTAGGGGACTGTTTTCTACCCTTCCAGGTTGCTTTCATTTTTCCTTAATAAATGTGTCATACACAACTTATAAAAAATAACTGATCAAAGACAAAGCAGAACAATTTTAGACCAAAGTCTAGGTATAGATCCACCCCCTAAAAAAATGTAAAAATAATTTTTAGACTGTTAAAATTATGTTAATAAGTTGTCAATTTTAGTCAAGTAGTGTTAGTACATGCCTTTAATATTGGCACTCAGAGGCAGAGGCAGGTGGATCTCTGCAGCCTGGTCTACAGAGTAAGTTTGAAGACAGCCAGGGCTACACAGAGAAACCCTTGTCTCTGCGGGGAGGCGCCGGGGCTGTCGATTTTTATCTGATTAACAAGAAAATATATGAGCTGGACAGGGCTTTCCCCCTTAAAAAAAAAAATCTAAAAAACTAACAAAGAAAATCCATTGCATGTAGTGTTTAAAGAGTGAAAACACCGCTCTTCCTGTAAGCGGCCTAAGGTGACCTGTGAAGATGGTTCGCTACTCGCTTGCCCAGAAAACCCCACGAAATCATGCAAATCAAGAGGTTCAAATCTTCGGGTTCACTTTAAGAACACCCATGAAACTGCCCAGGCCATCAAGGGTATGCATATCTGAAAAGCCACCAAATATCTGAAAGATGTCACTTTAAAGAAGCAATGTGTGCCTTTCCAGCGGTATAATGGTGGAGTCGGTAGGTGCACCCAGGCCAAACAGTGGGGCTGGACACAGGGTCGGTGGCCTAAAAAGAGTGCTGAATTTTTGCTGCACATGCTTAAGAATGCAGAGAGTAATGCTGAACTTAAGGGTTTGGATGTGGATTCTCTAGTCATTGAACACATCCAGGTGAACAAAGCACCTAAGAAGCGCCGACGGACTTACAGAGCTCATGACTGGATTAACCTGTACATGAGCTTCCCCTGCCACATCGAGATGGTCCTCACTGAAAAGGAACAAACTGTTCCAAAGCCAGAAGAGGAGGTTGCGCAGAAGAAGAAGATATCCCAGAAGAAACTGAAGAAACAAAAACTTATGGCACGGGAATAAATTCCGCATAAAATAAATGCAGATAAAAGTAAAAAAAAAAAGAGTGAAAACACCATCAGTTACAGAGTTTGTCTACGGACACTGGATAGATCTTAAGAGTGCTCACACCTCGTCAATACTAACCAACAACTTCTGCTATCAACTCACCTTTTCTTGTTCTGTAGCACGGAGACTCAAATAATTGAGAATTTGAGGCTCCAACACACTTAAGGACTCTAGCAGTGCTGGGATGAGTTTGGGTGCATGTGGTTTCAACATGGCTCCTGCACTTTTGCTGATCTTCACAAGGGTGTTAATGCTAGACACACAGAACACAAACTCTGAGTCTTTTTACCAAATATAAGAAGTTCTACAATCTAATCATGAGGATGTTCTGCAGTTGCATTCAGGTATATACTCATACGGTTTAAAGCCTGATCCAGGCAAGTAGGAAGTGGGGTTTCTGGTTATGACTGAACCCAGGTCTGTTGGCACTTAAAAAAATTACAGATATTTTTAAACAAGCACACATAAAACATAGAGAGGTCCAAGGTGAAATTCCTTGTCCTCTTTACCTATTTCAACCATTAGTGACAATGGCCAATTTTACTTCATTTGTAATCTCTTCATACATTTAAGTACAATTTCCCCCCTGCTTTGTATTGCTTTAAGCTAATAAAATTTCAGTATGTATGTCTCTACGAGTACTTTACCACAATTACAACATTTTTATTCTTTTAAAAAATACTAATAGCCTTTAATCCCAGCACTCGGGAGGCAGAGCCAGGCGGATCTCTGTGAGTTCGAGGCCAGCCTGGACTACCAAGTGAGTTCCAGGAAAGGCGCAAAACTACACAGAGAAACCCTGTCTCGAAAAACCAAAAAAAAAAATAATAATACTAATAACGTCTCGTTTAAAAATCTGAGTTTTTCTGATTGCCCCAGAAATTTCCTTTAAGAGTTGACTGTGGTGAATGCCTGGGAGACTAAGATGGGTGGCTGAGAGCTCAAGGCCAGCCTTGGCTACATATCAAAACTTTTATCTCAAAAAAATAATTGGTTGGAATCCAGATTCAGAGATCAAAGTCTATCCACTGCCATCTTCAAACTTTTTTGGTTTGTTTTCTTTTGTTTGGTTAATTTTTGAGACAGGGTCTCATTATGTAAAGCACTGACTGACCTGGAATCTGCTATGTAGACCAGGCTGATCTTGAACTCACAGAGATCTGATGGCCTCTACCTCTGAAGTGATGGAATTAAAGGTATGTGCCACCACACTGGCTTCGTTCTTGAGACTTTTTAACAGTCTCATCCTTTCTCTTTTTCTCTCATTTGATCTCACTGATTATATTCCAGTTGTGCTAACATATCTCATGTACATACATATGTAGGCTACCAAGTAAAGGTTCAATTATTTTATAAATATGGCTTATGCCAGTAATGCCAACATTCTGAAGTGTGAGGCCAGAAGATCACTAGTTTGAGGCCAGACTGGGTTGCATATAGCAAACACAGGGCCAAAGTGAGATATTTGGATAGACTCTGCCTCCCAAACAACCAAGGCTCTTTCATAAGCAATGCTGTATGTGTCTCATCCCACCATATCAGAATGCATAGCCTGTCATATAATTTTACACTATTAGAGTCATCACTGGGCTCAAGTTTGGCCAGTCTGAACCTTCATTAAGTTCCACATTTGCCTTTCAGGCAGTAGGTTTAGGCACCATTAACAACCATCACATGGATTAGTTTACCAAAGACAGCAAAACAGTTGGTTATACCCAACAAGCAAGCCCCTGAAGACCTGTGGCATATGGAAGACGTGCTTGCTAAGGAAAGGGGCCAATGACAATAGAATAATATGCAACTCAGAATGCTAGTTCAAATCAAGGTTCCCATGAAATAGGACTATAAAAATACTATGACACATCTTTTCATAAATGCTTGGGTTACCTCAATGGATTCTCCTCAGTCCATTTTCCATATTTTTAGGAATCTAGCATTCAAGAAAACACATTTTCTACAGACTGGCTAGAAACTAAATCATTTCAATACATTCACTTCAACCAAACCACACCTGAGGGCTCGGACTTCCGTCACAGGACTCATCATTCCTTTGTCCAGAAGGCAGGGCAGGAGGACAGCAATGGTTCTCTGGCCAGCTGCTCCTTTGGCAGGGTCACACATTTTCACACAAACCTCACATACAAAGAGCATGGACATTAGTGAAGCTGGCCTCTCGACTATGAAGCATTTCTCTGAAAAAGTGCTTTTTTATGTCACTATCAGGAATAAAGAGCAGGTGAGTCTACTTTCTATGTACTATGGAGGCTGGAAGGAGATAGAGGAATGACCAAATACGGCTCCTAAAGATCTGCCATATCTAATCAGAAAATCTGATAATATATTGTATTTTCTAATTTTCTACTTTCTGATTTGTATAATGAGGAACAAAGGAGCTGAAGATGTGAAGATGTGTAAGAGAGCACTTTTTAAAAGGCAGGACAAATTCTGGTAAAGAACACAAACCTAGACATGAAAGGCACCTACCTGGATTTAAAACATGTTTTTACTACTGAGTAATGTGATCAATGACAAGGCTTATGCAATTAGAATATATATTACAAAAATAAATCCATGGGGCAAACTATTTGGTTTCAAAAAGCCTGCCAACCTTGTAAATTTGGGGAAGGTATTAAAAGAAGACATATATTGCTTCATTTAAGTGAGTAATGTGGTCTTTGGGGTTAAAGGAAAGGTATACCTCATGTAGAGGTCTCAGCAGTTAAAGAAACCAGAGGTATATTGTGCTTAAGATACACTACCCTTAGTGTAACAAAACCCACTTTCTTATTCACTGTAAGAGCAGTAAACTATGCAAGCCAATTAAGGCAACATTATGTCATATGACAAAAAATAAAAATCAATGTCAAGTCCATGGTGAGTCCTACCCTACTCTATCCCACTGGGAGATGAGTATTCTCACCTTGCTCAGAGTTTTCAGAGCTAGTTCTGCTGCTTTCCGTACAGATTCCTAAAAATGAGAAAAGTCTGGCATTATACATATTAGACAGCATTCATTCTTTTCTATTCTATAATGCATTATTAACTACCTTAGATCCTAATGTAAAATAGTAAAACATAACTTTCAATAACAGGTTTAAGTATATAGTATTTCATTGGGCTCTTTGCCTATTAAGGAACATATATATCTTATCTATTTTTGCCCATATAAAAATAGTCATTAGCAGTCCAAAAATAAAATGTAGTATAAAAGTAAATACATAAAAATCTCTGTGAGATTCTAATAGAATTAACATTTTCTAATAAATAAACCAATGAGAAAGACAAGCCTAGTGGTCTAATTTTAAGGATGTCCAAATAGTTTAAAATTTAGATAATCCAGTACTTTAGTTGGATCTTGACTATTCTCAAAAGATTTATGTGCTAAAGGCTGGGTCCCCAGAGAGGCATCTCTAGAACCTCAGAGAGGGATGGAAAGTCTAGAACACTGAGAACAAGCCCTTGAAGGAGACTATGGGGCCTCAGACTCTTCCTCCTTCTCTTTGTTCTCTACCCCAAGTAAATGTTTTCTATCTCAGACTTTGACCGCCTTATCATAGGTCCAGAGTCCATCTATGATAAATAATAACCTCCAAAATAGCTAAACTATTTCCCTTTATAAATTATCTCAGTTCTATAGTAATATGAAGCAACAAAATACTCAAGAAAAACTGAGGTTTTTTTTTTCATTAATCACATTATTTAGAAATGAATGCCTAATTTTTGAAACTTTAATCCTATGAATTACTTCCAAATGGGTATTTGCTCCTAATACAACAGCATCATGAGATTTCTACTGAAAGAAAAAGCATGCTGAAGCCACCTTCTTTAAGTCATTTCAGTTTAGACCTAAATAAAAGATACCCAAATTTGTAACGTAACATGTACATCAAAGCTGGAGATAAAACTATGGTTTCCTAAAATTGTCTGGACAAGGAATTTTGAAACACATGCATTTAAAAAACCTATAGCATATTTAAATGATTTCAGTTTAAATTAGTCTATACATACACGTAGATTTATTTCTATACCTTAATATCATCTTGTACTCTAAAAAGTGTTTCCCACATTTCTGGAAGTTTGTCAATGACGTCATCTAAAGGTCTTCCTCTCAATAACTCATTCAAAGCTAAACAGCTGAAAATAAAAATTTGATTTCAAATACATGACCAAGCAAGTCCAATATTTTACCACTAAATAGTTATATCGAGTAATAATATAGACTCCATCTGTATGTCTAGTCCTAGCCTCTCCCCCACAAGACAATCATAATTATTCTAGTATTACCTCAAATATATCACATAGGACACAAATCACTAAGTGACAATTCCTACAACTATATAATTTAATCCCTTTGAATGATACACCAATAAACCACTTTTAACTCACCTATGTGCTCTCAATGTCTCATATATCACCAAGCACATAAGAGGCATCAAATGAGTACAAAATGCATATATGAAGAAATTCTACCCTATGAAGCCATGAAATTACACAACTTGAAATCTACCAGTTTAACAAGTGATCCAGAGATTCATAAAGTTCATATTTACATAAGCTAATTTTGGCAAATCACCTAGTAGAGTTCAAATAGTTAAAGAAAAAGAACTCAACTAAAAATATATTTATTGGTGGTTTTAACTTAATTTTTATTACATCATGTAAAAACCTTAGAAATTTGAAGGGGAATTTTCCAGCTCTACTTGGTTAATCTAAAATCCAAGGTACCTGGATTCTCGAACTCGCCACATGTTGCTGGTAAGGTTTTTAATCAAATCTTGAAGAATTTCTTTCAAATACTTATCCACCTAATGAAAGCAAAAGATAAAATGAAAAATATAAAATCCAACAATCACATTATTTACCTCTCAACAACACTGATCACTTTCTTTATTAAAGTATTCCTAAGTCCCTGCACCTACAAATCTCTCAGCACTTTGCAAGCACTCTAAAATGTAAAGATAGATAATCCTTTTCCATAGTGCATGAGAATAAAGTCTAATCACTTGGGCTTTATATGATACAAGCCCAGTGTGACTCATCTTGACATACAGGTATCTTGTCTGGTCTTAGTTCTATAACCTGGCACATACTACCTCTACAATCCTCTTCCATGTCCAACTTGAGTAACTCCTTTTTGCCCATGGAGATTCAGAGTGGCCATCACTCAGAGAAGTTCTACCAACTCTCTTCCATATACCCACAGCACCTTCTTAAGGTTTTCTCAGAAGAAATGCACTGTCTTTACATTACTGTACTGCTCTATACACTGGAGACCTCAATGGCAGTGTTTGGTGAAAAAGTAAGTATTATATGGTTCAGAAGGTTAAATGAGTTTGAGCTAAGCTTTGGTAATAATAAATTGATGGTAGACTCAGTTGTTACACCAACAGATCTAAAAGGACTCTCAACTTTTTCACTTTTACTCTTGTAGTTAAGTTTTGTTATGCTCACTTACATGTTAGATGATCAAAACAGAGAAGTAAATAACTCACTTAAAATTAAATAAACAGCTTCCCATATCCCCTCCTGTATTTCCATATGTGTCTCATCACAATTGTGGCTTAAGAGTTCACTCACTCAAAGATCATGCCCACATCTCAAGAGCCAAGGCCTGTAACCTGAACTCATATCCATAACTCCCATTAGCCTTTTAAGTCCTGGTTGACCCAGATGTACCACATCCTATCCTAGAGCAAATAGAATTCAAAGAACCCTCAAAGTTGAATCCTCAAATACCAACAACCATGAGTAGGAATATACTCTGTGTCATATGAAAGAAGGAGGACAGAACTATACTATGTTCCAGGTCTTGTAAGGTGCAGGTAAAGAAGGATGAGTGAGTATGATCTAAGCTTTGGTGATAACAAATTGATGGTAGACTCAGTTGTAACAGTAAATTGCAAGCTGAAAGTAGTTGTGAACCCCTATAACCTAAGCTATTCTGGAGGCTGAGGCAAGAAGCACAAAAGTTTAAGACCCAGTCTGAATCAGATCAAAATCTTGTATCAAAGTAAGTACTTTTTAAAGGGGTCTTGGGAAATAGTATCAGTGGTAGAGCACTTGCCTAGCATGTTTAAGAGCCTGGATTCAAACTCCAATATTAGAAAGAAAAAAATATGAACTAAAAATCCATTTAAGAATTTTAACCAAAATTCAATTTGCAATTTTAAAAATCACTTTTGCTACTATGTAGATAAATTAAACACAGGGAAAAGAGAAGAAAAAGGTATGATGACCTATTCATCAGGAAAGAATCAGGACCAGAGTGGATTCAAGGAACACTTGATAAAAGCAGTCTTGTGGTAATATATTGTATACCCTAGTAAAATTTGCCTGAAAAACATAGAACAGAACAAGTCACTAGATTAACCACAGATTCCAGGCAGTGGTGGCACACACCTTTAATCCTAGCACCTGGGAGGCAGAGATCTGTCTAGATCTCTGTGAGTTCAAAGCCACCCTGGACTATATGAGATTGACTCAGTATAGGAGAGAAACAGAGCCAGAGAGTAGGCATACGCCTTTAACCCCAATACTTGAGAATCATGTGCTTTTAATCCCAGTGCTTGAGATCTCATGCCTTTGCTTAGGAAGCACACACGCCTTTAGTCCCAGCACTAAGAAGGAAGTGATATGGCTGGGCTGAGAAAGGTATATAAGGCGTGAGGAGACAGGAACTAGAACTTTTTTGGCTAGAGGCCTTTTCGGCTGGAGAGCTTTTGGCTGAGGACTTAGAGGTGTTCCAACAGAGGATTCGTGGAGTTGGTAAGGTGAGACCTGGCAGTGGCTTGTTCCTTTGTCTCTCTGATCTCTAAGCATTACCCCAATACCTGGCTCTGGGTTTTTTATTAGAAGACCATTTGAGAATTCGTGCAACAGACTCAACATAAACTGCTCCTAAATTCAATGTGGAATTGAGGGGTTTATAAGACACAGACAGCAAGTTTCCCGGCTTGGACAAATATATGACCAGTGAGAGTACAGGAAAGGGAAAGGTGTCTTTTTTCTTTTCAGCTCTTTATATGTCATGTTACAGTTATGGTACATGTAAAAAACAGTCAAGTGAAGACATCCAGCAGGCAGTTAGATCTGTAAAAATGGATGGAGTACATGTCCTATCTGAGCCAGTACAGAACTAAGAACGATTACAATGAACAGAATGTTTATCTGCCCAGGAATTAGTACAAGGAAAGCTAAGAGGACAACAGTATTCAGAGGCAGTTTCTGAGAAACCTTCATATCTGAAAGGAGGATAGAATGTAATCAACAGTCAGATGACAGAACAAGAAAAGCAATATATGGCAACTATTTCTTTGGTCTGTCTTCCCAACTAAAGTAACTCTTTAAGCACAGATTTGTGCATCAGTGATCCCTGGTAACACATAATATTCTATTTGTGTGAATATACTGTCATTCTTTTAGTTATCTATCTACCCAAATGAACATTTAGATCACTTTCATTTTTGAGATCTCAATAAATGTTACAATATCTTTGAAAGGAAAAGCAAACAACAAGCAATGGAAGCAAAGAAACTGTATACAAAGTGCAGGGGACATTGAGTTTTAATCCTATGTGGTAGCACAGGCAAGCTACAGTGTTTCCTAAAACACAGGTTCACAGATACTTGCCATTGACTTGTCAGTGACCAATGCATTCCAAATACTTGTCATAGCTTGTCGAATTCCGAGATTGGGATCAAACTGGTAACGATAAAGTCGAGGAACGAGTTGAGGCAGAAAAGGAGCCAGCTGTTCTCCAGCTCTGGTAGCAATTACATTAAAACCAAAAGCAGCACCCTAAAAATAACAAAAAGAATAATTTATACATGCCTGCCACAGCAAAATACTAATATATTAAATACAAAAAGGCCACAAAATATGCTTTCTCAAATTTGTCCTTGAATAGAACATTATTTAGTACTCCAGCTTCAGCAATAATAAAGGCTAATATGGTAGTCCGGCTCTCAGACACAGACTTTTCAAAATTGACTACACATCAACTGGCACTGCATGGCTGGTGAGAGCTGGGAGTATATCATTCAGTAGTAGAGCACTTGTCACATATGCATGAGGCCCTGGGTTTGACCACCAGCAAAAATTTAAGAAAGAAACAAAACAATATAGCAACTTACCTTCCTGGAGTTCCACATAGCATGATGATTTGCCAGATTCATAAATTTATATACAAGATCTGGCTGACTAAGATCACTTGCCAGAGAACAAAGCTCTTTGTAAGTAGAAAGGCCCTGGCTTGAAACAAACAAAAAGAAAAACATAATAAAACATTTTTCTAGCTATTTTGGGTTGATGTGAATTTTACCATCAATTATTACAGGGATATTCTTTTAAACTGTTCTTTCCCTCAGTTGCTAATACCATTATCATCACTGAGGAGACAGAAAACAAGAATATAAAAAGTCATATACCTCAATTATCAACTATTCCTAAGTCTTTCTGCTGGTAAATACCTGTTGTGACTTGAATGTGAAATGCCTCTCATAGGCTCATGTGTTTGAATACTTGGTGCCCAGCTCATGGTGCTGTTTTGGAAGGTTGTAGAATCTCTAAGAGGCTGATCTTTGTTGTCTAGAGGAAGGAGTTACTAAAGAATGAGCTTTGATGTGTTATAGCCCAGTACCAATTCCTGCGCCATATCTTCTTTCTAGTCCAAGAGGTCAGGAGGTAGAGTCCCAACTAAACACTCCTACAACCACAGAGTCAGCTACCACCATTCCTTCCCTTCCATGACGGATCTTACAGCATCCAAATGTGAACCAGAATAAACCCTTCTACTCTAAGTCAATTTTTTTATCAGGTATTTGGTAGTAACAAACACAATACCTAAAATGCACCTGTATGTCCCATGGAAGTGAAGCTCTTTGCACCTTGGAAGAGAACTCAGTAACTCATCATATTGTACACAACTTCCCTCTACCATCAGCAGTCTACTTGCTGAACCCTCCCAAGGACAATCACCTTCCAGCATACAAATCTCTAGCTCATAGTCTGCTTCCAAGGAAACCTAATCTAAAACAGTAGGGTCCCCCCAACCATATCGTTTTTTATTTATCCATCAACAAACAACATTATTGCTCTGCCCTAGTTGATCGATGGATTTAGATTTAGCACACTTACCCATCAGGTGTTTTGCCAAGGCCTCCCCCTTGAAATACCACTGTCTCTCCAGAAACTTCATGTTTAGCTCTAAAACAAACAATTTAAATTAGCTTCAAATTTTCCATACCAACTAATAAGCAAATGGACTGCAAATTGATAAAATCTGTATCTAGTATATGAAAGATAGAAACTATTCTATCAGACTGAAAATTTTCTAAACTCAAATACAAACAAAACAAATTCACAGATATTAAAGATTTCTATATAGAGTTACTGCCAATGTGTCACACATAAAACTACCCTTCCCAAAAGGAAGCAACAGAAAGCAGTAAGCAATTACAAAACCAATCTACCTCCATGCACTCATCACAGATCAGAATATGAATGACATTCAAGTTTATTCATTATATCTTAACTTTTTTTAGCCAAAGAAGGTATTACAGTGATTTTTCTAACCTGATGCTTTTAATTGTCATGGGATGATTCAAGTTTGAAACCATGACCTAGTACAATGTTTCTAAGTAAACAGTATATACACTGGGATAATTAAACTGTGTTAACAATCATTAATATGCAATGGCTTAATGAGAAAGTAGAAGGTTGAATTTTTCCTTCTTCCATATCATAGTTTCAATGTCCTATGTATTGATATCTGAAATTTTAAAATTCACTATACCTTTTGCCAGTCATAAGTGTTTCTACAAGTGTAGACACCAATTCTTGCTGATCTTGTTCGTTGCCCAGCTCATAAACCAACCCAAGCCCTTTTGAGGCAACATCTTGGCTGAGTTCTACAAAAAAGGTAGACAAAATTATACTATTCTAAAAGAAATTTGTCTCCTGGCCAATTATTTTCTTTCAAGTAATTATCTTTACTCTAAAATTATATAAAAGTAGAGATATGAAAGCAGAAATCACTCTATTTTCCTAAATCAACTCAGTGGACATGGCATCATGAGTCAACAAATATGAGAATCATGATCAAAGGCCAATAAACTAGTGTGACAGTAATAACCACGGTATCAGAATATCAACATATGCTGCTTATATTCGAGATAACAAACTATCTAGAATTTTAAGACACCCATATCTAATTTTAGAAAAATAAAGGGAATACAAGTCCACGTCTTAAATAAAATTCGGGGGTAGAGACAGAATCTCACGATCCTCCTGCCTCTTATCTGCCACATTCTGGAATTAAAGGCATACATATGGCTTGCTTCGTTCTACTCACATGGCTCAGAACGTTTTGTGCTACAATTCATTGACCCATACTTTTAAAACTTAAAATACACATTTAAAGAAGCTGACAGGTCAAGTATTTATCAACAACCTACCATCGTTTTCTGACAGAACTGAAATAAACGCACTCTGAATTTCCTTAAGATGAGACTGAAAGAAGAGAAAAGGCATTAGCACTGAAATCCTCTCTCTCTTGAGAAACAAGCATCTCCCTGTTAACGTGCATTGAGACCAGAGAGTCTTAGGACCAAGGCAGTCACGAACCTTTCCATTCCTTCATCTTTAGAGATGTCCATCTTACTAGAAGTTGTACCCCTCACAGGTAGTCTAAGCATTCAGTCTAACCTTTGTCCTAATATGAGTGTCCCCCTTCTTAGCACTCTTGACTTTACATCTTCACATTTGGATCATTTTCTTGCCAGTATTAATCAGATCACCATCCTTCACTACTTCACATGGAGCTTACTTCAGAACTTCTGTGATTTTTTTAATGATTCCAACCTTCATACATTTTCTTCTTATTTTAATTTATAAATACTCTGGGATCCTTACAGAATTTATCACATATACAATGCATATTATGAAGCTCACCTTCACTTCTATGTGGGTACTTAGCTTCCTCACAAGTGAAAGGAGCCAGATGCAGGCTGCTTGCCTCACATGTGGGTTGGGGCTGATAATATGCTTACTTAAAATAACTTCTAAAACCCAAGGGACAACATCATTCACTTTGGCACCTGAGGAAAAAGCAAAGGAAGATGACAATTAAAATGCTCAAATATAATTTCCTTGAAAAAAATCACATTTAAATCAACAATCATATAATAACCTGATGTTAAAATCTAAATGACCAAGAATGTCCAGGAGCTAACATAAACAAGAACCTTTTTAAAGTATCAAATAACTCTAGTTCATTGGAATGAAAAATTATCCCACTCTCTTCAATCTCAGAAACTTTTCTTTACTAAAACTTTCTAAACTTCCATCTAAAAACAAACCAAGCAATATCTTTGCATTTCACTTTTGTCCTCCAGCTAAAACACAGTTGTCTCTTTTCCTCATTACTTTAGGGTTCCCAATCCCAATAGTACTGTGGCTGGATGAATGGTCCTTCTCCCTTCCATTATACAAATGAGACTTGTTTTATCTCATGTGTTCAAACAAAAGCCTCGGAGAGCTAGTTTGGCCTCCATCAACCAAGTCATCATACTTACACTGCAAGAAAAATGGTTTTCCTATTTCTTTTAAGTCTCTCTGATAGATAACAAAATAATAGGTGAAGATGATACACAGTGATAAATGTTAACTACAACACTAAGTGCAATAACTATATTCCTTATGAAATACAATTTATAATGGCATTGTTACCATAAAAACATTCTTATTTAATTTTCCCAACTAAGAAGATAAAATACAAACATGTCATGATTTTTTTTTTTAGCCTTAAAGATTAAAAAAAATCCTGGTTGAATACTAAAATATATTTTCAATTCTAATTTCAAATCAACCCAAGGAGACATCTGAGTTTGTATTTTGGATTTTTTGTTTTACTTTGTTGTTTTTTCTTTAATTTTAAAATTAAGCTTATTCTTTTTGTGTGTATACATGTGAACACATGCAAGAAAGTTCATGCCATAATACAAATGTAGAAGTTGAGAGGTCAGCTTTGCTAGAGTTGGTTCTACACCATGTGGGTCCAGTGACAGAACTCAGGCCATCAGGCTTGGCAGCAAGCACCTTTACTTGCTGAGTGGTCTTGCTAGACCTTGACTTTATTTTTGTTGGTTTTTTGTTTTGTTTTGTTTTGTTTTGTTTTGTTTTGTTTTTGAGACAAAGTCTCACTATATAGCCCACATGTCCTTCAACTTGCAATCCTCCTGCCTCAGCCTCCCAAGTGCTGGGATTACAGACATATATCATCTTAGTTTGAAATTTTACTCTCTGTAACATATACTCAGGAATCACATACATACTCTCTCAATTATGTAGTCATTAAATTCTAGCACACTTCCAGTACTAGTAGGGGACAGTGGAACTCCACTATGTAGTAATGAATTAGATATAAGAAGATGGGAAAGGTCTCATTTTTATAGTCAATCTTTTTTTTTGGGGGGGGGGGGGGGGGTTGGGCGGCGGATGAGGGCAGGATCTCACTATGTAGCTCTGGCTGGCCTGGAACTCAATATGTGGACAAGTCTGGCCACTGAACTCAGAGACTCTCCTGCCTCTGCCTCCTGAATGTTGGCACCACCATGCCCAGCTATGTTCAATGCCCCCCCCCCCTTTTTGGTTTAAGACAGCTTTAGCTGTCCTAGAACTAGCTCTGTAAACCAGGCTGGCCTCAAATGCACAGAGATCTACCTGCGTCTGTCTCCCAAGTGCTGGGATTTAAGGTATGCACCACCATCACTCAGTTTGTTCAATCTTACTTAATCAACCATTCTCCATGACAGACCAAATTAGAAGGCATGTATCAATATTTGGGGGAAAATTATTTTTGTCTCAAATCTGACAGAGAACAGAAGAAAGGCACTCAGCAACTGTAAGTCAATTAGGTAAGTATTTGATACCAGCAGGAGGTGTATACTCTTCCTCAGTCACCAGCCAGGCATCTCGGGCAGCCACAGAGTGAGTTCCTATTGCAGCACTGGTGATTGCTTCACCAATAGTGAACTGAAGTTCGATCTGCTTGGCCTACAATGAAGCAAAATGAAATCCATGAATATGAAGCATTTCCCCCAAATATCCATTTCTATAAAGAGCTGTTTTATACCTTACTTCTCAGCAGGCTTTATTTTCACTTTTTTTTTTTTTTTTTGGTCATTTAAGTTAATCCAGTGATTCAAAAGTGGCTGGAGTGAAGGACTGGAGAACTAAGAAGGATTTGAAGACCATTTCTCACTCCCATGAGCCTGCTTCTCACCCTCAGCACAGAATCACTATGCAGTGATTTTTAGTCTTTGGAAACATGATATGCTTACTCGGGGGTGAGAGTGGTTCAAAGGTGAAGCCACAGAGACCTCAATGCAAATTCTAGCTCTGTTTCTTATCAGTTACATATCCTTATCTAAATTTTTCTGGGCCTCAACAACTTCACTGGTTAAATGAACACAGTATCATCATTCACCTCATCGGGCCATAAGGATTAAATGATGTTAATTTAGACAAAGCTTTTGCTATTTAGTGTGCCAGACTATAGTAATGGTACAATGAATAGTGGTCACTACATTTTTATAAAAACTCTTCACACTCTTCTATGATATCTGCAAGCTACTCACAAAAGGTCCTGAAAAAAAGTAGAGAATGATTAGGCAAATATAAAATGCTAACACTTGGTAAATCTAGATCAAAGGGTATACCAGAATTCTCTATATTATTCTTAAAACTTCAAAGGGCAAACAAAACTCTATGTAGCTACATACTCAAATATTTACATCTTAATTCAGAAATTTTGATGCTGTTTTACAAGCAGGAATCACTGTCCCAACATGGACGTGGACCTGCCTTAGCCCCCTCTGGCATTTCTCTGTTTACTGGGACACATTTAAGTACTAGAGAAAGAAAGATGCAATGAAGAACGGAAAGCACAGGAGGAACATAAGCATAACGACTACACGAAACACAAGTTCTGCACTGCTATTCTTAATTTAGTTTCTGGTCTTCGTGAAGCATCAAGTGCTCACACCATGGGGTTCCTAATCTAGACGAATAGGGCTGAGGGTGTCAGCTCTACAGCATTCCTGGTCAAAAGCTTCCCTGGGGACCTTTAAATCAGAGAAGAGAGGATCCTTATCAGGAATTTAATCATCGATTTGTTTACCTGTTAATTACATGTTTCCTATTGTTGACACTATAATTGGCATAAAAAAAAATCAAACTCCTATAGCTAATTTTGGAATAATCAGGTATCTAGGCTTACTATGTAGCAAAGAAATAAAGAGACGTAATAATTAAATAAAGCAAGTTAGTGGAGAATCCCTATATTGTTACTCTACTTTTGTATAGGTTTGAAGTTTTCCATAATGAACTTTAAAGCAGGGCTGGCCAGGTACTCACTAGTAGAGTGCTTGTCTAGCATGTGTAAAACCATAGGTTTCATCCTAGCACCACAAAAACAAAAAGGTTAAAATAAACCAAAAAGCACATTCGGGCTTTGTTTTAGTTGACTATGAACAGATTCAGTTTTTCACTCAGCCTTATCCTTTAATCTTTCCACACTGCTTCCATGTGTTTGAATTTTCGGTACTTTTGTGTTTCTAAACCTTTAAAACAATGACATCAGAATGCTAAAACTCCAACAAGCTCTCATTTACTTACACAACCAGAATTGACATTACAAAGAAAAAGATGAAAAAGCAGACATAAGCTTTCCAAGAGGTACAATGAAACTGGTGTGGTGGTTTGAATGAGAATGACTCCCATAGACTCATGTATTTGAATGTTTGGCCCCCAGTTGGTGGAACTGTTTGGGGAGGATTGAGAGGTGTGTCACTGGGGGTGGGCTTTGGGACTAGGCCATTCCAAGTGTCTGCCTGCCTGCCTGCTAATGATGGTCATGACTCACCCTCTGAACTATAAGCCCCAAACAAACACTTTCTTCTATAAGTTGCCTTGGTTGTGGTGTTTTGTCACAGCAATTGAAAAGTAACTAAGACAACTGGCATCTGATGATACCAGCATGAGTATAATTCACTTTGAAAACATTATATGAGAATGGGAATGCAGCTCAGTGACAGAGTGGATGCTTAGTCCCTGGACTCACTCTCCCACAGAAAGGAAACAAAAGAATCTAGGCTTGAATTTCAATTCCAGTTCTCTTACTCAGTTATCTCAATCCTCACATCTTTTAGCCTCAACTAAAGTCTGTCTCCTTCCTCCCACCCTTCAAGGCTCAGCAGTAACTTCCCATCCAAGCAGATTATACCAGAATCCTCTGACACAATCACACCCTCCTTTAGGATTCTCCCACCGTCTATGCAAATATCTTCCTATTCCCTTATTTCTACCAATATTTATGAGAATCTACCTTTGCGATTACACTAGTAGACTTGTGTAATGATGAACAAAGCAGACCCTGCCTTCAGGAGAGAGAATAGTGAGAAGATGTGATAAACGCTGTAAAGAAAAGGGTTCCAAGTTATTTTAACTGAAGAATCTAATCTAGTTAAAATATCAAAAAGGTTTTCAAGAAACACAGCAACAATCTGGAAAGGAAACATGAGATTTTCAGAAGCTCAGAGCAAAGAGGCTGGTACACGAATGTGAGGCAGGCAGAGGCAAGATTAGGTCATGCTAAGATACTTACCACAATTTGCTAGTATTCACTATAGGTCTTTCCCACCACACTGGGCATCAGTAACTCAAGAGTAACAAGAATACCAGCCCCAACTTTCCACAGAGGGCTAATTGGTTTCTTCTATTTCTACTGTACCATGTTCCACTCAAAAATAATTAGTCTTTCCCAGACATACCATTCATAGAGCTATTTCTAACACAGTAATAAGCCTAAAGCTAGCACACTCAAAATCCTTGAGAAAGAAACAAATGTTTCATTTGTTAAAAATCTCAGAGTAGGAGTTAGAGAGATGGTTCAGTGCTTTAGAATACTGACTATTCTTTCAGAGAACCCAGGTTCAATTCCCAGCACCTACATGGTGACTAATGACTACCTGTAACTACAGTTTCAGGGGACTCAATGTCCTCTTTTGGTCTCTGTGGGCATTGCATGCGGGACAAAAAAAGACACAACACTCATACACATAAAAGAAATTAACAAATTCCCAATAAAACAAAATTTAAAAATCTCAAGAGTAAGCAAAACAACTAAAAATGTTTTTTTTTATTTGAGTAACAATATAAATACCTCCACAGAATCCATCAGACCTCGCAAAAGGAGTTTCTGGTGGGGAAAACCCCCATCCCCAACTGGAAAATAGCCCAATGTTTGGATTGCTCGTTCTTTCATCTGGAAGAACACAGATTCTTTTTTAAATTTTAAACAAATTAAATAACAGCTTTATCTCTAAACAGTATTTCCAAGATGAGATGACAGGGAGAAGCAATCAATCTGCTAATACACCAAAGTCTACATGATTACGCCCCATTCTACATTAAAAACAGAAAACTGCCGGGCGGTGGTGGCGCACGCCTTTAATCCCAGCACTCAGGAGGCAGAGCCAGGAGGATCTCTGTGAGTTCGAGGCCAGCCTGGTCTCCAAAGCGAGTTCCAGGAAAGGCGCAAAGCTACACAGAGAAACCCTGTCTCAAAAAACCAAAAACAAACAAACAAACAAACAAACAAACAAAACAGAAAACTAAGTCCATTAAGGACCCATACCTAAAAAATTAAAAAGAAAAAAGAAAGCCTTAGGCTTCTTATTTAAACTGTCCAGGTTGCAAATGTGATTTACAGGCACAAAATTACCTGTACTACCTAGCAGCCCATGAGCAAGTCTCTCAGCTCTCTGGTATTTTTCTACTCATTAGATCATCTTAATCTTCAGCATCAGGTACTTTAATTACATGTTTTAAAGTCTATGACAATTATCTCAACTTAAAAAACTACAACTGTTGTTTCCATCAGATTATTCACACTGCTTCCTAATGCCTATACTTCTTCAAACCAAACTGGCTGTAAGAAAGTAACATTTGTCACTATTTGTAAGATATACAAATCATGAAACTGAGCATTTTATTATCCAGCTTTTGTCTGACAAAAATGGTTCTCCACTGCATTTTTAATTTTACTGAAAACCTAACTAACTTAAGGAGCTAAAGTAGAATAACGGGTCAAAAGATAACACACAAAACTGTTCCTACATCTCCCTCACAAGCAAATTAAAACAGCAAATACTTCATCAAAATACATCTTTATCATTTGGACACATTAGTAAAACCTTGTTCTAGCTGCAGTGTGCATGGTGGATGTGGACAGATGACTATACTCGTAATAACTTGGTTTTCTTAGTTTATACAACTATGAAAAGAAACACAGAAGTCTAGAAGGAAAAGAAAAAAGAAAGTCTTGCCTTATTTGTTTCTTTACTAGAAGGGATTCTATTGAGTAAGCTTTCTACCAGATGCAGTTTGGTAAATCCAGATCCTTCACTGGGGATTGGGAGAGGACCATTTCTGCCAATTTCACCTAGGGCTGTGCAGGCAGCAATTGCCAACAGAGGTGATGTACTGTCTAAAAATGAACCTGTAAGCACAACAGAGAGTAGCACATTAATTATTATGATTGAAAGCAGTCAGTCAGGTATTAATTTTTTTAAAGCAGCAACAGAAAAATCAAGACCTATAATGTTTTCTGGTTAACCACTTGTTGACATGTATGTAATAGTAAGACATCACGACAATAGGACTTAAGTGTCCTTGTTACGTTTTTCCCTATAATGTAACTGGCACTTGTATATAAAAACATGGAGAAAATAGATTATTTTATGGAAAAACTTGTGCCTTTAAAGTACAATGTTATAAGAACTAAAGTACCATATTAAAATTTAACAGAATTCAAAGCCTGCATCAGCCAAACCAGTATGGACACTGACCTATTGTTTCTGTAGCACTCCGAATGAGCTCCTCTTGCTCAGGCAAGAGATCAGCATCTGTCTCCAGGTCGTGCTGCTCTGCTGTTCTCATTCTCTTCTTAGCCAAGTATCTTCCCACAGTGAATCCCAATGCAAGCAAGGATCCATGTTGTACCTCAGGGCTCTGAATTTAATAATAATTTAGTAACAGCACTGTTTCTACCTCACACATGAAAAGATATACTAAACTAACTGTTGTTAGAATAATGTCTCTGATAAAACCTAGAAAATAAAATGATTCAACTGGAAGCCAATGAATCAAACTTAAGTAATAGCAGTTTCTAACAAGTTTCTAACAGAACATTGAGAAATTAAGCTGGGTCTTTACTTATGTGCAGATTTAGATACTTTAATTTCATACAACCTCCAACTGTGGGTCACATGACCTTTAAATATGCCTCTGTAGTCCTTATACTTTCTATTTAATTTTTATTTTACACATATGAATGTCTGCCTCAATGTATGCTTATGCATCATGTTCTTGCAATGTCTCTAGAAACCAGAAGAGGGTGTCAGATCCCTGGAACTGGAGTTACAGATGGTTGTGAGCTGCATGTGGGTGCTGGGAATTGAATCCAGGTCGTCTGGAGGAGCAGCCAGTGCTCTTAACCACTGAGCATCACTCCAACCCATTATATACTTTCTTCCTGTTTATAGCACTATACAGCTTATTATTATAATGTTCAAGGATAATTTCTCCATATGGCAAACAAAATACAATAAGCAGTCCTTTTTCTAACTGCTAAAATCTCCAAATATAAGGTAGGCGATACACTAATCAAGTCTGCTTTTTTTTGTAGGTATTGTGATTAAGAGGTAGCAGAGATGGGGGTGGGGAGAGCTAACAATTGAACACCAGGCAATCCTAGGGATTCCCTAATTGCCTACTACAACGTGCACATTTCCTAAAACAGTACTTTTCAGACATAGAATTAAAAGCTATTAAATGAAGTGACTGAATCAACACATCTATCTCAATTTTTACTTATATAGGCTAAGAATGTATAAGTCTACTTTACAAACGGATACCTAAAAACTAAAAGTACAATCAGGTACTGTGTAGAACCCTACTGCCTACTGAAAAAGAGTGAGAACAAAGCTGAGGAGTACGGTGGCACACGCTAAGGCAGGAGAACCTCAAGTCTGAAAGTAGCCTGGGCTACACAGTGAGACCCAGGCTCAAAAGCACCAACAAAATCAGGTTAGTCCACCCTTGTAAGGAAACTTCCTAATCCAGGAAGATGGTCCCGCAAGACTCAACTATTTCCAGAACTGAGAGACAAACAGGGTAGAAACAAATTGTTAAAATTTTGTATTTTTTCACTGCCTCACAGGTGCAAAGGAGAAATTGATCCTTTCTCGCAAAGTGGCTCCTAAGTTCTTGTCATAACTCAGATCTCAAATTGGGTAAATCTGTAAGTATGAAAAAAGAAAACTTGCCCCAGGATTAATAACAGTGCCTGAGGTTCAGATATAGGTTTCTATATTTTTGTTAAAATATGAAATTATTTTATTTAAATAACAAAGAAGACTGAAAATAAGTTGATAGCATACATGATTGTCTTTTGTAGCCTTTATAAGCTGTTCTATCATTGACTTTAATTCATTTCCGGACACTGTTGATACAACCACAGAATAAAACAAAGCCGCCAGTTCACGCATTTCTTCTTTACTGCTACTCATCAGACTCTGAGCAATACAGAAAAGAAAGAGAGAAATGATTCACAACCATCTTCCTGTTGACAACATCTGACATTTAGAATTATAAAAGTAAATGACATATTTAACATTCAATCTATTGATATCCATGAAAAATATAATACAAGAAGCTATTATTTCCAAACAAAATGACTCTGCCAGGCTCCAATCCACAGTTACAATACAAAGGTCACACATATGGTCTTGGTTAAACTACATAGTCACAAAAAATAAAAAATAATCCAAAAGTCATGAATATGGAAAAGAGGCTGGTGGTAGGATGGAAGAGATAATAGGGATGAGAGGAAGACAAAAGAAAATG
Organism: Peromyscus californicus insignis; assembly: GCF_007827085.1. Classification (NCBI taxonomy): domain Eukaryota; kingdom Metazoa; phylum Chordata; class Mammalia; order Rodentia; family Cricetidae; genus Peromyscus; species Peromyscus californicus. Next base: position 88,976,155 of record NW_026294573.1, on the reverse strand, counting down.
CTGGAGAGAACTATCAGAATGTATTATGTTCGTGTATAAAATTATCAAAGAACAAGATTAATAAATCTGAACTGGATCTAACCTGACACCCTCCTTCCTGCAGTCTAACTTCCACAGTACCAGAAAGTACTATGCAAGCTGCCAAGGGAGGAAAACAATAGTCCTATTCAGCTGTGACACCTACCAGCATGGCGAGATATGCATAAAGGTGCAATAATGGCACTCCACATACCAGTGGTAACCAACAGCTGTCTAAATGGACTCAAGGCCCATTCAACAGGAGGGAAATCATGCCTGGCACTAGAAACCTAGCCAACTAGTGAGGACCTGTGAGATCTTGGAAGAGAATCTACTATCACCACTTAGCTAGACCAGGATAATTCCTAACTAGGGAATTTTATCTGATCTCTATACCCAGAGGTAAGTAGCTATCATGTCTCATCAAAAACCACAACTGAACACAATGCAAACATCAATGGACTGTGGGGGAGCCCAGCCTGACTGGATACATTTGTAGCACAGCTCCTGCCTCTATGACTCAGGTAACATCACAAAACGAGGTTGGAGGGTTGTAAGACCCAGAATACCAAAATGGTTGGATAAATAAGACCAGAACAATGACAATATCAATAGACATGCTAACACAGCAGAGGGAAATCTTACCAGGTCCCACACCTAGACAAAGAACTACAGGCAATCAATGATTGCTGAGGGAGAATTAGCCTCTCCCGGGGATGAGCTCCCTGACTGGTTATCCAATACAAAACGGTCACCCCTGAAATCATATACACACAAGCAACAAAAATGAACTCATCAGATTGTATGTATATATTTGTATGTGTGTGTATACATGTATATACACACGTGTGTGTATACATATATATATGCACATACATATACATAAAACAATAATAGAAAAAGAGGCTATCAATTTGAGAGTTTGGGAGGAACATGGGAAGGGTTAAAAGGAGGAAAGAGAAGTAATATATTTTTACTAAAAATGTAAAATAAATAAAAAGAAAAAATATAATGAGCTGAAATTATATATGAAAATCTTAGCTGGACGGTAGTAGTGTGTGCCTTTAATCCCAGCACTTGGGAGGCAGAGACAGGTAAGTCTCTGTAAGTTCAAGTCCAGCCTGGTCTACAAAGGAAGTTGAAGGACAGCCAGGGGTGTTACACAGAGAAACCCCGTCTCAACACCACCACCAACAGCAACAACAAAAATCTTAGTTGCATGTTCATTAAAACAGGTAAAATAAATATAGCTGATTTAAAATAGAGATCAGCAAATTTTTTTTTCTGTGAAAAATCAAGACTCTATGGGCTATCTAGTCACTCTTGGGACTACTCCACTCTGCCATTGTTCACAAAAAGGTACGGACACAGCTGGGTTCCACTAAAATGAGAACTACAGTCTGTATGTCATGGAATGATGTCTTTTTTTTTTTTTCCCAACTATTTTAAAATATAAAAGAGCTACAGTTGTGGTTCAGAGGAAAACACCTGCCTACCATGTGCAAAGCCCTGTGTTTTCAAACTCCAGCATAATTTTTTTTTTTTTTCAAATAAAGTGAAAAACAGAGCCTGGTGGCGGTGGCACACACCTTTAATCCCAGCACTGAGGAGGCAGAGGCAGGTGGAACTCTGAGTTCAAGGCCAGCCTGGTCTATACATCAAGTTCTAGGACAATCAGGGCTACAAAGAGAAATGCTGTCTCAAAAAGGCAAAAAAATTGAAAACCATTATTATCTTGTAGATCATAAAAAGTAGAAGTCAAACCATATTTTTAGTTCATAGGTCACAACATAACAGGCCCTAGAATCAAACTCATTGTCTAGTTTCTCCTCATATCATAGAAAGCATTTACCTTCTATTATGTGATCAAAACTCACAAGATCAGTTTAAATTAGAAATTACAAAGAATAAAAACTCTTTTTAAATAAGAAGCACTTTCACGAGACCAAATCTTTTCAAGAAAAATAAAAACTCTCTTGACAAACTACATTCCTATTTTCACATTTAAAGATAAAATCTGTAGATTTTACCATAACTCAAGCTACAGTTTCCAAAAAGAATTCCATTACAAAGCACAACAGATATATACAACTGTATGAGCCATATTTTTACTAAAAAGACTAATTTAAAATTCAAATTTCACTTACATTTTTATTTGCTACACCTGATAATAATATCTTTGGTGTTATCATGAAAGAACATTCTCACTTGAGCTGATAGCATAACTTAGTACTGCCCACATGAAGGGTGGGCATTATCAAAATTATAGACACTTGTCTTCCACATCTGGGAAATATGAAATATATACTTCTCACTCTTACAACTCTCCCATGAAATACAATAAATCCTCTTTGCTATGAAAAAAATTATATGAGACATTTCTTTGTACGAAAATAGTATTAAATAGTATTATTCACTGCAGCAGATAAGAATCCTAAATGGTCAGCAATAAGAATCTAGAATTAACCAAACAATTGCAAATGATGAAGCTGTTAAAATAAATAGGAGTTTTCTCCTCAGTTACAAGATTAGCTACAAGCTTTACTATCCAGTAAAAGAAACACAAAACTGTAAAGAGAAAACATTTTTATTTATTTATTTATTTATTTAGGTTTTTCGAGACAGGGTTTCTCTGTGTAGTTTTGGTGCCTTTCCTGGATCTCGCTCTGTAGACCAGGCTGGCCTCGAACTCAAAAAGATCTGCCTGGCTTTGCCTCTTGAGTGCTGGGATTAAAGGCGTGTGCCACCACCACCCGGCAGGAAAATATTTTAAATTCATTGTTTTGTGCATAAGCAGATGTGCATAAGCAACACAGATGTTTAAATTCATTGTTTTGTGCATAAGCATATATGCATAAGCAACACAGATGTTTCACCCCATAAAACTATTACTGTCATTTGTGTGTTTGTCAGAAGTAAGAGAAGAGGAGGAAAGGGAGAAGATTTAAGGAGGCATGACACATTACAGAAAAGAAATGTCTTATTGACAAATAAATACACAATGGAAATGTGTTTTTATATATATGCCTGTTATTATAAAATATTTTTTGAAGCAGAAAAATATTTTTAGCTGATGGTTCTTGAATTCATCCCTCAGCATCATCAAGACGGGTCATGAGGGATGTTGACCTTGCTGCATGTTTTCCAGTAAGTATTGGGTTGTGGGAAAATTTTTAAATGACTTAAAAGTAGTAAAGGGCATATTAAGACTGGTAGGAAGAAAGAGACCTTTCAATTAGTTTGAAATATCTGAATTCTTAGAGAAATAAACATGTCAGAAGGACATACCTTGATCCATTCTGTTTTGTCTACAAATTTGGTAGCCAATTTTTCTGGATACACTGACACAGCTTCCAATAGACAGTACATGACTGGCAAACCTAAATAAGAATCAGAACCATTTTAACTTTCGGAAAAAAGAATGAATATACAGAAATTCCTAAATTTCTCTCAAATGTAATGCTACTGCTTAAATACAAATTCTAGTCTAAAAGTGGAAAAATTAAATTCTAAATATAGAATTCAATTCAGTTATCAAAAGGATGCCCTGCTCTTCATCTGCATTTCCAAAGACAAAATATGTATCTACATTAACCCTTGTTTCTGAAATGAAAAATATATCAAGGATAAATCAGGTAGGTTTAAAAAGTAAACAATGGCTAATGTTTAGTTACAGAAGTCAAGAAGGTTAGAATAGATTTGCTGTAAATTCTTAGCAGTCTAAAATTTAATTTTTTAATAGTTTTTATTGAATTTGCTTTTTGACAATTTCACATATTATATATTATATATATTATATTCTGATCAGTGTACCCCCCAACTCTCTATTTATTTCTCTCTCATCCCTATTATTGCACACATACACATATAACCACTTCCTACTTACAAGTCCCTTTCCCAAATTATTATCTTTTTATTACATTTTGAGGCACAATGAGTTTAACCAGAGTCATCTGTGTGACCATGGTTTGTAACCTATCCATTGGAGTCAGATGTGAAAATACTCAAGAGAAAGGTAAAAGTAGCTTTAATACTTTCTTAGTATGATGAAGTTCCTACCTCCAACCCCTGCTAATAGCTGTTGAAGCAGGCCAATGTAGATCTGAACAGGGTTGGTCTCTCCACTCTTATTAGAAGATGAAGCTGTCGCCTGGCTGCTTGACATTAATGTCCGAATGTACCGTCCAATGGCTGGAGCGTGATCTTGCATATCAGCCAAACTCTGAGAGGTGGGCACCACCCCTGCACTATGAGCCAGGCACATGCGCAAGTACAGGACTATCTAAACCAGAAGGATGAGAATTACCAACTTCTTAAAAAGTCAAGTGTGGAGGCGTCTTCCTCAGAGTGACAATTTTCAGTTTTTACTTCCCCACCCTCCTTCATAAAACATTACAAAATCTTAATGGAAGCCAGGAAGCAGGACTCAATACGCTAACTAAATTAACATAATTTAACAAAGGTGGAACAAGATTTCGCTAAACCAGATGTGGTTTTTTAGTGAAAGTAAAAGGCTTGACTATTTTTTCTTCTTCATGCTGGGACTGAAGGAAGCTGTATCCTTCAGACACTAAGCATACACTCTACCAAGGAGCTACACCCCTAGCCACCTTCTTACTCTTGTTTTGGTTTTTTTTTTGTTTGGTTTTTTTTTTTTTTTTTTGGTTTTTCGAGACAGGGTTTCTCTGTGTAGCTTTGCGCCTTTCCTGGAACTTGCTCTGTAGACCAGGCTGGCCTCGAACTCAGAGATCCGCCTGCCTCTGCCTCCTGAGTGCTGGGATTAAAGGTGTGCACCACCACTGCCCGGCCATCTTCTTACTCTAAGAAGATTATTAGAAATTTAATTGGTGCAAATCAGTAATTTAAAACATAAAATCCACGTTAGATGTGATAAATTAATCCTCTCAATAAACGTGATAAATCCTCTCTTGTCTTCTAACCTAGAAACCCCGAGCAATTTCAACAGTATGCTGGCTTTAAAGTCAAGTCTAACTTGCTACTAAAGCCCGGCTAGAACCAATGCAGAGCACCTTGTTCTGTCATAGAGACTGCTCCTAGGGACTGGGAATCTGGAGGTGTGACTCAGCAGTACTTATCTTCCATTTCTAAGGCCCCAGGTTTGATTCAGGTACAGGGGTTGGGGGTGAATAGGGAACCTCAGTGAGTTAACTATGAATTAAAACAAAGCAAATTACCAAATACTGGGCCTTGTTTTTTAAAACAAACACCCTAAAAGAACAATGATACCATAATATGAGTTTACTATAAAGCAAAGGCTCACACACAGCTTAGGCATGATGTTAGTTTTCATAGCCATTACAGAAAGACACAAAAGTCCTACCTCTCCAAATGCTGCTGGGTTAAATGGAAGGACAGTAGTTCCAGTCATGTATTTGACTGGAGTTTTCATTCGATGGGAAGCCTAACAAAAATGATCACAAAACAAATTAAATTTTTGGAAATAAATTGTTCTCTCATTTAGCTGAAAATAACTGTACTTCTAGTTATATTGCTATTGTTGATTTGCATTTGTCTTCCAGGTTTTTGGGATTTTTGGGTTTTTTTAGGTTATTTTACTGTATGTATATGGGTGTTTGCCTGAATGTGTGTCTGTATATCATATTCATGCAGTGTCTGTGGAGGCCACAAGAGGACATCATATCCCCTGGAACTGGAGCTACACAAGGTTGTGAACCATCATGTGGATTCTAGGAATCAAACCAGGTCCTATCAAAGAAAGCCAGTGCTCTTAACTCCTGAGCCATCTCTCCAGCCCCTTTCATCTTACTTATTTTTATTTATGTATATGCTTTGCATGAATGTATCTAAGTGTATCATTTGCACACACAACCCTTGGGGACCAGAGGAAAATGTCAGATCCACTGGAACTGTAGTTACAACGATTGTGAGGCATCATGTGGATGCTGGGAACCAAACCCAGGTCGTCTGCAAGAGAACAAATGCTCTTAACTGCTAAGCCTCTCCAGCCCTACAGATTTGTTTGTATCATTTTAAATTATGTGAATGCATGCGTATCTGGGTGTGGGTGTGTGCACAGGAGTGCAGGACCCCACAGAGGACAGATGCATTGGATTCCCCCTGGAGCTGTAACCACAGACAGTTGTACACAGGTCCTAGAAATCAAATTCAGGTCTACTACAAGAGCAGTATATGCTCCTAACCACTTAGCTACCTCTCCATCTCATGCATTTGTCTTTTTCTAAACAAAACAAAAGACAGCTACCTACATATGTCTTTCCTAAACATTGTTCTGCTGCCTATGTCCCTCACACTCAAAATGATAGTCCCTAACATAATCAAAACAACACCAATGTAAAAAATTGGAGTGTCAGTGCTGAGGATTACTACTGCCAATACTCTGAGCTGTAGAAACACTGCAGAGATCTGCAAAAGAATATGGAATAATAATAGTGGAAAAACCCCAACTGCTCTAAAGCATCCTTACATTTATGACAACTGGTGCCCTTAAGAAGGAGGAACTAGAACTAGCAAAACAAGTAAACTCAATCTTTTTAAAGATATGTTTTTAACTATGTCATACCAAAGGAAAATTTTTTGAATATACTCAAATGCTGACAAGCATTAAAAGAATTATAAATCATTCATATTTAAGCTAAACAAATCAATTGTATGTAGGAATTTTTTTCTCTCCTTACTTTGTAGCTCCCTCTTACTGTAAATACTATGATACTATTTAATATTTAATTATTGCATTTTTACTTTTAAAATGTTCATTTTTATTTCCATCAACTATCATATGTTTCAAACCTATAGTTACCTATAGTAACCTACCTTTTCTTGAATGTAATACACCATTTCTGGAAAAGATGGCATCTGCTTAGAAGTGCTTTCCTTTTTGTTTCTACCAGGAAGACATCGTAATACACGCTGTGCTTCACCATGGACTTCTTCTCGTCTTTTAGAAAGACAAATAAGAATTAAAAATAAACTTTGCCAACTAGACAGTCATAACTTGAAGAAGAATGGAAACGGAAACTTTATTTGACAGCTAGAGTTCTGACAAAATGTCCTGGGTACATTTTTGGCTAGATAAGCAATAAATACAAAGTAAAATAAAAAATGACAACCTTTTGGTGATTTAATGAGATCAGGAGACTCACTTGGCTTACATCTTTAACTTTTACTCCCAGGGAATAAACAAAACAGATTAATTACTGCAATTCATTATGTAAATATCTATTTGTATGCTTTATTCTTATTAAAACTAAAACACAAACAACTACAACACACATTAAAACTCAGTAGTGTCCTGTGTTCTACATATCCACCTCAATTCTGACACTTCTTGGTAGTTTGTCTAAAATTCTACAAAAACTGGTAAATAAATGGCATTAATACATACAACTATAAAACCTACTCTATTTCAGGACACCTGAAAATGACCTCCCAGCTCTGCTTCTTCTCAGACCTCCTCCACTGCCTCTGACCTGGTCCTGAATTCCTAAGAGCACCTTATAGAGTGACAGGAAGGAACAAGCCGGCAAAGCCTTGAACTGCCAGAGGATTTCTCACTTGAACAGAACCATTAAAAACTAAAAATGGGAAATACTGAATTAGTCGTGTATTGGGTTTTGTGGTGTAAATAAAAATACTAGGTTCCTGGATTGAAATCTTGTTCTAACATCAATTGATTGCTACCTTAGCTCACAGATACTAGGATATGTGGCATGTAGTTGAAAAACTTAAGGTAGGGAAAAAAAAAAAAAAAAACAGGTCAACAAAAACAAGATTAACAATCCAAAACCACTGGAGCCAAATTGAAATGCAAATGAATAAGAAGGAAATCAAGATAAGAAATCAAAAGTCAAAGCCTGTCATCAGCAAACTTAGTTAAAATATCATAGCAAAATATACAATTCATACTGAAGGTAGATATCAAAGGCCTACTTAAAATTCTCAAACAGTTATCAACTAACTTCCCGTATTTTTTTTTAAATGGACCACCGAATTTATGGAAAGGATATTCAAATGATAAAAGGAGCTCCACCATAAATGAAATTTTAAAACAATAATATTAAAAAGTGATTAATACAAAAATCATATATTTTGGCAGATATTAGAGTACTTCACATATGTTAAGCTGTCAATGACTATGAAAGAGATAGTAAGTTTGATGAATTTGTTATAATATGCACATACATATTTTATTATATTTACATAATGGCTTAAGATCATTTTTCAATTTTAGAAATATTTAAATGATGAAAAAAGGTGCTTCATTAGCGTATTAGGTAGCACATTAGTCACCTTAAAAATACACTTTAGGCCGGGTGGTGGTGGCGTACGCCTTTAATCCCAGCACTCGGGAGGCAGAGGCAGGCAGATCTCTGTGAGTTCAAGGCCAGCCTGGGCTACAGAGTGGGTTCCAGGAAAGGCACAAAGCTACACAGAGAAACCCTGTCTCGGAAAAAAAAAAAAATACACTTTAGAATTGCAGTAATGTAATTCACTAGTATATATATGCAAACTTCATTTTAAAATCTTAACATATTAGATACAAAATGATATTCCATCAACAAAATGTAGTATTACAATATGTATATTGAGCAATCAAAGACATTAATTTTTTTTCTTTTTTTCTCCTATAGAAGACCTCTCTATATAATTATATATCTAAGTATATTATTTATACAATTATGAGGTTTGCTTTATTTACATTTGACTATTTCATAAGAATTTTTCTATCTATATTATCTATTTGTCATATATTATAGATATATATGATAATTCAATATAAATATATAGTTATATGACTGTAAGTCACCTGAAAGAATACACTTTTAACTCCTTAATAAATTACTTCTAAATTTCATAAGCCAACTTTGCAACCAACATAAATTTTAGTAATTTTAAAATTTACTTAATTAATTGAAATTCAAATTGACATCTTTTTAAACTTACGGGTCTCCTGCGGCTAGTAGGAGCAAGTATCTGGAAGGTATATGATCTGAGGGAAACACCGTGCTGGCAAATTTCACCGCAACTTGCCGAACTTGAACTTCAGGCTATTGAACACACACACAAAAAAACAGACATCCATACCCCCCCAAAAAAGAATTCAATTATCAGCATCTCAATCCAGTCCTAAGTCAACCTAGTTGTACACAATTCAAATTTGACATATCAATAAACATATGCCTAAACCAATAAAAATCAAGATACGTTCAAGAGCTCTCTTTTGGGAGGACAACGAATGCTGGAGATAGAATCCAGGGCCTCACACACTATGCACAAGCTCTACCACTGAACTATACCAGTAGCCCTATTTAAGATCTCAAATCATGCTGCTTAGAAGTCTCTGACATTACTTAATGAGTACTTTTATGAGCTAAAAGGATCTTGCAAATAGATCAAAGATGCACAAAGATCCTAGCTAGAAAGAATCTCTCTGTACATACACATTTCTAGTCCAAACTTGAAGCCAAGGTCATTGTGAGGTTTTCATCACTATCTTTGCCTCCCCAACTTTCAAACCCTTAGTCACACAAGTGAAATTCAGATGTTTTGCAAGGAATAGAATCTGACCTTACTTACTATAATTTTGCAACAAAAATACATCTTTCTCAAGTTTGTTCTGAAGTTAATAATGACTTGAGAACAGAAACTCAACTATGCAAATATACTCCCTTAATTTAGATAACTTATGAAATTGACCAGTTTGAGAATTTACTGATGCTAAAGGTTTACTTTTAAGTACCTTCCCCCAATATATTCCTCTAGTCACAAACCTAAGTGAAATATGTGAGAAATTAAGAAATATATGCCTTATTCTTCTGGAATTCATGCTATTTATATTCCCTGAGCTACAAAAAGAATGATATTAAAGACTAGTTTAAATTATGTAATTTAACCTAAGGTTTGGTTGCATTAAAAGTAGTCTATGAAAACAAAATAAATTATCTTTGGCTTGGTAATACTGCTACATGTTTTCATTTATGTGAGGAGAACCAGTATCTACAAGGCATTACACATCCATCATTTTTGCTCATAAAGTTACCTGGAAAAATTTCAAGTGTTCTATTCTAATGAACTTCCAGATAGGTCTAAGTCATTCCCTATAAGATCATTAATCACATAAACAAGACCCCAGGAGCATTTGAAAACAGGAATCTAAATGTATATAATGGTACAATTTGCTCTTCATATTTCAGTAGACACCAGATGCTTTTCTGAACCTCTAAGAATTCCATCACATGACTATATCATGTCAGTTTAATTTAAGAAAAACACATTTGTTAATCTCACCAGTATTTTTGAATAATTACTTTTCCCAATCTCCTCTATTTCTAGAAATGGAGGACAAAGAACTAATTAAGGCAAAAATTCAAAGTTTTATTATTTATTACATGTTTTATATATATATGATTGTAGATTATATATATGCCTGTAGATATTCTAAATTCTTCTATAGATATTCCCATGAAAAGGAAAAGGTGAAGGAAGACCATGTATGATGGACTGGCTTTCGTCCTACAGACTCATTTTGACAAATGTGGCTTGTCTTTCTTTCAGCACTTGTCTAACAGTGATAACCATAGAACTCTACTCCAATGGACTAAAGTGGTCAGCTAGGAGCTATAAAGACAAGCACTTCCAGCTTCAAAGACGAAGCATTAAGAACAGGTGTCCTACACAGAAGCTTAAATATAAGCATCACTGTGCATAGTTCAACCCAAAACCACATTTCCAGCATAAAGAATTAAAATTGATCATAAGTCATAAATGTAAACCAGTAAATGTACCCCTTAATAATCAAAGTTTTACAGAGAAAAGAAATTCAAATTTCCTTCTAAAAACTATACAATATGGCATAGATCAGTAGAAGAATATGTGCCTGAGTAAGACCCTGGGTTCAATCCTCAGAATTATAAAATAATAATTTAAAAAGTAATATTGTCATATGCAGCAACATGGATGGGACTAGAAGGCAAGTTAAACAGGTACAGAAAGACAATGCCACACAATCTCACTTCCTATCTCTTAGACTCCTATGTAGTCTTTCTAAGACACCTTTCTAAAAAAGTTGATCTCAGAATTTGAGAGTGGAACAGTGGTTACCAGATATGGATAAAGAAAGGTCTACAGGTACCAAATGAGTTAGATACAAAAAATAAGTTCTGGTGTCCCAGTATATAGAAGATACTAAAGTATTGAGTATTTAAAAAAATAAAAATAAAAAAAGGCCAGAAAAAGAGATTTTTAGTTTATCCTGATTTGAATAGTATATAATTGCACACACATACTGAAAAATTGTACTCCTTAAATATGTACAATCTATACTTACAAACTTTAAAAAATTTAATGCAAAATGTATATACTACTAGCCGTTGTCATTCACATAGCTGGGGCCTACCTTTATTAAATATGAAGCTACAAGTGCCTCCATTAAAGTTCTCTGTGCTCCTTCTAAGGTACTATACGCTCCAACCATCATAGATAATGCTTCCTGAATGGCAAGTCGAGTCTCAGGCTCTTCCTGTAAAGACAGTAAAAATAGTATTCCCTCCCAGCTGACTTCCAGGAAAGTATCCATGCAGAAGTATAAACTTAACAGTATGTTTCCCTACCTTACACAGGGCTTCGAAAAGCTGTTGCACAAGAGCTATATCCTTAGTGAATAAATGGGGCATTCGACTATAAGAGAATGTAAGAATATCATTATCACAAATTTCCATGGGATGAAAAGGGGTAGAAAATGAAAACTATATACAAACATTCCTCAGCTCACATTTTTACAACACTGAATACAACGTCAGTATCATTAGGTTACTTTCTCCAGGAGCCAAATATTTTTTAAAGTGATTATTTTTCAATTATATAAATAATCCTTCATTAACACACACATACACGCACACGCACACACACATTTACATATTTCCGGGTATTCCTTCTATAACATTCCATGCACTCAGTTAAAATTCAAGACTTTCACATAAAGGAAAGAGATACTAAATTGTAATTTAAATGAAAATCTGCCATAGTAAGAGGCCTTGCTACTTCATGCTACTATATAAAGGGATAGAGTCTGTAACCCTGTGCTTGTAAGCTGATCTAGAGTCACTTTCTTCTGAACTCTGAAGTGTTTTCCCTTCACATCAGAGAAGAGCAACATATAGCCTGTTTGGTACCAAAGCAACACAATGGGACCAGTGAAAACATTTCATCTCTTTTTTTTTTTCCCTTCAGTTTGAAATGAAGAAGATGATACCAGAAGAAATTGGAATGACGAAATCATCTTGAGCAGAGGGAAACATATATCTTTAAAAACAGGATCATTCATACTCATAAGTAATATCAGATGAGATTATAAGGTTTAGTGATAAGAAGCAACAGGAACACTTAAGGTTAACTTAATGTCTATAGTATAATTCACTATACAACCATAATGGTAACCTCTTTTGACACAATTCAGTTGAAAACCTAATTTCAAGATTACATTTGATATGGTAATGTATTTTCAAAGGCAAACTTTTAAATGACTCCTATCTTTTGTAAAAAGAGGACATTTCTAAACAGCCCGTTGCCATAAAATACATTTCCTGTCAAAATCATAGTAAATTATTCTCCATCTATTGTTAATGCCAGATAAATTTTTCCCAATTTTCAACAGATATCTTTCACAGAAAAAATTTAAAAAGATAGAAAAAACATTACTCACCTGGAGAGTTTTCCAACAGCTGAATATGCCATTGACAACAGTTTAGGGTCCTTAAAATTAAAAAAGGAATAAAAATCAGACAAAAAATACAATAAACAGTAAATGCTTTTGCCACAATCACATGTATTATTTTACTTTTCACTCATGCTATCTTACATAATAATGCCACAACAATAAAATGTCCAAACTCAGAACAAAAGAAAATACAAACAAAACCTTCTTTAACTCACTCCAAAATACAGTGGTCACACATGAAAGATTTCTCTTATCTGGCACTAACTTTAGGGTGTTTTCAATATCAAGTATCCTGCAAACACCAAAATTAATCTTCAATACACTTGGGCTTATTGGGAAATTATCCCTGCTCTGAGAGACATATTCCCTCCCCAACAAAACTGTAATAAGCATAAGTACAATTTTCTAAATACCAGTAATAAAGTAAGTGGCTTCTTTTTATTTCTTACACCATAACAAATTAAGTAGGTCAGAGTCATTATAGAAAACAGTGGTCTCCACCCAAAATATAGAGCTTTAGAGTTTCACAAAAACTGAGAGTCGGCATTACTCAGAACACAGTAAAACTGTCAGATAAACTTTGTCCATTTAACCTAGAGTTCAGCCTCCAACATTTGAACAGCCAACTCTAGTGACACATCTGTTGGGAAGGTATGTAAAGGACACCTGGAAGTAAGATTAGGTACTGTGTTTTATCTGGACTGGGCCAGTCATGTCGAACCTACTGACACAAAAACATGATGTCACCTAAACTTTGCAATCAAAGTATAAGAAGGGGGTTAGGGGAAGAAGGGAAGAAGGGCTGATACACCACACACACACACACACACACACACACACACACACACACACACACAATAAATAAATAAATAAATAAATAAATAAATAAAATAAAAAACACACAAAAAATGTTTTAAGTAAATTCATGATTTTGGGTTGTGCTACATTCAAACCTAACTTAGGCCACAGGGTTGGACCCACCTAAAACCTATTGTGAAATATACAGTTTCTCCCCCAAAAGTCCAAAAGCATTTTTATTTCTACCAACTATTCTAAAGCATCTGATTATCACATAATCTATGCCATAAAATAATGCTAAAAAAATTATTAAACCTTAAAGGAAAAAAATGGCCAGGCAGGGGTGGTACACACCTTTAATCTTAGCACTCCAAAGGCAGAGGCAGACTAATCTCTTAGTTTTAGGCCAGCCAGGCTGGTCTACAAGCAAGTTCCAAGACAGCCAGGGCTACACAGAGAAACTTTGTCTCAAAAACAAAACAAATACACATTTTATTACACTTTAAAAACCAGGTAAGCATTATTCAATGGAAGAAAAAAACCTAGATTCCAAGTGTATAACAAATCAATAGTTTTCACCTGTAATATCTAATGTGCCCTGCCTATATTAAACCACTTTGTGTGTTTACTCATTTCATTTTAGAAGAATACAATAAGGTAATTTATCCCTTTTTCTGACAAGCAAGAGTCCAAATGACTTGAGTAGTTATCAAAGAATAGACCTAGGATGCAAATTCAACCCTAACTTCAGATACTGATCTCCCTGTACTACTGCACAAATGGACTCATGTTTAACAAAGCCTGAAAAATTCAATGCTAGCTAGACTTAATACTATATCTATTCTGTTTAGCATATTCTCAAGAAATATGAGATAATGAGAAAATAGAGCAAAGAAAATCAGACTCTGAAATTCTACAATCCAGGAAATTCTGATAACACTTATTTTACAGAATCAAAAATTTACTGAATGTGTATTTGATAAAATTGTCAATTAGTAAAATCTGAGCCCCTTAAAAATTAATACTATTTCCCAGTACAAGTCAACTCCAAATAATTCTAGATATAAATACAACATAAAATTAACTTAATTTCAATTTTACATAGGACAGACAAGTAGCATAAAATGTATTTGCTTTTGCACATAGCTTAAAGAAGGGATGACATCCTTAAAGATGTTATCGGCTTTAACAATTATCTCTTTAAAAGGCAAAAAAATGGCAACAGTATATGAAATTGTCACCATTTCAAATAAAAATGTTAACAAACTAAGGTCAATACCAAACATTCACTATACCAATAGGTGGGCCTGGGAGATTTATTACATTAAATACCTTATAAATATTAAAATTTAAAAGACAAGTCACTTACCTCTTTATATTCATTTATTAGTTTAGTGAGACCATTCAAAAGCATAGGACCTAGTGGCTTAATCTTGATTTCTGGGCAGCTTTAAAAACAAAAATAAAAATCAAGATATCCTTTCAGATGGTCTCTTAAAATATTAGCAATAAATGAAGTTAAGCAATATATAAAAACTGAAACTTTCTAGAGAAATGACTCAGCAGTAAACGCTTGTACTGCTCTTCTGGAGAACCCTGGTTTAGCTCTCAATACCTATATTGGGCAACGTACACACTCCATGCTACTCCAGCTCCAGAAGATTCAATGATTTCTTCTGTACTCTGCAGGAACCATCACACACATGAACAGACTCACACAGACACACCCATATATGCATAATTTTTAAAATAATAAAAATAAATCTTAAAGAATGGAATCTCTCTAAAATAAACAAACATGATTGCTTTTTAGGAAAGAGGAAAGAAAACTACCTAAAACTTGATTATTCTAAAAAATGAGTAATTAATTAGTTAAAAAATAAAATAAAACTTACGTTATACAAATGTGATGTACAAATTGCAGGGACAATGTTCTTAACTTTGAATTTGTATTTGTACCGAAGAGTCCATCATACACCACCTATATAAAACAAACAAAATCAAAGACACCAATTAACAAATAACAATCTGGCATTTTTCAAATAGTAGTCAAGATTCAACAACAGACCTCTGCACTACACCATACTCTTCAAAATTAATACAACTTTTATAATGACAAACACTAGCTGGCCAGGAATGGTAACATACACCTATAATCCCAGTACTTGGGAGGCAAAGGCAGGCGGAGCTCTGTGAGTTTGAGGCCAACCTGGTCTACAAAGTGAGTTCCAGGACAGCCAGGGCCACACAAAGAAACTCTGTCTCAAAACACCAAAAACACAAAACAAAAACAAAAACCACTAGTTGACCAATTTTAAAAGCTACCACATTATTTATATATACAACAATGATAATAATATAAATTAGGAATTTATAAAGTTTTTTAAGTTTCAGAATACTTACTCAGCTAGGATTACTTGTAGAATATACCTCCATTTACTACCACCAAAAGAAAATTAAGCCAAGGCTGAGAGAAAAAATCCCATGTGCTAAAGCACATTATTGGAGGCCAAAGAACAAGTCACTGGAGTGAGTTCTCTATTCTATTCACTCCAGTGACTTGTAGATTCCAGGGATTAAACTCAGGTTCTCAGATGTAGTAGCACCTTTATCTGCTGAGCCATCCTACTGATGCAATGTTTTTTTTGTTTTTGTTTTGCTTTTTAACAAATTTTAATAACGCCTCCCTCATAGCAACATTGTGAAGTCTAAACTAATAGATGAAGTTTAGAACACAGAGGCTGGTACTCTTCTGTTACGTTCAAAGTAAATGGTGAAAAGTTAGGAGTTTTTTCCTCTCTTGCCATCATTTTTCCCACATCTTGTACTCCAACAAGACTGTAGCTCCTTAAATACAGTTTTCATGGCTCGGTCTCACTCGTGATGCTGCTTCTACCCAGCAGACTCCCTTTCCCTTTAAGCCTAGTGAACACCTCCACATGTTCTGTTATTCACTAAAGTGTACCACTGTATCTGAAGTGTTCCAGATCCCACCTCTTTCCACTGAGCACACACTCCCTCCCTTGTGCTTCCACTATCTGGTGGGCATAGGCTTCTACTGCAGTATCTTTCCAGTCTATGGCTTGGTGTTTGTGTGTCCATTACATTCCTCGAGATGAATTCCCCATGTCTGGTATAAAGTGGGCACTGTAACATTACAATAATTTCACATCTGTCCTATTTCCATAAACAGGAAAAAAATGCCACAGATAATCTTTGCTATCAGTCTCCAAGCACCATTTCCCAGGTAGGGTTCTGATCATTCTGATTAAGACAGTACACACGTAAGCAGCTGTCTGAAGTTTTAAACCAAATATTCCTATATCCCATAAGGTTTAGACATTATTTCTAATAATTCTGTGTTTTGAAATTAAGTCCAGCTTCAAAACTCATTGCCCATCTTCCCTAAGTATTCTTTTTCTTATATTCCTATTTTGTCTTAGTTAGGGTTTCTATTGCTGTAATGAAACACTATGACCAAAAAGCAAGTTGGAGAGGAAAGGGTTTATTTGGCTTACATTTCTGTATTGCTGTTCATGACCAAAGGAAGTCAGGATAGGAATGCAAACAGGGTAGGAACCTGGTGGCAGAAGCTGATGCAGAGGTCATGGAGGGTGCTGCTTACTACTGGCTTGCTTCACATGGCTTGCTCAGCCTGCTTTCTTATGGAACCCAGGACTACTAGCCCAGAGATGGCACCACCCACCATGGGCCCTCCCACATTGATCACTGATTGAGAAAATGCCTTACAGCTGTATCTCATGGAGGCATTTCCTCAACTGAGGCTCTTTCTTCTCTGATGACTCCAGTTTGTGTCAAGTTGACACACAAAATCAGCCAGTATACATTTCTAATGACGGGATTACCATTCTACTAAACAGTTTATCCTGCCTTTCTTGTCCCCCATCAGTCACATAGTCCTTGGAGCTGCTACTCAGATGAGCCTCTTCTTCCCTGATATACTTTTGAGTAGATATATATGCCACTTCTGTTCTAAACAGGAAAAAAGAACCAACAATTCCTTATATATTATATGTAGACCATAAATCTTATTTTCATTTTCAGCATCCAATCAATCTTTCCGTACTATTATTTTGCCCTAAGACATCAGATTAATGATTCTTAAAATACCATAGTCAAAAATAATCTAGCACTGGATTGTATTTTGTCCTGTCTCACTTTTCAGTAGTTTATATTTATTTACTGGGCAAAGGCATTCCATGGCATGCATGTGGAGGATCAGAGGACAACTGAGTGTCAGGTCTCTCCTTCCACCACGTGGGTTCCAGGGACTGATCTCATATTGTCAGGCTCAGCAGCAAGCACCTTTACACACTGTGACACCTTGCCAGCCTGTTTCATTTTTAATGTGAAGAATTTCTATTATAAACTCACTAAGATTATGACTATCACATCTGATACCAATGCTTTAAAATACCTCTTGTAGAAGTAGCATAGTAGCAATTATAAAACCAGATACTCAGTGCTAACTGATAAACCCACAGTTATTGTTAAAATACTGGCAGTAGCTTTAGGAACAGTATAAATATTTAGGGGAGAGAGGCATTAAGAATAATCTTTCCAATCAATATGGCAGTTTCTCAGAAAAGTGGGAATCGATCTACCTCAAGACACAACTATACTACTCTTGGGCATATATTCAAAGGATGCTCCATCATACCACAAGGATACTTGCTCAACTATATTCATAGCAGTTTTATTCATAAGAGCCAGAAACTGGAAACAACCTAGATGTCCTTCAACTGAAGGATATTTACACAATGGAGTATTACTCAGTTGTTAAAAACAATGACATTGGGCTAGAGAGATGGCTCCGAGGTTAAGAGCACTGACTGCTCTTCTAAAGGACCCTGGTTCAATTCCCAGCACCCACATGGTGGCTCACAACTATCTGTAACTCCAGTTCCAGGGGATCTGACACCCCCACACAGACATACATGCAGGCAAAACACTAATGTTCATAAAATAAATTTAAAAATTAAAAAAAAATGACATCATGAAATTTGCAGGCAAATGGATGGAAATAGAAAAAAATCCTGAGTGAGGTTACCCAGACCCAGAAAGACAAACATGATACGTACTCACTTATAAGTGGACATTAGCTGTAAAGTATAGGATAACCATACTACAATCCATAGCCCCAGAGATGCTAGATAGCAAGGAGGGTTCAGGGGGTGTTGAATGGATCTCCCTGGGAAGGGGAAATAGAATAGATTTCACAGGTGGACTGTGGACAGGTGAGGACAGGAACAGGAGGAGTCAGGTGAGGGAGATAAACGGGGGGATTACTGGAAGATACAACTGGAAAGGGGGGGCGCATTTTCGACTGAGGTAGAAACCTAGTGCAAAGGAAATTCCCAGGAATCTATAAGGATGACCCCAGCTAAGACTCCTAGCAATAGGGGATTCATAGCCTGAACTGGCCATTTCCTGTAACCAGGCAAGACTTCCAACGAAGGGACTGAGAAACCAACCCAGGCCCATAACCTTCAACCTATATTCTGTCCTGCCTACAAGATGTGCTGGGGTAAAGATCACACAGAAATTGTGGGAGTGGCCAACCAATGAATGAGACCCATGCCACAATAGGAAGCTCATCCCTGATACTGCCTGGAGTACCAGAACCCAGAGGCTAGATGGTCCAGAGACCTAGGAAAGAACCAAACATGACTGGCAATATATATATATAAATGTTACGATGTCTAACCATATTCTGCTATACTCAGGAATTGGAGCCTGGCCCACTTGTCATCAGAGAGGCTTCATTCAGCAACTGACGGAAACATCTAAAGACCTGTTGTATGGTATTTTGTGTTCTGACAAAACTTGCCTGGAGATCAGAGGGCGGAGCTAGCCACTAGTTAACCATAGAGGCTAAGCAGTGGTGGCACACACCTTTAATCGCAGCACTTGAGAAGAGGAAGCAGGAAGATCAGGAGTTCAAGGCCAACCAGTCTAAAAGAGAAACAGTGCCAGTAGAGGCTCACGCCTTTAATCCCAGCAGTAGGGAGGTGGATAGAGGGATATAAAACAAGTGGAGACAGAATCAGCCTAATCAGTCTGAGGATTTGTAGAGATAGGATCTCAGCATTCGGTCTGAGATTTCATAGAGGTAAGCACTCTCTGGTGACTGGCTGTTCTGCTTCTCTGATCTTTCAGCTTTCACCCTAATATCTGACTCCAGGTTTTTCTTAAGACTAATTAGATCCACACTTCAAAGACCCACAGCCAAACATTAGGAGCTGCTCAGATAATCCCAAGGAAAAGGGGAGGAAGGATTGTGGGACCTAGTGGTGTCAAGGGCACCACAAGAAAACCCACAGAACCAAGTAACCTGGGCTCACGGGGTTCACAGAGACTGAACTGACAACCAGGGAGCCTGCATGGGACTGACCTAGGCCCTCTGCATATATGTTACAGTTGTATAGATTGATCTTCTTGTGGGACTCCTAACAGTGGGAGCAAGGGCTGTCTCTGACTCTTCTGCCAGCTTTTGGAACCTATTCCTCATACTAGATTGCCTTGCCCAGCCTTAATACAAGAAGAGGTGCCTAATCTTACTACAACTTGATATGCCATGATTGGTTGGTATCCATGGGAGGCCTGCCCTTTTCTGAATAGAAACAGAGCACGTGTGGATGTCAGGGGGCAGGAGGGAGATGGTGGGAAGGAACTGGGAGGAGAGGAGGGAGGGGAAATTGCAGTCAGGATGTAAAGATGAGATATGGGTGGGGTTTTGTTATTCAATGGATTATGAATGTTTGTCATTGTTTAGGGGGGTTGGTTACAAGTTGTTATTGGTCATAGTCAGAAAAAAAAAGGTAAACAAAAGAGTTGAATTTAAAGATCTCTTTCTAAAGGAAAAAAGAGGGATATAATATAGGAATGATAGGGGGAAAAGGTAGATTATTGAATCTACTTTAATCCAAGAAACAACTATTAATCTTAAAGTATTCTACATTGGTATGAATTTTGGTATACTGATACAAATTTAAAGTTAATTTTGTTATACTGTATGTATATTTCTACTCTTGTTTAGGATATTGTGTTTCTGCAGCTCATTTAAAAATGTAATGTATAGGGTGGGTGGTGGTGGCTCGAGCCTTTAATCCCAGCACTCGGAGGCAGAGGCAGGCAGATCTCTGTGAGTTCAAGGCCAGCCTGGGCTACAGAGTGAGTTCCAGGAAGGGTGCAAAGCTACACAGAGAAACCCTGTCTTAAAAAAACAAAACAAGGCCGGGCGGTGGTGGCGCACGCCTTTAATCCCAGCACTCGGGAGGCAGAGCCAGGCGGATCTCTGTGAGTTCGAGGCCAGCCTGGACTACCAAGTGAGTTCCAGGAAAGGCGCAAAGCTACACAGAGAAACCCTGTCTCGAAAAACCAAAAAAAAAAAAAAACAAAAAAACAAGGGGTTGGGGATTTAGCTCAGTGGTAGAGCGCTTGCCTAGCAAGCACAAGGCCCTGGGTTTGGTCCTCAGCTCCGGTAAAAAAAAAAAAAAAAAAGTAATGTAAAATTAAGAAATACAGATTAATAGTCAAACTTAGAGTCATGTTAAGTATGTTTTTAATGTCATACACAAATGTATTTAGATAGATACATATCTTCAAAAACTTCAAAGATCTACAGAATATGGCATTTAATATGTTTAATAACCTAAGGTTTTTCATGATAGTGAGACACATCTGCTCTTGACAGCACCAATGTACTTCAAAAGAGGATAATGTGTATTGAAGAAACTCTGTATGGATTTTGTTTTCTTTATAGCAAAAGCTAGTCATTTGGGCAAAGAAAGTGCTGACAATATACTGTCCAAACTGGACCAGCAAGATGAAAAAAAAAAAAAAAAAAGAAAGGAAGGAAGGAAGGAAGGAAGGAAGGAAGGAAGGAAGGAAGAAAGAGAGAGAGAGAGAGAGAGAGAGAGAGAGAGAAAGAAAGAAAGAAAGAAAGAAAGAAAGAAAGAAAGAAAGAAAGGAGAGAAAGAAAGAAAGAAAGAAAGGAAGGAAAAAAAACAAAAACAAAAAACAGTGACACCAAACTTTGTCAAAACAAGGTAGGGCAGTCCTTCAAAATTCTCTGCTTCTCAAATGTCTGTCAGATATACTAGGTCTATAGGCTAAAGATGGATGCCCCAACATTAGAAAAGAACTTTGGGTGACTATCCAGGCAACCAGCTTTTTCTGTCATCTCTTAGTTCTGGAAGTCACTTGCTTTGTACTTCCTGTTTACTTGGGTAATATTATATCCTTCTCAGGTCCTTCATGGGGTTGAAGACTAGACAGTTACAGTTATAGTCCTCCATAATCATGGTAAAAAGTAAATTAGGTACGAAACTCTGAACTCTACAGGAAAAGACAGCTGATAGATTATTTTCTCTATTTTGTCAAATACAAATGTAACTGTAATTCTTACTTGACAACTCTTTTTGTTGTATATTATTTTAGTATGTTAAAGTTAAAACCTTCCGGGGTTGGGGATTTAGTTCATTGGTAGAGCACTTGCCTAGCAAGCTCAAGGCCCTGGGTTCAGTCCTCAGCTCAAAAAAAAAAAAAAACAACCTTCCTTTTTAATTAGACAAAAAGGGGGAAATTCCTTTACACTGTGAATATATGTCACTGTGACTGGGTTAATAAAGAAGCTGGCTGGCCAATAGCTGGGTAGGTAGACATGAGGTGGTACTTGCAGACAAAAAGAGAGTCTGAAGAAGAGGAGGAGTCTGAGAACTGCAAGGGGATATGGATATAAAGAAATGAACTTGTTGTACTGAGAAAAGATACCAAGCCACATGGCAGAGCATATGTAAGAAATATGGATTAATTTAAAATGTACGAGTTAGCTAGTAACAAGCCTTAGTTACTAGCTGAGCATTTATAATTAATAAGTCCCAATGTGGTTATTTGGGAGCAGCTGCCAGGACACAGAGAAACTGTCAATATTATTCATGAAAGGTAAAACGTAAGGTATGCCAAGGATCCAAACAGAGGAATGAGACATCCATTCTTAGAAAAAAATGAAATTCTGACACATGCTACAGCAGATAGACCTCAATGATATGGTACTGAGTGAAATAAGCAAGTCACTAAAAACAAATACTGTATAATTTCACTTATGGGAAGTTCTTAGAGAAATCAAATTCATAGAGATGAAAACCAGAATAGTGGTTGGCAAGACATAAGAAAAATGACAATGTTTTATAAGAAGAGTTTGAATTTTGCAAGATGAACAGAATTGTAACAATGGGACTTTTTTTTAAAGCCAGTGAACTGCATATTAAAATGATCAAGATGGAATTTCAAGTACATTTTATCACAATTTAAACATGGACGAAATAACATAAATAAATTAGATTCCTGGGGTGGTTTGAAAGAAAATGGTCCCCATAGCGAGTGGCAATATTAGGAGGTGGGTTTTGTGTGAGGAAGTATCCTATAGTGGGGAGGCAGGCTTTGATGTCTCCTATGCTTAAGCTACGCCCACTGTGAAACACAGTTCACCTCCTGTTGCCTGTGGATCAAGATGTAGAACTTTCAGCTTCTTCTCCAGCACCATGCCTGCCTGCATGCCACCTGCCATGATGATAATGGACCAAACCTCAGAAACTGTAAGCCAGCCTCAATTAAATGTTTTTCCTTTATAAGAGTTGTCATGGTTGTGGTGTCTCTTCACAGCAATAGAAACCCTAAGACAATTCCCCAAATAATTGCCTTGAGGGCTAAGGTAGTCATAACGTGGTTAAAAGATTTAAAAAAAAAAAAAAAAAAAGGACCTGTACCTTTTACCAACACAGTATTTCCCACTGCAAAGACAGTTTGGTGTCAATACAGAAGACAGACTAAATGTGAGCCAGAGGACAGGCCAGGAGACAGAGGAGAAGACTTCTGTAGTCATTAAATCAAGAAGCAACAGTGTGAGTTAATATCATCTTTAAGCACAAAGGAAAAGTGAAGGACTTTGTAAAGACAAAGTCAGAACCACTCGCTGCCTGAGTTTTCACTTACATAATTATGACGGTAATATTACATACACACACACAAATACATAGAAAAAAAGTTTAGTTTCTTATAATGTTGGGCAATCACAAAAACTAGTCTGGATGGAGTTACCACCACATATTTAAAGTAAATGAAAACCATAAGCTATATATATAAATATATATATATATAAGTGTATATATATATATAATTTTACAAAGTAACTTATACAGATACACTTAAAATTGTTAGTCTTGTTATGTACATCATCCTCCTTCCTGAATATCCATTAATACCATTTTTTCTCTAAGTAAAGCTATTTGCTCAAACCACTTTTCCTCTTTGAACAACACTGATTACCTGAATGTTAGCTGGGAATGTTTCAGCAGCCTGTCTAGAACGAAGGAGATGAGGGACAATCTTTAACTTCACTCTGGTACTGACCGGGTCTCTTTTCAGCTCTGGCTTTAGAACTGCTCCCTGGGAAAAACATGTTTGATTATAACACATTTTAAAATTACTTGTGGGTTTTTACTCTTTAAAATTACTGAAGATTCCTAGGTACTGGAGGGAAGGCCTAGCAGTTAAAAGCACTTGTTGCTCTTACAGAGGACCTGGGTTTGATTCCCAGCACCCACATGGTAGCTCACAACCATCCATTAACTCCAGTTTCAAGGGATCCAGGACCAACTTCTAGCCTCTGTGGGAAGCAAACATACATGTAGGCAAAACATTCATACATATAAAATTAAATAAATAAAAATTTGTTTTATTTACTGAAGATTCCAAAAGTTCTTACTTCTATCAGTATTACCTACTAGCAATTGTTACATTAAATATTAAAACTGAAAAATCTGAAACATCAATAAATTAATATATTTTAATAAATAACCTTTTTCTTTTAAAAGACGGCCTTTGTTTTTTAAATGCACTGAGGAACAGCATCATTTTACATATTTTTTTTGGAAGTTATCTTCAGCATTCACCTTACTAGAAAAGAGCTAGATTTTTCCATATTCTACATTGAATTTGCTGTGATTGCTGGTTTGATTGATGGAATAAAACCCAGCTTGCAGACACATGGTCAGAAAATAGGGATGATTTTTGCCCTTTTTAAAAGTAATTGTAGATCTTCGATTCTGTATCAAAACTTAATACAAAATGGTTTCCTAAAGCTTAGTTATAATTTGGAGTTTAAGCCAAATTGCTGAGCTCCTGCAGATGCTGTTAAATAAAACTCCACTGTCTACCTTACAGTTTGGATGGGGTCCTTAGGTTGTGCTTTTGTGACATCACTGGTCATCTGGAAAATACTGCCTTACTGAGTTCAGCAAATGTTTCAACATAAAATATTCCCAATCCATATTTTTAAAGGTATTCCTTTCAATATTTATCTCTGAAAATACCAGATCTACTAAACTCACCATTCAGGAGTAGAATTCACATAGACAAACATGGCTTAAAGCTAGTATTTCATAAAACATGGATTTAGCTAACAAATTAAGTAGGGGGAAAATACAGTTGATGTCAACACAATGTTATGCTGGTATGAGACTTGAGACTAAATCAAAGCAACTTACCTCTTTTGTCTTCAGTGGTATATCCCCAAGGTATACTTTGTACATCTTATTAATGATGGCAGGATTATTCCAGTCAATTAAACTATGGGAGGTTTCAACAGAGATGGTTAAAATTATTTTTGTCCCCATTTCAATGATTTAAAAACCCTAATATTTGTTATCAGAGAAAAATGTCAGAAACACACAAATAGAATGGACAACTGATACTATGGAAGAGTAGAAATGAAGGGGACTGTCAAAATTAGCTTTAAAAACTACAAATCGCTGGGCGGTGGTGGCTCACGCCTTTAATCCCAGCACTCGGGAGGCAGAGGCAGGTGGATCTCTGTGAGTTCGAGGCCAGCCTGGACTGCCAAGTGAGTTCCAGGAAAGGCGCAAAGCTACACAGAGAAACCCTGTCTTGAAAAACCAAAAAAAAAAAAAACTACAAATCACTCATTCCAGGTCTTCCATTTTGATCCAACAGATTACTGTAGCCAATGGCCCAACTTGGCACCACAGGAGAAATTATAAACTGGACAAAGTTCCTCCTACACAGGTGGGTCAGGGCCAGGGCTATGGAGCAGCTCAGCAGAATAGACATATACTACACTTGTACTAAAAGCTCTGGGTCAGTAGTTGATGCTTCTGTTTAACCATTCATGACTTAAAAATGATAAATAACAAAAATAGTTTTATGCTTCAAAAAATCATACCCTAGAAAATTTGTAACCTATTGTATTTCTCCAATACTGTTATTTGATTCCTGGCATCATACAATTCTTATCTAGCCTATTAGCTTCAATACCTAAACCTGAGAAGTCACGATGCTATTTGTCACAGAGCCTCATTCCTAGTTGGGCTACAGTGATTAGATAAAAGGTAACTATCTACCCCATCACCATCACCACCACAGTGGGACACAGTCACTCAGTCTATAAACCCAGTACTAACAAAATCTTTGATTGCTGAAGTTCTCCCACGCTATTGCCTCTCTGACTTTGAACACTGGTTCTGCTTTCAACTTACAAGGTTTTCATGTAAAAAGAATTTGCTATACTGCTCAACTCCATTTTTGATGTTTTTTTTTAACCATACCTCATCAACCTATGCCACAATGCCACCATTCTCCAAGGCATTATACATTTCAATTTTAGTACTATTCACCTACATCTTTTCTCAGCTGCTTGAGGCTAATTAATCAAATTCAACCACTATTTCCCTTTTATAAAACTTAAGGTTTTGAAAATTTCAGCAAAACAAATAGTTTAGGAAAGCAGACTAAAGGCCTAGTTGTGATTAAGCAGTGCGGAATTTTTCACTGCTCCTTTAATCTTACTGTACTACTACTCTTTTTTCAGGGTTACTTTTCTGACTATGTATCTGTTGTAAAGTGTCCACATTGGACCATATCATTTCTTTTCAATATGACAGCCACTGACTTTACTGTAACTTTTCCAGACTCTAACAGGTTGACAGTACAGCTGGCAGTTAGAAAAGGAACAATGGAAACAATACTTGTAGAAATACTTTGAGCTTTTTCTTTCACAAAATGGTTACCTATGTGTTTTCCCTATAGTTTTTAAGCACTTAATGCAATTTTATGGTATACTCATTTTTTATCCTAAAAACAAAATTAAATATATCTAAGATTGTACTTCCAACAATCAAATCTACAATATGTTATACAGAATGGGGCCAGTTCAAACTTAATGAAATGTTATGAAAGAACAATTTTTTTAACACTCCAAAACTAAATCCTTGAAATATTCTAAGTCATGAACAATAAAAAAAAAAAAAAAAAAAACCACTTAAGACTTGAAAGAATGTTAGAAAAAAAAGTAGTCCAATTTTCTCACTCTAGTCTGTCAAGGTTAAGTTTGGCTCTCAAACTCAATCAGTAAAAGACATGAAAAAATAAGATTGTGACTATCACTTCCTCCATGTCCCTCTCCTTAAACTATGGGTCAAGACTCCCATATGGGATCACATTACTAAATATGGAGTCATAACAAATTTAAGAGCAGTAAAGTTTAAGGGGTTGGGGATTTAGCTCAGTGGTAGAGTGCTTGCCTAGCAAGCACAAGGTCCTGGGTTCGGTCCTCAGCTCCAAATTAAAAGAAAGAACAGTAAAGTTTCTAATCATGGATGTAATGAATCGATAGTGTTTCTGGCAGGATTAACTCAGGTTGCATCGTGCAGCTTCCCTGCAGCCTTTGCTCTGAATGCTCAACGTGCAGACTTTGCACTGTACACGGTGTCAGTCCATACAGCAAAGTAAACACTGACAGAAACCCCTTGCCTCATATTAAAGACCGGCATATGTTATAAATTTCACTGTTCTTACTGTTCATTCCATCTCTTATAGAAAGTAGCTGAAATACAGAAAATAAAACTTCTATTATTTTCCTACCATCATTCCTCAGCATGCAAAATCAAATGAGTCTATCTTTGAATTATATCATGTTAGAATATTTGATTAAAACTTGGTAAATTGGGGTTGGGGATTAGGACAGAATTTCCAATAATTCCTAAATGCCTTAAACTTACTTCTGCCTTCTGTACTGAGTATGTATGTAAAGCCGTGTTCCTAGCAGTAACCACTGTAAAAATCAAAAAAGAATCAACCCTGAAGCAGGCTAAAGAGAATCTGTCCTAAGTATCAAATATTCAGCCAAGATTTAATTCTCTGTGTAAGAATGAACAAGCACATCCATTTTATTAATAGAAAAATTTGCTTTCTTCGTAATGGAAAAATTGTATGTATAGCAAAAATTATTTGAAGATAAGTTTATGATTTATTACCAGCAAATGTCTGATTTGCAAATCTATTCATGTACTATACTCAGTCATATAAAAAAAACTCAAAAAGGATCACGAAAGAAAGCTTAAGGAGCCCTGCTATGTACCACCACACACGCCCTTTAGTGGTAGACTACTTGCAGCCACCATTACCCACCCAAACATTTCAACAAGAAATAAACTAAGGCCTGTGGAGTTCATTAACTTATTTTATTACACCTCGTTGCACTGGTCTTCTTAGGAGAGAGCAAAGTAAAATTATACAACATTTATAAAAGCTTTATGGCACTTTCCATATTTTTCTGTCTGGTAACATTATTTGAACAAAATGTTATCATTCAGCCTTCTGGACATGATACCACACACCTAAAATCCTCAGTAGGCAGAGGCACAGGGTCAGGGAGTCTAAGGACAGCGTAAGCTATATAACAAGACCATCTCAAAATTCATAAATCAATTACTAAAACCTCATTATATGAATTGTAAATATATATACAGGATCTCACTGTGTAGCAAAAGCTAACTTTGAACTTATGATCCTCTTGCTCCTGCCTCCCAAGTGCTGAGATTATAAGCACAAGCCACTATTATCTAGCTTGATTTTATTTTTTAACCAAATAGATTCATTTTAAGTTATTCTTCAATCTATGTATTTATCATTTTAAATTTTATAATTAGAATATTATGTCATTTTGTATTCTACTTTATTTGCTATTACTTGAGGAGCACTTTGTATGTTGATATATCATTTTTATAATTTTGAAAGAAACACAATAGTCTATACAGTAATCTATCCCTATTGTGGAAAATTCAATTTGTTTTTATTTTTCAATAACTATAGGACATGACATAATGACTAAATTTATACCATTTCTAAATATATTTTTCTTCTTTTGAATGATAGTAGAGGACGAATTCCCAGATTTACTGTGTATAATTTTTTTTTTCATGATTCACTGCTCAAACAGGGCATGAGATCCAGCAATTCTGCAGAAACTTACATGGATTTACCAACAGCTATACACCTGTTATTTAACTACAGGTATAAACTGGTAGTTCACTGTTCATTTTCCATTGCTTGTTATTTCATACAGAGTATTTCTCTAAGTCTATCTACTATTTGTATCTCTTTTCGATGTAAATTTAAGCTTTACTCAGCAACTCTTTCCATGAACCTGGTTTCTACCAACAGTAACCACAATACATATACATTCATTATTAAAGGTGATCTTAACTGGTTTGAGACAGAAGAATTAAAAATTAACTACTTCTTGGGTCTAATATTTTTAATATTAACTTTTAGTTTATTTGCCTAGCCAAACGTTTCACTTCTCATGATGGCATTTCCAACCTACTTCAGCTTTGAAATGCATTTTCAAATAGTTTTTTTTCTCTGACACAAAATTTTGCTCTTTGGTAAACTTTATTTACTTATAAACTAAGTATGTGTCTTAGTTTCCTGAGCTGAATACCTCATTCCATAAAACCCTGCAAAGCTTTAAGAAATCTGGCCTTTTGACTTTGAAAGCTTAACAAGGAAGTAATTACCTCTGCTTGCTTTTCAATTCCAGGTCTGCCGCTGTTGCCACACTATGGCGTGTGTCACTAGAAGCAATCACCAGGTGGAGAACAGCTTCGAGTTCAGGCACCTGCTCAGCTTCTATAAATTTCACTATGCCCAATTTGCACTGTAGATGAGTGAAGGGAAAGAGAAAGAGTGGTCAGGGAAACAACACTCACTAAAAATACTGTTTAACATACCAACATGGCCATAAGCCATGGGTTAAATCAACAGGAGGAGCTCCTACTTAGGCTTGTAATGTGCCAGACACTGTGCTAAATCATAGCTATTCATGATTTCAGTTAACCCTCACAGTCTATGAGGTAGATACTATCACAGACATTTTTAGGTGACGAAACTGAGGCAAGGCTTAAGATATTAGAACACACAGTAAGTGATAGAGGCAGGCTTCAGAGACAAGTCTCTGACAACAAAACAATGGTAACAGTCTCCCTAGTGGGGTTACACAACCTTCCTAGACTGTGAAGACTTAAGTCTCCATCTGCAGCTTCCAGGTAAAGGTGATGCAACATTAAGAACAAAGTGCTCTACAGATGTTTGTGAGAAAAAAAAAAACCTATGAATACCTCACCTTCCAGAGTTTTACTCTATTTTTAAGATATACATTCTTGTCCTCTACTTTCTTAAGATTCTAAAAACAGAAAAAATGATTTCAAACCCACTCTAGTCAATCCGAGTGCAACTCTAATCCAACAGTAGTGCCTAACCTAACAAGCTCAATGAAATGCAATAAAGAGTCTAAGAAGAATTTCCTGAAATGTGAAGAGCTATGAATTTCACTACAAATCATTCTGGGACAAATACACCTGAAAAACAAAATTATATCTTCACTTTAAAACCAGTTACTTAATAGGTCTCGGTTATACAAATTAGGAATGATAAAATATATATTAAAGAAGGAAGGAATTTCTAAAAATTGAACAAGAAAGAATGCCAATTTAAAAAAAAGTACAACTGGTCACAAAAAGGCCACCTCTCCTCCCTGCTCAACGTAACTTTCTTAGAAGAGATACTGTTTGAAAAGAGAAGGAATCATTAACATAAATTGCAAAGGGATGGTTACAGAAGTCAAATACACAATGCATGACAAAAAATGTATAAAGAAAACTGAAAATGATAGAGCTCATCATGATTAAATTTTATACAAATATTAAAAGTACAGATTTTTTTTAAATCCCCAAAGACTGGTAAAAAGACTAAACTATTGTGACAAGTCAAAATGTATTATGTAAAAACTGTTCATACACACATAAAAACATACACACTTGAGAAATAGGGGGGGAGAGGGGGAGGGAAGAAGAAAGGGGAAGAGGGGAAGAGAGAGAGGGAGAGATGGGGAGAGGGAGGGAGGGAGGGGGAAAGAGAGAGAGAGAGAGAGAGAGAGAGAGAGAGAGAGAGAGAGAGAGAGAGAGAGAGAGAGAGAACCGGGCCCAAGCATAAAGCATAGCTAACTTTTTGCTACACTGTTCCTTGAGGTGCTGTGGATTGAAGTCCTGGCCCTAAGTCTGCCTGCTAGGCACTCTGTCACTGAGCAGTACTGTGGGGTTTCTGTTTGTTTTTTGTTTTCGAGACAGGGTCTCAAATGAACTATGTGGCCAAGGATGACTTTGAACACCTTGATCCTCTTTGCCATAACAGCCTGGTTATGGAGTGCCAAGATTCAACCATGGCTTCATGCACATAGGTAAGTACTCTTATCAACTAAGCTATGTATCCATCACCCCTCAATTCTATTCCTAACTACTTAAACCTTTACCTTTATAATTATAAAAAAAAAAAAAGTTCATTAATTTGGAAGAAAAAGTATTCGAAAATAAGAAGTTTTTATTTTTAAACTAAACTATTCATTTTAGCAACAGATTATGAAACAGACAAAACACATACAGAGACCTTTAAATAGAGCAAACAATGACCAACTTAAGACTATAAGTGAATAGTAACAATAAGTACAGCTTTAAGCCTCAGAAAAAACTAAGTTCAAAGTCTAGGAACAGAAATGAGACCCTGGTGAATCTCAAAACCTCAGTGCCTTTTAGAAAAGGAGCTCAATTTCACTACCTCATTAGTTGCTGTGAGGATTAAATGAGATAATGTCCTCAAAGTACCCAGTATAGAGCCTGCCACAGGCCACACTCAATAGAGTGGCTTCTCTTCTATTTATCTTCCTCACACTATGGTTTAAGGAGGGAAAATAGAAGATGTACAAGCATGAAGTAAATCTGATCAATTATAATCCTCATTGAACGTAACACTCTTAAATTTGTGAGTGGCAAGAATGCCCCCCTTGCTTCGTTTTCCCTCTCCTGGGAACACTTTTGATCAATGGTCACTTACAATCCCAAAAAGAAAAGGATCAAATCATTGAGACTGCTATGGAGAAATAAAGGAAGGATTGGAAGACTAACCCATGTTGCTTGAATTCCAAAATAATTACATACTGATTTCTGTTCTTCCCTGAGGTGCCTGATGACAGACACAGGGAGGCACCTTCTCTGTAGAGCACCAGTCATTTTTAAAAGCTGCTCAGAGAACATCTGTGTCCTGTTTAAATCCAGAATAAAATTCTTAATGCCAATTTTTAAAACCCCAAGAAGAAATATAAAAGGGAGTCATGCTTTTCCCCACATTGTCACTTGTGAAGTACAGAGGTTCCTCACTTTACACAAAATGTACAGCCCTAAAAATTGAATAATGAAAGGTAAATTGTAATTTAACTGCATCAAAGGAGCTAAGTAATTATTAAGACCTATAATTATAAATTGAAATGATAGAAAACTAAATCTGCTCAATATAAAAATGGGTTGTGCATAATACTTGAAAGATGTGAGCAATGTTTGAAAGACATAAGATCATTTCCCACTCCTCCCTTTTCCCTAGAACTTTAACAAAAAACTGGCAGAGGAAAAGAACATTTTACATCACTTGCTCCTTTCAAACATAGTCTTTAAAGAACCTGAATATACAGGAATTATACTGCACATGCTTCCATGAACTTCATAGGGGCAAGTGTTCAAGGCCAACTCCCATGATGAGCACTGTGTGATACCTGTTCCAACTGTTCAGGTGTCCATGGGTTATCACCAATAACTCGTTTAGCTGCATAAAAGCTCATTCCTGGGGGAGGCTGTGGGATTCCAGAACCTCCCCCACTGTTTGAAGAAGAACCCTGTGATGAAGATGAATTTTGGCGACTCTGGGATTCATTTAACACATATCTGGAAAAGAAATAAAACTTTAACTCTCTATAAAAACGTGAATTTGTGTATATACACATATATACATAAAATAGTCAATCACATGCTGTCCTTGTACAGTAGTATATGACAGAACAGCGATTCTCAAACTATGGGTCACGACCCCTTTAGGGGTCAAATGACCCTTTCACAAGGGCTGCCTAAGACCATAGGGAAACACAGACATTTATATTACGATTCATAACAGAAGCAAAATTACATCTATGAAGTGAAATAATTTTATGCTTGGGGTCACTACAACATGAGGAACTGTATGAAAGGGTCACAGCATCAGGAAGGTTGAGAAGCACTGTGCTAGAAGAATAACTAAAATAAAAATTTCAACATAAAGATCTTTATTGCTTGTTTTTTGAGACAAGGTTTCTCTGTGTTGGCGGTCCTGGAACTTGCTCCATAGACCAGGCTGATCTCAAACTCAAAGATCCACCTGCCTCTGCCTCCTGAGTACCACCACTGCCCAGTAACATAAAGAATCTTAAAGGTATCTTAATAAAAGATATCTACATCCTCAGTAAAATGAATCAGAAGAACCTATCACTCAAGGCAGTTATAAATGAATTACAACACTTAACAATAGTGAGTACAAAATATCTGTGCCATTTCCATATGCATAAACACACTCTTGTTTGATCAGTTAGTAGAGACTCATTACATTTTGACTTTTAACTGACAGACAGACACAAGTTTGTTGACCACACAAGGCGTATGGTCACTAGTGTTCTAGGCCCCAAATAGAGCTTTTACAGTTAATCTCCTTTCTTTGTAACTCACATCAGAAACCTCACCGAAGCCTCTGACACATTGCCAACATACAAATACATAACATTCTAAAAGTTCAAAACAAAGTGAAAGGGTCCAAGAGAAAAGGTTAAGGGCCAGCAAGAGGGCTCAATGTAAAGGCACTTCCCACTCAAGCCTGACAACCTGAATTTGAGTCCTGAAACCCATTAAAGGTAGAAAGGAGAACCAACTCCCTCAGAAAAACTGCCCTCTGACCTCCACACACATCATACCCATAGAAACATACAAATAATAATAATAATAAAGTTTTAAAAGTAGGAAAAGTCAGAAAAAAATTAGAATTTTCCCATTATATATTCAAAACTCTTTGTATGTATCTCCTTGTTATTATTCTCTTATTTAATTTGGCTTGTAGAAAGTAGAAATAAGATCTCTAATAAATTCATTTTAATCCAGTTAAAACTAGTATTCCTCACAATCAAAATAAATTTTGATATAACTATTAGTTAAAAATCCCTTTAATCAGTATAATTCTATAATGATAAATCTGATCATAATGATATTAAAATTCTCATTATAAATAAAGGAAACACTTGGAAGCTGTGGTAGTTTGAATGAGAATGTCTCAATGAACTCATACTTGGTTCCCAGGTATTGGCACTTCTGGGGGAGATTATATCCCCATAACAATAAGGTGCAGTTCTGCTGGAGGGAGTGTCGCTGGGGGTGAGATTTAACAGTTTATATTCTTACCCCACTACTAGTTCACTCTTTTAGCTTCATGCCTGCTGTCAAGGCCCATCAAGCTACTAAACTAAAGGAGCTGAAAAAGAGCAAACTGGAAGAGAAATAATAATACACCCTGAACCCTCCTGTTTCTGCACTGAGGCCAGATGATGTGCAGCTCCATTTGCCTGGCCCTCTATGTACATAGACACTCAAGACCAGGGAAAATGGTATGGAAGTAGCACTTTAGAAAACTATCTCAGGCAACCGGACAAAATCAGTAGGCTAGTAGCAGACCACAATCCGGAAAGTAGGCCAGATTCCAAAGTTTGATAAAACACATCTTGACTGAAAGGGGCTGACAATCTATTAAGAAAAATGAAGATGTCAACAATGTGATAAAAACACAAAGTAGTATACAGGTGGTTCTTGGGGGTTATGAATACATAGAAAATAGAGCAAATATATCTACATATGCTGTGGAATACTCCTCTTGTACACAGGAAAGATTTGTCACTCAAATTGGCTTAATAAAACACTGATTGGCCAGTATCTAGGCAGGAAGTATACATGAGGCGACCAAACTAAGAATGATGGGAAGAAGAGCGGAGTGTGAAGTCACCAGCCAGACACAGAGGGAGCAGAAGATGAATGTGCCATGCTAATAAAGGCACCACCATGTGACAGAGCATAAATAAGGAATATGGGTTAACTTAAGATGTAAGAGCTAGTTAGTAATAATCCTAAGCTACTGGCCGATGATTTACAATTAACATAAGCCTCAGAGTGGTTATTTAGGAACAGGCGGTAGGAACAAAAACTTCCTTTTACATACATAGAATGAAAAATGTCTGTCAGAGACAGAGTTGATATCAAGCTAGTAGGAGATATTTTCCAAAGTGACTCTGTTGTTATTTTTTTCTGTGGAGAAATACCCTAAAGTGAGAAGTAACTGCAATGCCTTAAGGAATAACATGACAATTATTTGTAGGGGAGTATGAACCTAATTTATAGGGGAGTATGACTGGCTAGTGAGAAACCACGGTTGTAAGATGTGCTTTGATTAAGAACTATGTGATGGGTGATGGTGCTCTGCGTACTGTGAATGTCTTGTTCCCATTGGTTGATAAATAAAATGCTGATTGGCCAGTAGCCAGGCAGGAAGTATAGGTGGATAAACAGACAAGGAGAATTCTGGAAAGAGGAAGGCTGAGTCAGGAGTCGCCAACCAGACACAGAGGAAGCAAGATATGAAGGCAGAACTAAGAAAAGGTACCAAGCCATGTGGCTAAACATAAATAAGAATTATGGGTTAATTTAAGTGTAAGAGTTAGTCAATAATAAGTCTGATCTAATGGCTGAACAATTTTAATTAATATAAGCTTCTGAGTGATTATTTTATAAGTGGCTGTGGGGTCTGTGGGGCTGGGCAGGACCAGAGAAAACTTCAGTTACAACTATGCTAAAAATCAGGCAGCTCTACAGCATTGTAGAGAAGTTTGAAGACATGATAGGGATAACTAAGTACAATGAGATATATATATGTGTGTGTGTGTGTGTGTGTGTGTGTGTGTGTGTGTTTATATATATGTATAACATAGATCACAGTGAAGCCCACTATTTTGTACACTAACTAAAAAAACTGAGTTAGAAAACAAAGAGGTGAGAACAAAAAACTTTATGG
Organism: Peromyscus californicus insignis; assembly: GCF_007827085.1. Taxonomy (NCBI): domain Eukaryota; kingdom Metazoa; phylum Chordata; class Mammalia; order Rodentia; family Cricetidae; genus Peromyscus; species Peromyscus californicus. Next base: position 88,940,286 of record NW_026294573.1, on the reverse strand, counting down.
TAGCAGTGCAAAGAGATTTCAAGACACCAAGAAGAAAGGAAACTATGAAAAGAAAAGCTGGATGTGATTTCCTAAGAGTACAAGGTGTTAGGAGACTCAACAGAACATTTATTTCAGCCTGGGACAGGTGAAGTCTGAAATCACAACAGGAGCTCTATATCTACACAGTCAATATGTAGTGTGGACCTTAGCATTTAAGACTGATGAGAGTCCTCAGACATGCATCCATTCACAAGTGAGCTGAATCATTTTAAATGGCACATAATTTCCATATAGTAAACTCAGTGAAAAACGACATTGCTTGGCTTTGTCTGTCTTTTTTAACTTACCCATAAGGCATCAGAAGGACATCTAGCATAAAGTCCAAAAGCAGCTGCACAGTCTTTGGTTTCTCAGCAAGATTAAAAGGAGAAGCTAATTTTGATGATTCAGCTGGGTATTTCATGTGAAAAAGGGTTGGTATTAAAAGATGCATTAAGCTGAAAGAAAAATTACATTTATTGAAGCTACTTTATAAATCAATTTTTATACATGGAAATAACAGAGCAAAGAACACTTAATAAAAGTTGGCAATTATATCAGGAGTTATTCATTTTTGATACTAATTATATACAAAATCCTAATTTAGGAGTGGTCTTGATTTCCTAATCCCAGCACCCGGGGGGGCAAGAGGCAGGTGGATTTCTAAGTTCAATGCCAGCCGGGTCTACAGAGCAAGTTCCAGGACAGCCAGGACTACACAAAGAAAACTTGTTTTAAAAATTTAAAAAAAAAAAAAAAAAACCCTCAAAGTATTAAGTGAAAATTAGCATTTAGCCAATATGGTTCATCACTTTAAAAATCTAGAAAACTATATATAAAACAGACTTGATGTTACCAAAAGGTATTTCATGTTAAATTTTTGATAAAAGTAAAGTCCAACATGTCCTTTCAATAAAAATTTAATTTTAATTACTAATTTTCCTTATAAAAACCTGTAGTCTTTTGTACAGGGTGAAGCCCTAGATTTGATCCCCAGCACCATAATCAACCAACTGATTGATCAATTAGTAAGTAAATCAGAATTGGAAACATCTTTTGCATTGGCAGGTCTGAGATACAGATCTTTTCACTAAGCTCACAAATGATGTCATCTAAGTCCTTCCACTTTTCCAGTGTCTATATTAATATATTATATTAATAATACTATATTGTCTCCAAAAATTGCTAAGAAATGTTTTATCCTTCAAGACAAATGTTTTGATTAAAAATATTTATTATTTTAATTATTTAATGAATATATGGGTATTTCGCCTACATGTACGTCTGTACAACACAAGGATAACCTAGTGCCCAGAGGCCAGAAAAGGGTGCTGGATCCGCTGGAACTAGAACTAACAAATGGCTGTGAGCCACCATGTGGGTGATAGGAATTGAACCTGGGGCCTCTGCAAAAGCAGCCAATGTTCTTAACCACTGAGCCATCTCTCCAGACTCAATTAAAAAAATTTTTAACATCACAAAAATTAACCACTTTTTTAAAAAAATGACAAAAACTGAAGCAGTTAGATTTAGAAAAGTGTCATTAGTTCTATCCATTTTTCAATGTTCACATCAAGAACTTTTATAATGCTATTAATAGCCAGGCGGTGGTGGCGCACGCCTTTAATCCCAGCACTCGGGAGGCAGAGCCAGGTGGATCTCTGTGAGTTCGAGGCCAGCCTGGGCTACCAAGTGAGTCCCAGGAAAGGCGCAAAGCTACACAGAGAAACCCTGTCTCAAAAAAAAAATAATAATAATAATAATGCTATTAATAAAACAATAACTAAAAGATAACAGAAAATTCAACTATCTTTCAGCTAAATGAGCTCAAGCCTTTCCATTTGCCAAGTGAAACCAAACATGACCTGTACTTGAAAGGCAATTAATTGTTGTCTCTTGCAGATGGGAAAGAGGTAAATGAGGAAGCCATACCTATCCTGCTGTGGCTGAGGTTTCCCTTCCATGGCAGTAAGAAGTGTAGGGGCCAATTCACATTGTTTTTCCACTGGCAGGCGAGGATAGCCCATCTTAACATAAATTATAGTGAAATTCTAATGTAGTAAGAGAAAAGCAAGTGAGTATGAAAGGAAAAATTATGATTATAAGAAGTTATAACAAAAACATTGCAAGAATCATCCTCTCCACAGTTTATTACGGCTTAATCAAGCACAATTTATTCGAACTGTTTTAAAGTGGGCTTTTTATACAAGAAATGTGACTTAACCTAAAGTAGTCACATGTGAAATACTAATACCTGGAAGAAAAAAAAAATCATCAAATCTACATTACCATCAGATCTTCTAGACTGCTGTATTAATCCTAGACACACGTTAACAAATCCCAGACTTCCATTTCTCAGCTGGTCAGTTAATAAAACCATCTTTGGAAACTGCAGCACTCTGGTCCCTCAGTAACAAATTAGCAATGGACAACAGATAAGCCAGGGAAGCTGAGTGCTGCAGATGTTATCAATAGCGCTATAACCCATGCAAAATTCACAACCGTACAGCAAGCCCATGACATAAATCCATATTTACACATAAGATACAGCTGTTTATCTGAAGGATTCATCACAAAAATGAACAGGCTTCATAAGGCCTTCTATTTGGCATAGTTATGGGCCTCAATGCTTATATTGGCTTAAAAGAAAGCTATTACCTGTAATGGAACTGTATGTCAAAAATAGCTACAACACCTTTGTGACTCCTGATAAAACAATTTAGTAAAATTTGCCCCATTGTTAAAATTCACAAGGACGGGACACACACACACACACACACACACACACACACACACACACACACAGGACAACACTGTCTTCATGTAACATCAACATTTCTTACATTCTGTTTTCATGAAGAGGATACTTGCCAGTCTCAGGTTTACTCCACTACAGAAAGGGTATCTTTTGAATACACACATCAGAAACAGTATTACTTTAGCATGCCTATGTGCTGTAACCCTTCTCTCTATTCAGATTTGTCTCTTCTACTAAGAATCAAATCACTATTATTTACATAAAAACAAAAATTATATGTATTGGGCTGGGGAAATAGCTAAGAAGAATGCTTGTGTTACATGCAAAAGGCCCTGGATTTTATCCCCAGTACCATAAAAAAAAATTTTAAATTATACATATTATAGAGTACTATGTGACATTTAATATATGTATACATTATATAATATTTCCATTAGGTTAAACATATACTTAAATATCAATCATTTCATTAAGGCAAAACCTTGAAATGCCTTTTTTTCTAGATTTCTGTGAGTTTTTTTGTTGTTTCTTTTTTTCAAAAAGAACATCCCATTATGTTGCTCAGTCTGGTCTTGAATTTCTGAGCTCAAGCAATACTCTTGCCTCTACCTAACATGTCACTGGAACTACAGGTCCCACCACCACACTGGGTACCTCGAGCTGTTTAATGTAAAGTATCAGACTGTCATCTATAGTCACCCTAACCAGGCAACAGCACAGCAGAAGTTCCTGTTCCCTAACTTAGTACCTAGTAATTAACTTTTTCCCAACTTCTAATAGCCCCTACTCTACTCATAATTTCTATGGATTAACTTGTTCAGGACAGTCATTTCAACAACATTTATTTACCCAATGTAAATTGACATCCATTACCAATGTTCCTATAATTTTCTCTGAAGCAGTATTACCTGTGAATCAGTACTCCATGAAAAAACAGCATGCCATTTAAAGAAAAAATGTTTCAGTTAGATATGGTCTAAGAATGAAATTCTAAGCTTGGCAATATACATTGATGGCATCAACTAAACATTAAGAAAACTTACTATAAGTCAAAACAAAAAATAACAGGCCAAAATAACTCTCACCGTGACAAAGGAAACTGCAGCAGGGTCCTGGTACTGAACCAATAATGTCTCTACTGGGAGTTGTATTTTGGGGCGGCTTTTTATACGTTTGTTCAGATGGACCAGCAGTTCCATTACCTAAAGCAAAGACAGAAAAACTGAAGTTATCAATCATATCTTAAAAATAAATTAATTTCTTAGACATTACTTATTTTAGTGAAAAGTAGCTACTTCATTCTTTTAAGGACTATAAAGTTGGTATCTTAGAAAGGTATGTATCAGAACCAGAAACACAGTATCTGAATTTTGCAAGATACCAAGAATACGTAAGATTCTACTGTTTCTAGATATGGTTGATCTGTCAAATGAAGAAGTACTTCTCACACTGAGTTCTGGGGATCAGATGAATTTCAAGCAGAAAATCAGTTTTAAAAGGGAACAAGGGTATAAAAAAATATGGTAAATTATATCTGGCTAAAGCCCAGAATGGTAAGAATTCATAAAAGCAGGGTCTGGATTATAATAGAATTTAACAAAACACTGAAGTATGTTTACTTTATCCTGAAAATCATCTGATACCATCAAAGAATTCAAGTAAAAGCTGGGTGGTAGTGGTGCACAACTTTAATCCCAGCATTCAGGAGGCAGAAGCAGGCAGATCTCTACGAGTTCGAGGCCAGCCTGGTCTACAGAGTGAATTCCAGAACAGCCAGAGCCATACAGAGAGACACCCTGTCTGGAAAAAAACAAAACAAAACAAACAAAAAAAGATTTAAAGTCAAAAATAACAACCTTCCTCCTTCCCTATTAGTGGGAAAGGAACAAAAGTGGAAATTAACACATCAACAATTCCTATGGAAAAAAAGGAAAATATGCACATTTATGATAAATAGCCTCGGTCTTACTCCAATATATTATGTACTAAGAAAGAAGAAAACTCAATTATTTGTTTTTAATCTCACCTAAGATTGAACATTTTAATTATTGTAGAGGGCTGCATCTATATTATTTCTAAAATCTGCACTGAAGCCTCAAAGCACATGTTAGTGAAAACTGCAGTTTTGATGACTAAGTATAGTGTTGACATGAATATATTTAGACATGCCCTTTGAAAGACATATGTGCTTATTTTTGTTTGGTATAAATCCAAGACTAGAAGTGTTTGGTCCCGAGGTTATTATGCACATGCCCAGTTTAAGCAGATACTTCCAAGTAGTTTCTGAAATGATGATAATTTATACTCCTGCCAGTAGAATAAGAAAGCTGAAGTTGTTCCACAGCCCTGCTATTTACATCAGATTTGGTCAGGTATTAACTTTTTGCTATTCTAATAACACTGAACCAAAAAAGTTAACTATAACAGAATTCTACTTAGCAACTAGGTGACTGTAACTAGCAAGGGGGAGGTTTTTTGCTCCACCCCTTGGCATTGTTATAAACAGACCTTTGTAATAAAGTTCTGGGCCCGTGGATAAGGATCCAGGCCCACCCGAGTCTAACCTGTGTTTTTTGTCTGTTCTCTCTCCTCTATTTCTAACTAAGTCTCTTACCCCTCAATCCTCAAGAGTTCCTGGGGTAAATAAGTGTGGGGGCTGGTCCCCCACACAAGCCACAAGATTAAATGAAAAGATATGTCAAAGAGTAGCATGATGTTAAAGTATACCAGCTTTAAGTATTATTTCCTTTCTCCCAGAAGTTTTCAAGTTTGCTTAACAGCAAATCATTTTGCCAATAAATACATATATAACATACTATAATTACTAACACAATGTTAAATTTGTACATCAAAATGCATCAAGCCAAAATACGAAACAAGAAAACTGCAACTGCAGAAAATTGTAATCCATAACTATCAATATACAAGACTAGAAGACAGATTCTCAAAACGTAACTGTACAGTGTTATCAGAAAACAGCCTCAGGACATACTGAGCTCCACATTGCACAAACAAGCATTTTTTCTTTTTTAATCTTATGAAGGACTTTTCTCAGAAGCACAAAATACACTTTAGGAATGGAGATGAGGCTCAGTGGTGGAACACATGCTTCTCATGCACAAAAGCCTGGGTGGTAGCCATCCAAAGCATGACCAAAGAAAAATCTAAATGTAACTGTCAGGTTCAATGAAGAATGAAATAAAACAAGGAAAATTTTGCATCAAATACTTCAAAATAAAAACAACGTTCTTATTAATAGTTAAGTCAAAAATAAAAGCAAACACTGCATGTCAGTGTAACTATAAGATACAACCAGAATAGCAAAGACAACTTCAAAAACAGGTTTAATTCATTCTGAGCATTCTCGAAAACATAATTAATAAAAAAAAAATTATTTGGTGACCAAGCTTGTATTTGAAACTTTAAATCCTGGCCACACCTACTCATTATTTGGTCTTTTAATAATTTATTAATTGTCAGGAGTGATGGAGCATGCCTTAAATCCTAGCACTCAGGAGGCTGAGGCAGAATCTATCTTAAAAAAAATTAAATAAGTAAACATATAAGCAAATAAAAATAAAAGCTCATTAATCATTCTAAATTTAGTTTCGTCTGTAAAATGTGAAAAAGAACTACTTCACATTACCTTGTAAACCTAGCACTTTTCTTAACACATAATAATCATTATTACACTATCATATAAATAAAAGTCTTATGAGAAAAAGAAAAATAATTTGAATAAAATAGAAATAATGCAATTAACAAGAGGAAATAAATCTAAGTACTAGTTTGCCTTTTAAAACAGCTTATACCTAAGAAAAATTAAACCTAAGCTAGGGGTATGGCTGAGTAGTATATTAATTGTCAAGCATGTAGAAAGCACTGGGGTAGAAGCCAGCACAATGAATGAATGAATGAATGAATGAATGAATGAATGAATGAATAAATATGCAAGCAAGCCAATACTATAATTTTGATAATAGTGACCAATAAAACCAGAGCTAAGAGCTAAGAAGACAGCACAATCAGTAAAGTGCTGGCTATGCAGACCCAAGTTCAACCCCACAGAATCCATGGTTTTTTGTTTTTGGTTTTTTGGGACAGGATTTCACTGTATAACAGCCTTGGCTGTCCTGGAGCTTGCTCTGTAGACCAGGCCTGCCTCTGCTTCCTGAGTGCTGGGATTAAAGGTGTACACCGCCACCCAGGCAGTCAGAATCCATGTTTTAAAAAAGAAAAGAAGCTGGACATGATGCCACATATACCTGCAGTAGAGAAATGAAGCCATTAGGGTTCCTGGGGCTCACTGGCCAAGCAGTCTAGCCAAATCAGTGAGATCCCGGTGTTATAAGATCATGCCTCAAGGAAAGAGTGGAGGGGCTGGAAAGATGGTACAGGGGTTAAGAGCACCTGCTGCTCTTTTAGAGGAACCAGATTCAATTCCCAGCACCCATATGGTGTCTCACAACCATCTGTAACTAGTTCCAGGGGATCTGGTTGCCGCCTTCTGCCCTCAGTGGGCACCAGGCATCCACTGGTACACAGACATTCATGCAGGCTAAGCATCCATGCAGACAAAATAAAAATCAAAAAAATCTTGTAAACATATTTAAAATGTGGAATGCAACTGGGAAAGCTACCCAACATCAGTCTCTAGCCTTTACATGTGTATAGTGACATGCACATACAAACATGTACATACACACAAAAACATACAAAAAGAACCCTGGAAAACAGGAATGAAATTTCTCCATTTGGAAGGATAATAGGATAAACAGTATAACAGAAGTGAATGATACACCTAAAATTTAAAACATATAATTAAAGATGGATGATTTTTTTAAAAAAAGATTAAAATACAAAGAAATAAACTATATTAAGTAAACAGTTTGTTTTTAATCTACTAAAAATACTCAGCCTAAACTAACACAATGGTTTCTTTGGCTACTTCCTGAACTCCACTTTCAGCTTCCAGTCTAAACAGCTTCAGCAGTTAAGTAAGATATCACTACCACTCTTTCAAATCAGTGCTCTAAAGCCCTGTTTCCTCCTATCACTCATCCTTATCCACTGAGGGAATCTCTGTGGCCTTCTTTAGTTCACCAAGGGCATCAGTCAGTTAAGACCCACCATCTCTTAACCTGGTGGATCTTTGTTCTTGCTTACCAAAAAGCCTCCCATCCATCCATCCTCAGTCCTAACCACATACTCATATTCTTCCATCTACTCCTGTCTTTTTCTCTCTTAACAAATGTAAAGTGTGCCCCATGAGCCCATGTATTTTATTACTTGGTACCCAGCTGGTGGTGCTGTTTGGAAAGGAAAACCTTTTTAGGCAATAAAATCTCACTGGAGCAAGTTGGTCAGTGGGGAGGAGGTGCTCTGGTTTTTATAGGCAGGCCTCACCTTCCACCCATTCTCTGCTCATTGAGTGAATATAATATGACCAATTGCCTTCACATTCTTACTATCTAATCAGCCTTTCTTAAACTGTGAGTCAAAATAAATTCTTCCTTTCTTAAGTAGCTTTTGTTAGGTATTTTGTCTCAGCAACAGAGAAAAGTAACAAATATAGCATGTATCATAAGGCATACAGAAAACCTTCAGTAAATAACCAGACTAATAACACAAAGTAAACAGATGTCAATTTGTAAAAAGCCTTTGATACCCTGAGAGCAAGAAAAGTCCACGGAAGAGTCTTAGATAGGAGACTGATATGACCAAACCAAGTCTACCTCAGCAATAAGGATTAACAGCAGACAAAGATTAACAAATATATGGCAAGATTGTCCATCCTTTCCTACAACAAACAAAACAGACATTCTGAGAGATACTCTTCCCACTGAACTCAAATCAGGCTTCTTAGGGTAGACATTCAAGTCAACGTCAATCAATTATAATATGCCAAGAGATGACCGCTCAAAGACCAGAAGGTCGCCGGGCGGTGGTGGCGCACGCCTTTAATCCCAGCACTCGGGAGGCAGAGCCAGGTGGATCTCTGTGAGTTCGAGGCCAGCCTGGGCTACCAAGTGAGTTCCAGGAGAGGCGCAAAGCTACACAGAGAAACCCTGTCTCGAAAAAACCAAAAAAAAAAAATATATATATACTGGAAAAAATAATTAACTACACTACAAATTAAAGGAGAAAGTGTTCCACATCGAACAATTTAAAAATAAAAGTGATATAGGTATATACTTTTTTGAAATAGTATTTTGTAGGACATAAAGTATAAGTTACATAAGAATAGTTTGCTTTCAAAAAATTTATTTGCAGCCGGATGGTGGTGGTGTACATCTTTAATCCCAGCACTCGGGAGGCAGAGGCACGTGGACCTCTGTGAGTTCAAGGCCAGCCTGGTCTACAGACTGAGTTCCAGGACAGGTTCCAAAGCTACACAGAGAAATCCTGTCTTGAAAAAAAAAAAAATTATTTGCTTACCTTTACTACCTTTATTTAAGGATATATTCACCATCAACCAATGATTAAAGAACATTTCCCCTTTCTACACTGGCTTTCATATTCAGTTTTAGAGGAGTCCAGAGAATTATATCAATTAAATCCCCTGGCACTGATCACAAGCACACAATGGGGTAGTGAAGGCAGCTATACCAGGCAATCAAGCTTTTCCACCATGAAAGCTGGTTCTTAGACTTACCATACATTTGGAAAAGCTGTAATTAGGATCATGAACCTACATTTCAACAATAGGAATTAAAAAAACTCACTTCACAACACATATCCACTTATTCACCATTTATTTCCCAAACGGCCCCCAACGTGCTTACCTTTTTCCGTACTCCTTCTTGGGTGCTGGACAGTTTGAGCAAAACAGGAGGGAGGAATTTAGATATAATACTTTGTAACTGTTCATCTGTTTCAGCATGGCCAAGTCGTAAAAAGACCCGTTCGAGCTGATCTATAATGCAGAAAGCAAACAAAAGAGAACTTGACAAACCATGCATAGCCAAGCCTATCTTCATAACATAACCCTGCTTTCTGTACTGCAGATCCTTCAGTCAGAACTTCAATCAGACCAGCCCACAGAAAAAACGACTCTGACACAACCAGGAAGTGCTGCTTTAAAAAGTCCAATAGCTAATCATATGCTGCTACCTTACAACTGTCTTTGGCCAAGAGTAGTGAAATTCCTTCCTACATACCAAGTTACTTGGTCTTTCTGAAAGACTTAGTTATTAAGAAAGGATACAAGATATTTTTAAAGAATCTTCTAGACCTAGCTAGTAGAACACAACAGAGGACCTAACTGATGAGGTTTCCCACGGCACAGCTACAGTGAATACAATGTCGGACAAGACCATGGAGGTATGTTCAGCAAAATGTGATAGTAATTATTAAACAAGCCACTGTGTATCTTTGACCAGTGTACTATAGGGCAGAGGAGAAGGTAATGGAGAGGGAACTCACACAAACGCCAAATATCTAGCTGCAAATCACTGTCAACTTTTTAGGTACTAGGCATTTATGAGGCCATAGGTCTGATCCTCATGATTGGGGGGAAAAAAAATGATGCTGTAATGAGGTATTTGTTCCTCAAAGGCTCTTATAAAAACTATCAGTGGCACTAAACACAGTGATGCATAACTATAACTCCAGCATTTAGAAGGCTGAGGCAAAAGGATCACTTGTGATATTTTATTTGTGCTGAAATGTGATATTTTATTTGTGTGTTAATAAATAAAGCTTGCCTGGAGATATGGGGGGGGGGGGGCGGGGCAGCCATTTTAAGTAAACAAAGAAGTCAGGCAGCACATGCCCTTAATCCCTTAGCAGGCAGGATCTCTGTGTGTTCAAGGCCACACTAGGGAACAGAGCCAAGTATGGTGACACACGTCTTTAATCCCAGTACCAACCATAGAGACCTGGAGGTCTGTACAGACAGAAAGTGACAGAGCTGTGTAGGAAGAGGAAGTGAGGTAGCTGGGCTAAGAGAGCCAATGAGAGGGCAGAAAAGCAAGGCATATAAAGGCTGGGTAGACAGGAAGTTGCAGAGTTTGTGAGGTAAGGTTGGCTGGTGGCTTTCCATATTTCCCTGATCTCTCTGAGGCTTTAACCCAAATTTCTGGCTCCAAGTTTTTTATTTAATAAGACCATTTAGAAATTCGGCTACAATCACTCTAAGTTTAAAGCCATCCTGTTCTGCATAGCAAGATAGTGTCTCAAAAAGGGAGGTGGGGATGGCTCAGCAAGTCAAAGCTCTTATTGTGCAAGCACCAAGATCTGAGTTCAAATACCCAGAACTCAGGTAAAGACCTGGATATAGTCACATGCGTACCTATAACCCTAGCACTGTGATTAGGCAGACACACGAGGATCGCTGGGGCTTACTGATCACCAGCCTAACTCCAGGTTGAGTAAGCAGGAGCAAGCCTGCCTCAAGTGAATAAGGTGTAGAATAATAGAGCAAGACATTCAAAACTTCCTCTGGCCTCGCTATGTATGAGGACACACATCTGCACACACACATGGGCATACACACCACAAACCACAAACACAAACATCACACATCACTTGTAAAAAAAATTATCAGTGGCAATGAGCTGAAAATGTTTCATATCTTGATCTTAGCATAATGCCAACTATACCTCAATTTAAGAATATATTTTTAGAAGTCTTCACTATGTAGTGATAAAAACAAAAACATTTTCAGGTAAACTAATATAGTTACTGAAATTTACTACAAATAATAAGTAGAATATTACCCAAGACAGGTGTCAGAAGTCATATAAATGAAACAGACTACTCACTGACTGATAATTAGCCAAGTTTTATAACAGATACTAAGAATTACTTTTTTGTTTGTCTCAAATATTCTCTCTGTGAAGGAAAGCAGGTACATCTATCAGTCAAGTGAGCCCTAAAAGGACAAGAGGCAGCAAAACCCACGTAGCAACATGCAAACCCTATATCCAACATGAATCGTTTTTAAATATCATTCTGTAATAAAAGGGAATAGACTTCTTGGGAAAATAACAAATTCTAGACCTTAGGACAGGAAAACAATCTTATTAGAAAGGTAAGCCTGAAACATCTTATAGTATTAGAGATGACATGAAAATGTCAGAAAGGTATAGAAATCAATCTGAAAGAACTCCTATTGGCCAATACTGATCAATTAATAACAGAACACAATAAACAGCATAGTGCTGGGTTAAAAGCCAAACTAGAAACATCTATATTGATATCCATAAATGATTTAAAAAAAACTAAAGAAAAAGAGAGATTAATCTTTTTTATGGAAGAACAAAATATTATATCTAGTATGTTCCTAAAGGGAAGCATAGCTTCATTCCTGCCCCTTTTCTCTTTTCAAGGTAGCCTGGATGTAGTTACTACTTAGAAAGAACAGAAAAATAGATTAACTTTACAATGGAAAAGTACTCTCACCCAAGTAAAGAGAATTTACCTACTGCCCCAGAGAGGCTAGGGCTATATAACAACTAAATGCAGTCTTGAACAGGATCCTGGGAGAACAAAAGAAAACATTAGGAAAAAAAAGCTAGTAAAATCCCAAGTAAAGTTCAAATTTAAGCAATTAGTAATAAAGGAAAAACAGAACAAAGGATCAAAATTAGGCAGGTTAAACTCTATGACAGTACTAGATCAAATGATTTTATTTAATAAATGTTGAGTGTTATAAAAAAAAATTATTTTCTTCCCCCCAAGAAAGGATTTCTTTGTGTAGTCTTGGCTGTCCTAAAACTCACTCTGTAGACCAGGCTGACCTGGAACTCACAGAGATCCACGTGTCTCTCTCTCCAGAGTGTTGGGACTAATGGTGTGCACCACCACTGCCTGGCTGTAAAAGAAATTCTTCGGAATGGTAAATTCAACTGCAGCATCTGTGAAAGTTCTAAGTAAAGAGATTCTTCAGTGCATTCCAGCTATTAGATAGTAAAAACTGCCCACAGACTCGAGCTATAATTACAGTAACACTATTCTACAAAGACAGTTAAATGTTCACAACAAATTAACATAGAAAATCTATGTCAAAGTTCAAAAAAAGAAAGGGACATATTGTAGTTATTTTTCACATACTCATTTGTAATGGGATGTGATAATATGAAGAGCACCAAACATCACACAAGCGTACTTCCGAAGCAGGCAGAGTTAGAACTTTCCACATTCAGTGAAGAGGGATCATTGTACAATTAATCAGGTCATTTACTATGTACTTTTAAGTAAAAGCTAATCAAACTGGGTGTGGCTAACACATTCCTATAATCCCAGCACGCTGAAGGCTGAGTCAAGAGGCTAAAGAAGTTCAAGGCCACCCTACCCTACATAGCAAGAATCTGTCTTAAAGAGAGGAGTGGGGGTACACAGAGATGGCTCAGAGGGTAAAGGAAGGTGCTTGCTGCCAAGCCTGACAACCTGAGTCGATTCCCAGGATCACAAAGTGGAAGGAGATAATTCCTGCAAGTTGTCTTCTGACCTCCATACACATGATATGATGCATACATCCCTAAACACACACACACACACACACACACACACACACACACACACACACACACAGAGAGAGAGAGAGAGAGAGAGAGAGAGAGAGAGAGAGAGAGAGAGAGAGAGAGAGAGAGAGAGAGAGCGAGAGCGCTAGGATCTGCCCATGAGGGAGACCATCCAGGTATTTTTCTTCCTAAGATTATGACCTCTCTTGCACTTTTTATCCATCCACATGGTATAACTGGGGGCGGGGGGGGGGGGAACCCCTCAACATTTGAAAATCTCTCAATTCTGAACTTCCAGCTTTCAGGAACAACAGAAATAATGGGCTGGGTGGGTGGGTGTGGATCCATTGGTAGAAAGCTCAGTACCACATTAAACTAAACACATGGTGGCACTTAGGAGGTGTCAGAAAGAAGATTTTAATTTCAAGGGCATCATTGGCTACATAACAAGTTCAAGGCTAGCCTAGGATAGTATCATGAGGCTCTGTCTCCAAGAATAAGGAGGAAAAAACAAGAAAATGAAAGGAATTTCTTTTCATTATAAATTATCTAGTCTTAAGTATTGTTATAGCAACAAAAATAGATAAATATCTCAAAGGGAACTTTTCAAAAACAGGAAGAGATAAGATCATTATGTTCTTAAGAATCAAAGGTAATCTAACCCTCACATCCATCTTTCTTAAGCTTAAGCTGTTAGTTGTAGGAATTGATATTCTCCAAATCATTGTAGTAAGTTCTAATAGACGATAAACAGAATTTGAGACAAGACCAAGTTCTCTCATAATTTTCTTATTTTTCTAGTCAAACTCATACTGTTTCACTTATGAGACTTACTATTTCCTTTAAATAATCAGTTAAGTGTGTGTGGGGGAAAAGGGAGGGAGGGAGGGAGGGAGGGAGGGAGGGAGAGAGGAAGAGAGAGAGTTCATGCATACATGAGAAAAAGAGATGATTAATATGATCAACTTGACAGGACCTAGAATCACCTGAGAGACAAAAGTCTGGGCAAGTCAATAAAGGAGCTTCTAAATTCAGTTAAATGGGTTAAAAGACTCACCCTAAGTACAGGGCTACCATTCCATGGACTGAGAACCAAGTGAGTTAAATATAAACCACTGACTTCTGCTTCCCAACTGTAGGTGCAGTGTGACCAGCTGCTCAAATCCCTGTGTGCCTTCTTCCTGCATTAAGTTGCTTTTGTTAGGCATTTTATTACAGCAACAGGAGAAGTAACTGATTCAGAGAGAGAAAGAGAGAGAGAGAGAGAGAGAGAGAGAGAGAGAGAGAGGTGTGCATATGCAGGCCCGCACGGGTGTGGAGGCTAGAGGTCAATAACAGGTTCTCCACTTCATTTTTGAGACAAAGTCTCTCACTGAATCTGAAGCTCACCAAAGTCAGCAAAGCAAGCTGATCAGCAAACCGCAGAGATCCTCCTCCTGTGTAAGCACTGTGTCAGCCCAGCAGTGTGATGACAGCTACATGCCACCCTCTGGCTTGTATGTGGGTGCTGGGGACCTATCTCAGGCCTTCATGTCTGTACTGCAAGCACTTCACTAATGGAGGTTCACATCTCCCCGGTCCAAACACAGGAACCATATTTTAACTGCCGTTTTTTAATCATATACTAACTTACACAACCTCAATACTGAAACACAACATATATTAATTCATACTTTGCCTTTCTTGTGTGTGTGTGTGTCTGTCTGTCGTTTTGTTTTTGAGACAGGGTCTATGGTGGTATTTTACTTGTACTGAAATGTGATTTTAATTGTATGTTAATAAATAAAGTTGCCCGGGGGTCAGAGCTATTAGAGCCATAGCAAAAGTGTTGCGGTGGTGGCACAAGCCTTTAATCCCAGCACTTGGTAGACAGAGCTAGGTAGATCTCTGTGTGTTCAAGGATACAGCCAGCATTGGAGACACATGCCTTTAATCTCAATCCCAACCATAGAAGACCTGGAAGTCTCTACAGAGGCAGTCATGTGTTTGGGTTTACAACCAATGAGAAGGCAGAACAGAAAGGCTATAAAGACAAACACACAGGAAGTAGCTCCCCTTTTGGAGAGCTCTCTTGGCTGAAGCAGGAAGGGTAAGGCTCTTAGTTCTGACCTCTTCTCTTTCTTCTCTGAATCGGCTCTGTGTTTCTTATTTAATAAGACGGTTGGTTACATCTACAAGGGTCTCCCTAAAGGTATGTGCCACCACATCTAGCCTGCTTTTCCTCTTTTAATTAATATCTCTTATTTTAGACCTTTGGAGTGATATATCTCAGAACTTTATTTTTCTTCAGATTTTACAAAGACAGCACATAAGATATGTAGCTCAAAACTCACAATATGCCTAAACAAACAGTGAAATTGCAATCCTCTAGTCTCAGCTTCCTAAGTACAGGGATTATAGGTATGCAAGCCCATGTGATTTTTAAAAGGTTTTTTTTATTTATTATTATTACTATTATTGTGTGACAGTGAGAGAGACAGAGACAGAGAGATACAGACAGAGAGAGAGGGGAGGGAGGGAGGGAGGGAGAAAGAGAGGACAGGGGAGAGGGACTTCTATCATCAGACTTGTACAGAAGCTTAATGCACAGCAAGTTTACCTACTAAGCCATCTTGATGGCCCTCATAAGAGCTTTTACCTGGTTTACATACTTGGCAAGTAACTCCCACTTTTTCCCCATATGGTTATTTCTTTTCCAGTTTCCCTTCTGCAGAACTTTTTTCTTTCCCAGATCTCAGTTTTTAAATGCAGTTCAGTTTATTATTACTTCACTTTGTGGCCTTTTATTCTTCTCGCAGTGCTTAGAATGTTTTTTATCATGCCAAGATGATTGTTTTAAAAATTATGGTGTATAGAAAAACAATTAACAGCCTGGGAAGATGGCTCAGCGGTTAAAAGCACTGGCTGCTCTTCCAGAGGTCCTGAGTTCAATTCCCAGCACCCACAGGGTGACTCGTAATCATCTGTAATATACCCTCTTGTCATTCAGGTATACATGCAAATAGAATACTCATACACAAAATAAAATAAACCTTTAAAAATAAGAAAAAAATTAACACAGCAGATCTACTGACATCTGGAAACTTGGTTCAAGAGCAGCTTTCTCACCACTTAGACTAAGAATGGCTCACCATGTCTGAATTGTTTTTACAAACAATATGCTTTATGCTAAATACTAGCTTTTCTTCTTGGAGAATGTTGGTACATTTGGGCAAAAGGTGTCAATATGACAAGCTCCAAATAAAAGATTTGACCCTGAGTCTCTAATGAGTATCCCTATTAGATACCATTTCACATATGTCACTGCTCATCAACTCAACAGGACAGGAATTAAAGCCTGTTCTGGGTGACTGCCAGGAAAGGAGTCTTAGAAGCTTGGCATGGTTTCCTCCAGACTTCATTCCATAACACCTTTACCCTTTATTGGTTTCACTGCAATAAATCTAATCTGGGAGTACAAATATTTGTTGAATCCAATTGAGTCCTCCTAGACTCTGAAGTTCTAAACTGAGTAGTACCCTTCGAGAGACCCAACATGTATATTTATCTATATTTCCTCTAATACCATACGATTTTGCCTTTTGTATTCAAGTCTTTGATCTGAAATTTTCCTTTAGCATATGAAGGAATGCAGGAAATTTAAATTTTTTTGAAGTCAATAAAAGTGGTCCATTGTGAAATAAAACAAAGAAAATATTTAAAGCACAAGAACACACAGTTCAATTACTTATTAGGAACTCTCATATAGCTACCACCCAAGCCCAGGAGGAAAAAAAAATGTGTTTTGAAATGTGATTGAAAATAGATTTGTTCCCTGTTGGAGGAGGGGAGGAAGGGGGAGAAAGGCAGTGGGGGGAGAGCAGGAGGAGGGATGGAAGGGGGATCTGTGGTGGGTACGTAAAATTAATAAAAAAAATTTTTTAATAGATTTGTTAGCTGAGTGCTGGTGGTGCACACCTTTAATGCCAGCACTCTGGAGGCAGAGGCGGACAGATCTCTGTCAGCCTGGTTTACAGAGCTAATTCCAGGACAGCCAGGGCTACACAGAGAAACCCTGCTGTAGGATGGTCTTTCTGGATGCTGTGAATATATGTTGCTACCACTGGTTAATAAAGAAGCTGCTCTGGCCTATGGCAAGACAGGATAACCTGTCTTGCCATAGGCCAGAGCATAGGAAATCCAAGAGACATAGGGGGAAAAGAAAGGCGAAGTCAGGGAGACGCCACCCAGCTGCCAAAGGAACAAGAGGCCAGCAGACTGGTAACGCCAAAGCTATGTGGCAAAGTATAGATTAAATAGAAATGGGTTAATCTAAGATGTCAGAGCTAGCTAGCAATAAGACTGAGCCATAGACCAAACAGTTTGTAAATAATATTAAGCCTCTGACTGGTTATTCAGGAACAGGCAGGCAGGAAAGATTTGTCTATTTACAAATGGCACCCTCTGTCTGGCATGGATCCACATAGACCTGAGAAAGCTTAGATTCTGAACACACAGAAACAGAGCCACACTAGGCTTCCTAGTCTCACAGTCTCACGCCAACAGCAGTGCAGAAACATGTCTCCCTACAGCTGCCTTCAAGATGGAGCTGGCCAACAGCTGCCATGAGCTAAACAGTGTGGTGGATTTCCAGAGTCTCTCCCACAGGCTGTGGTACAGAGAGGATTCTCCCAGCTGCTGCCTGCGGGCTTGAAAGCACAGCTGCAGACTTAAGAACACAGCTTCCCAGAACTGGGGAGGTTAAATATGACTCATTGGTACCTGCGTCATGTTGAAAAGCTAAGCAGGGAGGAGCCAGCAGCCAAAGCCACACTTTCGTCCTAGCCACGTAGCGTAACAGTTTAAAAACTCTCCTGATCAAAAAATAATTACAGACACACATAAAACAGATTCAGATGGAAAAAACTTCTAAACTGGTTACAATGTGTTTAAAAATATATGTAGGCTTGGGGCTGTGAAAGGATAAAGTCCTTAAAAAAGAAATAGAGTAGTAAAATATATAAGCCATGTAAAGATGGAAAATACACAGAGAGTCTGGATACTGTATATTACTGTGTTGTATTTGGGATTTTTTTTTTTTTAACTGCAGAGAGTTGTAGCAGGAACCTTAAAAGTTCTTATTAATAAAACAAACCTGAGGCCAGTTATTGGGGTGAACTGGAAGATCAGAGAACCAGAACAAGCCACAGCTAACCTCACCTGGCCAACTTCTCAACTGGTCTTGTTTCCTCAGACTGGAAGCTTTTGTGTCCTCATATCCGAATGGCTCTCAGCTAAACTGTGCTGCCAGAAGCCTGAAAACTTAACCAGGCCAATGCTTCTAGTTTCTGGTCCTCACGCCTTATATACCTTTCTGCTTTCTACCACCACTCCCTGGAATTAAAGGCTCGCTTTCTGGGATTAAAGGCATGTGTCACAACACCTGGCCATTTCCAATGTGGCCTTGAACTCACAGAGATCCAAAGGGATTTCTACCTCTGGAGTGCTAGGATTAAAGGTGTGAGTGCCACCATTTTCTAGCCTTTGTATCTAGTGGCTGTTCTGTCTCTGGCCCCAGATAAGTTTATTAGGGTGCATATTATTTTGGGGAACACAATACCACCACAAAGAGTCATTTGTTTGTGTGAGGGGGCTGCTAAGTTAAAGCAACATATGAGGGTATCTTGACTTCAAAATATGGGTCTCAGGATATGTTGCTTTGGAAAAGAGGTTCTGGTTTTGTTTCCACAGAAGATGAGAAGCTGTGGATTCCTTCCAGGTTAATATGGTTCCATCACAGAAGACCCCTGAGAGGTCTCCAATGGCAGCTATGGCCCAGATGATCCAACATCCTGAAAAGCTTCAAGGCAACTGACTGAGACAATACAGCCTTACAGACTACTACAGTCAGGACTTGACCATAATCCTAAATTTTCTCAGGATCCCCATAAAATTGTCAGTGCCACTACTCAGCAGGAAGAAGTACAGAAAGCTACATCCAAGCTCTCAAAATATTGTTTATGCATGTTTGTTTTTATTTAAAGGGGGATATGATATAGAAATGATGGGGAAAAGGGTAACTATGATAAAAAGGGGGCAGGTTATTGGATCTACTTTAATCCAAAAACAACTGTTAATCTCAAAATACTTTACATTGGTATGGGTTTTGGTTTATTAATACAAATTTAAGGTCAATTTTGTTATACTGTATGTATATTTCTACTCTTGTTTAAGGTATTATGTTTATGCAACTCATTTAAAATTGTAATATATCACCAAGAAATACAGATTCATAGTCATTTATGATAATCAAACTTACAGTCATGTTTTTTAGGTATACAAAGATATATTTCAGTTAGATAGACAACCTTCAAACACTTCAAAGACCTACAGAATATGGCATTTAAAATGTTTTAAGAACTTAAGACTTTCCCAGACAGTGAGACACGTCTGCTCCTGGCAGCACCCATTACTTCAAGAAGATGATGGGTATTTAACAAACTTGTTAAGGAGTTTGCTTACAATGTGAAAAAGGCTAGTCATTTGAACAAGAAACTGCTCTTGCCTGGACTGCTTGACAATATGTTGTATTCATGCAGGACCCATAGGAAAGTGACCACTGAATTTTGCCAAAACAAGGCAAGATGGTCCTTCAGGTTCCTGCTTCACAGAAAAAAACTGCCAGACATTCTGCAGGACACAGAGAAAAACAACTGATGAACTTTGCCAATAGGCAAAACAGTCCTTCAAATTTCCTGCTTCACTGAAAAGTATGCCAGATATTTTAGGCCTATAGGCTGAAGATCGATGCCCCAATGTTACAGAAGAACTTTGGGAGACTGTCCAGGAAGATAGATATCTCTGTCATTTCTAGAATTTTGGAAGTTGCTTACAATGCACTTCCTGTTTACTTAGGTAATATTATATTCTTCTGGGGTCTTTGATGGAATTGAAGACTAGATGTTATAATTATAGTTTTCCTTAGTTATGATAAAAGGTAAATTAGATATAAAACTTTAGACTCACAAAAATAGAATAGATAGAATATTTTCTTTAATTTTGCCAAATAAAAATAGACTAGATATTGTAACTGTAATTCTTGCTTGATAACTGTTACATGTAATTTTACTGTTAAAATGAAAACCCTCCTCTTTGATTAGACAGAAAAGGGGAAGTGCTGAGGCATGGTCTTTCTGTAGGCTGTGAATATGTGTTGCTACCATTGGTTAATAAAGAAGCTGTTCTAGCCTATGGTAAAATAGGTTATAGCCAGACAGGAAATCCAAGAGAGATAAGGGAGAAGAAAGGCAGAGTCAGGTAGACGCCATCCAGCTACCCAAGGAACAAAATGCCAGTAGACCGGTAACACCACAGCCACATGGCAAAATATAGATTAATAGAAGTGGGTTAACTTAAGATGTCAGAGCTAGCTAGCAATAAGCCTGAGCCACAGACTAAACAATTTGTAAATAATACTAAGCCTCTAAATGGTTATTCAGGAACAGGTGGGTGGGAGAGACTCATCTGTTTACAAAATCCTGTCTCAAAAAACCAAAGAGAGATAGATTTGGGCCATGCATGATAAAAACATGTAACTTTAGCACTCAAAGGACTGAGGTAAAAGGATGAAGAGTTCAAGGCTAACTGAAATGCAGTGAAATCCTGTGTAAAAGGGGGAGTGGTGGAAGGGAAGAGAGGAAGAAAAGGAAGAGGTCGAGGTGGGGAGGAAAAAGATTTGGAGGGCTCCAGGTTTAGTTTACTGGCATAGCATATTCTTACTATGTACAACACCTAAGTTCAAACTATAGCATCAAAAAAAAAAAAAAAAAAAAGAGGAAAAGATGGAAAAATCCTTACTTGGTTATTTTTCTCATTGCTGTGATTTAATACATGACAACAATTAACTTGGGAAGGAAGAGTTTATTTTGGATCCCAGTGTGAGGACACAGTCCATCGGGACAGGAAAGAAATGATATAATGCAGCTGGTTAAATTGTGTCCATAGTCAAGAAACAAAGAGGAATAAAAGCTGGTATTCCACTCATTTTCTCCTTTAAAAACAATACTTCTTTTTTAAATTTTGTGTGTATGTGTGTCCACATACATATAGCATAATTGTCTATAGACAACAGAAGAGTGCTATGGGATAATGGTTTTGTATACTGGTTTAATAAAATGCTGATTGGCCAGGCAGGAAGTATAGGCGGGATAAGCAGACAAGGAGAATGCTGGGAAGAGGAAGGCTGAGTCAGGAGACGCCAGTCCGCCATCCACGGAGCAGCATGTAAT
Source organism: Peromyscus californicus insignis (assembly GCF_007827085.1). NCBI lineage: Eukaryota > Metazoa > Chordata > Mammalia > Rodentia > Cricetidae > Peromyscus > Peromyscus californicus. Next base: position 88,918,774 of record NW_026294573.1, on the reverse strand, counting down.
GGCACACAGGTAAAGCCATGGAAAATGTGGCAATATATAGATTAACAGAAATGGGCTGAGTTTGAGTGTAGGAGCTAGTCAGTGGTAGGCCTGAGCTAATGGCAGAGCAGTTTTAATTAAAATAAGCCTCTGTGTGTTTACTTGGGTCTAAGTGGCTGCGGACCAGGCAGGACACAGGAAAACTTCAGCTAGAGAAGAGGGCATCAGATCCCCCGGAGCTGGTGGTTGTAAGTTATCCATCATAAGTGATAGGATCCAAACTTAGTTTTCTGCAAGAACACTATGTGCTCTTAACTACTGAGTTATTTCTTCAGCCCAACTTTCTCATTTTTATTCAGCTCAGGACACTTGCCAATGGAATGGTGCTACCCACAAATAGGATGTAGCTTCTTCCCACCTTTATGTACAGAGATTTGTCTCCCAGGTGATTATAGATCCTATCAAGTTGACAATAAATATTAACTACTACAGAACTGGAAAATTTTCTAAAACAAAAACAATCACATCTAATAGCTAAGCATGGTGTCCCATACCTGTAATCCTAGCACTCAGGAAGAGAAAGCAGAATCAGAAATTCAATGCAACCCAGAGCTGCAGCCAAGAAGGAAGGGAGGGAGTGGGAAGGAAAAGAAATGAAGGAAAGGGAGGTGGGAAGAGGGAAGGAGAAGAGAGAGACAGCTAGACAAAAAGGCAAAGACAAGAGACAGACACTGAATTTTACTGGAGCCAAGTGTTGCAACCCAGGGGAGTGGTTGTACTTAGAAGGGATGCCTCAGACTGGCCCAATGAAACTGAGAAATAGGCTAGTCAGAAAAGGGCAGGGCAGGCTTGTACACAGATTCTAATTCCACCAATCTCTTACAAGTTTTAAATGTACACAGACCCCTGCCTACCAATCCAGCTTTTTGTTAAGGCACAGGGAAAAATAGCCTTATCCATGTTCTGAGTCGGAATAGCAACAACATAGATAGGATCATCTAAAGATCATCAAATTCGGTCATTCCCCCGCCCCCCAAAAAAAGTATTCAAGAGTCAGCGCAAGCTGTTTGGAGAAGTTGTGACTAGAGCAATACATTCTAAAGCCAAAGTCATAGCTTCAACAGCAGCTATGGTTACAGTGGTTCTTGTAGCTGAAGTGGCGTTTCCTTAGTGTATCTACTAAGTGCCAAAGAAGGTACTGCTCCCCTTTCAAGGCAAGCAGGTGAAAAGAGAGGTTGCTACTACTTGTTGCTACAAAATTGAAGGCAATATCATGTACTGAGATTTGGAAGGCACAGAACAAGTCAGAAGTGTATCTATAGTAGGAAAAGGCTTACAACTATCAGGGTAAAGAAGAAAAGAAAACATGCTTGAAACATAAAACTGAAGAAATGGTAAAGGACCCAATTGAGGTTAGTGAACACAAACTACAGCACTGAACAAATCAGGAGACTCCCTTTCGTTTCCCTCCCCACATAACATTTACTAAGTGGCTAATGGCTGAAAAAAATATAACCATGTAAGTTTCAAATACTCGTGCATGATATAGGAAAATACCCTTTGTTTAAAACGGAAAGTTTCTGTCAAGTGTCCAGATTTTGTGTATGTATATAAATGCACACATATGAAAACATACACTAAAATTATGAAATGTTTTACTTATATATATTATTTGAAGGTACCTTTAAATTTAAAATTTTATTCTTAAACTACATAGTTACTACACCTTGAGAAAGCACAATAACTCTCTTAGAAGGTCCAGGAAATATAATGGAACCAACAAACTTATAGTTTCATGTCAAATGTTATTTACTGGTCTTAGTTAATGAACCGAACCTTTCTATGGTTATTTTCCTCTTCTACAAAGAATCACACAAGATTGAGTTTGAATACAAAATGTGTGAAACATTGTATCATACACATCTATCATATTTTATGTTTGGATTTTATATTATTGCATAATAAAGAATTTGAGCTAGGTGTGGTGACCCACGCCTTTAATCTCAGCACTCAAAGAGGCAGAGGTAGGCAAATCCCTATGAGTTTGAGGCCGCTAATAGTGAGTTCCAGGACAGCCAGGGCTATATAAAGACCCTGTCTCAAAAATAAAAAAAGATTTTGGCTGACCTATATCCCTGATCAGAGGGTATAATTTTAGATCCTTGAAGCTTCCTTAGTTATTGGAATGCCTTTGTTAGTGAATGATGGGACCTCTGATCACATCAGAGAGCTTATACTAAGGAAGTAATTGATAGAGGGAATTCCTAAACAATTTATGTGAAGTTAATAACTCAGGAAGGGGGTAGATCACCTTAAAAAGACCAAGTACATGCTTGGGGGATTGCAACTAAAGCCAGGTAATAAAGGGAAGAGGCTGGAAATTAAACCACATAAGCAATGACCCAATTAATATCTTGGCAGTGAAAACTCTGGATACTATACCAGCTTTGGCAATAAACACCTATTATCCCAACACTTGAGAGGTTGGGACAACCTAGTAAACCTGGGAAAAATCGTTGGCACCCTCCAAGTTTACAGGCAACTGATCAGAACTGATGGTGATATCTAATTACAGCCTTATGGAGGATCACATCCTTAATCTGTTAGGTATATCTACACTACTACATAAAAAATGTTACATACTGTGCATACATGTCCTATGTGGCTAATGTCTCTTAAAATACATTATTTCCTGGGCTGATGAGATGGCACCATGGGTAAAGGTGCTTGCCACCAAGTCTGATGACTTAAGTTCAACCCCAGAACCCACATTATGGAAGCAGAAAACTAACTCCAACAATGTCTTCCTTGACCTCCACATTCATGCCATGGGCGCATACAGGTGTGCACACACGATCACACAAACACATACACACACGAAATAAATGTTAAATATATATAATAATATATTACTTCTTAAATTTTACCTCAGTTTTAAAAAAGCTTGCTACTATAAAACTTAATGTAAAATAATATTATAAATATGGAATGTATCCAGTGTTTCTGTCTCAGAACACACATTCAGCTAAGATTAATTGTAGACTAGAAGCCAGTAGGAATCCTATGCTGGATGTCAACACCTCCATTAAACACCACCAAAAGAAAACTAAGAGCACATTTACTGGAAGACAAAAGACAAGTTGCTGGAGTTGTTTCTCTCTTTCCACTCTGTGGGCTCTGGGGATCAAAGTGTCAAATTCAGGGTTGTCAAGCTTGGCAGTAAAGTGCCTCTACCTACTGAGTCAGCTCTCCAGCCTAAGAAATGCCATTCATCACATAAAGTTATAATCATATGATTTATTACATATATGTATATCCCAAATAGATCCCCAAAATCAGAAGCAAATAAAATATATTTTACTTGAACACAAAAGCAAATAAAATAATAAAAATTATAAGTCAAATAGCAAAGCAAATCCAGTGTTACATAAAAATAATAATACATCATGCTAAAGAAGGGCTTATTTCAAGATTGCTTAAAAAGTCAGTTTAACAATTTAAAATCAGTATACTTAACTAAGCTAACAGAATAAAATTTTAAAATCTTGTAAAATTTCAATATTAGCCAGGCGGTGATGGCGCACACCTTTAATCCCAGCACTCAGGAGGCAGAATATACTGAATATACTGAATAAGGTAGGTTAATTTATTCTGATAGGATTTTTTTTAATTTACAGCAAACATTGTACTTAATAATAAATTAACTACATAAATTACATTCTCCCTTATTTGGGGAACAACACAAAAAATGTTCACTAGTATGAATTCTATTCAGAGACAGGAGCAATGGTTCAGTGATTAAAACTATTTTCTGGTCTTTCAGAGGACCTGGGGTTAGTTCCCAGCACACACATGGAGGCTCACAACCATGTGTAACTGGAATTCCAAGAGATCCAATATCCTCTCTGCCCTCTGTGGGCACCAGGAATGCCATGGTGCACATGCATTCATGCAGGCAAGCACTCACACATAAAACAAAAATAATTTTTAAAAAATTATACCAAGGGCTAAGAATGTAAGTCAGTTGTAAAGCATTTGTCTAGCATGTGCAAGGTCCTAAATTCAATCTCTAGCACTGCAAATAATTAAATAATTCTACTCAAATGTTTGTTGTGAATTATATTCAAAATAATAAGAAAAAATAAATGAAATGCACTAGATTGGAAAGAACATTTCCATTATCTGCAAATGGCATTCACACACAGAAGTGACACATAAAAACCTATCGTATACCTAGAAAAGGGAAAGCTGTGCAAGACCTGTACGCAGAAAACCAAAGGGCACCGAGAGGTGGTGGTGCACGCCTTTAATCTCAGCTCTTAGGAGGAGGTGGCAGGCGGATCTCCATGAGTTCAAGGCCAGCCTGGTCTACAAAGTGAGTTTCAGGACAGCCACAGTGGTGACACAGAGCAACCCTGTCTCAAGAAACTTAAAAAAAAAGAAAGGAAGGAAGGAAGGAAGGAAGGAAGGAAGGAAGGAAGGAAGGAAGGAAGGAAGGAAGGAAGAGAAAAGAAAACCAAAATGCACTGTGCTGTAAGAAATTGAAGAAAACTGAAAGGTTATACAATAAACATGGATCACAATAAAACTGGGGTTTCTTCATCCAATAATTTAAGTTCTGAAATGCTCCACAATCCAAAACTATTGAGCTACAAGAAGAAAATTCCACACTTGACCTAGCACAGATCACAGTCAAAATACAAGTATATTAAGCCTGTTGTATATAATTACCTGCAGTTGGTGTATAAAGTAAATGGAGGACATAAAGAAATTTTGTGTTTAGACCTGGGTTTCATCCATAAGCTACCACATTATAAATATATGCATTTTTTAATCTAAAGACAAAAAAATCAGAAATCCATCCTAAGCCTTTCAGATAAGAGTTAATTTAACTTATACTAACAAAAGGTCAATTATCCCCAAACTGATTTGCAGAAAATATTATCTAATAGCAACTCAAAAGGTATTTTAAAGAATACTAAATAAAGGATGACCTTGAAGTTAAGAGAGACAGAGAGAGACAGAGAGAGAGAGAGAGAGAGAGAGAGAGAGAGAATTACCAATATTTATCAAACTGATGCTGAAGAGGAAAAACAGTTAATATGACAAGATTTGGAACCTTGCCAAAAAGGACAATAATTAAAAGTATAATGTGGTACAAAAATAGACCAGTTGGAAAATATAGAAAATCCTTAAGAGATACACATGTATAAGTCACCTGCTTTAAAACAAAGTTATGAATAAAATGAGTAGGCAAATAATTGTGATTTCAGTAAACTGCACTAAATCAATTACATTGTAATAAGGGAAAACAAAATGTAACTCCTACGTCATCATACCAAACATGAAATAAGATAAATTTCTGGTGAATCATAAATCTAAATACGAAAAGGTAGAGGTAGGCAGTGACAGAGGAGGTGCTTAGCACGAACTGAACAGGACCCTGGGTTCCATCCTTGGCACCATTCCCAGAAACTCTAAATATGAAAGATAAAATACAATACAATTTCTAGGAGGAAGAAAGAAAATATTCTCATTGAAGCAGAAAATGAGAGCCTTAACACAGGAAGCTCCTCAGTAGAGGAATATGGGAAATAATATAGAATCCCAGTATCACAGAGGAGAGTTCTGTGATATGTGGATTTGAAAACAACTAGTCCTAAAGGATATTACCATTATCTCACAAAATGTAAAATCTACAGCAAATATCATATTGTATACAAAACCTGGACAACACCAAAAAGTACACACCATTACTAGTTCTAACCAAACTGAAGGTTCATGAAAATGCAGTATAAAAAATAAACAGGAAATGTTTTTAACTGCCAGTATTTCATAGCTTATATAGTATCTATGAGAAGCATATGTGGAACAAGAAAGTTCATGTTGCACACAAGATCAGAGTAAAGAAGCCAACTGATTGATATACATGAGAACAAAGAATCAGAAAAGGAAGTATTAAAATGTGTACAACAACAACAACAAAAAAACCCTAAGATACTGTCCTAGCTGGTTTTGTGTGTCAACTTGACACAAGCTAGAGTCATCACAGAGGAAGGTGCCTCAATTGAGGAAATGTCTCCATTCTCAAATGTCTCCATTTGAGAAATAAGACATTTTCTCAATTAGTGATCAATGGGGGAGGACACGGCCCATGGTCGGTAGTACCATCTCTGTGCTGCTGGTCCTGGGTTCTGTTAGAAAGCAGGCTGAGCAAGTCATGAAGAGCAAGCCAGTAAGCAGTACCCTCAATGGCCTCTGCATCAGCTCCTGCCTCCAGGCTCCTGCCCTGTTTGAGTTACTACTGTCCTTGACTACCTTCATTGAGGAACAGCAATGTGGAAGTGTAAGTCAAATAAACCCTTTCCTCTCCAACTTGCTTTTTAAACCCTAAGACAGGTACCTAGAAAGCAATCTAACAAAACATGTCAAAATTCTTTATTGAACTATAACTTAAATCTAAAGACTAAAATAAACATACTAGAAATATTCAAATTTCTGTATCAGATGGAACAGGTTAGTTGATTCTGTGATTAAAATGCCCAAGTCTTCACAACTTAAAGAAACTGACATTAACTTTGCACAATACTAGTCAAGCAAAGCTCAGTAGGAAGGAAGGCTCTGCTCAACAGTTAGCTGGTAGGGCCAACTCCAGCTGAAACACTGCGGCCTGGTAGCATATCCTCAACCCTCTGCTCAACAAACAAGTTAAACTAATCTCATGCCTTATATGCACACCATGTCATGTCCCTAAACCAAAAGGCCACCAAGCACCAAAATGTCTTTTGTTCCCAGAAGAGGGAGCCAAAAATATCTGGTAAACAGTAAAAATGTCTATAAACAAACTCAATATTATAAAAATAGTAGAATATTCCACAACCAAATATTCTCTATAGACAAGAGTTCTTTATGAATGTTGAAGATTGTAAAATTCAGGTGGAATGCGAATAAAAAAATAACATAGAATATCAAACAGCCAAAAATAATCAAAAATTTTCACAAAAGTGAATGGCCCTACTAGATTTTAAGACTTATAAAGATACTGTAATTAAGAGTATGTACAATAAAAGTATTTACAAAGGGACAAATCAACAGACTGAAATAGAGAATACAGCAGACAACCAGAAATACATGAACTATCATAAAAATCACTTCCAGGTAAATTAATAACATGGATAAAAATCAAGGTATTTTAAGCTTTAAATGAAAATCTGAAAGTGAAAAATTCAAATAGCACACTCAAGCACAAAGTACAAAATATAAACAAGATATAAAAAATTAGTTCTATAAAGTAAAAAGGGGAAGAGGAGTAAGTTATAAGTAGATGGTATGTTTTTAACTAAAAAAGAACTGAATATAAATACTTTAGAGAACTAAGCAGGGTTTGGTGACTCATAATCTGGGGACTGCAGAGAGCTGCCACAAGCCTGAGGCCAGTGTAGTAAGTTCCAAACCAGCCTGGGCTAGAGTAATATGCTGTCCCAAACGCCAAAGAAGGAAGAAAGAAAAGAAATGCAGGAAGGCAGATAACTCTTCCTTTGTATAGCACTAAGCACAAGGACATATGCACAAAACCATTCATGGCTACAGGGCTAGTAAGAGTGGAAAAAAAGGAAATCTAAACATCAGGCAACAAATGAATGGATTAAATGTAGTAGGGTCACACTGTGGTAAAAACAGGAGTCATCGTTACATGAAGAACAGTACCGTTTAAAATTCTTAAGATCCAAAACAAGTCAGAGAGAAAGGCATGTACAACAGGGTACTTGTACTTACAGAAAGTTTCTAAATGCAATATGTATATTGTTCATGATATAGATACCACAGGAATGAATGACCACGTCTAGGAGAGTAAGGAAAAGAAGAAATAGAAAAAGGGGGAAAGGAAGGAAAGAGCAGTAACAGGGGATATGGATGATCTCTGCAATATTTTTTAAGGATCTGAAGCTAGTAGAAAAAAAAAGTCAAAACTTTATGACAGGAGAGACCGGAGTCAACAGATAGGGGTAAAGCGCTGTGGTAGAGCATTAGCCGAGCATATACTCAGTAGGTCTCTGACGCAACTTTCTTCAGGTATTCAGAATTGGGATTCAAGAGCTAAGGTTCACCTGACTGGCTGAAACGAGAAACAAACTAGCAGATGAGACACAGGTAACTTAAGCCTATCTTATTGACTACAAAATCAGAGGAAGTAGGACTGAAGAATGGCATGAAGGCACAGAAAAGCTGGAAGAAAGATCTGAACAATTTCTAGCCTGCAACTCCAGGACTCTCTTGAAGTCTCTCTCAGTTCCTTAAGTATTCTGATTCACTCTAAGTGCCATCATGGCTTAAGCCAGCTTACAACTTTATCCAAAGAAAAATGAAGATCTTGAACAACAAAACAAAACCATACCTCCATAAAGTACATTTAGAAAACAAAATGCTTCCAATGCCATGTCAAATCAAAAAGGAGTCAGTCCTTCCTAGGAGTAGGCCAATCTATCCACAATGAACGCTCTCACCTATGTATGCTATCACTCCCGAAAAGCCATCCAAATCCCAATTGTTTCTTGTATATACCATAAATTCTCCCAGTCCAATTATGTGAGACATCCTTGCTCTAGCCCAGGCTGTCCTCAAACTCCAGTTCTCCTCCTTCTACTTCCCAAGTACTAGAATCAAGGTGTGCCACCACATTCTGTTTTTCCCAGTCCAATTCTTTTGGCCAACCAAGTCAATCAATACAGTATACTCTCCTATACTCTCCCAAATACACCAGACCACTCCTCTATCTACACACATCTAAATCCATCCCACTTGAGGCCCAGCTCAAATACTACATACTATATAAACATACCACATCTATCCTGGTCCTATGGGCTCCCTACAGGCCTTTTCTGGGTAGGATACAAAGTACAAAGACCAGGACAATTCAGGGGGCATGAGAAGGAGCCCGTGACCTAAAGTTTACCTTTATCAGGTGTAATACTACTTAAAACATGCACATCAGAAACTATCCTACGATCACATTTAAGTGTCTTAACAACCTTATGAGATGTAGCTTCAGAACCCACCAAAATCATCTATATGGTTATGGCAAAGACAATTGCAACTCTCTCTTGAGTAGCCCATGCCTACACTTAGATCTATCTTATATTTTCCCTGAGCACCTATTAATCTTCATGTTTAAATCTATGTTAAAATCTCTTCTTAATGAACTCCAATTCTGCTTCATACTGACTCCTCTTGAAATTCTCTTCTGTGGCCAAGTCAAAACTCCCAGCTTCTCCTGAACGCGGCTACAGGAGACATCCTGGAGCTGTCTCAGCTCCTCCACAACCTCCCCCAACCCATCCTGCCCCTTCCATTTTCTATACTTCTTCTAGTGATTATCATCTTTTGCTACAAATTATGTAACTGCCCAATCCTCCCTTTCCTAAACCAGATTTCATCTGATTCCACCCTACTGCATACTCATTGTCTCCATCTTCTTCCAGCTTAAGCTCAGAACCTATGACTAAGTCTCTTATCCCAATATTAAACTCAGTTCCTTTCATAAAGTAGATGCTCAAATACTGGTTGAATGCAGAGAAAAGAAATTTTTTATGTATCATAAAAGCTATTTAGAAGTTTGTGCATCCAACAACTGTAATAGGAAAAGAGGAAACTGGTGGTAAGTTATAAATTAGGATCAGTTATAAATTAGGACCAGTTGGAAGAGACATGTTTTTAATACCATGACAAGAAAGTAAGACTGCTCATTGTGTGGCAAAGCTGTCCTGACCCAAATCAGAGGGATTACAGCAGTTTCTACAGCAAAAGGAAAAAAGAAAAAAGAGGGAAATGACAAGGGGACCAGTGAAATCACAGAAAATCAAGTGCTCCAAAGACAAGGCTGCCCTGTGACTTAGCACATGTTCAATAATTTACTCCAGGAATGTTTGGGAGTAAAAGAGACTAGTGAGTATAAAACAGACAGATAGCTAGGTGGATCTCATGTCAAGCTGAAATAGGCAGAACCAAAGCAGCATTTTCAGAAATGGGAACCTATACACTAAGAAAAATAGAAGAACTAAGTTATACAACTGGAAGAGACAATCTAGAGGTGTAAAGTAGAGACTGAGCATCTTCAAACACTAAAAACCACTTTGATTAGTTTGAGGTTAAAACTGAAAAATAAGGAAGACCTGGCTGGTATCTAGATTATTCTGTCTTATAAATCTAACTAATATTACCCCTGAAAGTCCACTTTACCTGTTGATTCTTAAATACTATTCTAAGTCATTAACTGTCAATCTAATATGTACAAGACCCAAATAAGGATGGCAGGACTTTTCTTTAGAAAGTAATGGCTAGAAATCAAACTCCCATCTTCATTCCAAAGACTTTAAAATAAAAATTTGCCCTTACTCTAGCCTTTGTTAAAGGAACTCAAATGCCAAGCAGTCCAGTAGTAAGCACAACTAGAGTATGCTGGAAGTGAGGAAATGACTGACTCCCAGAAAGAAACAATTAGCGTGGTTTCTGCAAAAGCTGCCTTCCTCTTACTAGGGCAGCCCAAGGGAACCTTCAGAACCCTGGGTCCTTACCTATGCAGCACTCCTAGTACCCCTCCTGCCCTCCAGAAATAAGGTAATCAAAGCATGTTTGTCCCTCTGTCCTCAGGGCCAAGACAAATACCCAGTGAGAAAGTCCTTGTTATATAGTTTTTTTTTCCTCTAAATTGAAACATTCCCTCAGAGAGGGGGTTAAGGATCATAAGACTCAGGAAGCTAATGTAACTTTGGAGGCTCAGAAAGCCTAAAAAGTTATGATACAGAGGCTCCTCCCCCAATTTCATAAGCTGTAAACAACTGCAGAAAAAAGGAGAGTCATCCATGCAGCTGCCTGCCCAAGTCCACCAGGGAGCTCTAGGAATTCAACTTTCACATCACCCATGCTTAGGTGGAGCTTTGCAGTTCAGCAGGTGCCTTTGAGTCATGTATTCTCCTGTAAGTAACCACTCACCCAGGCTCCTTTAAGTAGCCCAAATAAATTCCTTGCTTCACCAACCTAAACTTGGGTAGAATCATTTCTTTGATTTGCCAATGATACATTTTTGGGGGGTGAATAGATATTTTCACATTCCCCAGAAAAAGTCAACGATCTTTTCATCTACAAAGACTAGTATCAAACTCCTTAAGCACGGCGAAGTTAAGTCTATTTCTTGGTAACTGTGAAATCCTAGTTTTCTGTATAGGATGCCAGACTACTTTAAAGTCCCTAGCAACTCAATATAGTCCATAAAAAGGCTTCCTTCTTCCTGAACACCTCAGCTCCCCATCAAGATTATTTACTTACAGCCTTCAACTCCTCACCCCTTCACACATGCACACGGGAAAGCAAAGAAATCAGGGGGGCAGTGTGACAGGGTTGGACCAGATGATCTGACCAGAGTCCTCATCAATTCCTAAGATGCAGTAAGTGTCAGGCTCCTAACACATCTACACTCTTAGGTTCACATGCACTCCCACCTCTCCAAAGGGCCTCTCCCCTCTGAGCCAGCAGCTGGCAGGCAGCCAGTTAGAAATTTTAGTAAGTTAGTGAGCAGAAGGATTACTTGGCTTATGAAAGCCAATTTGGGGGAGATACTACATAAGAATTTAGGTTGCATAATAGTCCGATGTAGAATAGTTAGTTAATATCCACCAAAAGCAATTAATTACTTGGAAGAAAAATGTTTATTTAGATATGAAAAACTCTGAAATGTTCTGTTTTGTTTATTGAAGCAGGATCTCACACTATAACCCCAGCTGGCCTGGAGTCACCATGTAGTCCAGGAGGGCCTCAAAGTTGCGGTGATCCTCCTGTGTCTGCCTCCTGAGTACATGAATTACAGGCATGCACCACTGTGCCTATGTAAAAGGCACAATTGAAGTCCTAGAATGTGTGTCTTATTGTCTTTGGTATATCATAAAAGCATTAACACGTTTCTCACAGTTCCCAAAATAGTTAAAGAATCTAGGGTGGAATAAACAACGCCCTCATTGCTCCACCAAACAATTCTTCCAACCTCCCAAGGCTCCACACATCTCAGGGAAAAAAAAAAAATGAGGAACAGCAAAAGTAAACTAAAATTTATTCTGAAGTTGAACTCCAGTTTATAAAATATTCCAACCCCCCAAATTCCACTTAAATGAATTAAGCATTATATACTGTAATTAGCAGACTGTATACTAAAAAGTTATAAAATAGTTAAATTAGTCTAAGAGTAATAGTAGAAGACAGACACACAATGCACTTTTAGACTGATGTTACTAAACCCCAAGTCATCACTGGATACTGAATTTATGATATGAGAAAACTACAATTTGAATTTATGGAGTTTCAAAGAACTATCCAGTATCATTGAAGAGCAAAACTGGAATAACACTCTGTGTAATAATGACATAGAATAAAACAGCTTTTTTAAAAATTACAGTGCATATCAAAGTAGCAGAATCAAGAATAATCAATTACCATGAAGATGCCTCCTACATTACCTTTTTCAGAAGTAAAATAACTAATTCCATAATAATGTTCCTGAAACTGTAAAATGCTTTGGTATAGCAGGTAATACTACTTGTAAACTGTCATCCACTGTTTCTGCCTGTGCACACTGCTAGGTAATATCTTCAAATTTTAGCTTTTTCTTCTTTCTTGCTAATGTTTTTTATATTTATCACCACAGAGAATAGAAATAGGTAATACAAACTAACATGAACTTCACTGGTTCTGTCAGGTAACTAGGAAAGGAAAAAGGAAAAAAAGTGAAGCTCTTAGGGGAAATTGCTACCTAATAATCTATGCATTTTTTAATGCTGCTATAAAAATGCACATATCCTCAGGAACTAAATCTACTAACCTCTACAATCAATGTGATACATGGTTTATCCAATCTTGACAAAAATCCTCTGGATCACCAATGGTATGTTCATCCACTCGTACATATGCAATTGTATAAAGAATCTATTATTTAGAACACCAAAAAAAAATACAATTAAAGACTTGAACACACAGCTACCATTTTAAGAAAAATAAGCACTTTTCATTTCTTGCTAACATCCTTAATGCCCTCCTTTGTGAATAAGAAAAAATACAGTAATTACCAAATTTGGGGAAGAAGAGCATTCCATAAGCAGAATTTGAGCCTATATAAAGCTTCAAAAGATACACTGATAATAACTGAATACAGATTTTAAAACTCCAATACCAATACAATATGTATTTTATCATATAAGTATGTGTATATCATAAACATATTAAAACCTTACATTAAAGTTAAAGGAAGTATCTCAGCTACACAGTACTTTTATAAGAAGAATGATAGCCAATATGATAACTGAGAAATATAAATGCTTGAGTACTTAGGAAGCTGAAGCAGGAGGATCAAGAGTTTGAAGTTAGCATGGACAACATAGGGAGACTTTGTCTCAAACACTCAGGGGAGGGAAAAAGTTAATATTGATAACTGTAGTAACTCATGACTTTTCCCAGCACTCCTCATCTTGAATCATGTCATTTCAACCCTCCCTACATATTCACAGGCTCCAAAGAGTTGTCTTTGGAACAACCTTTCTTTCCATCCCCATGATCCCATCATCATCTCCACCTCTTCAAAGCTTTGGAATCAAATTTCACACACACATGCAACCCATGTGCCAAACACTACCAAGTTTTTAACATGCATCATGCATCATCTCTTCCCATTCTTAGAATCCTGTAAGTTGGTTTTGTTCTGATCCTATTTTACAAACGGGAAAAGCAAGGCCCAAAGGTAGGTAGTTTTGTGATCAAGGACACATTAACCAAAAAGTGATAAAGCGAAGAATTTGAAAACAGTTTTGACTCTTCATTTTAGAGGCACTAGCCACCACTTAAAACATTTTCCTTGAACTTTTCAACAAAGATGCCTCTGTCATTCATTCACTTATTTGTTGAATACAATCTTGGTTTTGTTTTCCTTCATTTCCAATTCTCTAACTCTGTCCTATTTCCCTACCCTAGAGTCTCCAGTTAGATTCTTAGAATCATCCCTAACTCTTCCCCCTCTTTAATAATCCTCATCTATATAATAATAGCCCAATCATTTCTATATATTTTAGGGCTTCAGCACTAATATTATCTTGTAGCTGGAGTTTTCTCCAGCCCTGCCCAGCACCACAGACCCCGCAACCACTTATAAAATAATCACCAGAAACTTATATTAATTAAACTGCTTGGCCATTAGCTCAGGCCTACCATTGTTTAGCTCTTACACTTAACTCAGCCCATTTCTGTTAATCTATATGTCGCTATGCGTTCAATGGCTTTACCTGTTGCCTTTACATGTTGCTCCCTGGACCGCAGGCTGGAGTCTCTTCCTCAGCCTTCCTGTTCCCAGAATTCTCTTTTCTGCTTGTCCCGCCTATACTTCCTGCCTGGCTACTGGCCAATCAGCATTTTATTTATACAGAGCGATATACACAGCATTATCTCCTTGCCAAACAACTCCATTTCCACTGTCTCAATTCAGACCCTACATTTCTTTAGCCATTGTGATCCCCTCTTAATGAGTCTTGTGCTCTTGATCTCTGGGTTCTTACAATCAATTTTACCACTGCCATCTGTTAGCCTTTTAAAACAGATCTTCTCATGTTGTATAACACCCCTTTAGGAATCTCTGCTGGTTCTCTACTATCTACAGAACAAAGTTCAAACTTTTGTTGGCATTTCTATACCTTGGCCCATCCTATCTTCCCAATGTTATTTGTTCTTGTCTTCCCCCATATCAAACTAGTAAATTTAGAGACCTTAACTGTTTATACAGAGCACTTTGACATATAACAATCTTAACAACACCATGAGTATTTCTTGTCATCACCCCATTTTATGAAAAAGAAAAAAAGTCAGGAAAATAATTTATTTTAGATCCCAAATCATGAAAGCACGATAGAGCAAGTCTCAGACTACCAAGTTTATTTCCTTTCCTAGTTCTTTACACAGCCACAATAAAAATATCTCCACTCCTCTCACATCATTTACTTAGCCTTTTCTTAAAATGATTATTCTACTTCCATGTCTCAAATTAAGCTATTATTCCTTAGATCCTAGAATGCTATACTCATTCCTTGAGATTTCCAAACACTCATATTAAGCATTTTTCATACCATACTTCATATTAGCTATTTATATTGACATATAAATCTGTGACAAATTATAAGCATTCTGAGGACAAGACCATAAATTACTCACTCTGTCTTAAAAGTCTGCTTACTGAATTGGAAAATATGTGGGTAAAACACGCCATACAAGACAGCAAGTATCAAAGCAGAGTCTTGGCCAGGACTGAAAGAAGAAATCAACAACTGGATCAAACCATCTAAGCACACTGGCAACTGCCCACAGTTTTAACATCCATCTTCTGAACAAGGCCAGTATTCCCCATGACAACTATTGGCTTTGGCCATTACTAAAATTATTGTTTACTGAAAGCATAATTCAAAAAAAATAGGGTAAAAATAAAAATTTGGAGTAAAATGAGAGAGAGAGAAATCCTGCTGTCATTTCCATCTTAACGTCCTATTTGTTGGAGTAACTAAATTTAATGATACAGGCTTGACAGCCTTTCTACAAAGATCAGCTCAGCAGTCTATATGCCCGTCATTTCAGTGACCAACTTTGAAGAACTATTTCAGTATGCCCACACAATTGGTGAAGTACACAGCTACCTACCAGTTTGCCATATATCATCCTCTCAAAGAGCCAGTCTCAAAAGATTGCTGGAATGTTGATTATCTGACAACCTATACCACGAAGGTTTCACACAGCTATATCCAATGATCAAATTGAACAGTATAAACTTCAAGATTTTACGCTGCTTCTTCAAGAGTTGTCCGTAACCCAACAAAAGATCAGGTTTGAATGCCACCCTACAGTTATAAAGTCAAGAACAGGAAACCACTAAGCAGCTGACCAAACAAAAACTCTAGGACCCTTTCTTCTTTCTGTCAGAAGCACCTCTCCCAGCTACTGAAACACAGTTACAGTGCCGGCTTTTCCGTGAACCAATAAAAGATAATGTTACAATACAAATTAGCCATCTGCCCTCTAGTGAATTTCATTCCATTTGCAAATATGAGCCTAAATACAAAGAAAACCAGACTATGAACATAATTACAAACCAGATTTAAGAAACATGTTTAACAATATAAATTAATTAATCTCTTTTTCCACATACTATCTGAAAGTCTAGTACATTCTCTGCCACAGGGATGGGAATTTATTTAGTAGTAGAACCCTTCCCCAGCATACCCACACTGGTTTTGATCCCTATACAAGAGGATAAAAGAAAAAAAAAACATTAAAACTATAACTACTTCTTTCTATAATTGTAGGGAAGCTAACAGCTGACAGAGCAGAACTGACCTAATTTTTTAAGTCAAAGAATCTAAGTTCAAGTCCTAACTATGCCCTAGGATAACTTCACCATTTGGCTGACAGCACCAAACTCACAGTTACTCTGAGGAGTCAGTAAGTATGCATACTCTCAAAAAACACTAGTTTTACTACTATTCTTTTATAACTACCTGATTCAAAGTAAAAATTACATAAGATTTATATTTTTAAAAAGAACATAAATTCTAACAAATATGAAGATTATCTTCCCTTCCTTCCTTTTGCTCATTTACACATTCAAGGGTGTATCATTCAATCACTCACTTAATCAAAGGCTGGGCATGGTAGTCCATGCCTGTAATCATAGCAGAAGGATCCAGCAGTTTGAGGCTAGCTTGGGTTATAGATCCAGGCTGTCTCAAGGGGAAGGAGGGAAAGAAAGAAGGGGAAAGGAAGGAGGACTGTAGAGACAACAGTCAACTTTGCTGCTCGGGCGCAGTATACTGTGGCAACATAAAGTGGTTACATATATGAAAGACGGACGGAGGACTTAATGCCACTCAACAGTATACCATCAAAAGGAGAATGTAGATGCTGAGTATATAAATACTCACTTTCAGTTTTTCTGTATGTTGAGCTTTATAATAAAACAGTGAGGTAAAAACAATGCTGCCACCCAGAGGGATGCTTTTATTATCATCTACTATGCAGAAATAATAGTAAGCCAGACACAGTGGTAACAGCCTATAGTTAGTTGTAGCACTCAGGAAGCTGAGGCAGGAGAATTATTGGAGCCCAGAGCCCAGCATGTGTAACATAACAAGACCAATCTCAAAAACAGTAAACTACTACCAGATATTTGGATAATTCATTCCTTTTTCTTAGAATCCTCAAGGCACCTTTACCATTCATATCTCTCTCTCTCTCTCTCTCTCTCTCTCTTTTTTTTTTTTTTGGTTTTTCGAGACAGGGTTTCTCTGTGTAGCTTTGGAGCCTTTCCTGGAACTCACTCTGTAACCCAGACTGGCCTCAAACAGAGATCCGCCTGCCTCTGCCTCCCGAGTGCTGGGATTAAAGGCATGCGCCACCACTGTCCAGCTTTTTTTTTTCCATCTCCTCTTATTACAGTCATTCTGAAACAAAATAATGTTTCAGTGGGGTGTGTGTGCGCATGTGTGCCTCTGTGTGTGTGTGTGTGTGTGTGTGTGTGTGTGTGTGTGTGTGTGTGTGTGTGTGTGTAACAGGGTTTTGCTAGATATTTCAGACTGGGCCCAAACTGGAGCTCCACTTGCTTCAGCTTTACAAATGCTTGGGATTACCAAAATATGCCACCATGTCAAGATCCTCATTTGAAATTTCTTAACCTGCACTTATGTATATGGTCTTAAATTATTCTAAGGAACCAAATGCCAAGTCTTTAATCCCTCCTGAAGAAAAACAAAAGCTAAATCAACAGATTTCTTTGACAATTTGACCAAAGAAAACAGAATAACTAGAGTTGAACTATCTGTTCCTAACTTTAACATTTGCTGCTAATGCCAATAAATCTCTTAACCAGAAATACTATCTGCATCTTAAATGTACCTGATATACAAGTACGAACTACAGATACACAAACACATGAGCCACTTCAAAATGCTATCTAATTCTTCATCTCATTTTCTTCCCCATTCCTACCAGTAACTGAGATTTTAATGTTAGTGTTACAACAGAAACCCAAACACCATGAGGCATGTCAATATGTATAAAATCAGACCACCTGACATCAGCTAGGATGGTACTAGTGAGAATACAGAAAACAGTCATTATTGACAATAATCTGGGGAAGTGGGGCCCATCATGCAATGTTGGTGGGAATGTGAAATGGTATGGCCACAGGCAAAAAGACAAATGTCAGGCTGGGAGTGTAACTAATGATAGAGCACTTGCCCAGTACATGCAAGGCCCTGCTTTCAATTCCTAGCAACACACACACACACACACACACACACACATACACACACACACACACACACACACACACACACACACACACACACACACAAAGGCAGTTCCTCAAAAGTTAAAGGTCTATTCCCAAAGGATTTAAAAGTAGGACTACAGCAACATTATTCCTAATAACTAAAATTTGGAAGCAACTTGTCCATAGAGAGATGAATGGATAAGAAAATGTATTACATCCAAGGGCGCATTATTCAATCTTAGAAATTCATGGCAGATGTTACAGCATGGATAAACTTTGAAGACATTATACTAAATGAAAGAAAACAATAAAACGCAAAAAAAGACAAATACAGTGTAAAGTCATTTAAACATGCTAGCTAGTGAAGTTCAGAGACAAAGAGCGGAAAGCGGCTGCCGGGGGTTCATGGAGGAGGGGGTGAGGAGTTGTTTAACAGGTACAGAATTTCAGTTTGGCAAGATGAAGAGTCCTGAAGATGGATGATGGTGTGATTGCACAACACAGTAGATGCATATAATGACCCTGAACTACACGATTTAAAAATGGCTAGGATGATAATTTGTGTGATGTGTATCTTACCACAATAAAAATATTGAAAATAAAACTGAGGAACTGATCTCTTCAAAAGGTCAAGTGGTGATTCCATGGGGGCTGACAGGCAAGCAGTCAACTTTGTGGCTAGTAGTCCACACCTACCTCTCTCCAAACCCTGAGACCTTGGCCTTGTTCCCCTCAGATTCTCCATTCTTCCTAGAGCCACACCAAATGTTTACTTCCACTTCCAAAAGTGCAACCAGTACTCCTGCTCCACCAGTTCTGAGTCAAGCAGCAAGGAACTTAATCCCTCTAAACCAGCCTCCTCTTTAAAACAAGGATAATTCCTACCTACCTGCCACACAAGGTTGTTACGAGGGCAAAAGTGAGATCACGTTCATAAAAGTAGCTTTCAACTGCCAAGCACCAAAGAAACATAAATTACATTTAACTACTTTCACATGGCGATTGAGACGCTTTAATAACATAAGCTTCACAAACATAAGCTTGCAACACCTCACCCATGCTCGCATTTAAAATACACATCATCCCCAAATAACACCTTTCTTTAGTCTTTAGCTGAAGGGCAGCATGGGGGCGGGGAGGTGCTCTTAAACACCCTAAAGCATTTGAACTCACCACCCAAAACGCAACAAATTATTCTACCTACCCCACGAAATTGAATATTTATGACCCCAGAATAGGCCTACACCACCCTGGAACTACACTTCCCACAAAGCATAGAGTGGAACACTGGCAGCGTGCAGGGCGGCCTGGAATTAGGGGTGACCACTGCTCCCGGCGAGCTTGGATCACCGTCCCCTGGAAAATCGCAACCTTTGGCACGGAGTGTGACTGCCTCTCCTTTCTGACAGCTCTGTCAGCCCGCGTTTTATTTATTTATTTTTTTTTTCCTGCCGCTAACAGCGGCCCTCTCCGTCTTTCCTGCTTCAACCTGAGAGTCATCTCCAATCCGTGACCTTTCTGCCGATTCCTAGGATGTCGGGGGGGAAAAGGCACCTTCTCTCCTTCCCAAAAGCTCCATTTGCAGAACTCGCCCGTCAGTCAGAATCAGGGGACGGACATGGCGGGGGTCAGACGGGACGGGCGGACACAGTCCGACCCCGGGGCGAAAGGCCGCGCGCCAGCCCGGGCCGCCAGTCAGGGGGCCGGGCTCCTCCAAACCCCGGGCCGGGGCGGCTTCTTTCGAGCCGCGGCGGTTCTGGCCCGAGCTCTGGTTTCAATTTCACGACGTGACAGTGCAAACCTGCGGCCTACAAGCGCCCGCGGCGGCGTCCCGCCCGCCCGCTGGCCCGCCCGCCAGGCCCGAGCGCCCCAGCGCCCCCCCCACGCCCCGCTCGCCCGGCCCCGCACCCTGCGAGCCTCCGGGGCCCCCGCGGGGCCCGACCCTGCGTGGAGTCGAGTCCCGCTCGCGGCCGCAGGCTCCGCGCCGCACTTACTCAGCTCGTCCTGGGAGGCGGAGGCGGCGGCCGCAGCCATGTTGCGCCCGGGAGCGAGCGAGCGAGCGAGGGAGGGGCGGGCGGCCGGCGAGGGGGGCTCGCGGCCGTCGCCGTGCCGCGCCGCGCCGCGCCGCGCCGTGCCGCAGGGGCCCGGGGCCGCCTCGGGTCCCTCACGCGGGCCGCGCTGCGCCCTCCAGGCCCGCCCGCCGCCTGCGTCCTCCGCGCGGCGAGCGTCGCTCCCGCCGCCCCGCGCCGCCCCGCGAGCTCGCGCCTCTGAGGAGCCGCAGCCGCCCGTGCGGCCGAGTGACTGCGGCTCGGCGCCCGGCTCGCTCGCCCGCTCGCCTGCCCGCCTGCCCGCCCGCCTCACGCCGGCCGGCTCTTATATTTAGAAAGAGCTGAGCCATCCTCCACCCCACACCCCCCCTCCGGCCCCTCGCGCGCCCGCCCGCCCTCGCTCGCTCGCTCGCGCCTCGTCCTGCCCACCTGCCGCCGCCAAGCTTTTCCCCGCGCGGAGCCGAGCGGAGCGGCGGCGACGGCGGCGGCGGCGGCGGGCGAGCCGCCCCCACCTCAGCCTCTTCCCCCACCCCCGTCAGCCGCAGGCGCGCGGCCTCTGACCTGAGTCCGAACCGGTCTCCATAGCCCGGGATGCTGCCGCCCGCTCCGGCGCCGCGCCGCGCCGCGACCAGCGAGGTGGAGGGCGGGCTGGGGCCTGCGGGGAGAAGCGCGCGGCCGCTCCTGAGGAGCCGGTGTGCGGCCGAGCCTGGGCCGAGCCTGGGCCGGGCTGTCGCCGGCCTCCGCCGAGAGGTTCCCTCGAGGCGCGCGGCCCCGGCGCTGGCGTTAGAGGTGCGCGGCTGTCACGTCGGCCTGGCCCGGGCTGAAGGAACACGCGCCGGGACGGAGGAAGAGACGTGGACTCGGAGGAGTCGAGCGAGCGAGGCTCGGGCCGCCGGAGGAAGCCCCGCCCTGCGCCTCGCGGCGAACCCCGCGGCGGCCGCTGCGCTGACTCAGGCCGGGCCTCGGCCGGCCCCGAACTTTGAGCACCGAGGGACCAGCACCCGGAGGAGATCAGCACCCAGGGAGACCCACCCCACCCGCCTCCCGTCCCTCCGCAACGCTTCAGGAACGGGCTGCCAGCCAGGGAAGGGCAGGGAACCGCGAGATTGAAAGTTCCTATTTGAGCTACCAAGACTTGGTTTAAGAGTTCTTCTTCGTCTTCTTCACAGGAGTTGTTGGGTGGCAATGCTGACTTTTAGTTTGGTGCCTTCGGTCTGTCCACCAGGGCGTGCACAGTTGTCAAATGGAATACAAACTAAGGGATTACATGATTTCTCCACTGTAAGAAATGAGGTGCCAGATCAGATACCTTCCTGGGGAAGGGGGGAATATCGAGACCCTAAATGAATTGAAATTCCCCAAAATGGAATGAATCCCTAGGGCCCTAAATAATGCCTTAAAATTTTAATACATGTTCCGGATGTGACATAGGCAAGTACAAAATGTTAACAAACACTAACAGTATTACTTCCTGTATTTATTTTACCTTTACAAAGAAATTTACATTAGCTTTTTAAAGAATGCAAATAGTTTGAAATATAAAAAAAATAAGAGTCCTTACTCCTAGTTCACCTACCTCATCCATCTCACACCCAAAAGAAAAATGATGTAATGTAGGATTGTGTTGGTGCTTCAGGACCTTGTGGCTGCCCACATGTGCAGCCCCGTCGTGTATAGCTTCGTTGATAGCGATAAGGTTTGAATATGGACTGCCCCTGCATGCTCCTTCCCTGGGACTTGGTTTGCCAGCTGAGGGACTCCGGGACAATAATTGGCTCCTGGGGTCCTGGCCTAATCAGCAGGTTACTGATGCTTTCACAGCTTCATTGCCCGAGGAAAGCAGGAGGTGGGGCCGACTGAAGGAGGTATGTCACTGGAAGTGTGTCCTTAGGGACTCCACTGCAAATGTCTCTTCCTGTCCCTGCTCTCTCTGCTTGCTGTTTGCCAGGAGAGGAGCTGCTTTACTCCACCACACGCTCCCTGCTATGATGTCCAGCCTCACCTCGAACCCACAGCAATGGAACAAAGTGACCATGAACTAAACCTCTAAAACTGTGAGCCAAATACATCTGTACTCGTTTTAAATGGTCAGATAATTGTCAGTGGCAGAAGAACAAACTCACGTGGGATCAAGGTTCTGGGTAAATTTTTCAGCCTCCATAAACATTTTCAATGTTAATTCAAAGAGCTTTATATTACCCAACAACCACTTTTGTTAATGACTTAATAGTATATTAAGCCACACATTCCATCCTCTCCAGTCTCACCATGCTATCCAGACTGATGTCCTAACTCCCTGACTCTAGCCTCTGCCTCTGGGGACACAAAACTGACTATAGATTGGTACTACTGCACTAAGCCTCAGTCCTTTTTAGTGGACATTCTTGCTCTTTGGTTTGGCATTTCTTCCAAAATAAGTGTGCAATGAACTATTTATAAACAATACTGAAGTATAGAAATGTCTCTCTGCTCCTCCCATACCGCCATCCCCTCATTTCACTCCCTAGAAAGAATCCTTGTCAATAATTTGATACATAACAAACTTTCCTATTTCTGTACTGTGTTAAAGTGCTCCAAATGTGGAGGCAGGCTGAGGGTCTTTTTGATCTATTTGCAAGTTCAAGAATGCAAGAATATGGCTGAAGAAATGGCTCAGTGGTTAAAAGCTTGGTTGCTCTTGCAGAGGACCCTTGTTCAGTTCCCAGGATCCACATGGCGGCTAACAATCAGCAACTCAAGTTCCACAGGATCTGACACCCTCTTCTGACCTCTGTGGACATGCATGTGCTGCACAGACATGTGCAGACAAAACATTCATAGACGTAAAAATAAAATCTCAAAAAAAAAAAAAGAGGAAAAGAATAGCAAGAGTGGCTTCCTTAGTGTTACCATCTCTGAGCTCTTGAGCATTCGAGGCCTCCAAGACCCAGAGGCATACAGCTCCAGTCCTTGAGAACTAGAGGCCTGTGGCTTTAGGCTCTAAAAGCCAGAAGCTTCTATTACACAGATAAGTACTCAGGTCAAAGCAAGCTGCAGCTTTCAAAGCCAGAGGCTGCTTGCTCCAACACTGCACAGCCAGAGACTTCGAACCTTGGAAACTGGGGTCAGAGGCTATATAGCTCTAAGCACAGAACCTAGCAGCTGCTGTGACAGCGCTCAAGCTTCCATTATCAGGACCCTGTGCTCTCAACCCTCACCAGCTCTCTGGGAGTCTTCCACAGATCAGGGCTGGCAGCCTCCTGACTCAGCTCTTCACAGTTTCTTACCTTCAGGCTCTACTCGCCGTGGTTTCCTGCCTTGGACTGCTCTCTGGAGCTCTCCAGCTGCTTCCTCACTTCCATCAGTGCCTCTGCTGGGGTCTTGTGCTTTATCCTCTCTCCATGTGACAAGTTCAGCCCACTCTACCTACAGTAAAGACTGTATATGGCTAAGTGAAAGGCCACTCGAGAGAGACTTGCTGGGGCCTAACATGATATACAGGGATGATGGTACGTAGAAAAGAAGCCTTCAAAACTGACCCCGTGAGCCTAACAAGCAGGCTGCTCATAGAGCCGGAAGGGGGGCGTGGCATGTTTAGGAGCAGCACCTAGTTCCACCAGTCACAGCTTCACGTCTTCACCGGTCGTGAGCCTGGTTTGTGTGTGGCAATTAGGAGCTTTTCCGCTGAGTCACCAGGGGAAATGTTCTCCCTTGTCCTAAGCAGGCATGGCAGCAAGATAGGCAGAGTCATCTGTCACTGAGGCTTGTGATGAAAGTGAAGTCTCCAAGAGCTGGTGTAAACTATCTAGGACAGACCTAACTAAAATGAGATCTCTTGAGCAGCTCTAGTCACAACATCCTCAATCCTGCAGTTGAATCTCCTCACTTTCCAGGCAATACTCAAAGCAACCAGGCCACGGTGATAGCATTCCTGCTGTAATCCCCTCAAAGGGACTGCTTGATTGACATTTGCCAGTCAAAGCAGTCCGATACACCGGGAGAGTCTGACAGTTGTCTGTCAAATGGTAAGTAGTTCAGTCGTGCCAGCTTTGATCATTGAAAAAGGAAAAACATCAAAGAGTATTACATTAAAGACCTATCATGAACCAGTACTCACCTCACAGTGTTTAACAGTACTCAGCACCTAGTAAAAGTGACCGTAAAGAGATGTGAGTCCCTCGCGTCTGTCTCACAAGGACTGGTTAGGGAAAGTGGGTTTCCAAAATCTCAAGTGGATCCTTTCAGAGCTGTCCCAAATAAAAACCAAACGTAAGTAAAAGACAGTGAGTGAGGCAATTTTAGCTTTTAGACAAGATTAGCAACTTAGTTCATCATATGTAGAAATACCAATGTCCATTCGTGCCAATCACCTGCGTGTGTATACACGGAGATTTTTGTTTTAACCAAAAAAGTGGAATCTTATTGAACATATTACTATGTATTAAAATTGTACCAAATAATATATCACAAGTACCCTTTTATATCACTGATGATAATCATAGCTAATAAAATACTAATTCTTAGGGCTGGAGAGATGGCTCAGAGGTTAAGAGCACTGACTGCTCTTCCAGAGGTCCTGAGTTCAATTCCCAGCACCCACATGGTGGCTGACAACCATCTGTAATGAGATCTGGCGCCCTCTTCTGTATACATAATAAATAAATAAATCTTTTTAAAAAAAAAATACTAATTCTTCTTGGAACAAAATTAAGTATTGGAGTCATATAATCCTCTCAATGGTGTTATGCTGTGGGGTTTTTGTGGCATGGAGTGATTCAAGGATACAGCCACAGCACCACAAACTAGAAGGTAAGTGAGGAGTGAAGGTCTGCATCCAGACAGAGTGGATTAGAGCGTGCATTCTGGTTTGGTTTCATCTGGTTGAGTTATATTCTGTTGTTTTGTGTTGTACTGTATCATTCTGTGTTGTGTTGGGAATGGCCCCCAAGGCATGGTGCATATTAAACAGGCTTCTGTCACTGAACTATGCTGTCAGTCTGTTTTGTTTTCCTTACTTGATTTGTAGTCTAACTGATGAGGTAGCACTACAAGAGCACTCTGTCACAGGACTACAAACTCAGCTCTGTCATAGTGCTTCCACTTTTGTTTGAGGTAAAGTTTTATAACCCAGGAGGGCCCTGAACTCACTCAGAAGCCCAGTCTGGCCTCCACAGTTTTCTACCTCTGTCTCCCCAGACCTGGGCTTACATGTACTGCTACACCTGCTCAAACCTGCGTTCTTACCCACTACAACCAGAATGTACAGAACTATTCATTCTTTTAATATCTGCATCATAAGTATATAACAAAAAAATTTTTTAATTGTCTTTGGGGGCTGGAGAGATGATGGAGTCAGTAAAGTGCTTCTTGTGCAAGCACGAGGACCTGAGTCCCATGGCCAGCACATGAAAACCAAAAGGACAGCCTGAGGATGTGATTTCCATCACTGGGTGAGGAGAAATAGGAAGATCCCAGGGTTTGCTTGTGGATGCCAGTAAAGGATTTCAGATCCCCTGGAGTTCTAAATGGTTGTAAGTCACAGTGTGTATTGGAAATCTAACCCAGGTCCTCTGGAAAAGCAGACAGTGCTCTTAACCACTGAGCTCTCTCTCTAGACCATTTTATATTTTTCAATTTTTAAAAATCGCATGTGTATGAGTGTTTTTACTCAATATATGTAAGTGTATACTGTGTACATGTCTAATGCCCGTAGAGGCCAGAAGCCGGCAGTGGGTCGGTCCCCTGTAACTGAAGTTACAGATGGTTGTGAGCGTCCCTGTGGGTGCTGAGAACCAACCAAAGTCCTCCGCAAGAGCAGTCAGTGCTCTTAACCACTAACTCATCTCTCTAGTCCTCCCTAGTTAGCCCTCTCGGGTGCCACTGTCTCGTTAGTCAGAATTCCAGAAGGCATCCTGCTGTGGGATGGTCTGTATGTCAAATGTGTTGCTGATTGGTCAATGAATAAATCACTGATTGGCAGTGGCCAGGCAGGAAGTATAGGTGGGACTAACAGAGAGGAAAATTGAGAGAACAGGAAGCTAGGTGAGGGAGACACTGCCAGCCGCCATCAGGACAAGGAAGATGTAAAGTACCGGTAAGCCACAAGCCATGTGGCAAGGTATAGATTAATAGAAATGGATTAATTTAAGCTGTAAGAACAGTTAGCAAGAAGCCTGCCACAGCCATACAGTTTGAAACCAATATAAGTCTCTGTATTTATTTGATCGGGTTTAAGCGGCTTGGGACTGGCGGGTGAGAGAGATTTGTCCTGACTGTGGGCCAGGCAGGAAAACTCCAGCTACAAATGGCGCCCCACGTTGGGCGCCAGATATTGGTGAAATTATTAAGGCCACTCCACGTAGTTAAAAGGAGATTTACTTAATGGCGTAACTTACAAATTAAGGAATAGGTAGGTCACGGAGTCTGGGGAAGGTGTATCACAGTCCAGCGGTGTTCTCTGGAGCTCTGCTCGGTCCACCTCTCCAGTCCAGGGTCCCGCAACCGAGAGCGCCCGCCAATCCAGATCTCGGGTCCCCCGGCACCTCCCTTGGCCCCGCCTTGTAGGCGTGACAGTTGCCGAAGTCTCAATGGGGGTTGGAACTTCCAGATCAAAGCTGGAAAGGCTACCCACTACAGCATCCTTACTGTCTTCACCTCCTTACACTGGCCTTGACTCCCCAATCTGCCTTGTGTTTATATAAGTCTTTCAATTTTATCACCACTCTCACACCTCAAGGACATCTCTCCTTCTCTCTCCCTTTTTCTCTCTCTGTCTCATTTACTATTATTGGAATAGATTCTCAGTATGTTGTCTATGTCTGCTCATTTACTGCTCCCCCTTTGTGTACCAGTTGTTTTGTTGTTGTTGGTTTTTGTTGTTTTTTTTTTTTTGCCACCAACTGGCTCCCAAATCATGACACGGAGACTTATTAGTTTTGAATGCTCGGCCTTAGCTTAGTTCTTCTTTTAATCTGTTTCTCTTTTTCTATGTTTTACCTTGGGGCTTTTTACCTTTCTGTCTTTCTGTATATCTTACTTCTATACTGTCACCTTGGCTGGCTGGCAGCTGCCTGGCTTCTGGCCCCAGGCATGTCCCTCTTTTCTCTCTATTCTCTCCTCCTTCTTCTTCCCTCAAGCCCAGATTCCTCCTCCTACTTATTCTCTCCCCACCAGCCCCGCCTAGCCCTCTCCTGCCTAGCTATTGGCCATTCAGCTTTTTATTAAACCAATCAGGTGCCTTAGGCAGGCAAGGTGAAACAGCAACACATTTTTTTCATCACTAAACAAATGCAGCCTATACAAATGTAACACACCTTCACATAGTTAATACAATATTCTGCAGCATAAACAAATGTAACACATCTTTACCCAGCTAAAATAATATTCCATGACACCTTTGAATAATCTTTGAACACTACAAACAATGTAATGTTTTCTGTTATTTCCATATAATGTATTTTTGGTGATTTCAACTCCCTGTGGCTCTACAATGAAGGAAAAGGTTAAATGAGGTACAAGGGGGGGTCAGCAGAGAAAAGAAATGACAGAAACATAAGTTTTATAAAGACGGGGGGACATGAATCAGGGATGATTGAAGGGTGGAGTTGTGAGGAAGAGACACCAAGTATCAACAAGACTAAGCTGTCTTGAAACAACATGCCAGGTTAGTGGTAAACTCTGAGAATGCAGTGGTGAGCTTCATTAGAGTTAGAAGAAAAGGCAGAGTCCAGAATGCAAAGGAGTGGAGCTTCTTCTTAACCAAAAGAGCTGAAAGGAAGGAGCCAAAGGCCAGATGAGGCAAAGTGACAGTTCAGAGCATTTCAAGCAGAACAGTTGCTACTTTGATGAGTGAGATCTGGTTCTAATCCTTTCTCTTGGTCAACTTTCTTATTCCTTTCCCTAACTAATAGCCCAGCTTTCCTTCAAGGGGCAGACATGAGATCAAACCTAAGTGAACCAACTCCTCTCTCTCTCTCAGGACTTTGATCAATTTTGAAGAAACCAACTTTGTGTTGTTTGAATGTATCCAGTTACCATAATACTATGGGATGATAGTCAACAGAATGGTCTTTTAAATTAAAAAAAATTTAGATCAATTTTATTTTTATTTGTGTGTGTGTGTGAATTAGTATGTGCCATGTGTGTTATGTGAGACCCCACAGAGGCCAGACTAGGGCATCAGACTTCCTGTGGCTAAAGTTACAGGTACCTGAGGTGGGTTTTGGAAACTGAACTTGGATCTTTGGTAACAGCAGCAAGAGCTTGTAACAGCTGAGCCATCTCTCCAGCCCCAATAAAACAGGCTCATTCTGAATTTACATGTACTACACGAGACTGGTAAATTCACTTATAGCATGAATGAGAAAATACAGTTATTAAAAACAATTCTTCTGTGATCCTTATTAAACATTAAAGCCACAGCAATGCATAACTTAGATTTAATGGTTTATGTGTTACTCTCCTGTAGTCGCCAGGATGTAAATTCTCTCACTTCTTCCTTTTGTTGTTGAGAAATGTGAGGATCAACAAAGGTTTTTGAATTATCAAAGAGTTATGTCCGTTGCTTTTTATCTGCAGCACGGTGGCTGCATTTAATCCTCCCACTGTCTGAGCAGCCGACTGCACCTCTGCAGCTGCTGCTGCCGCCTCACTGATGAGGCCAGTGGCTGGAGGGATCCCTTGCATGCTATTGCCACCGCCTCTGCCTCTGCCACCGCCTCTTCCACTGCCTCAGCCACCTCAGTGTAGAAAGGCAAATGTTTTTGACTAAGTCTCTATCTTTTCATTTTACCAATCAAGACTCAGGAGCCAGATGCAGGGGTGAGCCTGCTAAGAAAGGTAGAGAAAGCAACCAGCTGACCTTCCTCCTCCGTTGTTGTCTCAGGAAGAGACTTTTCTCCTGTCTTGTCTTGAAAACTCTTCCAATCAGATGTCCCTCTCCTCTACTTCCTGTGCCTCTCTCTCTCTGACCTCCCGACTTCCCCTCACGTTCTATGGTTTCTTCCAGTCAACTGGCTGCTTGCTCCGCCTCTTGACCTATGGTTGATTTTATTTAATAATGCAATCTTTGGGTTCACAGTGTGATCATATATCCCACAACATTTCCTGTTTTTGTCTAAATAGAAAGGAAAGGTTTTAACTCTAACACAGTAAAACTATTTACAATAATGAAGTTATTTTGGCCAAGCTTTCTACAGTGTCTAGCTTGGTTGTATTTATCAGTCTTAGGATGAAGTATTTCTGAGTTCAAAGTTCTGTAAAATGTTCATGTCAGTCTCATGTGAACTCAGCAATTTGAATGTCCTGAGCAGTTTGCAGTCTGAAGCTGATCTTTGTGTGGTGTTTGTTGTGGAATATTAATTTAAACTGTGTTACTTTGCCTGCCTAAAATACCTGACTGGTCTAATAAAGAGCTGAACAGTCAAAAGACAGAGGAGAAATCTAGACTCATGAGAAAAAAGAAGGGGGAGCAAGTAAGGGAGAAGGAGAGGAAGATGCCAGGGGCCAACCACACGGCCACACGGCCACACGGCCACACGGCCAGCCACAGAGTAAGAAAGAAAGAAAGACATATAGAATAAAGAATGATAAAAAGCCCAGCTGCAAAATGTAGTTAAAGAGAAACAGGATAATTTAAGTTAGAAAAGCTGGCAAGAAACAAGCCAAATTAAGGCAGGGCATTCATAAGTAAGAATAAGTCTTCATGTATTTATTTGGGAGCTGGGTGGCAGGCCCCCAAACAGAAAAAAAAAAAAAAGAACACCAACTTCAGGTGTTTGTCAGCTCAGTGGCATTACCACAAAGGGTTCATCATTGCAGGACGCCATCATCTTCCTGGAGACCTTAAAGGTGTCCACTAAGAAGAGGCTGGGAGTGGGCAAAACCACTTGGAACATTTTCTCTTGATGATCTGTCCTTCATCAGATATCTCACTTATCCAGTGGTCTCTGGATTCCTTACTTGGATGTTTTTATTCGCCTGGAAAGACAAAAGAAAAAAAAAACCTGCCCCAACCCTAATTTGGGGGAGTTCCTTTTTTGGCAGGTTATACCTTTGCTAGGGAAAAATGTTTTGTTTTGTTTTTTTTCAACAGAAAAAGTATTATCTTTCCAAAAAATTCTTTTGAAATTTTTAAACTAAATATACCTTAGTAAGTGTGGATAAATACACCTATAGCCCCCTTTTCCTTTATATATAAACTCAAAGTTAAAGTGTATTTATTTTCTTATCACAAAGTACATTCACTTTGAATTTCAGCCTGCCTATAGAGGGTTTTCTATAATAATCTGTAAATATGGTATGTGATTTCTCTAGTATGCAAACATACCAAATAGGAGCTGTATCTGAGTTTTGTCCCAGGGTAGTGGAATTAAAGGCATGCGCCACCACCACCTTGTTCACTTAACTCTAGGGTTTAGAGAGCAACTAACTTATAGAGATCCCCCTGTCTCTACCACTGCCCTGCTCATTTTATCTTAACTCCAAAGCACTCCAATGTTGTGGGAATTTGCCCTGCCAATGACCTTGAGGTATGTGGCCCGATAGAGGCGTGGTTTTTTCTGGGTATGTGACTGTTTAAAACTGAGGAGGAGGCTGGTGCTCTCTCTTGGTGTGGTAAGAGACTAGACAGCTGGTTCCATTCACCCCTGGGCAAAACAGAAGGACTCTGCAGCTGGATCTACCTTATCCTGTGTCTGTGGCTCTGTTTTCTCATAGCACCCACTAATACATTGACATATATTCATATATATACCCTTTAAGCTCTTGTTTCAAGTGGTGCCCAACATGGGGCAGGAACTCACGACCCTGAGACTAATAGTCTCATGCAATACCAACTTCCCTTTTGGCTCTCATTTCACTCCAACTCTTAGAGATGTAGAAAACAAACTTGAACTGTAGTAACCCTTTGAATTTACTTAAAACATTTTAAATCTCTTAACTGTTTTTAATACCAAACAACAAAAATATCCTTTTTATTTAAGAAGAAAACTCAGGGCTGGAGAGATGGCTCAGAAGTTAAGAGTACCAACTGTTCTTCCAGAGGTCCTGAGTTCAATTCCCAGCAACCACATGGTGGCTCACAACCATCTGTAATGAGATCTGGCACTCTCTTCTGTATACATAATAAATAAATAAATAAACAAATAAACAAACAAACAAATAAATAAATAAAAGAAGAAGAAGAAAACTCAAAAGCTGATGTCCAAGATTGTGGGTCTTTCTTTCTTTTTTTATTCTTTTTCTTTTTTTTTTTTTTTTTTTTTGTCCAGGCATGATCAGACACCAAATGGCCTGGGAATTGAACCTGGGTCCTCTGGAACATCAGTGAATGCTCTTAACAGCTGAGCCATCTCTCTTCCCTTAATCTCTGGGTCATGGATTCGTGCCCCATGTTGGGCACCACTTATTTTGATCAATCCACATGAGTCTGTTAAATGAGTAACAGAATTTATTAAGATATAAATTGAGGAAATACACTCATGATTAAAGACCAATCAGGTATTTTAGACAGTAGAAGCCATCCTCTGATCTGACCCAGAGCGAATCCACCTCACAGGCAAGAGTAGGGATACAGGTCATGTGACCTTTCTCCAACTCCTTAAAAGAGGTCACATACAACAGCAGGAAGCACCACCTCCTTTTGGCCATACAGCCAAAAGCCAAAGGTCATGGGCAAAGCAAATACCACTAAACAAGATTGCCATGTGGCAATCTATAGTCTAACATTCTAACATGGAATTAAGGCATTTGGTTTAAGAAAACCTAATTTTCCTTTTATGCCAGTAAGGCAAGTGTGCCTTTGGTAAATTATCATTCAAAAATATTATTTTTTATTTTTAATTTAATTTTTATTTTTTATTTTCATACCTGATCAAATGAAAGGTATTTCTTAGTCTTTATAAATTCAAGAGGTCTTTCCTGTTCAAATCTAATCTTTATTAATCTTGATGGTATCCATAGCTTTTCTTCTCTTGTGAAAACAAAAGCAAAATCTTTTTCCCAACATAACACATATCCTAATTTCCATTCTGAGGTCAACACATCTTTAAATTATACAGGCTGATTTAATTCAGCAGCTTTTTCTAATATCCACTATTTCTCTGCAGCAATTGTTCCTTTCTCACTAGCATTTTAAAAATTTAAAGTTAATAAGCATTATGTAATCTATCTCTGGGGGTCTTTATTACCCCTTTCTGTTTATTAAGCATACCTTTTAAAGTGCAAATAGATCTTTCTATAACTGCTTGTCCTGTAGGATTGTTGTGGCACGCCTCTAATATGATTTATGTTGTAATTTGCAAAAAAAAAACCACTTGTTTCATTTTACTAGAGACATATGTTGGAGCATTGTCAGTTTTAACTTGTAAAGGTATTCCTAATATAGCCATAACTTCTAATAAATTGTGTAATTACATAATTGGCCTTTTCAGAACTTAAAGCAGTTTTCCACTGAAATCCTGAATATGTATCTATGGTATGGTAAATAAAAAAAAATCTTTCTTCTCTTTCTTCAAACCTTTGGTATTTAATGGTGTTTCTTATGAAATTCCAGGGCTTCTAGCACATTTTCTACCAATAATGAATCAATTTCATCATTACTTTGTACTAAAGGGCTTGCTCCAGTATGTGTTTTCCATTGTAAGTGAGGACCAGCTTCCAATATTGTTGTTACTAAATCTTTCCAGCCTTGGGGGATAATTCTGAGTTGCCCATGAATTTAAACTGCTTCACATAGGGTGAATGCATACCATATGAAATGACTGCTTCCTTAAATCTCTTCAAATCTAATATTTCTATAGGATTCCGTTTAGCTTCCTGATAACCTTGTGGGTGTCTTCCAGGTCATTCTTTTATAGTAACTGGATAAACTAAGGTTGGTTTTCTAATAGCCTTGGGCCATTCCTCTTCAGTTCCATAATGTGGTGGCATGGTAGGTTCCTTTCTAAATTCCTCTTCCTGTGTATGAGTATTTATCTTAGTTTCATTAATAAGTCTTGCTAAGGCTTGTATCTTATCAGTCAACTTTTATATTTGGCACAATATTATCAGACCAATTTTTATATTTGGCACAAGAAACCACTGTGGCTATTAAAGATAAAATATGAATTACCAGACTGATAATAATTACAACCAGCGTTATGTCAATCTCAGCTAAGTCATTTATTATTATGTATTTATATTATTTATTATTCCCTCATTTATTGCTTCCATTTGCAAGCCGTCCTTAGTAGCACTATACAAGGTCCTAACTTCCTGCATTGTGATATTTCCCATCCTTAACGTGGGAAAGATTTTTCTTTTTAATATTACTTAACTCTCTCATTAAGGACTTCCCAGGTGTCTCACCAAATCTGCTGACTTTCCAGTTTGTCCACAGCATTGGTGGCAGAAGCACATGGGAACAGAGTGGAGGTAGCAGAAGCCACAGTGGCAGCTGGTGTGACCTCATGCCATGCACTGGAGTGACAATTGTTGTTTTTATCTAAATTTATATTTTATGATTTTACCAATAAAGACGGGAGTCAGAGGCTGGGGTGAAAACCTGTTAGCTCAGAGAATTTGAGGAACAACTATCTGGCCTTCCTCCTTCACCTGCATCTCAAAAAGAGAGCTCTTTTAATGCCATTCCAAACCAAAAGGGACCAGCAAACTCTAAGTCCCTCCCTTCTACTTCCTGTGCATTTCTCTATGCATCTTCCTGATACCCTCTTTATTCTCTATGGCAATTCCTGTGTACTAGTTCCTGGCTCTACCTCTTGACCTCAGGTTTTTATTTAATATTAGCACAATCTCAGGTTTCACAGTATGATCAAATATCCACAACACTAACTAGGTTGTTTATTTGTTTGAGGTGATTGCGAAAGGGATTGTTTCCTCAATTTCTCAGTGTGTTTATCAATCCTGTTTTTTGTGAGATGATTTTGTTTCTGCTACTTTATGAGTTTATCAAACCTAACAGATTTCTCATGAAGCCTTTAGGGTCTTTTGCGGATGTGACCATATTGTCTGCCAAAAGAAATAATTTTCTTTCATTGTTTGCTATTATATCCTTTTATTATTTTTTCTCTTACTTTATTGCTCTAGCTAAGAATGTAAGTATGATACTGATAAGAATGGAGAGAGAAGATACCCTGTCTTAGTCAGGGTTTTATAGCTGTGAAGAGATACCACAACCATGGCAACTCTTACAAAGATAATATAATGCAAAATGCATACAGTCCAAGTTCAAAAATCCCTATAGTCTATCACACTGTCAACAATGTTTCAAAGTCCAAAGTCTCTCCTAAGATTCATGCAACCTCTTAACTGTAATCAACTGTAAAAATAAAAGAAAAAGAAAGATCGCATACTTCCAACATATAATGGCACAGAATATATATTACCATTCCAAAATGCTGGAAAGGGAGCACAGAGAAAAAATGCTAGACCAAAGTAAGACTGTTGTAGAATATTAACTGAAGATGTGTTACATTTCTTTATGCTATGGAACATTTGTTTTAATGATGCAAGGATGTGTTGTGTTCTTTTATGTTGCATTTGTTTAACTCTGTAAAGCTGTGTTACTGTGCCTGTCTAAAATACCTGATTGGTGTAATAAAGAGCTGAATGGCCAATAGAGAGACAGGAGAGAGAAATAGGTGGGGCTTGGAGGCAGACAGAATAAATAGAAGGAGAAGAACATTAGAGGGAAGGAGGAGCGAGAAAAGGAGGAGAGGACTCTAGGGGCCAGCCACACAACTACACAGCCAGTCATGGAGTAAGAAGTAAAGAAAGGTATAGAGAATAGAGAAAGATAAAAGCCTAGAGGCAAAAGGTAGATGGGATAATTTAAGTTAAGAAAAGCTGGCAAGAAACAAACCAAGCTAAGACTGGACATTTATAAATAATAAGCCTCTGTGTGTATATATTTATTTGGAAGCTGGGTGGCAGGCCCCCCAAGAAGTAAAAGAGCTCAGAGTAAAGAGTGCAACAACAACAACAACACAAGACTGAAATCCAGCTGGGCAAACTTCAAACTCTGCATCTCCATGTCTGATATCAAAATGATCTTCAGATTTCTAACTCCTTTCAGCATTTTTGACTGAACACACTTCTTTGTCTTAGGCTGGTTCTATCTCTGTTAGCAGCTCTTCTTGGCAGGTAGCCCACGGCTCTGGCATCTCTAACATCTTGGGGTCTCCAAGGCAATCCAGGCTTCAACTTCTCAGCTTCACATAATGGCCTCTCTAGGGCTCCATTAAGGGACACCTCTGACACATGCCTGGCCTCAGCAGCTGTCCTTAGTCATGGAAGCAAATTCCATAGCCCCTTTCTTCTATCATTAACTCTAAAGTCAGAACCACATGACTAAAACTGCCAAGTTATGCTGCTTACTGGAGCTGGAACATGGCCCCCTTGTTCAATTACATCTTCATCAGCTTTCTGTCCTTTACTGCCTAAGCTTGGCTATCCTGAAACTGGATCTCTAGACTAGGCTGGCCTTGAACTCAGAGATCTGCCAGCCTCTGCCTTCCCAGTGCAGGGATTAAAGGCATGCACCATCACACCTCTAAACTTTTCTTTAATTCCTTTTCACAAGTTGGAAACTTAGCTGGGTGGGGTCTTGCCCTGAGTTCCCCACTCCCTATATTCCATTTCTTAATCTATTCATCTCCTTGAACACAGGACTTAGCTTCATTCCACTTTCTGCTGCTTTTTCTCCTCAAATATTTTACCTTGCTCAGTTTGCTCCTTTTCATTATATATCTTCATTAGAGTTAACACTAGTAACCACAAAACATAATCTATACCAGGCTGTTTAGAGACTTCCTCTGCCAACAGAATTAATCCAAAACTCTTCACTTTAGCCTCAGGCAGAATCTTTAGACAAGGGCAAAAAGTAGCCACTTTCTTCACCAAAATATCACAAGACCAGTCTCTAGACCACAGACTAACATTCTTCTCCTCTGAAACCTCTTGATTCTCCACAGTTCATCAAATCACACTCAGTACCACTGTCTTCAATGTTCCTACTAGTGTGGCCCATTAAGCAGCACGTAAAGCATTCCACTGCTTTCCTAACCCAAACTCCCAAAGTCCATGTTATTCCAAACAAAAACATGGTCAGACATATCATAACAATACCCCAGTCCTTGGTACCAACTTCTGTCTTAATTAGGGCTTTTATTGCTGTGAAGAGACACCATGACCATGACAACTCTTACAAAGGAAAACATTTAATTGAGGTGGTGGCTTACAATTCAGAGGTTCAGTCCATTATCATCATGGCAGGGAGCATGGCAGTATGCAGGCAGACATGGTGCTCGAGGAGTAGCTGAGAGTTCTACATCTTATAGGTAATAGGAAGTCAACTGACACACTGGTTTCAGCATAGGAAACCTCAAATCCCACCCCCACAATGACACACTTCCTCCAACAAGGCCATACCCACTCCAAAAAGCCATATCTCCTAATAGTGCCATTCCATATGAGATTATGGGGGATAATTACATTCAAACTACCACACACCCTTATGTTGTTCTTGATTTTAGAGGACCTGCTTTCAGTTTTCTTCATTCTATATAATGTTGGCTATAGATTTGCTATATGAATACATGGACTTCATTATGCTAAAATATGATCTTTTTATTCATAGATCCCTCAGGGATATTAGACTTCATCAAAGGCATTTTATATCTATTCAAATGATCATATGATATGAAATTTATGTCTGTTGATTGCCATACATATATGTAGAACTATCCTTGCATCCCTAGAATGAAACCAAGTCGATGATAGTTTTCAGTAGGTCATTGAATTTATTTTCACAAATTTTAGTTTCTCAGTTCATCAAGAAAATTGTTCTGTAGTTTGTTGTCATTGTGTTCTTATCTGGTTGAACATCGGAGTACTACGAGTGTCATAGAGTGGCTGTAGAGCCATTCCTTTACTTTCTGTTTCACAGAATCATTTGAGAAGCCTTGGTGTTAATCCTTTAAAAGCCTGTTAGTAGTCAGCAATGAATCAACCTGGTCACATGCAACACTAATTGCTAAACGGTCTTATTAATAAAAAAAAAAAAAAAAACAACCAGCCAGATATTGGGGTGAAAGCTGAAAGATCAGAGGAATAGAACAAGCCAGCCACAAGTTCTTACCTCTAGGAAATCCTCAGCCCAAGAGAGAGCTACTGCCTGTATACTCACGCTTTATATACCTTTCTGTGCCCTGCCATCTTACTTCCTCTCTCTGCCCAGCTACATCACTTCCTCTTTCTGCCCAGCTCTATCACTTCTTGTCTGTCTGTACAGGCATCCAGACCTCTGTGGTTAACTAGTGCTGGGATTAAAGGCGAATGCCACCACACCTGGCTCTGTTCCCAGTGTGGCCTTGAACTCAGAGATCTGGATGAATCTCTGCCTCCTGAATGCTAGGATTAAAGGTGTGTGCCACCACTGTCTTGCCTCTATGTCTAATCTAGTGGCTGGCTCTGTCCTCTGATCCCCAGATAAGTTTATTAGGGTACACAATATATTGGGGTATACAATACATCACAGTCACAGGCTTTCTTTTTCAGGAGATTCTTTGTTGTGTCTTTAGTCCCATTGCTTGTTAGTGATGTGGTTGATTGGTTTGTATTCTCTAGGTTCAATTTTACAAATGTGATGGTGAATATTGATCATCGACTTAACAGCCTCTAGAATCATCCAGGACTGCTCTTGCCAACACTGTCTGCCACTGCTTAGCAGTGGATGTGATCTGAAATCACAGTGAGACTATATAAAACAGGGAATCTGAGTGAATATTTGCTCTCGTGGTATTTATGAGGCAGCATGAATAGTGATTTCAAGAGCAAGCTCTGGAACCAAAATGCCTGGGTTCCAATACCAGCCCTTCTACTTACAAGTGGGTGACTGTAGGAGACTTACACAACCTCTCTGGAGCTGGCTTTCCACATTTGTAAAACCTAAGCTGTGGGACTAGGCAGAGAACAGGCTGTGGCACAGCACTGGCCTTCCATGCATGAGGCCTGTGTTTATGCTGCCATTGCAAAGGAACACATCAAGGTCATGGGGCATAAAGCTCAGTTGGTAAAAGGCTTGCCACACACACACACACACACACACACACACACACACACACACACACACACACACCACACACACAAAGACCTGACAGTGCACACGAGGGTCCCAGGGCTAGCAAACCAGCAAGTGTAGCCACCGCTGTGAGCTCTAAGTTCAATGAGAGGCCCTGCCGAGCTCAATAAGGTAAAGAGTGATTGAGAAAGACGTATGAGTTAGACTTCTAAGTCTTTATCCACATGCACAGACATGCACTTCCATGTGAACACATACATACAAAACAGAGGGGGAGATGCTCGTAACCATACCTATATTGTGGAATTGTAAGAGTCTTTGTATACAATATGTGTATTTGTTACTCTAATCTCCTTGTTTTCATTTATTTTTTTAATGGTGTTGGGAATTGAACCCAAGGCCCATGCATGCTAAGCAATGTATCACCAAGTTACAAAGCTGGCTGTGGATGGGTTTTTTTTTTAAGAGAATTAAAATTAAATATCTTTATTGAGCCACTGACCTCTTTCAACTTTACTACCCAAAGAATCTATTTAATGCCGCCAAGTCCCTTGTTTTTACCACCCACTCTCCATTCTCCTTGATACAAAAATCAGTTTTCTGGGATGTGGTAAATTCCTACCCATTCATCCATCTGCCCTTTTTCCCTCACAGAACTGTATTGCTGTTATTTCCTTTTCATTTCCCATGTCGTGGTGAATCTGTGCTTCAACAAGTCCTTACTGTTGCTTTAGTTGGAGGATACAGAAATGGGGAAAGTGGACTGTGGTGGTATTTTACTTGTACTGAAATGTGATTTTAATCGTATGTTAATAAATAAAGTTGTCTGGGGGTCAGAGCTATTGGAGCCATAGCAAGTGCGTGGCAGCGGTGGCGCACGCCTTTAAGGACCTGGAGGGCGGTACATACAGGCAGTGACGAGGCAGTCACATGTTTGGGTTTACAACCAATGAGAAGGCAGAACAGGAAGACTATAAAGACATACACACACAGGAAGTAGGTCCTTTTTCGGAGAGCTCTCTTGGCTGGAGAGGATCCCTGAATCAGGAAGGGTGAGGCTCTTAGCTCTGACCTCTTGGCTTTCTTCTCTGAATCGGCTCTGTGTTTCTTATTTAATAAGACCGTTGGTTACATCTACGTTTGGCGCACAACGTGACAAGAATCCATTAAAAAACGCTTAACTTGGCTTGGCGGCAGGTCCCATCTCCCGCCAGGGCGGCCGGCTCCCTAGCCCGGGCCCAGGTCGGCTTGGCCTCAGGCCTGACTAACTTTGAGCTACTTGCTTAAAGCCGGTGCTACAGACAATTCAGGCCTGCCCTGCCGAACAGGGCCCCTGCCTGTAAAGCCAACGCACGTGGTTGGAGCTTAAGGTAGCCAGAGGCAAGGCTTGACTAGGCTCAAGCGGGAACATGTGGCTGGATTCAAGTTCTTAGGCAGAATTTGTGGCTACGGTTCTTGCGTGCTCGCTCTCTCTCTCTCTCTCTCTCTCTCTCTCTCTCTCTCTCTCTCTCTCTCTCTCTGGATTCACACCTCGGACACTAGGAGGCTGTTTTGAAATTCCCTCGGATTGGTACTGTTCTACGAGGACTTGGTAAGTCACTTAACATATCGAATATTTTAAAGGAAACTATTTAAAAGAGAAATTTTTTTCCACATTTAAAAAATGGGTTTTCTGTGTTCATTGGAAGAAAATTGGGCTTTGTTTGCAATTTTAGACAGTCTGACAATGGAACAGCTATATGAGAAGATTAATGTTGACCGAATTATGCATTTTATTACTATGCTTATTCTCATTTTACTATTTAAAAAGATAGTCAATTTAAGTGCCAGGATGACAGCTTTAGAAAAACTTGATAAACCTGTAAAAACTCAGACAGAAGAAACTAACAGTGAAGTTGCTTCAAGATTGGATCATAGGGTTACAGAAAGAAAGCCTGTTTTCACACAGTCACCCTTAGTTTGTCCAGTAACCGTACAGCAGTTGCCTGATCAAATGACTACACAAAATATTTGGGCTCCAATTGAAATGTTAGATTTACGAAGGTTTAAGGAGGCAATAGTATCTTATGGCATGCATTCCCCATATGTAAAGCAAATGTTAAACTCTTGGTCAACATAATAGGATTGTACCACAGGATTGGTGGGAGCTGGCACAAGCTGTTCTTGAACCCAGTCAAAGGCTTCAGTGGCTAACTTGGTTCAAGGATGAAGCTAAAAACATAGAAAAACAGTGGAGGGATAAAGGAATACAAGTCTGCCAGGATCAGCTTATTGGAGAAGGTCAATATGCTTCAGCACAAGCACAATGTTTTTTTTTTTTTTTTTTTTTTTTTTTTTTCTTTTTTTGGTTTTTCGAGACAGGGTTTCTCTGTGTAGCTTTGCGCCTTTCCTGGAACTCGCTTTGGAGACCAGGCTGGCCTCGAACTCACAGAGATCCGCCTGGCTCTGCCTCCCGAGTGCTGGGATTAAAGGCGTGCGCCACCACCGCCCGGCAAGCACAATGTTTATATGATGTCCAAACCCTAATTTTATGTCAAACAGCAGCCTTGAATGCATGGGACAGAGTTGAAGAACCAGGAAAAAAAAACTGAGTCATTTACAAAGGTTGTACAAGGCCCAAAAGAATCTTTCACAGATTTTTTACAAAGACTGGCTTCAGCAGTAAAGAGAATGGTCCCGGATTCAGAAGCTAGTAAGATAATAATTGAATCTTTGGCCTTTGAGAATGCGAATGCAGCATGCAGCATGCAAAACAATAATCAGGCCGTTAAAGGCAAGATCTGCACCTTTGGAAGATTGGATTAGAGACACGGTTAATGTTGAAGCTCATGAGCATGATGATACGTGGGTAGGAGAAGCAATTTCAAAAGGTTTGAGGAATGTTAGATGTTTTGGATGTGGAAAGCAAGGACATTTGAAAAGGGACTGTAAACAGGTCATTCCTAGAAACAATGTTTCTTCAAGGAACAATGGCAACAGACTGCCCCTTCCTTCTGGAGTATGCAGAAGGTGTGGTAAGGGAAAACACTGGACCAACGAGTGTAGATCAACAAGGGACAGACAGGGTAATCCTTTGCCTCAGTCTTCGGGAAACTCCCAGAGGGGCCTCATGCAGGCCCCAATAGCAAATCCAGTTCAAACCTTTCCTGCAGTCGTAGAGGAAACCCCAACTCAGAGCAATTAAATAACCAAATGCCTATTGGAATAAGTCATGCTGGTCAGGATGATGAAACAGAGAGAATAGAAAATTCAGGAGAAAACATAAAGAAAATTTTTTGGCAAACTTCTATTAATGAACAAAGACCAAAATTATCGATAAAAATAAATGGTGTTTTGTTGTCTGGTCTGGTAGACACAGGTGCGGACGTTATAATTGCATCAGAATTTTGGCATCCAACTTGGCCTCTTCAGGAGGTAAACATTCAACTGTTAGGAATTGGGACATTATCTAGAGTGAAACAAAGTGTAAGATGGCTTGAATGTATAGGTCCAGAAGGACAGAAAGGAAAATTAAAACCATATGTGGCTAACATAGCTATGAACCTGTGGGGTCGAGACTTGTTGCAACAATGGAATACTCAGATTAACATCCCTCCAATCTCAGAAACAAATCATAAACTAGCACATGTTTCTGAGAGAAATATTAGAAGGCGATATTCTGAATGGTCACCAACCATCCATGTTATACAAGAACAGGGCACAACAACCGATGATCTTCCAAAGACATCAACAGCTCTACCTTTAAAATGGTTAACAGACAAGCCTGTATGGGTCCAGCAATGGCCTTTAACAGAGAAACTCCAGGCTTTAGAAGAGCTGGTAGAAGAACAGTTAAATGCTCAGCATATTGAGGAATCAACCAGCCCTTGGAATTCTCCTGTATTTGTTATTAAGAAGAAATCTGGTAAATGGAGAATGGTAACAGATCTTAGAGCAATTAACAAAGTAATTCAGCCAATGGGCTCTCTACAATTTGGAATTTCTTTGCCTACTCTGTTACCAAAAGGATGGCCTCTCATAGTTATTGATTTAAAAGACTGTTTCTTTTCAATACCCTTACAAGAAAAAGACAGAGAAAGATTTGCTTTCACAGTGCCTACTTACAATAATTCTCAACCGGTTAAAAGATTTCAATGGAGAGTCCTCCCACAAGGAAT
This sequence comes from Peromyscus californicus insignis, assembly GCF_007827085.1. Taxonomy (NCBI): domain Eukaryota; kingdom Metazoa; phylum Chordata; class Mammalia; order Rodentia; family Cricetidae; genus Peromyscus; species Peromyscus californicus. Next base: position 88,876,192 of record NW_026294573.1, on the reverse strand, counting down.
GTTGAATAGCCCAACTCTGTGCCAATATTTTGTACAACAGCCATTGGAAGTGATACGTAAAAAATTTCCTAAATCTATAATTTATCATTATATGGATGATATTTTACTAGCTGTTTCAAATGCAGATACTTTAGAAAGAATGTTTGAAGAAGTAAAGAAAATTTTGCCTTGCTGGGGATTACAAATTGCTCCTGAAAAGATACAAAGAGGAGATTCTATTAATTATTTAGGATATAAAATAGAGCTACAAAAAAATTAGACCCCAAAAGGTGCAAATTAGGAGAGATAGACTACAGACTCTTAATGACTTTCAAAGATTATTTGGAGATATTTCTCATCTAAGAACTATTGTTGGGGTAAAAAATGATGAACTGCATAATTTGTTCAAAACCTTAGAAGGTGACAAGGACTTAAATAGTCCAAGAGAATTATCACCTGAAGCTGAGAAAGAATTGGCCTTGGTAGAAAAGAAAGTACATGAAGGGCACGTGGATCGTATTGATCCAAAGCTGGATTGCATTTTGGTTATTTTACCTTCTAGGCATTCTCCTACAGGAATATTAATGCAGAGGGAAGATATTATATTAGAATGGATATTTTTACCAAATAAACCAAATAAAAAATTAAAAACTTATGTGGAAAAAATCTGACTTGATTTGGAAAGGAAAATTGAGACTTCGTCAATTAGCAGGAATAGACCCAGCAGAAATTGTCGTACCTTTAACTAAGGAGGACATTGAAAAATTATGGACAGAAAGTGAAGCTTGGCAAAGAGCTTGCAGTAATTTTTTGGGAGAAATTAACAGCAAATATCCCAAAAGCGATAGAATTGATCTTATAAAGAGAGCTGATTGGATCTTGCCTCGAATTGTACGGGAAAAACCCATATCTGGAGTTCGTACATTTTATACAGATGCCAACAAACAAGGAAAGGCAGGTTACAAATCAGAAAATTTAAGTAAAGTGGTTCAAAGTCCTTATAATTCAGTTCAAAAATCAGAATTGTATGCTATTCTGTTGGTATTAATGGATTTTTCAGAACCTCTCAACATAGTAACCGACTCTCAGTATGCTGAAAGAGTAGTATTACATATTGAAACTGCAGAATTTATCCCTGATGCTTCAGAATTAACTTCACTATTTATTCAATTACAAGATACAATCAGGAAAAGGAGTCATCCTTTATATATAACTCACATTCGATCCCATACTGGTCTGCCAGGCCCTCTAGCACAAGGCAATGATGAGATTGATAAATTATTGATAGGAAATGTGCTGGAGGCCTCAGAATTTCATAAAAAACATCATGTCAATAGTAAAGGTTTAAAAAAGGATTTTTCCATAACCTGGCAACAAGCCAAAGAAATAGTAAAGAAATGTCCTACTTGTTCCTTCTACAATCAAACACCATTACCAGCTGGATGTAACCCAAAAGGTTAGATACATTTTGGACTTAACAAAATAGGATAGATAATGAAATTATTTTCTCTGAAATTGTCAAATACAAATGGACTAGACATTGTTTAGACATTTATTACTTGTATATATTGTATATAGTTATTGTACTTTTGTATATAGTTTTTCTTTTGTTAGTTATAACCTTTTTCTTTTTTTTTCCTTTTTATTAAAATAGAAAAGGGGAAATGTGGTGGTATTTTACTTGTACTGAAATGTGATTTTAATCATATGTTAATAAATAAAGTTGTCTGGGGGTCAGAGCTATTGGAGCCATAGCAAGTGCGTGGCAGCGGTGGCGCACGCCTTTAAGGACCTGGAGGGCGGTACATACAGGCAGTGACGAGGCAGTCACATGTTTGGATTTACAACCAATGAGAAGGCAGAACAGAAAGACTATAAAGACATACACACACAGGAAGTAGGTCCTTTTTCGGAGAGCTCTTTTGACTGAAGAGGATCCCTGAATCAGGAAGGGTGAGGCTCTTAGCTCTGACCTCTTGGCTTTCCTCTGAATCGGCTCTGTGTTTCTTATTTAATAAGACCGTTGGTTACATCTACAGTGGACAGTTGTGCTGGTCAATTTCTACTCCTGTAACAAAGTCGGAGATAGTCAGCTTACATGAAAGAAAGCATTGGTGTAGTCACATTTTAGCCAGGGTGACTGCCTAGAGTTTCAAGGCCTGTCTTAAGGGGGAAGTGTGTGCTGTGAGGAATCTGCTCACCTAACAGCAGCTCGGAACAGGGTACTGGCTGGGTCTCAATATCCCCTTCAAAGGCTTTCTTCAGGCTACTTTTCTCCCCTAAATATAACCTCTTAAAGATTCTACAACCTCTGAATGGCATCATAGCCTGAGGACTGCAGCTCACTGTGACAGTCTCATCATCAATTTTCCATCGTTCCTCTTCATGTCATTATCATTTTCACTTCCATACCAAAGTTTTTGATCATGACAATGTCAAAAGTCCTATATGACCTAACTATCATTTAGTTTTGCAGCTTTCTTAATGTAAGTGCATGCTTTGAAACAGAAGCTCACTATAGAGCCCAGACTGACCTCAAACTTATGATGCTCCTGCCTCAGACTCCAGAGTGTTGTGATCACAAGCATTTGCCACCACTCTGGGCTCTTTTGCAGTTTCTGGAGTCAACACTGTTGTCCTCCCTCAGTCTGCTCCAACCCTAGCCACATCCTATCAGTTTGCAATTGTTCATCTCACTGTTTGACTTTCTGCCTACCTGTCCTTAAATTCGGCCAAAGCCCCCAACACTCTCAGCAACATCAATCAGACACAGTGTTTCTTTTCTTTCTCTTTCCCTCTGTCTTTCCTTCCTTTGTGCATTTTTCTCTTTCAGAAAGGATACTCCTGGAACTTTCTGTCCCCCTGCTCCAGGAGATTAGACTTTTACCATCGTTCTGACAAATATTTTGCTTTGTATTGTCTTGGCTTACTCTTTTTTCCAGTGTGGGGAATCAAGGGAAGAACCTTCTGAATGCTAGATAAACTCTGCCACTGAGGTGCAGATCAGCAATAATAAACATTTTCTACCAAGGGCTGGATTGTAAATAACTTAGGCTCTTTGGATCTCACAGTCTCTCAAAACTATTCATCTCTGCCCTTATATTGAGGGAATGACCACATACAAGTCCTAGGCAAAGGAGCACATCTGTGTTCTGGTGAAGTTCAACTTACAAAGAGAGGTAATGGAGTTCTATGTTCTATTGCTCAGTAGGGGGACTAGAGATAATGATAGTGTATGGCACATTTCAGGAAAATTAGAAGATAGAGTTTTGAATGTTTCACATGAAGACATGACAGATAGATGAGAGGAGCTATGCTCACTCTGATTGGAATATCACACAACATACATATGCATCAAAACATTGCACTGGGGCGGTGTTGGCACACGTCTTTAATCCCAGCACTCGGGAGCAGAGGCAGGCGGATCTCTGTGAGTTCGAGGCCAGCCTGGTCTACAGAGTGAGATCCAGGAAAGGCACAAAGCTGCACAGAGAAACCCTGTCTCGAAAAACACAAAAAAACAAAACAAAACAACAAAAACAAAAACAAAAAACCATTGCACTGGAACCAGCCAGATGGTTCAGCCAGTAACTATCCTTCCTGCCAAGACTGATCTCAGGGATCTTCATGGTGGAAGGAGAGAATCTATTCCCACAAGTTGTCCTCTGAACGACACATGCATACCATGGCACATTAAGAGTAAATAATATAATTTCAAAGTAAATAAACAAAATATCACATTGTACCCTATAAGTATGTACACATTTTATGTGTCAGTGAAAACCTGAAAGTAAATAAAAGCTGTGTCTGTACTGGACTCATGGCACAACTTGCTGTTCTTTGTCCTAGGGGCTCCATGAAAAAGGGAGGCTGGGAGGGTCGGTTGAGGACTTACTGCTTCTGAAAATGCCTTTGATCCACTGAAACATTCAGGACGGTTGGGGCAAATCGTATGGGAAATATTTCCCTTTCTAAGTTCAAAAGCATTGCTCTTGTTTTTTGTTCATTTGTTTGTTTTTGTCTCTACTTTCTAGTTGGTGAGATGTTCACTGCCTGTGATGTGGCAGCTTGCCTTTTCTACCCTCACACAATTCAGTCCTTGCCACATAATGCTTCAGTCAGTTTTTGGAAAGTCTTTTACTCTCTTTGAAACTGCTATCAATCAGATAATAAAGCTCTGAGATTAATAGTTTAACTTTCTATCTTTTCCCTCTGTGTGGGGCATTTACCCAACCACCCCCACAGTTCCCCAGAGTTTTCTTGAGTGCGAGCAGCAGGAAATATTAGATAGAAGGATTTATTGCGGAGAATCTTGCGGAGATAAACAGATAGAAAATAAAGGATAGCCTCGAGAGGGCCTGGAACCTATTCCAACCGGCCCTGACTGTCTCTGCCCCAGGGTTTTTATAGAGACACCAAGGGGTGGAGCAAAAGGCCTCCTCCCTCAGCACAGCCAAGTGCAGACCATCTCAGACACCCGCACTCAGGCCCATGGTCCTAATCATCCTCTATGTGGACCTGCTGGGTAAAGCCACGAGGAACCCGAGAACGGGCTCCCACAGGTCCCCCTTTCTTAATATATAAAAAAATAACTATTAATGGCTTACAGCAATCTACATAGCTGTTACACCTACCAATATGGGAGTAGAGGATGATAAAGATGGAATTTCTCTTTTGAATTAGGTCCAAGGTGACTACAAACTTAAAGAATCCCTTAGCTTCATCATTACCATTAACAGGTTAACATAAATATTGCTATACATAGCCACAATTCTCAATCTTATAACTCAAAGCAAACTCTTAACAGAACCATTTGAATTAGCATATATGGTGCTATATATAGTTAACAATTTTCTCCGTCTTACAACTTTAACTCAGTCATTTGAATTTTCTTGCTAACAGAACATAGGAAAAACTTCGATGTATTCACATCAAACTTAAATATTTCCTTAACTCCACAAAACCAGGGTGCATTAATACCAATAGATTTCTGTGAACATACATTCAACCTTAATTCACTCATAACTCCTCCTTTTCTTTATAATTTTTTAAACAAAGTCCCAAGGCTAGTTAGAAAACCCAAACTGTTCTGTTTAAGCAGTTCTATTTGTAACACAAAACCAGTTCCAGAAATCAGTTTCTAGGTCATTACTGTAAGTAAGCTCAAAATTGTCCCATTGCAATGAAATCTATTGTTCAGTTCATTAAGTCCTAGAATTCAAATGATAAATTCTGGTACTAGCCTTCCAATTATGAAGAAATTCATAACCAAAATCTTTCTGTAGTTTTATCTCATTTTAAGTTCAAAAAGTTCAAACAAGAAATAATTTCTGGTATCAGGCTTTCACTTCCAAATATGAAGAGACGTTTTTCAACCAAAACTTTTTGCAGTTAACAATTTTAGTTCAAACAAGCATCTCTGCAACTTTTTTCCTCAAGCCAGAGACCTTTTTAGGTATAGCAGTATTCTAAACCGCACCGTTTTTGATGTTAGCTCAGGTTTTTCTGTGTTGCGTCGATTTTCCACGGATCTCAGCTGCAGATGCCTTGTTGTACTGGTTCTGGCGTCAGCCATTCTTAGCGGCTTCTGGCGCTTTTTTTTTTTTTTTTTTTTTTTGGTTTTTCGAGACAGGGTTTCTCTGTGTAGCTTTGCGCCTTTCCTGGAACTCGCTTTGGAGACCAGGCTGGCCTCGAACTCACAGAGATCCGCCTGGCTCTGGTGCTTTTGAAAACCGCTCAGATTGCCTGCTTTGCAGTCTGCTAGGACACTAACTTCTGTATCTCAGGTTTTTTCACCATATACATTAAGCATAGATTCACACTTAACATTTACACTTTTTAAACTCACATACAACATTTTTTGCCTTGCAAAGCATTTAGACTCACATTCAACATTTACATTTTACAAACTCATAACATTGACATCTACTTATTTATACTCCTTAAGGAAACTATAGAACTACTTTAGCAAATATATTTCTTATTACTTATATACTTATATTCATTCCATCTTATTTCTTATTTAAACTTACATTTACAACTAGCATCTTTACTTCTTACAAGCTTATTACTACATGTCTTAAGACTACCTTAGATATTTCTTGCAAGCTTATATTCTTAAAGGAACTCTATAGATCTATTTTACAAACTTATACAGGGCTACCATTAGCATATATTTAACTTAGCAAACACCTAAAGATTTCTTAACAGAGATCTAACAAGAGAATTTTTACAAACTCACATATCTTATTTTCATCTTTTTCTATTTCTTACTCTTAATTATTATTACTATCTCTATTAGAAAGATTCTCTTAACTAGACAGGAAGTACGTACATCATTTCTAAAGTTTAGAGTTTATACTCAGCTTTGCTATAAAGCACTGGGAATTTAGTGAGTGTTGTTGTTATAGAATTGTGATAGTTGTTGCTAGGGGACTGTAACCTTCCCAGGATTACGCCACAGTCCAAAGTTGCTAGTTCTCTCAGCCGTTCTGGACCGGCAAAGATGCACTGTCAGCGGCAGACAGTTTTTAACTAGAGGCTGTCCCTTCACCCAAATTCATAATAGCTCCCCTAAGTGCTTCAATTCAGACCAACGTTTCTATTACAGCAGTACTTTTGGTTTGCTCTACCGAAAAACTTCACTTCACGCTGAGGGTGAAATTACCGTATTTATCTGCTGTAAGCTCTTTGCCAAATACTGCACAGCTATTAGGTGATATAAAGTATTTTTCTAAAGGAGCTAGTAAAGCCACAAGTGGCACCACTCCGAACTGTATTTAGTATTTTCACTTCATTAGCTTTAACTCCTGATGTTAGTAGCAGCTGTAATACTTAGCATTGATTTTTTATAAGGAACTTTCAGGTGAAGCAAGTCTTTTGTAAGACAGCTAGATTTTCTGAAGTTTGTTTCCCATCTATAAAGCAGTCATTTCTTTTTGAATGCCTGTTTCTTATCCCCTTAATTAGATTTGCAAAGGAATCACTCATTGCAGGCTGTTTGTTCAAGAGGTAAAGAATTTTTAATTTCACATAAGTTTCTTCGTATCTAAGACAACGTTCAGTGTATAAACTGCTCTCTTGCTTTCTTAAGGATTTTAAAGTGGCTTGTTTGCTCTTAAAGGTAGCTTTTTGTCATCCAACTACTGGAAAAACTTTGCACAGCTATTAGGGTAAATAAGGGATTTTACCAATGGAGCCCCAAACCACGAAGCACCTAGTTCCGTATCCTTTCAATTTTTCATTGGAACGGACACTTAAACTCTTAGATGATTTTCCTCCTTATTCTTTTAAAAGCTGTATTTTAAGTTTACCAGGAACGTATTTTCGAGCTGACAGAAGTGTTTCAGGGCAATGTCGCCATCTTTAGCGGAAAAACTACCTTTCCCAGAATGCATTTCCCTTATATCAGTCCATAATATTATCAGTCCCTTAAATCAGTCCTTTATATCATTTCCCTTATATCAGTCATTTCCCATAGTTCTTTTTGGGTCTGAGAGTCAACTGGTTCTTTTACCAGACTTGCTTACAAATTCTTGCCCGGGAGGTTTGAACAAAGTTTTTTGCTTTTGCAACGAGAGATTTGAACAAGCATTTTACATTTTCAGCTTTGGGACATTGGGAGGTTTCTGGTCTCTCAGCTGGCTTCAACAGGTGTCTCTCCTTCATTTGACACTGGCCCCCAAATCAGAACTGCACCTGCCTCGTTAGCGCACATTGAGGCTGGCATTTCTGATAGCAACTTTCCTCAGGGCTTGTGTTTGCCTTAGCCAGTCAGTGAAAAACATTTACAACAGAGCTTTTCCATAGCTCCTTCAGAGAGATTTTCTCCCACTAATTTTATTCTCATTTTGCTTGTTCCTTCCCCCCCAGATGCAGAGTTTCAGGTATCTGTCTGCAGCTTTGTACCTCTGCTAGCTGCCTTTGGAGGTAGGGGCTTTTTTTTTCTCCCCCCCCGAATCTGCCTCAAATTCTAGCAGCTTTTTCAGGTCATACATTTTCTGGGGAGGATTATGTCCCTTCTGTTTCTTCAGAGTCTTTTTCCCAGACAGTTCCCAGTTTGGTCTCAGTTTATCCCCTCTACCCCAGAAACAGTTTCTGACACTACAGTGGTGGCTTTCCCTGCTACTGAAGGTAGGGGCTTTTTGTCCGTTTCTGTTTTCAGGGTCTGTGTGGTTTGCGTACAGACCGAAAATCTAACAAGAGGTTTTTGCCATCTCTAAACTCCCATTAGGACAGGTGTTTTCCCTTATCAGGCCTTCACCTGGCCCAGTCCCCCAGTGGGTTGTGTTTGTCTGGGTGCTCAAGGACAGAGTTTATGCCAGAGGCAATCACCCCTTAGGGCTACACTCCCTCATCTCAGGGAGTCAGTTGAAACAAAGCTTTTCTCAAAGAGGTGCTTTCTCTGACAGAAAAGAAAGCTTTACTCCTGGATAGTTCTGTTCTGCCCTGACTGGGCTCTTTCCCCAGACAGCGTTCTGACTCAGCAGCACAACTGCTTCAGACACAGTTCAGCTTTACTGTTTTCCCAGAAAGGTCCTTACTCTGATAGGAAAGCTTTTTTTCAGATTTCTTTTTGCAGCTGTGGACCTATCAACCCGGGACTTGTAGGAAAGCTGGCAACTGTGCCATTCCCACTGGCTTTAGCTTTGTTCATTGGCAATCTTCCCCTGGGTCCTGCACCTTCCTGCCTCAGCTCTGTGCTCCAGGAAGTTTACCACTGCAGGAACCCTAGTCTCCCCGAAATGCACCCCAACTCAGAGATGCTGGCCAGTCGCCCCTGGGTTTTTGGTCAGAAGAGAGGATACAAAGCTAACAGTTTGCATTGCTTCAGGGGATCTTTGCATTAGGATGAATAGGAGGAGCACATTTTCAAAGACGCTCACTCAAACAAAACCCTTGATGCCTCAGCTTGGCTGTAACTGAAAAGCTTGGCTTTTTTGCTTTTCTCAGGTAAAGTTTCCTGCCCTTTTGGGCTCTCTGTAGCTCTTTACCTACACTCTCCCAAGTGTTTCCCTCAGGGTACTCTGACCCACCCACTGTCTTTTACTAGCTTGAAGAGACAGCTTAGAAGAGATTTTTAGGAACTTGTCCCTGCCTCCTGCATTGCAGGGAGGATTTTTAAAGCTTGAAAGACAGAACTTAGGTTTTGTTGTCTTAAGAGGTTTGTTGTTTTCCCTTTGAGCTAATCACAGGTGGTCCCCATACTAATATCTTCAAGTGATTCTAATTTTTGCCCTTTTGAGAAAGTTAAAGGCTTTAGTTTTTAAGTTTAAGAGCTTTTGAGAAAGAGTAAGGCTTTTTTAAAGAGATTTTTTCCCCCCCCAAATTTTCTAAGAAAAGCTTTATAGTTTAAGAGAAAGATTTTTTTCCCCAGGAGAAAGACCAACTTTTCCCAAAACTTCCCAACTTTAAACTTTGACTTCTTACACCCCCATTTTTGCCTCAGGGAGAAATCACTTTCTCCTGCCGCTTGGACTTTGCATTTCAGCTGTCCCCAGGTCAAAAGCTTCCATAGGAAACTTTTTCTTCCCCATAAGCTCAGAGAAGAGTTTTACTACCCGTAAAGCCCAAAGAAAGAATTTTTCCCAGTTTGTGTTTATTGCCCCCAAAGTTAGAAAATTGAAGTTTCTGTCTAGTTGCCTTATTTTTTCCTACACAATCTTACACTTCTAAGTTTTTCCTACACTATTTTACTACCCTATGCCTTATACTTATTTTTCACAGATAGAAATTGAGAAAGGGATAGAAGATAAAAAATTTTGACAGAAGGGAATTTCGCTGCAGCATCGGACATCCTTCCAGTCCGTTTTCCTTTTCTCTCGAGGATAAAACCCCTGCTTCTCAATAATATATATAAAAATATATATATTTTCCATAACACCGGCATGCCTTAGCTACTGGCAGGACTTAACTCAGCACTTTCGCCAAAAACTCTGTAATAAAACTATTATTTTCCTTTATCTTTAGTCCCTATTACTTTGTCTTTAGTCCCTGTTCATTTGTCTTTAGTCCCCCCTTTTTTTAGTCCCCCCTTTTTTCTTTATTCCCTTTTTTTTCTTTTTTCTTTAGTCCCTGTTCAGGCGCCATTCTGTGGGGTATTTACCCAACCACCCCCACAGCTCCCCAGAGTTTTCTTGAGTGCGAGCAGCAGGAAATATTAGATAGAAGGATTTATTGCAGAGAATCTTGCGGAGATAAACAGAAAATAAAGGATAGCCTCGAGAGGGCCTGGAACCTATTCCAACGGGCCCCAACTGTCTCTGCCCCAGGGTTTTTATAGAGACACCAAGGGGTGGAGCAAAAGACCTCCTCCCCCAGCACGGCCAAGTGCAGACCATCTCAGACACCTGCACTTAGGCCCATGGTCCTAATCATCCTCTATGTGGACCTGCTGGGTAAAGCCATGAGGAACCCGAGAACGGGCTCCCACACCTCTGGTTTTTCATGTGTTTTCCTTGTAGTCTGCTCCCTAAGAGATTCATCAATGTCATTGTCTTAGACTCTTTCAGTCTTTAAATTTCTGAACTGCATTTTAATTTCTCTGATTATTCATTATATTTTCAGTAGTGCCCTATAACTTCTTACAGACAAAATAACCTTCATTATTATTTAATTTTATGTATTTTATTACTTTATTATTACTCTGAACGTATCTCTCCTGGGGACTATGCCTCTTGGTTTGGATCCATTGTTCCCCTGGTTCTTTCCTGCCGCCCCTTTCAGCCTCTCCTTCCAGCCCAACTCCATTCCTTTATAACACCTGCTGACCCACAGAACTACTCTATAGTCGGACTTTTCTTGGACCGCCAGCTCCCAAATAATGACACAGAGACTTCTGATTAATTATGAAAGCTTGGCCTTAGCTTAGGCTTATTCCCAACTAGCTTATAACTTATATTAGCCCATTTATATTAATCTATGTTCTGCACATGGCTCGTTACTGCTCCTCAGTACCTTATGACCCACTTCCTCCATGTCTGGATGGTGAATGCCCCACCTCTCAGATTCTTCCCAGAGTGCCTATCTCTGCCCAGAAGTCCCACCTATCCTCTCCTGTCTCGCTATTGGCCATTCAGCTCTGTATTAAACCAATCAGAAGGTACACTAGGCAGGTGAGGCAAAGCGGTGAGACATCTTCACACAGTGTGATCAAATATCCCATATCTCCCCCTTTTGTCTAAATAAAAAGGAAGGGTTTTAACTATAACACAGTAGAGCTATCTACAATAAGAACAATTATCAAGTAAGGATTATATTCACAATATCCAGTCCATTTATATTGGGCAACTTTGGAGAAAGTACCCCATTATCTATCCTATCTTGTTGAGTCCAAAATTTTGTACCTAAATCCCTTTCTATTGTAGCTTGTATTACCAACCTAAAAATATCTTTTGATACCTTAAAACATTTTCTTAGATAAACAGCTTAAGCTTTTATGTCTCATAACCTTTATAATCTTTACATCTCTTTTTTGAGTTTCTTTTCTGAATTTAGTAACAAGGAAAACTGTAAAACTATAACTATCTAGTCTTCAACCCCATCAGAGACCTGAGATGGATAAAATATTACCTGAGTAAACAAGAAATGTAGAGCAAGCAACTTCCAAAACTATAGAAATGGCAGAGACAGCTGGCTGCCTGAACAGTCACCCAAGTTTCCTCTGCAATGGTGGGGCATCCATCTTCAGCCTACAGACCTAGAATATCTAACAGACTTTTTCTCTGGAGCAAGAATTTTAAAGGTCTGTCCTATCTTTCCTTGGCAGAATTCGGTAGTCAGCTTCCTTTGTGTCCGTTTTGTCCAATTTGGACAGCATACTGTCAGCTGTCGAGGCAAGGACAGTTTCTTGCCCAGTAGCTAGCTTTGCCACATTCAAAGCAAACTTCATAAGAAGGTTCTTCAATGCCTATCATTTTCTCTGAAGTAGAGTGGTGCTGCCAGGAACAGATGTATCTCATTGTCATGAAAATCCAGAAGTTATTAAAACATCTTAAATGCCATATTCTGTAGATTTCTGATGTGTTTGAAGGCTACCTGCCTATCTAAAACATATCTCTGTTTAACTTTGAGAACATACCTAACATGACTATAAGTTTGATTGTTTTAGATGACTCACTACTAACCTGAATTTCTTAATTATACATTATATTTTTAAATGAACTGAATAGATACAATACCTTAAACAAGGATAGAAACATGTATACAGTATAATAAAAATAACCTTAAATTTGTATCAATATAGAAAATATTTTAAACAAGAGTAGATACATACATATAGTATGTTATAACAAAAAATAACCTTAAATTTGTGTCAATATACAAAAACCCATACCATAGTTGCTTTTTAGTTTAAAGTAGATTCAATAATCTCTTTTATCCTATCATTTCTATACTATATCCTCCCTTTCACTTTAGAATAAGATCCTTGACTCTAATCTCCAGTTTTGTGCTATTCTGTTTTGAGGTCCTAGGCAAGGAACTATAACCTATCTTGGTACATAGCTTGAAAATCTAACTGGGAAATATACTCATGTAACAAATAGTTAAGTCTCAGCCAACTGGAGCAACCAAGCATCTGCCAGTTGTAGGTTAGCAATTCATCAGTCTAAGTCCAGACAAGGCAAATATAGAGCCGTAAACTAAATCATCATTTTAGGCATCTCACTTCCAGGTTCTGTCTGTAAATAGTCTCCATATGCTCCTCACCCTCTGGATCTCTTCTAGTTCTACATGATGCCTGATTCACAAATTGTTCAAATAAGCTGTTCAATTTAAATTGTCTGTTTTTTTCTTTTAACATCACTCCCATTCCTCACCTGATCTAACAATGTTTAATAAATGACAGAAGATAATGTGTTTAAATGTGTCTTAATTTATTTTCACTATGTGTGAATGATCAGGCTTGAACCTGGGGCTTCATGCTTGCTAAGTGGAGTGAGATGTGTGAGGATTTAGTTGTTCATACTGGGTAAGATTGCATTCTGAGAAACATTATCAGATTAAGTAGGAAGTCCAAGACCAGGCATGCACATCTGTTTAGCCTCTGATCCACCACATTAACATTGGTGTATAATTGGTCTTACTATAACAATCCACTGTTGGGAACCCATGCACTCCACAGACAAGCATTAATGCCTTCTGAGGGTGGTATCCACAATTCCATGTTTAACTTGATGAACTCTGGACCCTACCTTGTGGGGCGTTTACCCAACCACCCCAAAGTTCCCCAGAGTTTTCTTGAGTGCGAGCAGCAGGAAATATTAGATAGAAGGATTTATTTCGGAGAATATCGCGGAGATAAACAGATAGAAAATAAAGGATAGCCTCGAGAGGGCCTGGAACCTATTCCAACCGGCCCCGACTGTCTCTGCCCCAGGGTTTTTATAGAGACGCCAGGGGGTGGAGCAAAAGACCTCCTCCCCCAGCACAGCCAATGCAGACCATCCCAGACACCCGCACTCAGGCCCATGGTCCTAATCATCCTCTATGTGGACCTGCTGGGTAAAGCCACGAGGAACCCGAGAACGGGCTCCCACAGGTCCCCCTTTCTTAATATATAAAAATAACTATTAATGGCTTACAGCAATCTACATAGCTGTTACACCTCCCAATATGGGAGTAGAGGATGATAAAGATGGCATTTCTCTTTTGAATTAGGTCCAAGGTGACTACAGCAGTCTTAGCTGCCTCAAGCCCTTTCTAAACCAAAAACCCTTAAGGCTACTACAAACTTAAAGAATCCCTTAGCTTCATCATTACCATTAACAGGGTAACATAAATATTGCTATACATAGTCACAATTCTCAATCTTATAACTCAAAGCAAACTCTTAACAGAACCATTTGAATTAGCATATATGGTGCTATATATAGTTAACAATTTTCTCTGTCTTACAACTTTAACTCAATCATTTGAATTTTCTTGCTAACAGAACATAGGAAAAACTTCGATGTATTCACATCAAACTTAAATATTTCCTTAACTCCACAAAACCAGGGTGCATTAATATCAATAGGTTAAACATAATTTCTGCAAACATAATTCAACCTCATAACTCCTCCTTTTCTTTATAATTTTTTAAACAAAATCTCAAACCTAGTTAGAAGAACCCAAACTTTTACAATTCCTACAAACCCATATTGAAAAGCAATATTTTCAATCTAACCATGAACACTTTGAAAACTTTTAGCAAAACATCCAAAAGCAGTTTCTTAATAAAACTCTTTACACACTTTAAAAGTAGTCTCTTAGTATACCCCATTTGCATTTCTTACTAACAAAAACATGACATTAATCCACTCAAACAACTTTTGAAATTAGACTAAGGAATATTAACTCTCCCCCTTTTCTTTATAATTTAAGGAAAATCTCAAGCCTAGTTAGAAAACCCAAACTTTTCCATTTAAACAGTTCCATTTATAACACAAAACCAGTTCTGTAAGTAATTTCATTTTTACATAAACAGTTCCACAAAACAATTGCATTTTTAACACAGAATACATGAATCACCAGCATATATGCATACACAAAACTGCATCTTGATTCTAGGTAGAAATAATAAATTTCTTCATTTAAACAGTTCCATTTTTAACCCAATTCCAGAAAACAGTTCCTAGGTCATTACTATAAGTAAACTTAAAATTGTCCCATATCAGTGAAATCTCTACTGTTCATTTCATTTCTTAAGTCCCAAAATTCAAATGATAAATTCTGGTACGAGCCTTCCAAATATGAAGAAATCCATAACCAAAATCTTTTTGTAATTTTATCTCATTTTAAGTTCAAAAAGTTCAAACAAGAAATAAATTCTAGTATCAGGCTTTCACTTCCAAATATGAAGAAATGTTTTTCAACCAAAACTTTTTGCAGTTAACAATTTTTGCTCAAACAAGCGTCTCTGAACTTATTCTCAAGCCAGAGACCTTTTTAGGTAGAGTAGTATTCTAAACCGCACCGTTTTTTATGTTAGCTCAGGTTTTTCTGTGTTGCGTCGATTTTCCACGGATCTCAGCTGCAGATGCCTTGTTGTGCTGGTTCTGGCATCCGCCATTCTTAGCTTCTTAGCGGCTTCTGGAACTTTTGAAAACCGCTCAGACTGTCTGCTTTGCAGTCCTCTAGGACACTAACTTCTAGATCTCAGGTTTTTTCATCATATACATTAAGCATAGACTCACACTTAACATTTACACTTTTTCACAAACTCACATATAACATTTTTGCCTTGCAAAGCATTTAGACTCACATTCAACATTTACATTTTACAAGCGCATAACATTGACATCTACTTATTTATACTCCTTAAGGAAACTATAGAACTACTTTAGCAAATATATTTCTTATTACTTCTTATTTCTTATGTTCATTCCATCTTATTTCTTATTTAAACTTACATTTACAACTAGCCTCTTTACTTCTTACAAGCTTATTACTACATGTCTTAAGACTACCTTAGATACTTCTTGCAAGCTTATATTCTTTTTTTTTTTTTTTTGGTTTTTCGAGACAGGGTTTCTCTGTGTAGCTTTGCGCCTTTCCTGGGACTCACTTGGTAGCCCAGGCTGGCCTCGAACTCACAGAGATCCGCCTGGCTCTGCCTCCCGAGTGCTGGGATTAAAGGCGTGCGCCACCACCGCCCGGCGCAAGCTTATATTCTTAAAGGAACTCTATAGATCTATTTTACAAACTTATATAGGGCTACCATTAGCATATATTTAACTTAGCAAACACCTAAAGATTTCTTTAACACAGATCTAACAAGACAGAATAATTTCTGCAAACTCACATCTTATTTTCATCTTTTTCTATTTCTTACTCTTAATTATTATCACTATCTCTATTAAAAAGATTCTCTTAACTAGACAGGAAGTACGTACATCATTTCTAAAGTTTAGGGTTTATAGTCAGCTTTGTTACAAAGCACTGGAATTTAGTGAGTGTTGTTGTTATAGAATTGTGATAGTTGTTGCTAGGGGACTGTAACCTTCCCAGGATGACACCACACTCCAAAGTTGCCAGTTCTCTCAGCCGTTCGGATCGGCAGAGATGCACTGTCAGCGGTAGACAGTTTTTAACTAGAGGCTGTTCCTTCACCCAAATTCATAATTGTCCCCCTAAGTGCTTCAATTCAGACAAACGTTTCTCTTACAGCAGTACTTTTGGTTTGTTCTACAGAAAAAACTTCACTCCATGCTGAGGGTGAAATTACCGTATTTAGCTGCCATAAAGCTCTTCGCCAAATACTGCACAACTATTAGGTGATATAAAGTATTTTTCTAAAGGAGCTAGTAAAGCCAAAAGTGGCACTGCTCCGAGCTCTGTTTCCTCACTGTTTGCATTAACCAGTGACAAAACCTCAGAAATACTAATCGAGCCACTTTCATTCTGGTTCCTTTATAGGAACATCATTGGAGCAGACCCTTCCTTAGTTCCACGCTCCTTACCAGATGCTCCGGTAACCACCGAGCTTCATTCTCCTCTTGTGAAAAAACACAAACATGTCCTCGACCCCATATTAACACAGGATCGGGACCCTTCCATAATCCCGAGCAGGGATCTTTCCATTTCCCATTACCCTCAGCTAAAGGACCAGGAAGATTGGAGTGAGCTCTAATATGGCCCACAAAGCATGGCAGCTTTCTTTTGTGGAATAGCGTCTTGGATTTGTTGAAACATTTTGACTGGATTGTTGTTAGTTCCAATATTTTTACCAAAACTGTTACTATTCAAGAGAGTTAAGAACATAGATGTTCTTTCATGAAACATATCCGTCATTAGCTTACTCTGAGAAAAAGCATTTTCAGGATTTAGCATTTTCATTTTATTAGCTTTAACTCCTGATGTTATTAGCAGCTGTAATACTTAGCATTGATTTTTTATAAGGAACTTTCAGGTGAAGCAAGTCTTTTGTAAGACAGCTAGATTTTCTGAAGTTTGTTTCCCATCTATAAAGCAGTCATTTCTTTTTGAATGCCTGTTTCTTATCCCCTTAATTAGATTTGCAAAGGAATCACTCATTGCAGGCTGTTTGTTCAAGAGGTAAAGAATTTTTAATTTCACATAAGTTTCTTCGTATCTAAGACAACGTTCAGTGTATAAACTGCTCTCTTGCTTTCTTAAGGATTTTAAAGTGGCTTGTTTGCTCTTAAAGGTAGCTTTTTGTCTTCCAACTACTGGAAAAACTTTGCACAGCTATTAGGGTAAATAAGGGATTTTACCAATGGAGCCCCAAACCACGAAGCACCTAGTTCCGTATCCTTTCAATTTTTCATTGGAACGGACACTTAAACTCTTAGATGATTTTCCTCCTTATTCTTTTAAAAGCTGTATTTTAAGTTTACCAGGAACGTATTTTCGAGCTGACAGAAGTGTTTCAGGGCAATGTCGCCATCTTTAGCGGAAAAACTACCTTTCCCAGAATGCATTTCCCTTATATCAGTCCATAATATTAGTCCCTTATATCAGTCCTTTATATCATTTCCCTTATATCAATCATTTCCCATAGTTCTTTTTGGGTCTGAGAGTCAACTGGTTCTTTTACCAGACTTGCTTACAAATTCTTGCCCGGGAGGTTTGAACAAAGTTTTTTGCTTTTGCAACAGGAGATTTGAACAAGCATTTTACATTGACAGCTTTGGCACGTTCGGAGATTTCTATTCTCTCCTCAACTGGCTTCAACAGGTGTCTCTCCTTCATTTGACACTGGCCCCAAATCAGAACTGCACCTGCCTCGTTAGCGCACATTAAGGCTGGCATTTCTGATAGCAACTTTCCTAGGGGGCTTGTGTTTGTCTTAGCCAGTCAGTGAAAAACAAGATCACATACAACAGCTTTTCCATAGCTCCTTCAGAGAGATTTTCTCCCACTGATTTTATTCTCATTTTGCTTGTTCCTTCCTTCCCCAGATGTAGAGCTTCAGGTATCTGTCTGCGGCTCTGTTCCTCTGCTAGCTGCCTTTGGAGGTAGGGGCTTTTTTTCTTCCCCCGAATCTGCCTCAAATTCTAGCAGCTTTTCACAGGTCATGTATTTTCTGGGGAGGAATATGTCCCTTCTGTTTCTTCAGAGTCTTTCCCAGACAGTTCCCAGTTTGGTCTCAGTTTATCCCCTCTACCCCAGAAACAGTTTCTGACACTACAGTGGCGGCTTTCCCTGCTACTGAAGGTAGGGACTTTTTGTCCGTTTCTGTTTTCAGGGTCTGTGTGGTTTGCGTACAGACCGAAAATCTAACAAGAGGTTTTTGCCATTTCTAAACTCCCCTTAGGACAGGTGTTTTGCCTTATCAGGCCTTCACCTGGCCCAGTCCCCCAGTGGGTTGTGTTTGTCTGGGTGCTCAAGGACAGAGCTTATGCCAGAGGCAATCACCCCTTAGGGCTACACTCCCCCTCATCTCAGGGAGTCAGTTGAAACAAAGCTTTTCTCAAAGAGGTGCTTTCTCTGACAGAAAAGAAAGCTTTACTCCTGGATAGTTCTGTTCTGCCCTGGCTGGGCTCTTTCCCCAGACAGCGTTCTGACTCAGCAGCACAACTGCTTCAGACACAGTTCAGCTTTACTGTTTTCCCAGAAAGGTCCTTACTCTGATAGGAAAGCTTTTTTTCAGATTTCTTTTTTTTTAGCTGTGGACCTATCAACCTGGGACTTGTAGGAAAGCAGACAACTGTGCTGTTCCCACTGGCTTTAGCTTTGGTTGTTCATTAGCAATCTTCCCCTGGGTCCTGCACCTTCCTGCCTCAGCTCTGTGCTCCAGGAAGTTTACCACTGCAGGAACCCTAGTCTCCCTGAAATGCACTCCAACTCAGGGACGCTGGCCAGTCACCTCTGGGTTTTTGGTCAGAAGTGAGGATACAATGCTAACAGTTTGCATTGCTTCAGGGGATCTTTGCTTTGGACAATTAGGAGCCCCCTTTCATTCCGAAATGCTCACTCAGAAACAAAACCCTTCCTTGATGCCTCAGCTTGGCTGTAACTGAAAAGCTTGGCTTTTTTGCTTTTCTCAGGTAAAGTTTCCTGCCCTTTTGGGCTCTTTGTAGCTCTTTACCCACACTCTCCCAAGCCTTTCCCTCAGGGTACTGACCCACTGTCTTTTACTTGCTTGAAGAGACAGAGCTTAGAAGAGAGGTTTTTAGGAACTTGTCCCTGCCTCCTGCATTGCAGGGAGGATTTTTTTTTTTTTTTTTTTTGGTTTTTCGAGACAGGGTTTCTCTGTGTAGCTTTGCGCCTTTTCCTGGAACTCACTTGGTAGCCCAGGCTGGCCTCAAACTCACAGAGATCCGCCTGGCTCTGCCTCCCGAGTGCTGGGATTAAAGGCGTGCGCCACCACCGCCCGGCGCAGGGAGGATTTTTAAAGCTTGAAAGAACTTAGGTTTTGCTGTCTTAAGAGGTTTGTTGTTTTCCCTTAGAGCTAATCACAGGTGGTCCCCATACTAATATCTTCAGGTGATTCTAATTTTTGTCCTGAGAGAGAAAGTTAAAGTCTTTAGTTTGTTTTTTTTTTTTTTTTTTTTTTTTTTTTGGTTTTTTGAGACAGGGTTTCTCTGTGTAGCTTTGCGCCTTTCCTGGAACTCACTTGGTAGCCCAGGCTGGCCTCGAACTCACAGAGATCCGCCTGGCTCTGCCTCCCAAGTGCTGGGATTAAAGGCGTGCGCCACCACCGCCCGGCTTAAAGGCTTTAGTTTTTAAGTTTAAGAGAGCTTTTAGTTTGAGAAAGATTAAGGCTTTTTAGAGAAATTTTTTCCCCCAAATTTTCCAAGAAAAGCTTTTAGTTTAAGATTTTTTTTCCCCCAAGAGAAAGACCAACTTTTCCCAAAACTTCCCAACTTTAAACTTTGGCTTTTTACACCCCCATTTTTGCCTCAGTGAGAAATCACTTTCTCCTGCCACTTGGACTTAGCATTTCAGCTGTCCCCACGTCAAAAGCTTCCATAGGAAACTTTTTCTTCCCTATAAGCTCAAAGAAGAGCTTTTTTTACTACCCATAAAGCCCAAAGAAAGATTTTCTCCCCGAGTTTGCATTCATAGCCCCCAAAGTTAGAAAATTGAAGAGTTTTTCTGTCTAGTTGCCTTATTTTTCCTACACAATCTTACTCTTCTAAGTTTTTCCTACACTATTTTACTACCCTATGCCTTATACTTATTTTTCACAGATAGAAATTGAGAAAGGGATAGAAGATAGAAAATTTTGACAGAAGAGAATTTCGCTGCAGCATCGGACATCCTTCCAGTCCGTTTTCCTTTTCTCTCAAGGATAAAACCCCTGCCTCTCAATAATATATATAAAAATATATATTTTCCATAACACCGGCATGCCTTATCCACTGGCAGGGCTGAACTCAGCACTTTCGCCAAAAACTCTGTAATAAAACTATTATTTTCCTTTATCTTTAGTCCCTATCACTTTGTCTTTAGTCCCTGTTCATTTATCTTTAGTCCCCTTTTTTTAGTCCCCCCTTTTTCTTTATTCCCTTTTTTTTCTTTTTTCTTTAGTCCCTGTTCATGGCTCCATTCTGTGGGGTGTTTACCCACCACCCCCACAGTTCCCCAGAGTTTTCTTGAGTGCGAGCAGCAGGAAATATTAGATAGAAAGATTTATTGCGGAGAATCTTGTGGAGATAAACAGATAGAAAATAAAGGATAGCCTCGAGAGGGCCTGGAACCTATTCCAATGGGCCCTGACTGTCTCTGCCCCAGGGTTTTTATAGAGATGCCAGGGGGTGGAGCAAAAGACCTCCTCCCCCAGCACAGCCAAGTGCAGACCATCTCAGACACCTGCACTCAGGTCCGTGGTCTAATCATCCTCTATGCGGACCTGCTGGGTAAAGCCACGAGGAACCCGAGAACGGGCTCCCACACTACCTCATAAAGATCTCACCACCTCCATGCCACCACAAGGAGGACCAAGTTTGTAGCCAAAGAACCTTTAGGGTACAGACCACAATCAAACCATAGCAATATGTTTTCATCTCTATTGAGGTAGAGCTCAGCTAAAACACAACCCATGTATCTAATGTGTGTATTTCTATTTAACAAATGCATGTAGACAGCCTATAATTGTGCATCTGTGACCACGGCCAAGCCATAACAGTGGTCTGTTATGCAAGGACTTTCACCATAGCATTTCTTGTCCCACCCAGTCCCTGCCAACCACTCTCTGATTTCCGTCTCTACATCTGCCTTTTTAGAAATGGAATCATATTGGGCGTACCTTAGTGTCTGGCTTCTGTCATCTTGCATGCTGCCTTTGGGGTATGGTTCTGTGTAGCTAGAGTTTTCCTGCCTGGCCCACAGTCAGGACAAATCTTTCTCACCCGCCAGTCCCACAGCAGCTCAGACTCGACCAAGTAAACACAGAGACTTATATTGGTTACAAACTGTATGGCCGTGGCAGGCTTCTTGCTAACTGTTCTTACAGCTTAAATTAATCCATTTCTATTAATCTATACCTTGCCACGTGGCTTGTGGCTTGTGGCTTGTGGCTTACCGGTACTTTACATCTTCCTTGTCCTGATGGCGGCTGGCAGTGTCTCTCTCTCACCCAGCTTCCTGTTCTATTCTCCTCTCTGTTAGTCCCGCCTATACTTCCTGCCTGGCCACTGCCAATCAGTGATTTATTCATTGACCAATCAGCAACACATTTGACATACAGATCATCCCACAGCACTTCCCCTTTTCTTTTCTTAAAAAGGAAGGTTTTAACCTTTACATATCTCCAAAGTTAGCTTGGTATATTTGGGAATTTGGGCGTAGTTTTTCTTACTACTTCCTGCTGGAGGGGGGCGCTGTATCTTATGGGGACACAAAGAATATTTTAGGGTTATGGAGTAGTCCATGAGGGTGTATTGTCTGAGCCAGTTGCCTTGAAACGGTTCTGGATGTTGGATCATCTGGGCCATGGTGTCATCAGAGACCTTTCAGGTGGTCTTGGCTGGTCAAACCTGATGTGTCTTAATCTGGAACAAATCCATAGCCTCTGGCTTTCTGTGGGAACAAAAGCAGAATCTCCTTTCCAAAGCAACATATCCTTATATCCAAATTTTGAAGTCAAGGTACCTTTAAAATATGCATATTGGTTTAACTCAGCTTCCTTTACAATCAAATATCTCTCTGTAGTTAAGAATCCCAAAGACAACACAATCCAGATTCTCTGTGTGATATCCGTCTTTACGGGGCTTATTTTTATATTAATTTTACTGTCTCTTTAAAGACTTTATTTTTTAAAGCTATGTATTTGTTTCTATAACTGTATATATCACCTTTTTTGTCTCTTTCAAGCCTACGTATATTTTACACACATTTTAAACTATTACATCTGAATCTGTCTTATTGTGAATCTATTGCTTTAAGCTGCAGCAGCTATGGCTGCTGGCTCCGCCCACCTCAGCTTCCCAACATGGCGTGGTACTTTACCACCAGCTCTGGGAGCTATTGTGGGTCTATGTTTTTATCCAAGCAGCATGTAGCCCAGAAACCTCTTTTTTTGTTTTGTACTAGCAAAGGCTAAATCCACCATGCAGCTTAATGTGCCACTTGCAGAGGCCTCATTCCCGCCATGCTGCAGGTTGAGCAAGTACGATAGGAACCCACCAGTAGCTCAAACTGGCAGCTGCCGCTCATTTGAGAGAGACAATTAGGAACTGTTTTTAGCTCCGTTTTAGAATCTTTTTTTAGTTTTTAGGTGGAAACTCTTGCCACCACGTTGGACGCCATTTGTTGCTTGAGTTTTCCTGCCTGGCCCACAGTCAGGACAAATCTCTCTCACCCGCCAGTCCCACAGCCTCTCAGACCCGACCAAGTCAACACAGAGACTTATATTGGTTACAAACTGTATGGCCGTGGCAGGCTTCTTGCTAACTGTTCTTACAGCTTAAATTAATCCATTTCTATTAGTCTATACCTTGCCACGTGGCTTGTGGCTTACCGGTACTTCACATGCAGCTTGTCATCATGGCGGCTGGCAGTGTCTCTCTCACCCAGCTTCCTGTTTTCTCTATTCTCCTCTCTGTTAGTCCCGCCTATACTTCCTGCCTGGCCACTGCCAATCAGTGATTTATTCATTGACCAATCAGCAACACATTTGACATACAGATCATCCCACAGCAGTTCTGTTTGCACTTATCAGTAGCTTGTCTTCTTTCTTACTGCTGAGTGGTTTCACATGTAAATATGAGAGTTTATCGGTTCACCAGTTTAGGTTTGGGGATGCAGCATCCTGTAAAGACTCACGAGTTAAAGGCTTAGTCCCTTTGGGTAGCACTCTTGAGAAGAGTTTGGATCCTGAGGACCTTCTCAGTGGATTCAGTGACATTATTGGAAGGTGGAGACTAGTTGGCCTAAAGCAACTGAGCCAGTTGACCATGGTCTAACACATTTGAAACCATGACCAAAAAAGAAGTCCTTCCTCCTTCAACTTATTTTTTTGCTGACATTTTGTCACAGTGATGATAAGCCAAACATGGGAGTTAGTGAGATGGCTTGCCACCATGATGGAGGACCCATCACTGGAACTGACATGGTTGAAGGAGAGAACTGACTCCTCAACGTTGCCCTCTGATCACATGCACCATGACACATGGGTACACTAGTACACACAATCTGTTAATTAATCAATCAATAAACTAACTTTGAAAAAGAAAGGCTGTACACTGGTGCTACCATTTGTATTGGCTTCAGCCTTTGGCAGTCATTAGCAAAGCATACTCAACCACTTCTATATGATCGTTTTACAGCTAGATGTTTATATTTCTCTTGAGTAAATACCTAGGAGTGAGGCCATTGGGTTGCATAGTAATGAATAATCCTTTGATCATTAAGATTTGATTTCCTTTGCCCTTCTCCCTTCCTCCTTTTTTATCAGTTACTTTTCCTCTCCATCACCTAAACTGGATCCTTCTTCATTTCATACAACTCTACTGAAATGTTTGTATATTTGCCTCCTATCAAACTCACCCACAAAGTCCCATCCCACTGCCCTTTTGCTCTGTACTACTGTGGAACTACCTTATGTATCTTGAGAAAAATCATTCATGGGATATGAGTGGGTGATTTCGAATCTCAAATGTGCCCCTAACACTGTGGGAAAATCTATGTATTTCTGGTTAGCAGTTCTCTTCCCGTCAGCTATCTCGGAACAATCTCCTAACTCGCATTAGGCCCCATTTCCCACCTCCCTTCTGCTGTGTGATCGCAGTAGGGAATCCCTCAGACTCCCTTAGTTACATTTCTCCTTGCATGCACTCTCTTGCCTCCCTTCCATCTGTTCTGAGGAAGACTGTGAGTTGCCTCTGGCTGCCTGGGGCCAGTCACTCCATCTGTACTTCTCCAGAACCTTCACTTGTAAGATGCATCTTGCTCTGCATCTGCATTTCCTCTCTCTCCAGGGGCCACTTACCACTCCTTACAACTGGCTTGTTTGCTATTTCTTGTCTTTCTTTACAGAATTTGTCATCCTTTAAGGCTTTATACTCCCAGGCAGGGAAGGTTCTCCATTTCAACCTGGATAGGGACCCATGGCCTCCTGTTGGAACTAAGATCCTTGGAGTGCCAACAAAGCCAGAGGAGTGAGGCCTTGGTGTCTTTGAAGGAGATTCATACCTCCCAAGCTCAGGGGCCCACAGACTAGATACTCATGAACTCTCAGGGTCCTAAGGAGATGCTTAAAAGGCTGCCTAAGATAAGCTATGTCAAGGCGTCACTCAAAAAGACCTCTCTCTCATCTACTTCATTAGACAGTATTTGGAACAAACAACAATGGCAACAGCTGAAGTTGTGTCTTGAGAAAGGGTCTCACTATGTTTTCCAAGCTGGCTTCCAACTTGTGATCCTTCTTCCTTAACCTGAGTGCTAGAATTACAGATGTGTACCACTGTGTTCAATTAATATTGATAAGTTTTAAAACAACTGCCTTCGAGCTGGGGCTGTAGCTCAGTTGGTAGAGTGCTTGTTAAGATACAGAAAGCCCTGGATTCGAGCTCCAGCATCCCTTAAAACCAGCATGGCGGCACAGGCCTGTAATCTTAGCACTCAGGAAATGGAGGCAAGAGGAGCGGAAGTTCAAGATCGTCCTCTTTGGCTATAACAAATTGTAAGCAGCATGGAAAACGAAAGCAAGCAAGCAGAGGCTGGAGAGACAGCTCAGTTGTTAGGAGCACTGGTTGTTCTTGCAGAGGACCTGGGTTCAGTTCCTGGACCTACATGTCAGCTCACAGCTGTCTGTAACCCCAGTCTCAGGAGAGCAGACACCTTCTTCTGGCCTGCCTTCAAAGGCACCAAGCATATGGTGCATAGACGTACATACGGGCAAAACATCCATACACATAAAATAAAAATAAACAGGTCTTTAAAAGAAGGAAAAAAAGCAAGCAGGCAAACAAAACCCACCTGACCTAGACTGTTGGCCTATCCTATCTTGTCTTTTTCCTTCTAGAGATGGGGGAGAGTGTGCTTCCTCTCCCCAAAAGGCTTCTACTCAATGCTGATTGGCCGCCAATTTGCTTGCTCTTAAGTGACCCTGGGCGTGCCTCTTCTCTGCCCTGAGGCTTCTTTTCTGTAAAGCAGGTGGGAGGGGTAAGCAGGCCCTTGGCTTTTCAGTTTCAGGTGATTCAAGAGCTGTGGTTCTCCACCTTCCTGATGATGGGACCCTTTAATACAGCTCCTCATGTGGTGACCCCCAACCATAAAAGTATTTCATTGCTACTGCATAGCTGCAATTTTGCTACTGTGATCAATCATAATGTAAATATCTGTGCTTTCTGATGGTTTTAGGTAACCCCCGTGAAAAGGTCGTTCAACCCCCAGGTTGAGAACGCTGTTCTAGAAAGGAATCAGAAAAACCAGCCAGCCCTTTACAGATGCACACATATGTACTTCTTTCCCCAACCACGCAGGGCATCAGATGCTGAGTTAAGGGTCGTGTAGATAGGAAAACGAATGTAAATAACAAGTCACAGGGGACTGCAGCAATGAAAACAACTACCATAACTGTATGCAACAATTTTGACAAATCTCATAGATTCAATATTGGATGAAAGAAGCCATCTATAAAGAGTAAATACCATCTGATTCTAGTTAGAATTTAAATCTCAGGCTATAGAGACAAGAACAATTCCATATATATATATATATATATATATATATATATATATATATATGCACAAACCTTGGGCTATATGGATGAATCCTGCTTTTAAATTCTCAAACACACACACACACACACACACACACACACACACACACACACACAAACACACACATCTGGAGCAAACCTAGGACCACACTTCACAATCCTTTGCAACTGCAGTACCACTGACCTGCACTTTCTGCCCATTTCTGGACTCTATGGGCTAAGAGAGATCACCCTAGTTTAAAAAAAAAAAAAAAACCTAGAAACTTCTCTGAAAGGAGCTACATCAACATTGCACTTGTAGGAAGAACTTCTTAAGTATATAGACAGACGTTGGTATAGGCATCTTTACTAAATGCGATCTGCCCCACTGTGTTATCTTGTTCTTCCCCATCAACATGTATATCTCCAAACTCCTGCACTACCATCATCTCTTGAGAGGATTACTCCACACATCTGTCTCCCATTATCAGTTAAACCACCGCCAAAAATTACTTGGGAGACCAGCCTTTGGGCAAGCCTGTGTGGGATTATCTTGATTGCCTTAATTGAGACGGGAAGGCCTGCCTGCTGAGGGTGGTACCATTCCCTGGGTTGTATAAACGGGGCGGGGGGGGGGGGGGCGGGGAAGGGACCTGAGCAGCAGCATGCATCTGCTGCCCTCCGCTTCCCAGTTATGGATGCGCTGTGACCACCTGCGCCAAGCTCCCGCTGCCTTGACTTCCAGGCCATGGAGACCATACCGTAAGTGTGAGCTGAAATAAACCCCTTCTCCCGCCCCCCCCCCCTCAGTTGCTTTTGCCAGGGTATTTTTATCACAGTCAGAGAAAAAAATAACTAAGATACCAGAGTTTTGAGCAGCCCTTCCTAAGGAGGGACATAATCTACCCAGCCATGGTGTAGGTGATGGACAGGGCATGAAGGGAAAGCCAAGAAGCTATTCCAACAGTGCAGGCAGAGCATGTTTGGTGCTTTGCCTCGGGTCATCGTGGCAGGTGTGGAAGTCAGAAGACAGCATTTGTATAACTTATTTGCAACGTTACTTATGGTTTGCATTGAATGCATCGCTAATGCTTCCTCGGTGGATTTTTTCACTTTGAATTTTAGTGAAAGGTGGTGATAGGAGAAGCTGAGGAAGATTTCAGGTTATCGTGGATACAGGGCCGCATAGATCTGAAAACCTAAGCGGGTTCTAGGCCTCTAAGCCTCTGGCGCAGCAATAATTTAGCAGCTAAAGCCCCCAGCCGCTTCTCAGTGACCATGCGCAACAGGCCAGATAAGAAAGAGCCTATGGAAAGCACAGGAGTTTCTGAAATCGAAGCCAGCGGACCCCGGGAATCGTAGTTCACAGCTTCTGCGCAGACGCAGTGGCTCCCGTGGGCTTGCTGCGCAGCTGCTGCGGGACAAGGTTCTGAAAGCTTATTGCGGTGCAGCTGGCTGCGGATGCTGGTGCAGGTATCGGTTTCCGCGGTTGATTTTGGAGCTGCGCGGGTTGGGGGCTCCGAGCGCACACCTTGGGCGGGTTGGGACCCAGAGCATCCCACGGACCTGGCGCTGCGCTGCAGCTGCCGCTGCGGGGGCGTGCACTTCTGCAGCACCGCGCCATCCCATCCTTCCATTCCTCCCTGTGCTCAGGACTAGAAAACTTCACCACCGTTGGTATTTTGAACAGGAAAATTCCTTGGTTTGTTTGCTCGCGCGCGCGCGTGCGTGTGTGTGTGTGTGTGTGTGTGTGTGTGTGTGTGTTCCTTTTATTAGATGTTTAGCTGCGTCCCTGGCTGTATCTCTAAGAACCCTGGTCTTAATAAGTCAGAGCGTCTCCAGGCTTTGCCAGCTGACACCTGTGGGGCGAATGGCCGCTGCTTTTCTCTCTCTCGAGTTGAGAACCTTTACCTGCGTCACATTTTCACAGAGCCTCTAGTGAAGCAGCTGCGCATGTCTCAGTCACTGCGGAGACTCAGGTGCCCAAAGAGATGCCAGGTAACGTGGTGGGCGCCTGATGGTTAGCAAAGAAGTAAATGACATCATGTGTGCTGGGTGTCGGGGCCCTGAGGTGGGTAGTTAACGCTTTGCTAATTGCTATAAGACACTCGTACATCTTGCCGAATAGTGGTACATCTCAGGTCATATTTCCTTGATGTAAGTGATCTGTGCACTCCTGTCCCCACACTGCCCATTCCCATGTCGGTAGATACAGTCCTTTATGGAGTGAGTGAGTGAGTGAATGAATGAATGAATGAATGAATGAATGAATGCAGCACAGGCCAGGCTGTGTGCAAAAGCTCATTTGGGGATCAAAGGGAAGCTTCGCTGGGTGGGGGGTGGGAGGTGGGGGGTGGGGGTGGTGGGGGTGGGGGGTGATGGTGGGGGGGGGTGAGTCAGCTAAGAAGAATCAGGGTTTTGTCTTTGATATGTTTCTTGTGGGATCCCTTTTTTGGTGGTGGGGGTCCTGTGTGTGTGTGTGTCTGTGTGTGTGTGTGTGTGTTACTGGGGATTGAAACTAAGACCTCCACATGCTAGGCAAGTGTTCTACCACTGAGCAATATCTCCAGCCCTAATTCTATTTTGTGTTTATGGCTGTTTTGCCTGCATGTATGACTGCACTGTGTGCTTATCAGAAGAGTGTTGGATCCCCTGAAAGTGGAGTTACAGATGGCTGTGGGCTGCTATGTAGGTGCCAAGAATAGAATCAAACCCCGTTCCTCTGCAAAGCAGCAGGTGCTCTTCACCCCTGAGCCCCAAGAGTTGTATTTTGAAGAATGAGTAAAGGATTAGTAAGAGGAAGAAGGCAGCATTCCAAGAGAAGAGGGAGCAGGAATTTCTGGTGTTAAGGATGGGAGAGTGTTGCTGTGGGATATTTCTGTGTGGCTTCAGGGTCCATCTGTGAGGTTTCTAGGCAGATCTCTAGATTGTTCTGTGTGCTCTCTGCATTTAACTTGGTCTTAGTGGACCTCTGAGGACTTCCTAGAAGAAAATGACAGGACCAGCTTCTGAATATTAGGAGAAATCCTTTGGCTACAGCCTGAGTGTGGATTGAAGAGGAATATACTTAGGAGGGTGGCTCTAAGGCTAAGAGCACTTGTTCTTCAGAGGACCCAGGTTCTGTTCCCAACAGCCACGTAGCAGCTCACAACCTTTTTGTAACTCTAGCTTTAGAGGATCCAATGCCTTTTTCTGACCTCCAGTGGCACCAGCACACACGTGGTACACATATATACAGGCAAGCAAAACATTCATACGCATAAATTAAATAAATCTAAAAATAAATGTTAAGATGGAGGGGGGTCTGAGCTTTGTTATTTATTATGTGAAAAGTAAGAGGGGAGGAAATTCGATATTCAAGTATGAAATCAAGTTTCTGAGTTGAGCACCTGGTATGAAGGAAATGTGTGTTTGTTGAACATGTTTGTGACTGAATCATTTGGAATGAGGGGGGGTCTTCCACTCATTTTGTCTGTGAGTAGTATTAAGTCTGAAGTAACTATCTGCTTGCAGAGTATGTTTAATTATCTTTATTGAAACCTTCAGTTTTTATTCTGTAAAGATTCTCCTTTTATGGGGCTGGAATCAGGTTAAGAGCACCTCTTCCAGAGGTCCTGAGTTCAATTCCCAACAACCACATGGTGGCTTACAACCATCTGTAATGAGATCTTGGTTCCCTCTCCTGGTGTGCAGGCATACACACAGGGAGAACACTGTTAACATAATAAATAAATAAATCTTTAAGAGTCTCCTTTTAATAGACTAGTTGGTTGGCCAGAGCTTTTCAATGCCTCTAAGTATATAGGTATGGGGGTGGGGAGGTGTGTGTGTGCCTGTGTAAGTGGTAAAAGCCAATGTTTTCGGGATTAATAACCTCACTTGATGTCTTTTGTTTCTTCTTGACAGTTCCTTCAAGACTGAAAATTGGATTCCTAGAGGCCTTGGTAGTTTGTTGTGCATAGATAGTACCTGTGGCAGAGCAGACGTACTCAGATAGTCTAAAGAGGACTGGATTCCTGCTGGTGACACGATGCAAGCTTACGTGCCCCCAAACATGATGACAGCCATCTCCCCAGACCCTCCAGCTCTGGCTGCAAGCGAGCAAAGCAGGGTCCCTAGAGTGGATACCTCCAGGGTCCACGGAAGGACCTTAAGAGGACATGCTGATGACCTAGATTCTTTCAGGCAGAAGTTCAGGTGGTTCTGTTACTCACAAGAAGAAGGACCCAGAAAAACCCTGAATCAACTCTGGGAGCTCTGCAAGCAATGGCTGAGACCAGACATTCACACCAAAGAGCAGATCTTAGAGTTCTTAGTGTTCGAGCAGTTCCTGAGGGTTTTGCCTGGAGAGATGAGGGTCTGGGTGAATTCTCAGCGCCCTGAGAGTAGTATGGAGGTGGTAACCCTGGTAGAAGATTTGAACCAAACACTTGAAGAAAGGGAAGGTGAGAGTTACAGGTGGAGAGTGGGGGTGGGGGGAGGGTGGGAAAGGAATCCCCTAAGGTTTGAAGTAAATCTCTCAAAGGAAGCAATACTGCTGAGATTGAAAATTAAGAATTAAAACTATATATTCAAAGATGAGGTAGTCATTTAAGACAGTGGTTCTCAACCTGTGGGTCGACATCCCTTTGTGGGTTGTATATCATAGGGGTTGCATATCAGATATCCTGCACATCAGATATTTACATTATGATTCATAACAGTAGCAACGTTACAGTTATAAAGTAACAACGAAAATAATTTTATGGTTGAGGGTCACCACACCATGAGGAACTATTAAAGGGTCACAGCATTAGGAAGGTGGAGAACCACTGATTTAAGGGAAACATTCCATTTCACAGATTACTTAAATCAGTTCTGCATTGTCGGGTCTCTTAGAGGCCCTAATCTTGAGAAATCAGCATGTTGCAGTGATAAATCAGAGAGCAGACAGCCCACATCTTCGGCACACCAGGTGCCTGTGTGACCACAAACTGAATTGGTGGTGGTAAACAGTACTTCCTCATAGCTATCTTCGAGCTCGTGGTAGAATCCATTCTGTTCACTGCTTCTCCAAAATTCTGGCCTCTGTGTGGAGGCTCCTGTGATGAAGGATCCATTGCTAGCAGCAATCTGTAAGAAAGAACAATCTTAAGTTGATCCTCTTACGTCTTATTATTCCCCTTATCTGAAAATGAATCATCATCTAAGGATGTTCAGTGTGCTTAGTCACTGAATTCAGGCTCCTGCTGGAGTCTTGACCCAGTCTCCCACCCCTAAGATCTCAGTGAGCTCACCCAGGGCCCCACCCTGTGCTGCTTCCGCTTAAACACACAATAGAGTTTTCTTGCTTCTTAAGTATTATCCTTAGGAATCAGCCGGCAATCCCAGAGGCACAGTCGAGGGTTTTTTTGCTTTGTTTTGTTTTTGCCAGATTAGTGCCTTTGCTCAATAAACAAAGCTGTAAGTAACATCTGTAAGTTCAATAAACAGCTGTAAGTAACATTTGAGCAAAGCTGGTTTATCTTGATATATCTTATATATTAGAAATATTTTTAAACTCTTTATTGTACAAAGTAAGTATTTTACAGCTAAGGGTCTGTGGAAGGAAGAAACTCAGTTTTTGTGGACTCAGGAACTGGAAAGATATTTTGATGAAATAGTGGGGTAAAGCCTATTTTCTATCTCTGGTGGTTCTGTTTTAAAGAGAAGAAAAACACTGATTTCTGAACTCTCTTCCAGAGAGATGAAATAGATGTTTGAGTTTTCATCCCTCCTTGGCCTGCAGCCCCTATAACCCTTGTCATTTCCCAAGTGACTAGAGCAATAAATGCCTCTTTATTAAAATATTTGTCCTTTCCTCCTTGGTTCCTGAAGCCTGTTCCAGAACCCTCGATAGATGTAAAAGTGAAAGACAGTTGTCTTGTCATTTAGCATAGGCCCCTTGTGGCCATGCCTGAATTTAATGAGATGATATTTGGAATGTCCAGAAGTAACCACCCATGGAGGCTGATTTCCAATGCAGCTGTAGAGGGATGGCACTCTCAGCCCCCACCTCTAGAGAGGAGAGGGGCTGAAAGTTGAGATGATCACCAATGATGTCATGAGTCATGCCTACATGATGATACTGTCTTACAGAAAGCTGGACGTATGGGGATCCTGGAGGGTGGTACACCTGAAGAGGGCATGGCGAGAGTGTCTATCTAGGCGTACCCAGGCTGTGACTAAGTTTAGAAGCTCTGAACCTTTCTCTCTAGGCTTTGCCCTGTGCAGCTTTTTCATCTGGCTGTTCATTGTATCCTTTCTAATAACCTTTATAATTAATAGACAAATAAACGCTTCCTGTGAGCCATTCTAGCAAATTAATCCAACCCAAGCGAGGGGGTTGTGGTGAGTTCTGACTTCATACAAAGAATGGAGCTGAAAGACCAGATTGATTTTTTTTTTTCCCTTCCCCAGATCTTAGCACTCAAGATTCTGCTGTTTGCAAAGCGGAAGATTTGGGAGAAGAGGAGATGGTGGCTGTTCCTCCAAACACGGAGCCACGTGTGAGTTCTCTGTCGCTGCTTTTTATTCTTCAGTGGAAACTGAGCTATTAGTGAGGAAAATGAAGATACAAAATCAACCAAAACAACCTGTAGGTCACTGTTTACTTGCTGTTTATTGGGTTCACGGACCATAACATAATGCTGAGGCTAACCAAAATTACTTAAGGCCCGTGAGATGGCTGGGTGATGAAGGCTCCTGCAGCTGAGACTGATGACCTAAGTTCAGTCCCCAGGTCCAACATGGTGGAAGGAAAGAACCAACTCCAGCAGGACGTCCTCTGACCTCCACAGGCATTCTGTATCACACTTATTACCACCGTCACCCCCAAAATGTGTTTTGCAGGGGAAGCATTTACCAAAACCCAAAAGTTACTCTGGACAAAATGAGTCAGGTAGAAATAGAATTGTATTTCCCTAATATGGTAAAGAACATCTCCACCTGGGTAGAATTGGGAGATTAAAAAAGCAGGGCTCACAATGTAAGCAACAAGACCAGTGTTTCCTGACCATGGCAGTCGACCAAGTGAAATGAGGCAGAAATAAGATGGAAGTGTGAGTGTGAGAGACAAAGGCATATTATTACAGACTATGTTACTGTCGGTTTGGGAGGCCCTGGGATCAACTGAGTAAGACTAGAACTCATGCAGTAGCTGGGAAAAACAACCGGTTACGGATCAGTAAGTTTCCAGTACTAGTAATCACCAGTTAGGAAAAAAATTACAGTAACAAGTAGTAGTTCTCCAGTAGAGCGATAATGAGCTCCAGGGGTAGGTCTGCTTCCGGGTTCCTGGAACTTATGAATATTATTTGCCGGAAGAAAAATCATTCATTGCAAGTGTAGTTAAGCTATGGGCTTTAAGATGACGAATGGGGGCTACTGAAATTGGAAAGATGGTGGTGGTGTGAGCCTTTAATCAGTCTAGCACTCAGGAGGCAGAGGCAGGAGATCTCTGAGTTCAAGGCCAGCCAGGGAAACACTGTTCTGAAATAGTAATAATAATAATAATAATATAAAATTGGAAAGTTCCTGAGTCAAGATGGTTGGTTTCAAGCCAGTGTGGATTCCAAACAAGTCTCAAAGGAAAAGAAAAAAAAGTGACTTTAATGAGTTAGTATACTTGTTTGTGAATGTGGCATACTTGTAAGCATGAGTATATTACTGAACCAGATTCTCTTTGAGTGTACATTTTAAAATATTGCTGCACTCAGGTGTGGCAGTGTGCACCTGTAATCCAGTACTAGAGATGCTGAAGCAGGAGGATCTTGTATGAGTTTGAGGCCAGCCTGGGCTGAAGAGAGAAACAGTCCCTGAGTAATAACAAGCATTGCTACTTCATGTGAATAAAGTTTGTAACACAGCAGCTATCATGTATTTAACTATTACCTGGAGTTAGCTTACAGTCTACAGATTTGAGGATGGGAATGTCAATTCATACCCTCATTTATGATTTTCTTTTTAATCTTAGGAGTTAATGTGTTGGGGTTAACTTGATCAGTGTTAACAATTTAGAGAGGTCTTGTACAGTCGATATTTAATGCTAGATTCTTAAGTGGGAAAGGTCAGAACTGTACAGTACCCTTGTTCTATATTTCTTATAATAGTTGTATGGACTCTGAAACTCTCCAAGCCTCGACTGGAGAAATGGCTTAGCTGTTAAGAGCACTGGCTGTTCTTGCAAAGGACTCCAGTTCAGTTCCCAGCACCTACATGGCAGGTTACAACTGTCCTCCACTCCAATTCCAGAGGATCCAACACCCTCTCCTGGCCTCTAGAAGCACAAGTCATACATGCTGTATACATACATATGCACAGGCAGAACATTCACATACATAAAAATAATGAATCTTTAAAAAATAAACAAATAAAACATTTGCCAGACCTGGTTGGGCATGAAGCTGTAATCCCAGCTACTTGGGAGGCTGAGGCAGGGGGAACTCAAGTTTAGAACTTTGTTAAGCAACTTAGTGATAAACTATCTTGAAATCAAAAGTAAAAAAGGTTGAAGATGACAGAGCACTTCTCTAGCATACACCAGGCCCTGAGTTCAATTCCCAGCAAAACAAATACACACACAGACAGCTTGGACACAGACTGCTTATATCCTAACCACTTCTCTGAACCCTTAAGGTCTGTTGGGAACTAATGCAATGCAAAGATGCTGTGCTTGGTCTTTTAGGAACCTGTAACATTTGAGGATGTGTCTGTGGACTTTACCAGAGGAGAGTGGAAGATGCTGGAGTCATCTCAAAGGGAGCTGTATAAGGAAGTGCTGCTGGAAACCTTGAAGAACCTAGAATTTTTGGGTAAGACATCTTCTCTTCAGGATCTGGCATCTAAGAGGGTAGTGGCTTCATCCCCTGTATCATCTGGAAGATAATGTCGTGTGACTGTTTTAGCTGTATCTGCTGGGCATCCAGGACCTACCATGACTATTCCTAAAAATGGACTCTGAAAGTGTACTTTCTGTGATTTTTTTTTTCCTCCTAAGAAAGCTTTTGCTTCATTGATTGGAAATGTGGAACATAATTTTGTTATCCAAAATGCCCTCCCCTCCTTCCTCCTTGGATTCCTCCTCTGTATTTGATGACGTCTTTATCTTCCTTAGGAAAACAGGCTAAATCCGAATGCTAGGTCGTCTTTGTTCTATGTGTAAACAATCATTTTCTTTTCTCTGAGCAGGCCTTCCAGTTTCCAAATTTGAATTGATTTCCCAGCTGAAGTGGGTTAAGTTGCCAAGGGTACTGGAAAAAGAAATCTCAGAAGGCCCCAGACCAGGTGAGTTGGTAAAAGGTAAGAAGGAAATGAAAACCATGGGGGGAAAAAAATCTTTGAACTACTGGGTGGATGGAATGCTAGAATATAAAGTTGACTGATTAGAAGAGAGCCTTCATCTTCCTGGAATCTTCATTTTAATGATGACAATATTTGTTTGGGTCTTCCGAAAAGTAGATGCCAAGATGTGACTCCCCAAACTGGAGATTTGTTGGGAGAAATCAAGAAATATGGAGGAGGAGTTTGCATTTCTGTGAGAGCATGGTGCAGGCAGGTGAAGCCTCTGAGTGAGAGAGAAGGAAGGATCTTAAGCTGAAGATGGTTTATAAAGTTTAGGTAAAGCAAAGAGGAGGCCTAGGGCAACAGTCCCATGAGAGGGACTCCACATTTCACAGAAACGGTTCCGGAGTGTCTGTGTACTTCACCATTGACCGTGAGAGGTGAATGGTGTCAGTGTGTATCAGTGTGTGTGTCAGTGGCCCTGATGTGAATGCAGCAGCAGGGGCGGACAGACAGTCTCCCCACAGGAGATCTGAGAAGCACATTATGGACACTTGAAAAACCAATTATCGCCGGGCGGTGGTGGCGCACGCCTTTCATCCCAGCACTCGGGAGGCAGAGGCAGGTGGATCTCTGTGAGTTCGAGGCCAGCCTGGACTACCAAGTGAGTTCCAGGAAAGGCACAAAGCTACAGAGAAACCCTGCCTTGAAAAAAAACCAAAAAAAAAAAAAAACCAATTATCAAGACAAGTGTGTTAGTAACTGAGTGCAGGCCATACGAATGATACATAAAAGAAATTGTGGAAGCTTGTGGGATTATAGACGTAACAATGGTTTGTTTCTAGATGCCTTTTTTACGTTAATGAGTGCAAAACTGGTACATGTTCAGTAGAAACTCTACTTGACCGGCAGTGTGTGGTCTGCTACTCTCTTGCACTGGACAGCAGTGTCACCCAGTACAGTCACGCTCATGTGACCCCATGCTTCATAGCCCCAGAGTATGATGGGTGTGTTGAATACATTTTTACTTAGGGTATTTTCAACTCACAATGAATTTACCAAGACATAATTCCATTGTAAATCAAGGAGCATCTGTATAAAGGAACAATAACCGAATTAGCATTTGAACTTTTTATCTCAAAAGGTAAGTGGGAATTCAACCAGTAAACATGTAAAATAGTTCCATTTTTGTTAGTAAAATGTTCATATGTTTAAATGTATAGGTTAAATATTTATGTATTTTTAACATCTGGAAAATATTTATGTTAATAGTTATGTTAGCTTTTATGTTAACCTTCGATGGATTAGGTTTCTGTTCCTTTATCTTTCTCTGCATCTTCCTAAAATTTTAAAATAACTACATTTAATATATATTTTAAGTATAAAAATGCCATTACATATATTAGTACCTTTATTCTTTAATTGAATTTTCTAAAGCATTTTTTAGTCAGTCTCTCAGCTGTTTCCATTATAATTACATAAATAAAAAAACAATCACTTTATTATGTTTAAGTAACAATTTAGAGATTCATCCCCAAAACCTGTTTTTACATTGTTTTGCAGTTAAAAAGCCATTGACATGAAGAGAAAGACAGACTTAATAATCATTGAACTTACACAAATTAATAATGAGCTAGCAGTACATAATTTAGAAGAAATGAACAAGCAACTTGTACAGACAACTGACAAAATTAAAAATGTTAATGGCTTGGGAACATGAAAAAGTTCAGACTTAGTCACTAATGGGACTATCCATTTAAAGCAACAATACTGTTACTAATTGACTATGTAGATCATTGATTAGAGGTAAATATTGAGGCATTTTATTCCTTAAGTATTATGTAAAAGTTAAACACATACAGACACAAACACACACTGGACCTGAACCCAGTGTCTCAGGCATGCTAAGCATACATTTTACCACTGAACTATACCCCTAACTGTGGAGACATAATTTGATAAACATTCAATAAATTATATAGGATGGATTATCATGTAACTGATTAAAATTATCATTTTCAGCTGGGCGGTAGTAGCACATGCCTTTAATCCCAGTACTCAGGAGGCAGAGGCAGGTGAATCTCTGTGAGTTCAAGCCCAGCCTTGTCTATAAAGTGAATTCCAGGACAGCCAGAGCTATTACACAAAGGAACCCTGTCTTAAAAAAAAAATCATTTTCAAAATTTACCAATGATCTTGGAAATATAAAAGAAAAATAACAATACATGGTAACTTTTTATATTCTAAACTATATGGAAAAATTTACATAACTTGTGAGTAATAGGATCTTGAGTTTTATAATTACCTATTAAAACAATTAGGAAGATGATTATGTGGTTCCCCCCCCCCCTTTTGGTTTTTGAGACAGGGTTTCTCTGTGTAGCCCTGGCTGTCCTGGGACTGGCTCTATAGACCAGGCTGGCCTTGAACTTAGAGATCTGCCTACCTCTACCTCCCAAGTGCTGGGATTAAAGGTGTACACCACCACTGCCCTACTGATTACGTGATTTTACGATTAACCAGGGGAGATGTCTTAATAGGTAAAATGCTTGCTATTCAAGAATAGAGAACCAGGTTAGAATCTCCAGGACCTGTGAAAAAAGCTAAGAATGAACTTTATGCCTATAATCCCAGCCTTGCAGTAGACACTGGTAGATTTTAGACTACTATTGCCTAGCCACACTAGCTGAAACAGTGTGAGCTTTTGGCTCAGTGAAAGACCTGTATTTAAAAAAAAAAAAAAATGGAGAGTGAGCCAGGCAGTGGTGGTGTACACCTTTAATCCCAGTACTTGGGGAGGCAGAGGCAGGTGAATCTCTGGGTTCAAGGCCAGCCTGGTCTACATATTGAGTTCCAGGACAGTCAGAGCTACAAAGAGAAACCTTGTCTTGAGGGTGATGTGTGAGGGGGTGGAGAATGATAGAAGATACCCAACATCCTCTTCTGGTCTCTACATGTATGTACGTGAGTATGTGCATTCCCACATATGCACATACCAGGAGGGACACTAAATAGTGGGGAAAGCCAGCATGAATAATATACTTAATAAATGAATTCAAAGTTCTAAGAAAAACACAATATATAGTTTGGGGGAAAGCTCCATGTTAAGTACCAGACTTTGAACCTTTGAGCCTGTCAGACTTATTAAAATGCGCTGGAGCATTGCATTTTAGGTATTAGGTTTTAAAATTCAAAGAATAGGATTAAGGGGACAGTGATCTAGAAAGAACAATAAATAGATGTCTGATTAAAATGTTTCAGGAGGGCTGGACAGATGGCTTAGTTGTTAAGAGCACTGGCTGCTCTTCCAGAGGACCTAGGTTCAATTCCCAGCACCCACATGGCAGCTCACCACTGCCTGTAATTGCAACTCCAGGAGTTCTGAAACCTTCACACAAACAGGCATGCAGGCAAAAACACCAATGCACATAAAATAAAAAATAAAATAAATAATTAAAAAATAAAAACAAAAATAATGTCTTCAGGATTGTTAGGGCCAGATTGTGGTGATGTTTAAAATCTTATCATAGGTGACACTGTGTTCGTGAAGTGATTGGGATTTTCCATAAAAATTAATGGCATTTGCCTGCTTTGAGGAGTGGCTGTATAATATGGGGATCAAATTAAAATATGGCTTTAGGGTCTGGAGAGATGCTTCAGCGGTTAGGACTGGCTATCCTACCAGAGGATGTGGGTTCCCAGCACCCACATGACAGCTCACAACCATCTGTAAATCCAGTTTTCTGGCCTCCACAAACACAGCATACATGCATGTAGTGCACAGGCAAAACACTCATTCAAAATAATACAAAGAATTTAAAATATGCCTTTTACTACTTACAATACATGTGACTTTGAACAAGCTTCTGACACTGTGTGTCCCATAAAGTACAAGATGTACTTCATCAGGCTGTTGTGAGGACTGAGTGAAACCATGCAAATAAAGTGCTCATCATGGAACCAGACATTTGGTAATCGTATAAAGATAAATTTTGGGTATAGAGAAAATAAGTAAGTTTGACCTTGGTACAGAAATTGGAAAGAAGAGTAAAAATCTGAAACTTTCCTTACATAAAGCATCAGCTTTTCATTTTTTACAATATTTTCCTAGCCTGTCTGTTCATCTTGCTTTCCTATATTATATCTTGCCTATTTTATAAAGCTGTAATTGATAACTAAGCTATATCTCTTAAAATTATTACTGTGTTCCTATATCAGTCTCAAATATCACAGCTTCCTTTATTGAAAATGGGAAATACTTGCTTTGTTATCTCTTCTAGAAGCTGAGTCTAGAAGTGAATTGGATGCCTTTATGGAAGACTTCACTTTAGAGAAAACAGTAGAATACTGCTTCAGTGATGATGGTTATGGCTTGAAGGCAGAATTCCAGAAACGACATGGCAAATCCAAGAAAGATCATAGCAAGCACAGTAGCCATCAGAGTAAAGAAACTCCCTCTGGAAAGAATTCCAAACAAACTTCTGACACAATCAAACATCGGAGCACCTGCTTAACAAAGAAGTCTCAGAGGTCTAAGGAAGGCAAGAAACCCTACATCTTTCATTCAGATCTTGTGAACCGCAAAGAACACAGTGTAGTAAAGTTAAGGAAATGCAGTGGAAATGAGAAAGACTCACGTCACTCTTCATCTCTTAGTGACCATAAGAGACAACCAAGAATTGGTTCGTTGAGTAAGACCCAGAAGTGTAGTAAGTGTGGGGTAGCCTTTACTCAAAGCTCATGGTATCGTAGTAAAACCTCTCAATGTGAAAAATGCCAGAAGAATTTATTTCAAGGTGAAACCTCAAATAAAGACAAAGGACCCGAAACTGAAGAGCCCAGTAAGTGTAAAAAATGTGGGAAAGCTCTTGGCTATAGTTCAAAACTCTCTGTGTGTGTTGAGTGTAGAAAAGCTCACAGAGCTAGCCCATCAGTTAAACCACATAAAAAAACTAACAAAAAAGGAAAGTCTTACAAGTGTGATGAGTGTGGAAAAAGTTTTTCTGGTTTAAACGCTGTCGATATACATCGAAGAACTCATACTGGAGAAAAGCCCTATGAATGTAAACACTGTGGGAGATCCTTCAATGACTACTCATCATATTGTCAACACCAGAGAATTCATACTGGAGAGAAACCATATAAGTGTAATGAGTGTGATAAATCCTTCACTCATAGCTCCTCTCTTTCAAAGCATCAAAGGATACACACTGGAGAGAAGCCCTATAAGTGTAAGGATTGTGGAAAAGCCTTTAGACAGAATTCTTGCCTTACCAGACATCAGAGAACGCACACTGGAGAAAAACCATATGTGTGTAAGGATTGTGGATCATCTTTTAGCCTTTTTAGTACGATCATCTATCATCAGAGACTTCATGCAGGAGAAAAACCTTACAAATGTACCCACTGTGATAAAGCCTTCCCTACTCATTCCCGCCTCAGTCGTCACTTGAGATGTCACACTGGTGAAAAACCATACAAATGTAAAGAATGTGGGAAGACTTTCAGACAGAGTTCATCCCTTAATTTACATCTCCGAAGTCATACTGGAGAGAAACCCTACAAATGTGATTATTGTGGAGCAACCTTTACTCGGAGCACAATCCTTATTGAACATGTAAAAACTCATACTGGCGCACAATATGAATGTAAAAAGTGTGGTAAGAAATCTAAGAGTCGGTCAGCCCATCTTAAACATCAGTGTACTGAGTAATTCTGGGACTGCAGTGAGTGGAGGGTAGGTGAGTTCAGATTGTGCCCTTATTTAAACACTTGACATGTAAACTACCCACATCATTGACTAGAAGCATCAGCTTCAATGGGTTTACAAGTAGGAATAGCCTTCTTCCCCCTTGGTCTCTTCTTGAGGGTGGCCAGTGTTGATTAGAGTTGGTAAAGTTAGGTTGACGTGAAGAAAGCATGTGAAGAGAAATGATTCTGAAAAGCCAAACTTATGTTTGAAAGACTCTTCGGGGATTTCTCTCTTTGGCTTCCTTCCACAGCCATATAGTATAATGGAAAAGGACATGCCTGAACTTTAATAACATAGGCTCTATCCCCATTTGCCAACCAACCATTGTGTCACCCTAAACAAGTCATTTGGACCCTCTCAATTTTAGTTTCTTTACCAGTAGAGTGAAGAGATGACATTAATGATTTCTAAGTTTTCTTTTTATCTCATATTCTGATACTGCAGACAATAGTTTGAACATCTTTGACTTATTGGAATTGTCATGTCTGGTAGACGCTTACTCTCTTA
Organism: Peromyscus californicus insignis; assembly: GCF_007827085.1. Classification (NCBI taxonomy): domain Eukaryota; kingdom Metazoa; phylum Chordata; class Mammalia; order Rodentia; family Cricetidae; genus Peromyscus; species Peromyscus californicus. The sequence goes on along the minus strand of NW_026294573.1, from coordinate 88,834,562 downwards.
CAGAATTGTGGACTTCTAGATTAGGGAGAATATGGAATGTTCGATGTAGGGTACCTAGAATGTGATAAACAGACAAGTCAGGGAAGCTCAGTGGAGTTTGCTTTCAGGGAATGTTCAAATTTGCACAAATCTCCCCAATTATCTTTTGAGTTTTGCCTCAGTGGATTGAGAATTCAGAGAGCTTGTACCTGAGCCAACTCAGACATGAAAGTAACAGTCCTGGGAGAAAAACCAAAAGCAGCTGTTTTGGATGGATTATTCCCCCTGCAGCAAGCACAGGCCCTTGCACCACGGTGTCAGAATTCTGGGTGGCAAAAGTCACAAGATGCTAGATTGAATCAGATTGGGTCCTTAGATGTGTTCTAGTTGGTTTGTAGGGTCGGGTATGTATGTACACACAGTTTTCACTCTTTGGAAATAATGAATTTTGTGTTTTAAAGAAAGTAGAGTTTGTGTTTAAAAATGTTCAGGAGCTGACCACATTAGCCTACTATGTCTATGGAGTTCTCACTGGTCCCGCATGTGGGTGCCACTTTAAATGCCAGGTTTCTCTTATACCTGGCTTTCTTAATGCAGGCATGTGATATTTTGTTGCCCCGCCATTTGAGAATACATACACTAAAATCTCAAGGGACCCCCACTGAGTACAAGTAAAATTCAGGAAAAGAACTCTTTTGTGAAATGAGACTTCATGGAGTGGACTATATGGGTATTGACGGGTTGATGGAAACTTAATTTCTAACTGAGAAAGGAATTCAAGACCCTGAATTAGTTTGGGTCTCAGATCATTAGATTCCAAAGGGACTTGATTGTGTTATAGAAAAAATTCCTGAAGTTGAAATTTGAGGCAATTCCTAGAGAGAGAACTAAGCCAGAACTATGGTTTTACAGGTATGAAGAATCTCCAGTGCTGATCTAAGACTCAGGAATATTTGCTGATGTGCAAATAGTTTGAAATGCTACCTCTTGGTATAAGGTTTTTGGTTTCTTCTGGATGGCTCCTTCCTCCTTATCCCAAAGTCTAAAAGAAAATCAGACAATATTTTGTGATAAATTGATCAGTATAGCTGTTGCCAAATGGACCAAGTAAACACATTCCTGACATCAAAGGAACATGGCTTGTAAGAATCACTCATATGGGATTAATAATTTTCAGAAATGATATATTTTATTGAAATCATTAATGAAATGTATAAAACAACTCTTGAGAAGAGATCTGTTCCAGGGTATTCGAGGGAATTTCACAAGAGGCTATTTTTATCCCAATCTCAGTTGGGGATTAGAAACAAAACTTATTTTTTTTTAACATTTTTATTAAAATATAGAACACATAGGCTTAAAAACCAAGATGATTCAGTGAGTTTTCATCAGTTCTAATGAAGTGCACATTCATTATCATAATCCATTTTTCAGAACATCACCCTATAAGAGCACCTATTGGATCCACCCATTTATACATAATTCCCACTCTCATCTCTGACCCCAAGTAAACACTAACCTACTTTGTATTTACAGAATGGCCTTTTCTAGTCTTTTATATTGGCCTTTGTTTCCCCGTTGACATCACGTTTTTAAGTTTATGCATGTTATAGCCTATGTGACTTCTTTCTATTAAAGTGTTATTTGTTGGTGTTTGTTGTTAAATGATAGTCTATCATATGGATACTTCATCCATTTGCCTGTGAGAGGACATTCTCTTCTTTCCCCCTAGGGGTTGGCTGCTAGGAACAACACTGTGAATATAACATAAGTCTGTGTAGACATTAACTTTGTTTTTCTTGGTAGACACCTATAGGTAGTTTCTGGGTCATGTAAATTTTTGTTTGACTTTTTAGGAAACTGCCAAATTGCTTTCCAGTGTGACTACATCACTTTAAATTCTTGCCAGCAGTGTGTGAATGTTCCATTTTCTTTACATCCGTGCCAATGTCTAAAAAATCTTAGTCATCCTGGTGAAATGGCATTTCCATATGCTTCTAATTTGCGTTTCCCTGACAACTCATGTCATCATTTGCCCATTACTCAGCCTTTCACATGTCTCCTTTGAGTCTTTCCAAATTCCTTATCTATGTAAAAGTCAGGATGATTGACTTATAACAAGTTCTTTATCTACACACAGTCCCTTATCCAGTGTGAACTTTCTATCACCGTGTGCTAGAAGGAAGCTACAAAACCACTGCAAAATACTTGGCAATGACTAATAATTGCCTGAAAGGCATTCAGTCTGGCCTAGTACCCATATACTGAAGTCTATTTTTAGATTGTTAGGTCATCTAAAGGCTTTAAATTTGTGACTTATGACTCCTCATAGAACTTTTCAGAGCTTTATTTAGCAATTTTTTTGTTTATAGTGATAAGTATTTTAATCAGCTCTATGACACATTTTAAAACAAAGTCCTTGTCCTTTAGAATGTTTTATAATGAGCTTCTATATAGAAATTTCTCTCAAGGCACAGGTTAAGACAGAGCCCCTGTCAGTGAATTTACTTTATTCTTTGTGCTTTAGAATTATTTCTGATATAAAATATGGATGCCATAAAATGTGCCATTTTGGTGGTCTTGGTCGAACGATTCTGCGGTGCTCATGTGCAGCCGTCATTCATTCCGAGCGCTTTCCCACCCTCCCACACTGAACTCCCTGAGAATTCCTTCTCCGCTTTCTTCTCCCGCAAGCTCCTGGGCGTCACACTTCTGTTTCCTTTCCACAGCTGGCTCTTGTTAGTTCCTCGCATCAATAACAATACAGTTCGTGTCTTTTCATGTCTGGCTCATCTCACTTGGCATGTAATATTTTCAGGCATTCAAGGAAGTCTTCAGTTGGATTTTCTAGCACAGGAAATCTTAAACTCCTGTGTCATCCAGGTAACATTGGTAAGAGGAACACAAGGTCATTACGTGTATTCTGTCTCGCTGGCTCCGTAACTTAGGCCCCTGCACATGCGTACTGAAGAGGTTGAGACTATGCACTGACTCGTCTTAGGGGTCTGCTTTTGGAAACGGAGTAAGAGCACTTACAGCACCAATCACACACTGTCATGAAGCAACGAGGACAAACTATCTCTTGCTTTAAAATGACGACCTACCTGGTCTTTAAACTCAGCTATAATTTTATCTTCTTGAGAGAAACTAATCTTTTTGGTTTTTGTTTTTTGTTTGTTTGTTTGTTTGTTTGTTTGTTTTGGTTTTTCGAGACAGGGTTTCTCTGTGTAGCTTTGCGCCTCTCCTGGAACTCGCTTTGGAGACCAGGCTGGCCTCGAACTCACAGAGATCCGCCTGGCTCTAACTCCCGAGTGCTGGGATTAAAGGCGTGCGCCACCACCACCAGGCTTTGTTTTTGTTTTTATCAGAGTTGAGGACCAAACCCAGGGCCTTGCACTTGCTAGGCAAGTGCTCTAGCACTGAGCTAAATCCCCAACCCTGAGAAACTAATCTGTTTAGCTGACATTCCCTAACAGATGGAGAAAAAAATACTGAATAAATCAGCAGTTTGAGATTTGAGGCAATGAATTGGCTTCTCTTTGTAAATTTGGGTGTTCTTTGAGACAATATAATCAAAGTTTTCCTTGGGCAGTGTCTTACACGGATCATCTAAAACTAAAACGTACTTAAATTTTCAAATTTTCAGTCAATTGATTTTTTGATAATAGAAATGTATATATTTTGTGAGAAATACGTGATCTGCTCCTGTTTACTCTGGGCAGAATTGTTAAATGGTGTCGTGTTTTCTGTTTTAGTGGGTATTTTTCAAACTGTCATTTTCTTCCAAAGTGTTTGAGTGAATTATAAGAGTTGGGTTTTCTTTTCTCTACCCACGGTTCTGTTTGCACGTGTGTGCATGTGCAAGAGTCGAGCTGCTGTGTCTCTGGCACGCTTACAATCTGAAACCTGTTCAAAGTCCTTAAAGGTATTTCGGTTAGAAATTTAGATTTCATGTAGTTAGTTTTTGTGGATTTTTTTTTTTTACTAAGTTGTTGAGCTGTAGATCTGCAATATCAGCACTGCCTACTGTGTTGTCTTTAATATTAGCACTGCCTACTGTGTTGTCTTTAATACTAGCACTGCCTACTGTGTTGTCTTTAATACTTGAACTTGGTAGCTTTTGTGTCTGCCGCTGCTGTTGCTGTAAATTGCAACTGGCTTTCATCAGTGAATGTGCACTAGACCCTCTTTTAGTCCCCTCTTTCCACTGTGCCACTTACAGTACGAGCTTCTGTGTCTGCACTGAATTCTGCCTTAGAAATATGCCTTTGACTAAAGTTTAAATATTTTTCCATGTATTTTTGCCTATAGAATAATCACAATTCCAATAAGAAGCACCTTGATTTATGGTTGATTATACATGTAATGCTCTGACTTGTGCTATCTGCATAACATGTTGACGTAATCTATTATGATATTTCATCTGTGCAGAGACGAATATCATTTGTTGGTTTATCAACGCTGACTAGATTGGTGACGTGTTCGTGTGTCACTGAAAAATGCACGCTCCTCTGCAATGCTAATAGTGTACTGTGCGGTGCAATAAAGTGAAGTATAGTTCTACTAAAACAATAAAGTTGTATTTAATACAGAATACCTCCTGCTCTGGGTTTTGTTTGGTTGGTTTTGTTTTTGTCGAAACAAGGTTTCTCTGGGTAACTGCCCTGGCTGTTCTGGAACTTGCTCTGTAAACCAGGCTGGCCTCGAACTCACAGAAATCTATCAGTCTCTGCCTTCTAAGTGCTGGACTCAAAGGCATGTGTTACCACCACCCAGCCCTGCTTTGGTTTTTAACTTTAGATTTTTTAAAATGTATTTGTGTGTGTACATAAATGTACCTGTCATGTCACGAGTGTGGAAGCAAGAAGACAATATGACAATTTTTACCTCTCAATAAAAATTCCCTCTCTCCCCCACCCTAACCCCTCCTCCACTGTTTCTCTTCAGAAACAGCAGGACTCCCATGGATATCAGCCAACCATAGTATATCAAGTTGCAGTGAGACCAGGCACCTCCTCTATTAAGGCTGGATGAGGCAATCTGGTAGGAGGAATGGGTCTCAAAAGCAGGCAACAGAGTCAGAGACGGGCCCCTGTTCTCACTGTTAAGAGTCCCACAAGAAGACCAAGTTACACAACTGTAACATATACTCAGAGGGCGAGGGTCAGTCCCATGCAGGCTCCCTGGTTGTCATTTCAATGTCTATGAGCCCAGGTTAGTTGGTTCTGTGGGTTTTCTAACGAACCCCTGAGACCACTGGATCCTACAATCGTTCCTCCTCTTCCACACGATTCCCCAAGATCTGCCTAATGTTTGGCTGTGGGTCTCTGCATCTGTTTCCATCAATTGCTTGGTAAGCCTCTCTGATGATATCTAGGCTAGGCACCAATCTATTAGTGTAGCAGAATATCATTAGGAATCATTTCACTGATTTTTCTTTTTTTGCCATGCCAGCGAGGGCTTGCCCAAGCCGCAGTAGCTCGGTTCAGTAAACGATGATTTCCCAGGCTGACCTTCAATGTTGCTGCCCTGCAACATTTTGTAATTTTGTAGCCATTTCCATCTTGACCATGTATGTGACCACCAAGTTCCAAGAGTCAAGGAAAGGGAGAAATACAATGATGCCCGTTGCTTTTCGACTCTGACCTAGTGCTGTGTCCTGCTCACCGTAGTCCTGGAAACCTGACTGGGGAGGTGAGGGACTGAAGAACGAACACATGAGTACAGAAAAGCTGGAGTCAGGTGGCCATGCCCGCTCTGCTGGAGCACCACCAACTACCACAGCACTGCAGAACCTCAGCATGTGTATAACGTACAGAGTAGGGAGGAGAGGTTAGCTCGTCTCAGGAGGAGGTCTCTCTAGGCCACCAGTCTCTGGTTGCCCTCATCCGGCAGGAGGAAGCAGCAATTGCTAGTGTGTGCACACACTGGTTAATAATTCATAAACACTCATACTTACACAGACTGTCACCATTCGCACTGGGACCGGAGAAAGGCTTTGCCATACCTCTGAACCTCGCCAGGGAAAGCTTTGCCGCTCTACTGGGTCTGAGGCACTTCGGCCCTGACATGGTCATGCCCATGTCAGACAATACACATTCAAGACTTCATCTGCACTTTCTACATTCAGTCAAGTCTTCCTCAGCTCCCCACAGCCTAGAAACAGCTTAGGGCCATTGGTCATACCTAGGTGACAAGGTGCTCCAGGGCACTACAGGGAGCTCACAGGGGTGTGTGTCCCAGGATACTTTTAACATCTGAGGGGCCTGGAGAGACTTTTCAAGTCAAAAGTCTATTTTTTAGTCCTCACAGTTGTTACATCTTACTTTCATATATTAATTAAAATGGAATTGCATCCCGTCCCCCTTCCCTTTCTTCCAACCAGCCCCTTGAAATCATTTTTCCTTGATCTCTCTCTACCTTAAGCCTGAAGACAGGGTTATCACTGAATCTAGAGCTTGCCTGTACTGCTCGTCTGGTTAGCCGGCTTGCTTCGGGGACTCCATGGTCGCTACCTCTTGCATGCTGGGATCACACATGAACCAACGTGCCTACCCGGCTTTTAAGTAGGTTCTGGGGATCCAAGTTCTCTAAGAGCAATTTACCCACTGAACATCTCCCGGTTCATAAAGCCCTTACTTGACAGTAAGAAACTAGTTTCTATTGTCCTTGTCTGAGCAAACCTATCTGGAGCCATCTGTCACCCCTACGCCCTCTCCTGCAGATGCTCCTTACTCCCCTCCAGCTAAGACTTCCTCTACCTGTCACTCCTTCTACTACTATGCTGCAGGCCTCAGGAAAACGTAATGGAATTCAGCTACTATCACAAAAGCTACTGCTTGGAAAGGTCAAGGACTTTTCCGAAGGTCAAGTCATGGCTTAAGAAGTCTTGGTGATATTTTAGCTTTTGTAAATATATTTGCCAATTCCTGCAATGATTTTCTTGTATGCTGTGCATGCTTCCAAAAACTTATAACAATGTATTTTATCTGAAATACCTGTCAAGCATCCAAGGCCAAATGATCGCCTGATTTAAGGCAAGTTAAGCTCAGACCTTCCATTCTCATACAGCCTTAGTGGTATTTGTACTAACATTATAGACTCCTAACATTTTACCTACCCACCTCTAGGAATGCAGTTTGAGCACATAAATTCCCTTTTTCTGATATATTAACCAATTTTAGCTCTTAGTTGACCTTCTCCTTTACCTCTCCCCTTTTGGGTTGTAAAAAAAAGCCTGATGGTCACTGTCTGAGGAAAATTCTTGTCTGCCTTTATGACCCTGTAGGAATTCAAGCCTGGTGAATTTGCTTTGGCTAGAGCACAGCTATTGTATGAGTAAATAACTGTAAACCTCAGAGACTGAGAGAGGATTTTGACTGGAGAACTAGAAGAACAAGATGGAAGATGAGGAAGAGCCAGATGGGGAAGAACAAGATGAGAAAGACCAAGATGGGGCAGAACTAAGATGAGAGAAGTAAGATAGAACTTAGAGGGGACAGCAGATCAATGCAGAGAGAAATCAGGCAAGAGAGGAGCTAGACACGAGAACAGAACTGAAGCTGTAGATAGGATTTTATCCCGGAGAAATAAAGCAGACGGACTAAGAGCTCGGTGTACTTAGATTCTTTCCCCAAAAATAACTGGCACTGTCTGGAGCTTCTCTTCTGGGCCCCTGGGAAGGAGATTGAGGCTGGTCCTTAATAATATTCGAGACTAGTCTACTTCCTACGTTGCTGTTTGCCTTGCCTTGTTTGGCTCCAACAGCCCCAGTAGGCCCCGAAACCAGACACTAGCTCTACTCTGGCTCCGACCTCCACATCAGCTGTATCACGCACCTCTTCAACCTGCCTGGGATCCAACTGGGTCTTTCATTCTCCTGTGCACACTATGCTCACCCTCCTTGGGACCACATATCTCCTAAGGGTGACACTCTGCATAGGCTGCCTGAATTTTGTTTTGTTTTTTTGTTTTTTGAGACAGAGTTTCTCTGTGTAGCTTTGGTTCCTGCCCTGAATCTCACTCTGTAGACCAGGCTGGCCTCGAACTCACAGAGGTCCGCCTGGCTCTGCCTTCTGAGTGCTGGGATTAAAGGCTGTGCTCCACCGCCGCCCCAGCTGTTCTTGGGTCCATGCTCCATTGTTCTGCTGTCTGAGTCCTCACCAGGCCACCCTCCTGTTCAAATGCCATCCATCCTCACTCTGCTTGGACTCCAGTGTGGGGCGTTTACCCAACCACCCCCACAGTTCCCCAGAGTTTTCTTGAGTGCAAGCAGCAGGAAATATTAGATAGAAGGATTTATTGCGGAGAATCTTGCGGAGATAAACAGATAGAAAATAAAGGATAGCCTCGAGAGGGCCTGGAACCTATTCCAACCGGCCCTGACTGTCTCTGCCCCAGGGTTTTTATAGAGACGCCAGTGGGTGGAGCAAAAGGCCTCCTCTCCCAGCACAGCCAAGTGCAGACCATCTCAGACACCTGCACTCAGGCCCGTGGTCCTAATCATCCTCTATGCGGACCTGCTGGGTAAAGCCACGAGGAACCCGAGAACGGGCTCCCACAGGTCCCCCTTTCTTAATATATAAAACATAACTATTAATGGCTTACAGCAATCTCCAAGCTGTTACACCTCCCAGTATGGGAGTAGAGGATGATATAGATGGCATTTCTCTTTTGAATTAGGTCCAAGGTGACTACAGCAGTCTTAGCTGCCTCAAGCCCTTTCTAAGCCAAAAACTCTTAAGGCGACTACAAACTAAGAATCCCTTAGCTTCATCATTACCATTAACAGGTTAACATAAATATTGCTATACATAGCCACAATTCTCTCAATCTTACAACTCAAAGCAAACTCTTAACAGAACCATTTGAATTAGCATATATGGTGCTATATATAGTTAACAATTTTCTCCGTCTTACAACTTTAACTCAATCATTTGAATTTTCTTGCTAACAGAACATAGGAAAAACTTCAATGTATTCACATCAAACTTAAATATTTTCTTAACTCCACAAAACCAGGGTGCATTAATATCAATAGGGTAAATATAATTTCTGCAAACATAATTCAATCTCATAACTCCTCCTTTTCTTTATAATTTAAGCAAAATCTCAAGCCTAATTAGAAAACCCAAACTTTTCCATTTAAACAGTTCCATTTATAACACAAAACCAGTTCTGTAAGTAATTTCATTTTTACATAAACAGTTCCACAAAACAATTCATGAATCACCAATTAATAAAGCATATATGCATACACAAAACTGCATCTTGATTCTAGGTAGAAATAATAAATTTCTTCATTTAAACAGTTCCATTTTTAACCCAATTCCAGAAAACAGTTCCTAGGTCATTATAAGTAAACTCAAAATTGTCCCATATCAATGAAATCTCTATTGTTCATTTCATTTCTTAAGTCTTAAAATTCAAACGATAAATTCTGGTACTAGCCTTCCAAATATGAAGAAATCCATAACCAAAATCTTTTTGTAGTTTTATCTCATTTTAAGTTCAAAAAGTTCAAACAAGAAATAAATTCTGGTATCAGGCTTTCATTTCCAAATGTGAAGAGACATTTTTCAACCAAAACTTTTTGCAGTTAACAATTTTTGTTCAAACAAGCATCTCTGAACTTATTCTCAAGCCAGAGACCTTTTTAGGTACAGTAGTATTCTAAACCGCACCATTTTTGATGTTAGCTCAGGTTTTTCTGTGTTGCATCGATTTTCCACGGATCTCAGCTGTGGATGCCTTGTTGTGCTGGTTCTGGCATCCGCCATTCTTAGCTTCTTAGCGGCTTCTGGAACTTTTGAAAACCGCTCAGACTGCCTGCTTTGCAGTCTTCTAGGACACTAACTTCTAGATCTCAGGTTTTTTCACCATATACATTAAGCATAGACTCACACTTAACATTTACACTTTTTTACAAACTCACATATAACAGTTTTTGCCTTGCAAAGCATTTAGACTCACATTCAACATTTACATGTTTTTACAAACTCATAACATTAACATCTACTTATTTATACTCCTTAAGGAAACTATAGAACTACTTTAGCAAATATATTTCTTATTACTTCTTATATATTTATGTTCATTCCATCTTATTTAAACTTACATTTACAACTAGCATCTTTACTTCTTACAAGCTTATTACTACATGTCTTAAGACTACATTACATACTTCTTGCAAGCTTATATTATTAAAGGATCTATAGATCTATTTTACAAACTTATATAGGGCTACCATTAGCATATATTTTACTCGGCAAACACCCAAAGATTTCTTAACACAGAGATCTAACAAGAGAATAATTTCTACAAACTCACATATCTTATTTTCATCTTTTTCTATTTCTTACTCTTAATTATTATCACTATCTCTATTAGAAAGATTCTCTTAACTAGACAGGAAGTACGTACATCATTTCTAAAGTTTAGAGTTTATAGTCAGCTTTGTTATAAAGCACTGGGATTTAGTGAGTGTTGTTGTTATAGAATTATGATAGTTGTTGCTAGGGGACTGTAACATTCTCGGGAGGAAGCCACACTCCAAAGTTGCCAGTTCTCTCAGCCATTCTGGACCAGCAGAGATACACTGTCAGCGGTAGACAGTTTTTAACTAGAGACTATCCCTTCACCCAAATTCATAATAGTTCCCCTAAGTACTTCAATTCAGACAAACGTTTCTATTACAGCAGTACTTTTGGTTTGTTCTACCGAAAAACTTCACTTCACGCTGAGGGCAAAATTACCATATTTAGCTGCTGTAAAGCTCTTCACCAAATACTGCACAGCTATTAGGTGATATAAAGTATTTTTCTAAAGGAGCTAGTAAAGCCAAAAGTGGCACAGCTCCGAACTGTATTTAGTATTTTCACTTCATTAGCTTTAACTCCTGAGGTTATTAGCAGCTGTAATATTTAGCACTGATTTTTTATAAGGAACTTTCAGGTGAAGGAACTCTTTTGTAAGACAGCTAGATTTTCTGAAGTTTGTTTCCCATCTATAAAGTAGTCATTTCTTTTTGAATGCCTGTTTCTTATCCCCTTAATTAGATTTGCAAAGGAATCACTCGTTGCAGGCTGTTTGTTCAAGAGGTAAATAATTTTTAATTTCACATAAGTTTCTTCATATCTTAGACAACATTCAGTGTATAAACTGCTCTCTCTTGCTTTAAGGATTTTAAAGTGGCTTGTTTGCTCTTATAGGTAGCTTTTTGTCATCCAACTACCGTAAAAATTTTGCACAGCTATTAGGGTAAATAAGGCATTTTACCAATGGAGCCCCAAACCGCGAAGCACCTAGTTCCATATCCTTTCAATTTTTCCAATGGAACTGACACAAACTCTTAGATGATTTTCCTCCTTATTCTTTTAAAAGCTGTATTTTAAGTTTACCATGAACGTATTTTCGAGCTGACAATTTGTGTTTCAGGGCAATGTCGCCATCTTTAGCGGAAAAACTACCTTGCCCAGAATGCATTTCCCTTATATCAGTCCATAATAGTATCAGTCCCTTATATCAGTCCTTTATATCATTTCCCTTATATCAGTCATTTCCCATAGTTCTTTTTGGGTCTGAGAGTCAACTGGTTCTCTTTTACCAGACTTGCTTACAAATTCTTGCCCGGGAGGTATGAACAAAGTTTTTTGCTTTTGCAACGGGAGATTTGAACAAGCATTTTACATTTTCAATTATGGGACATTGGGAGGTTTCTGGTCTCTCCTCAGCTGGCTTCAACAGGTGTCTCTCCTTCATTTGACACTGGCCCCCAAATCAGAACTGCACCTGCCTCGTTAGTGCGCATTGAGGCTGGCATTTCTGATAGCAACTTTCCTTGGGGCTTGTGCTTGCCTTAGCCAGTCAGTGAAAAACATTCACAACAGCTTTTCCATAGCTCCTTCAGAGAGATTTTCTCCCACTGATCTCATTTTGCTTGTTCCTTCCCCCCCAGATGTAGAGCTTCAGGTATCTGTCTGCAGCTCTGTTCCTCTGCTAGCTGCTTTTGGAGGTAGGGGTTTTCTTCCTCCCCCCGAATCTGCCTCAAATTCTAGCAGCTTTTTCAGGTCACACATTTTCTGGGGAGGATTATGTCCCTTCTGTTTCTTCGGAGTCTTTTTCCCAGACAGTTCCCAGTTTGGTCTCAGTTTGTCCCCTCTACCCCAGAAACAGTTTCCGACACTACAGTGGCGGCTTTCCCTGCTCCTGAAGGTAGGGGCTTTTTGTCCGTTTGTTTTCGGGGTCTGTGTGGTTTGCATAGAGACTGAAAATCTAACAAGGGAGGTTTTTGCCATTTCTAAACTCCCATTAGGACAGGTGTTTTCCCTTATCAGGCCTTCACCTGGCCCAGTCCCCGAGTGGGTTGTGTTTGCTTGTCTGGGTGCTCAAGGACAGAGTTTATGCCAGAGGCAATCACTCCTTAGGGCTACACTCCCCCTCATCTCATTGGGAGTCAGTTGAAACAAAGCTTTTCTCAAAGAGGTGCTTTCTCTGACAGAAAAGAAAGCTTTACTCCTGGATAGTTCTGTTCTGCCCTGGCTGGGCTCTTTCCCCAGACAGCGTTCTGACTCAGCAGCACAACTGCTTCAGACACAGTTCAGCTTTACTGTTTTCCCAGAAAGGTCCTTACTCTGATAGGAAAGCTTTTTCTCTTCTTTTTGCAGCTGTGGACCTATCAACCGGGACTTGTAGGAAAGCTGGCAACTGTGCCATTCCCACTGGCTTTAGCTTTGTTCATTGGCAATCTTCCCCTGGGTCCTGCACCTTCCTGCCTCAGCTCTGTGCTCCTGGAAGTTTACAACTGCAGGAACCCTAGTATCCCCGAAATGCACTCCAACTCAGAGATGCTGGCCAGTTGCCTCTGGGTTTTTGGTCAGAAGCGAGGATACAATGCTAACAGTTTGCATTGCTTCAGGGGATCTTTGCATTAGGACGATTAGGAGCACCTTTTCTTTCTGAAAAACTCAAACAAAACCCTTGATGCCTCAGCTCGGCTATAACTGAAAAGCTTGGCATTTTTGCTTTTCTCAGGTAAAGTTTCTGGCCCTTTTGGGCTCTCTGTAGCTCTTTACCCACACTCTCCCAAGTGTTTCCCTCAGGGGACTCTGACCCACTGCCTTTTACCAGCTTGAAGAGACAGAGCTTAGAGGTTTTTAGGAACTTGTCCTTGTCTCCTGCATTGCAGGGAGGATTTTTAAAGCTTGAAAGACAACTTAGAGAGGTTTTGCTGTCTTAAGAGGTTTGCTGTTTTCCCTTAGAGCTAATCACAGGTGGTCCCCATACTAATATCTTCAGGTGATTCTAATTTTTGCCCTTCTGAGAAAGTTAAAGGCTTTAGTTTTTAAGAGCTTTTGAGAAAGATGAAGGCTTTTTAGAGAGTTTTTTCCCCCCAAATTTTCCAAGAAAAGCTTTATAGTTTAAGAGAAAGATTTTTTTCCCCCTAGGAGAAAGAAAGACCAACTTTTCCCAAAACTTCCCAACTTTAAACTTTGGCTTTTTACATCCCCATTTTTGCCTCAGGGAGAAATCACTTTCTCCTGCCGCTTGGACTTAGCATTTCAGCTGTCCCCAGGTCAAAAGCTTCCATAGGAAACTTTTTCTTCCCCATAAGCTCAGAGAAGAGCTTTTTTACTACCCGTAAAGCCCAAAGAAAGATATTTTCCCCCAGTTTGCATTCAGAGCCCTCAAAGTTAGAAAATTGAAGAGTTTTTCTGTCTAGTTGCCTTACTTATTTTTTCTACACAATCTTACACTTCTAAGTTTTTCCTACACTATTTTACTACCCTATGCCTTATACTTATTTTTTCACAGATAGAAATTGAGAAAGCGATACAAGATAGAAAATTTTGACAGAAGAGAATTTCGCTGCAGCATCGGACATCCTCCCAGTCCGCTTTCCTTTTCTCTCGAGGATAAAACCCCTGCCTCTCAATAATATATATGAAATATATATTTTCCATAACACCGGCATGCCTTATCCACTGGCAGGGCTGACTCAGCACTTTCGCCAAAAACTCTGTAAGAAAACTATTATTTTCCTTTATCTTTAGTCCCTATTACTTTGTCTTTAGTCCCTGTTCATTTGTCTTTAGTCCCCCCTTTTTTTTCTTTAGTCCCCTTTTTTTCTTTTTTCTTTAGTCCCTGTTCATGGCGCCATTCTGTGGGGCGTTTACCCAACCACCCCCACAGTTCCCCAGAGTTTTCTTGAGTGCGAGCAGCAGGAAATATTAGATAGAAGGATTTATTGCGGAGAATATCGCGGAGATAAACAGATAGAAAATAAAGGATAGCCTCGAGAGGGCCTGGAACCTATTCCAACGGGCCCTGACTGTCTCTGCCCCAGGGTTTTTATAGAGACGCCAGTGGGTGGAGCAAAAGACCTCCTCCCCTAGCACAGCCAAGTGCAGCCCATCTCAGACACCTGCACTCAGGCCCGTGGTCCTAATCATCCTCTATGCGGACCTGCTGGGTAAAGCCACGAGGAACCCGAGAACGGGCTCCCACACTCCAGTACCTTCATCATGCCACTTCCCCCCCCCCCACACACACACCGATGGCTTCCTCATCCTTAGGCTTGGAGAACCCCACTGACACAAGGAGCCCTCTTCATTTGGTCCAATCACTTGGTTTAGGATTCCGAGTCTCTTCATTAAGCCACAATTCACTCCCAGCCCAGCCCACCCTACTCTCTGACTCTGTATCCCGGGCAACCGACCTCCATCAATAAGTTCAGTCTGCTCCGGGCCATGGGGCTTCTCCACTCCAACCCCCAGCAGCCAGGCACCTGTTGTCCCAATTCTTTTTTTTTTTTTTTTTGCTTTTTAAGCCTACAGCACCCGGTATTCCCAGGCGGTCTCCCATCCAAGTACTAACCAGGCCCGACCCTGCTTAGCTTCCGAGATCAGACGAGATCGGGAGCGTTCAGGGTGGTATGGCCGTAGACCTGTTGTCCCAATTCTTATCTTTAGGACTAAACAGTTTGAGAAGAGAAGATGCAGCTGGGCAGTGATGGCACACACCTTTAATCCCAGCACTTGGGAGGCAGAGGCAGGTGGATAGCTGAGTTTGGGGCCAGCCTGGTCTACAGAGTGAGTGCTAGGATAGCCAGAGCTACACAGAGAAACCCTGTCTCCAAAAAAAAAAAAAAAAAAAAAAAAAGGAAAAAAAAAGAGGGGGAGGGAGATAGAAAAGGCACAAAAGCGAGCAATTTTAGTTTTTAATTGTATTCATCAGCAAATTTTTCCAGAATGTTCAGGATTCAAAAAGCACCAGTGTACAATACAAAGTTTGTCTCTCACCCTGTCTAACACGCCTCAGTTCCAGCTGTTGCGAATGGCAGATTCCTTGACTTGTTGTGTGGCATTAGCCTTACCACATAGCATACCAGTGTAGGCTGGCACTGGGACCTCCAGACACCAGCACTGTGTGGTGGATTCGTTTTGTTTTTCTCCTAGTATCATTGTAAGCAGTTGGAGTGGAAACCTCATGCCTCCAAATGCACCAGCTTCTGCACGGAGTCAGGTCACTCTGAGCTTCAGACACTGTCAGAGCTAGCTTTAACTTTCATCTCAGCACGACTCAGAAATCGCCTGAGTACAGAGCCTCCAATGAAGAACCGCTTCAGTCCGACTGGCCTGTGGCCAGGTCTGTGGAGGACTGTTTTATTACTAATTGATGTAGGAGGCTAAGCCCACTGTGGGAGGTGCCATTCCCTAGGCAGGCAATCTCGGACTATAAGAGAAAGCTGGCAGAGCACCAGCCTGCCTGAGCTAGCTAGCAAGCAGTGTTCCACCACAGTCTGTGCTGGATGTCCGTGGCTGCGAGTTCCCTGGTGAGAGGCCACGCTAATAGAATCCAAAGCAGGCCTGCCTACAAGTTTCTCCCCTAGTTTCTCACAGTGACTGACTGTGACCAGAAAGTGTAAGCAAGCAAACCCTTCCCTCCTCTAAATTGCTTTCATTACAGAAAGAGAAAAGACATTAGAACAGACACCAAAGCCGTTATTTCTTACAGTCAGCTTGGAGGAGCTGAAGCAGGCAGAAACAGACCTGCTGCTGTTTGTCAGATTTTCATTCTCTATCACACATTTAAAAAGAAAATCACATGTACATTTTATTAGATAGGCCAAACCCCTTGCAGTTATTTCTGATATAAGACAGTACACGTTTGTATCAAACGTTAAAGAATCTGATCCTCAGTGACGATGCGCGTGCCATTTCTTTTCATGCTCTCACTATCGCCTTCCCCAGATTCTCTCCTCTCAGCATTCCCATGAAGGCTGCTGGCATCTTTTCAAATCCTTCAAGGACATATTCGTGATACTGGATTTTACCCTGCAGTGAAGCAACAATTACAGGTTGATTTCCTTTTCCAAATGACATTCTCTTCTCATCCCAGCAACAGATTTATCAGGTCCACCGTGAGAACCTTGAAAGTCTGGGATGTAGGCCCTCTTATCCGTGGATAACAGGATCTACGGACCGAGCGCATGCATCACAATTACAGTGTAATAACAGGAAAAATGGTAACCATCCGGCAACAACTGTGCCATTCCTAAGTCCGCTGAACAGACAAGTTCAACAGTGCGATGATCTCAGAAGAGTGGGTGAGGAAGGTGCCCCTTCAACGGATGCTGCTTTCGTCACATCTAGTAGTCAAATGACAGGAAACACTACACCGGAAGTAAGACCGCAAGAGGTGGGGCCTGTTCAAGACATGTAAATACCCAGGAACTTACACCTTGTTCTCCCTTCTAACCAAGAAGTTCTGTGTGTCACCAGTTACTTAGAACAAAAGGAAGGAAGGAAGGAAGGAAGGAAGGAAGGAAGGAAGGAAGGAAGGAAGGAAGGAAGGGAAGAGAAAGAAGGAAAGAAAGAGCTGGGTGGTGGTGGCATATGCCTTTGATATCCTAGATATCAAAGGAGGATCTCTGTGAGTTCAAGGCCAGCCTGGTCTACAAAGGAAGTTCCAGGACAGCCAGAGCTGTTACACAGGGAAACCCTGAATCAAGAAAAAACAAGCAAAAAACAAAGAAACAAACAAACTATATGTGTAAATATAGATAACACTAGCTCTAGGTATTTTGTTATGAAATGAATGGGTTTGGATAGCAATGAAATTCAGAGCTATGGACACAAAGGTGCGTGTCTGTAACTTCAGCATTCAGGATGCCGAGACAAGAATATCACTGAGTTTGAGATTAGCCTGGGATACACAGTGACTCACTGGTTTCGTCACTGCCTTCACCCCCAACCCCCAAGCAAGAAATTTAAAGAAATTTGTTTTCTTTTCTAAGATGAGGAAAGAATATTTATTTCTGAAAACACTGATCCAGCAGACAAGGGGAAACAATGCAGCAGGAAAGGGAAGAACTGAAGGACTTCCGGTTGTGAGTTGCAAAAGCCTGTGGGAGCTGGTGGGCAGCGGGAGTGGCTGAGTCCCCTTACCTCTGAGACCCAATTCATCAAGTCTGTCAGAGCCTTCAGGCGGACATCTCCTTCCCAGCGAGTAACGATGAACCCCTCCATGCGGAGTTGCTGGTAAATAACGACTTCTGGGGGTGGGCCTGGAAAAGGATGATTCATTTGTGGGGCAGGGTCCAGGGACACAGTGAGACACACTGTCATGGTTCTCCAAGACGCTCCCCCATTCTGTTTCCTCCACTCCTTTCTGGTCCACAGGGCTGTTGCCGACCACCACTAACTGTGCCAGGGAGAATAATGGCCCCAAAGCCATCCACGCCCCAAACCCCAGACTCGGTGAGAGAAAAAGAGAGCAGCGAGGGGAAGGCAGCACTGGTTGCCTGGGAGCCAGCAGCTGAAAGCATGATGCAGGGTTGGAGTCGCACTCTCTCCAGGAGTCAGCTGAAGCGTGCATACGGAATAGCAGGGCCGGAAGAACAGAAGCAATGCATCTTCGGCATCTTGGACAATGGGTGTCACTGAAGGCTGAAGTCTCCACTCACTACTTTGAAGAAAGTACCATTTATAGTCAGGGAAATGGAGCCTTGTCTAGAACCAATAGAAACTGGCACATGATGAGTGACATATGTAAACGCTGGGACGGGCCCCACCCAGAATAGATACATTAAGTTATAACGAAGTCCATGCTCAGACCACCTCTGCAGCATGGCGCTTCTTCAAATGGCCCATAGCAACCTTATTTCCTTTTGAGTTAAAGGTTCAACCTGGGCTAGGGAAACGGCTCAGTCAGAAAAGTGCTTGCCTTTTCTTTTGCAGGCATAAGAACATGAGCTCAGATCCCAAGCACAGCAATTCGAATCTGTAACTCTAGGCAGAAGGATCCCTTGAACTCATTGGCCAGCCATTTAGATGAACTGATAAGTTCCAGCTTCCGTGAGAGACAACAGTCTCAAAAAATAAAATGGAGAGCAATTGCGAAGCTCCCTAAGGTTGACCTCTGACCTTCACACACACCCACACACACACACCACCCACACACAGGAACCTTCGCTTCTTCATCTTGAAAGAGGCTGAAATACTGTTGCTGAGCATCCTGACAGGAACACTGGTTTCTTTTTTGAGTTCAACAAAGCAAATATGGTTATAAGTTGGTGGAAGTACTTACTGACTTATCTCTAGCTATAGTGATACTGGAATGTGCTAAGATCTCTGGGCCTCAGAAGCAAAGCAGACTCCTATCTGATGAAAACAGACAAGGTCAGCTGCCATCACTAAGAGCTATCTAAGTAGCAGAAATTCCAAAGACTAGTTGCTAAAAACATTAGATCAAATTACTATGTCCAGAAATATTTGGTTGTACCTATTTAGACGATGGTTAAGAAAATGTATCCTGACACTCTCTTTGGTGGGCAGACAGATGATTTCCCATGATTCTACCTTAGCATCAGTTGCAAAAGAAGATGGGGGCGGGAGGAGGGTTGTCCCTATCAATGAGATTGCCAAGGTATTCTGGAATTTCCTGGCTGGAGAAGATAGTGTTTTGATTTTCCATAACTCAGGAGGGAATCTGATCAGTCCTTCCGAGGTCCCACCTGCTCTAAGCTCCACTGTTTCCAGGCAGTTCTGCTGTTAATCAGTGCTATGGGATTTTATCCACACTAGCCAAGCCCAGAACTGAAGAAGTAACCATTTGGCCTGTGGTTACCCCTACCCTGATTAGAGGCACAAAGATCCCTTTTTCTTCTTCTTTCTCCTTGGGGGCCTCAAATCAATCTGTCATTCTGATACCAGAGAAGGACCTTATGTGAGGAGTCGAAGCACCGAGCTTGATTTTGTGTCAGCCATTCATCTTGTAGCAGAGGCTTGCCCAAGATCCCTCACAGCCCAGAAGCAAGGACTATAGGGCTCTGGGAGGATAAAGGAGAGGGAGGGAGGGATTTCAGTACAAGAAAGAGAAGAAGAGAGAGATGGAGAGCACAAGAGAAATAGAAGAGGCCGATCAAAGAGTGTGTGTGGCAGGCGGGTGGGTGGGCGGGTGGTCAGGGAGACTGTCAGGCCTCCCTCATCAGACGCAGATGTCTTGCTGCTCTAGGAGGTCAGCCCACACCTGTGAAGATGTGACAGCTACTCCCGCCCCGTCCCGTATCTGTGAATCTTTGTCCAGCCCTCCTACGTGCAGGAGCAGAATACCTGGGGGACATGCACCAGTGCGGTTGTACTGAGAGATCGCTCCGCAGATGGCAATTCTCCCAAAGGTCTTCATCTGCGCTATAACGGTGTTTGAAAACTCTCCACCTACCTAAGTAGACAGTCAAAAAACAAACAGCCAAAACGCAAAACACTTTAAATCATTTTAAAAATCCACTTAGGAGAATCAACAAAATTGACTAAATCAGGACAGCAGTTGTAATGATTGTAGCTAAAATACATATCAAAAATGGACATTTCCAGGAGGTGGAGGCAGGAGGATCCAAACTTTGAGGTTATTCTCAGCTACATAGTGAGTCTGAGGCCAGCATGGGTTATGTGAAATGGTTTGAAAAAAGGAACATTTTCATTTGACCTTAGGAACATACTTTATATAGCACAAAGCTAGTGTATTAAATACCATAATGTTCTCCATAGCCCAATAGTCTCACTGTCCTATAATCTAAAGGTATATAAATACTCAAAAGGCATTTGAAGAACAAAGCTACAGGACTTACACTTTCAAATTTCAAAATACACTGCAAAACTCAGTTAAAACAACATGAAAATAGAAATACAGGTCAGCGGAGCCAAACTGAATCCACAGGGAACCTTACATTTACCATCAACTGGTTTTCCACATGAATGAATGCCAAGACAGTTGACAAGGGGGAAAGCCTTAACCACTGGTGCAGAACTGCACATCCACATGGTAAAGTTCAGAAGTGGCTCTCCAGGACTATACACTCAGACTACTGAATATGTAACACAGACAGGAGTGTCAGAACTAACATCTAAACTCTTAGCAGAGGCAAGGAGCAAGTATCAGTGACCCCAAGAAGGCAGCATCCTTAGACAGCACAGTAAATGCCCAACCAACCAAGGAAGTAATTGAAACATCTGCAATTCTGAGGATACCATTTGGAGAATGAAGACAGCTCACAGAGCTGGAGAAAAATTCTGAAAACCATATACAGTCAATCTTCATTCTCACAGGAACTCATATTTACGAACCATATTCCTTGCTAAGACTCGTCTGTGCCTTCAAAATGGGTCCCAGGTCATTTGCAGACACAGGCAGTCTCATCAGAGACTGAATGAGCAAGGTGATGCTCTGCCTTCCTGTCACACAGAGATAGCCAAAGGATGGCGACAGTGGAGCCTGGGGTCTTCGCAGAGGGAGTAGAGAATGGATGTCGACCTTGTGGGTGTAAGGGCAAGTTACTTAACACTTCAGCTTAGGATAACACTTCTGAACCTCATTTCTCTTTTGTAAAATAAACATGCTACAAAAAAGGAGGGGGGTTTTAGGATTAAAGATTATAATCCACATGAGGCATGGTCACGTGTAGACATTTCTCCTAGGAGCCATAGTTCGGTGTTCCTGGAGACTTTACAGAACACAACTACTGCAAATAATGAAAATGAACTGCAATGAAGAAACGTGTACTCATACATAAAGAACTCAGATAACCCAGTTGAAAGCTAGGCCAAAGTTCTGGACACATTTCCCCAAACATGATACACATATGTCCATCAGCAATCTTTAGTGTCATCTGTCACAAGGAACTGTCAAAACCAGACTGAAATCACTTCAAACAGGTTAAGATGGACATAAGAAACCAGTCATTACAGGTGGCATTAAGGCTACGGAAAAATTCTAACCCTTTGAGGCCACTGGTAGGAATATACGACAGTGCAGTCACTTTGCAAAAATACTTTGGCAATTCCTCAAAATGTAAACATGAAGTTTCCATATGACCTAGCAATTCTACTCATACATGAATATCCAAGAGAAATGAAAACAAAGTCAAACAAAAATTTGTTTGTGAATGTTCATAGTAGCATTACACACAATGACCAAAAAGTGTAAAGAAATCACAGACACCTATCAACTGATGAATAGATAGAAAATGTGGTATATCCATTCAATGAAATATCATTCGCTCATAAAAAAGAATGAAGTACTAATACCTACTCCAACATGGATGGATCTGGAATCATTTTGCTAAGTGAAAGAAGCCAGGAACAAAAGAACACATTTTTGAGTGGGGAAAAAAACAAGGAGGTAACTGATGATTGATGTTTCTTTGGAGAATGATACATATTCAACAACTGTGGTCATACAGACAGTTTGGTACTAAAAGTGGTTAAGATCTGAATGCTAACTCCCTTTCTTCTGCAGTGCTGGGTTTGGACACAGGGCTGTGTACGTGGTAGGCAACAAGCCCTATTACTGATTTACAACCTTAGCCTAAAAGCCAACTGTTGGTTTATTTATTTATTTATTTATTTATTCAGTGGTTGATATGGGGGGCATGGTCTCACTAGGAAGCCCAGACTTGCCTTGAGCCTGCTCTCCTCCTGCCTCAGTATCATGAATGTTGGGATTATAGGCATAGCTACCATATCTGGCTATGCAGTTTAAATGAATGAATGCCTGGTCTGTGCATCTTAACAAATCTTTTCCCCCCTAAAGAGTATACTTGATTCATTTATTCTAGATGGAAACTTTAGAAACATGTTCCTTTATGTAATACACTATTGGTAAGTCAGGTAAGCTCAGGTTGTACTTACATTGTCAAAATAGCAATCATAGCCATCAGGAGAGGCCGTTTTCAAAGCTTCTGCCAAAGACTTTACTGTCTTGTAGTTAAAGGCAGCATCGAATCCGAGCTTCTTAAGATAGGCAACCTTTTCATCGGACCCTGCTGCACCAACAACTTTGCAGCCCTAAGTGGGGAAAAAGTGTAGACCATTAGTGAAGCAGAAGCATGGCCCAATTCCACTTTCCCAGTTTTCTACAGCAGGTTGCTCAAGCACACACCGTGTGCTAACCAACGTTTCCACACTATGACCAGACACCTGAGAAAACAACTGCTCACAGTTTCAGACGCTTTACTCCGTAGTCTCTTGGCTCTGTGTTTCTGGAATGTATATTATGTTTATCACAGCAGAAGGGTAGGACATTAGGAAGCCACTCAACTATGGCAGCCAGAAGAAAGAGAGACAGAGACAGACAAGAAGAATCTAGAACAACTTTCAAAGACAATTCCAATGACCTACTTCTTCCACCTAAGCTCTTGCATTTACCAACAATGCCATCAAACCATCAAATGAATCTATCAATAGGTTGATCCATTGATGAGGTCAGGACCCCCCTTCCTACACACATATGCAGGTGTGTAGGAAGGCCAGAAGAGGGCATCAGATCCTCTAGATCTGGATATACAGTTGATTGTGAGCCATGTGGGTGCTGAGAACTGAACTTGGGTCCCCTGGAAGAGCAGCAGTGTTTGTAACTGCTGAGCTATCTCTTCAGCACAGTGCAATGCTGCTTTAAAACATCATTTTCCCTCTCTCGGGTATTTTTAAAATTCTATATTTATTATTAATCATGTGTATGCACTCATGATATGTGAGTATGGGTACATGCATGCAACAGCACATATGTGGAGGTCAGAAGACAACTTTGTGGGGTTGGTTCTCCCTTTCTCCTTGCACCTTTATATCAGAGATTGCACTCAGGTCATCAGGTAGGTATAGCAAGGCCCATTACCCACCGAGTCATCTCTATAGCCCTCCATATTTTTAATAAAACACTTGCAATTTAAATATTAGAAATACTTCTAACTAATTTTGTAAATCTAGTCTATGCTAAATATAGCTAAACCTTCTGAGTTTAGAAAGAGAAAAAACAAAACTACAAATCAAACTCATGTGTAAAGATAGAGGCAAAATTCTCTTTAAATCAGGGATTGGGGTAAATCTCAGTGGTAGGACCTGTGCTCAGCATGTACTAGACCCTGGGTTCAATTATCAGTCATACCCCAAAAGCTACTCTCAATTCCAAATGTATAAATCTATAGTATGCCACTATTTCTTGAATCCTGGAATGCTAGAATGATGTTGGAAAACAAATGTAACTCGTTGGTTATAAAGTTAACATGAGAAAAGCTGAAACACTGTTTATAAGATTCAGCTTCTTGCCGGGCGGTGGTGGCGCACGCCTTTAATCCCAGCACTCGGGAGGCAGAGCCAGGCGGATCTCTGTGAGTTCGAGGCCAGCCTGGTCTCCAAAGCGAGTTCCAGGAAAGGCGCAAAGCTACACAGAGAAACCCTGTCTCGAAAAACCAAAAAAAAAAAAAAAAAAAAAAAAAAAAAAAAAAAAAAGATTCAGCTTCTTTACCCACTTATGTACTTACTTACCTAAATATTTTCCACAACCTCATTTGTGTTCAAACTCCTATTAGAAATAGGGGCCAGCCCTTGGCTATTGGGTATAACCCTACATTCAACTCTATTCCACTTATCTTGCCCCATGAGGACATGTCCTAAGTCCTTACAGAAGCCTTTGGCAAAGCTACATCACCCAGCTAGGTCACCTGAGAACAACCCCACTATGAGAAAACAAATCCTGACCAGGTCTAGCTGCCCACTCTCCTGCACACTCACCGTCAAACTGGATCCCTTGAGCAGAGAGCTGCCCAAACAGGAGCCTACACTCTGCTTATATTTCTGTTTCCGGGGCTAGTTCCCAAACAATAACCACCCCCACCACCCTAAGCTGACTGCTCATTTCTTTCTGGTGCAACAGCCTTTACAGTAGAGCCATGTGGGTGATGACTCCTGGTTTGGCTGACCTGAAGTCCCTCTTTGTATTCCCGGAATAATCATGAAGGAAGGCAATTAAACTGAGCAAGAGAATGTGTAGTAAAAAACAAAACAAAACACACACACACACATATGTTTATATGTAATAATGAAACATATTATATATATTTATATATATATGGGCCCACGCCTGACTTGCTGTCTGCAGTGTTCTCAGTCAACACTAGTAGTCAGCTCATCTTCGCTGTTCTCTTTTCCTCATTCTCCCCTTTCTCAACTTCTAACTTCTGAACAAGCCCCAGCAAGTTGATTGTACACCCCTTGAGTCCAGAAGGTCCTCTGTATTCACTGCTGCATTCCCAGTACACGCTGTGGGTCTTGCAGAGGGATGGCTAGAGGACGACACTGACCTTGAGCTTGGCTATCTGCCCCACAACAGAGCCCACTGCTCCTGCTGCTGCGTTGACCATCACTGTTTCTCCACCCTTCACGCCACAGATGTCAAGCAGGCCAAAGTAGGCAGTGAGGCTAAGGAAAGAACATAAGGATGTGGGAATAGATTCAGTCTGTCCTCTCCCCATGGAGAGGAGCCATGGAAAAGTTAGACTTTGAAGAGGAGGGCAGCATAAGGCCAATCAAGACCAATAAATAGTTATCCCCCACTACCAGCATTGCTCTTGTATTAGCCCTGAGTTTTAAATTTGACTTGATATGAAAATCCACTGTAATTAACTGAAGCCCCAAAATACAAAGTCAAAACAAGGGGATGAGATAAAAATAAGTTCAGCAGAAGAAAAAAAAAATTGCATCCTTGATTTAAAGCCAATGAAATTCATATGTATTAAGCCACCTGCAAAAATTTCTGACAGATGCATGGTAAAGTCAAGGCTGCCTGATTAAGAAATATTGGCACAATTTTAGCCTATTCAGCTTCTTCCTATGGTTGGAGCCCTGAGAGTTGTTAGGCAGAGACATCCTTTTTCTGAGGACCCACATACTGTCATGAGCTGCCGAACAGCGTGTTGGCCAGTGGCAGACGGAATGTACAGTGACACTGTGTAAGATGACATCATCTAAGGACACTGGAGCTATCTCGGTTTGTGTAAGTTTAGTTTGCAAAACTATGAAGAAATCTACTCGTGGTTTACTTTCCAGAGCATCCTGTCATCAAAAGATGCATGCTGCACCTAACACCCCCTTAATTTAGTATTTTTCAAAAGACAGATACAACACCATCTACCTATCTCAGACTTTTTTTTTTTTTTTTTTTTTTTTTTTTTAGTTTTTCGAGACAGGGTTTCTCTGTGTAGTTTTGGAGCCTTTCCTGGAACTCACTTTGTAGACCAGGCTGGCTTTGAACTCACAAAGATCCACCTGCTTCTGCCTCCCAAGTGCTGGGATTAAAGGCATGCGCAACCAGGCCTGGCTTGACATTTTGTAAAGATAGGGTCTAGCTATATCTCAAGCTGGCCTTCAACACATGATCCTCCTGCCTCAACTCTCTGAGTAGGTGGGATCACAGAAGACAGTTGGGACTCCCATGTCTCCTGTGTGCTACAAAATGATTTCCCACCTTGGCAACACTGAGAGGTGATGGAGCATTTAAGAAGTGAGGCATCTTCGACCCAACTTCTCCTTCTTTCATTTAGCCTCAAGAATAATACTGGCTTAGCTTTAACTGACAAGGAGGAACTGCATAAATGTAGATATATAAAAACACATATGCATAGTATGTAGCATGTTTTAAATATACATATACAGTAGAATATCTAAATTAAGCTAATTAACATACATGTTTCTTCACATAGTTATCATTTCTGTGGTCAGTACACTTCAAATCTGTCTTCACAGTAATTTCCAACCTTATTTATTGTTGTAAACTACACTCATCCTGCTGTAAGACAGATTCCTTGAACATATGTCTCCTGTCCAAATAAATTTTTTTTAAAAGTAAGAAGATGCCAGGTGGTGGTGCATGCCTTTAATCCCAGCACTCAGGAAGCAGAGGCAGGCAGATTTCTGTGAATTCGAAGCCAGCCTGGTCTACAGAGTGAGCTCTAGGACAGCCAGGGCTACATAGAGAAACCTTGTCTTGAGTTACACTCCCCACATAAAAATAAATAAAATTTGTGTCTTTGGACCAACATGTCTCTCAATCCCCATCACTATACTCTCAGCATCTATTGGTTCAACTTTCTAGATCTCACTTATGCCGCAGTTTGGAGATGAGCTGACTCCTCCCCAAGGCTCTTCTGCCAAAGGCTTGGTTTCCAATGGAGCAGTGTTCAGAGATGGAGTTTTGGCAAAGTGATTAAACCATGAGAGCTCTGATGTAATCATGCATTAATCCCATGATGGATTCATACTATGATGGCATTATTAGGAGATGGGAACTAGTCAGAGGAAGTGGGTCACTGAGGACAAAGCTCTAGCAAGATACATCTCATCTTTGGCTCCTTCTTGTCTTTCTCTTCTTCCTGGATGCCATCAGATAGACAATTCTGCCCCATCATTCTCCTTATACCATGATTGTCCACCTTGCCCCAGGCTTAAAACAAATGTGCAAATGAACTGAAACCATGGTCCAGAAGAAAAGATTCCTCACCTGATGTTGTTGCTCTCAGGTATTTCTCACATAAATAGAAGCTGACACAAGATGAAAATGAGATCATGTGGAATTTGTCTTTCTGTACCTGACTTACTTCACTTAATGTCCTCCGAGTTCGTCTATGTTATCATAAATGCCAAGGTTTCCTTCTTTTTAAAGGTTACATAGTATTCTTTTATATATGACATTCTCTTTATTCATCCACTTAACAGAGTCTTCTCAGTTTGAGCTCCTCCTTTCTTATTCCTAACACTTTTCTCTAATCAGCCTTTGTGCCTTAAGTCTCTCCTACTGGTTAAGTTATAATGTTAGACATTCTGACAAACAAAACATACCCATGACACTTACCCTGGCATGCCAACTGTTCCCAAAGCCAAAGACAGTGGTAACTTGTCTGGCCACCCTGCAGGCAGTTTTCTCAGTCCTTTCCCGTCAGAAATGGAATGTGATGTCCAGCCTAGTAACGCCACTACTATGGTTCCTGTGGGGAAGGCTGGGTTTTTACTTTCCACAACCCTGAAAGATAAAAGTACAGTAAGACATGTGATATCTTTTCCTATTCTTGGGGGTCAGGATGCTTTGTAGGGAATGTTCACAAGAGGGCACTGAGCTAAACAGTCCATGACTGACACTCTGAGGAATCTCTCCTTAATTCTTAGCCATGTGGGAGCCATCAGAGAAGAGTCTCAACTGGTCCAGCACCAATCCCTGTCCCGGCCCACTTCCCTTCTTTTTAGCAAGCGTCCTCTGTCCTCCGGCTCCAGGTGCCTCTATCCTCTATAGACCCCCCCACCCTGTCTCCTAAGTCCTCTTTTCTCTTGCATTGTTAACAATTTCCTTCTCTGTCATCCTTTCTCTCAGCTGTAAGAAAGCACAACTCGGCCATTTTATAATCTCATTTTCCCCCTCCATCGTCTCAATTTTATAGCCAAATTTCCTCATTTTCCATTCACATGATAAACCAGAACAACATGCTCTCCACCTTCACCAGTCCACTGAGGTTACAACCTTCTGATTGAAAAACATAGTGGCTATTTTTTTTTCAACTTTGAATTTTATTTACTTATTATTCATTGTAAGGAGAAGAACACAGGTGTCATGGTACAGGTGTGGAGGTCAGAGGACAACTGTTCAGAGTCCGGTCTCTGTCCGTCATAGGTTCTAGGGATGGAACTCAACTTGTCGGGCTATTCCCACTCACTATCCGACTTCTCTACTCTGCCTGGCGGTTCCCAGGACACTGGCTTCTTTCTCCTGGCCTTCTTTCTTTCCTCTCTAAGCCGCCTCTTTTCTGCCTCATCGACGGGTTTCTTGCAGCTCCTCTCTCCCATCCCTTACTTTTTTTTTTTTTTTTTTTTTGGTTTTTCGACACAGGGTTTCTCTGTGTAGCTTTGCGCCTTTCCTGGAACTCGCTTTGGAGACCAGGCTGGCCTCGAACTCACAGAGATCCACCTGCCTCTGCCTCCCGAGTGCTGGGATTAAAGGCGTGCGCCACCACCATCCGGCTCCCATACCTTACTTCTTGACTGCCTTCCCCACAAGCTAGCTATAGATCACATTTACTTCAGAAAATTTAAATAAAATGAAAATATTAGACTGAAAACTTAGCTCAGGAGTACAGTTCCTGCCTGGCATGCATGTAGCCCTGAGTTGGGTCACAAGCACCACAATTTTAGGCAAAATTTTTAATGCTTTAAAAAAAATCAAACAAAAATATCAACTATAATCCTACGACATGAAGATAACAGCTAATATTTTGTTATGTTTCAAGGTAATCTTAATGATAGATTTAAAACATATAATGTATACTTACATAACTAAAGTAATGTTTTGCAACCTAATTCTCCCTCAACATTAGATTAGTTTATATATAATTTATATTTTTTGTGTTATTAAGAATCCTTTAGATCTGGACAGGGTGCCACACTCCTTTAATCCTAGCACTTAGGAGACAGAGGCAGGTGGATCTCTATGAGTTTGAGACTAGCCTGGTCTACAGAGCTGAGTTCCAGGGCTACACAGAGAAACCCTGTCTCGAAGGAAAACATTGAAAAAAAAAAAAAGATTCCTTTGGAAACTGTATAACTTCAAATTGTTAAATTTGATTACTCCATCAGTAGTTTTTTTTTTGACAATATCATTCCTAATGTAAATTACATTTTAACTAATTATTGTTATTGTTTTTGAAACAGCAGGCACATGTGTGCACACACATACACACACACACACACACACACACACACACACACACACACACACAAACTTCATGAAGAATTACTTTTGTAGAATTTCTACAAAAAGTAAAAAACTTTGAAAATAGCTGTTATCAGTAGCAGATTTAATTAAATGGAAGAATGTAATGGAATAATCTATAGCTTTTAAAAAATATAGATGGTATATTTACGCACTGACAACAAACAGTGTAGATTTACTGAGAAAAGCCAATTTGCTGGCAGGCATATAATCTTATTCAAAGTAGAAGTCTGTACTTACCAGGTTTTGAAATAATACACTAACAACCGACTG
Organism: Peromyscus californicus insignis; assembly: GCF_007827085.1. Lineage (NCBI taxonomy): Eukaryota > Metazoa > Chordata > Mammalia > Rodentia > Cricetidae > Peromyscus > Peromyscus californicus. The sequence goes on along the minus strand of NW_026294573.1, from coordinate 88,805,225 downwards.
GGGGGGGGGGGGACTTTCCATTTTCAGATTTCAATTTATTTGTATTTTACAATAATCGTGAATTAAATATATAAAGCTCTATTTACATCATTAAAAGTCAGGATGGCAGAGAGGCTAAAACGACAATCCTACATCCACGATAGTGAATGTTGTCAACTAGACTGCTTGAGAAGCGCAGATTAGTCCGTGCTTACCCCTGGCAGGATGTGTGCCAGGAGGGGAATAAAAGAGCAAAGAAAGCCGGGCTGTAGTGGTGCACGCCTTAATCCCAGCACTCGGGAGGCAGAGGCAGGAGTTCAAGGCCAGTCTGGTCTACAGACTGAGTTTCAAGGCAGCCAGGGATACATAGATGGGGAGTGGGGTGGGGCAAAGAAAAACAAAACCAGCCATCAGCTAGCCCAGCTCGATACCACCACCACCACCACCACCACCACCACACCCTGTGTCTGCCAAGAGGCAAGGAGACTCTCCTAGAGGCTCCTCCTGCCATGGTCCTTCTCACCGCAGGCTCGGAATCAGCAGAGACAAGGGCCACATGCTGAGTCCTATGAAACAATGAACCCAAACGAGCCAATCCTCCCCTTTAGTCATTTCTTTAAGATATTCGGTCACAGCCACATCATCCTTCCATCCCTCTCGGTTAAGAAGGGGGCGGGCCGGCCTTCCCCAGTTGTTTCCTAGTGAACCACATAGACTGGAGAAGAAGCTGTAGGACAACAGACAGACAGACCCGGCAGGAGCTGGAGGACATTTACCCAAACGCCAGGGCGGGTGTAAACACTGACCTGGCCACTTGCTCACCCATCATCCTATCACCCTCTTTCAGTCTTTTTGATGCAACTCTGAAAAAAAACAAAACAAACCAGATTCATAGTGTGCAAGACTATATGGAGGAAAATATCTTGATATCAATGGCAAAATGCTGGGACAAGACAACACCCACCATACCAGGGCAGCACAACCAGTTGAGACACAGTGTGACCCCAAAATACGCATTCTATGAATGAATTCGAGAATCTTACCACTCTGTTCAACTGGAGGTGAGTTTCTGCCTACAATATTCAAAATACAACATGGGCCTGGCTGGTATCTGTTACCCCAACACTAACCACCCCCCAAAGGATGCTAATTACCATTTTGTTTTGTTTAGCAGGCTCTTTCTATGACTGGTTTTGAACTTGTGGTCTTCCTGCATTAGCTTCTCAGGGTATAAGCTACCATGCCCAATTGCTAGTTAACATCTTTAAATGGTAGGTTTCAACCAAGAGTTGACTCTTCGCTATTCAGCTAGGGGAAAAATACTATGTGATGCCTGTATTACTTACCTAGGTTAACAGTTTGCTGAAGCACCATTGAAAGGCATTTACCCCCTCTCTGCCCTCCAGTGTTTTGAGTCATATGTTTGAGTCAACTATGAACCACACAATAAAAACATACTGGCAAAGAGAAGGCAAGAGGCGCTGGCTTAAGTCTTGGCTCCTTCTGCTCAACTGTTGCAGTAGGAAATGGACAAGTCGGGGGCTAGCTCCCGCCTCCTTTCCCCGTCTCTCCTGGAGAGCACTGAGCAATGAAGGGTAAACTGTGCACAGCGGGCCTCTGCCTACAGAAGATGAGCACCCTTGAATCTCATCCCGGCTACAATACAGGAAGACGCAGGGGAAAGGCTGCCGTTGTAATCATGGCCTATCCTAAAAGATGAGCCACGGTGCTTCAACTGATGGACCAACGAACAACAGGAAAAACTGAGGAAGGAGACCGTACCTCATGTAAGGATCCACGGAGAGGAAAAGGGCTTCCAGCAGGACCTCTACAAAATAAAGCATCCAGATGCAGTTAGCGACCCAGGCTCTGACAGCTGCAATATTCTGGCATTCTGAATAAAGAGGCCTAGTCTTTCCGCGTAGGGGCCACCTCTCCTCTGTGCTATGCAGGATTAATTTTACTGTGCTGTGGATAGATTCCAGAGCCTTGTGCATGCAGGGGAAACTCCCTTACCATGAGCTTCACTTCCAGCTCCCCACTGAAGATAAGAAGGGCTTTCACATTTGGCCCGGCCCAGTTGATGATGATGATGATGATGATGACGACGACGATATGTACTGTACTATTTTAAGTACTATTTTAAGTGGATCAATTCGTTTGATGTTTTCAACTACTGTCCCATCCTATTTAAGGTCAAGTTAAGTAACTTACGGTGGCATAATACAGTGTTCACGTGATGTCTTAGCTTCCTACTGCTGTCATAAAGATCATGGCCAAAACCAACTTGGGGAGGAAAGGTGTACTTCAGCTCACCTGCCCCAATCAGAGTCTACTATAAAGGGACATCGGGGCAGGAGCTCCAGGAAGGAACCTGGAGGCAGGAATTGAAGCACAGGCCATGAAGGAACTCTGCTTCCTGGCTTACTGTCACTATTCAGGCTGCTTCCTTATATAACCCAGGACCACTGCAGGGCGTTTACCCACCAACCCCACGGTTCCCCAGAGTTTTCTTGAGTGCGAGCAGCAGGAAATATTAGATAGAAGGATTTAGATTGTGGAGATGAACAGAAAACACAGGAGAGCCTCGAGAGGGCCTGGAACCTATTCCAAGGGGCCCTGACTGTCTCTGCCCTAGGGTATTTATAGAGACACCAAGGGGTGGAGCAAAAGACACCCCCCCCCCCCCCCCCCCCCCCCCCCCCCCCGCCAGCACAGCCAAGTGCAGACCATCTCAGACACCTGCACTCAGGCCCGTGGTCCTAATCATCTTCTCTATGCAGACCTGCTGGGTAAAGCCATGAGGAACCTGAAAACGAGCTCCCACAGACCACCTGCTCAACACAAACTAACCAGGACAGCAAGTTAGTAAAATACTATCAATCAATACAAAAGAAGATGCATTTTGCTAAAGCGACCTTCAACTGTGTACTTTCTGGAACTTTGAATCCAAGTTTTGGCCACTGCCAGTTAAACTCAGTCAGTGACTCTGTCGTGGGAAGTGACTGCAGCCTGGTCTCAGAAGCTTACTCACTGTAACACCCTTCAGACACGGCTCCTAGGCTGGGCTCTGGGCACAGCTGCTGAGAAATGCTTATCACACCATCATCACAGGCTTGCCAGGACAGAGGAGACTTCCTCCTCTGTCAAAGCCGTGGATAAGGTACCCACACATGAGCTTCATCAAACACACTGGGGAGGGGGACCCACGATGACATTAAAACTGCATAGAAAAAAAAAACTAAAAAGGTTTATGTAGCAGATTGCAAAATGGTCACAAACCCCTCCCACCACTGTGTGCTGGCCTCCTGGCCACTCTTTCAATCAAGACATCTGCTTCCATGGGTTGAGGATGAAGCCCAGTGGTTGCCTGAAATCATGAGGAAGAGGAGAAAGAGGTGGCAGCAAAAAAAGAAAAAGAAATAGATTTGCCAGCCACTGAATCTGGACAACTTGCCTTGACCCATGGGATTTTAAGAAAAGCCATGTAAGCCGGGCGGTGGTGGCGCACGCCTTTAATCCCAGCACTCGGGAGGCAGAGCCAGGAGGATCTCTGTGAGTTCGAGGCCAGCCTGGGCTACCAAGTGAGTTCCAGGAGAGGCGCAAAGCTACACAGAGAAACCCTGTCTCGAAAAATCCAAAAAAAAAAAAAAAAAAGAAAAGCCATGTAAGTAGAGGCTTGAAGAGTCCTTGAACACTGGAGCTCACCAACCCAGGCTGTTCTACATCCACAAGACCCAGGTTCTACATTCACAAGACCACTGCAAGAAAAGAACCCAATCTGGCTGTTCACAAAGCGGAGAACTGCAGCCTGGACCAGGCAGAAAGCCTTCTATCATTAGGCAGGTGAATGAGACTTTATCCTAAAGTAACTAACCATTTAGCCCAGGTGAGACCTACAAGGAACCACTCAGCTTAGACCAACCTAAACGGCTAACACTCAGAACTGTAAACCAATAAAGAAAACATCTGAAGTCAAAGTCGGGGTTTTCCACTAGATGGCAGAAGCTAGCTGATACGGCCTCTGCCAGCTCTGCATTACCTCCATCTTTTAAGGGCGGGAGTTCAGTAGTCCTCAACTCGAAGTTACTGTCAGTAGGGAAGCCTTCAAAGTGCTTCTTCAGGGTCCAGCTCTTGGCCTGCACCATCCTGATGTACCTAGAACATGGTAAACATGTGGTCAATGACCATCTTATAACCCCTAGGCATAGCACTGAGGCCAGAAAACACAACCCTATTATCATTTTATCACATCCATTTAGAACTTTTTGGGATTATGCTAGGCACTTCATATATCTGATCTCATTTTAGTCCCATGACTTTTCTGTAAGAGTCGTTGTTATCAATCACTTCAGGTGTACCGATGTGGAAACAGGCTAAAACAAATTCTCAAGGCAAAGATGCAGACTGACAAATTCTGTCCGGGCCAAACTGGAGTTTCTCTAGGACATTAAACAACTAATGGGCGTGCAAAGTCCAGCAGTTTCTCGATCTCCTTCAGTGAATCTCTAGGAAATGCCTCAAATACAGGGACCAAAGTCCATGCCTTTTTTCCCCTACAGATGCATGGACCTCATAGCCACTGGGGGGCGCCGCTGCTCCATCTCATTTTCTCTGGGTTTGGCTCCGATATGGAAACTATTTTGTTTAAACTTGCCTCCAGGCAAAACGAACAAATAATCGAAACGGCTCTGTGCTTTAAAAGGTTTGTGGCACAGAACTACACATCATCTTGTGGACCTCAGTGAATTCTCCAGATAAGCACGCAAGGCTGACAAGTTTGTTCACTGTGTCCCTCTCACTCTTGGAAAGAGCCTGACAGGAGGGCAGTGAGCCAGCGAATCCAAAGCCCAGGTCTTCCCATCTACTTGTCTCTGCTTTAGACAGGGGTTCTTGAAGCCCAGGCTGGCCTTAGTTGTGGTCGAATATTATTTTAAGGCGTGTTACTTTTGTTTATGTTGCATTTGTTTAACTCTGTGAAGCTGTGTTACTGTGCCTGTCTAAAACACCTGATGGTCTAATAAAGAGCTGAACAGCAAGGCAGGAGAAGGGAAAGGCGGGATTGGCAGGCAGAGAGAAGAAATAAAAGGAGAAATCTGGAAGGAAGAAGAAGGAAAAAGAGAGGAAGGAGGGAGACTTCAGGGGCCAGCCACACAGCCAGACACAGAGTAAGAAGGAAAGAAAAGGTATGCAGGATTAGAGGAAGATAAAAGCCCCAAGGCCAAAGATAGATGGGATAATTTAAAGTTAAGAAAAGCTGGCTAGCAACAAGCTGTTGTGGGAATTCGTTCCTTTCAGCCAATGGCTTAGGGGTACAAAGCCCTAAGAACAGAGGAATAGGGGTCCTGCTCTCTCTTAGGGGGGTGGAGCAGGATGGTTGGTTCCCATTGCCCCTGGGCAGAACAGAGGACAATGACGGCTGGATGAATGGCAGACTCTTCCTTATTCGGTATCAGTGAACCTATTATCCCCATTTTATACCTTAATAAATTCTTGTGATCTTTTAACAGGCTCTCATGGGTTCACATAACAACAAGTCAAGCTAAGGCCAGGCATTTATAATTAAGAGTAAGCCTCCCTGTGTGATTTATTTGGGAACTGGGGGACAGGCCCCCCAAAAGAGCAAAAACAATCAATACCACTTAGTGATCTTGCTATCCGATCCTCACATGTGCCATCATGTGGTGCTGATAATCGAAACCCAGAGTTCTGTGAGTACAAGTGCTCTTAACTGCTGAGTCATCTCTCCAACCCCTCCCCCCCACCCCCCACCCCCAGTAAGGTTTTTAACTGACAGATAACAGCTTATATTGATAGGACACAGTGTATGCAATGTAGAGTGCTTAACACACCCATCATCTTCTTCACCTACCATTTTACGGTGAGACATTTGAAACCTGCTTGTTTTGAATTAATAATTGTTGCCAAGAGTCACACTCCTGTCGTGCCCTTTGACCAACACTTCCAACCTTTCTCAGCCTCTTGCTGTGGGATGTCTTTCTGGGCCGAGCATTTATAATTACTATAAGCCTTTAAGTGATTATTTAGAAGCAGCTGCGGACCGGGGCGGGACAGAGAAAAGCCTCCGATTACAACCTCTGATAACGATCATTCTACCCCATATTTCCGAGTTCAATTTGTTGTTTTTCTGACACAGGGCTTGGCTGTGTAGCCCAGGTTGGCCTTGAACTCATCATCATGTTGCAGAGGCTGTTTCGGAACCCTCCGTTGTCTTGATCCCACACGCTGGGACAACAGGCACGCTCCACCAAGCTCAGCTTCAGTCTAGTTTATTGTTACCATTATTTTGTGTGTGCATGATGCAGGTGTGTGGGTGAGGGCGCATGCCGGAAGACCACCTTCAGGAGTGGGTTCGCGCCTTCCACCTGAGGGTTCCAGGTATGGAACTCGGGTTGTAGGACTTGGCTGGCACTCACCTTCACCCGCAGAACCATCTCACAGGAGGATTTCCGTTTTGTTTCAAGACTGCATATTCCGTCTCTATTTTCAAAAAGGCAGCGCCTGGTCCTTCTGAACTTGCCACAAGTCTAGAAGGACACCTTTGAAAAGGGTTCTAGTACAGCGCCTTGGTGCAAGCCCTGGCCAGCTCGCCTGGCTTCGTACTGCACATGCGCGAATCCCCTGCTTTACCAGCTTCAGTTTAGCAATCCTGCAAAATCCTAGCCCAGACTTTCCAAGGTGCTGGAAGTTCCGCGGCATGTACGTACGATCGGACTGCCGGCAGACTTTGCCCATCTCCTAGGTCTCAGTCTCTCCAAGAACCTGCAGGGACCGGGAGGCGATCCTGGGCTCCCTAACTTCCTGAGTGCAGAACCCAGGGATCATTGCGCACCGGTGGGGTGGGAGAGGGAGGACCGCCAGCGCTCACTTGCTCAAGGAGGCTCTAGATGCTCAGCGGGGAGAAAGAACTAGTCGGGGGAGGGAAGAGAAAAGGGAGAGGGACCAAAAACAGCAGAGTATCTACTTACAGAAGCTCGCAGAAACTCCTTCCCTGGGAGGCCGCGGTGAATCCTCAACTGAGCGCCAGACTCGACTTTGGCTGGGCGGTCGGAGAGGGCCGGACTTCTCGAGGGAGGAGCAGCCTTGGATCTACAGAGGGTCACAGCACAGCAGGGGAGGGACAGTGGGAGGGGTTTGTGTGCGTGTAGGCATCTCGCTGTGTTCTAAATAATAAAAATATTTTTTACTGAAGAACCCGATTTATGTTTGCAAGATCAGAACCAAAGAAATCAAGAAATTACCCAGTTAATTCAGGCAAAATCCTGCCACCTCTGGCCCGCGTTAGTTAAGCTAACTGCTGCTGATGTCATGTCCCTGGGAGAGGCAGGTGCTAGCTTCTCTGAAGCCTTAACAAAGAAGGCCAGCAGCCATGACATCTAAGAGTATATTTTGTAAATAATAAGTTACAACATAGTTATGGCAGCTTACACCGCTTGCTGCCAGCCACCTAAGGAGTTCCCAGCTCAGGACCTCCTTCATGTGAAGTCCCATCCTTGACGAGGGCAGAAGGCTTCCGGGGAATCAGGGGAGCAAGTCAGCTAGTTTATTAGAGGTGAGGTTTGACACCTGCTTTAGATTGACGTGAGACCTGTAGAAAACTATGCCCTTGGGTGGCTTCACCATCCCTAAGTCGCATTGCTCAAAGAATGTAATTTACACCTAAGCTTAAAGATTGGCGCGCAGGGTGGGGTGTGTGGGGGTGTGTGTGTGTGAGAGCTGGTTTTCTTTCTCCTAAAGACAGTCCTTCATAAATGAAATCTTAAGGAGGCTTCCTGAGGGACATTGCTCAGTGTTAGGGCAGAAGGGGGTGCTCAGGCCTTCTTTAGAACTCAAAGTCACAACCATTCTTTAAACAGCCTTGTCTGAGATGGAACACCCGGCATCTCCATAGGCAGTCTCAACATTTCATGTTGACGTTTCTGATCCCCAGTAGGACCAGCCAGATGTTTGAGTGGCCAGCTTTTCCCCTCCTCTTGTCCCTCTCATTTCCCATCTTTGTGTCTCACATTAGTACCAGCATGTGGCACAGGGAGTGCTGGATCTCAGTATCATTTGAGCTCTTGGCTGGCAACCCACACGGTATTTGTTTACGAATCACCAACCTTGGTCAAGTCTCTGTAAGCCATGTGATAGAAAGAAAGCACACAGAAATGTTTTAACCTTGTCGTCTTCTCCTCTGCGGCCTCCTCTTCGCATTCACAACTGTGAGTGGCTGTTTTTTACTCCTTTTCTGTGACCATTCAGAAATACACAGAAAGGATTTCCCTATTTCTGACCAAATGAGACTCATTTTATTTCTTCACTCCCATGTTCATTTCTGCTGAGGATTAAACCCCAGCCTCACCCATGTTAAGCATGCACTCTGCGATGAGCAGTCCCCAGCCTCAGGGTCTTTCTAAAGGGGATATTGTGTCCCTTTTTTCTGATTTAATGTCCCAGTCATCTTCCAAATAGGTAGATACAGTTTAGTATTTGTTTGGTAATATTCCATAATTGAGGTGGATAACCATTAACTCCTCAATGCTGGAGTCCCTCCTAATGGTCTTCTGCTCCATGCCTATCTACAATGCTATATATAATACACTCCTTTTATGAAGAACTACATTATTCTAATGCCTTTATCTCCATAGGCTAATTTCAAAATGTGACATTGATTTATTTTTATATTATGTATATGAGTGTTTAAACGGCATGAATGTATGTATAACACATGTGTGCCTAGTGCCCGAAAGAGGTCAGAGGAGGGTGTTGCATCCCCTGGAACTGGAGTAAGGGATAGTAGTGAACCACCATGTGGGTGCTGAGAACTAAACCCAGGTTATCTGGAAGAGCAGCTAGTGCTACTAACCACTGACCCATCTCTCAAACACCTTAAGAACAGTTTTTTGATATTGGTTGGATAAAGTGACATTGTTGTATTTAATCACTTTGACATAAAGAAACAACAGTTTCATAAGGCTAACGCTGTGAGGTTGCCACACTGCCTTCCAAACCAAAAAAAAAAAAAAAAAAAAAATACTATGGCAATTTGTGTTTCTCTCTGGCCTGTCTGAGAGTTCCTGTTAACTAAAGCACGAATCAGGACCAATGGTGGAGTTTCGCCTTTTGTCAGTCCAAGCAGTGAAACCCGCTTATGCCTTGGGTCATTCAGCCAGTTGTTACGTCTTTGGGCATAGAAATCCTCCCTTCTTCCTGCCAGGCATTCTGTTAGCTAGGTTCAAAGTGGAAGAATCAGAACCCCACAGGACATGCGTCCCAGTTTCTTATGGAAGCCAGCCTGAAGTGGCTCCAGGGTCAGCTGTACAGGTTTATCAGCTTCATAGCAAGAGCTCTCAGTTGACCTCAGAACTTTTCAGAAGTTAGGATTTGCTCGTCATGGAAAGAGTATAGCAGTTTGCTAGGGCTGCTGCAACAAAATACATAGGTTTGTATAGCTGTAAGTTTTCTCCGGTCCTGCCCAGCCCTGCGGTCCCACAGCTGCTTATAAAATAATCACTCAGAGGCTTAATATTATTTACAAACTGTATGGTCTATGGCAGGCCTTTTGCTAGCTAGCTCTTTCATCTTAAATGAACCATTTTTATTAATCTATGTTTTGCCAAGTGTTCTGTGGCTTACCAGTCTGCTGGCATGTTGTTCCTTGAGTGGTGGCTGGCATCTCTCTCCAGATTCTTCCCTTCTCTTTCCCATCTCTCTCCTTGGATTTCCCACCTGCCTCTAAGTTGCCTTGCCATAGGCCAAAGAAGTTTATTAACCAATGGGAACAACATTTATTCACAGCATACAGAAAGACATCCCCCAGCATTTGTTTGCATCTGTATAAAATGTAGGGGCTCCAGATATTGGTGTTTCCTATATAATTCGAGGCAGGATCCAGTTAGCTCTCTTTATAAGTTGGATTCTATCGCTTTGGGGATATTTGCTGTTAATCTCTCCCAAAAAAAAATTACTGCAAGCTCTTTGCCAAGGTTCACGTTCTGCCCATAATTTGTCAATTTCATCATTAGTTAAAGGTACTGCAATCTCTACTGGGTCTATTCCTGCTAATTGATGAAGTCTCATTTTTCCTTTTAAAATCAACTCAGAGATCTTCTCTATGTAAGTTTTTAATTTTTTACTCTGTTTATTTGGTAGAAATATCCATTCCAATACAATATCTCCCCTCTGCATTAAAATTCCTGTAGGAGAATGCTTAGAGGGTAAAATAACCAAAATGCAATCAAGCTTTGGATTCACACGATTCACATGTGCATCCTGTATTTTCTTTTCCACCAAGGCCAATTCTTTCTCAGCTTCAGCTGATAATTCTCTTGGACTATTTAAGTCCTTGTCACCTTCTAAGGTTTTGAACAAATTACTCAGTTCATCATTTTTTACCCCAACAGTAGTCCATAGATAGGAAATGTCTCTGAATAATCTTTGAAAGTCATTAAGAGTCTGTAATTGATTTCTCCTAATTTGTACCTTTTGGGGTCTAATTTTCTGTAGACCTGTTTTATATCCTAAATAATTAATAGAATCTCCTCTTTGTATCTTTTTGGGAGCAATTTGTAATCCCCAACAAGGCAAAATTTTCTTTATTTCTTCAAACATTCTAAGGTATCTATCTGCATTGAATCAGCTAGTAAAATATCATCCATGTAATGATAAATTATAGATTTAGGAAATTGTTTACGTATTACTTCCAATCGCTGTCATACAAAATATTGACATAGGGTTGGGCTATTTAACATTTCCTGTGGGAGAACCCTCTCCATTGAAATCTCTTAACCGGCTGAGAATTACTATAAGTAGGCATCATGAAGGCAAATCTTTATCTTTTTCTTGTAAGGGTATTGAGAAGAAACAATCTTTTAAATTGATAACTATAAGAGGCCATCATTTAGGTAAGAGAGTAGGCAAAGGAATTCCAGATTGTAGAAAGCCCAGTGGCTGAATTACCTTGTTAATTGCTCATAAATCTGCTACCATTCTCCACTTACCAGATTTCTTTTTAATAACAAATACAGGAGAATTCCAAGAGCTGGTTGATTCTTCAATATGCTGAGCATTTAACTGCTCTTTTACTAGCTCTTCCAAGGCCTGTTGTTTCTCTGATGTTAAAGGCCATTGCTGAACCCACACAGTCTTGTCTGTTAATCATTTTAAAGGTAGGGCTGTTGGTGTCTTTGAAAGATTATCAGTTGTTGTGCCCTGTTCTTGTACAAGCTGGATAGTCAGTTACTGTTCTTAATAATATCTTGTATTTTTTCTCAGAAACATGTTAGTTTATGGTTTGTTTCTGAGGTTGGAGGGATGTTAATCTGGGTATTCCATTGTTGTAATAAATCATACCCCCATAAATTCATAGCTACATTAGCCACATATGGCTTTAATTTTCCTCTCTGTCCTCCTGGCCCTATATATTCAACCCATCTTGCACTTTATTTCACTTGAGATAATGTTCCAGTCCCTAAAAGCTGAACATTTACCTCCTGAAGAGGCCAATTTGGATACCAAGATTCTGGTGTGATTATTGTTATGTCCTCACCTGTGTCTACAAGGCCTTCAATGAGAATGTCATTTTATGCGGGGCAGTGGTGGCACATGCCTTTAATTCCAGCACTCGGGAGGCAGAGCCAGGCGGATCTCTGTAAGTTCAAGGCCAGCCTGGGCTACAGAGTGAGTTCCAGGAAAGCTACAAAGCTACACAGAGAAACCCTGTCTCAAAAAACAAAATAAAAACAAACAAACAAACAAACAAAAAAGGTCATTTATTCGTATTTTTAATTTTGGTCTTTGTTCATTTATAGAAGTTTGCCAAAAAATTCACTTTATGATTTCTCCTGAATTTATTGTTCTCTCTGCTATAGCTGCTCTATCACACCAAGCAGTATGGTTTTTCAGAATAGGCATTTAGTTATTTAACTGCTCTAGGAAGAGGTTTCTTCTATGATGACAGGAAAGGACTGAACTAAATTTACCCAGGAGCCTGTGAGAGGCCCCTCAGGGAGTTTCCTGATGGCAGAGGCAGAGGATTACCTGTCTGTCCCTTGTTGATCTACATTCTTAGTCCAGTGTTTGCCTTCATCATACCTTCTGCATAATCCAGAAGGGAAGGGCATTCTGTTTCCATTGTTCCTTGAAAAAAGCATTGTTTCTAGGAATGCCCTGTTTATAGTCCCCTTTTAGATGACCTTGTTTACCACAATTGAAACACCTGACATTACTATTTTTCTTCAAAGCTCTGGAAATCACCTCTCCTATCCAAGTATCATCATGGTCATGAGATGCAATATTAATTGTATTGGATCCATTCCTCCAAGGGTGCTGATCTTGCCTTTAACAGCCTAAATTCCCTTTTGCATTGTGCATTAGCATTTCCAAAGGCCAGAGATTCAATTATTATCTATCTAGATTCTAAATTTGGTATCATTCTATTTATTGCTGAAGACAGCCTTTATAAGAAATCCTTGAAGATTTCTTATGGGCCCTGTATAACTTTTGTAAATGACTCAATTTTCTTTCCTACTTCTTCAATTCTGTCCCAAGCATTCAGGGGTGCCATTTGGCATAAAATTAAGGTGTGGTCATCATATAAAGATTGTCTTTGTCTATCAGGATAATCACTTTCTCTAAGAAATTGATCTTGGGAAATTTCCATACCTCTAGCCCTTGGATGTTTTCAGAAGCAAGAATTGAGTTTCACAAAACTGATTGTGGGTGGACTGGCACAATGTTGGCAAGATGGCTCAATTGGTGAAGTGCCTGCTGGGAAAACATGAGGACCTGAGTTTGATTTTGAGAACCCACATTAAAAAAAAAAAAATTTAAAAGCCAGGCATAGTATTAGTGGCACACATCTTTTTTTTTTTTTTTTTTTTTTTTGGTTTTTCGAGACAGGGTTTCTCTGTATAGTTTTGTGCCTTTCCTGGAATTTACTCTGTAGCCCAGGCTGGCCTCGAACTCACAGAGATCCGCCTGGCTCTGCCTCCCGAGTGCTGGGATTAAAGGCGTGCGCCACCACCGCCCGGCGTGGCACACATCTTTAATCCCAGCAGAGGCAGGTAGATCTCTGTGAGTTTGAGGCCAGTCAAGGTTATATCATGAAAAAAATAAATAAATAATTTTAAAAAGCCAGTCACAGTGGTGCATTTTCATAATTCCATCAGTTAGGAGGCAGAGATAGGCAGATTCTTGGGGTTCGCCGGGCAGTCACCCTAGCTGATTCACAGGCCCATGAAGAGACCCTATGTTAAACAGAAAAATAGATGGTTCCTGAGGAAAGGAGCCTGAGGTTGAAAGTGTATGCACACACGCACACACACAAAGTGTTCAACTTTTTTTTTTGTTTTTTGTTTTTTTTTTTTTTGGGACAGGGTTTCTCTGTGTAGTTTTGCGCCTTTCCTGGAACTCACTCTGTAGACCAGGCTGGCCTTGAACTCACAGAGATCCACCTGCCTCTGCCTCCCAAGTGCTGGGATTAAAGGCGTGCGCCACCACCGTCCGGCTCAAAGTGTTCAACTTTAAAAGTTGTAAGACATGCACACAACAGGAAAAAATAATATGGGGACATCTAAGATCAAGTTATGTAGAGTTTTTCTCTCCTGAAACTTGCCTTCCTGCCCCACTGATGCCCAGCCACCTTCTCCTATTTCCTCACACGGCCTTTTCTCTCCACTTGCAAATCCCATCTGTCTTCTTGTGAGGACACCAGTCAAAATGAATTTGAGTCCTACCTAACACCGGTGTTTAACTTAAGCCCCTCCCTTTGAAGGGCCCGTGTTAAATTGAGTCAGCATTAGAATTCCCACTTAACTCCCTGCCACATGGTTTTCAGATGTCATTTAATTTCATTTAATAAATTATTAATTGGTAATTTTAATTATAATTAACTAAAAAATTAATTGTCAAGTAATTAAACATCATTTAATTAATGATGCCATTTAATTTCTTCTTTATCAATCCTCTCTCCAAATACGTTTATAGTCTGAAGTAGGATGGGATGGGACGTTAGCATATGAATAGGGGTAGAATTCACTCCTTAATAGAGTATTTGCCAAAATGTGGTGGATTTTAGACTGTGGAGTATATAATCCAGAAATCAAAAGATGCTCTGGGCTTGTAGAAGAACTTGTTCTGTAGAAGAACTCTATAGATCCTAAAGACTCAGCACTGGAGGAGGAAAGTAGGAAACAGAATGATGTTGTGGAATATTCCTTTACACTGTGTGAAGATGTAAAGGTTCAATAAAGAGCTGAATAGCCATTAGCTAGGTAGGAAGAGGTTAGGCGGGACTTCCGGACAGAGAGAGCTCTGGGAAGAAGACAGGAGGAGTTGCTTTGAGCCAGACCCAGGGAGAGCAAGACATGCAGGAGAGGTAAAAGCCACAAGTCACATGGCAACATGTAGATGAATAAAAATGAGTTAATTTAAGTTATAAGAGCTAGTCAAACAAATCTAAGGTATAGGCTGAGCTTTTATAACTAATGATAGTCTCCATGTTGTTTTTGTGAGATGGTGCCCCAAAGAAAAATCCATCTATGGAATGAAGTATGTAATTCAACATCATTCCTATACATTAAAAGTTTGTGTTCATTGTTCACAGTACATAAGAACAGGTAGGGCTTGAATGCCTGAGGCCCTGAGTGCCATGCCCAGCACCATATAACCAAGTGTGGTAGTACATGCTCTTAATTCTGGCACTAGGGAGATGGAGGCAGGAGGATCAGGAGTTTAAGGTCATCGACTCCAAAGCAAGAGTTTGAGACCAGCCTGTGTTATGTGAGACTCTGTCCAAAAATAGAGGGATGGGGAAGAGAAAGTGAAGGATGGAAGAAAGAAAAAAGAACACAAAAACCAACTACCTGCACACCTGTGATAAACATATCATAATGGTCACCCATGGTAACTGTTGGACCCCAAAGTTTAGGGTCTCAAGTGGGCGCCCCAAGAACCCAGACTCCAGTCCAGTTGATGCAACAGCACGAGGAATTTATTGGCTTCTGTACAGAAGGGCAAACTCTGCTCCCAAGAGCAAGAGCCACATCTTACTGCAGCTCCATGAGGGCTTTTAAAGGAAAAACCCACAAAAGCCATAAGATTACAATTCCCATACAATTTTGTTTCACAAGATCATGGTCTGGTCACAGAGTGATCACAGAGGGGGTACAGTTATGTCAATGTGCACATTTTTCCTGAAACCTCAAGGGGGGTATCAGGGCGGGAGTGGAGTTTACAAAGGCCACAGTGGGCCTTCCTGGAACACTTGCAACTATCCCAGTCACAGTTGAGCATATCTCTTAACAGAAATCTTTTTACATTGTTATATTGTTACAGGGGTGATTGAGTAGTGGCTGAGTCAGGTGGCCCTTGGAACTAGGTTTTTAGTTTCTCATTTCCTGGTGCTTGAAGTTTCTCTTTTCCTGAGGCTTGGGGGTGTAAGCCTGAAGGGCTAGGGTCTTTCAGTAACAAGAGTAGGAAATCAGAATTTTTCAAAACACATAAATTGAGAGAAAAATGAAAGAGAGAAATCAGCAGGCAATGTCATGAGCTACAAACACCAATGAGAATGGAACACACACACACACACACACACACACACACACACACACACACACTGCTCTGGCCCTAAGGTCCACAATCATACATGAACAGTTTAAAACCACAGCACACCCAATCTTATCTTAATAGAAGACAAGGAAAGAGTCTGCGTGGTCCAGCCCTACAAACAGGAGTCAACCTGTTACCTTGTTTCTCTGGTTGTTGGCCCACAAGGTGACATTTGATTACAACATGCCTTTCTCATTTAGGACATGGATAGGTATGGCTTCCTCTCTCCTATGGCAAAAACAAGTTAAGCAGCAAACAGTATGAGTAATGACACTGAACCCGACATAAGAGCCTTACAGGAATTCATTCTGCTCAGCCCAAGGGCAGACCATGTGGTTTTCCCTTCAGGGTCTCTTCTCTCACCTTTCTGAACTACATGCATACCCTACTCTTGTTAGTGTAGCAGGATGCTCAGGCAAATGACTCTTCTGTCTTTGTGGCTGGGGTTGTGTTCCAGTTCTAAACAGCATGCATTAGCCCAATACGGAGGGTAGAGCATTTAGGAATATTGCTGTTTTACTGATAATAATGATGACGATAAAACACATTCAATGGACATGAAACTTCTTCTCTTTGTCCTTCCTACCTGAAGTGTGGAGGAGCTGCCTAGTATTGCAACAGCCTTCCTGGGACTACATACATACTTACTGTAGACAGTAAAGAAAGATAAAAGGATCTGTCTGCATCATCGAACATTTGGCCAGCTCTGGTCAAATCCTACTTTGGATTCCTTGTTCAATGGGGGGTGGGGGGCATGTTTTTAAGACAATGTAGGTTTGGTTTCTGAACTATAGATTTTCACGTAGCAAGTAAGAGAGAGACTGAGCCTAGCATGGACTTTTGAAACTTCAAAACTCACTTCCAGTAACAAACCTTCTTCAACAAGGTCTCACCTCCTAATCCTTAACAGTGTCAATGACTGGGGACCAAGCATTCCAACCCGGGAGCCTGTGAAGGCCATTCTCATCCAAACCCTCACACCTGCACACTGCCCTGCGGTGAGCACTTACGCTCACCTTTCTTCCACAGAGGGAGAGGGCTTGACAACTGATCAAGAAGGCCCCTCTGCCCTGAGGGCTGAGAGCTTCCAAAGCTTCCCTGGTATACATGCAGAGGCTGCAAGAGAGACACCCGCAGATCTGCACTGCCCGCTCAGCTGTGGAAGATCAAGAACCAAGGGTAGCACGGAACACATAGTACTGGCAAGCAGCAAGACCCTCAATTACCTTTGTTTTCTTCTTCCTTCCACATTACGACATGCCTGTACCCACCCCACGCAATATATAAGTAAATAAATATAATTCTAAAACTTTTTCAAGGAAAGCTATCAAACTTAATACAGTAGTGTAGTGGTATTTGCTCCACCCATGACCTTGGGTTGTAAGGCCCAAAGGAGGTGGTGCTTCCCGCTGTTGTTCCTGACCCCTTATAAGGAGTTGGAGAAGGGGCACGGGCGGAGCAAACACCATTACACAGTAGAGTATGTGTCAGGGGCTTCAGATGAAGATGAGAGAAACGCCCTATGGTTGGAGTATTGAAAGAACTACAAAACAGGTGGGTGGAAAAAATCTTTGTCAAACAAGTATCTCAGAAACAAAGCGCCCATAACACACGGTAACTCAAATACTCATTAGACTGTAAATGGGACATAGGGATGGATGAGATGTAGCCAGGGATATAGCTCAGTGATGGAGTACTTAACTAGTGTGCATGAGAACCTGGGTTTAATTTCCAACCATAGAAAAAAAAAGGCTTGGCCAAGGAACGTGGCCAAGTCAGATAAGATACCTTTGGTAATAACTTTGACTCAGCTGGTCTGGATGACTGTAGTTCGTCAAGTCACGGTGATAATGCTAAGTCGTGGTAAATAAATAATCTACAGAGTTAGAATATGGGACAAAGGATCAAAGAGAGAGATTTCCTTTGCTTTGCTCTAAGAAAAAGCATATTCAACTCAGTTAGCTGCCCTTGGGATGAGCTCTGATCTAGTGACCTGAGGGAGCAAGTCACTTAAAACAATACAATTGCATAAGTAATAAAAGAATGCTTCTCTCGTCAAATAATCCAGATAATACAATGTGTAGAGCACACAGAGTAAAAAATCATTATTGATGTGGTAGGAATTCCTTGTGAACGTGGCAACTGTTGGAATTTCTGGCCTCTCCTCCCACCCCCCCTCTCCAGCTACATGACCGCATACGCGCTGTTCAGATGCTTAGTCATTCCAGAGCTTTACGTCCTACGTAATTTGTGCACAGCGTGATCACGCAATCTATGCACATGCGTGGTGTAGCTCAGTAAGCCCATATGCGCATGTGCAGAGGAATCTATAAAAAGCGGATCGCAAACTCCTCCCCCTTCTTCTTCCCGCCCCCTTTCTCCCTGCACTAGTCTTCCACAGGCCTGATCACATCCTCCTTTCTCCTAATAAAACTCTGATAGTGGGTTTTTTCATGCCTCGTGGCTTTTCTCTCAAGGTAACAGCGCCGCTTAATGAATAACATTGCGCCACGGCATAAAACCAACAGCATCGTATTTAGAAACTTGACCAGTGTCTCCCCCTTCCTTCACTACAACCTCCATTTTCACTAGGCTGGTGAGGTGCAGTGAAATCATTACATAATCAATTCATAGGGCTGGAGAGGTGACTCAGCAGTTAAGAGCACGTACTGCTCTTCCAGAGGACCCAAGTCTCGAGTCTCGTTCCCAGTATCCACTTCAGGCAGCTCACAGCCAGCTGTAATCCAGCTCCAGGGGATCCCTTACCGTCTTCTGGCCTCACTGGGCACTTGCACACATGTGCACGATGAAAACTTTAAAAACCAATTTGTGAAGTTGTTATCATAATTGAAGGAAAACCTTAGTACATGAAGGGTACCACATCTGGAGAGAGAATGCTCATTGCTCCTTGCAGCAGGTGTGAGAGGCAGATGCTGTCACATCAGCTGTGAATCTTGCACAAGAGGAGCCTTTGGTGTCCAGTGTTTCTAGTCTCCTTTCCGTTATCTTCCTCAGAGCCTGGGGAAACCGAGAGGCAAATTAGCATAAAGCAAGGCTGTGACTGGAACCTGGTTCGTTTTCTGGAGCTGACACTTTCCCCTGTGCATTCTACCTCCCGACACAGTTGGGAAGTAGATGCCTCTTGGAGGAAAGAGCAAATCTAAGGAAGGTCATGCTTATGGGATTTCTGGAAGTTCCTGTGAGCAACGTTCTTTCTCTCGTGAGAATGTGCTGAGTGCTGGAGGAATTTCTCTCCTGGTTCTGCCTCCCAGCTTCTTTTCCCACCATCCTATCCCTCACCTAGGGTTTCTGTAATTCTGCAGCAAGGATTCTCCCTGTCCTACTTGGGCTAAGGGCCCAAAAGGCCAAGGGAACCTGAAACATCTTCATCATAAGGGAGAGTATACCAAGTAAGGTGTGTGAAAAATGGCCAAGAGAAAAGGAAAGGAACGGGGTCCTGTCGGAAGGACCCAGCTACCTCCTAGGAGCCTCCATTGACCAAATATAAAACAATTTGAACATCAAGTCAAATAATTAGCCCCCACATAACCCAACAATAAAAGCATGTTAATCCATAAGTTACAATTTCATAAATCCAGACGTAAGAAAACTATCTCCCAAAACAGAGTGTCAACCACTAACAGCAGCCAAGAGGATGGAACTGGAATGGCACAATTTTGCGACTATTATACTAATAATTGACTCAGGCAAGCACCATGGAGGCTGGAACATGTAGGTGAAAGTTGGTGGGGAGCACGGTGTTTGTGCAGTGCCCATTGACATATCATCACAGATTATTTATTAAGGGACAAAGGTGACTTCGCAGTGGAAAAGTCTCGGCAGAGAAGAGGCCCAAGTTCAGCTGATAGTGTGAAACAAACACACATTATCTTGCGTTTTCTGATAGACGGTCTTAAGAGGGTACATGGTCCAAGGTTTCGCCATGTCCTGACAGAAATGCATAGCCTGGGTTGGAACTTGAGGAGAAAGCAGACAAACTGACGTTCCGAAGCTTACAAAATAACTGGTGTGTGTTTTAGTCTTTCCAAGTGTCAAGGTCATAGGAGACAGACTTCGGAACTGTTCTAAAGCAAGAAGAGGTCAGAAGAAACCTGACAACAGATGACCCTGAATTGCTGTGGGTGGGCGCAGGGGCCTAGCTACAACAGACATGACTGAACTAGCTGGTGGGATCTGAATATGGGCTGCAGACCAGGGCAGCTGTGGAGAAATGAGTGGCCTCCGAGCCCGACTCCTAAATGGATTTTGAGTGTTCTCAACAGAAAGGAATGAGTGTATCAGATGAAAGGAAGCAGAAGTCCACTTCTGTCCTCTGAGGGTCACAATTAAACTAACAGGACTTTGGAGACAGCCGAGCAGTTAAGAGCAGGCCTTGCTCTTGCTGAGGACCTGAGCTGAGGTCCCAGCACCCACACGTTGGCTCACAACCACCTGTAACTCCAGCTCCAGGGAATCTGATGCACTCTTCCGGCTTTGCAGGTTCCTGCACACATGTGGTACACATACATACATGCAGGCAGGCACACACACACACACACACACACACACACACACACACACACACACATGCACACACACGAACACACATATATACAGACACACCTTAGAAAAACAGCAACAAAAACAGGGAATGGAAAGATGGTTCAGCAATTAAAAGATTAAAAGTGCTTGCTGCTCTTCCAGAGGACTGAAGCTTGGTTCCTGGCACCCCAGAACCCAAGTCAGGTGGCTCACAACTGCCTGTAATTCCAGCTCCAGGTGACCCAACACTGTCTTCCGGCCTCCATGTGCACTCATATACATAGTCACATACAAGCACACAAACATACAATTAAACAAACAAAAGAATTACTTATTAGTGCTAGATTTTCATTTCTCCAAACTGTATGTGTAAGACTTGTTGACATATACCATAAAGCCATACATATACAAAGTATATGAGTTATACATTATACATAAATCACTGGTTTTCTAATATGATCATTATGTATAAGTTTTTTGAGACAAGGTCTCTCTACATAGCCCTGGCTGTCCTAGAACTCACTATGAAGACCAGGCTAGCCTCATAGAGATCAGCCTACCTCTGCCTCCTGCATTCCCACTTCCGACTTACCAGTTCACACTGAATAAGAAACAGTCACACATCCAGGAAAGGCGCAAAGCTACACAGAGAAACCCTGTCTCGAAAAACCAAAAAAAAAAAAAAAAAAGAAACAGTCACACACACACATACACACACACACACACACACACACACACACACACACACTTGGCAGTTTGAGAACTACTGTATTGTGACTTTCTATGCAGGCAGTCTAGTGTTTGGGCCACAATAACAAACTATCAACTGCAGAATATTAAACAAACAAACAAACAAAAAACAGTGTAAGGGCTGGAGAGACGATTCAGCACTGGCTGCTCTTCCAGAGGACCCGGGTTTGATTCCCGGCACCCACACGGTGGCTCACAGCTGTCTGTAACTCCAGTTCCAGGGGATTTGAAGCCCTCTGATTTGAAACACTTACACACACTAAAAAACAAAAACCAGTGAACAGTACCACTGAGCTCAAGGGAAGCCTGATCAACAGAGCAGTTCTAGGTTCAATGCTGTTTGTGTGCCTTCACTTACTGGAAGGGGAAGAAAGTCTTCCAAGCTTCTTTCCTAAGGACACTAATCCCAGTCATGAGGGCTCCACCCTCAAGACCTAAACACATCACAAATGCCCCTACTGCTTTGGTGTTAGGATCTCAGTATATTCGAGGATATGAAGATTCTTAGATCACAGAAGTGAGAGACAAGGAAACGTTGGTCCTGCTTTGTTAATAGTGACCTGGGTGTGAGGTATATGTGTGTATAAGTTAAATGATGGCCTTGTGTGCCTTTGTCTTCCCCTATTGTACATTGTTGAGTTCTCTGGAGCAGAATCTTACTACAGAGTATCTTCCAGGTCCAACTCCTGGGTGGCCATCTGCACCCACATCAGGGATTCTGCCTGCCGTCCAGCGTCTTCTTCTAGCCACCTCTGATGGCCACCTTCACCACACACTCCAGCCTTTACATTCTCTCACCTTCACTAGCCACAAGACGATCTCACCGTCCTGTGCCACATCTGCCCGTCCATGCTGGCCCCTCCAGGTTCTGTTTGTAAAGGGTAGAAGTGGGATTTCCTGACAGTGAACTACACACCCCGCTAAAAGCTTTGGATAGGAAGGTGAATCAGCAATGAACTGTCTAACATCCTTTGATCTGTCTGGAAGGCTTGAAAGAAGAAATGGCTTATGGGTGAGTTCCCCTAGCAGAGGCTGGGCCCTGCAGCCGTCTTGCCACAGCAAGCCTGAACTGCAAAGTTGGTACCTGCCAACTCCCCTCACCTGCCAGCGGAAAGTGTCTTGCCAGAAGCAGCTGTGGGGAGTTGGCCTCACTGACATCATAACACTTATTTGTTACAGTTTATGGGGTGTTTTCCTTTCTGTCTACTTATTAGCATTATAGGAGTGGGTGAGATGTGTAGTTGGTTTAGTTCAGATGTAGTTGCTCCCTGGCAGATGACTTCAGCTTCTATGTTTTCCTTTTCCCCTGTCAGTCAGCCTCTGACAGAACCCTAATTGTGAATGAAGCGGCTTCCGCCTTCTCCGCACACGCTCCCATGGGCAGCTGAGTAGTTTTGGAGCAAATCACACAACCAGACTGACAGGTGTTACTCTCACTGCAGTGACACAGGGGTACATTCAGCAACGCCAAGAATCCCTCGACATGCTTCTTCACACCAGGCTATCCTGGGTTTCTGCTTCTCCTTCTGCTCTCAAGCCTCCTCACTCAGCAGCTAATCTGACCTTGCGCTTCGTGAGCGCACCAAAGCCGCTGCCCAGCACTCTCATCTTTTAATGATCAAGATCGCAAACTCCTCTGCATCTGCGTCCATCTTTCTGCCAGTGAGAGTGGAATCGACTCTCCCGAGAGGACTGTGTCTTAATCTTCACCTTTCTTCTGACTCACCCGGCTACTCTGGTTATTCCTCTCTTGCCTAACCAAGCCCTTTCAGATTAATCAGAATGTTTCCATTGTGTTTGAAAAACAAAACACAAAAACTACCTATATACAGAAGCTCTCCAAATTTAAATTGGCCTATGCACTTTTCCAAACTGCATGAATTCATGTACTCAAGGGTCTTCTTGACTTTTTGCCTGGCATTTTAAATTTGATATCCTCTGAACTGAGTTTCTGATTTAAGCCTGAGGCAGATGCATTCTCTCTTGCTTTCTTGCTAGAAAGAATCCCAGCACTGTTGGTGCCTAGCCAAGCTTCCATACTATTAGAAGCTATCACATGGCAATTCTGCTCAGAGATATAAGTAAAAGTTATTAGATAGGGATTCTAGGAAAGTTTTGATTTAAATGAACACTTTTTTTCTTCATGGGGTATACATAGAGATACAGCAGCCAGCTGTGATTGTGAAGTCCACAGACTGTAAGAAAGTAGAAGTAGAAGGGCCCTGAGATGCTATTTTTAACAAATCTCAATCGTTCAATTTTACCAATAAGGACTCAGGAGCCAGATGCTGGGGTGGAAACCTGCTAGCTCAGAGAGGCAAAGACCCCAGCTGACCTTCCTCCTCCACTGACATCCCAGAAAAAAAGAGCTTTCTCTTACTCTATCTCAAACAAAACTCCACTCCAAGTCCCTCTCCTTCCCATGTGTCTCTCTATGCAGCCTCCTGACTCTTCCTTATATGGTTACTTCCTGTCAACGGGTTGCTTGCTCCGCCTCTTGATTTATGGAATGTTTTTTATTTAATCCTGTCTACAATAAGCAGAAAGCTCTTAGATTAAAGGTGTGTGCTAGGGCTAAGCCACACCCCAACTAGAAATGAGGTTTTCCAGTAAATAATGCAATCTTGGGGTTCACGGTGTGATCAAATATCCTGTAACACTGAGATACAGGTGACATCATGAGATCCTGATATCAACTCTGAAAGGTTACATCAGACCAATGAACCTCTTGTCTGTTTGAGCCGCTGTGAATATCCGATGTTTTGTTGGATACTGTAAACTTATCTCTCTCTGGTCTTTCCAAGTCTTGGAAACTGAGGACTGATCTTCCTCAAATCCAGTTAGTTTGTGATTTTTTTCCCTCTCAACACCCCACTTGTAGTTAGTCAATCACCAGTCTCCTCCAAATACTCCTTAGTGATGCGTTTGCATTCACAGGTGCCACTGTGGGGTCCAAACCACCATCATTTTCTCAAATAACTTGTCCTGGCCCTTTTGCATCTGCCTCTGCCTTGTTCCAATCACCTTTTTCTTCATCTAGTAGCCAGAAGGAACTTGCAAAATGCAAACTAAGTCTGGCAACTCCCTTCCTTAACGTGCTTCGAGTCATACACACCCCTGGAGTTCCCTGTTTTACATTCAAGGGGGACGGACACTGAGCGAGGTGGCTCAGTGGGTAAAGGTGCTTGCTGCCAAGCCTGACTATGGAAGACGGACTTCCGGGACCCACACGGTGGAAGGAGAGAACTGACCCCTGCAGGCTCTCCTCTGACCTCACACACAGAAAATAAATAAGTGTAATAGTTCTGTTTCTTTTCGTTGTTATTGTCATTGTTTCTGCTTTTTGAGACAGGGTGTCTCTGTAGCCTTGGCTGTCCTGGAACTCACTCTGTAGACCAGGCTAGCCTGGAACTCACAGAGATCCACCTGCCTCTGCCTCCCAGGTGCTGAGATTAAAGGTGTGTGCCACCACAGCCCAGCCAAGTGTAATGAGTTTTAAAGAGAGAAGAATACAGCCTTATGGTACATAATAGAGCCCCTCCCATGATTCCTTAATAATTAGCAAGATCATTTAAACAAATTCTAAACATTGGGATGATTCCATTGTCTGTGGGAACTGGTGAAGGGGCTAAACAAGCCATCAAAGTTATCTTGGGACAAATCATAGCCCCACAGACAAAAGTAGCTAGAGGAGTATGTTGCCTGGTATGGTGGCACACACATTTCATCCCAGTACTTGGGAGGCAGAGGCAGTTTGAGTTTGAGGCCAGCCTGGGCTACAGGGTTCCAGGACAGTCAGGACTACATAGAGAAACCCTGTTTTCAAAAGAGAAAGGGGGGAGGTATTTAAGTCAGGGCCATGCATGGAAAGGACTATAGCCCATTACGAACCAGAAGATAATTCGTCCTTCAGCCATTCATGCCTACTGTTACTATGGACGATCAACCATCCCTATCAAGTTGCTCAACTCAAAGGACAGCAGGGGACCCAGGCGGCCTGCACACAGTGTGGCTTTGGTGTGTGTAGACAGACAAGATAAAGGGAGCTGAAGGTGGGTGGTGACCCTTGCACAGCATAGCCAGGAATGCCCACCACAGTCTCTAAACCTGCAGCAGAATAGATCTAAGTGGAGGAAGTTATCTGAGCAGAAAGGAGTCTGGGGCTAGCCGTTCTCTCCCAAAGCGGGGGGGGGGGGGGGGGGGGATATGGAAAAAACAGACAGGGTCGTGGAACCAGAAATGTGGGCTAGTGGAAGGTTTGAGGGCAAATATTTCAGGCAGAAACCTGAATTGCTGCCAAATATATATATTAAAGTTAGGAAACACAAAGAAAGTATCTCATAACTGTGTTCTTAATTCCTCTCTCTCTCTCTCTCTCTCTCTCTCTCTCTCTCTCTCTCTCTCTCTCTCTCTCTCTCTCGTTTCCAGAAAAGGCAGCAGCAGATAGGAGGAAGAAAAGGTCGCGAGCCTAATACACAGAACGAGACAGCCTGGCTCCAAACCCCCAGGCACTAAACTGGGAATCTACAGGAGAGCCTAGGAGAGAAAGAGCCTGAGCTACAGGCCTATGTGCCGGCTGATGAGCTGGAGTGAGAACTCAAGGAGATTAAGGATTGCAGAGTCCACGGGCGGGGCTGTGTGGACTGGAAGCCAGAGCACTGACACTTGTACACACTAGCATCAAGCTTCTTCCAAGCCACGATTTGGCAGGGTGTTTATGGAAGAAACTTGAGCTGAACGTGGCTCCCTGTTCCCCCAGAAATGACTGAACCCCACGAAGTAGTCACATTCTGTCTCCATCTGCATCCCTGATCCCAGAATATTCAGATCAGTGTAAGACTGTACAACCAGAGTCACAATTGCCTCACGCTCCTTTTTGGATATTTTCCATCTTTAATTTTCTGTTGCATTTCAGAGAGAAAGCAGCATTTGTGCGTTTGGCTTTGAGCCAGATCGCTTCCCTACTTTGAGGTTAAAAAGATTGAAAACAGCCGGGCGGTGGTGGCGCACGCCTTTAATCCCAGCACTCGGGAGGCAGAGCCAGGCGGATCTCTGTGAGTTCGAGGCCAGCCTGGGCTACCAAGTGAGTCCCAGGAAAGGCGCAAAGCTACACAGAGAAACCCCTGTCTCGAAAAACCAAAAAAAAAAAAAAGATTGAAAACAGAAAGCCATACCTCCTGCGCTAAACCAAGAGCGAATGGGAGCTGGAGCATTAGACACAATTGTTACCAACGGGCCTCCTTTCTGTTACCAAATGCCTGGAAAACTAGACGTTCACTTTGTAAATGGACAGTATATTTTATTATTTTCTTTTCACATCTTTTAAAGAAGACAAATTTAGTTGGGTGTGGTGGTACATGCCTTTAATCTCAGCACTGGGGAGGCAGAGGCAGGAGGATTTCTGTGAGTTCAAGGCCAGCCTGGTCTATATACCAGGTTCCAGACCAACCAGGACTGCAAAGAAAAACCTTGTCTCAAAAACGATAACAAAAACACCAAACTAATTTAGTCTCTTAGGTAGAAAACAAACAAGGAAGACTTTTGCACTATGTTCAAAAGGTTTAATCCATGAACATAATTTTTTTTTTTATGTACCCTTCAAGTAGGAAGGCCTGTATTCCAGGCGGCCATTACTGCAGGATTAGTAACTCTAGGGAAGTTACGTTACCATGGTTTGTTTTTCTTTTTTTTTTTTTTTTTTTGGTTTTTCGAGACAGGGTTTCTCTGTGTAGCCTTGCGCCTTTCATGGAACTCGCCCAGGCTGGCCTCGAACTCACAGAGATCCGCCTGGCTCTGCCTCCCGAGTGCTGGGATTAAAGGCGTGCACCACCACCGCCCAGCGATACCATGGTTGTTTTTTTTTTTTCATGTTATTTGTAGGGCTGGCACTCCAGGAGTTAGAACATTAGCTGATTTTAATTTTTTTTGTAAATTAATTCTTCATCAGTTAGAGCACTTTCTGCTCTTGCAGAGGAACTGAATTCAATGCCCAGCACCTGTGTGGAACAGCTCATAACTGCCTGTCACTTCAGCTTCAGGGGGTCTGATGCCCTCTTCTGTGTCTCTCTCTCACACACACACACACACACACACACACACACACACACACACACACACACACACACTGTGGTGTCTTTCTTTACTAGACTGGGTGTCCAGGCACCTGGCTCCATCCTTAATCTTCCCAGTTACCTGCTTGGCTTTCAACTGCTTCTAACCGGGTCTTTCCATTCATTCAGTGTTTTCAGGTATATGAGCCTTTTAAATATCTTCACCTCAGATGATGATGTTTTATTATGTGCTGATCTTTTAATGCTCATTTCTGGTGGCTCCCACTCTACCCTCGATTTTGCTTTGTTTAGTTACAGAATTCACTCGAAGGTTCCTGTGAAGCTTCTTTTTCAGCTCAAGCTGCACGGCACCTGACATGGACTGCACCACTTTCTCCTCACAGTCTCGTTCTGGGGACTCTGCTTGTCTCACTGACACTTTTATTCTGACAGTGGTGGCAGTTTATACTTCATTTCTGTGGACCAGGTCACTTACATTCAATTAGACATGGGATCAGAGCCAAAAACTTTGAGGGTACAGGGTCTTTCAGAAAAAATTTTTAAAGAAAAAAAGTGTGTGTGTGTGTGTGTGTGTGTGTGCGCGCGTGCGTGCGCGCATGTGTGTGTGCATGCACATGTGCATTCAACAGCATGCCTGTGGAGGTCTTTCCTCCTACCACGTGTGACCAGGGATCGAAGAGGTTGCTAGGTTGGGCAGCAAGTGCCGTCACACACTGAGCCTCTCACCAGCCCAATAATATTTTCTTGATAAGAATAAACCAGGGGCCTGTCAAAGATGGAGCAGATGTGGCTGGAGAGCAGACTCTTTTGTTCTTTAGCACTGTGAATGTTATCACATACTCTTAAACTTTATGTGATAATTCCTTAAAATCTTATCATTTGCCATCTGAAAAGCCCTTTTGGTATCTTTAGTCTATCTTTTTAGTAAAGGACTCACATCTCTTTTCATGTTTGGGGCTTGTTTTGTTTCAGAAGGACACAGTGGTCCCAGCCAGGGCAGAATTCAGGAAGTTGTCATCAAATCTGACTTAAGATTAGGAGATCTTTCTCTGGAAATATCCTTTCTCTTGATACCTGAATTCAACTGCCAGAGTTTAAATGGTATAGTTAGAAAAAAAAAATCATTACCTCAACCTGCTAGAAAATTTACCAGGAGTGGGCATTGGAGTTGGTGTTAAATTTCTCCTTTGATCCATTAAAGTCTCTTGGCATTAGAAAAGTATTTCATTCATGAATTCCAAGGAAAGGTAGGGCAAGTATAAACCATTAAAGATGGATTTTAGGCAAAAGACATGTGCAAGATTTGCAGGAGTGGGTAGCACCCTCTGGTGGACAGTTTTGGAATCAGCGTGCTCTCTGGGTGCATTGGAACAAGCTGGGGAGACAGAATCCTCTTCCAGGATCCTTGCCCAGCGTTGTTACTCTAGTGGGTACAGAGTATAGACTCAATTCGGGGGAGGGGGTTGTGTGAACTACTATTTTTCTGCTTATTCCAAATATGAATGCTCGAAGAGTGGGGGGATCAGAAGAGTCCCTTTCTTACTGTGGTGACATGTGAGGTAAGCAGCACCAGATGGTGGATACAAGGAAAACGGCAGCTAACACA
The DNA here is from genome assembly GCF_007827085.1 of Peromyscus californicus insignis. NCBI lineage: Eukaryota > Metazoa > Chordata > Mammalia > Rodentia > Cricetidae > Peromyscus > Peromyscus californicus. Next base: position 88,776,665 of record NW_026294573.1, on the reverse strand, counting down.
TGCTCTGGGATGGTCTGTATGTTAAATGTGCTGCTCTGATTGGTTAATAAAGAAAACACTGAGTGGCCAGTAGCCAGGCAGGAAGTATAGGCAGGACAAGGAGAGAGGAGAATTCTGGGAAGTGGAAGGCTGAGGCAGAGAGACGCTGCCAGCCGCCATGAGAAGATGTTAAGATACCGGTAATCCACAAGCCATGTGGCAACTTATAGATTAACAGAAATGGGTTGATTTAAGATATAAGAACTAGATAACAAGAAGTCTGCCACGGCCATACAGTTTGTAAGCAATATAAGTCTCTGTGTGTTTACTTGGTTGGGTCTGAGCAGCTGCAGGACTGGCGGGTGAGAGAGATTTGTCCTGACCGTTGTGGGCCAGGCAGGAAAACTCTAGCTACAAACACAGGTAGAGTTTTCTCCTCCTCAGGTTTCAGGAACAATAAGGGGGAAATACATATTGATTTTTTTTTCTTTCTGAGTCAAGCTTGCACCATGTAGCCCAGGCTAGCTTCAGTATCTGGATCCTAAATTTTTATATCTTGAATATTAGGATTACAGGCATGCACACCACATACAACTCTTAGAATTTACCTCTTAATAAAAAGTAGGTGTATATTGAGAAGGCCAAAGAGAGACTGCATTCATATAAGTCTGGCTAAATTTAAAAATGGGGTTAACCATGAAATTGATGTTGTTCCTGTACTATAAACCCCATGTCTCTCACATAATTAGGACATTGAGTTATCAGTCTACTTGTAATGAAGTACACATTATAAATATGATCCAAAGGAAGTTCAAGAGAAATGCTCAAATTAGCTTTTTTAAAAATTTATTTATTTATCATGTATATAGTGTTCTACCTGCATGTATACCTGCAGGCCAGAAGAGGACACCAGATCTCATTATAGATGGCTCTGAACCACCTCGTGGTTGCTGGGGATTGAACTCAGGAACTCTGGAAGAGCAGTCAGTGCTCTTAACCTCTGAGCCATCTCTCCAGCCCTCAAATTAGCTTTTTTAAATAGTTTTTTTTTAAAAAAAAAGTCAGGCACGGTGGCTCATGCCTTAATCCCGGTACTTAGGAGGCAGAGACAGTAAGATTGCCACAAGTTTAAGGTCAGCTTGGTCTACACAGCAACTCTAGGTCAGCAGGGCTACATAGTGAGATCTGTCTCAAAAGAAAAAAAAAATCCTCAATCAAAACAAAAAGCATGCCCAAACAGTAAAAATACATGCACGTCAAAACTTTTTTTCCCGGGCCTGGAGAGATGGCTTGTTAAGCCAGGCGGTGGTGACGCACACCTTTAATTCCAGCACTTGGGAGGCAGAGGCAGGCAGATCTCTGTGAGTTCGAGGCCAGCCTGGTCTACAAAGTGAGTTCCAGGAAAGGTGTAAAGCTACACAGAGAAACCCTGTCTTGAAAAACCAAACACTTTTTTTCCACTTTCAATTTTTGTTTTTTTGGTTTTTTTGAGACAGGGTTTCTCTGTGTAGCCCTGGCTGTCCTGGAACTAACTCTGTAGACCAGGCTGGCCTCGAACTCACAGAGATTTGCCTGCCCCTGAGTGTTGGGACCAAAGGTGTGCACCACCACTCCCTGGCTACACTTTGAAATTTTAATTGTAAGACTTCCTGCAATGTGTGTGTGTGTGTGTGTGTGTGTGTGTGTGTGTGTGTGTGTGTGTGAATTAGCCGTGTGTCTTAGTCACTGTCCTATAGCTGTAAAGAGACGCCATGATTATGGCAGCTCTTATAAAATAAGGCATTTAATTGGGGCTGGCTTACAGTTCAGAGGTTTAGTTCCTTATCACCACGGCAGCAGGCACGGCAGACATGGTGCTGGGAAGCAGCTGAGCACTACATCCTGATCCACAGGCTGAGAGGAGGAGGAGGAGGACACTGGGCTGAGCGTGGGCTTTTGGAAACTTCAAAGTCCCCTTCCAGTGACACACTTCTTCCAATAAGACCACACCTCTTAATCCTTCTAATCTTATCAAAGAATCCCATTCCCCGGCAACCAAGCATTCAAATGTATGAACCCATGGGAGCCATTCTTATTCAAACCACCACAGTGTGAGTGTACTTCAAACCTGAAAATGTGGCTATTCATAGACATTTCCCACCTTGGGGAAAATACTCATATGTGGCTCATTTTGAATTGATTTCAAATGAAATTATTAAAGTTTATAGAGAGCTAAAGTCCATGCTGATACTAGTAAATTTTAATTGTATTCCCTCTGAGTATCTAACTAACACTGTCTATCAGGAGTACAGGCCAATCCCCAATCGCTAGGTTCCAAATATAGTTGTTAACAAGTTGCCAGTTATAACAGTTGCTATAGAGTCAGTCACATGGGATATACTTGTCATTTTTAATCTTCATTATCAACTTGACCGGATTTAGAATTACCATGGAAACACATCTCTGACTGAGTGGATGAGGTGGTTTTCCAGAAGAGTTTAACTGAGGTGAGAATATGGACAGCACCATCGTATACAGTGGGTCACTGACTCCAACCACGAGAAAACAAATTCGGTACAGTTTTCATTTCTCTACACTGATTGCAGATACAGTGCGGCTAGCACTTTGTTCCCAAGCCATGCCGACTTCGCAGGCTGTATCCCTGTAACTGGAAGCCCAAATGAACCCTTGCTCTCTCATGTTGCTGCCTGCAGGTATTTGGTCACAGCAACAAATAAATTATTAATACACTTAGAAATTGTTATCTGAATTTCAAATTTAATGGAGCATCTCCTATCCCAACCCCATCTCCCCACCCCCCCGGAGGCACTCGCAAGACCTTGAGCTGTTTTTTGATCGTCACAATTAGGGTGGGTGGTGTTACCGACACCCATTGTAGACAGTACAGGAATACTAGTAAACGTTTTACATCCTCCAGGCAAATAATTATTTGCTCCAAAATATAAATAAGCTGAGAAACAGGAAACTAAAAGGCCATCGACTTTGAGCGTTCCTGGGAGACAGGCAGCGCACGGAATTGTCTAAGTTCATTTTCAGTTTGGGGAGGACGGCATCAGGGCCTGGAGACGGGATCCAAGAGCCCAGAGCTCCCACTGCGGTGGACCAAGGACCGAGGTCAAGAAGGTGCAGTGTGGCTATTCCTGCGCATGGGCTGCACCGCACCGGGCGGCTAGGCGCGCCTCGGACAGACACGCTTCTTCCTCCACTTCACAATACACCGAGCGTCTGGCTGCCGCAGCTCTGCAGCCCAGCGGAAGCCACCGGAAGCCGCCGAGGCGTCCTTCTCTCCTAGCAACGCCCGGGGAAGGAAGTGGCTGCGGCGCCACGCCCCCTGCGCCTGCGCACAGGCGCGGCCTGCTGACGTGGACCGGGCCGCTCCGGCCGAGCCCAGCGCGGAGAAGAGCGGCGAGCGAGGCGGGGATGGCGGCGCGGCTCGCTGCGCGCCGGGAACCGGGGGCTGCCGGCCGACGCCCATGGCTGCTGCTGGCGCCGCTGCTGCTGGCGCCGCTGCTGCTGGCGCGGCCCGCCGAGGCCCTGGTGGAGGGGCTGTACTGCGGCACGCGCGACTGCTATGAGGTGCTGGGCGTGAGCCGCTCGGCCAGCAAGGCGGAGATCGCGCGGGCCTACCGCCAGCTGGCCCGGCGCTACCACCCCGACCGCTACCGGCCCGAGCCGGGCGATGGCCCCGGGGGCGCGCCGCCGAGCGCCGAGGCTTTCCTGCTGGTGGCGACCGCCTACGAGACGCTCAAGGTGAGACCCGCGGGCGCGGATGGGTGGCCGGGGATTTGGGTGTCACACCTGGGTGACCAGGTCCTCTATGACCCCGGCCCAGTGCGGCCCCCTCCGGGATCTTTAGGAGGTCCGCGTTTCCCACGTGGTCGTGAGAAAGAGCCTCCTCGGCCCGTTAGCCAGCATGGCCACCTCCTCGAGTCTTGGAGGACAGCCAGTTCTCTTTTGGGGCAGTTGTTATGCAAAGCTTTGCACTTATTTTATTTTTGGTGTAAAAGCAGTCTCATAATTTGAGGTGCATGCTCGGAAAGCAGGAATCGTCAGTGCTAGGATCTAGGATAGGGCAGAGGAAAGAGAGGTCTGGAATACTGAGTAATAACTGATCGTGCCAATTTGATAGGGTAGAAGTTTGGCTTCTGCGATGATGTCATTGATGACATTTAGCTTAGGTCTAAAGAACTAGGAAAACACAAATAACAGTGAACTTTCAATCCAAAGACTGGACGTTTGACTCTTGGCTCTGACACCCTCGAGTAACCTTGGGTTGCTGTTTCTGCATATCCATTTAATGACTTGAGGCAGAAGATTGAGAATTATTAGTAGGAAATTTTTTTTGATGCGTTTAGTGATTTGACAAGGTTTTATTGTGTTGTGTGGATGTAGGGAGATTTAGCCTGACGTGCTTTTCTTCAGTTACTGCAATGTATGTAAGAAATCACCTGTTATAAGTCATGCTTGGGGCTGGAGAGATGGCTCAGCCGTTAAAGGCTAGGCTCACAACCAAAAGGATAAGTCATGCTTGATGGAGGTATTACTGTTTCAAGAGCCCCATCATGAGAATGCAGCATCAATTATAGCTGTATTTCTTTCTTAGGTTTCTTTTTTGGTGGGGTGGGGGGGGCAGTTTTTTTCAGTCTGCTTTTAATGACTTCTTTGAGTCATTTACTCAATGATTGTACTGTCATTTAACGGTTGATTCGTCCTCCAGATTAGCTTTCCAGAGTTGGAAAGACTGTCAGGTTTCTTTTCTTTCAGGCTTAGAGCAGTTTGGAATTTGGAGCTATTAAGAGCGTGTGCTTCGCTTAGTAAGTTTTCACTAGCCAGTGAGATTACAGTTTTTATTGGCACTTGACTGAGGTATGGGTGAGAAGCTGGTGAAAAGGGCTGAAATTCGAGGGCTTAGTCTAACCCTGTCACTGGAGGGAAGAGTGATTGAGAACAGACTTCAGAGAAAGAACTTGCTCCACCCAGAGCAGCCCAGCGCATGAAGACCCAAGCTGTTTGCTGAGGAATGAGTGGTTCCTTGCCACTTAGCCTCTGCTGGTGATGTTCCGAAGGCCTGGTGGGACCCAGGGGACTCTGCTGAGATAGCCTCCAGGAGAGAGCCACGGAAGTGCTGGTAGTTGTTGCCTTCTCCTGGGTTTTGTATGGCTGGAGATGGGCGGGTAGGTGTGGTGTGGGGATGGTGAGCATGTTCTTAAGAACTTTGAAATCAAGTGTCAGAACTAATGTAGAAGTAGTAACAGCAGGTAACGTTCTTCCCGGGAGGACCCCTAGAACTCAAAATAGTTTTGCCTTTTTCTTGGAGAGACTGTTTCAGAGGCCGCCTCTGGCTGTTTCATATGGTTGCTTCTAAATGTTTTGACCCCTAAAGTTTAGAGTTGATTTATCAGCAAATAAAAAGCTAGGTAAAATAATATGTCCACTCAAGAACAAGGGGCTTTTAGGTAGCTAAGAACTAGTGTGTTAAGCTGGGCGACGTGGCACGCACCTTTAACCCCTGCACTCAGGAGGCAGAGGCAGGTGGATCTCTGAGTTTGAGGCAGCCTGGTTGACAAAGCAAATTCCAGGTTACACGGGCAAATTCTGTTTCAAGAACACCAATAGACAGACAGATAGATAGATGATAAAATTAAAAACCAGCCAAACAAACAAAAACCTAGTGTGTCTAGAGAGAGTAACATTTTACTTGACTGTGAAAAGATGTTTATAGCAGCTCCAAGCATCTCCCAACAGGGCACTAGGAATAGAATGGCCCTCGGGGAGAAGGGACCAGGGGAGTGTTCTAGCACCTACTCTGGAGCTGCATTACTGCTGAGACCCAGCAGAACTCTGGAAAGTCCTATTTAGAATGTAGAGATGAATACAGGTTTAGCTTCTCAGTAGAGCATGGTAGGGTCTGCTCTGTTCATTGTATTTCTTCACCTGGGAAAGGACTTTTCATCGCTGTGGTATTGAAGACAAATAGGTGGTCTGATTTGTATTTCTCTCATAATGGAGAACTGAGAAGGTTGCCCGAGAATACTATTTCAGGGTAGTGCAAAGCTTTCATGAAGCATGCCATCCAATTTTGGAGGGCCGGCTTGTCTCCATATTATCCCACTGAGGCAATGGAGGTATAATCACTGTTTTGTTTGTATTATAGCCTCAGTCTGGAACAAGGATTTGTGAGGGATAAGAAATCTAGATGAATTTTGCTAAGAACTGGTCAGCTAGAACGGTAGGAGAACATGAGTTCTAGAGGCTCTGGGATAAAAATGGCACACAGAAGCCTATCCCTGAACGTTGATAATAGGTGCAGCTTCAGTATGGGGACAGGATTTGTGTAAGACATCTGTGGGTTTGTGATTCAGAGTTGTTTTGCTCGTATAAATGGCCTTTTGAGAGCAAGGTGGGGTTTTGCGGGGGTGAGGATACTGTTTTTTGTTTGTTTTTAGATGGCGGGGGTTAAAAATAAGTAGTGACAGAATTTAAACACAGTTAATGAGACAAGAAGGTAAGACACTTGGTCCTTAGTAATTCAGCAACAAAAGAGTCTGCCTATGCATGTAGACATTGAGGAACCCCAGGAACAGGGTGGGTAATGGAGAGTAAAGACTATGCTCTGATGCTTCTGCAAAGTTATGCTTAGTTTCTGTTAGCGAGTAATTTCCAATTCTGGGTCACAACATGACTTCAGACCAGAATGATTTCACACAGTGCTGTATGAGTTAAGCTAATGCAAAGGTGTTTGGATTATTTGACTCTTGGGGGTTGAGGGAAGTCATAGACTTCAGATCACTGGCTGAGTCAGCACTGAATCTCCTGAGGTGGAACACTCTAGTCTGGCCTTATGTGGCTATAGCACTTATCACAGTACACTGTAAATGTAAGTAGCTCTTCTCTTTGCCACTAAGCCATGCCCCTTGTTTACTATCTGTGTACCCAAAGGACCTAGCACAATGTCTGGCACATCAGGTAATGAATTTTAATTAAACTCGCATTTGGAGACAGATTCGGATAGAATGGAAATTGAAAGTGGGTTTCTGGCGTTTTGACATGGTTATGTGCAGCCTACTTTGATATTTCACTCAAACTGATTTTAGAGTAGTACAAATAAATAAATTAGACGGCTATGAATGAAACTTTCCTGCATGAGAGAAGAATTGTACTATCTACTTTTAATGTTTTCAGGGTTTTTAAATGGAAGCAAAAATAACTTATGAATGTAGGTTAAAACTGGATGAAATACAGGAAATTACACACAGTAAGCAGATGCAAGAAAAGATTGAATTAGAAAAATTGTGATTGGTAGGAAATGAAAAAGATTGACGTTTCACAAGATCACAAGAACCTAGAAAGGGTCATAGGAATATTGCTGGCGTGAAGTTTATCTGATAAGTTAAAGAGTGCTGTAGAGAGATTAGCTCTGTCTTGGAAGCAAGGCTTCCCAGAGAACAGTGCTTGTTTCTTTTCATCAGTGGCTGAGATGGCAGTTACCTCTAGCACCTAAAGAGAATTTGCCAAGGAGGACTTTGCGTTCCCTGTTCTGGGGTATAACTTGCTGTTGGTTTCTTAGCATCTTTTCTTACTCAGCCCTTTCCTAAGCTCTGTCGTAGGTGCTAGGGAGGAGACTGAGGCAATGGAAGGTAGGACTCTCTCCCTGGTTTTTCATTTGTTCGTTTTGTTTTTAAACCAAGAATTGAATTTTGTATATGCTAGGCAAGTGTTGAGCTATCCCAGACCTTCTTTCTTTTCTTTCAGGGTTTTTTTGTTTTTTCCTTTTTTCTTTTTTGAGACAGGGTCTCACTATGTAGCTTTGGCTGTTGTGGAACTCTCTATGTAGACCAGAATGGCCTTGAACAGAGATCCAACTACCTTTGTCTCCTGGGTGCTGGGATTGAAGTCTATGCCACCATGCTGGTCTAGACTTTTATTTATTTGTTTATTTTGGTTTGGTTTGGTTTTGAGACAGGGTCTTAGATAGCCCTGACTGGCTAGCCTCAAACTCTCTTGTGGCTAGGGATGACCTTGAACTCTGCCTCTGGCTCCCAAGAGTTGGGTACCATGCATACCCATCTCTGTTTTTCAATTTTAAGTCTAATACATTGTCCGTCTAAGTTACTCAGGTTGACCTTGAACTCACTGTAAAGCAGGCAGATCTTGGACCTTACAGTCAATCCTCCTTAGTCTTCCAAGTAGCTGGGATTACAGGTCTGAGTCCCCAGGGTCAGCTTGACTTTAAGCTTTTATTAAAACCATGGAGACAGATACTTATTGTTTGGTCATAATTTGCTTAAGTTATATACCACAGTTCACATTTCAGTGTAAAAAGGAAGCAGTTATTTTCGGATTAGAGACATAATAAAATAAATGTACCCTTTTAGCTACATCTGGAAGGAAGTCACCATGGTTGACAGTGAAGGGGCATTTCTGATAGGTGGAAAACAGAATTACAGTCATTAGTGTTCGAGGTTTGTTCTGGGAGTGAGGTACTATATTTTTTTCCCACACACTCTTTGTTTTAAGGAGAAAAAGTTTGCTGCACTTCTTAACGTCCAAATCTTTTCAGTCATGAAGATTTTAGTCAGCCATTTGTAGTAATTTGGTATAATTAACTGTCTGGGCCCATGGGTTGTGCATTCGGGGATTCAGCCAAATTTAGATGGAAACTATCTGGTGGGGAAAATGTCTGGAGTTGTGGATGTGCTTAGCATGCATGAGGCCCTGGGTTTGATCTCTAGTCCAGCAATTATGTCTGGTGGTAGCACATAGCTGTAATCCTAGCACTGGGAAGTTAGAGATGGGAGCGGGAGTGGGGTGGGGCAGCAGTTCAAGGTCTTCCTTGACTCCACAAGAACTTTCAAGCTAGCCTGAGCTACCTGAGACCCTGCCTCAAAAAGAAGTGCTTGTACTGCACATGTACATGCTTTGTCTTTGATTTCTAGACAATATAGTGTGACAATTATTGCTTAGCATTTTCATTATATTAGGTATTGTTAAAGGAGGCTATAGGTTAAATATAAATGTTGTGTTATTTTATATACGGGGTTGAACATCTCAGGATTTAAGTATATACTGTGGTCCTAGAATAACCACCCCATTCATACTGAATGATGACTATCATGAAAGTAGGCAAATTATCTATTACAGTTATGATGGTAATAAACAACCACATTAAGTAGCCCTATATAGAGATCAGTGGTTTCCAACCTTCCTAATGCTTCAACCCTTTAATTCAGTTCCTCATGTTGTGGTGACCCCCAACCATAATTATTTCCTTGCTACTTCATCACTGTAATTTTGCTACTGTCAGCAATGTAAATATCTGCTAAGTAGGATCTTACATGCAACTCCAATGGGGTCTTGACCCACAGGTTAAGAACTGATGCTGGCCGGGCGGTGGTGGCGCACGCCTTTAATCCCAGCACTCGGGAGGCAGAGCCAGGCGGATCTCTGTGAGTTCGAGGCCAGCCTGGTCTACAGAGTGAGATCCAGGAAAGGCGCAAAGCTACACCACAGAGAAACCCTGTCTCGAAAAACCAAAAAAAAGAACTGATGCTGTAGATCATAGACTGAAGATGGTTTTAATTTCATAGATCTGCTTTGATTGAGCATGACTACCTGCAACACTTGTAAGGATTTTGAGGCCTTTCCTGTGATTAGTTGCAAGGCGTGATGTGGTTGATAGTGATTTTTTCCTATGGGTTCAGAAGGGTATTATAGCATCTGTACTGAATTTACTTTCTGTTATGAAACCACAATAAAACTTTTTTTTTTTTTAACCTGATCTCTGAATTTGGGTTGTTATTGCCCACTATGTCTAAGGCTGATTTTGTAACATATGCTTAATTCTGATGCTGTGATTATCTAGTATATGATGTGTCAGCAGCTAATCAGAGCACTTGATCAGTCTCAAACTCCTGATGTCATATAATTCTAGTCAAAAACTGACTAGTTGATGAACTAATCCCCATTGCTTGGGTGAGTGCTCCACCACTGATCTCTATTCCTAGCCCCAGGAGTTGGCATTTTAACTTAGCTCATGTAGATTTATCATGAGGAAATTCTGAGAAATAAGAACGCGAAGATCTTTACTAAGTTTTTTTGGTAAAATTCTTTTCATAGATCTGTTTCTAGATTGGAAGCCTGTAGAATACGTGGGAGGGAAACTGCTTCAGAAGACCCAGTTTGGGATTAGATGATAATGAATGACCAGCTCCCTTCTCCCCCTTTGAGATAGTCCTGGGCTGCCCTCAAACTCATTGTAGTTGCAGGGGATGGCCTTGAACTTCTGATCCTCCTGCTTCTACCTCAGAAGTACTAGTATTACAGTGCTGCACTACTGTACCTGTTTCTTTTTAGATGATGATGATGACGATGATGGTGATGGTGTGTGTAGTGTTTGTGTGTCACACTTCACCCATTGAGCCGTCTCCCCAGGCCCCATGCCTGGTTTTTGTGCACTGCTAGGGACCAAACCCTGAGCATTCTAGGCAAATACTCTAGCAACTGAGCAATGCCCTCAGCTCAACTCTTAAGCTTTGTTCAAAAGTTTGAACTTTATTTATTTTTTTAATAGTTGTAACAGGTTTTGAGATGAAAAATAACACAATCTTGTTTGTTTCAGAGAGCAGCTTGAGGGAAGGTGTTGAGATGGGTTAGGGAGGGTGGAAGGGTGTGAAGGAATAGGAACCTGCAGGCATAGGACTTATGTGACCATTTCTTACAGAAGCAGCTCTTCTCACCTGTGACCGACTTAGCAACCCGGAGCTGGTAGCATAGCACACTGTGAGATCAAAGGCCTGGGATTAACTGTCCAGCTTCACTGTTCCTACTGTACAAGGCTCAGATCTTCTGACCCTTGGCTTGTGACTTTTCCTGTTGTGGAAAATAGTCTCCAGGAGTTGAGCATTATTTAGGTATCTCTGTATGTTTGTGAAGTTAGAAAGTATATTTACAGCAGAGACTGGTTCAGTCCTATGCTCCTAATTTCTCATGATGCTCAATAAATCTTTTCTGTCTCACTCCCCTTTTCAAACAGTCTTGAAAAATTTTCTATGCCTGGCTTCAAATCTGTAATTCTCCAGTCTCAGTCTCCAGAATAGCTGGGATTACAGATGTTGCTGCCACTCTGCTCTTTCTAGCCATTTTTTTTCTGTTGCTGTTTAGTTTTTTCCAATTTGTTGTTATTATTATTATTTTGTGGTGCTGAGGATTAAACTAAAGATTTTGGGCATGTTAGGCAAGGAACTGCACGTCTAACCTTCCTTGTAAGTTTTGAAGTCCTTTTTCATGCTTATGATGTAAACTGCTTTTCCTTAGACTTCTGTCTTGTGTATTCTTCTCTGTTTTCTAAGGTCTTTGGGGTGTGTGTGTGTGTGTGTGTGTGTGTGTGTGTGTGTGTGTGTGTGAGAGAGAGAGAGAGAGAGAGAGAGAGAGAGAGAGAGAGAGAGAGAGAGATGGAAGCCAAGAGTTGATGTTGATGTTAGGTGCCTTCCTTGAACACTTTGCCTTTGTGTTTTGTTTTTTCAAGACGGGTTTCTCTGTGTGGCCTTGGCAGCCTGGAACTTGTAGACCAGGCTGGCCCTGAACTCTCAGAGATCTGCCTGCCTCTGCCTCCTAAGTGCTGGGATTAAAGACATTCACCACCACTGTTTGGTACGCCCTTTGCCTTAATTTACTGAGACTGTCTCTTCCTGAATCAGAAGCAAGTTGATTCCACTAATCCGTCTGGTCAGCTTGCCTGGAGCTTTCCTTGTCTCCCCGTCCTGAGCATCAGATTACAGAGGACCACCATGCCCACCCACCTTCTATGTAAGGCCTAGGGATCTTGATTTTGACCCTCATACTTGCGTAGCAAATACTTCCTTCACTGAGCCATCCATCTCCCCAGGCCTCTAAGCCCTTTTTTGCTTCAAGCTACATCTTTGACTTCAGCCTCTGCTTTTAAGCTGATAGCTTCCAAACCTGCCTGTTTTGTAGGCTTGGTTTTTCAACAGCCTCTTACCCATAGCACAAGTACAGTCCTGCTATCTTTGTTAAAGACTAAACTCTAAAAGAGAATATAATGATGCTTTTCACACAAGTACAAAAAGAATGTATATCATAGACTTTGGTCCAGCTCATTAGTTGATAAGAAAACCAATGTGATAATGACAATTCATTCAAAAGAGAAAGAGTTGTTGCACGCTTTAAGTCCGGTAGGGATTACTGAAGAGCTAATAAGGTAGTCATCAGTTACTTTCCACTGGATACAGTTTGCCTCCCTGTGAGTACAAGTTATTGGCTTTATTACCAGATTTTCACAAGTTACTTCTGTCTTGACAAAGTAGGTTATTCATAGACAAAGCACATATTTCAAATAGTAGTAGAGAATCCCTGGAGGCTCCAGAGAGTGCAAGCATATCCAGTCATTTTTTTCTTTCCCATTTCTCTGCATTCTCCAGACTTGCTTCCTAGTCCTTCATTCTTACATAGTGAAATGAATGCTAAACGGTGCTGGTTACCACGTGAAGCGGTCACGAGCCACGGCCACGCTACCTGGTAGCAGAGAGCTTTATTAGGAGGAAGCGGGGAGGCAAGAAGAACCAGGCCTGGGAAAGAGCATGTGCGGAGGACAGAGAGAAAGATGGGGGGGTGGGAGCAGAACAGAGAGAGGGTGGGATCTGAGTCACGGCTCTTTAAGGCGCAGATGGGCTTACAGAGCCACGCCACGCATGCGCAGATTGTGTGACCACGCTGTGCATATGTGATCACCTGATGACATAAGACACAAGACCCTTTGCTTAACTCCTGAATTGCGCATGTGCAGTCATGCAGCTAGTGTGAGGGCAGAATTCTAACACATAGGTCACATATTATATATAATTAGAAACTTCAATATCATGTTCAGTATCTCCTTTGATTCTGTTTGGTTGGTTGGTTTTTTGAGATAGGATCTCTCTTCATAGCCTTGGCTGTCCTGGAATTCACTGTGTAGTCCAGGCTGGCTTCACATTCACAGAGATCCACATGCCTCTGCTTCCTGAGTGTTGGGATTAAAAGTGTGTGCCACCAGGCCTGAGCTCCCTTGATTGTTGTATATCCTTTTCATTACAAAGTCCTCCATTGTGGTAGTACTTTCTCATCGGGACCACCAGCTCACAAATAATAAACCGGAGACATTATTAATTATGAATGCTGGGCCTTAGCTTAGGCTTATTCCTAACTAGTTCTTATAACTTAGCCCATATTTTTAAATCTTATGTTCTGGCACATGGCTCATCACCTTATCTCCGTACTGCCCATCCTGCTTCCTCTGCCTTCCTTCTTCCCAGAGTTCTCTCTCTGCCTGGAAGTCCCGCCTATACTTCCTGCCTAGCTATTGGCCATTCAGCTTTTTATTAACCAATCACAAATATACCAATACATCTTCACATAGTATATAACTATCCTACAGCATTTCCATCTTTTTGTCTAAATAAAGAGGAAAAGTCTTAACTCTAATACAGTAAAACTATAAACAGTAAGAACAAGATTTTCAAGTAAGAATTACATTTACAATGTTCAGTTCATTTATATTTGTCAAATTCAGAGAAAATACTCCATTATCTATCCTCTCTTGGTGAATCCAAAGTTTTGTACCTAATTTACTTTCTGTCATAACTAAGGAAAACTAACTATAACTATCTAGTCTTCAACCCATCAGAGACCAGAGAGGGATATAGTATTTCCTGAATAAACAGGAAGTACAGAGCAAGCAACTTCCAAAACTATAAAAATGACAGAGACATCTGACTGCCTGGACAGTCACCCAAGGTTCCTCTGCAATGTTGGGGCATCCATCTTTGGCCTACAGGCCTAGAATATTTGACAAATTTTCCTGCAAAGCAGTAATTTTAAAGGACTGTCCTACCTTGTCTTGGCAAAGTTCGGCAGTAGCTTTCTTTTGGGTCCTGCTTGTCCAGTTTGGACTGGATACTGTCAGCAGTCACAGCAAAGGTAGTTTCTTTGCCCTAACATGGCTACAAGTTTGATTACTATAGATGATTAACTACTAACCTGTATTTCTTAATTATACATTACATTTTTAAATGAGCTGCATAGGTATAATACCTTAAACAAGAATCGAAGCATATATACAGTATAACAAAAATAACCTTAAATTTGTATCAACATACAAAAATCCATACCAAAAAATATTTGAGATGAGTTGTACTTTTAGTTTGAAAGTGATTCAATAATCCAACCATTTACCTTATCATTTCTATTACCCCCTCACCCCCACACCACCTTTTTTTTTTTTTCCAGAAAGAGATTCCTGAATCTAACCTACTTTTTTTTCTGACCATGACCAGTAACAACTTGTAACCAGCCCTCCTACTAAACAGTGACATTCATAACCCACTGAATGACCGGAAACCACCCACCCCACGTGAGAATGTGCACGTCATGTTCTCTAAACTGCTTCCTGTTGTCTGGGGGTGATGGCATCTTTAGGGGATCCTGAGAAGATTGGGGTAATGGTCAGGTCCTGGGAGAGCTAGCTGTATTATTTTTTCTTTTGTTTGCTTAGTCTCTGGGGGATGGGAAAGTATAGAGTTTATCTGAAGTTCTGGCTGGAGTAGTCCTTGAGGCTGGACCATCTCAGCTAGCAGCTTTGAAGTTGTTCTGGATGCTGATTTTCAAGGAAACTGCAACAGAGGCATTCTGAGAGGCTGGATCACCTGGGCAAATTGTCCTCATTGGTGTCTGGTCCTTTTTTTTCTAAAAACACAAACTTTTAAAGGTAACATACATACCTGTATATGCACAAATATGGAATATGTGGTGTGCATAAGTCAGCTAAAGATGATTTTTTTGTTCTGTGTTTGACCAGGTAAAAGGCATCTGTCAACTTCATAAGTTTGTTTGGACTGCATATCCAAATTGAAATATAATAAGTTATGAAGACTCTGTAACCAACACGATTTATCATGTCTCATCCATTCTTAGCTGTTTCCATGCAGAGGGATTAGCATATACATCACCTGCCCTGTAGTCTTTCCTGGCTTCCTCTCTTATGTTTGTAGCCAAGATCCTCAGGAATTCTCCCCAGATCAAATCTGATCTTTATTAATTTTGAAGGAATCCATAGCTTTTTGTTTCCTTTGGAAACAAAAGCACAACCTCTCCCCCAACCCAACACATTTCCCAACTTCCATTCTGAAGCAAAGACATCCCTAAAGTATATAGGCTGCTTTAAGTTAGCAGGCCCTTTCATAATCCAGTGTCTCTCAACAGCTGTCATTCTCTATTCATTAGCATTTTAAAATTTCAAAATTCCCCATGTTTCCATCCTTATGTGGCTTCTTTTTATTACTTTACTCTCCCCTTTAAAGACTTTACTATTATTTTTTAACAATTTTTTCTATGACTGTCTATACCCATTTTCTTTTCTTTCTTTAGCCCCTAAGCACAGTTTTAAACACACTGTAACCTGTTTAGAGGGTTTTTTTCGGCCTCTTTCTTTTTGTTTTTTCCTTCCTCCCTCCCCTCCCCCTTCTTTCTTTCTTTTCTTTTTTTTTGCTTGTGTGTAGTGTTCTCTGACCGCATGAGCCAAATTTACCTGCCCAGCTCTGGGAATTTGTTGTGTCCACCTGTGGCAGGTGTTTGTGCCCAGTGCCAGCTGCTCAAGTGCTCAGCTGCACACCTGGGCCTCTGAAAAGAGTCAGCTGTGCCTCTTCTGCGTACCAAGCCCAACCAAAAGACCATGTCGCCAGGAAGCCACTTGTTTGGAACTTGGTTTGTTTAACTTTCTCGGGCCTTATTGTGGATATATGTGGCCAGACGTTGGGTGCCATATGTATCAGTACTCTCTTGTCAGGACCGCCAGCTCACAAATAATGACATGGAAACTTATTAATTATGAATGCCTGGCCTTAGCTTAGACTTGCTCCTAACTAGTTCTTGTAACTTAAATTAACCCATATTTTTTAATCTACATTTTGGAATGTGGCTCGTTACCTCATTTCCATACTGCCCATCCTGCTTCCTCCGCGTCTGGCTAACGATTCTGCCTTTCTTCTTCCCAGAATTCTCTCTGCCTGGAAGTCCTGCCTAGCTACTGACTGGTCAGCCTTTTATAATACCAATCACAGCAATACACCGTCACACAGTGTACAAGTATCCTACAACACTCCATATTCCATTTAACTACTTACAAGCCATTACTCATTGATACTTTTTCTTTTTTTTAATCTTTGCTTTTTTCAAAATAATGTAACAAAAATGTCTTCAAAATAAACAAGTACACTTAATGCGGTTGTCCTCAAACTTTGAAGCATTTCACTTTTGAACATGATGTTCAAAATAATATTAACTTGTAGCTAGAGTTTTCCTGCCTGGCCCACAGTCAGGACAAATCTCTCTCACCCGCCAGTCCCACAGCTGCTCAGACCCAACCAAGTAAACACAGAGACTTATATTGCTTACAAACTGTATGGCCGTGGCAGGCTTCTTGCTAACTGTGCTTACAGCTTAAATTAATCCATTTCTATAAATCTATACCTTGCCACATGGCTCGTGGCTTACCGGCATCTTCACATGCTGCTAGTCATGGCGGCGGCTGGCAGTGTCTCCTTCTGCCTTCCTGTTCTTTCTTTTCTCCTCTCTGTTAGTCCTGCCTATACTTCCTGCCTAGCCACTGGCCAATCAGTGTTTTATTTATTGACCAATCAGAGCAACATATTTGCCATACAGAATATCCCACAGCACTAACTCTGTGGCATAGCATGTAAGATGATTTTGTAGCCCAGGCTGGTCTCAAACTCACAGAAATCCACCTGCCTCATCCCAAGGGCTGGGATCAAAGGCGTGTGCCACCATGCCAGGCACGTGTAAGACTCTTCACTCAGTCTTACTTTTCTGTACTTTTCCTACTGCTTCCTGAATGTCCCCAGTGCCTCAGCTGAGTCTGTCCTGCTGTTCAGTGCTTCCGTGCCCTAACCCTTGATTCTAAGGCTCGTTCCAAGTTCTGGTGTTCCTTACTCACTTTTAAGACCCAGTTCTCTTCCACTTCATCTCTCTGTGGCCCTCAACTTGTGAACTCAGTCTTTGTTTGTTAGCACATAAAATTGTGCTTTTTGTGTGCTAGCTTCTTCTAGAAAGGAGGGTTCCTGAGGCTAAGACTTTATCTTACTGCTTTTATTTTCCCCTGTGTTTAACGTGGGGCTGATTCTTTATGTTCTTATTTCCTGAATTGAAAAAGGAAGATTTTAAAAACTGACGTGATGGGTACACATTGAATCTATTAGCTGAGACATGAAAGAGCAAACCTGCTTTTGAGCTTGTTGAATTGGAGATATTTATGTTACATTTAGAAAATGTTCAAGACATAGTTGAAGTAGGAGCAGCCAGGGAAAGTAGATGTGTCACTAGGGCATAGATAGTTGAATTATGGACCTTGAGAAGACACGTAAGATGGTTGCACTTATGATTGGCTGGGGACAGGGAACAAGAAAAACATAAAACTGATAGTAGTTCATTTTCTTGTCCCTTAGCAAGATATAATGGCCTGGGGAAAAATGTAAGGGAGCAGGTTTTATTTTTGAAGCATCATCATTTGTGTGTGTGTGTGTGTGTGTGTGTGTGTGTGTGTGTGTGTGTGTGAGAGAGAGAGAGAGAGAGAGAGAGAGAGAGAGAGATTTGTGTGTGTGTGTGGGGGGGTGTATATTAATAAGAGTAATATGTATTTTTAAGAATGAACAAATATGAGTACATTTTCATATATTCCTGATTCCTGGCCGTTCCCATCAGTAAATGGTCTCCTTATTCTGTATAATAGAACATTTTGATGTAAAACTGACTGCAATATCTTACATTGCAATTCATGTTTGTTGAAAGTAAACAATGCATATCTTATTTTAAGCCAAGGACATAATGTTTTTGCTCTGGGCGGGGGTGGTCATTTTCACGAGACAAGGAAGGGCTGCTTTGCTTGTGGGTTTCCTTTGTTCACTTTTGATCTAGCTATTGGTGGTTGTGTTCCAGTCCTCCTGCATATGCCCAAGAGGATTGGGAATGGATGGACACCAGCAGAAGCACCATTACTCCTATAGAAATTAGAAACAAGGAGTATATTGCCCTGCTTGTCGAGGCTCAGGACAGAGAGGAAGACACAAGTATAAAGGTTTTGATTTTGGAAAGAAGTTGGAATCTTCTGACCCTGGGACCTTAAGATCCACAGTATTGCTGAAAGAAAAAGTACTACCTTATTGAAAGGTAAGATATTAAACCGTTCAAGCTGTTTTAGCCACATTAGCATATTTTCATAAGCTGTAAATTCAAGTAGTCATTTCTGTCGAGCTGAGGTTTTTATGACATAATTACTCGTCTAGCCTTGCTATTGAGCTGCAGTCCTGTGTGGCTGGAGAGAGATGTATAAGGAGGAAGAACTCTTAAAACAGTTCTCATAGTTTTGAAATGACTTACTGACTGCCAGGCACTGAGCTAGGCCCTGGGAATATAGAGATTAATGAACACCCTACTACTTACCTTCTAAGAAATTCTCATTCAAGAACAAGAAAAAACCCTGATGATTACAATGTGATAAGTGCTATAATACATAGACACTAAGTGTGATAAGAGTGTTCCGGGGTAAGGGATTGTATGTAGTTCAGTGGTACAGCACTTGCCTAGCATGCCCAAGGGCCTGGGTTAGGTCTCCATCACCACAAAAAGCTGTTTGAAGCAATAGTGTTCATGACTTTTAGGAGCTCATAAGGTTAGAGGAAGGGAATATGCTTCAAATTAGAGAGGTTTATATGTTCAAAGAAAGAATACATTGTGTTAGAAGAGTATACCAAACCAGAAATTGCTGTCTGTTTGCCATGGGTAGGAGGAGTGGTAAGGGATTGCTACGTAGGTGAGTTTGGGCCAGTTGGGGGTGGGGGTGGGGGTGGGGGCTGGGGGGCGGGGTGCATGCCAAGAAATTTAAACTCTGACTGTGGAGAAACAGTCAAGATAAAAATGAAAACCCTGTGAACCTCAGTTCTAAGATGTTTTAGAGGGGGAAATGCTGTTACAATAATAATGTACCTTAGTTCTCTGATATGACCCCCTAAGAGAAGAATGGTCATTCTTATTCTGTCCTTGGCTACTTATTCTTGGTATCTGTGTGTCTTAAACTTTGTAGTTTACTAAAGAATAGGATTTTTTACTTGACTTAGTTTGTGGAGAGAATTCCTTTTCCACTTTGTACCAACTTTGGATATCTTTTAAATTCCATGGGATGTTTTATCTCAAAGATTGTTTTCATTTTATAGAGGAAAAAAGATTTTACAGTGAAAATTCAGAGAAAGAACCCATCCTGAGAGAAGTCGGATTTGCCCCTTGACCTTTCATAGTGTGGTGTAGCTTCAGGACTTGGGAAGCTCTGACTAGATGAGGGTTCTGAGGAGAGGCAGATACTAGGGTGGATGTGGAGTTGCTGCTGGAGCTTTGGCCACCACCCTCTTGTGACGTCCTGGGTCCAGAAACTTCAGAAGGCCCTGGGGAAGGCCTGGACTGATCTTGAGCAGCAGTGGTGTCTGTGTTCCTAGACTGAACTGCACTAGGACGAGGGAAGGAAGGAGCTGACTAGGCACCCAACAGCACATGGGTGCTCATGCGGCAGCTGCCGGTGCTAAGCTGGCTCCATGCCTCAACTAGGGTGCAACAGACAGCTGGACAAAGGCTCTGTGGAGACTGCGGACAGGGTGGCCTTCAGTTCAAAATGATATGCAGTCTAGTTGGAGCAGAAGAATCTTGTTTGAATACATTTCAAAAGGTTGGAAGCTAGGGTCAAAGCCCAGTTTCAGGCCTTGTGAGGACATTTCTATAAAACTAGCCACCAGAACCAAAAACATGGTGGAAGAAGAGGGAAATTCTAGAAGGATTAAATTCTTAAAGTACTGAGTGAGACACCTCAAGAGGTGTGGGCGTTAGTGTTCAGATCTGTCTGTGTGACTACTGTAGAGATGGACCTTTCCTAGGTTAGGAGCTCTGGAATACAGTGATTGCTTGCTAAGCGATAGTGATTGATGGCATAGACTGCCGTGAGAAAACCCTTTCTGACAAAAGAGAACATACAAGGAGTAAATTTGAAGACAGTATCAGCTGAGCCCACTCCTGCTTATGTAACAGATAGTTCTTCGGCCCTCCATATACTGTCATACAGTGTCTAAAGATACTATCGTATAACTAACTAAATACTCACTTTCATGTGCTAGTAAGAGCTAAAAATACTTTAAGTATAATGAATATAGGATAACTTCATTGAGCACTCAGTTTTTAATGGGAAATACATGATGATTTTAATAATCAGGAAAGATTTTATCATTAGCCAACTTTTTATTTTAATTATAAGAAGGTACATACTGAAGGACTCAAAAGGAGGCAAGCCCTAAACAGACCTTGTAGCATCCGTCCACAGTGACAGGCACTGGGTTGGATTTTGAAGTGTCTTGTTGCTCAGAAGGTCCAGCCTGATGAGTGCTGAACAGTTTAAATTAGAAGGACATCCTCTGAGGTTGTTATTATTTTTGCAGTGGTTTCTATTGCACACCATATAAAGACCAAAGAATTTGTCTTGGGCTTAGTCACCATTTTTGTGAAACAGGACAAGTTGAAAAAAAAAAACAGGTTTCTTTTGAGATAAAAACTGGATCATATATACTTGAATAGCTCTGAAGTAGCTCAATAAAATGCTGGCATTTATCTGTTAGAAGCTGGCTGCATAAAAAGATGAAAGATTTTTAAGGAATGTTTTATTATGACGGGGAGATGCTGGGGGAGGGAGATAAAAGTGCTTGCTTTGTGTAAGCACGATGTCCTGAGTTAGGACCCCCAGAACCCACATAAAGCTGGGTACTGTGCATCTGGAATGCTTGTGCTTCTTCAGTGACGTGGCAGGTAGAGACAGAAGAATCCCTCCCTGGAAGCTTGCAGGTCATCAAGCTTGATGTCCACAGCGGTGAACAAGAAAAGTCCCTGCCTCAAATGAGGTGGAAAATAAGGACTGACTGACCTGTCCTCTGACCTCCACGCCTGCACTGTGTCATTCACATGCCTGTATTCAATGGGCGCACCCCCACACATCATAAACAAGCAAATGAAGTATATAACATCCCCTAAAACTTTCAGAATTCTTTGGACAGAATTTATATTTATAAGAAAGTTAGGTTACCTTATTTATGAAGTGGACTCTGTCAGTGTGTTACAGCAGTAAAGTACCACATACACATCTGTAGCATGTTACTGCATAGTATATGTCATTTGATATTCAGAACACCATGGAAAATATTAGGACGGGTAGCATTTCTTTTTACAAAGGAACAGAATGAGGCTCAGAGGAGCTTAGTGTGTTGCCCAAGGTTACAAAGCTAGACTTTGACCTTTATGTTGTGCTAAGTGATGTCTCAGTGTTCTTTGACAGGATTAGGCTTAGACTGGTTTCATCTGGTCTGTGCTGTCTTAATCATTGCTTTCAGCAGAAAAACTAGTTAAAGCTGGAACCTGATTTTGAATATAAATAGGAGATAAGCCATGTTTCTTTTGGAGGGGGGCGGGTTGAGTAGGTATCAGAATACCCTGAAATTACAGGAACTTCTACTATAGCATTAGCTAAAGGTTAGCAGTTGTCAAAGTGTTGAGTTTTCTGAGACTACTGAACATACTGAAGAGTTTGGGGCATGTTTGTGTTCTATCTTTATACCTAATGTAAAAGTCCTGAAAACAAAGGTGTATAATGTCTTTACGAGTATTGGCAAGGGTTTGATTTAATATTTTATTTGTATCTTTCATAATTAGAAATTCTCAATTAACAGATTATAAACTGAAGCTCCATATGTCATATGAAATAGATTATCCCTCACTTTACAGGATGAAGAAACACGGAAAGATTATGACTACATGCTGGATCACCCGGAGGAATACTATAGCCATTACTATCACTACTACAGCA
Source organism: Peromyscus californicus insignis (assembly GCF_007827085.1). Lineage (NCBI taxonomy): Eukaryota > Metazoa > Chordata > Mammalia > Rodentia > Cricetidae > Peromyscus > Peromyscus californicus. The sequence goes on along the minus strand of NW_026294573.1, from coordinate 88,754,734 downwards.
GACGCCTAGCCCCGAGAGTGGACGTTAGGGTGGTGATTTTGGTCAGTGTGTGCGCCATTTCCATGTTTCAGGTGTGTATTCATGAATATATATATATATATATATGTCTTTCTGTGTATTTGTGTTGCCTAGTGCTAGCCATTAAATCTGTATTATAAGTACATTTTGTAAATTTTTCTTCTAGTTGAGATTCATTTTTTTTTACACTTGAAAAATACTCATTTATTCTAGGATTTTTTTCCGCTGTATTTATTCGTTACACATGGTGCTATATTACCTAAGGGTTTTGTCGTACAAACATATATTATAGGTGGAGCATGCCCTCCCCGAGGCCCTAGCATTGGAATCTTTGCCATCAGGGGTCTTAGAACCCAGTGGTGGCTGTTCTCCCCGTTCCTTCTCTACTGCTGTGATAAAATACCATGACAAAAACAACTTACAGAAGGAGAGTTAATTCAGGCTGGTGGCGCATGTCTTTAATCCCAGCACTGGGGAGGCCGAGGCAGGCGGATCTCTGTGAGTTCGAGGACAGCCAAGACTGTTACACAGAGAAACCCTATCTCAGGGGAAAAAAAAAAAAAAGGAGGAGGAGGAGGAAGAATTAATTCTGGCTTACAGTTCCAGAGAGAGTCCATAATGGTGAGGAAGGCACCTGAAGGTGACGAAGGCACCTGCCTGAGGAGGAAGCTGGCTGATCACACATTTCATCTTGCAGAAAGCGGAGTGAGGCCATAAACTCTCAAAGCCCACCCCCAGGGTTGTAGTCCTCTAGCAAGGCTCCACATCCTAAGTGTTTCAGACCCTCCCAAACAGTGCCACCAAAGACCTGAAGTTACAGGAACACTTTTTATTCAAACCACACAAATATCATTGCATAGCTACAAAAACTCTCCAAACCTGTTTCTTCTCATCTCCCTCTAAGAGTGTTTGGGTCCACATGACAGCCAGATGATATCATGTACTTTTATAGGACTTCTCAGTGATATCCCGTGAACTTGCAACGTTAAGAACACCCTTTCCATGGCTGATGAGGCTGGCTTTCCATTGGCTGATGCCAGCACTGCTTGCCTTCTCTGGCAGTCCCAAATGCTCCCCCCCCCCCCCCCCCCCCCCCCCCCGCCAGTTCTGCATGCCCAGAAGGAGCTGCTGCTCAGCAGGAAACCAATGGCCAGAATCAAAGAGATACACCAACTCTTCGTGTGGTTTAAACTGTCCCAGGAATCGGAGTTCAGCCTGGAGTGCTGTCTTCCCTGGTGTTCTTTAACTAACTACACTGCTCATCTGCTCATTTCGAGGAAAAGAACACATCAGACGACCAGGAAGAAAGTAGCTGGCAAGTTTGAGAAGTACTTCTCTCTTTTTAAAGCCTTTTATTTTATGTATATTGGTGTTTGCATACATGTATGTGTGTAACCACCTGTGTGCCTAGTGTCTGTGGAGGCCCGAAGTGGATGCCAGATTTCCTGAATCGAGATGATTCTGGGTGCTGGGAACCAAACAAACCCAGGTGCTCTCCAAGATAAACATGTGTTCGTAACCTTTGAGCCATCTCTCCAGCCCTGAAAATGTCTTCTCTAGGACAGTATTCAGTTTAAATAATAAAAAATGATGTATTTCAACTTCTTAGCATTTGTAGAAGTGTTGCCCTCCCCTGGTCTTCTGTTTTTGGTAGGTTCCAGGATGTTACTAGCAGAGGAACTGAAGCCTGGATATGCTGTGTGAGCAGCAGCAAGGCCTTTTCTGAGAGTTAATCCCTTTGAGGTTGAACATATTTCTGAGTTTTCTCTTGCCAGATGAGTAGACTTCAAATACACTTGAGTCTTTGTGTTCTGAATATGGTAAGCATTCCTGTTGGAGATGTAGCTATTTAGGAAAGAGATAAAAAGTAATAAAGTTGCCTGAGCTTCCAGCCTGTGGAATTTTAAAGGGAATGTCTTGTTAGCTGTTATGCAGTTGAATCTTCCTCTGGAGATTCAAAGTAAACAAAGGAAAGGGGAGGTGTTCTACAAATAAAGTAAATCTTTGCGCTCACTGTTGTCACTGGTTTTCTGGGAGGTTCTTTCTGCGTGGCCCTGGCTGCTCTCCGAGTCAGATCCTCTGCCTCCCCTGCCAGGTGCTGGGCTACAGGTGTGAGTTACCACACCTGGCTGAGGGCCATAGTTTTAGTCAGCTGGGTTTCTGTGGGGGAATGGCACTCACAAGGACTACTACTGCTGCTGCTGCTTTTGATGGATTTTGCTAATAAAATGTCTTATTTTTATTTATTTTATGTTGTAGTATTTCAGCTGGTGGAATAGCTACAATAAAGCTATCAGCTACCTAGCCACAGTGCCCAAATACCGCATCCAGGCCACAGAAATTGCCAAGGAGCAGGGACTGCTCAGGAAAGCCAAAGAGAAAGGGAAAAACAAGAAGTCCAAAGAAGAGATCCGGGATGAGGAGGAGAGCATCATCAAGAACATTATAAAAAGTAAGATAGACATAAAGGGGGGCTACCAGAAACCCCAAGTCCGTGACCTCCTCCTGTTTCAAGTCATCCTGGCTCCTTTTCACCTGTGCTCGTACATAGCTTGGTACTGCCGGTGGGTCTATAACTTTAATATCAAAGGCAAAGAATACGGGGAGGAGGAGAGACTCTACCTCATACGCAAGTCTATGAAGATGTCCCAGTCTCAGTTTGACAGCCTGGAGGACCATCAGAAAGAAACGTTTCTTGAGCGGGAGCTTTGGATAAAGGAGAATTACGAGGTGAGCGGGGGCGGCGGTGGCGGCCAGTGGAGAGTGCTGTGTTCCCTTGCTGCAGGGCCACGGTGGTGAGAGTCGCACTGCACAGGTGCCTTCTACACTTCCCAAGTCCAGAGTTGAGTGGGGAGTGCAGGGCCTGCTTATAGTGTGACAGTGGGTTTAACTTAAGGTTTTTTTGTTTTTTTGTTTTTTTTTTGGTTTTTCGAGACAGGATTTCTCTGTGTAGCTTTGCGCCTTTCCTGGATCTCGCTCTGTAGACCAGGCTGGCCTCGAACTCACAGAGATCCGCCTGCCTCTGCCTCCCGAGTGCTGGGATTAAAGGCGTGCGCCACCACTGCCCGGCTAAAGGTTTTTTTTTTAATCTGTACTTCAAATACTCTAATCAGCTTATCCTGGTAAAAGTTAAGAATAGTCTAGTTTGTCAAACTGAAGTGGAGTGATGTGTCCATAAGCTGTCTAGATGACTTTCTGTTGTTTGCACTAATTAAATTTCTTCCTTCCAAAACAGCAAGACAGAAAAAAAAAAAGAAAAATTTTGTTGAAATAATTGTTTATTTCAAAATAATTAAGCATAGAATCTTCTGAATAGTATTATCAAATTTTGGAATGTTACATGCTTTTTATTGAAATCAACTTACTATAAAGCTGGGATGTTTTATTAAGTGTTATTTTCCACTATTGACAGCTACAGAAATTATTTAGATGTGTTCAGTGATCTAGCTCCAGTGCTGAAGACTCCAGCACTCTCCTATCCTAGGTTCTGATACAATTAATTGGCTAATGTAATGAATATAAGCATTTAGCGCATTGAAACATTCTTCAGAAACTTAGGATATGTTAGCTGTTACACTGTTTTGTAGCCAACTCCATTCTGTGTGTAATGTTCTAAATCTTTATGGAAAGTAAAATTATTAGGAGTTGCCAGATGTTTGGCAAGTAAATATACTCCTGTGTGTAAATTACCTAAAAACAGGAGATAATGTACTGTTATTTAGCTCTTAAAACTATTTGAGGGAATGGAGAGGCTCTGTGGGTGAAGTCCTCACTTGCCTCACATGCATGACTGCTTCCTTACGTTCCCAGAAACTACATGAAAAACAGGGCTTGGTGGAGACAGGTGGATCCCTGACGCTACCCAAATCCGAGAGCTCTGGATTCAGGGAGAGACCCTGTTTTAAAAACAAAGGCTGTGAATGCTGGAGAAAAGGCATATCTGCACACCATATTTATAAACACACACACACACACACACACACACACAGAGACATGCACAGCTTTTTGAAAGTTGTTTGCTTTAAACCCTGTCTTTTCAGATTATTGTACTAGGCTGAATTATTATATTGCACAAAGTTTCCTTAGCCACTATTTCTATTATTTGGAAACAGTACTCTTTAAAAATTAATGTGGCTGAAAGAAATTGTTCATTTAGTTTTGGTTGACGAAAGCTTAAAGAAATACTAGAAATTCTTTGTTCTTAACCTGTGTGATTTATACAACCTTCTTTGGTAACTTTAAAGAAAAAAAAACTAATTATCTTTGAAAAGTAGATGTAAATTCAATTTAGATGCAAATGCATATGTAAAGCTAATTTGTTCCTTGGTTAAGTGAAAAATCTGAAGGGAAGGTCCAAGCATTTGTACACCAATCTTAGTCCTAGACAGAGAAAGGCTGAGGCAGGAGGACTTTGAATTCCAAGTTAGTCTGAATTACTTAGCAAGTCCCAGGCCAGCCTGGGCTACATTGCAGGAGCCCATCACAGAACCAAAACAGAGAAGGTGTAGCTCTTGTACACCTTTTGCTTTTCTGACACTGGATGTTGAGTTAGTCTCCAGAAGGCAAATGGACTGAAGTCAGCTGAAGTGACACTGGAAAAGTAGACACTCAATAACTATCACAGCATGGGTTTCTCCTGTATCATAGTCGTTTCTGTTGTTCCTTCTCATAGGTCTACAAGCAGGAGCAAGAGGAGGAGTTAAAGAAAAAGTTGGCGAATGACCCTCGGTGGAAGCGCTACCGGAGATGGATGAAGAACGAAGGGCCTGGACGGTTAACGTTTGTGGATGACTGAAGACGGATGGGAGGCTGCCTTGCCGATCCGGAAGTGTTTTCATAGCGGTTACGGGGAGCTGTGTCTGCTGCGCTTAGCAGTAGCCGAAGTTCATGAGAATCTGATTAAACAAACTAATGTAGAAATTCAACTTTCCCATCAAACTTTATACAAGAGACATTTATGATGTTCAATTTTTATAATCTATTTGTGGATTTTGTTAAAAAAGATTTGACATGGGGATTTATTAGTTGCCATTTAAAATTTTTATATGTTTAGTTAAATTTGACATGAAATTTATTAGATACCATTTAAAACTTCAGTGTGAAGTGTTTCTTCTTCAAGAGTGTTTCCTTATGTTTTCATAATGCTACATTTTTCTGCTTTCCTGGTCTCTATTTTTACAAAACAACAACAACAACAATTACAACAGCACTTGATCATATTATTGTGTCTTTCTGGACATACATTTCTTCAGGAGAATCATTCAGTGTCATGTTGTCCTTACTGTAGTCCTTACAGGTTTGAGTATGTTCAAAGTAATCTCTAGGAGAGTCTTGTAGAATCCCTGCAGTTCCCTCCCAGTAATTCCACTCTTGATAAGATCAGAAACTCTCTAGGAGAGTGAGTCACCGCCATGTCCTTGTGGGATGTGCTTGGTTACAGTCTCATTGTAGGACTGTTTTCTCAAACATTGCTGCAGAGGGGACCTTGCGAAAAGGTCTTTTGTACCACCATCTTGCTGCTCGCTTGCTTGCTTCTCCTCTTTCCTTCCTTCCCCCCTCCTTCCTTCCCTCCTTCCATCCCTCCCTCTCTTCCTTAATTTTGAATTACTTATGTGGTGAAAATGTAATGCCATGAGGTCATTTACATGCATTTAAACTAAAAAGAAGAAAGCATGACTGTGTGCCATTCTCTCAACCTCTAGGGTATACATCTTTTTTATACATATGGAAGTAGAAGTAAGTGACAGAATTGGCTGACTCAAACCTGATGCTGTATCAACGTACCACACATATTCATATGCAGTTCTCCTGTTAAAGATTTACCCTACTGCTGCATATTAATAGAATGGTTGTGTTATATCATGCTGCCTGGCAGGCTATTTAAAGATTAGCATATTGCCTTTGTAACATAATTTTAGAAGGTTACTATAGCATAGTAGATATGCAGGATTTATTTCTAAGTGAAGTAAATTAGTCCTTTTAAAAGCTCAGCCTAGGCACTGGGTAGCTCGGTTGGTAAAGTACACACAGTGGGGAGTGACTTTTGTCGTCCCCCCCCCCTCCGATCTTATGTAACAAAAATGCTAGACATGGTGGCATACTCAAACCAGAGAACCTGTCTCTAAAAACAAGGTGAACAGCACCTGAAAAATGAAAGCCAGGCTTGCCCTCTGGCTTCCATATACACCCCCACACTTGTGCATCTGCACACACATGAACACACACATATAGCCCAAGTAAATGACATATACACAGTTCCATCCTTGCCAATAAGCCGAGACTTGATGTCAGTTATTTTAATGTGAATGGATTTCAGTTGCTAATTACAAAAATAGAATTTGAGCTGGGCAGTGGTGGTGCACGCCTTTTAATCCCAGCACTCAGGAGGCAGAGGCAGGCGGATCTCAGGGTTCAAGGCCAGCCTTGTCTACAGAGCGAGTTCCAGGACAGGCTCTAAAACTACACAGAGAAACCCTGTCTCTAAAAAAAAAAAAAAAAAAAAAAAGAATTTGATCAAGCTATCAGTAGGGCTCTTTGCAGCTCTGGAATTCTGAAATGACACAATTATTATTTAGAGTTCTATATAAACTTCAGTTGGAAATGTTTTATGTGTCCATTCTTCTTCAGGGTTGTGGAGAATCATGTAATTAGCACACATTGCTGGTTATTATCTGTGAATAACGTTGTGTCGTATAAGGTCCAGAAAGAAATAGCAGTACTAGTTTACCTCACCATTTTCCAAGACTTCTCTGATTGCCTATATTTTTCTAGTTTTGTTTCTGTTACTGTGACGAGCACCCTGACAAAAAGCAACAATTCCATTTTGGGGAAAGGCTGAAACTCAAAAAGCTTGTTCTGTCATACCAGTCAAGAGCAAGGAGAGAACGTGTGTATCTTTGCTTCTCACATTGTTCAGCATTTCCTTGCTAGGGAATGGTGCTGCCTGTAGTTGCCTGGGTCTTCCTACCCCAGACTTGTCCGCAGGCCAACCTCATTGAGACTCTGTTTCCAGCTAATTTTAGGTTGTATCAAGTTGACAATGAAAACTAACCAGCACACCTATTTATAAGGAAAATGGGAAAATGCTCAGCCAATGAAAATATGTATCTTTGGATACTCTTTTGTCTGTTTTTTATTTCTGTATTTGTAGAAGTGTCCACTGAAGGCTGTTCACATGGGAGTTTGGGCACGGTTATCGCATGAATCAAGGTGGACTCTTTCAGAAAGATGTTTTCCCCTTCCCTCAGTTCACTGTACTTTAACGTCTCAGGCTAAAGGAAAGGCCATTGCTTGCTACAGTCACTGTACTTCACTGTACTCTGCCCATCTTCCACCAAAACCAAATCTCTCCATTTTAGAACCATCTAGACTAGAGGCCCTTACAGCTTCATTAGTGTAGGAGTATGGGTTGATTGTTAGAGCATAGCTGTTCATTGCTACCTATTCATCAATTCATGTAATTGAAGTCTGCAAAATTGCTCTTTTGGGTTTTATTCATATAAATATCTTCATAACAGATCTGCTATTAGCCTTTTCTTCATTGGTATATTTCTTAAGTTCTATAAATTAAAAGTTGCAGCCCTTCATGGATCGGCAGGATCAACATAGTAAAAATGGCCATCCTATCAGCTACAAATTAAAAGCTATCCCCATCAGTCCTCATCAAAATTCCATCACAGTTCTTGACAGACCTTGAAAGGATAATACTCCACTTCATATGGAAAAACAAACCCAGGATAGCTGAAACAATCCTGAACAATAAAAGAACTTCCAGAGGTATTACCGTCCCTGATTTCAAAGCTGTATTACAGAACTATAGTAATAAAAACTGAATAGTGCTGGACAGTGGTGGCACAAGCCTTTAATCTCATCACTCGGGAGGCAGAGACAGGTGGATCTCTGTGAGCTCGAGGCCAGCCTCGTCTACAAAGTGAGTTCCAGGACAGCCAGAGCTGTAACAGAGATACCCTGTCTTGAAAAAAAAAAAAATAGTATCAGCATAAAAGCACTTATCAGTGAAATGAATTGAATACCCAGATATAAATCCACACACCTATGGACACCAGTTGATAAGCCAAAAAGGCACAATGGGAAAAAAAGCATCTTTAACAATGGTGCTGGTCTATATGTCAGCATGAAGAAGAATGCAAATAGATCCCTGTCTATGACCTTGCACAAAACTCAAGTCCAGCTGAACCAAAGACCTCAACATAAATCCAGATACATTGAACCTGAGAGAAGAGAAAGTGGGGAGTATCCTTGAACACACTGGCACAGGAGACCACTTCCTGAACTGAATACTGATAGTACAGGCACTACCACGATCAATAAATATGACCACTCATTAGGACAAGATGGCAGCCTGTAGAATGGGAAAAGATTTTCACTCAACTGCACATCCGATAGAGGACTAGTATCCAAGATATATAAAGAACTCAAGAAACTAGACATAAACGGATCCAATTAAAAAATGGGGGACAGCTAGGTGGCATGGTACATGCCTTTAATCCCAGCACTTGGGAGGTAGAGGCAGGCAATCTCTGTGAGTTCAAGGCCAGCCTGGTCTACCAAGTGAGTTCCAGGCCAGCTAGGGCTGTTACACAGAAACCCTGTCTTAAGGGGGTGGGGGTGGGGGCTAACATCTAAACAGAATTCTCAATAGAGGAAATCTCAAATGGCTGAGAAACACTAAGAAATGTTCAACATCCATAGCCATCAGGGAAATGCAAATCAAAACTACTTTGCGGTTCTGTCTTACACCTGTCAGAGTGGCTAAGATCAAAACTACAAGAGACTGTTCATGCTGGTGAGGTGTGGAGTGGTTCCCCAGAAAACTGGGACTTGATCTACCTCAAGACCCAGCTATAACACTCTTGGGTACATACCCAAAGGATGCTCCATCCTACCACAAGGACACTTGCTCAATATGTTCATGGCAGTTTTGTGCATAACAGCAAGAAAGTGGAAACAACCTAGATGTCCCTCAACCAACAAACAGATAAAGACATGGTACATTTACACAATGAAGAATTACTCAGCTGTTAAAAAAAAATAACATGAAATTTATAGGCAAATGGATGGAATCAGAAAAAAATCTGAGTGAGGTAACCCAACCCAGAAAGACAAACATGGTATGTACTCATTCATAAGTGGATATTAGCTGTTAAGTAAATGATAACCATATTACAATCCACAGACCCAGAGAGGCTAGGTAACAAGGGCTCTGGAGGGGACACATGGATCTCCCTAGGAAGGGGAAATAAAATAGATTTTGCTGGTAGGAATAGGAATAGGAGGGATCCAGTTGTGGGGGAGCATGGAGCGAGAGTACAGGAAGAAATTACTGGAATTGGAGGGCTTTGTGGTGGGTGTGATGTGGAAATCTAGTGCAGTAGAAACTCCCAGGATTCTGTGAGGTGACGCTAGCAAGGACTCCTAGTAATGGAGGATACGGAGACAGAACTGGCTACCTTCTTTAACCTTGCAACTTCCCATGGTGGGACTGGGACACCAACCCAGCCACAAAACCTTCAACCTACAATCCTGTCCTGCCTGCAAGATTTACTGGGGGTGGGGTGGGGATGGAAGCACAGAACTTGTGGGAGTGGCCAACCAATGACTGGTCTAATCCAGGCACACGCCACGAAAGGGAGCCCATGCCTGACAGTGCCTGGATGATCAGGAACCCAAGGCTGAATAGCCCAGAGACCTAGGATAGGAAAAAGAAAGTCAATGAAATGATTCATAGCGATATTCTGCTACACTCATAGATTGGTGCCTAGTGCAACTGTCGTCAGAGAGGCTTCCTCCCACAGCTGATGGGAGCAGATGCAGAGACCCACAACCAAACCTTAGGCAGAGCTCTGGGAACCCCATGAAAGAGGAGGAGAAAGGATTGTAGGAGCCAGAGGGGTCAAGGACACCAGGTAAACAGAATTAACTAAGCAGGGCTCACGTGACAAACATAGGGCCTGAATGGGTCTGCACCAGGTCCTTTGTATATACGTTATGGTTGTTAGCTTGGTGTTCTTGTGGAACTCCTCACAGTGGGAGTGGGGGTGTTTCTGACTCTTTGGTCTGCTCTTGGGACCCTTTTCTTCCTACTGGGTTGCCTCAACCAGCCTATCAAGGCTGAGGGTTTGTACCTAGTCTTACTGCATCTTGTTAGGCCATGCTCGGTTGACATTCCTGGGAGGTCTGCTCTTTTCTGAAGGAAAACAGTGGATCTGGGGTAGAGGAGAGGTGGGATGGGGCTGAGAGGAGTGGAAGGAGGAGAGGCGGCAGTTGGGAGGTAATGGGAGAAGAATAAGTTGCAGCCTTATCACACCCCTCAGATCTCCCTGCCTGGAATCTAAACACTGAGACTGGCACACAGGATTCTTTAAACATTACATGACAAAGAACAAGCTTAGGGAATTAACTAGTTTAGTTCTATTGCATTTATGTTTAGAAACATCAGTTTGTTTCCTTCGGGTTTATCTGGGGGGAGGAGTGAGGACAGCAAACATTTAACACCTAAACCTTGGAAATACTGATTGAACGGATGCCAGGAATCCCAGCACTCGGGAGGCAGAGGCAGGCAGATCTCTTGTGAGTTTGAGGCCAGCCTGAAATCCAGGACAGCCAGAGCTACATAATGGACCCTGTCTCAAAACCAAGCAAACTAAGTGGGCTGCTGAAACAGGACAAACTGGACACAGTGAAAATTCTGTGAAAATCAGAAGGGAAACTTGGATCTAGCCACTGTGGAACACTGAATCAAACAAGATCTCTCTGCATCTGAGACTCTGAGAGGAGCCATGTATGGATGAATGACAGTTACTCTGATTGGCAAAATGTGATGACTTCACTATAAGTATGGGACAAAGTCAAACCTAGAACCTAGTTGTTAATAACCTAGTTATTTAACTTTTCTGGTTTCCTCATCTGTAAGATGATGGGCTCTTTTTAAATAACCAGGTTTTAAAATTCTACGATATAAATCTACTGAATTCATACAACTCTAATGTAGGTAAACATGCATACTTTACAGGGGTCTGAGGTAGACAGATTACTTGTACATGACAGATGCTGTGGCTATTTTTAAAGCATACATAGTTAATAAATTTTAACCAGCGCCTTAGTTTTTAAAGGATTTAATCTTCAACAGTTGTATGGCCTCAGGTCAGTGGAATGTGATGTTCCTGTAGATTCCCCTTGTTTGATTAAGGAATGGAGAAACGTTATTTGGCACTTATTTCTTATTAGTAGGATGGTAAAGTACAGGACGGAGGGTCAAAGGACCGTGGACATGGGGGTGGGGCACAAAGGACAGACACACTTTAGGACACTGATATTTCAAGCTGATATTCTCAGGAGTAGGGATTTAAAGTGTTTACCGTAGGTCTGAGGATGCAGCTTTTTTTTTTGAAAAATTACCTTAACCAAGCCGGGAAGGTGGCACACACCTTTACTCAGGAGGCAGAAGCAGATGGATCTCTGCGAGTTCGAGGCTAGCCTGGTCTACAGAGTGAGTTCCAGGACAGGCTCCAAAGCTACACAGAGAAACCCTGTCTCGAAAAATTAAAAAAAAAAAAAAATGAAAAGAAAAAAAGAATTACCATAGCCATGGGGGGGGGGGAGTGCGGGTGACAACATTTTAAAAGTCACTGATGTGTGCATTTCGGCTGCGGCCTGGCCTGTCTCCAGTGCTCTGCAAGCCTGACACATTTGCAAAAGCTTCTAGTGTGCTAGGTGAGGCAACCCCCTGAAAAGGAAGATAAACTTCATTTTGGTTTTGAGAAACAGATTCACTGTGTAGCCCCGACAGGCCTCAAACTTCCAGCAATCCTTCTGCCTTAACTTCCCACATGTGTGCCACCATGGGCATGATTCCAAAGTCCTAGGTGACAAGCACCACACAGACGATGGTGTGCCTTCGTCTTAGGGATAGCCTGAGCTCAGATGGTGTGCCTTCGTCTTAGGGATAGCCCTCTTGACCATGGGACATCAAGGGGCTTCATGCCCAAACAGCTACTTTTCTCAAAATCAGACCATTCCTGTTGAAGAAGAACAGGAAATAACAGAGGCGGTCAGGAGCAGTGAGTGGGTGCAGGCGTGACAGAGGGACCAGACTAGGCATTCCTGCGTCCGGGCTTGACAGAGGGACCAGACTAGGTATTCCTGCGTCCGGGCTGACACACAGTGTGGCGTCATGTTAACCCTGGCACCTCCAAAGTCTTCATTTCTAATATCGTTGCTTTGGAGGTAGGTGCTGTGCAGAAGTCTCACGCAGACATCTTGGTGTTAAACATTTTCAGCACCTTAGAGGGCTGCAAACAGAGATACCACTGTTTCTCCTGAACTGAACTCCACATTATTCTTTACTGTTCATCTCAGATCTACGACTGTCTCCTGATTCCGAATGCGAGCATCTGTCCTGGCCTCTGCTGCTGAACCCTTCGCCCCCTTTCCTCCACATTTCATAACCACCGTGAAATACTCCAGTCTTTCAGCACCCCCCACCCCGATTCCTACACTTACAGTCCTCTCCATGACTGCACGCCAGCTCCTTCTACCGACATGACAAAACCAGCCTACTATTTGTTTCTTTAAAGATTTATTTATTTATTATGTATACTATGTTCTGTCTGCATGTATGCCTGCATGTCAGAAGAGGGCACCAGATCTCATAGATGGTTGTGAGCAACCATGTGGTTGCTGGGGATTGAACTCAGGTCCTCTGGAAGAGCAGCCAGTGCTCTTAACCTCTGAGCCATCTCTCCAGCACCTCTTTTTTTAATTTTCCATGATTTTGGCTAAGCAGCTTCGGGTCTTCTGTTATCCACCAAAGGCCTCTGTTTTTTCATTTATCCCCTCCAGTGTGCATCACTTCCCCATCTCCTCGCTGGACTGTGTTCACTTTCCCTCTTTGCCGTCTGCATAGCATGTGTTCAAGGTCCAGGTCTCACTGTCTGAGAGCCTTTTATCCTTCAGCCTGAACTTGGCGCTGAGTCCTCTGCCTTTTCTTTTTAACACACAGCCATTCTGTTCTGCCCTTGTCAGTCTAGTAGTATATTTCCACCCCCTTGCTCTGTCCTTAGTGCTAGAGAAGCTTGCAGCTAGAGAGGGCTCTCAAATGTGAAAGCCAGCTCCTGTCACCAGGCAGGTGTCACTGCCTCAAAGACCATGGACACATAGCTCACAAAAGTAATACAGGACGAGGCTGGAGAGACGGGCCAGCAGTTAGGGGCACTCACTGCTCTAGAAGAATTTCCAGGTTGGATTCCCAGATCTCACATCAGGTGGTTCACAGCAGCCTGTAATTCTATCTCCAGGGGATCCGATGCCCTTTTCTGACCTCAGGCACCCTCACACGGGCAGAAACACAGAAATATACACATAAACACACACATAAAAAATATAAAAATATAGGAAATTTCAATCTCAAGGCATTTACAAGATGTAAGATACCATTTTTCATCTTCTAGATAATGAACAGCAATGCAAGTTGTACATTAATTGTGGCATAAAAACAGGCACTCATCTTTCAGTGAGAAAATTGTTAGTACATGTCATAAGACAGGCTAAGAAAAATTGAAAATGATCACATGCTTTTTTTTAAAATGAAAGATGATTGCTGGGTGTGGTGATGCATGCTTTTAATCTCAGCACTGGGGAGGCAGAGACAGGTGGATCTCTGAGTTTAGGGCCAGCCTCGCCTACAAGTGAGTTCCAGGACAGTCAGGGCTACACAGAAAAACTGTCTTGGGAAAAAGAAGAAGAAAGGAAAGAAAGAAAGAGAGAAAGTTAGTTTTCTAACCCACACAATTTTTGAACTCAGGTTTTGTTGTTGTTGTTTTGGGTTTTTTGTTTTTTGGACTCAGTTTTTGTCATCATGGAAAAAAAGAAAGAAATAAAAGGACAGGAAGGACATGACTGCTCCTAGGTATGATGGAGGGGAGAGTTTATTGTAGATATAAGGGAGAGCATAGTCAGAGGCAGGGACATCTGGGAGAGTCCAGAGTGGACATGACCAGACTGAGCTGGGCCAGTGGGAAAGGGGAAGAGGGGAGAGGGGAACCAGGTGCAGCAGCCCGGAGGCCAAAGGTCCAAAAGGGTTGGGGAACCAAAATGTCTGGATTACACAGGGAAGAGCCTCTGGGGGAGGGCAGCCCAGCCCCTGGGCTGGAGAGTTCAGGGTAGAGGGCAGAGTATACCAGCCATACCCCTGTAACAGGTAGGGACTGAAGGATGCTGGGAGAACCTGGAGGCCAGGTCGACTTTCATACATTAAATGGCCATTTGCCCCGGGTTTGAAACTTATATTTTGGTTGTGAGCCATCTGTCCAGTCCTTTTTCTTTTTTTTTTTTTTTTTTTTTTTTTTTTTTTTGGTTTTCCTAAACAAGTCTTTTTTTTGGGGGGGGGGCCCGTTTTCAAGACAGGGTTTCTCTGTGTAGTTTTGGTGCCTGTCCTGGATCTCGTTCTGTGGACCAGGCTGGCCTCAAACTCACAGAGATCCGCCTGCCTCTGCCTCCCGAGTGCTGGGATTAAAGGCGTGCACTACCACCGCCCCCGCCCCCGGGGCTCCTGGGTTTGAAACTTAACACTCAGTTACTCGGTCACTAGTTCCTCCTGCCTCAGCCAATGAAGTCATGGGATCACAGGCATGTGGCACCAGGTTTGCCGTAAATGTTGACACTCTTTGACCCATTGATTCTACTTTCAGCATGCTGCCTAGGAATTAGAGCGGAAAGCACAGGTGTATACTTGTGTAGCATTAAGGGATAGGGTAGTTGAAAAATTATGATCCGGTTGGCAGTGCTAACAACACTTGCCTTAAGGCCTTTAAAGTAAAAATTGTGTATACTGCTTTTTGTCGCTTTTTACAATACCTCAGTTTTTCTTTGGAAAAATCATTTTCCACTCTGTGTTATCTGACCGGGTGTCTTAGTTTTGGTTTCTTCGGGAAAATAGACCCTGAGATGGAGGTTTGCATGCTGGAAGTTTACTGAGACCGGCCCTTCTAATTAATCCCTGTTATGGAATCCAGTACCTGGGGACTGGGCCGAGGGAGAAGCTGACCTGTAACGGCCATAAAGACCTCAGATGACCCTAAAAGGAACTCCAGAGTTGGGATGATCAATCTGATTGCCTCAATTTGAGGGGGTCGAGGGTTGGGGTAAAAGTCTCACTGAATGGAGACTGGCTATTGGATATGTTTTTCGATGGCTCTTAGGTCCAGAGAGGGAGGACTCAGCAGTCCGGAAATTGGATACTTCAGCAACAAATCCTTTTTAATTAGCAATTGGTTTAAGGTAGCTGTTCACAACCTGTGCGTGGAGATCCCCATGGCAAACTTTTATCTCCAAAAAGTATTTACATTACGATTCCCAACAGTAGCAAATTACAGTTATGAAGTACCAACAAAATAATTTTATGATAGGGGACCCCATATGAAGAACTGTATGAAAGGGTGGCAGCATTAGACAGGTGGAGAACCGCCAGTCTAAGGGAAGGCTGATGGTCAATACAAAACAGGGAGATCCATTTGGGGAATTCTAGCCCCCTCCCCAATAACCATAAGAAAAGGGGTGGTTTTGGTTCTGGGTTGTCTAGGCAGGGTTAAAAGAAAACATGGATTTTCTTCAAGAAAACATGGATTTTCTTCGCAGCACTACTGAGTCTGTCCACATTGAAAGTCATGAGCCCAACACTCAGCAGAACCAGGAGATGAGAATTTGGGCCTTGAAAGTATTTTTAGGTAATTAAACGCACTGCTTTAAAACTCTCTGGGCTTTTGTTTAGCAAGCTTTTTTCTTTTTTTTCCGTTACCCAGTTTAGTGTGTGCTGACAGATACGAATGATGTACAAGAATGGCGGCATAGACAGATAGTAAGTGTAAAAAGACAAAACAAAAACTTCAGGTTAATGATCCCAGAAAAAGAAGAAGAAAAGAAAAAAGAAACTCAGGACAAGACTAGAAACAATGGTCCTAGCCAGGGGGTGAGAGGGCTGGTGCAATTTTATTCGGCATGTTTCAAAGATGCCAGGCTGGGATTTTCGCCCCAACGAGCAGGACTTTTCTTGAGCTTGCTTTTCCACGGAAACCCTACCGTGCCCTTCCCTTCGCAGCGCAGGCGCCACCTAGGTGTGTCCGGAGGCAGCGGCGACCGCGGCGGGCCGGCTCGCGACCCCAGCGCGGGGACCGCGGGGCGGGCGCGGCGCCTTCCCCGCCCCGGGGCGGCACCCCGCTCGGCCGCGGTTCCTCCCAGCCGGGCCCGGCGCGCCAGCCTCAGCCGCCATGTCTTCCGGGGCCAGCGTGAACGCCATGCAGCGCCTGGTGGAGCAGCTCAAGCTGGAGGCCGGCGTGGAGAGGATCAAGGTGAGCATCCGCCCGGCGGGACCCCGGGCCGGCCCCGCCGCCCTCGGAGCGAGCGGCGCGCAGGAGGCCGCGCGGCCCGGCGGAGGTGGCCGCTGCCGGGCCGGGCGCGCGCCGGGGCCGGGGGGGGCTCGCGAGCCGCGCGTGGACGCGGGCTGGCTCCGGCCGCGACCCCCGGGCCAGCGCTGGAGGCCCCACGGGTGCCCGGCGACGCAGCCTGTCCCGGGCCGTGGCGGAGGCCCGAGGGCCCCGTGGGCGTGTCCACCCCGGGCCGGCGACACGCTGGCGGCCTGGACCCTGCCTGAGCCGCTGCAGCAGGAGGATGCTGTTTAAAGACGGGGAGGGAGGCCACTGAATGGGCGGATGAGAGCGAGGGCGAAGAAGGATGCTGGAGCTGGGGCATCGGGAGGGAGGGTTTGGGGAAATGAGTTCCGTTTGGGGGTCTGTGGATTTTAGAGATGTCCAGGAGAGATGTAGCCGTGTGGGCGGAAGCCCGCAGCACAAGGCCCAAAGAAGTCATTGACATACGTGTGAGTGTGAAATACACGAAGAGCAGAACTTGTAGCGTGCCACCAGGGACAAATCGAAAGGGATTGCCCGGAGAAGGCGAGGGAAGGATTACCAAAACAAACAAACAAACAAAACAAAACCCTAGAGGGATGGCTCAGTGGTTAAGAGTCCTGGCTTCTGTTCTGGAGGACCCAGGTTCAATTCCCAGCACCCACACATGGCGGCTCGCCACCATCAGTAACAGTTTCAGGGGACCTCATGCCCTCCTCTGGCCTCCTCGGGCATCAGGCATGCACGTGTTGCAGACAGACAGACATGCAGTCAACACACCCGTAAGATAAAATAAAACGGAGGCTCATGACCACCGCCAGTGTTTACTCAGTTGGCTGAGTGTGTGATTGATTTGCGGTGTGTAGGTAGGTGTGGATGCACCGTCATGGTAGGTAATTTCCTCAGTAGTGTGTTAATTCTGATGCTACTCCAGGGAATAGGGGGTTCAGATGGGTACGGTATACAAACAGATTGACCAATAAAGAGAATGATTTCAGATAGCCAGGCTTACAGTAAAGGCGCGGAGTACGGAGAAGTGCCAGTAAGGTGTAGTAACCTACTCTGGATTTTGTAAGAGGCCAGGCAGGTTTAAAAAAAATCTAATTTTAAAGAGGAAATAACTTTTTTTTTTTAATTTCGAAAATAAAAAAAGGGTTGGGGGGGTGATAGGAGAGTTTTTTTTTACTTTGTCCTTATTTTGTTTTGCCAAGGGAAGAAACCAAGGGGGGCACGGTGAATGTAGAGGGGTGGGTGGGTGTGGAGGGTTCGGGGTGGTATTTTCCAGGTCAGGGAGAAAGGAAGTGGAGTTCTGTGTACAGTGCCTCTGATTATGCAAATACTGGATGTGGCCACGGCTGTCTTGTGAAACAGGAAGCTGTTTTCTTCTGGGACAGTGAGACGGGAACTAGCTGAGGATGGAGGAAGAGCTTTCCACCGCGGCTCAGCAGTGGCCTGAGCAGTCACAACCTGGACGCGAAGTGCGAGGCCTGTACCGCTTGTGGTTCCTTTGTCCTCACTGGCATCTGACGCCCAAGGATTCTGAGGGCAGGAAGCAAACGGAGGTTGACCCAGGGGGTGGGTGAGGAAGAGGTATGCCAGAGAGTGGCTCTGGGGCCAAGGAGCAGCGACAGCTAGTGGTCACTGGGTAGTCAATGCCAGAGAATCAACACCACCCTGGATGATTGACAGTCGCGGTCCCCCACCTCCCAAGGTGTGGCAGTTACTGGTGTTGGCTGGAGCTATTGGCAGAGATAAGGCTGTTTGAGGAGAGGACGTGGAGGGCTAAAGCTGGAACTGTTCAAAGTGTTCCGTATCGTTGCGCATCAGACCTGGAAGGAAAGCCGATCAAATGCCTGCTCACACGCCTGTGGATATCCGTCACAGGGAAGAGACTGACCTCGAGGGAAGTGAAAGGACAGTGGATGATGACACACACTGGGCGTTCAGGTGAACTTGGGCAGCGCTTTAAGGGAGTCACATTACAGAATCTAGTCAGCTTCATTTCAGGGCTCAGTCCTGGATGTTCTTGGCACACTCAGACACTGGTTTTCTAGCATCCCTTTCTGGGGACTGGGAAGCCTGCCGTCTCAAGGAGTCCTCCTCTGGAGTGGCCTCTAAGAACCCAGGTGGGACAACCCAGCCTCCATGGCAGAGGCCAGCTTACAGGGTTTGGGGCTTGTCTTGTCACCCAGCATCTCTCCCGTGACCCTGCTGAGAACCACTCACCTCTGTCACTTGGTTCGTTTTCCTCTGAGCATCCCCTTTACCTGTCTCCATGTTCTTTATGCCAGGGTCTAGTTACTCCCCTTTCTCCAGGGGTCCTGGGAGAGTCTCCTACCTACCCCCACCATGTGCAGTTCACCTGTTTCCCTAATACCCAGTAAGCATAAGCATGGACATGATTTGTTCTGCATGTCTTTAGGAATTAATAACTTACATAAACCCATTAGTTCCAATTATAACTATTGTGAAAACATCAGAGTTTCTATTGATGGAAAAACTAGCTTAAATGTTAGTCTGGTTATATATATTGTATTTAATATACTAACAACTAAAATTTTTAGTACTAAAAGCAAATCCCTAAGGCACTTCAGTTAACACTTGGTATTAACTGTAAGCATATGGCAAACAGCTGTAACAGAATTGTATTCGTCTGTTTCTGTTGCTAATAGCTAAGTACCACATGCAGGGTACCATAAAGAAAACAAGTTTGCCGGGCGGTGGTAGCGCACACCTTTAATCCCAGCACTCTGGAGGCAGAGCCAGGTGGATCTCTGTGAGTTCGAGGCCAGCCTGGTCTAGAGAGCAAGATCCAGGACAGGCACCAAAACTACACAGAGAAACCCTGTCTTGAAAAACCAAAAAAAAAAAAAAAAAAAAAAAAAAAAAAAGAAAACAAGTTTATTTTAGCTTCTGGTTCTGTGGGGTCCAAGGTCTAGAGGGGTTGCATCTGCTGATGCCTTTCTAGCTGGTCACTTCCCACGGCAGCATAGGGTTTTTGTGATGGAGGCAGGGAACATGCTTGCCTGTGTCTGTCCCTCAGGCTTCCTTCAGACAGAGCCTCCAGTATTTAGTCATGGGGGGCTCCACCCTGATGACTTTATCTAATACCAATCTCCTCCCAATCTTTTTGTGGCTGGAGAGATGGCTCAATGATTAAGAGCACTGGCTATTCTTCCTGGGGTCCTGAGTTCAATTCCCAGCACCCACATAGTGGCTCACAACCATTAATAACTGTAGTCTCCTGGGATCTGATGCACTCTTCTGGTGTGCAGACGTACATGCAGACAAAACACCCGTGTACATAAAATACATAAACAAGTCTCCACCCTTCATAGTGAAAATTAAATTTCTACATATAAGCCCTTGGAGGACACACTCAAACCATGACTAAAACATAATCAATAGCCATGTTTTATTTATTATTATCATGATGATGATGATTATCAATAGTACTGTTATTACTCTTGTGCATTGTGCTAGGGATTGACTCCAAGGCCTCACTTGTGCTAGGCAAGCAATCTATCACTGAGCCCCACCCTCAGCCCCAGAGAGCACATTCTTAACCAGAAAGCTGTACTTTCTGGAAAGTCTCACTTGTTTGACACCGACTGGACAGTCACATGTTTTACATAGTAGACATTTGTACTGGGAACTTGAGAATGAACCATTTCCTTACCAGTTCAGTCTCAAAACTAGGATTCTAAATGGATGGGAGCTGCAGCTTTTCCTTTGTTCAAGCACACCCAGTGTACCCGAAACTCCACTGTAGAGTGCTGTCTTTCCTGGAAATGAGTGAGTGGAATGAGCAGAGAGCCTTGGATAATGACAGTGGTGTCCTGCCTCAGGCTGTCTATGCCTGCCGCTGGGCCTGGCTCTGAGCAGGGTGTCCGCTGTGCTTTGTCTCAGGTCTCTCAGGCTGCTGCAGAGCTTCAGCAATACTGCATGCAGAATGCCTGCAAGGACGCCCTGCTGCTTGGTGTCCCAGCTGGAAGCAACCCCTTCCGGGAGCCCCGATCCTGCGCTTTACTGTGAAGACTGGTGAGTTAGGATGCACATGCCGTCCTGGGGTCATCATGTTATCAGGGAGCCTCCCAAAGGATTTGGGCAACAGGTTAAAAACAAACAAAAACCTGTCAAAAGGCTGGACTTTGCCTGATGGGTAATTCTGGTCTGTAGTTTCCCTGCATGTGGAAAAGGTCTAGCTAAGAGAAGCTCTGTTCTCTTCAGCACTCTGTGACATGCTGTCTGTCACCTTGTGCACGTGAGCTCTTTAACTGAGCTGACTGCAGTATCTCTTGACCTTAATTCCCTCTCTGCTCTTATAGCATCTCAGAGCTGTGATTTGCTGTCTGGTGTTTCTGACTGACTTGTTTCTCTAGGGACGAAGGACTTAACAGAAGGGCTGACTTTGTCGGCCTTGGGCTGTGCTTTCTCCCTTGATTTTGTGTGTGTGTGTGTGTGTGTGTGTGTGTGTGTATGCATATGAGGGGGCGGGCTAAAGGAATTTTCACAGGTTCATAATGGCATGGCATTAGTTTGATTGTTTTGCATTGAGGTCTTGTATTTCCCAATTTTTAAAAATTTTATTGATTTATGGTCAATGAGAATGAAGTTTAAATCCATTAGGGGAAAATGAAAATTACAAGCATTTCTAGAGAAGGGAGTACAATGTCAAGTGTTAAAAACCAACTGCATAAGAAACCAGCGTTTGGAGCACTCAGAACTAGTGGTACCAATGGAGGAAAGGAAAAAAAATGAGAAAGAGGGGCCAAGTTAAGAGACTGAAACAGTGGGGGGGTGCTCACCAACCTAAGACAGAGTGCCTGTGTGGCCTGGGCAGGCGTCTCCATGATGGGTAAGGTGACTTGCTGACGTCCCACACAACCTAAGTCAGAAGCTCATTTATTAGTAAAAGGGGGACCTGTAGGGTCCTGGCCCCTGTTTTGGGTAACTCTTGCCTTGCTTGCTGACCTTGACCTTGATATCCTCCCTATGCTAATTCCCTGCCGGGTTCCACTCTCCTGAATACTTAAGGGAAGTTCCTTGTCTGTGTATCCTGCATAATGGGCTTTAGCAGTTTAGATGCAAGATTGTAAAACATCAGTAGTGAACTTCTGCCCTCCAGGGTTCTCCCATTGTGCTGTAAGCCTGTATTTAAGACCTCTTCCCTCCTTCAATAAACAGCATTGGGCATTAAATAAATAAATAAATAAATAAATAAATAAATAAATAAGCCTGTATTTAAGACCTCTTCCCTCCTTCAATAAACAGCATTGGGCATTAAATAAATAAATAAATAAATAGATAGATAGATAAATAAATAAATAAATAGATAAATAAATAAATAAATAAAGGCTGAAACAGGAACAGGCGCTCTCAAAGGCGTTTTTTAGAAACGGGAATTCACATCGAGGAACAGACACAAACCTGACCAAGAATGAGACCCAGGATGCAACAGAAAACAACACAGAATCGGAACAAAAAAAAATCTACAACCCAAATCTCCAGATTTTAATCCAGATGTTATCCCCTGATAGTTCCCCCACCCCCAGCAGATTCAGAATGAAATGTGGGGCAAACACAGGTAAGAGCTGAGTATAGACTTTCGGGAAGGTTCACCCTGGAGGCCAGCATCAGGGAAATACTACTTTGTTTCCATACCCACTGACGTGAAAAGGTAGTATGTTAAAGGAGGGCTTGTGCAAGGTATGTTTTCCGCAGATCCGCAGAGTCTCAGGCTTTCTTAGCGAGTGGATCTTGAAATGATTGACCTCGCAGCCTCCTGGTGCTCGGAGGAAGGGCAGTTCTACCCCGTGGTTGTCAGGCTGCCCTGTTGGCCCCCGACAACATCGCCTCCTGCAAACTGTAGTGCTACCAACACTTTGATTTCTGGAAGGTTCTTCAGATTCCTCTCCATTTAAACCATTGTAAAAGTGTAGATCCTGTCCATTGTCAGTGAGAACATGCAGGACAGACAGGGCAGGCTGCCAGTGTGCGCATGCTCAGGTTGTGCCCTCGCTGCTTCTCCACCTGGCTGCTTCTGTAGCAAGGGGAAGCTCTCCTCACTCACATTTCCTGGTAGGGCTTTGTGCAGCATATGGTGAAATGTTGCAAATGGAGCAATCTCCGACTTTTGCCTACCCACCAACCTAAAAACTTTACAAAGTGATGAAAACTGAGCCAGTTCAAGGTCAACCTGGACAACTCAGCAAGATGTCCCAAAATAAATAAATGGTTGGGAGTGTAGATCAGCTGCTCGGCATGGGCAAGGCCCACCATCCCCCTGCATTTCCTTTTTTTTTTTTTTTTTTTTAAGATGATAAGGACATAAATTATTAGTCTTGAGACCAATTTCAAATTTTGTATTTACACAGTAAATGATCATCTTTTTCACATACTTGTAGAAGGAAATTGTTCATATTGAATTAGGAGCTGATTCTACTATCAGGCACAATTTTCATAGTAAAGAAAGCGGTGCGTTTGGGTTACTAAGGTAACTTGTCTTCCTCTGACACTGTGGATCTCCTTTTACAAAGCACTGTCATGGGTCTGTGTGCCCAAGGATGTGGCTTACATATTTTATTGTATTCATGTATTATTTTCTACTTTGTGACTATTAGCTGTGCTAGGAAATGAAGTGACTTTATAAGTACATCTCATTAATGTGAAAACCAACCAAACTCTCTCCGACAGGGCAGAAGGTCGCTGGGAAAGCACATGGTGATGGATGACCGCGGCCATGGACCAAGAAAACAGTTTCAACAGCCAAATCACCTTCTCTGTTGCCTGCTCCTAGAGCCAAATTCTACAGAAATCAGTTTTGTTTTGTTTTTTTATCCTCACCACCAAATTTACTAAGACGCACCTCTTCCCTCATAGAACCTGTGTTGCTTTGCCTGGGATATAGGATGTTTTACTTACTGGGTGTCTGAATTTTAGGAGGGAAACAGTTTATTTTCCAAAACAGTATTTGTAATTTTCCTAACATTTTTATACTCTAATAAAATTTGTTCGTAAGAATTCACAATTACTAAATGAAAATATAAAATTGGGGACTAATTGATATCCTGATTTTTTTTAAAGGAGAACGTTTTCATTTTTTAATGAGATATGGTCTTACTTGGACAGTAGACTTGGGAGATGCTCCTTAGCCAACTGAAAGGTTGATGTAGTGTTAGGTTGCCCATCCTGGGTGAGGTTGGTTAGCTCTTTCTTTAGTTCCTTTAGTTTACAATTTATAATTGTGTTTGTAGCTCTTAAAAATGTGCTTATGCCTTTAAAAAAATGTTTAAAATGTGACCTACATTCAGAACATTGCAATTGGTTAAAAACAAAATGTGGAAATACTACAACCTAAAAGAATTAATGTCACAAGTATTTTATTGGGGTGATGTGCCTTTGATTTAATTGGGGACACTTTTAGAAGGAAAGTTTGTGTTTATAATAACCTTTGAAGAACTTGGAAATAAAATTTTTGCCTAACGCATCATTTTTCATGACAGCAGTATTTTGCATTTGGTTTTGTCTTTTGGGATTCCATGGATTTCTGTTTGCTGCTGAGTCTCAGGGCTGCACATCGTGGGTGGCATTTGGGTTTGAAATCCCTGCAGACTGTCTCCAAAAGTAGATGTAAGCATAACATGAAAAGCAATCCCCAGTTACCAGCCACAGCTGTTCTCTGGACTAGCTCTGTGTGGCACTCCCCCATGAATAAGTAAGTGGGAATACAAGACCGTCAGCCGGATTTCCATGGAGAAAATGGAAGCCCTTCCTTAGCTGAGGCCTCCTTAATTCTAAGCATCATTCCGATATCAGTGAATTGGATTCCATACTAATCATAATGTGGGTGTCCTTTTAAGGCTTCTATTTTCTGTTTAATCTTGTCTGAAATTTTACACTGTCAATATTTTTTCTTCTTCAACCATCCCTTTCCTATTATTAGCATTATATAGGTTCCATTCTCTATCTCAATTAACAAGAATTTTAATAAGCGTTCCAAATTTCCACTAAAAACAAAATTCTCTTTGGATCCACTTTCTCCCTCAGGAACACTACATGAGATAATTGAGAGAAACTGTAGACATTATACAGATATAAATGTCCCGAATGTAAGCACATCAGATCCAGCAGTGCATTAAGAGAAGATGGCGTGTGGAAGCCGGGTTAACATAGGGGATCTGCCCGTGTAATTCACTGCGGGAGTTGAAGAAGGGACCCTGGGCCAGAAAGTGAGGAAATTCAGCCCCTGTTCTCGATTTCTCTCTCAAACATGGAGGATGAAAACTGCCTTATGGGTTAGTGAGACTGCCTTGCAAGCTGCTGAATTCACAATATGATTTTTAAAAATTGAAAACAAATTATGGAAATAGCATACTGAAACCTATTTGTCTGCAAACTACAGAACAAGTGAATGCTGGTAAATATCTTAGGGGATTAGATCATTGTAACGTGAACTGCTAAACGGTCTGTAAATAAAACCCAGAGCAGATATTGGGGTAAATGTTGAAAGATCAGAGAGACAAAGAAACAAGCCTCTGCCACATCTGACCTCTAGGATTCCTCAGCTGAAAAGCTTTAGTTCCTGTCTCCTCACCTTATATACCTTTCTCTGCCCACCATATCACTTCCTTTTTAGTGCTGGGATTAAAGGCATGTGACTTCCCAAGCAAAGGCATAAGACCTCAAGTGCTGAGATTAAAGGCGTGTGCCACCACTGTCTGGTTCTGTTTCTCTCCTAGACTGAGTCAATCTCATGTAGTCCAGGGTGGCTTTGAACTCAGAGATCCAGATGGATCTCCGCCTCCCGAGTGCTAGGATTAAGGCTGTGTGCCACCATTTACCTGGCCTCTATGTTTAATCTAGTGGCTTGTTCTGTCCTCTGATCTTCAGGCAAAATTTATTGGGTACATAATACATCACTACTACTCATTATATTAATTTTTCCTTAAATGTACCAGTTATATTAATGAGGGATTATATTAATACATGACTTGTCGTGGAACTCTCTACTCTAGGAATTGAACTCAGATGGATTTTGATTTATTTTAATTGTTGCTAGTTTCCATTTGCTATGGTAATCTTACATTGGAATGTTTGCACCGGTAAAAGTGAGGTTCTGTAATTTTCTTTTTTGAAGTGTTAGATTTTGGTATTTATTATAGTCATTACAAAACATAGTGTGGAGATGTTTTTTCTAGTGCTATAGAAGAGTTTAAGTAGCATTAAGTTAAATTAAATCTACTCATTAAAAATAAGCCATAGAGCTGGGCAGTTGTGTCCCAGGCCTTTAATCCCAGCACTCGGGAGGCAGAGGCAGGTCGATCTCTGAGTCTGAGGCCAGCCTGGTCTACAGAGTGAGTTCCAGGACAGCCAGGGCTACATAGAGAGACCCTGACTTGAAAAACAAACAACAACAAAAAGCTATAGAAAAACGGGGTTAGGAGCTTAACACTACAAAATTTAATCAGTGGTAAAAATATAGGAATCTAAATCTAAGCAAAGTGGAAACACACTTTATGGCCCTAAGCTGGTTAAGAAGAACACAGGGTTACATATGGCTTCATCCTGAAAAAAGACCGACATTTGCTTCTGGACTTAACAGCACCTTGCGCAGCCCATGTAACTGCTGATTCCAACACTTTTTGTGTGAGGAAAACAACAAAATAGAGGTTATAGACAGACAGTGGAGAACTGGGAGGAAAGGAGAGGATGCCGCTGCTCACCAGACAACGGCTTGAGGCCACTGAGCCCCTGGGAGCATGCGTGAAGCCTCACCCCGGCTTTGTGCCTTCCTGCCAAGCACGTTTTAGTGGGTGCAATGCTCTGATTTCCTTGGCCTTTTTTCCCCCTCCGAGACAAGCTTTCATGGATTCCTGGGTATGTATCAGACTAGCTCTGTAGTCAAGGATCATGGCCTCTTTTTGACTTCGGCGTGCTCAGTTTATGAACTGCTGGGAACTGAACCCAGAGCTTTGTGAATACTGGCAATCGCTGTACCCACAGAGCCACTTCCTAGAACCTTGCCATAGGTTCTTGTGAACAAAATCATGCATCAAAAAATGAGTTCATTCTTGCTCAAGTTTTCCCTATATGTGTAAATGTTTTTGAGCAAGCTGGAATTGTCCATTTTCACTATGTTATGGACCACTTCCTGTCAGAGCACACTTACTTTCTTTGTAATAGTTTCAAGGTATTCTATACTCTAAGTTGTTTACTTTGCCATCTCTCCTGGTAGCAAGTTGTCTATAACTTTTACCTATTACAAGTAGATTTCATGTTATAGTTGATAATTATTTAATATAAACTCTTAGTAATATAATTCCTGAGTTAAACTATATAGTCACTTTACATTTTATTATTTAGCAGTTGCCTAAACTGGGCCCTAAAAGGTTGTACAGACAATGTAGGAAAGTAGTCTTCTCTGACATGCTGTCCCTGGGTATCTATTTTCAACATTTTTGTCACTATGATAGGTAAAAAACAGTGGTTGATATAATAGACAATAATCTGTATAATGAACAATGAAACTGCTTTCCCTAATTGTTTACAAGTTAGTCTTGTTCTGAGAATTATCTGTTCAGATATTTTACTTCTCCTATTAGGTTTCTTTTTCCCTCCAATTTGAAGGGGTGTTTTGTATATTATGCATGTGAGCTTTTTCTACACTTGAGGTTGCAAACAGTTCCTTTTAACTCCTGTTTCTAACTTGCTTAGGGAAAACAACATGGAGCTTGTCTGGCTTCAGTTCTGCACTTGTCTGTGGTGAGGTCCTCACTTCTTGCCTCAAATCGTAAGACTGTGATGGGGTGGGGAGCCCAAGAGAGGGCTCGGGCTAGGAGTGCTTGTTGCTCCTGCAGAGGACTGGAGGGTGGTTCCTAGCACCATATCAGGCACTCACAAACACCAGTAACTAAGGCCCCAGGGGCTCTGATGCCCTCTTGTGGATTCCACAGGCACTATACTCAATATGCACATACCAACACACAGATACACACAATTTAAGTAAAGAAAAATTAAATCTGAACAAAAAAAGACTATGATGGAAACTTAGGGCAGCTCTGGCCTCTGGTTTCCACATGCATACATATAAGTGAAAAAAAATCTGAAAAGACAAAACACTTGTGAAGTACACATAAATTTGAATACTTTGGGGGTCTTAATGTTTATTAAGCTAATTGACAAATCAGACAGTCAGATTTTGATGCAAGTTACAGGACAGAATATATATTATGAAAATTGGATATATGCTAGAAACACCAAGGACATCTAAAAATAATGGTATTTCTTTGACTATAATCAAACCTAAATAATTGTGTTACCGGATTATCATAAAGTAGAATCTGAGCTGGGCAGTGGTGGTGCACGCCTTTAATCCCAGCACTTGGGAGGCAGAGGCAGGTGGATCTTTGTGAGTTCGAGGCCAGCCTGGGTTATAGAGTGAGTTCCAGGAAAGGCGCAAAGCTACACAGAGAAACCGTCTCAAAAAAAAAAAAAAAAAAAAAAAAAAAAGTAGCATCTGACATGTGGCATTGTCCTTTCTGTTCTTCATAAAAACTTCAGCCGGGTTTGTCCATCCACTCTTCCAGGGACTTTTTCATATGTTAGTCGTTGTTTTTTGGGCTGTGGTACTTGTGAGTACATTAAGCCTGTCAAAAGGAGAAAGAGGAAAACCACTTTATTGGGATAAGTAACTATGAAAAATAGTTATTTTAAAAAACATGAATGCAGCTGGGCAGTGGTAGTGTATGCCTTTAATCCCAGCACTCAGGAGGCAGAGGCAGGTGGATCTTTGTGAGTTCAAGGCCAGCCTAGTCTACAGAGTGAGTTCCAGGACAGCCAGGACTGTTACACAGAGAAATCCTGTCTCAAAAAAACAAAACAAAACACCAACAACAATAAAAACCATGAATGCACCTGTACCTAATGGCTCTGTGTCTAAAATCAGTACATACATAGATTGTGTGAATCATTCCTTATCCCCAGATTCCATTAACCCCTTCTGTGAAGTTATACAATCTCTAAAAGTCTCTCTTGGTTCTAATATTTTTAAATAAAACCACTGGAAATAGTTCAGGACGCAACTCAGGCAGGCTTCCTAATTCCTGAAGGTTTCCAGCACCTCTTCACAGATTAGAATAAGTTCAAGGCTTACTCCGGTTGACTTTGAACTCACACAATGCTCTGTTCTTTGTCTCTGTACACCACTGAAACTATTCATATTGTATTCAATATGCTTCCATTTTATTAGCTGTTCAGCTTTCATTCCACCATCATTATTTAAAACTTTAATTAATTTCTGCATGTGAAGTGTGTGTGTGTGCGCGTGTGTGTGCGCGCGCGTGTGTGTGTGCTTGTGTGTGCGTGTGTGCGTACGCGTGTGTGCGTGTGTGTGTGTGCGTGTGTGTGTGTGCGTGCGTGTGTGTGTGTGTGTGTGTGTGTGTGTGTGTGTGTGTGATGTGGAGGTCAGAGGATGACTTACTGGAGCCTGCACTCCTATCACCATTTAGGTCCCAGGGATTGGTGGCAAGTGCCTTCATCTGCTGAGCCATTTCTCCAGCACCCTGGTGTTTTTAATACGCCATGTTTAAAAAACAACTGCTGGTCAGTTATAAGTCTATTCCTGCTCCTGTATTTACACTGGAAAAATTATCCTCAGTCCTAACATATGACAGGAGGTGACCAGGAATGACTCACTTTATATGAACTTATTATATATGACATATTAGCTTTAAATGCCATAGATTTGAGCCCTTATAGAGGTTGACTGACTGGATCAGTTTTTTAAAAAGAGGTAAAAAATTAAAATTTAGTAATTATTCCTGGGAGTATTACATCAGAACTTCATGAGCTAGGTGCCATTATTAGTAAGTTTAAAAAGAAATATAGTAGGTAATTATATCAAAGATATCACAAGTACACACATACAGGGCAAATGGAAAATTATCTTAGAGCCTGTGGCTAAACTTCCCATGACTGTATCAATACTGACTTGAAAAATGATGTATCTTAAACATTCTATGTTGGGGGATATTCAATCACACTGTGAACCCTGAGTTTGAATTTGCTTTGATTAAATAAAATTAGCCTTGGTTCAGGAGGCTGAGTTAGCAACTAGTTGACAGACAGTAATCATAGAGCACTGGAGGACATCTGGGAGAGAGACACACACAGGAAGTAGGAGGGAGGGATTGGAGTGGCCCGGCGCAGAAGCACAGGTCTTTCAGGGATGCCAGCAAGGAGAGGTTAGCTATCTGCTACTCAATCTCTCCGAGCTTGCAGGTTTTCACCCCAGCCTTTGAGTCTCACATCTTATTCATAAATAGAATGATAGAGATTCAGTTAAAGCTGCCTTTAGCAGCAGCGACAGGGCCGGTGCCTGCGGGAACAGAATTCCCTCCAGGCTGCTGCCAGAGAACAGGCCGGTAACTGAAGTGGCAATTGCTGGCTGAAGTAGCAGTCAGTTAAGGCACAGCCCCTGTGCCGGAGATAAAAGAACAATTATATGTGGACACTGGTGTGCCATGGAAAAGCACATTCAATAAGCCACTATCTGCCCCAGTGACAGTGAAGACAGCACCATCAGAGACTTGTGCTAAATGTAAGAATTATTTTGTGCAAGTAATTAGAAGCTAGAAAAATGCCCTAAACAGAGAAAACTGTATTTAGATGATTTAAAATACATTGTTTAGGGCTTGGGGGACGGTTCAGCACTTAGGCGCTTGCTGTGCGACGTGGACCCGAGTTCCAGCATCCATGTGAATATGGTGGGCGTGGCAGTTCCAGCACTCAGAGGCTGGACGGTTCCTGGAGCAAGCTGGCTCGACTAGCTGTATTTTCAGTGAGACCTAGGTTCAGTTAAGAGGCCACCTCACTGGACAGGTAGAGATGGTCAAGGGAGACTCCAGACATCAGCTTCTACACACATGCGCACACATGTGCATATACATCAGTATATGTGCACCTGCACGTGAACATTCATACATACATGCACACTTGCCACAAATATACACATGCAAAATAAAATTAGTTATTCAAAACTAAATGAATTAAAATTTACATAGATATTTCATCAATAGGCCTACAAGTATTCCATCAATAGGCCTACAAGCAACAATGTCAGAATTTAGAGACACTTTCTGCAGTTTTCTTATGGAGAGAATGGGAGAATTATATAGGGAAGTGCTCCGTGTCAAGTGTTCATAGACTTCACAAGTATAATTTATTCTAGAGTAGAAGGATGGGGTTTGATCTGGTTCATTTATAAAGTTGCTGTAACAAAGTATGCATGCACACACACACTCGCACACGCACAAACACCATCAGCTAAATGCATGACTCTTGATAGGAAAATCAGAACTAAACAGCAGGAACCATATTAACAGTGTCCCTATGCATATACACAACAGGACTTTATTCAGCTTTAAAGAAAAATGAAATCCTAACATGTGTACAACAATGGATAGAAGTGAAAAGGATGTTAAGTGAACAGTCAGGTACTGAAAGACACTATGCCTAGTATTCTCTTATGTGGTGCTTGAATGGTCATTTGTACATTTATGTACAGGGTTAATGTAGGGAAAAGGGGCTGGTTAAAGAAACCCACCCTGACCCTGGAGCCCAGAACTAGGGAAAGATGGCTCAGATAAGGCCAGTGAAAGAAACATAGTTTGGCTCAAATCAGAGTCATTTCTGCCCCTGGCCAACTGACTTGTGAAACCAACCAATCACAGAGCAGGACAGTAGAATCCTGGCCCTGGGGCCCAGGACCAGGGAAAGAAATACAGCCTGGGTTTGGGATGTGAGCCAGAGAAATGAACCAAGGAAACATGCCCTGACTCTAAAACCAGTACCAAAATAACACTCTTGGTCCCTAGAATCAGAGTCAAAGAAATGTGCCCTGGTCTTAGAATTAGTGTCAAAAAGCTAAGTAAGGTCAGTGAAAGAAACACAGTTTGGCTCAAATCAGAGCCATCTCTGCCCCTGGCCAACTGACTTGTAAAACCAACCAATCACAGAGTAGGACAGTAGAACCCTGGGCCCCAAGCAACCTGCCCTGCCTGGTCAGTTAGAAAAGAGCTGTTCTCTCCACCTTGGTAGAGGCAGCTACTCTCCTGGACTCCTCCTTCCCAAATAAATCTCTTTCTCAAAGGAGTTTTGGGTGTGAAGATCTTCATTCACTGGCATAGAGAAGACCCTTGCTGAGACATCCCTCAGTGGACAGAGCAAGGAGGAGCTGAAAGAGCAGAAAAAGTAGCACTTTCCTCCTGAGCCGGAGGAGATTGCTACATTTTTATAATTTCTTAGATGGGAGAAGCAGAGCTCTGCTAGGAAGCCCTCTTAAGTGGGGGCTGAGCAAAGCTCAGCTGTAGCGGCTCTCCAGGAGAGGAGCAGGACTGCTATATCCTTCAGGGAGACCATCCCCCATCACACCAGGTATAGCCTGACTTTCCCGAACAGTCAGGATACCCTTCCCTGCTGAAGCAGTTCCAGGTGTGACTCTCCTGAGCAGTCAGAAAATTTCCCTTCCAGGGTGGGCTGTGTCTTTGCAGCTCCAGCCATCAGAGCTGTGCTAAACAGCTCCAGATGTCCGGAACATCTCCAGGAGAGAGCTGTGCTAAACAGCTTGAGGTGTCTGGGATACCTCGCCCTCCAGGATTGGGCTGCCTCTTGGCAGCTCCAGCCATCAGAGCTGTCCTAAGCAGCTCAAGGTGTTGCTTGACTCCCAGAGTTGCAAAACTCACATTTTGGTACCAAAACTGGGGCCAAACCCACAGAGTTACAACAAATTTACTTACAGTTAGTACAGGTCATCAAACTAGGGAAGGGACTGTAAGGGTAAAGAGACCTTCATAGGGGTGGAGATAAAAGAAAGTGATATAATAATGTGACACGAGAGCAGGAAGGCTACTGGGTGGGGACCACAGGGAGCCATTAGGAGGCAGAGACAGGGCAGGGAAGTGGGGAGGGTGACCATAAGTGAGGTTTAGGAGGCCCTCTCTTAATAAAATAGAGAGTGTGAGGTTGTTTTTCCTGGGCCCTGCTCTGATCTTTTGAAGGAGCCTATGAAAAAAAGTTTTGAAGCTTAAAATTTTCTTCCTTCTCATTCCTGTCTACCAGGAATGAGAAGCTGTCATTCCAGCTACCTGTCACAGCAAAGCCACATTCATATGCCTTATGAGATCTTAACATTTTATTCTAAATGTTTAGGGTAATGCCATAAGAAATTATACAGAAAATAAAGGCATTATGACTGAGAAAACAAAAGTGTCCTTTTTAAAAGGCGAATGATAAAATGTTCAGACAAGTAAAAAATATCCGTCAAAGTGAAGCTGATAGGACTTCCTCTCTAATAAACAACTCAGAAAAGGTTTACCTGGGATCTAGCAGTGTGTGTGTGTGTGTGTGTGTGTGTGTGTGTGTGTGTGTGTGTGTGTGTGTGTGTGTGATGGCTAGAGGGTCAACTCAGGTGTTGTTCCTCCTCAGGTATGATCCATCCTGAATTTTTTGTGACAAAATCTCTTCCTGGCCTAGAGCTTGCCAAATATGCTAGGCTGGCTGGCAGTGAGCCTACGGATCCACTTGTCTCTGCCTCCCAAGTGCTGGGGTTCCAAGCCATGGCCACAATGCCAGGCTTTTGTATGCGGGTTCTGGGTACAGAAGTTACTTAGGTCCTCATGCTTGCACAGTCAGCACCTTAGGGACTGAGCTGTCACCATCCCCTAATATCTCAACCAATCTTAGCCAAATAGATTTATGTAGCTGACAGTCTGATTCCTCTGTTTAATCCTGATCATCTGCTTTACTTAGGTTTGCTATTTTTATTTTAATTTCTTCCTTTTTTCCCCTATTTTGTTTGTCTGTTTTGCAACAGGGTCTCTCTATGTAGCCCTAGTTGTCCTGGAACTCACTAGAACATCAGGCTGACCTCAAACTCAGAGATCCTCCTGAGTGTTACTTTAAACTTAAGTTGAAGGTATGGTTCATTTGAGAATATTTAAGAATTTGAAATATTTTGTTAGGCCACTAAGTTTGATTTTTCTCTTAAACTCAAAGATAACTGAGAACTTTAAGTGTAGCAATTAAAACAAAACATTCATTGAAATTTGATTATAGCATTATCATTTTAAAATGTTTTATTATTAGTTATGTATTTGTGTATGAGTCTGCGTGTGGGTATGTGCATGTGAGTGTAGGTGTCCAAGGAGGCCAGAGGTGTCAATATCCCTGGGAACTTGAGTTACAGGTAGTATGAGCTACTCAAAGTGGGTGCCAAGAACCGAATGTGGGTCCTCTGCAGCAGCTATAAGCACTCTTAACCACGGTGCCATCTATCCAGCCCCTAGCTTTAGCTTGTAAAATTATAACTAGAAGTTGTATCAACTACTAGTGTTACCTGTTGGTGTTTCATAATCTCCCCAGTTAGATGAAGATACAGGGAGCCTTCTCTGTCCTAAGTAGTTCCCAGCTCTTTGGTAGAAATTAAGGCCATTGAATCCTCTTTGGTTTACATTAGAATCAGAAGCACAGAATGAATCCCAGCTGGGGACAGAAGGCAGTTCTCTCCAAAAGGTCTTGTCAGTGCCAGCGGTTGAATTTCTGTATGTGAAGTGTTTCAATTTAGCCGACAGACACTCTGGCTGATTACTGGGTAAGTCATTGTTTTGTGGGTACCATTTGTTGTAGGAGGTCTGTTCTGCTCCACAGCTTGAATTGAATGAATAAGTCTGTTTCCTGTCACCATTGTTTTTAAAGTCCCAACAAAGGTAGGATTGAGAGCCCTCTGGTAAAAACACAGGAGTGGACACTTGCATGTTTCTGCTTCCTTTTGCTTTAGGATAATTAACAAAATTATGAGTAACTCTCCTCTGAGTATCAGCTGGTGACATTTCAGGTTCACAATTTATTTGTGTTAGGCCCAAAGAAAAGACACCTGATTCTGAATCATCCTGGCTTGGAAAGGAATGCCAAGTCACTTTCTTTGATTCCTTATTAATTAGAAAAGGGTTATTGTGCACTGTGTTAGGACCACAAATGGAGTCTTTCCAGTAGCTGGTCTGACTGTGAGATGCTGCAGACGGCAACATGCTCAGTGTTTCTCTTAGCTCCATAAGAGAAGAGCTTGTGCCGTCCTGCACTGCCTCTTCTGAGTCTTCATAGGAATAATATTCCTCATGTTCCTGAATGACAGGAGCTGAACTCTGAGAAATAAAGGGATTAGTTTCATTCATATCCTCCTGAAGTGGTGACATTCGAGGTGACATTGTCAGGGAGGAAGAATTAATCTTGAACAAGGAAGTGATGCTACAAAAATGCTGAAAAATTAAAAATAATAGTTTAATACAGTTTAGAAAAGAAAATGATGCCTAGCTAAATTCACAGATACTACATTGAGCCACATACTAACATAAAAATAATTAAACACCATTAAAAGAGAACATTGTAATTTGCATCTATTTTCTAGTAGCTTGCAATGGAATTTTAATAGTGTTTTTAGAGATGTTCTAGGTTCACAACAAATGCAGTGGATTTTATTTTAGTTATACAAATTATACACGAATAATTCCTTGATAAGAATTTAAAAATATCAATAAAGCTAAAACTCTCTTCCCTGCTATGGTAAAAGACATTAGGATTTTTGGAAGGGGTAATGCAAACACATGTTAACTGACTATTTATGAATACAATATTTCAAAATGCCTTAAGATGGCCTAAACTGTACTGAGTTATCTATGATAGCTTTGAAATGTATAGCTAACAGCAATTCCATATGAAAGTTAGTTCAAGTAAATGCTTTCTTTCCTTTGTCCAGAACAAGGCTGGACACCATCACTTAGCAATGTCTGTGGTGCAAACACGTAACTGAACCGGGAATGTACCGGGGAGCCTGTGTTATCACCCACCTTCAGAACCTTGCTGGGAACCTGGGGCAGGAGTTCCTGAAGCTCAACGGGCCTTGCTCTCAGTAGCCAGTGCAGGGAAGGTGCTCTGTGTAACATGAGCTGAGCCACCAGTGGATTAATGCATGGGAAGTCAAGGAGGCTCATTTCTTCCTGCAAAACAGGGGGGTCTCCTCAGGCAATGGTCTTTTGAGAGGGACCTATTTTAGTCTATAGATTAAAATTTGTCCCTGAATTTCTAACAATTGGGAAGCATGGAAAAAACCATGCTATCAGGAAGGGAATTCAAGTGTTCATGGTTTTTTGCCTGACAGGTATCAATTTACGCATTTAGAAAAAGTAACCTTAGACGGTGAAACTTGAACCCAGGATTTATCCAACCACTCATGAGGATCTCTCTTCGACATCATTAAATTGTGGTCTGCAATTTGTCGAATTGTTAAAGCTGTCTCTTCTACTCCTGGGGCAATTATAAGCTAAAAAAAACAAAGCATATGTTAGATTGTAGGGGAATACTAAGGAGTGAGATGTAGCATTTAGAAATAGTTTGAGATTAAAGGAAAAAAATCTAAGTAGTGAATTTTTCATCATCATCATCTTGTATATAATTTATTAGTGTATGTATTTGAAACCCATGATCTTTCATTTGTGAGGATAACCCAATCAGTTTTCTTTCTCTTTCTTCTTCCTCCCTCCCTCCCTCTCTCTCTTTCTTCATTCCTTCCTTTCTTTCTCTTCCCTTCCCTCTCCTCCTTTCCCTTCCTTCCTTTCTTCCTTCCCTGCCCCCACCCCCAGGACTCTTTATATAGCCCTGGCTATCCTGAAACTTACTATATAGGCCATATTGGCTTCAAACCTACAGAGATCTCCCTACCTCTGCCTCCTGAATGTTAGGATTAAAGGCGTGTGCCACCACACCTGGCCCCTTCTTTCTTTTAATATTTTCTATTTTTGGAATCCATTTTTCTTCACTTTAATTTGGTATTGACTTACAAAGTTTTTAAATTTTTATTTAGTGTTATATTTCACTTATAGAAGAGCAATTTGAAAATCACTGGTACTATTTAATATTTTGCTTTTTCTAGTAGTTATCAACTGAAAACAAGAATAAAAATACTGTGCAATAGTTTTCAAAAACAAACTTAAACATGAAAGATATTTGTACATTAATTTGATACTGTGTTAAAAATAAGACATAAGCCCTGCTTACAGAAGCATACCTGGCACTGTCAATCTGAACAAGGGTCCATGGCTGGGGAAATCAAAGGCTCCAGGGGTGAACCTACTATTATTATTTTGCTAAATGGATGTACTATCAAACTGCCCTCTATAATCATGTCTCTCTACCCACAGATTAGTGCAGCTCTCAGACCTCATCAGAGAAATTTCTTTGTGCAGTGGATGGTGATTAATACAGAAACTCATGACTGGTCAAAGAGTGCAGAGAATAAACATCTGTGGAGTGCTCAGTCACAAATGGGACATCCATGTCACACCCTTCCCAAAGGCTCAGTCACAAATGGGAAATCCATGCCACACCCTTCCCAAAGGCTCAGTTACAAATGGGACATCCATGCCACACCCTTCCCAAAGGCTCAGTCACAAATGGGACATCCATGTCACACCCTTCCCAAAGGCTCAGGCTCATAGAGGGGCAAAAAGACCCTAAGGCCAGAGGACAGGGGAGACAGCAACACAGTGTCTCCTGGACATGACATGGCTGCTGTTGTTGCCTGAGCAAGATCAAGCCAGTCCACATTCCAGCATGGGCAGAGGGGCTCACAAGCCCCATCCCTAGCTGAGTCACTACGGATAAGCAATGCTTCTCAGGGAGGGAGAACTGATTTTCTTTAGAATGTAGTCCCCACTAGGTCAGCCATGCTCCAGTGGATGGCCACACATGGGTATGTGTGCAGCACAGATTAGACTTGTGGGCTATTAACAAAGACATGAAGTTTGGAGGGTGAGGAGGTGGACCTAAGGAGTTAGGAGGAAGAATGGGAGGTAAATACGATCAAACATAGTCTATGTATATATATACAAAATTCTCAAAAATTAATGTCCATAAATTTTAAAATGTCTTGATTTTGAGTAGTCATTCTAGGGGTTGGGGATTTAGCTCAGTGGTAGAGTGCCTGCATAGCAAGGGCAAGGCCCTGGGTTCATTCCTCAGCTCCGGAAAAAAGAAAAAAAAAAAAAAGAGAGAGAAGTACTCACTAGGGTGTCAGTGGAGAGAGCTAGGGAGGAAGAAGCACAGTCATCATCCAGTGTACACATCCTCAGATCTAAACGAGTAGTCATTCTAGTTGGTAATTGTTCATTTAATCTTAGCTTATTTGATTCTAAGACACTCTTGTCAAAATTGTGTGTGTGTAATTTCTGAGCTGGAGGGATGGCTCAGTGGTTTAGAACACTTGTTCTTGCACAGGACAGGTATAGTTCCCAGCACTCACATGGCAGCTTATAACAACTGTAACTGCAGTTCCTGTATCTGTAATCCTAGGAATAGCCTGGCAACAGAGCCAGAGTGTTGTGGAATATTTGTACACTGTTTGAAAATGTATTGCTGTGATTGGTGTAATAAAAAGCTGAACACCCAATAACTAGAAAGAGGGTAGGCAGGATTTCTGGGGACAGAGAGGACTCTGGGATGAAGGGCGGAGACTCCAGGGACACTGAGAGGAAACAGGAGGTATAAGATGGAAGGGAGGTAATGCCACATGATAGAATGTAGATTAATAGAAATGGGTTAATTTAAGTTAGAAGAGCCAGTTAGGAGCAAGAATAAGCTATAGGCCAAGCTTTCATAATTAATAAGAAGTCTCCAGGTCATTATTTGGGAGCTGGCTGACAGGACAGAAAAAGACTCGTCACAGCCAGAGCCCACACAGGGAAATAAAACAAGAATCTTGTGTATAATGGGGATTCAAGAGACAGCACAATGGCTGGAGATAAGCTTAGGTGAAGAGCCCATACCTGGGGTACAGAGCAGGTTTGAGTCTTATATACAATAAAAGGTACAAGTTTCACAAAATAAATACGGGCTAGTTTCTCTCAGAATATTAAGTACAAAACCTCAACACATACTTTTTTGGAGTGCATATATTGTAAAAGAGAATTTTTCAAATTTTATACAAGTATATGCACAGTGTAAGAGATATTCTGTTTAATCACATCTTTATTTCATTGTTAGTTTTAGATGCTTTGAGGGAGATGTGAGACCTTCATTTAAACAGAACTTTCTTTTAAAGGCAAACTTTTATGATGATGGTAATGAGTACTGCAGTAATTGATCAGAATGAGAATTCTGAGGTTCATGCTAGACTAAGAGGATTCAAGAAGTCTTATTTTTGAATTTATATATGTGTATATTTATGTATCACCTACAAAGAGAGTCCATAAGAAATTCACAGAAATCTTTTAAATTAGAAGGTTAAAAATATAGCAAAGTGATATATGCTTGCTTGCCTACCACACACAAGGCTTTGAATTGGATCACCAGTACCACACACACAAAAAAAGGTTAACAAATGAAAAAGATAATATTTAGATAACACTGCCAATACCTTCTTTTAATTTAAGGGAATATCCTTAGACTTCCAGGTACTTCTTTTATGGCTAAGATGGCTGGAAACAAAAAAGTGCTAATAATATACTGATGTTCTCTAAGAGACAAAAGCCATGATAACAAAATAAAGAAGCAATACATTCTAATACATACATAATACATAGGGGTTTAGGAACCCCTGGTTATTTCTGGTTGTGAGTCAGGGTCTCATGTCATCCAAGCTATCCTTGAACTCCAAATGTAGCCAAAGGCAAACTTTAACTTCTGATCCTCCTGCCTCAACTTCCCAAGTGCAGTGGCATTACAGGCATGTACTGCCGCATCCAGTTTTATGTGGTACTGGAGACTGAACCACATGTGAATGCTATGCAAGCACACTACCCACCAAGCCACATCCCTATCTTCCTCAAACCTACTTTAATAATGACATCAAGTCAGAACAATGACATACCTGTGCATATTCATGACATACCAACAGAGTAAGAACAAGGAAACAAACTGGACTTGAAAAGCTTCTGGAGTTTACCTGGGTGGAAGCAGACTTTTGTTTGGAATGGATTGCCTGCATAGTACTCCTATTTTATCCTCAAATGCCTTCCTGAGGTATACCTTCTCTGAACCATGACACAGTGCCACTTTACTGATATCATATTTTACATATAATTGTTTATCACATGCTGGGAAAAGACTAACCAAGCAGTAAATCCTCATTTGAATAAAGAAGACACATTTACATTTGTCATTCATTTATTTAAAAGTAACTTTCCTAAGAATTTTACTTTTGTGTGTAGTATGTATCATGAGATTAAAATTTTCAAAAAGATCACTTCTTGATATTCTTAACAGGTTGTGATTTGACTAAACTCTGTTTAGCAGGTGTTTGTTAAATGTATTTGCTCTGTACGAAGCACTGTGCTAGATGCCACAGGTTTACAAAGGACTTATTACCTGCAGTGGAAAGTATATGAATAAATACCTGTGCCAGGCATGGTGCACACCTTAATCCCAGCACTCGAGATGCAGATGGATCGCTATGAGTTCAAAGCCAGCCAGGGCAATGCTACAAGGTGACACTCTGTCTCAAAAACAAAAACAAAACAAAACAAAACCCCCACCAACAAACACCTCACACCACAATAGAGGTACAGGGTGTAATGGTGGCGGGTCGTGTTTACTCTGAGAGGGTATGCCTGGGCAGGGTTCCTTAAGGAAGCAGTGTTTGAAAGCTGGCTCCAAGAGACGGACAGCAGCATTCCTGGGAAGAAAGGCTGGATGACATCTCTTTATTAGCCGAGTTTGATTGTGTGAGGATTTATGGAGGAAATGATTACCTCGGGACTAAATCCTGACTCCACCTGAATTTGACTCTATTCTGAATGAAGCGGGAAGACATGGAAGGTGTCTAAGCAAGAAAACATAACAGTGAATATTTATCAATAGCCTTCTACTTGGCATTGTGCTGGGTGTCCAGAATAGAGAAGTGAACACACAAGCTCCCTCCCCTCCAGAAGCGCACTGTGAGGGAGTGGATTTTCACAGCTGCATCTCAGCAACGAAATTAGTGTCAGCATACGATGGAGTAGGGAATAGGTAGGAAAAGGGTGGTTAGTTAGGAAGGCATTTTAAAAACCTGCATAAGAAGTGATGGATGCCTGAACTCAGAAGCAGAGGAGGGTATGGAAGGAGATTTATTCCAGAGATGATGCTGCTGTACAAAGAGGACCACACCACTGAACAGTGATGTCACAAATCAAGCTTGGCGAGGATGCAAAGTTTCCTATGGACACTCAGTCTGGGGTATTTGCAACATATTCCTGTGGAGATTTCCAACTGGTTGCTAGAACATAGGTGCAGACCTTACATGTCAGAAGGATTTTAGGAACTGTACTCAGAAGCTACAGCAGGGCTGTGGGAATGTCTGAGTTTTTCAATGAAAGAACATGGAAGATAACAGAAAACCATGAACCCTGAACTCAGACAAACGCCTGAGTTTTAGAGTGGGACACTGAAAAGGGGCCAAGCGAGGAGGTTGGAGATCACCAGTCACATTTTCCTACCAACATGTCTGGAGATTTCCACTCTGCAGCAGATGAAAATGCAGTATATCTTTCATAAAGAACATGTTTTGATCAAGGGACATTTATTTTTCTTCTTTTCCTGACTATAGCTTGATTTTAAATTAAAAGCATTCATTATTGTTTTAGTTTTTTAGACAGTCTCACTATATAGCTTCCTATGGCTTTGAACTCATGATCTTTTCATCTCAGCCTCCTGAGTGCCAAGAAAACAGGCTTGTGCACCACACAAGGCTTAAAGTTCTTGTCACATAATTATTTGTGTGAATTTATGTGTGTGTGTGTCTGTTTGTGTAACACACATAAATGCTTTTAAAACAGAAGTGTGGAGGTAAATGTATTTAAT
This sequence comes from Peromyscus californicus insignis, assembly GCF_007827085.1. Lineage (NCBI taxonomy): Eukaryota > Metazoa > Chordata > Mammalia > Rodentia > Cricetidae > Peromyscus > Peromyscus californicus. The sequence continues at coordinate 88,713,407 of NW_026294573.1, read as the reverse complement.
AATTTGACCCTGCTCTTTTTTGGCTCTTAAGGAACTGTGTCTGTTCAAGGCTTCTTCTCACAGGGCACTTGAGCTCAAGTCTAATTTTAGTTTATGAACAATACTTATGAACATCTAGGGAAATAATACCTTTACATCCAGTTCTTCAGATTTAAGACCAGAGGAAACCAAAGCTGCGTAAATCTGTGCGAGGTGATGGAGTGTCTTCTCTGTGAGATGGTACCTAAGAATGATATCATTGTGTTCACTCATTAGTTTGGTGCAGGCATGTCCCACCTCCCCTTGCACTTACTTTACCCTCTGGAAAGGACATTGCCACCTTCTGTCTTTAAGCACACTATTAAATCTAGGGATGCTGAGGGTGTGTGTGGAGGGAAATGACTGACGGGTGAGGAGAGAATCTGAGCCATTCCATTCTCATCTCCAGGGACGACTGTATGAACTAAAGTTAGACACAGAAAATACTCCAGCTCTGGGTCAAAGTAATAGGCTCAGGTAAAACTATGACCAGAGCCAGGATACCTACCATCTTTCATGAGCTGCTACATTAGAAGAAGCACTCTTCCCCTCTCTACAGTTATTGACCAGATCAGATGTGAGTGCCGACCTGTGAGTGGCTATTTCTACGGTTACCTACTCACTTTACATATTCTAAGCGGCAGTGAAGAGACTATCAGTCTACCACTAAGAACTCCAAGCAAGTGTTCCTCTATCTAGGCATTTCTTGGCTCTTTTGTCCTGTGTGTTAGCTTCTTCCTCCAGAGTTGTCTAACGCTATTCCTGAGGAGACGTGAATGTTCATCCCAGAGAGGGAGTCACTGATAGACCAAAGGAAGGACACCACTGAAGTCCGCCCTGGGGAACCATGTGTTTTATTGTGACTCCCTACAGGAATATGGGTGAGGGGTTACTTACAGGAGCAGAAAAGACTCACAGAGAGCTGCACCACCAAAGCCCACTCCAGCAGGAGTGACAGCTCACAAAGCTGGGAACCTGAAGCTCTCTGCACAATTTACAGACAGCTCACATGGTTGGAGCACTTTCTTCCAGACAGTTCAGTTGGTCCAAGCCTCTCCAGGCAGCTCCCCTGGTCTCTGCTTTTTTCACACAGTTTGGCTGACTTACCTCCTCCAGGCAGCTTGGGTGGTCTGAGCCTCTTCCAGCTGAGCTGCCTGGAAAGGACAGCCTGTCAAGCTGTCTGTAGTTGTGCAGTGAGTTACAGGTTTGTAGCTTTGGTGAACCGTCGCCCATACTGGGGTGGGCTTTTGGTCATGTTCTTTCTCCGTGAGTTATTTCTGCTCCTGGTTAACCCTTCACCCGCACTGCTGTAAGGAACCCCAATGAATTCATTGGTTCACCAAGCTCGACTGTCATGGTACCCTTGCTTTGTCATTGGTTCCTATTCAGGGTGAGTAGATTTTTTTTTTGCATCTCCCCATGAGTGGTGTCACACAACACCCAGACAGACTTTCTCCACAGCGTAAAAGGTTGGTGGAGTAACGAACGTACTGTGCCCAAGCTGTTTGTACAAACAACCTGAATTCTGCTAAACACTTGCTTACCTTGTGAACCCCGGAAGCTCTGACTCGTGCTAAGCCCTTAATCCTGGTCATTGTGTCTCTAATTAACTCCCTGGATGGATAAAGGGTTGTAGTGTCGTCACAACCTGTTACTGAGAACTCTGGGATTTCCTAGGGGCTCTGTCCAGTGAGCTTCCTCTCTTGTTAATTTTGCATTATAGGCTGTTAACCTTGGACTGTAGTAAGTCAGAGCTATGAGTACAACTATCTGATGGCTCTTCCTGGCAAACATCAAACCAAGGGATATTCTCAAAGGTTGCTGATGCTCTTCCTTGAAATTATATGCCCGAATAACTAAGGTAATTGAAACCCTTTCTTCTGCATTTTCTATTGCTCTCTTTTGATCAGCTTATTGAGATACTACTTAAAGGCTACAATTACCAGCCAGGTGTGGTGGTGCACGCCTTTAGTCCCAGCACTCAGGAGGCAGAGACAGGCAGATCTCTGTTTGTGAGTTCAAGGCCAGCCTGGTCTACAAAGAGTTCTAGGGCTACACAGAGAAACCCTGTCTCAACACCCCCTCCAAAAGGTTACAATTATCTAATAAAATAGAATTATGAAACTCGGAATTTTGAAACTAATTTATATTTATGATAATATCATAAATAAATGATCACACTGTATATTCTGATAAAAATAAAGATATCTCAGAATATTACGTGATAGGTGAAAAATAAGTTGGGATATTTGCTATTCTCCCCTGTGTTTCAATTGAACCACAAAACTATAGATAAACAGCAATCTGAAAACCTTAGAAAACTTCCAAATAAGTAATTTATCTATAAAAACTGTCAAAAACGTTATCCATTTGGATAAAGCTTGAAATGATTTACAGGTAGGCACTAAGCTTGAAGTGTTTCATAGGCCTCATTAATCTTAAAAGTCAGGGCGTTGAAGCAGGAATCACAGGGTTTTCTGTAGCCAGGTGGAAAGGGCCAACTCTGTTAAATGACTTGCTGGGGCTGTTTGTTAACAGAAAGGGATTAAGAGTCAGGAGTTTAGACTCTTAGACTCCAGTCTGTATCTGTCCTCACGAGATAATGACTGAACTGGAAGAGTTCAATGAACTAGTAAGCAAGAGCGGCGTCAAGAAAGCGAAGAGTCACCGGCAATGTCAAATTACCCACACCCTCTCTACCCACCGAGCTAGAGACTATAAAGCCTCTGTGAGTCGGGGACGCGGCACTCTAGCAATAAAAACTGTCAACTGGTTAGCTGTCCGGTAGGGAAGGCTGACTCATTCAGTGAACAGCTACTGAGCATCCATCACACAAAAGCAGTGTGCTCTTATGCTACGGGACAATCATAGACGAGGAAACAGAGCCAAGCAGTTCACAGGATGGAAAGCTGTGCATGAGGGAGTTCTGAGGAGAGATGAAGTAGAAAACACAGGACCTGGGGACAGGCCCGAAAAAAAGTTGAGTGCCGTTCACTAGAGGAAACAGTTGACGAAGTAGAAAAGAAATGGGTGACAGTGGAAGGCGCCCGGCTAGACTGGCAGTCAGTGAAGAAGCAGCCTGAAAATACAGGTGGGTCATATCCCCGCCCCTCACATGGGTTCTGGGATTTGAACTCAGGTCCTTGGATTCCAACTCAGTTCCTTGTACCAAGCACCTTACTGACTGAGTTATTTTCCCAGCCTCTCAGTAAAGGCTTTTCTTAAGAATGGAATAACCGGAGCTTGGTTTTAGGGCCATCAACTGAGTATAATCCACACCACTTAAAGGAACATGGAGAGACACGTGGAGAGAGAAAACAACAGGTAGTGTAACAATCCACATGAAATAGTGAGACTCTGAGCTAAGGCACTGGTAATATAAATGCAGGACAGATACCAAGAACTGCTAAAGGGCAGGTAAGAAGAAATACAGGTTTGCAGGGGACAGAGACTATACAGTCAGTTCCTATCTGAACACGTTAGCTTTGCGAGTTTGTGGAATATGAGGGTGGCAATATTTAGTAAAGATTTAGAGATTTATGCCAGGAATTCCCAAGAAAAACTGCAGCTGCAGAAAGAAATGTAGTAATTATATACCACCAGATACTGACAAAAGCTGTAGTAGATAAGATGGATAATGGACAGAAGAGGAGAAAGAGAACTCCAGACAAATGTACTCAGAGACTGGCACAAAGAAGACAGAAAGGCAGGGGGAAAGTACTTAGAAAGGTGGGCCGTCAAAGGCACTGGAGTGTCACAGAACTGGAGAGTTTGGAACAACAGACCACTGCAACAGTCTTAAATGCTTTAGAGCAGTGAAAGATAAAAGCATTGTTGATGGTCCTGAGACAGTGACCTCCAGAGGCAAAGACTGGTACAGAGACAGGGAGAAAAGCCAGCAGAGGATAAAGGAGAAATGTTTATTATGCTTATCAGTAAAGGAAAGGATAAATACAACGATGATTTAAGCCATTGTCTGGCCATGGCATTTTCTAATGTTTTGGTTAAGCCCATCAATGGCCTAAGTACAGGAAGAAGTTATGCATTCAATGTATTAACATGATTTTAGAAGTGGTTTTAAAATGATTTATCTTATAGCAAACAAGCCCAGGATTACAAAGAAATAAAACACTTAAAATAATAACTTTTAATGAGATGGGGGTAGGAGGGGATGAACTGAACAGAATGTCCAGGACAACATGTATCATCTCCAGAGTTCTTTGTTTCCCAATATGCTGCCTCCAGCTCCAGAATCCCTCACTAAAGCACACTAGATGAGGAAGTAGAACTTGGCATGAACATTTATGCACAAAGAGGCCCAAAGAAGAATATGAACATAACTTTGGAGGAAGAAACGTTTACCTACTCTGAATTTAATGTTTCCTTGGGATATAGTATTATCCAACAACAGCTATATTGGAATGACAATGCCATTAATCTCATAATGATATTATCTGATGCCTTCTCATAATGTAATTCTTCTAGGTCCTATAAAAATAAAGAAAATGAAAAGGTACATTAGGTTGACTACTGTTTAAAAATTATTAAAAATTTCAATAGTCCGTGGTATATAAATGATAACTTAAGAGGGTATAGTTTAAAGTAAAAATTAAAATCATATGGAAATAAGGAAAGCTGCAGTAGACATAAACAAGTAACTCGTGACAGCATCAGGAAGCCTGGTGAGTCTTCCACAGCCCAAGATATGACTAAAATGACCAAATCAATGCTCCTGTGCTGGTAAAGTGCTTTGTGGACTGGGATCTGGCTATCAAGGCAACAGAAAGTACATTTCAAAGCCTATGGAATAACCTGTTGATGTTGCAACTGGTAAAAGCACTTGTCATGCGAGCACCGTGACCTGAGGTCAAGCCCTGGAGCCCTGCTTAAAAGGGTGAGCTTTAGTAGACTTCTTGGGTCCCTCAACAGTCTGGATCATCTTTTCCTCTAATTATTAAAATTTAATAAGACATTTGATAAAATGTGTCATGTTATTGGTAATGGTCAGGAAAAAAGCTAAACACTGGAGATTAGACTCAGGGATCTTGTTCTAAAAAGAAAAGGGGGGATGTTGTAGAATATTATTTTAAGATGTGTTATTTTTGTTTATGCTGCATTTGTTTAACTCTGTGAAGCTGTGTTACTGTGCCTGTCTAAAACACCTGATGGTCTAATAAAAAGCTGAATGGCCAATAGCAAGGCAGGAGAAAGGACAGGCGGGGCTGGCAGGCACAGAGAATATATAGGAGAAATCTGGGAGGAGAGATCTAGGAGTCAGAGGAGGAGGCCATCAGGGGCCAGCCACCCGGCTACACAGCAAGCTATGGAGTAAAAAAAAAAGGAAGGTATACAGGAATAAAAAAGGGAAAACCCAGGGGCAAAAGATAGACAGGATAATTTAAGAAAAGCAGGCAAGAAACAAGCCAAGCTAAGGCCAGGCATTCATAATTAATAATAAGCCTCTGTGTGTGATTTATTTGGGAGCTGGGTGGTGGACCCCCCAAAAAGGAGCAAAAACAAACAACAACAGGGGGATACAGAAATGATAATATAAAAGAATCGATTATTGAATCTACTTCAATCCAAAAAACAATTATTAATCTTAAATATTTTACATTGGCATGGATTTTGGTTTACTGATACAAATTTAAAGTTAATTTTGTTATATTGTATGTATATTTCTACTCTTGTTTAAGGTATTATATTTATGCAGCTCATTTAAAAATGTAATGTATAATTAAGAAATATAGATTAATAGAAATCTATTAATAGTCAAACTTATAGTCATGTTATGTATATTTTCAAGGTCATATACAGATATATTACACAGATAGATGGTCTTCAAACACTGCAAAGACCTACAGAATATGGCATTTAATATGTTTAATAACCTAAGGCTTTTCATGACAGTGAGACATGTTTACTCCTAGCAGCACCAATCCACTTTAGAGGAGATGATGGATATCAAAGAAACTCCACATGGAGTTTGCTTTCTTTATGGCAAAAGCTAGCCATTTGGGCAAAGAAACTGCCCTTGCTTCAATTGCTGACAGTATACTGTCCAAACTGGACCAACAAGACACAAAAAAGGTGACTGCCAAACTTTGCCAAGACAGGGTAGGACAGTCCTTCAAAATTCCCTGCTTCACAGAAAAGTCTGTCCAATATGCTAGGCCTGTAGGCCAGAGTTGGATGCCCTTACCTTACAGAGGAACTTTGGATGACTGTCCAGACAGCCTGATGTCCCTGTCATTAGATAACATGTCATCCTTCTGGGGTCTTTGATGGAGTTAAAGACTAAAGAATTAAATTTATCATTTTCCATAGTTATGATAGAAAACAAATTAGGTATTAAACTTTAGACTCACCAATATAAGATAGATAATTGAGTATTTTCTCTAAAATTGCCAAATACAAGTGGATTGAATATTGTAACTGTAATTTTTACTTAATAATTGTTTTGTTATATATAGTTTTACTATGTTAAGGTTAAAACTTTCCTTTTTAAAATTAGACAAAAAGGGAGAGATGCTGTAGAATAACCCTTCTGTACACTGTGAATATGTATTACTCTCATTGGTTAATAAAAAAGCTGATTGGCCAATAGTTGGGCAGGAAGACATTGGACGAGACAGCCTGACACAGAGAGAATTCTGGGAGGAAGAAGGGTGGAGTCAGAGGAGTTGCCAGTAGATGCAGAGGGAGCAGGAGATGAATGTGCAGTGTTAATAAGGGTACTGCCATGTGGCAGAACGTAAATAAGGAATATGGGTTAACTTAAAATGTAAGAGTTAGCTGTAACAAGCTTGAGCTATTGGCTGAGCATTTATAATTCATATTAAGCCTCTGAGTCAATTATTTGGGAAGCAGCTGCTGGGTATTTGGGAACAGGCAGTCACGACAGGAAAACTCCACCTACAGTGTCATTAAAGACATGTCTTCCTTCTAACAGAAGTTCTGTAACTGTGGATTAAGACAGTTTTTCCAAGTCAATAAATAATTAAGAACTTTAAATATTAAAGAAACACCGTCTCTTTAAAAATCCAGGACTTGAATTTTTTCATTATATCATTCTTATATTGTAATTTTTACTTATCAAATCAGACCTCACCACATTTACTAATAATTTGTACTCAAACCTGATATCCAATCTCCATTTCTTTGCAACTGGTACATCAATCAAGCAAACATATAAGAAGACTCTTCCAAGAATTTATACATCTTAAGTTCCATATTATGTATTTGAACAAATTTGTGAGTCTCACAGTCATAACGTTAAGATGTCAGTAGCTGTGGTCCGAGTGGCAGTATTGCAGGTGAGGAAGTAGGTCTAAATTCTACGTATTTTTAGAGATTCTCTCTCTTTTTAAAAAAACAACAATTTGAAGTAATCCCTATTTGCATTAGAGGAAATGCCACATTTCTAACCATTAATTAATATTATACTTTCTTGGGATGGAAAGATGGCTCAACAGTTAAGACCACTTACTACTCTTATAGAGAGCCCAGATTCACTCAGTTCTCAGCACCCCAGATCAGGCAGCTTATAGTCGCCTGTAATTCCATTTCCAGGAGATCCAATGCCTTCTGGATCTTTAAGCACCTGTATGCACGTGGTGCACATAAACCCACAGTCACACAATATACACATAAAATAAAAAGGAAGTAAAGAACGGACTACCTAACTGTATATAATTATTCTGTACTTTCTTCTATGAAAGAGTGTGGCTGGTTCTTGGTTTTCTTTATCTTGCTTTGTTTGTACAGCTGGTGATCACACTCAGGGCTTTATGCATGCTAGCCTGCACTCTTATTATTCCTAGCCCTTACTATTTTTTTAAAACTTCCTACACTAATTTTTCTATGAATACTTTTAAAATAGGCCAATACACAATGCTAAAGATTTTTTTTTTAAAAAAAGATTTATTTATTATGTATACAGTGTTCTGCCTGCACACTAGAAGAGGGCATCAGATCTCATTATGGATGGTTGTGAGCCACCATGTGGTTGCTGGAAATTGAACTCAGGACCTCTGGAAGAGCAGCCAGTGCTCTTAACCCCTGAGCCATCCCTCCAGCCCCAGATTCTTTATTTACTTTATCATTTTGCTTGTTTGAGTTAGGGTCTTGTTCTATATAACTCAGATTGGTCTCAAACCTGCAATTCTGTCTTAGTCTCCTAAATGTCAGGACTGCAGATAAACATTACTGGGCTTGTCTTGTCTTGTCTTCATCTTCCTTAAATATGTTAACATTTGTATGGCATTCAGGAAGATTAGTAGTCATTTTCCATTGTGGTAATTTAGCACACTGTGCCCATATACAAAATTTAGAAAAGATCACAGATTATAGTTAAGCTCCATATAGAAAAGAAATTACATAGTTGTATTATTTTAATATGCTTGACTTTCTAACTTTAATATATTTTATTAATAAGTGATAATTTCACACCTTGAAAACATTTGTTCCCTACTCCTCATGCTAATAGCCCCAGATTCCCTTCCCTCCTGATTTTCTGTTTTTTTATTATATAGTTTTACCTGCACAACTACAGCAGTATGCTCATCAACTGTGACTACTACGTAACGCTCTGTGCTTCCAAACAGCTTCAGTGACTCACAGCAGCATCTCTCCACCAGTGTGATATTATAGCTGCAAAAGACAATATTCTTCAGTGAAAATAACGTCATGGCTAAAAATGCTCTTCAGAGTATTGTGCTGTCCTTCTGAATATTAAATTATGTGAATTACTGTTTTTTTCATAAATGAACTTACTCTTTAAATTTTGGATGAAAATTATGACTTATTCAGTATAAAAGAAAGCAGACCCTTCTTTAATCTGTACCTGCTCAGCTTGGAAGGCCTCTGGTGTGGTTTCTATTGGTTTCACCTTGAACTGTGTTAATCTCTTTTTAAATTTTTATTTATTTATTTAAAGATTCAGTTTTAATTTTTATGTATGTGTATGCATGCATGTGTATGTGAGTGCATGTGTACTCTGGTGCCCATGGAGGCCAGAACAGGGCATCCGATTCCCTGGGCCACCTCTAGAGTAACAGGTGTTTATGAGCTGCCGATCTGGGGGCTAGGAACCAAACTCTGGTCCTCTGCAGGCACTGTTAATCGCTGAGCCCTCTCTCCAGCCCATGCTATTTTTTTTCACATTGACAATCCTTTTAAAAGGTATATGCTGTCTTACTAATTGTGCTGACTATTAGTCTGTATACTACCATTACAAATGTTTTCACCTATTTATCCTAGTTCTTCAACAGTGACTCATAAAATCAAAACATCACATCAAAAGACTATAAGAGTCTGCATTTATCAGAATTTCCGTCTCTCTCTTTTAAATGGACTTACTTTTAGAGGTCAAGCTGTTGCTGAAGGTTAAATCCAGGGCCTCAAAAATACTCAGTGGCCTCATAACACATACTAAGTTCACACGACAACTGAGCTACAACCCAAGTCTGTGTGTACACTTTAACTGCTTTTATGAGCTAATCGTTTTCACGAGTACCCTATTATAGCCTTTCAATATGAAAACAAAAGCATAGAATGTTGATCTGCATTTTATCTGAAGTAATAAGTCACTTTTCCTTCATTGATGTGTACTTAAATAATCCTGTGTACTTTGATACAGTATTTTTCAATTTAAAATGCTCAATGTTCATATAACCTTAGAACTAATGACCTGAAAACCCAACCTTTCATTTAGAACTTCATTGTCCTGTTTTCCATGCTGTTTTTAAGCAAAAATTATCATTCTGAATATTGCAAATGACTCAAATGTTTGAACATATAATTCACAGAAAAAGAACACACAAAATGTTTATATGTGCTGGTAACAAAAGAAATGTAAATAAAAAGGAAATTAAAGAAAAATTAAATTCCATTTTGTCCATAAAATTAGTATATATTATAAAAATATTATTCAATAGTTATTTATAGTTTAGGTATTAGAAATATAAGTTGATATACTCTGTGGAAAGAAGTTCTTGTATATTCTAGTCTTGGGTCAGGAAGACAAGGTATAGCATGTACAGTGTAATTCATCAGAACACACACACACATACAGAAGTGCTGAGACCAGCAACTAAAAATCGTGGCTTACTCAGATTCCAGCAGCCGGAGTATTTCTGGGGTATTAAGCACTCCTTCAGATGCAAAAAATATGTATGGGATCTTAATCTCCAAGAGAAACCCACCAAATCTATCCAGCAAGGTGTTTCCTAAAGAAGAGAATTATAAATGTTTACATTTTCTTCTACCACACCTCTCTCTTTTTTATTAAGCAGTAGTAATGCAGGTGTATGTTAAAGAAACTATATAAATGCAACGTTTGTTTTATAAATAGAAATCCGAACAAAGAAAACTGTTTCTTCAAACAGACCAGTTCTGCTCTAGTGGAGAACAGGATCCTGGCTTGTCTCCTTACTTTTCAGAGCTGTGTCTGGAACGATGACTCTGAAGGCCAGGAAAGGAATACTCAGCTGCCGGCAGTGCCTGGCCCAGCAAGAGTGCCCCACGTGATTGTACTCCACCACGAGCGAGAAGCTGCTCCAGGGGAAATCTGCTCGGATACTGTGATGATGCACAACCACACAGGAACTGGTACTGAAGACAAAAGCAGGTCAAGACAATGGGATTACACCTGTCATTCTTTAACTGGGGCAGAGGAGATGGCTTCCTGTGCTCTCCTGGCCTTACCACTCAACTGGAAAAACATCGGCACACTGTGCTCATCTCTCCCGACTGTGTTAATCTCATTATATCTTTCTTTTGTTGTTTTGTTTATACTTTTTTGAGACAGGGTTTTTCTGTGTAGCCCGGGTTGTCTGGAACTCACTATATAGACCAGGCTGGCCCCAAATTCACAGAGATCTGCCTGCCCCTGCCTCCCTGTGCTGGGACTAAAGGCATTCACCTCCATGCCTGGCTTTCATTTTATCTTTCTCTTAGATAATCATACTTAAAAAAAAAATACTAGAACATACAAAATTTCATATGCTCATATCCCAAATGTAATTCTGATTTAATTACCTGAGTATCATGAATAATAGACATCATCAACGTGAAAAACTGCCTCACCTCACCAATGTGAAAATCTCAATTTTGAGAATCTCCATAGTAGGGTATTTTCTGACAAATGTCAGATGGAGTTGTTTCTTCTCAATGGGCTTCAAAAGTGTTTAACGGAAACAAGAACAGATGGACACAGTGGTGTAAGTGCTACATCATCTTCATGTAATACAGCATGACCGTAATTAAACCCTCCACCACTCCTTTCCATCCAGGTCAGGCCAGATGTTCAAAGTGTTTATACCCAGTTCTTATGGGCTTCTATTTTATTTACATTTCTTTTATTATTTGGATACCAATAGTAGAAACAATTTCTATGTGAAATAAGACAAAATAAAGGCATTTAAAAACCCAACTCTAGGGCTGGAGAGATGGCTCAGATGTTAAGAGCACTGGCTGTTCTTCCAGAGATCCTGAGTTCAATTCCCAGCAACCACATGGTGGCTCAAAACCATCTATAATGAGATCTGGTGCCCTCTTCTGGCCTGCAGGCATACATGCAGACAGAACCCTGTATACATAAGAAATAAATAATTGAACCTTTAAAAAAAAAAAAAAACCAACTCTAGGTCTATTCTCAGCAGGCTGTCCCCAGGAAGAAAGGAAGCAGACATGGCAAACCAAGAACCTGAAGGAAACACGGTTATGCTTTAAAAGAGATTTCTTTTTCCTTTCTTCCCTTTTTGTTTTTCCACGAGACAGGGTTTCTCTGTGGAGTCCTGGCTGTCCTGGATCTCGCTCTGTAGCCCAGGCTGGCCTCAAACTCACAGATCTGCCTGCCTCTGCCTCCCGAGTGCTGGGATTAAAGGTGTGTAATACCAACTGCCTGGCTCATTACTGAGTCTTAATACCACCGCCCTAGGAGTATTTCTATTCTAACAATAACGATGATGATAATTTTGGGATCTTAAAACAAGACTGAGCTAAATTCTTGGATGCTAATTTTATTAAATACACATGGCTATGTTGAGAGTTAAGTGTTATTAGGCATTTTTCATGAGGAGAGTAAAGCTGTGGACTTCAGACTTTCTTAAGGAGAACTCTGGGAAGAACATCTTCCCAAGTAATAGGGACCAAGGCCAAGGGCACTCCTGGCCAGTGAGCTACAGCACAGCCTAAACTCCAGGGGAAGCTCTCCCTTTCCTGTGGAGCTGTGCCATATATTAAAAATATACAATCTTACCCTTTTAAAACACCAGTAGCTTCCAGAAAATCTTTTCTCTCATTTGAATGTAAAACAGTCAATGTTAAACCTGTTGGGAAAAAAGGGAGCTTTCTTTCATCAAGATTTTTTTTTAGTTTTGGTTATAATTTTTTTCCAGTGCCACCAATTTCACTCCCATAAAAATGAACTAAAATTCTGTAAGCAAGGAAATTATTTGAAATACGATTTTCCAGATTACATTTCTAAGTCTAGTTTATTAGAAAGCTTATAACGTAAGCAATATTTCTGGTGTGTATACACGAAGATCATCTCAATTTTTTATGTCAACAAAAACAGTCAAACATTTAATTTTAAAACAGCCATATTAAACACTCATTAGTTGTGCATTTAATCTTATTTTGCCCTAAATCATAGTAATTCTTATTCTTTCTCTAGCCAAAAGTGTAAGTACGTAACAATATCAGCAACAGAATCTATTTCAATGTGATATGAACATGTGTGTGTATGCATTTGTTTACTGTCTATATAAGAAATAGAACTTAATGAGCACCAATCATTCACGATTTTTAACTTTAATTTAAATTTCTTACTAGTATTTAAATAAAATATAAATTTCAAACACTGTATCCTGCTGTGGGAAGTCTTTCTGTATACTGTGAATATATGTTGCTCTGATTGGTTGATAAATAAAGCTGCATTGGCCTATGGCAAGGCAGCTTAGAGGCAGGCAGAAATCCAAGCAGACAGACAGGAAGAGAAAGGAAAGGCAGACAGATGCCAGCTTGCTGCCCAAGGAACAACATGCCAGCAGACTGGCAAGCCATGGAACACGTGGCAAAACACAGATCAATAGAAATGGGTTAATTCAAGTTATAAGAGCTAGCTAGCGAGAAGCTTGCATGTGCCATGCAATTGGTAATTAATATAAACCTCTGAATAATTTATTTATAAGTGGCTGTGGGACCGTGGGCCAGGTGGGACTGGAGAAAAACTTCTGACTACATTTGGCGCTCACCATTGGGCATTGATCCACACAGACCTAAGAAAGCTTAAAGATTCTGAAGGCACAGAAACAGAGCCACACTAGGCTTCCTAGTCTCACAGTCTCCTGCCAGTAGCAGCATAGAGACTCGTTTCCCAACAGCTGTCTGTGAAAGAGAGCTGGCCGCCAGCTGCCATGAACTACGCAACATGGAAGATTCCCGCCACAGTACACAGTGGGGTCTCCAGGTGGCACAGCACACTGTGTGGGAGATTTAGTTTTTGCTAGTACAGATTTAAAAAAAGGTGTGTGTGTGGGGAGGTTCTGGGTTATACTCTCCTTGACAGAGGCATAGACCCACTGCCTCCCAGAGTTGGTGGAGAGCATGGCTCCCAGAGCTGGTCTGGTGGTGAATTACCTCTGCCAAGCTGAGGTGGGCGGAGCCAGCAGCCAGGCCTGCATTTCTGTCCTAGGCTCTGCACTTTAAAGCAATGGTCAGAAAATGATTACAGAAACACAGTAAGAACAGATTCAGATGGAATAAAACTCTAAACAGTTTATAGTGTGTGTAAAAATGCATGTAGGCTTGGAAGAGAGAGGAAAGGGAGTATATGTACTTATATAAAGAAATAGATGTTTTTTAAAATAAAGTCTTTAAAGAGGCAGTAAAAGTAATATAAAAAAATAAGCCACATAAAGATGGAAGTTACACAGAGTCTGGATTATATTGTCTCTGGGATTTTTAACTGCAGAAAGACATTTGATCGTAAAGGCTGCTAAGTTAAACCAATGTATATATTTTAAAGGTATCTTGACTTCAAAATTTATGTCTAAAAATATATTGCTTTGGAAAAGAGGTTCTGCTTTTGTTTGCATAGAAGATGAGAGACTGTGGACTGCTTCCAGGCTAATATGGTTTGACCAGCCAAGACCCCCTAAAAGGTCTCTGATGACACCGTGGCCCAGATGATCCAATATCCAAAATCAACTTCAAGGCAACTGGCTCAGAGAATACAGCCTCACACACTACTCCAGTCAGGACTTGACCGTAATTCTTAATTTTCTCAGGCCCCATAAGATTGCCAGCACCCCCAACCAGCAGGAAGTAGTATGAGAAGCTACGCCCAAATTCCCAAAATATTGTTTATAAATGTTTATTTTTATTTAAATGGGGTTGATTATAAATACAATCTCTTTGTAAAAAAAAGGTGGATATAGACATGATAGGATAAAAGGGTAGATTATTGAATCTACTTTTAAAGTTTGTTTAAAATGTTTAACATTGCTATGGATTTTAGTTTATTGATGCAAATTTAAAGTTAATTTTTGTTATACTGTATGTATATTTCTACTCTTATTTAAAGTATGTTTATGCAGCTCATTTGAAATTATAATGTATAATTAAGAAATATAGATTAATAATTAGTCATCCATGATAATCAAACTTTATAGTCATGTTAGTTAAGTTTTCTAGGTATACATAGATATATTTCAATTAGGTAGGTAATCTTCAAACACTTTAAAGACCTACAGAATATGGCATTTAAAATGTTTTAAGAGCTCAGACTTCTCTGGATAGTGAGACACATCTGTTCCTGGCAGCACCCATTTACTTCAAAGGGAAAAATGGGCATCGAAGACACTCTATATGGAGTTTATCTTCTTGGCACAAAATGGCCATTTGGGCAAGAAACTGATCTTGCCTGGACTGCTTGACAGGATGTTATATAAACTGCACATGCAGGACCCATAGGAAGGTGACCACTGAACTTTGCAAAGTGAGATGGCCCTTCAGGTTCCTGCTTCACAGAAGAAACTGCCAGACATTCTACAGGACACAGAGAGAAGCAATTGAGAGACTTTAGGCCTATAGACTGAAGATGGATGCCCCAACATCACAGAAAAACTTTGGATGACTGTCCAGTTAGGCAGCTGTCTCTGTCATTTTGAGAATTTTGGAAGCTGCTTACAATGCATTTCCTGTTTACTTAGGTAACATTATATCCTTCTGGGGTCTTTGATGTAGTTGAAGACTAGATAGTTACAATTTTTCTTGGTTATGATAAAAGATAAATTAGATATGAAACTTTAGACTCATAAATATAGGATAGAATTGCCAAATACGAATGGACTAGATATTGTAATTCCTGCTTCATAACTGTTCTATTATATGTAATTTTACTATGTTAAAGTTAAAACCTTCCTTTTTGATTAGACAGAAAAGGGGAAGTGCTGTGGGATATCTTTCTATATGCTGTGAATATGTGTTGCCCTGATTGGTTGATAAAGCTGCATTGGCCTATGGCAAGGCAGCTTAGAGGCAGGCAGAAATCCAAGCAGATAGACAGGAAGAGAAAGGAGAGACAGACAGATGCCAGCTTGTTGCCCAAGGAACAACATGCCAGCAGAGCAGTAAGCCACGGAACATGCAGCAAAACATAGATTAATAGAAATGGGTTAATTTAAGTTATAAGAGCTAGCTAGCAACAAGCCTGCCATATACAATGCAATTGGTAATTAATATAAGCCTCTGAGTAATTACTTTAAAAGCAGCTGTGGGACCGTGGGCCAGGTGGGACTGGAGAAAAACTTCTGACTATAGTATCCTTACATTCATCTAGCTTATTTTGGGTTGACATAACTAATTAAAGAACAGTTAGACTAAGTCTAAATTAATTCTATAATCTATTAGTGTACTTCCATAAATTGCAAAGTTCACAAAGTTATTGTATAATAATGACATAGTAATGGTTAACCATTATGTGTAATATTACTAGATACACATAGTTTAGCAGCAATAAAGACAAGTATTATCTCTTTACAGATCATAAGGTGACTCACATCATCGAAAGTCTAAATGAGTGTTTTATATTAGCTCTGATCCTAGAAACAAATTAATGACATGGTGAGTGCCTTACTAGATCTTAAAATATATAGAAAATGAAACCAGATTTTTTTCCCCTATCACTAGATATAAAAAAGGCCCAGCTAGCTCCTGGCTGAGGAGAGTTGTCAGTTTGAAAGATTCAAACACTTCCAGTTGTATAGTCAAGAGTTTCGTGTCAGCAGAAATGAATGAAATGAGACAGCGCGTATCAAAGGCAACTGGGTACTCAGCCTGAAGCCCAGACAAGAGCTGCAACTGCCAATCATTTCCTCACCTCCACATCACATGCCAATACTGTGCAGCACTTTCCTGATTTATTTATTTAGTGTGCGTGTTTGTGTGTGTAGGTCAGAAACCAATTGCAGGCGTTGGTTCTCTCCTTCCATCGTGTAGGTAGGAGTTCACATTCATACACACAAATAAATAAAAATCTGAAAGGAAAATAATCAGCTTCCACATGAGAGGGCTACAGAGGAAGCAATGGCTTATGGGAGAAAGTCATGTTTCAGTTATAGTGTGATAGAAACTGCATGTAAGCAATGGGTTCCTAAGCTCAAAGTAGAAAGGGCTGATGGGGGCATCAGTGAGCAGAGCTGAAGTATACAGTGACATGAGGAAACTGGTTAGATACTATCTCCTAATTACTACCTATAAGATCTAGTATGCTACATAATCTTTATGAATGTTTTCTTTGTTTATAAAACTGAGTTGTTACGCAGCCAGTATCAATGTAGCAACTAGGAAGTAATCTACAAAACATGTCAGTTCTTAATAAAAATACATATAAGTATTACAGATATATTACAGACTTAGAATCTACATTAGTTTAAAAATTGTTAGTTAAATACTGGTGAAAGTTTGAGCAACCGGAGAATCAAACCATTGGTAAAACCCCACTGAGTCCTAGATTATGAGAAGACAAATTTATGGTATTTTACTGTCAATAACAGTTAGATGAATGCATTTGTATAACTTAAAGCATTTACTAAATGAAACATAAATTAAATGCCCCTACCTTCTATTTTCTTAAGGGTTTTAATAAGCAAATGCTTTTCTCCATCTGTGTCCATTCTTATTATAATCAGTACCTAGACAAAAGTAAGAATTACACATGTAGTGTTGAATGATTATTCTTTTCTTATGTATTTATTTATTATTTTGTGGTACTGGAGGTCAAACCTAGGGCCCCAACATGCTAGCAAGTGCTCTACCCTGAGGTATATCCCCAGCTGGATTATTCTTCCTCACAGTTTTGCTACAGACAATGAGAGCAGAGTTCCCACGTGTGGTAGCCTGTGAACCCAGCACTAAGGAGGCCTAGGCAGGAGGACCTGGAGGTCAAGGCCAGCCTCTGCTGCACAAAGAACCCAGCCTTACAAACAAAAAGGGAACACACAGGTTACAAAGTAAATACTCCTGTTCTAAATTCTGGTAACACCAGACATCACCGGGGGAGTGTTTTGAGGCAGTGCCTTAGTGTTCCTATCTATAACACCCATGTACAAGTTGTCTCAGCCTGTTTTGTACTGTTTATTTCAACCCCTACAAGTGTGAAATCATTGGAGAAAAGGAGTAGCTGCTGCATTCTTCTTAACATGCAGTTTCTCTTTTGGAGGGGAGCAGTAGATCAGTTTCAATAGTAAATTTCTCATTTATTGATTTAATTTAACGACCTGTGGAAGTCATTCAAGAAACTATAAAGTCTAAGATAAAGGAGTGATGAAGTGGAAAAGGGAAAAAACCCATATAAACTTGTATTCAGATTTAGTGTGACCACTTGTAATGTTTTTCTGCGAGATTAGGTTTAAAGAGGTATTTTGCCTTAAAACTTCATTAATTCAGCTCTCATATAATTGATGTAGGGTATGTGAGAAGATAAACAAATACATAAGGTATTTTTTATAATATCATGACAGATGAGATTCTAGATTATTACCCCCAAATAAATTATTGTAGTTATATTATGATGTAAATTTCCATGATCTTGTGCAAATACCAGGTGGGGAGAACCAATCCCGTGGAGGACCAATCCATGACAATACTTTATAACAGAAATTAAAGCATTTTAAATTGGAAGGCAATGAATAATGACACAAATCCCCCTTTCTCTGCATCTGAGACTACTGTTATCTTACTTAAGGAGGAAATTGTCAAGAGCCAAATAGCCTATTTTATAACTTCAAAGTTAAATGCATAAAATCATAAATAAGGGGCCCTTATTTATACTAATTACTTTATCTGCTTTAGCTCGATACCCAACCTTAAATTGTTGTTGACTTTTCAACCAGCTTAGTATCTGACATTGCAATTCTTGGATCTTATAGTTGGTTTTAGGCCTTTTTTCCGTAATAAACTGTAAAATTTTCAGCTGTCTCCAAATGTTATCCAAGCAGGAGTCTAACACACTTTTGTAGATATCTTTTGCATTTGACAAATATCCTGTTAAAGAAAATTAGGGAAAAATATTAAGCCCTTTAATGTTTTTGACTATAACTCCATGGCAAAAATCACCATAAATAAATAAATAAATAAATCTTCTTGGTTTTTTTTTTTTTTGTTTTTTTTTTTTTGTTTTTGTTTTTCGAGACAGGGTTTCTCTGTGTAGCTTTGCGCCTTTCCTGGGACTCACTTGGTAGCCCAGGCTGGCCTCGAACTCACAGAGATCCACCTGGCTCTGCCTCCCGAGTGCTGGGATTAAAGGCGTGCGACACCACCGTCCGGCCTTTGTTTTTTGAGACAGGGTCTCTCTATGTAACCTGGGCTGTCCTGGAATTCACTACGTAGACCAGGCCATTCTGGAACTCACTATGTAGATCAGGCTGGCCTGGAACTCACAGAGATCTTCCTGCCTTTGCTTCTGCCTACTGAGTGCTGGGATTAAAGGTGTGCACTACCATGTCTGGCTAGGAAATAAATCTTAAGTGACAGTTAATAGATCTGGAGAGATGGATCAGTAGTGAAAAATACTGGCTGTTTTTCCAGAGGATAGAGGATCAGTTCTCAGCATCTACATGATAGATAACAATTGTCTGTAACTTTAGTTCCAGAGGATCTGATGCCTCTTCTGGTCTCCACAGGCAAAACACCCAAACACAGAAAATAAAAATAAAATAAACAAAATGAAAACAAAAACAGTGACAGTTAACATTTCATGTAGTCCTATTCTGATTTTAATAAAATATGTTGCTGTTTTAATTTAAATTTATACCCAATACATAAGTACTATTAAAAAGTATATCTACTTAGGGAATACTATGTACTATTTTGATACATGCACATGCTGGGTAATACTGTTTTATTTTTCTTTTATTCTTTTCTTTTTTTTTTGAGTCATAGTCTCACTGTCTATCCTTGGCTGGTCTGGAATTTGTTATGTAGATCAGGCTGGCCTCACATCACAGAGATCCATCTGCCTTTGCCTCCCAAGTAGTTCTGGAATTAACCAGTACAATGCTGAAATCAGATAAACATATCTTCCTTCTCAAACATATAATGTCTTTAAAATTGGGGGAAGTTAAAAAATCAATACCACATGTCTCTTTTTAAGCTATATAACATTAATTTACTTGTATATATCTCCATATGTTTAATATATCTTATTTTCTCCTGATTCCTGCTTATTGAGTATTAATTCACTCTTTCTACAAACTTCAGAATCTACACTTATATGGAAATCCTTTTGAAATATTTATTCATTGGAATTTTCTTAGTATTTAATTTATGCAACTTTGTACCTGAATTTTTTTTTTTTTTTTTTTTTTTTTGGTTTTTCGAGACAGGGTTTCTCTGTGTAGCTTTGCGCCTTTTCTGGAACTCACTTGGTAGCCCAGGCTGGCCTCGAACTCACAGAGATCCGCCTGGCTCTGCCTCCTGAGTGCTGGGATTAAAGGCGTGCGCCACCACCGCCCGGCTGAATTTTGTTTTTTTAATGCATATGACAACCTCATTAGATTATAAAAACTCAGGGTAAAGTAAATGGTATTTATTCATAATTAATTTGTGCATCTGCCAAAACATTGGAGTCTAAATCATGCACATAGGACAGAGTCTTACTATGTTCTGCAGGATGGTCTCAAATTCCAGGGCTAAGGGAGCATTTTAGCCTCCCCAAAAGCTGGCATTACAAGCATATCCAACCATACCTGTCTGCAAAGGGCAACATAAACATGAAAGAACCTAAATCTTGTCCTTGAATGTTCATATTTAGTAAATCTAGATTTTTATCCCAAGAATTTCTTTTTGACAAGCTCACAACCACATGGTGGCTCATAACCATCTCTAGTGGAATCTGATGCCTTCTTTTGGCATAAAGTTGTATATGCAGATAGAAACTCATATACATAAAATTTAAAAAAAGATATTTGGGTAATTAATGAAATGATAACTTAAAATATTTACTTCTTATTCCATATGTTTTACATGAACGTGCATGTTAATTCTTATATTAGTACTGCAAAGCTGACAGGTAACTTTTAGGTTGACTTATTTTTTTGTTTTTGTTTTTAATGATTACTTTTTGTTTATTTATTTTTATGAGCATTGGTGTTTGCCTACATGTATGTCTATGTGAGGGTGTTGGATCCCCTGGAACTGTAGCACGAATCATAAAAGGTCTTATTAATGAAAATAAACCTGGGGCCAGGTATTGGGGTGAATGCTGGAAGATCAGAGAGACAAAACAGGCCAGAGCTAACCTCACCTCACCAATTCCTCAGCTGGGATCCTGTTTCCTCAGACTGGAAGACTCTGAGTCCTCATCCAAATGGGTCTTAGCTGAACTGCTGCTCAAAAGCCTAAAAGCTTAACCAGGCTCTAGTTCCTTGTCCTCATGCCTTATATACCTTTCTGCTTCCTGCCATCACTTCCTGGGATTAAAGGCATGTGTCACTATGCCTGGCTGTTTCCAGTGTGGCTTTGAACTCACAGAGATCCAGACAGATTTCTGCCTTTGGAATGCTAGGATTAAAGGTGTGTGTGTGTCACCATTTTCTGGCCTCTATGTCTATCTAGTGGCTGTTCTGTTCTCTGACCCCAGATAAGTTTATTAGGGTGCACAATATTTTGGGGAACACAATATCACCACATTTCCCCTTTTTTGTCTAAAATTTAAAAAAGCTTATAACTAATACAAAAAAAACTATATCCAATGTGGGAGCCCGTTCTCGGGTTCCTTGTGGCTTTACCCAGCAGGTCCACATAGAGGATGATTAGGACCACGGGCCTGAGTGCAGGTGTCTGAGATGGTCTGCACTTGGCTGTGCTGGGGGAGGCGGTCTTTTGCTCCACCCCTTGGCGTCTCTATAAAAACCCTGGGGCAGAGACAGTCAGGGCCCGTTGGAATAGGTTCCAGGCCCTCTTGAGGCTATCCTTTATTTTCTATCTGTTTATCTCCGCGATATTCTCCGCAATAAATCCTTCTATCTAATATTTCCTGCTGCTCGCACTCAAGAAAACTCTGGGGAACTGTGGGGGTGGTTGGGTAAACGCCCCACAATCCAATAAGTATATACAATATATACACTCAAGAATTACATTAATGATGTCTAGTTCATTAACATTTGACAGATTCAGATGAAAAACTCCATTATATATATTAACAATGCCCACTCCAGTAACATTTGATAAATTCAGACAAAAAATTTCATTACTTATCCTATTTAAAACAAGTAGTGCCTTTTTAAAAGTAGATTCAATAATTGACCTTTTATCTTACCACTGGAACTGGAGTTATAGAAAGTTGTGAGCTGTCATGTGGGTGCTGGGAATTGAACCATGGTCCTCTGGAAGAACAGCCAGTGCTCTTAACACTCTGAGCCATCTCTCCAACCCCAAGATACTGACTTACGTTTTACCTCCTTTTTCAATTTTTTCAAATCTGATTCTCATTACTGATTCATTGCTCTTGTTTTGTTTGTTAAGACAGGGTTTCTCTGTGTAGCCCTGGCTGTCCTGGTCTTCTGTAGACCAGGCTGGTCTTCAATTTACAGAGATCCACCTGTCTCTGCCTCCCAAGTGCTGGGATTAAAGGTGTGTAATACCAACTGCCCAGCTCATTACTGATTTTTTTATTTCTTTTTTTCTTTTCTTTTTTTTTGGGGGGGGGGGTTGAGATAGGGTTTCTCTGTGTAGCTTTGTGCCTTTCCTGGCTCTCGCTCTGTAGACCAGGCTGGCCTTGAACTCACAAAGATCCGCCTGCCTCTGCCTCCTGAGTGCTGGGATTAAAGGCGTGGGCCACCACTGCCTGGCTTCATTACTGATTCTTAATACTGCTGTCTGGTCTTAACATTTTAAAAAAGATTGTAGGCCAGGCATGGTGGCACACATCTTTAATCCTAGCATTCAGGAGGTAAGGCAGGTGGATCTCTGAGTTTGAGGCTAGCCTGGTCAACAGAGTAAGTTTCAGGACAATCAGGGCTACACAGAGAAACTCTGCTTACTCCAAATTTATTTTTAGTTATCTGTATGTGTATGTTGGGGGGTAAATGCACCTGAGTGCCGGTGCTGTGGAGGTCAGAAGCAAGAATCCCACTGGAGCGGCTCAACATGGGTCTGGAAACTGAACTGGGGTCCACTGCAAGAACATTTGTACTCTTAAATACTGAGCCATCTCTCCAGGCCCAGAACTAACTTAAAAAAACAAATCTAATCCAGTAGCATCTCTTTTCAATCTCTTTTAGCCCCGTATAGTAAGGGCTAAATTATTTTGTATAGCAATAGCTAGTTCTTACTTTTTAAGGCAAAGTTGCAAACATGTACTAAGGACCTAAAATGTATATGACAAAATGTCAACCCTCATATAAAAACCAGCACATAATTATGATTATACATTCAGATCTGTATAAAGTCGCCATCAGAACTCTGTAATTCAGACCTAGACTACCAGCATAAATAATATATACATATATGCATACATATATATACAGATATATCATATATATACATACATACGCACACAAACACACACACACACACATACACACACACACACACACACACACACACACACACACACACACACACACACACATATATATATATATATATATATATATATATATATATATATATATATATATATATAGTTCCAGTCTGGGCTGAGAGTCTTGCTTAGTGATAGACTGCTTATTTAGTATTACAGTATTATTAAGGGGCCCTGAGTTTGATTCTTAGTACTGAAATGTGTATAATATACACCATATATATATATATATATATCTCCCATTAATAATTATGACAAAATGTATGTTGATCAGTGTAATAGGCAAGAAGGCTACATAATTTTTCAAGAAGTATATCTTTTTCAGAAAAGTAAAGTTATTTCAGATGGACTATTCAACAAGAAGAAAGCAAAAATAAAAAATTTCCTACCAACCTAATGCTGTCTCCAAGCTGCATGTTAAAAGGACGTCTCTAATTGTTACCAGGAGATGTAAGAGAGCAGCAAGCCTGAATGTTATTTCTCTGTCATCATTTTTACCTATACAAGCAAAAACATAGTTAACACATTAGAGTTTTAGAATATGTATCAAATCTGCTTGATAATAAGAGCTAGTATCTATTAGCGAGTGCTTACTATTGTTAGGCTGTGTTAGATAAGCAGGTTAGTTCATCGACTCTCTAATAATCCTGTCAGGATTACTGTGATCCTCATTACAGAGAAGGACACAGCTTTAATGAGGATAAGTGATGCTCAGGATAGCACTAAGCCCAGACAGCTGACTGCCCAGCTCATCCCCTACTGGCAAAGAATATTCAATTATGTTTACTTTTTTTGAAAGAAAAAAAAATAGTTCTAACCAAGAAGAAAATTAAATTAGTAACTTGACATTTGGATAAGATAGAAGCAGAGATTTGTAAAAGAAGAAATACTTTGAAATGGAAATAGATATCTCAAAGTGTTAGCTCAGAGATATGACTCACATAAGAGAAGTATTCAGAGGGATGAGCCAATTGCCTACTTAATGTATTCTATGCACTTCTAGAACTATCTGAAGATGAATGATTGGATTCTTCTACAATGTAAAAGCATGAGATGGGGAGAGGAGGGCATGCCTATACCACCCACGTGCGTGGAGGTTACAAGACAACTTGCACGAGTCTGTCTCTCCTTCCACCATGTGGGCTCTGGGAATCAAACTCAGGTCACCAGGCTTGGCAGCAAGGACCTTTATCTGCTAAGCCATCTTGCTGGCCCAATTTTGCTTTATTTTTGTTGTTTCAGGGTCTTACTTTGAAGCCCTGGATGGCCTCAAATTCACAAAGATCCACCTGCTTCCTGAGTTGCATGATTAAAGTCATGAACCATCATATCCAGCAAATATTTTTTTTTTATTTAAGAGTATGTGTGTGTGTATGAGTTTATGTGCACCATGTGCATGCAGGAACAGGCAGAGGCCACAAGAAGGTTACATACAGGTGGTAGGAACCACCATGTGGTAACTGAGCCTAGGTCCTTTGTAGGAGAAGCACATACTCTTAAAATAACTGAGCCATCTCTCCAGCCCACCTATATTATTTTTAGAAGAAGTGCCAATTTGTTAACATATGTATAATTTAATGAATTTAGAAAATTGACTTTACTAACAAACAACTAGGTCCAGATAACATGTAGTAAGCACAGTGTACTATCTCTTTTTCAAGACAGAGTACATGGAATACCACACCAGACTGAAAAATGAATGGTCACAGGCAGACTGGAGAAGGAGGCTAGATTTCAAAATGTCACTCAACAAAAGGTAAGTTTCCTATTTTTCCTATTAGTATGTCCTGGCCTGTACCATAGGCAACTACAAACCCCGATGTGCATGCCCCAGCAGGGACAGAAATAACTCTAAGAGAAGTTCTCCATCCATGGCATGAGTAGTGGGAACAGGCGCTCATATGGATAAGGAAGAGTAGAAGTCTACTGTATTATTCTAAGATCGTTGTTTGTTCTCTCCTTCCCCAGAACCACAGTGTTAGAGGCCAGCCATGACAACAGTAATTACTGGATATGGTTATGTCAGGTGCCTAAAACCCCTTCTGAATATGTAGAAACAGTTATCATGAGCTTCAGCAACCTCTGATAACTCTAGTATCTTTGATTTAGGTTTGTTTCAATAAATTATTCTCATTATTTATGAGTTGTATTTCCTGCTTCTTTATTGTCTGGCGATATGACTTTACACTAGATCTCATCAGTTTTATGTTGTTGGGTGCTGGGTATGTTTATGTTTATATAAATCTTGTGTTTCATTATGGGATGCAGTTAAGTTCACTAGAAATGATTTTATCCTTTGGATCTTGTTTTTGCAATTTTGTTTGGGCATGGTCAGGGCAGGGCCAAGTACTAGTTCCAATGTGAACAGTTATGGGGTTAACTTCATTTTTGCAATGGAGATCTATTAAATAATACATATCATTTAAGAGATTCATTGAGAATCTTCTGGGCTTGGCCTCGATGTGGATACTACATGCTAAATTACAGTTAAGGTTTCTTCCAGGTCTGAGGTCTGCATTGCTACAGTTGTCTTCAAATGTGCCTCCTCGAGTAGTCTGGATCTGATTTGTACTCACCTTGGTGAACAGCATCATTTATTATTTTTTCTTGTTCCTTTAAGAAGAATCTTGTTTGGTCAAATATGACAGTGGCAAATTTCCAATTAGCAGCAGGGTAAGTACAGAGGCAAACAAGTTTGTTTAAGACGGGAGTCGCTGCTGCTTCTAGGAGACAGTATGCTTGGCACTGGGTGTCTGAAAAATAAGAGCATCCAAGTCAGGGTGTGTGAAAAGGTCAGTGTGCTGTTTCTGATAAGCACCTGTATAGTCCTGACAGTGGGTGAGAGAACATACCATTACTAACACATTTCCCAAACATGGAAGAAGAGACTGAGGACTCTCGCAGCTCAGTCTTCTTACATGGATGTAGGGATGAGGCTCCAGTTTTAATGAAGGAAGAAACAGTAGTTAGTGGGCTGGAGCATGATTGTGGGAGAAAGACATGGATGTGCACAGGCATCCCATGTCTGGAAGAAACTTGAACGTAGGAATGGAATTAAGTTTCTGAAACAAATAAAGACAATTACAGGAAAATAAGGTATGTTCTACAAATCTGGGCGAGGACTTCCAAATCAAGTGAAAGAGAATGCATCTTGAAAGCCTACTGCATACCTGATGCCTGAATCTCAATGACATCATCTGTTCTTTCTTGACTTCTCTCCTTTGGAGTTTTGTTATTAGAAACAACAGGAGTTTCTTCTTGAAGAGTCAGAGAACACTTTTCTTCATCTTGAAATTCTAGCAAAAACATGAAATTGTTCACTTTAACACAGTGTTCAATATCATAGTTGCTAAATTTCTTCATGGAAGTACATTGAGACTAAGTTAAACAAATTATTCAGATCAGTGGACCCAACGCCGTGCTGAGTAGCTAAGTGGATGACGGAAGTGGGAAAACTTTGGCGTCTGGTCAGAATTCAGCCCCAGTCTTGACAGCAGCCTGCGTGTCCTCATATGTAAACATGGGCTAGGATCCTACCTTAGGTACAGGGGTCAAATGCCGCCCAGTTCTGGACACATAGAATGACGACAGCTCACCTCCGTGCCTTTCCCGAGTTGTCTTTCTATTTAAAACCTTCTCCTGGGTTCCAAGCCTTCTAAGGTCTCCATCCTTTCCGGGGACACCAGTTTTTACTGCTTACCCTCAATTCAGCCATCTTCTGCATGAAGTTGTCCATAGCTGCCTGCCTTACTTCCAGCCCAAACAAACCACCCCTCTTTTAATACGCAATTCAGTACCTGATACAGTGTTGAATAAATGCTATGGTCTTTTTTTCTTTTTTAGGTATTATAGAGGATTCATGGATGTATGCACATAGCTATTTTAACTAAAATATTAATGTCACCCACCAATAATATGATTATAAGATACTTTTAAGACTGTATTACCAACCCGAGGTACTTTAATATGTGAGGTTAAAAGTATGATAATGGAATGGGACATGGTGACTATGTCTATAATCCCTGCACTTGGAAGGCTAAGGCAGGAGGATCACAAATTCGAGGCCAGACATGGCTACACAGAAAGATCCTGTCTTAAATAAAAATAAAGAATCCCAAGTATAATTTGGAGAATATCTAATTAGATTATATCACCTTGAAGTAATACTACTGGATAATTTAAAGTAATCCGAATAGATACAGTCAAGTGATATTAACTATTGAAGTTTTTGAGAAAGCTAATAAGACACGCTGAGAATACTTCCTTCTTTGGGGGAAGTTCATTCCCTTACTGTACACTCAGTAATGAGCTTCAGCACATCCATAAATGACTGTCACACCTTTTGGAAAATCGGACACAACTGCATGACACTGAGAACCAAATCTTGTCTCCACAGATAGAACATAGGACTGCAAGGCCAAATCATGCTCTAAGCAACATAAACACTTTCTGTACCAATTTCACCAAGGTAAAGTCTATCAAAATTATTCTAGAATGCACCAGGTGTAGGGGTGTACACCTTTAATTGAAGCACTCGGGAGGCAGAGGTTCTCTGTGAGTTTGAGGCCAGCCTGGTCTACATAGTGAATTCTAGGAGAGCTACATAGTGAGACCTTGTCTGAAATAAAAAAAAATTATTCTAGAGTTCTATTTTTTATATAATTTACTTAACTTTATTTTATGTGTGTTGGTATGGAGGAGTCAGATCCCCTGGAAGTGGAGTTAGAGACAGTTGTGAGCTGCCATGTGGGTGCTGGAAATTGAACCCAGGTACTCTAAGAGCAGCCAGTGCTCTTAACCGCTGAGCCATCTCTCCAACCTGAGTTCTATTTTTTTTAAACTGGAAGTGAAATGATATGACACACTGTACTATTTTTGATATCGTTAGAAGCAGGAAATACATGACAATTACAACTCAAATAGAAACTCTTTGATAATATTAGAAAGAGTAATGAGCAATTAAATGAGAAAATGTGGAAAATGTGTAAGTACACATTGAAGTGTGTTAAAGTACTAAGATAAAGCCCTAACTAAGGAGCTACTGGTAACTGATAGCTGCTGGGAAAGTGCAGCCCTTGATAGGTCTAACCAAGCTCCAAAGGACGGCCACTAGTTAAGAGCACATAGGTAGCACTAATGGGGTTCAATGGGTTAAAAAAAAAAGGTGGGTCTGGAGAGGTGGCTCAGAGATGAAGAGCACTTACTGCTCTTGCAGAAGACCCAAGTTCAGTGGCCAGCATGCACATGGCAGCTCACATGTCTAACTCCAGTTCCAGGGGACCCAGCACCCTCTTCTAGCTTCCATGGGTACTAGGACTCATGCAGTGCATATATGCATACATGCAAGCAAAACACCCATACATATAAAACAAAATAAAGAAACCTTTTTAAAATATGAGGACATAAAGTTAGGTGGGTATGAAATGGAGGATGGATCTGATTGGAGATGGGAAGGGGGAAATGATAATGTTAAAAAGAAAATGTTTGAAATTCTTGAAGAATTAATAAAACTATTTTTGAAAATACTGGCATAAGATTGTAAGTTAATAAAAAAAAAGCATGAGCGAATGATCAAGTTAGGAATACTAAGCTTATATATCCAAGCTATACAAAGCAAGTTTTAAAAGGAATGGCTTTGTTACAAATTAAAATGTGCTTTTTAATCTTTGAAAGCACATTTATATCCATATCCATATATCCACATCTAAATCTATACCTACATATCTATCTCTATTTATAAGGAGTGTCAATGGCACTTTCCTTGTCTATGAAAAACTATACAATTCTCTAGAAGAGCTTGAATTTTCTTGCATTTGTATAACAGACAGTGCCCAGTCTATGTGTCTACGCCAAAGTTTTACTGTTACCCACCACTGTTTTGGTCATGGCCTGTGACTTCAGCATCTGAAGTAAAAGTCTTGTATTTACTTCTCAGAGTAATAAACTCGCTCAAAAGGTCCAAGTTATTCTGTTTTTTATTGTCAGATGCCTTGATCCGTGAAGAGGAAGTTGATTCAACAGATGGCACAGAGTTATATGGTCCAACATGACTGTTGTCTATCTTCTGCATTATTCTAGCAGCTAGTTCTTGGTCATTCTTTGGATTTTCTTCCTTTTCTGGTTTTTTAACAGAGACACATTCATCAGACATATCAAATTCAACATGACTGTTGTCTATCTTCTGCATTATTCCAGCAGCTAGTTCTTGGTCATTCTTTGGATTTTCTTCCTTTTCTGGTTTTTTAATAGAGACACATTCATCAGACATATCAAATTCAACATGACTGTTGTCTATCTTCTGCATTATTCCAGCAGCTAGTTCTTGGTCATTCTTTGGATTTTCTTCCTTTTCTGGTTTTTTAACAGAGACACATTCATCAGACATATCAAATTCAACATGACTGTTGTCTATCTTCTGCATTATTCCAGCAGCTAGTTCTTGGTCATTCTTTGGATTTTCTTCCTTTTCTGGCTTTTTAATAGAGACACATTCATCAGACATATCAAATTCAACATGACTGTTGTCTATCTTCTGCATTATTCCAGCAGCTAGTTCTTGGTCATTCTTTGGATTTTCTTCCTTTTTTGGTTTTTTAACAGAGACACATTCATCAGACAAACAAAGATGCAGCACTTCTTTTTCTGAAAATGGTCTCTTCTGTGGACATAATCTGGGAACACTGGTAGATTTCACACTCATAGGCATGATGGGCAAGGGACAATTCTGATGTTCTAACCAGGCTGGAAACAAGAAGATAAAAGACACCAAAATGATTTCTATACCTAAATGAATAACTTTTGGTTATAGATTCCTAGTAACATAATTTTATCTTTAAAGGTTGTTTGTTTATTGTTTGGAAAATACATTTTTGCTTCTAAATAAAATAAGCTTAAAAAACCATAAAAGTTTATCATCTCTTTTCTTTTCTTTGAGATAGGGTTTCTCTATGTAGTTCTGACTATCCTGGAACTCACTTTGTAGACCAGACTGGCTTCAAACTCACAGAGATCCACCTGCCTCTGCCTCCTGAGTCCTGAGATTAAAGGTGTGCGTCATCACTGCCTGGCAACCATCTCTCAATACTAGGAGTTCAATTACTAGGCAAAGAAGAAACTCCAGTAAAGCTCTGTTGCTAATAGGTTATAATGAGTTACAGCCTTGGACAAAGGGCTGAATCCAAAATATATTTTTAAATTCTTACAAATGAACATTTAAAAAGAAACCTAATTAAAAAGTTGGCAAAATGGCTGGGCGGTGGTGGCGCACACCTTTAATCCCAGAGCGAGATCCAGGAAAGGCACAAAGCTACACAGAAAAACCCTGTCTCGTAAAACCAAAAAAAAAAAAAAAAAAAAAAGTTGGCAAAAGATTTGAACATTACACACACCCTACAATACAGATGAATCATGATGTTGAATAAAATATACCAGTCACAACAGACCAATATTTGACAGTTTTTATTTATACAGATTATCTCAAAGAGGCAACTCTATACAGACAGTGAACAGATTAGTCACTCCACAGCTGAGCAAAATAGAGAATGACTGCTTATGGATATGGGATTTGAGGGAGGGGTTAAAAAGTGTTCTGAAAATAGTCTGTGGTGATGACTCTACACATCTGACTTTATGAAGACCCATTGACTGATGCATTTTAAATTGTGTGGTAAATTCTATTATAATAAATCTGGTCACTGAGTCTGTAAAGATACTCATCATTATTAGGTGCTAGGGAAATACAGAATAAAGCCACAAGAGCCTTACACATGTCCATTAGAAAGGCTGCTTCCACATATCTGAAATTCACACATTACTGGTGGGCATACACAATGGTGAAATAATTTTGGAAAACAATTTAATAGTTTCTTGTAAAACTTGTAACACCTGCAATAACAATAAGCAATTTTACTTCTGTATATTCTTTCAAGAAAAATAATACCATGCCCATAAGAAGTGTTGCACAAAACAGTCAAAGAAGTTTTACTCACAACACTAAAAAATTGGGAATAAATTCTGGGGAGATGATCAAACTCTGGTGAAGTATGTATAATAAGTACATATCAATAAAATATATGTATTAGTGCTACACATAGCATGGATGAATCTCATAATGCTATGCCGAGTTGAAGAATCAATCCAGGCACAAAGCCTTTAATCCCAGCACTTGGGAGGCAAAGGCAGGCAGATCTCTGAGTTCAAGGCCAGCTTGGGCTACAGAGTGAATGTCAGGACATAGAGAAACTCTGTCTCTAAAAACCAAAAAAAAAAAAAAAATGGCTAGAAGCTTTAAAAGTAAGATTGCAGATTTTAGGCAGAATAGGGTTTTAGGATTAGTTAGTTAAACTGCCCTATTTTTCTGAGAAGAACTTAGAGCCCAGGAGGGCCAAAAGTCCTAAAATGGCAGGACTGAAGCATATTTGCAGTGTTAAGGCTTTGTGAATATCTTTGTAACCATTGAGGAGAAGTCAAGTGTCAGATTTCTTCTCATGAAATGGTCAAAGGTATATTTACTATTCTGTACTCACAGACCAGCTGAAGCACTTTTGTAGGCAGGAAAACCTCCAGCTTAGTCTCCTGAGAAGACAGACCACTGTGACACAAATATGCCTTCAGATGCTCCAAGGTGTGGGCCATTATTGGATTTAGTCTTGCTTGTCTCCACCTCTGTGCTTTTGCAGGGTTAATCACAAGGCTGTCTCCTTTGATAGAAAAGATATTCCTCATATCTGCAAGAGAGTATTGACTGCTGGGCTCCTGACATCTTGGAACTTGAAAGCAAACAAACACAGGGAAAAAGAAATGAAAAACATTTGGATTCCTCTCTCTTGCATACCCTCCTGTCAACACTAGTCCCCGGCACTCACTAGTCGGTTTTCCATATCTAAAATTCTGTTATTTCAGAAATAAAGTGGAGTTGTTCATTTCTTTTGATTAGTTGGTAGTATTTCATTTTATATGTCTACCACAATTTGCTGATCTACTCATTTATTCAATGGACATGTGAAATGTTTCCTGGTGGGGAGATTTTCAGTTCTGAGGATTAAACCCAGAGATTTTTACATTGCTACCCTGTGCATGGATCACGGAGCTATAGCCCACATCCTGTTTCCAGGTTTCCACTTTTACATCTGTGTTTGTCTTTATATAAACACATGCTTTTAGAAAATAGACAACACCATCATTATTATTCTAATTGTATAAATAAGGAGAGAGCCTTGGAGGGGGTTATTCCACTCAAAAAAATTATTTTACTAAATTACAAATGTTTTTTGTTAAAGATTTTAAACCATCCTTCTTGGAATGCTTGAAAAATGGAAAACTTTTACATTACTTTTAACATTAGCTATGTAGAATACCTTTCACAACCAATTTACAGACTAAAAACATACAAACTCTTTACACAACACATATATAAGTGTATGTGTTAGATCTTTTTCTTTATTTCATAGATAAGAACTATGAAAAAGTCAGCCAGATTGAGTCCTTGTTTATCTAATGAGCCTCTAAAAGATAACTGGACTTTGTGTTATGTTCCATATTTCCTGTTATGGAATGGTCAAAGAAAAATATCTCACATTTGTACTCTGCATTCTACTTACTGTTCAGTAGCAAGCATTCTGTACCTGTAAGCAAGAATGAGACCCAAGAGTTTCTGCAGCTTCTCAATTGCCACAGCATACAATATTTGTTAGCCGATTCTCCAGCAGTAAGCAAATTACTGTAAAAGAAGAATCAAAGTTTAACTCATCAATAGCATTGGTTGTTTTGTATAACAATTTTAAGAAGAGTACTGTTCTAAGTTTTTTTTACATATAAATGCAAGTAAAAATGAACTCTATTTTGTAAATGTATAAAACTGAAGTAGAGTTGTATAAACCAAATTTCGAATTACTTTTTCCTTCCCTGAAAGATTTGGTATTAATAAATTCCTCAATTAGTCCTGCTTGCTAAAAATTGGATTCAGAACCACCTAGGAGATTAGTGAGGCCACACGGCGAGGGTGTATCAGTGAGGGCATTTCTGTGAACTGAGGGCTGGGTGGGTGGTACCATCCCATGGCTGGGGATCCCCGACAGAATAAAAGGAGGGAATGGGAAAGCAAATGGGCATTAGATTCCTTTCCCTGTTCCTTTGTCAGCCAGGAGGTGAAGAGCTGTTCCCTGCCATGTGCTCCAACCTCTATAATGATGTGTTGCCTGAGCCCACAGGGCCAAGCAACTAGGAATGAACTCTCTGAGACCAGGAACCGAGACAAATCCTTCCTCACTTCAACTGTTCCTGACAGATATTTGGTTGAGCAATGACAAACATAAATAGCATGGAAATTGATTACTTGTGACTACTAGTTGGGATTAAAAAAAAAAAAAGCAGAGTGGGAAGATGTGAAAAGTATGGAATTGGGCTAGCAAAGGGTTGGTTTAACTTTCTAGATAATGAGGTTGGGGCTGTTAGAGAGATCAGCACCACTAAAGGGAAGCTAAGCACTTCATACGGGGCCATATGAAAGATACTTTCAGCATCTCGGTATTAGACAGACTCCAAATATCACAGACTCTAAGGTTTATTTGAAAGACTTTCCTTTGAGAAGAGAGTGATGAAGCACCTTGCTCCCACAGGGACATCAAGGGAAATGGATCCCTTAGTTCAAGTTCCTAGTTCCTCAGACACTACTACAGCCATGGTCCGAGGAGGCTGGACGGACTACTGCTTTAACTGGCAGCAGACTTTGGCATCATCTACATGAAGCTATGGGATCATGTAAGCTTCAGCCACACTTTAAAAAGAAGAGGTGGGGGGCCAGGTAATGTTATAACAAACAGGGTTGGATGTCCTGCAGTGAGCCTCTGAGCAGATGATCTATAAAGACCTCAGGATGCTGGAGTTGCCAGTATACAGATCATCTACGAGGAGAACTGTAGGCAATGAGTGGAGCCAAGAGGGTGTCCTGGCTAGTCTTCTGTCACTTTGACACAAGCTAAAGTCATCAGAGAGGGGGGAACCTCATAAGATCAGTAGTCTGTAGGCAGGGAAGCCTATAGGGCATTTTCTTAATTAGTGATTGATGGGGGAGGACCCAGCTCAAAGTAGGTGGTGCCATCCCTGGGCTGGTGGTGCTGCGTTCTACAAGAAAGCAGTCTGAGAAAGCCATGAGAAGCAAGTCAGTAAGCAGCACCCCTCCATGGCCTCAGCATCAGCTCCTGCCTCCAGGTTCCTGCCCTGCTTGAGTTCCTGCATGACTGCTTTCTATGATGGACTGTAATGTGGAAATGTAAGCAAAATAAACCCTCTCCTCCCAGGTTGCTTTTTGGCCATGGTGTTTCATCACAGCAATAGAAACACTAACTAATAAAGGCATGAGTCATGTGAGCTGCAAATGGCAAGGTCACACAGGCCGGCTGTCCAAGCCCCGTGGAACATACATCAGAATACTGCATGCTTCAGAGGCTGGGTGCGAGACTACTGGGTTTGGGCTTCACTTTGGTTTCATCCTTCTTTTCTATACTCTTCTCTCCATTTCAGAGTGGGAATATTCACTCTGTCCCATTGTATGTGTTGGCAGTATGTATTTTCTTTTTGACTTTACGGAAGTTCAAGTAAGAGACTGCTTTGAGTCTCAATTGAGACTGAATTTGGCCTTTCAAACAATTGTAGAACTTTTAAGACTCTGGGGCTCAAAGAGATAGACTGAATGCATTTGGACAAGAGCCTTTGTGGGACAAGGATGGGATGTTGTGGTTTAAAGTGATATGTCTGGGTGTGACGTTGACAGTGAGCAGAATATTTTCTTTTCTTTTCTTAAAAAAAAAGATTTATTTATTTATTATGTATACAGTGTTCTGCCTGCATGTGTCCTTGCAGGCCAGAAGAAGGCACCAGATCTCATTGCAGGTGGTTATGAGCCACCATGTGGGTGCTGGGAATTGAACTCAGGACCTCTGGAAGAACAGCCAGTGCTCTTAACCACTGAGCCATCTCTCCAGCCCCAGAATATTTTCTACATTACTTAATTTTCTCATCACTGCAACCAAATGCTAAATAGAAGTCAATTAAGGGTGAAAGAATATCATTTGGTTCATGGGTTCAGTCCATGAGCTTAGTCCCGTGAGCCTCGGTAAACGTCCTGGGGTAGGAGCAGCAAGCATGAGACAGCTGCTTACTTCATGGCTGACCAGAAGGCAGAGGCAGGGAATACTGGTGCTTATTTGCTCTCTTCTTTCCCCTCTTGTGTCAGGACCCCAAGCCCATTGGTGGTACCATCTACATCCAAGGTGAGCCTTCCTCCCTCTCAGTTAATGCCCTCTGGACACATCCTCAGTCACACACACCCATGAGTGTGCTTCATCAGTCTCCTAGGTGATTCTAAATCTAGTTAGCCGTAAGGATTAGCCATCACAATCACTTCTTTTATTTTTAAATTAATTATCTATCTATCTATCTATCTATCTATCTATCTATCTATCTATCTATTTTGGTTTTTCGAGACAGGGTTTCTCTGTGTAGGTTTGGTGCCTGTCCTGGATCTCGCTCTGTAGACCAGCCTGACCTTGAACTCACAGAGATCTGCCTGTCTCTGCCTCCTGAGTGCTGGGATTAAAGGTGTGTGCCACCACTGCCTGGCTAATACTATTTTTATGTAAATTTCTATCCTTGAGTCCATTATCTATAGAAATTCTAGTCTCTCTGTTGCTAAGAATCAGAACTACACAAAAATCCTATTGGCCCTACTTTCTCCAGAAGTGACAAGGTCTTAAATTTAGATCAAGCCCCTACATTTTGGTAGGTAATGGGGGTTATGTGTAAAATTTGTGTGTCAGTTTTGGAGTGCAGAGGGGAAAGGATGAAATGTGTGCGAGAGTTGATGTCAACCACAGCTCATTCGTAGCTAAGAAGCTACGGGCCCTGGTAGGGAGAGACTGTTGATTTACAAGTCCTCACATCCCAAACCTCCCATCTCCACTGAAATGGAGAGTTGATTATATTGTTTCTCAGTTCATATGAAACATAAATAAGGATGGCAATGGTAAGTCTTCTCGATACTCAACTGACAACATGGGTCAACTGAAAGCTAGATTTCAACCACACAGTTCATCCACAAAACCCAAAAATCTGGTCATTTGGTAGAAAAAACGAGAAATCAGGACAATTTTGAAATTTATCAAGGGTTTTTTTTTTTAATAATACACTTCAGATTGTAGATAATTATCCTGAAGTGGAAATAAGAGAAATGCTTCAGAGAGCCATGCCCAATAAAAGCAAATATTTTTGCTTTTACTGAATCATTTTGAAGACGTATTTCCCATGTCAGTTAGTAAGGAAATACAACCTTATTTCATCCCAACTTTGCTTTTTCTCTCTCTAACCTAACGAGGGTCTTACATGTAGTAGGCACTACAAGTAAGTCAAAGGTACAGCAGCATTACTTAGTATCTCAGTTCTTTAAAATATTTTACATTTTTTAAGCTTTATAATTGAAGTACATTTTTTAAAAAAAATACAGGTAACCAACATGTAGCCCAGGCTGGTCTGAAATTCATGACTTTACTGCTCAGGCCCCCAGATGCTGAGATTCCACAACTAGATTGAAAGCCATTTTTTAAATGGGAATTTTAAAGGTTTTAGCCATAAGTCAGATGGAAATGACTTATTTCTTGCTGTGATCAGTAACTTTCAAATGACTCTAGAATCATTAACTGTTTTAAAAGCCATTTTTGTTCTAACTTTGCCAAACCATAATTCATTAGGCAAGACCTGTTTCATAAATCTCACTAGATATTTGAGTTCTAACAATATATAGAAAATAGCCTGTGTGATTAAAGAGTTATTAAGTTATTATATAATATTTAAATGCTAATTGAAATTTAAGATTATACTAATAAATACTGGTTTCTGTTTCCAATTGCCAACCTGCCTCCTCAGGCAGATTAGAATATACAGAGTAAATAAGACAGTGAAAGAGCCTAATAAAGATTACTGTGTCCTGCAAATAAACACCTTTCACCTTAGCAGAGGGACTAAAGTATTAAATAAAGTATATGTGATTGCATGATTATGCTGTGCTGTTCCAGACTCATTCACGCTACAGACAAGCCAAACTCACGGTAGAGTTCTATACAGCATGATGTTGCACCACAAATGTAAATAATTCTTAAATAGAATGTGAAGATACACTTAGGGCACTCAATGCTGGCTCCTCCATGTCTCAGTTAGACACCAAAGAGACCATTAAAGATGTGTACAGAACTCACAATGAGTTCTAGGACCTTTGCTGCAACTGTTTCCGGCTATTCTAGAGCAGGCTGATCTGCAAGAGCAACTTAGGGATCATTCACAAGGAGTTTGCAGGCATTCCTGTAATTCTCCTGGAGGTGTTTGATTTAGGACACATTAAGTTCCAGTTTACAATGGGAGCCAAGATGACTGTCCAGATTGTATTCCTAGTTTTGTGACTTGAATAAGAAGCAAAGTTGAGTGGCTTTATTCCAAGATAATAGACTAACTTATCTTGGAGAACACTAAATTTATGTATGCCACATAATAAAAGATAGCATCCAAAGCTACCTCAGACTCTGTCAGCAGTCAAGTATGCTGGACTACTAAAATATACAATTTCAGGTTCAACTAGAATATGATGGTTTAGCTTTGCAGTATCAATTCTAAGACCATAGACCATTCTGTGCAATAACAATGGGAACTGGTTTATGGATCGACCCCTGGTTCTACATGTCTGGTATTCTCTATACTGATGCCATCATAACATAGGTAAGCAAGGTCAAAGGACATACGCCAATAGAAATGGGATTGGACTCCCTGGTACTTCTCCAGGAAATAAGTTGATGAACAAACTATTCCATAACCCTTACCTACTCCTTCTTTTAGAAGACCTTACAACAAGTCTTTGAAGTAGACACCAGGACTACAGAGAAAGAGACTGAGGAAAAGAGCAATTAAGAGCAAGTGATGGAGCCAGGGAATTAAACTACAATACAGAACTTTAAACCACTTATTCTAGGGTTCATTGTGATTCTCCAAAGTCATATGGTGAATCTTTAATCCTCAGAATAACAGACTATGACTGTGTTTGGAGATAAGGTCTTTTAATAAAGAGGTAATTCAATAAAGAGGTAGCTAGGTAAATGAAGTCATTAGAGTATTTCTTAATCCTACATGACCAAACCCAACCCAGCAAACACTTTATTCAGTAGCCTCGGGGACTATGAGGAAATAAAAGATTATTGTTCGTGCCATCCAGTCTGTGGTATTTGTTATGGAACTAATACACTAATACAATGTGCCTTTCATGGCAGTGAGTATCACTGGCAAGTGGTCAAAGGCAATTTCCTAATCATTTTATTTCCATGTCAGGATCTTAAAACTTTCAAGTTATTAACTTTTGATGGTAATATATTCACATTCAAAATTCTAAATATTATTGTAAAAGATTATATTGTAAAGCTTCTACCATATTGTCATATTATCTAGTTCCCTTCTAGGCAAAGTCAGTGTTATGTGTTTCTTATGTCATCATCTAACAATATTCTATGGGAAAAAAAACAGATGTGTGCATATATATTCATATCCTTCCCACAGCTGTTTATAACACACATTATATAGTGTCATATTTTCTTATAACAGCATCTTCGAAGTTGCCTTTAAATGGAGGGATTTCATTAAAAACTGCTTATCTTGAGCTGGGCAGTGGTGGTGCACACCTTTAGTCCCAGCACTCGGGAGGCAGAGGCAGGTGGATCTCTGTGAGCTGAGGCCAGCCTGGTCTACAGACTGAGTTCCAAGACAGCCAGAGCTGTTACACAGAGAAACCCTGTCTCAAGAAACAAAAACAAAACAAAATAAGAAAAAGCAACTGCTTGTCTTGAACTGCAGCTTGGGTTCTAGATAAAATCTTTACTTACATTTTATACACAGCAGAAAATGGAAATGCCTGAAATCCTGCACATAATGAACTCACTGGAGAATGTTGCCTTGGTAAGCTTAGACTGGTTAGTGGCATTTCTAATTCTCCTGAAATATATGAAAATTAAAGTTATATAATACTGCATAAAATAAATAAAATTTAGAACTCTTGTAAATAATTATTTGATTTAATCAGTTTGTTGCAATGAAATACTTGTATTAGCCCTTTGAGAATTTAGTACAGTGTTTTAATATTCACCTCTCTTCCTCAAATCCGCCTAGGCCCACACCTCCAACCCATCTTTGTGTCCTACTGTGTTTTTAACCATCAAATCCAATCTGCGCCACTATGTAGTTTTTCATACGGCAACAAAATATGTCAGTGAGAAGAAATTTGGGGGTAGGGCTAGGGAGATAGCTCAGCTGGTAAAGTATCAGAATCCGAGTTCAACCCCAGCACCCATGCAGGTAAAAAGCTGGGCATGATGGCATGCATTTGAAACTGCCGCCTATCCTTGATCAGTGAGCCCAAAGTCCCAGTGAGAGAGCCTATCTCGGAAAGCAAAGAGGCTCCAGGAATGATGCCCAGGCTGACCTCTGGCTTCCACTCACATATATGTGTGCACACACACAAAACACAAGAAATTTAGAGTCCTAGAGATATAAAGTAACAGTCCTAAATTTATATCTACATAAAGAACTACAGATTTATCACCTGGTATCTCAATTATGACAGTGGTGACTTTAAAAGGCTACAATGACAGCTGAACTTTACTGAGTTTTCTGTGTAGGACAAATCTCAAGAGCTTAGTGTATAATAAGAGTTTTAATTCTGACAGCTTATGTTGTCAGCACTTAGGAGATAGGACTATTTTATTTCCACAGTAAATTTTGGCGATGTTAGGGAAATACAGGAGTAATTCTTCACCATAATGAGTCAGGACTCTGGATGTCCTTGTCAGGAGTGTCAAATTAATAGAATGGGCCTGAAAAATAGATCTGCCTTTATTGAAAAGTAGTATAGTATAGAGCAGTAAACACCTGAGTGTTTCCATGTGCTCCAAGTGCAAATGTAACTAAGTAACAGACTCATCAATATAATTTAAAAAGAACACAATCTGGCTTTATTCTGGAACAAAACATGATGCAGAGTTTCCAAATTTGATATCATAATGATAAAATAGTGATAGAACAGAGAATGATGTCCCTGCTCTAAGGAGTGTAACAGGGTGAGCAAGATGGCCTGATGACCTGAGTTCAAGCCCAGGAATCCACATGGTGGAAGGAGAGAGCTGATACCCACAAACTGCCTTCTGACCTCTGTACATGCACCACGGCATCACCCACACCCCACTAAATAATATCTGATTTAAAGGGTGTGTTTTTAAGTATAACAAAGATCAACAAGACTACTAATATTGAAGTGAAATATAGAGTGTGGAGGCTAAAGTGCTGGCTCAGTAGTTAAGATCACTTGCTACCCTTTCATAGAGCCCAGATTTGAGTCTCAGCATCCACACTGGGTGGCTTCCAACCACCTACAACTACAGTTTCAGGGCATCTGATGCCCTCCTTTGGCCTCAGATGGCGCCTGCATACACATGATGTACATACATACACTCAGGCACACATAAAATACTAAAAAAAGAAAGGTATATTTAGTCAGTTATAATTTAAGACTATGTGTAGGTAGGAGTACATATGCATGCACACCAGTGTACAGCCCAGAAGTCAATGCTAGGTGTCTTACTCAATTACTCTCCGCCATATTTTTTAGTACAGGGTCTGTTACTGAACCTATGGTGCGACAGTTCAGCTAGCCTGGCTGCTGGGGATTGCACTTGGGTACTCATGCTTGTGTGGCAAACATTTTACTGACTAAGCTATCTCACAAGCCCCAAGATTCGTACTTGAATTTCAGTAGTATTTCCTCCATTCATCTTCTCCAATATTTGTAACTCTGCTATGTATATGACCCACTTTTGCTGCTGACAAGATCCTGACAGAACAAATATAAAGGAGCAGAAAAGGGGGAAAGACGACAAGTAGGATCACAATGATCAAGGTTTGAACAGGAAAACTGATTCACAGTAGACTGTAAGTGTGAATTTAGTGTGCTTTTACATCATATAGCAAACTCTTAGTAAGTCAATGACTTAGGCAAAAACTCTACCTGGTTCACTGCACTCTGGTTCGCATGGGCTTGCAATAGGTAAGATCTCTGTGGAGTTGCATTTCATATCCTCAGTATCAAATTCATGCTTGGTAGAAAGATCTGAAAGGAAATAGAAGAAACTCTACCAACAAAAGTACCATTAAAGTCATGTTTTGTAACCCTACTCTGTGGCTTTGTCCTTTCAAAGTATCCTTATTACTTTACAGTTTTTTTTCTTTTAGAGAGAGCTGTATACTCTGAAGAAAATGCTGACATAAGAGGTGAATTCCTATTCTCCAAAGCATACTCCTTCTCACTCCTCATACATCAATTAAAACTATCAAAGGAATATAAAAATGAAAAAAAGTCAGCATAATGATTGGAAGCTAAGATAGGGTAGGTAATCCATATGTCATGAACATCAAAGAAAATAAACACTTTGAGAAACCTAATCTTCACCCATAAATGGTGACTTTCTAAACTCTATTTAGCCGGCATTGTACTTGTGGTTCTGGAGATTAAAACCAAGCCTTGGGTATGCTGGGCACTCTGCCACTGGACCACACCTACCTGCACTGGTCTGTGTTAATGACTATCTTTTTTCCAGCTGCCTGGCATATTGTGCCTATTACTTTATTATTGCTATT
The DNA here is from genome assembly GCF_007827085.1 of Peromyscus californicus insignis. Classification (NCBI taxonomy): domain Eukaryota; kingdom Metazoa; phylum Chordata; class Mammalia; order Rodentia; family Cricetidae; genus Peromyscus; species Peromyscus californicus. The sequence continues at coordinate 88,671,583 of NW_026294573.1, read as the reverse complement.
ATGTGTACGTGCGAGGTCGATGTTGGGTATCCTCCTTGGTCACTTGCCACATTATTTTCCAGACAGTCTCTCACTGAACCCGGAGCTCACTGATTTGATGCAGGGATCGTCCTGTTCAGTCTTCTCAGCACTGGAATCACAGGCATGTCCAAGCATGCTTGGCTTTTAGTGGGTGCTGAGCATCAAACTCAGATCTTCATGTTTGTGTGGCAACACCTAACTGACCTAGCCCTCTCCCTAGCCCTCTCATTTACTGCTCATTTTTAACTTCATCCTTTCTTTCTTTGTAACACACAACTCTTGTAAACAGTGTACACATTAATTCCTTGAGTGTAATAGATTTTTTTCGGTTTTGTTTATGAAATTATTATCATATTGGTATGCACACTTAGGCTTTTTCCCCTGCATATATTATTAAGTTGATAATGGTCTTATAGTCGGTGGGATCTTAGAATTACAAAATATATAAAGTGACCGTCAGGAGCAGGCCCTGGGAGAACTGGAGTAAACTGGCCCCGAGCACTTTCCCGTGTCACAGCTCTTCACTAGGTGCTGACTAGGGCACCCAGAACCTGGATAAAAACATGTAGTCTCGTTGTCTTGGAAAATCTGAAGACAGATCCGACTGCACTGGCATTCAGGGTTAAGAGCAGCTGGAGAGTGAATTCAGGAAAGGAGAGCAACAGAGAAGTTCCAAACGCACTATAAATATACTCCACCTAAATCAGAAACCGACTCCTGAACTACACGTTTGGGTGGTGTCCAGGAAGATCACGGAAGGCTAAAAAATACTTAACAGAGACTTTAACTTATTCCTGCAATCGGGGTGAAAAAATTTACAAATATTGAGCCAAGCTGACAACTTACTGTGCAATAAACAAAACTCTCATTAGTGGGACATAGCAGAATTTAAATAAAAGCCACAGGAGGAAAATACAGCTAACTTCATTTTTTTTTTTACATTCCAAACATCACTTTTTACTACTTTATCATGTATTTTGAAATTTGTAATTTTATCCAAACAAATTATTTAAATTAAACCTTAAAATAAACATCAAAGTTTGACAACACAAGATGATGGGGCTTTACCCCCTCAGTTCTTCACTTTGCACCTTATCTGTTTGTTTTATTGTGTCCTTGGATGTTATTAATGCTCATTTTGAAAAATTGCAATGAATAATTCCTCTCTTTATTTTATAATAAGTGAGTTTTGAAGATGCTTTCAGGTTTCTTTTCCAATATCTCATGAATCTGCAGCCATGTGATGTTGCTTTTAGGTTGCAATGTCCATCTTAACTCATGCCTCCAATAAGAATCTAGGGATAGGATAGAGTTTGGCCATAACATATTCTTTCTCTTTTCCCCTCCCTCCATCCCTTTAACTTTGAGGCAGGGTTTGATCACACAGCCCAGGCTGGGCTGAAAGTCATAATTCTCCTGCCTTGGCCATCTGTAACACCATGCACAGGAATTTTCTTCTGTATCCTGGCTTCTAGAAAGCTCATATTCCATCTGAATAGAAATTGTAATTGCATTAGCATGGCGTTGCTTCCTCCTAAGTCTATATAATTTCTTTACACTGTTATCATAACTACATTTTTTCCCTCATACATTGCATCCTGACCACAGTTTCTGGGCCCTTCACTCCTCCCAGTCCCTCTCCTCTCCTCCTCTCTCCTCCATACACTCTCCTCCTGTTTCCCAACAGAACAAGTGACACTGAAACCAGGCACAAACCCTCATGCCAAGGCTGGACTAGGCGACCCAGCAGGAGGAAACGGATCCCAAGCAAGGCACAGGAGTCAGAGACGCTCCCGCTCCCACTGTTGGAGCCCCACAAGAACACCCAGCTACGCGACCATGAGGCGCACGCGGAGGACCTATACAGCTAATGTCATAGTTGACACTTGTCCTCGCTAGGGTTTCTACTGCTGTGAGGAGACACCACGACCACGGCAACTCTGATAAAGGAAACAGGTAATTGAGGGGGCTCGCTTACAGTTCAGAGGGTCAGTCCATTATGATGGGGAGCATGGTGGCATAGAGGCAGACGTGGTGCTGGAGCTGAGAGTGCTACATCTTGACTCAGAGGCAACAGGAAGTCCACTGACCGTCACACTGAGTGAAGCTTGAGAAAAAGACTACAAAGCCCGCCCCCACAGTGACACTTCCAACAGAAGGTGTGGCCCAGATTAAAGGTGTGCCCTCTAGCCTCAAGGTCTGGATTAAAGGCATGTGTCATCCAGCCTCCTCCAAGACCATCCTTCCTCCAACAAGGCCACACATTCTAATAGTGCCGCTCCCTATGAGTTTATGGGGGCCAAATACATTCAAACTACCATAACACTCAAATGTGGAGGCTTATAGACAAGGAAAGATGAGCATGTCCACTTTCACCCCAGCACTAAAAGTCCTAATAGAGAAGTGAGGCAAGAAAGAAATAAAAGACACCCAAACTGGAAAGTAGTCAAATTTTGTGTGTTTGCAGATATTATATTATACATAAAAACGCAAGGCTCTGACAAAATAAAACCTGGAATAAAGAAATTAAATAAATTTACAGGATAAAAAATCAAAATACAATAGTGTGTTGTGTTTCCATATGCTACTGATGAACTATCTGTAGGTCCAAAAGAAACTCAGGACATCAGCACACTGGCCTTCAGGCTCTCTCAGCTTCACAAAGTACCTGTTACAGAGTCCATGCTGGCATTCTGGCTCTTCTCACCCTGCTCCCTACCCTAAATTTCTCCAGCTCAATGGCTTCCCTTCTCCAAGCTTCTCATTCCTATATAACCCTGCCATTTCTCTCTCTCTCTCTCTCTCTCTCTCTCTCTCTCTCTCTCTCTCTCTCTCTCCCTCTCTCTCTCTCTGTCTCAGGGCTGGGAATGTAACTCGATGGTAGAATACTTGCCTAGCACATGAAGGCCCTGATTCCAACTCCAGCGCCAGAAAAGAAGTGATACTGGGATAAATAGAGTCTAACAGTAATGATCCTGAAACTTCAACATGTAACTTACAGAACATCTCTGTAAAGTACTGTATAGTACTTTATAAATACGAACTCAGTAACAAGTAGTTTTTATAAGAAACACATTTCTAAATGAATTCTCACCTCTTTGGGAAAGTTTTTCATTTTCTTCTACATAATCCATTGTGTCAGGCATTGAGTTTAGTGACTCCTTCAGTTCTGATAGTGGTAGGATGGGAAGTTCTTGTTTGGGGGTTGCAGACATTAGGAATTCAAACTCAGAAGGAAAAACTGGGGGCTGAAATAATATAACATTAAAAACTTAAGGGATAGTTCCAAGTCAATTTATTTGATTTCTAAACGGATGTGTTGGTTTAAATGGCACACAAAATTTAAACAAGTCATAGTCTGTTTTAAATGCTATCCAGACTTTCAAAAATAGAGGTTTAGCAGTCAAAAACAAGTTCCTCCTACAAGCAATGCTTTTCTTGAGTAATCTTTTATAATCCTCACTACCTTAGTGATACACAATATCTCTAATTTTGTGTGTATTATCTTTTTGTCTAATAAAAGTTTTAGAAATTCTAAATTAAAAGAATTACACATGAGATATAGAAAAGTGGCACAAACTGAATAGCTGATGGAATGGAGTTCATTCCTACTGCATCCCATGGGATATGTTTTTCTCTGACCACCCCCACCCCCCGCCCACACACAATATTCTTCAACATGTGAGACTGTGCACCACTAGAATTAACAAGTGAAGGGGCTGGAGTCAGTAAGGCAATAAACAACTTACTGTCTTCACCAACTTGTTCACATCTTATTTGTAATGGAACCCTTGAAGTGCCCTTACTGCATTGTGTGTTTGTCCTCTGAACGTATTAAGAAAAGGCCCATGTACAAAATAGTTCAGTTGTCGACAAAACACGATATATATGTTTAAATTAGAATGCCCATAGAGTTCAGTTTATAATTTTTAAATTTAACTACTTAAATTTCTATACCAAGTATAGTAGTTAAATTACTAAAAGAGGTTTGAAAATTCTGTGTCTGACTGCCCACCAGACCAGTTAAATTGGGACATGACTGGGTCAGAGCCAACTTCAACCTCAGCTAAGGTTGAAGATCACTATTTGAAAGGAAATTTGGCTCCATAATTGACACATATTTAAACTAGTATCACAAAATTTTAGTATGGCAGTTGTAAACAGTCAAAATAAATCACCAAAATTTAAAAAAGTGTGCTCTCTTACTTCTACAAATACACTATTGAAAACAAATGTTAAAATTCTATTGAAACATACTAGTTTCTTCTTACAAAAGGTCTCTTCAGCCATATGAAAATCTCTCACAAAAGGTTCCGAACGTTCTTGAACAGAGAAACACTCCCTTAAATAAAAAATCAAACAAGATTAAGTAATGCTTACTAAAATCATTCAACAACTATTGCCAACAAAGCACACAAAGACTACCATGCCCGTTGAGATGAAGCAATGCAACCCTCACCAAGAGCATCTAAACCGGCGCTGTACAAAGAATGCTCTCTTGTATAAAAGCAGTTATAGTACTGGACAATTACATACGTGAAGTCAGCCTTTCCAGAGAGCTGTTCTTGGAAATCTAAAAGTGGATCCTTAACCAGATAGAGCTTTAGTCTGCTCAAGAGAGTATCCACAGTGGGTAGATGATTGTCCATTGCTTTATTTATAAAAATCATTTCCTCATCAATAAGTAATCCTGAAAAGAAATAAGGAATTAAATATCTAATAGTTATACAAGAGATATAGACATTAAGTATTAGTGGATTTTTCAAACACATTGAAATCATTTAGTTTTCCACTGTACTATGTATATAAAACACAGAATATAGGACCCAGACAAAAGGAAAAGTTCAATAAAATGTAGTATTATTTAGAACATGGAGGTGGAGACAAATGTTCTGAAACAGTAGTTTATAATGACATATACTTTATCAACAAAGACTGGCTTAATCAATGGAGGGAAATATTTTCTACTTCAAAATAGTACCAAAAGTTTAAAAAAAAAAAATACAGACTGGCTGAGTCTGATTTTCTGTTTTCTGCATCATTTAATCTGTAAGAACATACAATGAGTGAATATGGTCTGGAGAGCCTACAGATGAATTCACTGACTCCATCATTATAAAATTATCCATACATTGCTGCTACACAATTAATTATAGTGAAAACTATATACTGAAACATCTGCTTGGAAAGGATGACATATTTTACACATTTTAAACATCACTGATAATAAGTTAAGTGATGAACTAAAATTCTCTTTTTATCCCAACCTTCTATGGCTGTGTTACTTTAGAATCTTGGTTAGCTGTATGAGAGTTTCTGAGCTTTGGAAGGGAACAGTAAACTGGCTTGTTTCTCCAGTAAATTTCTTAGTAGAAAGGGACAGGAAAATGTATGCTTAGAGAAGGAAGCACTCAGAGAGCCAAAGACTCCAACATGAGAGCTGCCCTGAATGTGGAGAATGGATAATTCTTTGGTTCTGGGCAGTAGTCCTTCAGTTAAGTTGGTGGCAGCAGGTCTCGAGAGGGGAACAGTATGTAGTTTTTAGGTAGTGATGTCTCTCATGGCCAACTATGTAAGTGATATGTATGTGCCTAGTCAATATGTGACATAAGACAAGCAGCCAGGGAGCATCCCTTGCCTGTGCTGAATGCATGTATCAAAGGAGAACTTGTGATATAAACTAGCTTCCTAAGAGACTGTCCAAGTCATTTAAGCTCCTGCCAATCTCATGACTAGAAGCTCTCTATGAGATACTGCCGAAAGCTCCTCAACCAAGTCCACATCAAAGCAGGGCTTATCTGGGAAAATTAAGGGTTATTTGTGCATATAATCCACCCATTCTGCAAATACTGATGAAGTCATGTTGAGAGTGAAAACAGCATTATTTATATCCCCTATCTCCTTGTTATTCTTCTAATCACAAGCTCTGGGGCTGTCACACCAGATGAGGCCACATTCTGATATTTCTACTGCATGGGGACATCTCATGTCACTGATGAAGTCTTGTTTTCCAAGCATCCCCAATAGTCAACTACCATTTTTGACATGGCCACTAGATGTCAGCATCTCACCACAACCAATGCTGTTAGACAAAGGCTGTTTCACCAAGGCATGGTGGCTTCCTTCTACAACCATGGCTGTGCTGTATTCCCTGGAGTTCTTCCTTCACAGCAACTGCATGTGCTCACACTGTTCTACTCTGCTGTAGACAAATAAGATGCAGGAGATGCAAATCTGCTTAGTTATGAAGGAAGCAGAAAAAGAGGCTCAGTGAGAAGAAAGAAGACAGGACTGTGTTTGCAAAAGATCCTCTGTCCACTTAGAAAACTCGAGTTAACTAGATTACAACAGTAAGAGTTCCTTAAGATTGTGTATAAATCAGGGTTTCCTAACGGGTAACCACTGAGAATCTTAAAAAACAAAAATTGAATAAAAGGCAAGACATTCCCCACGCCCACCCCATCCCCAGCTAGGAAAACTAACCAAAACATCCTAAATGATGTAACACTAATTTTCCAAGAGTTGTGATTTGGAACATTTGGGGAAGGTGACTACAAAGTAGTAAATCTAAACAAATAAACACATGGAGTTGGGAAAAGAAAACAAGAGACTGTTAACATACGTCATAGGGATAGAAGAGCTCAAATGACGTGACACTAACACAGTACACAGCAAGAGAAACCAGAATTAAACTGGAAATGGGCAAGAACTCAACATTAATATCAGCAGCATTTCTAGTGGAAGGGAAGACTCTTCGCTAAATGATATTGGGACAAATGCCAAAATATTTTTAAAATGTCCCTATTTTTAAACATAAAAATATCAGAAATAAAATTATATAAAAAAAATTAGGGGGGCTGGAGAGATGGCTCAGAAGTTAAGAGCACTGGCTGCTCCTCCAGAGGTCCTGAGTTCAATTCCCAGCAATCTCATGGTGGCTCACAACCATCTGTAATGAGATCTGGTGCCCTCTTCTGGCATGCAGGGACACATGCAGGCAGAACACTGTATACATAATAAACAAACAAACAAACAAACAAACAAATAAATAAATCTTTAAAAAACATTAGTGGATGCTGTGGCACACACCTAAAATCCCAGAACTCAGGAGGCAAAGGCAGGTAGATTTTTGTGAGTTTAAAGCCAGTCTGGTCTACAAAGTGAGTTCTACGCCAGCCAGGGCTACACAGCGAGACTCTGTCTCAAAACAAACACCTTAAACAAAGGAAAAGTTATGTGACAAATACAAATAAAACATTTTTTTCTAAGCACAAATGCAATGCAAAAATCTATAAAAGAAAATATCAGCAGACCTGATCAGATTAAAGTTAAACACATTTGGAATTATTGGTGTCTTTACATATAAAAACACATGCAAGTAAAAAAGGAGAAATCATTTCACAAAAGAAAAAGATACAAACAGCGAATAGACACAAATAACTCTTAAAGATGCAAGTAAAATATCTATTTTCCCCATCATATTAGTTTATATTGCATTACCACCACAGCAGCAGTAATGGACAGCGATGATAAGGGTGGCATAAATAAGGTATTCTCATATTATACCAGTGGTGCTGAAGCTAAGAACAAAACCATGCAAAATACTTCTGTCTCCAGGAGTAACCTCAGTGAAATGACTGGGAATGAGAGTATATATCCATGTACCCGTTTGAAATTAGCAACATATATCACTACAAAGAAAATATATTAGATGACAAAGATAATAAAGTGATTCGTATGATACAGGACACCAAAGAAAAACAAGTTACTCATTATTTTCCCTTAGTTAATTGATTTTATCCAACAATAGCTTATTAGCTTGCCACAAGCATAACAACAGCTCTATGTGTTTAGCCTGTTAGTTTTGATAAATCATCTCTCTCTATATATATACAATTTAATATAAATATATTTTCATTGCCACAAAATTTAAAAACAAGTTTTATTAATAAATCAAGAAATATTATAGAAAACTAAAACCATAATTTATCTCCAAGCTCAATAACAACTTTCCCCAAACTGCATCACATAAAAACAATAGTAAAGTAACCTAGTTATTTTTTTCATGCTCAAGCTATATCTTTTCTTTCCCCCATTTTTCAAAACAGGGTTTCTCTATGTATCCCTGGCTGTCCTGGAGCTCACTCTGTAGCCCAGGCTGGCCTCGAACTCACAGAGATCCGCCTGCCTCTGCCTCCCGAGTGCTGGGATTGAAAGTGTGCGCCACCACTCCTGGCTATAGCATTTCTTAAATAGCAGGAGCTATTATACAACAGACCTTCAAGCTTTGTCATTAAACAAAGAACAGGCCGTTATAAGAAAGTCAGTTCTCAAGAAGCTCTGAAGAACTTGGCTTGCTAGAGAGGAGATTTGGAAAGTACTTTGGATAAAACATAATTTTAGTTGATCTGACAATAATTTTTTGAAAACTGGTGCATTTCTTGCCCTAGTCTGACCACAATCCACCTATGATTTGAACTTTGCTTTTATATATATTAGGTAAGACTGAATATCTTTAGGATGTTTTGAGAAATAACATATAGACATAACTTTAGAATCCAAAACTTAATGTCCCACTACACTTCTGTATCATGAGATCTGGACTCAGAGCCAATGACATCACAGAACATGCTGGAACACACCATGATCAAGTCTGTACACGTTATTTTGAGTTTCAGCAAATTTAAACTAAAAGAAATCCATTTTTGTGAAAAGCATATTAATATGAGAGAGAAAATGCTGTTAGCATGGCAAAACTCAGGCTTCCAATCACGTAGGTAGATATTTTAATAAAATAAAGATATTTAAAATACAATTGAACAAAAGTACACAGAAATGAAGCTATATCTGTTCGTAGGAAACGTTTCATCACTTCCTACCTTGGTGCTCTGCTTTCACTCCCGGGTAGTGTGGGGAGCACTTGATAGGTGTAAAATCTTCTTCACAGTCCTTCCTGAGGTATGAGCTGATAGTCTCTATTCCAGTTGGAGAGTTTGGATTGGAACTCGGAACAATTTCCTCAAATGTACCATTAATCATCATTCCTGTAACTGTCTTTCTGTGACATAAAATTATTGATTTTATCTGTGTTTATCTGAAAACATTTTTATTAATAAACAGTATGTGTTTACCATGGAAAATTTGCCAAATTTAATGGGCACTAAGAAAAATTATCTGTAGCCCCACTTGAAAGGAATACAAAATTACACAAATTCCTAATTACTCAGTATTCACATATATAGTGTTCCACAACCTGTTTTTTTTCTACTGAGCTGTGAATAATGGGCCTATTTACATGTTAATCACTGACTTTCTATTTGATTGTCTTTATATTTGAGTGGAGGAACAGAATTCCATTTATCACTGCTCTATTTTAGATCTTACATAACTTCCCAAAGGCCCATGTGTTAAAGGCTCGATTCACTGAGTAGCATTAGTGGGAGGCAGCAGAGAAAATAAAAGATAGGATTAGTTGGGAAGTGTTTAGAACACTAGCAGTATGTCCTTAAATGGGATAGTGGGACTCTGGCCCTTTCTTTTTTCTCTTCCACGTCTGGTCCATGAGCTGAGCACTCTTGCTCTGCCATGTGCTTCTGCCATCATGTGCTGGCTCACCACAGGCCCAAATCAATTGAGCATGCTCAGAAACTCCACACCTGCAAACCAAAATAAATCTTTTCCAAGTAACTTATTTCAAGTACTCTGTTAAGGTGATTGAAAGCTACCACACTTAGTATTGACCGTCATTTATTTAACCAGTTCTCCCTTCCCGGAAGTTGAAGGTTCTTGGGACTGTTATTATAAGCAATAATACAAGGACCATTTTTGTATTCTTATCTAATCATTTCCCAAAATGCACTTCCTAAAAACAGAAGAAGTTTTGGAGAAGTTACACATATTCATCTTTATATATTTATTTGCAGCTCTTGCCACTCATTGCCAGACTTCCATTATATTTTATATTCAACATCTGTTCTTCAATATCACACAGATTCTCCTCTCCTAAACCCCCACCCCATTGCTTTATCCCAGTCCCTGACCTCAGGCAGGCATTCCCTGGGAACCCACAGGCCACTCCTGCCGGGGAAACAGGTAGGTTAACTGCAGATCTTCACCTCTTCCTCAGTTCCTCCAAATCCAACCCCCTAGTCTTATCCCCAGCTCTGTTATAGACCACCTGCTGCACCCAGCCTCCAACTCCAAGCAGGAACTCCCTGCAACTCTCAGGCCACTCAGGCCAAAGAAGCAAATAGGCTAACTACATAGCTCAGGCACTGAAGACAAGATAGAGGAAACGGATACCTTGGTAAAATAAAATGTTAAATCTTAAAAAAAAATACTGTCACAAAACATCTAGGAAATCTGGGACACCATGAAAAGACCAAATCTAAGAATAATAGGAATAGAAGAAGAAGAAACACAGGTCAAAGGCACAGAAAATATTTTCAGCAAAATCACAGAAGAAAAATTTCCTAACCTAAAGGAGATGCCTATCAAAGCACAAGAAGCATAAAGAACATCAAATAGGCTGGACCAGAAAAGAAAGTCCCCATGGCACATAATAATCAAAACATAAACATACAGAACAAAGAAAGAATATTAAAAGCTACAAGGGGAAAAGATGAAGTAACATATAAAGGTAGACCTATTAGAATAGCACCTGACTTCTGAATGAAGACTCTAAAAGCCAGAAGGGCCTGGACAGATGTGCTGCAGACTCTAAGAGACCACAGATGCAAGCTCAGATTACTACACTCAGTAAAACTTTCAATCGCCATAGATGGAAAAAATATAAGCAATCATCTACAAATCCAGTCATGAAGAAGTCACTACAAAGAAAACGCCAACCTAAAGAGGTTAACCACACCTAAGAAAACACAAGGAACAAATAGTCATAGACCAGAAAATCAAAACACAGAAAACACACACACCATTGTCTGAACATGGTCACAAGAATGACCCATGGTAAACAATGCCTTGGGGAACTGTGAGAGAGGCTCCAGGGAAAAGGCAGAGGGCCTTTTACCTCAGGTGCATTTGTTCCCTGGATTGTTCTTGGATGTGATTCATGCCTCCCGTGACCAACATTTACATTTAATTTATAAGACATGTTTATTCTTGTTGGATGTCAGAACACAGCTATAGAACCCGATCTGGTCAATGTGCTCTGAATCTGGACATGGCCTTCTGCCTTGCTTTCATGCTTTCCCAGGTACAATCTATACTAAGTGCCAATCTATACTAAATTTGTCTGTCCTGAGAAAGTTCTGGGAAAAGGCTGTTCTGTTAATATTTAGTATGTGCTTACTGATGTTTATTTACATGTTTTCTGATCATGTTATTCTGAACTCAAACAACCTTCCTCAGATTACTGCTTTCTTTCTTCACTCCTGTATAACGTGCACTCAGACTGAAGGTTGTCTACAGCATTAGACTGCAGTCCACCCCATTCTTTCAGGTCCTCAGATCCCAAGTTCAGCAGATAAAATCTGCAGAGGTTGGCTGAAAGGGCAACACATCAGAACAGCAAAGTCACAGGAATCAACAAACACTGCTTAAGGATCTCTCTCAACACCAATGGTCTCAATTCCCCAATAAAAAGACAGAATAACAGTATGGATGCAAAAAACAGGATCCATCTGCTGGGGATGTCTTTCTGTATGCTGTGAAATGTGCTGCTCTGATTGATTGATAAATAAAACGCTGATTGGCCAGTAGCCAGGCAGGAAGTATAGTGTAGGTGGGATAAGAAGAGAGGAGAATTCTGGGAAGTGGAAGGCTGAGTCAGGAGATGCTGCCAGCCACCGCCACCATGAGAAGCAAGATGTGAAGGCAAAACTGGGAAAAGGTACCAAGCCATGTGGCTAAATATAAATAAGAATTATGGGTTAATTTAAGTGTAAGAGCTAGTCAATAGTTAGCCCGAGCTAATGGCCAAGCAGTTATAACTAATATTAAGCCTCAGTGTGATTATTTTATAAGCAAGCCATGGGACTGAGGGTGCCTGGCAGAACCCAAAAACTTCAGCTACATCCATCGTTCTGCTGCACCAAGAAATAAACCTTAACATCCAGAACAGACATCATCTCAGGGTAAAGGATGGAAAGGGATAGTCTAAGCAAATGGACCTAAAAAGCAAGCTAATGTAGCCATGTTAGTATCTAACAAAACAGATTTCAAGCCAATAGAAACAAACAAGAAAAAGAAAATACAAAGAATCAATGAAACAAAGAGTTAGTTTTTTGAGAAATTTGTTAATATTGACAAACCCTTATCCAAATTAATTAAAAGGCAGAGAGAGATGATACAAATTAACAAAATTAGAAATGAAAAGGGGGTCATAACAATAGACACCAAGAAGATCCAAAGAATCATAAGGACATACTTGCAATGTAAATCAAAACTACTTGGAGATTTCATCTTACACCCATCAGAATGGCTAAGGTTAATAAAACAAGTGACAGCTCATGTTGGCGAGGATGTGGAGCAAGGGAAACACTCATCCATTGCATTGCTGGTGGGAGTGAAAACTTGTACAGCCACTTTGGAAATCAGTGTGGTAGTTTCCTCAGGAAGATGGGAAATGATCTTCCTCAATGCTTCATCTACCACAGAGACACTTGCTCAACCATGTTCATTGCTGCTCTAGTCATAATAGTCAGAAATTGGAAACCACCTAGATGTCCCTCAACAGAAGAATGGATAAAGAAAATCCATTTATACAATGGAGCATTATTACTAGCTGTTTATTTAAAAAAAATGAAATTCACAGGTTGGAACTTGAAAAAAATTATCCTGAGTGAGGTAACCCAGACCCAGAAAGACATATATGGTGTAGGTATTCACTTATATGTGAATATCGGCTACAATCTATAGAATCACAAATGTTAGGTTTAGAGTAAGGGAGTGGGGAATAGACGGATCTCTTTAGGAAAGGGAAATAGAATAGACAATTGTGGATGGGTGGGGTGGAGGCTGGAACAGGAGGATTGAGTGGGAAAGGGAAGGGGAAAGAGAGGGATAAGGGAGGGAATAATGGAGAGCCAGTTAAAATTAAGGGCCATTTGAGGGGTAGTTTGGAAACTTAATACAATAGACGCTTCCTAAAATATATACATATATTAAGGTGATCTAAATGAAATCACCAAATAATGGAGGAGGCAGAGTCCCAACTGGCCATCTCTTGTTACCAAATGAAGCTTCTAGTTCCAGGATTGGGTTACATATAATTGAGTTGTTGGCCAAGAGGTCAAATGTGAATCCCCAAACAACCCAGGCTGTTTCCAAGGCTATAGGTTGCTCTCCACAAACTGAGAGCAAGGCCCTATTTTTGAAGACAACACCCACACAACCCACTGTACATGGAGAAGGTGGGCTGTTGCCTACATACAACCTTAAAGTCTTTGGTACAGGAAGGTATCCTGACACTACCAAAGGAGAAATGTAAACACCAACCCAGCCATAAACTCTTTGATCTACAACGGTGTCCCGCCTGCAACATATGCTAGTGCAATGGTGGTACAAAGCTTGATGGAGTAACCAACCAATATCTGATTTGACTTAGGTCCCACTCCACAAGATGGAACCCATACACGATACTATTGGGCGATCAAGAACCTGAAGTTAGAGAGCCCAGGGACCTAGGATAAAACCAAATACTACTGTTCTAAAAACAAAAACATAGCAACAAAGTGCTTCTTAATGGCATTCTGCTATACTCATAGAGCAGTGCTTTGCTTAGTCCTCAGTAGAGAAGCTTTCTCCGGCAGCAGATGGGAACAAATACAGAGACCTACAGATAATCATTAGGCAGAGAGTGAGAGACTTTGGAACTAAACAGGAGATCTGCATCAAATCCCTCCCTCAGGGCTCAGGGAACCCTGTGGAAGAGAAGGCAGAAAGAGTCTAAGAGCCAGAGAGCATGGAGGACACCAAGAAAACAAGGTCCTCTAAATCAACATGATTGATGTACATATGGAAGCAGAGATTGGGGCAGCCATGCACAGGGCCTGCAAGGGTCTGCAACAGATAGGGTCCTAGAGCTGAGAGAAGTGGACGCCGTGCCCCTATCCCTAACACAGAAGTAACCTCCAATTGATAACGACTTGCAAATGAAAATTTAGTTTGCTTCAAGGGAGTCTCACTAGGAAAACAAACTACTCTTAAGGGTAAGCTGCATGCCCAGCAGTAGATGGCCAACAGAAAACAAACTCAATGGCATCTTTAGAGGTTGTCTTACAATGTCATGTCAGAGTTTTTCCTTTTTAAAAAAAAATCTTATTTTTATTTTACTTATCTGTATATATTCTCATCTCTCCTTTTACCATATATACAATATACTCATATATATTATGGCTTCCCATTTAGTGTTTTTATGGGATTCCTGAATGTGTGAACAAGCGGGTCTCTGTTACTTGTGCCTTCTCTTGGACTTGTATCCTTCTGTTTGTTTTGTCCAATTCCAATGTGTTAGCTTATGTTTTGTCTTGTTTTATTTTATTATTATCCCTTAGAATTCTGCTTGTTTTCTAATGAAAGAAAGAAAGCAGGTGGATCTGGATGGAGGGGAGGGTAAGAGGAATTGGGAAGGGTAGAGGGAAGGGAAACCATAATCAGAATATATTATATGAAAAAAATCCATTTTCAATAAAAGGAAAAAAATCATAGAAAAAACTCTCTAAAATTTCTCCCTTACCCTTCAAGAAAATATAAGGTACAAGAATACTTTAACATTCCCATATCTGTATTACTTATTGAGAATGTTGGCTTATATGTGGACCTCCATAGACTTCTGAATTTAGTCTTTTAGCTAGTGTCTTTAAAAAAAAGTGTTGCTGACACAATCAGTACTTGGCAAAGCACCCAGTCAACTCTCTTCACACAAAGGACACGAAGATCAATGTTTCCTGGTCCCCCTTGTTTCTCCTTTTCCAGCATTAGGTGTTCTCTTTCCATTGGAAACTCCCCCTCTGCCTATACTGGTGTTTCTGAGATGTCCCGTCACACTGTTTTTGCTTTATTTGGTTATCATTCTTTTGGGGGTCATTTACCCACTGCCATTCATTAAGTACTTGAAAATGTTGGTTGAATAGCTACAATGTGCTAACTCTATTCTTGGTATTAGCACTGCACTAGGAAACAAAGTCTTGTTCTCACAAAGTTCATCTGCTCAGAGGAAGATCAACAACTAAGTAAACAATGTCAATGGTGAAAACTGAAATGTACTTAATAGAATAAGATATGCAGACATCAGGTAACAGCCATAACATTAGTTTCTTTTGAGAATGCAGCTAGTGAAAGGCCCATTGAGGAGCTATTTTTGGTAGCTACCTGAATAATGACAGGAACTGAGCCATAAAGGCCTAAAGCAGGAAACACACTTGGTAGATTCTAGGCAAAAGAGTAAGGTCAGAATAACTGGAATAGAGGAGTTAGACAGACAGAGATCAAACCATTATGGACTTTGTAAGACATGGTAAGCACTTAGGATTGTATTCTGTTTGCTGGGACACCATTTGTGGGTTATAGTTAGAGGTATTTCATGATCAGATTTATGTCTTTTTAAAAATGTTTTTAATTGAAATAAATATATCATTTCCCCATCCTTTTCCTCCCACTAGCCCCTCTCATGTCCCCAACTCTTGGTTAATAGCCTCTTTTTCTCTTAATATATTTCTTACACACACACACACACACACACACACACACTTGTTGTTTCTGTGTATAGGTTTCAAGGCTAACTACTCTGCATTGGACAGCCACAAGGGGGCTTGAGAGTAGTACAACTTCTTAGAAGAAAATAAAGGAGTAAATTCTTATGACGTTAGAACATGTAAATTTTTCTTACATATAATATTAAATGCACCCATGACAACAAAAACTACACAAGTTGAACTATATCTAAGTTTTTAAAGTGTGCTCCAAAGGATACCATCAGGAAAGGGAAAAGACAAGCCACAGGACAAAAGTATTTGCAAACCACACACCCAGTGGAGGGTTTGTATCTGGAATATACACAAAACACTTAAAAGCAGGCTTTTGTCCCTCTGGTTTCTAGCTGGGATCAGCCACCGGGAAGCCTTGGTGGGAGATCAAAGGTAGGAGAGGAACAGGTTGGAACATTACTCCCCCCAAACCCTTCTCTGCTGGGCCAGTTTGGAAGTGACAATACACATCCACCAAAGACAATTGGGGAGACAATGACTTCCTGCTGATCCCAACCCTATAGTTATTTTTGTGTTGTCCCCTTAACCTACTAGTACAGCTATAATAAAAAGGACAGATGAAGTATTAGCAAGCATGTGAATAAACCATAAGCTTTATCACACTTTGTAGGAGTATAAGCAACGCAGTTGATTGGATCATACCTGGCAGCTCCTCAAACAGTTAAACATGAGTTACTGTATGACCCAGTAATTCCAGTGCTAGATAGCTGTTTACAAAAAACGTGTATATGAATGTCAGCAGCAGAATTACTCATAATTGCCAAAAGCAAAAACAACCTTAACATCTTTACTAATGAATGGGTAAGTAAAATGTGATACATCTATACAGCAGACTATTATTTAGAATAAAAATAAATGAATCTGGATATAACCACATACTGCCAAACTGCCCTTGTACTTTATATTCAATGTCTGCTTCTCAATATCCTTAGACAAACTATTATATTCTGTTTTGCAATCAAGACCCAGTTTAAAAAAAAATGAGCTAAAAACCTAACTAGACATTCTGTAAAGGCAGACTAATGGCCAACTACATAAAGACATGCTTAAGATAATTAGCCATCAGGAAGATGTAAGTCAAAACTACAGTTATGTCTCTTATTAGATAGCCCTTTTCCTATAGCTGTAGCTCTTGCTAGGTTGGTGACTGCTCTATCCTCCCATGCCTTCAGGCATGTTTTATTCTCTGACCCAAATATTTTGTGTCAAGGAGGCATCTCCTCAATGCCAAGCTCAGACTCAATTCCTGCCTTTTTGTGAAGCTGATATCTCCTACTTACATATGCACAGGCCTACCATGTTAATTGAACAACAGTCTTAGAGATCCTTAGACCAGCAGCATGAACATCTAGGAACAGATTTTAAAATGTAGACTCTCAGGCCCCAATAGACACTGACTGAATCAGAAGTTGTATTTTACCGAGATTCTCAGGAGAGTCACATATACAGGAAACACTGGTCCACTGTCATCATACCAATGACGAAAGTGAGTGAGGGGTAAAGTGAATAGTCAAGCTGTTAGCACTGGAGTTTTTCAACCTTTAATTCACAGTGCACTGAGCTGAGTACACTGCATCTTTCAGCTTCCTCACTGTTCAGGGATTACTCATGTGGTAAACATGTCCCATCGGTCTTGTGTCCTACAATAGAGCTCATATTAGTCATTTTATATTTTCACAATGTTAATTTTTTTAAGTGTACATATGATGGGTGACATCATTCTGTATGCTGTGAATATGTGTTGCTCTGATTGGTTGATAAATAAAGCTGTTTGGCCAATGGTGAGGCAGAATAAGGTTAGGTGGGACATTCTAACTAGAAAGAGAGGAAGGAGAACAGAGCAGAGGACGCTGCTAGCCACCGCCAAAGAAGCAAGATGTAAAGGTACCAGTAAGCTGCTATGGAACGTCATTCTGTATGCTGTGAATGTGTGTCGCTCTGATTGGTTGATAAATAAAATGCTGATAGGCCAGTAGCCAGGCAGGAAGTATAGGTGGGATAAGCAGACAAGGAGAATTCTGGGAAGAGGAAGGCTGAGTCAGGAGTCACCAGCCAGACACAGAGGAAGCAAAATGACAAGGCAGAACTGAGAAAAGGTACCAAGCCATGTGGCTAAACATAGATAAGAATTATGGGTTAATTTAAGATACAAGAGCTAGCTAGCAAGAAGCCTGCCATGACCATAGTTTAAAAATAATACAAGCCTCTGTGTGTTCATTTGGGTCTGGGCAGCTGCGGGACCATGGGGCCGCAGGAGCTGGATGGGATCAGATAAACTTTAGCTACATATATATCATATTCTTAACTTGACTAATAAATGCCTAGGTGACACAAACAGAATATTTGGGCACACTTAATCCAGAGTCTAGACACAATGAAATGTGTTGGGTTTTTTTTTTGTTTTTTGTTTTAATTGCAATGAAGAAATATTTAAATTTTAAGATTTTGAAAATATGAGTAATAACAAAAGTCTGATGCACATTCCACATGAAATAAGCAGTTAACCATTTGGATTAATACTGAGAAGTGTAATTTCTGCACTAACAGTGTACAACAGGACAGTCATCTTCCCTTTATGACTGTCCACACTCCTACTTCTACTGTGGGCTTTGCACAGTGACTGTGACGCTGCTTCTACGTTTCTGCTCTGTTTTGGTTTTTGAAGGTGTAAGTATACCTTTTGTTTTGTATCCTGTATACACACATGAATATGCAAATATGTGAAGGATGATTGAACTAAAATAAATAATATTGATAAATACACTAGAAAATGGTCTTAAGTCTGCATTTTCACTAAAGGAACTTTAATATTAAAGAGTTTTGCTTATTGACATATTGACTAAAGGTATAACACCACTGGTTAATTTCTGCATGTCTTTTGTAACATCAATGAAGAGAATCATAATGAGAGTATAGTAAGTGAGGGAGGATAAAAAAGAGGCTATAAATAACTTCCAGCTAGCCTCTTCTTTGTGCTTGCAAAGAGGGCTTTTCTTCAGACTACAGTAGAAAATGTGTGAGAAGGTAAAGGGCTTTTTCAGGTGTCTGAAGAACTTACTGTTTGTCTTCTATAGATAAAGGGAATGTGAGATTAAAGGTACATACTTCTCAGGAAAATCCTCCACACAGAACCTTGTTGTCCACTGCTCCAAGAATGAATCATCTGTCATTTCCGGAACTGAAATAGCTGAGGCCCAAAACAGTCAACATTAGCTTCTAAAACATCCTTTTATTCTTAATATAAGAAAGCCAAACATCCATTGTTTTCATTTGGAGTTACCTTTACTTGTTCACACATATAATTAATTTTCCAAAGTGACATCTGATTCTCATCATTATAATCTGCTTCCCCCAAACTCAATCACAGTCAAGAAAGTATCATCTGAATATATTACTAACACCCTCCTTTACACAGCTTCTCTTTGCTTAGATATCACTATGCTCAGATAATCCTGTTCAACAGTTCATGCTCTGCTTCATAAGGCCTTCATTAAGCATGCCAGTTCTCTCCTTGAAGGTCCATAATATGGGTAGTAGAACTCTGGTATTTAATCATACACAGCTTTATATTGAAATTTAAATGAAATTAAATTCAGATTAGATCCTTGATTCCTTAAGAACAGGGACCAGATCATATTCTTGCTCCAGAATATGCAACTATGCAACTGCACAGTCTACCATGAGTAGTCTCCCGGTCCCAGTCTCTCTCAATGTTACTCCTTCCCGGTTTTGACGTTACATCTTCATCCATGTCTCATAGAAAAATATGATAGTGGTCTCGGGTGGCAGCACTGACCACAGACACCAGCTTGACCTCTGGTGGCAGCATGGACGATGGAGGTCTCTCGAGGAGGCTTAAACCCCAAACTGAACTGTTCTTCACCTCAGATATTTTGTTGTTGCTCAGAGCCAGGTGATCTTGCAGCTGGGCAGCACATTCTGCGTGAGCTCCAGGCTGCTGCATACCACCTTGTTGGCCCCACTTGGTGACCCAACAATGGTGTTCCCACACCTGTCACTGCACAGCTGCATCTCTAATTCTGCCTGTCTTCACGCATGCCACTCCATTCTACCCTCTTTCCCCCGCTCTCCATCAAAGTGGCGGTACAGTTTTTTTGCCCAAACAGCTTTACGTGCAAATACTTATTCCAACGAGTCATTGGTCTGGTTCAAGGTTTCTGGTAAACACAACTATAGCTGAGACCCATCTCTGATATCCTGCTGTTCCCATGAGTCAGGGTGACTGACCTTGAAGCTCAGCAGCACATCTGGGGGCAGGATCCACTCCAGCCCCAGGCCAGTGCACACTTCCCTGTCCTTGCCCTCCCTGCCTGCCCCCATGAAGGCAGCAGTGTGAGCTGCAGCAGTGGTGGCTCCATGCTGTGGGCCTGGCCCACTGAACTGAACCTCCCTGCAGGCCTAGGACTGACCACTGAGCAAGACATCCTCCTGTCTGCCTCCAGTTGTGCTTCTCTCCACCGTATGCATGGCTCCCCTCCACCATCTTTTGTGCCAATTTCACGAGACCACTTTTTAAAAACATCTTCCATGAGACCTGCGCTTTTTTAGTTGTTCTGGAAACATTGCACGCTCTACAGACTCATCTTCCCCTGCCTCCGTGGGTCTGCAGTCCCTCTAGTGCCGGTAGCCGCCACCATCTTGAATTGAGTACGGCTTCATTTTTAAATTTTACTTCAAACAGGAAGTACTTTTATTACTGCAAGTCCTATTGCTCTTTTCAAGGTACTCAATAAATTCTTTAAAAAAAGAAGATTTTACACCATACAAGCACTCTCTTCTTACTATACTTCAAGGCTACAACGTGTGTAGAGGTCAGAGTCAGTTCTCACCTCCATCACTTGGGTTCCAAGGTTCAAATTCAGGCAGTCAGGTTTGGCAGCAAGCATCCTTACCCACTGTGTTGTCTTGATAGTCCCCATGTCTCTACTTTCGACTCCCAGCCCCCAACCCTTCCCAATCAGAATCGTCTTTTCTGAAATATGATTTGGGTTCTTTCCTTCCTTTTCTTAAAATTGTCCAATGGTTTCTCATATTTACAATTTTATTAGCCAGTTTGAGCTGCTATACCGCAAATACTAGAGATTAGGTGACTCAAACTAAGAACAATTACTCTTCACAGTTTTATAGGTTAGGAAGTCCAATAACAAGACACCAGCAGATTCAGTATCTGATGGAGATTCTCTTCTACTTCACCTTGCTGTGTTCCAGACAGAAAGGACAAGAGGAGATCCTTTGGGATCTCTTATACAGGAGCACTGACCTCCAGCTTCATGACCCTTCTTCCAAACAGTCACAATGGGGCTTAAATTCACACATGCGGTTTCGAGGACACATAAACATTCAGTCTATTGTTTTTATAAAAATAGACAAAAAAAGTCCGTATTACGTTCTACAAAGCCTTAGACAACATAAAATTTGCTCACATCTCAGCTCTCCTCCTTTTCCTTACTCAGTCCTATGGCCTAATTTTTCTAACTTACTACACTGAACTTAGAAATCACTTGTAAGATACAAAAACATACCTCTTGTCCATGGACTCCTATATTTATCATCAATAAAATTTTTATCTTGATTTAAACATGAAGGGATCTGGAGCAATAAAGCATCTCTGAAAAGCCTTTCTTTAACTTTGTTCTGTATGAAAATGTAAAATAATTTTAATATATACTAATATAATTTTATATTATAATAATTTTAATATATACCATATAATTTTAACATATACCAATATTCAGATTATTATTGTAAGTTGATATAATTTTTCTTTAAAACTGATACATGTCATAAAAAAGTCAAATTAAAGAACCATGTACCTGAGAATAATATCAGCAAGTTGTCTTACAAACATTTTTTCTATGATACACTAAAATATATATGTGCTTGATAAAAAAAAAAGTATTACATCATTTAGCAATGTGGTTTTGCTTCCATTAACCAGCATAATGCCACTGTCTCAACTTTTGTTTTCTATGCTAAAACATGAAAATCAGCTTCTAATTTCGAAAGTAAACCTAAGGAAGAAAACTCTTCCTTTAAAAAGATGTTAAAGGTGGTCATAGTGGTGCAGCTTGTAATCTCAGCCCTTGGGAGGCTGAGGCAGGAGGATTATTAGTTTGAGGCCATTGTGGGCTAAATACAGACTATCAGCCCCGCTAGGACTACACAGCAAGATCCTTTCTCAATCAAGCAACACAGAAAGGATGTTATCAGTTGAATAAACCTGTAGATTAGCTCAAGTTGTCCTGACTCTTCCCTCGCTTCCCAGTGTTAACTCCCATGACTTTGTGCCTCCTCCTGCCATCCCACCCCCCACCTTAGCACTCAGTGGTCACAACACCGGTCTACTCTGTGAAAAAGAGCTGCTGTTCTATAGCTGTCTATCTCAGTGTAGGCAGCATCTCCTTCATGAAGTCCTCTCCAGAGACTCCGACTTCTTGTGGAATTCATTATTCCATGTACCTGCAAAACTGATCGGTTTTTTGTTGTTGTTTATGTTTTATGCTGCTGAAGGTGTTACATTCAGTAAGAGGTTTTCATTATCCAAGAATAAGTGGTATAAAAGATCATTTAATTTGACCCATATAAAATGAGAACCAAAGATACATGTAAACAGGAAAAAGAAAACCTTGACTAGTACTTCATCTAAAAAAGAAAGTTTTAAGAAATAATTTACATCTAATAAATGTTGTTTACAGTTGCTTCTGAGGCAATTTTCTCATAAACTATATTTGATGATACAGATGGCATCAGTTCTCTTCTTTGATCATAGGGAGATAATTTGTGAAAACATTTGAATTATTAAGACATTGAATTAGTAAGTCTGACTCCTTGGATATTCACATCATTTTTCTTTCTATTGTCTGTTAAGCAATTCTACTTTGCCAGATCTTTATATTGTTATTTGAGTGGCTCTTAATACATCGTCATCAACTTTATAAAGTCTCACACCTGCAAGATCTGACATTTCTCAGCATCACATCACAGAGTGCAATACACCAGCATTACTAAGGCA
Organism: Peromyscus californicus insignis; assembly: GCF_007827085.1. Taxonomy (NCBI): domain Eukaryota; kingdom Metazoa; phylum Chordata; class Mammalia; order Rodentia; family Cricetidae; genus Peromyscus; species Peromyscus californicus. The sequence continues at coordinate 88,648,804 of NW_026294573.1, read as the reverse complement.
CCAGGAGTAAGAAGAAATCTTTGAGGACTTTTGAGAAACTGCATTTTTGCAAGTAATCCAAGCATATGTTATAACTACATATTTGTGTCTCTCAGTTATGAGAGAATAAATAAAACCTGGAGATGACTATGTATATTTCTTAATCCCCATAAAATGTAACATAGTTTTAGTTTACTGTAATATTTTTGTACTGGTAGATGGGCAGGTTAATGTAATAATGAAAATGAAATTTTAACTTGTCATTTAAGATCATAAGAACAATAAACTATTACATGACCTCTATCTCCTGCAATACATTCATTAACAATATACCTGGACTTGAATTCACCTCTGACATTTTTCCAAGATACTTAGCTCTCTTGATATTATTCTGCTAACTGCGAAGCTTTAAAGTCTGTAGAGTAATAGTATTTGATGTGTGGGGACTTACATTGATCAAATGACATCATCCATTAGATGGACAAAGTATCTGATTCATCAAGACATGCTGTTATTGTCACAGTAACAATGACTAGGATTACTTTTGTGCCCATTCTTTTTTTTTATGTGTGTGCTCTTTTATTTTTTGGGGATGGGGTATCACTATACAGCCTCAGATGGCTTGAAACTTATCTTGCTGTTTTAGCTTTCCAAGCACTGGGACTACATGTCTCTTAAAGGAGGATCACTTCAGAATGTTAATAAAACCTTCCAAACTTGCCAAAAGTCTTGTTCTTCTCTTCAGGTAGTTTCAGATTTATTTTGCTATTCAACTATTTTAATTTAATTTAAAAGTCCCTTACAAAAGTGGACTTTGAAAGAAATATTAAAAGTTGAAACTAAGGCTGGGCATGATGGCGCATGCCTTTAATCCCAGCATTTGGGAGGCAGGGGTAGGTGGATGTCTGTGAGTTTGAGGCCAGCCTGGTCTACAGAGTGAGTTCCAGGACAGCCAGGGCTACACAGAGAAACCATGTCTCAACAAAGAAACAAAGAAACAAAAACAAACAGATAAAAAAGTTGAACTAGGGCTGGTGAGATGGCTCAGAGGTTGAAGGCACTTCCCCCCAATGCTAATGACCTGAGTTTGGCCCCCAGGTCTCTCTCACACAACAGAAGACAGAATCAACTCTTGCAAGCTGTCCTCTTAACCCCTATATGCACACCATGGTAAGAGTATGTACACACACACACACACACACACACACACAGTACTTAACTGCTATAAAAACCTAAGGTAATTTTAATGGATTCTGAAAGCAACTAAAGATAAACCTATGAATTGCTGAAAACTATCACATGCTAGATACACACAACATGTTCCCAAGAATAATTCTTAGTAAATGGATAGCGAGTCCGTAACATCATACCTCATGTAAATAGTCTACTGCATGATATTTGAATGCCGAAAACATAGCTCTTCTCTTCAAAGCTATACAGAGTGCGATATCTAGAAATACAAAAGTTAAGTGTAAAATAGCAAAGCCAAGAGGAGAAAATCTCTTTTAATCACAAGTCTTTCGTTCACTTATTTTTTCAAAAGGTCCTAAATGATAAATGTAAAGTATAAAGTAACATTTATTTTTGTGGTTGAAAATCTAATATGAAAATAATGTGTACTGGTATACATTTTTCTATATTTTCTCTTGTCATTTAATTCATACAAGTTGGTGAGTTCAAGTATGTTTAATATGATAATTGTGTTGAAAAGAGGCTAGAGTGGCAAAGACTGACACCGTATTTTATACAGGGTAATTGTGTTTCTCAAAGATTTTGAAATGAAATAAGCAAGGCCATAACTCTGTAATGAAGAAATAGAGGGTTGGAAAGAGGACTCAGCAGTTCAGAGCACTTGCCAAGGACCCAGGTTTGAGTACCAGCACCCACCCGACACAACTGTCTGTCACTCCAATTCCAAGGGACCTGAAGTCCTCTTTTGATCTCCAAAGGCGCTAGTGCACAGACCAGCACTTGGGCAAAACACCTATATGCATAAAATGAAAATAAATAAATCTTTAAAAAGTAGTAATACAGTGCGTTGACATTAAAAGTTTTTCTTAAAACCTATTAAAAAAAGAAACAGAGTAAGAATCAGGAAATTATATCCATTCTCTTACTTAAAAAATAAAAGGCCTGAAGTTAGAATTCTCTAATAGCTAGTTCATTCAGAATAAAGCAATTATTGTATGATAAAGCTACCAAGCCAACAGACTATCAGAAATTCAACAAATCTACTGAATAAAATAATAAGCAATTATAACAATTAATTAAGCCAGGATGGTTCCCACATGAGAAATCAAGGAATTATACCTCAGAAGTTACTAAGTTTATCAAATAGTTCTTAATATCTCTGTCATTTAAAATGTCTGGAAGGAGTGGGATGTTGTGATTCATGCCTCTAATCTAAGCACTAAGGATGGGGAAGGTGGATTTAGAGTGCAAAGCCAGTTTGGGCTACCTAGCGAGGCTCTCTCTGAATAAAGTATGTGGGCTGCTGAGATAGCTCAATGGTAAAAGACTTTGACAAACACGCTCAAGTCTCTGGGCTCAATATCTATCCCTCCAAAAACAAATAAAACGACTGAGACTTCAGGGAATTCAGATGTCAGCCAGATGTTTATATTTTATATAATAGTTTACTAATAATGTCTTATTGAATTAAGTACATATTTTAATATAAATGCTCACGGCCTAGTGTGGTAGTTTGAATGGTTTTGGACCCCATAAAAGCTCATAGGGGGTGGCACTATTAGGAAGTGTGGCCTTGTTGAAGGAGGCTGGATAACACACACCTTTAATCCAGACCTTGAGGCTGGAGGCCACACCTTCTGTTGGATTAGCGTCACTGTGGAGGCAGGCTTTGAGGTCTTTTTCTCAAGCTTCACTCAGTGTGACAGTCAGTCCACTTCCTGTTGCCTGCAAGATGTAGGACACTGGGCTATTTCTCCAGCACCATGCCTGCCTGCATACCGTCATGCTCCCTCCATGATGAATTGAACCTCTGAACTGTAAGCAAGCCACCACAATTAAATGTGTACTTTATAAGAGTTGCCATGGTCATAGTGCCTCTTCACAGCAATCAAAACCTAACTAAGACATCTAGTGTAATTATTATTTCATGTTTTTGTGTTTTACCTGTTGTCTTATATAATGTGAAGTTCTGAAGTCTGAAGATCTGAAGATATAGCCTGGGTGGTGGTGGCGCATGCCTTTAATACCAGCACTTGGGAGGCAGAGGCAGATGGACCTCTGAGTTTGAGGCCAGCCTGGTCTACAGAGTGAGTTCCAGGATAGCCAGGGCTATAGAGAGAAACCTTGTCTCAAAAAAACCAAAAAAAAAAAAAAAGGAAAAGGAAAAGACCTGAAGATATCATCTCTAGGAGAGGACTATAATCTACCTGTTTCCAGTTATCATCAAGTGAATACTCTTTTTGTAAAATTTTTGTTGCATTTTTATTTATAGTGTATGTGTGCACAATTGTGCCATTGTGTGTGTGGAAGTCAGGGGACAACTTGTGGGATTCTGTTCTCTCCTTCTACCGTGAGGGTCCCGGGCATCAAACTCAGATTCCTCAGGGCTGCTGGCAGGTGCCTTTACCCATCTCACTGGCCCAAAGTGAACATCCTTAACTATTCAACTTGCTGAGGTATTTGAAAACAAATAAACTTCTAAAATAATCCACAACACAATAATTTTGATTAATAACAGAGAAATTTTTAGATATTACAGTCTTTCAATTAAATTGAGCAAATACATAATCCAGATTAGTTTTAATACTGACAGAGTCTTAAATACCAGTAAGTATGGTGCCAGTTAGGTACTACACCTACTCTTAATGCCAACATGGCATTTTTAAACTGATAATTATTTCTGAGAATATTTATAATCATTACATCTCTATGCCTTTCCATACATTGCATCACAGTCTTTGAAGAGAACACTGATTCTAGACTTTTCATTTCTTTTTTAAAATCTGATTTATGTGTATGAGTGTTTTGTCTACATGTGTGTCTGTGCACCACCATGTATTTGCCTGGTGCCCCTGGACCTCCTGAGATGGGGGTTACCGATGTTGTGAGCTGCCATTTGAGGGCTGGGAATCAAACCCAGGTCCTCTGAAAGAGCAGGCAGTGCTCTTAGTCACTGAGCCATGGCTCTAGCCCCAAATTTTCACGTCTTAAAGTTACGTTTTTTCAGAAAATTATGACTGTGTATCATTATATAAGTGAGTTTAAAGACTAAAAAAATAAAAAGAGAAAGAAAGCACAACTCTTAGCTTGCCCACTCAATTTGTGGTTAGCATTTATTTTCAATTTTCTGTCCTTATTTGTAAAGCCTAGTATTTCTATCAGCTTTAGATTATTCATCATCATCATCAACTATTTTGAAGAAAATTGGTTTTTTTTGTATTGACATCAATCATTGACAGTCATGCTCTGAAGTACTTAAGATACTGCATATTACATTACTAACAGAATTTCATCTGCCAAGTCTATTGGATTGAAGAACAGGTATCTGAACCCACCTTAGTTTGTTGGGTAGATGGGAAGAAAAGATAAATTGGCTTTATATTTAAAGACCAATCATAATCATCGTCAAGATTAATTTTTTTCTTATTTCGTTGATTTCTGAGACAAGGTCGCACTATGGTAGGCCTCAAATTCAGAAAGAATCTGCCTCTTGAGAGCAGCTAGAAATAATTTGTTAAAAGATTAACGTGTAAGCCGGGCAGTGGTGGCACACGCCTTTAATCCCAGCACTCCGGAGGCAGAGCCAGGTGGATCTCTGTGAGTTCGAGGCCAGCCTGGGCTACAGAGTGAGATTCAGGACAGGCACCAAAACTACACTGTCTCGAAAAACCAAAAAACAAAAACAAAAAAAACCCCCCAAAACCCAAAAGATTAACTTGTAGCAATTCTGCAGGTTTAATTTTAAATTCACTTCTAAAGATTTTACTTCCTCTCCGCTTCCTCCTACAGAATAATGGTTCAAAATGGAAACAGAGACAATAATTAGGTCAGGCTCTTGGACACAAAGCTGGGGTAGTTGTCTGTGTTAACACCCAAGATGAGTGTGAATCTTTCGAGTTTTAAGCCGCATCTTCTCCCATTTCATGAAGGCATTCTGGAATTTTCTCCCCTTCCACACTCTCTCACATAAACCACTTAAGAGCATTTTTTTTGGGGGGGTGGGGCGGAGGTGGGGGGGGCATATAAAATTTGTAAAGGAGGCTCGTGTTGTTTACTTTCTCACGACCTATGCAACTAGCTGAGTGGAAACCACGGGCCCGCCAGGCCCTCCATGTTCCAGCTGCCCCTAACGGACTGGGCAGAAGCCGGGTTCAAGATCTCGTCCCTGCGCGACTCCATAAACCACGCCTCGGAAATCTGTTTTCTAGAGAATTCCGAGCGGCCGCCGTACTTCAGCCTCAGGGAATCTTTTCTTACCCTCCGCTAGGGCGGACCTTCCTTCTCTCACAGGAGGTAGAACCTCCCGCTTTGGAGTCCACAAGAGGCAAGTTCCCCGCCCATTGGACACGTGACCTCAGATGGCTGCTGAACTCCACGCTCCCATTGGTCAGGTCAGACTCCGCCCTCTGGGTTGGCTCATCCGTTGCCCGGATGTGACGGTCTGGGGCGGTCTGACTGGCGTCCCAGAGCCAAAGCCTGTTGCACACCCTTGGTAGGCTGGGTGACAGAGGCGATGGCGGCCGGAAGTCAGGAAGAGCCGAGTCTGGCTTTATTCTTAGCCGGGCTACCATGTTATTAGCTAAAGTCTCCAGAAGCAACGCATGGCCAGTAGCTTTGCACGGGTAACTTTCAGAGGATTTAGCAATCAGATGGCTTCAGAGAAAGACGAGAAGGCAAACATAGGCGTGTGTGTGGCCAGGTGGTTGTGCAGTACTGGAGGAAGAACATTTGAGGTGGGGCAGGAAATATTCTTTGAATGGGAATGTGTGGATTTTATATCTTGATGGATAGCCACTCCCTCGCACATTCTAGCGTAGAATAACTAGACCTCCCTGATAGAGAACAGCACATTCCTTTGTGCTTCTTAACTTCTGCTTTCTTTTTCATGGTCCCGCTTGGCACTGAGCTTCTTCCCAGGAGATTGCATGAAGTAATGTATATTTATTTATTTTACTAATTCATCTCTTTCTTTCTAGTTAACATTGAAAAGGTGATTGTGACACACCAGGAGGATAAGCCGTTCCATTTCCTTGAGTCACTTCGTTCTAATTTGTACAGGTTTGTGCAGTATATTCCAATAATAGGTTTAGCAACAATTTTATAGGTGTTCACCTACCGGGGAATACATTTCATTAACACCAAAATTATGTAATTTTGCTAATTAGAAAAGTATACAGACTCAACTAGAACCAGTAAAATCACCCAAAGATATGTGCAGAAGAAGGAACCCTCATTTCTGACCTGACTCCCAGGTAAGGTAACGACTATTAAAATCTGGGTTACAGGTCCAGTGAGATGGCCTTGCAAGTTAAGGTGCTTGCCACCAAGACTAATGACCAGAGTTCAGTCCCTGGAACCCACAAGGTGGAAGGGGAGACCTGACTCCCACAAGTTGTCCTCTGACATCTACAGACTGGCTAGGACATGCGTTCCCCTCCCCATAGGCACAAAATAACTTAAAAAAACATCTAGGTTCTGTCTTTTGATACTTTGCATGTCGTTACAAAGCTACACCGGTAGGCATGTACAGAATTGGTTGGCCAGAAATATAAAAAATGAATAGCTCACTTTCATCACTAAATAATTCATGAACAGCTTTCTAGGTCAGCATCCTTCCATCTAACTCATCTTTAAAACAAAAACAGCTGAATAATAAGGTATCTCATAGTAACTGTGTGCTACAATTTATTCAGATATGCTACAACTAATGATTGTTTCCAGGATTTCATCTGAACAAATAATGTCACAGTGAAATTCTTAGAAATCTGCTCTTCAGTAATTTCTATGGAATGTTTTTTTGATTTGCTGTCTCAAGTCATGAGAGCATTTCAACTGTGATAGATACTTTTTGTTTATCTTCCAAAAATTTATAGCAATTTATATTAACAATGCCAAGAGGGATCATATTTATGAATACACAGCAATACTGAATATATTGCTTTTCAGAAAGTTTTGCCAGTATAACATATCAAGTACTTTATATTTATTTCATAATTGAACACTTTTTAGGTGTTTATGAGTCCTTTGGTGTTCTTCTTATACAAATTGCCTAGAATATGTGTATATATGTATGTATGAGATTAGGCAATTTTTCTGTTGGGTGGGTTGTCTTTTTAAAAATCTTGGGCCTGTAGTAAGTCAGAATATCACATCAAGCAGTGTGTGGTTAAAGCGAAGTTCTTCATTTCACTGCTGGAAGAGGAAAGGACTGGACTGGAGTCCCAACATCCCTTCTAAGGTTATGCCTAGATAAGTATATTAGTTAAAATAAGATCTAGCTGTATAGGGCTGGAGAGGTGGATCAGCGTTTAAGAGCACTGGCTCCTCTTCCAGAGGACCCAGGTTCAATTCCCAGCACCCACATGGCAGTTCACAACTGTCTGTAACTCCAGCTCCAGGGGTTCTGACACTGTGACACATAGACACAGGCAAAATGCACTAGCACAAATAAAATAAAAATAATTTTAAAAATCTAGCTGTATAAATAACAAGACATTTCAAAGATAAGAAGGTCAGGATTGATAGAACAGTTCTGCTGTGCCCCCCCCCCCCCCAGCCTTCTGGTGACATCTTTCTTCTGTCTCATTACTCTGATGGCTCTGTTGTGGTCTGAATCCTCATGGTCTTAGAGAGCCAGTGTTTAGGAGTTAGTATGATAGAGGAAAGAATGAAGTACAGGCTACAGGATCTATGTTTCTTTGTGTATCTGCAGTTTTAATTGTAAAATATGATATTAATATACAAAAGTACATAAGACAATATATTATTTAAAAAATATGTTAAGAAAAATACATGAAACCTCTACTCCAGTTATGGAACAGAACATGGTAAGAAGTTCAGAAGCCCCATGTTTCCTTTTTTTTTTTTTTTTTGGTTTTTCGAGACAGGGTTTCTCTGTGTAGCTTTGCACCTTTTCCTGGAACTCACTTGGTAGCCCAGGCTGGCCTCGAACTCACAGAGATCCGCCTGGCTCTGCCTCCCGAGTGCTGGGATTAAAGGCGTGCGCCACCACCGCCCGGCTACCATGTTTCCTTTTTTAATCAAAGCTCTTCCCTAGAGGATGTCTCTCTCTACCTAGAAATTACTATAATCCTGACTTTATACTGATCATTGCCTTGCTTTTCTTCAAAATGTTCTGCCCAAGTCTAAATGACAGCTTGCCTATTTTTAAATCTTCATATTTTGTATTGCTTTGGTTCTTAATTCTTCTATGCACTGGATATTATTGAATACACTTATAAGATAGCCCATGTGTTGAAATAAAGGCTTAGTTCCCCCAGCACCTGGCACTACTGGAAGGTGATAGTTACAGTCTTTTGGAAATGAGGGCTAATGGACAAAAATTAGAGCTACATCCTTAGTAGGGATGTTGGGACCCTAGTCCAATCCCTTCCTCTTCCAGCAGTGAAATGAAAACTTTAATCACACGCTCCCTGCTGTGATATTCTGCCTCACCACGGGCCTAAGAACTACTGTGCTAACTGACCATGGACAGAAGCATTCAAGACAAAGGCTGAAATTGACAGATCAACCTACCTTTCCCTTCTCCTTTCTCTCTCCCTGATCTCTCTCCCTTTTCTCGTTTTCCTTTCTTTCTGACATTACCCTCACATTTAGGATAAAGGTTTGCTATATAGACCAGGCTTGCCTCAATTCATGATTCTCCTGCCTAAGCCTTCACGTTTATTGTAAGTCAGGACTATTACAGATTTATTCCCATTGGCATCCTTTTACGTGTACCCTAGTACGCTTGTACATTTCTCTAGACTATACATTTAGGAATTTTTTCTGAATTTGTTTATAAATGTCAGCGTGTTTCCAAAAGTAACAGTTCTTGTTACTCTATACCTGAACTAACTTTCAATAATTTCTGATGGTGATGTCGCTCTCAATGCTGTGAATGTGTTGCTCTGATTGGTTGATAAATAAAATGCTGATTGGCCAGTAGCCAGGCAGAAAGTATAGGTGGGATAAGCAGACAAGGAGAATTCTGGGAAGAGGAAGGCTGAGTCAGGAGACGCCAGCCCGCCGTCCAGGGAGCAGCATGTAATGGCACACAGGTAAAGCCATGGAACACATGACAACATATAGATTAACAGAAATGGGCTGAGTTTTAATTAATAAAAGCCTTTGTTTGTTTACTTGGGTCCCAGCGGCTGCGGACTAGGTGGGACACAGGAAAACATTTAGCTACAAATTTCATACTTATAAAATTTTGAAAAGTTGGTAGACATCCAGTTGTCTTTTGAGGAAGGTTCTCATCAGCTACCACATGGTACTAATGCTTACATCTCACTGGTTAGGCCCTAGACACATGGTCACACATGATTGTAATAAAAACTAGACTATACAGTATTTATGCCAGACAGTTACATGCATAGTTACAACTTGGAGATTCTATTAATACAAGAAAGAGAGACCAGGTGTTGAGAAATATATAGCAATCTCTGACACACTAATGATAAAAAGCTTTTAAATGCTGAGTTTTATTTAGGACTTGTTATGTTCTAAATTCTATTCTAAACACTTGGCCACACTTCAGTACTAAATAAGATATGATGAGCCCTAGTTTGTAAATAAGAAAACTGGGGCATTGAATGCTTAAGTAGCTTACTCAAGACTAGCTAGAAAGTATGATACCAAGTTTTAAATCCAGGTAGTCTGGCTTTAACATCCATCTTAATAAAGACACACTTTAAAAAAAGGAATGTTAGTTTTCAGTCTGCTATGTGTTTTACAGATACTTTCTCTGTATACTTCATAAAGTATAACTCAAAAAGTTTGCAACATTGTAGCAATTACTTTTTCTTTTACTTTGTAAGTGTGTTTGTATGTACATATGTGAATGTAGCTGTCTCTAGAGCTTAGAGGTCTTGGATCCCCCTCTGGTTAGAGTTACAGGCAGTTGTAAGCTGCCTGATGTAGGTGCTGGAAATTGAATCAGGTCTTCTGGAAGATCAGTACATACTCCTTCTCTCTCTCTCTAACCTGAACAATTATGTTTCTCTGAAAATTCTAGTTCATCATTTTTGCACCATTGCTATTTTAAATCTAAATGTAAAACAAACAAGTTGAGATACATACTCGAACATAAACTAAGCTGAAGAGTCATCATGAAAGAGGGAAGGGGGAAAATCCATTGTGCTGACTGATACAGGGGTCACTGCTGTGTTCACATGCTGTGGTGCTGTGGCCATGACAAAATGTTTCACATTTATTAGACATGTACTTGGCATCAGGCACTGGCAGTGCCAAGAAGGAAAGAAGTTACAGAGCCTTGACTGAAGTTGCCTTTCTTTTAACACCCCTTCAGGTAAGTCTAAGCATCGCTGCCAGGATGCTATTTTAATATAACTAATGCAGGAGCTCACCACTCGGCTCGCGCTCTCAGATCTCTGCCACCTACAGCATGTAGTCTGAAAACCTGAGCCTAGAGCAGCCCTAGTTCCTATGGAACTCTGAAACACTGGCCATTCTCTGAACATTTCTCATTTTACTCCTCTCAAGTCTACTGGACAATGCTATTTTTTTTTCCACAATAATAATTGTTTTGCTCATGTCTGCCTTACCCACAGACCACAATCTTCCTTAGATCATGGTTCATGGGCCATGCCTTAATTATCTTTGTGCCTTGCCCAAGGCAATCCTGGAATAAAAATTTATTCTAAAAATTCTTTTAAAATAACAAATAATCCATTTTGCATTTCTGTTAAATATAGGTTTCTAGTATTCTTGCAGGGATATTAAAGTGCATAAAATGCCCCAGAAGCATGAGTACATGCTTGCTAAGTGAGCATGGCATGAATATAGCAAATAGTCATCTTGAGACAGAATTGCACATCAGCTCAAACCAGATCATGCAGAAAATCTGGATATATGGAATGAAAAGGGTATTGCATAAATGTGTTACATAAGTAATTTATTGTCCTGTGAGAACTAATTTATAGGTGTGGCCTCTTGTACTATCTTTTGATCATCCTGAAGGAACTGTTTTGCATCAGTAGACCGAGAAGAGATATTTTAGCACAACATAGCAGTAGATAATTACTGCTGAAAGAGCTGTGATTGTAGCAACATTAGCATAAGGAAACTCTACAGGCGCAGAAGAGAAACTTAACATTACCTTTTCATCAAATGCAAGAAATCACGCATTCTTAACCCTTTTTTTTGCAGCATTCACTTTGTAAACATGAATACCTTCTCTCAGGTGTTCAACTCCTCATTTTTGGGGGGGTTATTAGCCATTTCACATGATATTGGACCTTTTATATACATTGAAAATTCATTTAAGCTTAGATTCTGACCAGGATAGAAACTTTACCCATATATTGGACTTGAGTGTGTAACTCCAGAGAATATTGGCTGGAATAAATAAAAATAATTGGATCACTGTTTCCTTAGGGCAAATGGAAAGGCTAACTACGATTTTACACTTCCTTGATTAACATTCCCCTCAAAAGCCTCACATTGGTTGCCTAACGAAATTAAGGGATTTCCTCAAACTTACATTGACATAGTCCACAAGCCTTCTATCCAGTAAGGTGTCATCATTCTCTCACAGATTCATTCCTTAATTTTTTTTTGGAGATAGGGTTTCTCTGTGTAGCTTTGCGCCTTTCCTAGAACTCACTCTGTAGCCCAGGCTGGCCTCGAACTCACAGAGATCTACTTGCCTCTGCCTCCTGAGTGCTGGGATTAAAGGTATGTACCACTGCCACCCGGCCAGTTCAATTACTTTTATTACATTTATTTATTTATTTGATGTTTGGGTGTGGGAGGGCACTTGTGTGGAGGTCGGCAGACAACTGGAGGGGAGTCAGTTCTTCCCTTTCAGTCTCTGGATCCCAGGTATTGAACTGAGGTCTTCAGGCTTGGCAGCAAGTGCCTTTGCTCACTGAGTCATCTTCCTGGCCCTTGTAAATTATTTTAAGCAAGGAGCTATGCTGATTGGTAAGAGCTGTCAAGTGTCTAGGGAACTAGCAGCTTTACATAAAAACCTATCATTCCCTGAGGAAATTAATGTCATAAGAGTATGGAAATATAACAAGGAAATAATAACTTATTATCTCAACAGTTAAGTTGTAGAGATACAAAACAATAATTGATTAAATAACTAATATTGCGTGAGATTAACCACACCTATGGGAATTCTAGCCATTTAGAACACAAAAACCATAACTTAGTACCACTGCGTACCTAATGAAAAGTGAGTCAACTTAAAAAATAAGTAAAACCAATTGCTAGACTTACACAATTATTTGTTTGTTTGTTTGTTTTGAGACAGGGTCTTTTAGCTGGAAGTTTCTCCGGTCCTGCCTTGCTCAGCAGTCTGGACAAATCTCTCCCACCCGAGTCCCCCAGCCACTTGGTCCCAAGTAAACACACAGAGACTTATATTACTCATAAACTATATGGCCTATGGGTCAGGCTTCTTGTTAGCTAGCTATTATAACAACTCATTTCTATTAATCTATATGTTGCCACGTGGCCACGGTGCTACTGGTCTGCAGGTATCTTGCTCCTTCGGTTGTGGGCTGGCGTCTCCTGTGCCTCTGCTTTTCTTCTTCCTGTCTCTCTCTTGGATTTCCCACCTAGTTATAACCTGACTCTCCATAGGCCAGAGCAGCTTCTTTATTAACCAATCATAGCAACACATATTCACAGCATATAGAAAGACCATCCTACAGCAGGGGCTCTCTAGCTCTAGCTGTCCTGGAACTCAGTATATAGAAATGGACTATATTGCCTCCCTCTGCCTCTCTAGTGCTGGGATTAAAGGCATGCACTACCACCAGCTAGACTTGTAAATTTAGCTGAGTGTGATGGGACATTCCTGTAATCCTAGCATTTAGGAAGCTGAGGCAGGAAGATTGCAAGTTCAAGGTCAGCCTGCACTATGCAGAAAAGACCCTGCATAGGGACCGGAGAGATAACTCAGTGGTTAAGAACCTTGGTTGTTCTTGCAGAGGATCCGAGTTCTGTTCTCAGCAGCCACATGGTGGCTACAATCCTCTGTAACTCCACTTCCAGGGGATCCAACAGGCAACAAGCATGCATGCGCCACAAATACTTACATGCAAGTAAAACACTCATACACATCAAAAATAATAAATCTAAAAATGTTTTTAAAATATCAAGAGTCATCTCTGGTTAAACTAGGAAATTTTTTTTTGCATTTTAATTATCTTTATTAAAAAAAAAAACCCAACCCCAAAGTAGGTATAAAAGCCTTTGTTCCAAATAGATAGTATACAAATGGTTTTTTTCTTGTGTGTATTTTAAAAACTTAAGAAAGTTCTAATATAAATAATTTCAACCTGATTGATTTTGTAATGCAGCATAAAAAATGCCCAAGTTAAGTGGAAAATTATATAAATTTGTCATTTATGAAAAAAAAGTTTTTCTCTTTGTAGTGTATCTTGTGTAATAGCAAACAAAACCATTACAGATTACACTTTTTACACTGTGGTAAAACCTCTGAAACATGCACTTGATTAGCCTCTGACCACATGCAAAAACAGCTGTTTAGGCCGGGCAGCGGTGGCGCACGCCGGCGCACGCCTTTAATCCCAGCACTCGGGAGGCAGAGGCAGGCAGATCTCTGTGAGTTTGAGGCCAGCCTGGTCTCCAAAGCGAGTTCCAGGAAAGGCGCAAAGCTACACAGAGAAACCCTGTCTCAAAAAACCAAAAAAAAAACAAAACAAAAAAACAAAACAAAAACCAGCTGTTTATTAAAATAGACTTGACTTTAGCTATATAAACATGTGAAGGTCTCAATTTTAATATTAAAAAATATGGAACGCTTCACAAATTTGCATGTCATCCTTGTGCAGGGGCCATGCTAATCTCTTGTATCATCCCAATTTTAGTAGATGTACTGCTGAAGCCAGCACTCAACTTGGAATTTTTAAAACATTATTTTTTTTAACATTATGTGTGTGGATATTTTGCCTGCAGGTATGTCTGCATAACATGCATGCAGAGGAGGTCAGAAGGTGTCCAATTCCCCCATAACTGGAGTTACAGACAGTTGTGAGCTGCTGTGCATGCTGGGAACTGAATCCTAATCCTCTTCGAGAGTAGCAAGTGCTGAGCCATCTAACTTGGAAGCTTAAGCTAGAATAAATTAAAGCAAATGCCTCAGATACCCAGGGTAGCCTATATCATGTCTGTAAACTATGGAAAGCCTATTATATTTCTTTTTCTTTCCTCCCCATCTAAGTCTTAGTGTTGTGTGCGGTTTCCTTGATTGCTTTGTTATGTTTTAAAATGAAGGTGATTTGGAAAGATGACATGCATTAATAATTCCATATGCAGGAGAAATAATTTTATGAAAAGCTGAGTGTAGATAATGTCTCATGTTGGAGCATAGGCTGGCCTAGAAATCATAATGTAACCTGATTTGGCCCCAAATTCATGGCAAACTTACTGCCTCAGCCATGTGAATACTGGGATTACAAACGTTAAGTCATCAAGCTTGGCTTTTATCCTATCATAATTTTAATTTAGGACCAACCTTGTATTTAAGAATATAAATTAACAAAGAATTGTTGAACACCTACTATATATTCCTTATATACACACTTATAGGAAGTTAGGCAACTAGTCCTAACAGGAAGTGGGTAGAATAGTAAAACCATAAAATCAGGCTTATTTCCTTCACTACCAATGTGTGTTCTTTAGCAAGGCCTTCCATGTTAAGTGTCAGTGATCATCAATTCATTCAATATAGAGGAACAAATATTGTTAATATATACCAGCCTTGTTGTGGGGCAGAAATGCTCTTAAATAAGACACTGTATATCTGTACTTCTGAATGCTCCTCTTACACATCAAATAATTGACACCAGTGGTTCCCAATGGGAAGTAATTCTGTCCCCTTAGAAGACATTTGGAGACAATATTTTCTTGTCAGATTTGGGCTATGATGGGCCTCTAATCTGTAAATGACAGAAATGCTGCTGCCGGGCGGTGGTGGCGCACGCCTTTAATCCCAGCACTCGGGAGGCAGAGGCAGGCGGATCTCTGTGAGTTCGAGGCCAGCCTGGGCTACCAAGTGAGTCCCAGGAAAGGCGCAAAGCTACACAGAGAAACCCTGTCTCGAAAAACCAAAAAAAAAAAAAAAAAAAGAAATGCTGCTAAAAGTCCTATAATGAGCAACTTGGATCTCACCCTCACTGCCCCCACAAAGCACTGTCTGTCCAATAGTACCAGTAGTGCCAGCATTCGTAAGTCTGGATTAGACTTTCTCCTCAGCTCTTCTATATATATACATATATATATGTAGCTAGAGTTTTCCTGCCTGGCCCACAGTCAGGACAAATCTCTGTCACCTGCCAGTCCCACAGCCTCTCAGACCTGACCAAGTAAACACAGAGACTTATATTGGTTACAAACTGTATGGCTGTGGCAGGCTTCTTGCTAACTGTTCTTACTGTTCTTACAGCTTAAATTAATCCATTTCCATTAATCTATACCTTGCCACATGTCTTGTGGCTTACCGGCATCTTCACATGCTGTTTCTCATCATGGCGGCTGTCAGTGTCTCTCTCACTCAGCCTTCCACTTCCCAGCTTTATTCTCCTCCTTGTCCCACCTACACTTCCTGCCTAGCCAATGGCCAATCAGTGTTTTATTTATTGACTAATCAGCAACACATTTGCCATACAGAACATCCCACAGCATATATATGAAACCCACCTCTTTCTCTGCAGTGATTTCACATTTTATGTAAGGAGGAAATGTATTTCTTCACTTTTCTCAAAATATTTATCTAGACTCATTTGGCATTATCTTTCCTTGGCTAAGTACCTCTTTCCCCTTCTAAGTTAATTCTCCTTTAATATTTATATTCCACCAGTTCCTCAGTTATTGCATACTACAAACAAAAATGCATTCCATATCATAGCATAAAGATTAAACATCAAGTAAAGAGTTCATTCCCTTTGGTTTTTTTATCATCCTCTCTCATCTCCAAAATTGTTTCACAGGTTTTTTTCTTTCCTGTACATTTTCATTCTGTCGCACATGAGTAATGACTTTTTTGTGTCTAAAAGGACTTCATTGTATTCTATCCTAAAATACTCTTAAAACTTACAGTATTTGACTCCTTTAAAAATTTCCAGTATCCCCTATGACTTTACCACCTGTTTCCTAGACCAGTTTATCTGAGTTCTTCCAGCCTTTTGTCTGCACAGTGCTAGAGAATTTGAATTATGTCCACTACTGCTATCAAAAGCTTCCAGTAGTTAGCCAGCGCCTATACATAATAACTGTTGATGGTTAAGTAGTCAGTTTACAAGGGGCTAAGCTTGGGATATGGTATAAGTTAGTGCAGAAGAAAAAAACGAAGTTAAAGGGGTTAAGTGATGGATTCAGAACTCTGCATGTAGGAAGCAAGGAGCCAGAATTCAGATTCAAGGCTGTCACATGCCAACATCTATACATTGTATACAACTCTTCATTCCTTAAGGAGTCAGCCTCCTTAGTTTGGCCTTCGGAACTCTTTGTGTTCTGGCTCTAAACATTTTCCAGCTACTGCTGATCTTCATTCAAATCACACTCTTGCCGAATTAACCATTCACCACTATATCCCATCTTCGCTTTCTTTTCTCCTGTCAGGGCCTCATATGGTAATCTCTGTCTACATGAGCCTTCTCACACATCTCTATAGCTTCAAATGCCTACTGATCTTCTAAAGCCCAACTCGACTCTCTCAGCTTCGTTTGGTCTCCTCTGACCACCCCACCACACCCCACCCCCAGCCCACCCCTACTGCCCCACATGGCAGCTCACAACCATCTGTAACTCGAGTCCCAGGGTGTCTGATGCTGTCTTTTGGCCTCTGAGAGCACCAGCACATATGCATGTAGTATGCAGGCATACATGTAGGTAAAACACTCACATACATAAAATAATTTTTTTTAAAAAGAACTTAGGAAAGAGTAGAAGTTCAACAAATGTTTGGTTGCTTCTAATATTTACAACAATTCTGCAAGATACTGATATCCTTTACTAACAAATAAGGGAGCTGAGGTTCATAGAAGTTAAGTGACCTGCCCAATTGTACAGGTGCTCCAAGATGACTCAAGCTTGATACTACCTGTGACTTCAGGGTTTGGTCCCTCCTACACAGATGTCCTAGCACACACCTTTCTCTTAGTAGCTACTAAGTAAGCATTGAGCCAATGAGTAAATGTGTGCTAAGAACATGTTATTGGTGATAGAGAGTCATGAGAGAGTCATTGGACATAAAAAAAGAAGAGTACCCTTCAGCTGTGACTCACCTTCATGTGCAGCATTTATCATCCACTGAAGCAGAAGGAAAACAAACCCTCCTGTCCTGATAAAATAGCTTAGGCAGCAATGTGGTGAAGTCTTCATCATACACTTGAGAATACACCTTTAACAAATGCTTTGTTGTTATTTAAAATCAGTAGAGCCATGTTCAGAAAAGCCATTGCAATCCAAAAGGTTGTTTAAACACTCAGTATATTTCCTTCTGTTTTTACAACATTGTCTTTTACATTCAGAAGTTAAAGGGTTGTGTGTGCACATGTGTGTAATATATGAAAAATATTTATAATTTAATTTTTTTTACGGTTTTTTGAGACAGGGTCTCTCTGTGTAGCTCTGGCTGTCCTGAAACTCACTCTGTAGACCAGTCTGGCCTCAAACTTATAGAGATCTGCCTACCTGTACCTCCCAAGTACTGGGATTAAAGGTATATACCACCACCACCCAGCATAATTTAATGGTTTTACACATTAAGTTATCTAGCTATTAATTTACCCTTTTGATAGTTGGATAACTTAGTATATTATTCAACTATTAATTTACCCTTTTAATTTTTAAGTTATGTCATTATCATATACCTACATATGCTAAATTCATGTGTGTATGTGTGTGTGTATCTAGTTTTTTTGCTTGTTCTGCTGATGGTTTCTAAAATAAAACCATTATTGGAACTCTTAAAGTTTTAATTTCTGGTGTGATAATCTGATATATTACTCTCCTGTTTAAAAAAAAATGTCCTGGCTACCCACTAGTAGCCTTAAAAACAAATGTAAAAACTATTTTATTGTTGGCATGATGGCAAATGCCTTGCATCCCCACATTCCAGTATGCCCAGCCTTCCAGAGGCTGAAGTAGGAGGATCGTTAGTACACATACAAACATGCACACATTTTATTAGAGTAATTATTACAGCTTTGGTTTTCTTTTCTCAAAATCAATTATGTTAAGCCTTTTGCATGCCATATAAATATTAAAATCAGCATGTCAAATTTACACTAAACAAAAGGCCCACATCAATAGAACTGGAGGATTTATGGTAAGTGAAATGAGCTAGGCACAGAAAGACAAATATTACATTTTTCTCTCATATATGAAAGTTTTAAAAATTGATCTCACAAAAGTTAACAGTAGATTAGTAACTGCCAGAGGTTTGGGTGAAGATAGGAAGGAAGGTTGTTGGATACAGAAGTGAGATAGAAGGAATAAGTTATAATAGATAGCACAGTAGAGTGGCTATAGTTAATTTATTGTAGATCTTAAAATAGCTAGAAGAAAGTATTTTGAATATTCACAACACAAAAAATGCCAAGTGGTTGAGATATTCTGACTTAGCCATTATGCATGGAATACATGTATTGAAATGACTTGGTGTAACCTATAAACAATCATTTACTGTGCCATTTTTGAAGCCAGTGAAATCTTAATTGAGGTTGGATTGAATCAATAGGTCAACTGAGTAAAATTTTCACTTAATAGCTTTGACTCTTTTAATCCATAAGTACTCTAATAGGACTTTCAAACCTACAGTTGGTTCTTCCTGATATTAGCCTTTCAGTCTTCTGATACTTCCGTCTGCTTTCTTGTTCGTTTACTTCCATCTCACTTGTGTTACACTTAAAGTGCATCTCTCATATGGAGCACATAATAGGGTCTTGTGCGAATGTGAAGGTGCACACGTCTGTATGCACACATGCCAGAGAAAGGTGTCAGTGTCTTCCTTTATCATTCTTGGCCTTACTGCCTTGAGACAGTCTCACTGAACCAGAAGCTCATTTCAGGTAGGCTGTTGGCCAGCCGGCTCCTGGGACGCACCTGTCTGCCCCTCAGTGCTAGGGTTACACACATGCATAGCTTTTTGTGTTAGTGCTGGGGATTCAAACTCAGTTCTTCACACTTGCAAAGCAAACACTCTTATGTTGACCTGCCCCATGACCATCAAGGCTATGTCTCCAAAGATGGAAGAATATTCCAAAGACCTGCATGCAGAAAAACCAGGGGACTCTAGGCATTTGAGCTCAAGAGTAGTGCAAGCAAAGCTTCTTTCATTTTTATTATTAAAGCAAGCAAAACGTAAGGTGACATTTACCATTAACTTGAGCAAATACAAGTACAACAGAGAATACACCTGGTGTTATATCTTACCATCTTTGTTCATGCGAGAAGAGCCAAGAATATTCCTCCTAGGTATTTGCCTTTTTCACAGAGATAATGTCATGCCAGAGCATTCTCTTCATGTCCTTGCTCTCAAGTGCATTCAGTCATCATTGTTTATGCAAGTCTTTCTAGAAGGCCACCTTGTGCATGCTGCCCTATCCATAGTTTACAGTAAGTTCACAGCTTTCTTGCACAGGCTTCCACACTCTTGCCCACCAAATCATCTCCCCAGCTTCCCACTCGCTTTTTATTTAAATCTACTTTGTCAATCTTGTCTTCTAATTAGAATTTTGGGGGTATTAACATTTATTATAATTATTAGTATAATTATTATAATTATTGGTAAGGTTAAATTTAAGTCTATTACTTTATTGTATTTTTTTGTTTATGCTTTTTTGTTCCTTTTTTATTATGTCTTGCCTTCTACCAGACTAATTTTATTGTTTCTGTTATCTTGTTTTGTTTTGTTTGTGGGGTTTGTTTTTGTTTTTCAAGA
Source organism: Peromyscus californicus insignis (assembly GCF_007827085.1). Lineage (NCBI taxonomy): Eukaryota > Metazoa > Chordata > Mammalia > Rodentia > Cricetidae > Peromyscus > Peromyscus californicus. Next base: position 88,628,688 of record NW_026294573.1, on the reverse strand, counting down.
TAGAGTTTCACTGTGTAGCCTTGGCTGTACTGGAACTCACTCTGTAGACCAGGCTGGCCTCAAATTCAGAGATTTGCCTGCTGAGTGCTGGGATTAAAGGTGTATGCCACCATTGCCCAGCTATTTTTAATTGGCTTGGGCTATTTCTTTTTGCAATATTTTTTAGTTTTTAGTGGGTGTGATTATGATCTATATATAAAACTAACTTTTCACAACATACTTAGAATTAATATGAAATCAAGCACAATGTAGAATATAACAACTTTATAAAACTTTTACCATCCCACTCATTTCATGTATATATGTGTGTGTGTGTGTGTGTGTGTGTATGTGTGTGTGTGTGTGTGTGTGTGTGTGTGTGTGTGTATGTATTACATTCCTTGGGAATTTCACCAGGCAATGTTATAATTTTACTTGAAACACTATATAGAAATTTTAAGAAATGAGGGGGTGCTGTATAGATTTACCCATCCCTACCATTTCTTTTGTTATTGTTTTGGGGTATTTGTTGTTGTTGTTGTCGTCTTGTTTTTTTTTTTTTGTTTTTTTTTTTTTGTTGTTGTTTTTTTGGTTTTTTCGAGACAGGGTTTCTCTGTGTAGCTTTGCGCCTTTCCTGGAACTCACTTGGTAGTCCAGGCTGGCCTCGAACTCACAGAGATCCGCCTGGCTCTGCCTCCCAAGTGCTGGGATTAAAGGCGTGCGCCACCACCGCCCGGCGTCGTCTTGTTTTTTGAGACAGAGTCTCATGTAGCTCAGGCTGGCCTCACACTCACTAGATACCCGAGCTAGCTTTGAACTCTGTACTCCTGCCTCTGCCTCCCAACACATCCCCCATTTCTCTTGCTCTTCCCTCATACCTGGAGATGTAGTTCTCTCTGTGTTGTATTTCTCCTCATCCTTTGGAAGTTCCACTAATCTTTCTCGCAGAGAGTAAATCTGCTCATAGCAAACTCTTTCCGTTTTGCTTTGTCTGAAGAGCCTTTGTTTGCCTTCTTCTTGAGGGTGTTTCTAACGGGCAGTCTCTATTTGATAGTTGTTACCGCACTTTTTTAATGCTGCTCATCTTTCTGGTAGCCCACATGGTTTCAGTCTAGAAATACAGGATCACTTTACTCATCATAGTGTAAGGTAATAAAAGGCAACACAGGATCCTCTATTTGTGATTGTTATTAAATGCAATCCTGTTCCTAATGTTTGCATGGTTCAAGACACCAATGGAGGCCCAGAAATCAAATCAAGCTAACTGACTGCTAAATAGAATGCGTTCCAGCTTTTGATCTTTATAAATACAGCTTTATCAGGACAAAGAAAAGCAGGTGAAATTGTGGATTTTATTCAGTTGACAAACAATAACAAGATGACTGAATTTAATTAGCGTACTTGTCTATTCTGATGATGGACCAGTGATGTTTATGTGAACACTAACACAGAGACTCATATATAGAGAAAATTATGTAATGTTTACTCATCTTGTTTTCTGTGAGAAAAAAAGATCATTATGTTGTTATAGCCAAATCACTTATGGTATGCTCTGATCTATAGCTGGGGCTGGTAACTTATGGCCTATGGATCAAATCTGTCTTATAAGGAGAATTTTACTGGGACACAGCCACAGCCCTTTATTTGTGTATTGTCTGCGGATGCTTTTTGTGAAACTATGGCATATTTGAATAGGTGCAAAAGATCGTTTTTCTCGCCAGGCAGTGGTGGCACACGCCTTTAATCCCAGCACTGGGAGGCAGAGGCAGGCAGATCTCTGTGAGTTTGAGGCCTGCCTGGTCTATAGAGTGAGTTCCAAGACAGGCTCCAAAGCTACACAGAGAAACCCTGTCTTGAAAAAACAAAAAACAAAACAAAACAAAAAAGATCATTTTTCTCAAAAAGAAAAATGTTCACTATCTGACATGTAGCAAGGTTTGTCAATCATCTATCCAAACTACTTTTTAAAAGTAGTGTCACACTTCCAGACTGGCAGTGTGAGTAGATTCATGTTATGATACCCATAACTGCTGAGTATTATTTTTAAATAAGCTATTTTTTAAATATCTGGAAATTGTGGTAATAATTCTAGAAAGTAAAAAAAAATCTACTTGTGAAAATTACTGATTTTTTTTTAGTAGAAAGGGGAACAAGAGTGTGGTACGTGAACCATGACTTTCCTCCCTACTCTCTTTCCCCAGAGTCTAAAACAATGCCCCAAACAAATGGGGCTGCCTCTCCCCTTATCTCCCTGTCCAGAGATGCAGAGTCTCATCAGGAAAAGACAGCAACCAGCATTTGTCAGCCCACACCCCAGCTTTAAATTAGAGGTGGCTAAATCTGGCAGATGGCGCCACTGTGTTGACTGCTCCCTTCTTCTACCAACCCTTCTTCTTAAAGACTACCCAAGCATGAAAAGCCAAAACACGGGGGCCGTGGTCATTCTTGCCCCACTTTCGTCATAGGGCAGAAGTTCCATCAGGGAAGAGGAAAGCGGAGAAGGCCAGACAGAGCTGCTGCTGCTGCTGCTGCTGCTGCTGCTGCTGCTGCTGCTGCTGCTGCCTCCCAGGATCCTGGTCCATGAACTAGACTCTCCAGACTGTCTAGTCCAGTGGCTCAGACATTTTGCTCAAGAAGAGAACAAAGAAGAAACTGCTAAGCTCTCATCAAAGAAACTCATTTTGAAACAGAGTATAGGAAGTTCAAGCTTAAGGATGCTCTTGCGGGGGTGGGGGTGGTTATAAAAGGCTTAAAAAGAGTTAGAACCAGGCATGATGTCCATGCCGCAATCCCAGCACTCAGGACACAGAGGTGGGTGGATCCCTATGAGCAAAGGCCAGCTTGGCCTACTTAGTAAGTTCCAGGAAAGCTAGAGCTACATAGTGAGACCTTGTCTCAAAACAAAACAAACAAAAAACAAACAAACGAAAAAAACAAGTGTCTTGTAGTTCCATTGCTAAAAGTAAAAAGTTAAATTTAGATTATGTTGTTTTGTTTTTGTTTTTCTGTTTTTCAAGACAGGGTCTCACTATGTAGCTCTGACTGTCCTAGAATTATGTAGACCAGGCTGGCCTCAAACTCACAAAGATCCATCTGCCTCTGCTCCTGAGTGCTGAAATTAAAGGCATGTGCCACAATGCCTGGCTGATTCTGCTGTTATAATGGTGGCATATAAATCACTTTTAATTTTAGAATAAAGTTTAAAGGCAAAAATACTAAAAATAACTATAGCAAACAATAAAACAATTTCTTAATGAATCCACAACACAAAAAGTTGGAAAGAGTAATATCAAAAACTTGGAAGAATAGAGAAGCAAATGTAAAAGCTTTATATATCTAAAGTTTTAATGTTATTGGCCTAAAATAGCCTATTATAGTCATGAAATGTTATACGTAAGCCCATGATAACCACAAATTAAAAGTATCAAGAAGCTCCTCCAAAGAGAAAGGAATTAGAGCATCCAGCTACAAAATTGAATAGATCATCAAGGTTGATGGCCGCAAGTAGTAACCAAGCAAGAACATGGTGGCTTTTCTACCAGAAAAAAACAAACCTGTCCCTCAAAATCTAACAGATGACAGGGTCGATATGAAGTAATAAAGGGAACAAGCCATCCAGAAAATATAATAAATGTGTATGCACCCATCTCTGAGGTACCTAAATTACTTAAATATTCACAGAACTTAAGGGAGAAATAGGCAACACAATAGTAAGATGCAGTCATAGTAGGGGACTTAGTACCCTACTTTTAACAATGGATAGTCCGTTCAGACAGAAAAAATCAGCAAGGAAACAGCAGTCTTTAGGACCACAACATCCCAAATGCACCAAGCAAACAAATACAAAATATTCTGTCACCAGCAGAACATGTCTTAGGTGGGGTTTCTATAGCAGTAATAACACACAATGACCAAAACTAAGTGTTTATTTCAGCTTTCAGTCTATAGTCAGAGAAGTTAGGGCAGAAACGGAAATAGGCCATGGAGGAACAGCTTACTGGCTTGCTCCCCATGGCTTGCTCAAACTGCTTTCTTATATTATTCAGGATCACATGCCCAGGGTGACACCATCCACAGTGAGCTGAGATCACAGACATCAATCACTAATCAGGAAGATGCTCTACAGACTTGCTAACAGGCATATTTTAAGGAGTCATTTTTCTCAGTTGAAGTTCCCTCCCCTTATGTGGTTCTAGATTGTGTCGAGTTGACAGAAGACTAGCCGGCACAATACAGAATCGTCTCAAACCTCAAGGAACATGCCTCAGAATAGGTAAGTCACAAAACAAGTCTTATCAAATTTAAGAAAATAAAAATCATGTATCTTCCCCCCCACACTCATATCAAACTAGGAATCATTAACAGGAAGAAATTCAGAAAATTCACAGATATGTGCAAATTAAGCAATCAGATCTTTTTTTTGTTTTGTTTTCTTTTTTTTCATTTTTATTTATTTATTTTTTTCTATTATCAGCTTGATACAGTACAAATTCTTATCCAAATAGTGAAATGTTTCACTGAGGCTTGCCCAGTAATTGAGTAAAACTAAAACTTATTATAAGCCACAGTCATTCTAGGGTCCCCCCTGCTATGGAGCCTCCCTGGTTCTATGAGTTGCAGTCTGAATGTTCTTTGCTTTACATCTAGTATCCACTTATGAGTGAGTACATACCATGTTTGTCTTTCTGGGTCTGGGTTACCTCACTCAGGATGATTTTTTCTAGTTCCATCCATTTGCCTGCAAATTTCATGCTGTCATTGTTTTTCTCTGCTGAGTAGTACTCCATTGTGTATATCTACCACATTTTCTTAATCCATTCTTCAGTTGACGGGCATCTAGGTTGTTTCCAGGCTCTGGCTATTATGAATAGTGCTGCTATGAACATAGTTGAGCATGTATCTTTGTGGTATGATTGAGCATTCCTTGGGTATATGCCCAAGAGTGGTATGGCTGGGTCTTGAGGTAGATCGATTCCCAATTTTCTGAGAAATCGCCATACTGATTTCCACAGTGGTTGTACAAGTTTGCATTCCCACCAACAGTGGAGGAGTCTTCCCTTTGCTCCGCATCCTCTCCAACATAGACTGTCATTAGTGTTTTTGATCATAGCCATTTTGACAGGTGTAAGGTGGTATCTCAGAGTCATTTTGATTTGCATTTCTCTGATGACTAAAGATGTTGAGCATTTCTTTAAATGTCTTTCAGCCATTTGAGATTCTTCTTTTGAGAATTCTCTGTTTAGCTCTTTAGCCCATCCTTTAATTGGATCGTTCAGTATTTTGATGTCTAGTTTCTTGAGTTCTTTATATACTTTGGAGATCAGTCCTCTGTCAGATGTGGGGTTGGTGAAGGTCTTTCCCCATTCTGTTGGCTGTCTTTTTGTCTTATTGACCGTGTCTTTTGCTCTACAAAAGCTTCTCAGTTTCAAGAGGTCCCATTTATTAATTGTTGTTCTCAGTCAGTGTCTGTGCTACTGGTGTTATAGTTAGGAAGTGATCTCCTGTGCCAATGCGTTCAAGAGTACTTCCTACTTTCTCTTCTATCAAGTTCAGTGTAACTGGATTTATGTTGAGTTCTTTGATCCACTTGGACTTGAGTTTTGTGCATGGTGACAGATACGGATCTATTTGTAATCTTTTACATATTGACATTCAGTTATGCCAGCACCATTTGTTGAAGCTCCTTTCTTTTTTCCATTGTACAGTTTTGGCTTCTTTGTCAAAAATCAGGTGTTCATATGTGCGTGGATTAATGTCAGGGTCTTCAATTCGATTCCATTGGTCTGTATGTCGGTTTTTATGCCAGTACCAAGCTGTTTTTATTACTGTAGCTCTATAGTAGAGCTTGAGGTCAGGAATGGTGATGCCTCCAGAGGTTGCTTTATTATACAGGATCCTGGGTCTTTGGTTTTTCCATATGAAGTTGAGTATTTTTCTTTCCAAGTCTGTGAAGAATTGTGTTGGGATTTTGATGGGGATTGAATTGAATCTGTAGATTGCTTTTGGTAAGATTGCCATTTTTACTATGTTAATCCTACCTATCCATGAGCATGGGAGATCCTTCCATTTTCTGATATCTTCTTCAATTTCTTTCTTTAGAGACTTATCAAACAGGTCCTTCACTTGTTTAGTTAGTGTTATCCCAAGGTATTTTACATTATTTGTGGCTATTGTAAAGGGTGATGTTTCTCTGACTTCTTTCTCATCCCTTTTATCATTTTGTATAGGAGGGCTACTGATTTTTTTTTTTGAGTTGATCCTGTATCCTGCCACTTTACTGAAGGAGTTTATCAGCTGTCGGAGTTCCCTGGTAGAATTTTTGGGGTCACTTATGTATACTATCATAGTGAAAGTTTGACTTCTTCCTTTCCAATTTGTATCCCCTTGATCTCCTTTTGTTGTCTTATTGCTCTAGCTAGAACTTCAAGTACTATATTGAATAAATATGGGGAGAGTGGACAGCCTTGTCTTGTTCCTGATTTTAGTGGAATCACTTTGAGTTTCTCTCCATTTAATTTGATGTTGGCTGTTGGCTTGCTGTAAATTGCCTTTATTATGTTTAGGAATATTCCTTGTATTCCTGATCTCTCTAAGACCTTTATCATGAAGGGGTGTTGGATTTTGTCAAAGGCTTTTTCAGCATCTAATGAGATGATCATATGTTTTTTTTCTTCCAGTTTGTTTATATGGTGTATTGCATTGACAGATTTTCATATGTTGAACCATCCTTGTATCCTTGGGATGAAACCTACTTGGTCATGGTGGATAATTTTTTTGATGTGTTCTTGGATTCGGTTTGCCAATATTTTATTGAGTATTTTTGCATCACTGTTCATGAGGGAGATTGATCTATAATTCTCTTTCTTTGTTGCATCTTTGTGTGGTTTGGGTATCAGGGTAATTGTAGCCTTATAAAAAGAGTTTGGTAATGTTCCTTCTGTTTCTATTGTGTGGAACAATTTGAAGAGTATTGGTATTAGTTCTTCTTTGAAAATCTGGTAGAATTCTGCACTGAAACCATCTGGTCCTGGGCTGTTTTTGGTTGGGAGACTTTTAATGACTTTCTACTTCTTTAGGGGTTATTGGTCTATTTAAATAGTTTATCTGGTCTTGATTTAACTTTGGTATGTGGTATCTATCCAGAAAATTGTCCATTTCTTCCAGATTTTCCAATTTTGTGGAGTACATGTTTTTTAAGTATGACCCGATGATTCTCTGGATTTCCTTGTTGTTTGTTATGTCTCCCTTTTCATTTCTGATTTTGTTAATTTGGGTGCTCTCTCTTTGCCTTTTGGTTAATTTGGCTAGAGGTTGTCTATCTTGTTGATTTTTTCAAAGAACCAACTCTTTGTTTCATTGATTTTTTTTTGTATTGTTCTCTTGGTTTCTATTTTATTGATTTCAGCCCTCAATTTGATTATTTCCTGGCATCTATTTCTCCTGGGTGAGTTTGTTTCTTTTTGTTCTAGAGCTTTCAGTTGTGCTGTTAAGTCATTGGTATGAAATTTCTCCATCTTCTTTATGTGGGCATTTAGAGCTATGAATTTTCCTCTTAGCACTGCTTTCATAGTGTCCCATAAGTTTGGGTATGTTGTACTTTCATTTTTGTTGAATTCTAGGAAATCTTTAATTTCTTTCTTTATTTCTTCCTTGACCCATTGGTGTTTCAGGTGGGCATTATTCAGTTTCCATAAGATTGTAGGCTTTCTGTAGTTTTTGTTGTTGTTGAAATCTAACTTTAAGGCATGGTGGTCCAACAAGATACAGGAGGTTATTCCAATGTTTTTGTATCTGTTAAGATTTGCTTTGTGACCAAGCATGTGGTCAATTTTTGAGAAGGTTCCATGGGGTGCTGAGAAGAAGGTATATTCTTTTGTGTTAGGATGGAATGTTCTGTAGATATCTATTAAGTCCATTTAAGTCATAACATCTGTTAGGACCTTTATTTCTTTGTTAAGTTTCAGTCTGGTAGATCTGTCTTTTGGTGAGAGTGGTGTGTTGAAATCTCCCACTACTAGTGTGTGGGTTTTGATGTGCGATTTAAGCTTTAGTAATGTTTCTTTTATAAATGTGGGTGCCTTTGTATTTGGGGCATAAATGTTCAGAATCAATACTTTACTTGGTGGATTTTTCCTGTGATAAATATGTAATGTCTATCCTGATCTCTTTCGATTGATTTTAGTTTGAAGTCTATTTTATTAGATATTAGGATAGCAACACCATCTTGCTTCTTAAGTCCATTAGATTGGAAAGCCTTTTCCCAGCCCTTTACTCTGAGGTAGTGTCTGTCTTTGAAGTTAAGATGTGTTTCTTGTATGCAGCAGAAGGATGGAACCTGTTTTCTTATCCATTCTGTTAGCCTGTGTCTTTTTATAGGTGAGTTGAAACCATTGACATTGATGGATATTAATGACCAGTGATTGTTAATTCCTGTTATTTTTTGTGGTAGTGTTGTGTTTCCCTTTGGCATTTGTTGGTGTGGGATTATCTATTGCCTGAGTTTTCATGGGTGTGTTTAGCTTCTTTAGGTTGGATTTTTCCTTCTAGTGCTTTCTGTAGGGCTGGATTTGTGGATTGGTATTGTTTAAATCTGGTTTTATCATGGAATATTTTGTTTACTCTGTCTATGGTGATTGAGAGTTTTGCTGGGTATAATAGTCTGGGTTGGCATCCATGGTCTCTTAGTGTCTGCATAACATTTGTTCAGGACCTTCTAGCTTTCATAGTCTCTATTGAGAAGTCTGGTGTTATTCTGATGGGTCTGCCTTTATATGTTACTTGGTCTTTTTCCTTTGCAGCTCTTAATATTTTTTCTTTGTTCTATATGTTTAGTGTTTTGATAATTATGTGGCGAGGGGACTTTTTTTGGATCCAGCCTATTCGGTGTTCTGTAAGCTTCTTGTATCTTCATAGGTATTTCTATCTTTAGGTTAGGAAAGTTTTCTTCTATGGTTTTGTTGAATATATTTTCTGTGCCTTTGAGTTGGTATTCTTCTCCTTCTATCCCTATTATTCTTAGGTTTGGTCTTTTCATGGTGTCCCAAATTTCTTGACCGTTTTGTGTTACGACTTTTTGTCTTTAGTGTTTTCTTTGACTGATGAATCCATTTTCTCTATTGTGTCTTCAACGTCAGAGATTCTCTGTTCCATCTCTTGTACTCGGTTTGTTATGCTTGCTTCTGTAGTTCCTGTTCGTTTAGTCAGAATTTCTATTTCCAGCATTCCTTCAGTTTGTGTTTTCTTTATTGTCTCAATTTCAATTTTCAAATCTTGAACTGTTTCCTTCATCTGTTTAATTACTTTTTCTTGGCTTTCTTTGATTTCTTCCAATTTTTTTTTCTTCTTCCATTTCTTTAAGGGAATTTATTTCCTCTTTAAGGGAGTTTTTCATTTCCTCTTTAAGGGCCTCTATCATCTTCTTAAAGTCATTTTATGGTTGATTTCTTCTGCTTCTTCTGCCTTGGTATGTTCAGGTCCTGCAGATGTAGAATCACTAGGTTCTGATGTTGTCATATAGGTCTTTATGTTGTTGCCTGTAGTTTTGCACTGGCATCTACTCATCTCTTCCTCCGTTCAGTGTAGGCGGTGTCTGTGTCTGAAGATGCCTCTCTTGTTCTAATTGTTAGGCTTGGTCCACTAGGAGTTCTTGGTCAAATTGGTGCTGTTGGACTCTGTTTCTCCGGGAGCAGCTTAGTCCAATCAGTGTTAGTGGGTTCTGTTTCAGGGAGCAGCTGTTCCCAGTTGGTGCGGGGTGTGCTTATGGCTCCAGTGGTTGTTGGGTTCGTAGGGGTTGTGTTTTTTGTTTTTTTGTTTTTTTGGTGGGGGAGCAGGGAAAGGTAGCTCTCTGGTCCCTGGGACTCCGATGCGTAGGGCCTAGGGGCTAGAGACCTGATCTGCCGGTCTGGAGATGGGGGTTTAAGCGTTCCCAGTCAGTGTAGGGTAGGCTTATGATTCTGGTGATCTGGTTCAGTGCCTGTGCAGTGCCTTCTTTTGTGTTCTCAGGTCGTGTTTTGCTCATTCGTCAACTCCTCAGATGATCTTGTTTCCTCAGACTGCAGACTGTAGGATTATGAATCCTCTCCCGAATGGATCTCAGCTGAGCAGGTTGTTTAGTAGGGTAATCTCACCAACACCTCCAAGCTGTTGGGTTTCCCAAGATCAGCAGCTGGGCCCTGGGTTGGCCTCAGGCAGAATGTTCGGATCCATTCTGGTCGCGTCCCACAGAGATGGCTCCTTCTCCGAGTGCTGGGATTAAAGGTGTCCCTGTTCCAAGCTCTTAATCTCTATGTTTTCACCAGCTCTTCAGCGGATAAAAGCTCAGTTTCTGGTCTTTATTACGACCGTGCCTCTGCAGCCGCTCTGCCTGCCTCTGCCCGCAATCTGATCTTAAACAACCAAGTGAATCAGAGAAGAGACAAAAGGGAAAATAATAGCGTGAGACAAACAGTAGTGGGACTATAATATACATAACATAAAAAGTAACAGTTCAGTGGTGTGCTAAGTTACCAGCAGATGAATCTCTAGGGATACAGAATTAATAGTTGTCTTCTTATCTCTGGCGATAATGTGTTTTGGTATCCTGACAGCATGTTGAACAGAGAACCTAACAATCTCTAGTCCTAGTCACATTGTGTGCAGTCCTTGTCTTTGGAGATGGCTGAGAGCATCATCTAGCTAGTGTGTATTCTGTAGGCACATGCCAATGCAGAAAACCTCCTACAAAGAGTTTAAGTGCTGTTAAAATAAAAAACAAAACCAAGTAGTATTGTAATTTGAATGTCAAATGTCTCCCACAGGCCTGTGTATTTGAATATTTAGTCCGCAGATGGTAGTACTGTTTGGGGAAGCTTTGGAACTTTTGGGACTGTGGCCTAGCTAGCAGAAGTGGATCACTGGAGGAACACCTAAAGGCCATGTCTGCTTTTGATTATGGCCTGAGCCCTCTTTTTCCTGATCTGCCAAGGTGTGACCAAGCCACACTGCAAGCTCTCTCTACCATGGACCAAGCTCTTCCAGTCCCCACCATAATGGACTGTCCCCTCTGAGACAGTGAGCCAGACTGAATCTTCCTGTGAGTGCTTCAATCAGGTATTTGTCACAGCCTGTGAAAAGCTGTCATCAAAGCAATGAACTAATGCTAAGAAGTTTGGGACGCTTCCAAGGTCACCAAATCTAAAAAACGTAGGCTAGAATGGATTTTCCAAAAGCTGCATAATACAGACAGTTTAAAAACCTGTTCACGAAAGCTTTATTATTCCTCACATGGGGGAGTGTCTGTGCCTCATCCCTGTTTGTTGTTGCTGTTACTGTTTTTGAGATAGGTTTTCAGTATCTACCCCAGACAGGCTTCAAACTCACAACCCTGTTGCCTCCATCTCCTGAGTGCTGGGATTACAGGTGTACACACCACTGTGACCAGTTGTCTCTCCTTTATGGGTACAGGCCAATGTGCTCTTGCTCTAACCAACAAAAGTATCCTAGAAAATGATTCTGTGGAGTGGCTGAAGCAGGCTGGCAGCTCTGAGCCACATGAGAAGTCTATCTCAAAACCATCAGGCCATGAAAAGGCAAGTTATATCACACATCTTGTGTCTCAGGTGCTCTGGCTTGTAACCCTCTTCAAGTCAAAATTGATCAAGTATCTGACATTAGCGAAAAAGTCTTTGGATATTTTCCAAATGGGTTAGTTTTGTTCAGTGCAAGGGGTCTCTTAGTGACCAACACAAATGTCCAGGATTGGATCCTTCCTTTTAACAGTAATGTAGTCAAGGTGCCAGTCAGCTATGATTTAGAGGCTACATTTATTTGTACCTTTAAAATTTTTTATTTTTATTTCATTTTTTGATGTGACCCACAAGTTAAGAATGGATTCTGCATCTTGAAAATAGTTCTATTTCACACCAGGCGGTGGTGACGCACACTTTTAATCCCAGCACTCAGGAGGCAGAGGCAGGCAGAACTCTGAGTTCGAGGGCAGCCTGGTCCACAGAGTGAGTTCCAAGACAGCCAGGTCTACACAGTAAAACCCTGTCTCAACAAAACAAATAAGTAAACAAACAAAAAGCCATTTAAAAGGTTATCATTTTTAGCCATTGGAGTGTAAGCTGAAAGCAACATAAAAATAAAACACTAAAAATGAATTTTAAATATACTTAAATGTCAGCTGATATCTATGTACAGGAGCCAAACAAGGGTATCATGGGGGGCATGGATTCCAGAGTGATTCAGAGTATGGCTGATGGATATTCAGCACTGATGTTTAAAAAGAAGATCTGGCTGGGCGGTGGTGGCGCACGCCTTTAATCCCAGTACTCGGGAGGCAGAGCCAGGCAAATCTCTGTGAGTTTGAGACCAGCCTGGTCTACAAAGCCAGCCAGGAAAGGCTCCAAAGCTACACAGAGAAACTCTATCTCGAAAAAAACAAAACAAAACAAAAAGACCTGTTACTTTCTCTTTCTGGTGTCGCTAATTGAAATTGAATGGAGTTTGATGAAGAGAGGTTTGTAAACTAACAAGATTATTCTGATTCTCTCTATGCGGCAGTCACACGGCTTCTCACATCTGCCCCCAGCAAATAGGAGAACAAGTCTGCCTTATTTATAAATTAGTGTATATGTGCTGAATGCCTGAGATGCAGGCACCATGCATGTCACAAGATAGAGTCATGTCTTCCCAAGGTTAAAGAAAGAGGCACTCTCGTAACTGATGGCCCAGTGCCCTCCATGGATCTCTAAATAAGTAAGTAAGTAAGTAAATAAATAAATAAATAAACAAACAAACAAACAAATGTCAACACAGAAAGGTCATGGAGGGGAAAGTGTTGGGAGAAAGATGTAATTTCAAATAACTTTTGAAAAGTGGCTTTTACCTACAGTTTGGACAAACACCTGTTTCCCAGGTTCTGTGGAACCAAGTCATCCTTAAGTAGTATTGCCACTTTGTTTAGGTCACACAGGAATCACTGGTGGGGAAAAGTATAAGGCAGTAGTAATGATTTAAAGACTAGCCAACATTATGAAAATCACTGTGGATTTATAGACTGCTACTATGTCCACTCCTAAAGGTCTGAATCAGTACTGGTTCCATCACTTTATGACTTTGTAGCCATAAGGAAGAAGCAACTTAATCTCTTAAGTTCCTTCAATTGTAAAATACTTATAAAGTTTTTGTAGAAACAGACCAAACAGATAACCTTGTTGATTTACAAGTCTCTCTCCATCAAACTCCATTCAATTTTCAATTAGCAATACCAGAAAGAGAAAACAACAGATTTCTTTTTAAATTCTAGACCAGGTATACACAGATATCAGTAGGTTATGGGCACACAATTGTCCTTTTCCTCTTGTGTTGGACATTACCAGGTACTTGATAGAGATTGTCTGAAGGTCATTATGTAGTCATTCTGACATTAAATAATATGAGACATTCCCATGAATGTCCACTCACTTAAGATTGTGAGAAGCTGGCAGTGATGGCACAAGCCTTTAATCCCAGCCCTCAGGAGATGGAAGCAGTCAGATCTCTGTGAGTTTGAGGACAGTCTGATCTACAAAGCAAGTTCCGGGGCAGCCAAAGCTACACAGAGAAACCCTGTCTGGAAAAAAGGAAAAGGAGCAGGGAGGGAGAAGGAAGAGGAAGAAGAAGAAGATGATGATGATGATGATCATAAGAACCAGGTGGTGGTGGTGCACCCCTTTAACCCCAGTACTGGGGAGGCAGAAACAGGTGGATCTTTGTGAGTTTGACACCATCTTGCTCTACAGAGTGAGGTTCAAGATAGCCAAGGCTACATAGTAAGAACCCATCTCAAGAAGGAGGAGGAGGAGACAGGGGGAGCAAGGGGATGGGCAGAGGGAGAGGAGAAAAAGATGATGATGATTGTGTATCTCTGGGCCACTTCGATGGCTCTGAGTCGGGGTACTTGCCACTGATGGCCTGTGTTTCATCCCTAGAACCTATGTGGTGTAAGGAGAGAACTGATTTCAGCATGTCCTTCTTTGACCTCAACAAGCATGCTGTGTCACAGTCACATGTATGCACACACAATAAGAGAAGTAAATTGAAAAAATATTTTAAGATTGTGGCCAAGTGTAGGGGCAAATGCCTCTAATCCCAACACTTGGGAGGCAGCAGCAGGTGATTTCTGAGCTTGAGGCCAGAGTGGTCTACAGAACAAGTTCCAGAACAGCCAGGGCTATTATTATACAGAGAAACCCTATCTTGAAAAACAAAAGAGGAAGAGAGGGGAGGGGAGAAACAAGAGGAGGAGGAGGAGGAGGAGGAGGAGGAGGAGGAAAATTGTGTATGTCTGCTTGGGGGAAAACAAACCCCAATTCTATGACTCATTTTCTGCAAACATTGGCAAGTTTGGGAGCAAGGAGCCCGACAGGATTCATAATGAAGGAAACATAATGAAGATGGTAGAGACTTAAGCACTATGAAAAATCCAGCAAGAGCTAATTTGCCTTTCATTTATGGGTCCTGGGAATTAAGATTTCATTTTCTCAGAAATACTTGTGCTGCACCATCAGAAGTCTTTATTTCTTAAGAAATAGGACTGATTAAAGTACTCCTTTTCCAAAAACTTCAAATATGCACTATGTGTAGATCAATCCCTCACAAGAGGGATAGAGTACAAGTGGTTTATGATGAAAAGTATTATTAAGCAAATTTGTGAACAACCAGGAAAATGATTTGAAAGTGAATGTGGTCCTTGTAAGCCTGATTTTGCTAGTGAAGGAAAAGGCACATGACCCAGTGAAAGCCACAGCTAGTTAAGGGCAGAGATAACAACTAAAACCAATAAATCCTGAATCTCAAGTCACAATATATTGGTCAGTAAGCTTTTGTCAATCTTTAGTAATTTTAAGACTCTTTTCTGTGGTTGTAGGGTTCAGAAGTGGGCTTTTGTTACTATTTTTCCTTGGTATTATATGATTGACAAAAACAAATTGTACTTCTAAATTACACACATTCTCATACATATAGACAGACACAAGCACACACACACACATGCATACTTATTGAGAAATTCCTTTTTAAACAGTGATCTACTGTGAAAAGAAAATGAAAATCACAATGAAGGCAACATTGAAAGAGCTTCTTGAATTGGAGCCAGGGAGCTGTTTGGGAAGCTAGACTTACAATTCCAGCTGTTTTACTTAGAAATGTGAACATTGATTGTCACAACCCTTTTGACCTAAGGCATGTAATAGAACCAGAACATTGGACAGTTACACTCCGAGACTCGAGATGCATGTCAAGAGATTACCAGACTCTTGGTTGATGGACGTTTTGATTCTGCTTATGTATTCTTTATCTCTTAACCAGCATGTAGCCCTTGTTCTTTCTTAACAATAGTTCATATAAATGCTCATTTTCCCCTACTATCCTCAGTATACTGACTCAGTTCTATCTCCTGCAAACTCTATTAATCTTTTCTACCTTTCCATTTTCTGAGTCTGGGGTAATGGATGTTAGTTAGCAAGTGTTCTTTGTGAGATTCAAAGGGATGTCCACTTCTTGTGTTGATGTGGAGCCTACAGGAACACTTTAGTGTGCCATCATCTTCCCCACATTCTGGGCCAGAGATAGTCTCAGTTCCTAAACCTCTTGTCTTTTTGGTTCTCTAGAAAAGCAGCCAGTTTTCTCAACCACTGAACCCATCTCTCCCGCCCTCTGACCTTCTTCTTACTCAGATGGGAAACTCTCCATCAACAGTCATTTCCATCTTTCTGTAGGACATGAATGAATTCCTGGGAATGACTTTTCTAGTGCCAAGGAACCAGACCTGTAAGAATCAACATACAATCCAAAGATTGACCATTAATGCTTTTCATTGAAAGAGACCAATATCAAAAGGGGGTAGAGGTGTAGAAATAAAGGAGAAACACTAATGAAAACACTTCTCCATATGAAGTAAAAAAAGCCTTATAGAAACAAGACTTAAATGTGATTTTAGCTTCTATCCAGGAACATGAACTTAGGCCACCTTTACAGTTTGGCCTTAAGCACCTAGAATGACTAGACCAATCAGACAATTACATTGTTCCCAGAGGTTCAAGATGCATACCAAGGAGTCATTCATTGTTTCAGGAATATTTCTATTGTTTGTAGATTTTGTCAATCATATAGTTCCTCTTCCTTCTCAATAGTCTGTGATCCATAAAATTTCCCACTTTCTCTGCCTTGCTTGGAACATTTTCATAAGTACCTTAAATGAAAACATTCTCATTTCTTCAGTTTCAATTTGGATTTGACACTACAAATAACTACATTTAGATAATCAAAGGATGACTTTGATAATCAAAGGATGTCACAGTGTATGACCCTTATCGGTCCCTTTGGAGTGTAATTTGAAGGCTAAGCTGTATGTAAGAGCACTAAAAAACCTAAGAGCTAAGGTGATTCACATCCATGCTATGAGTGCTATATTACTATTGACCCTTTCAATTTAGCTAGCCCAAGAGCCCACATCAAAGCCAGCCCCCAGTACCAGTTCTTATTGCTCATACATGACCACATTGTAGCATTTGCTTATGGGCCCCGTCCTACCTGCATTCCAACCCTATTGCCTTCTCACCTCTCAGAGCTCTGACTCCCTCATAGATACTGTCCGTTTTATTTCTGTTTGATTCATATGGATGTTTTGTCTGCACACATGCCCGTGCACCAGATGCATGCTTAGTGCCCACAGAGGCCAAAAGAGGGCATTGGATGCCCTGGAAGTGGTGGTTGTGAGCCCCCATGTGGGAGCCGGAAATTGAACCCAGGAACTCTGGAAGAGCAGCCAGTGCTGTTAACCATTGAGCTATCTCTCCAGCCCTGTATTGTGATTTTGAGAAACTATCTGAAATCCATCTCATACTCTGAATAATACTAAATAAGAGACTTGCTATTCATGATCAGTGGTAGCATATCCATGTCAACAGCTATACGGTATTTTTAAATACCTTATGGTTGCTGCACCTTCTTGAACAAATTACCCTCTCCATATCAGTAAGGTAGCACCAGAAACCTCCATTGGTACTGCCTACACACCCAAGCACAAAAACTCAAATTCTTGGCTTTGAATTCTAAAGTAGGCTCTTAAAATTTCTGCACAGACAATGGACTTCAAAGTAGAAACTTTTAGGTCACAATCATTCAGTTGTGTGAAAGAGAATGAATTTTTAAGTTCAGAAGCTTGGCTTTGAAAATCTTGAGTCAAAATCCCAATATAGAGTTTAGACCATAATTGTCAGACTCTGGAAGGATATAGAATGAGGTAAGTGATTTTGTGTAGCCAAGAGGAAATAAAATTTCTACTTCTTGGTAGGAAAAGACATGAAGGAACTTGGCCTCACAGACATAGTGTTTATCCCTTTGCGTTTTCCCAGTTAAGTCCCAAGAAAGATGTGGAAGAGGTACCTCTGCTCAGATCTGTGTATCAGAGCAGGGAAACCATCACCAAGCTTCCCAGAGTGGTGGTGGGGTGGTGCAATTGTGAAGTCCCAGTCTCCAACAGGGTTGTTTCTCAGGGTCTTATGCATGCTTGTGTGGCGTGGGAGAACCTCAAAATTCGCATGCTTCATTTTCTTCAAAAGCTGCAAGTTGGCCAGGCGGTGGTGGCGCATGCCTTTAATCCCAGCACTCGAGAGGCAGAGCCAGGCAGATCTCTGTGAGTTCGGGGCCAGCCTGGATGCAGGACAGGCACCAAAACTACACAGAGAAACCCTGTCTTTAATAAAAAAAAAAAAAAAGCTTTATTCAACCTTGGTCTCAACAATTCTCGCTCATATAAACCCTCCTCATTCTCGCTAATTGGACTCCCAGAGATCCACCCGGGGCCTAGTCATGGATCTCTGCATCCAGATCCCTCAGTAGTTGGATGAGGTTTCTAGCACAACAATTAGGGTGTTTGGCCATCCCATCACCAGAGTAGGTCAGTTCAGGCTGTCTCTCGACCTCTGCCAGCAGTCTGTTGTGTGGGTATCTTTGTGGATTTCTGTGGGCCTCTCTAGCACTTTGCTTCTTCCTATTCTCATGTGGTCTTTATTTACCATGGTCTCCTATTCCTTGTTCTCCCTCTCTGTTGTTGATCCAGCTGGGATCTCCCGCTCCCCCAAGCTCTCTTTCCCTCGACCCTTGCCCTTCACTACCCCCACTCAAAGCACAGGGACAAATAGCCAAATGAATGGAAACACATGAACTATGAACCAATGGCTGAGGGGTCCCCACTGGATCAGGCCCTCTGAATGGATGAGACAGTTGATTGGCTTGATCTGTTTGGGAGGCACCCAGGCAGTGGGACCAGATCTTGTGCTCATTGCATGAGTTGGCTGTTTGAAACCTGGGGCCTATGCAGGATTGTTTGGCTCGGCCTGGGAGGAGGGGACTAGACCTACCTGGACTGAGTCTACCAGGTTGACCTCAGTCTGTGGGGAAGGCTTTGCCCTGGAGGAGATGGGAATGGGGGGGGGTTGGGGGGAAGGTGAGGGGGACGGGAGGGGGGAGAACAAGGGAATCCGTGGCTGATATGTAGAACTGAATTGTATTGCAAAATAAATCAATAAAAAAAAAAAATAGCAAATCAAAGTAGCACCATCAGATGATTTGGAAACTTCACTTTGAAGCATTGTTGGGATTCAGAAAAGAATACCACAAAGTGGAAGTGTCCAAAACCAAGTTCTCCTCTGACCTCCTAACTTATGCACCTCTTAAACCACGGTGACTAGAATTTCTCTTCTCTGAGACAGGCCATGGAAACTAACTTGTTTTCCCCCAAATAAGCAGTGAAGTCTAAACATATTACCATAGCTCCCACTTCCTTTCTATCTTGGAGCTTCAAATAAATCCTCTGACCTATTTTATCTGATGATAAGTTATGGGAGCACTATTTCAGGAGTCCCACTCCACACCTACAAGGAAGGAATCCCACACAGAGGCCAGAAAGAATCTTAAAGTTCCTTAACTCCACCCTTTAGCTTAGATGATATTATTTTTATCCAGTTGTATTTCTACATGAATGTTCATACTTCACTGAACCTATGCAAAAAAAAAAAAAAAAAAAAAAAAAAGGTGTGATTCCCTAGGTTTTCAGGGTTTCTATCTGAAGACACTGGTGTCTGGTCAAACTGTGACCAAATGAGCTGCTGTGCTTTTCTTTTGTTAGCCTACCTTTTCAAAGAGGAGGGCTGGCCATGACTCCCATGATAAATCAGGACAAAAAGATCATGTTTGTCCTTGTCCCTACAGTTCAGGATCCAAAAGAACTTAGTGCAGATATTTGTATATCCTCATTCATGACATCATTATTCATAACAACCAAAATATGGAAACATACAAATGTCTGTTAACAGATAAGTAAGCAAAATGTTGAAATACTCATACAGTGGGCATTCAGCCATGAAAGGAAGAGAACTCTCATATATGCTATGACCTACAAAATGTATGAACCTGTAAAATGAAAACTATAAAAGTAAATGAAGTAAATGCAAAAGGATATATACTATATGATTCTATTCATACAAAACAGTTAGAATAATTAAATTTATAGAGAAAGAAAACACAATAGTGGTTACCAGGGACTTCAGGGGAAGGAAAATGGGGAGGTATTGTTTAATAGGTAACACTGAAATTTCAGTTTGGGATGATCAAAGCTTATAGAGGTGGATGGTAGTGATGGTTATACAACAATATAAATATGAACAATGTTATGAATTATATAGCAATTATAGACTAAAGTATGATTTAAAGGGACTTTTTTGGCAGATCTCTGTGAGTTCAAGGCCAACCTGGTCTACAGAGTGAGTTCCAGGACAGCCAGGGCTACACAGATAAACCCTATCTCAAAAAAAAAAAGAATCCATATAAACCAGACATGGTGGCATGAACCTTTAATCTCAGTACTCAGGAGGCAGAGGCAGGCAGATCTTTGTGACTTCAAGGCCAGCCTAGTCTACATAGCAAGTTCCAGGACAGCCAGGGCTACATAGAGAGACTCTGTCTCCAAAAAAAATGTTATATGACTACCACACTGAATCCCATGTAGATGTATACTTACTATGTATCATTTAAAATAAAATTTTTTAAAAAATTCAGACTATATCATTAAGTTTAACTATTCCCTGCAAAATAAACTCCCCTAACTTACTTGAGTTCTTTAAAATGGAGTTAAGACTATAACTCTAAATAATAAGAATAGCAAGTTGGCATTCAGTAAGTCATTGAAGTATCTTAAGATCTGTGCTCAGGTTCCAAGTGTAGTCCTTGGAGCTGGAGAGGTAGCTCATCAGCTAGAGCATTTGCTACTCTTGCAGAGGACTTGGTTTTGGTTCCCAGTGCCTACCTAGGTGGCTCACAGTCATCTGTAATTCCAGTTCCAGTGATCCGATGCCCTCTCTAGTCTCCATGGGCACCTACATGCTCCTGGTTCACAGATAGACACACAGGCACACATACATACACATAAATAAAAAATATTTTAAAAATGAAAAGCATAGCAGTAATATTGAACTACAAGCTTTATTATAAATTTTATAACATATATATAAAAGTTCATGAGTAGAAATAACTGTATTTTTTCATTAACTGATAGAAGAAGACAAACACCAGAAAATTTATCCACTATCAAGTAGGAAAAGCAAGAAAAATAGTGAGAAGGAAACACCATCAAGATAGTTGAACTGTTGAAATATTTCAATCACAAAATACATAAATGAGTTCAACTCACATATAAAGTGGCAGAAAAAAGTCAAATTAAGGTTTTTTTTTGTTTTTGTTTGTTTGTTTGTTTTTTAAATCTCGTCTTAGCCAGGCAGTGCATACCTTTCATCCCAGCACTCGGGAGGCAGAGCCAGGCGGATCTCCGTGAGTTCAAGGCCAGCCTGGTCTACAAAGCAAGATCCAGGACAGGCACCAAAACTACACAGAAAAACCCTGTCTTGAAAACAAACAAAAAAAAATCTAGTCTTATGTGTGTTGTGTGATGTTTTGATCACATTGACAATAAAGTTTGTGTCAGAGGGCTGAGCTAGCCACTAGCTGACCAAAATTAATCGTTGAGGTCTTAGACTGAGGACTGATAGGAGACAGGAAGTAGGAAGGAGGGCTGATCTCAAGCCTTTTGGATGGAGGAACAAGAGAAATAGGTCGTCACTGGTTGCATCTCTGCCACTTCTCTGATCATTCAGGTTCTTACAATTTATAGATTAATAGAAATGGGTGAAATTATAAGAGCTAGCTAGCAAGAACCTGCCATAGGCCATGCAATTGGTAATTAGTATTAAGCTTCTGAGTGATTATTTTATAAGCGACTGTGGGACCTTGGGACTGGGCAAGACTGGAGAAACCTTACAACTACACCCAATATCTAAGTCCCAAGTTTTTATTGATAAAGAATAATTAGATAAACACATCATATGTATCTGAGAGGCAAGTCTAAAAAGAGCAGAACTGCCCACAATGGTAAGAAGTTAGTAGGTGAGATAAGACAGGCCCTGTTAATCCCACCAGACGAGAACAAGATCACTACCACATTTTTTAGCCAAATTTGAAGCAAGCTTTATTAAATACTGTCCAGGATGATGGACACAGGCCAAATTCATATCTGGGAATCCTGGAGAATGGCCATGAATTATGTTAGTCTGGTTCTTATAGAGGTAAAACCCACAAAGCTACATGCTTCCTGACTTCGTCCAGTTAGGGGCAAACAAACATCCTGACATACTTCCTGCCTACATATCTCCCACTTACATGTGATCAAACACATCCTGTGCAGTTAGGGTACCCAAGCTTATTTACAGAAGTAAAAACACATAGTTTGTTTTCTTACATGAACAGTATCCCCCAGAACTCCAGGAAGCTATCTGTTCTTGGGCAAGTGGGGCCTACAGTTAGAGGTGTTTTTTGTTTTATATATCTCTTAAGCACAGTAATTAAAACTTAGAACATAATTTTAGCCCTCATAGCCACTGAAATACTAACCCAATAACATCTGATACAGTAATATTAACAAAAGTCACTCAAAGCAATCAACTAAAATATGATATTTTAATTGAAGATACTTTAAGAACTTACATGTCATTGACATGATGGCCATGCCCTTGGCCATGGTAAGGCAAGCAACTGTCTTAGGGAAAGAACCAAACATAGTTCGGTTCAAAGATTGTCATTCAGTTGCAAGCAGAGTGCATATGTTAACAGAGAGTGTTAAAACAGATGGTAGATGAATGAAACAATAAGTAAAAAGGAAAGGACATGACTGCTCCTAGGTATAGTGGAGGAGAAAGTTTACTGTAGATAAAAGGGGAGAGCATAGCCAGAGGCAGAGACATCTGGGACAGTCCAGAGTAGACATGACTAGGCTGAGCTGGGTCATGTAAAAAGAGGGGGAAGGGAAGAGAAAAGGAAGAAAGAGGAATCAGGTGCAGCAGCCAGGAGGCCAAAGGTACAAAAAGGATGGTGTGGTGGTTTGGAAGAAAATGGCCCTCAAAGGGAGTGGCACTATTAGGAGGTGTGGCTTTGTTGGAATGGGTGTGGCCTTGTTGGAGGAAGTGTGTCACTGTGGAGGTGGGCTTTAAGGTCTCATATATGCTCAAGCCACACCCAGTGTCTCAGATCACTTCCTGTTGCTTGCAAAAAAGATGTAGGACACTCGGCTACTGCTCCAGCACTATGTCTGGCTGCACACCACCATATTGTACCATGATGATAATGAACTAAACCTCTGAAAATATAAGCCACCCCAATTAAATGTTTTTCCTTTGCCATGGTCATGGTGTCTCTTCACAGCAATAGAAACCCTGACTAAGACAGGTGGGTAACCAAAATGTCTAGATTATATAGGGAAGCGCCTCTGGGGAAAGGCCAACTCAGCCCCTAGGCTGGAGAGTTCAGGGGAGAGGGTGGAGTTTTCCAGCCATACCCTATAACAGGTAGGGACTGAGGGATGCTGGGAGAACCTGGAAGCCAGGTCCACTTTGATATATTAAATAGGCATCTCAGCTGTTTGTCCTGGGTTTGAAACTTAACAATAGAAGGGAGAAGACACTGCAGGGAATTACTGTGAATATAAGTGGAAGTCAATAGGCATGTCTAAAATTGATAAGTAAAAAAGAGGCATGGGGAATCATCATCACAGAGGCTTCCTTCAGCAGCTGATGGGAGCAGATGCAGAGACCCACAGCCAAACATTAGATGGAGCTGGGGGAACCCCAGAGAAGAGAGGGAGGAAGTATTGTAGGAGCTAGAGGGATCAAGGACACAAGAATGCTGCCTACAAAATCAACCAAGCAGGACTCATAGGGGCTCACAGAGACTGAAGGGGAAATCATGGAGCCTGTATGGGTCTGAGGTAGGTCCTCTGCATATAGGCCATGACTGTGTAGCTTGGTGGTTTGTTTGTTTGTTTGGTTTTGGTTTTTCAAGACAAGGTTTTTCTGTGTAACAGTCCTGGCTGTCCTGGAACTCAATTTGTAGACCAGGCTGACCTCAAACTCACAGAGATCCACCTGCCTCTGCCTCCCAAGTACTGGGATTAAAAGCATGTGCCACTACTGCCCAGCTAGGTGGTTGTTCTTGTGGGACGAACTGTGAGAGTGAGGGTGTCTCTGACTCTTTTGTCTGCTCTTGGGGCCCTTTTCTTCCCACTGGGTTGCCTCGTCCAGCCTTGATATAAGGTTTTGTTCCTAGTCTTATTGCATCATATGCTGTGTTCAGTTGATATCCCTGGGAGGCCTGCTCTTTTCTGAAGAGAAACAGAAGAGCAGTGGATATTGGGGAGAGGGGGAGGGAGAGGAGAAGTAGGAGGAGGGAGGAAGGGGAAACTACAGGGATGTATTATATGAGAGAAGAATAAATAAAAAGGGAAAAAAGCGGCATGAGACTGTACATTAGCATGACAAAGACCACAATAGAAATACTGAACTCCTACAACAACAGGCTTCCTTGGAGAACCAAACTAGTATGATGTAGGGAGGTAGTGGTAATCATCATATGCAGAATAATTTAATTTGCATATTTATGACTATTTCAATGAAAACAATTAACATAAAACTTAAATAAAGCATCAATGCTACAGAAGACTCTTACTCTTTGGGCCTGGACTGCGTTACATTTTCCCATTAGGAAGATCATGGGCAGCCGGAAGAAACTGTCAACGGCATCAGCAGGAACCACTGGATGTGTACGGCTTGAAGGAGCTACATGTCCATGGAGTTTCTGTGACTTAAAAATTTTTTTTTCTTTAGCTTTGACACTGGAATGTTGGCCCCAGATGTTCACCGCTGACTCGGCAGTGAATGGATTGGGAACCTTCCTCTCCTGCTTGGTGCGTCCACATTTCAGTTTCCCTGCTAGAGAGCAGCAGTGAGCACTTGGTAGGATTTATTCTTGAACTTGAAGAAGCCTGACCAGAAAACAGGTAAGGTGACCCACCAAGATTTTAAGAAGTGTTTTCACTGGTCAGCTAGGACCCTGCTCTTTCTTCCCTTCAGATAGTTTCCCAGAAAGAGTAAACATGAGCTGGGAGGAAGCCGAGAGACAGAGCCTTCAGGGAGATTCGATTATCTCTATGTACTTTGGTACTTGCAAATTTGAGATATGGGCTTATTTTTTTTTTATTTGAAAAGTCCATGGAGAACTACCTGCTTTAGCCCCTGAGTCAGAAATTGATGGATCACTAGTGTTTAAGGTTCTTTTATTTAAAGATTTTTTTAATTGAAAAAAAAATAGCTTTCATACAATATATTCTGATCACATTTACCCTCTGCCAATTCCTCCCAGATCCTCCCCACCCACCCAACTCCATGTCCTTCTCTCTCTTTAGAAAACAAACAAAGCCGAGCGGTGTTGGCGCACGCCTTTAATCCCAGCACTCGGGAGGCAGAGGCAGGTGGATCTCTGTGAGTTTGAGGCCAGCTTGGGCTACACAGAGAAACCCTGTCTAGAAAAACAAAAAACAAAAAAAAAAGAAAACAAACAAAACAGAATAGAGAAAAAAAAACACAAGAAACACACAAAAGAAAACAATACCCATGAAAAATCAGAAACCATAACATATAAAAAAAAAAGACCAGTAAGACAAAAAATGCCCAAACAAAGTAATATGAGACAAAAAGTCTACAAAAACACCATTGAGTTCATTTTGTGATGGCCATCTGCTGCAGGACTTGGGGCCTGCCCTTAAATGTGGTCAGTATACCCAGTTGTTGTGGAATAATCTTTTTGTACACTGTGAATATATGTCATTTTGATTGGGTTAATAAAAAACTGAACAGCCAATAGTTAGGCAGGATTTTCACGCACACAGGATGCTGGGAAGAAGGAAGAGAGAGTCACCAGCCAGATGGAGAGGAAGCAGCATGGGCAGTACAGAGTAAAGGTCATAAAGCCACAAGACAAAAAGTAGATTGATTTAAAAAAAAGAGTTAATTTAAGTTGTAAGAGCTGGTTAGTAACAAGCCTAAGCTATCAGCTGAGCCTTTATAATTAATAAGTCTCCATGTGGCTATTTGGGAGCTGTGAGGAGGGACAGGAAAATCCACTTATACCCAGTGAGACTATTGGAGAAAATAATTTTTTTCCTTTGCTAGTGGATGTCAATTGTAGATAAGGATTTTTTGTTTGTTTGCTTTTTGGTTTTTTGAGGCAAGGTTTCTCTGTGTAACCCTGGCTATCCTGGAACTCACTCTGTAGACCAGGCTGGCCTTGAACTCAGAGAATGGCCTACTTCTGCTTAGTGTTGAGATTAAAGGCATATGCCACCACCACCCTGCTGCCGATTTTAAAGATGAGTAGGATTTTCAGAGCCTAACTCAAAGATATCATTGAAAAATATACGGGACGGAATCCAGCACATATTTGCTGATGGTGGTGGCATTGATCATGACGACAGTGACGACGAAGTGAGTAAGCCTGTTCTGTCACTCACCAACAAAAGCACTGAAGTCTTGTGGAGGTCACACCCTGATTTCCACACAATGGCATGTGAACAATGCCACTGCCAACTTCCACGAAGGCTAGGCACCATCTTTCATGTGGCTTTTACTTGCCAGCCTCTTTCAGACTCCCCAAGGTGGTTATGCAGAGACCCTATCTTCAGATGTGGTGGTCCAATCCTGTTTTCTCCACTTGGTCTTGGGTGCTGTGGTTGAACAACCCGTGTATTTGGGAGGAGCCTACATCTCCGGAAGCTATAAATGCTCACCAGTCAAGCAAAGCATCATGTGCTGAAAACCTGTTATTAAATGATGTGCTCTTATCTCTCAGATGCCGAACACATCCTCTGAAGCATTTCCTGGTGATTGCAGACCTGCAGTTGAGGACTGACGCATAAGAATCAATGGCATTGAGACACACCATTTAGCTAATTAATTCTGTGTCACCTTTGTAAATGCTGCCCTACTTCATTACACAGACACAGTCTTCATCACGAAAGGCTCTCCATCCCTGCTCCACCTTCCCCTCCTCCTCTTTCTTCTTCCATTTATCCTCCCCTTACTTGTCAGATACCCTTTAAAAGCTCTGTGGGCCAGACACTGCTCCAACAGGAGGTCAAGAATCCTGTGCCAGTTTTAAACTTAGGAAAGGCTCCAACATCAGGCCACAAGGTGAGTTTTTGTCAGACTCTGCCACAGGAGCAAGTGGAACAAATGCTAATTCAAACTGAGTAATGCCTGTCAGAGTTGCATCTGCTTGAGTAACTACATCTCCTGCACCTGACTGAGTTGGTCGATGGGTTTCTATGGGGAACTTCAGCATGGCAGATGGAAATGGTCCCCTAGTTTACCTGTGCTCTTTGACAGAACACTAGTAAGAGTCACTGCTTAGTAGAGTTGTACAAGATGGACCACACAAAGGGATGAGCCGCAAAGATCTAGAACATATGCTACCATGAGGCTACAGCCCTAGGGGATAGAAACCATCTTCTCATTCCCCCAAAGGCACTTTCTATTCCAGGAAGCATAACCTTGTTCTCTGATGATAGTACTTTGGGAAGCAGATCTGGGCATTTACAAAAGCATAGTGGAAACACGCTGTGAAGGGTCGAAGAAAGGCAGAGGGTAGACATGGCCACCAATGCTAGGTGGAAACAAATCATGTCAAGGCATCAGGGTTTTGCTGATGTGTTTGATCACTTTTGAGGATCCTACAGTATTTCTTTTTTGTTTGTGTTTGAGACAGGGTTTCTCTGTAACTGCCCTGACTTTCCTGGAACTCACTTTGTAGACCAGGCTGGTCTCGAACTCACAGAAATCTGCCTGCCTCTGCCTCCTTAGTGCTAGGATTAAAGGCCTGAGCCACCACACCTGGCCCTGCAGCATTTCTAATGAGGATTCAGACTTCATAATGAGACTTCTAGGTTTTCTTTCCAAAGTCACTTCTCACATTTGATTTTTATCCTACAAATATCAAATATCTCACACATGTAAATATGTGTTCTTCATGTTCATCCTTCATGTGGATGTTTAGAGAATGTTTAGAAAAATCTCAAGAAAGATACAGCTGGAGCAAGACACTAACCACTTAAGGAGGTGAGGCACAGAAATGCTGATTTCCCAAAGTTGTCATCTGCAAAACCTCCTGGAGAAAAAGGCCCAGGTGCCAGGCTTGATTTTGGTATTAACATGCCCTGCTCCAAATAAATCTTCACATCTCTGGACTTCATTCTCTTGAACTGCACAAACCGAGGGCTGAGGCTGTCTATGGGGCAGGATTATACCCACTTGGTTTCCAGAGATTGAAAGCACGTAATCTGCATCTAGAAGGAAATTACAGTTGGAAGGATCATGGCTGAGCCAACCAGGGTGGAGCACCACGAGCCACTCTGTTTCATTATTGCTAAGTTTATCAACGATATTGTTGGCCTTGGCATACCAAGCATGACTGTACTTTGTGATAGCCTCTCCTTATGCTCATCAATCCTTTATGGAAGCTGCCATCCCTCCCACTTATATATGAGTATGCAGGATGCCAGAGTAAAGAAACAAAAACCAAACTGGGGTTTTGAAGTCCTGGTCCCACCCCCTTCCTAGTAATTAGGCTGTTCTCGGTTTCCTAATCTGTGAAGAGGCGATCACAGCACTCAGAGGAGCGCTTATGTCATAGAGTTGAGGATTAATTGAGATTCTGTCTGAAAGGCACATAGTGGCTGAGCTGGCTGATCATGTTGGTTCCCCTTTCTTTCCTCCTGCCCCCTCCCTTGCCTGCTCATAGTATGCCAGTGTGTGCCTATGGCAATAGAAATGACCACATTTATACACTGGGATGGATGACTGGCTAAGGACACAAATGCAGGCATGACACAAGTGTGAACGTAGCTGACTGGCTTGAAACATCTGACATTTTTCATTATGGGTTTCATCTCATGATTTCATTAGAATGAAAAAAAAAAAAGGTTTCTTCCTCTCTCAAGTGGTGGGGGCCTCCAGCTATACTGGCTTTGATAATCCTCCATGAGTTTACAGGGAAGAGATTAGTATCCAATGGAACCGCTCAAAGGGCATTAAGAAGTCATACGGTTTCAACCTCAGTACTCTCTGACAGGTTGACTATCTCCCCAAGTCTCAACTACATTGTTTCATCTGTGGCAAGCTTTCTTTCACTGAAATACAATCTGCAGCGAGTAGAAACTGCCCTAGCTGTATAAAACAAGGGTGTCAGCATAATACACTTTAAGAGCAAGGCCCGCAAACTCAGGCTGGCTCTGCTGCTCACTAGTCTTGTGATAGTAAACTAATGTCTCAGTTTCCTCATTCTGAAAAAAATGGCACCAACTTGGTGAGTTGGTTGTGAAGATTAAAGGACTATATACAGTTAACTACAGTAGAACAGGATAGATAGAGAGGAGCCAGTACCCAAAACAAGAATCGCTCATCTCTGAGGTCTATCTAGCTATTGATCCTAAAAAGCTTGGCATCCAGTATAAGCAGAAGGTGGAAGATAGACTAGTCAGTGTTGAAGTGGTGTGGTCATTCTGACTACTAGTCTGCCTCATCACCTCATAAGGCCCAGGCCTGTCTTCCTACTGGATGGGTACCAGAGCAAGATCAGAAAGGTCGTCAGCACCTCATCGTCAGCCATGTTTGCCCTCTTGGCTGGATGGCCATGACTCAGTCTTCCCCTGTAACCTCTAAACCACAGCCTTTGCCTCAGTCTGCTGATGTAAGTAGTGTACAAGTTGAATCAGTGTTGAATGAGATCTTCCAGAATTTGAAGTGCCTAGCTGAGAGAATGTCTTAGAGGAAAATGTAGAAGAACTGCCCTAGCCCTGGCCCAATGCATAAATCCTATACTCTAAATTTAAGAACACAGGTGGCTTTTGCTTTAGATGAACTTTACAACAAAGGAAAGCAGAAACATTTGAGTAGAGTGATTTTGTGCTAGAGATGAGTGGCAGTCACTTATTACTCCTTTTCTTTTTCTTTTTTTTTTTCCTTTTTGGTTTTTTGAGACAAAGTTTCTCTGTATAAAAGCTCTGGCTGACCTGAAACTCTTTTGTAGACCAAGTTGGTCTGGAACTCACAGAGAAGAGATCCACCTGCCTCTGCCTCCCGAGTGCTGGGATTAAAGGCGTGTGCCATCATGCCCAGCTGACTTATTACTCCTTAAAATTATCTATTTTCTCTGTGTGATATAAAAAGAAAGCATTCTGACCAAAAAAAAAAGGTAGGGTAGAGCACAAAAGAAATGAAAAGTTTGACATAACTGCTTTAAGAAGCAACAGACAGAAATGGAGAAGTGCCTGCGTAACGCTCATGTCTTTTAAGAAGTCCCAAGAACACACTCTTGGGACTGAGTACCTGAGTCCTCAGAGAGGACAGCAGAGGAGTCCTCTGGATTTGGGGTTACTCTGTCACGCTCAAAGAAAAAGGAAAGGAGAAATCAAGAACCAGGGTGAGTTAGGATTCCTGAAGCTTTGTGGCCGTCAAAGCTTGCAGTCACTGCCCAGTCCTGTTCTTTTCCGACTTGCTGGACCAGCTGAGGTTTTTTACAAAGTCTGAAGTCAGGGGATTATGTAACCTTTCCAGAACCTAGGAGGATATCTAAAGGGCACCACACTGCAGTGACTCAGGCAATCTGAAGACCAAAGGATGCCATTCAGTTTTTGCACTCGAAGATGTTAATTTTTGGAATTAAAGAGAGAGAGACAGAGACAGAGAATAAAGGGTTAAGGAAAGACCTGATAGAGTAGGAAAAATTCCCTGAAGTAAGTACTGCACACACTCCCACACCTAAGGCTAGCTTCTTGCTTTCCCTTCACTTTTCTTCTGAGATACCCAGGCCATGAAACCAGAGCTCTTACAGCTTCAGCCTTGTCTTCCTGCACAACTGACAGACAGTCTTTCCTGAGGACACTTCTTTCCCTACTAACCCTTCCATAGTCCACCTACTACAGATGCATAAAAAAGGTATTCATTCTTTCAGTATCCCGATTCCTTTCGTAAACCACTGGTCCTATGCCTGCAAGTTCTTTCCCTTCTTCTTCTGGAGCTGCAGGCCACAGGGTCCTATTTCAGGCTGCTGCTCCCTCCTTTGATGACATCTACTCTCTTAGTGGCCCCTCCCCAATGTCCTTCAGTTCCTGATTCACCTCTAACCTCATTGTCTAGCCAGGAGCTATGTCAGTGTCCAGGTGGATGACCTGTCTGATGACTCCTAGACCTCAGCCCTATGGCCTCCACCTCCAGAAGTTTAAGTCGTGGTCTCCTATTGTCTACCTTCAGCCTTCCATGTCTCCCACTCATTTCTCCTTCTAAACCCAACTGTTTGTCTTGACATTTTTCAACATTTGGGTTTTGTTTTGTTTTTCATTTTCTTCCACTTTACTTGTCTCTCCCTGATCCAGCCAGCTCTTCATACCAATTACAGAATGGGCAAAACACTATCCATTCTTTTTGATCCTTAGCCCTTTATCTAGTCCATTTGGAAACACATCTGGGCCTTCATAGCATACATCCCTGGCCAGTCTCTCTCCTGATGCCCCGGCACGGTAGCTATCAAAAACATTTCTGTCTTCTTCCAGTGTCAGCCTTCAGTGCCTTATCCTAATTCCTATTACAAAATGGCTTCACTTGGTAACTTACAGGGGAAGTAAAAAAGTATTAAAGGTCCTAAGTCTCTAGGCTGCATCTAGAGTGATATACAAAATTATATTAATACATTCAAATCCTTTCCTCCTTCCTGGTCAAAGACTTATCTAAAGCCTCTGTCCTCTGAGTATTATTGTCCTTGCCTATGTCCTTCCTCCTGGGCCCGATGGCATTAACTCATTTATTTCTTTTATCATTGATTTCTCTCTTTACTGGTGTCTCAGGAGCATGCAAGGTAACTTCCTGCTCACAAGGCCTTTCCTGCACCTGGGAAGTATAATCTTGGGGCCTTTTCTTCAGGAGCACCACTGACAAAAGAAAGCCAGAACGAGGGGAAATGGTTCTGAGAGATAATAATTAGAAAGTCGGACTTGGCTATTTTAATACACGGGTTCCGGGGCTACACCTGCGGAACTGCCAAGAAGAAGGTACCTGTTTCAGGAGCACGTCCATCTTGATATCCAGTTGCCTTCTGATATATCAAAGGTAGGTAACCAGGCATCATCTAGAGCTGGGTTATCACTAGATGTTCTTTCCCCTGAGTTTTTCTACAAAGGAGACTTATATTTTGAACATATAAACATATTATTTTACAGTCATTCCTGTAACACTGAAACCAAATATATTATGATGCTGAACCTAGAATTAAGAAAAAAACAATCTCTGGTCTTATGCTTGACGGTGTCAATTGGTTTCTTCTCAGGAATGTTTATATTTGTCATGGAGGTGACACTATAAAGTGTAACCACAGTTGGATTGTAAAAGGCTTTCTAAACTCTTGTTAGGGAATGACTTTGCCATTTCTCCACAGTCAAGTGACCTGTTCCACAGCTGCTTCCCTCCCCCTGAGAGGCACCTTATCACAGAATGATGCCATTTTTACCACAGGGAGAGCTGGAAACTGGCAACCTCTGGGGTGGTGTGCCTCTGATCTCTGGGTAAAAGGCTTCTGGGTCTTTTCTTATGTTCTTAGTTCCCTCTGATAAAGTTGAATCTTGTTTCTTGGATGAATGATCATCTGATAAGGCACAATAGCTTCATTACACAGTCTTAAATCATCTTACATTGCTTTAAAGTGCCATAGTCAACACAGTTTTTTCATAGTACACTTTGGTAGCTGGGTGCGATGGTGCACACCTTTAGTCCCAGCACTCGGAGAGGCAAAGTCAGTCAGATCTTTGTGAGTTTGAAGCCACTCTGGTCTACAAAGGAGTACTAGGACATCGAAACCCTGTCTTGAAAAACCAAAGAGAGAGAGAGAGAGAGAGAGAGAGAGAAAGAATATACTTTGGTCATGAATATTATTGCAAAATATGCATGAACATTTATCAGAACGTTGGAAGGTTTTCTTGAATTAATAAGGTGGCACTCTCCAGTGCAAACATCTCCAGTGCCATTTTGTTGGTTATGTATCTTCTCCTTGAATCATAGGTCATAAAGAGCTTATGGAGATGGAAACCTATAACTGAAAAGATTGACTAGCTAATAACCTATTCCCATCTCCTTCCCTTTCTTCTCTCCTTCCGTTTCCTCCTGTCCACACAAACCCTTCCTAGGTACCCGCAGTGTACAGAATAAGTAACAAGAACTAACTTCAGCCCCTGGCTCTGCCTACTACAGAAATGTTTAGGCATTCTGGAGCCAGGAACCGGGTACACCCCGCACCTTCTTTCTTTAGCTCCAACTGAGTTCTCCAGAGTGGGGATACTTAACTCAGTCTTTCAACCCTGAGTAATTAGCCAAGCAGGGGAGGACAAATAAGCATTCAAACGGTAGAAACAGTCCCAGGACACTGTTTGCAATGGAGAGCACTCGCTAAACTGCTCATAAACTGCACAGTGGGAAGACACTGTATGAAAACAGACACAGAGAGCGACGCGCTCTCTGCCCGAAAACATTCGAGTGAAATGATATTATCTCTTAATTTTAAACATCTTAGAATCCTCCAAAGCCTGAGAAGACAAAAAATCTTAATCTATATCATTCAATCAAAAGCACAGTAGTGCCAGATTCAGGGAAAAGGAAAAACTCCAAGGAAATTGTTTATCTGTAGGACTTTTAGCAGTTACTTTTGTGATTTGCTGAGGGGAATTGTTACTTACTTATTTATTTATCTATTTGTTTTGTTTTGTTTTTGTTTTTCGAGACAGGGTTTCTCCATGTAGTTTTGGTGCCTGTCCTGGATCTTGCTCTGTAGACCAGGCTGGCCTCGAACTCACAGAGATCCGCCTGCCTCTGCCTCCCGAGTGCTGGGATTAAAGGCGTGCGCCACCACCACCTGGCGGGGAATTGTTATTAATAGAACAATCAAGAGAATGCTGCTTTTCCTGGGAGCATTTCATTCAAACACGAAGTTATTTCCATGTTTTCCCCCATAGGAGAGGAAGCGAGGCCAGTTGTGTCAAGCAGACGCCAAGCCTCAGAGCTCCGCTTCAGCTCAGCCAAGCCTCAGGGAAGCTGGTTTTCATCTGATGTGGCCCCTCAGGCCATTTATTTTTGTCACAAAAAGACTCTTTAAGGCCTGGCTGTTAGCCTCATTTTACATTCAGGGACGGGAAGTGATAAATCTTAAAACAAGGTCACATGACTTTCAGAACACATGCCAAAACCAGTCTTTCTCCATCTCTTTTGATCTCTGAACTTCTTTTCATCTTCCTCCCTCTGCCCATCTTTGTGTGTGTCTCTGTGTGTGTGCTCCTATTCTTAACTTACTGTGTCTTATGACTCCTGGAGCAGTTGAATGTTTTTGTTGGTCATATTCCAGTGTATAACATATACCCTAAAACCAACTTCAAACAATTCTCCAGGTTTTTCACTTCACAAGAAACATTATGACTTCCTTTTCTGATTTCTCACATATTCCTATACTTGCCAGAGCCATACCTGGAATGATGGAATTACTATGTCATCTGGCTGCAAGTGTCTTGTGGAGATTCCGGTCTGTCACAGGCCCTGCCCTGTTTGGTATTTTTTAATAGGAATGTATATGAAACCACAGGTAGCAGAATTACCAAATCTCCAGGTGACTCAAAGCCAGTAAAGATACCTGACATGACAGAGTCAGTTTTCAAGATGATTTAAACTGGAGAGATGCTGCCATGAAACCAAAATTCCTGCGCAGACAGAAAGGTGTCTGACTTAAAGAGAACCTGAGGAAACTCAATTTCTGTATGTGCTGCCAGGGTGGTGGCTTTTTAATAATTAGCTTAATATAAGTCCTCAGAGCAAGAAGCAGCTGCTGAAGATGTTTGCAATGTACATCTGGCTTCTCCGTGGGTTCTGGGGTTTCAAACTCAGGTCCTCACACATCACTGCCCAGTGGGGTCGACAGGAGCCTGGCGCTTAAGCAGATGCAGATTCAGGCCCCAAACAAGCTGTCCGGTCACAAGATCAACCTAGCTGTGGGCAATGACGGAGGCCCGAGATGAGGAATGGTCCTGCCACACCAACTCCAGTGTCGTCCGTGTGACATAAACAATTATGTCAATAATAGCGGACAGGAGATAACGTGTCCCACGGGACTAAGCTCCCTGGAGGTCCCTGGCAGAGTGCCCGTGTTATGCCTCCTTCTTGGAGGAGACGTGCTTCACAGATCATGAGCTCTCTGGGCTATGGGTTCTGTATAACTGCTTTTCTGATATTGTTCTAATTAATCTATAAAACACAGCCAAAATTAATGGATGCTTGCCTTGTGAACTGTGGAGGAAAGGGGAAGCTGGACATGGACCTTATTTAGATATAGCAGAATGAGCTATTCCTTTAAGACCCCAAGCCACTAGATAAAGAAAGTATAATAGTTCAGGCACTTCTAGGGAATGAACACTCACCCACTAGGAATCCTTTAGGAATCCCAACTAAAGTGATTTGTGGCAGAAAACGTTATCTCATAGGAGGCAGATGGTGGGCCCCTCTGTTGAGGAAGTTCAGCATGGGAAACTTAAGGACTACAACAGAACCCCTTCCCCTTACAGGCATAAAAAGTACAAGAGTCCATATTCCAGCAGATAAAAAGGTTTTATATTAAAACAGATATGTGATAAAAGAACTAAAGAAAGACTTAGGGAGGATCTGCAGCATCCAAATTGGCTAAGTGGGTCATGAGAACCAGAAAAGTAAAAATGAATAATAAACTAGCGAGCGGCTGAGATAAAGATGAAGGACACAGCTGCAAGAAGCCTACACAAGTCTAGGGACTGTACTAAGTTTAAAAACACAGACTGCTCTTTGGGTCATCAAGTTCTTGTGGGTGAAGGGATATGTCTAGCACCGATTAATAACTGTGTACTTGCTGTTTTTTAAAGATGATGTAATTGAATTATTGCCAAGCTCTTGTTGCTCCTTGTATGACTTGATAGTTTTCTTTTCTGTATATAAACTACTGATTTGCAGAAGTAAAATTGCAGCAGATTAAACCACTTCTGAGTGTGTTGTCTGTCTGTCATTCGCTGAATCCTTGCCTTCCTGACTACCCAAGCTCTGGTCCCCCTACGGTCGTGGTACCCCTGATGGGCCAGTCCGTGGCAGGTCCACTTTCAAGATTGGACCTCCTTGAAGGACCGCTGGGTCCTGTGATGCCACTGAACATCATGGGTGGGTCAGTGAACCTGATATGCCTGGGGTCTGGTTTGATGTTTGAGGACTGTGTTATCACCTGACAACCTGAGGGCGTTCAGGGCCTGCACTGTGGCCTGAATCCATGTTAATGTCCATGGGCCTTGCTGCTGCCCGGGACCATACTGATGTGAGTGGCCTTCTCTGCCACCTGAGACTGTGGTGGTGTCTGGATTCAGGCTGCCACCAAAGGCCATGTCTGGGTCCAAGGCCCTGCTACAGCCAGGGTCTGAATTGATGTACGTAGCCTGTGTTACTACGGAAGGCCAAGCGGAGGTCCCTGGCCTCCACTGCTACCTGAAATCATGTTGATGTTGGTGGTCCGTGCTGCCAACTGGGGCCAGCCTGATCTGAGTGGCCTGCACTGCCACCTGAGGCCGTGGTGATGTCCCAGTCTGCTAGGTCTGTGTTCTTACTGTGGCTGGGTCTGTGTTGATGTCTGTGGCCTGTGTTGCATGTCCGTGGTCTGTGCTGTGACCTGAAGCCATGTTGATGTCATTGATCCCAGCTGCATTGGAGAGCCTTGTTGCGGTCCTGGGGCCCTACTGCAACCAGGAGCCCAGTTTGTGGTCTGTGCTGACACCAGAAACCATGTGCATGGAAGCCCATGATTCACACTCCCTTGGCCCATAAAGAGCAAATAAGCAACTTTGGCGGTGATGTCCATGACTGCAGATGCACAGTTAAGAAAGAGGGGTATGGAAGACTTCTGCGACAACCCCTACCTCCATTCCACCCCACCCTACTCCGCAAAAATAGTAACCTCTTAAGCAGGAAGCTATCGAAGAGCACTCTTAAAAACTGTGACAGGATGCTGAAGTGCCACTCTCCACTATAAATGGCTTCCAGTAGGGGTGTGGGAGGGGAAGAACTCAGTCCTATTTTGGGGGCAGGCCATTGAGAGTTTGATCATACTGCAGTGAGTATATAGATAACATGAATCAGACTTTTTTCTTTCTGGGGATGGGTCACAAGGGTAGGGGAGGGACAGGGAAGGACTAGGAGGTAAATGTGATAGGGGTGTATGATGTGAAATCCCCAAAGAATCAATAAAAATATTACGTTGGGGGACAATTTTGTGGACAAACAATTTTCAGATAATGTTTTAAAGCATATGTTACAAATATTCTGTGGTGCATATTTATACTAAAAATTATTTGCCTAGTTAAAATTCAGCGTGAATTTCGAATGAATGTGTTTTATCTTGGAAACCGAGCATTATATAGGGACCCCAAAGACCCAGGAGGTGCCTACCTTATAACCTTATTGGCATCCTTTCCGTTTCCTCTGAGACCAAACCCCTTGTGGCTTCACCTCATGCCAAATCCTGCACTCTTGCTGTTACTGGCCCCTCTCTAGTTTCCCTTCTAACAACACAGCAGGATGACTGGCAGACCCTGAGTTTGTGGAACAACTGTGTTTCTTCCCCAATTCACATTGCCAGTCCTCCCCATTTACTCAATTTCTTTTTCCTAATTCTAATCCTGGTTCAAGTCAGTTTGGTTGACAACCATGGCGTGGTGGCTAATAAATCTGCAACACAGATGATGTCTTTTCCTCCCCCATTATATCCCCAGTAGCTCCCACAGTGGATCGCATTCAGTATAGTTCAATAAATAGTTGCTGAATCGAATGAAGTAATCAAAGACTAAATACCCTGTAGTCTGTCTGTTGGGGTTGATGAATCAGAGAGTTCTATTTGGTTCCACAGGAAAGTAATAAAAGGCCTAGGGCTATTAACATCAATACTCAAGGAAAATCATTTTTATGCATGTGTGTGTAAATGTTTATATGTAGTGGATGGGTTACATGTGTGTGAAATGTATGGAGACTAGAGGATAAGCTCAGGTGTCATCTTCAGAACGCCACCCAACTCCTATGAAACAGGGCCTCTCATCGGCCTGGAGCTCACCAATTGGGCAGATGACTGCGCCCCAGGAATCCTGCTGTCTCTGCCTTCCCAGCTCTGTAACTATGGCAGATGTTCCTACTACATCTGGCATTTCATGTGGCTTCTGGCCATCCAAATAAGTTCCTCACTAAGCCATCCCTCTAGCTCCCTGGGTGGTTGGTTGTCTGGTTGTTTGTTTTAAGGAAATTCATTTTGATTGAATGGACTGGGGACAGTGAGACTTCACTATTAGATTGTTCCTAAGTTAGAAATCAAGGAAATGTGTGGCTATGACTTGCTTCTACTTTCACAATGCATATGTCACTGAGACCTACTCTTCTGAAGCCTGCAATGTGTAATCGAGGTGTGTACATATCGATGATGTGCTAACTACCCCTGTTTCAGACCTGACAGAGCACAAAATCAAAGAAATCGTTCCTGTTTGTGTAAAGTAAAAGGTCTTGATTTTCTAGTTCATCTTTGCTTGATATGTTTCTCTGTCTGTGTATGGCCAAGCTTTCCTTGACCTTTTCAGAAGGAACATGATATGGCAATTTAAAATGTATGGTGACTGGGAGGAAAATGTTATGTGTTACCCCAAAAAATGTAGTTATAGTGGAGCCCAAGCCAGTTCTTTCATGCAGGAAGACTTGTAGGTGACTCCCCAAATAACCCTGGGATTCTCTTATACACACCATTCTTTCAGTATTGTTTTACATGAAGGGAAGTGACATGTTGCATTTTTATGCATATTAGAGCAATGCATGTGGTGGGTAGAAATAAAATGGTCAAGGTGGGTGAAGGCAAGAGGCATGATGTCTTTGAGATAGCAACTATGATATTCACAGGATCAGGATGGGAATTATGGTGGCCCAATATGCCATATTTCAGCTATGGAGGTGGAGAGAGAGAGACAGAGAGACAGAGAGACAGAGAGAGACACACAGAGAGAGACAGAGACAGAGAGAAAGAGAGAGAGGGAGAGAGAGAGAGGGATGGAGGGAGAGAGAGAAAGAGAGAGACAGCGAGACAGAGAGAGAGAAAGAGAGACAGAGAGAGAGAGGGAGGGAGGGAGAGAGAGAGACAGAGAGACAGAGACGGAGACAGAGAGAGAGATGTGTAAGAGTATATGCATGTATGGATGTACAAGAATGAGAATGGCTGGTAGAAAGTCAACATTGGTTGTGAACACAATGATGTATATGGTGCATGATATAGAAGTACGTCTGTGTAAATGGATTGAGTATGATTATACTTGTGTTTTTTTGTGTAATAAACTGTTGGCAGTAGCTAAGTGTAAGGTATGAATAAAATGTGGGGACAAATCTGTAAATGAATATGACAAGGACATGATAATCAGTTGTAGTATGTACATGGATATATATGTATATATATATACATATATGTATATATATATGTAAACAAAACATGTGTCTATTTATAGAAAGTCTCTGTGAAACATTTCCTGTGTCTGGTTATATGATCATATCTGGAAAAGATGAGAGACAAAGAGTATGGCAGGCAGGGTGCATGCAGACTCACACACAACTGTGCTAACATGGAATATATATGTGCTACATAAAGTCCTACTGTACTGGTGACGGTAGACCAACCTACACATGTTTAAGACAAATGGATTTGTTTGGTAACTGTGTGTGTTGTATGGACCCCACAGTAATGGTGACAATAAGACCTTACAAGAAGGACAAGCAAGTCACCCTTCGCAGATTTCCTTTCCAACCTTCTTATCCTGTGTGCATTGTTTTGAAGGATTAGAAAGGTATATGCCCTGGTGGTCGTCAATAAAAGAAGACCTTTAGCTCCATCGTACCGCTCAGTCATGTCTGAAAGACAAATGGCCAGTGAGAGTCTAACATAGTGGCCCTCAGTTTTGTCCTGGATGTAGATTTCTTTGTGCTGAGAGCCAGGTGGAAGGGTAATTCACGATGTGACCACCATAAGGCCTTGTTGTCATCTTGGCATCCAAGTCTGAACTACATGACACAAAATCTTTGATGACAACATCTAGCATGATCTCATTCACTTGTAGAGTGCGGGAACTGGGAGATCCTGAGAGGTTCTAGCTCGTGGTTCTCACTGGACAGTCACTACGGAAGGGACAGTTACTGTAATGCTCTGAGGTCTTGATCAGGAGTAGCCATGGAGGGTGGCTAAGGTTGCAGGGACTTTTTTCTGGCCTTTAGTTGCTGTTTTGTTTGTTTTGTATTGTTTTGGGTTTTGAGACAGGGTCTCACTATGTAGTTCTGGCTGCTCTGGAGGTTGCTATGGAGACCAGGTTGGCCTAGAATTCACAGAGATTCACCTGCTTCCACCTGTGCCTCCAGAATGCTGGGATTGCAGGCATGTACTGCCAGGCTTGATTCACTACAGTGGATTTTGTCACTTCTTCTCTGAGAAACACTGCTCTAATACAAACCCCGCTTATCCAGCAATGCAAAGCGAAGACCCATGATGGGTGAGTATCTTGTTCAAGATAAAGTGACGTCATGATCAGTAAGGGTTTTTGTTTGTTGTTATCTATTCTTATGTTCCCACAGAACATCCCACTGAGCTCTCAACACTCAATGGCTTTTCTCCCCCAAAGTTCCAAAATCCTCCCATAATCATCCTCAGAACATGGTCAGATCTGTCATAGCAATAGACCACTATGCTGGTACCAACTTGTCTTAGTTAGGGTTTCTATTGCTGTGATGAAATACCATGACCAAAAAGCAAGTTGGGGAGGAAAGGGTTTATTCAACTTACACTTCCACAGCATGCTCATCATCAAAGACGCCAGGGCAGGAACTCAAACAGGACAGGTTCCTGGAGGCAGGAGCTGATGCAGAGGCCATGGAGTGGGGCGGCTGTTTACTGGTTTGTTTCCCCCAGTTTGCTCAGTCTGCTTTCTTATAGAACCCAGGACCACCATCCCAGGGATGGCACCACCCACCATGGGCTGGGCCCTCCCCCATCAATCCCTAATTAGGAAAAGGCCTCACAGCCAGATCTTATGGAGACATTTTCTCAACTGAGGTTCCCTCCTTTCCGATAACTCTAGTTTGTGTGTCAAGTTGGCATAAGACTAGCCAGGACATCATCTTTGCCTCTCCAAGTTGCCCTCTCTTTAACAAAAACAAAACAAAACAAAAGGATCTCGTGGACCTCATGTAGCTCAAACTGTCCTCAAACTCACTGTGCAGCCAAGGATGACCTTGAACTACTGGCCCTCCTGTTCACAAGTGCTGCTCTCAGTCCTTGCATGGCCTTCATTTAGAATTTAGAGATAATTTCCCAAGCCTTTTAAGTTTATCTGTCATTTCCTGTCTGCTTTCTTTGATCCCAAGGTTATTTCTTTTACTGCTCCAAACATCAAACAATGGAAATGAACACACAATTTAAGAAGCAAACAAAT
The DNA here is from genome assembly GCF_007827085.1 of Peromyscus californicus insignis. Classification (NCBI taxonomy): domain Eukaryota; kingdom Metazoa; phylum Chordata; class Mammalia; order Rodentia; family Cricetidae; genus Peromyscus; species Peromyscus californicus. The sequence continues at coordinate 88,587,719 of NW_026294573.1, read as the reverse complement.
TGTTTAAATTTCAACTCTGACTTCTGCATTTATGAAATGTGTAACACCGACTGCTGTACAAAGGTGTAGGTAGTAAACGGTATGTGTATACTAAATGTGTTCTTTGGAGAAAACACAAAGTAGATATGAATTCTCCTTCCTTCATCTGCAGATATTTTTAATCTTTCACCTCCTGTGCTAACTACCATCTGTCCAGTACAACCACTGAAGACAGGAGACAACCTCACCTGCCCTGGGAGCCCAGTGGGGCCAAGTCTGGGGTAAAATGAGTGGGGTACTTTCCTGAGGCATAGGAGTTGTAAAACATATCCAGAATTTTAGTAATCAAGATGAATAATATTTAATGTAACTTTTCAAATAAAAATTAATGTTCTGGGGGAATAAACATGCTCTAAACTTTTTTCTTTGCGACAGTCTCACTACATAGCTCTGACTGGCCTAGAACTCGCTCTGTAGACCAGGCTGGCCTCGAACTCACAGAAATCTGCCTGTCTCTGCCTCTTGAGTGCTGGGATTAAAGTCATGCACCACCATGCCTGACCTGTTATAAATTTACATTGTGGCAATGATTGAACAACTTTACGAATAAACTTTTATAAAAAAACTTAAAAAAAAATTTTAAAAGATGAATTTGCCTAGTGGTGGTGTCGAACACCTTTAATCTCAGCACTTGAGAGGCAGAGGCAGGTGGATCTCTGTGAGTTTGAGGCCAGCCTGATCTACTGAGTGAGTTCCATATCAGCCAGGACTACCACAAAGAAACTCAGTCTTGAAAAACAGCAACAACAAAAAGTTGAGTTTTACGGAATGTGAATTACATCTCAATAAAATTTTTATAAAATGTGATACAAAAATATAATGGACAAATACGACATTTATAATGAAAATAAGGATCAGGTCAGAACTTTCCCAACGGCACTAAATTCTACATCTCAAGAACACATATTGCTAGGGCCAGAAGATGTGAGAAGGAAGGAAAGGGGCCTCACATAGCCAGGGGGACCATCTTACTTACACTTCCTGTCTCTGTGCTGGGTTTTATTTCATTTCCCAAGATTGTAACAACTTCCTCCGGCTGCCTCTCGAAACAGCTTCATCCAGACCTTTCCTTCCCCTTCCTTCTTCTCTTTCCTTCCCCTTCTTCTCTTTCCTTCCCCTTCTTCTCTTTCCTTCCCCTTCTTCTCTTTCCTTCCCCTTCTTCTTCTCTTTCCTTCCCCTTCTTCTCTTTCCTTCCCCTTCCTTCTTCTCTTTCCTTCCCCTTCCTTCTTCTCTTTCCTTCCCCTTCTTCTCTTTCCTTCCCCTTCTTCTCTTTCCTTCCCCTTCTTCTCTTTCCTTCCCCTTCTTCTCTTTCCTTCCCCTTCTTCTCTTTCCTTCCCCTTCTTCTTCTCTTTCCTTCCCCTTCTTCTTCTCTTTCCTTCCCCTTCTTCTTCTCTTTCCTTCCCCTTCTTCTCTTTCCTTCCCCTTCCTTCTTCTCTTTCCTTCCCCTTCCTTCTTCTCTTTCCTTCCCCTTCCTTCTTCTCTTTCCTTCCCCTTCTTCTCTTTCCTTCCCCTTCTTCTTCTCTTTCCTTCCCCTTCTTCTCTTTCCTTCCCCTTCCTTCTTCTCTTTCCTTCCCCTTCCTTCTTCTCTTTCCTTCCCCTTCTTCTCTTTCCTTCCCCTTCTTCTCTTTCCTTCCCCTTCTTCTCTTTCCTTCCCCTTCTTCTTCTCTTTCCTTCCCCTTCTTCTCTTTCCTTCCCCGTTCACAGTGGACGGTGGGTGAGTAAGAGAACTGGAAGCTGAGCTTGCTGAGTGTGGAAGGCAAGGATTCTGCCTTTGTTTCAGGCTGAGGAGAGGTTTGTAATGAGGAGAAGAAAACACTGTTAATTAACACTTAATATATATTTTTTTCAAGACAAGGTTTCTCTGTGTAGCCCTGGTTGTCCTACTTGATTTGTGGACCAGGCTGGCCTCGAACTCACAGAGATCCACCGGCCTCTGCTTCCCAAGTGCTGGGATTAAAGGCAAGCAACCACTGCCACCTGGCAACACTTAAATTCTTACTCAAGGAACCTTTGGGAAGGAAATACTTGCAAACTGAGAAAAAACTGGCACCTAGTGGACCTGGCCTGGTGGTCCATGCAGTAATTCCAGCCCCTGGAAGGTAATGATTAGAATCCTAGTCGCTCGGGTACACACAGAGTTTGAAGCCAGCCTGGGTTTCCTGAGTCTCTGTCTCAGAAAACAAGAAGCTGAGACACTGATACAGACTGGTGACCAGGCTGTGGGAACCAACCTTACAACCTTGGTCAAAGAAGAATTTATCTGGAGAAGATGCCTTTAATCCCAGCACTCTGGAGGCTGAGGCAGGTGGATCTTTGAGTTCAAGGCCACCCTGGTCAGCACAGTGAGGTACAGGCTGGTCAGAGCTACATAGTGAGACCCTGTCTCAACAAACAACAAAAAGAAAAGGTTCCATGCAAAAGAGATTCTGTTGGAGTTGGGGATGTAGCTCAGTGACAGAGAGCTTGCCTAGGATGTGCAGGGCCCAGGATTTGATCCTCACACTGAACTAAAGATGAGAGGGATGAAGAGGGCTTGGAGAGATGGCTCAGAGGTTAAGAGCACTGACTCTTCTAGAGGACCCAGGTTCGATTCCCAGCACCCACATGGCAGTTCACAACTGTCTGTATCTGTAGTTCCAGGGCTTCTGATGCTCTCACACAGACATACATGCAGGTAAAACACCAATGGACATAAAAATAAAAAAGAGAATGATAAACAAATTATTAAAAAGAGGAATGAAGAGAAGATGAATCTACTGTATGTATCTATGTACATTAATTTTTAAAATAGGCAAATCTAATTGATGTTGATGTTGACAGAAGTCAGAGAAGTGGTTACCTTGTGAATTGGTATGACTTAAATGGGGGCCTGAGGGAGATTTCTGAAATGCTGGAAATGTGCTGGCAACATTTGAAAACATGTCAAGCCATTGGGGTACTTTTCTGTATGTAAGCTGCACCTCAAAAACACAAAAAGGGGGCAGTATTGCAATAGACACACTGTCTCTAGGACCCAACAGGTCCTCTCTAGATGAGAAAGTTGGCAATCATCTCAGTAACAGATGATGGGGCCTGAAATGGGTGAGGGAGCTAGGCAAGAGCTCAGAGAAAAGGTTAGAAATATGGGAGATGATGGGAAGGGGTGTTTCGAGTGAGTCAGAGGGTCCTGCTTTGGACGACAGGATGGGTGTTGATGGCACTCATTGAGACAGAGAGCATAGGGGGTGGAACAGGTGTGAAGTCTTCTGACCAAGCAAGAAAAACTCTGGAAAGAAGAAAAACTGGGTGTAGCCAAGACAGGCCGTCCACTCTCTCTGCCAACGCGGTGAGAGGCTTATAATCTTAATTTGAGTCATCTGCATTTTCCTGGCACTGGAAAAGCAGGCTCAAGCCAGTCGGAGCAGTTGAGAGAAGACTTAAGGAATCACTGTCACCCTGTGAAAGGGATCCTTGACAGCAAGAATTGTGGGGGAAACTGACTTAAATCAAGTTCTTTCCCAAGTGCCGGGAAACGGATCGGTCAGGGCAAGGCATGACAAAGGGAAGAGACATGGACTCCCTTTAGCGGTGCGTGCGGCGAGAACCCGGCTCTGGAGGCCTTTGAGAGCGTACTTAGGTGTCGGGTGAGTGTAGGGCTTCACAGGGAAGAGCCTCCAGAGCCAAAACAGCCATGCAAATCTCGTCTCCACTACTTCCTTGGACTACGCCTGAAAGCAAGCCAGTCAGATAGGAGCAGCCTCACTTTTATCTGGGGTTTTGTTTTCTTTTGTAAAGTTTCTCAATACCCACATATCCAAATGTGATGTTCAAATGAATTCACATATGTGGGGAAAGTTTATCAATTGTACTTGTTCAGTTCACACAGTTTCCTTATTTTCTTGCTATGGACAAGATATGTGATCATATTCAAGTCCTGAGGGGTAAAACTGGTCTCTCCAGGCTCACTTCTCCAAATACTATGGTATTTTGGATATAATGGGTTTCAAAAATCTGCCCCTCCCCCCCTTTTTTAAAATTTCAGTAGTAAGGACTGAACCCAGGACCTTGTGCGTGTTAAACAATATTAATCCCACCAGTTGAGAATAAGATCATTACCACAATTTAAAGCCAAATTTGAAACAAATTTTAATTAAATACTGGCCAGGCAGGATGGAAGCTGATCAGGTCTGTCTCTGGGTTCCCAGAAAATGACCACGAGTTTGGCAGGGGCTTAAAAACGAAAAACCCACAAATCACCATGCTTCCCATCAGATCCAATCAGGGTCAAGCATACACGTTGATGCGTTTCCTGCCCATGAACCTCCCACCCACATGTGATGAAGTGCCTCTGGTGTAGATGGGTCAACCATAAGACAAACAGGAACTTATTCTTAACTGCAGACAGAACCCTTTACCTACAAGGTATATATTTCCTGTTTCGGTTTCACAGCGAGTATTTTAGCATTGAGCTACGTCCTCAGCCCTCAGAATGCTTTCCTGTTTCAGTATACTGAGTCACATTCCCTCTCATACACGGTCTGAGAAGAGTAACTCTTAGTTGTTAGGGAAACTCTCTTTGTCCCTGAACATTCCATTTTTGATCACCCTCCTTTCACTAAAATCCTATTAAAGATTGTTTGATAAGTCTCAGAGATTGAACAATTGGCTTTATAGCTATCGTTTCAAGGCATAAATTTGAAATGTATGGATTGGATGAATTGGACAGCATTTAACCGGAAGACTTAACAGCAATGCTTCTGATTACAGAAGTGTATTTCTCTCACTCATCTGACGTCTAGAAGGAGAAACCCGTGGAGTGGCCCGGCAGCCCTCCAGGCCTCAAGGACTTCAGTGTACCGTGTGTCTACCGTCCATCTCAGCGCCTGCTCACTCCCCTGCAATGTCCTTGTGGTATGAGACGACAGCTTCAGATTCAGGGCAGAAAGCAGAGCAAGGGAGAGGGCGCTTTCAGACACTGCCTTTGTGAAAGCCTCCCACATTTCAATTCACATTTCAGTGACCAAGCTGGCTGTAAGGGGAGCAAGGAAACAATGCAGGTGCTGAGATACCCAGATTCACTTTCGGTTCTGTAACTAGGGAGATGGGAAAGGCTCATGTCAAGAGGACAACCAGTATTCTGTCCTCAAGGATTTCACTTGTTCAGTGTTTATTAAATGATCTTTGTTAGACAGTATTCCTAATAGCAAAGGAAAATAAAAGGAAAAATTCCTATTTTCATAGAGTTTACAGAAGCAATACAAAATGTATATTAAGTGATTACTTTATGCTAGATATGGTCCTTTTTGAGACAAGGTCTCTCCATGTCTTGAGTGGGTTGTAACCCCTTTTGGAGCTGAATGACTCTTTCACAGGGTCACCTAAGATTATCAGATAAATACCAGGTATGTACTTTATGATTCATAACAGTAGCAAAATTACAGTGATGAAGTAGCAACAAAAATAATTTTATGGTTGGGGTCACCACAACATGAGGAACTGTATTAAAGGGTCGCAGCATTAGGAAGGTTGAGAACCACCTCTCTATGTTGTCCTAGCTGGAACCCAGTGTATAGTCCAGGCTGGCCTCAGACTCACAGAGATCCTCCCACCTCCGCCTCTCAAGTACTGGAATGAAGACAGATTGTCTTGTCGTTCATTGCTGTGTAACCAGGCTAGCTGGCCGACGAGCTTCAGGGAGTCTCTTGTCTCCACCTCTCACCTCTCCATAGGAGTGCTGGGATTACAGCTGTTCACAACTGCTTCCGGCTCTCTGTGAGTTCTGGGGTTTCAAACTCGGCCTCTCATACTTGTGCAGCGAGACTTTTACCCACCAAACCGTCTCACCAGGAAAAGAAATAAACTGTAACAGTCGGTTTCAATATGCGGCATGCTTACAGTTCACCAGAGTTAGAGAGGAGCAGGAGATGCCAGGCCTAGCTGGTGTTTGGTGCCTGCTTGTCTAGCAAAGAGGGCTTTGCTAGGTTGGGAATCACTAAAGTCCCAGCCTGTAGGGTTTCAAAGGAGGATAGAGTTTTCTCCTGGGTGGAGATTTTAAAGACTACTGTCTTACGCCAGTTCAGCACACCAGCTGTTTTTGCCTTTCCTCTATGCTGGCGTCCCTTTCTGCAGAACGCTATATTAAAAACCGCTTTGTGTTCACTAGTCTCTTGATTTTTTTTTTTTTTACTATAGTGAGGATCTTATTTCCCATACTAGCGTGAGAAGCAAAATTTGAAATATAGACCAACTTGCTCCAACATGCATGCCTTTTAACCTCTGTACCATAATGATCTTTCTCGATTTCTTCATATGTCTAGTTGATTTTTCTTTTGTGGGCATGAACAGTTGCATGCTTATTTTGGAGGCTTAGACCATCGGGCTTAATGCTCGCACTTGTCTCTGGTGGTGGTGAGGGGGTAGTTGAACTGGGGAGGGGCTGGCTATGTACGCCCCCTCAGGAGTGAGCAGGAGAAAGTTGCTACAGACAAGGTCTAGAAATTATTAGGCTCGGATGCCCTCACAAGTAGGAAGTGTCTTTCTCTTTTAGGAACTGTAGCTTTCAATTGGGGACAATGATGACGTCACCAGTTGCTCAAGACAGAAACCCAGATGTCATCTCTGACTCTTCTGTCACTCCCACATAGGATCAATTTATGCTTTTGACTAAGCATCCTAAATACTTTTAGATTTTGTCAGCTCATCTGTACCTCTGCGATCACATCCCCAAACCCACGGCATTCCCTCTTGTTGCTCCTCAGAAGCTGTGCTGGTGGTCTTGTCGGAAAGCCCTTTCGTGTCTTAGCATTTCCACTGTAGCCAGGTCACCTTATACCCCCAATGATTTCTTCATGCCCCGCTTACATTGACTCCACACCGTCCTAGGCTCTCCACTGTAGCCAGGTCACCTTATACCCCCAATGATTTCTTCATGCCCCGCTTACATTGACTCCACACCGTCCTAGGCTCTTTATGTGGTCCTCAAAGTCTTTCTTTTTTTGGTTTTTGGAGACAGGGTTTCTCTGTGTAATTTTGGTGCCTGTCCTGGAACTCGCTCTGTAGACCAGGCCGGCCTCGAACTCACAGAGATCCGCCTGGCTCTGCCTCCCAAGTGCTGGGGTTAAAGGCGTGCACCACCGCCGCTTGGCTTAAAGTCTTTCATTCTTAAAGCAGGCTGAAAGACTGCTTCAGATCAGCGTCTGGAAGGCAGCTGACTGGATGCTCTTCATGACTTTGAAGATGATGAATGAACAACTTTGGAGGGAGCTTTCTTGTATCCGTGAAAGTGAAGGAAAGGAAAAGGATTGGAGAGATGTTCAACTCTCATGTAGTCTTTAAAAAAAAAAAAAAAAAGAAGAAGAAAAGAGAAAGAAAACAACAAAGAAGAAAAAACAAACAAACAAATCCCTCAGCAGCTGTTATGGCCCCATTTGAAACTGGGACTCTTAAGAATTGCCTAACTGCTGGGTGGTGGTGTTCATGTGGCTTTAATCCCAGCACTGGGGAGGTAGAGGCAGGCAGATCTCTGTGAGTTCACGGTCAGTCTGGTCTAAAAAATGAGTTCTAGGAAGGCTCCAAAGCTACACAGAGAAACCCCGTTTGGACAAAAAAAAGAATTGCCTAAGTTGAGGTGAGAAAGCTGAGCCTTTGTGTCCCACATTGATTGGCACTGGGTAGTTGTCTAGGGAGAGGGACATGGCCTCGGATGAGGTCATCAGCCATTTTAAAGCCTCTCTGTGCTAACTCAAAGCCTTTTGAAAATAGTGACGTAAACCCAGCACTTCCACATGCCATACCCTTGAGCACACAGGACTTGTCAATTGATTTCCTCAGTTTCCATTGGAGAAAATAGGATCAGAATTAGGCTGACTATGCACCAATTTCTCCCCCCAACCCCTCCCCTTCTTTTGATGCTTGGGAGAAACTATGGCCTCCAAGAGTCCTACTACTGGGCTGCATCCTCCAACTCAAGGGCTGTTTAGGCCCCACTCTGGACTCTTGACTTACCCATATCCCTTTGCACCTCCTGGGTTCTCAATTTCCGTAACCTTGTTAGGGATTTCACTTCCCTAGTCTCTTCTGACCCAACTACAAGCAGCTATTATTTTAGGGAACCTCCAAAGATCTTAGGCAGTATCTAAGGCTAATGCATACTTCTTCCCTTCATTGCTAATCAATCAAGTGTGTGTGTGTGTGTGTGTGTGTGTGTGTGTGTGTGTTCTCTTGGGCAATGAGAGAGTGGTCTGAGCAAAAGAAAGAAATAACCCAAATAGTTTAAAAACAAATTTTACTCTGTTATGGATATAAGTCTTCTCTATCTCCCTCTAATCAGATTCCTCTCTCTTTTTTTTTTTTTTTTTTTTTTTTTTTTTTTGGTTTTTCGAGACAGGGTTTCTCTGTGTAGCTTTGCGCCTTTCCTGGATTTTGTGCTGTAGACCAGGCTGGCCTCGAACTCACAGAGATCCGCCTGCCTCTGCCTCCCGAGTGCTGGGATTAAAGGCGTGCGCCACCACCGCCCGGCAGATTCCTCTCTCTTGCTCCCTATATATAATATATATATACATTATATATGTATGTATGTATGTATATACTTATACACACACACACACACACACACACACACACACACACACGAAGGGCTTCAGTCTATTATATAGAAGATTCAGTGGAAAGTTATTTTTCATTAATTCTTGGGCATTCTTCAGAATACTTATACAGGAGAAACAGAGTATTAATTGATGTTTTAAAGGAATTACCCATAACCTTGCTTAGGAAATACTAGGTAGCACCAAGTAGGATCTTGGCGAAGGAACCCTGCCTCTAATTTAACTGGAAGGTAAGCAGCCACTAACCATACTTGTTAGAAACTGCGGAGGATTTGTAACTCTAACAACTGAAGTTTCACTGAGAATATGCTTGTTTTGTACACTGAGGTTGCTGATAATTAAGCCCTATTCCCACATCAAAGAACATGCCTCTAACAGGCAGCTCACCGGGCCAGCACTGGGTAACGGCCACTCCTTAAGTCCTAGTTAGCCATAACTCATGGTTCCCTTCTGAGGAAAAGTATAATTCTTCCAGATGGGCAGGATGCCCCTGGAAATGAGTTACCAGAACAACGCTGATCAACTTCAAAAGTAATTAGAATAATGTCTTTGCTAGGTAAGTCTCCCTCTTATCCACAATGGCCAGACTACAGTGTCCTGTCTCTTTTTAATCGCTAAAAGTGTAACGTGGGGTTGGGGCCTAAAAGAAATCTGAAGATGACAGGACATGTGGAATGTTAAATCCTAAGACATATAAGCTGTTAAGATGTCCTGTTCCTGGCTGGTTTTTCTTAGGCTGTTATTCTGGATTCACGCTGTTAAAGAGCTTTTTCCTTATTCCCTGAGTGTCTGGAGTAAATTCTCACAGGGGTGGATTAGGGTGGGTGGGGGCTTAACTTGCGGCTTCAGTATGGCCTCAAGAACTCTTCACACTGCCCGTTCAGCTACCTAAAATTCTCATCAGGTGCTGAGCCACTGGACACAGAATTTCTTCAAAGTCACTGAAAGGTTTACAACACGCCCCCACGGTCGGGCGTGTTCGCATATGCCCAACAGACACTTCCACCTAGCCAGTTCCAGGTCAGGATAGCCATTTCCGGGTCAGGGCATCTTGCGTGACCAAGATCCGTGACGTTCCATTGGCTACGTAGGCGCGCAACGTGGCCATGTGATCTACGGGCTTGCGTGTAGTAGTGACGCTGATCTGTCCACGCCCAGCCTTTAAAATCCGGCGCCATGTTCCCGGTTCCTTCTTCTTCTTCTTCTTCCTCCTTCTTCTCCACACACGTGTTTCCCACAGGCCTGTTCACTCTCTGTCCCTTTAATAAAACTCTTGTTAGCGGATTCTGTCGTGTTTCGTGACATTTCCTTGCAGGGTAAGAACACAACGCAGCCGAAAAACTAACATTTTGGTGCCGAAACCGAGCGGGCGCTTCCGGGCGCCCTGCGCCTGGAAACCCGTAACCGGGGACTGCAACACTCTGCTCCGTACGCGACAGACCGCTCTCCATTTCGCCTGACCGCAAAAATTCCATGCAACACCGCTTTCTCCGATTGGTGAGTCCCCCCCATTTTTCGGCCAGTGTAAACGGTTTCCTGAATCTGTGAGAACAACCGGTACCTCACCAGTATTCTTGAGACCGGGGGAACCCCCCGACCACGGTCTTCATTGGCTACGGTCGGCCCCTATCGCAGGCCTCAGATTTCTAGCCCTCTCCCACGTCTGCAGCCTGAGATATTTCTCGCGTTGGGACCACCGCCGTTGGGTGCGTCCTGGGGGCCACGTGGGGCCGACACGTTCATCCGACTTGACGAAGTGGCAGACGCTGTCTGGATTCCCGGGGAATCCTTTCCTCACGTGGCGAGGGCCCCTGTTTCTGTGGCTGACGAGCCAAGGAGCGGCTTGTGCCCGGGATCCGTCCTTGGCCTTGGGGACGCCTGGGGCCTTGGCTCCGGATCACGTTTGTTTTTTTATCGTTTTTATTTTTCTGCCTCTCCGCTGCAGACATGGGAAACAAGGCTTCCAACCCTGTTAGTCCTTCCTCTTCATTAGGCTGTCTTGTTGAAGCTTTAAAACCTCTCAGTTTAATGCCTTACATAAAGATTCCTAAGTTAACTCGTCTATGTTCTAAAAAATGGCCAAAGTATTCTTTAGAAAACAACAAAAATGGCCGCCGAGCGGCTCCTTAGATCCTGATATTTTACGGGAGTTATCTAATTACTGTCAGCGCTCAGGCAGATGGCAAGAGTTGCCCTATGTTATAGCATTTTTCTTTCTCAGTGCTAAACCGTCTCTTCTGGATTCCTTCTCTCCTGCTCATATGCTCCTGGCTATGCCTGAACCGGAGGATTCTCTGACTCCGGAATCTCTGACTCTAGATCCTGCTAATGAACCTCCACCTATTCGACCTCCAGCTCCAACTCCTAGAAAACCGTTCCTTCCGCTCCCCTTCCGGATTCTTCTTCTTCTAAAGCTGCTCCTTCCTCGGCAGCGGCCGGTTCCAAAGGCCCTGCCCTAGCTCCAAACTTCACTCCTCCTACCACCCGCTCTCGGGCTGCTAAATTGCCAGATTCCAGCCATCCAAAACCTTCCACTGTTCTCCCTTTGCGAGAGGTGGCTGGTGTGGATGGACTGATTAAAGTTCATGTTCCATTCTTTCTAGCAGAACTCTCTCAGATAGAAAGTAAGCTGGGTTCTTATACTTTTAATTCTGCTGCCTTTATTAAACAGTTTCAATATATAACTCAATCTTATAGTCTTACCTTTCATGATATATTCATGATACTTTCTAATAACTTACTTCCTGAGGAGCGCAGGCGGGTTTGGGAGCAGGCTAGGATTCATGCAGACGAAATTCATCAAACTAACCTTTCACACCCTCCAGGAGCTGAGGCGGTTCCTGACCGAGAGCCACACTGGGATTATAACACCCAGGGTGGCTGTCTAGCCAGAGATAGGTTTATTATCTGTCTCCTGACAGGTCTCCGTAAGGCTGCCCTAAAACCAGTAAACTATGAAAAACTAAAAATGGTTAATCAAGATAAGGACGAAAATCCGTCTCATTTCCTAGAGCAGCTCACCAAAGCTCTACTTCAGTTCACTAGCTTAGACCTGGAGAGCCCTGAGGGCAGGCAGCTGCTAATAACCCAGTTTGTCTCACAGAGCTTCCCTAACATTAGGGATAAACTTAAACGTTTGGAGAACGGCCCTCTAACTCCACAGGCAGATGTGCTGGTGATAGGGTTTAAGGTGTTCCATGGTAGAGATGAAAAAGCCCATAAAAGGAGCTGCCAGATGCTGGCAAGCACTGCCCGACCGGCTCCCCGAAAGCCATCTGGTCCCTGCTTCAAGTGTGGGAGAGAAGGCCATTGGGCCCAGGCTTGCACCACCGGCCCATGAAGGGCACCGACAAAGCCTTGTCCAAAGTGTTGCCAAAAGGGTCACTGGTCAGCTGACTGTCCTAATGTCCCAAGCGACATAGGAACGCCAGATGAAGACCACCCTCCAGCTGACTTTGTAGGCTTGGCTTACAGCGAGGACTGCTGCTGCCTGGTTTCTGCCCCGGCCACTCCCATCTCACACAGGGAACCTAGGGTAATTATAAAGGTCAATGGGCGGCCCCATCTCGTTCCTTTTGGACACCGGAGCTACCTACTCTGTCCTGAGAGAGTTTTGGAGGCCCACCTCTCCTGCTCGTCTCCCTATTGTCGGGGTTGGGGACAGCTTTATCTACCTCATCAGACACCACCACTCAATTGCATTTTCAGAGGCATCCCTCTCACACACACATTCTTAGTGGTGCCAAGCTGCCCTGTACCTTTAATGGGGGGGGATCTTCTAGCTAAGGTAGGAGCGTCCATTTCTTTCGCTCCACACATTCGCCTCATCCCAGACGCGCCAGCGGCTCCTTTACTTCTCCTCCTAGCCACTCACTCTTCTGACTCTAACAATTCCTTTCCCCTACCAGTCTCTCAGGTAGACACAGTCTCTCAGGTAGACACACAGAGCCGGAGGCAAAAAGGACCATCAAAAATATCCAGGCGGTAAGGAATAATGTAATACAATAATCTATCATTGTTCGATACTCAGTAACTGATAACCTGCGTTTCCTAAATGCTAACCTAATAAGGGAAACCGGTGCCTTAAATAAACTACCTCTAATAAGGCTTGTCTCAGATAGAAATTAAGCAGAGTACTAAGGCCAGATCTACCTCAGGTAAATATCACATGTCTCTATCTGGACAGGCCAGATCTACCTCAGACAAATGCCAACTCCAAAATAAAATAATAATGATTCTTTCTCTCTAAGCCTTTTCTATGTCAACAGTATCTTGTCAAACAGAAGGTTCCCAGCCACAGCACGGATGGACAGCTGCAGAACGAGGGGACGGCAGAACTTCATTCCAGGACCTGCCCACCATTATCCCAGGACTTCACAATATACCCCCTCATCCCCCTGCCCCCCAAGAGCCAACCAACGCCCACTATTCAGCTGGAAGCAGTCTTTGAGAGAAACGTCGCCCCCATACCCAGGCAACCACAATTTTTTTCTTTTTTAAAAAAGGAAGAGTCAGGGATGAAAGGTTTACAACACGCCCCCACGGTCGGGCGTGTTCGCATATGCCCAACAGACACTTCCACCTAGCCAGTTCCAGGTCAGGATAGCCATTTCCGGGTCAGGGCATCTTGCGTGACCAAGATCCGTGACGTTCCATTGGCTACGTAGGCGCGCAACGTGGCCATGTGATCTACGGGCTTGCGTGTAATAGTGACGCTGATCTGTCCACGCCCAGCCTTTAAAATCCGGCGCCATGTTCCCGGTTCCTTCTTCTTCTTCTTCTTCCTCCTTCTTCTCCACACACGTGTTTCCCACAGGCCTGTTCACTCTCTGTCCCTTTAATAAAACTCTTGTTAGCGGATTCTGTCGTGTTTCGTGACATTTCCTTGCAGGGTAAGAACACAACGCAGCCGAAAAACTAACAGTCACTCCCACCAATAGACCAACCCTCAAGGGAAGGGGAAACGTCTGAACTAACACTTTGGAAATTATATAATTTTCTAAAACTTGAAGGAGACTGGTCTTTAAATTCTAATGGGCACCATGAGTCGGGGGCTGGAGAGTTGGCTCAGCAGTTAAGAGCACTGGCTGCTCTCCAGAGGACCCAAGTTTGGTGGTTTACAACTGCCTGTAACTCTGCCTCCAGGACATCCCATGACCACAGATACCCTCGCACTTACGTAGTGATCCACACTGTAATCCTAGCACTCCAGCGGTGGAAGCAGGAGGGTCAGAAGTTCAAGGTTATGCTTGGAAACATAGGGGCCTTGAAACTAGCTTGGGATACATGAGACCCTGTCTTTGAGAAAAACAAGGAAGGAAAAGGATACCTTTCTTAAAATCCTTGTCAGAGGATTGCCTGTAAGGAAGCTAACCCACAGGCATGTGTCCTGGTTCTGTGGAACCTGTCAGATGCATTTCCTCAAAGTTTGCGATCCTCAGAAGTTCTGAATCTTGCAGGGCGGTGGTGGTGCACACCATTAATCCCAGTGTTAGTTTTTCGGCTGCGTTGTGTGCTTACCCTGCAAGGAAATGCCACGAAACACGACAGAATCCGCTAACAAGAGTTTTATTAAAGGGACAGAGAGTGAACAGGCCTGTGGAAAACACGTGTGTGGAGAAGAAGGAAGAAGAAGAAGAAGGAACCGGGAACATGGTGCCGGATTTTAAAGGCTGGGCGTGGACAGATCAGCGTCACTACTACACGCAAGCGCGTAGATCACATGGCCACGTTGCGCGCTTACGTGGCCAGTGGGACGTCATGGATCTTGGTCACGCGAGATGCCCTGACCCGGAAATGGCTATCTGGACCTGGACCTAGCTAGGCGGAAGTATCCGCCAGGCATAAGCAGACACGCCTGACCGTGGGGGCTTGTTGTAAATCTTTCACCCAGCACTCGGGAATGCTGTGAGTTCGAGGCCAGCCTGGTCTACAGAGCGAGAGCCAGGTACAGGCCCAAAGCTGCACAGAGAAACCCTGTCTTGAAAAACCAAACCCAAACCCAAACAACAACAACAACAACAAAGAAGTTCTGAATCTCTTTTTTTTTTTTTTTTTTTTTTTTTTGGTTTTTCGAGACAGGGTTTCTCTGTGTAGCTTTGCGCCTTTCCTGGGACTCACTTGGTAGTCCAGGCTGGCCTCGAACTCACAGAGATCCGCCTGGCTCTGCCTCCCGAGTGCTGGGATTAAAGGCGTGCGCCACCACCGCCTGGCCTCTTTTTTTTTTAAACAAAGTTTTATTACATTCACTTATTCATTTGTTTGTTTATGGGGACAAGGCCTGTGGGTGGAGGTCAGGGCACCACTAGCTGGAGTCAGTTCTCTCCTCTGCCTGTGTGTTCTGGGGATCAAATCAGGTCATCAGGCTTGGCACTGAAGTGTCTTTACCAATCTCTGAGCCATCTTGCGTGCCCCTTTGTCTCACCTCTAAAAGGTTATATGTGGGAATTAATATTCGGATAAGTCTGGCAGTCCAATAGTTTCAACATTGGTGTCACCTCTGAGTCTATGTAAAACTTAGAATAGCCCCTTTCAGTCTTTCTTATATTGAATATTTAAAAACCTGCAGTCCAGAATCACCTTGCTACAGATATACAGGAAACAGAAAGCAAAGGTGGGCGAACTTTGCTTAAAACAGAGATTTGATTTATACCAATTCCTGCACAATGAAGGAGATTCATAAGCTCATATAAAAAGTCACGGGAAAGACAGTCATCTTGTCCGAGGGGAGCAAAAACCAATCCAGCTGTGCTCTCCTCCACATCCCTCACCTACTTGTCCTGCTCTTTATCGGCTTTAATCTTATACGCTTCCCTGATAAAAGTGAACAGCAGTTGTGGCTAGTGAATGAAAAACTGAGGACATGACTGCTTCTAGGTGCAGTTGAGAAGAAAGTTTATTGTAGATAAGAGAGAGAGAACAGGCAGAGGCATCTGGAAGGGTCCAGACTGAGCAAGGTCAGCAGATTGAACTGGGCTGCTAGTGGAGAGAGGGTTGGGGGGGCGGGGGGGGTGGGTGGGTGGGAGCGAGAGAGGAAGAGAAGAGAGAGAGGGGCCAGGGAGAGCACCAGGAACCAAGAGAACCACGAGACCAAGAGAGGAGAAGAATCAAGAGGACTTGTAGCCAGATGGCTGGGTTATACAGGCCTCAGAGAAGCTGGGGGAAGGGAAGGGAAGCCCAGGGGCTGGAGGGGTTTACCTTAGGGAGCAGACTGTGCCAGCCAGGATGACCCTGTGACAGGGGCTTGCTGAGAGATTCTGGGAGAACCTGGCAGCCAGCGTCCACTTCAATATCTTAAATAGGCACCTCAGTTACCCATTTGTCCTCACTTTGTTTGAGACCTAACAGTTAGAAAAACAGCTGGAGAGATGGCTCGCCAGTTAAAAGTATTGGCTGCTTTTCCAGACAACCCAGGTTCGATTCTGTCCTGAGCAGTTTTATGTTAACTTGACATAAGCTAAAGTCATCTGAGAGGAGAGAACCTCAATTGAGAAAATGCTTCCATATGATGCAGGGCTGTAGGCATGCCTGCAAGACATTTTCTTAATTAATCATTGATGAGGGAAGGCCCAGCCTGTGGTGGGTGGTACCTTCCCTGGACTGGTGTGCTGGGCCCCACCTGGCCTGTTGAACAGTCCTGAATGGGGGAGTGAGGACTGAGAAATAATAGATAGAGAAAGCAGAGACACAGGATAGCTTCAGGAGGGCTCTGAGTCAATACCACAGCAGCCCTGAGTTTATTTCTCACAGCCTTTTTTATACACAAAGCAATGGGGGACAAAAGACCTCCCCCTCTCAAGGACACCATGGTTCAAGGTACAAACAAGTGTAAACACCTGCTTAATTCTCAAGGCACCTGGTGACTATGCCTTTGGCCAAACATCCTGTTATCCAGCCAAAGGGGCAAAGACAAGCTTGAACTCTCTGATTTTGAGTCAAGATGGAATCAAGGCACAAACTGGGGTCACTGTGGGCTCCCACACTGGTGGTCCTGGGTTCTGTAAGAAAGCAGGCTGAGCAGGTCATGAAGAGCAAGGCAGTAAGCAGCACTCCTCCTGGCCTCTGCATCAGCTCCTGCCTCCGGGTTCCTGCCCTGCTTGAGTTCCTGTCCTGACTTCCTTCAATGATAGAAGTATAAGCAAAACAAACCCTTTCCTCCCCAGCTTGCTTTGGTCACGGTGTGCCATCGCAGCAATAGAAACCTGAAGACAGATTCCCAGCATTTACATGGTGGCTCTCTACCAGCCGTGGTTCAGTTCCAGAGAGAGTATAGAATGAGAAGAAATTATCCCTCCAAAGTCATGCTCTGGTCAGCCTCCTCACAGGCAAACCACAGCTAGCAATTTCCTGAAAGTCCAACCAGAAAAATCTCCCTACGCTTACAAATCTATATCCACATGAACATGCACCTTTACTCGAAACAGATGTTTTCCGGACCAAACCTCTACTTAGCTGTCACAGCAGATGAACCAACAGGCTTTACCTTCTTGTGGAAGCGCAGTGAGTGTCTTCAAATTCCTCAGCTCAGCTTCCACCGGGGAGTCTCCAAGTCAGCCTTGTTTATCCCAACTGTGGTTATTATCACATTCAAGTCATTCAATTAATTGTTACTTTAACTGATGTAAGTGAATTCCAAAAGAGGCCACCACTTATTTATACAGAGGCTTTGGACAGATTTGGCAAAGAAGGGGGATTGTTTTTGTTTTTGTTTTTTAAGACAGAGTTTCTCTGTGTAGTCTTGGCTGTCCTGGGACTCCCTCTGTAGACCAGGCTGGCCTCAGACTCACAGAGATCCCCCTGTCTCTGCCTCCCAAGTACTGGGATTAAAGGTGTGTGCCACCACCGCCTGGCTAAGAAAAAGGGGGATTTTTAATTTTTGTTTTTGGATTTATCAAATCAGCTGTGAGAGAAGCAACTGAAAATTTTGGTGGGGCAAGACTTAAAAATCAAAAAATACTTTGTGCGGAGAGTTCTTCAAAGTTGTTTGCATTTTATTCAGAAAAACTTTGTGGGTTTTTGTTTGTTTTTTGGATTTATTTTTATTTTATGTGTACAACTGTGCCTGGTGCCTGAGGTGGTCAGAAGAGGGTTCCAGAACTGGAGTTGTTCCAAGTATTTGTAAACCACCATGTGAGTGCTGGGAATCAAACCCTGGTCCTCTGTAAGAGTAGCACGTTCTCTCAGCACTGAGCCATCACGCATAAATGATACCCCCAGCATAAATAATGCTTTAAAGATTAAAGACTTCCTTTAAATGGAGGGCATTGAAAATACATTTTTTGTCTAGTTAATGCAAGAAAGAGAACATGAAACTACTCAAGAAGTTTTTAAACCCGAAGAAAAGGATTTTAACTTAAAATTCCTTTTGATTCACTTTATTTTTAATGGCATGTTTAGTATGTGCTTGTGTAAGAACATGTGTATATAGTGCAGGTGCCAAAGGAGCTGGAGATCTTTGGAGCTGCAGTTCCAGCCTGTTGTGAGCTGCCGAACAGGTCCCCTTGGAAAGCAGCCAGTGCTATTAACCCCAGAGCCATGTTCCCAGCTCCTCTGAGATCTTTAAAAAAATGGAAGTCAAATCATGACACCACGTGTACCCCACGTTCCCGTGGCTTCTTCATATCTCTAAGTAAAATTACAACTGTGGCCTTCAGAGTCACCAAGTGCTCTTCCGTGGGGACGTCAGCTTCTCAGTACACAGCACACTCCTCCTTTACACAACGTCACGACTGAATCGCTCATTTCGTTCAACCTCTTGCTCAGATGTTGTGTCTTTGGGAGCCCCCACTGGTCACAGCAGCACAGACATTTGCTCTGTCTCCTCTCTCACATACCCTAACGGTTGATTTTGTTGGTGGTGTCGTGTGCTTGTCCCATTAAGTGTAAGCTCTGTGACAGCAGGAACTTAGCAGTCCTGACGACATAATAGGTGTTGAATAAGTATTTGTGGAATGAATGAATGAATAAGTGGATGTGCTTAGCTTCAAGGGTGCTCCAGAAGAAGATGTTCAATAAAGTCTCCAGAGTAGTTTGGTTCGGTGTAGAGTAGCACTTCTGCTAATATTAATCATGAAGTGATTCGATCACAAGTCCAAAAAAGCATACAATTTTTGAATCTGCCTTTCACTCATTTTTTCCTAGTGATTTAATAATAGCCCCACTTAGAAGAACTGTGAGTTGCCAAACATAATTTGAAGACGTCTTTCGTGTTCCTTCTTTAGAATATTAGTTCATTTCCGATCTCTTTCTTGCACATATGTCTTAGAAATATTTTATTTGTTCTTTGAGAATTCATATGTGCATGCCATGCATGATGATAGCCTCCTCCATTTCTCACCTCCAGCTCCCTCTGGACCACCCAGCATGCCCTCTTCCCAATTTCATGTCCTCTGTTTACTTGTTCTTTGTAATGACCCACGGCAACCAATTAGTGCTGCCCTTGTGTGCATGGGTATGGGGCTTGCCACTAGAGCGTGGGCAACCTCCAGGGGCTGCAACCCCAAAGAAAAATGACGAGTCTCCCTCAGCTGCCATCCACAGCCAGTATCTTCCCAGCGTGGCTTGCGGTCTTGGGAACCTGTCTCTCATCTGTGCTGGAGTCGTGACTGGCTTGATCTTGATACACAAAACTCTCCTTCCTCACACATTTGCATGGCTAACTCTCTCGTTTCGTGCAGCTCTGAGCTCAACTATCATTGACTTAGGGAGGTAATAACAGACGTTTGTGAGTTTGTGAGTACAAAGCCATGGTCATGGAGGTCCTAGAGATCTGCCCCAAACGACACTGGCTACTGCCATTGCTCTTTGTTGCCCGCAAGAACTTGGTGGAGAGACTCCATTGCTAAAGAAACTACATGCTTTGGGGTGCTATGCAATCTTCTGGGGAAGAAAATATGTCAACGGTCTTCTCCAGCACTGTACCCTGTGTGCTACAATGTCGGTCTGTCCGGCAGGATGTCCTCAATGGCATAATAATGTTGTACCGGTTAGTTCTTTGACAGCTTGACAGAAGGCAAGAGAGTCAAGTCACCAGAAAGGAGGGAGCCCCACATGAGAAAATGGCTTCGTAAGAGCTGGCTCTAGGCAAGTCTGTAGGGCATTTTCTTAATTAGTGACTGATGAGGGAGGGCCAGCCCATTATGGGTAGTGCCATCCTGGACTGGTGGTCCTGGGTTCTGTAAGAAAGCAGGCTGAACAGTCTCTTAGTAGCAAGCTGGTAAGCAGTACCCTCCATGGCCTCTGCATCAGCTCCTGCCTCCAGGTTCCTGCCCTGCTTGAGTTCCTGTCCTGACTTCCTTCGGTAATGAACTGTCATATTGAAGTGCAAGCTGAATAAACCCCAAGCTCTTAGCTGTGTTTGCTCATTCCTGCTCACACATTTCTGTCCATCCTCCAGTCTCCACTGCCCGGGGTTGCTTTGGTCATGGTGTTTCATCACAGCAATAGTAACCCTTAACTAAGTCAAGTGGCATGACGTTATGGGATAACCAATCACTTCCTGATTGCATATAAGGCCTGCCCCATACAAGGGAATTCATGCCTGGTACTATAAACCTGGTCAAAGCCCATGGCTTAAGGGGCCATAAGCCCTAGTAACCATTCTTTTGTAAATGGTCATATAGTCAAACTGCCTTCTAAATATTTATGTTTATACTCGTAGATTTGAGCTTTTCTCAACCTTGCTCAAAGAAGCTTCTTTTTGCCTTGGAATGGGCAGGAAGGAGTTAACACAGAGATTCATAATTGGTCAAAGTGCTGAAAAGAAATGACTGAGACTCCTAAATGAGACACATCTATCAACCTGTGTCCCACCTCAGGCTCAGGAAACATCTTCAGAGAAGGGGTGGAAGGAATGGGAGAGCCAGAGGACAGAGATGAGCGCTGTGAACTGCTGTCTTTAGGATGTGTATATGTGTTTTATATTCTTCTGGCAAGAAGCTAATCTCATTGATAAATGGGTGTACTGAGCAGATGCTAGTTAGTACTATAAATAATGGGGCAGCCAAGCAGTGGTGGCCCATGCCTTTAATCCCAGCACTCCAGAGGCAGAGGCAGGTGGATCTCTGAATTCAAGGCCAGACTGGTCTACAGAGTAAGTTCCAGGACAGCTAGGGCTACACAGAGAAACCCTGTCTCAAAAAGCCAACAAGTAAATAAATAAATAATAGAGTTAATTAAAGCCATGATCCAGGTATACTCACAAAAGTTATAAAAGATTGGGAAAGATATTCCAACACAAGAGTACATAAATTAGTGAAAATTTCCCTAATTGTTGTTAGGACACAGCCTGATTTCCAGTGAATATGCATGCCATGCAGCCAGTAAAATATCTCATGAACAAAGTACTACATTTAAGGGGCTAGAGCTGTAGGTCAGTGAAGCATCTGTTTGGCATGTGAAAGGCCCTGAGCTCAATCCCAAACCACAAAGAAAAGGAAGGAGGAAGGGGGAAAAGGTAGAAAGAGAGGGATTGAGAAATACCTTTTTGTAGTGCTAACATCCCATAACTATGGCAGGGGTGGAGACTGGAGGATGGACAGAAATGTGTGAGTAGGAACGAGCAAACACAGCTAAGAGCTTGGGGAAAACAAGCAAGCAAATAAAGAGACAAACCACACACACACACACACACACACACACACACACACACACACACACACACACACTGTAAAATAATCCCAGTATCTGAGGACAGACCGCTTAGGAATAACTTCCGTGAACTCAGATGTGGATAAGACAGCTGGTCAGAGCCCGGCTGCTCCAAGTACGATTTGTGTATCAGGTTGTGTGCACAGCCTGTGTGCTCACTAAAAATTCAGACTCCCGTGCTCCACACCCGGTCCACTGATGCTGGGCTGATGCGTGTACACACTGAAGTCTGAGAACCTGACCCAGAGCAGCAGCGAGGGGACCGAGAATCAAAGGGGGCTCCAAGGGATCCCGACGGCAGGGCAGCAAAGTCACTGAAACAAGACTCTCCTTCTGCTCTCGCTTCATCCATTCAAATTTCCATCACTCTGATCTATTTATTAGCAATGTGGCCTTGGATAAATTATTTCACTCCTCTTTGCCTCACTTGTAGAGCTCTGTTGTCAGAGCTTCCAGTCCAAACCTGCTAATTGCTACCTCTCTGGGGTTCTTGGTAATTCTCCTCTTGCCTCCCACCGTCAAGCGGCCACAGGGCTAGCTTTAATGCATTTGAGCCATCTCACTTGTAAGATAATAACTTACCGGAAAAATGAACAG
Source organism: Peromyscus californicus insignis (assembly GCF_007827085.1). NCBI lineage: Eukaryota > Metazoa > Chordata > Mammalia > Rodentia > Cricetidae > Peromyscus > Peromyscus californicus. The sequence goes on along the minus strand of NW_026294573.1, from coordinate 88,565,853 downwards.
AGACCAATGCCATGTTGAGTGGGGCACAGTGTTCCACTCTAGGGAATGATATTGTCTCCATGTGGACCACCACTCTAGAGATAGGCAGTTGAGGGGGCTGGAGAGATGGCTCAGTGGTTAAGAGCACTGGCTGCTCTGCCCGAGGATCCTGGTTCAATTCCCAGCACCCACATGGCAGCTCATAACTGCCTATAACTCCCGTTCCAGGGGATCTGGATTCTGCAGACACTGTATGCACAAGCTACACAGACAGACATACATACAGGCAAAACACCCACACACATAAAATAAAAATAAATAAATAAATAAAAATTTAGAGATAGGCAGTTGAAATAGAAAACTGCTCCGCAAGGTTATTAGTTATGCTTAAAGCTTGCATTGGGAATCTATTTGAGGAAGAAGATGGGTCTGTGTGTCAGAGGAATAGCATGCAGGTAATGAAGAGTTATTTCTCCTCCCTGAGTATGGTGGGCTTGGAAAAAAAGGAGGAAGCACTATCAGTTTAAATCCTACTGATTTACCTGCAAGTGAGAGCTAAGGGGCTGAGAAGAACACGGTGAGTTCAGTCCCCAGCACCCATGGCAGGTGCCTCCCAACTGCCTGTAGCTCCAGCTCGGGGGCAGGGGGGTTGACTCTTCTGGCCTCTGTGGCTCTGTGGAATACCCACATCCTCTATTCTCTCTCCCTCTCTCAAATAAATATTAAAAACAAAAGCAGTATAGATTTTTAAACTTGACTGGTGCTGCTTTCTAAAGACAGAAAAGAGAAAACATTACCATTTCTTATCAATAAACAGTTTTGACTGTTTCACGCTGTTTTGCCCGTAGTTTGCTCCTATGGAAGTGTATAGCGCAGCAGGACTTCTGAGTTACCTAGTCTGGATACAGCCCCGGGAGGAGAGTGCCTTAACCCAGCAATGAGAGAGAGAGCCACTGGAAAACCCTCTCCCCAGAACAACACAAACCCTTGCAAAGCCGGCTAAGGAGGACTGTTTTGGGACTCTGGAAAGTAACAGAAGCGCTGCACCCGCTGGAGGAGACTTTATCTGAGGGGAGGAAAAGCTGACTCCAGGCTCCAAAAAAGCAAGCTCTGAGGAATTTTGGTGGGCCTTGTTTCCTTGCTTCACGTAAGTGGAAACAGAAGCACAACGTGCCCCAAACTCACGGGTGCAGGTAACAAGCACAGTGCCCAGAGGAATTTATACGTCTACAAACCTGCCAGGTACCAGATTTTCACTGTGAAAAAAAAAAATCTAGAGATAAAATGAGCTAAAGTCATGAAAGTAAAAGTAGAAACATTAAAGTTGGAAATAAATAAAATCGGGGACAGGAAAAGCAACATGAAACATCAATGACACAAAATTAGTTCTTTGAAAAAAATCAGCAACATAGATAAACATGTAAATTAGACTGACCAAAAATACAGGAGAGAAGGTTCAAGTTACTTAAACAAAGACGGGAGCCGGGCAGTGGTAGCGCATGCCTATAATCCTGGCACTCCGGAGGAGTGGATCTCCACGAGTTTGAGGCCAGCCTGGTCTACAAAGTGAGTTCCATGACAACCAGCATTACACAGAGAGACCCTGCCTTAAAAAACAAAACCAAAAAAACCACACACACGGAAAAAACCACCCCTCCCCCCAAAATAAAGAAAGAAAGAAAAAAGCAAAGATGGAACATTACTACCAAGCTCACAGAAATAAAGGGGCTTACAAGGGAATGCCATAAACAACAGTCAAATGAAATAAAAATATATGAAACTGACAAATTTATAGGAATATACAAACACTGAAACTTATTCAAGAGGAAACAGAAGTCACTCATGGTATCACAGGCCTTTATCCTAGCACTCAGGAGGCAGAAGCAGAGGCAGATGAATCTTGGTGAGTTGCAGGCAGCTTGGTCTACAGGGTGAGTTCCAGGACAACCAGGACTATATAGAGCAGTGGTTCTCAACCTTCCTAAAGCTGTGACCCTTTAATACAGTTCCTCATGTGGTGACCCCAGCCATAAAATTATTCTCTTTGCTACTTCGTAACTGTAATCTCAATACTGTTAAGAATCCGAGTGTAGCCGGGCAGTGGTGGCACACGCCTTTAATCCCAGCACTCGGGAGGCAGAGCCAGGCGGATCTCTGTGAGTTCGAGGCCAGCCTGGGTTACCAAGTGAGTTCCAGGAAAGGCGCAAAGCTACACAGAGAAACCCTGTCTCGAAAAAAACAAAAAAACAAAAACAAAAAAAAGAATCCGAGTGTAAATAGCTGCCATGTAACCCCCAAAGGGTTTGAGACCCACAGGTCGAGAGAGCCACTGATGTCGAGACACTGAAACAGGACATCTAAACAGAGTTATAATGAGAAGTGATACTGAAATGGTCATTAAAAAGCCAATAGCCCAGGACCAGGGAGACTGCTTAGCAGTTCAGATCCCAGAACCCACATGAGTGCTGGGTGGGTAGGGCAGTCTGCTGATTCCAGCCTTGTATGTGGGGGGGAGGGGGTTGAGAAGAGGAGAAGAGGGAGGGGCAGAATCCCCAGAGCAAGTTGGCAAGCAAGATTAGCCCTATCAGGGAGCTCTGGTTTTGACTGAGAGACATTGCTTCAATGAATAAGATGAAAGAGCAATCAACAGGGTCCCTGACGTAAGCCACAAGCCTCCACGTGCGTTTACACACGTGCATACATAATTCCCTTCAATATGTAAATATGCATGCAAGCCTGTACCCCCCACACACCCAAAAATGGAAAAAAGCAGGGCTAGAAAGACAGCTCAGCAGCTAAGAGCACTGGCTGCTTTTGCAGAGGACCCAGCTTGGATCTTCAGCACCTACACTGTGGCTCACAACTGTTTGTAACTCTAGTTCCGGGAGATCCAGTGCCCTCTTCTGGCCTCAGCAGGCAATGTACACATGTGGTACACAGGCATATACAGGAAAACACTTATAAAACATAAATTAATAAATCATTAGAAAAAAAACAAACCCATTATTAGGATCCTGCCCTCACTCCTGCATATGCGCAGCTTAGGGTCTTGCGTCTTACATCATCAGGGGGTGTTGGTGATTACGTAGGTGCCTTAAAAAGCTGGATGCAGACCCCATGCTCTCTCTCTGCTCTCTCCGTTCCCTGCTCCGCTCTGCTCCCCCTCCACCATCTTTCTCTCTCTCCAGGCCTGGCTCTCTTCTTTCTCCTCCCCCTCTCTCCCTCCTTATATAATAAAGCTCTAAAAACTAACACTGGGTTCTGTCGTGACTGTGATCTTTCTACGCGGTAACCAGCACCGTTTATCTTTCATTGGTGTTGTGACTTGGATAGGAAATTCCATGCACTCTGCATCTGGGGCTGAGCGTTGTCAGAAACTATTACCGAGGACCTGGGGCTGCCCACTATGCATTTGCCCAGCCACCACCACCACTGCCGCCGCCATCACATGTGCTTCCAAGATTGGTGAGTCCCCCCCCCCCCCCCCCCCCCCCCCCGCTGTTTCCTGCGACTGCAGCCTGAGCTATATTCCTCATGCCAGACCCCCGGGGGGTCCTCGGGCTGCGCTGGCACCTACTCATTCTCTCCCTTGACAAAGGGGTCAATGCTGTCAGACCCTTGGGGTTCCCCGTGGCTGCGTACACTCCCAGGCCTTACTCCTCTCTTGACGAAGCGGGGAGTAACTCGTGCTGATTCATAGGTCCTTCTCCTACCTCAGGGATGCCTGGGACTGGAGTCTGATCCCGGTTCGTTATTTTAATTTTTTATTTTTCTCTCTCATCGCTATAGCCATGGGACATAGGGGCAGATACCAGTAAATTTGGCCATTTCAACCCCGATATTTCATGGGAATTATCTAACTTCTGCCAGCAAACGGGCAAATGAAAATTTACCTTATCCCCAAGCTTTCTCCCGAAGCTCTGAACCCTTCTCCTTCTCCATTTCTGATTCTTTCTCTGCCATGTGCAACCACTTCTGTCTACCTCACTTCCACTCTCCGATCTCCAGTATTGGTTCTGCCACTTGTGCCCATTCCTGTCTCTCCAGTATCAGGCTCTCACCTTAACTCCTCCCACTCGTTCTCAAGCTGCCCTGAGAAGCACAGACGGGTCTAGAAGCGGGCTAGGATCCATGTAAATAAATTTACAATAATCGGCCGGGCGGTGGTGGCGGTGGTGGCGGCGGTGGCGGCGGCGGCGGCGGCGGCAGCGGCGGCGGCGCACGCCTTTAATCCCAGCACTCGGGAGGCAGAGCCAGGCGGATCTCTGTGAGTTCGAGGCCAGCCTGGGCTACCAAGTGAGTTCCAGGAGAGGCGCAAAGCTACACAGAGAAACCCTGTCTCGAAAAACCAAAAAAAAAAAAAAAAAAAAAAAATCAAGACACAGAGTAAAATCCATCTCTTGTCCCCCAGACCTCCCTGATATAGGACTAAAACCTAAGCATCTGGAGAGCAAGGCTCCTGACCCCAGAGGCGGAAATTTCATCTGTGGCATTTAAGGTATACCAGGGGAGAGATGAGAAAAGCCCAAGAATAGAATTTCCAAGTGCTGGCACATGCTGGTTCCTAAAAGCCATTGGGTCCCTGCTTTAAGTGCAGAAAGAAAAAAAAAAAAAAAAAAGGCCATATGGGCTAGTGTGTGCCCTACCAGGCCATTAATTGAGCCTTGTTCAAAGTGCCACCTAGAAAGACAACCAGTCAGCTGACTGTACCCAGGCACCAAGGGGCAGGAGGACAGACAAAGACCTCCAGCAGACCTACGCTCGGCCACAGGCTCACTTGCAGGGAACCCAGAACGCTGCATGGAATCGAGGCCGTTTCTTTCCTTGTGGACACCAGAGCCACTAACCCAGTCCTGGGAGTTCTGGGGTCTCACCTCTCCTCGTTTCCCTATTGTCGGGTAGGGAGGACAGCCTTACTCACCTCACCAGATTTAATTGTACTTTCAGGGTTACTTAATGGGAAAAGATTTTCCAACTAAGGTAGGAGCTTCCATTTCATTGCTCCCTCCATGTGCCTCACTCCAGACCTGTCAGCAGTGCTTCTCCTCCTCATGCACACAGACAGAGCCCTGATCTCTGCCTTGTCCCTAATTCCAAAAGAATGAGTTCTCATCCCACAAGCTTTTCTTTTCCTGGTTCCCTCTTCTAATGAACTGTTTAGCTAATGGTTGCAGGATCACCACAGAACTGGAGTCCAGAGATCATCAAGTAAGAAACTGTAACAGCTAAAAGGTATTTACATCCCCAGAACCAAAAGTGTCTGGGCTCTACAAAAACAGACTTTAATATAACCATCTAATGTTCTCAACAATTGGTCACCTGTGTCTCCTGGATGCTAAACTAGTAAAGGAAACAGGTGCCTTAAAATAATCTGTCTCTGATAAAGCTTAAAAACATGTTCCCATCTCTCTGTCTCTCTCATTAACACTAACCAATATAAGCAGAGTACTAAACACTACAATGGTCACTAATTTTCTCATGGCTGCTTCTTAACATCTTCAAAATTTTTCCCAAGCTCCCAGAAATCAGCTTAAATCCATCTGGACAGGTCTACTTCAGGCTTTTTCTGTCTCACCAGCATCCTGTCAGACACAAAAGCAGCCAGAGTGCCAAGCCGTGAGGAATGACGGCTCCAGGGCAGCAGAACATCCCACCATCCCGGGATGCCTGTCTACCTCAGAAGGTCCCCTTCCCTACCCCCCTAAGAGCCAACTGACACCCACCAAGTCAGCTAGAAGCAGTTTTTCCTGGAGAAACGATGCCCCTATTCCTATTCACTCGCTTTTTTTTTTTTGTTTTGTCAAAAGCGAGTTTTTAATTATGAAAAAGCAATGTGATCTAGAAACTGACACACTGGTATCTTTCTAATAAAATGACATAGTAGATTTCCTAAATAATTTACAAAGAGCAGAAACTGGTCTTGAACAGTGTTCCCCTCCCTGCACACCCCAGTTCCCCACACTGAGCTGATAAGTAGGCCCCAAGAGCCCAGGCTGGCAGTCTACAAATATCTCCTCTCTTCCTATGGGGCCCTGTGGGATCAGGGGTAAAAGTGGTTCCCCAAGAATCTCTGCACTGGGAATAAAGGGGGTGGTTTCATGGGATGACTCCTGCGGAGCCTTGGTCCTAGTTACAAGGTTCAGAACTGTCTAGCATCTTCAGGTACATTCCTAATAAGTGTGGGCCTCTGTGAGGCTGGAGAACAGGGTGCTGTATGAGTCCTCCTGGAGAGCATGGGCAGTTCCCATCACCTCTTCGAGGTCTTCCTAAATCACTCTTGGGCTGTGGCCAGTGGTTATCAATGGGCCCAGATATGGCTTAAATAGAAGGCTTCTGGATGCCCTGTTAGTCAAGTCCTTGTTAGCAGTGGCCTGGGGATGCTGATGAGCCCAGTGCCTCCTCTGGAAGTTCATGGGGTGGGTGGCACGGACATCCTGATGGCTTGGCGGATGGACAGGGCCTGTTTCCTGTAGGATGCCTGCTGTTCTCATTCACGAATAAGGGAGACAGTCATGTCACCACTCTCTTCGGCCTTGATGGCTTTGTCTAGTTTTTGTGACAGCTTCTGGAGATGCTGGATTCCAGCCCCCACAGGCTCTAGGTCACTGTCAGACTCACTGGGAGAGCAGAGAGGTTCTGTGGAGGAACAGGGGCTCCGGAGGGCAGCCTCCCTCCTTAGCCGCTGACGTCGATGGGCATGTAGACCCATCTGGCCAGAGAGGCGCGGATGTCCGCCGACTCTGGCATCCCGGTCGGCCCTGTATAGCCGAGTGTTCTTCTGGCTCAGACTAGGTGGTGAGGACCCTCTGTCCTTCTGGACTCCTCGTTTTTTCCTCACTTTCACCTGTGTTCCCATCAGCCACCTGGTGCCACTTTGGCAGGACTCCTGGATTCTCTGGGACATAGCACCCAAGGCGCTTTTGGCTGAGCGAGCTGAAGCCTTAAGATGCTGCTGCTCTGGCTCTGGGGTTTCCAGGCGTTTCCAGGAGGGGCCAGTCCCGAGGTTGAGGCTGACGGCTCTCAGTGGCAGCCTCCTTTGGAACTGTCTGCACAGGGAGCCCAGGGGACCGTCTCCAGATGGCCCTCAGCAGACCGGGTCACCGCCTTCTCTAGATGCTCCTCCTTTAGGAGTGATCGTCTGCGCATGGAGGCCGTCATGCCCTGCCACTGAGACGCCATGTGCTTGGTCCAGTCTCCTCTGCCCGCTAGATCCTCCCTGCCTGATACCCGAGACCTGAAGATCGACCTCGCTTTTTTATAATAAACAAAAAGTCCGGAATGTTAGGATCCTGCCCTCACTCCTGCACCTGTGCAGCTTGGGGTCTTACATCATCAGGGGGCACTGGCAACTACATATGTGCAGTGTGGTCATGCAATCTGTGCCTTGAAAGCTGGATGCAGACCTCACGCTCTCTCTGCCCTCTGCTCCCTGCTCTGCTCTGCTCCCCTTTTCCCCCACCCCACCATCTTTCTCTCCCATCAGGCCTGGTTCCCTCTCCCCGCCCCCTTTTCCTCCTAATAAACCATGACTGGGTTCTGTCATGACCATAACCTTTCCACGCAGCAACCAGCGCCACCACCAGCCCCGATTATCATCCTTTCAGCATGGCCTTTAATTGGAGCACTCAGGAGGCAAAGGCAGGCAGACCTCTGTGAGTTTGGGGTCAGCTGGTCTACATAGTGAGTTTCAGGGACACCTTGTGAGACCTGGGCTTTAAAGAAAAATCACATTTTAATAATATTGTTAGGAATTCTTTGAAATAATAAAATAAGAAGTAGAAGTTATGTGTCAGGTGATATTTTAAATTATTAACTTGATTTTTTATAGCAGTCATGGGATATATAATTGGAGGCCAAAAAGATTAAGTGAAGTAATTTAACTACTTTATAGATCTGGAAGTGAAGGAGATGGACTTTGGACCTAGGTTTGTCAGGCTGAAAAGCCAGTGTGGTTTACGTGACCAAGCGAGTGCAGCACTGAGTTAATTTAAACACTATATAACAGACGTTCAATCCTCAAAGTGCTATTTGCAAAGTAGATTTCTGTCTAGCATCATTTAGTGTGGTGAGCAATATTATGTACATATTAATCTTAATCTCTGAAAGGTAGCAAAATGCATTCTAGAGATGCTAAGATGTATTGGCAATTTAAACATCTTGGTCTTTCTCTCTAGCATATCGGTTACTTCAGTTAATAGGAATTTCAAAATACTCACTTTAGAGAGCCAGTGGCAGGTAGGAGAATCAAGAGGGTGCTGTCTTTCATGAATGCTTTCTTTGAGCCGGACGTGGCAGCATATGACTGTAATCCTAGTACTTAGAAGGTTAAGCCAGACTGGCCAGAAGTTTAAGCCAAAAGCTCAGGAGATAATGGCTCAGTGGGGGAAGTGCTTTGAGGGCCTGAGTTCAGGTCCTCAAAACTTAGGTGAAAATCTGGCAGCAGCAGTGCATGTCTATACACCCAGTGCTGGGTGGGAGTGGGCAGGGGTTTGAACACAGGAGGATTCTGGGGGCTCAGTGGCCAGCCAGTCTCTCTGAAACTGTAACCTTCAGGTTCAGTAAAAGACCCTGTCTCAATAAATGAATAAGTAAGAAGGAGAAGTGACTGAGGAAAACACCTGATGTTGACATCTGGCCTCCCACAAGCACTGGCATGAGCAAGTACACTCATGTACACACACACACACACACACACACACACACACACACACACACACACAGACACCTTTTTAAAAAGTGTTTTCTGCTCAGACTAATTTAGGAAAATACCAACAACATCTGTTTCTTCTTGCAGGACATAGGAAGAACCTGACTAAACAATAAAGAACACATATTAATGTTTTGACCTAGCAAACTGGGGGTTAGCAAAATACATTGTAAAACCAAACATGAAAAATTTAAAAGAAAAGTAAGTGTATAATAAAGCAGATTTTAGCTGGGCATTCACACAGGAGCAAAGGCGCTGAAGAGGATTTGAACTGTAGTGACCTGTGGGCACTCCCCCAGACCACACCCACACAAACAAACACGTCACTCCTATGGTTCATCAGCAGGCCCCAAGGCCCCAAGCAGTCAATTTCCTTGCAACCTCTGTATCATTTGAAAGCTATTCAGGGTAATGCAGGTATCCCAGCATCTAAAGCCCCCTAGAAAGTAAACATCTTATGGGAAACAAAGACATGCTAATCACCTCAGCTGTACCTAAACACAGTGTCTTCCTAATAACAATTAGAACAAAGGAAAAATATTATTTCTCTCCTCAATTAGCATCAGGAATTAAGTTTGCTTTTGAAACTTCAAATTTACTCAGTGCTTGGGAAATAACTTTTCTTCACTTAAATTTGAAAAGCTTTTCTAGAGATTTAAATTTATGATATACATCTTAACACAGTAACGTTCGGGAACTGGATTACTTCGACCACTATTATTTTGGGCTGGTTGCTGGAGACCTGGTCTCACTTGGTTACTTGGCCACCCTTTAGCTCACTGTCTTCCTGTCTCTGCCTCTCAAATGCAAGGGTTACAGGTGAGCACCGCCATCTCAGCTCAGATTTTTAAGATGTTTAATGAAATATTTAAAAAAGTCATTCGGACAAAGATAGAAAACTTGGTCAATCTTGAAAGGAAAATAGTGCTGTCAACTCACAGAATGGATTTTCTGATAGGCCTTCCAGCTGTGACTAGGCACAGTCACTCACACATTGGTCCTTTGTGTTGGTGCTGGGATTAAACTAAGGGCCTGGAGACTGCCAAGCAGGTGATCTGTCACTGAGCTATACCTCTAGGCCTTGTATATTTTTACTCAGTTTTGTGAATTAATTTTGTAAAAGGAAGGATGAACTATGGTGGTTAATATATTTTTTTATTTAAAAAAAACTTTTTAAAATTTAAGAACGAAGAGGAAATCTGAGCAAATTTACCAGTGACTTCTGTCAATGTAGAATAGTTTACTCATGCATTCAACAAATATTTTAATGCTTGCTTACAAGATGTAAAGTTATTGGATTTCATTGACCTTACTAGTTCAGACATTTACAGCATTTCCTGTTACATATATTAACAGAATTAAAAAAAAAAAACACATTTAGCAGGGCAGTGGTAGTACATGTCTTTAATCCCAGCACTCAGGAGGCAGATCTCTGTAAATTCAAGGCCAGTCTGGTCTACAGAGAGAGTTCCACGACAGACAGGCAAGGCTACACAGAGAAACCCGTTTCAAAGACAAAACAAAACAAAACCCCTACATTTAACTATCTGAACAGCACATATATTTATATATTATATAATATATGTGTGGTCACTATTTTTAGATGACTTTTAGTTTTTTTTTTTTTTTTTTTTTGGTTTTTCGAGACAGGGTTTCTCTGTGTAGCTTTGTGCCTTTCCTGGAACTCACTTGGTAGTCCAGGCTGGCCTCGAACTCACAGAGATCCGCCTGGCTCTGCCTCCCGAGTGCTGGGATTAAAGGCGTGCGCCACCACCGCCCGGCTTAGATGACTTTTAGAGTAGTTTTAAGCTCACAGCCAAATTGAGCAGTAAATCCTGCATTCCCACTCCACCTCTCCAGGACTTCTCTACTGTCAAAATCTCACACTAGAGTGATACATTTGTTACAGTTGATGAAACAACACATCCTTCTCACCCCAAGTCCATACTTAATATTAGCATCACTCTTGGTGTACTTTCTTGCCTATTGTAAGTACATGTCTTGTTTCATCACAGGATCATACAAAGTAATTGACAATCACTGGTATCTTTTGTTTTTACTTTGCCATTCTCAGAGTATCAATGTTGGAATCATGCAGTATGTTGACTTTTTAGATTGGCATTTTGGAGAAATTTCATCAAGGACGATATTTCCCTGGGCTGGAGGGATGGCTCACAGCTAACAGCACTGGCTGCTCTTCCAAAGGACCTGAGTGGTACCTATTTGACTCTTCAGGCTCATCTGTAACTTCCGTTCTGGAGGATTAGACGCCCTCTTCTGTCCTCCATGGGCACAGCATGCATCTCCTACCGGATCTTTTGAAAGAGAAGCAAGAGCTCTTAACAGCAGACCTATCTTTCCAGCCCCTAGGGCTGTTGTTTGACAGCCAGATCTGAGCGGACTAAATTTAACCAAGATGAAATGCAACATAGGTGATCTTTATTAGGTTAGACCCAATTCTACCAACTTTCTTTGGCCTTTCTGTGTTGCCCACCCGAATGGAATCCTTTGCTGTAAGGGTGCAGGAAAGAGCTGGAAAAATGAAAAATGCAACGAAATGCACAAATTGAGCAATTCATGTCATAGACCAAGGCCCAGGGAGTACTGATAACACTCAGTATTGTTTTGTATATGACTAACACGTGTATTTTATTTTTCAATGATTTATTTTTATTTTATGTTCATTGATGTTTTGCCTATTATTTTATTGTAAGATGCCATTGGAATTGTGGCATTTAAAAACCTGTTACTATTTCCATGTATGGATTCCACCCCGCTGTAACTATCAACAAGTAACTCTCAATAATGCAAAATTAATTTTTAAGCATGATTCTTTCTCACTGATTTTACACCTGTAAAACAAAGGGCATTGCAAACCTTAAATTCTTGTAATTGTAGTTTATCATGTAGATCATAGATTGGGACTGCCCAATTATTGTTAACTACAATCAATAGCAATAACAAGTTCAAATCTTAATTCAATTACAAAATCCCTCGAGGGAGGTCATGGATTATTTTTTAAAAAATAACTTGAATAATAAACAGTTTAAACACAGAACAATTGTAAACAATATAAATGTATCTAGGCTGGAGAAACAAATGGAAACATTTACTACCAGCCTCCCAGGGCTGATTTAAAATTAGAATACCGTTTTGTTTTTCCGCCACAGGGGTTCACTGGATTTCCCCAGCCTGGCCTGGAACGTGTGTGCTCAAGTGCCTCAGAAGTAACTGGGCTACATATAGTTCTCATACAGTGCCCAGCCTTTATTTCCCCGTTTCTGTATCCTGCACACGTGTAATTAAACGTTTAAGTACTAGCAACATTTCAACAGCCTTAAAAAAAAAAGTGTAACGTAATTTAACCCAATATGTCCAAAACCTACCATTCCAGCAAATAACACAAGATTTATGAATGAGATGGTTTGTACCTGCGGTGTACTGGCAACACTAACAGCTCAGTCCTGCTGGAGCTAGTTACATTTCCCAAACTCTCTTGGCTACATCTTAGCCAAGTTACACTCAACTGCCCTAGTGGACGCACAATCTTGGGCGATTCCAGCATCAAGGGATTCTTCCAATTCTAAGCCTGGGGATTCCTTAAATAACACAGTCTCTTGGCTCCTCCGGATTCGGCCAAGAGAAAGCGTAGAGGCGGCGCGTGCTGCTTAGAGACGGTGCGGGGGGCGCACGGAGATTGAACCCGCGGGCGCGGGCGGCGGCAGCGGTTGGCGGCTGCCGGGCGGCGAGCACGCGGGGGCAGCTCCGCCCGTGGGCGCGCGGGCGGGCACCGAGGCGCGAGGGCGCCGCCCCGGGGGGGCGGGCAGCGGGCTTCAGAGGGCGGGGCGGGGCGGACCGCACCGTGCCGGGACTCGGGCGCGCCGGCAGCGGGGACGGATCAGAACGCAGAGCCACAGCCGAGCGAGCGGGTCGGCGGCGGCGGCGGCAGTCGGGAGGGTCTGGACCGCGGGAGCCCGAGCGCGCGGCAACGGCCGCCCGGAGCGCGCAGGATCAGCGCTGCGCCTGCAGCCCCCCCAGCGCGCGCACGCTGAGGAGCGCGCGGTGCTGAGCGCGCGCCGAGCGGCCGGGGGCGCGCAGGCCCTGCCCGCCCCTTCCGTCCGCACGCCCGCCGCCCCGCCGGCCCTTCCTCTCCCACCTTCCACTCGCGGCCCGCGCCCCGCACCCGGCGGCCCCCGCGTCCTCCTCCCGCGGCAGCGGTGTCCGCGGCGGCCGGAGCGGGCCGGGCCGGGCCAGCGGGCCGGGGGATGGCGCTGCTGGACCTGGCCCAGGAGGGAATGGCCTTGTTCGGCTTCGTGCTCTTCGTGGTGCTGTGGCTGATGCATTTCATGTCCATCATCTACACGTGAGTTGGAGGGTCGGGGCCTTGGGGAGCAGCTGGGCTGGCAGGCGTGTGCGCCGTGGAGGGTAGCGGGCTCCGGGGGTAGAGAAAGCTGATCCTCAAACGGTCCCCCCCTTGGTCTCCTTGGGGCGGTGCGGCGCGGGGTCCTGGAGAGCGAATAGCGCTGGAGTCGCGACCCGGCTCCTGGGTTGCAGGCAGCTGCAGAGCCCTAGGGAAGGAGCCTGCTTCTGTGTCTGGTGGAGGGTTGCCTGCTTGGTCTGATTGTGTAGGGGATTCGTGTGATTTTTTTTTTTTTTTCATCTGGGCCAAGATGTATGGTGTATTGTGGGGTTCCCCCTCCCTCTGCGCGGGCCACGTCTCTGTTATGGTAATGGTCCTTGACACTCTTCCGGGAGCTGCTTACCACCACCCGGAGACTTCCCTGTGGGTTTTCTCCTTCCTGGAAGAGCTGTGTGTTTAGATAGGTGTGGAGAGCACCTGCCCGCCTTGAAAAACGTCGGTCTCCAAGCCTGTGTTACAGCTTTCAGTCCTGTCAGGGAGGGTGGCTTTTCAGTATGGTTTTCTTCCTTCCTTCTCCTCCCCCCCGCCCCAATTCTTCATTTATTGGCTTGTTTGGAGTTTTGTATCTTTCCTGGCCTCCACATAGAAATTTTCATTTGACAGGTACCTCCCGAGGCCTACTAGGTACCACCTAGTATTGGACTGGGGATACAGATGAGAGCAGGACAAAACTCCTGCCCTCGGGAAGCTTACATTCTAGAAGGATGAAACATGATAAAAAATCCAAATAAGGTTATTGCCCATAAAGCTGAGGAATAAAACAGAACAGGGCGAAGGGGTGGAGAGAGACATGAATGATCTAGGTGGCTAGTTTTGATCCTTCAATGAAATGTTTTTAAAAATGAAGTCTATGTAAATAAACGAAATGAATGTGTAAAGATGAACTCATTTGGCCTTTTAGCCTGGGGGAAAAAGATCTTTAACACCAAATAGGAATAGGATAGAACAGGATGTTAGGCAATTACTTTTAGATGCTTTTTCCCCCCTTAGAAAAGATGTGCTTTTCTCCATTTGGAGCGCCATTTCCTGATACCGAGAAAGGTGACACTTGTACGAGATAAGCTGACAGTTTTTTTTTAAAAGTGAAAGAAAACATACCCGGTCGGTCTGACATTGCTGACTTTGGAATTTTTAAGCTGTATTAACTGTAACTACATGGGCTCTTTAAAAAAAAAAAAAGCAGTAGTTACTATATAAGGAATTTAGACAGTACAGAAAGGAATAAAGAAGATAGTTATAACACATAATCAAAATATTACCCTGTTAACCTTTTGTGCCTACCTTCCCAATTATTATTATTTTTTTTATGTGAAGAGGGCAGGCCAGAGGAGGAGAGAGGAGACCATGTCATGATTGTTGTTCTGTAGTCTGCTTTAAAATCTCACCTGAGAACCAGTACAGGGTACTTACTGTTCTAGGTGCTAGAAGTGAGCACAAAGAGCCAAACACCTCAGGCTGATGCTTAGGGAGCTGCCTGGAAAGTGACCTGACCATTGTTTCCCCCCCCCCCCCCCCCCATATCAACAAATGTGTGAGCTCTCGCCATCATTTCAGGTAGATGCATGGCATTTTAGCTTCTGAGCTATTGATAATTGTTTTTATTGATAGGCAATTCTGTTGATTCCAGTTTATTAAGCAGTATTGTAATGATTTTATTTGTATTTCTTAACTTTTTCCTGTGCTGGGAACCAAACCTAGGGCCTTTTGCATGTTGGGCAAGTGCTTTATCCCTCAGATACATTACCAGTCCCCATGATGAATTCTTTTACATACATCTCCTTAGTTCACATTTCAGAGGGAGGAAGTAATGGACCAAAAATGGTACATCTTTTAATCTTCGATGCAATGTTGTGTGGTGACCTATTGTGTACGCTAATAAACTTTCCTGAGGATCAGAGAAGCAGAGCAGCCAGCCACTAGTTCTTACCTCTACGAAATCCTCAGCCTAAAGAGAGGGAGTTCCTGTTTCCTCACACCTTATATACCTTTCTCTGCCCTGCCATGTTACTTCCTGAGATTAAAGGCATGTGTGTTTCCCAAGCAAAGGCATGAGATCTCAAGTGCTGGGATTAAAGGTGTGTGCCACCACTGCCTGCCTCTATGTCTAATCTAGTGGCTGGCTCTGTCATATGATCCTCAGGCAAGTTTATTAGGGTACACAATATATCACCACAATGTTGCCTTATAAAAATGTTACAACTACCTAGTTTGGGCCATATTGGATGAGGATTATTTCCCTGCTTTGCATGCCTTATTCCTCACCATTTCTTTTGTTTTGATTTTCATCCATTTAATTATTGGTTCCACTGAGTAGCTTTTCAGATATTTATATGCTAGTTTCATTTAGTCATACATTATGTGGGCATAATCTTTTGCCTGTACTGCAGTCTATTGCCAGGTTCATCTATTCAATGTGAAGGTAACTCCTGTATCAATCTGTCACATGCTGTAATTTTAACACATTCTATTTTGTTGTCTCTTCTCTTGAGACTGGGGTGTTAAGTGGACAGGTCTTCTGTTTTATGTTTCCTTTTATTGTTTGCATTCTCAATTATTATATATGCTAGTTATATATGTTAGTCTGCTTCCTTCTAATGTGGTGAATTTTCTTTTAATTTTTCACCTATTACACTTTGGTTCTCTCCGGAGTTTTCTTTGTTATACAACGAGATATAGAACTCTAATTTTAGTTCCACTTAAATATTTCCAACTTGTTCCCAGGTCATTTATCAAGTGATTTGATTATTCTTTTGTTTAGAAAAATAACAACCTTTTTCATAAACTAAATTCTTTGCACTTTGGTGTATTTCAGGGCTCCTAGTGCTGGCTCATGGTCCCATTGTTTTTCATACAAGATCTATTCTATTTTAATTAATGAAGTTTTATTAGCTGATGAGACAGCTGTTTCATTCTTTTGCAAACTTTGACTATTATAAATACATTTCTTATTTAGAGATGAATTTTAGAATCTTTGTTTCGGAGTCTTTAGTTTGTTAGTTAAAATATTAAATTTCCAATTCAACTTGGAGCAAAGACTTTTCCCAAACGTTCTGAAATACTGGCCCCTCCAGTGTATGTACAAGGTCAGCGTCACACTCCCTGAACATTAACATTATTGATGTATCCAGTGTTTCAAATAACCAACCAGAGTGTGTTTATTCCTAGACTGGAATTTTTATATTTCATTATTTGTTTATTTTTGTGACTAATGCTTTATAAACAGATTTTCTCAAAATAATCTAACTTTTTTGCTTGTTTTTATTTTTGAGATAGGGTCTCACTAGGTAGCTCAAGCTGTCCTGGTACTCATTGTGTAGACTGGCCTGACCTTGAACCCAGAGATCCACCTGCCTCTGCCAGAGTGATGGATGGGATTAAAGGTGTGTACCAACCACACCCAGCTATAATTTTACAGTTTTGAGCATAGTATAAAAATTTAGCTTCCTTGAAGTGCTGTAAAAAGGCTTTGTAATTATTTTTTGATACTCCAAGACATTACCTTTAATTTTTAAAAAATTGTGTGTGTGTGTGTGTGTGTGTGTGTGTGTGTGTGTGTGTGTGTGTGTGTGTGTATGACATGGGTATATGGAGGTGAGATGACAACCTGCGACAGTTTGGTTCTTTCTACCATGTGGGGCCTGGGATTGAGCTCAGGTTATCAGGCCTGGTGGCAAGCACCTTTACCTGCTGAGCCATATCTCCTGCCTCAACATTACTCTCTTTTACTGATAAGAACATATTCTGAGGCTGGGTGTGGTTGTACACATGGCAGGTAGATCTCTGTGAACTCGTGGCCAGCCAGGTCTTCATAGTGGGTCCAGGACAGACAGCCAGAGTTACATAATGGAGAGACCCTGTCTCAAAAAAACAAAACAAAACCAACCCCACCCCCCCAACCCCCTGCAAAAAAAAATTCCTGAAAAGAGATATGCATATCAAAGGAAACATAATTAATTTATAACAGGTTTCATTTGCTAATTACAGG
This sequence comes from Peromyscus californicus insignis, assembly GCF_007827085.1. Classification (NCBI taxonomy): domain Eukaryota; kingdom Metazoa; phylum Chordata; class Mammalia; order Rodentia; family Cricetidae; genus Peromyscus; species Peromyscus californicus. Next base: position 88,548,762 of record NW_026294573.1, on the reverse strand, counting down.
CCTTGTAAATACTTTTTTGGAATGGATAAGTGAATATAAAACAAATAACCAGAGTAGTTAGTTACATTGGCACATCTGTAACCTCAGCAATCGAGGAGACTGAGGCAGGAGGACTGCAGTGAAGGCTATCCTATGGTATATTGTGAGACCCTGTCTCACAAAAACAAAAACTAAAAAAGCAAGTCATCAGCAGAATAATTTGCATATAAATTTTGTTGTTGTTTTGATAAATATCTTGTTGTGAGCTGGTCTCACAGTCATTTCCCACTTTTTTGCATGTATGATTTCATTATAAATAAATAAGATACATCCCAGTTTGATGGGAATTGTTTTCAAGAAGAGAACAAAAGGTTTTTTCTTTGTTTGTTTGTTTGTTTGCCCTTTCCTTACAATATAAGTAAAATTGCAGTTGAGTCTCAGTATTTAACAAAGTTAAAGAACTATGGAAATAGTATTTTGGTTAAAACACTGTGCAGAATCATATCTATTTATTTATTTATTTGGGTTTTTCAAGACAAGGTTTCTCTGTGTAGCCTTGGCTGTCCTGGAACTCCCTCTGTAGACCAGGCTGGCCTCGAACTCACAGATCTGCCTGCCTCTGACTCCCAAGTGTTGGGATTAGAGGTGTGTGCCACCACTGCCTGACCTTTGGAGGAATCATCTTTATTTTAATAAAAGGATATTTTTTTTTGAATGAATGTTCTGTCTTTATCCCTCTGTCCTTTTAAGTAAGGCAAAGACGAAGGAGGCAGATGTTGGTGCCCCTCTCTGGAAACTTGGGCTTGCGGCTGGTTGTCTAGCAGTTGCCGGGTTTCTAAACCCTGGCATAGCTCTGTATGGGGTGTCAGGGCATCATGAGGGTGGGCTTCCAACTGTTAAAGATGCATGAGTAACACCAATATTGCAATAAAAATGGAAGGCATTTAGGAAGTTGCTTTAAAAAAAAATTAGATACAATGTATCAATGGCATGCTTAATCTGTCCGATTGTATCTTCTTACAGTTAGATAGAAGTCTTGGCCTGTGTTTTAAACAGTGTATCTGACATTTGATTAACACATTGACCAGCTTTTATTCAGTGAAGTTATTTGTTCTGATTTCACACGTCTCGCAATTCCCATAAGCATCCCCTCCAAATAAAGAGTAGTCGTCTATAAAACAGAAATCGCTATTTCCCATGTTATGAATCTATCTCTGTTCGTGGATATTTCTACCACCCACTTTGTTCCTCCTCAACTCTAATACCAAACTGAGGCACAGTCATTTCGTAGTATTATTTTAGATGGCAGATACTTATGGGAAGGGTCTCATTCCCAAGATTTTGATTTTCTAAAAATAGCAGGTGATTATAGTCTCAAGCAGTCAGTGCGGGCTAAGTGCTCTTTATGGGTTATTTTGTTTTTCCTTTTTGTCAGTGTGAGTTTGGTTTCCTAGTTGGGAACTGAGATGAAAACATACAGAAGTCTGAAAGCACTTGTTTTCTGCTCCTGGAGCTGAGCCAGCCTTCTTGATGATTGATGTATGTCCCATCCATTCTTGCTTTCTCTTCCCCATTCTCCCTTCTCCATCTGATGATTGCCCTTCTCTTCTGTGTAGTGCTCTAGTGATTAGCATTAGACTTTACTAGCTTCGTTAATGTAGGTGCCAGGCCAGCTTGGAAATATCGCTTTTTAAAAATTATTTGTTCATTTAATTTTATGGGTATGAGTGTTTTGCCTGTATGTTTGTCTGTGCATGAGTCTATCATGTGCCCACAAAGGCTAGAAGAGGCATTGGATCCCACGGAACTGGAGTTATAGTCTTGTAACATGAGCCTCCATGTAGGTGCTGGGAGCCGAACTAAGGTCCTCTACAAGAACAGCAAGTGCTCTTAACTGCTGAGCTATCTCTCCAAACCCAGAAATACCTCTGTTGTTGTTGTTTCTTTGTTTCTTGAGACAAGGTTTCTCTGTGTAGCCCTGGCTGTCCTGGAACTTGCTCTGTAGACCAGGCTGATCTCAAACTCAGAGATCTGCCTGCCTCTGCCTCCCAAGTATTATGATTAAAGGCGTGCACCACCACTAACTACCCAGCCAGAAATAACTTTATGGTGATATTGTGTTCCCCAACATATTATGCACCCTAATAAACTTATCTGGGGTCAGAGAACAGAACAGCTACTAGATAGACATAGAAGCCAGACATGATGGCACACACCTTTAATCCCAGGACTTGAGATCTCATGTCTTGCTTGGGAAAGACACACACCTTTAATCCCAGGAAGTGATGGCAGGAAACAGAAAGGTATATAAGGCTGAGGACCAGGAACTTTTTAAGCTTTTAGGCTTTTTTTTGAGCAGCAGTTCAGCCGAGATCTATTCAGATGAGGACTCAGAGGCTTTCAGTCTGAGGAAACAGGATTGGCTGAGGAGTTGGCGAGGTGAGGTTGGATGTGGCTTGTTCTGCTTCTCTGATCTTTCAGCTTTCACCCCAATATGTGGCTCCTGAGTGTTTTTATTAATAAGACCTTTTAAGATTTGTGCTACAAACTTCTTTCCTTGGATGCCCTTGGACTTTGGTTCACAAGGGACACTTTTTAGCACAAATGGAACATTTTAACCTTTAAGCCCTTTGAACTTGAGCCTAGGAAAATACAGAATTAGACATGTGATGGTTCTTTTTTGTTTGTTTTATTTTTGGTATTATTGTTGTTGTTTTGTTTTTATGGATAAGGTTTCTCTGTGTAGCCCTGGCTGTCCTGGAACTCACTCTGTAGACCAGGCTGGCCTACAACTCAGAGATCCATCCCCCTGCCTCTGCCTCTGGAGTGCTGGGGTTAAAGTTGTGTGCCACCACTGCCTGGTTCATATGATGGTTCTAAAGAGCAAAATAAAAAGTGTGATTGAGTTTTACTGTTCCCTGATGGCTCTCTAGATTGATTGCCCTGTTTCCCACACACAGTCACTCAGTTCATCCTGTGGCTCCCTTGCATTGTTGGAAACGTCGCTGCTCCTCAGTGTGTCTAGAACTTCGTTTCTTTTCTGCTCCATTGTTTTGTAGTGTCACTGCGGCACTGCCGGCATTCTGAAATCCTGGGTCTTATGCTTCAGCTCTAGCCATGGCTCCCCACTGCCTTCAGGTCAAGCTCTTGGTCAGCCCCAGGGCTCAGGGGCAGCCTAGCCACGCCCCTTTTCCTCAACAGCATTGGATTACTGGGTTCCTCTGAATGCACGTACTGTCTCCAGGATTGTCACCCCTTCCTTTTCTTTCTTTGCTTTTTTTTCCTTTCCTTTCCCCCTCTTTTTTTCTCTCTTTTAAAAGCATTTTAATTTTTTAATTTTTTTTTATAACTACTACTTGCTCATTCAAGTCAATTTAGACTTTTAGACTTTCGTTTTGTGAGAGGTTTGAGTGGCACTTATGCCTTTCCATGGTTTGGGGGAATTACCCATTTAAGTAGAAATAGAAAGTGATTTTCCCTTTTTGTGTATACATTGTAAGTTTTTGAGGGTGCAGATGTTTACTTATTTACCACTGTGTCTATGGGATCCGCTAAACATTAAATTACTACTTGTTGAATGAATGATCTTTTGAGTACCTCTGATAGCATTACTGGAGCATAGTGTGTGTGTGTGTGTGTGTGTGTGTGTGTGTGTGTGTTCATTATTTTAGTTTCTGGTGGTAATTGTGGTTTGAGGCAAACGGTCAGAATTTGGTATGCTTTTAGTGGACATAGATTTTAATGAAATTGGACCAAGTGAAATCCTGTTCTCACTATGTCTAAACCAGTAGCAGGTGAACAGATAGGAACAGATTCATGTCAATCTGTTTACTTCAGAGTCTGCGGTAAATTTTCCCTCAAAAGGTTTTCCTAAGGGACCAGTTGTCTTGCTAAAAATAATCTTTACATTCAGTTCTGTCCTTTGGGAAATGTAGAGTCCATGGCTAGCCAGGGTTGGCTCACAAATGTAAATGTCACAGAATGTCCCTGTTCGCTCTCCATCCACAGTGTTCTCTTCCAGACACAAAGTAGTTTCAAGGCTAGGGTCTTCTTTCAATGGGAATTATGTAGGAATGGGGACTCGATCATGACATGCTCAGGAGTGTTGTGTGGTTTGGAGCATTATCTGGTAGATCCTTCTCCTGTGAGCTGCCTTTCTTGGTTGCTATCAGCAAAGCACCATACTGTTTTCTGTGAACCAGAGTTAATTGTAGCCTCACCAGACCAGAGGCTTGGGACTGTGGGTTGTTTTTGTTGGTTTGTGAGTCTGTTGTTGATATCTGCTGGCTTCCTATGGTGATAAATGACTCCTTTATATGTGAGTCCATTGTCCAGTGGAGACAATTTGTGCTTTCCTATATGGTTAGCTAACTCTTGGTTACTTTTCTTTCTCATGGGAACCTTGTATCAGCAAAGTCACAGTTGCACTAAGAAGATTAAGCCTGAGCTGCTGAAGCCCATTTAGATGCCCATCTTTAAATGATAAATGCTCCATGGCACTAACCTGAGTCACAACCCAACCCATACTGATCATAAACAAAGCAGCAGTCTTCCAGAGCCCAAGTATAAGTGTCGATGATAGAGACCACTAATCATTGGGGGTGACTGTGATGGGCATCATGACTGTGATGGGCGTGCTGACCCCACAGTCCTCCTGATTTGATGTGCAATATTAGCAATCATGGTGTGGAGCACAGGAGAAAAGTTCTTGGCGTCGGCGCTCTTGGTTTATTGGAATCACACGACAGAACTTGAAAAATGAAACAGAACAACACAGCCTGGGGCTATGAAGCAAGGTGACCTTTGCCCTTGCAGACTGTATTCTCTTGGAAGCCTTAAGCAAAGTCCTGGTGCCTCACCCTGGAGGGGATGAGCCCCACCCATTGCTACTGTTGTTGGTCCACCATCTCCCGGAGGAGGCTGTTCCTTCCCTTCCAGGCTTCCATGCTGCTGCAGCTAAGCCCAAACAAAACTGCAAGTTGGGGAAGTCAGAGCTGTTGGTGGGTGAGCCTGAAAGATGGGAAGGCTGAAACAAGGGGTTAAACCATGAAAGCCACAACAACACTTGAGAGTTTGGTGTTAGGAAGAGGCTGACATGAAGCCCTCACACAGAGTTGGGGCTCATTAAGTCAAAGCACCGGTAGCATCCAGCAGAATCCCCGGATGTTTCTTCCTGTGACTCCTGAATGTTTCTCTGAATAGACGCACTCAAGGGAGAAGGTGTGACTCCCAACGCTTTTCTCCTTTTGTCCACGGCTTGCTCTCATAATGTTTGGACTTTAAGCGGGTCTCAGTTAGCATCCTAATGGTGCCTCCAGCTTCCTCGTCCAGGAGCTAGCAGGGCCAGCCCTGCACACTGAGCACCTCTGGGCCCTGACCTGACCGTGGCCTTGCCTCCGTAACCCGAAGGCCTCTGCTGTGGTTTGAGAGTGACACTAACTCCCAGTTGGGAGCTTCAGTTTGTAAATAATTTCTCCCGAAAAATAATACATTTTTTGAAAATTTACTGCATTTAATAACTTCCCTAAATTGCCCACTTAAGTTTGCTCATTAACAAGTAAAACCAGACCTTCTGCCTAACTATATAATAGGGTCATTCACTTTGTACCCGCTGTATTCCTGAAGTTGTAATAAAAGCTGATTTCTGATATGGAATGGATATGTTTGTTAAGAGGAGAGATACTTCACTAGAATAAAAAATATTGTTAAAAAGCTGGGAGTGGGAGTAGCTCACGCCTTTAGTCCCAGCACTCGGGAGTCAGAGGCAGGTGGATCTCTGTGAGTTCGAGGCCAGCCTGGTCTACAGAGCTAGTTCCAGGACAGCCAAGGCTATACAGAGAAACCCTGTCTCAACAAAACAAACAAACAAACAAGAATATTGTTAAAAATCCCAATTACAGCTCATGCTGCCAGTAAGTGAGAGAGATTTAGTGATCCCAGAGTATTTTTTTTTTTGGTTTTTCGAGACAGGGTTTCTCTGTGTAGCTTTGCGCCTTTCCTGGGACTCACTTGGTAGCCCAGGCTGGCCTCGAACTCACAGAGATCCGCCTGGCTCTGCCTCCCGAGTGCTGGGATTAAAGGCGTGCGCCACCACCGCCCGGCGATCCCAGAGTATTAAACTAGGTCGTGGAGAGGGCTCTCACCTCTAGCGGAGTGGAAGGCTATGGGGTAGCCTCTGCTCCGGGGACTGCTAGACTGCATATACAGTCTCTGCCTATATCCTTTACAAAGTCAGATCAGCTTGGGATTGCGTGCTGATCAAGAGTTACCCTGAATATTGTACCCGCTGCAGAATGAACGTTATCCTGCCGGGGTCTCAGCTTGGCTCCTTCCTCGTCTACCAGAGCCAAACAAAGGGGCTTCTTGTGGTTTAGGACCAACATGTTGAGGCAGGTTTGAAAGATAGCATTCTGCAGAGCCTCTGCCTGCTGGAGAACCCAGCTATATGAACAGAGCTCAGCTTAAACCATGCACACCACAGGGCACCAGCAGTCAATTCTTAGCTATAGTGACTTGCTATATGTAATGTCTCATAGTCTCATGTTCGTGTTACACTTTTAGGTGTCCATAAAGCATTTGTTCGTTGCAGTACTGAGAATCGAAACCAGGGCCTCACATGTGCTAGGCAAATGCGCTACCCCTGAATTATGCCCCTTAAAACTTTAAATATTTGACATAATTTTTTCACCTTAAACATTACATCAGCCTATAGGCTTTCCTTTCGTTTGTTTCGGCTCTTGGTGTGTGTGTGTGTGTGTGTGTGTGTGTGTGTGTGTGTGTGTGTGTAAGCCTAGGTTGGCCTTGAACTTGGGATTCCTACTACAGCCTCCAGAGTGCTGGGATTTCAGGCATGTACTTCTTTGCTTGACTCTTGGATGTTAGGTGTGTGTTAGACCATGTTTTCACTTACTCTGTTTAATCATGTAGTCATGATCTCTCTCTCCACACACGTACACACACACCCCCTCTATTTCATTTCTGGCTTTCTTTCTTCCACTGTGGAACATCTTAAATCTCTTATCTGAACCGTGGTAATTCAGACAAGTTGCACATGGCAGAAAACATCCTTGAATTGCAACACTAGTCCTTTTTTTATTTTTATTTTTTTAACTTTTTTCCGGCTGTTTTGAGTTATGTTTAGTATCAGTTGTCATTGAATGTTTGCTGTTCAGCCTGTATTTCTGGACCTAGCCTGCAAGGTAGACACTATTATGTACACTTAAAAAGAAACAACTTGCCCAAGGGCGCACAGCTAGCCAGGGTTCTGAGATAGAAACCCAGGCAGCCTGCCACCGGCCCAGGCTTCTGAATCACTCTGCTGTACACTGCCAGAAGCAACCTAAAAATAACCCGGAAGTGAACTAGAGCGAGCCCTGTGATGGAGAGGGGGTGTTTCCGACCATGGGTGACACTCTTCTCCCATTCTCACAGAACTCCATCTGTCCATCCTGCAACCGCTGCTCTTTCTAAAAGATCCCACCTCCTGCCTTCTCTCCTTACAGTAACCCAGTCTCTTAGGTCTGTGCTTCCCTGCTTTGCACTTTGGAGTTGCAGAGGGGGTGGGGGAGGAGGGGACTTAAGAAACCGCAGCTGCCTGGGTCTCACCCCTGGAGGGTCTGATTAAATTGGTCTCCGCATCAGAAGCTGAGAAGCTGTCGGCTCCCCGGGCGATGGTGCTGTACAGCCCCGGTGGCTGTTTACCCGCAGGTGTGTCCTGCACCTGTCACCTCCTGGCTTCCTTCACTTCTCCACGGAGCTCAGAAGCCACAGTTTGTCCTCGCCCTGTGCCTTGCCCCACCTTGCTTGGCGTCCTGTGTCCCTTTGCCCAGTTGTCCTGGGTCCTGCGGAGGGCAATGGCTGGCCGTGGGGATTAATACTACTGCACACTCACAGTCTCGGGTCGCTGCCTGGGAGCACTTGGTGGCTGTATTTAGTACTGTCTGGTGCACCTTCTGAGTCTCCAGCACCCTTGTGCATTCTTGGCAGATTGCTCCCATCCTTGACTTGTGTTGTGGATCCTGTCAGGCCTTTTTTTTTTTAACCCCCTTACTAGCTCTTTGGCCTTAATCTGTATTTGCAGATGCTCTTACAAACTCTTCCCTCCAGAGAAGTCCCCCTGTTCCATCCAGTCACTCTTGGGCTCTTTCTCTCAATTCTGTAGTTTTGGGGAAACTCAACATTTTCACGGCTGTCACACCTTACCTCCCATTTATTTACTTTCCTTTTTAAAAAAGTTTTTTTTAATTATGTATTTATTTATTGCCATATGTACGTATTTGGGAATGCCCCAGTGAGCATGTGGAAGCTTTCAGGGCTCAGTTCTCTTTCTGCTGTGTGAGCCTCTGCACCTGAACTCAGGATGTCAGTCTTGGCCATAATTTCCTTTTACCTGCTGAGCCGTTTAATTAGCGCTAAGTACTCACTTTTCTGTCTCCTTCTGGGCTCCGGCAGGTGCTTCCTTGCTGCTAACAGTGCTCAGAAGTCACCGAGTACATCCCTAAATGTAGCAAACGCTTTATTGACCTGCCTTCCTGGCAGCCTCTATGGCTGGGCCTTCTTTAAAGGAACTTTGCGTTTATTTGTCTGTGTGTGTTTGTACGTGTCTGTTTGTCCGTGTGTGCACTGTGCTCAGCTTTTATGGCTGTCACCACCAGATCCTTGAGCTCAACCCTGGAGTCATCCAGGTGCACGTGATCCACACTTCCGCTCCAGCATCAGGAGAGTCCTGTAGGTTCTTCATCTGCGTTTTCTTTTGACTCTTCCTTTCCTGTGCCCCGTTCCTCCAGCATTCTGAACTATGCAGCTTTTCTCTGCTTTTTTGTTCTGGACACTTAGAATGTCTTCCTCTGCCTCCCATCTCCCTGACCTGTGCTTTGCTGTTTTCACTCCTGGTCTTCCGTGGTTATCCCTTGCTGTCTCTTCCACATTGCTGTGACATGGACGTAGAGTTTTAGAGTAGGGAGGAGCCTGCACTTCCCTAGCTTGCATATGCTAAAACTTGGTTCTGTTTCAGCAGAGGGGCGGGGTGGGGGCAGTGGAGTGGGCCCCACTCAGGCAACACCTAGCAAGAGCCTCTTCCTTCTCCCTCCTCCATAGTGGTCCAAGCTTGCTTTGCTGGTACTCTGTGATAGCACTAATTTGAACAAGGTGAGAAATACCCATTGTGTTCTAAGTGCTTAGAACTACTGTGATAAGGACACACATGCAGCCTGGAGGTAAGAAAGGGAGGTCTGTGCAGTGGCTTAGCACCAGGAAAGCTCTGGTCCTGGGACATTTCCAGGCTGGTTCCAGCCTTCTGATGTTGCTGCTCATTGTTTTCTCAGGTCTTTGCGTGCCTGGCTGTTTTTTACAAGATGCAGACATTTTGAATTTCACTCTCTTGGGTTGTGGGTATTTTTCTCTGGGTATTAGACTCAACTCTGTCCCCTGCATGTAGAGAGGAGGAGTCTTGTAAAAATGTGCTTGGGCTCCCCGTCCTGCATGTGGTCAGGAGGTGATCTCAGAGGAGTAGTGGGGTACTGTGGCCCTCCCCTCCCCTGTTCCTGTGTCTTGTGCATCACTGACTTCCGTACCCTAGTGCTCATCTTGTGAATCACTGACTTCCGTACCCTAGTGCTCATCTTGTGAATCACTGACTTCCATACCCTAGTGCTCATCTTGTGAATCACTGACTCCCGTACCCTAGTGCTCAGTATCCATAACTACCCTTTCCTCCATTTTGTCAGGTCGTTTTGGGGCGGGAAGGCAAATCCAATTTGTGTTGCTTTATTTTGTCTGAAAGTTGAAGTCCAGGGGAAGACTTGGGTTTTTGATTCTTTGATAAGGTAAGAGAGAGATGAGATGTCACGCTGTTTGTAGTGGCCCCCCAGCATAAACAACCAGGTGTCACCAGCAGGTAGGTGGATAACGGGAAGCACATTAGGAGGAGGAATTCTATAATGAGGGTAAAAAGCTATAGCCAAACTATCAGTGTGGGTGAATCTCACTCTAACGCAATGGTAAACAAAAGATATAGAAGGCAATTGGACAGTTGGACCTGGGGCAGGGGCAGTCCTGATAATGCTGCTGTTTAATGACCTGGGTACAGCTTGTAGGAGGTTTCACCTCAGCAAATTCCTTGCATTGCATGTTTATATGCAACTTTACATTATGTACCTGTTTTAAAAAGTACCCATTGTGACAGAAAGGTCAAGGACATAAGCCATATGCAATGGTGGTTTGGCAGAACTTGGTTCCTAGCATGAAACCCGGAAGGAGAAAGTGCGGTCTAGAATCCCAGCACAAAGCAAGTTACCTCCTCTAGGTTTAGGGTGGACACCTGAGAGAAGACCCACGCACTGTACAGATACCATGGGCCCGAATCCACGCTGCGTGCCTACCAAGCAAATAGTCTCTCTATACCATTGTGAAAAATGTTCCTGCAGGTTTGGTTTATAACACACTGGTCACAGTCTAAGGGATTATTTCTGCACGTGACAGGCACAGTTGCTGTCCTAGCTCCAGAACACAGTTTTGTTGACATATCTGAGTTGTACAGCATTTGTCCAAGTCCCCCTTTTAAAGCACAAGTCATTGGCAGTAGGTAATGTGTCTGTTAAGCATTGTAACCCAAATACGAAGGGTGCTATCTAGCATATACTGGGGCTCACACTCTGATGTTCAATAAACAGTGCTATATCTAGTGTGGAGTAATGCTGTGTGCTAAGCTAAATTTGCGTGTTTTTGATTAGGCATTCATTTATGGTTTTGATAAAAATATTTCAAGTAACCTGCACCAAAGAGCGTTGTCAGTTGTACTACATAAAGTCAAAACAGTGTTCTCCAAAGTGGGGTTGCGTACTCTAGGAAGGGTGAACTCCACATGGATCTCTTGGCATTTGGAAAGAAACACTAAGGACTGATTAGGCAAAGAGAAGCAGCACTATATGGTTTGGTTTTAATTTGTGAGAAATTTCAGATATGGTCCTTATCCATTCTCTCCGTCCATGAACCTAGAAACAGTAATGAGTCTGGACAGCAGTCCTGCATTATCAATATTAAAAGCTCAAGAGAAAGGAGGCATAGCAATATTCCTAAGTAAGGCATCTTAATAACAAGGGGGAGAAGGAAGTAGGGCTTACTCTAAACTGGCACCCAGATCTAAAAGTTACAAGACCACTTTAGTCTAGAAGACCCTCGTTGCTGCTGTTAACTAGCTACAGCCTGCCAGGTACAGTGGGATTATTAGGGGACTGCATTTGTGTGTGAATTGATTGGTCAGCACTTTACATGAGAGTTTGGAGACACTATCTTAGCACTCAATAGACCAATAGGTCCGAATCACCAGATTTCGTCGTGTGGGGAGGGTCCCTCAAATTAGCAGTAGCTACCATTTGATTCATTTCACTTCTGGGTGGGCACCAGAAGGCACTCAGGTCAGCGTGTAGTAGATAGACCTACAGATTCATATTTATTGAGGCTTATTTGCCATAGCCAACCTGGAGTCTGACTAGTTAGCTGTCAACAAATAAAGAAAAAATGGTATACTCTTTTTTTTTTTTTTTTATTCAGCCATACAGAACAACAAAATTATGTCATTTGCAGGGAAGTGGGTGGAACTAGAGAGCATCATGTTAAGAGAAATTAGCCAGACTCAAATACCATGTTTTCGCTCATATACAGAATCAAGATTAGTAATAATAATAGGTATATGGGAGGGGCACGGTAGAGAAACTGCCTTCATGACCATGCCAATATTGGGGGCAAGGTTTTATTGTGAATAAAAGAGAACATCCAGAAGCATCTGGAAGAGTCCAGAGCAAAGTGAAAGAAAGAAGACTGGACAAGGCCAGAGCTCCTGCAAGAAAAGCAAGAGAGAATGGTGAAGAGGGCTGATGGGCAGGGGGAGATCTTTGCCTTTCTGTGGAGAACAGATGGCTGTCTGGAGGAGGGGAGCCAGGCTCCGAGATGGATAAGTGCTTGTGAGTGGAGACTGAGGGGACCTGGAGGCCAGCACGGGCTCTGACGTGCAACCACTGGTACCTGCCCCTCCTGCCAGAGGCAAGGGAAATGACTGCTTTGGGGAATGGGGAACCCATTTCACAGGCACCTGAAGGGATGCAGGCTTTTAGCTAACCACCAGAAATCCTTCTGCTGCTCGTCGGGAGCTCATTTCTAGACATACACATTTCCTGAGACCTAATAATAAGGCATGAAAACAGAACGGGGCCTCTAGAGACGGTTAGGAACAGAAGGAGGGGTTCAAGAGAAAGTAATGGGAAGCAGTGAATATGGTCCAAGTACATGTTATCCTAGTAGAAAAATGTCACAATAAAACATACTCTTTTAGCCAGGTGGTAGGGGCACATGCCCTTAATCCCAGCACGTGGGGAAGCAGAGGCAGGCAGATCTATAGAGCAAGTTCCAGGACAGCCAGAGATACATAGAGAAACCCTGTCACAAAAGACAAAAACACCAAAACAAACAAATAACAACATGTTCTTTTGATGAGTGGAGATGGGCCAGTGATGAACTGCTAGTCCAGTGTTAGGTCTTTGCCCTGCCGTCTTCATCCCATACACACTCCTTTCATCATTTCTGGGCTTGTGTGTGTTTGTCTTTATTCTCCGTGATGCATTCCGGGTAGTTTCCTCAAATCCAGAGTCCGGTTCTTTCTTCCACTGAGGTGTGCGAATTTCTGTCTTATCTGAACTTGGAGCTGCTCGTGGCATAGGACAGTTTTCCTCACCTCCTGTTGTGGTGACCCCCAACCATAATATTATTTCCCTTGCTACGTCATAACTGTCATTTTGCTACTGTTATGAATTGTAATGTAAATATCTGTGTTTTCAAACAGTCTTAGGAGTCAGGCGACCCCAAAGGGGTCGTGACTCACAGATTGAGAACCACAGGCTGCTGGGCAGTGGTGGCGCACACCTTTAATCACAGCACTCTGGAGGCAGAGGCAGGTGGATCGCAGAGTCCGAGGCCAGCCTGGTCTGCAGAGTGAAGTCCAGGACAGCCAGGGCTGTGACACAGAGGAAGCCCGTCTTGAAAAAGAGCCACTGGCAGACGTGCATGCTCTGCACTTGGTTCTTTTTGTGTCCTCCCGGTTGTCTTGACAGGGCCTCATCCCTTCTCTGCAATTGCACTCTGGGCCCAAGACCCCGGAGAGATGTTTTCAAGAAGACTTTGTCTTCTCAGTCCTCAGCGGCCGAATCTAAGATAAGCAGTGTCTCCGACTTCCTCTAGGGCCTAGAGTTTTCTGCTCTTTCTTTCAAGGAGTCCAGACACTGACAGGGGTGTCAATGCAGATTTTTTATCTTCCTTACAGCAGGCTTGTCACATTTCTGGATTGCCAACGTACTGCAGTTGGCCCCAAGGCACACTTGGACTCCAGCCTGAGTCACTGAGGAGTTTTTCCTTACTAGTTACATACACTGCAGTCTATGTGTGCACTCTGTCAGTTCCATTTTCAAAATCTCTTAAAGGCCCAAACAGCTGACTTAGGCCTGTAATCCCTACTCTTTAGAGGCTGAGGCAGGAGGATCAGGAGTTCAAGGCCAGGCTGTGCTACATACAGACTGTGTCAGTCTCAGGAAGGATGGGTAAGAATGAGCGACTGGTAAGCTGTGGACTTGTGATTGGATGGGATGGGCAGGGAGTGACAGGAAAATTTATGAGACCCTCACTGTTTTTGTGATTTCAATCATGTTATAGGTTCAGGCGGCCAAACTAGGTGAACTTCTTTCACTCCCTCAATCCAGATGCCCTTTTACCAGATGGGTTGTCGCAGACTCCTATCTGGTCTGCCGTTTTTGTTAGAAATGGGGAAGATGTATTTGTGTGTATGTGGTCATTAAGTGTTAGATCCTGGTTTGGCTTCCGTTTAACGCTGTAGGTGAACCCTGTAGATCAGTATTTTCTAACGTGCTGTGGCCTGGCATTTTGACAAACTACTAAGAAAAATGAATTGCTGGTCACTGCTCGGGTGCTGTGGTAATGTCAAATGGCTATCTATGCTTTAAGTTTCCTGAAAGCCTTCTCTCAACTTCTTCTCATCGCAAAGCAGTAAAGCACCGGGTGGGGTCAGTCCACTCTTGGATGGTGATCCAACATTGCCTAGCATTTGGTGTCGTGGGTCAGAGGTTAACCCTGCTCCCACTCTTTAAACTTGTTGATTTACATTTTCCTCTCGTCGGCAACCTAGTTTCTTCTGCAGAGATGTGTGCGTGGGTGCTCGCTGCGTAGGCGCTTGCTGTGGTTCACCCCGCCTTCCTCTGCCAACATGAGCTGACTGGTCTGCATGGGGTACTGTGCCACCAGTCATCCGTACGTTTGTGGGACACTTCTCTGAATTGAAGATGTAGTGTTACTACTGGGGCTTTTGGTCTGCTAGAAGGTCTCGGTTGGTCATGACACTCCTGGCAGGACTGTCCTCTGGCTGGAGCGATTCTAAGATGCCATTGATTGCAGAGACATTAAAGTGTGACGACACCTGGGTCCCAGGACACCTTGCAGATGGACCCATGAGTGCTCCCACATCTAATTACCGCCAACTGCCTGGGGACTAGCTGATGAGATGGCCCTGCACTGTGCTGAGTACACAGGGAGAGCTGGGCACGTCCCCTCCCTCTTCTCCAGTTGCCTGGGCGTCCCTCGTTAGCAGCTGTATTGTCTTTAGCAGGGAGCAGTGATGTGAACGGGAGCCAGCTTCTCCGCGAAGTGCTGGTGCTGGCACATTGTCTGCTGTCTCTAAGACACGTCGTTTTGATCTGTGTTGTTTTTTTTCCTTCCTTCGACCTTCTTCTATCCTGACAGCCTGACCTCATCACTGTTAGACGTTCCCTTTGCCGTCATCCTGTGCCCCTGTGCAGCCTGCCTGCTGCTGCTTCGCAGTCACTTCTGGAAGCATGCTCATCACACGTCCATAGTCTTTAGTATATACAGTACATAGAGAGGTTTTGCTTTAAAAGCTCTCTGGCTATGTCATGGCAGTCTGAGAGGTAGGGCAGGCACGTTGGCTGGCAAGGGGATCTGAACTCAAGCCTCGTGCTCACATGGCGGACATCTCACTACTAAACCGTCTCCCAAGGCCTGCCATTCATTTCTGGAGTGTGCATCTCCCGAAGGCCTGCTCTGTGACCTGTGGTTGGTTACTAAGCGGTGAGGGCACAGCAGTGAGTAACAAACCTGTAGGGTGCCTCGGTGCGCGGCTCTTCATTGGGACATCCGTTCCGCTGCTTTCCGGTTTTCCTAAACTGAAAGCTTGTTTTGTCCATCTTCTCTTTATTTTCAGGTCTCCTTCTCAGAAGGATGTCAGCTTTGAAAACTCTCATCTTAGTGTTGGGGTGTTGCACAGTGGGTAGAGGGTTTGGCCAGCACGGATGAAGCCCTGGGTTTGGTCCCATAAACTAGGAGTGGTGGTCCTTGGCTATATGAGACCCTGTCTTTAACACACACACACACAAACGAGAAAACCCTAAAATCAGAAAAGCAGCTCCCTTGAAGTGCCTAGAGCAGAGCTTTGGGGCGTGTCTTGCTTTGTTATGCCTGCCTCGCTTCTCTTGGTCCTCGTGCTTAATTAAGTAAGCCTTTATTAAAATATTTAACCCTAACTCTGCTTCAAAAGAATAAGAAAGGAAAGAACAGAAAAATCCTGTTTAGTGATTGTCGGCGATTTATCGGTGTTCTGATGGGTGCTTCCTTTTGATTTAGCACCGACACGTCCTCCAGAAATAACTCATGGGCTGTTTTGTTTTTTGTTTTCAGCCGACTACACCTCAACAAGAAGGCAACAGACAAACAGCCGTACAGCAAACTCCCTGGTGTCTCTCTTCTGAAACCGCTGAAGGGGGTGGATCCTAACCTAATCAACAACTTGGAGACATTCTTTGAACTGGATTATCCCAAAGTAAGTACAGTGCTGTGCCCGTGAGAGATGGACTAGACTGTGGGTTTGGTTCTTGTTTTTGTTTTTGTTTTTCTTTCTCATCAGAAACATTGGGAATTTCAACACTGTACACAATGTGGAAGTACTGATGTTTTAGATACATAAAACTAAAGTAAACTTGGCTAGCAATAAGAAAGTTGGAAGGTTTTC
Source organism: Peromyscus californicus insignis (assembly GCF_007827085.1). Taxonomy (NCBI): domain Eukaryota; kingdom Metazoa; phylum Chordata; class Mammalia; order Rodentia; family Cricetidae; genus Peromyscus; species Peromyscus californicus. The sequence continues at coordinate 88,532,702 of NW_026294573.1, read as the reverse complement.
AAGTCCATAGTCTATAAGTGAATACCAAGGAAACGTTTATTTTTGTGAATAAAGAAAATATTTTGTTGATTATGAACAAAGCTCAGCATCTGACTTAGAATCCACGTGTTTTTGATGTGGAGTGTAACCTCACATTTTGGGTTTTCTGCCGTCGTCCCGTCTCAAAGCTCAAAGAACGAGTTCCATGTGGCTCCTTTCATGTTCTTGTGTATTTAAATTGGTGGAAAGGGAAGTGTGTTGATCTTCGGTATTAAATGGGTAACAACATATGCAGAGGCGGGTCTTACCCTAGTATAGTTTAGTTTCTGAAGCAGAAAGCCAGGGCATCCAAGGGAGACTTTTGTTCCGACAGCATCCTACGTAAAGACATTAACACGGTGCTCCGTGCAGCATGTAACCATCTGGTTCTTGAGTGCAGACACCATACCCGGCATCACCTTTCAAAGCGTGGAGTTTAGAGGTGTTTTCTGTAAAACCCTCTCCTTTCTGTGCTACTCCTTTCGCTGAGAAGTTACCAAATGAACAAATTTATATTCTATATTTGTAATCCAAATATAAACGTTTCTGTAAAACCTGGAATATAAAGTAGTTCTTTATAAATAGTGTATATATGTGATATATGTATGTGTGTATGTACATATGTATGTATGTACTTGAGGGAGTAGGATGTAGCTCAGTAGAGCACTTGCCTTGCATGCATTGAAGCCCTGGGCTCCATCACCAGTACTACATGAACTAGATGTGGACACAGGCCTAAAGCCATAGTCCCTGGTACATAGGGAATTTGAGGCCAGTGTAGGCTATATGAAGCAAATGGAGAAAAAAAAGATTATTTTGCTTGATATGCAATGTAGTTAACTCACATATTAAAATATATTTTAAGGCTTAGAGTATAAGCCTTTTTCCATTACTTACAGAATCGTTGCTTAGAAGCGAGCGCTTCCTTCCACCTCGCTTATTCATAGTACCTATCGTAAAGTATAAGCAAGGAACTCTTCAGGGTGAGCCTGGCTGAGCAGCTTATTAGGAAGAAAGCTAGCTGTTAGTGCCCTTTAAGAAGTCACTTAATCTTTCTAATCTTCATTATTAAGGACACGGTCTTTCTCCACTAAGCGTTCGGGAAGCTTGTAGACCCCGCCCTCTGGGGAAGTTTCAGGGGTGTGGGAGGAATGGCAGCCTTTGCTCTCTCAGACTTTCATCCGGCCTTTGAGGCCAGATGACTAATGATTGGTTTAACCGGTCTTGAGTAGCACTTTTGATCAGTCACCACTGGAGTAGATATTGGGTAGAACTTGTAGAAAGAGGTAGAAATCATGAGGGACACACTCTGGCTTTCACTATCTTCTCCCACTCTGCTGACTAAAGCTTTCCTGACTTTAGTCCTGGCTCTCTTGTGCTCACCCACAGCTCTCTTTTCTGCCAGTTTTTGGTGAGATAAGAAGGTATGCTGAAGACATTATGAGTATTTTGTTTCTGCTTTTTGCGTTTATATACTTAGAAAGAAGTAAACAGAACGGGCTTTCCTGTGGCTTGAGTGAGCCCCTGGGATGTTAGCACGTCAAAGGTTACGGGACATTTTGGGCAGGGCCATTCAAGCCTTCAGAAATGCCTTTCCAACTAAATAGCACTGAGCAAAATGAAATTCTGGATGTTTTCCTACTTATGAAGTCAGTGAAGTATGCATTTCAGAGTAGTAAGTGTTCAGTCAAATTCTACTTTATCTAAAAAAAAATCTAAGCACATTTGTCCTTTATGGGCCTTTCCTCTGTCACTTGCAGCACCTTCATGAAGTGATGCTGCATTCTAGAGCAGATTCTGGGGAGCAGGGAGTGTGCTTGGCTTGGCTTCTTCTCAGTGTAGTTTTTACACTCCTGCACGTCCTGTGTCCTGTAAGCATCGAGTGCACGTTCAGTGGTGCAGGTCATGAACAAGCTTGATATGCAGGTTGTCACTGGGGTGGGGCCTGTCAGAGAAGGACAGGCGTCAACCTCAGGCACTGCCAGGCTCTTCCGCCTGCTGACAGACAGATCTCCACCCGAGCAACACTTGCCATAAGCACCTGTATCCTCAGGATTCCTCCCTAAGCTTGCAAACTTTATGTACACAATTGCTTCTTTTTCTTACAGTTTTTGATCAATCTAGAAATGCTCCCAGTGAGTGCTTATTTTCTACGAGGTTAATTAATGTTAAATTTCTTCTTTTGACTAGTATGAAGTACTCCTTTGTGTACAAGATCATGATGATCCAGCCATTGATGTATGTAAGAAACTGCTTGGAAAATACCCAAATGTTGACGCTAGATTATTTATAGGTAAGAACCCAAGTTTATGTCAGCCTTTTTGCTTTGGTAGTTTTAAAGATCAGTCATCTTCTCTGAATTAAACTCTAGACTGGGCACTCGGTAAAGTTAGACGGCGTGCTTGCTTTAAGTGTGTTTTCCAGGGAGTGTGAAGGATAGTTCTGTTCCTTCAAGGAATGTTATGGGGGAAGAAGTCTTGGTTACCAAATGACACACTCACAAGTATATCTTACTCAGTAATCAGGTATGGGTAGTTGTTGTTTTGGTTTGTTGGGTTTTTTTGGTTTTTTTTCTGAAATCTTTTTTTTTTTTTTTCTATTTTGATTTTCCCCTCAGTCCATGGCCTGTCTAGTTGCAGGCTCTTGGCCACCCGAGCAGTGTTGGGCGTGGGCCCATCTCATGGAGTGGCCTTAATTCCCACCAGATAGTGGTTGGTCACTTTGGAAATTTTGATGTCGCTGTTGTACTAGCATGTCTTGCAGGCAGGTGTTTTCCTTTCTTCTCTGGTCGTGTGCAGAGTACCTTCCGATACCGTGAACACTAGTCAGTAGGGGTGAAGACTCCAGGTAGTCACCAGCTCAGTTTCTCCAGGTTTAGTGAGTTATGCAGGCATTGGCTTCAGCAATGGGGCCTTACCATCAGTTCGGGGAGAACAGCCGATAATCTTGGCAGCAGCCTGGGTTTCTTGGAGGACTTTAAGGGACCCCTTTGGCCAACACCTTGATTAGTTGTAACTGATTCCCAGACTGGAGGTTTCGTTTGGTGGGGAATTTGTGTAGTTGGGGCTTTGCCTCTCTTGTTTGGTGACTCCATTTAGATTGCTTTCATCTGTGTATGTATTTTAAGAAGCTTCTACTGTATTAGTTTTCCATACGCCCCCTCAATTGACCCTTAGTTTAGTATTACCCATATTCTTTTTGTTTCTAAAGTGTTTACAATGATAGCCTTTTCTCTATATAAACATTAGTGTGGACTGTGTTGTACTCTGATGGTGAATTTCTCTACGTTATTGTAACTACTATAACTTCAAAATGAGTCCTGTGGGTTTTTTATGTTTGTTTTGTTTTCAATTATCTCCCTCCAATAAATAAAATGTGTGTATTTATGATAATGTATAGTATGATGTTTTAAAATATGTATATACTATGGAATGGCTAAGTCAAATTAAGTAGCATGTATACTTAGCACACTGATTTGTGATGAGGAATCTGGCTGTTATGATATCATTATGTTGTACATGATGTTAAGCATCAGCTCATAGTATTAGTGGAAGAATTTGTAAATTAGAAAACAGACTGGATTGTCAGAGATAAAGTCAAAATTCTCTTTTTGTGAATGAGTAATTTTTACCGATATATTGTGAGTAATGGGGAATATTTAAAAATTAAAAATGTTTAAATTATGAAATATGACAGTACTTTTTCTTTCTTGCTCCACCATGTATCTGTACAGCATTTTCAGCATGTTATCATTGTACCTTTGCATTTTTAGGTGGCAAGAAGGTTGGCATTAATCCTAAAATTAATAATTTGATGCCGGGATATGAAGTTGCAAAATACGATCTCATATGGATTTGTGATAGTGGAATAAGAGGTGAGGTTTTCTTATTTTATACAACTATTCATTTGATGATAAAATACCAAAAACGTTTTGAAAATCTAGTATTTATCAATCTTCAGCTTACTTGATAACTTACTTCATCATTATTTATGGCATTATGTCAGTTTTGCTCACCTAACCTAGGTGGTACATGTATTCAAACGTTGCATTTTGAAGAGAAAATTTCACCCATTAGAAAAGTGGTCATGCTCCATTAGCTCATCCGTAGCCTTGCTCTGGTGTAACATTTCTTACTTGTTGAACACTTTGGCTTGCATCTTGGACTTCTGTGATACACTATTTTACCCAAAGAGTCAGATCGATGAGCTCATGTTTCCTAAAACACACAAATTCATTAAAAGACATTCATGTCTTTTTTTTTAATTTATTTAGATTTTAGCAAGAAGGTTTTTTTCGTTTGTGTGGTTTGGTTTCGTTTTTTTTAATGGTTATTTTTGAGGCCTGTTGAGACAGAGTCTTGGAATTCACTAGGTAGACCAGGCTGACCTTGAACCTGTGGCTATTTTGCCTCTCTTCTGATTACTGGAATTAAAGATATGAACTACTGTGCCTGTTGCTAAGAGCCTTTTATATACTACACTTGGGATTTATAGGTATAAACATATGTATTAAGCTCTATGGTATTTTTGTTAGATTGAGTTCCTGGGCCTCAGTCCTAGTGACTTAGTGGCCTACGAGTTTGGAGGAAATGTTGTCAACATGCCTGGCCTCTACCTGCTGGCTGCCACCAGCACCCTCCCCCTTCTCACCTTTCCAAACGTCACTTATGAAGAATTGTTCCTGGTTGAGAACCACTCCCTAAAATAGGAGGGATTTTGTTAACTCAAGTCTCAGGCATGACCAGCAAATGCTCTGTATCACCAAGCTATGGCCACAGCCCCGACCTACTCCTAACTCAGGATCTTTCTCTTGCCACAACCTCCTGAGTAGCCAGGACTACAGGCCTGCATCATGAGGCTCTCTTGCCAAACGGGTATTTTAAGGCATAGACACAACTCTTGCTGTTTTATGCCATAGATTTAATTCTTAACAAATAGAAGGAAATAAAAACAGCCATATAGGATTTGAGGTGTTTGCCATTTGAAGGTTGGACATTGGTTCAAATTTTTCATTACCTTAAGCTATAAACTTAAAAATTAACATTCAATATTATTACAAATTAATGAGGAGTGTTAGAAGTTGAAGACTCATGGCCCAAATTCATGTTCAGTCTTCGTGTTTATTAATTTAGGTTATGTTAATTTAATTTGTGTTTACCATGCCTTCCCAACTCTATTATGGGATCAGGTACATATTACTCCCACTGAGAAAGTAGACTCACTTCTGTAGCTAAAGAGTATATGGAAGACCTGAGGTCCTCTGACCTGTTCCTGACTATAGGACATTGTCTTTATTCCAGTTTGGAAGTTCTGACATAGACTCTGGTACCTCATTAGGGAGGAAGTTGTCAGGCCTCTGAGGTCACTGCCAGCTGAACAACATCCTGTCTCTGAATCAGCCTCATTTTGAGTTTTAGAAGGTGGTTCTAGACTGTTAATTTCCATAAAGTCAACTTATTAAGCTTAGTAATATTCTTTCAAAGAAAACAAAAACTGCCTCTGGCACATATTAGGTCTACCACTCAGGCTAAAAATGTGTAGCTTTTTGAAATTTTATGTTCTCAGAATAAACTGTTGCTACTTATTAAATCCAAATATTCGGACAAATATATTTTATTGTAGTTTAATAGCAATTCACAAAATATTACATTAATGGATATTTTACTAAAACACTTGTGCTTTTTTTTTTTTTTTCTCTTTCCCTATCCCCACCTTCTTTCCCCGCCTAAATTTTAGTCATCCCAGACACATTAACTGACATGGTCAATCAAATGACAGAGAAGGTGGGCTTGGTTCATGGACTGCCTTATGTAGCAGACAGACAGGGCTTTGCTGCCACATTAGAGCAGGTAAGTACAATGTATATATAAATTGTGACACCAGCAACATTGGTCTCCATCAGACGGGACTACATGACCTTAGCTGTATTCCCATGTGGGAGTCTGCAGAGAGCACTCTGGTTCCTCTGAGAGGAAGTTCTCAGATCCCTGGGGTCACATACTGCTGAGCTGCCCTCACCCTGATAGAAAAGGCTGTGCTTAGGAAACTGCTGATGGCCCCGCCCCAAGCTGAACACGCATTTTTCCTCCGTAACATTTTTACTGAGTTCTAGATGTTCACTCCAGACTATTGACTTACATAATGTTCTTTTAAACTGAAAAGTATTTTGTCACATACTATAAAGTACTTCAGATACAGCAACAAGAAAACATTGTTCTTGCAAATCTTTATTTAAATAAAAAAAACCACTTTGATTTCCTTCTAAAATAAATTATCTTGAAAAACATGTCTTCTCCTCCTCCTGCTCCTCCTCCTCCTCCTCCTCCTCCTCCTCCTCCTCCTCCTCCTCCTCCTCCTCTTCTTCTCTTGTGTAGGGAATGGTAAATGATACTGAGACACAGAAGCATAGTACCCCCAGCACCACTATTTACAGCAGTTAAGGTTCAGTTTCATTTGGTCATTTTTGGCACTTGTGATGGTTTTTGTTTTATGTTTTTCTTATGTGCCCTTTGAAAAGGCTCTAGAAGCAATTTGTGTATTAGTTTTATCACTTCACGAGCTTTTCCCTCATTAAAGCTGCACAAAGGGCATTTTTACTGGCTGCTTCCTAATCTCTCACATCTACTCCTGCACTATTAAACAGAGAGCAAGGCTTGCCTTTGTGTCACAGGGGAAAAGACTCTTGGTTTAGGCGTTGATGTTTATCCACTTCCTCTTCAGCACATCTTATATTCACTTGATTATTTTTTCTGATTGCCACAAATGTGAAAGGGTGAAGGCACATTATTGTTAGAATTTGATTTGACCTCTGGCATTCGATCTTTGCCCTTGTCTCTCTTCCTCTGACTCTCGTGTATATGCGTGCTCAGGTGTATGTAGTGGGTAGGGGCATGAGTGTGCATGTGTGTGTGGATGTTAAAAGTCAACATCCAGTTTCTTCCTCAGACACTTCCCACCTTATTTTTTGAGACACGGTCTCTCACTGCATCTGGAGCTTCCCAATTTGACTAGACCGGCTGGCCAGCAAGCCCCAGGGATCCCCTAGGATCAGTTTCCACAAGACTGGGATTATCAGTGCATACCACGTCTAGCTTTTTCTATATGTATGCTGGGTATGTAACTGAGGTCATCATGTTTATGTGACCCTGACTTTGCCAACTGAGCCATTTCCTCAGCCCCATGGTCTCTTTCTTAACACTGACTTGGGAAATATTTCTCCTACTGCAAGAAATTGTTAGTCTTAAAATCTTGAGGTTTTGGTTGATAAAATGAACGTCAGGTAGCTGTTTTAAAATAAAATACTATTGGTTCTTTTACTTTAGAAATATCCACATAGATATTTATGTCAATGAAAGACACTTCCTAGGATGCACACAGTCTACTATTCTTAGAATGAATGGAATGAATGGAGAGCCAACCAGAAGAATCTTCCTAGGTGATAAAAAAAACGTTAACTCCAAAAAAAAAAAAACAAAAAAAAAAAACGTTAAATCCAACTCCTAGTCCCTCCTAGTACTTTGGCCTCAGTTAACTGCTTAAGGGTTAAGGTGGACGCTTCTGGTCTTAGAAGATAGGTTTGACTGAGGCACAGAAGCCATTGCTTCAGTGGCGTCTGAATTGGGCATAGGTCGCAGGAATCATAGTCTTAGCTGCCTTGTACAATTCTGCTGTTCTGTACTTGAATAAGTACCATTAAGAAAGCCCACTGTGCCAGGCGATGGTGGAGCACATCCCAGCACTTGGGGGCAGAGGCAGGTGGAACTCTGAGTTCAAGGTTAGCTTGGTCTACAGAGGGAGTTCCAGGACAGGACAGCCAGGGCTACACAGAGAAACCCTGTCTTGAAAAAAAATAAAATAAAAAAAAGAAAGAAAGAAAGAAAGCCCACTGCTCTGTACTTGAAGCTAGTTAGAAAAGGCAGCATATCTGATATATGAATAAATAAGAAATAGGGCTTTATGTCTAACAGGTAGGGTGGTGGCAGCCAGTTCCACTGTTGATGTATCGACTTGCACATCTCAGGACTTCAAAGTGTTGTAGAGAAAGAACAGTAAGAGATTAGGGGCTGGAGAGATGGCTCAGCAGTTAAGAGTACTATTCTTGCAGAGGACCAGAACTAGGTTCTTAGCACCCATGATGAACAGCTCGCAGTGTCCTGTAACTCCCATCTCCAGAGGATTCTGATCCTCCAACCTCCATAGGACCTGCGTTCAGGTGCACATCACCCCCAACAGACTTATATGAATATACAGAATTAAAAATAACTTAAGAAGAAATAGAATTATCCTGAACATTGGTACACCTATATATGGTCTGTGTATGTGTCTACATGCACACACACACACACACACACACACACACACACATACATGCCATTAAATATTATAAAATCAGGAGACATTGTTGATATTTTATATGCCAGTTAATATTTACTCCTATTTTTATTTCCAAATTTCATTTTATTTGGATTTATCTTTTAATCTATCAATTTTAGAAAAGATAATATTTACCCAAGTGGAGAATATGCTTTTTCCCCTCAAGGTAAATATTTCTTGGTAATGATGATAGCAAGAGCAGTTAGCCGAACAGATCACTAACTGCTTGGACTATAGTAATGCAGTTGTGTGCTTTTTTTATCCAGGGAGCTGATGTGGGCATATTAAGATACTCACTCAGTCATATTTAACAGAAAGCATTAGGAAAAGTTTACAAGCACCATACTTTGAACATTAAAACCTAATTATGTCTGTGTTTTCTTGGGCAGGTATATTTTGGAACTTCACACCCGAGATCCTATATCTCTGCCAATGTAACTGGCTTCAAATGTGTGACAGGAATGTCTTGCTTAATGAGGAAGGACGTGCTGGATCAGGCAGGAGGGCTGATAGCCTTTGCGCAGTACATCGCTGAGGATTACTTTATGGCCAAAGCAATAGCTGACCGGTAAGAAAGCTGAATTAGTTTTAATATCTAGCTTATTTCTGTTGGCTTATCCTTTCTGTTTCAACCATGGATTCGGGCTATTTTATTTTATTATTTCTGCTAATGACTACAAAAGCTAGTAGTTTGGGCAGAGCATTCATATCACTATTCATAGGTAGGTACTAGTGAAGCAAGTACTTACCCCCGTCCTCCAGCTGCTGTAGTGTGGAGTGGTTACCAGGAAGCCTTTGAGAGAATGTAGGGAGAAATTCCTATGTGTTTTAGAAAAACTAATGGTATCATTTGAAAATCAACTTTCTACAATTTTTTTTAAATCTTATTTTATAAATATGAGTTTTACCAGCACGTATGTACACCACGTGTGCGTCTGGTGCCCCTGAAGGTCAGAAGAGGGCATCTGACCCCTGGAACTGGAGTTACCGATGGCTGTGTGCCACCGTGTGGGTTCTGGGAATCGAACCTAGGTCCTCTGCAAGACTAACAAGCGCTCTTAAACTACTGAGCTATCTCTCCAGCCCCAAACTGTGAAATTTATTAGCCCTTTATTTCATGCTTCACTAATAAGCCTCCTCATGACTTAGCATTTCTCTGTCACAGAAAATTTGTTTGGGTTTAAAGGAGATCATTGTCTTGTATGGTTCCTTATTTAAAAAAAATTTTTTCTTTGACATAGACTATATTCTTCGAAGTTCTTCCATATGATGTCTGTGAGATTCATGGTCACCTAGTGTCTTCTATGAGACACAATGCCACTTGGTTACTTTTCTTGTTAAACACACACACACGCACGCACGCACTCGCACAGGGGGAGCAATCAGAGACAAAACTGTTGAGTACAGAGCCTTCTCACGAGCACTCTGAGAATGTCTGCACTTAAGTTTCTTGAACTCTAAACCTAGGGACTGTAGTTCCTTCTGGAATGTGATACCGTTCTGGGCTAATGCAATGGCTCAGAAACATCCATAGCATCAGTCTGTTTATCTATAAGGACTGAGCTTGTCCTGATACCAGCAGCTGCTTACTCTGACAGTGACTAATGAATGCAGAACCAGTCAGACTTGAATGTGTCCATCAACATAGATCATGTTGTCATTATCTTCGTTTTCAGAGGTTGGAGGTTTGCAATGTCTACTCAAGTTGCCATGCAAAACTCTGGTTCATACTCAATTTCTCAATTTCAATCCAGAATGATCAGGTAAATCAATAAACTAACATTTTGTGCTTTGTTAAAAGGAATGTGCATGTGTGATAATGCTACATGGTATATATATAATATGATTAAAAAATACATCTAGTGCCAGGCATCATGGCTCACGCCTTTAACCCCAGCACTCAAGAGACAGAGGTAGGCGGATCTCTGTGAGTTCAAGGCCAGTCTGGTCTACAGAGTGAGTTTCAGGACAGCCAAAGATATGCAGAGAAACCCTATCTCGAAAAACTAAAAAAAAAAAAAAATGTTGAAACTGAACTCTGTATTTGTCAGAGTATAGACCATGTAAACGAATGTATAACCATTTTATTTACTAAATAAAAATAGAAAAGAGATTCATAAAAGCAAATCTGAGGGCTGGAGAGACCTTGTCTTAAACATATATAAATAAATAAAAAACAGTATTTCAAAGAGAACAGCCTTTCTGTGACAAGGTTCAGAGTTGATCATTTGTGTGGGTGGTTGGTGGTGGTCTGTGGAGGTGAGAGTAGTTGGTGGGGGTGAGTGGTTGGTGGGGATCGGTGAGGGGGTCCGTGGGGGTGAGAGTGGTAGGGGGGGCCTGGGGGGTGAGAATGTTGGTAGGGATCAGTAGGGGGGTCCGTGGGGGTGAGAGTGGTTGGTGGGGATTGGTGGAGGGGTCTGGGGGGTTGAGAGTAGTTGGTGGGGATCTGGGGGGCGGTGAGGGTAGTTGCTGTAGTCGGGGTGGGTTGGTTGTTACTTTTGTAACCAGGCTGTTGTCTTACAGAAAATCCTTTTTGATTTTTGTTTGTTTGTTTCTTTCTTCAGGTGGACCAAATTGAGAATTAACATGCTTCCTGCTACAATAATTTGTGAGCCAATTTCAGAATGCTTTGTTGCCAGTTTAATTATTGGGTGGGCAGCCCACCATGTGTTCAGATGGGATATCATGGTCTTCTTCATGTGCCACTGCCTGGCATGGTTTATATTTGACTACATTCAACTCAGGGGTGTCCAGGTATGTGGGTTTGCAGTAACTTGGTGAGGGACCAAAACTATTTTAATTTAGAAAAGGTTGAAGAAAGTCTGAGTCATTCTTTAGCTTCACACTGAAGAATAAAATATAGACATAAAATGAAACAAAATTTGGTACTTAGTCAAAAAAATGATGTTAAATAAATATTCAAACTGAGACTGCAGTTATTTTAATAGTGCTTTTACTAATATTGAGCATTTTTTTTTAGACTATATTGCAAGGCAATTATGTCACCCAAGGAGACACCTTAATTTTAGTGGTGCCAAGAGTGGAGTCCCAGGAACTCATTCATCTTTCTCAGTGTGTGTGTGTGTGTGTGTGTGTGTGTGTGTGTGTGTGTGTGTGTGTGTCCGTGTCCGTGTGTGTCCTCGTGTGTCTGTCCGTGTCCATGTGAGTCCTTGTTCCCTTGTGCAGGCTTGTCCTCCCTTCTACCAGCTGGGGTCTGGGGATTGAACTCAGATCATCAGGCATTGGCAGCAAGTATCTTTCCTTGCTGAGCCATATCGCCAGCCTAGAGTTTCAGTCTTTCACTGTACATTTAGTTTGACAGGAAATAAATTGATTTTTGTTTTTAATTCTCAGGGTGGCACACTGTGTTTTTCAAAACTTGATTATGCTGTGGCTTGGTTCATCCGTGAATCCATGACGATATACATTTTCTTGTCGGCATTATGGGACCCTACTATAAGCTGGAGAACTGGCCGCTACAGGTTGCGTTGTGGAGGGACAGCAGAGGAAATCCTAGATGTGTGACAAGAGCTTCGTGGCTGTGCACAGAGGACGGAACAGAAGTATTATAAATTATGTTTATAGAGATGCTTTTAAGGATCTACCTTCAGTAGTTTTATCACATGTATGTTTTGGTATCCGCTCTTTAATTTATTTGCATGGCACTCGCATCTGTGAAAAGGAAAAAAACAAAAACAAAACAGGTCTGTAGGCTTGGCCAATAGCATATTTTGTGGAAGTAGAGAATCAAGACAGTTGGTTCTAGGAAACTGGGTTTGTTTTTTTGTTGTTGTGTTTGTTTATTTTTTAAACAAATATATATACATATATATATACATATATATATATATGTATATATATATGTACACACACACACACACACAGACTGCTCTGCAGCAGACACTATGACAGTATCCTTCAGTAGGGAAAGTTTCTTACCTGAGTGGACTCACTCTACAGTCTGTATAGGCAGGACAGTAGCAGCTCTGTGAGAGAAGGGGACGGGTCCCGCTCCTCCCTGTGGAAAGTGAATGGTGTTTCACAGGGAGGCGCCGACTGAGAAACTTTTTCATGCTTTATGCCTACCTCTTGTAGTTGTTGCAGAGCAAGTAGAAGTTAGAAGTTGTAATACGGTAGCTAGGCCTTGCAAAAACAAACGGAAAACTTTAAAAAGTAATAATAATAATAAGAGCTGGAGTCTAGTATTTATATGAATCTGTGAGGAATTTTTTTTTTTTCTGTCTCACTGCAATGAACCAAAAGTGGCTGAGATTGGTTTTTAATCATAACCATGAATTGAAGGCATCTTTCGGACCAACTGTTGTTGGTTCTGTCTTGAACCATGTTAATCACTGTGCTGTAATTAGAGCTGAATCTTTCCTTCCCTGCTCCTCACCCAGCCTGCCCCATCTTTCCTTAGCTTTTTTTCAGGGTGGGGGTGGGGGGTGATCTTGTTTTAGTGTGAGTGGATGTTTTGATAGTTGTAAGGAAAAATGCATTTCAGACACAGTTCACAGGAGCTATTTTCTTACCCAGTATGTCTGTATTATTAATAAGAATGTAATTTCATGATACAGGTATTTAATATCTTTTTTAAGTAAGTAAATATTCTAGCTATCAGTATATCAATTACAGTAGAGAATTAAGAGAGGGCGTGATGAGGTTTACTCTTAAAATCAGTCAGTATCTAACTGAGTCTACTGTGTGTGTGTTGTTTATTTGTTTTTTGGTGTTTTTTTTTTTCTTTTTTTACTATACTAGTGTAGTCTTATTTAAATTGGATTTTTGTATTCAGTTTGTATGACCGTAGACTAGGTCAGCCTAGTTGTAAATGCATGCTATACTTCACTCCTCTCTCTCCATCACTCAGCTAAACTTGCTTGTCAGCCTGTGCCTCACTTGTGGTGAACTGGACTTGCGTTTAAAATACGCAAAAATGTAAGGGACAGTGCATCAGCCTTTATCCCCCGCCCCCTGTCTTTTTAAGTGGTGTTTTGCTTTTCCTTCCGAATTCAGTGGCATGTTGTCCACCTGATGCCTGCTGCTAACACCAGCACCACGGCAGCTTCACATCCTGTGTTACTATGGCTTCCGTGTCAACACATAGCGTGTAGCCTGTTAGCAATAACTCCCTACTTATAGAGAACACCTCATCCTACTGAGCCAGTCCATCTGCCTAATGACTCTACACACGGTCTAAATTGCAATATGTCTGTAAATGTGTAGATACTATAAATACACACCCCACTTACGTTTTTTCTGGGCCAAACTGCGTTACCCTTCTTTCCCTCTTTCTCCTGGCCGCCTCCTTCTCTCTCTCTCTCTCTCTCTCTCTCTCTCTCTCTCTCTCTCTCTCTCTCTCTCTCTCTTGCCTTATGACGAATTTGTTTGAAGGGCATTTTCTTTATGAGCAAAGGCTTGGATGCATATTCCTTTTTTTTTCTTTCTGTGAAATGGGTATAATGCCCCCCGAGGAAAGTTGCACAGTGAAAATCAGTCTGGTTATGACCCACTACGTGTTTATTTTTGAATCACTCTAATGAGTTGAGTTTTGCTGAGCGTGTTTGTCACAGTCCGTTTGTTTAGTCGAGTTTGGTAGATGCCATCCTTTGCACTGCTGAAGTGAAATCTTGCTGATGACTTAGCTTTTTTGTTGATCTCAGTATGGGCAAAGAAACAAAATCCAAATGGCTGGACAGACTTCCTGTGTTCTGTAAATATTTAAAAAAAAATGTTCTGTATGTGTGTTTTATGTGGTCATGGAGTATTTCCTTAAAATGGAACTTCAAGTACGCAGAGTAATTCTTTGTGTAGCAAGTTTGGAGTGAAGAGAAAATAGTAAGAAATACTGTAAATGTCAAAGTATCACAGCAGAACTGTAGGAGTCCAAATTTATAATAAACTGTCTTTTTTAAAAAAAAAACCAATTAAGTGTCTAGAATATATCATGTTTTATTATTTAAAATTATTGTCTTAAGTTTTGTTTGTTCAGAAAATAAAAATTTGAATACAATCAACATGAGCAACAGTGTGGTTTTGTTTACTCCCTTTCATTTTCTGCTTCTGATCAGTGATCTAACCTGGTCTATCTCCGGCATGTGGTCATTGATTTTCAAATCTTCCTTTCATTTGGGCTGCCCTAGGCTGGAGAGCATAAAGTACGTGTGCCCAGTCCACACATCTACATTAATCATCCTGGGTGGGGCTGTATTCTGCTGTGGCTGCACTTAGAAAATCACTAGCCCTTAATGACGATGAGCTCTAGTACAGACCCAGAACTCCCTTTGGGAGCTCTCCACTGGCTGCATGAGCCTGAACTCTGTCTCCTCAATTGTCTCACTTCCATAGTTAAGAAAGATAAATCAGTCCCAGGGAAGGACTGGGGTGGTCTTGCTGCCTGAGATGCTGAGCTGCACCCCCACACTGTCCAGGCAGGCCTCCCCCAAGCTGGAGGCATTCCCAAGCCTGTTCCCAGTAGCCCATGAGTAGCAATATCTGGAGAACAAATCCAGCTGTGTGTGTTTGTGTGGTGTGTGTGTGTGTGTGTGTGTGTGTGTGTGTGTGTGTTATGTCCCCCAGAGCAAGCTGGCTAACTAGGCAATCCTGATTGACCTCTAGGTTCAAAGATAGACCATACGTCTCAGAACATATTGTGGAGAGTGGTCAAGAAGACACCACATCAACTTCTGGCCTGCATACACATGAACCCACACATGAACAGACATCCACATAAGCAGGCACACCACGTGTGCAGGTGTAAAACAACAAAAGCCCTTATGTTCTTGTTGTGCAGGCTTGATTTGTGTTCCCTAGAAGGGTTTTTAGTAGTCCAAATACAGAGCAGCAGCCTAAGAACCAGTATGTGCTAAGCCTTCTCGGGGCCTTTTCCCAGTTCTGGGAGAAGCTGCCAGAGACTAGGTGTCTGGGGGATGTTTTCATGTGGTTCTGCTGTTAGACTGTTAGTCATCACGACATCCATGCCAATAGCATGAAGATATAATTACATGATCTAAACAATTTAGGGATGTCGTTCCTGTGCAGGACTGAGGATCTGTGTACCAGCCTCCCCTGAAGACTGCACGCTTCCTGTTGTAATGTGACCTGTTTCCCAGCTCCACAAATCCTGGGACTTCTGTTATCGCCTCTCATGACTGACAGACAGCCAGAGCAACAGGCAGCATGTTGGAGAGTCTAGTTGATTCTGATGTAAACACTGGAGCATGGGAAGGGAATAGAGTTAGAAGTAGGGATCGACTGGGCTGGGCATTATGGCCCATGCCTGTAATCTTAGCATTTGGGAGGCTGAAACAGAAAGATCCCAGCCTAAGTTACATAGCAAGATCCTACTTAAAAACCAAGTGGGAGAGGTTTAGGGGTCGTTTTTTGATAGAGCTGATGTCTGAAAGTGATGATCATGACACAGACTAGCAACAGATGGCAGAGCAAAGGACAGAATCTCAGGGAGCTATTTATAGGATAAAGACATCCAGGAAGGGACTAGATATACGCTCAACCAGGAAGCACTGGCTTCTCTCCCAGAGGACCTGGTCTGATTCCCAGCATCCATGTGGTTTGTTCACAAACATCGGTAACTCCAGTTCCAGGGGATCTGACATCCTCTTCTGGCCTCTGAGCGTAGATGATATGTATGGAGGCAAAACACCAATACAGGTAAAATAATGATTTACAAAATCCAAGAAGACAGGCTTCCAGCCCCAAGGTTGTGTGGATCTCTTGATGGCCCTGGGACTCTGGCCAGCTCTCTTAATCGTTCTGAAACCCAGTTTATTACTGTATACAATGATGGACTTTGAAGTCTTCTCCTTGGCTCATGAGATGAGGTGTATAAAATTCGATGGTTAGTTCCTTTCTGCTTCTGAGTAAGAAATTTCCGTGGGCCAGGCGGTGGTGGCGCACGCCTTTAATCCCAGCACTCGGGAGGCAGAGGCAGGCGGATCTCTGTGAGTTCGAGACCAGCCTGGTCTACAGAGTGAGTTCCAGGACAGCCTCCAAAGTTACACAGAGAAACCCTGTCTCAAAAAAAAAAAAGAAAAGAAAAAAAAATTTCCGTGGGGGGTATCTTGGAAAGAGACTTTAGAAAGAGTCGGGTGGGGGGTGTCATGGATAATCAGAAAAGGGCAGTGAGTTCAAGAGCAGGCACCAGCCCCAGGGTGGCTGCATCTCCATCCCTGGTGAATTGCCTCACATAATGAGGGTGGAGTCTGTGTGGGAGTAACATCCTTGTGTTGTGATTTTTCTTAATATGGTATATTTTATCCCACAAGAGAAAAAGGAGTGGGTTTCCATAGCTAAAAACTGCCTCTGTCCCTTGATGATGCCCATCCCCCCCACTTCTTTTTAACTGAAGGAACTTCTAAGGAAAGGCATCTCTAGGGGGCTAGTTCAGCAGGGTGGAGCTTCAGAAGTGAAAAGATCCCGGCGTAGGAGGATGAGGACGAGAAGAAAGGAAAGTCATGACACATTCCCAGCGACACGGTGAAACCACAAATTCTGACCTGAATTCTCAAGAAGGGGAATTCCTTGCTGCCCCACCCCCACCCCTCATCCGCCAGCTCTGGCCACAGTGTGTCTTCATTTTGTTATTGCTTCTCAGCCTGGGTTGCTAACTTCCTACTTGGACAGCATTGACCTAACTTCAGCTTAACCTCTGGCATCGGCTTCTTTCTGACCTCATTGTTTAAATACTGAGGTTTTGAAGCAATAGACAGGGTTGTTTTTGGTTTTTTTGGTTTTTTTTTTTTTTTTTGGTTTTTTTTTTTTTTTTTTTTTGGTTTTTTGAGACAGGGTTTCTCTGTGTAGCCCTGGCTGTCCTGGAACTCACTCTGTGGACTGGGCTGGCCTCGAACTCAAGAGATCCGACTGCCTCTGCCTCCTGAGTGCTGGAATTAAAGGTGTGTGCCACCAATGCCTGGTTCAAGGTTTCATTTTTGCATGTCAAATTGTGAGCCACCAAAAACGTCGGCCATTTCTTGAGAATGTAGCAGCAGTATATGTAATATCCTAAACACTAGGGAAACTGATGTTGTATGATATTTTGTTTGTGTTCTGACAAAGCTTGCCTGGAGATGAGAGGGCGGAGCTAGGCACTAGTAAGCCATAGACACCAGGCAGGGGTGGCACACACCTTTAATCCCAGCACTTGGGAGGAGGAAGCAGGAAGAGCAGGAGTCCAAGGCTACCCTGGGCTACAGGAGATTGAACCAATCTAGAAGAGAAAGAGCTGGATGGTGGTGGTGCACACCTTTAATCCCAGCTCATGGGAGGCTCACACTTTTAATCCCAGCACTAGGGAGGTGGAGACAGGAACATAAGGTGGGGAGAGACAGGATCTCCGCCCCATTCCAGCTGAGGATTTATAGAGGTAAGAAGTCTCTAGTGGCTGCTGCTCTGTTCTCTGATCTTTCAGCTTTCACCCTCAATATCTGACTCTGGTGTTTATTGATAAGACTAATTAGAATCTCACTTCAAACTGAGACAGAAGAATCTCTGGCAATGTATAGAGTGAGTTCAAGGCCAGTCTGGGCTTCAAAACAAGATCTTGTCTTTACAAAAACATAAAGAAATCTTTTTCTTCTTTTCTTTTTTTTTTTTTTTGGTTTTGTTTTTTTTGTTTTGTTTTTTTTTTTGTTTTCAGGCAGGGTTTCTCTGTGTAGTCTTCACTGTCCTGGAATTTTCTCTGTAACCCAGGCTGGCCTTAAACTCACAGAGAACTGACTGCCTCTGCCTCCCAAGGGTTGGGGTTAAAGGCCTGTGCCACCACCGCCCGGCCTGACAATTTCTTAACCATATCTAAATGAACATCTAAATGGTTTCTTTGGGAGTGGGGCTGTTATGACAGGGTCTCTCTACAAGGCCCTGGCTGTCCTGGAACTCACTATGTAGACCAGACTAGCCTTGAACTCACAGAGATCAGCTTGCCTTTGCCTCCCGAGTTATTTTACATGTCTTTCCATTTTAACCATAAAAAGAACTTATGTGACCAAACAGAAATCTTTATTTTTCCAAACTCTTTATATTCAGGGCAAAGTTTTCCTAAGGCAAGATAGGGTAGAGTTGGAAATAATTTGCATTTGTACAAATGAGTGGGCCCCTGGAAGTTGTCTGGATCAAAGATCTTTTCCCCAAAATGTGATTTCCTTCCCTCTTTTTCCAGTTCCAACTTTCAAGTAAGTGTTTTCATGCTCCATTTCCATTCTGAAACAAATGATACTAAGCCTTGGTGCTGTTCTTCTCAGTATGTCTCTGAAGTTTATTTGTGAGCATTTTCTGATCTAGTCTCTGGGCTCCAGAGGTAGGGTATGTAACTGTGCAAAGTCTTTGCTGTAGAAAAAAATCAGCAGTTAGGCATGGTGCTGCACGTCTTTGATCCCAGTGTTTGGGAGGCAGAGGCAGGTGACTTCTGTGAGTTCCAGGCCAGCCTGGTCTACATAGTAAGTTCCAAGACAGCCAGGGCTATGCAGAGCAATGGGTCTCAACCTGTGGGTTGGGATCCTTTTGGGGGAGGGGTTTGAACAACCCTTTCACAGGGGTTGCTTAAGACCATCAGAACTTACAGATGTTTGCACTATGATTCATTACAGTAGCAAAATTACAGTTATGAAGTAGCAATAAAAATAATTCTATGGTTGCGAAACTGTATTAAAGGGTTGAAGCATTAGGAAGGTTGAGAGCCTCTGCTCTATGTAGTCCCAGCTGGAACTCACTATGTAGAGAGATGAGAGAGAGAGAGAGAGAGAGAGAGAGAGAGAGAGAGAGAGAGAGAGAGAGAAGAACCCATCTATCCTCTGTTCCTTAAAAGTTTTAAAATATTTATCTGTAAACATGTCTGGTCCTGACACATGTATAGTTTCAGTTTATTTGATTATTATTTTTTTGTATTAGTTTGTATTTTCTACATTTTTAAAAGTCAGCTTTAGTTGCCTCTACATCAGAGATGCATGGAGCATGTCTGTAGTCCTCTTTGAATATTGTCTTTCCTGGTCACAGAGGCACCTGTTCCAGGGCTTGGCAGTCATGCACCCATCAATTATGGGCATCTATAGTCTGAGAGGAAGGGCACAGGCAGAGCCGATGGTCTCTCAACTCTCAACAACACTCTACCTCTTTGCCCTTCCTCCTTTTCTTTTTTTAGCCAATTTATTCTTTGGCAATTTCATACACATATATGATACATTCTAGTCACATTCATTCCTCTATTCTTTCTTATCTTCTTTCCATTCCCACTAGCCCCCCTCTCTTCCTCTCATCAATTCCCCCCATCAGTCTCTCATGCCTTTTTTGTTTTGACTTTGTTTTTGCTTTGTGGCCCACTGTATTTAACTAGGACTGCTTGTGTAAGCACAGATGTGCAGCTATCCACTAGTGCATGAGTAACTTACTAGTGGCTCCAACACTGAAGACAGTGACTTCCTTTCTTAAGACAGCCTGGACAGCCATGAGCACCTCTGGGTAAGGGAGGGTCCCACAAGCCCCTCCCCCACCTATGGCTGGATGTCTTCCGCAATTCTCTGTAGCCGTTGTGAGTTCTAGACTGCCCTGGCTGTGTCATTTCCACAGGACAGCTCTTCAGGGCCCTCTTCCTCATCATTCTGCTCTTTACGGTCTTTCTGCTCCATCTTCTGTGATGTTCCCAAAGCTTGGAGGGAATGATATGGGTGTCCCATTGAATACTGAGCACTCAACAGTCATTTGTCCTCGGCACCCTGACAACCAGCCAGGAGACTCAGCCTTAATCTCACTTCACTTGGATCAAGGTTGAAGACAGTTCTAGTCTATGGGTATAAACAAATATGGAAGAGGCGATTTGATAGTATGTCCAATTAGCGTGACAAAAGTAGTTGGCCAGTCCCTAGTGGCATATGACTTCGCTGAGCAGGGGCCTTTTTGACTAGGTCCACAATTACCATGAATAAACTCTCCCATCGATCTAGTCAGAAATCAGTTGGTTACCACCATAACAGTTGGGACACTGTTGCACCAGTAAGCACTCCTTGCCCAGCAAGTTGGTATGGTAGCATACATGGTCTCAAGTTGGGGAAGACTATTGCTAACTTTGATTCACCATCTGTCTACATGACTACTACTATTGGCATTATGAATACCAGAGAGCACAGAGGGAGCTCCCAGCCTGGTTACAGCATGGTTTCTTTATAGTCTGCAACCAACATATGGTGTTTTCAGCAGTAGGTTCTTATCATCCCATGCTTGTGGGTAACCAGTAGCAACAGTCATAACATGTATAGTTTTGGAGCCTTCTTGATCCATGACTCCTAGGGACATCCCTCACACTCAGCACTGGGAACTTTGTTTGATAATCTGAGGCTTCTGGGTTCAGCATTATCCACCCATGCATGGGATCTACATTCAAAGTCTTTCTTTTTTCAATGTTTTTTTAATTAGCTTGTAAAGTAGTGGGTTTCCATGTAACTATTTATATCCTTAGTTTTGGTTAATCCTCACCCATACTCCATCTTCTTTTCAATCCCTGTTTAAATCTTGCTGCCCCTAGAAATCTCTCCTTCTAGGTTCTTAATTGTTTTTTTAGATTTTTATTTTATTATTTTTGTTTACGTGTATATGTGTGTCTGTATGTAGGAAAGTACACCATGTATGCATGCAGAGGCCAGAAGAGGATGTCAGATCTCCTGAAGCTAGCAGCTGGGAGTCACTTGATGTGGCTCATGGGAACCAAACCTAGGTCCTCTAGAAGAGCAGCAAACTCCCTTAATCACTGAGCCATCTCTCCAGCTTCCCTCCGCCTAGTTTCATAGCACAGGTATTACGGAAATTTGATCACACTGTGTGAAGATACGTCGCTGTTTTACCTCACCTGCCTAAGGCACCTTCTGATTGATTTAATAAAGAGTTGAATGGCCAATAGCTAGGCAGGAAAGGATAGGCAGGACTTCTGGGCAGAGATAGGAACTCTGGGAAGAATCTGAGAGGTGGGGGATTCACCAGTAAGAGGCAAAGGAGGTAACAAGCCACAGAACATAGATTAATATAAATGGGTTAATTTAAGTTTTAAGAGCTAGTTGGGAACAAGTTTACGCTAAGGCCAAGCTTTCATACTTAATAAGAAGTCTCCATGTCATTATTTGGGAGCTGGTGGTCCAAAGAAAGTCTGACTATATTTGGCATACTGTTGTGTACCCTAATAAACTTATTATTTTATTAGTTATTATTATTATTTGGCCACTAGATATAGAGGCCAAAAAATGGTGACACACACGCTTTTAATCCTATCACTTGGGAAGCAGAGATCCATCCAGATTTCTGTGAGTTTAAAGCCACACTGGAAACAACCAGGCATGGTGACTCACGCCTTTAATCCCAGGAAGTGAGCCTTTAATCCCAGGAAGTGATGGCAGAAAGGTATATAAGGCATGAGGACCAGGAACTAGGACTGGTTAAACTTTTAGGCTTTTGAGCAGCACAGTTGAGCGGAGAACCATCCAGTCTAAGGAAACAGGATCAGCTGAGGAATTGGCAAGATGAGGTGGCTGTGGCTTGTTCTGCTTCTCTGATCTTCCAGCATTCACCCCAATAACTGGCCTTGGGTTTGTTTTATTAATAAGACTCTTTAAGATTCATGCTACAGCATACAACATGGAGGCATGTATATCCAAGGGTAAGGCCTATGAGCAGCTAGTGTGCTACTCCATGGGAGATTAGGTAGAAACATCTGCTGCAGCTCAGCCCAGCAACTTCCTAGAGCTGTTCTATCTGTTCCTAGGCAGATAGACGCAGCTCCCAGACAGTACTCACAGGCGTGAGTTTTGGCCCTCACAAACCAAGGGGACAGAGCCAGCTGCCAGCACCACGTGCTAATCAGAGTCACAAAAGAAACCTACAGATGCACAGAAGAGCTTTGCAACATTTTCCCAGAGTTAGGGCATGCAGAAAGTCAGGTCTAGACCAAGAAAACCTCTCAACAGTTACAATAGGCTTGAAACTATGTTTAGGTACTGAAGAAAGAAAAGAAAATGGGTAAAGACGGTCATAAAAAAATAAATAATTTAAAAATAAAAAGTGAAGTCTTTGAAGAGAGAGTAAAGTAATATAAAAAGAATAAGTCACATAAAGATGGGAAATATCATAACATGGGTGTTTGAACCCTATATAGTGCTTTATTAATTTTAAAATTTTAAATGCTAACGAACAAAAAACAACAGCTACTGAGAGACATTGGATTGTAGAAAAAAACTGCTGAATTAAACCATCTTATATATTTTAAGGATGTCTTAACTTCAGAATGGAATTCAGAAAATGTGTTGCATTGGGGGAAAGGTTATGCCTTTGTTTCCATAGGAAACAAAAAGCTGTGGATTCTTTCAAAATTAATGAAGATCAGATTTGATCAAGGGAGACCTTCTGAAAATCTTGATTGCAGACATGAAGGAAGAAACCAAGAAAAACTGCAAGATAGGTAACGTATATGCTGATTCCTCTACATGGGAAACAGCTCTGAGACTGGATGAGATGTGATAAATTTTGTTGGCTACAGAGTTCTCATGACATTATTACATGCCATCCATTCATATGGAATGGATGGAGATTTATATTACCGTGTGGTTAGGCAGTCCAAACAGACTTATAAAGTTGACAGATGCCTTTTACCTACTCAAACATAGAACAGAAAATCATCTTTAACTAACTTGTGCACACCAAACATTCCATACTTGTGTTACAGATATGTATGTTGCCTTTAAAAGTTTGTGTGTTTTCAGAAAAAAAAGGACCAGACACCATTGAAAACAAGACAGGTAGCCTGGGTGATCCAGATGCTCTGAATGCCTCCATTGCCATTTCCTCAAAAATCTGCATCCAGAACAACGTCAAAGCTGCTAGCTGAGGTGTCTCCATCCACCTCACTCCCACTTGTTGGGAGTATAGGCCCTTCTTTTCAGAACTGCCATGCTCTATGGAGCCTTCAGGATAAAGCCTGGGCTTTTTCCTCATGGCCAGGAGGTCCTTTAAATTAACTCCTCCATTCCCACTTCCTGCCAGTTTCCTTAATCCACGCATAAATTCTCCTCTCAGTAAACTTTCTGCAGGGTCCTGATTTCTCCTGCTCTTGATCTTGATGCATGTTGCTTCCTTAACTGGGCTCCCTGGTTCCTCTGATGAACCCCCTCTCTACCCATGGGTCTTAGCTCAGATGTCCCCTGCCTGAGGGGTTTCCCAACATCCTTACCTATGTATACACAAGGTCTGTGCCTACACAGCCTCATCCTTCACCTCTGCCCTAGCTCTCAACACACTCATTATTTTAATTGCCCCTTACATTGTTGAATTCATCTTAGACTGAGGTTGTCAAAGGCAGGGAGGGTTAGTAGCTTACTTGATCTTGTATCCCAAGCACCTAGCCTAGGACTTGACACAAAGTCCTTTCTACTGAATGAATTAATGAACAAATAAAGATAAGCAGTCCTAGCACAAGCCATCACTATTATTCCTAAAACTAATCATATAGCAGCAAAGAGCACAGACTGTACACACAGGGCTGGCTTCACGTACCAACATAATCATTTTGCTTCCTGTGCAAGCTGGCTACCTCAGTGGATGGCAGGGTTATCAGTTCAAGGTTGGCATTAGAGTTCAATGTGACTGGGCAGTGGTGGCACATGCCTTTAATCCCAGCACTCAGGAGGCAAAGGCAGTCAGATCTCTGGTTTTGAGGCCAGCCTGGTCTACAGAGGGAGTTCCAGGACAGCTAAGGCTGTTACACAGTGTAGGCAGATGTTTCTTTCTCAATTCCTGCTCCATCTCACAGGCAGCTGTTGGGAGACACGTCTCTGTGCTGGGGCTGGCGTGAGACTGTAAGATTAGGAAGCTGTGTTTAGCTCTGTTTTTGTGTGTTCAGAACCTTTTTTAAAATCTTTTTTAGGTCTTATGTGGATCTATGCCAGATGATGGGTGCCATTTGTAGGTGGAGTTTTTCTGTCCCAATGGCCTGTTCTCAAATAACTGGCAGCTACTTCCCAAATAACTGATTCGGAGACTTAATATTAAATTATAAATGTTCAGTCAATAGCTCAGGCTTGTTACTACCTAACTCTTACATTTAAATTAATCCATATTTCTTATCTATGCTTTTTCATGTAGTTCATGGCTTGTTATCTCATTTTCTACATGTCCTGCTTCCTCAACAGCTGGCTGGCGTCTCTCTGACTCTGCCCTTCTTCTTCCGATCATTCTCCGAGTTTGGTTGTCCCACCTATAATTCCTGCCTGGCTACCGACCAACTAGTTTTTTATTAAACCAATCTGAGTAACAAATCTTCACAGTGTACAAAAGGATTCTTCCACAGCAACACTGAAAACTCCTGTCTCAAAAGACAAAAAAGAAACAAAGGAAAAGAATTCAATGTGACTCTGAGTGCGAAAAGTCACATTCTCTATGAAATTTTCTGTTGCTATGATACAAATCTCAAGAACTAGGATCTTGTGACTCATTGAAAACAAAACCTTGGTGCTGGGGAGATCAGGGGCTCAGTGGATAAGAGCAATTGCTACAAAAGCATGAGGACCCGAGTTTGAATCCCCGGAACCCTGGTGTGGTCACATGCAAGCCTGTGACCACAATTGTTCAGGGCAGAGACAGGAAGATCCCTGGGACTTGCTGGCCACCAGTCCAGCTCCAAGTTCATCAAGAGACCCTGTTCAAAGGAATACTGCAGGGAGTGATTGAGCAGGACACCCAGTGTCCTCTTCTGGCTCAATTACTCTGTAAAATCAGTCAGAAGCTCCTCCCTTTGAGGGGTTGAGAAGGCACTGTTCACAACTGAAAGGGGACATTGCTTGATCTCTTCTAAGGGATCTGACCAGTGTCCAAGGAGAAAAATCAATAGGATTTGTTTGAATTATTTTAAATGGGGTCGTAGTACCTGTTGAATGCCGTCCAGAGCCAGTGGATTGGCCTTCAGAGCCTGGCAGCAGCGGCCAGGCCTCATGGCACAGACCTGCATTTGTACTACAACAGCCCATGATGCCTGGAGGCCACCGTATCTACTGCAGAGCACTGCACACGCCACGTGGAATGAGATGCACGGGCAACACTCCAGAGCTCTTATGTAGCTCAAGTGTTTCTCGCTGTTATTTTAATGATCAGCTGGTTCTGTATCATCCAAGAACCCTTTCCAAATGTGCTCTATCTCTGGGCGTGAATTGTATCGAGCACAAGGAATCCAGGTCTTTCTGGAACTAGCCACCTGACCTGAAAGGGACACCCCTCCCCCGACTTTGTAGGTTCCATAGTTTTCTAACTATGAGTGATTATTTTGGGTGCCAAGAGCACAGATCGACTCCTGTGTAGTGAAACCCTGGACTCTGCACTTTCACAGGTTTTCCTGCCATACAGATCTGCCACTGTCAGCTGCTCTCTGAGGGACACTGCAACAGTGCTGTGACATGGGAAGCTGAGGCAGGAGGGTGGTGAATTCAAGGCCAGCATGGCTACATTACTGGATGCTTTGGGGAGTGGGGGAAATGGGAGAGAGCACTGGGAGTGTTTAGAGCTGGAGACCTTGGCTCAGACCCTAGGGTATCATTTTATTCTCTGAGTGAAACTGTCCAACAGAAAGAAGATTCCTGCAATAGGCCGTGGCCTGTAGGCCACCCAGCAGATGTGGACTGGCCAACCATTGCTAGGAGTAGCAGTGTTTGAGGAAAACTCACCGAAAAGTTAAACAAAAATTTTCTTGCCAATAGTTTTTTTTTTTCCTTAAAAAACTATGGTTTTGAACTCTGATATAAAGGAGAGTGGAATTTAGCTTTTTTTTTTTTTTTTTTTTCTCTGTTTTCATAGATCATCTGAAAGGGATGGAAACACAGGGCAAAAGTTACCGCAGTTCTGTTTTTGAGAATGACCTGAAGTTGCAGAATGAAGATTGGAGACTTTAAGTCCTCCACCGTGCTGCTGATTGAGGCCAGCAGGCCTGTACCTGCCCGGCCCTGGTGAATTCTGGGAACATGATAACCTGTGTAGTTATCACTGGGCCTCTACAGGTATATAGAATATACAAGTATCAATAGTAACAGGCTAACACACCTCTATCAACTCAGCCTCCAAATGCAGAGACCAATAATGCTGAGAGCAGTGTGTTTGGCATATAGAGACAAGGGTTCATGACTGGCCACCCCATTTCCTTACTGTGGCCATCTCTGGGAGAATCTGACCAAGTCCATCGTTGCCAGTGACACACACAGAAAGGTTCAGCATTCCTGCATGAAAGCAAAAGCACCCTCTCCATTTTTTTTTTTCCCAACAGAAAAGTCCTGGTTCCCTGCCCCACTGACTGCTGGTTCCAATTATGGTGGCAGCTGGGCCACCACTGACTGCTTGATGAATTGGAACAGCTGGCTTGACAGATCATTAGGCAAAGAGATCGAAAACAAAGGGCATGTGTAATGTACAAGAAAGAGACTAAAGTTTATGGCCAGAGGGTGTGGCTTATATAGAGGTAGAATTAATGGGAGACACAAGAAACTTTAGACATAATGGAGGGTGTGTACTAGGGGAGCATGATGAGGACTTTGAAAGAAATGTGATTAGAGCATAAGAAACAAAATTAGGAAGCTGGGAGACGGCTTGGTTGGTAAAGTGTCTGCTGTGTGAGCATGACACCCTGAATTTGGATGCCTAGCATACTTGTCTGGAATGGTGTCACCCAGCTGTAACCTCAGCGATGAAGAGAGGTAGATCCCTGGGGCTTTCGGGCCAAACAGGCTAGCCAGTTGGTGAGAACAAAACCCTATCTCAACAAATAAGGTGGGAAGTGCCAGGTGGTGGCGGCACAGGCCTTTGGTCTCTGCACTCAGGAGGCAGAGGCAGACAGATCTCTATGAGTTCAAGGCCCAGCCTGATCTACAGAGTGAATTCCAGGCCTGACAAGGTTACATACTGTCTCACAGTAATAATAATAACAATATAAAGTAGAGAGTGAGAGAGGAGGATGCCAGATGTCGACCTCTGCTCTCTAGAAACAGGCTGAAGCATGAAGAGAAACGTATGTGTAGAGGACATAGAAGATCACACAGACGGACACTTAATCTCATAGTAATATTTCCAGAATACAAACACACATGAAAACAAAAGAAAGAAAATGGTTTAGATCCCGGTGGGTTTAATGTAAAGGTACAATACCAAGAAGTGTCCTGCCTGGAAGTAGTGGTGCATGTCTTTAATCTCAGAACTTGGGAGGCAAAGATAGGAGGATCTCTCTGAGTTCGAGGCCAGCCTGGTCTATAGATTGAGTTCTGGGACAACCAGGGCTACACAGAGAAACCCTGTCTCAAAAAAACAAAGAAGGGGGTGAAGGAGAGAGAAGTGTCTTATGAATCTCTTGGCTCTCTCTCTCTCTCTCTCTCTGGTGTGTGTGTGTGTGTGTGTGTGTGTGTGTGTGTGTGTGTGTGTGTGTTACTAGGGGTTGAATTTAAGGCTTTCTGCACTTTAGGCAAGTGCTCTATCACTGAGCTGTATCCTTAAACCTTTTTAAACTTTTTCATTTTGATCCTAGGCTGTCCTTGAACTTGCAATCTTCCTGCCTCAGCTTCATGTGTAACTGGGATCTCAAGTTTGTATCACAGATCTTGGCAACATTTCTTGATTCTAATGGTAAGTATATCATTTGTTGGCCAGAAAGAGAGAGTCATTGACAAAGAAAGGGAATAGGAACACCCATCAGTAGACTATTAGGGGCCAGGCATGGTCACACACACCTTTAATCTCAGCACTCAGGAGGCAGAGACAGGAGGATTTTTGAGTTCAAGGCAAGCTTGGTCTAGCAAGTTCTAGGACAGCCAAGTGTGTGTAGAGAGATCTTGTCTCAAATAAACAAACAAACAAACAAACAAACAAAAAAAGACTGTTACCAATGCTGGAGACTCTTGGGAGATAAGAATAATAATTATAGGTTGTTGGGGAGGGATGAATTGTGATGACCCTGAAAATCTTTTTCTGGCCAAAATCCCATTGTTTATGAGCAATAGGAATACATTGGGGGTAGTGTAGGTGGATGCTTTTTTCCCAATCCTTGCTGCCAAATAACTAACACAGAGGCTTAATATTACTTATAAATGCTTGGCCAATAGCTCAGGCTTGTTACTAGCTAACTCTTACACTTAAATTAACCTATATTTCTTATTTATGATCTGCCACATGGATCATGGTTTGTTACCTCATTTTCTACATGTTCTGCTCCCTCGGCAGCTGCTCCCAGAGTCCTCTGTGTCTGGCTGTCCCACCATAATTCCAGCCTGGCTACCGGCCTGTCAGCTTTTTATTAACCAATGAGAGTAATACATATTCACAGTGTACAGAAGGATTATCCCACAGCAGGGCATAAAGTATACTACCCAGGTAGTCTATTTGAGGAAATTAGTCAAGAAATACTCAATAAAATCATATCAAAAATCTCAGCTATGTGAACAAGACAAAGAATGAGTTTGTAATTAAACTATAATCTCAAAAAGGAAACAATGGTAGTTTACAGACAGACTTTGTAATAGTCAATGTAGATGTTAAGGGACACAGAATCATAAAAATTTTGGATCACTGAGATTAAAGGGTCATAAATTTGAGAGGGAGTTGGGGTTACAGGTGGAGTTAGAGGGAGGGCCAGAAATGATGCAAATACTGTACTCATCTATGAAATTCTCAAAAAATAAATTTTAAAAAGTTTAATCAGATGAATCATATTAGAGGGGAAATGTCTATAGCCTAGGCTAAGGTTATAAGTTGTCACAAACCCTACTACAAAGGAAAAGAGGAAAATGGAGACTAGATGTGGTCTCAAGCCTGGCTGAGGCTTTTTGGATTGGGCGGAAGGGCCCCCAGCACCTCTCCATGACACACAGCACGCTACTTCAATAACATCTCAGAGAAGGCTGTTGTGAAACTGACGTGGTATGTGTTCTCGGTCTGCCTCTGTCTCGTCTGTCTCTGTCTTTCCTCTCATCCTTTTTCAGTTCTCACGTCTGACCCTATCAGTCTTTACATTAGGCAAATCAACTGTAGCCCCAGCTCGGATGAGCTATTTCTGCCTTAGTGATATAAAAGAGGAGCACGAAGCTTGGACTTACTCCTGTTTCTCTGTATGTGAGAGTACCGTGTGTGTGTGTGTGTGTGTGTGTGTGTGTGTGTGTGTGTGTGTGTGTGTGTACATCTTTGATATGTACAAGTACACATGAATGTATGTGTGTGTACATGTGTAGGCCAGGACCTCGAGTGTCTTTCTTCATTGTTCTCCATCTTGTCTCTGAGATGGGGGTCTCTCACTGGACTTGGAGCTGGTCATCTGGCCAGAGTCCCCAGGATTCCGTTATCTCCAATCCTTGAGAGTGCTGAGATTACAGGTGCACGCCGCCCCGCCTGGCTTCTTATGTTGGTCCTAGGATCTGAACTCAGCTCCTCATGCTCATGAGACAAACACTTTATCCACTGAGACATCTCCCCAGTCCCTGTCCTTCCTTTTTATAAGACCCATCCTCCATGGAATGCTGTGTCCATTTCAACGACAGTTCTCATCCACTGTTACACGGTCCTGTGAAACGTTCAGTGTCATCAGAAATGCACTAGGTTGAAAATGGGGCGTGGGAGAGTGGAGGTGGAGACAAAGAAATGAGGATGGAGAGCTGAGCAGGGCCAGGACAAAGTCTCCAAAGTCCAGTGCAGGACTTGGGGCTTTACCTTAAAGGCAGTTGGGAGTCATTGGAAGTTTTATGTATTAGATTTCTGTGGCTGCTTTGTGGAGCCTGACTTAGAAAGAATAAGCCTGAAGGCAGAAACCAGTAAGAAATGTGGTATCCAATTCTGGGGAGGAATTCTGTTTATCCCCAACCCTGTGTCCTAAGTGTCTACGAACTTCCCTTTTTACATTTGTAGAGGTCCAGAGTTGGTGTCAGAGGAAAGCTCACGCTCTGCTGTAGGAATGTTCTTTCTTGTTCCATACCAACCCTGCAGCTTCCTCAGGAGGATCTGGCCTCCCTGGGCCCCAGCAAGGTGACAGCATCCAAAAGTCCACTTCATCCCACTGCCTCATCTCTCCTGACCTCGAGAGATCACCCTCCGGACACGACTGACTGTCAGCCTCACAGACTTGATCTTCCTCTCCCAGCCTCCTGCTCCCTCTGCAACTTGGTTACCAGTCTGTCTTCCTGACTTCTCTCTGACACCAAAAGCTCCAGTCTGTGGCAGGTACAATTAAAACTCTGCTTGAATTTGTAGTCTCATTAAAGTTATGACACAGAGAAGAAAGAAATCGGTCACAATCAGTTTGCAGGACTTTTGTGACTTGGAGTATCCCAAATCCCAAAGAGTCTTGCCTACAAATGTGGTCCCTCCTCCTCCTCCCCCTCCTCCTCCCCCTCCCCCCTCCTCCTCCTCCCCCTCCTCCTCCCCCTCCTCCCCCTCCTCCTCCCCCTCCTCCCCCTCCTCCCCCTTCTTCCCCCCCCCTCCCCCTCCCCCTCCCCCTCCTCCCCCTCCCCCTCCTCCCCCTCCTTCCCCTCTTCCTCATTGTCCTCTACCCGGTAGCATCCAGCAGTCTTGCTGGAGGGAACTGGCTACCCTCTAAGAGCAAGCCCGTTCTTTCCGTATTCCACGGTCTCACCGTCTCTGATTGCCTCTAGACTGAAAACTAGAATAATATCCTGAGAGAAATGTTTTGTGTTCTATCAAAGGTCTGCCAAGGGCCAATATTCCACCTTGAGGACCCCTCCCCACTTCTCAGCCCTCTTTCCTTCACGTCCTTTGCACGGATTCTTTTAAAATAGCCAATCTGGAAAGACTGTGAGGTCTGCCCCCAGCCGATGTGGAAAGGGCACAGTCACTGCCTCTGTTGGAATATAAGCAGAGTGAATGCTCTGCCTCTGCCTGGGTCACGGCATACTCTTTCTGCAAAACCCAACTGCCTTGCCGTGTCACTTTAGTCTTGTTCATGTGCTTCTTTGTGTGACGCTAAGAATGTTTGTTTTCAACATATCCCAACATGTCTTCCAAGATCTAGAAACAAGAAGGCCAAGCTATGAGAAGAATTTTAAATCTTTGTTCTTGCTTATCAGCAAATCCCTTGAGAATACTCATGGAAGAATGGGGGCTTGACAAAGGAAGGAAGGACATAAATAAGATTATAAAGTTTCAATGTTGTGCTCTTCCCCTATACTTAGGCTACAAATGCTGTCTTGGGCAGCTAGGAATGACTCTAGATTTATTTATTTTTGTTTCTCAGTTTGCTCACTAGAAGCTGTCACTCCAAGATGTACTACACTAACTGGCACAAACAGGCCAGAAATTTCTGGATATAATGTATAGGAAGAAATATGAAAGGACTTTAGGGTGAGTACGTCGTATGCGATGCATTAGCTTGAAATCCACAACCCTCACTCAGTAGACTAGCAGTATACTCATACCATGGAACCACTGAGAAATGCACTCCTTCAAGGAGCGGCGGAATCCTGGTGAGCACTGGAAGGCTGAGGGTGCAATGGGAGACCCTGCACTGAAATCATCTCCCCGTTTGTGTAAGGGTGATGGAAGGGAGTAAAGCTCACGGGCAGCACGACACTGAGCGATTACCGGCATGCCCTGTGACCCAGCAAGGAGGCACTCGCCCTCAATCCCAGCGTTGAGGAGGTTGAGGCAAGAGATCACAGATTCAAGACCAGCCTGTGTTACACAGACATCCTACCCTCAAAAAATAAATAAATAAATAAACAAACAGACAAACAAATAAACAAACAAATATCTCGATCTTGGCAAAAGTGCCAAATTTGACTCTGGGTTGGTATCTGATTAACCAGTCAGTCAAGAGATCCAGAATTAACTGGGGGAAGGTGGTGCCCATTGTCTTGGCACTTGGGAGGGTGAGGCAAGAGGATTGAGTGGTCAAGGCTAAGGCAAGACCTTGTTTAAAAAAAAAAAGAAAAAAGTTAAGAATTGAAACAATGGGCAGCTGTCCATAAAGTTTTATATGATTTATGAAGCTACCGTATTCTAAGTGGGGTGAAAAGAGACTTTATTTGGGCCCCTAAATGCAAATCCTGCTTCAGTCCCCACTCAGTTACCCAGTCTTATTCATTTAGAGACTGAGCCTCCTTCCAAATGAAGGAAAGGAGCATTCACTTAAGATGCCTTAATACCCTGGGAAATGTGTGGTTGGCCTCTTCTTCCTCATCTTCTCTGAGCAGAAGGCTATGTATGCAGTTGAACGTATCACGAAGGGAAGAAATAGCCCAAAGTCTTTGACTTTGAAATGGGAGACGAGAATACTACTGTGAACTACCAGTCTGATGCTGAACAGATCACAAAGACTTTGTCCTAACCATCTTCACATCTGGCCCTGGGCATGCCCAACCCGTCCTGCTGTTGTGTGTATTGAAAGAATACACTCATCAAATTTCCACCTTGGCTTCCTAACCTCTGCTATGACAGCTAAAGTATGACAAAAAAAGTAAATTAAGCCTCGAGAGCAGTACTGTCCAGTCTAAGTACAGCATGGGCTGTATATTTAAGTTTTCTCTTGCTACATTTTTAAACATTAAAAAAAAAAATAGAAGAATGTAGTGGGTAGTTGTTCCAGCTTTGACCTGGAAGTACTGCCCCTAGTGAGGCTTTTGGTAACTGCCATGCCTACCTATGACCCTGGGGCAGGGCCAAGATGGGAGCACTTAAGACCCGAGATCCGGATGTGCCCGGTCTCTTGCTTCCTTGTGATCCTGGATTTTGCTGGATGGTAGACAGAGCAGAGTTCTCCAGAGAACACTCCTGGACTGCACTCTACCTCTCCCAGATCCTGTAGCCAATCCCTTTACTGGCTGTAAGTTACCCCAAAATAAACCTCCTTTTTAACTATGTGGAGTTGCCATAATAAATCCCCACAATAGAGGAAGCTAATTACTAACAGCTCATTTCATTTAATGTAACATTATCAAAACAGTACCATTTTGATATGTAATCAATATGTATTAAATGTGTCTTTGTGCTTATTTTTATATTTGCCTTCAAAATGTGGTATTTTATACTCAAAGAATATCTCAACATGGACTAAACATATTTCACAAGCTTGGTAGCCACGTGTGACCAACCAGTAGCTCTACAACCCTGACCCCACCCCCACCCCATCCTCCGCTATGAGTGGTTGCCAAAAACAATGCTTTCACCTTCCTGGAAAAGTCTCAGAGATGCATGTACAGTTAATAATGCTTGACAGTCGCCGGGCTCAGGGCTTCTCCAGCGTTACTAACACTCTGGTTATGCTGCTGGAGAAAAAAAAAAGTATAGTTGTTCTGCTGCTCCAGATGTGGCCTTTCAGTGGAAGAGGTCAGTTTCTCACATCTGGTATGCAGCCCTGATTGTGGAAGTGGTTTTTATCTGGTCAACAAGACAGCATTGGCTGAAATTTGTTCCCATTTGGCAGGTACAATTGTACCCTTCCCCATCTTGCCTGGGGATTTCATCTCCTCTGTTCTGTTCCATGTTTTAGGCCACACCTCTCTTCTTCCCTATTTCACAGGACACGATGGCAGTCCATCATGACAGCAAACTGAACAGGACTGGGTGGCCAGGATACAGCTTGTGTTTTAGAAGCCTTGGGGTACAAGTACTAGGAGTAAGAGATATGTGTTACTGGAGGATAGATTGATAAAGTCCAGGGATTGAGTTTTCACCTTCAGTAAAGAAGTACTTTGGGGTTCCTATCATTACAGAGAAGATATATTATTTGATAAGACTTTTCAGGTTTTGGAGGCAATGTAGACATTCAAATATGGCATTTGAAGATGTGGTAAGAAGAGCAGGCAGACACTGAAAGACTTAATGTCTGCTGAAGCCATAAGTGAGTAGATGGTGTGAGGTGGGGTGGAGAGGAAAGAGCATTGCGCAGGTAGAGATGTGGGAAGTTGGAGAAAAGATGGAGGAGCCGGAACAAAATGATGGGGAAGCTGTATAGCCTCGACTATAGAGACCACCCATACAGGACCCACGTTAAATCCAGCCTGTCTTCTCACCACCAGGACTGTGTTCTAGGCCAGGGTGAGGCTATTGAGCTGTATCCCTCTGTATGTAGCAACCTGGCTCTAAGGGCCTTCCGTACACAGATAGCTTCACAAGCTACTAACCCTTGGGGTAATGTGGAGAGCCCCTTTGTCTCCCCAAAGAGGCAAACACATCTGTTTTTCCAGTGGCAGCTACACTGTCATAACACATATAAATTACTATCAAAATTGTTGATCCAGTTTTTATGTTTTGTTTGTCTTGCGTACATGTGCATGTGTATATGGGTGCCTTTGGCATGTGTGTAGAGATCAGAGGACAACTTGTGGGAGTCATTTCTCTCTTTCCATCATGTGGGTCCAGGGATTAAACTCAGGTCATGGGATTCGGCTGGAGGTACCTTTGCTCACTCGGCTGTCTCCTCCGCCTGACCCGGTCGTTTTAAATCCCTCACTCAGAGCACAGAGGAGGTGTTAGGACTGAGTCAGATTTTGTATGATCACTCCTCACATCCCATGCCAGCTGGGGCACAGCTTTGAAGACCTCACCTTCACTCTGAGTGTCTTTTCTTGGCAAAATCACTAGCAGAGACTTCTTGGATATCAGATGCCTCAGAGGTCTGAGACTGGCAGGAAAAATTAACTGTCTGCAACATAAATCCTTGCTTGGAGGAAATGGAGTGCCTAGTGGAAATGTGTACATTGGCTGGGGGAGGTCAGTGAAATAAGGCAGAAGTGTAAGTGGGAAGCCAGGGACTGTAATTTCCTGCTGTGTTCTGCTTTGTCCAATTCTCTCTTGCTATGCTTCCTCTTTCTCTTTGTTCCTTTCTGTTTGCTTCCTGTTTCCTATCTCACCTGTAGACGAATTGCTAAATGGTCTTATTAAATGAAAAACCCAGAGCCAGATATTGGGGGTAAAACCTGAGAGATCAGAGAAATAGGAAAAGCCACAAGCCAACCTCACCTTACCGACCCTCAGCTTCCAAAGAGGCCTACTTCCTGTCTACCCACGCCTATAAGCCTTTCTGTTCTGCTATCTCATTTGCTCTCTGCCCAGCTACATCACTTCCTGCCCAGCTCTGTCACTTCCTGTCTGTCTGTACATAATTCCAAACACTAGCTGGAATTTAGAGCATGTGCCACCACACCTGGCTCTGTTCCCAGTGTGGCCTTGAACTCAGAGGTCCAGACAGATCCCTGCCTACTGAATGATAGGATTAAAGGTGTGGGCTAACATTGCCTGACTTCTATACTTAATATAGTGGCTGGCTTTTTCCTCTGATCCTCAGATAAACTTTATTGGGTGGCACAAATAAAATATCACTACATTTCCAAAAAATGTGAGTTATGACAGAAACAGCCAGCTGCCTGGACAGTCACCCAAGATTTCTCTGCAACGTTGAAGCATCATCTTCAGCCTACAGGCTTAGCACATCTGACAGACTCATTTGTGAAGTAGGATGTACACAAAGCCTACAGCTCGACCTCACATTTGGTATGAATATTCCATGTACCAGATAAACCTGAATTCTGCCAGTGTCCTGTCATGATTCAGGATTTTAAATTCTGGAAATTGTTGATGTTTTTGGAATTCAGCTGTCCATTCTTCTCAGCTTGTAGGTGGTTTCATCTCTTTTATTAAATCGCAGTCTACCATTGAGAGGTTAGACTCTGTCAGCCTAGTTACTCCTTCAAGAATAACTGTTTCAGCTGCTGTTCCACTGCACAGCAGAAGCCATCAGCTCACTGTCTGTTCAGCTGCCTTCGAAGGAAGGGGCACTGCACCTTTTCCAGATTGCAAAGCCACGTCAGTGATGGTGCAATATTGCCCTGGCCTCAGAGACTGCCTGTTGCCAAAGCTGCAACCACACTTGTCTTGGCAAGGATGGGTAGTCCTTTGTTTTGTGTCCTGTCTGTCTGTCTGTCCATTTTGATCAGCACACTGTAAGCAGTTCATTTGAGGGCACTTTGCTGCCCAGTGGCTAACTTTTGTCACAATGAAAGTTAACTCCATATGCAGTTTCTTCATTGCCCATATCTGAAGTAGACTGGTGCTGCCAGGAGCAGACATGTCTCATTGTCACAAAAAAAAGAAAAAAAAATCTATGTTATTAAAACATCTTAAATGCCATATTCTGTAGATCTCTGAAGGATTTGAAGATGACTTGTCTATCTAAAATATATCTCTGCTTAACCTTGAAAACATACCTAATATGACTGCAAGTTCAATTGTAAAGACTAACTACTAACTTTCATATATACATATATATATATATATATATATATATATATATATATATATATATATTTCCTAATAGTTGGTAATAATAACTTTCAAGGATTAGCAAATTACATTACATTGTTAAATGAACTGTATAGGTACAATATCTTGAACAAGATTAGAAATATATGTACAATATTTTCTAACAAAATCAATCTCAAATTTGTATCAATATACATAATTTGTATACAATATACAAAAATCCAATCCAATGTAAAATACTTAAAACTAGTAGTTGCTTTCTAAAAGTAGATTCAGTAATCTGTTTATCTTATCATATCTATATAAATCAATCTCAGATTTGTAGCAATATACATATTTTGTATATAATATATAAAAATCCAATTCAATGTAAAATATTTAAAACTAGTAGTTGCCTTTTAAAAGTAGATTCAATAATCTACCTTTTTAATCTATATCCTCTTTTTTCTTTTTTTTTTCAAACAAGAACCTTAAATCTAATCTCCTTTGTTTAGCCTTTTTCATGACCTTTTCCCCCCCCCAGGGTTAAAACCTGAGAGACCAGAGAAATAGGAAAAGCCACAAGCCAACCTCACCTTACCTACCCTCAGCTTCCAAAGAGCGCTACTTCCTGTCTGCCCACACCTATATGCCTTTCTGTTCCGCTATCTCATTTGCTCTCTGTCCAGCTACATCTTCCTCTTCCCTCCCAGCTCTGTCACTCACCCCTGTCCCCTTGCCTCCTGTCCCATTCTTTCCCACCTATATCCTGTTCTGACTTCGAGATCCACAGTGGCAGGAGTAAACTCCAAGGGGACATTTACAGAAGCCGGGTTTCCTCTTCCAAACGGAGTCTCCAGTGACTAGGGGTGGATGTTACTGTCGCGGTTCATTGTCAACTCTACTATTTTCACCTAGAAAGTGGGCCAAGTTTAATGGCTGATTTTATTTGCAAAGCTGTGGAAAAGCAGTTGTCCGTCTACATTGCTGGTGGACCGAAAACTTGGTACAAGCTGTACATAAACTACAAATGCACGTGTCCTTTGACCTGACTTTCCCATCCCTAGGAATTTGTTCCGCATGTATATTCTGACAAGCAGCAAACCTCTTTTTTAAAAATCTCTTCACTCTGAAGCATCCAGAACTGGTGTACCTAATGAGGAAGTAGCCTTCGTTGGATTTCTCTTCAGCTGCTGATATGAGGTGACTCACGTTGTAGCCAACAAGCCTGTCTCGGTTGTGAATGAGTAAGTAGGTGGTATCTCCCTGTCAGATCTCCCTCTAATTTTTCCAATAGAGTGTCACCAAGAACACCTCATGACACCCTTGTGGATTACAGGGTAAGCTCTTGAACTATTCACCAGTTGTTCAGCCTATCTGACAATGACCTAGGCTGGGAGGATTCTGACTATGGAATATGAGACATTGGGCAAGAAGTGATTAAAAAGCAAATCTCTCGAGTTACCCTGGCCATAGAGTCGTTTGATGCTGTCGCACTTGAAATGCCAGACTTTGTACAGAAGCAGAAGTCATCTTCAGCTCCTGCCTCAGGCAAGAAGGGAATCTTCCAGTCAGAGGGGCTTTTTAACGCTTTGCTGTCACTATAACACTAGGGGCAGGAGTCAGGTCCAGCACACTCTCAGAGCTCCTGGACTAGTGATTCAGAGGGCCGGCCTCCCTCAGCTCTTCTGACAACCCCCTCACCTTCCTGATGTGCGGAAAGATGACATGTATTAACAGGATCCTAGAGAAAGAGGCAGGCATCTCGTGCAGGTACAGGGCACACTGAGCAGTGGGGTAAGAAGAGATCTACACGGAATCAAGCCCAGTGTGTCCCTCTGGAGACATGGAAGATCTGGGGATCAGAACCCACTGTGGGTTTTGACCAGTTCTCCAGTCTCTTCTGTCCTTTCCAGCATCTTGGGTTTTGGTTTGTTTGTTTTTCTTTGGCTTGTTTTGTTTTGGGTTTTTTTTTTTGTTGTTGTTGTTGTTGTTGTTGGGTTGTTTTTTTTTTAATTTCTACACAGGGTTTCTCTGTGTAGCCTTGGCTGTCCTGGAACTCTCTCTGTAGACCAAGCTGGTCTCGAACTCAGAGATCTGCCTGCCTGCTTTCCAAATGCTGGGCTTAAAAGCTGTGCCACGATCACCTGGCTTCCAGCATCTTTTAATAGCTTCAAAACATTCTGAGATTGATGAATCCCAGGGGAGTATCAGCATGTTCTAGAAAATAAAAACCTGTGTTGTCTTTTTATCAGTGCGCTGTCTCGGCCACACCCTGGAATATAGCCTTAAAAAGGAACGTTAGAGTTGAGTGCAGGAGCACGGCCCTTGCTGCCCCACGTTGGACAAGCCTTCCTGTGCTTAACCTCTCATCTGCTGTGCCAGTGTTTGCGAACCTGTGACAATTTCCTGACCTTCTGTGAA
This sequence comes from Peromyscus californicus insignis, assembly GCF_007827085.1. Lineage (NCBI taxonomy): Eukaryota > Metazoa > Chordata > Mammalia > Rodentia > Cricetidae > Peromyscus > Peromyscus californicus. Next base: position 88,493,636 of record NW_026294573.1, on the reverse strand, counting down.
TGGCAGAGGTGGGATGTAGCAGAATAGTGCTGGGGACTAGAATGCATATATGCAGGGAGATAATTCAGAAAGAAAAATGGCTGTGTCCAAAATAAATTGAACCTCGGAGAGCCTGAAACAGAGTGAGAAACGATCCCTGCCTGTAATTGAGGCCGTGTTCACTGTGAGGACAGGTGTTTGCCCTCTGATAATAAGCAGACTGTAATTCTAGGTGTGAGTATGAGGCATTGTCAACAAGGGTGGCTCCAGAGAAATTCAAAATAATTGCTCAAGATCCGATGTTAGCCCACAAGCATATTCTCACACTGTAGAGAGACACTACGGGCAGGTAGGAAACAGCCATCATTAGGCAATAGGAAAGGCATCGGTTCTTCTAAGTAAGCTAGCATCTTCAAATGCGTCAGGAGCCAGCCAGGCAAGCTATTCCAGCAACGAAGAGGCGTGGCTGCAGTGTATGGCGACACACAGTGAACACCCAAGCTCTGTGGTACCGATTAGTTATGTAATGGGTGGATGATTCAAAGATCATGATTCCTAGGACGTCAGCTACTCGGCTGCTCCCAAGAAACTGGCTCCAGTCTGACACTGACTCCGTATGAGCAATCCTGGGGGTGATTGTGAATCCACAGAATCCCCCTCAAGATCAAATCAAATCGCCATGGTCAGGAGGCAAGACAGACTCGTGACTCGTATCCTTTCATCTAAAGAGGCGGGTGCAGCCAAGATCTGTGTTTCTGTGAGGTCGTTCTCTGAGGAGAATTATGAATTTGTGGTGATAGTCAAAGGGATGGAGTGGAGTAAGATTCTACTCCTAAAGATTATCTACTCTGATCCTAGAGGAGGATTTCTCTGGCCTCCATGTCATCAGCTCTGGAAGAGTATGATGTCTTGCCTGTAAGACGCTCTCACCAGGCAACAGCATTGGAAGCTTTGGCTCTGTCCTTTCTAGCAAGCCTCTTCCCATAGGTGTGGTGTTGGTGTTGACAGGCACCACACAGCTAAGCACACTGGGATAGTGGGAGAATCCTCGCTCCTCCTATCCCCAGTACTCCAGAAGAATCAAGGAATCATATATTCCCGAGTACAAACCCTCACCCCATTTCTAGTTAAGGATGACTATCAACAATTAATCTCTGAGTCTCTATTTCTTCATCTGTAAATGAAGGATAATATGTTCAGGGATGGGAATGGGAGGCTGGAAAGATGCCTCAGTGATTAAGAGCACTCACTGATCTGGCAAAGGACCTGACTTCAGTTCCTACACCCACATAGGGTGGTTCACAACTCCCTCTCACTCCAGTTCCAGGGGAATGGGACTCCCTCTTCTGGCCTCCACAAGTACTACACATACATGGTACATATGCATACATGCAGGCACACACACATACACATAAAATAAAAATGAAAATAATTTTTAGAGAGTTGCAAGTCTTTTAAGTCACCCACTAAAACCTTCCTGGAGTCTTTCTGTTACAAGAATTTCCTACCACACCTTCGGGCACTTGACCATCCATCCATCCCTGCTTTCATACATTCAAGCAAGGGAAATTCTTTTCAGGAGTCCTGAGAGGCTTCCTGAAGTATAATTCCCGGGGGGTTTTTCCCATTTGAAGGCTAATACTTGCTCGTCAGGGGTGGTATTTTCTGGATGCTGACTAAACACAGCTCTGCTGACTTTTGCTCTTCACGTAGCCCCCAAATGTAGACACTGTCTCCTAAAGTCGGGCATGGTCTTGACCCTATCTATAGGACACGATTCTTGGTGCCAATTTCGTGTTCCTTACAGTCCTTCTGTGTCCAGAGAGAGCACTCACGATTCCTTCCGTAAGTTCTGCATCTGCTCTCTCTCCCTGGATGCTTGTCAGTGTGGCACCTGCACCTGAACATGGTTCTGTCTTCCTTCACCTGTCACACCTCATGTGGCCAGGCTATGTCCCCATCCCTACTCCCTCCTGGTCTTACAGCCTGTGTTGTTTTCCTTCATACTTAATCCTAGAACAGGACTTTATATTTATGCCTGTGAGATTTCATCTCCCTAGGTTCCATTTGTCGTTGCAGACAGTGAGAACTTCTTTCTAGTGCGATGAATGCAGTCTCTCATGAGGGCAAAGAATTGTGCAAGATTCACAGGGCCAAACAGAATTTGTTGTTCCTTAGAAAATTTCCCCCAACCTGACATTGAATCAATCTTTCCTTCTTTTTCTTTTCTAAACTTGTATTGTGCTACCATCCAGCTAATAATATATCTTTATTGAACCTTGATTTTATGATAGAGACTTTGTTTAGTGTCCTATTCAGGTTATTATTTCTTGAGCAAACATTTATCTAGTACCTGCTGTGTCTTGGCACTGTCCTAGATACTTGCAGAGCAGGTACTGCTGTGCTGGTAAATGTTTCACAGCCCAAGGAGGGGAAAGCCCTGGTTCACAGTGTCTTCTGCTCTCTGTAAAGTACTGCTTCCAACATGGAAGATTTCAAACTACCAATATGTTATCACTGGACACGCAGCTGGGAAGAGATGTACGTGCACAATCAGCTCTTGTGAAGGACCATGAGTCGATTGCAATACACCACTGATAATGTGCAGATGATCCATGCATGAGCTCTGCCTGGGCAAAGCGTGTGGGGGTTACTATAGGTTAGTGATTCAGTCTCGAACTCCCTGACCTAGAGTTTAAAAGTTCCATTAAGACACTAACCCAGGAGCTGGAGGAGACAGTGAGTACAATGCTTACTGAGTATGCATGAGGATCTGGGCCTGGATCCCCAGCATCCCCAGAAAAAGCAGGGCCTGGTGATGCCCACTACAGTCCCAGTGCTGGAGTGGTGGAGATGTATATCTCATGCTCTTATTGATTAGCTAGCTCAGCCATAGATGAGTTCTAAGCTCAGTGAGAGACCCTGTCTCAAAACACAAAAGGTGGAGATGTATTTGAGGAGTGTATCCCAATTTTATCCTGTGGCCTCTACACCTATCTATACAGGTGAGCACACTTGCACACACATGTATGCATAACACACACACACACCCACACACACACACACACACACACACACACACAGAACTCACCCCCATAATTTGTCTGTTTCTAATCTTCTAGTACTATTCTCCCAAAATTTTCAAAGCTCTCGGTGAGAGATTTAGGCGGCTCATTGTGAAATTCTCTCTATATCTTAGAACAAATTTTATACCTGAACTAAAGCCCAGCACTCAGAGTGTCTCTCTCTATGCCTTTTTTTTTATGGTTTAAAAAAAGTGTATATTTAGATTAGCCAGCTGGACTCATTTAGATGATCCCAATTATGTTGGCAACATCCAGAGCATTATAATTAGGAACCAACTGAACATACACCTTCTTCTCTCCATCAGGCCTTATCAGGGTGGTGATTTTGGCCATATCAGTGTTACAGAGTTTCTTCCCAGCCTGTTTGAGCTCGTGATTGCTGACCCTGACATCCACAATGAACACAAGTGTGTTGTCTTCTGTCTTCTTCACGGCTGACTCAATGGTCAGGGGGGATTGGCTAACGGACGGACGGCATAGTGGTCAAGCTTGTTTCTCCTGGGCGGGCTCTTTGAGGGTATTTGGGCTGCCTCCAGAGCTGCCGGAAGGTGGGTGGGTGAGGTGCAGGATCTTCTTTTTGTGGCTGTGTGCGCTTCTCAGCACTGCTTCTTGGCTTTCAAGGCCTTCGCTTTGGCTTTGGCTTTGGGAGGGGCAGGAGCTCCCTCAGAATGTCTCTTTATTCTATCTCCTTATTCGTTTGGTTCTGTTGTTGTTTTGAGACAGAGTCCCTCTCCCCCTCCCCCCCTCCTTTCTCTCTTATATAGCCCTAGCTGTCCTGGAATTAGCCATGTAAACAGCTGTTAGAGGCTGACCTTGGACTCCCAGAGATCCCCCTGCCTCTGCTGACTGTTGGAGTGCACCAGCGTGACTGGCTGACTGGCTTCCTTATTCAGCCTGGAAGTTTGATTTTTAACCAATGTTGATCTGTAACATGAATCTTAAAAGGTCTTATTAATAATTTAAAAAAAAAGCCTGGAGCCAGATATTGGGGTGAACGCCGAAAGATCAGAGAAACAGAACAAGCCACAGCCAACCTCACTTCGCCAACTCCTCAGCTAATTTTGTTTGCTCAGACTGGAAGCCTCTGAGTCCTCACCCCTGAGGATCTCAGCTGAACTGCTACAGCTACTAGCTCACCTCTACGAAATCCTTGATCTAAAGAGAGTGAGTTCCTGTTTCTTCACGTCTTCTATACCTTTCTGCGTTCTGACATCACTTCCTGGGATTAAAGGCGTGTGTGCTTCCCAAGCAAAGGCATGAGATCTCAAGTGTTGGGATTAAAGATGTGTGCCACCAAGTCTGGCTCTGTTCCCAGTGTGGCCTTGAACTCACAGAGATCCAGACGCTGCCTCCCGAGTGATAGGATTAAGGGTGTGTGCCATCATTGTCTGGCCTCTATGTCTAATCTATGGGTTGGCTCTGTCCTCTGATCCCCAGATAAGTTTTATTGGGGTGCACAATATATCATCACATTTCCCCATTTTTGTCTAAAATAATAAAAGGTTATAACTAATATAAGAAAAACTATATACAATAAGTATATAGAATATATAGTCAAGAATTACATTAACAACGTCTAGTCCATTGACATTTGACAGATTCAGACAAAAAACTCCATTATTTATATACTCTTGAGGCTGAGGATTTCATAGAGGTAAGAATGTAGCTGGCTTGTTCTGCTTCTCTGCTCTTTCAGCTTTCACCCCAATATCTGGCTCTGAGTTTTTTTATTAATAAGACCTTTTAAGATTTGTGTTACATTGATCTTTCTCTTTTGGATGCAAAGATCTTTCTGCTTGATAAAAAAATACAAGAAAACATGGATAATAGAGTTATTGGTGAATGTCTTTAATCCCAGCACTTGGGAGGCAAAGGGCAGCAGATCTCTCTGTGAGTTCAGGGCCAGCCTGGTCTACCGAGCGAGTTCAAGAGGATGGCTAGAGCTGTTACACAGAGAAACCCTGTCTCAAAAAACCAAAAAAACCAAAAAAGAAAAAAAAGAAAAAAAAACATAGATCATCTTTTCTCCAAGTCACAACAAAACAAAATCTTGTTAAATGTTAGACAGACTAGACAGACTACTCCGTCACACACACACACACACACACACACACACACACACACACACACACACACACACACACACACAAAGATGTTCATGTCCTAATCTTCTAATGAGGATTACATGTGAAGATGTTGTATCAGATAACAAAGATGAATTATGGTTGCATATGGAGTAAGCCTGTTATATAGAGGCTCTTACATAAGACTATACTGATTTTGTTTGTTTTTTGATACAGTGTCTTACTGTTGCTCTTGACCTGGTTGCTCTGAAACTCTCACTGTAGGCCAGGTTGACCTCGGACTCACAGAGATCTGCCTGTCTCTGCCTCCAGAGTGCTGGGATTAAAGGTGTGCGCCACCACCGCCCCCCACCGGGACAGTACAGTTTAATATAGTCCCAAGGGTCCTTTAAATGAGGAAGAGGGGTGGGAAATGAAGACCTCTGACTTCGAGGATGGAGGAAAATGTCTAAGAGACAAAGAAAGCCAAGGGCTCCTCAGCTAGAAAAGGGCAAGACGTGATAATCTTCTGGCGCCTCCAGGAGAGGAGCAGTTCAGCTGATGCCCGGACGCTAGTCCTGTGAGTCCGATCTCCGACTTCAAGCCTCCACATGTGTAAGATGAAAAACGTGAGTTTCAAGTCACCAACGTCACGGTCATTTTGTTTCAGCGGCAACAGGGAAATCATGTGTCGACTGACTCCAGACCGGGGTAGTTTTCCACTGCTGATGCTGGGAGGCCCAGTACTCCCTGTGTTAGTCCTACGGTGCCGGTCTAGCCCATCGGCAGAAACAAGGTATTCAGCTACATCCCACCTTCACAGAGTGCTCGTGAAATTTTTGCCAGTGCAGAAAGTGCTGGAGATGCCACGGCACGCCTTCTGGCTAGAGAGAGTCACACTTCAGATTCAGGAGTGCTCCGTGATACTGGACACACAGCCTCTTTTCCCTCGGTGTCTTTACTGCACCGAAGCGCTACATCCAAATGGAACCCCAAACTTAGCCATTCATCGTCCCCGGAATTACCTTCCCACGAAGTCTCCGTGTCCCAGCTCCTGAAGGCAGAAGTCCCGCTTTATCCTCTCCCCCAAACCCTCCACAAATTCTACCTTAGAAACTCACATTTTCACAACAAAACTCACGCTCACTTTCTTTTTCCTCTCGAGACAATCACTCCCTCCATTAGTGCCCTGTGCTGTGGTTCCCTTCACTGCTGTCATCCATTTAACCTCACTTTTTGGTCATTTTTCCCAGCTGTCACCTCTTCAAGCCACCGTGAAATCACCAGAAAAACAAGGCCAAGACTTCACTGCTGACTTTACGAAATTTTCAGAGAAGGGCAGAGAGCTTACTGCCACACCTTGCCCCTTTCTCCTCCCCCACCAGGTTGCAGCCTACAGCTCGCTCTCACAACTGTGTACCTGTTTCTTCCACCTCTTCTGACCCACACCCATCCATCATCCAGGCTCTTAGAGATTCCCACACGAATGTAAACCTCTTGGTGACTGTTTTCTTCCCCTTCTGTGCTCTGTTCTTGAGTGTCGTGCCTTAACCTTAGGAACTGTGTTCACTCGGTTAATTACCTGCTGTGGGATGTCTTTCTGTACGCTGTGAATATGTGTTGCTCTGATTGGTTGATAGAGTAAGCTGTTTGGCTAATGGCAAGGCAGAGTAAGGTTAGGCAGTACATTCGCACTGGAGAGAGGAAAGAAGAAAGGAGAGTGGGACAGACGCTGCCAGCGGCCGCCAGGAGAAGCAAGATGGGAAAGAAAGTACCAGTAAGCCACGAAGCCACTTGGCAATGCATAGATTAATAGAAATGGGCTGAGTGAAGTTGTGAGAGCTAGCTATAGAGAAGCCTGAGCCATGAGGTCATACAGTTTGCAAGTAATATAAGCCTCTATGTGTTTACATGGGTCCGAACCGCAGTGAGACCAGGCAGGACACAGGAAAACTTCTGACTACAATTACTCATAATCTGAGCTTTGGGTACACTCTGTCAATCACTCCTCAGTATGTCCTGAAGGCTGTGCATGCTGCCTTGCAGTTCACAGTGCAGTTGGGGTATTACAAGATAACTGTACAAGGATGTAGGAGGTGGTACAGTGCTCTGAGAAAGGAACTGATCCTGTGCTGTTAGAACCCAGAAGTGGGCAAGAGGTCACTTCTAACTTAAAGAAAGTTCTTGAGAAGGAAAAACAAAATAAGTAAGTAAGGGTGTAGCTGGTGTGGGCAGAAGGAGCTTCAGTGGCCAAGAAGTTGGGAGGAATGATAAGGCAGTCGATCTATGGAGAAGAATGGGGTCCAGTGTGAGGTGGAGGAAAAATAGATAAGACTAAATGTAGGTGGGGCCAGACGCTGGGAAGCTGTAGATTCAGCAAACAGGGTTGGCTCGTTTTCTGTTTCTTTAGGGGGGCTCATGTTTATACCCCCATTGCTACCCTTCCTCTTCCTCCTCTTTTAGCTGTAATCAAGGAGAGTCTTGGAAGCTTGATGAGCACAGACAAAATCCACAGACTTTCTAATGTCTAGTAACCTCGAAGTGAAATGAAAGATAGAATGCTGATGTGCAGATTGCGAGTCAACTCGTACGGCTGCCGTCTAAGGTCTGATAGCTCTCAAAATTTTTTTTCCCCAAAACTTCCAAATTAAAAAGGAGTGAAGAGCTTGTTCTCCTGGAAAGCATTCCCTCCATAAGCATAAGAAAACCAGTACTGGGGTGGAGAGGTTACTCGGGAGCTAAGAGCACTTGCTACTTTTGCAGAAAACTGGGGTCTGGGTACCAGCACCCACATGGTGGCTTACAACCATCTGTAACTCCAATTCCATGGGATCTGGTGCCCTTATCTGGCCTCAAGGGCACCAGGCACACAGGCAGTATGCTTATATACATATGCAGTCAAAACTCAAAACACTACCAGGCAGTGGTGGCAAAGGCCTTTAATAAAGGCACTCAGAAGGCACAGGCAGGCAGATCTCTGAGTTTATAGCCTGGTCTATAGAATTTCAGGACAGCCAGGGTTACACAGAGAAACTTTGTCTCAAAAAAACCAAAACCAAAACAACCCTCAAACCCCACAAAACCCTGAAAAACACATAATAAATAAACAATCTTTAAAAAGAAAAGAAAATCAAAACTAGAAGCAGATGTTACCCACAGTCCCCAGGCAACAGCCTTTTCTTCTACGCTTGTGTGCAGTTGGAGAGAGAGGAGAGGGAGGGAGGTGAGGTCACTGTCAAATGCCACAGAAGCTGTTGCTGGACCGAGACTCCAGCTTTTCCAATCGGCAACTCACTGGTCCTCTTTGAGCCTTTCTTGATCACAGCATCTATCCTCTGTGCCTAAAAGCTGAGGATCTCACTCTAGAGCCAAATCCTATCAGTGTCCTCTGCCATACAACTAGCCAAAATCACGATAAGGGCCAGGCCCTGTGTCTAGGCCTCAGAGGCCACCTGGGTGAAACCCTTCTCTCTATTGAAGAGAAAGATTAGGCTCTTGACAGGAGGGATTTGAGGACTTACTCCTCTAGCCAGCGCTGAACTAGAACTTGATGCAAAGCCTTCTTCCAGTAAGCATAGAGCTTATGACAATGGTGACCCTAGGGCCAGACTGCATGAGTTCAAATCCTGGCTCTCCCTCTGTCAGCTGGGAGAGCTGAATAACTCCCTTCATGTCTTCCGACTCAGCTACTCTCTCTATAAAAATAAAGGCTATCATAGAACCCACCTCACAAATTATTGTCCTGATGAAATGAAATGAGAGGAAAGCAATTTACACATGACTCATACAGTAACTGCTCCATATGCGCAGAAAAGAATGCCCAGGTCCATTCTATACTCCTTCAAAAACAATTCCCAGCCCTGGTTTTTGCTCCCCCGATCCAGTTACTGAGTGGATACTGGAGTCTGCGAGAGTCAGTTGTGGCTCCACTACCTTAGGCTTTGTTCAAAACAGAGATGAGAGAGGGGGAAGAGACAAAGACCCCAGTTCCAGATCCAGCCTGTGCCTGTCTGCCTGATCGCAGACTTACGTCTTCACTTCTTTAAAGAAGTGAAGCAGGCATGAGGTTGGTAAGTGTGGACAGCATAATTTGGTCTCTGTCTTATATAATCGCCGTTGCTTGCACTCCTTATTATGTTGAGAGCCAGTATAAACATGATCGTTACAGGGGCCTGGAGGGAGAACTCAGTCGTGGAAAGCATGTGCTGCTCCTGCAGAGGACCCCAGTTTGGTTCCAGCACTCACGCTGGGCAGATGACAGCAGACTGGAACTCCAGTTCCAGGGGGTCTTCCACCTGCTTTGAGTCTCCAAAGGCATGACACTCATGTGCTCAAACCCCCCCTACACACACACACACACACACACACACACACACACACACACACACACACACAATTAAAAATAAAATCTTTAAGAAAAATAGCCATTATGCTGGGTGGTGGTGTGTGCCTTTAATTCCAGCATTCAGGAGGCAGGGGCAGGCAAATCTCTGTGAGTTCGAGGCCAGCCTGATCTACAGAGCTAGTTCTAGCACAGCCAGGGATGTTACAGAGAAACCCTGTCTTGAGAGAAAGAGAGAGAAATAGCCATTATGGAACCAGTTATAGACTGAATTATAGAGGGCTGTTTGCTGTGTCACCTTTCTGAGGGCACATGGGGAATTCTTGTGTGATACCACTGCCATTACTAGCTGGGTGGCTTTTAATTAACGCCTTGGGCCATTATCTCCTGGACATAGTGAACTCTGCAGCCAGCAATATGTGCTACGTGACCAGCTCAGAGCCAAATGTGTGGTCTCAGAGAGAGGTCAGGTAGTATGAACTTCAGCCTTCCTTCTTTTTGTCCTACTTAACTTTTAAAAAAAAATTACTATTTTTTTGGTTAAAAAAACTATTTCATATAAGATGTGTAAGGTAGACATTCCATGTTCCTTCTGGAAGAGGCAATGGCTTTTCTCTGGTTATGTTTTATTATATGCCTACAGCATCAGTAGGCTAGCATTGCCATAGCAAAGCACCAAACACCAAGTAGCTTCAGCAACAGGATTTGTTCCTGCTGGTTCAGGGAGCTGAAAAGTCAGAAGCAAACTGTCAGTGGTATTGATTTATTCTCCGGTCTCTCTTGCTTGTAAATGCCTGTCTCCTTCCTACGGCTTCCTGCAGTCTTTCATCTGTGTACATCTGCATCCTAATCTCTTCTTAGGAGGGTACCAGTTATTGTTGGGTGAGGCCCGTGCTGATGACCTCACCTAGCCTTAATTACATGTCTAAAGACCTTATCTACACACAGTCACTTCCTCTGGTGTTGGGGATTTCAACATTTGAATAAAAGAGGGCGACATTTATCCCTTCTCACAACATACACACACACACACACACACACACACACACACACACACACACACACACACACTATTTTTCTCTGTACTTCTATACATCTCAGAGTTTCGACATGTTTACACATCAGAGAACCATGTCTTCCTGAGGAGGCTGACACAGTGAATATGTGATTTCCTGACTTTTACAGTAAAAACTAGGAAAGGGAGAAGGGGGTTGAGTATTGTTATTAGATCTATCAAAAGCATGAATGTCACGGGGCTGGAAAGCTGGTTCAGGTGCTAAGAGCACTTGCCGCTACAGCAGGACCAAGGTTCAGTTCCCAGTACCCACGTGGTGGTTCACAACCATCTATAACTCCAGTTCTAGGGAACCCAACATCCTCTTCTGACTTCCTCAGGCATCAGGCATGCACATAGTGCACATACATAATTTATACATATTTATATGCATAAAATAAAAGAGATGGATCTTGGCCTGGCGGTGGTGGCACACACCTTTAATCCCAGCACTTGGGAGGCAGAGGCAGGCCCATCCCTGTGAGTGCAAGGCCAGCCTGCTCTACATAGTGAGTTCTGGGATAGCCAGAGCTAAATAGTGAGACCCTGTCTCAGAACAAATAAACAAACAAAAAAACCAAACATAAAATATGCACATTATAATGGATTTATGTATGTATACATATTAGATGTAATGTGAAATATATATATTTACATGTATGTATGTATATATGAATATACACACACGCTTAGAGAGAGAATAATTGGGAGTCATTCTAGTGTGCCTAGGACTTTAAAACATATTACGTGTCATATCCCCACTTTACCATTCACACACTGAGTAACCTTCTACGCCTCAGTTCCCTCCTCTGTACAATGGGGAAATAATGGCACCCAGGCCATAAGATGTTGTGAAGATTGAATGAGTTGCTACATGAAGGAGTGATTGACACACACACACACACACACACACACACACACACACACACACACACAGAGTTTACTATGATAAACTGGTTATTTCTGGGAAACATCACAGGGCTACTTCTGCAATCAGGGAAATTGCTAAATATTAAGATTGACCCTGCTGCAGTTAAAACCATGAGATAGCCTGGAGAGATGGCTCATTGGATAAGAACACTGGCTGCTTTTCTAGAGGACCTGGGTTCAATTCCCAGCACTCACACTGCAGCTCACAACTAACTGTCTTTAACTCCAGTTCCAGGGATCTGGAGCTCTCACACAGACACACATGCAGGCAAAACACCCAGGCACATAAAATAAAAATAAACAAACGAGGCTGGGCATGGTGGCGCACGCCTTTAATCCCAGCAGAGGCAGGCGGATCTCTGTGAGTTCCACAGAGTGAGTTCCAGGACAGGCTCCAAAGCTACACAGAGAAACTCTGTCTCAAAATAAATAAATAAATAAACAAACGAATAAAAACCTTGTGATGGATTTGGATGACAAACTAGGGTCAACTTCTCAGAAAAGTTCCAATTTTACTAAAATATTAATAGATGATAAGAGTGTGGAATTATGGGGGAAAAGAAGGGCTACATCATGAGGCCCTCTGGGGGAAATGGTTGGAGAGTTGCTGCTGACTACAGGGTGTAACTGCGCCCTGTCCACCTCTATAGCAGCCTTCTGCGAGCCTCTGATGTGTGGCCTTTACCTTTCCTTTGGCTCAGTAGGCGCCAGGCATGGGAACCTGGAGGCTGGCGGCCTTTAGCACAGGTTTGTTTTTTTTCAGTCCTGGCTGGGGAGTCTTTATAACTGCTGACTCCTGAACAATGAAGTCCCAGTTTCTGGAGTGGGGCCGAGGCATCGGCATTGTTCGGGGTCTCCTAGGCGATCCCTGTGTGTGGTCAGCATTCACAGCCATTGCTTTGTGGGATGTTATTCGATAAGGTAACACATTAAAGTTTAATTTCTTAGGAATAACACTCACCAAACAGGTTGCTGATGAAGAGATCTGACTATTCCAACGCTCTTCCTGTTACAGCCCTCCTTGGCAGGAACACTTTGCATTTGGATTCCCCCTAAGGGATATTAGTTGCTTGAGCTGTATTAGCAGAGGGGAAGGCTGGGGACCTGGCCCAGTAAGCAAATTGCTTGTTACACAAGCACTGAGTTTAGATCCCCAGAACTCATGTACAGCCAGACGCAATAGGGCATACACAGCTGCAATCCTAGACGGGAGGGAGAGGTTGGAGACTCCTTAGAAGTCACGTGCCAGCTAGTCCAGTGCACACAGGTGCAGAGACCTTACATCAGACAAAGTGGAATTTGACAAGAACAAGAAATCATCCTCTGACCTCTACATTCATGCTGTAATATGTATGTACCTATTCTCACACACATATATCATACACACATAAACATAATCATGCACACACATTTATCTGGGCTGGAGAGATGAAGGGCTCAGTGGTTGTGAACACTCGTTGCTCTTATGGAGGACCCAAGTTCGCCCACAGCATCCACAGGAAGGCTCACAGCTACCCATAACTCCAGTTCCAGGGGATCCGATACCTTCTTCTGGTCTCTGTGGGCACAAGGCATGCATGTGGCACACACACACAGGCAAAACACTCATACACATTTAAAAAGTTAAAAGATGAAAAAAATACATATATATATATATATATATATATATATATATATATATATATATATATATATTTTGTTTTGTTTTCGAGACAGGGTTTCACTGTGTAGCTCTGGCTGTCCTGGAACTCACTCCAGCCCAGTCTCACAGAGATCTGCCTGCTTCTGCCTCCTGAGTGCTGGGATTAAAGGTATGCGCCCCTACTACCCGGCTTAAACATTTTTTTTTTTTTTTTAAAGAATGTAGAATTTTCACATTTTCCTGGAGGAAGCCAGAGAAGAATCTGGCTAGCCCAACTGAACCCGATCGACATGTCTGTTTGGCTGGCTGTTCTCGCCAGCAAAGCCAGGGATCCTGCTGCTTTGCCGGCATTCATGGCATTGGAAATGCAAGACTGAGTCAGTTAAGACCATGCCAAGTCTACCTAAGGTCAAACGTTCTGCCTGTATTTCCAGGCTTTCTGGATTCCCAAGCACCAGCTACCTGCCCTCAGCTTCCACCTAGGACTCAATGTAATGACAGAAAGGGGTTACTCTGGGTCAGGAAGGTCCTGGGAAACAGCAGTGACCTCCGGAGAGAGTACACCTTGGGTCTTTCCCAACCAGAGCAGCAGGCGTTGCCCATCATCTAGGTGTGGGCCAAGAAAGCATCTTCCTTCTTTTGCTGGTGCCTCTTTCAGTATCTGAATTCCTACACAAATCCCTATTAACAATGTCCTTTGGGAGGGAAGCTGTTTAGGATCAGGCTAATAAAATAAGGCTAGAGTCCTGTGTTCATGTGTCCGAGGTGCCTACCTGGTGCAGTTCCTGTAAGAGATCCATAGACGTGTGTTACAGAGTAGAAATGTACAAATATTTCAGGACTTTCCAGAAACGTGTGAAAGCTACTCTTAGCAAGAGCCAGTAGAACGGGGGCGGTTTGATTGAGAGTCTGAGGAAGCGCCTGTCTCAGTACAGAGATCTCTTGCACACGCGCTCATCTCAGACTTCGGGTCTCTATGTGGAACTCGAGCCACTGCTCGGAAACGGAACACGTACTGACAAAGCAGAGCCGGCACCAGAAACATGAGAACAAGCGGGAGGTTCTGTGAGGGTCCCTACCAGGTCTTGGACTCTCTGCCCTGCAGCCCACACATGCCCAGGGAGCACTGACGTAGTAAGAATGAGCCCAGGCTGGCCCCAGCCCGTCACGTGGTACTCGAAGACACTGCCCTTGACGTGGCTTCAGCCACGTGCCTTGTCAGGCTGCTTAGCTTGTCCAACAACGCCCTCCGCTTTGATGTCGTTCAAGTGGAGTGAGTGCTCGACAGTTTTAAGATCTTCTGGGCCGCAGAGGTAGATTTTTTTATTAGAGAGTAAAACTCGAAGGAGAACATGATTCTGGGAAGTGGAGGCTGGCGCTTCCCTTCCCTGAGTCTTGGTCCCTTGCTTTGAAGGGTGAGAACTTTTTTCCTCTCTTCTAAGAGCACCTCACTGCTCCTCCATGAGAGCAACCACACTGTGAGGGTCTCCTGTGTCTGCTCAAAAACTGTGAGCACAGCACCAGGTCACACCCCAGGTCCTCAGTTCGGGAGCACACACACACACACACAAGCCCTCAAAAATGCATCTATCAAATGAGAGTAGGAAGGAAAAAAAGAGGAAGGGGTGTGGGGGGCGGGGAGCAGAGAAGGAGGAAAGATATTAACAGATTTGCATAATGGCTCGAATCCTTTGTTTCTCAAATTTAGGAGAGAAGAAAGAATTTTCTATCTAACCCTTAGAAGAGGGAATAATGAAGGAGCTATGGAATGGTGAAACCAGATTTCAATTTCCGACAGAAAGTTCCAGAAACCAGAAAAGGAAAAGCTTAGAGAACATCCCAAGTTGCCTCTTCCTGGTAGAGGTAATGACAAAGGGGACTAGGAAGACTTTCTCCAATGGTGTCTGAGAGGCCTGAGGCCTGGTCAGGGCTAGGAGGTGAGAGCTGGTTAGAGTTCTGCTGTTTACACAGATTGTAGTAGTGCTAGGAACCGAACCCTGGGTTTGGCCACACTAGAGGGGCACTGTACCACTGAGCCTCAGTGTAGGGTTCACCTGGGAGAACCGGCTAGAAGTGATGGCACAGTTGGGGGCCCTGCAGTTTTCTCCCTCTCTAGAGCAATTTAGGGGGGATTCTGGTTGTGTCTGGAACACACACAATCTTAAGAGGGAAGGAACACAGCTGGACTTGGAATCTCTGAGTACAGCCCCCCCCCCCCCCCCAACAGGCACACCTTTTTGTAGGGAGGAATGAATACAGGGGGCTGTTTACTATTTGGGTTTTAGTTGTTGTTGTTGTTTTTACAGTAATCCAACTTCAAGTCAAGAGGTCACAGTGCCGGGCACAGTGCTCTGTGCCTGTAGACCCAGCACTAACTACTGAGGCTAAGGCTGGAATCGCTCGAGTCAGAAGTTGGAGACCATCCTGAGCAACATAGCAAGGCCTTGTCTCCAAAAATAAGATGAGGTGGAGAGATGGCTCAGCAGTTAAGAGCACTTGCTGCTCTTGCAGAGGGTCCTGGTTAAATTTCCAGCATCCACATGGCAGTTCACAACTGTCTGTAACTCCATTTCGAGGATATCCTTTTCTGGCCCTGTGGGCACCAGACACACACATGGTGCACAGACATACATGCAGGCAAAATACTCACATAAAACAAAAATAAATACATCTTCTAAAATACAGTAAATAGTGAAGTCGCAGAACAACAGGACGTACCCCTTATTCCAGGCACCCCTACCTTTATATAGTAGCAGCAGCTGGCCCTTTCTTTCCTCAGCTTCTTTCTGCCCACAGGCCAGAGGTTAATGAAGCTGTACCCTCAATTACAAAATTTAGTGCCCCCAAAGCCTCAGTAATCACTTTTTTTTGAGCTAGGGTTTCTCTGTGTAGCCCTAGAACTCACTCTGTAGATCAGGCTAGCCTCGAACTCAGAGATCCCCGTTTCCCAAATGCTGAGGTTAAAGGAGTGTGTAATAACTATCACCAAGCTAGTAATCACAGTTTTTCAAAGACTTTGAAAGGCTCTAGATTGGTTGTGGAAAGGTCCATCCTGAACAAAATACCAACATTTTAAGTGAAGACAGAGCCCAGCCCCACACATACCCCACCCTGAGAAAACCTCGTCCTTCACATGGTCTCAGATCTGCCCTAACTCATTCTCATTTGGGGGGCTCTGGACTTGCTGTTTGCTCCTCTTTAGTATTCCTCCCAGGTCTCCGCAGGGTCAACTTTTTCTCACTGTTTAAGTTTCTGTTCTCAGAAAGGAATTCTCCTTTCTGACTTCGCTGTGGAATCTAAATTTAGGGCTGCTTCCTTCCCACACATCCTCATTGTAGCCATGTAGAACGAAAGCAAAACTCACATGACTGTGTCACTACTTCCCTCCCAAACCACATGTGTGACTCTGAGCCTGTGCCTTGTCCCGGTGACCAATCAGGGTGGAGTCTCTCTAACTTTCTTCCTTGGCTTTGCAAAAAACGTACTGTGTAGTGGCTTCCTTCAAGTCCCAAACTCACTCTGTCTCTGTCTGTCTGTCTGTCTGTGTCTCTCTGTCTCTGTCTCTGTGTGTGTGTGTGTGTGTGTGTGTGTGTGTGTGTGTGTGTAATAATGTTTGGATACCACAAGTTTCACTCAGATTAAGTATACAATTGATTGGCTTTTACATAGTTATACATACAACACCACAATGTGCTTTAAAAGCCTCTTCATTGCAGGCCCTGCACCTTGCCTGGGCAGCACAATAGAGCCAATCCTGTTGGTGGAGGTGTGGGTGAGCCAGCCCTGAAGCTGTTAGCATGGGAGAGCCGTCCCCATTACTCATCTGTCATGTGGCAGCATGGGCGGGGGAGAGATGCCCTCCCCGCATCAATGTCTGAGGCATGTGGGAAAGCAGGCCCTGCCCCTCATCAGCTGCAGTACTCGGGAGAATGGCCCCTACGCAACACCTAGGCAACACAGTAGAGCTGAGCCTGAAGGTGTAGGTGTGGGAGAGCCGACCCTGTGGATGTGAAAGCAGGTCCTGCCCTTTGTTCATTGCTACTGGGTGAACTAGCCAGAGCAGTGCAGGAGACCTCACCCCGGTGGTGAGGACAGGGGAGAGCTGGCGGGCTGACCAACCCTGCAACTATCCAGGCCCAGAATCAGGGCTATGAGTTGGCCCACCCCAACATCCACCCCATCTGTGATCTGCTGGAGCACATGAAGGGACCAGTCCTGCAAACCCAAAGCTGGAGGATTTCCACAACACAGAGTAACAGCAGGATAACCAAGAGGAGTCCCAGTGAGGGCCCACTATCGATAGTGTAGCAGAAACCAAAGGCCTCGAACCAGACCACTGACTCTCTGCAATGAACACTTGCAAGTAAAGATGTATGGATAAAAGGTTTACTGTGTGACTCTCTTTTATCCTTAATTTTATTTTATTTTATTTTGTTGGGGGGAGATTGCAAGGGCAGAGGGTGGATATGAAGGGATGGGGAAATGAATTGGATTGAGATGCATGATGTGAAAGACACACGAATAAATAAAAAGAAAAAAAACAAAAGCCTCTCCATCTAAGATTGTACAAGCCAGAGGCCTAGGAAGCCTACTACTAGATGGTGTCTTCTAGACACAACAGGAAATCTGCATTCATGAAATCTCAACAATATGGCTGCCTAAACAAGACATGCATAAAGATAACACCAATTGATTGACATGCCAGTGTAGATGAGGGTCGGGGTGTGGGAACTTGGGCTTTCTTCTCAAGGCCTACCCCTAGATGAAGAGCATTCAGAGGCTGTTGAGACAGGAGAATGTTTTTCTCCAGGGATGACCCCCTGATGGGTTCTCCAATCCTGACGGTCAGCCCTAATCACAAGTATACAGGAGCAGCACTAACTGGACTCAGTAGGTTATACATGTGACAACAATAATTGTAGAAGATTGGTCATGCATTTGAGAGGGGCTTCAGAGGCATGGGGGGAGTTGCATCAGAGAGAGGGAAGAGTGGAAGTGATTTAAACACAGTACTCATGCATGAAACTCTCAAACACATTTTTAAATAAAATAAAACAATCTTATGTCCCCAATAAGATCTTTCACACTCATTTATAGTTAATTCTGTTCCCCCTTTCAACTCCAGTCAATAACTAATCTACTTTCTGTTTCTATACCTTGACTTTTTCAGGATGTATTTTATTGGTGGAATCATTAAGCATGTGGTATTTTGTGTCCAGATTCTTTTACCTAGTATACTTTTGAGGTTCATCCATGCAGGACTATGTACAGTGTTTTGGTTCTTTTGATTGCTGAATAATAGTCCAGTATATGGTTTTTAAATGGAACAAAATAGGCATTTCTAGTTAATGAGCCTTCCTCTGTGTTTTTCCTGGAGGAGCCTTTCAGGACAACTTCCAAGACCGCCCTTCATTTTGAGTAACCCTTTTCTGTGTCTTGGTGGGATGGAAAGTGTGGATCACTTCATTGTGTTTTGGACAACAAGGTGTCTCACAGATCAGATGGCCTTAACTCGTGTCCTTTGAGCCATGCCATGTTCTTCTCAGATTGAGAGCTTTTGCAGGAAGAAGTTGGAGCCCCAGTGGCTCTGTTTCCTCTGTCTCCATGAACAACACTGCAGAGGAACCAAGTACTTAAGAAGCACATGGGAGTGATGCTTACGAGAGGGCAGAGTGAAAGAGGGACTACAGCTAATCCCTCCGTGGGTTATTGAGCTGTGGGACTCCAAGCCTGCACCCGGGCAGCCCTAACAAACTGGGCTCAACCACCAGTCTTCAACAGGCCACTTAAAGGCACAATAAATAGTGAAAACAGAAACAGGAGATTTGGTCAATGTGGACACATGGGAAAGAGGAACAAAAAGTCCAGTAGCTCTCCCCAAGCCCATCTCTGAGGTCCTGATGTAAGGCTTCGACTCAACTAGCAGGCAGAAGGTCTATATTGCTAACTTGTCCCAGTCAAGATGTGGTCACCATCATTGACCTATCATTGTCTTAGCACAAAATTATTTTCCTGAATAGCACTGGATGGAATCGCTTTCTAGGAGGCGAGCTTCTCCTTGGCCTTCTTATCAGTGGATGTCTGGGGAAATTTCAATTTCTTGAGGTCCAATGTTTCAGTAGTCGGATAGCCAAAGGGAAGAGCATAAGAAACCCTTTAGAAATCCTCATTCCTGTCAGGATGACTAACATGCTCACTGCTCATCTTCTTTGGTCCAATTGTTTAGCGATAACTGTTCATCATGTTAGTGCATTGACAGTCAGCAAGGACACTGGAAAAGACTGGCAGCTTGTCAACAACCCTGAGGCCTCACTCTTACACGTCCCTTCAGTCAGTTTCTGAGATATACTAGATACTGCACCGTCTCCTTCCAATGAGCTGGTATCAGTGACCGTAGGCAAGGCTTATCTTACGTTGAACAACAGGAACACTGGGAGGGTTGCTTCAGAGTTACTAGGTAGCTATTCTACCACAGACACAGGCCCCGACCTACCCCATGCTTTCATCCCTGCCTCTCCACATCTCTCCTTAGCCTTCCCTTCCTGCTTCTGCCCTGAAGTCGTAAATGAGAGGAATTGTGCCAATTCTGAAGAGTTGGGGTTAGAGTGGTGCTCCAAGCTGAGCACAAAAGACTTATTTAGCACATTTCACCAAGGTGCCTGAGGCCCCTGGATTCAGTGTTGATGTTTCTGGGCAGCTGCAAGACATGTTGATGAATCAGCAGCCCGGGGTGTTTCATTTCATTTACATCATTAAAGTCACAACCAGGAATTGCTGATCTGTTTCTATGTTGATATTATCTACATTAAAACATGTACAGATTTCACATTCTAGTCCTGATTTCTTTAGGGGAAAAACAGTCAGGTCTGAAGGTGAAGTTCCTTGTGTGGGCAGGCAAGCACCTCCCTGATGGCCAAGTTTGCCAGGGGAATTTTCTCTTGCTCTGAAGATTAAGGTCACTTTTTCTTCCTCCACGCTACTAATTCACACTATCAACCTACCCCTGGGGCACTTGACTCCTGTCCAGAAAGGTTCATTCCTGGAATGTGCAAAGGCCTGAGAAGCAGATGATTCTCAGAGATTGAAACTGTCTGCCTAGAATGTGAGGAGGTTGTTGCTCTACCTCCGTCTCTCTTTCTACCCACTGTAGGGCACAGTTACTAAGAAGATCTGGAGACAGTGAGCAGTGCCTTGGCCTGGTCTTTTGACTGGAGCACAGAATGGAGAAGTTTGGTGGGTTCCTCCCATGCTTAAGCACAGCATGAAGCTGTTTGTGCTTAGCATGAACTGCTGAGTTTGGTGGCTGACGAGGACCCACCCAGCAAATATTATTATTTCTGTGTTGTCATCATTAGCCTTGACTTGTGGCCCCCTCCCTAGTCAGCTCCCAGAAAGATAGATTCCCTATGCTCTGACCTTCCTTTAACCCTGCCATATCAATGGCCACCTCGCTTGTGGTCTGCATCCTAACCTCTTTCCAATGCCTGGTCCAAACCATTTGCAATACTGAATTCACTTCTTAATAAACAACAATGTAGGCTGGGGATGGTGGCACATGCCTTTAATCCTGGTACTCAGGAGGCAGAGGCAGGCAGATCTCTTTGAGTTCAAGAACACCATGATCTACAAAGCAAGTTCCAGGACAGCCAAGACTGATACACAGAGAAACCTTGTCTCAAACAAAAAAAAAAACAAAAACAAAAACCAACCAAACAAACAAAAACTGCCCTTTTTGGTCCTGATGTTTTGGTCCCGACTTTTGGTGGCATCCATCCCTGATGCACTGACTCTTGCTGCTCCAGGACATCTGCCTCGAGCTCTTACGGGACAGAGCTCCAGTGATGGGCTTCTATTGGAGAACACAGTCATCAGGCTCCTCCCAGGACTGTCTCGGGTGAGGCAGGAACTACACGAGGGCAGAAATCTTGGCTACAGCTATCTGTTCACTGCTGTATCATCCCTAGTACTCGGTTCTCTCTTTGGCACGCTGTCGGTGTGTGAGAGTCAAAGTCACATTTTAAGTTTTAATTACTGTGTCTAAGAGATCCATGAAACAAAAATGCCTCTGACCTGCAAGCCCCTTGCCTAAGAACAGATAGTTCCTAAAATGCTGGAGGCTGTTGTTTATGGGAGATAACAAGCCACATGTTTTCACTCCCCTAAACAAGTCTGCTTGACCCATCTGCACCGATGTGCTTGATCACATGTGGTCAGAGGTTCACAGGCTGGATGTACATCAGGATGTGTGCTTGCCCCTGATTGGACCTGATGGGAAATGCAATGAATTATGGGTTTTCCTTCTTAAGGAGCTACAAACTGTGATTCTGGACCATTTCTCAGGAACATGGGTATGGACCTGGCCAGAGCCCATCTACCTGGCCAGTATTTAATAAAAGCTTGCTTCAAATTTGGCTTTAAACTGTGGTAGTGGTCTTATTCTTGACTGGTTGGGTGAATATTTTCTGGAGGCCCCAGTGAGATTCAGACCACCCACCCAAGTTTTAAAGCTGGACCTTCACTTTGGAAAGCCAGGCTGAGGGGCCGCTTCAGGGGGCACGTGCTTTGAGACATTCTAAGGCTGCTTTCAGTTTGCTGACTATCAGAGTAAACTTCCATGCTGAGAAATGCAGCAAGCAACTATCGAGGCCTCCTGGTGAGTCATAGTCTGGTTCTGTTCTGTGGGATCCCTAGCTGGGACATAGAGGGGGAGTCGACAGAACCCCAGTATTCTCCTATCCCTGGCATATAGTGAGGCATTGCTCACCCATCCAGTTCCGGTTCTGGCTCTGGTTGGGAGTTTTGTTTGTCTTATTGGAAAGTACACCATTACAGAATATAACAGTTTCTTTTATGATTCAGTTTATTGAAATTGCTTAAGCTAAACAAAGTTAGCAAACACAAGGAGGCTAGACAGACATTCTTATGCATGAATAGACCTTAGGTAAGGAGAGACATTCTCTGAGCCAATGGTTCAACTTTCCCAATGATTCGACCCTCCAATACTATTCTCAGTAATAACTGCTTATGTCTCTGGTAAATGATTAGATGGGGAAAAACGGGTTAAAGTCTATGCAAGTTTTGAGGGTCTAAGAAAATGTTCTAAGGTATATAAAGGTCTGAGGATATGAAAGTCTATGTAAATTCTGAGGTCTAAGATATATAAAGGTCTGAGGATATGAGAGTCCATGTAAATTCTGAGGGTCTAAGATACATAAAGGACTGAGGATATGAAAGCTTGAGTAAGTTCTGAAGGTCTCAGAAAGTGATGTAAGATATAAATGAAAGTTGGAAGCATATAAGTAATTTAAGGTATGTGAAAATGGGAAATGTTTCAGATTTCTTTCCCCTTCTATGCTCTTACATTAGGATTTCTAAAGTTCAGAGTTTTAACATTGATCAATGGAGTTCTGATAAGCTGGTAGAGCATTGACTACTTACTGTTTAGTCACAAGCTCAAGATTTTAGATTTCTTTTGGTTGTCTTCTAAATATAGACTTAAAGGTGCTTCTCATTGGGCTAAAGACATCTCTGTCCAATCTGTATCCAACTCTCTGGACAGTGGAAAGAATGTTCATGCTTTTTAACCCAAAGCTATAGCTTTTGCTAGGACTCGAAGGTGTGAGTCTGCTCCAGCTGTTTTGCAGACACCAGACACCTGCTTCTTGTATAATATTAGTGGGACCAGTCTTAATGCTATACATTCCAGGGGCTCAGGAGAAAGAACTACCAACAGCGAGGACTCTTTTCGGGAAATAGAATCTCAGCACACAGAGCTCTTAGTCCAGTCATTTATTCTTCCAAATCTTCTCCGTCCTCCCGTGCCCTGGGAATCCCAGTATATTTACACTTACAAGCAGTAATCCCTTGGCAGTGCAAAGCCAGGCTTCCAGGGTCAAACGGAGGGGTGATAAGAATCACATAGGGGGCAGTAATTATTATCATTTGCAACCCAAAAGGGAAGTGACTAATGGGGAAATGAATTAACTAAAGGCTAAATTCGGGTAATATCTAAGAAGAGGGATCTTATGTGCTCAACTTTAATCTTAAACGTGATTGGTAGAAAATGTTAAGAATCTGTAAGCTGTTAGGTCAATGGAAGAAAATAAAACTGCCTTCTTTTTTCCTGTGGCTCCTATCTGTCCGAGCTATCTGCCATTTTTCTGCAGGGTGGGGGGAAATGTGCTCGGTCACTAGGCAACTTGTGTATAGCTAGATGCCTCTGGTGATAGTTAAAGGGAGATCTGGAACTAGAGGTAAGATTTGGGAAAGGAGGAAGTTAAACTTAATTGGCACATCTGCCAGGCCTTCTCAAACGGGTAGTCTGGATGCTTAAGTCTGTTCTTAGAGAGTACAGAGGTATCTCTGATAAGGTACTTTCCTCCGTCTGGGGATGGACCTGGCCGGATGCTGCCAATGATGATAATTACAGGGGGGCTTGAACTGGGGTTCTGGCTGAGCACAGCTGTCAGCGCACAAGGTTATCTAAATATTCCTAGAAGTGGTTAGATAAGGAGTTAGAGGTCTATAAAGTTAGTAAGGCTGTAAGAAAGGAGGGTCTGAGCTAAATTGTGTAAAGCTATTACTTAAGGTCCACCTGACCTAGGTGGTATCTCCTTGTGGAATTTACCTTAAATCAGGAGACTAGCATGTGGTGGTCTGAACTGTTATTTCTGTTAGTCCTTGAAAGTGGCTAAGGGAGAGATCTGATTCCAGTGCTGAAAGGGGAGAAATGGATGATCTGGGGGGAGGGAAGCCTTCCTGAGGCTGTTCTCCAAATACCATGAATGTATACGTCCAGAGAGTGATCAGTCCACACTGTTAGCACTTCTTAGGGAAAAATCATTTGGGAAAACTATGAAGGCACACATGATTTTCATAACAGAAGACAGCTGATATATAATAAGCCAAATAACACCAAATGCTCCTTGGAATTTGGCTTCCTCTTAAGGAATTCCTTGGTCCCTTCAGGTAGTGGCTTTGCCATAGCCAGCTGAGTTCTTATGATATATTCCTGAGGCCCATAGCATCTGCTTTTTCTACAATGTAGATTTCAGTACAGATTGGTAATGTTGATAATATCTAAAACTTTTATGTCTTTTTGTAAACTGAAAAAATCATGTAAGCTTCAGAGAATCAAGAATAAGACTGGAACCAACTTTTCACACATCAAAAGGACTCCAGAGAAGTACAGCCTACGTTTCCCCATCTATCTGTTCCTGAGGATGAAATCTCTCTCTGTCCCCTCTGGCCTTAGGACTCCTCTTCTCCAATAACTAGGACTATGGGCCTGAAATTTCCAAATGTAAGATTTTCCATTAAGTTCCTAAATTTTAACTTCTGTTTTTAGTCTGTATCTACCTCAGCAGGTTTCCACTTGGCTGACAGACACATCCAAGCATCAATTGCTGACTACAACCTGCTCCAAATGACTGTGAGCTCTGGACTTGCTGAAAGTTGATATGGACCAGTCCAGCTGATGTGATTGCACCCTGTCTCTTCAGCTGGGTCAGCGAACCAGATGAATAAATGCCCTGTTGCCTGCATTCCCTCCTTGCCTTCGATTAGCATTCTAAGCCTTCCTGGTCCCTGACAACAATGTCCTAGTTTCTGCAGGAAGTAATTACAGAAGAGAACACATCATCCCTTGTCCCCCAACAGGCTGGAATGTTAGATCAAAAGGAAACTCCCTATCATAGGGGACCTGAGATGAAGTACATGACTGGTCCCCATTCTCATTTCTAGGTTCCTTCTAATTAGGAACTCTGTCAGTCATCACAGGGCCTTTGGCCCTTCTGCTTCTGCTAATTGCTGTTGGCTCTTGTATCACTGATGCCTTAACTAAATGATAATTCCTGTCTGGGTACCATTATGTTGATGGTTATTAGATACCAATATAAACAAGTACCCATCACACAGTCAAGGATTTGACTCAGGATACAACTCCAGGGGGGAATGTGAGAACCAAAGTTACATTTTAAGTTTTAATTACTATGTCTAAGAGATCCATGAAACAAAAATGCCACTGATCTGCAAGCCCCTTGCCTAAGAACAGATAGTTCCTAAAATGCTGGAGGCTGTTGTTTATGGGAGATAACGAGCCACATGTTTTCACTCCCCTAAACAAGTCTGCTTGACCCATCTGCACCGATGTGCTTGATCACATGTGGTCAAAGGTTCACAGGCTGGATGTACATCAGGATGTGTGCTTGCCCCTGATTGGACCTGATGGGAAATGCAATGAATTATGGGTTTTCCTTTTTAAGGAGCTACAAACTGTGATTCTGGACCATTTCTCAGGAACATGGGTATGGACCTGGCCAGAGCCCATCTACCTGGCCAGTATTTAATAAAAGCTTGCTTCAAATTTGGCTTTAAACTGTGGTAGTGGTCTTGTTCTCGATTGGTGGGGTGAACAGGTGCCCTGTAAGTATTCCTTACATGCGTGAATGAACACATGAGGGATGAGTGGATACGGACGAGGGAGCAGAGTGGTAAAGGCTGTTTACATCTTATAATCTCCTGGTGTGACCTTCCTGATGGGAATAAGGATGCGGGGTGACACACAAGCCTGACTACTGAAACGATGGGCTACAGAAGATTAAAATTCCCCAGGAATCTCATGCAGGAGGGAGAGAAAGGCCCAAGGCCTGGCGTCAGCCAGAGGAGTAACCTGCCTCCCAGGAAGTGCTCTTACAGTTCTGGCAACTCGGTGGGCCACTTGGCAGGACAGAAACAGAGGTAATTACGACCCAGTCGTGGGTAGGACCACACTTTGACCAGGGCCACCTACTTACATGTATCTCTTGTCCCCTATTTAAATGTGGAACTCTGACAGAGCCCTGAGGACAGTCTTGGGGGGGGGGGGTCACTGGACGACTGTAATCCACTTCTTTTTCTGTTGTTTTGTTTTTTGAGATAGGGTTTCTCTGTGTAGCTTTGGAGCCTGGCCTGGAACTCACGCTGTAGACCAGGCTGGCCTCGAACTCACCGAGATCTGCCTGCCTCTGCCTCTGCCTCCTGAGTGCTGGGAGTCGTGCACAGAGCTGTGCCACTACTGCCCGGCTGCATTCCACTTTTTAATGCTGCCACATTGAACAAAGCTCTGTTTTTCACTGTTACTTGTATCTTTAATTGGCATATTGAGAACAGGTGGCTGAGTCTAGCTTGTAGGGGCTGCTGGAGTTTAGGCTTTGACCCTAAAATCTCTGGTAGCATTAGGTGTGTTGGTTTTGTGACATGTCTGTTTCTCTTTAGTGAGTAGCAATATAGCCATGAAATGGAAGAGAGAGAGGTCTTGCTGGCCTTCTGGGAGAGGGAGTGGGGGAGATTTCCTTCCTTACCGCCACAGCCAGCCTCTGTACGGGAAAGTCCCCAGGACACATACTGCTCATGATGGGTGGCTGAGGGTTAGTGAGGACAAAGATGACAGCAGCGTTCTTGACGCAGGGCCCCTTAGCTCCCCAGGTGACAGGCCTGCCTCTAACTGGGAACCGACTTTAGGCAAGGCCCAAGAGTGAGCAAGCCGGGAGCCGTGGCTCAGCTCTGAGCCTATCAAAAGGCCACTACCCCATAAAGGCTGAAGATTATTGGATATCTATGTCTTAGTTAGGGTTTCTATTGTTGTGAAGAGACACCATGACTGCGGCAACTCTTAAAAAGGAAAGCATTTGAGGTGGTGGCTGACAGTTTCAGAGGTTTAGTCCACTATCATCATGGCGGGGAGCATGGCGGCATGCAGGCAGACGTGGTGCTGGAGAAGGAGCTGCTACATGTAGATCCGCAGTCAACTGGAAGTAACTGACACTGGGTGGTATCCTGAGCATACATGAGACCTCAAAGCCCTCCTCCACAGTGACACACTTCCTCTACACCTACTCCACAAGGCCACACCTCCTGAGAGTGCCACGCCCTGTGGGGGCCATATTTTCTCAAACCGCCACACACCCACCACATTGTGGGATCTTCCTCCACTATCTCCTCACTGAGTTTCTCTTGTCTGTTTTCTCTGCAACACAGGGATGCAGGGGCTCTCGGATCTCCAAACAGACCAAGTAGCTGTCTCTCCCTCTGGGGCAGTCACAACTCTGCCAGTCCTCAGCTTATTTGTCCCATGGAGATGAGTCACAAGCCCCCTTGGGGACAGTGGGACTCTAGCTCCAAGAGCTGGAAAGCAACTTACTACTTCTCTTCTCCTGTCTATGTGACTCTTCCAGGAAAACTGAATTCTAGTCAGACTTGTCGTCATCAGGCGGTCTGCCCAAGTCCCCTGACAATAGGGGTTAGGGCTGTACTTAGGACATAGGAAATGAAACTCTACTTCCTTATTCTTTGATAAAGATGCAGGGCTTATGAAGGAGGTACGTGCAAGGGTTTCTTTGGGGACATTTGAGCAAACCCTCTCTAGGGAAGGGAAACTGATATCTGGGTAGAACTGATGTAGTTGTCTGGACCACCCTCTCATCCCTCTTCCCCCACCCCTGCCCAGTTCCCAGCTAATGGGAAGCATATTGACTCTTATCAGGATCTGATGACTGGTACTAATAGAGCCAGAGCACCTGCCCGTGGCCTTGGAATTATACCACCCTCAGGTCAGAAAGAAAACCCTTCCCATCTTGTGATGGCTAATCTTGACGGTCAACTTGATGAAATTTAAAATCACCATGTCAACACACCTCTGGGTATGTCTATGAGAGTGTTTCCAGAAAGATTTAACTAAGGAAGGAAGAGCCACACTGAATGTGGGGGGTGGGGGGTGGGGTGGGGACTGAATTAAAACACAAAGTTCACTGAAGTCACAGCATTCCTCTCCCTCTGCTTTCTCACCGCAGAAGCAACATGACCAGCTGCCTCACACACCTGCTGCCTTGATTTCCCACCATTATGGACTGTCGGAGCCGTAATCAAGCCTTCCTTAATCTGCTTTTATCAGGAGTGTTGCCACAGCAGTGACAAAAACAGTCCATGTGGTATTGTGTTCCCCAAAATATTGTGCATCCTAATAAACTTATCTGGGGTCAGAGAACAGAACAGCCACTAGATATAGATGCCAGAAAATAGAGGCACACAAGCCTTTAATCCTAGCATTCCAGAGGCGGAGATCCACCTGGATCTCTGTGAGTTCAAGGCCACACTGGAAACAGCTAGGCATGGTGACTCACGCCTTTAATCCCAGGAACTGATGGCAGAAAGCAGAAAGGTATTTAAGGCGTGAGGATGAGGAACTAGATGCTGGTTAAGCTTTTAGGCTTTTGAGCAATAGTTCAGCTGAGATTCATTTGGATGAGGACTCAGAGGCATCCAGTCTGAGGAAACTGGATCAGCTGAGGAATTGGCAAGGTGAGGTGGCTTTGACTTGTTCTGCTTTTCTGATCTTCCAGCATTTACCCCAATACCTGGCTCCAGGTTTGTTTCTATTAATAAGTCTGTTTAAGATTCATGCTACAAGTCCATACATGGCATCATCTCAAGGGAGCCCAGCCTCCACCTCAGCTCCGCTGAGTCTGTGGTCAGGTGTCGCTAATGAATTCTTCCTCATCCTCTGTCTCGCTGCCCATATCTTCTTCCTCTGAAAGGCCTTCCTGGACCTTGACTAAAGGGTTCCTGCACCATAAAAAGACCCAGTACTGGTCTGCAGACTCGAAGAACAAGCCCCCACCACCCGTCAGTCTCCTGCCCCCGGCCTAGCTACTTGCTTCATGTTACCGGAGCCACTTTGCCTCCAGGAAAACGCCAGGGCATCCAAGACAACAACCACCTGTCTAAGAGTTCCTGAGCCTGTTTGAAGTCAGCCTCACCAGGGCCAACTTTGTGATCTATGTGTACCCCTGAGTCCACTCTGGTTCCTCTCAGTGTTGTGTGGGGGCAGAGTACGAACACACAGTGTATTTTGCTGTATTACTTTGAGACAGGACTTCTAGCCTAGCCCGGCCTCAAATTCACTAAGTATCCAAGGATGACTTTGAACTTCTGATCCCCCAGTCTCTGCCTCCCTAGAGCTGGGATTCCAGGTGTGCACTAATACATCCAGTTTTGTGTAGTACTGGAGACTGAACCCAGGGCCTTCTGCATGCCAGGAAGGCATGTACTCTGCCAGCTGAGCTACAATCCTAGCCCAACAAAATGCTTTTGTTGTTGTAGTTTTCTTTTTCTTTCTGTTGTTGCTGTTCTTTGAGACAGAGTTTCTTTGTGTAGCCCTGGCTGCCCCGGAACTTGCTCTGTAGACCAAACTGACCTGGAATTCAGAGATCCCCTTGCTTCTGGGATTAAAGGTATGTGCCACAACCACCTGAGGTTTTGTTTGTTTGTTTGTTTCATTTTTATTTGTATTTATTTTGTGCATTTTAAACTTAGGTTTTCCCATCTTTTCAAACTTGGAGACCTAAGTTCTTCTTACCCAGTCAAACCTCAGACTGTCACTCCATTTTTTCCTCAGCCTTCCTTAAGAGAAAGCTTTCTGTCAAACTGTGTGCCCCCCACCACCACCCCGATGTTCTCATGTACACATTGGTTTGTTTTTTAGATTGCTACAAGTCCAGTGTGTGCATTATGAAGACGGAATGGGCAAGCCTTGCTGATGGACTGAACATGGAGGGAGAGGAAGAGGGAGGTTCCAGGAAAGATGCTGTGGGTGCCAGCTTCTTTTAGTTACTGTGACAGAACTCTGAGACCAAAAGCAACCTATGAAGGAAGAGTTGATTTTGGATTAGTTCCAGAGGGACAGTTCATGATGATGGGAAGGCATGGCAGCAGGCTGCTGGAGCAGCAAGCTAAGAGTCACACCCTCGATGCAAACAAGAAGCAGTGAGCCAACTGGAGATGGGCCAGGGCATAAACCCTCCAAGGCCACTCCAGTGACTTGCTGCTTCCCCAAGGTTCCACGTCTTAAAGGTTCCACAGTCTCCCCTAAACAGTGCCCCAACTGGGGACCAAGTGTTCAAACTCCTGAGCCTATGGGGGACATTTCTCACCCAAACTCTTACAGAGAGAGTTTGGGCCAAGCTTGTGGGTGTAGAAAGAGTAACTGGAAGGACATTTCCAGCAGGCTAGTTCACAATTCCGGTTCCTTATAAAGGGGGCGCTGTCCCCAAGATATTATAGGAGAAACATGAGAAGAGCTCCCCACCCCAGTGGAGGTGAGAGGCCAGGAAGCAAGGACATGCTCAGGACCCCCGGGGGCTTCCTGTGTGTACTTCATCACTGGCCACTATGAATCAACAATGGCCAGAAGCTTCCGTTAAGAAACCCCAGAAAATAATGCGGCCAAGCAACTGAGTCAAAGAGAAAACAACTTCTGGGGAAACTGGCCCCACTGTGGCCCCTTCAGCAGACAGAGGAAGAAGCACTAGAGCACAGAGCCTGTGTTGAGGCTGCTCCTGCCCTGTTCCCTGTGGGCTCACACAGTGCAGAACTGGCCTTGTAGTTTCCTCCTACTTTTAGTAAGCATCTACTTCAAAAACATAGGAATAATGTTATTGACAAAAGTGCCAGATACAGAAGTGAAGGTAAGAGAGACATTTAGTGACCACGGGAACCGTCTAGAACCTTTCAAGTTAGACCACAGAGCGCCGCCTCCTGAACACAGGCAGTTTTTTGTTTTTGAAACCGCCATAATAACTGATGTGAATTTTTCTGCCATGCACTCAGATGTAAGAATGGTTCAACTGTTTATCTACAAGGTCAGTGTGCTCAGGGCCCTTGTCCACCTGAAAAGTGGCGTATGAAGTGTTAGTCATAATTCAGATGTTCTTGGTCATTTTGACAGGCTCCTATTGTGCACTCACACATACTTAGGAGACTGACAGCCATGTGCATGCCAGCCAAGAGGCAACTCAGTGCAGGGGTTGAGTCCTTTGGATTCAAAAAGGCAAATACTGCCACCTAGATACTTGTTTCTCGGGAGTTTCTGTAACTGTAATTCTTGCTTGATAATTGTTTTGTTATCTGTAATTTTACTATGTGAAAGTTAAAACCTTCCTTTTTGAAAAAAAGAAAAGGAGAAGTGCTGTGGGATGTTCTGTATGTTAAATGTGTTGTTCTGATTGGTTAATAAAGAAAACACTGATTGGCCAGTAGCCAGGCAGGAAGTATAGGTGGGACAAGGAGAGAGGAGAATTCTGGGAAGTGGAAGCCTGAGGCAGGGAGATGCTGCCAGCTGCCACCATGAAAAGCGAGATTTAAGTTACCGGTAAGCCACGAGCCACGTGGCAACTTATAGACTAATAGAAATGGGTTAATTTAAGATATAAGAACAGTTAGCAAGAAGCCTGCTGTGGCCATACAGTCTGTAAGCAATATAAGCCTCTGTGTGCTTACTTAGTTGGGTCTGAGAGGCTGTGGGACTGGCGGGTGAGAGAGATTTGTCCTGACCGTGGCCCAGGCAGGAAAACTCTGGCTACAAGTTTCCCCAGAGGTCCAGGGATGCCACTCACGAAGATACAGGCCGTTATGTGGAAGATGCAGTTGAGGGGTAGCATATTTGCTTAGTATGCGTGAGGCTATGGCTTCAGTCCTGAACACAGCAATGGAAAGGAAGGGCTGGAGGAAGGGCTGGAGGAAGACTGGCTCGGCTAAGGAGGAAAAGAACTGCAGCCCTCAGATCAGCTCCGTGAAGCAGTCTCCCCACCTGGGGAGCTGACTCTGCCTCCCACACCTGCTCTCAGGGAACTCTCTCCTCAGGGAACCAGCTCCCTTGCTATGCATGCACTTAAATCTCAAAGTTCCGGGGATGCTTTTCTGATTGTTCCTTTAGCTTCACTCCTGCAACAAAGAAAGAAACTGAAGCTCAGGGCCAGGAAGCCTAAAGGTCCCACTTCCCCTGGGGTGGAGACCAGGAGAGGGAAGTAAGCAAACATGGCAGGAAGAACAGAATCCTTATGGCTTTCTCCATAAATCACCTTGCCATCCTGACCCGGAAGCAGTTAGTGTTTGGAGCAGATGCCAGAACACTCTGGAAAGAGAAAACCTCCCCCACTTTTTGAAGGTGAAAGCATGAATGTTGAGGAGAGGGCCCACCTCAGAAAGGGAAACATGGTGGAAAGACACAGGAAGAGAAGAGGAAGCTTGCCCCAGCCCTCCTTGGGCTGCAGAATAGCATACCCAGAGAGGTGATCAATATGGGCCTCTAAGCATCGGGTATTTACCCACAGGTTTCATCTGTGGAGAGAAGAGCTCTATGGCCTCAGGGCCCTCTTCCTAACTAGAACCTCAGCTGCTCTTCTTCCCAGCATTCCTCCGGCACCCGCTTCCTTCCTTCTCACCTCTGAGCTCATGTCACATGGGAGTGCAGCTTGCTTCCACAGCTCCCTCATACAGGAGTCAAATACTTGTTCTCCCTTTCCCTGTATTGAAGACCCAGGTCCTTCTAGCTAATTCTGACTGCCACCAAAATGCACACAGTAGACAGTGCACATGATGTCTCAGAAGCCGAGGTCAGGGCACCCCATGCCAGCTCCAGACCATCTGGATCTGACACTACAACTAGTTTGCTGGAACTTTCTGTGGCTTCACTTCATCCTTCCCCTTTCCAGGAACTTGGGCAACTGACTCTTCAGCAATTAAAATGTCTCCTTGTTCAAATGAGGGAGAGAGTAGAAACCTTTTAACTGCCAGTCTCCTCAGTCCGGGTATGGTGTGCCCACCATGAAGGGCACCACTTGCCCCTCAGGCTAATAGCACCCTCTAGTGTGGAGTAACTGGAGCTAAGAACACTAGTAGCAAGAGTGAATTACTAACATTATGCTTTTTTTTTAAGCTTTCTATTTTCTATTTATATTAATAATTTAACTTTGTATAAATCCACTTAAAAAAAAGCATGACTGTCAACACCGTTTACCACTTTATAGATAAGGAAACAGACCCAGAGCAATAAAGGCACTTGTCCAAGATCACAGAGCCAGCCAGGAGCACAGTCAGGTTCCAGGGACAAAAGACAGCTCCCACCCACTCTGCCAAAGCCCTCCATTCCCCCCGGAGGACTTGTTCCTGGGCAAGATGTACTAGAGGCCTGCAGATGGTAGTGTGGGCCTCCTTCCTCATCCCACACTGAGCAGGTAAGATGAGAATTCGGTACTTCTGACTGCGGGACCACTGTTCCCAGGATCCTTACTTGTCTTCTCTAAGCTGCATCTTCCATGGCGTGATTAATGTTCTTTGTGTAAAGATCAGGGTAGCAGAGTCCCAGAGGGGTGCTGACTCTCACAAGGAGATGTCTGAGAGTCTCAGCATTACTCGCTCCCCGACTGGGATTTGCAGATGGAGGACATTGTGCTACGTGGACTGCTTCCGATTCCATCTTCTCCTAATCTAAGACGGTATCAGTGTGAACTGCTGTGTTGCATGATGTGCCACTGAGATGGGAAAGCATGCCATCCATTGAACTGGCTGCCCTATTTATAGTAAGATGCACCAAGTTCAGAGACGTTACAATGAGGATCATGAAAGAAATATGGCGACATCCATGTTGTTGGGGGGAAATAAATCCCTTCATAAAGACCTTAAATCAGGAGGTGGTGGTGGCACGCCTTTAATATCAATACTCAGGCAGGCGGATCTGTGAGTTCGAGGCCAGCCTAGTCTACAGTGCGCATTCCAAGACAGCCAGGGCTACGCAGAGAAACCCTGTCTTCAAAAACAAACCAATGAAAAAGAGCTTAACTCAAGAATCTACACCCAGTAATAACAGCTCAACCAATGTTAGATACAAAGATGAATTATTCAAAGATCTTGTACTTTGGGTTCAATCTTGGTAGAAGGCTGTATTCAGGGGGAGTTCACTTTCTCATGGCAGAGTGGAGAAGTCTAGATTGACTCAATGCGCTGGTTCTGAGGAGGCGGGGACTAGGTCAGCATGGAATGGGATGTGAATGCTCCACTCACGCCTGAAGGAAGGCTGGAGGTCTGCTAAGTGTGAGGGCAAGATGAGAGATCTGGAGCCCCTGCATTTTTGAAACAAAGCCTAGTAGGTAAAGGCTGGGTGAGAAACGTCACTGATGCCTTAAAAATGAGGGTGTGAACTGGCAGCATAATGGAGGTGTGAACTGGCAGCATAATGAAAGGTGTGAACTGGCAGCATGATGGAGGTGTGAACTGGCAGCTGTGTCCTCAATGGTGTTGGCATGATGGAGAGGCTGCCCCACCAGAAAAGGGAGAGAAAGGCTGCCATGGCAACTCCACCCCTGTGAAGTTCTTTGAGGAGCCAACATGCCCTGGCTTCTTTCCTGTCCTCCTCCAGCATCCCTCCTCATCTGGACTTGATACTACACTTCCAAATATTGTTGGTCAGGACTTGCTGCCCAGAGGGAGGAGCTGGGACTTCCAGCCTTTCACAAAGAGTGGATTCCATCAGCCAAAGGAAGAAGAACACAGCAGGAGACAGCCAGGTGGACCACTCCACCTTCCTTCTAAATGAAGAAGATGCCAGCCTCAGTCCTAGCTGGGTTGAGGGTCCGTGCTGCAGAAGGCATCCTCCTGTCTCAGAAAGTAGCACCCACCCCTGCCCTCACCATGGCGGCAGGCCTGTTTTGGATGGGCAGAGAGGGCAGAGAGGGTCAGGTTTAACTGTTGCACGGCTGTGTCTAACAGGGGCAGTCATGGTAACAAGGATGGTCCCAAAGGCTGCGGCTTCTGTTTCTTAATGTCATCTTAACAGGAGATTTCACAGGAAGGCTTGGCAAGGAGACCAGAAGGCCACTTCCTGTTGGCTGGCCACCATGGTTTGCCCGGATTCAGTTGCAATAAACTGATACACATCACATGTGACACATGCCTGGCACTGACGGGCTCGCTCTATCTCTCTCCCTCCCCTTCTCCCCCTCTCCCCTCTCCCTCCTCCCCTCTCTCTCTTGTAGCATGAGTCTTAACAGGTCTTATTAATAAAATCAAACCTGTGGCCAGTTATTGGGGTGAACACTGGAAGATCAGAGAGACAGAACAAGCCTCAGCTAACCTCATCTGGCCAACTTCTCAGCTGGCCTTGTTTCCTCAGACTGGAAGCTTCTGTGTCCTCATCCCAATGGCTCTCAGCTGAACTGCTGCTCGAAAGCCTGAAGCTTAACCAGCCAAATGCTTAACCAGCCAAATGCTTAACCAGCCAAATGCTTCTAGTTCCTTATCTTCACGCCTTATATACCTTTCTGTTTTCTACCACCACTCCCTAGGATTAAAGGCTCGCTTTCTGGGATTAAAGGCATGAGTCACCATGCTTGGCTGTATCTTTGAACAGATGGATTTCTGCCTCTGGAATGCTAGGATTAAAGGCGTGTGCTACCACTGCCTATCCTAAGTATCTAGTGGCTTTTTTGTTCTCTGACCCCAGATAAGTTTATTAGGGTACACGATATTTTGGGGAACACAATACCACCACACTCTCTCTCCTGTAACAGAAAGGCACAGAATCCATGAAGGAAACGTTAGTTTTGGGGAAATCAAGAGTTTCATCCAGAGTCTTGGGTGCCTGCAGCAGTTGAATGTTTTTCAGAATGAGAGCAAATGCGTAACTCGCAATAAGCAAACCATTTCAAAACAGAACTACTAGATTCCAACCCTCTCTCAGGACATGTCAGGAAGTTTCTTTTCTCTATGTATAATTGTCATCCCCTTCTGACCGTAAGAGTCATGACTCTCAAGCCACAGGGCCCCTTCGACATGCGAAGATCAGAAAATGACAACCTCCTCTCTCTTGAGGCTTCTGACTGAGCAATTTTTAGGCCTTCTGTGCAAGATACTCTGTGAACGTCAAAGACAGACTTTGCCCACAAGCACATTGGTTCAGTCAAGACTAAGCAGCATTCATTTGCTTTGTGAGCAGTTGGCATACATGTGCATGCCAATCAACCAGGTTTGGTTGATTTCTTTGAGCTTTAGCCAAAGGCATGCACCAGGCACTGAGCAGGCCTGCTCTCCTTCAGTGTGGGGACAGGCTTCCACTTCACAGGCTTCTCTTTGCAAGATTTCGGACATTAGTATTCTGGCCTAGAGTTTCCTGTGTAACTCAGTTTTGCCTCATGCTTACATCAATCCTCCTGCTTCTGCCTCCCAAGTACTGGGATTTAAGTGTGAATCACTATACTCAATTAAACATTGGAATTCCTGGGATTCCATCTTGTTTTTGTCTCTGCCCACTATTCCAGTGATGTATGTACTTACTGGAAAACCCCACAAAGGTTTTGGGGTATAAATTAAAATTCAGGTGAAGGGCTGGAATGATAGCTCAGAGGTTAAGAGCACTGACTGCTCTTGCAGAAGACCGGGGTTCAGTTCCCAGCACCCACATAATACCTGACAACCACCCCTAACTCCAGCTCCAGGGGATCTGATGTTCTCTTTTGACCTCCACAGGCACTTGGCACGTATATGTGCACTTACATACATGCAGACAAAACACCCATACACATAAAAAAATAAACCTTAAAGTTCAGTGAGCTGACCACCTTCTCAACAAATCTTTGGTTTCAGAGAAACTGTGACTGTTATAGTTTGGACCTTCAGTGTCTTCCAGAGGCCCAGGGATTAAAGGCTTGGCCCCACCATGCTGTCATTTAAAGGGCAGTACTAGTGGGAAGTCTTCAGGTCATTGGGGGCATGCCCCCTGAAGGAAGCAGTGAACCCCAGCTCCTTCCCCTTCTCTTTTTTTGCTTCCTGGGCACGAGGTGGGAAGCTCTGCTGCTCTGCGTGCTCCCACCATGACACACAACCTCATCACTCTGGGGCCAATGCTCCCACCATGATACACTCCCTCATCAGTCTGGGGCCAATGTTCCCACCATGATACACTCCCTCATCACAGTGGGACCAATGCTCCCACCATGATACACTCCCTCATCACAGTGGGACCAATGCTCCCACCATGATACACTCCCTCATCACTCTGGGCCAATGTTCCCACCATGACACACTCCCTCATCACAGTGGGACCAATGCTCCCACCATGATACACTCCCTCATCACTCTGGGGTCAATGCTCTCACCATGATACACTCCCTCATCACTCTGGGGTCAATCACAGACTGGAACCACCAAAACTTCGAGCCAAATAAACATTCTCTCTTTATAAGTTGATCACCTCAGGTGTTTGTTACCATGACAGGAGGCTAGCTGACATGTGAGCACTCTTACATGTCTTTTGCCCGTCACTTGTCTGGCTGCTCTCTCACCAAGTCACAAACTATCCCACAATGTGGTGATTAAAAGCAACCGTTTATTTTGCTCAAGGGCTTGTGGGCCAGAAGGACGGAAGGATTTGGCTAAGTGGCTTGCCTCTGGTCTGTATGTCATCAGCTGGCTATGTGGGGGAGGAGAGTCACTTTCACATTGTCTGGACCCAGTACTTGACCTCTGTACCTCCATGGCATCTTATTCTCCAGGGTCTCTCCTGGTGGTCTGGGTTTCTCACAGCTCACTGTTTCAGGCCAGTCACATTTCTTTACATGGAGGCAGGGTTCTAAGAGTAAGGGAAGATGGGGTGAGGAAAATTGGATGCTGTAACTGAACTGGCACAGTGTAACTTCCATATTCTAGAGTAGGCTTAAGGCCAACCCAGGTAAGGAGATGGATGAAAATAGGGTCATCTATGCACACACACTTGATGTGCTCATCTACACACTCCATCACTGAGACTTAGCCATATGACCTTGGAAATAACTTCCTTTTTTAAGTATTTATTTTTTAATTTTAATTTTTATTGTTTTGAATTATATGTATGCATCTGTGTGGGTATGTGTGCATGAGTGCAGATCCTGACTCTCTCTCTCTCTCTCTCTCTCTCTCTCTCTCTCTCTCTATATATATATATATATATATATATATATATATATATATATATATATATATATATATTTATTTATATATTTATAAATTTCACATTTCCTTCTGTGCTTAATTTTTGCTCACACTTGACCTTTCTTTGCCATTTCCTCTGTTTTTTGTTTTTCTTTTTTAGCTTATATAAGGTGTTTGGTTGTCTCTAGCCCACATATGTAAGGCCCAGGCTGGCTTTAAACCAATGATTCTCCCTGCCATGTGAGTGCTGGGTTTATAGACCTGTGACACTACACCCCACTTAGACAGTACACATTTTGATTTAAAAAAAAATAGTCTGACCTGTGCTAGAGAGACAACCAAGGGACTCTACCTCTTTCTCAGCATGAGGCAAATGTCAAGAACTGTTAAGGTGTTGCTAAAAATCGTTTTGGTGGGACTAAAAGAACAGCTCAGTGATTAAGACCTCTTGCTGCTCTTCCAGAGACCAGAGTCCAGTTCCCAGCACCCATGTTGAGGGTCTCACGGCTATCTTTAACTCCAGTTTGAGGCTCTCTGATGCCTCTGGCTTCCTTAAGCTCCTGCGCTCACATATACACACCCACATCCACATGAGGACACTTATGCATAATTAAAATTAATAAAAACAAATCTTAAAATTCACTTTGATGTTAATGATACTTTGTTCCAATTTATATTTACAAGTGCTTTTTCTCTTTCTGGTGTTTGTTTTCCTGTAAATAAGCAAAGACATTGGAGAAGAGGCAGCTGACTAATTAGCAGCTGCCAGTCTCTCTCCCTCTTCCAGTCCTGCTTTGAGCAAAAAGGCTGTCAGTCAAGCAGACGCACAGCTTCTGTTTAGAGGATTCCAAGACGCCTTGAGACAACTATGCAAAAGCTTGTGGCCCATTGCCCAGACTCCTGAAAGTACAGCCCAAGGCAAGGCTGTTTGAAACAGGTTTGTGTCAGGCTTTCGTAGCTGCGAGCCTCAGTGAGCTATTTCCACCTTGGCCAGAGAGGGAGCACCACCCATGGTAGAAGGACAGGACCAGGCAAAGCAGGGATAGAGGCGAGACTGTGACCTGGGATAGAGAGAGAGAAGGCTGACTGGGGATAGAGAGAGAGAAGACTGTGACGGGGATAGAGAGAAGACTGACTGGGGATAGAGAGAAGACTGTGACGGGGATAGAGAGAAGGCTGTGACGGGGATAGAGAGAAGACTGTGACGGGGATAGAGAGAAGACTGTGACGGGGATAGAGAGAAGACTGACTGGGGATAGAGAGAAGACTGTGACGGGGATAGAGAGAAGGCTGACTGGGGATAGAGAGAAGGCTGTGATGGGGATAGAGAGAAGGCTGACTGGGGATAGAGAGAAGGCTGTGACGGGGATAGAGAGAAGGCTGTGACGGGGATAGAGAGAAGACTGTGACGGGGATAGAGAGAAGACTGTGACGGGGATAGAGAGAAGACTGTGACGGGGATAGAGAGAAGACTGTGACGGGGATAGAGAGAAGACTGTGACGGGGATAGAGAGAAGACTGTGATGGGGATAGAGAGAAGGCTGTGACGGGGATAGAGAGAAGGCTGTGACGGGGATAGAGAGAAGGCTGACTGGGGATAGAGAGAAGGCTGTGACGGGGATAGAGAGAAGGCTGTGACGGGGATAGAGAGAAGGCTGTGACGGGGATAGAGAGAAGGCTGTGACGGGGATAGAGAGAAGGCTGTGACGGGGATAGAGAGAAGGCTGA
Source organism: Peromyscus californicus insignis (assembly GCF_007827085.1). Lineage (NCBI taxonomy): Eukaryota > Metazoa > Chordata > Mammalia > Rodentia > Cricetidae > Peromyscus > Peromyscus californicus. Next base: position 88,454,038 of record NW_026294573.1, on the reverse strand, counting down.
CTGGGGATAGAGAGAAGGCTGACTGGGGATAGAGAGAAGGCTGTGACGGGGATAGAGAGAAGGCTGACTGGGCATGGTGGAAAGGGAAAGCTAACAACATTGCTTCTCATGCACATGCTGTGGCACGTGTGCACACACAGAGACAAATAAATAAATGCAATTATTTTTTAAATGCCTGTGTGCTGGCTAATTTTATGTTATCTTGACAGGAGCTAGAGTCATCTGAGTGAAGGGAGCCACAATTGACAAATTGAGAAGATTGGGCTGTAGGCAAACCTGTAGAGCATTTTTTTAAATATATATAATTGATGGCAGAGGGTCCAGTCTATTGTGAGTGGTGCCACCCCTGGGCTGGTAGTCCTGAGTTTTACAAGAAAGTAGATTGAGCAAGCCATGTGGAGCAAGCCAGTAAGCAGCACCCTTCCATGGCCTCTGCATCAGCCTCCAGGTTCCTGCCCTGACTTCCCTCAATGATGAATAGTGATGTGGAAATGTAAGCCAGATAAACTCTTTCCTCCCCAACTTGTCTTTGGTCATGGTGTTTCATCACAGCAGTAGTCACCCTAACTAGGACTGTCTGAGTAAAGTCTTCATCTCTTACTAAAACTATTTGACTCGTGTACATTTTTTTTCGTACCTGATAAATTTGGTCCTTTGCCTTTCATTTTGTCTTGCATTTCTGTGGTTTACTGTAATTTAAAAATTCTCAGTTGACACACAATAATTGTACATTTCTATGAAGTAGAGTGCGATATTTTAAAATATATACAGTATATGGTTGTTACTTATATCGGCTCCAACATCTATGGCATTTTTCTTATTCTTCTTTCACTTTCACAGCATAGGATCCAGCCCCTTGCACTTGCTGCGAAGCGCTCTCTTGACCTGAGCTTCACCCCTGACTAGTTCTGGTTTTTAACCTCCTGCTATTAGTGTTAAAGTTTTGCTATTTGGACTCTTTTTTTTTTTTTTTTTGGTTTTGGTTTTTCGAGACAGGGTTTCTCTGTGTAGCTTTGCGCCTTTCCTGGATCTCGCTCTGTAGACCAGGCTGGCCTCGAACTCACAGAGATCCGCCTGCCTCTGCCTCCCGAGTGCTGGGATTAAAGGCGTGCGCCACCACCGCCCGGCGCTATTTGGACTCTTAATGTGTCTGGGGAAATAAATGTTTAAAAGACTATTAAGACGACTTTACTTATTTACCCAGTGAGAAGGTTTGTTTTTTTTAATGTTTGGGCTTGCCTACCTTTCTCTCACTCACGATCTAATGCTCTACTCCCTAATATGCACTTAGTATGTGTAAGACGTGGAGGACACTGTGGTGGTATTTTATGTTAATAAATAAAGTTGCCTGGGGTCAGAGCTGTTAGAGCCATAGCAAGTGCGTGGCAGTGGTGGCGTACGCCTTTAAGGACCTGGAGGGCGGTACATACAGGCAGTGACGAGGCAGTCACATGATTGGGTTTACAACCAATGAGAAGCCAGAACAAGGAGACTAGAGAGACAGAGACACAGGAAGTAGGGCTCTCTTTCGGAGAGCTCTCTTGGCTGAGGAGGATCCCTGAATCAGGAAGGGTGAGGCTCTTGGCTCTGACCTCTTGGCTTTCTTCTCTGAATCGGCTCTGTGTTTCTTGTTTGATGAAACCGTTGGCTACATCTACACTGAATTACATCTACAGGACACAGTGGTTAAAGAAGGGGAGGAGGTAATTTTTCCCTCATAAAGCCTACAGTTTAGCAAAGACAATGAGCAAAATGGTGCTGTTAAAAAATTCCCATCAGTGTGCTTACCTACACGTTACTTAAGCAACCCATTCTAAGAATCATCTTCTACCTCCGCAGCTCCTTATCTCGCTCTCATCGTTACACATCCCACTCACCTTGCTACTATGTCATCCAGACAGTTGGGGTTCTCTAAAGCCCAGCTGAAGGCAAAGGGCCCCAACATCTGCATAACTGACGTACCATGATCTGTCACCTGCAGGGGAGTACAACACGTGTGACATGTTTCTGGCTTCCTAACTAGGTGACACAGAGAACTCAGTTTTGAAAGAGGTATGCTTCTAAGAATTTGGGGACCTGAATAACCTTTTTGCATTGATTATAGAGAAGTTAGCATCTCAAGGTTCACTGCACTCAAAAAGAGATCTTACAGCCCAGCCATGCAAAAGCTGAAGTGTGCCTGGCAGCGGTGGTAAGAAGCCAGAGAGGAGCTGATGCTCCCTGACCCTGCAGAATCTAGACTGAGGCAGCATCTGTTTCCTCTTTTGCACCAGACATCTGGGAAGGTAAGGAACAACTCGCTTGTGCACAGCCCAGGAAAGCGGGCCCTCAGAGCAAGCTACAGCACACATCTGGAAACTGACACAGACTGTGGTTAGAGGGAGGGGGGCAGTGATGCTGATGTGGAAGGGGAGAGGGAAGTCAAGGGGATGTAGAGTTTCAGTTAGACAGGAGAACTGAGTTCTCTTATCCAACCACTGCATGGCGATGTAATCATAGTAAGGTGTCGGGTATTTTCATAGCGGTAAGAGAGTAGACTTCCCATGTCTTCATCATAAAAAATGATAATAGTAGAGGTGATAAATACATTAATTATCCCAGTGTGCTGGTGCCCACCTTTAGTCACAGCAAAGGCAGAGACGGGAAGATCTCTGTGACTTTGAGACCAGCCTGGTCTATGTAGTGACTTCCAGGACAGCCAAGGCTATGTAGAGAGAACCTGTCTCAAAAAACAAAACAAAAATATCATTAGCTAGTTGATCATTATATACATATATGTTATATACACATTATATTCTTATGCATCCCCAATGTATATGTTCATCAAAACATTATATTGCATGTTCCTGGTAAATATATGTAATTATTTTTTTGCCAACTAGATAATGCACTTAATTTTTTTTAAAGAAGAACTATGGGTTAGGAGATAGGCTAGGCCCTTGTATAGTAATTGCTCTCATGCCTGGCTGCCTAGTCCAGGCGAGTGGAAGCAGGAAGTCGGTTTCTACAGTGTAGATCGCAGGGGCTGTGGAAAGGAAAATTAAGCTGAGTTTAGAGACAAGCAGCTAGCCAGCCCAGGCTCTATGCCAACACTGGACAGCCTTGTCTACAGGGCAAAGAGAGCCGACACTCTGTGCTTATTCAGGGCATGTTGGTAACTTCCTGAGTGAGGGAACATCCAGTCTGCTCCGCCGTGTTGTTCAACTTCCATGAAGGACATGGGAGAGAAGATGGTGTGGTGGGGGAGGCAGGGGAACACTCAGTGTCCGGCTAACTCTCTTGGCCCTTGAGGGTCTAGAGAATTCTTCATCTATCACCCAAACTGTCTGCTTCTCAGAGGGAAGACGCCCTGGTTGGGGGATGACTTGTGTCTCTATTATTCTCTGGGAAAGAGATGGGGACATCTAGAAGGGGTGGGGGGCATTGTCTGAATGTGGCCACATGATTCACTGGAGAGGACAAGTCTAGGGCAACGGCTTTGTGTCATAAACTAAGGACACAAATTTATCCTGATTCCTTTCAGGTCCTTCTTCAAATATAGACTATGTGCCAAAGTGATTTTCAGTGAAATGTATCTTTATTAGACCCACATATATAGTTTTTACATATATTTATAGTTTTACATAGAACTGTAAAATATAAGAATCACTTAATACATTATATCAATTACTACTTTTTTCATTTCTTGAAAGGTGAAAGGTCATAAATTTTTGCATGGTATTTAATAAAGAAGCAATTTTAATTTATAAGTAATTGATTTTATAGCTATATTTTGAGTATGCACTAAGTTTATTTTGATGCACTGTGAAACTTTTCATAATATAAATAGGCAAAACTCTACTTTTTATTTAAACGATGGCCCACGTCAAATTTCTTTAAATTAAATGCAAAAGTTCTAATTTGGGGCTGGTGAGGGAGCTCAACAGGTAACGGCACCTGCTGCCAGGCCGGCCACCCGGTTCAATCTCCGAACTCACCCAGTGGGACGAGCAACTGGTTCCTGTAAATTGTCCTCCGACCCCCACATGTACCACACACACACACACACACACACACACACACACACACACACACACACACACGATTTTAAAATAATAAAAGTAAATCTTAAGAGATATTGAAATTGAGCCAGATGTCATTAGCTACCGTCCATGGCATGAATTCCTGGGGAGACGGTGGTGGCACTGTCTTTAACCCCAGCTCTCTGGGAGGAAGAAGCAGGCAGGTCTCTGTGAGTTCAGGGCCAGGCCGGCCTGGTCTATAGAGCGAGTTCCAGGACAGTCAGGGCTACACAGAGAAACCCTGTCTTGCAAAACAAACAAACAAACAAACAAACAAAAACAAAACAAAAAAGCCCCACACACACAAAAACAAAAAAACAAACAAAAAAAAACCCCTCAATGAGTGGAGTTGATTTGCATTTAAAATACACTGAGGACAAGATCAACCCCTGAACCTGGTTCACCGAGAAAGCAGACTTGTGCGTCACTTTCAGACTTCCAACGAGCTCACGTAACACCCTGTCCTTGAGAGGAGTAACCTCTGCACTTCCTGACGAAGACGACCTGCAAACCAGAGTCTGTCCACACTGTGTGTGTGGCCCCAGGTCTCCCAAGACTTGTGTCACCAGGCTGGTGCTAAACCCATGCTAATTGATGTGGGAAGTTCCCTTCCAGATCAGTTAAGATAATCAAATAAGTCAGTGCTCATGTACCTGATGGCCAAGTTCCAAATTATGTGGGGCAAAAACTGAGAGACCTGAAACAAGAAACCGATCACAGTTATAGCTAGAGACCCTGTCTATCAGGACAGAGGCCTGGGAAACATCCCTTCAAGTTCTTTGTTTGGGGGCATCCAAGAGGCTCCCGAAACAATATAAGCTATTGTCCATGTCCTTGGCTGCCTCCCAGAACTTGAAACACCACACAACTCAGCCCCAGGACTTGGAGGAATTGAGCAGGAACTGACCTGGAAGCTTCCCAACTGAAGACTGGCTCTCGTCGTATCAGAAGGTGTTAGGAAAGCTGTCAAGGTTGAAGAGCACCCGAGAGTCTTAAGAAAGCCTATGACCAGCCTGGCAAGACATCCCTGAGAGTGCAACCGTGGCTCTTACATCTCGATCGCAACCAAAAGCCATCAAATCGGATTTAGGGCCCTCTCCATAGAGGGAATTCACGTTTGGTATTTAAACCGAGACATCTACCCATGACTAGTGAGGCCACCACCCTAAAGAAGAACCTGTAACTTCCACCTTCCTAAACCAGTATAATTTCTAACTGCATTATAAATACTTAAACCCACAGGTAAGTGTAGCTCTCCCGCTACATCAAAAATGGTCTTTTTGCACCAGACAGAGATCATAATAAAAATCCACAACTGGTCAAAATGCAAAGAACATTGACTGTGGGGTACTCAGGTCCAGTTATACATCTGCAATAACCCTTACATCTAACACTGAGGGAACATTCCAGAAAAGAAGGTGGGAAAGCTGTAAGAGCCAGAGGACCAGGCTGTCCTCCACAAGATAGTGTCTTCTATACATGACAGGGAAGCCCCACCTCGTGAAATCTTAACCGAATGGCTACCCAAAGAAGACCTGCACAAGGACACCAGTTGACAGGTCAACATGGATGAGGAAGTCTCACAAAGCCCCAGTCCTGGATGAAGAGCTGTAGGCAATTAATGGTTGCTGAGAGAAGGAGACCCGGTTTTCTCCAGGGACGAGCCAATCCCGAGTGGTTAGCTCCCTAAACACACATACGTATGAGCAACACCAAATGCACTCAGCAGGTTGTATGTATACATGCAATGAACCATTACTAGATGGCAACTATGTGTGTATGTATGTATGTATGTATAGTGTGTGTATGGTTTCTTCTAAAATGTCACAATAAAACAGCCTAGCACGAAGATGTCTTTAGGTTCTCAAACACGGGTTCTCAGATCATCTTTTCTCATCACAAAGCACAAGCAGGCATTCAGGAAGAAAGGAAGCCACAGAGATAAAGCCTGTCCTCTGTAGGAGGGAGTGGGGCAGGTTCCGCCTGCACAGGCCTCACTCTGCACACTCTTCCATGGGCTGCCATCTCCCACAGCCAGGTGGTCTGGCAGCTGCTCAGCCTGCTTCCTCTTCCCTTCCTGGCTCTGTGTGTCTAGAGCCCCGTCACGCCTCCTGAGATAATCAGAGGCGTCTTAGAATCCAGCCAGCTCCCTGCACATGGTGCCTGGATATTTGGTCCAGAGATTTAGGCAAAGCCTCTGTTTAGATTTGACCCTGAGCCCCAGCTGCAGTCTGGATTCTCCAGGATGTCTCACTAAGCATGGCTGGGAACTGGTACACGTTACTCAAGTGTGACTTTGAGTCTCATTGATTAGAGTTTCTCACACATAGCTCTGCAGAAAGACCTGGGGTGAATAAGGACGGGGTGACTGGATGAAGGCAACTTCTCCACTTCTGCAGCCCCACACCGTGTAGACATTATTGACGTATCATAGAACCTCCCCCTTGATTTCCGTCTCACAACTGGAAACTAGGGGAAAAAAAAACCCTACATATTATTGTGACTTATTTAGACAACACAACCTCTACGCATAAACGGGATACTGTCTTAGTGTGTGTGTGTGTGTGTGTGTGTGTGTGTGTGTTCATGGGTTTTTGCACATCCCTTTGCATGCAGGTGTATGTTTATGTAGGTACACAGGAAGACCAGAGGACGGTCTCCACTGTCATTCCTCGGGTGTGGTCAGCCTTTGTTGTTGCTTTGCTTGTTTGTTGTTTGAGACTGGGTCTCTCTGTACAGCCCTGACTGACCTGGGACCCCCTGTGTAGACCAGGCTGGCCTCGAACTCACGGAGATCCACCCACCTTCCTAATGCTGAGATTAAAGGTATGAGCCAACCATGCCCAGCATTTTCCTAATAACTTCAGCTCTTCTTTAGGAAAATGCTAAAATATCAAGAAAGTTATACTTTCAAGAGAAAGTTGGGTTTGAAGCAGGAACAGCCAGGATCCTTCCCATCTGTTGAAGAATTTGAGGAATTTCTTCCTCGTGTGTGTGTGTGTGTGTGTGTGTGTGTGTATGTGTGTGTGTGTGTGTGTGTGTGTGTGTGTGTGTGTGTCCACAGTGCTCCTGCATGTGCATGTTTATGTGGAGGCCGGGGGATAATCTTGGGGGTTGTACCTTAGGTATTGGACTTCTTTAATTTTTTTTTTTTAAGATGGGATCCATCACCTAGAACTTGTCAGATAGGACAGGCAGTCTCCAGGGCCATCTGTGTCCTCCCCAGGGCTGGGGCTACAATAATAACCTGTCACCACACTGGCTTTCACATGTTTTCTGGGGATGGAACTTTCTTCCTCCTGTACAGCCTTTGCTTTACTGACTCTGTCATATCTCCAATCCCTTCTCTACCACTTTACTAACATGGCTGACATCCAGGGCTCTGTGTCTCTCTATAGTACAATTTTGAGGGGGGGGGGGAATCTCACTAAGTAGTCCAGACTGGCCTGAAACTTGAAATCCTCCTGCCTCAGCATCCTAAGGGCAAGGATTACAGGCATGGCTGCTACACCCGTAAAAATGTAAAATTTTAAGGGTTTCTGATCCAATGTGGGCCAAAAGCAAATGAGTATCTGCGTGAGCTATGGCCTGGTAGATGGGCCGAGGAGTATTGATGTGGCAGCTGGCAACCATTCTCTGTGATTCGGGGACACAGCTGGGACAAGAGTCTCTGTGAGCTGGCCAGGCGCTCTCTCTCAGAAAGGCTGCAATGAGAAAGGGCACCACAGTGTGAAAGTGGGTTATCAGGTGAGATGGGGAAAGTCCTTTTGTTTTGCTTCAGTTTGTATCACTCACGATCAGATGGGTGGAGGGTAAGTGAAACACAACTCTAACCATTTTAGGAAGGAAACGGAAAATTTCAACTAACTAACAAAATACATCAAATCAGGGTTCGATGGCCTAACAACAGAGGGAAAGGGACAAGCTGCCTAGTTAGCCTTCTCTCATTCACCTCTCACTTCTCATCCTTTTACTGCAGCTCAGTTCCCTCACTCAAAAGGAAACACAACCTCCTAACCCCCCTGGCCTTCTTCGCTCTGCTTCAGAACCAGAGATTGATTTATCCTCCGTCTGGTTCCCATTTGTAAAACCCCCAAGAGGATTATGATTGATTGACATAGCTTCAGCAGGATATCTCACTGCCTTTGCAGCCATGTTATCTGGAGTGTGCGGCAGCACCATCAGTGAGTTAAACATGGGACAACATCATCAGTGAGCTAAGCAGGTGGATGAAGGGAGTTGAAACAGGCCTACTCAAGGGTGGCTCTTGAGTGTGAGTGACCGACTGGGTGATGATTCGTTAACTCAACCTAGTTTCAGAGGCGTATTACAGGCTTAGAGGGCCTGGAAACACTGCTCAGTGGGTAAGGACAAGAATGCAAGAGTCAAACTGGATTTGAATCCTAGTTTCACCACGGAGCAGCTGTGTGACTGCTTAAATGATTGTTATTCTCAAAGCCTCAGTTTCCCCCGAGATAATAGCAACACCTAGTTTATAAGGTTTATTATCAATATTAACTAAAATACTCTGGATCGTGTTCAGAAGCCATTGACTAATATATTTGTCTTTCAACCATGGGGAGTGGTGCTTTCAAATGTACTTTCGCTACCTTTGTGGTCAGGGACTAATTTTTTTTTTTTAAACATCCGTGCCAGTGAACCAGTATGTTTTTCCAGTAAACATGTCAAGGACGTGTGTTCAATCACCCACATCTTGGTGGGGAGAAAAGCTGTGGCCACGTTTGCTCTGCTCCCCCTGGTCTGGTCCGGTCTGTGTTGTAAAGTTGGTGAACCCTGAAGAACTGTCACCAGGAATGATCGGGCTAGCGGCCAGGCAGAAGCAGCTGGGAGATGGTGACAGAGAGCACAGTGCCAGCCTAGTGGCCGCTGGACCTCAGAATGACATCAGTGTCAATCTCACTCATTCCTGGTACCCCACCCAGAGATGAGGTCACTCAATGAGGGGTTTGCTTCTCTCTGAATCTTACAGTTGAAATCCATTGTCTCTTCCCCAGGCTTATCAGACAAGGTCTGGAATGTACCCTTTATCTTAGAGAATATATTTGAAAGCAGAAGCTTTACGTGCTCATTTTCTTCTTTAAAAGAATAGTTTAATTAGTCCGGGTTAGTGGCTCATGCCTTTAATCCCAGCACTCAGGAGGCAGAGGCAGGCAGATCTTTGAGTTCAAGGCCAGCCTGGTCTGCAGAGGGGAGTTCCAGGACAGCCAGGGCTATGCAGAGAAACCCTGTCTCAAAAAACAAAACAACAACAACAAAAAGGATTTTCTTAAGTTATGTATTTATTTACAGGTATTTCTGTGTGTTTGTGTGAGTTGTGTGTACTACATGTGTTCAGGTGCCCTGAGAGGTCAGAGGACTTCAGAACTCTGGAACTGAAGTTACTGGTGGCTGTGAGCCACCTGATGTGGGTGACACGAGCTGAAATACTTGCTCTTAACTGCTGAGCCATCTCTCCGGACCCCCGTGTCCCTTTCATCTTCCGTTTCAGGGCCACTCCAATCTTCAGGATAATTGATGCTTTGATAATATAAGTGGAACCCAGAACAAGAAAAAAAGTTTGTGGGTAAATTTTACTCCCTTCTTAATTCATGGAATAAACTTGAATGTTTTGTATAGAAATCTAATTTTTGTTTTTTTGAGACAGGGTTTCTCTGTGTAGCCCTGGAACTTCTCTGTATACCAGGCTGGACTTGAACTCATAGAGATCCACCAGCCTCTACTGCCTCTACTGTCCCTGGGCTGGGATTAAAGGTATGCACCACCACTGCCTGGCAGAAATCTAATTTTTATGACATCTTTCTTTTTATTCATGTTTTTGAACTAACATACAAAACAAAATAATGAATTTCACCATTGAGTCTTCATACATGCATGTTGTACTTTGTTCTTATGTGTTGACATCTTTCAGTACGCTAATGCAAGGTAGATTTTTTTCCCCAAAGATGGCTACATAGTGTCTTAGGGTTTTCACTGCTGTGAAAAGACACCATGACCGCAGCCCCTCCTAAAGAAAACATTTAATTGGGGTGGCTCGTTTACAGTTTCTGTCCATTATCATGATGATCGGGAGCATGGTGGCATGCAGGCAGATGTGGTGCTAGAGCTTGCAGACAACAGGAAGTCAACTCACTGTCACACTGAGTGAAGCTTGAGAAAAGAGACCTCAAAGCCCGCCCCCACAGTGACACGCTTCCTCCAACAAGGCCACACCTAATAGTGCCACTCCCTTTGGGAGTCATTTTCTTTCAAACCACCACACATAGGCATATACGTGTGTGTGTGTGTGTGTGTGTGTGTGTGTGTGTGTGTGTGTGTGTGTGTGTGTGTGTGTATCAAGCTCTAGTTATAAATATATAAGTAAGCCTTATTCAGATGATACTGATTGTATCCCAGTAAACTATTTATCCCTGGGTCATTATCCAAAACTTGGACCTCTAAAGCCGAGAGTCTTTTTGGATACCCTGTTCTGCTTCAATGCAATGTTAAAAGCCAAAGAAGGATGTAGTGTTAAATCCCCCTCTGGAATTTGGTTAATCACTAACTAATGCTATGCCTTGGATGAAGAACTTAATTTTAGTTGTTGCAAACCAGTGCTGTAGTATATCAGAGCAGTCCTAGAACCCGGGATATTATTGTTTTAATATTAATAATATTCATTGGCATGACTGATGAGAAGAAAGAAAAGGTAGAAATAGAGTAATTTAAATAGCTGGTTGGCTTGATTTGGGTTAATAAATGAAAGCCATGAGCCAGCTATGGACTCACTCCACTGCTGGCTCCTCTATGGACATTTCTGATGAACTTACATTTGAGCCTGCCCCTGGAGAGAGCTGACCCGATACATCTGTTTCCTGGGAGCTGAAGGTTGCAATGTGTGTGTGTGTGTGTGTGTGTGTGTGTGTGTGTGTGTGTGTGTGTGTGTGTGTATAGTGTAGTGTATATTTGAGAGAGAGAGAGAGAGAGAGAGAGAGAGAGAGAGAGAGAGAGAGAGAGAGAGAACATGGAAAGGGAAGATCAGCACACTTCATGCAAAGTTAATCCTAAACGGGTGAAGGACCACATTCAGGATATCAGTTGCACAAAAGACAACCCACATGTTTTATCATTTCTCCTATACTTAGGTCCCACCTCTCTCTCTCTCTCTCTCTCTCTCTCTCTCTCTCTCTCTCTCTCTCTCTCTCTCTCTCTCACACACACACACACACACACACACACACACACACACACACACACACACACACACACGGGGCAGGCCAAGCTCCTGCCCTGAGTGTCCGTGATGGAAGGGAAGCAACGTTAAGACAAAGCCTGTAGAGAAATCTGTGCCCATCGAGGCCCAGGCTGACGGTGAGTCAGGGGGAGCTTTCAAGGGCAGAGGGAAAAGCAGAGTCCCGAAAGCTGCCCCCACCCCACTTCCACATAAACCCTGCATTCCTAACAGCTTCCCACATTGTTAAGTTCACACAGATACCATCCTATAGAGTCTTTTCCCACTCCTATACAGGCCTCAAAAGTGGTTTCCAGCCAACGTTTTTATTTATCTCCCAATAAAGAGAAGACATTGGCATTTGGTGTCAGAAGTGGGATTTGAACACACGGCTGGTTCAGAAGAGCATGGTCTTTCAACTAGACCATGCTAGCTACCACAGTGAAAAATTAAAGCATTTATTTTCACAGACCCACTCAGCACCCTAATCGCATACCCGTAAAAAGGAGGGAAGAGTCGAAGAAAAAAGAATTGGCCGTAACAGGCTGTGCCGAGCTCAGTGGAGCGCTTGGGTTACCGTCTGCACGAGTCATCCGTTCCCATTCTGCCTGTTTACAAGTCAGGAAATGAAGCAAAAGGGAAGGCGATGAGCAAGGAAACTCGAGAAGTTTCCCTGAGCAGTGTGGTTTTCTCAAATGTTATCATCAGCAACAGAGCCATGTCAACAAGGTTTTAGATAAGACCAGCCTGTAGTGACGGTAGCGCAGTCCTGGGTGCTGGCCCAGCAGCCCTGTGCAGAGCCACGGGACAGCAGCAGCTCCCTCCGAGCTGGCTCTAGGCAGTGCTTCTCAACCTCCCTAATGCTGTGACCCTCATGTTCCTCATGTTGTGGGGACCCCCCTGACCATAAAACTGTTTTTGTTGTTTCTTCATAACTGTAGCTTGGGTCATGTTATGATTCGTAATGTAAGTATCTGATATGCATGCAGGGTATCTGATATGTGACCCCTATGAAAGGGTCTTTTGACCCCCCAAAAGGGTCACAACCCACAGGTTGAGAACCATTGCTCTAAGGGCTCATGTGTGAGCCTGTAGGATTATAGGTCTACAGAGCTGGGTGAAGGGGAATTGTCTGGCTGAAATCCCAGCTGGAATGTGTCTCTCCATCGAGCCGTGCTGAGAAACAGACACTTGTAAAGGACCAGTACCACAAAGTGTTGGTTCACTACACTTGTCAAGGGTTAGTCGAGACTTCTCCAAGATGTTAGTTACTTGGCCCTGTCCGTAATGCCTTAAATACCTCAAAAAACCTCCTTCCCCAGTCTCAATTGAGACTGCCAAAATGTTCCACCCCAAATCAAACCTGACCTATTTGTATTCACAGAGATATTGATTCGAAAGAAGACAAAGGGCTAGAAAGATGGTTCAGTCGGTAAGGTGCCCGCTTTGAAAGTATCAAGACCCGAGTTCCACCGCCAGAATCCAGGTGTGGTCAGAGGTGAAGACCAAACAGAGCAGCTTCAGCAGAGTGGTCCCAGCCGTGAGATCTCAGCGGCAACCCCAGCTGCTGTGGGTGACAGGTGAGGCCGTGGGCATGACCCGGATAATCACTCTCCAGAGGCTTAGCTGTAATGAAGAGAAATAGTATCTAGACAGCAGCACAGAGGGCTGGGGAGTCTGGGGAGATGGCTCCGTCCGGGGCTTGCCACCCAAGCAGGAAGACCCTACTTCAACCCCCGCTGTCTTATCATTCATAAAAAAGCCATGGAGCCAGGGGGCTGGAGAGATGGCTCAGCAGTTAAGGGCACTGGCTGCTCCTCCAGAGGACCCAAGTTCAATTCCCAGCACCCATGTGGTGATAAACAACCATCTGTAGCTCCAGTTCCAAGAGATCCAATGCCCTCCTCTGGCCTCTCTGGGCACCACACAGACATACACGCAGGCAAAACAACCATACACATAAAATAATAAAATAAAAATTTAAGCCATAAAAAGTCCAGTCCCAAAGCCGAGGAGGTAGAAACAGGGAATCCATGGGGCTCACTGGTCAGCAAGCCCAGTTACTGGTGAACCCCAGGTCCCAGTGAGAGACCCTGGAATATAGCTCTTAAAGAATGAACCCTGAAGGGTGACTTCTGGCATCCTCACACACATGTGCCCATGTGCCTGCACATACGTGTATCATACATACAACCACACACACACAAGAGAAATATGGAGTCTAAGGAAGATTGTTTTGGGTTTCTTGGATCCTGGGCTTTGGGTGTGGGCTTGTCTTCCTGTTGATAAGCAATCTCCCTGAGAGGGACCATCAAGACTCGGGTGAAAGGCAATCATGACAAAGACTCCGGGGAGAGGTAATGCCCTCAGAGGGCAGAGAATGGAGCCCTACAGGTGGATCTGCCCAAGCCTTGAAATCTAATGGGAAGACACCTGTCTCCTAGTCTCAAGATCTGAGGGGCGGGGGGGGGGGGGGGGGGGGGGGGGGGGGGGGGACACTCCAGCAGAGACTGTGGGGGAAGACACTCGGCAGGTGGAAGGCGCAGGCAGGGTTCTAAGGTGACAGACAGACCAGCTTGTCTTCGTATCACACTTCTCATAAGTAGTTTTAGAACTGTACAGACCCAGCCTGGCTTCTGTTCACACACCTCCCTCAGGGACCTGCTCACAGCTGTCCTGGAGGCAGACAAAGGCTTTTTTTTTTTTTTAGAATCTTTTCATAGTGTTAAAGGGATGAGTGAAAAAGAGGGACTTAAACAAAGGCCAGAAGAGACTCCTGACTCCCGACCTCTGGCCCCAGCTGTCTGCCAGAGGTCACCTCCCTCCAGTGAGCAGGCTCAGAGGTGTGCCAGCTCAGCAGCTGGACTCTGGGAGCAAGCGCACAGGGCCCACTTCCCAGGAAGAAGTACGAACAATATCTCTGCTTTTAAACACAAACAAACCCACAATTTGTGAGTTACAAATGACTCTGTCTCTGCAGGAGGTCCATCCTGAGATTTGTTTGGGCCTCTGCAGGAGAACTGGCTCCATTTCCAGTTAGATTACAGAAAAGCTAAGACCAACCAGGAGGGAGAGAAACTGTCACAGGGCCTCTGCAGACTACGGGCTGTCAGCCACAGCCCTGGTGAGTGGATGCCAGGGCCAGAAGCCCTCAGAGAGGGTTGAGGGTGTGGCATATGCATCAGAATTCGTTATCAGAGTGGCCCCCTTCTGTGGGGCGTTTACCCACCACCCCCACAGCTCCCCAGAGTTTGCTTGAGTGCGAGCAGCAGGAAATATTAGATAGAAAGATTTAGATTGTGGAGATAAACAGAAAATACAGAATAGCTTCTAGAGAGCCTGGAACCTATTCCAACGGGCCCCCGACTGTCTCTGCCCCAGGGGTTTTTATAGAGACGCCAGGGGGTGGAGCAAAAGACCTCCTCCCCCAGCACAGCCAAGTGCAGACCATCTCAGACACCTGCACTCAGGCCTGTAGTCTAATCATCCTCTCTATGTGGACCTGCTGGGTAAACCCACGAGGAACCCAAGAACGGGCTCCCACAGCCCTCCCATTCCGTTCCGGTTTTGGGGTTGGGGCCTCTCCAGGCCTTCACTCACCCTTCTGCCTATGATCTCACCTGATCCCACTGAAACGCTTTCCTCCCATCTCCCTTCCCTACCCCACTGTGCCCACACGACTATGACAGTGTAAAGGGTGACACTGGGGTGGGAGACCAGTGCAAAGAACGATTTTAAACCTCAGAACTAGCCATAACTCTCAGAGGAATAAGGAAATGTATCAGGCAGTGCATTTTGCAAAAACTGTGACCTTATCTCTTTCCCAATGTCATTGCTACAAGTATAAGTTTCAGTGATTTTGTATGTGCCAACTGTCACTCGGCTGTGCAGGCCAGGCCCTTCTCTGTCACACTACTCTGTTCCACCGTTGTGACTTGAAGGCAGGCATCCGCCAAAGGTAAGTGAATGAGTAACTGTGTTCCAAGGAGATGTTGTTTATAGATGCTAAAATTTTGATTTTTGTGTAAGCCCATGTTATTAAATTTTTTTTTTTATCCAAAACATTTATAGATATAGGACTGAGGCATAAGTCTGTGGTAGAGCGCCTGCCCTGCATACATGAGACTCTGGCTTGAGTTGCCAGCACCCCTGACATTATAACTGTATTCTCTTACTTCATGGGTCATGCAAAACCCAGGTTTGATCTATGCATGAACAGGATAGCCAAGGTTGCCTACATGATTTCTTCCAAGGTCTACAAAGATCCTTGAGGTCAAGTATTGTTTTCCATGATGTCTTTGTCAGAGCTGAGAGCTTCTGTACTCAGAATCCAGTGAGATCTTCCTCTACGCCACAGGCTGTCACCTCCTTAGGAGTCCCCAAGGTACAGTGGAAGGTGGAGCATAGAAGCACATTATTTTTTAGTGTGTGTATGTCTCTGTGTGTGGGTGCTCATGAACATGCATTTGTGTGCATGTGGAAATCAGAGGACGACCTTGGCTGTCATCCTCAGGGACACCATCTACCTCCTTTGCTGCAAGAGGCCTGGAGTTCAATTAGGCTAGACTGGCTGACCAGACAGTCCCAGGGGACCCTCCTACCTTCCCAGTGCTGGGATGATAGTGTGTGACGTCTTCCCACGGTTCTGGGGATTGGACTCAGTTCCCGTGCTCAGAAGGTGCGTACTTCACAGACAGAGCCCTCCCCACAGCCCCTAGAAGCCCATTGTTGCAGAGAGTATGGAAACCATCCCTTCCCTTTAGAAACTGACTTTGTTCTCTCTTTACCAAGGACACTGCCACTCAGAGCCACTCTGTAACTCCCTACAATGGCTCAGTCCGCTCTAGTCCCCTGAAGCCAGGAGGGAAATGCTGGAAGGGAAATAGTCTACAGAACTCAGGAACAGCAGGCCTGGCCACCTGCTTGGGACACTGAATGAGGTACAAGGACCAAACACACGGTGAGTTACCCTGCCTGGGGTCAGAGCTTCCAAGCCCGGGCCTTGAGAGGAGGTCGTGGTGTTCTTCTGCCCTTCAGTGGGGTACTGACTTTGTTTCCTTAAAAAGCTCTGAAAGGAGGTGTTTCCCCGGTATGATGGCAAAGAATGGAAGTAGATGATCTTCCTCGATAGACAGATAGACCGTTTCCTCAGCCACCAAAGGCTGACTCACTGTCCTGGCTCACAGGCAGCTCTGTGCTGGGGGTATGGGGGAGAGCTGCCCACCTCTGAAGGATCCTAACAATGTATCTGCACTATAAGAATACCTAACAGCCAATTTCCATTTTCCCACAAAAGCTCATTCACCTATACGCTGGGTAAATGGCTTAAGCCCTGTGAAACTTCAGCCATAATTCCAAGAACGGGGGCGGGAGGGTCGAATACCATTCTCCCCATAAAAATCTTCAGTTCCCAGCTGGAATGGCCCCTTTCCTTCCCCTGCTCTCCAGGCACACTCTCCAAAGGGCTCATACTATGTTCTCCTTGTATCTTGACCGTTCTCAGGCTGTGGTGACATGACTTGCTTCCAGCAGGGTGCCTATGGCCACATGCTCCCCAGGAGGAAGCCAATGTTCCTTACACAAGGCAATCTGGAATAGGAAAAGTCCTCCCAGAGGGTAAGGAAGTAAGCGTCTGTGGACAGTGAAGCCTAGGCCATATGAACAGTCTGTGCTGGGAAGTCGCTCTTGGGAGGAGTCCACAGGGATGGGTATCTGTGCCCGAATGCTTGAATGTTCTCATTGCTGTCCCCTGCACTAGGAACCAGAGACCATTGTCCAGACTGATGTCCCAGTCCTTATCTGTGCAT
The DNA here is from genome assembly GCF_007827085.1 of Peromyscus californicus insignis. Lineage (NCBI taxonomy): Eukaryota > Metazoa > Chordata > Mammalia > Rodentia > Cricetidae > Peromyscus > Peromyscus californicus. The sequence goes on along the minus strand of NW_026294573.1, from coordinate 88,436,942 downwards.
GAATTGACCTTTGACAATGAGGTCATTTATTTAATCTTTATACTTAGCATCGAGGAAATCTTTAACCAAGAATTATTAAGTAAATGAACAAACAAACAGAAAACTCTCTCTCAGAATTTAGCTAGTATTTGCCTAATTTCCCCCATAATTAAAGAGAAAGGCTATTTTATGAACTATCATTCCACAGAGTTGTAAAAGGCCCCCTGACCTCACTGACTTACCTTTTATATAAACTCGAGTAAAATGCTCCTTAAACTCAGGATGGCTACCATAAATCTGCTTTCAAGACAAGATGGGGGAGGGGAAGGAGAGGGGACAGGAGAGGCAGCCATCAAAACTTAGCTTTATCAGCAAAGCAGTGGCTTTTCCAGAACCCCACTGACACCCCACTTCAGTACACTGACTAGAACCCCACCCACTGACACCCCACTTCAGTACACTGACTAGAACCCCACCCACTGACACCCCACTTCAGTACACTGACTAGAACCCCACCCACTGACACCCCACTTCAGTACACTGACTAGAACCCCACCCACTGACACCCCACTTCAGTACACTGACTAGAACCCCAGCCACTGACACCCCACTTCAGTACACTGACTAGAACCCCACCCACTGACACCCCACTTCAGTACACTGACTAGAACCCCAGCCACTGACACCCCACTTCAGTACACTGACTAGAACCCCAGCCACTGACACCCCACTTCAGTACACTGACTAGAACCCCAGCCACTGACACCCCACTTCAGTACACTGACTAGAACCCCACCCACTGACACCCCACTTCAGTACACTGACTAGAACCCCACCCACTGACACCCCACTTCAGTACACTGACTAGAACCCCACCCACTGACACCCCACTTCAGTACACTGACTAGAATGAGCTTCACCTCCATCGGCTCACCTCCATCGGCTCACCTCCTGCCACTGAAGCTGAGTGTTCGCCATTTTTCATTTTGTCCCCTGATAAGGAGGAGTGGAGGGAGGCTTCGTGCTGGGTGTGGGAGGGAGCAAGCTAAATGCTACCACACATCCCTAAATAATTTTAGGGGCACACTAGCTCTACGCTCTGCGAAAATGTATTACAGAACTAAAAGAACCAAACCGAAGTGGAGCTCATTAGGCCAGCCATTGACAGCGATCACCGTCACCCCAGAAGCAGATTCCAACACAGTTAGCAACTTAATCCATGGTTTTCATGAAAGGCTTTCCAGGGAGAAAAACACCATCCGACATGCGTTACTGACACGATCTGCTGCCAGAGAGAGAAAACGTAGTCTTCCTTGATGTACCCTTCTCACATCGTACACGGTCACATCACAAATCACTTTTTGTTCGGTTGGTCTTGGAGATAGGATCTCACTATGACGCCCCACTGGCCTGGAACTCACTACATAGTCCAGGCTGGCCTCACACTCGCAGAGAGTTCTCACAGATCGGCCTGCTGAGTACTGGGGCTGAAGTTCTTTGTCACCACACCCTGGTGTACAAATAAAATTAAGGAGAATAATCTTATGCTTTTCTGACAAAAGACAGCTAAGATCTAGACAAAAATTCCCAGTGTAGGCGGGAGGGTGGTTGTAGTTCCCTGCAGTCCCCACAAGTAGTATCAGACGCGCATGCAAGATTGGGCCAAACACCACTTAGTGATGTGCTGTGTCAGCATCAAGGAATTCTGCCTCACGGACCAGTCCCAGCTCCCAGTGTTTGGTGTGGCTCACAAGATAAGATGATTTTTATGTTACTAAAAGGCTGGGGAGGCAGATTAGAAGACTCCTCTTTGATGACCTGTGAAGATCACATGAAACATTTCAGAGTCCACAAAGGAAGTGATGGGACCCTACGTTACCTGTTCACATAGGTGTTCTCTGTGGCTGCTTTGGGGCAACATGGCAAAGGTAAAGACTTGACTTGCAGCATAGACCTCCAGGGTCTTCAAAGTCTAAAACATTTACTGCCTGTTTCTTTCCCAAAAGTGTAGAACCGGAAAGACTAAGTCAGCCAAGGCTGGAGGGAAAATTAACCTGAATAGTACTTATCTCCCTATGCTGGGAGTGCAGCACCCTTCTCCTTCCGTAGGTGATGCAGTCTAATCCAAGGGTGGCCACCACTGCGATGGTCATGCGGCCTTCTGAAGATTCTGGCAGCTATAACTTCTAACTGCCCCAAAGTAAGGTTAGAGTTTTCCAGAAAACCGAAGTACAAAGTGGGAACCATGGAGAAGGAAGTTGGGGGAGGAGGCTTGAGAGGCCAGAGAAGGGACTTTCTCAGGTCTACATTTTGCATATGTAAAGATAGCAGGAGGAAGCCTCAGCTTCTGCCTGTGGTAATGGACTTACTTGTTCTTCCCTAGGAAACCTCTGACCGTCCTACTCAAGGCCAGCACGTGGGGAACCGTGAGCAGGATCTTCTACGGAAGGAAACCCCCACTGTTCTGCCATTTGGTTGAGCTGTGTGGGAAAGATCTCCAAAGTTCATCAATGAAGAAAGTAGAAGAAGGAAGCGGAGGAGGGCTGCAGAAGAGGAGAAAGAGACCATTATAACAGTGTATGACGAGAACAGTGATTATTTAATCCTGGAATTGCCCAACTGGCACCCTCATTTTTCCAGACGAAGCACTGTGACAGCTGTGTAGTCATGCCTGGGTTTTATGTGGGTGCTAGGGCTCCAAACTCAAGGACCCATGCTTGCTCAGCAGTCTCTGAACCCACAGAGCCCTCTCCCAGCCCCAAGTATCTGTATTTTTAAAGCCTCCATGGTGGTTCAAATCTGCGAGAAAAGTTGCACAACACTGTTCCCGGGCTTCTGAATCCATTGACGATGTGAGACCCGGGCATACGCGCTTTGGCAAGTGTGAAATATTAAGGACAGACCAGACCCCTAATGTGAGAGTCTATTTTCTACAAGGTAGGTTACTTCGGATTCAGTTTAAAGGGAACAGAATTGCCACCTGGAATTGGGGGATTTGCAGACTCTAGGAGAAATGTAGTGGATTGTTAAAATGGGCAAGAATTAGAAAGTTTTGGCGTAATGAGTGCTTTTGTGACTGTACAGAAGAAGAGATTTAAGTATCATTAGAAATTAACGAGATACTACTTCCACTATGAAGCTGAGTATGAGAACGGAATTACTCAGAGCAAGAAAAGAGTCATTCATGTAGTGATTTCAAGAGAAAAGCTTGTTACTCACTTCTCCCAGTGGCTAGAATACTATTGAAACCACCTGCCAGGAACCATTTAAAAATTAACTACCATGTGGGTTATTTTTTACATGCAAGCACCTAGAACAAACACCTGCTCAAAGTTTACAACGCTGAAAATGTATTTGCCAAGAAACACAATGAGACATGCTCAAACTCAGAAAATAGTCAATTGTAGTGTCACTTTGACATTGGTGAACAAAATATTTGTTAGTGTTTGATTTTCATTCCTGTGACTTGATCTTTTTGTAGTCTCTTAACCAGAGACAGGATGTTCACACACACACACACACACACACACACTCACACACACACTCACACACACTCACACACACACACATGAACATACACATACATATACACACATGCACATTCACACATATACATACATATACTCACATACACATACACACACACATACACACACACACACACTCACACACACACTCACACACACACACACACTCACACACACACACACACACACACACACACACACTATGAACATACACATACATATACACACATGCACATTCACACATATACATACATATACTCACATGCACATACACACTCACACACATACACACCAAAACAACAAAGCTTAGAATTTAGAGTACAAGAAGGTTAGAATCCCACCCTTATTAGGTTCTGGAAGGTGACCTTGGATAATGACAACTCTCTAAACCTCAGTTTTAAAAGAGGGTTGAGGAGGAGGAGGAGGAAGCTCGTGATGGTGATGATAATGCTGGTGATTCATGATGGTCGTAGTGGTCATGATGGTGATGGTGATGATGGTGGTAGTTGTGATGGTAATGGTGGTGATTAAACACCCATAACATAGGTTATTTACAAATACTAGGCTATTCCTAGAACAGCATTTTGGTAGATGCTACTCATTCCTCAAGTCATGTTCTATTATAAACTAAGGAGCCCATAGCCCTTACCTATGACCAGCTATTATGTAAGGATCATATAGAAATCTAATGTGTTTTGGCATTAATAAAAGATGCATGGTTTCACTTAGAGACACACTAGTTTTGTTTGATTAATTGATGGATTGACTGATGTGTGATTTTTTTTTTAAATTCAGTCTCATTCTGCAGTCCCAGCTAGCCTCAAACTTCCCATATAGTCTAGGCTGGTATGGAACCTACTATGTAGCACAGGATGGCTCTGGTGGCATATACTGATAATCCAACATTCAGGAGACTGTGCCAGAAGGACTGTGAGTTTGAAGCCAACCTGAGCTACATAGTAAGATAGTGTCTCAAAAATGAAAAGGTTGATGTATTGAGAAATCCACCCTACTTTATCCCCACCTAGCCTCCACAGATATCATTTTGATTAGCTTATGGGCACTTTTACTGCTTTCTTACACAGATAAACACACACACACACACACACACACACACACACACACACATATATTAGTCTCTTACACAAAAGTTAGCATGTTACACATTTACTATTACCAATTTAATTTTTCCATTTTGCTTAAAAAGGTACCTGAGATATGTCTTAGTTTGGTTATTGTGTGTTGGGGGTGGACAGGGTGTGTTTGTGTGGATGCACATGTGCCTGTACATGTGGAGGCCAGAGGATAATCTGTGTCATTCCCTGGGAGCTGTCCTTTGAGGCAGGGTCTCTCCCTAGTACATCAAGCCCCAGGATCTAGCTATCTATGCCTCCCCAGCACTGAGATTACAAGTGCATGCCACCGTGCCCAGCTTTTTTAAAAATACGAGTTCTGGGGACTAAACTCAGGTTCTCACATCTGTGTAGCAAGCATGTTACCAGTCCAGCCATCTTCCCAAGGCCCTCAATTTGGTTATTTTTAAATCTCTCTGGGCACACTGGACCATCTTTGATCATTTACTCCCCTTTAAAAATCCTATCTTATTTCTGTAAACATAGCCACTTTGCATTTTCTGTGTGTTCAGTAGCCGAAGTCCATGGAAGAGCTGCCTGGCAACTGTGGACCTGGCTCTGAGCCCCAGAGTCTCACTTCCTCAAATGTCCGCTGATCATTGAATTGTTGTTCGTAATAACAATGAAGCTCTTGAGGCTCTAACGAGAGATTACTTCCTCCAGAAAGTCCACCCATTTCTCCAGGATCCAGGGGCGAAGGGTGCTACTGACCCACAGTAACTTCAGTACTATGTAAGATCTTTTGAATCTGGGTCTCTCATTCAGCCCCACCCCTGGGCCTCTCACATTGGGATCAGAATTTAGGTCTATATGGAAGCCTTGGTAGTGTTTCCCTGGATATGTTTCTGAGCTTCCATTTAATGGCTCTGTTTCAGTACCAGCATCAATTTATTTTCTGCAACCTTATTATACAGTTTACTATCTGGGAAGAACCTACCCCTTCCCTTTCTCCCCCCCGCCCCCAAATGTTCTAAGTTCTCCACAATTGTTCCATTTTCTGAATGAATCCTGAACCATTAAATCTTGAATCCTTTTAAATTACCTGCTTTCAGACTTTCTCCAAGTCACACGATCTGTGAGGATCAGGGATGGCATGTTAGTAACCAAACTCTGTACCAACACCAACGTGAACGAACTCAAAACCAAAGAACAAGGAAGGTGACTTGTGCTATAGGAAGCAAAGGCCCCAGGGTTATGCAACATGCTCTAAAGAACTCAGCCAGATGCCATTTGTAACAAATTGAGGGAGTCTCATGACCTAACTCAACTCTCTAGTTCATAAGGACAGGACAGCGCTGAAGGTCCGAAGTGTAAGAAATTCCAAATGCCTTGCCGCTGTGAGTGCTGGGAGAGCGAGTAAGTTGCTGGAAGAATAAGACACCACACACACACACACACACACACACACACACACACACACACACACACACACACGGAAGCCGTTGACTCACCATTGATCACCGAGGAATGCAGTTGTGCTGTGCTGTGCTGCCCAGCACGGCATACCATTCTACGTCAGAATATGGTGGAGGCTTCGAGGCAAAGCCTGTCACTATCAAGGAGTACCGTGCTGACACAATTGGAAAATTAGAGAGGAAAGAATTCATTCCTACCGGCTAGAAATTGTTTAAAACAAAGACAGGCTATCTTGCCAGTTAACAAAAACCAATGAACTGCTGTTTCCTGTAGATAATGCACAAAATGAGACGAGAGATAATGTAAACAACTGTTGCCCCCAAGGAGTCCAGGAAAAGAGAGGCAGACAGGTAAGATGGCCCCATTGGTACAATAGCGGCAACCTCTCTCTTTCCGATCATCTCTGGAGTCGGCTCCTCGGGAGGGAATACATGCCTGTTACTGTAAACCTGGCCAAAAGCTGCGGCTAAGATGCTGGGGGGGGGGGGGGAGCCACTGCTGGGGATTTGCTTAATGGACATCAAACTGCCTTCCAAGTGTTTGTGCTTATCTACCTTGACTAGGGCTGCTCTCAGCCTTGGTCAGAGAAGCTTCTCTTTGCAATGGGCCTTCGTGAATGCTGAGACTCATAAGTGGTCCAAGTGCTGAGCAGTGGCTGGGGACTGGGATAATACATTGTACAGGTGTAAGAAATTGTTAAAACTTAAAAGGAGGGCCAGAGTGGTGGGAAGAAAGATCTCTACAAGTAAACAGCGCTTGTGCTGGCTAACGGAAGGAAGGGCATGTAGGAAGACAGCATGCTCTAGCCTTGCTCTACGAGAAATTTTTTATATGAATTCTTATGGGAAACTATGCGCGTCCCAGACAGGTTAGTGACTCTGATGCCCAAATGTGGGTTTTAAATAGCTTCTTCTGAACTGTGGGCTCTGGACACCTTATCTCATCCACATGGGTGGGCCAGAGTTGCAGGCCAGTGGATCTAAAGACATAAAGAACCCAAGCTTGGGATTGGGGATTTAGCTCAGTGGTAGAGAGCTTGCCTAGCAAGTGCAAGGCCCTGGATTCGGTCCTCAGCTCTGGGAAAAAAAAAAAAAAGAATCCAAGCTTGTGTGTGGATTAGAGGGACTTGTGTCTGGTTTTGTGGTGGTCAACAACTCTGACAGGCATCTTCTAGGTGATCTCCTCCCTAAACTTGAAACTACGGAAAGCTTGATTCATCTTCCCCTGCAGTCTGGTTAGGTCTTTATGAGTGATTTAGGGAGATTACCTGATTGTTAGTGACGGTTTAGGAGCCACCAGCAAGATACCAAGGTTGACCACAAGCTGGCATATAACAGCTTTTCCAACCACAGCGATTAAAAACAAAAACCCAGAATGTAGATATGGGTTAAATACTGGCGCTGTGTCCTCCCATGGAGGTGCCACTGTTCAGAATGCTGGACTACCTTTTCGATTGCTCTCCTGGTCCCTCCCCCTTCTTTCTCGGCATTCTGTATCTCCACGTGAAGTCTTCTTGAACAAGACTCTCCAGGTTGGATTATTTTGGAAAATAGACAAAAGCAATTTGCCACATAGTCTTAGTTTGTAGAAGAAATGTCCAACCAGCCAAATTTTAATTGAATACATCTTATGTCCATATATAATGTTCTCACCATATACAGAGAAATCGAGACAGTTTTCTGAGGCAATAATGCTGGCATTCATTTGTGGCTCATAAAAAGACTCAGAAGGCAGTTATCCAAGGGGATCTCTCAAGGTCTTTTTCAATAGTGCCACTGTAATAAGTGTTTAGTCTCACCAAGTGACTACTTAGAAGGACAAATATAATTTAGATGGGTATCTAGCGTGCATGGGGACAAAGTCTCATTAGTCATAATGTTTTCTCTCCCTTTCTCCTCCCTCCCTCTCTTCCTTCCCCTCCCTCTGTCCTCTTGCATTGCTGAGGATTGAACCCAGGCCCTCGCACATACCAGGCAAGCTAGGCAAGCAGATCACCACCAAACTGGGCCCTGGCCAGATGTTCTCTCTTTAAATGTTATTTTGAAAGGCTTAATAAGTGAATCTTCTCCTCCCCTTCCCTACCTCCTGGCCTCCTCCATCACTGAGACAACCCAACGAGTCAACACATTGTTTTTGCACTGGTAAGATGCCCTGCCTTAGATCTTTCCTCTCTGGGCCCTTGGCTTCAGTCTTTAATAGCACTTTACTTGCAGCTTGGTGCTTATGTTCATACTCTTATGTGAGCCCAGGCACACTAATACACACTAATACACACCACCCCAGGGTCCCCTTCTAGTCTTTGCCCGATTGAACTCTGCTGGTCCTTCCCCCTGCCTTCGCTGGCCTCCAGCCATGGTCCTTTCCATTAGACTGCCTGCTACTCTACCCCACCCACAGTGTAATAATCCCATCACCGGGGAGGAGGAATAAACTACCAATTGAGTAATGGGAAATAACGATTAGATTGATTTCCCAATCACAAGGGGCAATTCAGAGTCATAATTAAAGGAAATGACATCAGTTTATCCCTATCAGTTACGAGTTCAATTTGCCAAGAATGAGCATAAAATTAACAAACAAACAAAAGGGTTGACGTTTAAACTTTCAGTCTAACTCTTTGGGAACTCTGTGGGGAGCTGCATGGTGGTGCATGCCTGTGGTCAGGAGGCCGTAGCAGGAGGATTGTGAGTTTGAGGCTAGCTTGGGCTACGTGACAAGTTCCAGGGCAAGCTGAGCTAATTAGTGACATGCTGTCTCAAAAGAAAAAAACGAAAAAGAAAGAAAGAAACCGCACCAGGAAGCTTCTGATGCCACCAGCGTGTGAAGGCCACACGTCTGGTCTTTATTTCTGTGTAGGAAAAGAGCCCAAAGAGATGTGGTCAATTGCAGGTCATCAATTAGAAAACAAGAGTATTAAGACACAAAAGGAAAACAAACATGTATCTGGTAGCAGAAAGGGTGGAGACATCCGTGGGAGGCAAGTGAAAAGCCACCAGCTTCTCACCTCATCTCGACTTTACACTCCCACGGTCATCTCCAATTATTGCTTTGTCTTCACCAGGACAAGAAAAAAAAATGAAGCTAAAATGCCAAAAGTCACTTCCTCTCTCTCCCTTAGCAAAAACTCGGAAGACGGGATTTCATCAAGATAGAAAGTTTCTATGCATCAATCAACAAAATGATAAAAACAACCCAGGGATGGGAAAAAATAGTCAAAAACCATAAACTCAATAGAGGTTACTGTCCAAATTTGTATAAGGAACTTGATAACGGGGGAAACTGGTTGTTTTTAAATGGAAAAGGATCTAAGTAGACGTTTTTCCCCGTGAAGACATAAAATGATCGGCAAGTGTATGAAAGTGTTCAACATTATTGATCACCAGGGAAATCAAAATCACAGTGAGGTTCACCTCAGACTTGTTATCATGAAAAAAAAAATAATAACAAAGCAGATGGCCAGGTATAGTGACTCATGCTTATATTCCTGGCATTTTGGAGGCTGAGGCAACAGGATTCCCAGAAGATGTAGGCCATCCTGGGCTAGAGCAAGAGCCTGTCTACAAAAGAAAGATTTTGTTCACAGTTGTTGAGAATGTGAGTTGATAGAGACATCACACAACATAAGGAAATTTCCTTAAAAATTAAACAGAATTTCAATATGACCCAGCTATCCTACTTCTCACTTTACATTCAAAGGAAATGAAATCCTGACATCAAGGAGATCTTTCTACTCCCCTGATCTTCCCATTATTCACAGAAGGCGAGATACGGAGCAACCCGAGGCCCCGTCAACAGAGTAAAGAAAATGTGAGACAGCCTCTAGCATGTTCTGTAGAATTATCACTTGTTTGTGAGATCTAAAACCATTGAACTCACAGAAACAGAAATGAGAAAGGTGCTTCTGAGGGCAAGAGTGAGAAAAGGGAAAAGGCTGGGCACAGGAAGACGCTGGCCAGTCGGGAGGCAGATGAGTCTCCGAGAGCTGATCACAGAGCAGTGTTTAGTGATAATTCATTTCATAGTTGAAATTTCTTGTGAAAGCAATTTTAACGCTTCTTTCTTATGTGTGCGCACACATGTGTGGGTACGTGTGTGGGGAGGGGTGCACATGTTTATGTGCATGCATATGTGGAGACTAGAAATTATAGTCAGATTCAGTCACTCCTCCATCATTCCTTTCTTTTTTAAGACCAGGTCTCTCACTGAACCTGGAGCTTACCAGTTCTGCTAGACTGGCTAGCAGATCACAAGGATGCTTCTCTAGTTCCTCCCGGCACTGAGACTATAGACACACACCACCATGCCCAACCTTTTAGGTAGATGCCAAGGCTCCACACGCAAATCCTGAGGTGGTAGCTCATTGGGTAGAGTGACTGTCAAATATGCATGAGACAGAGGTTTGATCTCCAGCATGCAAAAAACCAGGGGTGGTGGCATATACCTGTAATCCTAACACTAGCTCAGGAATTGGAGGCAGGAGGGTCAGAAGTTCTAGGTCATCCATGACTACATAGAGAGCCCAAAGCTAATCTGAGACTCTGTCTCAAAAAATAAAATAAAATAAAATAAAAATGAAACAGCAACCAACGTTGGGTCCTTGGGCTCATACAGTAAACACTTTACACACTGAACTGTCTTCTTGGGCCCTAACTCTAAGTTTCCTTTCTATATTAGCTTGACTATAGCCATCATTTCACAATGTACACATGTACTGTGTCATCAATTGTCCACTCTAAACACATACACATTTTATTTGTTTTGTTTCTCAGTGGTAAAAAGAGATGAGGATGGTAATCTGGCTGGTCAGCCTCAGAAAGCCAGTTGATGGATGCAAGGCAAGTTACATGCCAACTGTAAACATCCTTAGCCTTCCTTGCATGTGAGTCCTCCAGTGCACAGCCAGACACCACCAGTCCTCCAAAGCACATAATCAGCCACTCAGGGTTCTTCTGAGGTATGTGTTGCCCATCTCCTCCCTCTCACCCCATCTTAGTTACTCTTCTATTGCTGTGAAGAGATGCCATGATGAAGGCAACTTATAAAAGGAAACATTTAGGGGGCTGGAGAGGTGGCTCAGATTCTAAGAGCACTGGCTGCTCTTCTAGAGGTCCTGAGTTCAATTCCCTCCACCTCATGGTGGCTCACAACCATGTATTTTGTTTGTTTTATTTGTTAACCATATTACAATAAAACTAGGGAAAATGACGTCCAGAGAAAAATATCACTAGCTCATTGTAAATTATATCATCTCTCCCAACACACACACAGAGGAAGATCTTGCTGGTATTACTGCTACCTGAGAATTTAAAATAGCCCATTAACTCTTTGTGTGTGTGTGTGTATGTGTGTGTGTGTGTGTGTGTGTGTGTGTGTGTGTGTGTGTGTGTGTGTTCTTTTGTTTTTCCAGACAGGGTTTCTCTGTGTAGTTTTGGTGCCTGTTGTGGATCTCGCTCTGTAGACCAGGCTGGCCTCAAACTCACACAGATCTGCCTGGCTCTGCTTCCCGAGTGCTGGGATTAAAGGTGTGTGCCACCACCGCACAGCCTTAATTAACCACATACATTGCTCCCAAGTTTTCTTCACATGATTAGACACTCTCACGTCTCCTAATAAACCACTATTTCCCACAGATATGAAGTTGCCTCCGATGTTTGTTTTTTATACTTGACAATATAAAGGACGAGGGCCAGCAGTGCGCTTCTTCAAGGGGCAGACAGATGCCAACTGCAAGCTGAAGTGTGGGCCTAGAGCAACCACAAGCCACTTGGATAATATCATCAGGAACCCAGCACTTAAAAAGGAAATGAAAACTGTTGATGATTCAGTAAACTTATTCCTGGAAATAATAAAAGACAATAATCTGCACACTGGCCTCAGAGCACATAACATAAATATTGAATTTGGAGCATTACCAACCTCTAACCCAACTCTGGCTGAAACTATGGTTCCCTTTGCTGTGCACATCTGTGTTTGGCATGATTTCAAAGCAGTTTCCTTTGCTAAGTATCCACAAGGTGCCTTAGAAAAATAGCTTAGGAGACTCTAAGGATCTTTGTCACCCTTGCAGTGGTGTCCTGAGGTGTCCCCTTGGAGTTAGATTGAGAATTTGTTGAGATCGGAGACTTTTTGAGCACTGGAAGGCTTGGCATGACTAGATTCTCCTCCTTAGGCCCAATTTCAGGGACTCCTGTCACTCAGAAGTAACCACTCAATAAATCCTTTCCGTTGCTCAAACAGCATGTTTTCCTTTTAGTTTACCAGAGAGCAGCCTGTTGCTCGGCCAAGCAAGCAATTGTGCAAAGCAGATGTCTTATATAGTAAAAGTGGCTATATAACACATTTTAAGAACTCTTAAGATCAGTTTTCAAAGTTCAGGCTAACATGCAGCAGGATTCTAGAAGTAATGCCAGCCTTATCATTTTGGGAAACCAGTGATGCCTCTCAGTTGAGGGCAATGACCTGGGTAGTCAAGGGGGTAGACAATAAAACTCCAGCCAGTTGAAAACTGACCGGCAGATAGAGCTGAGGATGGTAATCTGGCTGGTCAGCCTTAGAAAGCCAGTTGATGGATGCAAGGCAAGTTACATATGCCAACTGTAAACATCCTTGTATGTGAGTCCTCCAGTGCACAGCCAGACACCACCAGTCCTCCAAAGCATATAATCAGCCACTCAGGGTTCTTCTGAGTTATGTGTTGCCCATCTCCTCCCTCTCACCCCATCTTAGTTACTCTTCTATTGCTGTGAAGAGATGCCATGATGAAGGCAACTTATAAAAGGAACTGTTTATTGGGGCTCATGGTTTCTGAGGGTTAGAGTCCATGATCATCATGGCAGGGAGCATGGCAGCAGGCAGGCACGGTGCTGGAGCATTAGCCGAGAGCTTACATCCTGATTCACAGTCACCAAGTGGGGTGGGGGTGGGGGATTAGCTAACTGGAACAGTGGGGGGTCCTTTGAAACCTCAAAATCCATCCTCCCACACCTCCTCCACCAGACCACACCCCCGAGTTCTTTCCAAACAGTTCCACCAAATGGGAAATGTGTATTCGAGTGTGAGTCTGTGAGGGTCATTCTTGCTCAGACCACCACACACCTGATCCAGGAAAGGCAGATTGCTTCCTTCCCTCGCTTCCTTTCTTTCACCTGCTGCAGGAAGAAGCCTGATCTCACTGATGCTCCCTCAGCAGGATCTCCAGTGCGTGTTCCAGCCCAGCACCTAGCCCCTACCCTGAAGGACCTCTCTACAGCGGTATGCAGAGGTGAGGTGGGGCAGGAGCTGTAGCTGGAGTTTTCTCCAGTCCTGCCTGGCCCACAGTCAGGACAAATCTCTCTCACCCACCAGTCCCACAGTCGCTTAGACCCAACTGAGTAAACACACAGAGACTTATATTGCTTAAAAACTGTATGGCCATGGCAGGCTTCTTGTTATCTAGTTCTTATATCTTAAATTAACCCATTTCTATTAGTCTATACCTTGCCACGCAGCTCGTGGCTTACCGGCATCTTACATGTTGCTTGTCATGGCGGCAGCTGGCAGAGTCTCTGACTCAGCCTTCCACTTCCCAGAATTCTCCTCTCTCCTTGTTCCGCCTATACTTCCTGCCTGGCTACTGGCCAATCAGTGTTTTATTTATTAACCAATCAGAGCAACACATTTAGTGTATAGAACATCCCACAGCCAGTAGCAATTTCCGTGTTGAAGAAGAAGGCAGCTGCCTGCAGAAAGGAGGGGACGGGAGGCTAGAAAAGTAGCCCAGTGAGTAAGAGCGCCTGCTGTTCTGGCAGAGGACCCAGGTTCAATTCCCAGCACTCATGGTGGCTCATAAGCATCCATAATTCCAGATCCAGGGGACCTGATGTCCTCTTCTGAACAGTATGAGCACCAGGCACATAGATGGTACACATACATACATGCAAGTCAAACACTCAGATACATAAAACAAAAAGTAAATTTTAAAAGTTCTTTAATGAACCGAGGGGAAGGGGAGTAGATACCAGAGATGTGTCACACATGGAGATGAGGAGGTGGGATGCCTGCCGATCAGGATGGGGACTGACCTTTTTGCCTTGGTGGGGTCCCGCCAGTCTCTGTCTATCCAGGGAACTGTTTCAGCTGCACCAAGCTCAGACTGACATTCAGACCAGATGGATATGAGTCAGTGTGCAGCGCACATAAAAATAAAGTAAGAATGTTCAGTGCAAATCACGGGACACCGAGCCAGCCTCAGGAAGCAGCTCCAAGCCTCTGGAGGCAAAGACGAGGGACGATGGTTAGTTTTCAAGGCTGCTAGTCACATTTGTTCTCTCTTATAGGGCTGCATGCAGTGGGGACATCTGCCCTGCACCCTCTAGCCAGCACAGCATGCTGCCCAGGAAGCTTACACTGCCCATTCTCTGTTTTCTAATGGCCTCTGCTCTGGATCCATAACAATAATTCTCCTTTCACAGGTCCTGCCCTTCTTTAGGAAGAAGACAGTGTGATGGAGAGTCCTCTGTTATGCCCCCAAACCATCAGGGCACTTGAGCTCATCTGCTGCTCCCCAATTCTGGTGTTCATCTCTGTGACATCTCAACCCACAGTGGCCATGTCAAGACAGCCCAGATTCACTCTGGTCTTATAACCCTCCTCAAATCATTGGGTCCACCCTTCGCTGGAACTCATGGTGTCCTTGGATAGAGGTATCCAAGGCTTATGGTTCCCCCATCCCCACCTCACCCCATCTCTGCACACAGCAACTGCCAAGATCTTATCTACAGAGTGCCGGGAGCCAGGGAGGGCTCAAGAAAACTCACTGCCCTCTCAAAGGTTTGGGTGTGCTTAAAGCTGATTGATATGTCAAGCCTCTGACTCAAGATAGCTCGGGGGTGTGGGAGTATTGGGGGGAAAGCTGGGAAAGAACTAGCTCCTCAGATCCACACACCCAGGCTCTCTTCAGTTTGTGGAGTTCATGGATCGTGTATCCTGATTCAAATGCTAGGGGACAGGGCCCGCGCTCCTGACCCAAAGAAATGGTGCCTGTTCCCACCCGCCCCCAAAGGGTGATAATCAAGTGAATTCATCTGGTCAAAGGTGACAAAGTCACTTTACAGAACTAGCCTATGATGGTTATTGGCCACTTCCACCCCTGACAGCTACGGCAACTGCTCCCTTGCTAATCAAGAATCAAGCCCCGGGCTTGTACTATGAAATCAAGCCCCGGGCTTGTACTATCAAATCAAACCACTCTGCCAAAGAGCTCACGAACTCTTACAGTAAAATTGAAAGTATAAATGAATCGATTTTCATGCAGTTTGCAGGCTGAGTTCAAAGATGACCCTCATAAACCCTGTCCCCTGGAGTGCACAGCTTTCACTTAAAATGTCCCTGGAGTGTGATTTGCTTCTAACTAACAGAATTTGGCAAATGAAGGGATTTTTTTCTTTTTCAGATGTAATTGAGATTCCAAATTAGCTCATTTTCAGCTAGTTCAAGAGGAGACTTTCCGGGTCTCAGAGGATCTGACTTTGTCAGATGGAGAGATGGAGAAATGACCACCTCCCTTCCATCGGAGGTTCTTCTTTCTAACTTGATGATGCAATCAGCTACATTGCAGAAGTCTCCATGGCAACCAGCAGCTAGTTTCTAGGATCTGTAGAGACATCTAGGTCATGAGGTCAGCCTCTAGTTGACAACCAGCAGAATGTTGGTGGCTCCATCCATACAGGTATGGGGACATGAAGTCTGCCAACAAGCTCAACAAACACAGAAGTCTTTCCAAGTCAACCCTCCAGATGCCAATGTGGCCCAGCCCTTGTCTTCATTGTGATTTGTGATATCCCAAGCAGAGGGTCATTCCTGGATTCCTGACCCCAAAAACTGAGGGGCCAATAGTGTCGTAGACTTTGTTCTTTGCTCTTCTCTTGCAAACATTTCACATCCCCTAAATCTCTTTCCCAAAGATGCAGAAATGATATTAGAATTTCTGAGTCATCAGGATGTATCAGGGAAGAATGTATCCAGTCATAAGAAACTTTGGGAGAATTTCTGAAAGTTCAAAAATAAAAAGTTTAGGCCAAGCATGGTGTATGCCTTTAGTTCTAGCACTTGGGAGGCAGAGGCAGGGAAATCCTTGTAAATCTGAGGCCAGCTTAGTCTACAATGAAAATTCCAAGCTAACCAGGGATACATAGTACACTGTGTCTCAAAAAAATTGTGTGTGTGTGTAAAGTTTAAATTAACATCTGGAAATAGATGCTTTCTTAGAAAAGCTGACTTTTGCTTGTTTGGAAAAAATCCTGTGGCAGACTACTTGTGTGATTGTTGCTTAGGGCATATATTAGCAAAAACTAAAATATATCTGAATTTTTCTATATTTCAAGAATTCAGAGGTGTGATAGCCATTTTTCACTAGTTCATTGTTATTATCCCAAAAAAAACTGAATATTTTTATCTACCCTCTTTTTTTATTCAAAAGATAATATATCATATATACTGTCATATCTTGTTTTTCTCATTAAAACAATACATCTTAGAGATCTCTCTGTGTCCACACATAGACTTTCTTTGTGTCTTTTTTACTGCAGTATAATATGTCATTGTGTATATAGAAGTGCATGGTTGATTCAACTAGTTTCTTCCCCAGAGACATTTGGATTGTGTGTAAATTTTTTCTATTTCTATACACTATGCAAAAGGGAAGAAATGCATTGCTTATTTTGAACATGTGCAGATCAGTCCACAAGGACAGGTCCCAGATGAGACGTCTGGGTAGAAGAACGAAGGGATGTGGAATTATACAAATACTGACACATTCCCTTCCCTAAAGTTGTACCTCTTACTCCAACCACCAATGAGCTCCTGTTTCCCCACAGCCTCTACAAAGGAGGGATTGTCAAACTGGGTTTCTTCTGGCTTGAAAAGTGAGAGAAGACATCTCACTATGAATGTTTTTTTGTTTTGTCTTGTTGTTTTTTATTTTTCATTTATTTATTTATTTGTTTATTGGTTTGTTTGTTTGTTTTTGGTTTTTTGAGACAGGGTTTCTCTGTGTAGTTTTGGAGCCTTTCCTGGAACTCACTCTGTAGTCCAGGCTGGCCTCGAACTCAGAGATCCACCTGCCTCTGCCTCCTGAGTGCTACCACTGCCCTGCTTGTTTTTTATTTTTTTAAAATAAAAGTGATGTTTACAAATCATAGGACTATGGGAGGAATGGTGAGTGGAAAAACAAACTGTGGTAGATATACATAATGGAGTAGTATTCAGCACTTAAGAAGACTGTAAAGTCCTTTGTAAGAAAATGAATGAATGGAAAGGAAGGTTATCGTACTGAGAAAATTAAACCAGAATCAGAAAGAAAAGTGTTACATGTTTGCTCTCATATGTGGACACTTAAAAAAAAAAAAAGGAACTTGACCAAATCTTTAGTTTATGTAAATAAATATCTGTACATAAATAAAAAGAGCAGAGAACACTCTGGAGGTAACAGAAAGAGCAGTACTATAGTATTTTTTACAAATCTATTTTAAAGTTACAGCAGGTCATACTGGCACAGGGCAGATCAACAGAACAAAAGAAGACGTTTCAGATGACAAGGGAGGTCACTGAACATGTGGAAAACCATTGAGCAGCAATAAAAACCATGCCTCCCCACCCGCCTCATTCCTATGCCCAAATCAATTCCTACTAGATTAAAGATTTCATTTTTGAAATCTCATATTTTATTCAGTAGCTTGAGTTTGGAGGTCCTTCTGAGAACAGCAAGGCAATTGGAAAGGAAAAGACTGGTGAATTTGACTTTACAAATATGACGGATTTGTGTGATAATATGGAGCCCAAATGAAGTTTTAAAACAATATTATCCTCTATAAAAATGACACACTAGAAAAAAGTTAACAAAACATATGACAGGTAAGTGTGAAAATCACAATGGTATAAAGAGCTTTTGCAGGGGGTGCATGTGGGGAGAGGATGATCCATGTGAGTGTAGGTTGCCATGGAGGTATCAGGTTCCCCTGGATCTGGAGTTACAGGTGATTGTGAACCACTAGAGATGTGGGTGCTGGGAACTGAGCTCGGGGACTCTGCAGGAGCAGAGTGTGCTCCTAACCACTGAGCCACCTCTCCACTCCATAAAGAGCTCATTCAACCAATAAAGGTAAGTATCTTATGGGGGTAAAAGGCAATGGTTCTCAAAGGCCAAACTACAAAGGGCCAACCAGCATGCGAAACTGTCAAGAGATGCAAGCAAAACATGAAAACATTACTTTCCACCTACCAGAGGCATGGAGGTGAATGGCCAACTCCAGCTGCTGGAGCTGAGGCTTTCTACTGGTGAAAGCCTAAACTGACTTCCCTGTGGAACTTCCTCGGGAATGTAAATTACATTCATTCCAATAACCTTACATCTATGAATTTAATCTAAGTAATAACTGCATGCCTTTCTATAGACTTGTATAAGGAAAACTCTGGGAACACTCTACATATATATGCATGGTAGAATACTATTAAATAAACCACGGTATATACTTGTAAGTCAGTCACTACTGACTATTGTCCAGGAAATACTGATGAGTGAAAGCACACCACAAAGTCTCATAGTCTGAATCCCTTTTGGGGAACCTGAATGATGCTCTTAAAAGGTAGGGGTATCAAGACTCATACCACCACAGCCACCACAACTGAAGTGACCCACTCTCTGTACCCAGAGCATACAATGCTCAATGCTTTAAAAAATGGATTTGCCATGGGCTGGAAAGTTGGTGGGGTTAAGGGCACTTATTGCTCTTGCAGAGGACCCAAGTACGGTTCCCAGAACCCACATGGTGGCTCATAACCATCCATAACTCCAGTTTCAGGGGATCTAATGCACTCTTCTGACATGTACATGGTTCATGTACATACACGCATGCAAAATACTTATACACATAAAATAAATCTTTAAAAATTGATTTGCTTTATTGTATCCTTCACTGTATAAACTTGAACACAAAAAACCACACTCTCCTTCCCTTCAGAAGCAAGCACCTGGCCTTAGATAATGACAGTCACAGGCAAAAGGTCTTTAGGTTGCTATGACCAGTGGGTCATAGAAGAGAAGTCGCTGGAAGTTTCTCTGGTCCTGCCCGGCCAAACAAACAACAGAGAAGAACCAATGGTTCTGGGAAGAGAATGGAAAAATAGAAGACCTTGAAAATCAGAATGAGAGTTTAGCAATCAGAAGTGTGAGCATGCTTTTTACTTCCTCTCAATCAATTTAAATAATAACTTTATTACAAGCTGCTGTGGAATTTCAAAATAATCACCACTACTCTGGGCTTATCTCAAGCGCTCTGCTGCAATTCCAGGTCTTAGAAAACGCTATTTCATTTTCCCTAATCTCCATTCATTTGCAGCTCCTTCTAGAAGTGGTACTTAACTGTCAAAAGATAGGCATAGAGACTCATGGCTAGGTAACATAGAGACTAACAATAAGGTAATATAAAGTTGACATTATATTGTTTGGACATCTAAAGACATGTATTTCCCAAAACCAAACAGGCAGTCTACAAATGACCTCAGTGGCTAATTCAAGGGCTAGCAAGTGCCAGAGAAGAAAACTAGACTTGCCTTAAAACATTCAAGTCACAAATCTGTCTGTACTCAGTTCTCCCTTTAAAATGGGGACCTGAAACCCTTGACCTTCCTATACACAGAATCTAGTGAGGATGGAATGAAAGAAGTGCCTGCTGTACAGCTAAGGGTGTACCCACAAACTATGCACACACACACACACACACACACACACACACACACACCAGCCCAAAGCAAGTGTGCTTGTTCCATGACTGGGCAACACCTCAATTCTGATTCCCAATCTGGAAGATAATTTAAAGCCAGATCTAAGCTGTTCCCAAGGTTAGTCATGTGGGAAAGAACCTCCCTCCCCCCCATTAAGATCTAAGATTAAATACATGAAAATGTATTTTAGAAATTACATTTATTTGGTGTGCATGTATGTATGGGTGTATGCGTGGGCATGCACATGCCACAGAGCACATGTGGCATTCAGAGGACAATTTGCAAGAATCAGTTTTCTCCTTCCACTGTGTGGGTCCCAAGGCTTCATCTCAGGTCGTCAAGCTCAGCCACCTCTCCGACTCCAGATCTAGCTTTAGTTAGAGGGACTCAGAAGCCAGCTCAACACCATGGCCTACAGGTATCCCTTGTTCCTCTGCGAGTTAGGAATCCAGTTAAGGAGGGGAAGTATTATGGTGTCAAGTTTAATGCTTTCTTCACGATTATGGGAGAACAATTTAAGAACAGCAGGAAAATGAAGCGAGGTTTCTGCAAACGCCCACCACCTGCTCCCGTGGCGTGTGTGCACAGAGCGACTCCACATCATAATGTGGAACAATCAGAGGAAATAACAAAGCCTGTGTGTTTGCTATTTTTGCGGCTGTAAATGAACTGTTTTTACATTTCTACACTGTACTACAAGCTGACGATTCACTTAACATTTCATCAGTTATTGAACCAGAAGCTTTTTTTTTTAATTAGACAGGTAAGATTTCTTCCTTTCAGTGATAATTATGCTGAGTCCCCATGTGGGCAACTATATCTTGGACAGTTATCCTAGAAGGCAAAATTAGGGAGCTATAGAAATATTGGTCCCACGTAGCTCAAAGGACAGGGGACTAGCAAGAGCCGGCAGCTGGCATTGAATATACAAGTCTGGGTGTTGCTTCCCTCTGCTGTGGGATATCTTTCTGTAAGCTGTGAATATATGCTGCTACCACGGGTTAATAAGTAAGCTACTTTGGCCTATGGCAAGGCAGCTCAGAGGCATGTGGGAAATCCAAGCAGAGATACAGGAAAGAGACAGACGGGAAGAGGAGATGCCAGCCTGCCGCCCAAGGAGCAACAAGATGCCAGCAGACAGGTAACACCATGGCCATGTGGCAACATAGAGATTAATAGAAATGGGTTAATTTAAGATAAAAGAGTTAGTTAGCAAGAAGCCTGAGCCACAGGCCATACAGAATGTAATTAATATAAGCCTCTATGTGTTTACTTGGAACCTAGCAGCTGTAGGACCAGGCGGGACACAGGACAACTTCTGTCTACATCTCTGCCTGACTTTTCCCAATTAAGTAGAACACAAGCCCCCACCCCACCAGGTTGGAACAGCTTTATGGGCAGTTTGATGGTGTTTTTAGTCTGTTTTCTGCCATTCTAACAGAATAGCTGAGTATCAGTGATCTATAAAGAACAAAGAAGTTATTAACTTGGGCTCAGGGTTCAGGAGCCTGGGAAGCCCAAATGCATCTTCACAACTTCTGATGGGGGCCTCTTGATGCTTCAAAGCACAGTGAGATGCAGAAAGGAAGGATGGACTCACGAGTACCTCGTGATCTTGTGGTAACTAAGCCAGTCCCAGAAGAAAGGAAAGAAAGATGCTGACACCTCCTAACATTCAATTCCGCTTGTAAAGGTCCCACCCCAATCAAATTTCACCAGGAATTTCGTGGAGACAAACCACATATAAATCATAGCACTGGGCATCAGCTGTGGCCTCCACCCACAAGCACCTCACAAGCCAGCAGGGAACATGCCAGCCATGGCCCTGGAAGGATTCTCTGTCTTCCTCAGGACCACAGGAGTGCACAGTTCCAGGGCCACATTCTCTATTCCACCCTGAGGTTGTACCATGTAACCACGCCCCTTTTCTTTCCCCCACACTTTTAATTCTGTGGGTCTACTGAGGGAGGGAGGGAGAAGGAAGAGAGAAGCCACAGCCTTGGAGTTGAGCTGTGGTCAGAGAAGCAACTGAAGAATACCAACTGGGTTTTCAAAGTCAAACTGAATGTACTCTACCTGTGTAGACACTATATGGACAGTAGACCAGCCTTGCCTGTAGCTAATGTTTCATGGGCCATGATACAGTCTCAGCCATGGCTACTGAGGTGTAGATAAGGTATGTCAACCACCATTTTCCCCTCCTCCAAAACTCATGTAGATGTTGGCCATGAACTGGATGGATGCTGCCTTAGCCCACTGTTTCTACACTGCCACCAAACTCAAATTTCTCAAGGGAGGCAGAGAACAATTTTGTAGCTGGTGAGTAAGAAAAAACAACAAAACCAAGGCAAGAACGGTCAATATTACAAAATGTGTTTTACTGGAAAACAACATCACTTTTGATCTCACATAACCAACTGGAATTGGATCAAAGCAATACTGCCCAACAGTCATGCAGGGAACCCAAGAGAGTGGCCAGGCTACTGTAGCTTCTAATTAGTTTATCAGTTAACTGTAGACAAGGGCCACTTCTAAAAATGCTTGAAACCTTTATTCATGTCAGTGTTCTTTATCCAATGAACTCTTTCAGAAAGCCAAATTCCAGCCCAGACTTAAGTCCATCTCGTTACCTACTGTGAAAGAATGGATCCTGAACTAATTAGCAGGGGTACCTAAAGGGAGACCTGGAAGATTACATTCGGTGTTACAGGAGCTGACTCTCAGCCTCTGTGGCCTGTGCACATCCAGTGTCTACAGGAGCTGACTCTCAGCCTCTGTGGCCTGTGGTCAGTATGGAAGCTGACTCTCAGGGCTGTGGCCTGTGTACGTCTGATGTCTACAGAAGCGGAGTCTCAGGAATGTAGCCTGAGCCTGTGGTCAGTATTACACTGGGCATGAGTCTCAAGTTCACGGACACACACTGATCCTGAAAGTAGGAAGTACATAAACAGTTCCCAAATTTTCTCCTTTTGGGAGATTCCACAGAGATGGCTGCCGTCTTGAATTCAGGAATGAGGCCATGCTGGGATGGAGAAAGTCTCAGGTCCACACAAGGGCTTTGGATGGGAGCCCCATAGTCCAGGCACCTGAGAAGCTGTAGGAACTGTTCCTCATCAAGGCAATCTTCTCATGCAGTGCTCACCAGCCATCTAGACGTAGAGAGAAGGTACAAACAGTGCACACTCTGCTGTTTCTTCACTGGGGGATCCCGTGTGCAGCTCATACACATGTCCACAGGCAGTCAAGCTGCATGGATCAGCCCGCCTGCTGGAGTGACTGGCCGTCATCACTATCCCTGCTTTTCCTCGGGTCAAGAGGTCATCCCCTTCTTCCTCCCAGCTTCCAGGTTAGTCACACTGGCGACCTGCTGCCTGCGCCCTGACCCTCCTCATGCCCAGCTGTTCTGCATGACTCCCACCCCAGCCTCCCCTCCATTCCACTCATTTTTCAAAAGTGACAGTCTCACATACCATACTGCTGAGAAGGACAGGAATGCAAGAATGGTCACAAAAGCCACGGAGCCCAGTCCAACCCCCACCATCTGCTGTGGCGTGAGGGACGAATCTGTGGGAAGAAACCACATGATGAGCCCGGAGCACATCCCATCACGGCCCTCCCAGGAGATCTACATCCAACTGTGAGCATTCTGTTTTAACCCAGAGCTGGGCTTCATTTAACAAAGAATTCCAAGAATGCCCCCACAGTGCCTCTGTGTCCCCAACAGGTCCTGCAGATGTCAGACCTCAGGAAACCACAGTTTCAAAGTATTTCTAAAAAGGAAGCATAAAACCAAATCGTATTAAAGTTACAAGTGAGAAAAAAAAAAACAAAAACTTGTGGACACACCAAAGCTACGTGATACAAGCTGTGTACAGATCTTCTCTCAGGTCAGCTACACTTGATACATTTTTATGGGCCATTTCCCTTCACATGGAAGAAGTCATTCTGACATCATTTGAACATGGGCTTCAAAAATGTTAGTCAGCACCAGTGGTCACATACAAACATGTTTTGTTGAGCACAGTTGCCTTTATTTCCCTATATTATCAGCAGGATAGGACTGCCCTGCTCAGCTCAGCAGGCTTCTCTGAGGATTTTTTAAAAGTCCATGTAAAAGTACTTGGAACACATGCTATTTAGAGAATGTCACATGACAACTCCAGGGAAATCCCTGGTTACAAACTGACAAATACCCACATTTGTGGTGCACATTTGGGCCAAGAGACTTAATTCAGAGCTTCGTGACTTCAGCAAAGGCTCTGTTTTTATTGGAAATACTTAGTTAGCAGTTGCTGTGTGGCACACACTGTTATAATCACCTCACATGGGTTAACTCCGTCTCCTGTGGTAGTTAGTCCTAAATGTCAATTTGATTGGGTTGAGAGACACCTGGGAGATCAGGAAACGACACTCCTGGGTGTGTCTGTGAGACAGGAACTGAGAGGGAAGACCTACCCTGGATATGGACATCATCATCCAATAAGCTGCGGGCCTTGATGAACAGATGCAGAAGGGGGCTGGCTGGCTTGGGCTCACCTACCCTCTCTTTGCTTCCTGGCTCCGATGAGCTGCACTGCCTCATTCAAGACAGAGCCCTGGAGCTAGTCAACTACAGACAGCCAGCTCTGGGCCTGTGAGCCCAAATAAACCTTTCACGCATGTAAGCTGTTTTGTTCAGTTACTGTGCTATCATGACGAGAAATTAACTCATACATCTCCTAATGACTGCTTATACTGAGAATCATTATTATTCCCTCTTTATAGATGAGGGTCTGAGGCACAGAGTAATTAAGCACAGCTCAGATGTCTATGCCCAGCTTAAGGGCAATTTGGTTCCAGTGGAAACTCTGTGGTGTCCCTGGCACTCACAAGTATAGCCATGGAACATACCTCTTCTAATAGTCAAGCAAAACTCACTGTCCCAGGAAGTACTGTCCCAAGACTTTCTAGAAAAACACAGACTGGCCAGGCATATGGTATACATCTATAATCTTAGCACTTGGGAAGTTGAAGCAGGAATATCATGAGTATGAGGCCAACCTGGGTTGCATAGTTAGACCCTATCTCAAAATAACAACAAAAGAGAGAGAAAGAGAAAAGAAGAAAGAAAGAAAGAAAGAAAGAAAGAAAGAAAGAAAGAAAGAAAGAAAGAAAGAAAGAAAGAAAGAAAGAAAGAAAGAAGTTATACTTTGTGTAATCAGACCAAGAGAGCAAGAAGGTCTTGACACTGTAAGAAGCTAAATTATCAAATGGAAGAGGATCAGTGAGGAAATTGGAAGTTACTTGTATCTTACATATGAGAAGACTTGACCAGCGGATATAAAGCAGTGGAATGCTAGCTTGGGGGAAGAACATGCTAGAGTAAAACAGAGTGTCTAGGAACAAAGCCAACTCCATCAAACCATTTCACAGCTTGAACACTGGAATGATGGTGTCCAAGTCTTTACCTCAACATCATCCCTCTCTACCAGTGGGACTTGAAACCAGCTCATCAGCCGTTGTGTGTTTCAGTTTCCTCTCCTAGGGAAACTGTAACAATAGCACCACCTTCCAGGGTTACTGTGAGAAATAATGGCTTGTCACACAGCACCAGCCACCCAGTAACCATCAACAAATGTCAGCTACTGTTAACTACTGTTCACCATTGTTTTGTAACTGTTTCAAGTAACTGAGTGAAATAATAAATTACCTATAACTGGTAAGGAGAAAAAAAATGGTTAATTAGAATAATGTGATTTTGATCACTAAAGCTTATTCAGGTAGATTAAAGACTTAATTGGAATATGAAAGAACTGAAAAATGTTGGTGAATATTTATATAATATTAAAGGTGGTGAGAATTGTCTGATTATATTTATTAAACCGGGAGCCTTATAGACTTAACAACATTCAAAAGCATGCATTTTATATACACAAAACTACCATTAGTAAAGTTAAAAAGCATCATCTGCACAATTAGTGAGGTTTTGGGTTTTTAAGAGAAAATACTGCTTTTAATCCCAGCACTTGAGAAGTAGAGGCAGGCAGATCTCTGAGTTCAAGGCCAACCTGCTCTACAGAGTGAGTTCCAGGACGGTCAGGGCTGTACAGAGGAAACCCTGTCTCAAAACAAAACAAAAACAAACAAACAAACAAACGAGAGAGAGACAGACAGACAGACAGAGAATTCAGCGTTGGAGATGGGTGCGGGTGAGGAGGGCTGGTACTTTCATTGAGTGCTTCATCAAGGAACTCCTCCTCCTCTCCAGTTTCAGTATCAGTATTTCCCCTTATATTTTCCCCATACACTTCCTCCACATTTTAATCTTTGCTAAGTGAAAACATTGACCTGAAGGACTACAGACTGGAGTCCATGCTGTGTGAGTCCTGGATCTGCTGTTAGGAGGTGTCAGCTTGCACCATCATGGGCATCAAATGTCTAGGCCCATCTAAAGCCCTCCTATCCCCACTGTGTCCACAGGGGTGTTGCTGTTATCATAAGTCAAAATACACGGTTATCTGCCCTGCTTCCTCGGCCAGTGAGTCTGTGTCAGAAGGAAAGGAGAGACACCTAAGTGACAGCTCATGCTCCGTCTGACTCATTAGAAACATAGCCATTGTCGCTATCAGAGAGCCAAGCCATCACCTGATGATCTGGCCTGCCCTTGACCTCAAGCTATCTTCATGAACACTTTTGGTGGCGCCTCCTTTGCCCAAAGTCCTCGTCCACTCCCCAGCCCCAGCCTCTCTTCCAGATCTCACAAAGGGCAGTTCTTTATCTGTCTTATTTGAAAATGGTATGAGCCTGCCTTCATATAGGCGGAAAGACATTAACCAAACCCCTCACAATCCAAAAGGACAGAGGAAAAGCAGGAGCCAAGGAACCCAGCCTCCCCCAGACCATCCACCTGCAGCATCCACCTCAGTGGTTGGCCCAGCTATTCCTTGTTACGGACATTAGTACTAAAAAGTGACCTTCAACCTTCGGGGCTGGTGAGGTGGATGACTGAGGGGTTAGGAGCACTCTTGCTCTTCCAGAGGGCTGGAATTCAGCTCCCAGCACCCCTGTTGAGCAGCAGCTCACAATGACCTGTACCTCCAGCTCCAGAGGACCGGACATTCTGTTCTCACTTCTGAGGGTACTGCACTCATGCAGCACACACTCACTCAGACACAGGCACAAACATAAATAAAAAGAAATAGGGAGCGACCTTGACTTATTTACATAGCATAATTTGGACTTTGGCTCCCAGGATTTCCAGTTCTTGATTACATATCTTTGGTTCACTTTGCACAGACTCTCAGGCTAAGCACATTCAGGGGGTGTGGCCACACAGCTTCTTCCTCCGAGAACGCCTAACTAATAAAATTTACAAGTGGCCAATTTGAATTATAGTTTTTTAATAGTTTTGCCATTCTCTGGCTCCCCTCCCTTCCCCAGTTTCATGCTGTGGGACCTTTTATTTTCCTTCTGAATCATCTGTAGAATATTCTCCTGGAAACTCAGCTGAGTGACTCATATGCTGTGTTAGTCATTCTTAGAGAAAGTAAATACCTTTGAACCGTAACCCTCTTCTCCACAGAGACTCTATTCTGGGAGTAAACAGTAAACAGGTCTCTCTTTAATCCTTCGCTGATAGAGCGCAGGTGCTGAAGAGGACGTTAGACCCGGGGACAACCTTGACGACTTCCTCTGGGCGTGGACATGTTGTTTTCAGAACTGTACACAAGTATGGTCATTTCCTGAAAGCAACTGATGCCATCAAATGGTACAAATAAATTAGCACCATGACTCGGTCTGACTTGGGACATACATATTCAGAGAGCAGTTGTGCCTCAGTTTGAAGACAGAAGAACAAGAGTAATGATTCAGTGCGTTTGATTTCTCTTTGTTATTCTAGGGTCTTCTTATTTGAGTTCCCTACAGTGGGGGACTAGAAAAGAGGAGCAAACAGGAAATAAATCAGAGGTAATTGATGTCTGATAAAGCAGCAACAATGCTGGGTTCATGTTATTGTAACTGAACACATTGCCATAGGTTTAGACAGTGTAAGGCCACTGATTAGCTCACAGTTCTGTGGTGCCAGTTCGGATACATTGTGACGGGTTCTCTGCTCCGCACCTTTGCAGGGCTGGACACAATGTGTTGAATGCCCGCCTTTCCTCACTTTCTTATGGTCTGTCAGCAAGCACCTATGGTCTCCTGAGGGCCACCTGCACCCCTCGCTGGCCAGTCAGCAAGGGCCTCTCTCCTGCAGGTCACCTGCACCTCTTACCCTGCGGCTCTTCAACGCTAGCAGGATACGCCCAGTGTCAAACCTGTCTCAGGCCCTGACCTGTAGAGCCAGGTTCAAGGGTTTGTGTGATATGTAAGACCTATTAGAATAATCTCCTTGTTGAAGACTCCATCCTCAAAGGGCGTCCTCCACAGCATCACTTAGAATAGCCTTTGAATGAAGAGCCAGGGTCCAGAAATGTGAGAGACCCCTTACAGTTTAGTTCTACCTACCACAACTCTGAAGGGGTGTGTGTGTGTGCGTGTGTGTGGGGAGAGAGAGAGAGAGAGAGAGAGAGAGAGAGAGAGAGAGAGAGAGAGAGAGAGAGATTGATTCCCTAGGGGATTGGTTCCAGAAAACCCTCCCCTAAGATACCAGAATTTTTTAATATTAAAGTCTCACATGAAATGTGTTTGCATATAACCTATTTATAATCCCTTTCATACTTTTTATTTCTCTCTGGATTACTTAGAACAGTGAAAACAGCGTAAATGCTAAGCAAATAGCGGATGTACTACATTGTTTTAGGAATAATGACAAGGGAAAAGGCCAGCCTATGCTCGGGGCGGCTGCCATTGGGCCAGCCTATGCTCGGGGCGGCTGCCATTGGGCCAGCCTATGCTCAGGGCGGCTGCCATTGGGCCAGCCTATGCTCGGGGCGGCTGCCATTGGGCCAGCCTATGCTCAGGGCGGCTGCCATTGGGCCAGTCTATGCTCAGGGCAGCTGCCATTGTTTTCTGAACTATCTCAATCTGCAGTCGATGAAATCCACAGATGCAGAACCCCCGAGAAAGCTGGCTGACTCTGTTTACCTGCACATTCACCTTAAGCTTGTATCTTACAATTTTTCTCTGTTTATTTAATTTGATGAGTATTAAATCTATGTTTCATTCTTCATAAAATTGATGGCTGCCTACCTGCTGGATTCAATGCCCTGTAGGTGAGCTTCTGAAGCATGCCAAGCAATGATCCAGGATTTTTTTCAGGATTCTCTCCAAGTGTTCGAAACCTCGTAGAAAAAGATCATTGCCAGCTGTTCTGCAGTTTGGGAGAATAGCTAAAGAAAAAGAGAGAGGAAGGTATGACCCCAGGGAGCTCTGAAAAGCTTCCGGAAGAGGGTGTTTGGTTTTCATCTTGAGCAGGTGGACAGCCCCACGCAGCGAGTCACAGGTAGCTGACGGGGCATTCGGGTGGGAGTAATCAAGTCACTGTGTGAGCAAAGACCTTAGAAAGATAGAGACCAGCTAGGACACCCATCCGAACGGAGAAGGAGGAGAGAACTAATCAGAAGGTGTGCTGGTGTCAAATCGAGGCCTCAAGACACGAGGCTGGGAAGCCATGGAAAAGCCTGGAAGAGCTACCAAAGGGAACAAACACTAAAAGGAGTCGTGCAGTCCAGAATGAGTCCGTGGCAGCAGGCAGGCTGGGAGAAAGAGAGGAAACCTGAACCCCTGTAGTGGGGGATGGTCAAGGAGGCTTTGCCATATGTCTGTGCGACAGAAATGGAAGCCAGTGCAACATGCAGGCTGAGAGAGAACCGAGGCGTCACCAAGGACTGGGGTTTCACTCCTGTGCCTGGAGAATGTCCCCTGATTATAGTTTGCCATCATCCTGGTGACTCAAGAAATCACAGACTCACAGTACTTTGTGGCTGGAAGGAATCTCAGTCCAGGCAGAGGCAACTGAGGACTGGCCAAGCTAAATACCATTTCAAAGACACTGTCTGATCAGGAGCTTGATGGAGGCGAGGAAGCCCAGGCCTCTGCATTTGATATCAAATGCAATTCCCTGGCTTTGTTAGTGGTGGTACTGTGCAAAATATAAATACAAAACTCAGCACTGGGCAAAAGCCAGAATAGGAACAAGGCTGTGTATACTTCAAGGACCTGGAGTGATCTGGGGATAAACCTGGATCACAGTCCTTTCCAAATTACCTTCTGAAATGGAAGCTGTCCTAGTCAGGGTTTCTATTGCTGCAACAAAACACCATGACCAAAAAGCAAGTTGGGAGGAAAGGCTTTATTTGGCTTACACTTCCACATTGTAGTCCATCACTGAAGAAAGCCAGGACAGGAACTCAAACAGAGCAGGAACCTGGAGGCAGGAGCTGATGCAGAGGCCATGGAGGAGTGCTGATTACTGGCTTGCTCAGCCTGCTTTCTTATAGAACCTAGGACCACCAGCCCAGGGGTGGTTCTACCCACAATGGGCTGGGTCCTGCTCCATCAATCAATAATTAAGAAAATGCTCTACAGGCTTGCCTCTAGCCTGATCTTATTGAGATATTTTCTCAGTTGAGGCTCCAGTGACTGTAGCTTGTGACAAGTTGACATAAAACTAGCCAGCATAGGAGTCTTCACTTTTTATTTATTTATCATCATCTTTGTCATCATTATCATTATTTGGGTTTTTGAGACAGGGTCTCACTATGTAGCCTTGGCTGTCCTGGAAGCCATTATGTAGACCAGGCTAACCTTGGACTCAGAGAGTCACCTGACTCTCCTCCTGAGTGCTGGGATTAAAGGTTCTCAGTACTGATTCCTAAGTTAAGGGGAGAGAGAGAGGGCCACTTGCAAAAGCCACTCAGATATTCTCAAAATCCTTCCTAGTCACCACAGAAGAACCACAGCCTCCTCTCTGGCTGTTTCTTCTGCCTAGTTTGAATGTTTCCCAATCATATCAAATAGTCACTGGGTAGGGTGGATTCCAGAAGCTGCTGTCTGTGTCAGAAAGCCTGCCCATCTTAATTCACAACTCTTTTCCTTGTAAGAACTCCATTCTGTCCCTGGAGCTTCAGAGAGTGGACTGGCTGAGAGCGTTTTGGATGTTGGAATGTGTGATTGTTTCCTGTACCCTTCTTTAAACCGTCTCAGAAAAGAGAGCCCAGCCACGCGGCACACGTCTCTGGTAAGACGGCAATCTACAATACAAGAAGACTGCCAGATAACTCACCTGGCCCAGATCCAAAATCAACTTCTCTACCCTTAGTGAAGAAAGTTTGAGTAGAGATAAAAAGAGGGGAAGTAAGATGAAGGGAAAGGCAGGCAGACAGAAGCCTTACCCCCTCAGCCCCTCCTCCACACGTCCTACTAATGGCTCCTACTGACAGTAACAGAGCGCCCATTGTGAAGTCCATCCCTGGCAGTCCGTGTGCCTGGCTGCCCCACCACTATAGCCCATTGTCTCCTGTGGCTGTGCTCAGAAGTATGGATGGGGTGACAGTGTGGCCCAGGAGCAGAGGGCAGCATTCCTCAACCTGTCACCAGGAAAAGGTCCATACTCAAAGGTTATAAATTTAACAAGATTTCTGGAATTAGCTACAAACTAGTGGAATTCTGGGAATCAATTCCACTGGCTGGCTGCCTATTGGTTTTAAAGAAATGTCCTGCCAGGGAAGGCTGAGAAACAAGGATCTATGATTACCCAGTTCCAGAGGCAATTTCCCAACCCCTTGGATAACTCTGTCCGCACAAAGGGAAGGTTTAGCACCTATCAGCAAGAGCCAGCTCTGAAGCAAACGGAAGGAGGACTGTCCCATCCTGCGGACCCAAGTCAGGAAGCCTGACTCATCCCGTGCCCCGTGCCGCTGCTAGGACAGTGAAGGATTCACCTACCCGGGCGGCGGCCACTGTCCAAGGCACTCGTGTTTGCCATTTGACGTCATACACTAAAGTTTGAGAGTGATTATGTTTTCCATGTATCGTGATTGCACATCTGGATCTGATCAAGAAGAATGCACAGCCCCTGGATTCCCAGCCTTGGAGCTAGATGCAGCAGCCAACCTTTGAACTATGTTCTTTTCCTACATTCCTTTTGGGGGTTTTATTTATTTATTTATTTATTTATTTATCTATTTATTTATTTATTTATTTATTTATTTTTCATATATGTAGGATAGTTCTAGTTTGTTAATAAATTATTTTTCTCAATATAATTACACATCATTTAATAGTGGAGACAATGCTGAGAAATGTGCCAATGGGTGAAAATGTCATTGGGAAATATCACAGAATGTTTATTCTCCAGCAAAATAACATGAATGGCTATGTCTCTAGCTGACATAAACTTTTTCCCCCTTTTCGGTAGGGTCTTGTTATGGATCTCAGGCTAACCTCAAACTCCTCCTCCTCCTCCATTTTTTCCATAACTGCTGGGATACAGGCACATATGGTCCACGCCAAGCTTTAGGAGATGCAGTCTTATGTGCCTTCCCCTCTATTTGTGGTCCGCCACTTGCCTGAATTGTCATTACTGGTATGTGACTACTGAGTATATGTATGTGTGCATACATGGTGTACAGCCAAATAGCAGGCCTCAGGCTTCTTTCCAATGCCCTTAACTTGATAAGAATCTCCCCCTTCTCAGTTCCACTCTGGTGGAATAACTGCTCACACTGCTCTGTCCCCAACAAGTCAAAAACACAAAGCCCATCACAGACTGATCCCTATCTCAAATCCACGGTGACTCAGCCAATGGAAAGTCACTTAAGCTAGGAGGAAGGACTCCTCTAAACTGTAAAACTCTGTCCTCGCTGAAGCTGCTGATTTAGAGTGTCCTGGGGGCTCATATCTGCTATCACACGGCTACAGAGAGAAACAGAGGCCAACTGGCATAGCAGGGCGAGAGGCTGATGGCAAAGATGCCCCACACACGGTACTGCATCCAAGTTGAGATGTCTTGAGGACTGGTGACAGCTTTCTGTATAATTCCACGAGCTCCCACCTCTTTAGTTATGGCTCTGCGCTTAAATACGTCCTACCCTAAGACATGAGACTGTCAGCACTTTTCTGAAGATGCCTTAACTTGTACATCTGTTGTTATCTAGGACCATTTAAAACAAGTCCTCCATATAAAACTGGTGCCGCAGCTTGAACATGGGAGAAGGACAGCATGCATAGAAAGAACACGGTTTTACCTTTCACCTCAGCCCAGACGGCACAGGAATATCTTCTCACCTGGAAGGGAAACAGAAATCCATCTAAGTAGGAGGCACAGGGCGTCATTTTAAACAATATAACACAGATGCTAAATCCCTCCTTTTCACACTCTAATCTGAACTAGAAAAACCCTTCAAGTCCCATCTAGCTTTTCAAGTGTCTGCATTTGTTTTGTGTTGCTGGGTAATAAACCCAAGGCTTCACACGTGCTTTACCACCTCTTACACCTTGTAATTCAGCCATCTATCACCAGTGTTCAAGGGGCCAGCACAGGTAACAGGTGGAGGAGTCTGTAGGTTTCCAAGAGCTCAGAAAACTCCCACCCTGAGTAGACAACAGAACGTCGGGAACATCATTCCTGCTGCCAGATCTGAGCAGCTGGCATGGACTGTTTGAGGGCTGTGCTGAGAATTCTGAGACCACACACACCTAGGTTCACCAAGAAGCAGTGGTGGGTGTTATAGGCAAGCAATGAGAAGCTCTGGTATGTAATAATATTTCATCTATCTAGATGGGGCTTAGCAACTCCATTCACCCCAAATGTGTCCAAAAATCAGGAAGAAAGCAACAGGAGGAAGCAAGAAATCTACAAACTCACTAGAATGGAGCACCTCATCTTCTGGCCATTGTTAGCACACACATACCTGTCAATCAGGACGTCTGGGACTCTTGTACATGACTAAAGATTTGGTACAGTCTCCCCTAGGGGAAGAAGCTAGAGAATGACCTCTCCAACCTTACTATGAGATTCTGTTTCACGTGACACACTTGGACATTCTTGTTTTTACGTTGCATTGTCTTGTTTTGTTTGTTTGTTTTTCAAGACAAGGTTTTTCTGTCTGGAACTCGCTTTGTAGACCAGGCTGGCCTCAAACTTACAAAGATCTGCCTGCCTCTGCCTCCCAAGTGCTGGGATTAAAGGTATGCACCACCATGCCTGGGGCTGGTTTTCATGTTCTTAAAAAGGGGGTTTATTGTTTTTGGTTTTTGCTTTTTAAATATATTTAAACTGAAAATTTCTGGGCAAGTTTTAAGTAGCCACAGGTTTTGAATATAATTACACTCTGTCTTGAGGCTAAGTTTTGAAATTAGAAATGGAGAAATATGCTTGTCAAGACAACAAGAAGCAAAGGGCTCTCCGATAGTAAGGTGGTTACTAAGGAACTGAAAACATGACAGCAGAGAAACTGACGGGCCAAGTGAGCAGGAAGGTCCCTGAAGTGCCTGGATCAGAGGCGTAGTTTATAAAACTCACCCTGGCAGTAGCTAGGGCAAGGAGATGGGTAAAATAAGAGACAAGAATCTAAACAAGTAGTGGGCAGAGAAAAGATGGCGAACTATGGACAATGCTGGCCTAAAAAAAAGAAAAGAATGATTTTAAAATGGCATTAAGGTGATAGAACTGACCCAATTTGATGACAGAACAGAGAAGCTGAGAGAGAGGGAGGAGTCGAGAATTATTCTTCGCGTCCTCCTTTAGCTACAGGGCATAATGGGGCATGGATTAGGACAAGTGTATGTAAGAAAAAAGAAAATGGAGATGTTGGAAGACTTATACTTTCAAAGTATGCCATGAATACAGTGTAGTACTGGCACAAAGACAGACATGTAAGTCAATGAAGCAGACTATAGCATCCAGCAATGAATCCTTGCAGATCTTAAATGGTCTTTTAATTTAAAAAAAAAAAAATCTGGTACCAGATACTGGGGTGAAAGCTGAAAGGTCAGAGAAGCAGAGCAAGCCACAGCCACCACCTATTACCTCACCAACTCCACGAATCCTCTGACTGAAATCCTGAGTCTTCACCCAAATGGGTCTCAGCTGAACTGCCTTAGTTCCTGTTTCCTCATGACTTATACACCTTTCTCTGCCCAGACATCACTTCCTGGGATTAAAGGCATGTGTGCTTCCCAGTACTGGGATTAAAGGTGTGTGCCACCACTGCCTGGCTCTATTTCCAGTGTGGCCTTAAACTCACAGAGATTCAGACAGATCTCTGCCCCCAAGTGATAGGATTAAGGGTGTGTGCCACCACTGTCTGGCCTCTATGTCTAATCTAGTGGCTGGCTCTGTCCTCTGATCCTCTGGCAAGCTTTATTGGGGCATAAAATATATTATCACATTTCCCCTTTTTTGTCTAAATAAAAGAAGGTTATAACTAATATAAGTAAAACTATATACAATAAGTATATACAATATATACAATCAAGATTTGCATTAACAATGTCCAGTCCATAAACATTCAACAAATTCAGAGAAAATACTCCATTATTGATCCTATTTTGGTGAGTCCAAAGTGTTGTACCTAATTCACTTTTTATCCTAACTTGTATTACCAACCAAAAACTATCTTTTGATGTCTTTCAAACTTATACATTTTACACATCTGAATTTGTTAACAAAGAAAACTATAACTATCTAATCTTCAACTCCCTCAGAGACCTGAGAAGGAAATATTAACTGAGTAAGCAGGAAGTACAAACAAATGACTTCCAAAAAATCGTGAGAAATAGCCGGGCGGTGGTGGCGCACGCCTTTAATCCCAGCACTCGGGAGGCAGAGCCAGGCGGATCTCTGTGAGTTCGAGGCCAGCCTGGTCTCCAAAGCGAGTTCCAGGAAAGGCGCAAAGCTACACAGAGAAACCCTGTCTCGAAAAACCAAAAAAAAAAAAAAAAAAAAAAAATCGTGAGAAATAAAAGAAATAGCTGGCTGCCTGGATAGTCACCCAAGATTTCACTGCAACGTTGGGGCATCCATTTTTGGCCTACAGCCCTAGCATATCTGACTGACTCAGCTGTAAAGCAGGATTTTCTAAAAAAGAATCTATGTAATTAAAACATTTTAAATGCCATATTCTATAGATCTCTGAAGTGTTTGAATATGACCTCTTTATCTAAGATATATCTTTGTTTGACCTTGAATACTACCTAACATGACTACAAATTCGAGTGTTAATGAGTGACTACTAACTTGCATTTCTTTATATTCTAATTAGTTGGTAATAATAACTTTCAAGGATTAGCAATTTGCATTACATTGTTAAATGAGCTGTATAGGCACAATACCTTGAACA
Organism: Peromyscus californicus insignis; assembly: GCF_007827085.1. Taxonomy (NCBI): domain Eukaryota; kingdom Metazoa; phylum Chordata; class Mammalia; order Rodentia; family Cricetidae; genus Peromyscus; species Peromyscus californicus. The sequence continues at coordinate 88,400,864 of NW_026294573.1, read as the reverse complement.
AGAGTAGAAATAAATATACAATATTTTCTCACAAAATCAATCTCAAATTTGTATCAATATATATAATTTGTATACAATATACAAGAATTCAATCCATTGTAAAATATTTATAACTAGTAATTGCTTTCTATAAGTAGATTCAATAATCTACCTTTTTATTTTATCATATCCATATTCTCCCTTTTTTCTTTTCAGAGTAGAATCAATAATCTACCCTTTATCCATCACTTCTCAATTTTTTTTCTTTTTTTTTTTTGGTTTTTCGAGACAGGGTTTCTCTGTGTAGCTTTGTGCCTTTCCTGGAACTCACTCTGTAGCCCAGGTGGGTCTCAAACTCACAGAGATCCACCTGCCTCTGCCTCCCAAGTGCTGGGATTAAAGGCATGCACCACCACCGCCCAGCCACTTTTCTATTTTTTTCAGAGTAGATTCAATAATCTACCTTTTATCTTATATCTATATTCTCTTTTTTCTTTTTCTTTTTTTTCTTTCAAACAAGAATCCTAAATCTAATCTCCTTTGTTTAGACTTTTTTCCTGACCATTAACAATAACAACTTGTAACCAACTATCCTAAACAATGACAATTATCCATAACCCATTGAAAGACCAAAAACCACCCACCCCACCTCTTGGGAATGTGTGTGTCGTGTTCTTAAAATTACTTCCTGCTGTCTGGGGTCAAAGGCATCTTTAGGGAATCCTGAAAAGAAAATTTTTGAGTTAATTGTCAAGCCCTGGGAGAGTTAGCTGTATCATTTGTTGTCTGGTCTTTGCATAATGGGAAAGTGCAGGGCTAGTCTCAAGTCCTTGCTCGAGTAGTCTGTGAAACTGGATCACCTCAGCTAGCCATCTCAAAATTGTCTTGAGCAGTTTGTAGTCCAAAGCCAATCTCTGGGTGGTGTTTGTCAGCTTAGTGGTATTATCCTGATAGAATCTTCATTGTGGGGTTCCATCATCTTTTTGGAGACTTCGAAATTGCATTGGGTCAGATTATTCCTTTCCTTGGTAATTTTTTCCAGGTAGTTCTCTCTTCTTCTTTAGATGTTTATCTGTTCAAACGTCTTTAAATTCTTCAAGATGGTTGTTTTTATTTTCCTGAAAAGACAAAAACAAATCCCTTCCCCAACTCTAACTTTGGGGAGTTTCCAAATCTAATCTTTGTCAATTTTGATTTATGGTTTCTCCTTAAATTTTTGTTTTATTTTCTAAAGCTGTTCTATCATCCAGAGCAGTATGTTTTTTTACAATAGGCATTAGGGTCTTTAATTGCTCTGGGAAGGGGTTTCTTCCATGATGGCAGGAAAGGACTGAATGGAATTTGTCATGGGGGCCTGCAAGAGGCCCCTCAGGGCATTTCCCGACAACAAAGGCAAGGAATTACCTTGCCTGTCCCTTTTTGATCTACATTCATTAGTCCAATGTCTGTCTTTGCCATACCTTCTGCATAATTCAGAAGGGAGAGGCATTCTGTTGGGATTATTTCTTGAAAAAAAACGTTGTTTCTAGGAATGCCCTGTTTACAGTTCTTTTTAGGTGACCTTGTTGACCACATTTGAAACATCTGACATTACTATTTTTCTTCAAACCTCTGGAAATCACCTCTCCTATCCAAGCATCATCATGGTCATGAGATTCAATATTAATTGTATCTCTGATCCATTCCTCCAAGGGTGCTGATCTTGTCTTTAACAGCCTAATTACCCTTTTGCATTGCACATTAGCATTTTCAAAAGCCAGAGATTCAATTATTATATGTCTAGCTTCTGAATTTAGTATCATTCTATTTACTGCTGAAGACAGCCTTTCTAATAAATCAGTGAAGGTTTCTTTTGGGCCCTGTATAACTTTTGTAAATGACTCAATTTTCTTTCCTACTTCTTCAATTCTGTCCCAAGCATTAAAGACTGCCATGTGGCATAAAGCCAGGGAGCGGTCATCATACAGAGATTGCCTTTCTACTTTAGCATAATCTCCCTCTCTAAAAAGTTAATTTTGTGAGATTTCCATACCTCTAGCCCTACTTCATTGTTCAATGGTCTTAGCCTCATCTTTCTGCCAGATCCTCCATTGTAATTGTGGACCAGCTTCTAGGACAGTTGTAACCAAATCTCTCCAGTCTTGAGGGATAATTCTATCACAAGTTGACCACAAGTTTAACATCTGCTTCACAAATGGGGAATTCATACCACACGACACATAGCTTCTTTGAATCTCCTCAAATCTAGCATTTGCACAGAAGTCCAGTAAACACTTAACATAGCCTTGAGCATTTGGCAGTTCCTGTAAGGTTACTGGATAGATTAAGGTTGGCTGTTTGAAAGCCTTAGGCTGTTTCTCTGTAACCATAATGCAATACTGAGATTGGTTCACCTTTAAATTCTTCTGTCTGGGTCTGAATATCTCTATGATATGTTTTAACAAGTTTTTCTAAAACTTTTATCTTGGCACTCATATTAACCAACTTTTCTAATGATAAAACAAAAATGATCAAACAAATAATATTTATAATTGACATTACATCTATCCCATCAACTTAATTATCCTCTCATGTAGATGTAACCAACCGTCTTATCAAATAAGAAACACAGAGCCGATTCAGAGAAGAAAGCCAAGAGGTCAGAGCTGAGAGCCTTACCCTTCCTGATTCAGCGATCCTCTTCAGTCAAGAGAGCTCTCCGAAAGGAACCTAATTCCTGTGTGTATGTCTTTATATAGTCTAGCTGTTCTGCCTTCTCATTGGTTGTAAACCCAAACACGTGACTGCCTTGTCACTGCCTGTATGTAGCGCCCTCCAGGTCCTTAAAGGCGTGTGCCACCGCCGACACGCACTTGCTATGACTCTAATAGCTCTAATAGCTCTAATAGCTCTGACCCCCAGGCAACTTTATTAACATACAATTAAAATCACATTTCAGTACAAGTAAAATACCACCACACTCTCATTTAATAGACTGATGTTCCATTTTCAGAACATCAATTGTATTATCAAACAGAGACCAAACACTCTCCATTGTAAAAACATTCCTCATTTTTTAATGTGGGAAAAAAAAAAACTTTCTTTTAACTAATTCCTCCCTTTAAGAAATCTTAATTGACTCACCAAATCTGTTGATAATGAAGATTCAGATGATGGTGTGGTAGCAGCCCGAGGAGGGGGCCCAAGGAAAGCCAGAACCCACCAGTAGAGGAAAGAAGCCAAAAAGCCAGCTGTCTGCACCAGGGAACATGCAAAAGCAGCTGATTCTGGGGTGTTTGGAGCTTGAGCCTGGGGGGTTTGCTGCAGAGAGGCTGCAACAGAAACTTAGCCAGTGGGATAGGGACTCCAGCCTAGGCAGGGTAGAGATTCTGGCTGCGTGTAGCTCCTGCCTGAGCCACAGGCAAGTGGCTTTTTCATGAATTTATGCCCCACAAGTTGGATGCCAGATGTTGTTTGAATCTTAGATGGTCTTTTAATAAAATACCCGGAGCCTGATATCAGGGTGAAAGCTGAAAGATCAGAGAAGCAGAACAGCCAGCCACTAGTTCTTACCTCTACAAAATCTTCAGCCTAGAAAGAGTGAGTTCCTGTAATCCTCAGCCTAAAGAGAGTGAGTTCCTATTTCCTCACACCTTATATACCTTTCTCTGCCCAGACATCACTTCCTGGGATTAAAGGCGTGTGTGTGTGTGTGTGTGTGTGTGTGTGTGTGTGTGTGTGTGTGTGTGCTTCCCAGTACTGGGATTAAAGGTGTGTGCCATGACTGCCTCGCTCTGTTTCCAGTGTGGCCTTAAACTCACAGAGATCCAGACTGATCTCTGCCTCCTGAGTGATAGGATTAAGGGTGTGTGCCACCACTGTCTGGCCTCTGTGTCTAATCCAGTGGCTGGCTCTGTCCTCTGATCTTCTGGCAAGCTTTACTGGGGTACACAATATATCACCACACTTGCTTATATGTCGGATGTTTTTGAAAGAAGCACTTACAATGGCTGGTTTGGTCAACTCAATGCAATCTAGAATCACCTAGAAAGAGTCTCAGTAAGGGACCATCTAGATCAGGCTGGTCTATAAGTATGCTTGTATGCAGGTATGGGAGATTATGTTTATCATTTTAACCAACAGGGAAGACCCAACCTACCATGGGTGGCACCATTCCCCATATTTGGGTCCTGGACTACATAATAGTGAATAAAGAGTGCTGAGCAATCATTCTCTCTCTGCTCCTGACTGACTAGTTGCTTCAGGTTCCTGCCTCGACTTTCCCAAATGATGTACTGTAACCTGGAATTGTGAGCTGAATAAACTCCTCCCTCAAAGTTGCTGTTTGTCAGGGTATTTTATCATCACAGCAACTGGGCTAGAAACTAGAACAAATACCAAGAATTCAGTGGGGACAGTCTTTTAACAAGTAGTGTTCACATTTAGAAAAAAAAAAAACCAACAAAACCCCAAAAAACTAGGCTAGACTTTTACCTAATGTCAAATGTAAAAATTAACTCAAAATGGATCAAATGCCCAAAAGTAAGACTTGAAACTACAAAACTCCTAGAAGCCAACACAAGTAAGAATGTCATGTCGATGGCTTCTTGTGACTCCAACACAGACAGCAAAAGAAAAACAGACAAATTGAACTTCAACAAAATTTAAAACTTCTGTGCATTGAAGAACATTAACAGTAAAAAAAATGGAAGAAAATATTCTCAATTTCATCTCATAAGAGATTAATATCCAAATTATAAGAGCACTCTAAACACCAAAAAAAAATCGAACAACTCAATTTAAAAATTAGTAAAATACAACAGACAGTGGTGGTGCACGCCTTTAACCCCAGCACTCGGGAGGCAGAGGCAGGCGGATCTCTGTGAGTTCGAGGCCAGCCTGGTCTACAGAGTGAGTTTCAGGACAGCTAGGGCTATACAGAGAAACCCTGTGGGGGGTGGGGGGAAGGAAAGAAAGAAAAGGAGAGAAAAAAAAGGAAAGTACTTGAATAGACACTTGTCCTAAAGGAGTGACAGCCACCAAGCACTTAAAAGATGCTGAACATCCTTAATCTTTAAGGAAATGCAAAACAAGACCTAAGCAAGGCACTACCTCACACCCATTAGGGTGCCTGTTACATTGATATTTCCAGGTAACAGAACTCTGGGCTTAGGCTTCCCATTCTTTTTTTTTTTTTTTTTTTTTTTTTTTTTTTGGTTTTTCGAGACAGGGTTTCTTTGTGTAGCTTTGTGCCTTTTCCTGGAACTCACTTGGTAGCCCAGGCTGGCCTCGAACTCACAGAGATCCGCCTGGCTCTGCCTCCCGAGTGCTGGGATTAAAGGCGTGCGCCACCACCGCCCGGCAGGCTTCCCATTCTTAATCCCCACATTATTGTCACCAAGCAGTCCTTGGCCTCTCTGCTGCCCGTACACAGTCTCAAGAAGCCAGCCTCGGTTGTCTGTCAGCACGCTGTGGCTCGTCAGACTCCTGTCCTTGACAGAATGTAATAGATGCCTGTTTTAAATATGAAGAGCCTTACAAATGAGATGGCTGCGTACTTTTGCTTCAAATGTATCAGTCGAGAGATGTTTTGTTAGTATTTCCGTAATTTTCCTGGTTTCCAACCCACATGATTTTACACCCAGTTTAGAATTCTCCCAGCTCATTGCATTTGCTAATTACTGAAAGAAACACAGCTGGTAGAGATGGAGCTTTCTGAAGAGAGGGCTGGGGAGAATGGGGCCTATGAAAACTAAGACAGGGCGGTCTTATTTCTGTGTCCGCCGCTCTCTCCTGCTTCTCTGGAAAACGAGGGAAGGCAGCAACCTGGACGGGCATAAAGGATGCAGCGGATCTAAACATTCCTTCCAGCTCGGACTTCAGCAGTGCTGTTGAATTCTGGTGCTCAGGAAGCTGGAGCCACAAAGTAGATCAGTCTCCAAGCAGACGCAGTAAGACTCCAGAAGGGTGGGCTGTCGTCTCGGCAGGTCCCACCCACCCACCCTTTAGAAAGACAGCACCATGAGGGAAGAGTCCCAACGTGTTTCTGCACTTATTCCGCGTGGCATCTGCCGCAGATATGGGGGCTGGGGGAGGGGCCACAGTCAAACAATTTAAATCTCATGTGAAAGAGAGAGAGGTCACAGCACCATTTTAAAAACTATACCTTATTCCATTCACTTGTGATCCGCAATAGAATGCAGTAATCACGTCCTGGTTTCAAAGGTGCGTTGTAATATTCCCCATAGTACAGCCTGTCTCCAATAGGTATCTCCAATGTGTCACCGGGAACATCACTGGCCAGTACTTCTGCAGCTACATATCCATCAGCATGAGAGGTGTTGCCAAAGAATGAAGTCATGCCTTCAGAACCACAAAAGAACGTGCTCTCCAAGGACAGGGGAAGGACCAACAGCTGATATGAACTTAGGAAAGGAGAAAAAAAACAGAGAAATTGGCAGGATCCCGGTTAAGAAGGGAGATTTTAGTCATCATCAGGCCCTTAACCAGATGTGCATTTTATAAAGTTCACTATGCACTCCTGTTTGGAGGACTGTGTGTTTGGGTTTATTGAACTCGTACTATGCAATAAGCACCTTTGAGGCACTAGAGACACAAGAGTGGACAAGAAAAACTTCTGGCTCACATGGGATTTAGTGTCTGCAATTCCAACAGTCATGGACCTCCAAGTTTACCCACAGCCAGATGAGAACAGAAGTCCCAGCTTCCCCAGCTGGGAGAAGCTGGTGCGTGCATCACCCACTGCCTTGTGTCTGTCATACGGCAGTGTTTCATGTGGGCAGTGGGAAGGGTTTAGAAATCACATGAAGGTCAAGCACCTACAACAGTGAATGTGCTAAGTCTGAAAAACGGCTCCAGACAGTCATGTGGTGACTTAAAACAGAACTCATATGATTTACATTCCCCGCAGTTCAGAGGCTGACGCCAAAGTTCACGCCAACCCAATGAGCAGTCAGGAGTGACAAGTCACCACGAATTAATCTGGGCTGACAGGATCCTGGGAAAGTGAAAAGACATATGGATCTGGTGGAAACATCCCCTAAAGGAGGGGACAGAAACACTAGCAATCAGGTGTCATTTTGTCATGCATTTTAGTAATATTTATCCACCGAAGGGAAAAACCAGCCAGAAGGAAGTGTAAGGGTGAAATCGAATCATGTCCCCCTTTCCATTCCTACCAGCTCGGCCTTTGTTTCCCACCTCTGGCATCATAAACGTACGAACATCTGTCTCTACTGAACTTGATAATGTGGGTTTGCAGGACTGTCTCTTACATCTGCAGGCCCTTCCCCATTTCCTTAGCTATGATGAACTCCCCATAATTGCTGGTTGAGTTGAATTTTCAATAAAGGAAAAAAATATGCCTGGATCAGCATCAAATATGATTAGGGTGATTTCCAAAACTCATTAGGCCACGTAATTCTATTTCACCACCAATTTTGTACTTCCTGCTCCACATTTCTAATGCCCCATTTCCTGCTCCCGAAAAGCACATGAATCACTAGGTTAGGAGGGGGAGCCCTCCCCGTAGTCACTTTGGAAAGTCTCCAGCCACCTGCTATGTACCCAACTATGTTAGGTGTCCCTAGGACCCTGACTTCCACAAAGTCTGGCTCACTTTCAGAAAAGGACTCTGAACAAAAGAGATTAAGCAAAACCTGCAGGGTAACAGATAGTTACCAGCAGCAACAATAAACATTGACTGAGTTCCCACTGCCTGTGGGGAACACCTGGGACAGCTTTTCTGGGGACTTGAAGGTATGGTGGCCATGAGCAAGAAGCCCCATGCTGTCCAGAAGTACATTCTCAATCTGTCTCATCCTGATAGGTGAGTGACTGTGGGAAGTTCAAGGCTCCCCTGCATCCAGTCCATTCTGTACATGGCCCATCACAGGGCAGGAAGCAGCCTCCTATTTGGCCTAGTAATTATAGGAATGCCCAGGTTTCATCCCAAACCTACTGGATCAAAGTCTCCTGGACTAGAGTTGGGAATGTTTGCTACTGATAAAGCATGCTAGCTGATTCTTGTTAGCTAGTAAAGATAAGAGACATTAGCCTCCAGGGAGCCCAGGGACAGGTCTGACCACCCGCCCAAGCTCTGTGTGCTCCATGCCAGGGTTCACACAAAAGACCCAAAGCAGACTCTGGCCTGGTAAAGCTGCTACGTGCAGCTCTGGCCAGGCAGCCAGGCTGCGGGAATGGCATGCTCACCTTCTGGTAAACAGCCCCGGTGACGGTGAGGACGACGAAGTTGTTGCAGTGGTCTGGAACCTGACCACCTGACCAGTTTGCAAGGACTTCTCCCCACCGCCCTCTCTGGATGACTCACAGGTCTCCACTTCCTGTTTTGAAGGCACAGGCTGAACACCGCCACAAGGGTCGGCTGTCACTTGGCTTTTCTTTTTGCCTGACGCAATTATTTGGCTTAAGTATCACATCTGCTCTTGTAAATTCATTCAGGCAAGGATGCCATGACTTCTGTTCTCCTTACAGCAACAGAATTACAATACTTTCCAGTAACTTACCAGGAATCATGAAACAGAGCTGTATGGGCAATGTCTGTCCCTGAAAAGACTTGCCCTGCCTGAAAGCAGGGTAACCCCATCTCCAGACTTGCCTTTTCATATTTTTAGAATATCCCATATTTATTTTTACCTTGGTTGCACTGAAAGGGTCACTAAACTGAAAGGCTAGGAGTGACAAAAGGCCGAGCAGGTCAGGCCCCGCACACCGTAACGCCGTGACCTGGGACTGTTGCTCCCCATCTGCAGGCCAATCTTAATCTTCCTCTCTGAGAAGGGGGTTAATTCAACTTCCCTATTCCTTCTGTGACCTTTGTAAATAAAATGCAAAAACTTAGCAAACCGTGGTCCTCCAACAGAGGTAAATTGATTCTGTCTTAATGCCATCTGGGATCCCAGCAGGTCACTAACTACACAGTGTCTTGCCTGTAACTCAGTTGTGAACAGATTAAAAAGCATTCTCTAAATGACCTTTTCAGAAACCACTACACACACGCTCAAGATCAGCCTGACATGAAAAGGGACATCCTGTCTCTGGGAAGTGAAACAGTCCTGTGTCCCCCACTGTTAAAGTGATGCAAGAGGCACTGCCCGATGCTGTCAACCGAGGTCTGTGACCACACCAACACTTAATTTCCTGACTTATGCTGCCCAGATGCCTGTCTCTGGTCCCTCACAAGTTTCACTCTTGATTCGGAAGGATGTTACTGGGATGAAAAGCCCCGCGTGCATTCAAGGAAACAAAGTAAGAGTCCCTGTTGCAACTGCCCAACGCAACCACCCAAATTCAGCCACCCCCAGGGAGTCTTCTCACTCACATAGTGGGACCACTGGGCAACTGTGGGGAAAAGACAGGTACTCACCTGATAGGTCCGTTTATCTCCTCGGCTTTCCTCAGCCTGAAGTGTGGTAGAGGCCTTCCTTGCACAGTGAAAAATTCTACCTCTGGAAGTGGGGGCTCTGAAAACATTAAGGAGGAGGAAAGACCGGGGAACAGGAGGTTAGATCAAGGAAAAAGCACAAAGAAAGTGGTCCTCCAGAATGCCATTCAAGTTGTTAACCCAGAAAGTGAAATATCCATACACAAAAAAGACAAATATTGTAGAGTCCACTTTTGTGAAGCATCTAGATTAGTCAAATTCACAGAGCGGGTGGCCAAGGACTGATGGGTGTGACAGGGTGCTAAGCTTGCTTAGTGCTCAGAGGTCTTATGTGGAGTGATAAAAATTTTTGGAAACAGGTAAAAGTGGTAGCAGTTGTGCAACATGGTGAATGACCTAAAGCTAGTAAAGTATATATTTAAAAGTGGTTAATATTGTTACATTTTAGGTTGTATACATTTTTTTTTCACAATAAAAAGAAGTGATAAGCATGCTCCCACACCCACAGGGGATGGGTCCTGGGGTTCTGATGTCTGCTAGACAAATCCTTATTTGGTAGGTGCTATGGTTCTGAGATGGTTTGAAGGCGGCTCCCAAAACTTCAGGCATTGCAAGCTTTGTTTCTAGAGCAATGACGTGTAAGAGGTGGCGAACCTTTTAGATGTAGAACCTGGTAGAGGCTGAACTGGTCACTGAGGGTGATGCTCCTGGGAGAGACTGGCGCTGGTTCAAGGAGTGAGTTAGTTCCCAAGAAAGTAGGTTGTCATAAAAGGAACAAGACAGGACCCACCATGCCTGTGCTCACTGCTAAGGCACATAGACACTTCCTGACATAATCCATTATAAAGCAATCCATGGAGCCCTCACCTGGGGCCAAACTCATGGAGCAGCCCCACCTTGAACTTTTAGCATCCTAAAGTGCAAGCTGAAGAAACCTGTCCCTTTTCCAGCTTTGCACACTTTATTATAGCAACAGAAAGAGGACTAACATAGTACAAAAGACCAGTGCATCAGATTTCTATGTCCTTTTTTAATCATGGTGTTTTGTGTGTCACACACTCCTGCCTCCCAGCTCTTGACCACCAGATTCCCTGGGGGTTTTTCATTGACTGAGAAAAACACACTGACTGGCTGACCCTGGTGTTCTACCACATCACTGGTAGTTACATCTAGGAGGTCAGTGCGCCAGCTGCCAGTTTACCCGTGGGCAAGGTAAAAAGAACAATTTGGACATTGGTATCGCACACTAGATGTGTCCTGCCGATGTTTTACTTTAATCGTGCTCCCCAGTAAAGCTACCAAGAGGGCGACATGTATGGACACGGCCATCCCTCTCTTGCTGTTCCTGCTTGATCTCCGCATTGGGAACATCCATCCTCTCCGAAGGATTATGAGAAGCACCCACCTGTCCTTCAAGCCATGTGATTCACGAGATGGACTATACTTGGCTGTTTTCCGCCCTGGTCACACCTTTCTCTCCTTCCCTTTTGCCTTTTCTTTTCAGGGTGTCATCTGGACACAGGACAGGTGTTTTCACTGCATATCCAACCTCCACGCACTGGTCAAGACAGGTCTGAGGCCAGGCCTACAACTGTCACATACACTCAACTTCTCCACAAGTGGAGTTCCAAGTTTATGGTGGCAGGGTCTCGGGAAGCTTTCTTTTGTCTCAGCTCAAGTTGGTTTCACCAGCCACAGAACCAACAACCACAAACTATCTCACCTTTGTTTTGTTTTGTTTGGGGGGGGGGTGAGACAGGGTTTCTCTGTATGGCCCTGTTTGTCCTGGAACTCACTCTGCAGACCAGGCTGGCCTCAAACTTGGAGATCCACCTGCCTCTACCTCCTGAGTGCTGAGATTAAAGGTGTGCACCACTGCCTGGACTCTATCTCACTCATGTATATTTTGAAGTTTTCCTAAACTTAGAGGTGGTACCAGTGTGATTAAAACTCTTGACATCTCTTCTTTTGACCATCTACAGATGAGGAAACAGAGTGTAAGTTCTTTGCCCATGAATACTCACCCTATAGCAGAGGCAGGATAGGAACACATTCTCTGCTACTCACCTTTCTCATTTACCCCCTCTCGGGTCTCTTAAGTGCCTGGCTCCACCAAATCTTCCACTCAGTGAATTAATAACACCCATTTTTAATACACTGAACGAAGAAAGGCTTTACAACATGTCAACTCCAGGGCAAGAATCCGTTTTCACAATCATACTGCAGTACCAGAGTGTCACTCACACCAGAGAGCCAAGGCAGAGTGAAGGTGCAGAAATAATCACCAAGGTGATGGGCAAGACCAAGGCTTGCTTCCGTGACTTCTGTCTCTAGCTGCCCATCTATAAAGTGGGAATAAGAACAACACTCACTTTGATCCTTAATCGGCACCCTGGAAAATGCAGTGCCTGTAATATCTGGAGTGCCTTCAAAGGGCCAAGGCTGCTTCAGCTCCCTGACCTGATCAGTCAGTGACTTGAAGAATGTCAGCCTGGATGATGCCAGTGCTTCTCATTTAAAGGTGATTGTCAGCCAGGTAGACAAATAACTTGATGGGATTTGATGCAGAAAGAAAGATCTGTATCATTGATGTCATTGACTAATGACATCCACAAAATACCTCATTAACCTGTGGTATCAAGTTAGGGGTCTTTGGGGGAAAGGTTCTGGGTATCTCCCTCTTCATCCCTTCTAAAATCTGAAATACAAATTCTACTGCACTATTACACCAGTTTAAATGTGTTAAACCTCTTTCTTGTGTTATGTTTAAAAACAATGGATAAATTTAAGAAACCATTTTCTTAGTAGTAGCCCCTCCCCTTCCCATGCAGTTCTTATGGGGCTGTCACTCATGGTCCTCCAAACCCTGTCTGACCCAGGCCCTAGAGACTATGGATCACCACACCCAGGACTATCAAGAACAGTGATCCTTGTAACTTTGAGAGAAGACAGCACCCTGTTCTTACTCTTGGATCACAGCTTAAGTACCACATATGCCAGTAACGCCCATCTTTCCAGGTCTGTGTAAAAGACCTCAGACGAAAAGAAGGCGGAGCAGCTGAGCCATAGCATGGGGCCCTGATGGCCCATTTGGAGATGGACCTTACTGTGCTTCAAGAGAGATCCCTTCCTTGACTTCCATCTGCGATCCAGCACATTCCACAGGCTTAAGCTGTTTGGAGCTGGTTCCTGTCATTTACAACCCAAAGAGCCTTGACTAATTTTAGAATGCTTCCAGCCACCCTCACATTCTGCTGAAGGGCAGAACACACAGCTGCGTGCCCATCGGAGGGAACTCTGGCAGCAGGCCGGAAGTGGCTCTTCTGCGTTTGTGTGAGAACAACTGTGAATCTAGGCCCATCCCTGACCCCCTGGCTAACCAGCTGAGCTCTGGCAGTGGAGACAGGGGGAGAAGGTAGGCCTGGGTCCGATCCGAGGATCAGGAAATAAGGACAGCCAAAGGAGATCTGGATCAGAAGTACAGCGGAAGAGCAGAAGGGAGGGTGAACTGGAAAAGTGCAAAAGCCAGTCATCTCGGTAAGAAATGCTTCCAGTCTGAAGAGGGCCGGTATGAGAGACACCAGAGAGGCAGGACATCATGGAAGACAGAAAAGGGAGGAACATGGGCTGCGGCTGCGACAGCCGCTGAGTCACCCATGATGTCACCCACCAGAGCGTGGAGAAAGTTTTGAAGTAGCTCATGTCTCTAGTGCTGAGCCTGACCTATGTGTGGAGCTGTCGGGAAGGAAGCCAGGAATCCACACCAAACCTAGAGGTGCTTCTGAAGCCGCCGTGACACAGGTTACATCCTCACTGCCAAGAGCCCCGGGAAGGGGACTCAGTGGGAACAGGCCCTGCTTACAGGCAAGGCTTCACAAGACACCCTCGCTGAGGGTCTGTCTTCCTTTCGAGAGGAATCCAGAGAGAGAGGTCATGATACATCTGAGAAAGATGGCTGCAGAGGTGGTAAAGGAGAAGGAAGCCGCCACAGCCAGGGCAACAAGCCTCTTCATCTGAGACTCCGCCCTCAGGCCTGAGTGCCATCACCACGCTGATGGTGCTCTGTAGTAACAGTAAGATAACTGTCCCTTACCTCACAATGCCTGTGATTCAACCCAACGGGAGAAATTGATCATGTTTATCACTCAACCTTCCTCATGCTCTTCTCAGGTGCTCCTCTGTTCTCCTCCAAGATAAATAATCCTAGTTCAGTTCATCGCCTGACTACCCTTACAACCCAGCCAGTTTCTTTCCACCCTCCAGAGCAGCAGAACTAAGCTCACGCGCCTTGGAGAAGGCAGGTCTAGGGGAACAGCAGGAAGGCTATCTCAGGCATGTTCTGAGCACCTAGCGTAGGATGCAGCTTACAGTTTCACGGTGCCACTGCCATCTGGTAGCCAAACAGCACAGGATTTCCAGGTAGCTTTCTGACTTGCTTGCACAAGGCCTTCCCGACTTGATCTGTTCCACACGTTACAATTCTTAAGAAATGTAGAAGCTTGAACCTCAGCGTGCTGATTCTTGCCCCATTTTGAGGTGAAGTAACCCTGACTTCCTGCTCTGTTACCCAGTATTGTTCCTCAGTTCCAAAGTTGCTATCCTGGGCAAATCTGCTCTCCTTTCCATGGTCCTTCTTACTACATCAAACTCAGCAAAGCAAAACAAAACAGTCCTATCTGGGGTAGGAAACGCAGTCCTTCGCCCTGGGTGCATGGTACGGCAGCAGGACCAGAGGCAGAAGCTTTCCATACCATTCAGAAGCTCCAGTAACTTCGATCCTCTGCTGGAAGCAAACCACTAAAGGCTATCAGGGGTTATCATGTGAGAAAACCTTGAAGAATCCAGAGAAGAGTAAAGACAAAATTACAGACAGAAGCAGTACAGGGAGGAGAATGCGATCCAGGAAAACCACAATCCACCAAGCTGAGCCTATCACAGATACTGCTTCAAAAGGCAAGTGAGAGGTGCCTTAGGTATCGAGGAGAAGAAACTTCCCATGTCGATTCAGCTTCATGTCTTCAGTCAGAACAGTCTAAATGAGCCCAGATCACTGCCAAGTTAAGAAAATACTAGAGAACAAAAATTACCCTAAATTTCAGAGGTGGGGGACATCTGTTTTTTGGTACCATTGGAGGACGAAACTTTAAGACATCAGTAGAATTTGTTATATGAAATTTTCAAGTATCTGTTTGGCTAGAGAGATGCTCAGTGGATATAAAGCTTTCCCCATTGCTTAAGGGTCTGAGTATGGATCCCTGACGTCCATGTAAACGCCAAGTGTGGCAGTGTATCTATAACCTCAATGCTAGAGGTTGGGAAAAGTGGATGAGACAGGAGGATCCCACTCACTGGCTAGCCAGTCTAGTCAAAATGCTGAGCTCAAGGTTCTTCCTAAACATAAATAAATAAATAAACAAACAAACAAATAAATAAATGTGTGTGGAGTACAATAGAGAAAGATGCACATCAACTTCTTGTCTCCATCCTCACAGATATGTACACACACACACACACACACACACACACACACACACTCACACTCACATACACATTCACCCATACATATACTATACACATGTTAAAATGTCTAAATGTCAAAAATAATGAAAAGAGCCGGGCAGCGGTGGCGCATGCCTTCAATCCCAGCACTCAGGAGGCAGAACCAGGTGGATCTCTATGAGTTTGGGGCCAGCCTGGGCTACAGAGTGAGTTCCAGGAAAGGCACAAAGCTACACAGAGAAACCTTGTCTCAAAACACCAAAAAGAAAAGAAAAAGAAAAAAATGAAAAGAATAAATTATTTTGATGTAGGAAATGTATAGTATTTATCTAAAGATTAATACTGCTAAAATAAGCAAATCACTGAATCAATAAAAGGAAATGCTATAAATGCAAATGTATTGAGATTTTTTTCATCTAAAACTAATGACAATGAATTTTTTTTTTTTGTTTTTTTTTTGTTTTTTGTTTTTCGAGACAGGGTTTCTCTGTGTAGCTTTGCGCCTTTCCTGGAACTCGCTTTGGAGACCAGGCTGGCCTTGAACTCACAGAGATCCGGACAATGAATTTTTTTAAAAAGGAAATTTTACCTGTACCAAAAGTAAGCAAAGGTCCCAATTTTACGGTATAAGCACACGGGATTAAATCAAAACACAATTTTATTGCCTGAGAACTCGGTATAACGCTGCCTTCCTGATATTTCTAGAACAAAAGTGTAGGAGTAAAAATGAAGACACCTCTTTGCTAAACTTCACGCATGGCTCCATGCAACCAAGATGTGCTCAACAGCAGCTCACAGAAACAAAGAAATGGGAATGTCCACCGTAAGACATCAATACAAGGTCAGACAAGCCTTCCCCACCCACAGAGCTGTGAGGATCGGCCCCACTATATACCTCTCAGCATTTTGCATAGGTATTTGTACATAACCAGTTAATAAATATTGCCTGAATTCAAGTGTTGAGTTTCAGCATGGTCCTTCTACCATATCCATCACACCCACAGCAATTCTGGCTTTTAGGTTTCTGATCTAAGGAAACCTTCCCATGCACTTTTTTGTTTGTTTATTTGTCTTGTTTTTCTGAGACAGGGTTTTTCTGTGTAGCTCTAGCTGTCTTGGAACTTGTTTTATAGACCAGGCTGGCCTTGAACTCAGAGTTCCGCCTGCCTCTGCATCCCAAGTGCTGGGACTAAAGGCGTGCACCACCACTCCCAGCCTCATACACATTTTATATGGTTAAAATTTATGCAAGAAAGTGACCCAAGTAGCCCATTTCCGGGGGGAGGTCATCTGGTCTCAATGAAGACTAACGGGAACTGAATGGTTTTAGTGAGTGGAATGGAGAGTGGCCCATGTTCACTGAGCCATTTACTTTGGAGATCTGTGATAGAAAGTAGCTGGGATATTTCAGGGAATTGGAGAAGGGCATGAGCTGCAGAAGCATGGGAGATTTTGGCCTGACCCAAGACTGTGTCTCCAGGAATCAAACAGCTTATATTTATCAAAGACTTTGAAAGGAAAACAGATGAGTGAAAGCCAATCCTTATCCAGATCTCTAATGCAACTTTAGCTCCCCTGACACCAGGTGTCAGGATCACTGAGGTGTCCTGGAACCAGTTGGGAAGAATGGGGTCTTCACTGTGGACACAGGGTGCAAAACCCTTAAATAGTTGGTGGTTACCCAAAATGGAACAGAAGTCTGCAGGAGAAAAACTCAGGAGAACTGGTCCTGCGTGATGCCCCCCAGTGATGTCACTCAGTGATAAGAAAAGGGGTTCCAGAGGCAGGGGCGGAGGGAACGGGAAGTCCTGGCTGTCTTCCTCCACATCTGTGAGAGCATCTTCTCTTTTTCTTAGCACGAAGGCAAGTAGAGACAGGAGGAAATTTCCCACGCGAGTTCCCAGCATTGGCACTGAAGTCAAACATAGAAATGACTTCCGCCCTTCCATCCCTTTCCCTTTTCTCCTCCAGCTTTCTGCGTTCCAGAAGAAACAAACTGACTTCAAACAACAGCCATGTCACGTGGAACAACTGGACTTTATCATCACATCCACAAGTACACTTACTTTTGCCTCCACTCCCCCCCCCCACCCCCTCCGGGATCCACCACCCACCACTTCTCTGGTTTCCTGCCTTGTCTCTACGAAAAGAAAAACTCCTTGGGGTCTACATCAAGGATGAAAGCTTGTTTGTTCTCCTCCCTGCCCTAAAGAGAAGCATGAATAAGCCTGTTCTAAAGAATGAGCTGCCTCATGCAGCACAGAAGCCAGGAGCCAGAAACTTCCCTTATCCCCTCTTCCCACCCCCCAGCCAGCACCCGCTCTGCTCTCCTGCTTTCTCCTGACTCTGTCTCTACACTCCTCTTCATCTCCTCTGAGGTCAGCGATATATTTAAAGTTCTTGTTTTCATCGTTCCCATCAGTAAGATTTAGTTTAATGGGAGGCTCACGGAAGGGAAATTCCACCCGCTTTTCTTCTGGGAAAGCATCCGCTCTGTTTTCCAGACCCAAATCCTTAACCTAACACTTCTGGTAACATTTCCAAGTTCCTGGCTTTGCTGAAACAATGAATGCCACACACATCTGGAGGATCCTTTCACATCAGCATACCGGGTTCTCTTTTCTCTCATTTTTATGGGATGAAAGGGTTTTTTTTTCTCCCTCAACTCTTTAATAAAGTCTTACCAATTTGAATTTTCATGCATTTTAAAAAAAAAAACTGCCAAGTCTAAAGCAAGGTCATATCAGCCATGATCTCAATGCACTAAAACTGGCTGTACCGTCCCAGTGAACTTGAACAGCTCGACAGTGCCCCCTGGTGGCTGTGAGCACAGACACGGGACACTTGAGTGACATTTAGCCTCAAAACAAAGTAAAAATACATAAATAAAGACAAAATACCTATAGCAAGTTGTTCTGTGACTTACACATATATCCCATGGCCAGCCCTCTCCTGGCTCCACACACAGAAAATAAAAATAATAAAGTGTAACTGAAATATTTTTAAAGTATGATAAGGACTGGAGAATGGGACACGGAACATCTATTGTGTTCTATAAACGTTCAATTGAGCATCACTTGTCTCTGGCACAAAATACTCAGAATTTCTCTTGAAATTAGATTTTATAATCTAACTCCTCAGCATCAATTATCCCCTGGCCATTATTTGACAAATATGGATTTAATTGTGCTAAGTGTCATTTGTATTTGTTGAGGAATTCAATATAGAAACAAACAAAGGAAAAAATTTGCTTTCAAAAAACTCCATTTTTAGAGGGGGAGAAAGATAAGAAAACAGTTTTTAAGATCTGAAAAACAAGTTATATGAAGAAATTCAATGAGGGTGAGTGGTAGAAAGTAATAGGGTAGGGGCTGGAGAGATGGCTCAGGGGTTAGGAGCGCTGGTTGCTCTTCTAGAGGTGCTGAGTTCAATTCCCAGCACCCACATGGCAGCTCACAAACATCTATAACTGTAGTCCCATGGGATCCGACAGTCTCTTCTGGGGTGCAGATGTACACGCAGACAAAACACCCATACACATAAGTAAAGAGATCTTCAAAAGAAAGTAACAGGGTAGAGAATGAGGAGGGCATTTTTGAAAGGATGGTCAGGTGAAGCCCTCTAAGGGTGTTGTGTTTAAATATGTCCCCCAGATATCGTGTGCCAAAAGCCCACACATTAGCAGTATTTGAGAAGCAGGACTTTCGGGAGGTGATGGAGTCATGAGGGTCTTGTCCTTACTACGGTGGGTTAATCCATTTATGGACTCACGGGTTATCGGGAGAGTTGGTCTGAATAAAACCCAGCTGTCTGGTTATGCCTTCTCCACCTCACCATGTGATACCCTGTGCCAGGCCATGGCCCAGCAGGAAGGTTCTCACCACCTCTGGCCAGATGCTGTCCTCCAGTCCACCCTTTCCAACATCCAGCACAGTGGGCTGAAGGAAACCATTCTTTGTAAATCACCCAATCAGTGGTCAGTTGTAGCAACCGAGAGTAGAGTGAGACAAGGTGGTACCAATCACACCTGAGTGCTCATGGGAAATCACAGAGAGATCATGCCAATGGAAAAGCCTGGAGCAGGGACAATGCTTACCTAGTTAAGAAAAAGCAAGAAGGCGAAAGAGAGGGAACAGCTAGTACCTGATGAGGAAGGAGATGAGGGGGAGTCGAGTTAAAGGAAGTGGTCCAGGGTTGGCGTACATGCTCTATGCTAAAAAATTTGAATTCTAGTCCAGCTTTAGAACTCGCTGGAAACCTTTGAGCAGGCACCGTCACATTCTTACTGACCCCATAGCTGCTGGGTGATCCTTTTAAAAGCATGGTGGAAGCTTAGGTTACAGTTTGTGGTGGAGAGCGGCAGCCATGAGTGAAAGCAGGAAATTGGCTACACAAGCCAGGCGTGGTGGTACATGCCTGTAGCCCTAACACTTGGAAGGCTGAGGCAAGAGGACCACCTGATTGAAGCCAGCTTGGGCTACACAGAAAGTATGATGGGAAGCTGAAGAAGGTAAAGTAGCTGGGGGCGGGGGGACACGGGCTCATTGTTAAACAAGATATTGCAATATGGGCTTGGTAGCATTGGGAATCGTTCTGCACTGAATGGAAGTTGGCAAGGAGGGATGGGATCGAGCACACACTGGAGGGGATGGCAGCTTTAGAAGGGATGGGATCGAGCACACACTAGAGGGGATGGCAGCTTTAGATAGGAACGGGGACACGAGGGAAGGCCATATATATGGAAGGAAGGTAGGGATGGAAGGGGTGAGAAATGAGTCTCCACCTCAGCATTTTTAATTTCTCATTGAGACAAAAAGCAAGAAGCGACATTTGGGCTGGAGGTCAGGGGTCAGGGCTCAAAGACTTGAAGACAGCAGGGATAAGTTAGCAGAAGGCGAACTGACTGGCGGTCTAAAGGGAGACCGCTTAGTATGCTCCCGGCACTAACCTACACCTAAGGCAGTTGCTCCAGAATGCGAGTCTATTGACACATTCACTGTGTGAGAGTGTGCAAGTCACAGGGCAACTCGTGGGACTGGCTCTGTCCTTCCACCGTGTGGGCTCCGGGGACGAATGCCAGGCTCGGGCTTAGCGGCAATGTACAGTGGAACCATCACCTTAGTTTTGGAGACAAGGTTTATCACTGAACCTGGAGCTCACCGATTCAGTTAGCAACCTGATCAGCAAGCCTTGGAACCTGCCTGCCTGACTCCAGCACTGAGTTACAGGCCTGACATTCTAAGCGAGTGACGGGTCCCCCCGATGCTTGTACAGTGAGCAATTTGACCACTGAACCATTTCACTACAACTAGAACACTAGTTTAATGTGTCACTAGAAAACAGTACAAGAAATCTGTTCAGGTATGAAACGTCTTAGACTTGTTGGCTGTTGTTGTTGATGCTGCTGCTGTTTGGTTTATTTGGGGGTTTGGCTCAGGCTGACCTCACACTTGCTATGAACTCCTGACTCTCTTGTCTCTACCTCCCAAATGCTGACTGCAGGCATGAAGCTCCATGCCTGGCTGAAACGTTTTAAATGTTTCAAACACCCAGAAGGGACTTAACTCACAGGCTTATACAATTTCAATGTAATTGACATTTTGTTTCAGATAATTAAACAGTGCAGGCACAGCTGTCGGCCTCTTCGGGCCCCCTCTCCAATCCCACATCCTTCCTCCCGTCTCTTTCAAGTTTCATTTATCATGACAGAAAGCAACAGTATTCCTTATCTGGGCTACCAACAGCTCTGCGGCAACTTCATGAATGCACACGCTGTTATTCAAGCTTTACCTGCTATCTGGGTTGTCAGGTGGATGACCACAGGAAGGGCTGAAGACAGAGCCTGCAGGCTGACATTGTAGTTGGTACCTGGATGCAGGTCCAGGCATATCTCAGGGGCCTGGCTGCTGCTGGTGGTATTAAAGACTATTTCCAGAACAAATGCCTTCTGATACCATCTCTGGCCCCAAATGTGGAACTGAAAGATAAAAAGCTCACGGGGTGAATCATCGGCTTGAAGGTTCTGAATGCCTCGAGAACTACATGCTTACCAGTTTTCTCCCCACTCCCTTCTTCGTCCCCTCTCTCCTTTAGAGGTTTTTTTTTTCAAGAAGTAAATGCAACAATAAGCTAATAGTCAATTTTCAACACTATACATATTTTGTACATGTGGTGATTACAATACCATGAGGATAATACATATATTTTATAGTAAAAGTACACAAACTGATCGTTATGGTTGATAGCTGGAATCGCAACCCTCGGGAGGCTTGATTTATTTATATTTTTATATTTTATTTATGTGTGTGGGGAGTAGGTGGGTGTGCCTCTGTGCAGGTGTCCACAGAGGCCGAAAGAGGGCACTGAATCCCCTGGAGTGGGGATCACAGGAAGTGTGAGCTGCTGGGTGTGGGTACTGGGAACCCAACTCTGGGCTGCTGCAGGAGCAGCAGACACTCTTGAGTAGTTTATGCCATGCTGGCCTACAAAGGCCAGCCTAGGAGACATAGTACAACTGTCTCAAAAATAAGATGAAAGAGCAAAGCTCAGAGGCCCCCATACAGGCAGCTTGCTCTTTTTCATCCTTGCACAGACAGTGTGGAAGCCTGCCGGCAAAACCACAGAAGCATAGCCAAAGAACACTTTCCTGGAGAGAAAATCAGGAATCTAACCAGGCACAGCCTGATTAGGGAGCTCCTTTTTCGGGACATCCCAGTAGCTGAAGCTGGAGTCCTTTCTCTTCCCACAACCACCTTTCACTCAGTTATCATCTAGCTTCAGAGAGCACCTTTGACTGTCGGGGCAGCACACTTAGACCCTGGGCTCTGCACAGACACCAGTGTGCTCACAGATAACCGGCCTCCACCAGAGACTCTGCCTGAGTATTGACTCTGCGCCAGGATACACAACTCGAGAAACTTCCACGATTTCTTACCACCCCCAAGGAGTCTGTCTGCAGACAAACATCGGAAGTGGCTGTCAATGCTTCTTACTCAGTCTCCAGGACATCTGCTGCCAACGGCAGCCGCAAACGTATTTTTCAGTCTTGTAGATCTAAAATTTCTTTTTAGATTTATTTATTTTTATTTTATATGTATGAGTGTTTTATCTACATGTATGCGTATATACGTGTGCATGCCTGGTGCCCGCAGAGGTCAGAAAAGGGTAGTGAATTTTCTGGAAATGGAGTTATAGATGATGGGGAGCTGCCATGAGGGTATTGGGAATTGAACTTGGGTCCTCTGAAAGAGCAGCTGGGCCATCTCGTAACTGCTGGGCCATCTCTACAGCCCCTAGATAGGTTTGAAGCCTTCCACGTAGTACGCATATCTGCAAGTAAGGTAAATTTTAGAAACTTACTAAATACATCTCTTCTACATTGGCTGACTTCAGGCTTCTCCATCTCAGGCAGGTTTCATTATATATTGAAATATTAGTGATGGTCTGTTTTGCTGCAGAGGGGAAAAAAAGAACTGAATTTATACTGTATGGGGAAAAAACTCGCAAACGCACTAACTTTTCATTGAAATATTTTCCTAGGAAAGCATTTACATAGGATGAATTCAGCAGTATTGTGATTCAGAAGTCAGCGGCAGCAGTTTTCAAAAGACACCATGTCTGTGTTTAAGTAAATGAGTCCTGGTAAAGATTTAAGAATCAAAGCTACCCAGTCAGAAAATCCCTCTTAAAATATGTAGGCTAGTCACCATCGACCCCCTGGGTTTACTAGGTTTAAGTCAGAACTCACTGCCCTGGGCTTTGGGAATCAGCGGGCATCTGTTTGAAATTCTGCACTAAAAGGGACATTTCAGTACGAGAATCACTCTGAGGAACTGAAAACTGCCATCTCAAGCAGCCTGGCTTTTTGTGAAAAAGTGAGGTTCCCCTGACTTGCGTTTCCACACCATGTTCTCGAAATCTGCTCATTTTCATGCTCATGGATCTAAATGCCAAAACACAACCTTAAACAATTTGTTCCAAATGCACAGCTACCAGACCACCTTACTTACTGCCAACCCTGGTACCAAATGGTGACCACAACTACTCCCTGGACTGGAAATAACATAGCTGAAATGCTAGGCGTGTCATAGGAACACTGCAAAGAACCACGATTAAAAGACAACTCCCAAGGCACCTGAAAGGAAAGTCCCATGGGAAGCAGGGCTATCCTGAGCAAACCTCCGACCCGACAGGTGTCTATGAATGAAGCTGAGTTGGTAGATGTGACCCTCCTGTGTGGGCTAAGCATGTTTACAATGAGAAAACTTGCTCCACACGTCACAACCTCACTTCAGATGCTACAAGACAGCAAGGGAGGAAGAACCTCGGGTCTGGGGGATACAACCCCACTGCTCGGTGACTGAAAGGTGGTAGGACAGAGTGGGAACAGGGACCCAAGAGACCTAAGTCTCTGGACACTTCAAAGTGCAAATAATATTTAATGCTACTATAATGTTATTGCTTATTCTGTTTTGCTTTTGTGGGACTAGGGTTCAACCTGGGGCCACATATGCTAGCAAGCATCCTTCTGCTGAGCTACATGCCCAGTCAAAAATGCCAGCATGAACAATACTATCCCACCAGTGTGAGATCACACAAAAAGTAGACTGGTTTCCAGTTCCATGTAACTAGATGATTCACAGTGCCGAAGCTGCACAGGGGATGGCAGACCAACACCAAACAGTCTGTGCCGAACTCACTGGCTGATACACACACAGGGGATGGCAGACCAACACCGAACAGTCTGTGCCGAACTCACTGGCTGATACACACAGAGAAGACAAAACAGCAAACAGGGCTGGAGCGACGATGGCCCCGCAGTTCGGAGCACTCGCTGCTCCTGCAGAGGACCTGGACTCAGGTACCAGTGTCCACAGGGTAGCTCACAAACATCTGTAACTCCTGTCCCAGGAAATCCAATACCCTCTTCTGACCTCCATGCACACTGCTCACACACATGGCACACATACATACAGGCAGGTGCAAAAGACTCATACATACAAGATTTTAATTTAGCTGTGTTGAGATAGGGCTCACTCTGTAGACCAGGCTAGGCTGGAATTCATAGAGATCCACCTGCCTCTGCCTTCTAACTACTGGGATTAAAGGTGCATACCATCACACCCAGTCTTTTTATTTTTTTTATTTTTGAGTAAAATTGTATGCATATATCAGCACATAGAAGTGGGTAGTAGTTCACAAAAAAAAATCATGACCAAGAAAAATTTATTCCCAGAATACACACTCATGATTGGAAAAGCTATTAGTAGAATAAAAGAGACTGCGTGGTTACTTTCATATTCATAATGGCTACTACATTTAAATATATTCCTGACTTAAAATCTTGGTTTACAAGGACTCAACTTCTCAGAAGCCCTTTTGCGTAATCATGTTTATTAGAATTTACCATGCTCAGTGGTAAAATAATTAAGCAATTTCTTGTAAAATTACCAACAATACAAGGATGTCTGGTCTCAAGGCTATTATTTGGTATTAGTCAGGACATTCTAGACAAGAAACAAGAAAACAATGGGGTACGAATGCCAAAATGAAATTGGGAAAGGGGCGCAACTGCCAGTAAGTCTCAGGGAATGAAGAGCACACCAACTGCCTGAAGACAACAGAGAAACAAGACAAGATCGCAGGATCTTGGCAAAGTGCATTCAGACTGATGAACCGGGGAGCAAGCCATTTTCTTTCCGTGTACAAGAAAAGCATGATTGTCTGGGTGATGCCCTCAGATGTACAACCTTAGCTCCTGAGACGATGGCTGTGTGACCTACAAGGGGTGATTGAGACAGGGAGATTAGCCTGGATTATCCAGACAGGCTCAGTGGAATAACCAGGATTGCTACAAAACAGGATTAGAGCTAAGGAAGGGGGATGTAAAGCTAGGGGTGGGAGGTGGGGCAGAGAATGGCTCAGTCAGTCATGCTGTGAAGACGTGAGAGTCTGAGTCTGGATCCCCAGCACCCACATAAAAGGCCAGGTGAGTGCATCTGTAACCTCATCCCTGGGTGGGCGGGTGTGGGGAGGGGATGGGTGGATCCCTGTGGCTCACTCAGCCAGTCCAGCTGAATTAGCGAGCTCCAGGTTCAGTGAGAGACTCCGAGTCAAAAACGAAGGTGGAGAGTGACTGAGGAAGACCCTTGATGACAACCTCTGACCTCTACATGCATGGGCATGCACAGGCGTGTGTGCGTAGCGTGCGCGCGTGTGTACACACACACACACACATCACACAAGAAGGAAGGAAAAGGGGTGAAGGGGGCAGGTGGAAGATGAAAAGAAGGAGGAGGACTGGAGGGAGGAGGGGTACAGCGGCATACTCTTGGAATCCCGGCACTTCAAGGCTGAGGCAGAGCAGCTGGACTATGCAGGGAGGCCCTGTGAGTGACAGAATGCTGCAAGCAGAGAGCAGAGTGTCGGAAGGTGGGGCCACGAGCTGGAGTCGACACATAAGCAGACTCTAAACTCTAGGAGTAAGGAGATGGGGTCTCCCGTCGGACCCTTAAAGGCACGTGGGCTGTTCACACACGGGCTGCAGTGTCTGATCTCGGCGACTCGGTGAAGGTCGACCTGTGCCGTTTTAAGACACCAGGTTCTCGGTGATATAGCAAACCATCAGGAAACTAGTCGAAATAACAAAATACAAAACTGAAAAGACCCGACTGAAGTGATAACAACTCCAAGTAGCCTAAGAGAAATCTAACAGAAATATCAAAAAAAGCCAGCCGGGTGTGGTAGCACAGGCCTTTTTAATCCCCGCACTCTGAGTTCGAGGCCAGCCTGCTCTGCAGAGCGAATTCTAGGACAGTCAGAGCTACACAAAGAAAACCTGTCTTGAAAAACAAA
This sequence comes from Peromyscus californicus insignis, assembly GCF_007827085.1. NCBI lineage: Eukaryota > Metazoa > Chordata > Mammalia > Rodentia > Cricetidae > Peromyscus > Peromyscus californicus. Next base: position 88,375,129 of record NW_026294573.1, on the reverse strand, counting down.
ATGTAGAAGCAGAGGAAGAGGAGGGAGAAACATAAAAAGTTGGTAGAGGATATAAAAGAAAATAATGCATAGAGAAACGTCATGAATGGAAAGATTAAGAAAACCACAGGGCGAAATAGAACCAGCAGAAGCCAGCTCGGCATGAAATAGAACCAGCAGAAGCCAGCTTGGCACGAAATAGAACCAGCAGAAGCCGGCTGGCACACTCAACAACCAGAAAACGATCACTGCTCTTCTTTGGGGCGATTAATGAGAAAAAGCAAACTGGTGATGGGGGGGGGGGTAATCCATTGACAAGGGACATGACCAGACACAGTAAACCTATAAGGGGCTGAGCATCTAGCACCTGGCTCAGGCAGCTCACAACACCTATAACTCCAGACACAGGGGCTCCAACAACCTCTCTGGCCTCTGAGGGCACTGCATTCACACGTACACACCCACATACATACACATAATTACGAATAAAATAAGTCTTAAATGAAAAATACAGCATTACCTCTCCACGTTCTTTGTGATGGGTCCCAGCAAGAGATCTTTCTTGGATAGATATTTTTCCTAGTTCGCTTATCTACCATAGATGTGTTCTCTTTACTGTTTTTCCATGCTTCATACTTTAAAAAGGGTACCCTCCCTGCTTTAAAAAGCAATCTTTGTGGTTTTGTGGGAGGTTTTGCCCCTCTAGGAGTGATATCTGCCATGATCAGAATGCTGGAGTAATGATATATTCTATTGTTAGTAAAGGAACAAATAAACTAATCAATGGGAAGGGCAGAATCAATCAGTAGGCCTATCCACTCGGGGGACCTTAGAGATGAGAAAACAGCACTTCAAATCAGTGGCCAAGCAATAGTAGATTTCTACCTGGATATAATCAGAAAAAGATGTTCTCAACTGGAGCAAAAATTAAATTTAAAATATACTATAAAATATATAAAAGAATAAATAGTTCTATAATCTTAGGTAGGAAAGACATACTAAGAAAAACAAAAAAACTAATTTTAAAATGATTTTTCTTGTGTGTGTATGCCGCCTGCATGTATGTTTGTGTGCATACGTGCCTGGTGTTTGTGGAAGTCAGAAGAGGGTGCTGGATCCCCTGGGACTGGAGTTACAGATGGTCATGAGCCACCATACGGTTGCTGGGAACCAAACCTGGGTCTGCTGAAATACTAGTCAAGTGCTCTGAAGCACCGAGCTATCTCTCCAGCCCCTAAATATTAATTTAAAAAAAAAAAAATTGACTAAAGGAAATTAACTTTTCTGTGTGGCAAAAGATATAATAGCCAAGTTTGAAAGGTAAGTCACAAACAAGTGTGGCAGTGGGGTTGAACAAAAAGTGGCCGCCCTAAAGTTTGAATCTGAAATGACTCCCACAGGCTGACGTTCTGAACAGTAATCCCCCAACTGTTGGTGATATGGGGGGGTGCTACCAAGCTCTTAAAAACTGCCTGGCTGGGCATGGAGATGCAGTCCTTTAATCCCAGCACTCGAGAGGCAGAGGCAGGGGGATCTCTGCAGCCGGGTCTACAGAGTGAGTTCCAGGACAGCCAGGTCTACACAGAGAAACCCTGTCTCGAAAAACCAACCAACCAACCAACCAGAAACCGGCTGCTGAAGTAGGCCACAAGGGATGGATCTGTGTGAACTGTAGCCTGGCCCTGCCTTCCACCTGTTCTCTGCTCTAGTCCAACCGCCTCCACGTGAACAGCTGCCACCGCAAGGCCCACCGTGGTGGCTGCTGCTCTGCCATGCCCTCTCCACCAGGAGGAACAGAAACTTCGGGAACCATAAGCCAAAATAAATAAATAAACAAATGAACCTTCCCTCCCTCAAGCCCTTCAGTGCAGGTGTGTGGTGACAGGCACACCAAAGTATCTACCACAGCCTGACAGCTGGAACACTAACCACGACAACAGCACAAAGATGGGGGAAAAGGGAAACGGCGACTCCCAGGGCAAGTCCAACAGGCCTTTCAACAACAACAAAGTTCCCAATTAAGATAAAGGAAGGGCGGGAGCATGGCTCAGCATCAGAGAGCAACTGCCGAGCCATATGCAAGGTTCCCGGCTCAGTCCCCAGCACCAAATGAAAGCAGTTGTTGTTTACTGGGCTCTCAAACACTGAGAGTGGTCATATACGATGCCAGCAAAAACGTTTTCCTAACAAGCTCCCATTGACTATTAGTATGCGTGTAACCGGCACAGTCTCTGTAAAGGTGATTTAAAATCGAGGTGGGACTCAATGTTACAGAGCCATGGGGCCCTCTAAGTATGCAAACATCAGCCATATCTCTTCAAATTTAAGATAACATTCTTTTATGAGACACCAGTATCTTGTATATTACTAAAAAAGAAAAACTTCTACCCAGTGAACAATCGTGATTGTTTCCTTATCTTACCAAATTATGCTGCTTGAAAGCTTTTTCAGACCCCTGTAAACACTAAATTTGTATCATGTTATGAACAAAAATGTTTCATATTTGCTATCTAAGATTTCTCACTGTTTAATTGCAGGACCAGTGTCTGTACTGGGTGAAAGTGAGGGGTGTACCCATGTGGGTGGAGGCCAGAGGAGGACTTCGGGTGTCTTGCTCTATCAGTTTCCACCATAGTCTCCTGACAAAGGGTCTCTCACTGAATCCACACCTACGCTGGCAGCCAACAAGCCCCAGTGACACTCCTGTCTTGGCCCCGGCCCCCACCATGGTTACGAGCATACACGTGAGTGTGCTGGCTGTTGACATGGGTCCTGCAGACTTGAACGCTGGTCCTCACGCTTGCACAGTGTGGCAGTTGGAATGAGACTATCTCCCATTGGTCCCCTGTTGGTGGTGTGTGCTATCTGGAAAGGTTCAGGTGGGGCGGCAGCAGCATGCCAATTCTAGTTTGCTCTGCCTGCTTCCAGCTTGCTTTTGAAGATGTGAGCTCTTAGCTTCCTGCTCCAGCTACCACGCCTGCAGCTTACTGCTTGTTATGCCTCACCCCCCACCCCCACCCCCCGCCCGTGATAGACTCTCATCCCTCTGGATCCATAGCCCAAATAAACTCTGTCTTCCATAGCTGCCTTGGTTATGGTGTTTTGTCACAGCAACAGAAAAACAGTTAATACACAGTGCCCTAGTTAGGGCTTCTACTGCTGCAGCAGAATACCACGACCAGAAAGCAAGTTGGCGAGTGTGATGGCTCTTCTCGGTTGTCAACTTGACCACATCTGGAATGAACTACAATCAAGAAATGGAGGGCACACCCGTGAGAGACTTTTGCTTAGTTTGAAGTAGGTGAATCTACCTCTCGTCTGGACCTTTGAGGTAGGAAGACACACACTTTGATCTGGATCTTAAGGTAGGAAGACACAAGTCTTTAATTAGGATCATGAGGTAGGAAGACACACCTCTAATCTGGGCCACACCTTCTGCAGGAAGCCTATGTAAGGACATGGAAGAAGGAAGCTTGTGCTCTTTGCCGGCTTGCTCTCGCCTCGCTGGCAAGTCCATTCCTTCCCTGGCATTAGAGCCTGCTTCTTTGGGATTCATAGCCTGCCATTTTTGGATTAGTTGGACCATAGACTTTAAATGGTTCTAATAAATCCCACATACACACACACACACACACACACACACACACACACACACACACACACACACACACACACACACATATATATATATATTCATTCTATAAGTCCTGCTACTCTAGAGAACCCTGACTAATATAGGGAAAAGGGTTTATTTGTCTTACACTTCCAGATCACTGTTCATCATCAAAGGAAGTCAGGACAGGATCTCAAACAGGGCAGGAACCTGGAGCCAAGAGCTGATGCAGAGGCCATGGAGGGGTGCTGCTTACTGGCTTGTTCCCCATGGCTTGCTCAGCCTGCTTTCTTATAGAACAGAGACCACCTGCCCAGGGGTGGCACCACCCCCAGTGGCCTGGGTCCTCCCCCATGAATCACTAATAAGAAAATACCCACAGACTTGTCTGCCTCTATCTTATTGAGGGCCCCTCCTCTCTGATGACTCTAGTTCGTGTCAAGTTGACATAAAACTAGCCAGCACACACAGCAAGCACTCTTATCTGCTGAGCCATCGACATCGCCCCGATCATGTGATATCCTTATACGTACTATCTAGAGTTTTAGTGAGGGGCCCTTCCTAACGTCCGTCCTTCCTTCCTTCCTTCCATCCTTCCTTCTTCTTTCCTTTCTCCCTCTAGCCTTTCTTCTGTGTGTATGTGCGCGAGTGCATGCGTGTGTGTGTGTGCGTGTGCGTGTGTGTGTGTGTGTGTGCGTGCGTGTTACTGAGGATGGAACCCAGGGTCTTCTGTGAAGCATGCAACCACTCTATGATGGAGCTATGTTCCCAGCCCAGCATTTCTTTAAAGTGCACTCCACATTCCCAGCTTCTCCTGTGAGCCCCTGAAAGCCATTCCGATGCTGACACTTGAAGTCACACCTTGCTGTTGTTTCCATGGTCTTCTGTATGAAGGGTGCTTTGTCTCCGTGTCAAACCACTTTGAAAAATTTCTAAAATAGCAATGAAACTCACGACACAAACATCACTAATGACTGCAACTAAATACATTAAATGACACTGTAAACAGCTGATCACACTAAGTTAGGACCAATTCGAGGTGTACATGGGCAAAGACAAGTTCACAGCAGATAGACACCTGACTGTAGGCAACGCTAAGAATTCATAGATGTCAAAATGTGAAAATGAAGATCTTAAAATCAGTAAGACATACTACACACTTGCAAATTAACAGAAGTGTTTCCTGAAGGGAGAAAATTCAATATCCTTCAATAATATGCAAGTTAGTAAATTAGCACACTTTTACATGAACTGGTAAGAAAGTATGCCTATAAGAATACCGCAGGACAAAAAAATTAAGAAATAAAAAGTCAAGATGCCCCTTCGCCGTCTGCTACTGGAAACGCTGTGCACATGCCTCTTGCTCGTACAAACCTCCCGTCCCTGGCCATCCCTCCATCCTCCCTTTCCCCACCCACTGGGTCAATCTAATCTAGAATAATGGAGCTGAAAAACCAGACCTGCAAGAATGTCTCACAGAAAGGAAGACCTGGCTCTCAGTCCAGCAGGCTCTTGGGAACTTTGCTTTCTTTCACACTGTGGGAGAGTGACTCTGGGGAATTCAGGCACTCCTCCTTCTGCTCAGCAGAACCCCACAAACTTAGAAACAGCACTTTATACACTGAATTGTAGATCTTTGTCAGTGGTCCTTATTAATCTGGGAGCTCTGGGGTTGGGGAGGGGTGAGATTCTGTCACCTTTGTGTTCCCAGGAGGAGGAGAGCAGCAGGCAGTCCTGGTCATTTAAATGAAGCCATCAGCAACAAGGAGGCCGTCAAGCAGCTGACATTAGCCCGGTGGAACTGAAGCTAGAAGACTTACTTTCTCCCTGGTGATGGCTAATGCTCATTATCAACCTGACAGGAACTGGCCTAGAGACCAGCCTGAGGGACTGATGGAGCTACTGGGCACGCCTGTGAGGGACTGTTGATTAGGTTAGCTGGTAGGGGAAGACCATCTCAACTACAGATGGGAGGGGTCCCTGCACTGTATAACATGGAGAACGTGGACAGATTGGCAGTAACGTATGTTCACCACCCTCTGCTGATGGACGGTGGTGGGATGGGTCCAGCTGCTCCAAGCCTCTACTGCCTTGACCTCTCCACCATGGTGGACTGTTCCCTTCTACTGGAGCCAGATTAAACCCTTTCTCCCTTAAATCACTTTTGTCAGAGTGTTTTATCATGGCAACAGCAACAGAAATTAATACACGATCTTAATTTTACTTAGGAGAGGAGTCACTTACTATGTAAGTGTAACAAAAATATAAAGGGGCATATAACAAATATCATTAGATAAAATTAGGTAATGCTTAACATTTTACAGACACAGTGTGTCACATATAGACTGGTTTTCCATGTGAATTAACCCATGCAAGTGCTCATCACAAACTCACCACGTAAGTACATCACTCCCATAGTCACAGCTAAGGTAACTAAGGCACAAACAGGTTAAGTAACTTATTCAAATACATAGATCTGGCAGATCTGAGATTTGAATTTAGACAATCTGGTTCCAGAGGAATGCTGCCAAACCACCTGAAATCAATCATGGGAATCCAGAATGAAGAAAACTTACGTAAAAGGAGGCAATATATGGACTACAGAAAAAGGGGGGGGGGTTCAAGGTAGAAAAAAAAATTGAACCGGTAAGACACAGAGATAGAAAGTCGGTGCTTAGCCGGGCAGTGGTGGTGCACGCCTTTAATCCCAGCACTAGGGGGGCAGAGGCAGGCAGATCTTTGTGAGTTTGAGGCCCAACTGGGCTACAGAGTGAGTTCCAGGAAAGGTGCAAAGCTACACAGAGAAACCCTGTCTCGAAAAACAAAACAAACAAACAAACAAACAAACAAACAAAAAAAGTCAGTGCTTAAGAACATATTATAGAGTTCTAATTAGTCCAAGGAAAACCACGGTCCCTTCAGTCTGAATCTCTCTACATATTCTCCAAAATATTCTTCAGGTCACAAGGAGGAACAGATAAAACAACATAAAAAGCAATGCTGTTGGGCCTGGGAACATGGCTCAGGGGGTAAAGTGTGTGTGTACTGAGCAAGCATGAGGCCCTGAGTTCATGTCCCCAGAACCCATGTAAAAGCCAGGAACAGTAGCTTGCATCTGTAGCTCCAAGGATGGAGGTGGGGAGTGGGAGGTGGGGGTGGGAGTGGGGAGGTGGGAGTGGGGATGGGGAGGGTGGATACTAAAGACTGGTTGAAACAGTGAGCTCCAGTTTCAGTGAGAGACCCTGTCTCAAAAAACAAGGTAGAGAGTGACAATCAAAGACATTCACACCCGCCTCTGGGCTGTACACATGCATACACGTGTGAACACACTCCCGTGCACACACAGATGCATGCAGCGCAAACACACACCCACAGCCGTCATTCTAACTGGAAAGCAGAGCGAACACAACAAGCTTAAATAGAACAAGAAGCACGAAATCCCAGCCGGGTTCTCTCCACTTCCTACCAGCAGAGAGCCGGGGGGCTGGCGGGCGGGGGCAAGGAGCTAGAGTCCTTCACAGCAAAAGAAATGTCACTTTCAGTGTAAAATCATGGGACAAGAGACCAGTCACCAGAGCACTGGCTGCGGAGAGAGACTATGGCATGGGAAGGAGCGGGGAGCGGCTGAGGAAGTCACTGCTCCTGGAGAGAAAAGGCGAAGAAGAAAGAAGCGTGTGCACGTGGCCTTGGAGTCGAAGGGTTGAGAGGAAGAAACACGAACTTTAGTGCAAGATCCCACGTACCGGAAGAACCCTAAACTAGAACAGATGATTCATGCTCAACCAAAGCGCAAAACCCCAAAGAACCCTTTCCGGCGGCTGCACTTCGGCCCAGGACTGAAGAGGGCGCTCTTTGCCTGGCTAAGCTCTTCAGCCGCCTCTGCAGCCATCGCCGGATAGGCAGGAGCAGTCTGTTCAAAAACAAGGTTTTATGACCGAAACCCTGCAGCCTGGACAAGCTATCTTTGTTTAAAACCCACAAACGAGGAAAAAGAATACACAAGAAATAATCATTTGCGGCTATGGAGAAGATCTCACCCGTCAGGAAATCAAAGCTCGGAACAGAAATAGACAAAGTAGGAAGGAAATGAAACAGAAGTGACCGAATCCAGGAAATCGATGAAAAAAAGGGACAATATGGCGCTGGGAATAAAAGCTGAATTTCTTGATGTCTATGAAAGAATAAATTTGAATAAAATTTAATAAAAGGTAATAGAGAAATTTCAAAAATAAAATGAGATTTTTCTCTTCAAGACAGGGTCTGAGTATGTAGCCCTGGCTGTCCTGGAACTCACTCTGTAGACCAGGATGGCCTCAAACTCACAGAGATCTGCCTGCCTCTGCCTCCAAGGACTGAAAGGAAGCGCTTGGCCTAAAATGAGGTTTTTTTTTTTTTTTTTTTTTTTTTTTTAAAGCACAAAAGGTCAAAACTGAAGTGGCTGAAATGAAATACAGGTAAAGGTCCAAGATATACATAACTAGGGTCTCTGAAGTGGGGAGGAAAAACATTGAGAAAGAATTAATATTTAAAAGTAGAATTCAAGATAATCTTACAAAAAAACCAAAACATACTTGAGTATAAATATCAAAATGATACTCCAGGTACCTAAGAAAGCTGAGTCAAAATGGCCTCAAAACCTACCCAAATAAAATGATCACATTTTAAAGATAAAGAAAAAATCCACAGGCTCTCCACTCAAATAATCAAAAAAGATGGAGGGTTAAATGAATCACTTCTGAGTGAAATGAAAAGATTATACATTTCTACAGTTTCGTTCCCTGGAAAGAATGTCAGCTCCTACCTCTTTTAATGTTTCTAAATTTTTGTCAAGCTTATTCTAGAAATAGTTAAACACATATGAACATGTACATCCCTGCTGGAGAGAGTGAGAGCACAGGCATGTTCTTAAACACACATGGCGTGGTCTTTAGGAACCTGGAAGTCAGTGAATTACTTTCCTAATGCAGACTCCTGGGGTGATCACGGATATTCATATTCAAGCCCCTGATGTTCAACATCACAAAGGGCAGCTCCATTGCTCAAGTGTGCTAAGGGTGACCACTTCCCTGCCATACTCCTTCCACAAAGGAAAAGACAATTCCTCACTCATTCACGCTCAAGGGACAGTAAACACACGGCCTGCCAGACAGGAAGCTACCATTCCTCCGGTCACACTTCCCATTGCACAGAGTTCCTGTGTCACAGGTCACCAAGTAAACAAGATGCAGATTGCTGATGTCTGCAGCCTGTGGTATTTCATGTAGCCCTAGCCTCCAAGAAGTAGGTAATAGGTTATCTGCCCACTGCCATCTCTCTGCTCTTCAGCCCAAGGCGAACATATCACGTCATGAGTCTGTGTTGAGGGTCATCCTGGGAATTGCCCAGAACAGTAAGGATGATATTTTGTCTATTAATCCTGTGTGATCCCACGTGGAAAGGAAGATTAAGACTTGGTTTCTCACTACAAAATGTGAATACACTGACTGGGCAAAGACAAGATCAGAGCTGCCTCAGCGAGGTCTCCAAATCAGGAATGCAGAAACAGAGGAAGTGAGCATTCGATCATAAGGAAAAGTACATGGTCGGGCCAATTTTAGTACACTAGCTTCCTGGAAAGAATATTTTAGTTACTCCCCTCCCTCCCTCCCTCCCTCCCTCCCTCCCTCTCTTCTTTCTTGTGTCTCTGCCTGCATGGACCTTGTCATTGCCCAGAAGTGGCGAAGTTGCATGTGGCTAAAACAACACCATCAAAGATGTGGACTGGCAGAATCAGCAGGGCAGAGTTTGCTGGAAACTGGACTCTGGGTGCACACCTGTACCTTCTGACTTGGAACTCCTGGGACAGAGGCTGTGAACCTGGGCTTTAGTAATTCTCCTGTAATCCCAAGCTTGCCCACTCGTGAGATAAACAGTGAGTGCACTGGTGTCTTGAGAACTGCAGTTTCCTAAGTACAAAAGCCAAACCATCTGCCCCCTACCCACTAAGAGCAAAAGTGAACCAGAAACAGAGGTCCTGAGAAGATGGGGACAGGTTCATCATCCTGCTGCTTCCTTCAAAGGGGCAGCCTCTTTCCCGGGATGTCTCGAAATACGACTATTAAACCCAAAGAATTAAAGAAATGGTGGAAGAGGCCTGGCAATGTGGCTCAGTAGGGCACACTTGCCTCCATGTGCAGAGTGCTGGGTGGGTGGGTTCTCTAGGGAAAAGAAGAAAGGAGAGGGAGGAAGGGGAAGGGACAGACCTTGTGTCCCTCAGCACTAGCTGGGAGCTGTGTGGTTAACACTGCTAGCCTCTATGTGGCTTCCAGGAAAGTCCACAAAGGAAGAGTTTCCAAGGAACCTGTGTGTCAATAGACCGCTACTCTGAGTCAGGTTGTTGGAAATATGATAATAAAAAATCCAAGAGACTAGTGAACACGAAGCAGTTCTTAAAATATCATTCTGTAGAAAAGACAAAAAAATGGCCAAATCACTGATTCTGTCCTCTTCTCCTATAGTCTGGAACTTGCACCCCCTTCCAAACTGCCCATCTCATAGACCTAGGACACAAAGCCTCATCCAATGAATAATCTGGGGCTTGAGGCTACCCCTTTTCCCCTTTTTGGATCCTGGGCCCAATCACATGGAATTTGTCTAACCCTCAGAGGCCTGAGACAAACAGACCCCAGTCTCCAGCTAGAAAGGGAAGGGCCCAATGCCTCCTGAAACTCCAGTGCACTCCAGCTTATCTCATACTGAAACTGGACCATAGCACCCTATTCTTTAAGTGTGTCCATGCTCCCATATGGCCCAAGTGTGAGCCTTCTTGATTCTGCCCGACACAGTGGGGATGGTATTTCTGTCTCCTGGAAGATATTTCTAGTTGTCTCTATCAATATCCTCAGAGCCAAAGCCATTGTGAATTTGAGATGAGAGACAGAGGCTTCCAGAATTCTCTCACTCTAAGGCTGCCTGGAATCCCCCACAGGAAGCAGCATCTCCTTGCCTGGACCCTCTAGAAGCCAAAACACTACACAAAGGGACAGAATGGCAAGATTTGAGCATCCTGAACACAAAGCAAAGCTGGTAGTTTGTTAGAACTAGAACACAGGGCTCTTGACCCTGCCCTTCATGTTCCCCACATTATACCATTCAAGTCTCACATCTAAGTTGTTGTCCTGAGGTACAAAACAGAAAGGCATCCGTGCCTACCTGTTAGTGCGGTTGTTATGGTTATTTGTGCCGAGGGTAGCTCAGTGGTTCGCAGAAGGGTGATGTTTATTGTGTAATCAGTGGCTGGGTACAGATCTAAACACACTTCCGGAGCTCGGTCTCTTGTTGTGAAGTTAAACAAAGTGGCATGATAAAAGTTTTCCAGATACCACCTCTGACCCAGAACTTTGACCTGTCACAAGATGGAAAGTGAGCATTGCGTTAGCTTTCTGTCGGCTTGCAGATTTCTAGACTATAAGTCGAGGGGAGGTACGACAAACTTCCTTCTGTTGATCTTCTTAGAATTATCTTTAAGACATCAGCGAGCGAAACTGAGGACAACCTTTACAAAGCCACTGTACCTACCCTACCCAGTTTCCCTCTCAGTCAGGTGTAGGGCTAAGATTAAACCGCATCACCACTGATGGTTAGAAGTAAACACATCTCAGATGAATAAGACGGAAGGCTATTCTAAAGCAATCCCTTGGTGCCCACTCAAGTGAAAGAGACTGTGATGAAGCGACTGGGCAAAATTCTTTCCATTTTTTTCCATCCTGAGAAACCCATAGACAAGCCCACTGTGCGGGTACAAGCATTATGAGAACTACCCCAGGCTCTGCTTTTAAAGCAACAATGCCATCTCCCTGCCCCTTCCTTCCTGTCAGAGCTTGGTAAGAGCTGAGGACTGTGGAGGCATCACACATACTGCTGTCTGAATCATCCCACTCAAGCAACATTGAGTCACAAGGGGAACACTTCTGTGACGATTCCAGAATAATCGGATCAAACATTAGCAACCAGTACACTTTATCTGGTGGATACTGTGAGTTTAATGGTTCAGTTGGAGTTCACGTCCTCGGCTCCACCAACCTCCATCCCTCCTCATTACGTCAATCACTGAGCCTTCCTCAGGTCATCCAAGACCTTGATACCTAGCTCATAAGATTCATCCTCAGCTAAGTCCTCCTTCTCTTGGATTCTTCTCTTGGTATCCTTAGGGATAAACCGTCAAAACTTGGCCTCAGAGTTCCTTGAGCTCAATGCTACGAATGTTCTCCACTCCATTCCAGCCATCCACAGCCATGCTCCAGGGTCTAGACAGCATAGCCAACAGAGGATCACAAGATCTCACGATGCCCTATTCTTCTGGACAACTCTCTAATACAGGTAGTACATTCATATATGATATGAACAACGTTATATTCTCTTATGCAGACAGCTTTTGAAATGCTCATTTTCCCCCAGTGTATTTATCTATATTTCATGTGTTACATAAATTGATCATTGACACATTAAAAGTTTAGTTTCTTTTTCAATTTATTCTTCAATCATTTTAGTGTAGGGAGTGTGTGTGTATGTATGTGTGTGTGTGTGTGTGTGTGCGCGCGCGCGCGTGCATGTGCAGGCATGCCTGCACATGAAGGCCCAAGGCTGGATATCTTCCACTATTGCTCTGTACTTTATTTTTTGAAACAGTCTCTCACTGAACCTTGAGCCCACAGATCCAGCTAGCCCGGCTGGCCAGCAGCCAAAAGGGTTCTCTTGACTCTGCACACACCTGTACCCTGCTCTTTAGGTAGTGACGAGGTCCAAACTTAGTTCCTCATGCTTGGGGTGGCAAGCACTTTATGAACTGAGGCATCTTCCCAGCCCCAAGAATCACTTGTTTTCTTAGTCAAGTCTCTGACTAGCCAAAATAAAACTCCTTTCAGTACTAATTTGAAAAACCATTTTAATCATAGAATAAACTATTCGGGTCCTTGAATGTGTCTCTAGCCCCAGGGCTCTTTCCAACATGGAAACTTAAATACTCACTTGCATGCTTAAAATCCTCCAGTGGCTCCTCACAAGCATTCAAATTCAAAGCAAGGCTTTACCAGCCATTGCTGGGCTCGCCGCCGCCGCCGCCGCCGCCGCCGCCGCCCCTCTTCCCACCTACTCCTCCTGGCTTCTCCTGCTAGCGCTGTGCCAGCCAGGCACCCACAACTCCTTCCTCGCCCTTGCTCCAGCGACTTCCTACTCCTTCTATGACACAACACAGTTTCCCTTCTTAAAAAATTACACCCTGGCGGGGAGACGTGGAGCCCTGGTTCTTCTGGAGGACCTGGGTTCAATTCCCGCACCCATAGGATGGCTCACAACCGTGCAGGACTCTAGTTCCAGGGGATCCAACACTCCGCTTCCAGCCTCCATGGGCATAAGGCACATACATGGTACATACACACACATGTAGACAAAACATACACATTAAAATAAAACATAAATTTTTTTTAAAATTATACCTGGGAACACGCATGTGCAAACACCCCACACACACACACACACACACACACACACACGTCCCATTCCATTATCTATTGCATTTTTATCAGTGACTCATTGTACCACATTACAGTTGCCTGTTTATTTGTACATTCCTACGTGTTTGAATTAAAACTTCCAGGTCAAGCCGGGCGGTGGTGGCGCACGCCTTTAATCCCAGCACTTGGGAGGCAGAGCCAGGCGGATCTCTGTGAGTTCGAGGCCAGCCTGGGCTACCAAGTGAGTTCCAGGAAAGGCGCAAAGCTACACAGAGAAACCCTGTCTCGAAAAACCAAAAAAAAAAAAAACTTCCATGTCATAATATATGATATCCTCTTGCTAAATATCTATGGAATGAATAATTAATAACTTTACTGCATGCTGCCAGAGTTGCTAGGCACTAAATACGACAACAAAGCAAATCCAGATCCCTTCCTAAATTTGCTTATGACTTGCTTGGCTGTAGAAGAAAACTGGAGTGAAATGAAAGCCAGCAGCCAGCAGCCACCCAATGAGCTTCTCAAAACTCTATGCCCAATGTGTGGATCTGAAGGCAAAGCAGGATATAAATATTAAACGCATTAAAACTTAAGTGTGAAAGCACAGGCAGGAAAAAGGTAAAAAATCACCAAGTACACAGTACCTTCTTTGAACTTAGTTCCTCCTCACGGCCATCTCACACGCACTCATCTCTAGAAACGGCCATCACAAACAGTGTCTTTAATATTCTGGACCATCCACTGGAGATAGCCCACATTTTTTGTAAGCCGAGTTGTGGTTTTGCTAAAGATATTTTAATATAGACTTGATGCTAGGACACACCTGAAAGCATGGGTGTGGGCTCTTCAAAAAGGAGTCACAGCTCAGGGAAAAGATGCGTTTAATAAATATTTTAAGCTCAGGGGTTAAGAGCAAGAGAGATGCTCAGGAAAAGAATAATGCATACCCAGTGTGGGAATGAATCACTCGATTTTTTTGAATGATAAATTCTATAAAAGATAAGAAAAAGGGTTCATCTTACTTGGTATATTTGTTTTGATCCATCTTTCCTAGAATGGCTGTTCAACTTCAAACAAGTTTCATTAAATACGGAAATATTGAGAATTCCACCATCTTCTAAGAGATCATCTTCTAGAAGACAACATATAAAAAGGTCAAATCACCAAGGAGACAACGTAAGTGCAGCTGGGACCCTTTGAAGGGCCGGTAGGTGTTTAATGTGAAGAGCACAGCATTTACATTTACATTTACATTTGGTATTACAGACTTAGACTCAAGCGCTAGTTCCACGGTTTGTTTGAATGTTTGTGAGTGTTTTCAATTGCTCTCCACCTTATCCTTCGAGACAGAGTCTCTCACTGAATCTGGAGCCCCCCCCACCCCGCCCCGATTCTGCTAGACTATCTGGGCAGCGCCCAGGATCCTCCTGTCTCTGCCTTCCCAGTGCTAGGATTGATTACAGGTGTGCTCCACGTCGCCTGGGTGTGTTCCGTGGGTTCTAGGGATCAAACTCAGGTCTTCACGCTTACACAACAAACGGTTTAACAACTGAGCCATTTCCCCAGCCCTTGTCTCTTTTCTGGTTTTTCATTTGTTTGGGGGTTGGTTTCCTTTTTAAGATTTATTTATTTTCATTTTATGAGTGTTTTGCCTGCGTGTATGCCTATGTACCACATGCCTTCCTGGTGCCCTTGGAGGCCAGAAGAGGGCATCAGATCTTCTGGAACAAGAGCAACCAACGCTCTTATCCACTGAGCCGTCTCTCCAGCCCCCTTGCTTTGTCTTTTGAGCCAGGGTCTCACTCTGTAACCTTGGCTTCCTTGGACTTGCTGTGTAGGCCAGTCTGGCCCCTTCCTCCTAATCCTTCTTCCTCAGCCCCCCTAGAACTGGAATTATGGGCACACACCACTACACCCAGAAATGCACCCTCTCCTGAGTTGTATGAACTAAATGAGATTCAGAAGAGTTTCTTATGAATCTTGATTTTCTCATTGTGAAACCACGTTATCCAGCTTGCTTTCTTACATCATGCGCAGTTGGGAGAATTGAGTGAAATGCTGAAATATTGCCGGAAACTACTCAAGCTGTGACCTTTGTAGCAGGTAGTTGTACTTAGATGAACCATGTTAAAATGTCCTGAAGTGTATCTGTGGACAGATGTTCTGAGAATGAGGGAAATGGTGAGTAAAACCTATGGGTGAGGAGTCTCAGGGCTGGTGCTTTCCAACAGAAAATGACCAGAAGTGGACTGTGTGGCAGAAGATACGCGCTCTCACAGCAGACACGCTGCTCCAGCTCTGTAGCTGTGCTCAGCTAAGGCAATTAACAATCAGGAGGCAGGCTTGCTCTAACCATTATATAGAAAAAGTCATTCCCCACCTCCTGCGGGCAGAACATTCCTGCAATCCTTTATTTTCTTAATGCAGTCCAAAGGAAAGACTCCATAGGATGAATTGAAGAACCCACTTCGAGTCTAGGAGGAATTTCTAAGGAAAAGCAAATTTCCCAGCAAATAAGCCTTTACATTCTCTGCCAATGAAAAAAGGTAGTTTGTTTCTTTGTTGGTTTTTCTTTCTACAGTGCTGGGGATCAAACCTGCAGCTCATATGTGCAAACCATGCACTCTCTCCTGAGCTGCATCCACGGTTCCCAAACAAAAGCTTAAACATCTATCAGGGAGACTCTCTCCCACGGGAGTCTGTGTCACCTAAGAAGTAGTCATGAGAATGGCAAATTACTCCACTCAAAAGCTGGATTGCCCAAAGCATTTTCAACATTGCTAACAAATGCAGCACAAGGCAAAGAGCTGGGAGACAATATTCCTGACTGTAACTGGAAAATGTGAAAATACGGTTCTAAGAGTTTGAAGACCTGTCAAGCTCCTTTACCTTCTCAGTGTTTAACGTTTTCACAAGGATATCAGAGGGGGAAAAACAGCCACAGGATTTTGAGGATCGTCCAATGTATACGTGTATGAAATGTACAGAAGAAACAGCACATAGTGTCTACGACTGTCCACAAACACAACACGCGCAGAGGTGCTCTCTCCAAGTTCCCACGTAGCACAGCCATTGCAGTCGGAATTCAGAGGATGACGGTGCCGGCAACAAAGGCGTCTGGCTTCCACTTCCCACACCCGCTCCTGACAGAAGTGACTGAGAATAACTAAAAATGGGTCAAAATTTGCATCTGGGTCGGAAGGAAAGGTTGGTTGCCATATGCAAGGCAGACACACAAAGACATCCAGGCTTAACACAGTGTAAAGAGACCAGGCTATAGGGAGGCTCAGAGCAACTATCCAACCTGCCTTCCAAGCAAATGCACATGGTCTCCAAATTTCAAAGGAAGGACTAGAGAACTCCAGACCTCGGAAGAATCTAGGCGGGCTACAGGACAAGTCAATGATGAACGTCCTTGTGGAGCCACAGTCCATCAGCCCCCCAAATCTAACTGCACATCAGAACCACACAGACACTCGAAATGGTGCTTGGACATCTATGGCGTGTCTTCAAGTTCACCCGGCAATTCTCCCAACCAAAGACTAGCCGGGCCCAGTCCTGCTCAGCTTCTGAGATAGATGGGATCAGGCACATTCTGGGTCACCTGGCTGTAGACTCACCTGGTAATTCTGAGAGGGCAAAAAGTGTATTCACGACCATTGCTAATGCCAGTGTTCACTCTTCAGCACACTGGAGACCAGCAACAAGGAAGAACATCTAAGTGGAGGCCCCAGGGCCAGAGAGCTCACGTGACAAACCCCTGGGTTGACAGGACAGCCTGACTCTGCAGCTTCAGTAGGCTGCCACCGCTGCATCCTGAAGCCAGGCCGTGCTGCCCAGAGAGACAGGGCTCAGCAGGCCCGAGAAACCGGAGAGGAGGCATTGAGTCGGCGAACTACTGGACAGATGCACAGACACACGTGCGGATGTTCTCTGAGGCGGCAAAGCTTAATTCTTCATTTCATTTTTCCTCTTTCTGCTGCTCCTGCTCTTCTTTCTCTGTTCTAACCTGTTGTTCTCTTCCTCCTCCTCCTCCTCCTCCTCTTCCTCCTCTTCTTCTTCTCTTCCTCCTCTTCTCCTCTGTTGTTCTCCTCTACTTCACTCAGTTTTCACTTTCCCTTTTTTTTTTTTTTTTTTTTTTTTTTTTGGTTTTTGGAGACAGGGTTTCTCTGTGTAGCTTTGCGCCTTTCCTGGGACTCACTTGGTAGTCCAGGCTGGCCTCGAACTCACAGAGATCCGCCTGGCTCTGCCTCCCAAGTGCTGGGATTAAAGGCGTGCGCCACCACCGCCCGGCTCACTTTCCCTTTTATACTTCCTAATACAAAGATTTCTATGCAAGACAGCCACAAGTGACATATTTTCAAAAACAAATGAGAATCTTTTTGTTTGTTTGTTTGTTTGTTTTTCGAGACAGGGTTTCTCTGTGTAGCTTGGATCTCGCTCTATAGACCAGGCTGGCCTTGAACTCACAGAGATCAGCCTGGCTCTGCCCCCCGATGGCATGCACCACCACCACCCAGCTCACAAATGAGAATCTTTAGGCAGGAAGAAATCACATTATGATCACAAGGTAGTTGTTCTTCTTAGAAACCCACAGGTAGTCAACCATTTTCTTTTGTATTAATTTTCTCACCATAGCATCTTCACCCCCAAAGCAATGGTTCTTTTATTACTGATTAACAAAGTTGTAAGCAAGCCAAGTATATTTCAGCCAGCTCCTTTTGTAGTGGCAGGATGCTGTTCACGGTTTCAGTGTAGCAGATTCCTACAAAACTTAACTCAAGTGATCAACTAAACATCTATTTTTCTTGACACACAATAAGGTCATTTAATTTCCTTTCACAACTTTGTTGTTGTTAGTTTTTTTGTTTTTTTTTTTTTTTTTTTTTTTTAAGGTACATACCAAAACCTGTGAACTGGAACTCAGGCTTAACCTTGGGTGTAGGGACATAATTACTTTTTTTTGATCATCAGCCTGTTTTTCCACAGGCAGAATTCATGGGTCTATTATGCATGAAACGTCCTGGTTCTTATTTCCCGTCCTCTGCAAATCTCACATCTAACAACGGGGAAGGTAATTTCTAGCCTTTTTTTTTTTTTTTTTTTTGTCTTTTTTGTATCTCTTATTGGAGCAATTGACAGAATAATCTGAACCATTGCCCTCATCTTCTTTACTCACTGTCCCAACCACCTGTATCTAACTCAGAAAGTCCAATTAAATCACAGATCTAACTAATCATCATCGCTCTTATAAAAATCATCTTCATTACGATCTGCAAGTAAATTGCCCAGTGAGGAGTGGGATTTTCCCATGAAACAATCATGCTTTATTAGATACAGTGGAATCCTTTCATGTAGTAACCACACCACGCCAAATAGAGCAGGAGCCCAGCAGCAGCAAGCAGGAGGAAGTACAGCGGAAACAAGGGGCATTCTAGAGACAACTGTCTAGAGACAATCCCCCCACCCCCACCCGGGCTTTGCCTCTGCAGGGTTTACTCAATGTAGCTTCGCTACTTGGTGACCTGAACTCCGTAAGCTCCATGGTTGACTGCAGCTCCTCTGACATGGCCACCAATACAGTGCGGAGGGGGCCCAAGACTAACCGCTTCACAAGTTAACGGAATAACCAGCTCAGCAATTAAACTGAGGGGGCTGAACTCCCCCCCCTGCCCCCCGCTGCCCCTCAAAGGAGGCGTTCACCCAACCTTTACAGGGAGGTCTGAGAGAAGGACACTGATATTTTCCAGTGAAAAGTAAGATCAAAGGGAATGATGTCCATCCTATGAGGAAGCATCAGGCTAAACAGCGCTTCATCATCCTGGGATAAGTGGTCTAGAAGCCTGTGAGATGATGATTCTATCACACTGAGAAAAGAAAGAGAGGAAGGCATGCGTACGAGGTCAGGATTTTTGTTGCTGATGCTTTGTTGTTGATAGTAAGATTAAGCAGCACCCACCCACTCTGTACTTTCAATAATAACTTCTTAAAAACATCCGAAATGATTGTAATAAAAGAAGAATGTACTTGAAAGGAAACGTTGAGAGAGGTAGAAATAAAAAAGAGAACTAGCTGAGATTCCCCACACACTCCTCAAAGAGGAAATGAAAGTGCACAACAGAACTTACAGTGCATTACACACACACACACACACACACACACACACACACACACACACACACACACACACACAGTAGGTATGGTACGCACTCCACAAGGCAGAGAGACAAGGACATGACCATTAGAAGGAGAAAGCAGAGGGTTCCACACTGGTATATTTGGGAAAATAAAATGGAGTTGGGAAGAAGCAACCGTCGGCGATGGAGATTTGGTGAAGGAAATGGCTCCTAATGTGTGGACAGATCAAAGTCCCCCAGGGCACTAGAAAGACTGAGCCAGTGCCCAGCACCCACACTCCCCAGACAGAAGCTTCCTGTCCTCACAGTGGAACTCAGTGCCTTCAACTAGTCTGTCAGTGGGTACTCACCATGTGCGTGAACACGTGACTACTGGCTTAACTTTACTGACAAAGGAAGCATTTCTGATATCCACAGTGAAAATCAGATTGCCTCATAGGATTAAAAACAGGGAGGGAGGGGGAGCTTGAGGTGTAGCTGGATGCTAGAATATGTGTTAGCATGTGTGAGACCCAAGGTTGACTTTTCAGCAACTCCTCCCCCCTCAAAAAGAGACAGAAAGTCACACCTTCTCCCAAACCCTCCACTAAGGCTTTAAATCCCAAAGCCAATGTGATCTGTTCACAGAATTCTTAAAACAAGCTTATAACTCAAGAATTTATCTCCACTCGAACTTTCGTTCATATGTGAAGGCAACAGAAGACATTCTCAGATAATCGTAGACCCAGAAAGGATCCCATTTGCACAGTGAAAACAAGACAGAAACCGTCCTTTAGACAGGTGCGCAGAAGTGGAGGAGGAAACAGAGAAAGGGACTTCATGAGCTTCGCAGTAAACACTGCACCCATTAAAACACAGGCCTAAGGTTAAATGGCTGCTGCAAACATTGCTATGAGCCGTATGAAACAAAAACAAACGCCAGACCAAACCGACAGCATAAGGAAAGTAAGGGCAGAATAGAAGCGAGTGTACAACTCGGCCTTCCTTGCTTATTCAGAGAGACGTTAGCGCTGTGTGAGCGTTAACACTGGTAATCAGAGAAACATACACCCAAATCAGTTCTTTTAGAAATGCAGTCAACTGCAGAAGAAAAACAAAATATGTACCGTCTGACTCACTGCCAAAAGAACCCTGTGGAGATGATAGAAGGAAAAGAGACAAAAGGCATAGGAAAATAGCATGAAAAAAGAAAATAAAATGTTAGGAGGGAAATCCTAACCCAGGAAGCATTAACGGAAGCCGGTTCGTTTATCTGCTCTAATATCAGCCTTTCCCCCAGAAATGTTCTGTGTGTTCTGACCACGGCAGCCTCATCCAGACATGTCAGCCTCATAACAGACATATCCAGAATAGTGAACTATCCCGCATAGTGAACAGCATGCCATGCAAAAGCAAAAGCACGAAGCAATTGAGAACGTCGGTACCACATCCAAGTGTAATGTAAGCCGAAGGACGTTAACCAGATAGAGGGAGGAGCCATTTGCTGCTAGTGAGAGACTATCCATACACCAGGACCATCGAGAACTGCAGCATCAAACCATACAAGAGACCCCAATTAGCATCTACAAGAGAAGTGGAGAAAAATGAGAAACAACCACTGATCTAATAACGAAGACTCGAGACAGATCTTACTCCACTTACATGCCAACACGCCACACTCTTTCCCAGCATCCACCACGGTGAAAACAGCCCAACCAAGCAGTAAGGTCCCCACAGGTGCTCATTAAATCCTCACAGCATGTTAAAATGTAATAAGACTGGAAATTAGCATTGAAGTGCAATTATTAAAAAGAAAAGGCTAGGGGGCTGAAGAGACAGCTCAGTGGCTAAGAGCCCGGCCGCTCTTACAGAGGACCTGAGTTCAGTTCCCAACACCCACCTCAAATGGTTCACAACCATCTGTAACTCCAGCTCCAGAGGATCCAACACAGGAAACAGAAACAAAATAAATCTTATAATAATAATAAAAGGCTGGAGGCAGGGCAAGGAGTTTAGTGAGAGATACAGGAGATGACCAACAAAAATAAACAGTATGAAAATGCCATAAGGAACCAGATTAACTTCATATACTAATTTAAATATGTATGTATTATTGTGGTAGCTTGAATGACAATGGCCCCCATAGTGGCATTATTGGGGGCGTGGCTTTGTTGGGAGAAGTGTGTCACTGGGGGCGGGTTTTGAGGTTTCAGAAGCTCAAGCCAGGCCCAGTGCTCACCCTCTTTTCCTGCAGCCTGTTGGATCTTGATGTAGAGCTCTCAGCTACCTTTCCTGCACCATGTCTGCCTACATGTCACCACGCTTCCCACCATGATGACAATGAACTAAACCTCTGAACTGTAAGCCAGTCCCAATCAAGTATCTTTCCTTATAAGAGTTGCGGTGGTCATGGTGTCTCTTCACAGCAATAAAACCCTAAGACATGTAGATATGTGTGCATATCTATCACACTAATTGTGTGATGTGATACAACTATAATTAATTTTTAAAAGGGGAAATCAGCACAGCAATTGTACCATTAATGGAAGTACGAGCAAAGAGAACATATATTAACACACTTTAAAATAATTATTTAAGCCAAAGGGAAATCAGCACAGCAATTAAGTCACGCCTTGGAAGCCAAGACAAGAGAATAACTGACAATGTCTCCGGGATCCTGTCAAAACTTCAATCTGCACGGGAGAGGGACGCCTTCGGGACTTTCATTATTAAAATGTGGGTACATACTGGGTTTGGCATTCCATTCAAAATTTAAAAATGTTCTGGGTATGATGGCATATCTATAATCCCAGCACCAGTGAAGTAAAGGCAGGAGGATAAAGAGTTCAAGGCTAGCCTCAGCTACATAGTAATTTTGAGGATAACCTGGGCTACATGAGACCATGTCTCAAAAACAAACAAAGAAACAAAATCCCAAGAATTTAAACGTATCAATGAAGACAACATAAAGAGAAGCCTGGAGAGGAAATAATAAAACCTAGAATGGATTTAACAAGGTAGAAATGGGAAACAGAGTTTAGAAACCAGAGTCCATTCTCTGGAAAGAGACTAAACAGACAGGGTGGGGCTGGTGGTTAAGTACACGGGCTGCTCTTGCAGAGCAGGGCATGACAGTTCACACCTTTAATGCCTGGAGGAGGGTCTCAGTGAGTTTAAGGCCAACCCTGCTGTCTATGTGGTGAGCTCCAGAACAGCCGGGGCTACATAGTGAGACCCTGTTTCAAAAACACCAGAAAAGGTGGAGAACAGAGGAAGACATCCAAGGTCAACCCTGGGCTTCCGCACACGCACATACAAGTAGGTGGGTACTCTAACACACACACTCACACACACACATTTAAGATCACACTTTTTGTTCTAGGGGCAAAGTCATTTGAGGGCTCATCAGGTATTGGTGAGAACGGCCGTCATTCTGACTTAGAGACAGATGCGTTTACAGTCCTCCCATGACCTCTTCAAGGAGTGTCATCCCTGAAAGCCCACAGGAGTTCATTCACTACAGTTTCTCTAGTTACATATTGATTTCTTATATTTTCTTCACGTTATATACCTGAAATAAAATAATTTTTATTCATTAAAAAGTCTGAAGAGCTGCAGCAGCCAGGACCGTGCTGATGTCTGTGGTCCACGTTACTACCGAAGGCCAGGGGGTTGTCCGCGGTCTGTGCTACGACCTGAAGCCTGTTGCCAAAAACCATGTGGAAGCCCATGACTCTTGCTGCCCTGACCATAAAGGGCAAGGAAGCTTTTTTTTGCAGTAGTATGGATGACTCGGTTTTCTTTAAAGGACTGGTCACTGGGTCATCTACCATGTTCCAGTGAGTGTATGGGCAACACAAATTGGACAACCACCTTCTGCTTCTCCTCCTCCTCCTCTTCCTCCCCCTACTCCTCTTCCTCCTCCTCCTCCTCCTCTTCCTCCTCCTCTTCTTCCTCCTACTCCTCTTCCTCCTCCTCTTCCTCTTCCTCCTCCTCTTCCTCCTCCTCCTCTTCCTCTTCCTCCTCCTCCTCTTCCTCCTCCTCCTCTTCCTCTTCCTCCTACTCCTCTTCCTCCTCCTCTTCCTCTTCCTCCTCCTCCTCTTCCTCCTCCTCCTCTTCCTCTTCCTCCTACTCCTCTTCCTCTTCCTCCTCCTCTTCCTCTTCCTCCTCCTCCTCCTCTTCCTCCTCCTCCTCCTCTTCCTCCTCCTCTTCCTCTTCCTCCTACTCCTCTTCCTCTTCCTCCTCCTCCTCTTGCTCCTCCTCTTCTTCCTCCTACTCCTCTTCCTCCTCCTCCTCCTCTTCCTCCTCCTCTTCTTCCTCCTACTCCTCTTCCTCTTCCTCCTCCTCCTCTCCCTCCTCCTCCTCTTCCTCCTCCTCTTCCTCCTCCTCTTCCTCCTCCTCCTCTTCCTCTTCCTCCTCCTCCTCTTGCTCCTCCTCCTCCTTCTCCTTCCTCTTCCTCTTCTTCTGCTTTGGGGAGATCACAAGGATTGGGGGCAGACCTGGGAAGACTGGTAAGTGAATGTGATCAGGTGCACTATGTAAACTTTCCAAATAATCAATTAAAACATTATGTTTTTAAAAAAAAGTCCAAGAGGCCCAACTTCATAGTTGGTCTTATATTGTTTCAAGAGGCAAACTGTCTCATCATTTCTCCCCGATCTTAGGTTGTCATCTCCCCATATATGGCGACAGCAATATCTGAGGTAGGCTTCCTTAATGGGACACCAAACAACTAGTTACAAATTAACTTACCTAAAATAATAAATCTCACCAACTGCTGCCGCAAGTTTATCTCCAAGGTATTATTAAATACAAATTCTCTTAATTAAATATTTGTGGGTTTTTTTTTGTGCATATGTGTGCATACACACATGTATACGAGTGACCACAGAGACCCGAAAAGGACATTGGCTCTCCTGGAACTGGAGGTACAGATCATTGTGAGCTGCCATGTGGGTGCTGGCCACCAATCCTCTGCAACACAGTAAGGACTCTCATCTGCTGAGCCGCCTCTCTGGCCCTCAAGTCTCTCTGGAAGAACTGACGTGCACTGTGGAGATGGCTTAGTTGACAAAGAGCTTGTTGTTCAGGCCAGAACATCCGTGTTCAGAGGCCCACACAACTTCCTTTAATTGTGTCATAGTCTTAAATCCCGTGACAGTAACATGCAGTGGTTTATTCCTACTTTTTGCATACATGCTTGAATTTGCATGTGTTTGTACTTGTGTGTGTGGTGGGCGGGGGGAGAATGCACGTGTGTGTGGTTCGTGTGAACCAGAGGGCAACACTGGGTGTCCTAAATCATTTATGTTTTGAGACAGTCTCTCACTAAACCTGGAGCTTACTGATTTGGGTAGACTGGCTGGTCAGCAGGCCCCCGGGGTCCTCCTGTCTCCCAGTGCTGAGATTTCAGATGCCTAACTACTGAGGGCTTTTAACGTGGGTGCTGGGGATCCAAATTCAGGTCCGTGTGCTGTGTGCCAACCGAGCCAACCCCCAGCCCCTATTCCTCATCCTCATCCTCATCCTCTTCCTCTTCCTTTAAGACAGGTTTCACTGTACCCGCCCTGACTGGCCTGAATCTCACTCTGTAGACTATGGTGGCCTCAAACTCACAGAGATCCACGTACTTCCGCTTACAGAGTGCTAGGATTAAAGGTGTGTACCGCCACCTCTGGCTCCTATCCCACCTGCTTAAGCTCCTTTGGGCCCACTCCCCATTTACCAATATGGACCTTTCTGCACGCTAGGGCTGCCTCCTCCTCCCACTTAACCACTCTTGACCTGAGTCCCCAGCCAGAGCAGCTCATAGTAAATGAGAAGGTGACCTTCAGCCTCTGTTCCTCCTCTTTCTTAAGCAAAGGGAAAGAAAGGCCTGTTGGACTTCCCAGCAAA
This sequence comes from Peromyscus californicus insignis, assembly GCF_007827085.1. Lineage (NCBI taxonomy): Eukaryota > Metazoa > Chordata > Mammalia > Rodentia > Cricetidae > Peromyscus > Peromyscus californicus. The sequence goes on along the minus strand of NW_026294573.1, from coordinate 88,350,035 downwards.
CATAAGCTGTGAGACGCTCTATTCCCTGTACACGTGCAAATCCCTGGCATCATCATCTAATGTCCTTTCTCTCACCACCTACTTCTCTCCCAGGGCTCAGTGGAGAGACAGTCGCCAGTGCTACTCATCTGGATGACAACAGAATTAGACTCTATCCTCCTACTGCTCTGGTTCTACCGCGGAGCAGCCTCATCCCTCCACTCACACCAGCAGAAACCCCCTGCCCTGCTGGTTTCCCACATCCTGTGCTCAGAATTCTCCAGGAGGAAACGCCACTTCCCTTCCACCTACCAGCCATCTGGAAAGCAAGGATGATGGGCACAGAGCGCCGGGGAGGGGCTGCCGAAATGCTCATGGTGTAATTGGCACCTTGTTGGAGGTGAAGGCACACTTCTGGGGTCCTGCTGTCTGTGGTCACATTGACTGTCTCCTCATGAACGGATTCCACAGCATTTGGCTGCTGTCTTTCGATGTGTATCTTTAGAAGAGGAAAGACAAGAGAATTCACCATGACTCCGGACAGAATGATCGAGACATCATGGTGCTTGGCGCTGTTTCTTTGTCATCCCATTTCAGACACTGGGTAACCAGGGAGGAAGGATAGGGCCAGCTCTGCCGTGAGGGACCTGAGGACAAGGTCTAATCATCCCCGGGACCAAGCTGTGATGGTCCTAAGCTGTGATGGAAGTGAGAACTCTATTTGAGAGTGCTCTCCTGACCACAAATGACCAACAATAAAAGAAGGTCCTGGTACCTAATCAGCATATACTTCCAGCCTTGCTGAGGGAGCAAAGTACAAGTGCTTGGAAACAAGCCACATGAGAATGCCAAGCATAAATGCATGTCCCACAATCACACTCTGTTGGATGGCATATACATTAGACATAAAATATGCACATATCTTAAAAATCCCATCCACTTTTTTAAAAGGGCACTGGAGCTGGAAAACAATCAGACTGATCTTCCCATTTCTCTTTCAAACCATACAGTTGGTAGACAGCAGCATTAAACAGCATGATTTGGTGTTGTTCCTAGTTATGGAAACATCATTTTACTTTCATGGTTACTTGTGCAATAATAACATATAAGACCCATTAAAGAAGATAATTCTTTTCTAATGAAAGGAGTTTAAAAGTATCTTCTAGCCGGGCGGTGGTGGCGCACGCCTTTAATCCCAGCACTCGGGAGGCAGAGCCAGGCGGATCTCTGTGAGTTCGAGGCCAGCCTGGTCTCCAAAGCGAGTTCCAGGAAAGGCGCAAAGCTACACAGAGAAACCCTGTCTCGAAAAACCAAAAAAAAAAAAAAAAAAAAAAAAAAAAAAGTATCTTCTAGCCAAGCCACAGTGGCACACATCTTTAATTCCAGTACTCGGGAGGCAGAGCCAGGCAGATCTCTGTGAGTTCGAGGCCAGTCTGGTCTACAAAGTGAGATCCAGGACAGGCACCAGAAACTACACACAGAAATACTGTCTTGAAAAACCAAAATAGTATCTTCTAAACTTGTCTCAGGGTTGTGTTGGCTCTAACAGAAATGTCAATGTGTGTTTTCAACACTCTTTGCTTAAGGAGGTATCCCAAGAAAGTTTACAAAATGAAGGATGTTCACCCAGACTTGAATATGTGAGCAAGACTCTACACTCAGTGATTAACTATGCTGTTTCATAAGTTAAAATAGCCATAGCTTGTTATTATACATTTGCAAATAAATGTGATTTCACTTTCTGTGACTGAAGGAAGGAAAGGACAGTTGAAGGGGAAGCGGGGAGGAAGGCAGCAGAAGGGTGGGGGTGGTGAAGCTCCCATGTAGGCCAAGTCCTCCTGGCTCACATTTCCACCTCTGCATTAGCAGGGTAAAGCAGCTCACTTTACTTACCATGTACACGATCTTGGAGTTTATGCTTTCTGGGCTTACGTGCCACCTCACACAGGTGTCATTAAACACAGACACGTTATGAATTTCTATCATTACTTCTAAAATAGAAAAAAGAAAAGTGAAGAATTGGCTCATGAACTGCATCAGAGGGCTTTGGGGAAATCCTAGTGGACTGGGTGCATCTGTCCAGCTGGTGTCTCCCCTGCACACTAGTCACACTCTGGTTCGGAAGCAGAACTGAGCAATCCAAGCAACCCCAGATGGTTCATCATGAATGAGCCTGGCTCACTGCCTGGCCAGGCAAAGGGTGAGGAAGAACTCCAACTGTGATTAGCCTAATGGGCCACTGGATGCCACTGGTATTCCATCAGGGAGGCAGTCCAAGGGCCAGAACCGAGTTCTGATTGGAAGCTTCCCGAAAACCACACAAGGAAGCCCGGCTTCTGCCTCCCTCATCTTACCCTGGGTGGTAGGGCATTCACTCAAGCAACTGCTGTTCCCAAAAGGGAAATGTGTCACCACAAAGGCAGATTCCTCAGGAGAAGCTTGGGATGAACTGAGTAAGTTCTCCCCAGAGTCCCGATTCACCCTGGGACTCCTCTAGCAGAAACCATGTGATCTGATCTGGTGGGAAGCCATGTTTTCTCTGGGTTCTGCTTGTTCTAAATAACCCTCACTTCTGTTCCATGTGATGAATCTGGCAATGTGGGAAAACATAAGGGTTCCCTTAAGTGAGATAGTTTCCAATGGACCCAGCCAGCCAATCACTTAAAAGGTGTTCAGTGTGGTATGGGGAAAACCCACCCTTTCACTTCTTAAAATCAAATTTCCTACAGATATGCAAAGCTATTCCTATTTGCAAATGACATGATCTTATTCGCATACAGTCCTAAGGAATTAAAATTTAAAAAACAAACAAAAAAATCCATGAAGGCTAAGAAAAGAGTTCAGCAAGGTTAAGGGACACAAAGTTGATATTCATTTCACTATAGAAATGAATGATTAAAGGAAATTAAAGCAATTTCTTTTACAATACAATCCAAAAGGAGGAAAGGAGAAAACAAAACACTCTTAAGGTAGGCACTGTACTATCCTCCCTGGAGACAAGAATTATCACTTCATCCATAAGGAAAAGGAACATTCCACGGCCCTGTTTCCTGTGAACCAGACATCTCAGAGGTTCCTGGGTCTAGTGTGGGCCAGCGCTGCACATGCTGTGATGACATGATGGTGCCACGCCTCCTGATCCGAGGCTTCCTTGCTGTAACACATGCTCCCCAGCACATGCAGCCTGGAAGAGGAGAGGAGTTGAACCCTCTGAGGACGGGAGCTAGAGGATGGGTCACTGCCCTTTGTTCCCTGGAGGCGCTGTCCTAGGTGTCTGAGTTTCCATAGCCTTTCAGAATGCTGTACCAGCAGTGGGCAGTCCCTCCTACCCAGGGAGACCTGGGCTGTGGCATCCTCACACTGATTCTTTCCTTCCCTTATTACCCCTCTAGGTCCCGGATCCTGCTTCCTGGGGTTTTACTCTCCATTACATAATAATACAAACTCCTGGTTCTGTGTTGGGAAAAACTCAAGGTTAAGTCCTGGGCCAAGATACGTGAGAAGGCTGCTTGACTCATAAGCACGACCCACGCTTGTTTGTTTGCTTGCGTATTCATCTACTGTGGTTAGCCTGATGGGCCACTGGTGTTCCACTCAGGGAGGCTGGAGCAAGGCCCAGAACCGGGCTTGGTGTTATATGCTTATAACTCCAACACTAGGAAGGTGGCAATTGCTGGATCCCTGTCCCACCTGGTAGCTAAGCTCCGAGTCAGTGAAAGACCTCATTTCAGAAGCCCAAGTTTGGTTCCCAGCACCCACATCAGACAGCTCACAACCACCTATAACTCCAGCTCCAGGGGATTTGACACAGGCAATCACTGCACACACCCATAGAGACTCATTCAAATTCAAAAAGCAAAACAGATGGTTCCTGTGGAACAATATCCAAGGTGACCTCTGGCTGTGTGTGTGTGTGTGTGTGTATGTGTGTGTGTGTGTGTGTGTGTGTGTAAATGAAAACTATAATTCCTCTAACTAGCTCCTGTTCCTTCCCTATAATAAATCTCTTCCCGGTCACCAAGAGGAAAAAAGAGCCTGAACCTTAAACACCTGCAGAATTAACTCATTTCTCCTGTACAGAACCAAGGTCAAATTTGGATTCACCTGGTCTACTGATCTCTATGTCATCAGTGATTTTATACATTTACTAAATCATTGTATCCTGGCATTATCTAGAATCTATGTCCCACCACACCTGTTTTGGGGTAAAGTCAAGCTACCTATTAGTAAGTGAGAATAAATTGAGACAGAGAACAAAACACAAATCTCTTTAGAGATACCAGAGTATCAGCTATGAAGCCTAAAAAACCCCTAAGTTTCTACACCAATGGTTCTCTTCAGAACACAGGTAATGTGGAAAGAAGAATCCAGTTAGCAGCATGAATAAGCAAAGGAATGTAATGACCTTGTTGTTCACCTCCTTGGGTAGCAAAGAGGATGCTGATGCCAGTGTACCAGCCTGGATACACTTCAAGTATTACTGGCCACTTCTGCTGCTGCCCTTCAAAGCCCCAGAACTTTCAACATCTCTGCTCACTCCTACGGCCTTCTGATGATAACTCAGCAGCTGGTCCAGAGGAAACGACCCCCCTCCCCTTCTTCTCCCTGAATTGCCAATAAAGCAAACAGCCTTCCTATTTGGGGTGCCTGTGTCGCCCAAGTAGAGATTAGAAAACGGTTTCCTTTCTTGTTCTTCCTTTTTGCTCATTCACTATGACAACTGTAAATGACATCTCAAAGATGCCATCTGCCTCCAGCCTATGCCATGCTCTGCACAGATGGGACCCAGATCTGATTATAGAGATGCCAGATATTCCATTCCAGAGAGTAGCTGAGCATAGCTGGTGACTCTTCCCACCAAGTACCTACAAAAAGGTGAAAAGACTTTTTTTTTATAAAAATACCAGGTGTTGACTGTCTACATCAGTGCTGTCCTTTGAAAACATGATACTTGAACACTAATTCTGACTATGGCAATAACCGAAAAACAAATACAGGCTGATAAGATGGCTCAGTGGATAAAGGCACTTGCCAACAAGTCTGATGACCTGAGTTTGATCTTGAAACCGTGAGGAGAGAACACATTCCCATAAATTGTCCTCTGACCTCCACATGTGCACAGTGGCATGCATGCTCCTACACATACACACCAAACAAACGTCATAAAGATTGAAAAGAAGGGAAAAGGAAAAGAAGAAAACACAAGTAGAAAAGCCTTTGAAGCGGCCTCCTCTTCCATTCACTGCTCACGACATACAGCATTGCTGCCCGATGCCAAGCATCCTACTGTGTCTGTTTGATTGTGTCTGGGCTGTGAGGAAGACTAGAGCTCAGGTCTTCCCTCAAGGAGCATGTTGCCTAATGGAAGGAGCAAACACAGATGCAGGCAAACTGCAACTCAATAGCGTTATCACAGGCTCCACACAAACACTGAAGGGTACAGAACAGGAAGACAACAGCTCTCACTGGAGGGCCCGGGAATTTCAGGTTGGTACAGGAGTGAGGCTGCCAAGGAAGCACAGGATGGAACTGGGGAGGGGATTGCTTGCCGGATTAAAGACAGACACTCCTCCAAACAGAGACAAGCTGCGGGGTAATGATAGGGACAGTTTTCCATTTGGAAGGAAGCACTAGAGTGCAGAAGAACCGGAGGTCATAAAATAGAACATAATACTGTTTACTCAATGACAACTATACGTCAGGCTCGGACTGCTCTTGACAGACGTGATCTCATTTTCCCAGCAGTCATAAGAAGCAATAACAAAACCAATAAGAGTGAACACTTATTGAGTTATAACCCTGGACCAGAGAGTATGCACAGGACTTGAACCTTCAAAATAACCTGATGACTAGACCTCACCATGTCCATTTTATAGACCTGAGGTTTGGATGTTAAGGAACCTGCAAGGGATAGACAGCATGAGGGACTGAGTCTGGACTCACAATTAGACATGTTACACCCCACCACAAAGAGCCTTTGCACTGAAGTAGTTACTCAGGCAAGAGGTTAGGACATGAAATTGGGGTACTGTATTATGAAACAAGAAACAATTCTGAAGGAGATGAATGGGAGGTGAGGAAACAGAACAGAGAAGAGTCCAGGCTGACTGCCAGCCTTTGAGCTCAAGGGTTAGATGAATGGCCCTTCACTGCTCTCCAGAGAAACATGAGAGGAGGCCGAGCAGGCCTGTAAAAGAGAGCGATGAACCGTGTTGAGGACATGCTAGATATGAGCTGTCTGCTGACTGCCCGCTGGAAAAATCGCCTTAAGAGCCATGGATTTGTGGGTGAAGTAGAAGACTCGGGTAAGTGAAAGACACACAAGTAGGTCATGGAGAGGGGCTCAGTGGCAGAGCCCAGAGAAACACTGATGCCCAAGGAGACCCAGGGAACAAGGGTAGTGCAAGGAAGAGAGGGGAGTGGCTAAGAGAAGTGTGCCCAGGAAGCGAAGGAAAGGAAGGGCACGGAGGCGGGTCTCTTCCTTGGAGCAGCCTCCCCCATTCTCACTCAGCTCCCTCACTCCGCCAGGTAGGGTGTCGCATGTCATTAAGGCCCAGAGGCAAGGTCAACCTCCCTCTCTCCCATCCTTCATCTTTTCTCCTTGATGAAATGCCCACCAATGCTTAGACTTGGGCAGAAGTAGGGAGAGCAGGCCTTGGATCTGTCCAGTTATAAGACGTATAGACATCTCCAATTTGACAGAAAGAAGGGCCCTTCAAGGCTTGGCTATAAACAGTCTAATTCTTCCTTTCTTTGTGTTAAGTCCTCAGTTAAAGTTACATAAAATGGGTAAAAGTGGCTAAATTCCTAAAGTGTTACATAGTTTATGGTGATTTTTTGTGGCATATGAACGAATAAATGTTGATATGTTCATTGGGTGTTAATTTTTTTGTGCACATTAGGAAAAATATATCTAGGTGTTACATAGTTTATGGTAATTTTGTGGCATATGAATGAATAAATGTTTATATGTTCATTGGGTGTTAATTTTTTGTGCACATTAGGAAAAATATATCTAGCTCATCAAAGTCATGATATACCACATACAACAAAGAATTCTTGGTTGGTACATTAAAACGACAAGTTTAAATTATTTATCAGGTATCTTAGTTAGGCTTTCTATTGTTGTGAAGAGACACGATGACCACAGCAACTCTTATAAAGAAGACATTTAATTGGGGTGGCTTGCTTACGGTTTCAGAGGTTCAGTCCATTATCATCATGACAGGGAGCACGGCAATGCGCAGGCAGATGAGGTACTGGAGTAGTAGCTGAGAATCCTACATCTTGCAGGCAACAGGAAGTCGACTGTGGCATTGAGTGAAGCTTAAGCAAAAGACCTCAAAACCCGCCTCCACAGTGACACACTTCCCCCAACAAGACCATAACTACTCCAACAAGGCCACACCTCCTAATACTGCCACATCTTTTGGGGGGCCTTTTCTTTCAAACTACCACATCAGGCAGGGTGATAGATATCCATAGACTTAGCTGCTTGGGAGGCTAAGGCAGGGATATCTCTTGAGAACAGTAATTTAAGACAAGCCCGAGCAACATAGCAAAACTCCATCTCAAATGTGCCTGTGCGTATAAAATGTATGAATATATTATGTATATGGGTGTATATACATGTGTGTATACATATTATTTTTTAAAAACAAGCTATGTAAATAATTCATTAGTTATGTCAAAGATCATCAGGGTAGTATGCAAATATTTCAAGCTTGGAAGAACATGAATAGGAAAGTGTGGGATTCCAGGGCTCCCAGACTTGAGTTCAAATCATAAGTCCATCAAGTACTAGGTACAGAATGACCCTAAGAAAATGGCTTAAGCTCCGTAAGTCTTAGATCACTCAGCTATGAAATGAAAATACTTGCTTTCCAAGTTTTTCTCTGAGGAGGAAACGAAGCCAAGCATTAAGGGCCCCATGAGAACCCTGGGTGTGCAAGCTGGTGTTCAGTGAGCATCATAATGATGTTGGTAGTTCAAATATTACACACATATTCAGATCCAACCCAGCTGTGGGTCTATTGTAGTAATGTGTCTATTTACCCCAGATGGCCTTTTTTGTCCATTTAAAATGTGCAGAGCTGCAAGTGAGCACTCACTGGGCTGGTGAGGAGGGCTGACAAGCAGGAGGGACAGAGGGTAACAGGAGCTTGGTAGCATTTGCAGTAAGTAGTACAGTAGTACAGCATAGGGCGGGATATGGAATGCAGAAAGATCCTGGCAGATCAGCAGTCTGTGTTTCAACAGAGTTGTTACTCCCCCCAAGAGCATGGAGTGATGGAGAGATGGAGCATGGAGGGTTAACCTTGTAATTATTAACCCAGACTCTAAACATAAAAGCTAAATGACCTGTGTAGAATGGAAGCCGGGGACAGCCTTATCAAGAACAAATCGGACTCTTTGATCTTGAAGTAAACTGACTCACTAACATGAAGCTTCCACCTTGGGGTTTTTCCAGACACTAACATACTTGCTTAATTCCCTGCTGTCTGGAATTTCCAGTTCAAACTAGCCTGAGAGAAAAAAATCCCACCACCTTCGGCCTTAGGGAAGAAGGTCCGACCACCTCATTAGAGTTCATACTCCACTAAAACATTACAGATCTGTGCCACTAACACAGAGGCACGGGGGCTCCAAAAACAGTTTACAGTAAATAAAAACAGTCTGTGTCCAGAGAAGTCATTCCACCCAGCTTGGAATTAAAGACAGAAAGAGGAGTGAATGGAGTGAAAACCAGAAAGGACGGTGATGGGAAGAGGTTAAAAGTGGACCCTGAATACAATATAAACTAACTGGGGGAGTCGGGATGGGGGGATCAAGACATTGATGAAAACCAGGGAAAGAAAAGAGAAGAGGGGGCAGCTAAGCAAGAGTCATGACAACTAGCATCTCTCGCTTTTCCAGAAGCTTCTCCAGCCTCCCCTTCCATGAATTAATCAGCATGTAAATCACTCCCTTTATCTGTGAAAATTGAATTTAGCTGCCAGTCGTGATGGAGGGCACACAAGCCTCCTCACAGAAAGAGCCTTGCTCCCAGGGAGAATGCCTTTTTCTCTCCTTAAATCAAAGCTTGCATAAGCCCAATGAACAGCTGCAGCTGGAGCCACAGACTTAGTGAAAGGTGGAAGGCTGAGGACAGTAATTATAATTAGCGGTTACATAACATGTTTGTTCTTCAAAGTGCTGTGCAAGGACCAGCTAATTAATAGCTTACTGTGCTCCATGCTGATCCCCTGGTTTTTCATGTAGTGACTAATCCTTGTGCCCCCACCGAATTCTGAACGGTGGCAGCAGAGGGCCTTGAGCAGCGGGGCAGGTGGCGAAGAGGCCATAGCTCTACCCAGCTCCCTCTCCAAGCCATTCCTGGGGAAGAGTTCCTGGAGAAAGATGCCTTACCCTCCAGATAAATCTTGGAGGTGCTGATAGAGGTGTGACAGAGACCATCAGTCTAGATCAGTTTGCTCTTAGAGAAAGCAGAAGACCGGGCCCCGGAAGTCCTTGGTCTTTGCTACAAGCTTGGCCGTGCTTCTCTGCTCAGTCAGCCAGACATCTCCAAAACAAGCTCGCCTAGATCTCTGGGTTCTCATCTTCTGTTTTCTCCCCACTCTCTAGCCTACAGCTTTTGTATTGATGATGGAGATAACTAAATGTAAGGATTTTCTGTCTACTCCGGGGATTCTTTACCTACAGACTTCAGCAGTCTGTGCTGGTTTGAATTTCTTTACAAAACATTACAAGGACATCTGAACATGCATTTCCTTGGGGAGAGGCCTGATTCTTCTACCACACTATAAATTCCAAAAAAATTAGTACTTCACACATAGTGCACACTAAATAGACATCTTTGGGATGAATGGATGGGTAGGATAGATATCCTCAAATTTCTCTCTCTCAGGGGTGGGGAAATGACTCAGTCCATGAAGTGTTTGCCATACAAGTGTGAGGACCTAAGGCAGACACCCAGAACTCCCATAAGAAAGTAGGGTACGGTGAGCTACTCTTGTAGTCTGTGCTAAGAAGACAAACAGACAAAGCCCTGGGGTTCACTGGCCAGTCAGATTATTCTAATTGGTGATCTCTGAGCCAGTGAGAGACCCTGTCTCAAAAACATAATAATACGGTGGATGGGTCCTGAGAAACAACATCTGAGGTTGACTTCTGGTCTCCATGTACACCTGCACACACATGTACAAATACACCTGCATAAACACACACACATGTACAAATACACCTGCATAAACACACACACATGTACAAATACACCTGCATAAACACATACACATAAAGAAAGAAAAATATAGTTAAAGACATAGTGTTGTTAGGGGATAATCTTTTCATACACTGTGAAGATGTGTCTCTGCCAAGTTACCTTATGATTGGTTTAGTAAAGAGCTGAAAGGCCAATAGCTAGGCAGGAGAGGATAGGTGGGACTTCTGGGCAGAGTTAGGAACTCTGGAAAGAAGAGAGGCAAGTCAGACATACAGTATGGAGGAGAGGTAATGAGTCACGTGGTAGACTGTAGATTAATATAAACAACATAAATAATACACATATGTATGTATGTGTGAATGAATATAATAGAGTGTTTCTCACCTTTAAAAAGTAAGGAAAATGGCATATCCTACATTGTTGGTGTACCTTAAAAATAGTAAGCTAAAGCTGGGTGGTGGTGGCACACACCTTTAATCCTAGCACTTGGGAGGCAGAGGCAGGTGGATCTCTGTGAGTTGGAGGTCAGTCTGGTCTACAAAGCACAAAGCGAGTTCCAGGACAGCCAGAGCCACATAGAGAAACTCTGTCTTGAAAAAGCAAAAAAAAAAAAAAAAAAAGCTAAGTGAAATAAGCCAAGCTAAAAACAAACAAACAAAAAACAACTCAAATACCATATGATTCTACTTACATGGAATGCCTAAAGTAGTCAAAGTCCTACGAGATAGAAAGCAGAATGGAGCCGGGCGGTGGTGGTGCATGCCTTTAATCCCAGCACTCGGGAGGCAGAGCCAGGCGGATCTCTGTGAGTTCGAGGCTAGCCTGGACTACAGAGTGAGTTCCAGGTAAGGTGCAAAGCTACACAGAGAAACCCTGTCTCGAAAAACCAAAAAAAAAAGAAAAGAAAAGAAAAGAAAAAGAAAGCAGAATGGAAGGGTGCCAGGGTCTATGGGGAGTTCCAGTTTTAAAAGATACCTGGAGATTGGTTATACAATACTATGGATACACATAACACCAATGTATTGCATAGTGTAAAAGAATCAATATAATACATTTACTTGTATTTTGTGTTTTGACACAATTAAATAAAACTTAACTCCTTGCATTTTGCCATCTTTTGTCTGAAAAGCTGTCATGCCAAAATGTGTTAAGAGTATGAGAAAATGGTTCCATAGAATAGATTTTCTCAGCTGGCTAAGGAGAGAGAGCAAAAAAGCATAGTGAATTATGGTGTTTTAAAAGATGAATGAGTAAAATTCTCTGTATAACTTATCTTCCCAATCTACCTTCTAAATCATCAAGATTAAGCTGAGAAATCTGAAGCCAAGTGCCCACCCAAGTAAACAGCAGAGGCAGGCACAATCCAGAGGGAGGTAGCTTCATACTCCCCGATCCTTCCGCTGTTGAGGTCCCAGGTAAGAGGGGCCCAGCAGACCGGAATCTGTACCTGTGCACGTATGAGTGACGTCACTCCAGGAGCCTTTCTCTGTGCAAACAGAAGTGATCATTCCTCCGGAACTCTCAAAGCCCTCCTGACAGACATAGTGAGCCACACTGCCCAGGCTGGAGGTGTGATTCCCCACCAAGATGGCGTTCTGGACTTCAGGAGGGCTGCCACAACTGATCTCTGCAATGAGAGGCAACAGGACACCTGTGAGGAGCCCTGACTTCCATGCCTGCAATTAGTATCTCAGAAATAAACATTTCATGATGACAGAGGCCATTCATCTGGGAAAAGAGAAAACCCAAACTCCTTCAAATAGTTCAAATATAATTATATAAAATTAAGGTTGTTCAGAAGTACAGGAAACTGGTATGCCTGGATTTAATGAAATTTTCAAACGTGCACACAGAGAGAAGAGACAAATTATGAGATGGCTTACTCATGGAGCTCCTTGTCTATGAAATAGTACTCCTTAGGGTTCATTTGCATCCTAAAGTTCTGTAGAACTTTTTACTATGTATCTTCAAATCATTAACCCTTGAGAGTGCACTGTAGCAACTGTTGTCAACCAAATATAAATAAAATATTACAAAATCCTTGACATTCTTAAAGCAAAGCAGTGCAGAAAGTGTTTCTCTTCCTACATTCAACTTACAGGCAATTCTCAAGGGAAAAGGACACTTGCAGAGAGACAGATCAGAAAGTATTGAACTGATGTGAAGTTTCTCTTCTACAATCTTAAAAGCTAGTGGACTATTTACACAGAACTTTATGTGAAAGAAAAAGTATGATGTAACTATCTCAGGCCATCCAAACCAGACCTCAGAACACAAGGCAGTCATCTTCAGATACTTTTAACTTTCAAAAACATCCTGTGTACCTTTTCTGACAGAATTCAGAACAATTTAATAAAATACTGACTTTACAAACACTTGTAAGGCCAGCACTTAGGGGCCTGAGGTAAGAGACTGAAAGTTCAAGGCCAGCCTGGGCTGCAGAGTGAAACACTGTCTCCAAACCCAATACTTGTTGAATGAGCACATTATTTCTTAACCCTCCTCCTCTTGCCCTATGGCTACAGACATTGTCCATGGCCTCTGAGGTTTTTTTCTTTTCAGTTTTTTTCTTTAAATTTCACTGATTGGCATGACTTCAATGATAGGGCTCACCTTTCAGATCTAAGCCTACTTTGCCAACATCCTTTCGACGCCCCCCCTTCTTTAAATCATTTCAGAAAAAAAGGACATAAAACATGCAAATAAATCTGAATGAATATGCAATATGTCTTGAATATGGAAACATCAGAAACGACCCAAATGTTTATCAAAAGAAAATTGGGTGCTAGGTGTGGTCCTGCCTTAATCTCAGCACCCCAGAGGGAAGGGCAGGAAGAACAGGAGTTTAAAGCCAGCCTGGGCCACAAGAGGCCCAAGAGAAGATAGAGAATATTAGGCAAATAAACCACAATGCTCCTGAGTAAGTCATAGAAAGACTAGAAAGATTCACACACTGATGTGAAAAGACGTCCATGATACAAAGGCCTGGTATTGAGTCAAACAGCAGGTCTCGTCTAAATCCATAGACGTCTCTTCTGCATGCTTTTCCTTCTTTGATCCCAAAGTTAATTACATACATATGTTGAGCAATGGATTGTGCAATGTATGTTTCAAAAAATACACAGGAACTTTAAAAATACTGCTTACTGTCTATTAATAGATTCTTATAGTTCCTTCCCCTCCCCCACAAAAAAAAAATCAAAAGTAACTGATAAGAAAGCGAATCAGGCCCGGCCGTGGTGGCGCACGCCTTTAATCCCAGCACTCGAGAGGCAGAGGCAGGTGGATCTCTGTGAGTTCGAGGCCAGCCTGGTCTACAGAGTGAGTTCCAGGAAAGGCGCCAAAGCTACACAGAGAAACCCTGTCTCGAAAAAACAAACAAACAAACAAAAAAGAAAAAAAAGGAAAACAAATCAGAAAAAATGGGGAGGGAGAGACAGGTGTTAGGAAACACATGGTTGAACTATGAAATTGACAAGGTACACAGATAAGTCTCTAGAGCCACTTAAATTGGACCACTTGAAATAATATTCTTAAAAGATTTTAAAGGTTGAGCAACATAAAAAAAAAATTAGTAACAGAAACACGATTTCAAAGTTTTTCAGTAACACTTGAGCAGCAAGGCCCAGGGACCACGTAAAGGTAAATCTGTCACCGATGCTACAGTGGGCCGGGTACAGGTACGAGGCTATCCAAGGAAGAAGAGCAGCATACGAGGACTGGGAACATAGCTCAGCTAGTAGAGTGCCCGCAAAAGCGTGCTGGAAGTTCCATCCTCATCCCCAACACCACCAAACACAGAGTAGTGCTGCCTGCCTGCACCCCAGCAGAAGTTCAAGGTCAGCTTTTAATCCCCGCACTTGAGAGGCAGAGGCAGGAGAATTTCTGTGAGTTCAAGGCCAACCTGGTTGACATAGTGAGTTCCAGGCCAGCCAGAGACAGACTGAGAAACACTGCTTCAAAAAATAAATAAATAAATAAGTAAATAAATGAATGAATGAATGAATGATAAAAGTTCAAAGTCATCCTGGGATACATTCACTCTACACACACACACACACATACACACACACACACACACCGGGGGTAAGGGACAACTATAGTGATTCCATATGTAACCAGTAGTCTCAGCTGCACCGAGAAATGAAAATCGGGAGGCAGGGACCCTTGTGCTATTCATTTTGATGTTTAGTTTTCTACTTCATCTGTAGAAAGCCAGAAAGGGCTGCCATTCCTGACATCCACAACTTCAAAATAAAAGTTCACTTACTGAGCTAAAGCATTCAGAATAAAGAAAATGATATATTATGTTTCCACAGCTCCATCAACCATGCTTGGCCTTAGAACAGGCAGCCTCACTAAGCATGCTGGTATAAGCTGGCAGCCCAGTTACCTGGGAGGCTGAGGCACGAAGATCTCTAGTCCAAGGGTTGTCTGAGCTGCACTGTGAGTTCAAGGCCAGATGGGAAAATGCAGTAAAACCTTGTGGCAAAATAAAAGGTAAAATGCAAAACAGGGGTATAGCTCGGTGGTAGAATGCTTGCCTAGCATGCACAAGGCCCTAGGTTCAATCCCCAGTACTACAAAAAAGAAAAGGAGGGGGAGTTCTCTTAAGTCCTTGACACAGAACCCCTGGATCTAAGGAACTTGCTCTTCTCTGTCTCATTATGGATGCTGGGCTTGTTATAGGACCTAGAATTATTTCCCTAAGAGACGCTTCCTAGATCAGAGTTCTCAGCTGCTGTTGCTAGAGTTATCCAAAGATCTATGATAAATACAACAGCCCAGCTCACCTCATCAGTATTCTGGCTGAAATTTAGCTTCCAGTCAACACAAACTCAAAGCACAAGCAGTTATGGGACCAGAATGAAGTGGTCACTTCATAAAGTCCCAGCTCTATCTACTCTACTATGTCCCATGTTTGTTTACAGGGGGGCTCTGTTCTCTTTTCATACACGTTTACCAAATACAAGACCCCTTAGCCTTCATGGTGTTTTCCCAGCATCAAACCTTTACTGGCCCCAAACATTGCCAGCCATCAGTATTATTTGTGTGTACATGAGCAGTCAACCAAACAAGTAGTTAATGTTTTATAAGACTGCCAAGTCACTTGCATACAAAATTTCTAGTTTAAGCCAGGATTCAGCTAGAGCAAACAGAAGAGGAAATACCAGAGAAGGGCTGGAAATTGAAATATCAATGAAGAATTGAAGCTGAAAATACAGCTTTGTGTACCTTGAATATGGACTCCTAAAGATCTCAGTGGCAAGAAAAGGAAGCCAGTGCTGTGGGATGGTCTGTATGTCAAATGTGTTGCTCTGATTGGTCAATAAATAAAACACTGATTGGCCAGTAGCCAGGCAGGAAGTATAGGCGGGACTAACAGAGAGGAGAATTGAGAGAACAGGAAGGCAGAGAGGGACACTGCCAGCCGCTGCCATGACAAGCAGCATGTGAAGATGCCGGTAAGCCACGAGACACGTGGCAAGGTATAGACTTATAGAAATGGATTAATTTAAGATATAAGAACAGTTAGCAAGAAGACTGCCACGGCCATACAGTTTGTAAGCAATATAAGTCTCTGTGTTTACTTGGTTGGTATGAGCGGCTGTGGGACTGGCGGGTGACAGAGATTTGTCCTGACTGTGGGTCAGGCAGGAAAACTCTAGCTACAAGCTAGCAATAGATAGTTGAATTATTAGAGGAATGTAAGTTGTAAGAGAATAAGATTATAAAAGACAACGAGGTTAGCTTTCATCTTAAACATATTCAAGAGCAATGGAAAGCATGATGACTTTAGTTGTGATTGCACGCTCATAATTTATAGTTAAAAAAAAAAAGTACCAGATTGATGAGAAATAATTTACTTGGTCTCTAGAGAGGAAGATTCAAAGGCAGACAGTACCTACAGCTCTGTGAGTTCCCATTACAGAGATGTTCAAGTTGCACAATCCCTTGGCAGAAGATATTAAGAAATACTGTGTGATTTGGATGAAACACATTGTTCTAAGCACTTATCACTAAGAATCACATAGGGGGTGTATGAAAAATATGCATGTGGACTATTAGGGCTTTAGTGTGCAATAGGCTCCACATTTGAGGACTTGTTCTCTAGCCAATGGCACTGTTTTGGGAGACTGCAGAACCCCTTGAGTGTAAGTCCAAACTGGGAGACATATACTGCTAGGCATCAGCCTAGGACAATATCCTAGCCCTGCTTCTAATCCCCTCTACTTCCCAATCCTCCAAGATAATAAGGTATGCCATGAGCTCCTAGTTCCACGGACGGAACTAGTCACCATGCCTTTCCCACCATAAAGGACCATTTCCCTTGAACTATAAGCTAAAATAAATCATTCTTCCCATAACTTTCTCTGTTCATTGTTTTGTTATGGTAACCGGAAGAATAATGCAGAATTGGTGCCAGGCATTCCAAGATGAAATTTTAAGGCCTGCATGGCAGCAGGAAGGTCCAGCCTAAACCCCCAAACAGCCATACAAAGGCATATTTACTGATTGTTACACAAAGTATTTCCTTATACCAAGGTCCCTAATCTAATTTACATGTCTCACTAAAGGAAAGCATCACATGCCCTGCTAAATTTCCACAACAGGCCTTCTGAACTAGCTTGTTGGAGAAATGTTGAAGAATTTAGGGCTGTGTGTGGGTTAGAGAAGCCTTAGTATGCTGTAAATCAGTGGTCCTCACCCTTTCTTTTTTTTTTTTTTTTTTTTTTTGGTTTTTCGAGACAGGGTTTCTCTGTGTAGCTTTGAGCCTTTCCTGGGACTCACGTGGTAGCCCAGGCTGGCCTCGAACTCACAGAGATCCGCCTGGCTCTGCCTCCCGAGTGCTGGGATTAAAGGCGTGCGCCACCACCGCCCGGCCTGTCCTCATCCTTTCTAATGCTGCGACCATTTAATACAACTCTTCATGTTGTGGTGACCCCCAACCATAAAATTATTTTGTTGTACTTCATAACTGTAGTTTTGCTAATGTTATGAATTGTAATGTAAATATCTGATATGTGGGATATTTGATATGATTCCTGTGAAGGGTCTTTTGACCCCAAGGGGTCGCGACCCACATGTTGAGAACCACTGCTGTAAGCAGCACTTAATGGGTCATTCTGGTGGAAGCTGGGAAGGTCAGAACACCAAGAGAAGTCACAGTGAAGACTCAGCTCATGCGGATTCGGAGAACCACAGTTCTGTTGGGGACTGGCGAGGGGCTATTTGTGTCACGCTCTGTCAAAGGGCCTGGTGGTCTGCCTGCCTCCTCACAGTTTGAATGAAGCTGAATCTGAAAGTATTATGTTCACTTGTTGGGTAGAGGAAACTTCAAGATGTCATAACATTAAGGACGTGGCATGGCCACTGTTCACTTCTTCCAGCTACATTTATAGCAATGACGGGGATTTAAAGGCAGAACAGGAAGAAGTTTTCTCAAGCACATTTTTGGCAGGGAAAGGAGCATGGGAACTTAAAACTAGAGACAAGGCAGGTGTGGACAAAACAGTAGCTGTTACACTGGTACCACTGAAGGGAAGCCTCAAATTCTTATGTATAGAGGCGCACACTATGGGACTGTGAGCGTGAGAGCTCACCCAGCGAAAGCTTTAGAACGCAAAAATGCAAGCTAATTTTAAAACTTACTTTTAAAAGAGAGTGTCTGAAGAAAAAAGAGTACACAAGCAGAGCGCGCCGCTGCAGGATTTCCCGCCCCTGCTCAAATAGGAAATGTTTTGCCTGCAGTCAGGCAGGCATCAGAGACCACTACAATTGTGGGAAATGAAAGCCAGGAACATCTCCAGTTGACAGTGGGATTCGGTGCTAGTTCTGCAGGTATATAGAATGCAAATGCTATGGGGTCATGGAGGCTTACAGCAAGATTTCAGGGAAAAAAAGGTATTGAGGCCAGGCAATGTGTGGCAGGGTTGAATTCCCTACATGGGGCTCCTGAGTGGGTTGTGCATGAAACTGTTGATGGTTATGTTAGACATGTCAGAAATGTTGCTTTGTGCTAAGGATGCCTTCAGGTACCAAGGAGAGCTGACCCAAGAGAAAGGACACATGTACTTCAGGCAACAGAGCTACATGGGGCGGAGCTGCTCAAGGCCCTTGGAGTCCCAGATGATGCTACTACAAGCCCTGGATACTGGGCATGGAGCTTCAGAGGTTGGTGCTTCCCCTGATGGGCTACAGCGTTGTTTTGGTCTAGCCTTTCCTTGTTATCATCCAATTCCTCCCTTTTGGGATGGGAAGATTTACTCTGAGCCAGTGTATACTGGGAATATACACATTTTGACTTCACAGCCAAAACTATGCCTATGGCTCAGAAAAGACTTCAGATTACAGACTTTTGACCGGTGTTGAAATTGTTAAAACTACAGGGACTTTTGGAGTTGGGCTAAATGTATGCTTCATTCTGTTATGGCCACGAGCCTATTGAGGCCAGTAGTAGAGTATTATGATTTCTATGTGACGTGTCTCTCATAGGCTCAGGTGCTTGAAGACTGAGTTCCTAGCTGGTGGTACTGCTTTGGAAAGCTGTAGAAACTTTGGGATGCAGACCCTTCCTGAGTGATGTGGGCTACTAGATCTTGAGGTCTAGTTACAGACTGGTCCTGATTCCAGGCCAAGCTCTGTGCTTCCCCTTCTTTTCTAATAGAGCAAGTCACTTCACAAGCTCTCACTGCCATAAACCCGGACTCCTCAGTCACCCTGCCTTCCTCAGGACCATGGACTCTACCCCTCACCACGATGGACTCTACCCCTCACCACCATGGACTCTACCCCTCACCACGATGGACTCTACCCCTCACCACGATGGACTCTACCCCTCACCACGATGGACTCTACCCCTCACCACGATGGACTCTACCTCTCAAAACATGACCCAAGAGAAACCATTCATCCTTGGAGTTGTTTGTGACAGGTGTTTTGTTACAGCCACGGGGACTGTTAACTAGTGTGAAGAAGCGCTTCCCATCTCTACTCAGGGAGAACTCCTCTGGATCGGAAGTACTTAGCAGAGGTCTTAGACGCCCACATTTTGACAAAACTCAGCTGATTTTGATGTGCATCCTCAGCTGGAATTTGGGGTGAGATTTTTGTTTCTGCATTTGTTGTTTTGATTTTTCTTGCGGGGTGGTTTGTTTGGTATTTGTTTGTGTGTGTGCGTTTGTTTTGGCAGTGTCTTGCTGTGTGGATCACGGCTTGCAGCGATGGAATCTGAATGAAATAATGGTGTGAATGATTACCTTTAGTCATCACATGAATTCCAACAGTGCTCAAAGACTAAGTAATTACCACTCAGAGTAACCCTCCACAGTAAGGAGCATTTTCCCATATACAGATGGAGATGTCTCAAGTGGAAAACAGACATTCAAAGTCACAGGAGTTATTAGGGGGTGTCCCAAAGCTCACTCAAGAGCTGCTCCATCTCTGAAATTGTCCAGTATTTTCCCTTCCACTTATCCTTACTCTTCCAGAAACACTTTCTCCCTCAGACCTAGAAAAATCCTTCTCAAGCACTAATGCTCCATGACTGATAGAGCTGTGAGTGATAAAAGTTCCCTCCACTCTTGTGGTCTGTGCTAACTTGTTCAATTGGGTGCCTGTTTATGGAGTAACTAGTTCATGCTGGTCACTATAGCAGCGAACACATGGACAATGCTGTCGCTCTCACAGAACCTAGTGGGTCAATAGACAAAAAATCATGAGATGAATTCAGACTGTGGTAAAAGTTCAACATTAACATGTACAAGAATGTGATGGCACACAAAAGAAGTTTCCAACAGAGGATCGGGGATAGTCTGAACTCTCTGGAGATGTAACCTCTTCATGAGGCCCCGAGGGATGATCCAGCCATGTGCAGAACTGGAGAACATCTCAATCAAATAAAATAGCTCCAAGACAACAATTGCTGACCAGAGTGCAGGGGAGGAATCATGTATGGCTCACTGTTGGGGGGAGGGTAACACAGTACAGCCGACATGGAGGTAAGTACAGGGGTTCCTCAAGAGGTTAAAACAGAACACCATATGGTCTAGCTATACCATTCCTGGGGACATATATCATAAGAAATCTAGGTCAAAATGCTACAGAGATACATACTTGTTTGTATTTATTGATGGGCTATTTGTAACGGTCAAGTACAGAATCAGTCTGTGTGGTATAAACGCATACAGAAAGACAGATTCACACATTCAGCGGAACATTATCCAGCCTTAAAGAACAACTAGGCTATGCAGGCTCCAGGGGAACGTCTGGAACTATAGGTCACCATGTTAAGTGATGTAAGCCATTCTCAGAAAGTACCTCATGGTTTCCCTCTGAAGTGCAATCTCTATTTTTTTTTTAAAGGATTTAAAAACAGCAGGAAGACTATCTGAAAAGAGATGATGGGTCAGGGAGAGAAGGGGAGATCTTTAAATCCAGGCACCAAACAACTAGGCTAACACAGGCCCTGATTAGCACAGACTTGATAGAGTAGCTAACACTTGAGCTGAAGTCACATGAAGGTGCATTCAGATCAGACTACAAGGACTCCATGGCAACCTCCCAGGCCAATCTTGGCTCTGAAAAACTTCCCAGAGCAAAAGAGTGTTGGGATCAGACTTCCCAGCCATATAGACTTCACCAGAGCTGGTCACCATTTCCTCCTAACTGAAACACTGCCTCCTAGAGGGAGGAAGGAGCCTGACAAGATTCAGGAAGCTCAGGAAATGACAGGCTCACATACACAGGGGCAGTGCTGTGAGGGCAGACTTTTCACTGGAGTGGTCTGCAGGTTAGGTAGGACTCAGTTTTCAGGACTTGTCCCCTACGCTGGGGAGAGGTTTTCTGTGACGTAGCCACTCTTGAGTCACTGTGCTCCTCTATCTAACACCTCCCCCTCCTACTTCACTCAAAAAGCAAAAGAAATAGGAAAAACACCTCACTGGTTCGCCAAGCTGGACTTGGGTGAAACCATTTCTTCGATATGTCATGCCACAGGCATCCCCAACAAGCTTAAGGTTACTCCTATTAACAGTCAGTCCCACAAAGGTAATAAAGATAAACTTCTATATTAAAGCCTTCCAAAGCCCCTACCATGGCAAGGAAATAAACATTAAAACAGTTTATATGCAAAGGAAAGAAAGATGAAGAGCACAAATCTGCATGGCATATGCATGGGGTTGTTCATTAAAGCGCATGTCTCTCTGGCTAATTACATTATTAAGTAATGATGCCTCAACCTGCACTAGGAATACAGTCAACTAATTATGAGCACAGCTGGGAATTTTCCCTTCGTCTTCCATTGTCTTCAGTTTCATTTGAATAATCAACTTCAAAATAGGTCTCCCCAGTGGTGGTGGTGGTGGTGGGGGGGGGGAATGTATTGTGGAAGTTCCAAAGACCACATCTTATCTTGAGGTGTGATCGTCTTCCTACCCATGAAAATAGTCCAGCAGGAGATCTGTTTGATGAAAGGTACAGGCAGTTTAAGGCATCTAATCAGAGCGGACTGCCCTGCAATGTCCCCCACGGTGGCCGCTGTTTATTATAAACACTGGCACAATGATGGGGGTGGAAGAAAGAAGCGCAGAGTAATATACGGCTTCACCTAAGACTCTTTAGAGATCAATAAATAATAAGCTAAGAAAGCCAAGAAAGTGACCGAGAGTGACTATAAATTGTGGCGGGTGTCCTCCAACCCCCAGGAGAATGGACAGTTGGGCCATTCCACTTACTGACTCCAACTCCTCCCCAAAACAGAATCTTCCCAGAAAAATAAGTACGAGTAAAACTCCACAAAAGAGCAGAAACAAGTGTGCAAACTGAAAAAAAAAATCACATTAAAGTCAGTTTTTCTTTTTATCCAGAAATAAACAGAGATGGCTCTATCATGCTGAGGATCCAATCAACAGTCAGAAGGCACCTGGAGAGCGGTGGGATGGGGGGCGGGTAAGGGCCCAGGTGATTTAGGCGGACCGGCCCCAGGATCTACACGACCCTTGTATTTTGAATCGGATAATCCAACACAATTCCTAGACGTTGGGGGCTGTGCCTACCACCCTGTATTTTTAAATACCCCCTGCAGATGTGTGAGTTCCAAACACTGTTGAGGGCACTGACCTTGTTATGTTCACACGCATATAATATGGTCTGAGGAAGGAACCTAAAGTCTGGAATCTGCGGCGGACGTTGATACGCTGTCAAGCACCTTCTGACTCCGCCGAAGTGTCCTTAGACCCTCGCTGCAGGGCTGTTTGGCCACCACATGTGTTAGTCACTGGGCTGGGGGTTGGAATATAATGTCTCAGTCTGGGGCAAGTTGGATTTAGAAAATGCTATTGTAACTATTCGAGGAAAAGGGAAGAATTATTCTATGCCATGACACTCTCTGTGCACAGTAGCTTATCAGCTGCTCTAACTAAGCTAATGAGCTCATTAGCACTCACAAGGCCACTTGCCCTTAAGGCAGGAGAAAGACAAAAATTTACTTTTTAATGTATTTTGTGATCTGAAGTCTTCTATCAGCTTTAGCCCTGACAAACAATATATTTTCTCCAACTCACGTTCATAGACAGAGCTCGCTTGGAAGAAAAATGTTCATTTCACACAATGGCCCGCACTGTCAACAGCTAGTGTCTAGTTTGGAAACAGCTAGCACTGAAACACTTGAGAGGCTGCGGAGGAGGTGACAGGGTGGGTAGAAGCGTGAGTGTTAGGAGGGGGACTGGGGGTTATCTGCATGCTTGTCAAGATCTTCTGTTTGTTGAGGTGTTAATCATGTTTAAGGCTCTCGGGCTGCTGGCGGATGTCTCTCTTCTCAAAGGATAGCATTAGAGCCCTTCATCTTAACATTCCAGCTGTAGACAGACCCTCTGGATTAACAACAAATAATTGAAGTAAAGTGAAGATTGAAGAATTTCACATCTAGCCAAGCATGGTGGCACACGCCTTTAACCCCAGCACTCAGGAGGCAGAGGCAGTAAGATTTCTGTAAGTTCGAGGCCAGCCTGGTCTACAGAGTGAGTTCCAGGATAGCCAGGGCTATATAGTGAGACCCTGTTAAAAAAAAAAAAAAGAAATCCTGAATTTCACATACACGCACTTTATGATAGAAAATGTAGATTTCCAACTTTGGTTCAAAATAGAGCCAGCTGTGGTGGCACTCACCTGTAACCCCAGCAATTAGAAGGCTAAGGCCACAAAATAGGGACTTTGAAACCAGCTCTCTATATGGAGGCCACCTCTGAATTCTAGGCCAGCCTCAGTTTCCAATAAGACTCTGACCTGAGGCTGGCTAGGAAGGTGGTTCAAGAGTCTGGATCTCCAGAACCTCCATAAAAGTCCAGGGAAAAGTGGAGGCCCCAAGCAACCCAGGAATCCCAGAGCAAGCCGGCTAAGCACACTTGTCTAAACAGCCAGCTCTGGGTTCCGTGAGAGCAATCAAGAGGGACACCTAACCTCAAACTTGAGCCTTCATAGACACGTGTATACACATATGGGACACACATATACAAAGGCACGCCACACACACACACACACACACACACACACACACACACACACACACACACACACCCGGGCGGAGAATGGCCCTCTAGTTTGTGAATACAACACACTAATCCAGCAGGAAACTCTCTCATCAAAGCTCACAGGGTGTTAAAAAGGAAAGAATGTATGGAATGAGACGCATCTCATCCCTTCTATACATGGAAACAAGTTTCGAGAGCTTCCAGCAAGTAACTAATCCACAAGTCGGGAAGGTCTCTCCATCTCCAAAGCTCCTGTTTCATTCTCTTAGCGGTTTCATGAGCAAAGCCATAGCTCATTTGGCACAGTCAGGGGAATCCAAAACACAGTCATATTTTAACCACATCTACTTATCGAAAACATTTTTAAATGGTTTTAAAGGGAAGAAAGGCAATATAGTTTATTAAAATGTTTTTTTTAAAAAAAATAGTATATGGTAAGATACCAGAAAATACATTCCAAATGAACTAAACTTCCCATTACCTCAGCACAGGCCATAGACACCCGATGTGCAGATGTCTTCCTGCATCCCTGCTTGGTACCATTAGTCAACTAGAGCACTCTCCATGCTAAGTCTGGATGTGGTCTAAGCATCCTTTCCAAAGCCCAAAGCAGTGGGGCAGGCCTGTAGTTGCAGCTACTCAGGAGGCACGGGAGTTCAAGGACAGCCTGGGCAAGAGCAGGATCATCAAATCTCACACACAAAGAAAATTCTTTCCACATAGCCATTAGCGCTCAGTACTCAGAGGCAGCCAGCCACACAGGTAAGCTAACCCGCCACCTGTTATGCAGACGCACTGGTGTGTATTAGACCTTTTTCAAACTTTGGTGAACTTTGTCAGGATGAGACAGGACTCCAGAAAGGAAATTCTTCACTCTGATAAGAATGGGAGGGAGATGGGGGAGAATGGGGAAAGAGTAACCAGAATGCATGCACATTCAGAAGCCACAGTAAGGAGGTTATTTCTTTCTAAATTCAGTGGTCATTTAGAAGTTGCTACACTCTTAAGTAGAGAAAATAATCATACGACTTATACTTTAGAAGGTTCTTTTTTGTTGCAATGTGGGGAAGGCACTGGAGAGGTCAGAGCAAACACAGAAACGGGTCTTTCGTTTGGAGGCAGGGTCTCACTAGGAAGCTCAAGCTAGCCTGAGGCTCCACCTGTCGGGGTTATAGGCTCGCACCACCACACCTCCTGCTTTTCTACATTTTTAAAAAAGAAAGTGATTGTCCCAGATCCATTTCTTCATCCCAGTACTAGGGCCTGAACCCGTGGCCTCACACACACAAGGCAAACACTATACCACCAGACTACAGCCTCAGTGTCAGACACACTGATGGTGAGAAGTCCCATCCTGAAAAGATAGATGATTGGGTCCTGTAAAGGAGAGGAGAAGATCTGAAAGACATCTCCCCAAACCCCAAAGCTGGTCTGTCCACATTCACCATTCCTCACTGGATCTGGTACAGGAGAGCAGACAGCACTCGGTACACTGCATGAAGTCTCCACATCACCACCCCATTCCCTGTTCTCCCCCAACCTCTCAGTGCTTTGCCTCTTCTCCACATAATAATCATATCTTTCCCCAACAGGATAGATGCCGGTACACTCGGGTCTCACTCAAGACTTTCTTAGTCCCAGTGTCCAGCACACACAGTGGTAATCCCAGACTTTAGATTGGTTGTTAATGATGACCCAGTGTGCTGGCTACTTTCACGTCAACTTGACACAGTATGGTCATCAAAGAGAAGGGACCCTCAAGTGGGAAAACTGCCTCCACATGATCGGGCTGTCGGCAAACGTGCAGAGCATTTTCTTAATTAGTTACTGATGTGGGAGGGCCGGCCCGGCCCACCCCACTATAGGTGGTGCCATCCCTGTCCTGGGTTCTATAAGAAAGCAGGCTGAACAAGCCATGAGGAGCAAGCCAGTAAGCAGCTCCCCTCCCTGGCCTCTGCATCAGCTCCTGCCTCCAGGTTCCTGCCCTGCTTGAGTTCCTGTCCTGACTTTCATCAGTGATGAACAGTGTTGTGGAAGCATAAGCCAAATAAACCCTCTCCTCTTCAGCTTGCTTTTGGTCATGGTTTCATCACAGCAATGGAAACCCGTGGAACATTCTTTTACACTGTGTGAATAGATGTCACTGTGATTGGTTTAATAAAGAAGCTGACCGGCCAATAGCTGGACAGGTTAGGTGGAAGAAGCCAAACTGAGAATGCTGGGAAGGAGGGGCGGAGTCAAAGAAGGAGCAAGAGATGCAGAGTAAGAAGCAAGATGGACATGCCATACTGAGGTACCAAGCCATGTGGCAGAGCGTAAATAAAAATATGGGTTAATTAAAAATGTAAGAGTTAGCTAGTAACTAGCCTGAGATATTAGCCAAGCATTTATAATTAATATTAAGATTTGTGTCAATTATTTGGGAACTGGTAGGTGGGAAAGAAAAGTCCACCAACAAAGCCCTAACTAGGAGCCCAGTTAGAGTAACCCCTGCCCCTCTGCTCATCAGTTGGTTAAATTCAAAACTGTAAGTTCTTTAACCTGCCCACGATAGCTTGTATCTTCTCTGAAGAATAAAAAATAACAAGACTTATGGGAGGTCCAGGCAGGCAATTCTCCCTTTCCATTGAGTTCATGGAAATATGTGACAGGCATTTCAATACACTGTCACCCAACTGGGAAGGGGGACCACAGGAGCTGCCATGGGAAGCTTTCAGACCTCACATCCTATTACTGTTGTGGGATACCTTTCTGTACACTGTGAATATGTGTTGCTATGATTGGTTAATAAAGAAACTGCTCTGGCCTATGGTGAGTCAGGTTATAACCAGGCAGGAAATCCGAGAGAGAGAGACAGGAAGAAGAAAGGCAGAGGAGACGCCAAACCGCCATCCAAGGAGCAACATGTAATGGGATTCAGGTAAAGCCATGGAACACGTGGTGATCCATAGATTAATAGTTATGGGTTGAGTTAAGTTTAAGAGCTATCTAGCAAGAAGCCTGAGCCATAGGTCATATAATTTGCAATGAATATTAAGCCCCTGAGTGATTATTTTATAAGCAGCTATGGGACCCCTGGGCTAGGCAGGACCAGAGACACATGGGACTGTGGGACCGGATGGGATCAGAGAAACTTCCAGCTACATATTACCATTTCAAGTCCGTACTTCAGGCCCTGCTCCAGGAGATACAGAAGACAAACACAGGTGACCAGATGACAAATGCCACCCACCAGTTCTCTGATAAGGGAAGCCCATCGCAGATCCCCAAAGCCACAGCCTGTCACACAGCTGTCATCTTCGCAAGCTCCCTGCTCCGTGGCAGCCAAGTTCACAGTTTCAGGGTGTGTTTGGTGGAATTCCCAATTCCTGTAGCTTTAGAACATGGCTAAAAATACAGTGTCGGCTGGTACATGGCCCAGATTTGGGAGCCAAGAGGAGCTGAAGGGTAAATAAGAAGAGGTGCTTCTTCAAGGGGAGCAGCAGAGGCCCTGTGAACCCGGGGCCACATGGTGACACAGGAGAGGAGGAGGGAAACAGGAGCATGATCCTTTAAATAACAATGCCCTGGGGGAACGGAAGAGGCTCCCTCTCTAAATTACTCTCCTTTGCTCTCAGTCCAAACAACTGCACCACACAGTCCTCTATATGAGCCCCAGGTTTGGGATTTTTCCCCCTTGAGATAGGGTTTCTCTGTGTAGCCCTGGCCATCCTAGAATTCTACTCTGTTAGACCAGGCCAGCCTCAGAAAGACCCGCCCACCTCAGCCTCCTGGGTGTTGGGATTAAGGGTGCATGCAACCTCTGCCCAGCTAAGTCCCAGGTTTTAAATATGCAATTTGCTATGTTTTTTTCTTCTTTTTACTTGGCCTGTGTCTTAGTTAAGGTTATAATTGCTGTGATGAAACACCATAGCCAAAGCAACTTGGGGAGGAAAGGGTTTAACTTCCATATTGTTGTTCATTGTGGAAAGAAGTCAGGACAGGAACTCAAACAGGGCAGGAATCAGAGGCAGGAGCGGATGCAGAGGCCATGGTGGGGTGCTGCTTACTGGCTTGCTTCCCCTGGCTTATTCAGCCTGCTTTCTTATAGAACCCAGGACCCTCAGCCTAGGGATGGAACTACTCACAATGGGCTGGGCCCTCCCCCATCAATCTCTAATTAGAAAATGCCTTACAGCTGGATCCTGTGGAGGCATTTTCTCAGTTGAAGTTCCCTCTTTTAGATAACTCTAGTTTGTGTGTCAAGTTGAAATAAGACTAGCCAACACAACCACTAGCCATATTTGCTAATGGAGTACAGACTGATAACTTGATATATATACACACAATGTGTCATGGTTCAATTAGAGTAGTTAGCATTCCCATATCCTTAAACATTTAGCCATTCCTTGTGATGAAATCTTTGAACTCATTTTTCCTGTTTATTCTAAAAATTATTACCCCACCCCACCCCACCCCAAGGAAAATTGAAAATGTTTAAAGAATTCTTGCAAACTATGCAAGGTAGCTCAGTCAGCAAAGTACTTACTATGCACACAGGGCCTGAGTTTGCTCCCTAGGACATGGTAGTGAGCACCTGTGATCCCCATGCTGGAAAGACAGAGATGGGTGGATATACAGGGCTCACCACAAGACCCAGGTCCCAATGAGAGATCCTGAATTGAAAAAAAAGAAGTGGATGGCTCCTGAGGAATGTTACCTGGGGCTGATATCTGCCCCCCAACACACACACACACACACACACACACACACACACACACACACACACACCAGGCATGATGATGCACACTTGTAATTCTTAGGATTCCAGTGCTAAGGGGGCAGAGACAGGTAACTCCTGGGGCTGGCGGGCTGGCCAGCCTGGGTGAATCAAGAAGGTCCAGGTAAAAGTGAGAGACTGTTCCTGGAGCAATGGGTCACATGGAACAAGTACACCGCCACACATTCCACATATTCCCCGGCCCAAGGCTCAGGAACCAGGGCAGAAAGCATGACAAGTGGGGCAAACGGTGTCCTCTGGACATGACAGGACTACTGCCCGTGAATTCACAGCAGCTGTGGTCACCTGCACACGACCTGCACAAGATCAAACCAGACAACACTCTAACACTGAGCAGGAAGAGGGTCATGGAGCTCTGCCCCGAGGAGCTGTGGACAGCTGAGGGCTTCTGGGAGAGGAAGAATCAGTTCTCTTTAAGGGTATGGCCCCTGGTATGTTGACCACCCTCCAGGGAATGACCCGCCCCCATGTGCATGAGCAGCACACATTAAATCAGTGGCTTATTTTTAAAAAGAGGAAATCAGAAAGGGGTGGGCAGGGGAGGGGTGGACTCAGGTGGAGTTAGGAAAAGGAGTGGAGAGGTGAATATGATTAATGCATTGCATGAAATTCTCAAAGAACTAATTACAATGTTATATTTTTTGTTTTTGTTTTTGTTTTTTCGAGACAGGGTTTCTCTATGTATTTTTGGTGACTGTCCTGAATCTCTCTCTGTAGACCAGGCTGGCCTCGAACTCACAGAGATCTGCCTGGCTCTGCGTCCCAGGTGCTAGGATTAAAGGCGTGTGCCACCACCGACCACCTCAATGTTATATTTTTAAAAAACAAAAATAAGTAGTTCTGAAGCAAGAAAAGCAAAGTAAGAGACCCTGCCTCAAAGGACAGGATAGACAGTATCCTGTGGAACTTCTAGGACACTTCCCAGTCTCTGATGACCACTGTTGATTTTCTACTTCTAGGAGACGAACTTGAAGTTCTTTTACTATTAAACTTTGTTTATTGGTTTTGAGACAGGATCTCTACACAGCCCTGGCTCTCCTGCACCTCACTCTGTAGACCAGGCTGGCCTCAAACTCACAGAGATCCTCCTGGCTCTGCTGGGTTTAAAGGTGTGTGGCACTACACCTGGCATAATCTTAAACTTTTTTATGTCAAGGCTTCTAGTGTGTGTAGGTGTGTGTATATAGGTACATGTATGTAGATGTGTATGTAGGTATGTGTATACAGATGTGTATGTAGGTATGTGTTGTAGGTGTGTGTGGGGGGGCATGTGTAGGTGTGTATAGGTGTGTGTGTAGGTGTGTATATGTACAGGTATGTGTGTAGGAGTGTTTGTGTATAGGTGTGTGTGTATAGGTGTGTGTGTAGATAGGTATGTGTGTGTACATAGGTGTGTAGCTATGTGTATGTATAGGTATGTGTGTAGAAGTGTTTGTGTATAGATGTGTATAGGTGTGTGCGTGTAGATAGGTATGTGTGTGTATATAGGTATGTAGGTATGTGTATGTATAGGTATGTGTGTATAGGTGTGTGTGTATAGGTGTGTGTGTGTGTAGGAGTGTGTGTGTATATAGAGGGATGTGTGTGTGTGTGTGTGTGTGTGTGTGTGTGTGTGTGTGTGTGTGTGTCATGACACCATGTGGGAGTCACAAGACTACTTGCAGAAGTAGGCTCTTTCTTTCCACCATATGGGCCTTGGGGGTCGAGATCAGGCTGTCTGGCTCAGTGGTAAGCACCTTTACCTGCTGAGCCATCTCACTGGCCTGAGATCAACTTTTCAGATTCCACATGTAAGTGAGATCATGCAGTGTTTGGCTTTTTGTGCCTGGGTCATTTCCTTTAACAGCCTCCTCCTGTCCTTTCATGTTGGTACAAATGACAAGATCCCTGTCTTCCTAAGACTCTAATAGTCCACTGCACATCTGGATAGAAACACTGTTCATTTACTGATGGACACCAAGACTGATTACACCTTGACTGCTTGTGACTGGGAGCAGTGGCTGTGCTGGGAATGCACGTGCAGGTGTCTCTGATCCGCTGACTTCATCTCCTTTGGGTGTATGCCCAGGAGTGGGATAGCCAGCCCATGTGGCAGTTCTATTTGTGTTTCTAAGGAACCTCCTTAGCGTTTTCTATAATGGCTGCACTAATTGACTTTCCCATCAAGAGTCCCCCATCTTCCTCACCCTCCCTGCATTTGGTATTTTTTTCTTTATTGTCTTTTAGATAATGGCCAGATAATGGGATAAGACTGTGGAAATCGATTTGCATTTCTCTGATTAGTGATACTGAACTTCTTTTTCCATATAGTTGCATGCATTCTTTTGAGAAAGGTCTATTAGATCATTTGC
The DNA here is from genome assembly GCF_007827085.1 of Peromyscus californicus insignis. Lineage (NCBI taxonomy): Eukaryota > Metazoa > Chordata > Mammalia > Rodentia > Cricetidae > Peromyscus > Peromyscus californicus. The sequence goes on along the minus strand of NW_026294573.1, from coordinate 88,319,174 downwards.
CCATTCTTTTAAAAACATTTACTGTATTATTTTTTAATTATGTATATGGGTGTGTGTCTGTGCAAGTACCTACAAGGGACAATGATATGGGATTCCCTGGAGCTAGAGTCATGGGCTATTGTGAGCCATTTCATGTGGATAGTAGGAACTGAATTCGGGTCCTTTGTAAGAGCAGTTCATGCTCTTAACTGCTGAGCCATCTCTCCAGCCCCAATTTGCCTGTTCTTTAACTGAATTATTTTTTTCTACTGAGTAGTTCAAGTTCCTTGTATATTCTAGATACTAACCCCTTGTTAGGTGACTAATTTTAATAACTCATTCTGCAAATCATCTGTAACTCCTCTTATTCAGTAGGTTCTTTTCCCTCAATGGACTGCTTCCTTTGTTGCCAAAGGACATTTATTCTAAGTGTTCTATCTTAATTGATCCATTGAAAGATAATCTGAGAACTCTTATAACTTCTTCACTCTGAGGATGGTAAGAAAGTATCTACACATGTTTAAAACCCCAACAAGTAGAACAGCAACAAGATTAACTTAGTCCCATATAACACTACTTCTTAGCTGTGCAATAAATTCAAAGAAAATTGAGATTTTCCCTTTTCCATCATTGCTATAGTTGATGCTTTTCTGGCTGTGATAAAACAGTCGACAGAGAGGATTTATTTTGTCTCACAGTTGGAAGGGACACAGTCTATCCAGCAGAAGGCCTGGCAGCAGGAGAGGGCCAGCTGCTCACACTGTATCCAGAGAGGATTTATTTTGTCTCACAGTTGGAAGGGACACAGTCTATCCAGCGGAAGGCCTGGCAGCAGGAGAGGGCCAGCTGCTCACACTGTATCCATAGCCAGGAAAGAAAGAGGATGGATGCTGGTGCTCAGTGAGTCCTCCCCTTCTGAAGACAGCCCAGGACCCCAGCCTATGGAATGTGCTCCTCTCTCTTCAATTACCCTAACCTAGGAAAACCCCTCACAGATATGCCTACAATCTTGTCTCCTTGGTGACTCTAGATCCTGTCCATTGACAATCAATATTAACTATGACAATTACCTTTTTTGTTATATCAAAAGTCCCTTCAATCTAGAAAGTATCTAAGACATAAAATCACTCGGGATTGCTGCCCATAGAGATGATCCTTTGGATTGGAGTTTTTAAAATACTTCAGGGGCTAAAATTTGCCCAAAAGTGTCACATCCAGATGGCTTTCCAAATGAAATCTCCCAAATCTTAAAAAATTCTACAGAGCAAGGAAAAAAATGCTTTGGTATTTTTAAATTCCGAATGTCATTGATACTAAATATAACAAAAATGGCACCCTTTGAGTATCAGTGAAGAATTCTAAGTAATATTTAGCAAATACAATCCTGATTAAAATAAGAAGCCAAAGCCTCAAAATAATTCATCCTAACAATACTAATCATTATCAGAAAACTGTATTAGTGAAACTCACATTACTGATTAAAAGAAAATGTGTGTAGTTACCTTCATACATGCTTAAAAGACATGATAAAAAAAATAGCTAGTGTCTGATTAAAACATAGTAAAAGGAACATGGATGGACACTTCCTCAAGACTATATGGAACCCAAGAACTGTTAAAATGGAAATCACTGAAGATAGAGAAAGTAAAAAGTAGAAAAATAACCACAATAGTAAACAGAAAAGTGAAAGACAACAGAGTAACTGAAAACCCAGCCTCTGAAACTGGCATCTCTGGCTTCTACCCCTGGTGTGTGACCTTAAACAATTTACTCTCTTGATGCCTGGAGAGGGCAGCCTTCTCGTCCACTCACAGGGATCTTCTAAACACTAAATGACTCAATTTCAGGGAATTTGATTAGCATGTACTTGGCACACAGTGCTACGTACAGCACATAAATAGATACACGCACATCAAAAAACTGAGATCACAGCCAGTGACCTGGCTCAGTGGGTAAAAGGCAGTTATTTCCAAGCCGGATGACAATGAGTTAGATCCGTGGGACTCACATGACAGAAGGAGAAAAGTGACTCCATCAAGTTGTCTTCTGACCTCTACACACACATTATGCTATGTACACACACACACACACACACACACACACACACACACACACACACACACGTTTATATATACATATACACACATAAATAAAGGTAGTTTTACATTTTTTTTAAAGCTAAATTCATGCCAGGCAATGGTGGTGCACACCTTTAATCTCAGCACTTGGGAGGCAGAGCCAGGCGGATCTCTGTGAGTTCGAGGTCAGTCTGGTCTACAGAGTGAGATCCAGGACAGGCACCAAAACTACACAGAGAAACCCTGTCTCGAAAAAAACCAAAAACCAAATAAAATAAATAAATAAATAAATAAATAAATAAATAAATAAATAAATAACTGAATTCATGTTAAAACACCAAAATCATTTCCAAACAAGTCAAAAATAAGATTAAAACATTCAATGTTAACCCCACTATTTAGGTTTTCATTCTGGAAACACTAGTCAAGACCCTGAAATAGAAAAACAGAATTTTATAAATGCAGAGCAAAAGGTAGGGCCATTGTTTACAGACAAGATACAGACCCTGAAAATACTAGAGAACCAAATAAAAACTTGCCAGAAACAAATATGACCTGTTGGATTTATTAAGCACATTTACTATCCCGAAGGGAAACCAAAAAAACACCTCAGGACACTATAACCAGGAGGCTAAGGCTTTTGAAAACCTACCTTGGCAATGTAACTTCGGAGACTCCCACATGCCCAGGGCCATGCAGCGGGAAACTGTATCTCCTGAGACCCTGAGAAACCCTTCCTTGCAGCTGTAATGGACCTGACCACCCAGCGTGGAGCTGTAATTTCCTGTGACGTAGCCACCAGGGACTTCAGGAGGGGTGCCACAGTCTATTTCTAAAAAACAAAACCATGTCAACTTCTTTACTTTATGAATACAAGTTTTCAGAATTCACCATCTCTCTACACATACCCAGTGCCTCACACCCCCAGGCCCTATTTTAAGAAGAACACAGATTCATTTCCATGAGGCTTCTGAGCACGTTTCCAATGACTGTCCTTATTGCTCTTCTGGCCCTCCGTACAAAACAGCATCCACACATGCACAAAACAGAAAGAATCAGCAATCAACCCTGACTCATGCTCACTAAAGAGACACCTTGCCCAGCAAAGTAAAAATCTGATCGCAAGTGCCCTTAAATTAGGTGCACTTTCTTAATTTTCAAGGTCACTTTTGAGATACTGGGCTCTTACCAGACCTAACAGGCAAGAGGTAATAACAAAATATCTGTGAATTGATAAAGTTTATTAACACTTGAAGTTGACTTTTTTTTTTAACATGACTCTATCTTGATTAGGCCGTTGGTTTTATTTCATAAAAATATGGGAAGCGATGTGTACTCATGTCTCCACTGCAGATCTATAAACACCCACCAAATCTCACCTTCAGATGCTGTGTCTCTGGCAGACACCTACCTGTGCATAATGTGCCGTCCGTGCTTGGGTGGAAAGGCTCAGGACCGTCCTTTGCCAAGTATCCTTCCATGCAGTAGCATTCAAAGTTCCCAGGAGTATTGATACACTGACCTCCATGCCTGCACAGGCCAGGAACGTCACACTCATCGATGTCTTAAGACCCATCCCAAAATATGAAAAGGGGGGAGAAAAAAAACAGAAAAGGAAAGACATTGTGGCAGTCACCTTTTCACGCTGTCCATCAACCCCAATAAATGCATACACTTGTTTGCCACTGTACTGTAATTTTATTTTGTTCCTTACAGGTTCTTCGTGTAAATTCTTCACACCAAAAACATTGAAAGCATAGGAAATGTTCAATAATAAATACTTGTCAGTGTGTTGACAAGTTAAAAAAAAATTCCCCAAAATGAGACTCAAAAAAACAAACTATATTAGAGGGCTCAGGATGTAGCTCAGTGGCAGAATGCCTGTCCAAAGTAAATAAGGTCCTTGTTTCAAGGCCCAGTACACTCTCTCTCTCTCTCTCTCTCTCTCTCTCTCTCTCTCTCTCTCTCTCAACAAAGCACTTAATGGCAGGGGAAACCTTTAAGTCACGTCCTTGCCACACGGGCATGAAGAACTGAGTTCAGCCCCCAGCACCCACATAAAAGCCGGGAATATCCGGAGACCCATCATCCCAGCCCTGGGGAGTGAAGACAAAGGATCAGTGGGACTCGCTGGCCAGTCAATCCAGCAAATCATTAGCTCCAGGTTTTGTGAGAGATCCTGTCTCAAAAACCAAGGTGAAGAAAACCTGGGGAAGACACTCAGTGTTGATCTCAGGCTCACATATATGCATGTGTGTGCGCGCGCGCACACACACACACACACATGCATGCACACATGCATACACACACACACACACACACACACACACACACACATGCATCTATCTATCACGCTTCTTCAAAAAAACCTATGCAGGTCAACGAAACGGCTCATCAGGTAAAGGTGCCTAACAACTTCAGTTTCATCCCTGAGATCCACATGGTAGGAAGAGAGAAGCTGCTCCTGTAAGGTGTTCTCTGGCTGCCATTTGTGTGCTGTGGCATGTGTGCATGTACACATACACATGCACACATATTACATTACGTTAAAAAACTAATTTTAAAAATTAAAAAATTAGGGCTGGAGAGATGGCCCAGCAGTTAAGAGCACTGGCTGTTCTGCTAGAGGACCTGGATTCGATTTCCAGCACCCACATGGCAGCTCACAATCATCTCTAGCTCCAGTCCCGGGGATTCAACACTGTCTGCTGGCTTCCATAGGCACCAGGCATACACACGATGCACTTGTAATTCCAGCACATGTGAGGCTGAGGTAGGGGGCATGAGTTTTAGGCCAGCCTGGACTGTAAAATGAAATTCTGTCTCAAATAAAACCAACTGTAGGGTTGGGATGCAGCCCAGTGATGAACCCTCTACCTAATGTGCATGAGGACCTGGGTAAAATCTGCAGCACTACAAACAAACAATAACAAAAACTTCAGTTCCTGTAAAATAAGGGTGCTTTCAAAGTAAGCTTATGTCTAAAATGAGCTGGACATGGTAGTGCGTGCCAGTATTCCAGTACTTAGGGGGCTGGGGCAAGAAGCTTCTAAGTTTGAGGCCAGCTTGGACTAGCTAGCACACAAGACCCTGTCTTAAAAAACCAAAAGCGATTGCTGGAGAGACTAGGAAGTGGTCAAGAATGCTTGTGGCTCTTGCAGAGGACCTGAGTTCAGTTCTAAGCCTCCACATCAGGTGGTTCACAAATGCCGTAGCTAGTTCCAGGGGATCCAAGGATGCTCCTGTCTGGCTTCTGAGGGCACTACATACACATGGTGCACATAGACACGGGCAGGCACATGTGTGCACACGTGTGCACATGCACACACTGCATAGAAATAAAAATAAGTAAATTTTAAAAATCCAAACATAGTGTCACATACCTTTAAACCCAGTACTCAGGAAGCAGAGGCAGGTGGATCTCTATGCATTTGAGGCCAGCCTGGCCTACAGAGTGAGTTCCAGGCCAGCCAAAGGTACATAGTGAGATCCTGTCTCAAAAATTAAAGAAAAGAAAAAAAACTAAATGTTTTCAAAGTGGTGGGACACTTTCCTGGCATGCACAAGGCCCTAAATTTGATCTCCAAAGTGGCAAACATTAATAATAAATCAAATAAAAGATCTAAACTGAAGAAATAAAAGATCTAAACTGAAGTTCTTGGTATAAAACAAGTTACTGAAGAGTTAAAAAAAATGCTAGGAACAGGCAAGCATGGCTTTCCAGCCCATATGCACGGTCGGTGTGTGTGTGTGTGTGTGTGTGTGTGTGTGTGTGTGTGTGTGTGTGTGTGTGTGTGTACATGTTCATGTGTGTGAGTGCAGGCATGCATATGCCACATGGCATATGCATAACCTCAGATATTGGCCTTGCCTTCCACCTCATTGGGGGCAGGTCTCTCTGTTGTCTAGTGTTCATACAGCACACTAGCTGGCTCAGAAGGCTGCCGGGATTCCCGGCTCCACCTCCTCGCTCCACCTCCCATCTCACCTGAAGAGCTACATTACAACTACCATGTGTTCCCACACCTGGCTTTACACGGATCTGAGGATCTGAACTCCAGTCTTCGCTTTATCCACGGAACCTTTTCCTCAGACCATAAATTGCTCTTTAAGCCACTAAACATGAGGGGATTTTTGGGTGGCAGCAATAAACAACTGGATTACCCTGAGCACATGAAGGGCTCAAATAAGTGCAGTTAAGAAAATAAAACATCGATTTTCAAGGGAGAATTTCTAGGAATACAATGAAACCTTACAAACTGAAAACAAAATGTGAATGCCAAAAATAAAAACTCAAAAAGGCATTAAACCATAGATGGGCTACTGCTGGAAAACAGGTTTGTGAATCCCAACTTGAGGAATCCTCCCAACACACAGTGAAAAAGTTGGTGTGAGACAGACATCACGAGATAAAAAGCGAGGTCTTACAGAGGCAGGTGAAAAAGAGCCGAGAACTGCTGAAGAGAAACTGAGGAAATAGAGGGCGTCTGTGCCAGAGCTCATCTCAGTGAGGGAAAGGCGCCCCGGCCCACACATCCCAATCCAAGGTCACAAGCAGGAAGACTGCAGACAGAAGCTGCTCTCCTGGGACAGCACAGGACTCTGGCTGAAAGACGGAACTCAAACCTGGCCATCAGGGCTCCGGAGGGGTGCGACCACGCCCTTCCCGTTGGCTCTCCCTGAAGCTCCAGTACCTGGTCCCCAGGGCCCAGTCTCAATCTTCCCATGGCTTGGCACAGGGCACCTACTGCAGCCCTGTCCACACCTCCAGGAAGAAGGGCAAGCATGTAGCTGGTAAGGAAGTCTTTGATACAAGGACCAGAGCTACTTCAAAAGCCCAGGATAATAAAAGAAGGAAGGAGTACCACGACCACGTTCAAAAGCAGTCTCCAGAAGAACCAAACCAGAGACACAAAAGCGGGTTTCCGGTTGCCTTGGTCAGTCGGAAGTGAGGAGACTAGTGAGGTGGGCTTTGGTGGGAAGATGGAAGATCTTCAAAACTCAGTGGTGATACTGTGGAAATCTATGACTATAATAACCACCAGTGTACTGTACAGTTTAGGTGGGCAGGCACGTTTCAGGATACTTGGTGAAGCAGCTAGTTTTAAGAGAGAAAGAGCAAACCGGGTGCAGCGGTTCGTACTTGTAATCCTAGCACTGGGGGGCTGTGGCAGGTGGATTGCTACCAGTTCAAGGCCAGCCTGGCCTACTTAGTAAGTCTCAGGCCAGCCTTGGCTACAGATTCATATCCAGCCTAGAGGAAGGAGGGAGTGAGGGAGCGAGGGAAGGAGGGACAGGCAGACAAGAATATACCCCTTGGGATAGATCATCAAAAACAAACACACAAATATGTGTGTATGGGTGTTATGTAAATGATAGTTGCTAAAAGAAAAGGAAAACAAAACATGAAAGTCGTTCTGAAATCCATAAATAAGAAAATAAGAAAGCCCCCAAGAAAAGGAATGGGAAGCTGTGAGGACTCACTCGACCTGACCTAGGACTTCCTGTCTGGAACACAGGGCTTCCCAGCAACTGAGTAACATTTAGAGTTCTAAGAAAGGGAACAAAACAGCATGCTCTGGCTAAGCAATGGTAGTTCTGAATAATGATTTCAGGAATTGCACCACTGACATTTCTTTTCTAAAAAAGAAGAGCTGAGAAAGTACTCTAGGCAGTGAATCAGACCAGAGTAAAGAGTGTCAAAGGGAAGCGGTTGGGAGTGTCGCTCAGACACAGAGCAAGTACTCAGTAGGCTGGAGGCCTGGGTTCATTTCCCAGCACTGCAAAAATATTGAGGGAAATTAAAGATACCACGAAGAATGAGGAGGTCAAAAACCAGTCAATGGTTGACAATACAATCACAGGACTAGGGCAATTATTACAAAAAGAGTCTTAAAGTATAAATAATACAAAATAAAACCAACGTCAATTTGGGTCAATTTGTTTCTTTTAAAAAAAGATCTGTTTATTTTCATTTACGTGTATGTTTGCCTGCATGTGTGTATGTGCATCATGAATGTGCCTGGCACCCAAGGAAGCCAGAGAGGGCACCAGATCCCCTGGAACTAGAGTTGCAGATATGGTTCTGAGCTGCCATGTGGGTGTGAGAATCAAACTCAGGTCCTTTGCAAAGGCAACAAGTGCTCTTAACTGCTGAGCCATCTCTCCAACCCTAAGGACACATTTTAAGATGATTTTGTCCCTGGAGACATCAACACCGTTGCTAGGTTTGACTCATTCTAGCTTGTACTGTACTTCTGCTCACCTGTCAATTGAACAAGAAACATCTGACAAAGCTATTCAACAAACCACAGCAGTAGAGACAGCCACCCCATCTTCTCTAGGAAACATCTTGAAAAATACCGAGGGAGAAGAAATGAGGGGCTTTTCATTGAACTTCAAAATGTGGGTAAGTAGCGAGGGTATGGAAAAGACGTGGGACTTCTGGCTGCTGACCCACGCTGTAGGAGTCACCACAGTCATTATCAGTTAGCTTTGTGTACAGTCACTCAACAACCTAATAGCCATAATTGTCATAATTATTGCTAATAACGATAATGGCTGCATGTCATCTTCCACATGTCAAGCACTGTCCTCAACACTTCATTATTTATTAAATACTATATTCATCTTATTTAATTTCCACAATAGCCCCTTTGGAGGTTACTAAAGCAGACAAAGTGGTTAAGCAATTGGTTCAGACAGCAATGGAAACTCCAGGATTCGAAGGCAAGTACCTACCTAGAAGTCCACATTCAGAACCACTCACTACCATCATCCAATTGTGCCCAAGTACTTACCTAGAAGTCCACATTCAAAACCACTCACTACCATCATCCAATTGTGCCCAAGTACTTACCTAGAAGTCCACATTCAAAACCACTCACTACCATCATCCAATTGTGCCTAGGTACTTACCTAGAAGTCCACATTCAAAACCACTCACTACCATCATCCAATTGTGCCTAGGTACTTACCTAGAAGTCCACATTCAGAACCACTCACTACCATCGTCCAATTGTGCATTATCACAATCAATAGTTCTCTATCTTATGGAATCGAAGATGTAATTAATTGCCTTAGTTAAGTTCAGATGGGCCTATCACATACAACTAAGATTGCTGTGACATAATTTTGACTTTTTGTTTTGTTTTGTTTTTTTTGAAACAGGGCTTGTGTAGCCCTAGCTGTCCTGGAACTCGCTCTGTAGACCAGACTAACCTCAAACTCACAGATCTGCCTGCCTCTGCCTCCCAAGTGCTGGGATTAAAGGCATGTACTATCACCACCTGGCAATTTTGAATTTCTTTTAAGATTTCTTTTTATTTATGTGAATGTATGCATGCCTTTGTGTATATGTGCCACATTAGTGCAGGTGCCCTTGAAGGCCAGAAGAAGATGTTGGATCCTCTGAGCTAGAGTTACGGGCAGTTGTGAGCCATCCAACGTGGGTGCTGGGACCTGAACCCAGGTCTTCTAGAAGAGCAACAAGCGCTCTTAACTATAAAGCAATCTCTCTAGTCCCATGACTTTGATTTTTTTAATCATCTGCTACCTTATAATGTTTAGAAATTATCCCTTCTCTAGTCCATTCTAGAATCTTAACTGATTGACCTATCAAGCTTACCAGAATTACCCCCTGAGGTGGGAGAGACTCCATGTCATCATCAAGACTTTGTGTTTAATGATAGACTATTTCTGTTGATAATCTGCACTGCGCTTGAGCATTGGAGCTGAACATCTGAGTAAATATGTAACATTTTAATGATAAAATAATAATGTGAAAATCTTAACCATTTTTAAGAGTACAGTGTAGTACGTCAGGAACAGTCACAGGGTTGTATGCCATGGCCCCCAGCAGCCATCTTTAGGACTCTTTCCATCTCGTAAAAGTGAAGCTCTATGCCTATTGACATTAATGCCCTTAGGTCCCCCTCTTCCCATCCCCTGGCAAACACCATGCTATTCCCTGTCTCTATAAATTTGGCAATTTTGTGCCTCAGTGGAATGTTTCCTCAACATCATGTCCTTAAAGTTCATGCACACTACAGCATGTGTAAAATGTGTGTGTGTGTGTGAGAGAGAGAGACAGAGACAGAGAGAGAGACAGAGACAGAGAGAGGGAGAGAGAGGTTGAATCTAGACCACTGCCCATGCTAAGCATGTGCCCTATGTTGTGCCCCCTCCTTCCTTCTGAAGGCTGAACAACGAACGCTCCCTGATGTGCACTATCTCCATCTTCCATCTGTGGATGAACAGCTGGAGCACTTCTGTGATGTTCCTTGGCTATCATGAACAATGCTACTGTGAACGTGGGTATACAAACGTCTTTTTAAGATTCCAGTTTCAATCGTTTGGGGGCAAATGTCCAGAAATTGAATTGCAGAACCATGTAGTAATTTTATTTTTAATTTTTGAGGAAATATCATACCATTTCTTCACACAATACCCTATTTTACATTTCCACTTGGAAAAATTCCTGGAGGAAACCCTAAGGCAGAAACAAGCCAAATGGGTGGTTCACCACAGAGAGCAGGCAGTCTGAGTGTGATTACACATTTGAGCTGAGGCCAGGCCAGGCTCACGCACCGAGCAGCAGGAGAGAAGAAGCTTGGGAACATTTGCTCTCTTAGAAAGAGTTTCCTGCCCTAGGCAAAGGCCAATTGACCTAACCCGGACTGGGAAATGGGTAAGAACTGAGATCTAGGCATGAAGGTGTGAGGCGGACACGGGTGAGAAAGAAGTCCCCAGGAACTGCTAAGTGACAACACTCCTCGGTTCTTTTTGTCACTTTCTCCTTTCTCAGCCATGGGTGAAGGGGTTCCATTCCTCCAGAAGCAAGAACACAAGGCCCAAACAATGCAGGAAATTCCCGTGCAGGATGATACACAAGACTTGGGGACTCGAAAGGCATGGGGAAGTCACCCTGAAGCTTTTGACAGACCCTGGGAGACCCATGCCTACTCGGAGGCCCCTGGGCAGGGAAATGACAGTCCCCAGCCTTACTCCACATGGGTCTCGGTTCTCTCCACTAACTCTCAGACCACTCTCACACTGCTGTTGCTGAAGACCTTGCCTCATGGCAAGGCTTCAGTGACTTGTCAGAGTCACGGCAGGGCATCTTCAGACACCAGAACATCTTCTGGTTTTCCAGAATTGACTGGCGTCAGTCCATACTCGAACCACTGTAGCTCATTCCTCCTCTATCACTGGTGACCTCCGAAGATGCCTGTCACCAGCTCTGGAGCCTGACTTAGACTCTGCAAATTACAACATACTCCTGGAAGAAGATCCCTCAGAATACAGGGAGCTGGCTTCAGGGACCGAGGCTCCACACAGACACCGGATAAAGGTTGACACCCCCCACACTGGACCTACACCCCAACCAGCATCCACTCATATCTCCCTGGCAACTGATTTTGAAGTGTTGGGCTTCTTAGCACCAGCAAGAAAAAAGCACCGATCGGCTTTTCCAAGGGGCCAATAGACCTCAAAATGAAAAGTCAAGGGAATGAGCACCAATGAATATGGGCTTCATTATGGGGTTATGGCCACTGGCAACAGTAGCATGACTGTAAATATCCTCAACCCACTGAATTAAACACTTCAAAAGAAGGGAAATTAGTGAATGTGAATTGTGTCTCTTTTTCAAAACAGGAACGATCACCAATAATTAATTGCAAGAAACAGAATAAATACACGAGGGCCTGTGCAGGATCTTGTCCAGGCAGGCTGGCTTTGGTTGGCTGGCACCTATTTGACCCTTGCAGAAAATATTTCCTTCTCTCTTTTCCTGTTCTTTGCCCCCCTCCCCCGCTTCATCTTTCCAACTTCTGCTTGTTTGCTGTGCAAACCAGAGATCAAACCTAGGACCTTGCTTATGCTAGGTAAGTGTTCTACCACTGGGGTTACAACCCCAGCTCCATTCTTTCTTCCTATCTTTTGGGTGTTTTTTGTTTTGTTTTGTTTTGTTTTTTCTTGTTTGAGACAGGGACTCACTATGTAGTGTGGCTTTGCCTGGTCTGAAACTCATAGAGATCCACCTGCCTTTTCCTCTCAAGTGCTAAGGTTAAAGGTGTGTGCCACCACACCCGGCCATTCTTCCTAACTTTTAAAAGTTGAATGCATCCTTTAAAACAATACTGATGCAGTTTTTAAAGAGCAATCTCAGGTATCATGTCTCCTAGACCATCTTCAGGTCTCTTCCTCACTGCTAAGATAAGGGCCACCCTTGGATTCCAGATAACACCTTTGCTCACTTTTCACTAACACGTGACAGGGAAATTAATTGTCTGCCTGTCATCTCCCACTGGTACTTCCTTGGCAGAGAAGAAAACCATTAGAAATGTATCTAAATGAGCTTGATAATAGATCATCATCATACACGGTTTTTAAAATTAGCATCTCACCAGGCATGGTGTCGCACACCTTTAATCCCAGCACTAAGGAGGCAGAGACAGGCAGATCTCTGAGTTTGAGGACCGCCTGGTCTATGGAGTGAGTTCCGGAATAAGTTCCAGAACAGTCAGAGCTACACAGAGAAACCTTGTCTCAAAAAAAAAAAAAAAAAAAAAAAAAGCAACTCCTCTTATAATGTGCAACATCTTCTTATAATATGGCAACATCACAGTTTCGTTTTTGTTTTGTTTTGTTTTGTTTTGTTGATTTTTCGAGACAGGGTTTCTCTGTGTAGTTTTGGTGCCTGTCCTGGGTCTCGCTCTGTAGACCAGGCTGACCTTGAACTCACAGAAATCCGCCTGGCTCTGCCTCCCGAGTGCTGGGATTAAAGGTGTGGGCCACCACCCAGCATCACAGTTTTAAAACCACATAGCAGTAATTTGTTGCAAAGACAACATGACACTGGATACAATGTGTTCTCCGGGACAATATACTCGTTCTTGGTAAGAAAAAGCTGAATGTTTGAATGTATCCTTCCAGGAATTTCATCTTGGCACAGGTCAAGTAGAATGGCAGAGGCCAGAAGCTACGGTTCCTAGCCATAGAAAGATCAAACACGCTCTGCTTTCCTTCCTTCCCTGAAAACCCGGAAATACCACAAAGCTTTTAAACAGTCACAGAGCCTATGTCAAGCAGCTCAGAACCACGAGGAGTTTCTGGCCTCTCCCCTTTGTGACTGACTGGTCAGGGACCTGAGAAAGCAGAAGAGCTGTATTATCAGGATATACTACCTAGAAACAGAGCTCGCCCAGAGTCACGAACATCAGGAGGGCTTTTCTCATGGCTTCCATTCAACCAACATATGCCCAGGAATCTCACCAACAAGATTACTGTGGTGCCAAAAGTCACATTCCTAACTCAGCTGAGCCTGTGTTGGCAAGCCCTCTTCGTGACAATGCTTAGACCTCCTATGAGGCACAGAAACCCTTGGTGTTTAGTGAGTTGCTGTGCTTAGTTACAGGAACATGAACCTGGCACACGGTCTCCAGAGAGGCCAGCCTCATGGTTCATTATGAAAAGGTTTAAACACAAGCCAGCAAGATGGCTCAGTGGGTATGAGAACCTACTGCTCAAGCCGAATAACCTGAGTTCAATCCCCACGACCAGCAGGAAAAGAACAGAACTCTGAAGGTAGTTCTCTAACATCCTCACACACACACACACACACACACACAAACACACACACACACACACACACACGCACACAGGCCTACTCTCTCTCTCTCTCTCTCTCTCTCTCTCTCTCACACACACACACACACACACACACACACACAAAAACACACACACACACACACACCATACATGTATACATCATACATGCACACATGAACACACATACTCATAAACACTTGTAATAAATTTTAAATGTTTAAACACAGAAAACTAGAAAAACAGTAAATCAATTACCAGGCGCCCACCCTCCAAAAAGCATAAATTATCCAATCAGTGTTCACATTTTGTCATTTAAAACTGCTCACAGAAATCATAACACAAAATACTTCATAATAATGCCCCAGACAATTCAACATCTTTCAAAATAATAACGTTCTATAGACTACAATACCATTAGCCCATCTAACAGCATGTCTTCACTGGGGTTTCCACTGCTCTGATAAAACAGCATGGCCACAAACAGCTTGGGAAGGAAAGAGTTATTTTATCTTACAACTCTCAGTTCATACTCCATCTCTGAGAGAAGTCAGGACAAGAACCTGGAGGCAGGAGCTGACGCAGAGGCCACGGAGGAGTGCAGCTTACTGGCGTGCTCTTCATGGCTTGCTCAGTCTGCTTTCTTTTTTCTTTCTTTTCTTTTTTTTTTTTTTTTTTTTTTTTTGGTTTTTTGAGACAGGGTTTCTCTGTGTAGTTTTGGCGCCTTTCCTGGAACTCACTTCGTAGACCAGGCTGGCCTCGAACTCACAGAGATCCGCCTGGTTCTGCCTCCCGAGTGCTGGGATTAAAGGCGTGCGCCACCACTGCCCGGCGGCTTAGCCTGCTTTCTAATAACAACCAGGATCACCTGCCCAGGGGTGGCACCATCCACAGTATGCTGGGCCCTCCCACATCAATCATTAATCAAGAAAATGCCTGACATGTTTGCCTATAAGCCAGTCTTATGGAGGCATTTTTTTCAATTGAGGTTTTCTCTTCCCAAATGACTCTAAGTTGTGTCAAATTGATATAAAGCTAGCCAACCCACAATATTAGCATTCATTCTCTAAAACCAACTAATACTACTTAGTCTATGTCCAAGTTCAAGGCTTTCCACCATGATTCTACCCTCCACTCATCAAGTGCTGTGTCAACACCAAGTGGCCATCGTCACAGCCCCTTAGTACCTGTACAGAAGGTGCCATCATTGGGAATGAATGTCTTGTTGTTGTTTGTAGCTCGGTAGCCTTTGTGGCAAACGCAGTAGAACCCTCCAGGGGTGTTGTGGCAGGACGTGTGGTTCCCACAGATCACAGTGGCTCCAAACTGGCACTCATCTTTATCTGCAGATGGACACACAGAAAGGACTCACACCAAAGCTTCCTGTCCACACCATGTGTCTTACCCAGAGACCTCTTCACTGTAGACTAAGGGATCTCTACTCTGCGACAACAGCTTACCGATCTCTTTGTTTCTCCAGCCTCATGTTTTCCAGACTAACGGGAACCAGACTCTCATAATTATGTACCTGCTGTATACAAAACCACAAGAGAAACACAGCTTTCTAATCTGGGAATCCATCTTCCTTGAAGAGTGGCAGCAGGTTAGTTTTTAATTTTTTTCACATTTAAGAAAAAAATAATAAAGGGTTGGAAATGTAACTCTGTGGGGGAGTTCCTGTGCCTAGTATCCATGAAGTTCTGGGTTCAATCCCATGAGAGTAATAATACTTTCAAAATAAAACATTAGCGGATCAGCTAGGCCACTCAAAGAATAAAGGGGTTTGCCAGAGGTTTGACAACCTCAGTTATATCCCCAGGACCTACAAAGTTGAGGAAAAGAACCAATTCCCAAAAGTTGTCCTCTGACCTCCAAGCGTGACACACTGACACACGTGTGCATGCACAGATAAAATGTAATAAAAATAAAATGTAAAAGCCTAATGACTGAGGAGATGTGGGTAAAGTGTTTGCAAATCCCCACAACCCACATAAAGCCAGACATGGCAGCATGCATCTGTAATCCCAATGCTCCTGTGGAGAAATGGGGAGGTGGAGACAGGAGAATGCCCAAAAGCTCAGTGGCCAGCAAGCCGGGTGTACACCACTGAAAGCAACAAGAGACACTGTCGTAAACAAGGTGGAAGGTGAGGACCCAACACTAGAGGCTGTCCTCTGACTGACGCATGCACACACCCACAAGAATACACACAAAGGCACGTATGCACATGAACAAACACGTACCACACACACATACATTAATTTAATTTAATAGAAATTTGATAAGCCAGGGGAAACAAGCCTAGAATAATCCCATTTCCAATTCAGCCACTTTCTTGGTCTTTTCAGTATTAGAGAATTAGGTCTAATCGTATATGTTGGCTAACTATGTGTTATGTCAGTGAGTGAAGGTGTCCTTGGAGGCCAGACGCCCTGGAACGGAAGTTACAAGGGTCATGAGCCATCTGACAGAGCTGCCGGGAACCAAACCCAGGTGTTGTGAAATATACTTTAACTATGTAAAAGTGTGTTACATTTGTTTATGCTTCATTTGTTTAATTATGTAAAGATGGGTTGCTGTTTTACCTTGCCTGACTAAGGCATCTGCTTGGTCTAATAAAAAGCTGAACAGCCAATACCTAGGCAGTAGAGGGCAAGGTGTGGCTGGTGGGCAGAGAGAATAAGTAGGAGGAGGAATCTAGGCTCGGCCTCCACAGCACCGAGGTAGGCTGCTACAGCCAGCACCCTTTGAAGTTTTCAACTGCCTCTAGTACACAAGTCAAGGGTAAAAAGATCTGTCTTAAGATTTGCCTGAGAGAGCAGGGCAACTGAACGCTCAAGCCACAGCTCGGTCGAGTGCACGGCTCAGGTGACAAACGACACAGAGCTTTCGGGCACACGCCGACCTGTGCCCTGGCCTTTGTCCTGCTTTCTCAGAACATGTCTGTGTTACTTTCCTACTCCTGCGATGAAACACCGTGACAGGCAACTCGAAGAAGAAGAAGAAGTGTATTTAGCCTTACAGTTCCAGAGGTGTAGAGGCGTGGCCACAAGCAGCAGGCAGGGCTGCGGGACCAGGAAGCACCAAGCAGACAGAGCAAACCAGAAGTAGGGTGCTCTGAACTCTCAAAGCCCACCCCCAATGACGTACTTCCTCCAGCAGGCTGCACCACCTCGCCAAACAGCACCACCAACTAGGGACCAAGTGTCCCAACACCGGAGCCTAGAGGGGTCATGCCTCGTTTGAACTGATACAGTGTTCCCCTGAAGGTTTCAATTGGCCTATTTAGGTTTGAAGAAGGTTTTAGAATTCTTAAGTCCGTTGACATAATGCCGTATTATGGTACCTTTGGCACATGACAACCACACTAGTAACCTCCATTGTGCACGCAGCAGTCCAAGTACTAGGACAGGCAGTGACCAGTGGGAACAAATGCAGAAACGTTGTGACGCTGTCTCCTCTCCTAGGAGACGCACCTATTGCTTGGAAGTCGAAGGGCAATGAAAACCACAGTCAGCAGCATCCCAGGAGAGAAGGAGTTCCTTAGAGCAGTGCTCCTCACCCTTCCTAACACTGCAACCCCTTAACACAGTTCCTCATGCTGGGGTGACCTCCCAGCCATAACATTATTTTCGTTGCTACTTCATAACTGTAATTGTGCTACTGTTATGAATCATAGTGTAAACATCTGTGTTTTCCAATGGTCTTAAGCGACCCCTGTGAAAGGGTTGTCGGACCTCCCAGAGGGGTGGCGACCCACAGGTTGAGAAACCACTGCCTTACAGGACCCCGCCGTCCAGATCCTCAGCTCCAGCTGCCAGCAAAGGAGCACAAACTGTTGAGGGAAAAGTAGGAGAAATTCCCTAAGAAACCTGACTGCAGAGCAGCCACAATTCTTCCAGGAAGAGCCCTCTGGAGTGAGACTGGTCAAAACAGGTGAAAGTCCAGCCTGCAGAATGGGCAATGGTGGCTACAGGGACAGCTTGTATCCGTGAAATGGAATGGGACTCCACCAACCTTTCGAACAGGACTGTTTGAACGCAGGATTGAATTGTTACTTTTCTTTAAGGAGTTAAAAAAAAAAAAAAAAGAAACTCACATGAGGACAAAGGGCTAGGGGGATGGCTCAGCAGGTTAAAATCACGTGACACACAAGCATGAGAGCCTATGTTCAAAGCCCCAGCCAGAACCCCTGTAAAAGGCCAGGCATGGCCCGACCGGGTGGTGCACACATTTAGTCCTAGCACTCAGGAGGCAGAGATGGATACTACAGAGTGAGTTCCAGGACAGAAAGGGCTATGTAGAGAGACCCTGCTTCAAAAGAAAGAGAAAGAAAGAGAGAGAGAGAGAGAGAGAGAGAGAGAGAGAGAGAGAGAGAGAGAGAGAGGCAGACATGGCCATGGAGGGTGATGGGGGGGGGGTGCTTCTTGACTGACAGCCTGGCTCCGGGTTCGATGGGAGACTCTGTCTCAAGGTGGACAGTGACAGAGAACACTCAGCATCTTCCTCTGGCCTCTGCACACACCTCTCCACACACACACATACATGTGCACACACAAGACACATGTAACACACACATCCTCACTCACACACGAAAATCAACACAAACGTATTTCAACAAGGCATGGACACTGCCTGTCCACAGCTACAAGGCAAACCCTTTACAGCATATCGCAAGGAGGAAACTGAGAAGTTACCGTGTTTAGTATACTTAAATTGTTAAGACATTCTCTCTGAATTGTGCTTGAATCTCAATGTTATCTGATTGTCCTGGCATGGACACCATGAGGCAAAAAAAAAGAAGAAGAAGAAGAATCTTAGCTGCATCTTGTCTAAACAACCTTGAAGTCATCTTAAAGTATTCCTTGAAGTCATCCCAAAGGGTCACAACTACAGAAATTCAGAGGACAGATTCGGATGGACATAAGACACACAGTAAGTCATTTTATCCATTAATCAAAAACCCCCAATAGGAAAGAAGGCTTTATTTTCCTCCATGATATTAACATAAGCAGTTTTATATCAAAACAACATGGGAGATTAAGAAATGTAATATTTGCTCTTGTTGTTAAGTTAAACTCAGGACACAAAACAGACTTCAAATCTGTGTAGGTCAAAGTTTCCAGAGAGTTCAGGTCAACGGCATCTAACACAAGGGGTTCTTCCTTGGCAACACCAGCAAAGAGCTATATCTAAACAATAAAAGCAAGATTCTGTTGTAACTGGCAAAAACCCATTGAGAAAAATGTGAACAAAGTAACAAGTCTTGCCCTGCATAGACTCTGAAACCGGAGAGCCTTTGGTTTTGATTCACATTTTCAGCTTAACCCACCCCTGAAACTTACCAACACAGCGTGTCCTCCCGTTGCCCCAAAACCCGTAGTTGCAAATGCAGATCCTCTTCCCATCTTTTTGCTGGCACGTGGCATGTTCGTGGCAAGTGGCACAGACATCTAAATCTAAGTCAGAAACACATGTGTCCGAAACGGGAAGTTAAAAGTGAGAAATGTTTAGTCAATGGACATGTATCACAGAGAACCAAGACATGAATACCAAAATAAAACTGGTCAAGTTCCAATCTCATCCTTAAGACCTTCAACAGTGACTCACTGTCCACAATATACAATGCACATTCCTCTGCCAATCAAATCAACAGTCTCCGCCATCTGTCTTCTCATCAACTCCTCCAGCTTCCTGTTCCCAAACTCCAACTGCATGGTACCTTCCAGGTACATGTAGGGACAACTACTATCTACTACCTACTATCTACTACCTACGACCTACTACCTACTATCTACTACCTACTACCTACGACCTACTACCTACTATCTACTACCTACTACCTACGACCTACGACCTACGACCTACTATCTACTATCATCCTTGTCATCATGATCATGATGCTCCAACTTCAGGTTCCCAAACTCTAACTGCATGGTACCTTCCAGAAGGGTCTACTATCTACTATCTACTACCTAATACCTACTATCTACTACCTACTACCTACTATCTATTATCTACTATTATCCTTGACATCATGATCATGGTGCTCCCTTCACCTGGAATGCCTATGCCCTCTTCTCTACTTGTCTGGAACTCACTCTTATTTTCAGGAGCCAGCCAAAATGCCTCATTCTCCCTGAAGTCTTCTCCACTCCTAAGGAAAGGTGTACACACTTTCTAATCTCCCATAAAACATGTATACTCCCATAACAATCATTTTAATCTCTAAATATGTTTAATCCTCTCTTGGCACTATGAATGAACCATATGATTTTTACAGCACAATATAGACACTCAACATATTTTTATTGGCTGGATAAAGAGATCTAAAATGGGGACTGGAGAGATAGCTCAGAGGCTGCTTTTCCATAGGACCCGGGTTCAATTCCTACCACTCATATGGTGGTTCACGACCACCAGTAACTCCAGTCTCAGGGGATCCAACACCCTCATCCAATCTTCTGGCCTCAGCAAGCACTATATACACATGGCGTACAGATATACATGCAGGCAAAGCACCCATACACATAAAATAAATCTAAAATGTGACTTGCTACAGCTCTAAAAGCAAAGGCAAGGGAGAGGAACGCATCTGCCAATAACCTCTCTCTCTCTTTCCCTTTAGGGAAAAAGTGAGTGTGTTTAAGATCCCAAGTCCCAACAGGATGGCCAGACCCCAGTTACTCAGATAAACAGCAGAAATATTTGAAGCTAAAACTCTTAAAACATCTCAGTTCACCAAATGGTGATATATGACCTGAGATCAAACAAGAATTTCTACTCAAGGCTGTGTAGAATATTGTGTTTCCTGCCTGTGTCTCTGTAATTTCAGTGGCCTAGTGAGGAGAATGTTCCAGAATTCCATCCTAGTCTTGGCTTCTTACTTACCCAGATAACACAGTCTAGCCCTCAGGCCGCTCCAGGCACGAGACCAACAGAAACTGGGAGATTCCTAAATACTCTTAATCATGTCTCTTCCTTTTGTTTTTTATTTTACTAACAAAAGACAACACATGAGAGGCCAGCCCAGGCTAAATGAGAGTCCATCAAACAAATGCCAAACAATAAATACAAATAAAATCAAAGATAACGTAGAAACAAAGCAAACCACTAATGCTTACTGATACCAAATTAACCATGGAATATCTATAAACATCCCATGACCATAAAAATGCAAAAAAAAGAATAATATTATCTGATCATCATGGAATAATGGAATAAAACTTCAAAGCAACACCTATGTCTAGAGGTTGGAGAGATGGCTCAGCAGTTAAGAGCACTGCCTGCTCTTCCAGAGGACCTGGGTTCAACTCCTAGCACCACATGTCTGTTCACAACTGTCTGTAACTCCTGTGTTCCAGGGGATCCAACACCCTCATACAGACATCTATGCAGGCAAAACACCAATGTGCATAAAATACAAATAAATAACCATACTGAATTGTTGAAGAAAAACAAAACAAAACAAAACACTGTCTGAGGTAGTACTAAATGTACATACAGAAATTTTTTCTAATTATGAGTTTAAAAAAAAACCCCTATGTCTAGTTTCCTCCAAAGAAACCCACTTATGCAACATTCACCAGACAAAGGTAATGTCCAAGCTGAAATGCATAATGATAGATATAAAAACTTACTGCAGAAAATTTGAGTTTGTTATGCTTTCATATTTTTAAAAAGTAATTTACAAAAAAAAAAAAAAAACAAGCAACCACAGAAGAGACCTAGAATTTTAATGAAAGAAGTTTGAGGGGGGAAAAAGAAAATATGGGTTTAAACATTAGAAAAGAATATTTTTAAAAACAAAAGAAAGATTTCTTGGTAAACACTGAAGATTTCAAGTACTCCCAATCCCCTTACACCTCAAAAAAAAAAAAAAAAGCCGGGCGGTGGTGGCGCACGCCTTTAATCCCAGCACTCGGAGGCAGAGGCAGGCAGATCTCTGTGAGTTCGAGGCCAGCCTGGACTACCAAGTGAGTCCCAGAAAAGGCGCAAAGCTACACAGAGAAACCTTGTCTCAAAAAACCAAAAAAAAAAAAAAAAGAAAAGAAAAGAAAGAACAAACAACAACAATAAAAAAAAAACCCATGAAATGAAAGATTAGAAAGGTGTAACTCTTTCTGGATGTGTGTGGAGGGGTGCATGTATATTAGATGTATGTAGAATGTATGTAGATGTGCGTGTATATGTGTGCACCTATACAAGAAGGCCATAGGACAACTGCAGTACTATTTATTCCTCAGGCATTGTCTACATGTTTTGTTTTGGTTATTGGCACAGGATCTCTCACTCCCTCACCAAGCAGGCTAGGCAGGCTAGCCGGTGAGCCCCAAAGCATCTCTACCTCCCCAGCCCCTAAGAGTATAAATCTTAAAATAGGTGATGAGAGTAGACAAAGAATGCTAGCTAGCAATTATTTCAGATGGGAAAGAGATCAATTCGTAGTAACTGCTTTGCAGAGAGGAAGAAACAAAAGTCCCTGGGTACCTACAGAGACAAGGTGTAAGCCATATAAGCCATGGAGTAATGCTGCTTACTGGCTTGCTCCTCTGACTTGCTCGGTCTATTTTCTCACATCATTCAGGACCACAGCCCACAGTGGGTGGAGTCCTACCACATCAGTCAAGAAAATGCCATGGACTTGCCCACAGGCCAATCCGATGAAGGCATTTTCTCAATTAAGATCCCCTCTTCCCAGACATGTCTAGGTTTGTGTCAAGTTGACAAAAACCAACCAGCACAGCAACTCCTTAAACACACCGGAGATGAACCTGCCTGTAAGATGCTGTTCACAGTCAAGGGAGTAAAGAAGTTTGTTGGAGCCCTTGAACTTAACATCTGTCCTCACCTAACTCCAGCTATCCCAGTCAGACAAACCCAGCAAACTCACTGTTCAACCTCCTTGAGATTGCCTTCCCCAAACTTGTGGAGACATGTGGGAATACGTTAAATAACCAAGTGGGGGACCCAATAGAGTTCAAAAATCAGAAAGAGAAAAATGTCTAGAATTCTATACCAAACTGCACTGTTCCTAAGAAACTACATCAAATTCCAGAGATAGAATCCAGGAGCCAGAGAAATACCATATTCTCTCCTCTCCAGCATCCTTGACAGAAAAAAACACAGCCTCTCCTTCAGTCAAGTGCACTACCACGGATCTACATCCAAGCCTTGGCCTCTCCTTTAAATGTATCCAAGACAGAAGGCGCTTTCTCCTAAGCCAAGTAATCATTACAAGTAACCTGAACCCTTGTACCCCCTCATCCCACTAGCCCCAGAACTAACTCTGAACATTCTGAACCCTTAACTTTTCCTTGTGCAAGATGTTTCCAGGAGCCTTGGCTTCCTTTGGCCATCTCTCATTCACTTTCTTATCTGACCAAAATCAATCCACAGTGGACCCCACACTTCACCTCCAGACCAAAACCAAATCCGTAATAAGTATACCCAGTGTCCCAATCTCAACTCTGAGTCTGGAGTTAAGCAGCCATTAATTTGGGGCCCACCCTAACGTTCACATCCAGCCATCAACTACTTCAGCCATTCTATTCTTCCCTCACACTGCCTCACACCTGACACCTTCTCCAGCAGGCTGTGAGTCTTTGCATTTTTTTATTTTTGGTGGTGTTGGGATTGGAACCTAGGGCGTCCCAAGCACTCAACCACACTGAGCTACACCTCCAGCCCTGTGCACTGTTTTGTAAATCCAACTACAGCTGCAGACATCAAAGAGCTCCTCTTAGATTCGACCAGAAGAACATGGATGTGCAAAGCGACAAGTGCCTGGGGGTGGAAGGCAAGTCCCTGTGGAAGTCCTTCATTAAGTCTCGCCTCACTCCTCAACGGAAGCCACTTCCCGTCACCCTGACACCATCCACTCTCTCCATCTCTCTTGCCTCCTCATGCCCACTATGGTGCCATCACTCGTGAACGCAGAGTGGGGACCACGCCTATGCAACACGCGGCAGGTGCACCTCACAGAGTGGGATTTCCCCAGTACTGCCCATCATTCCTCCACCACGATCCCGATCCTGATTCTGTCTCTCCCTGGCCTTCCTGAACCAGCCAGGCCTGAGCCAACAGGTCCCACAACCACTCCCAGACTCCGAGCAAAGCCACAGAAAGGCTGAGAACAGGACTGACCAGTTCTACCCTTCCTCGCCCAGTGACAACCTCTGGAGTTCCCTGGGGCCAGCCACCCCACCCACTCACCAACACTCCTCAGTGTGCTCCCCCACTTCCCTCAAACTCAGGCCTCGGCTCCCTTCCCCCAAGCATCTTCCACTAATTAAATGTACCTCGGCACAGGCTGCTAGAGAGGGAATCTACCGGGGCAACCGAGATGCTAACAGTGGCTGCCCACGGCGTGTTATCAGCACTCCGAGACAGCAGGAGAATCGGGAGTTTGAAGCCAACTGTGGCTACACTGGACGATCCTGTGTCAAGGAAAAAGTACACACACACACACACACACACACACACACACACACACACACACACACACAACACAAACAACACACATACACAAAAAACAACACATGCATTCACAAATAACACACACACAACACATACACACAAAGAAACACATAAACATGTATATATATATATATATATATATACACATACAGACACAAGCACACACATACGCACAACCAGACCAACCAGAGAAAGGCAAATAAGCCCCCTAAGCAGTCACACAAAATACCTGTAAATGACTGCTAGTAAATAACCTCAGCTTCCCAGGCGGGACATCCCTAACGCCCTCCCTTACATGTACCATCAAGTCTCTCCCATCCTGACTGCCGGCTTTGGAGTCACCCCACCCCAAATTCAGGTGGCGGTGGCTGTCCCTCTTGCTACAGCCAGCTCTCATTAACAGTCTTCATTTGCTTGTTACCATTTGGGGGGTCCCTGTTTACTCCCGCATCATTCGTAACTTGAGCCATAACCCCTTTTCACAAGGGACTCTTGGTCTAATAACCAAGTCTCACTCAACAGTAGGCAATAGATGTGTGGCCATGGCGTCCAAGGGAAGTGGACAGTGCTCGATGGCCTTCCAGTAAGTGAGAGTAGCCAGCCCGGTTCTGAAATATAAACAGCACTCACTCATGAGGTAGATGACTGGAGAAGGAGGAAATGGCAGGTTGCCAGTCTTCTTCCCTCCCCTCCCCTCCCTTCCCTTCCCTTCCTGACTTCTCCCATTTACAGCTCAGCTTTACAAGAGCTCTATTAAATATCTTGTCCATTCTAGTATTTCCACCTTCTCCCTACTGAGTAATGGCTGTCGCTCTAACATGTGAGCAGATGGACTTGCTCTTCCCCAAATCCTGCACTGACCTGGCCAGCCCAGCTGAAGGGTAACCTCCTTTTATTTCTAACTTCTCCAAGCAACCCTGTATTGTCAGCCAGAGTCACCAAGTCCAAAGGCTTTTTCTCAGCATACTGTGAGCTCCAACATCTGGCTTCCTCAGCGCCATTCTAGCCCAGGCGTCCCATGCATTTGGCTGCTGCATCTTTCTCCCTTCCTTGCATCTACCACCTAAACTAGCTCCGCCCCAAGAACCCATCCTTGAGCTGGACATGTGGCACTTCAGAGGCTGAGACAGGAGAGTCGTTTCACCCGGACATTTTCCACCTCCAGGAAAGGAGATTTTTGTAGAACTGGATTCTCTGTTCCTAGGTGAAAGGAAAGTGTCTACCTAAGGAGAGGAGCTCAATGAGGCAGCCCTGCGTTCATGTCCCCAAATCATCTCACACCTTCCAAACAGGCTAGAGATGTGGCTCATGCTTAGCATGCAAAAGCCTGAGTTCAATCCACAGCAAGACATCTAAAAGAGAAGAAACTGTAGAGGATTTGGCATGACTGTTAGTCATGTTCAGCCATCTTAGCCCAACAATTCAATGGACCACACTTAATACTTTCCTAGGCTAGAGTCTTCACATGGGTCCTAAAACAGGTTTCAAGTCTCCATAGGTTTTTATTCACGCTCTCATGGGAGACCCTGCTGGCTAGTTTTGTGTCAACTTGACACAAACTAGAGTCATTTGGGAAAAGGGAACCTCAATGCTCCTGCTAGACGGGACCATGGGCAAGCCTATGCTGCATCTTCTTGATTGATGGTTGATGTTGAAGGGCCCAGCTCACTGTGGATGGTGCTACCTCTGGGCTGCTGGTCCTGGGTGTTACAAGAAAGCAGGCTGAGCAAGCCACAGAGAGCAAGCCAGTAAGCAGCATTCCTCAATGGCTTCTGCTTCACTTTCTGCCTCCAGATTCCCGCCTTGAGTTCCTGCCTTGACTTTTCTCAGTGATGGAGTGTGACCTGAGAGTTGTAAGCTGAAATAAACCCTTTCCTTCCCAGGTTGTTTATGGACAATGTGCTGTTTTTTTATCACAGCAACAGAAACCCCAACTAAGACAGAGAGACCAAGTCAGGGAAGGAAGAAAGCCTACTGGAGTACCAGATGTTGTGGGTGGGAGGGAGCCATTCTAGAAAACTGAGCCATCAAATACCCAAAGTGATAGTGAAAGTCACCAGGCGGCCTTTAATCCCAGCACTCAGGAGGCAGAGGTAGGCAGATCTGAATTCAAGGCCAGCCTGGTTGGTCTACAGAGCGAGTTCCAGGACAGCCAGAACTACACAGAGAAGCCCTGTCTCGAAAAGCCAAACAAAACAAACAAACAGTGCCAGGCGAAAAGAATTTGGGGGGACAGGAATCTGCCCCACAAAGTCCACCCTTAGCTCACTTCCCTTCCACTTCTACATCATGTTTGGGTTTTGAGTATGTTTGTTTTTGAGACATCTCACTCTATGGTCCAGGCTGATCTCAAACTCATGGCAATCCTCCCTCCTCAGCGTCCCAAATTCTAGGATTATAGGCATGAACTGTTTAGCTTTATTAAAGGAAACGGCAGTGAGAGACTGGGTGTCCTTATACACACCGTTTGGCATGCTGTCGTACAGTGGCTTCTGCTGACCTCCCACCATGAAGGAACAGTTGAACCCAAGCACTACGGTCTGCCAGTCGTCATAAGACTGAGTCCCTCTTGTGAAATTCAGCCTGTTTTGTTGTTGTTGGGTTTTTGTTTGGTGTTTTTTGTTTGTTTGGTTGGTTGGTTGGTTGATTTTTTTGTTTTGTTTGGTTTGGTTTGGTTTTTTCCGAGACAGGGTTTCTCTGTTTAGTTTTGGTGCCTGTCCTGGATCTCACTCTGTAGACCAGGCTGGCCTCGAACTCACAGAGATCCACCTGGCTCTGCCTCCCGTGTGCTGGGGTTAAAGGCTTGCGCCACCAGTGCTTGGCTCAGTCTGTTTTTTTCATCTCTGGTCCCTTCCATGTTGTGCATCCTACTTTCGCACATTTTTTGCAGTCTGGAATTCATCCATTGCGTTGTTTTTTTGTTTGTTTGTTTGTTGACTGGGTCTCACTCTGTATACCAGTTTGGTCTGGAACTCACTCTGTAGCTCGGGCTGCCCTCGAACTCAAGACAATCTTCCTGCCTGTCTCCCAAGCTGGATTCACTCATTGTACACACTTCTGTAAAGAGTGGTCAGTACCCTCCCCTGTGGGATGGAATGCCTTTCCGTCCTCTTCCTAAATCCAAGGATGGGTCCCTAAAGCTCAGTTTCGCTTATCTCACGCATAATGGCTCCCCAGTAAGACATAGTCGTTCCCTCTTCGGACCAGTACACCTCCTCAGAGCACTCACATCATTCTGCTTTCTATTTGGTGTGTGATTAGACGTCATCTCACTTTTCTGTCTGAACCTCCATGTCGGGTAAATCCCACCATGTTCCGTTTTGTTTGTTTGTTTGTTTGTTGTTTTTCAGTTTGTCTAAGACACAGACTATTTGCTTGTCTGTCTCCTTGCGTCTATGCACCGCTAGAGCGCCAACACTGCATGTTTACATCTGACACAGAGAAGAAGATATTAATGGGCTTTCTACGGAGGGATGGATGGATGGATGGATGGATGGATGGATGGATGGATGGATGGATGGATGGATGGATGCACACACAGATGCATGGATAAATAGATTAGTGGATGAATGAACCAAAGAATAAACTCTATTCCTATAAACTTTCTTATACTTCCTTCTTAACATTCTTAACATTAATTTCTTCGGGGAAGTGAAAAATATGAAAAGGGGAGGGGGGAACGGCCACAGGTCAAGAATTTGTCCTGCAAAAGCCACCGCGACCGGAAGCTGGGGAGACCTGCGGCTCGCCCTCCCACGCGCTCCCACCAGGGCGCCGCTCCCCGGACCCGCACCCCTGCCCAGTCCCACCCCGGGAGGCGCGAGCTGGAGCAGGGCCGCCTCCACCCACGCCCCAGTGTCCCCGGGGCGGGCAGCCCTGACGGCTCCGAGCCGCTCCGCCTCCGCGATTCCTCCACGCCCCGACTCTGCGCCGCCCGACCCTAAGCGGGAAGCGTCCGCTTCGCCCGGAGCCTCGCACTCACCGTCCGTGCCTGGTTCTCCGCTGACGCCGCAGGCCAGGCCGAGCAGCAGCACCAGCCGCAGCAGGGGCAGCACCCGGCGGCCTGGCGAGCGGCGCGTGCCCCGGGGCCCCCGGCCCATGCCGCCCGCTCCCTCCCGGCGCCCGCCACTCCCCGGAGGCCCCTGTGCGCAGAGATAAGGCCAGCGGCGCGGGGAAGGGGCGGCGCAGAGGCTTCCGGCGCAGGGCAGCGGAGCGCGGGGTCCCGGCGGGGGAGCGGGGGAGCGGGGGAGCGGGGTCCGGAGTCCCGGGACCTAGGTGAACCTGGTGCACCGGCTGCGCGCGGGACACGCCACGGGGAGAAACCGGACTGTGCTGGGGAGGAAACGTCCCGGTGCAAGCAAGTGTGACTTGTAGGATCTCTGGGGAGACCCGAGAGAGGCCAGGGCCACACGAAAGGGTCTCTTCCTGGACGGGATGTAGTGGCCGCCGCACCAGGGAGGGAGAGGAGAGGGCGACAAAGTCACGGGCCAGTCCACCCGGGGTGAACATACTGGATCAGGTGACAAAAGTTCCAGCTGCTGGACGGACACCCAGCTTGGCAGATTAGGAATCGAAAAGGGAGAAACACGTGGTGAGAAAGACGAAGATGAAGGAACACAGTGTGTTCTAGAAACTACGTGAGGGAGTGCTTTCGAGTGGGGACAAACGGTTGGAGAAATAAATTTGACCGCAGAGGTAAAGGTCTCTGCTGTGAGAATAAGATCAGCAGCAGGGCGTGAGGGAACCCAGCCCTGAGCTACTGCAGGAGTCCAGGAAATACAACCCTTTAGGGGTGGGGCACGTGATCTCTGAACCTCGGAGAGAAGCAGAAATTGAGTGTCCAGGAACGGAATCCACCATCTGGTGACACTAGTATAATATTAGAGAAAGAGCAGTAAGGAGAAACTGCAAATGTCACTTAGATCGATGGTTTGGGCGAGCACTGGTGGGAACCACAGAGTTTACACTGGGAGGGCTAGCTGGGGTTGATGGGGGCTGCGGAGGAGGAAGTAAGATCTGGGGTGAAAGCTTTCAGTTTTGCCTGTGGGGCTGTCCAGGTGAGGAGCACTCACCGCTTCAGCGGGTCCCCAACTTTGCTCTCTCAGTGAACTCTCCCTACCTCTAACTACAGGCAAACACACCCATAGAAGGCTGGGCTGGTGCTGTCTTAGGAAGAAGCCGTTAAAAATAAACTTTCTAGTCTCTTGTAACACGCTTTCTCGAAGATTATTTCTGTCCAACAAAGAGAGAAGCCTGCTTTGGGAAGTAGATGGACAGTATGTTAAAATGTCTCTGATATTTAGGCAACTTTTTGGTAAATTCAGCTCTCGGTGAACTTTGCCATGCCATTGTTTCAACAAATCCACCATTCAAGGCATTTTAAAAGATACTTTATCCCCACTCCCATGCCCTTCTGCAAAAGAAATATATATGTATACTTTTAAAAAGAAATTGTGATGGCAAAAAAAAAAAAAAAAAAAAAAAACCTGTCCAAAACTTGGAAATGACAAGAGAAATTACTGGGTGTCTTTTTATGGGGCATTGGATTGGGGGTGCTATCTAATCCACTTTGAGGGAATCCAACTCAGAAGTGTGCTTTCATGAATGTCCTATTGACTAGGCTTATTTGCAGCTTTATAAGAGTAGACATTAACTTGAAGAACCCTGATGACCGTATTACCAACCAGAGCTGACTGGGGTCCTTTACCTGGATAGAAAGAAATCTTTAGAGACCAGACATGGTGGTTCACACCTTTAATCCCAGCACTCAGGAGGCTGAGACAAGAGGATTTGTGTTCCAAGCACCTTGGTCTACAAAGCAAGTTCCAGGACAGCCAGAACTACATAAACTCAGAGATTCTGTCTCAAAAAACAAAAACAAAAAAAAAAATTGTGAGTACAAGTAGAGAGGCTCTTCTGGCCTTGGTGCCTCCAAGGGCATGAATCCATAGAGCTGCGGGGGCGGGGGGCGCAGGACTGGGCTGAGAGGCTCATCGCTCCAGACTGATAACTAGAGAGAGGCCCATTGCTTCATGCTTTAGAAGCCGGAGGCATGACTAGGCATTCAGGCTGGAGGCTTATTGCTCTGGACTTTAACCAGCAGCCAACGCCAGCATTTTGCAACTGTTGTAATCCACTCCTTCCAGCAGCAGTGGCATGAGGCAACAGCAGCAGGCAGTTCCTGTGAGGGCTCTAGCCCCTGAGTGGGCTCTGGGTTTTAGACCAGCAGCTCCTGTAGTGGCCACTACAGCCCTGGGACCCAGTGGCCATTGAAACTGATGACTCCCTGGAACTCTTCTAGTGGCTTAGCCACACAGGGTTTTGTCTTAAGCTCTCCACAGCCTTCTTTATCTCCACTCTCTCTCCTCCCAGAAGTTTTTAGCCAGTTTATTGCTGCTGCTGCTGCTGCTGCTGCTGCTGCTGCTGCTGCTGCTGCTGTCTTCCTGGACTTGCTGCCTTCCACCGCTTCAAATAACCATCTCCTCTGTGTGTTCCCAGCTCACTCCACCCCACCAGTTCTAGAGATCAAAAGTAACCAGGGCCTGAGGATATAGAGCGCTTGTCTAGCATGCGTGAAGCCCGGGGCATAAAACTGGGTATAGTTGTGCAAGCTGGTGATCCCAGCTCTCCAGGAGATGGAGGCAGGAGGATCAGGAGTTCAAACTGTACAACAAGTTTAAGGTCAGCCTGGGGTACTTGAGACCGGTGCCTCAGAGTTTTAAAAGAGGAGTCGAGGGGGGGGGGGGGCGGCGGGTTAGGAAGACGGCTCAGTGAATAAGAACACTTGCTATACAAATGTGAGTTAGAATCTACAGAGTGAGTAAGGAGACGGGCATGGCTACACATGTTTCTAATCCCAGCACCGAGAAGAAGCAGATTCCAGGAGCTCACTGGCTAAACAGCCTAACCCAAACAGTAGGCTTCGTGCTCACTGACATCACCTGTCTCAAAGCTGTTGTGCAGAAAGTGTCCGAAGGCTTCCTCTGGCCTCTACATGTGCACTCCACCACTTGTACCCACACACACATGCGCCATGGCTACACACCATACCACACACACACACACCCCGGAGTAGTCAGGAAAATGCTGGTGAAGAAGCTTTGTAGCCTGAGTACAGTGTCACACACCTTTGATCCCAGCACTGGGGAGACAGGATGGCTTCTGTGAGTTTGAGGCCTGCCTACTCAATACATAGGAAGTACCAGGCCATAGCCAGAGCTACATAGTGAGACCCCCTCCCCCTGCAGAAAAAAGAAAGAAAGAAAGAAAGAAAGAAAGAAAGAAAGAAAGAAAGAAAGAAAGAAAGAAAAAGAAAGAAAGAAAGAAAGAAAGAAAGAAAAGAACATAGCTTTGAATGCCTCTGGGCTGATCTAAGGGTGAGCTAAGAGACTGTATACACAACCAGAAAGGGCATGTGTGTGGCAAGGCTGTTTTCCCCAATCATGGCAGTCTTTCAGGCAAACAGTGGACCATGTTTGCACCAATCCAGGTGCAGTTCTTCACGCAAACAAAGTTTATGCCCATCCCAGGCTTTCTACTGGGCTATCAGGACAACTGCCCCCTCCTCCGACCTACATGAGAATGGCCACTAGAGTTTTCCAGGCTCCTGAGAGCAAAAAGGTCCATTGAAGCTATGAAACATCATACCTGGGACAGTGCCTTCTGGAGCCCGAGACTGCATCATAACCTCAAAGATGATTTCATCAGTGTTGTTTCAGGACTCAAAACAGAATAGTGAACCAGTTCTAGATCTAGAGCAGTGAAATGGTTGCTGCAAAAATCCTTGGCTTAAGGAAAACGTTCCTTGAAGAGGGTGCAGTGGGCACACCCACGCTTCCTAGAAGGGAATTTGGAAGGACCCTTGACTAAGTGACTTGATGAGTTTGACTTTAATGACTTCATGAATTTGAACTTTGATTCCAAGATGGGGTCCTCAGCCCTAAAAATGCTCCAGCCTTTCCTCCCAAATCCCAGTGAAATGACCAAAAACACATTGTGGCAGACACAGTACTGGGTTTTGTCCCACATTCCCACAACAGGGCTCCTGTTTCCTGAAGGTAGGAATACCCTTTATTATCCATAATGACCCCTGTTATAACAACTGACTTCACACTGATGAATTACTTACTAAGACCCTCTAGAAATCCCAAAGGTGAGGCCCCAAAAAACAGAGTGATGATGGGGTGAGAAGTCCTGAGTCCCTTTCACTAACCTCGGGGGAAAGTGAAGAAGAGGAAGCTATACAAACACTCTGAGAAAATGCAGTTGGATGAATTTGAGGGTGGGCTGTTAAGCTGGGAGAAGGGCTGGAAGGAAGATGTGTCCCCAGCCCCATCCCTTCCTTGCCTTGTGCAATCTACCTGGTTGTTTGTTACATTCTTTATGCTATCCCTCACAAAAAAAACATAAGTAAAACGTTCTGTGAACCAGCCTAGCAAATGGTTGAACCCCACAATGAAAAGCTGAAACTCTGACTCACAGTCAGAAGCAGAGGTCACAGCCTGGGATCTGCAGTCCTCATCTAAAGTGGGGGTGCAGCGGGGTAGTCTGTCAGGTTGAACTGAAGCCTATGACACCCATCTTTTGTCCGCTGAAGAGTTCCTTGGTGTTTGAAGTATTGAGCCAGCCAGTTCGGCTGCTGAGACTTCAGCTAATTCACTATGTAAACAAATGAAACACTTGAGGAGTTTGCCTCAAGTAATTGGGTCTCTGCCAGTCACAACAGCCAAGCATCAGTCGGTTGTGTGTGGCCAACTGTTCAAGTCATGTCCACGTCAGGCAAACGCCAAGCTCCTACTGATCTAGCTGTCTCTGTACCCCATTTCCTCTTTCTGTACCCCACTTCCTTTTTCTACACTTCACATCCATTTTCTGTTCCTCGCTTTCCTTTTCCTGTTTATAAACGTTATCAAACCGTTTAAGTGTCCCCGAACCTCCTCTGGTTCTGAGGGCTGCCCAATTCATGGCTCTTTGTTCAATTTAACTGTTCAATTCGATTTGCCCAGTGTTTTTCTTTTGACTGTGGATGTGGAAAAACTCCCACACATCTGGTCACAGCAGTGTTCTGTGTTGAATTAGAGAGCACAAAAGGAAATAGCAGTTTGGGGGCCTTTCTTTCCTCTCAGATGCTCACAATTAAATAGGCAACAGTGCTTTGAAACAGGAAAACATGCCATCAACGAAGCAGCTAGCTCCGAGGAGTACATTAGGCCAGCTTTGTTACACGTGTCCTCCACAAAGGCAGCTGCTGGGATGAGAAAAATAAAATAATGAACCTTATAAAAATAAAAATTACATGCACACTTCAAGTTTTTATGTGTATACATGAATGCAGTGTGCAAACTTCATAATGTATTCGTTTTTATTTATTTATTTTCAAGACCGGGTTTCCCCGTGTAACCCTAGCTGTCCTGGAACTCGCTCTGTAGACCAGGCTGGCCTCGAACTCAGAGATCCACCTGCCTCTGCCTCCTGAGTGCTGGGATTAAAGACAAGAGCCACTACCACCCAGCTCAATGTATTAAATTTTAACTTAGAAGTTTAGTTCAGAATCAATGTAAGAAATGCAAAATAAACTTACCAGCACCAAAGGATTTTTGTTCCTATCTATATTCTTCGCTACGGTCAGTAACTTCTTTAGCCACACAAATGCCAGTTTCCTGACTTAAAAAGAATAATTCTTGAACCGTTAAAATATCATTTTAATTTTTTTAGACAGGGAAGGTCTTGCTCAGAATGGCACGAGATATCAATCTCTGCTTTATTTCATTTTTTTGTTTGTTTTGTTTTGTTTTGGTTTTTCGAGACAGGGTTTCTCTGTGTAGCTTTGCGCCTTTCCTGGAACTCACTTGGTAGCCCAGGCTGGCCTCAAACTCACAGAGATCCGCCTGGCTCTGCCTCCCGAGTGCTGGGATTAAAGGCGTGCGCCACCACCGCCCAGCTTATTTCATATTTTTTTAAAAACTATTTTAATTTACTCATCAGAGGACATCCACGTGGTTAGATGAAATACTTCGAAGGCTGGGGAGCTGGCTCGGTGGGCCAAACGCTGGCTGCACAAACCTGACGACCTCCATGAATTCAGATCCTCAGGACACGCGTCAAAGCCAGGCTGAGCCGCAGAAGGGACCCTGAAGGCTCATCGCAAGCTCTAGGCTCAGTGAGAGACCCAGAGTCAAAAAAAAAAATCAAGCGGAGAGTGATAGAAGAAGATGTCTAACGTTGACCTCTCACCTCCTCATGCCCATGCACAGGCAATGCACAAAGCACACCTGTACACATGTGCACACATCTGAACACACATAATAGATACACAATACTTAAAGTCTATCTAACAATGTTGAGATGACTTACCAATATCTGAAGTGGATCGTAAAAGACCCAGGATAGGTATGTGTGCTCAAGAGAACCTTCCAAGAGACCAGACAAAAATTATTATTCTACCCTTATAAGTGCAAGAAGGCAATGCCTGATAATTCTAGAATTGCTAGTCATCTGAGGTTACAAGACACTGAAGTCCATTTTAATGCATATTGCTGTGCAGCGAAAACATTCAGGGGCAATGGAAGTATTTATAGACTCATGTCTATAGCGGCATCATTCACGGTGACCAAAAGGTAGAAGCAAACATAGGTCCATCACAGCTGGATGGGTAAGAATATATGGTTTATACACACCATGGAGCATTATCAGCCTTTAAAAAGGAAGAAATTCTGAAATAGGCCACATACTTACAGAA
The DNA here is from genome assembly GCF_007827085.1 of Peromyscus californicus insignis. NCBI lineage: Eukaryota > Metazoa > Chordata > Mammalia > Rodentia > Cricetidae > Peromyscus > Peromyscus californicus. The sequence goes on along the minus strand of NW_026294573.1, from coordinate 88,284,290 downwards.
GTTATACTAAGTTAAAGAGGCCGGTCACAAAGGACACTGCTGTATATGAGACCACGCATATGAATTATGTGAATAGAGAGACAGCATAGAGTCCTGCTTGGCAGGGGGCCAGGGGACTAAGGAAGTGGTGTAGAAGGGCCTAGGGCTTGAGTTTTATGCAGAGTTCAGGAGGCTCTGGAGGAACTGCACTTTTAACAATGACTCGGGGTTTGAAGAGATGGTGTGGTGGTTAAAGTGCTTGCTGAAGAGGCATGAAGCCTGGAGTGTGTGTGTGCCCAGAATCCACAGAAGTGCCAGAAGAGTATGGTGGCCCACCAGCAATTCTAACTGCTGGAGGCGGAGACGCAGAATCCTCAGAGCAAGCTGGCTAGCAAGACTAGCCATACCCAGGAGCTCAGGTTTGATGAGAGACCTTGCTTCAAACAGTAAGTGGAGTGGATGCAGTGGAGGATGATTCCTGATCTCAGCCTGGGGCCCCCTGCCACCTGCACACGCACACATGGTCATGCGTACCCACATCTATGCAAAAATGTGCATGTTCACACACACACAAGATGGAAAGAGCACAATGGTTCAAATGGTCATTTAAAAATCAGTGGGAAATCCACATACTAACTCTATTTCTGTATAGGGCTCTACAAATCTAGATTCTGAGAAATTAACTTGGCATCAGATTTACAAGAATGATCCTTTGAAAACCCCCACCTTGATTCCTGATTGGGTTCCAGGAGAACACTGAGTTTGGATACCAAGACCATGAAGAGGGCAGACAAGGAAATAGAGGGATTTCATTTGGAGCACTGGTCCTCTCTCTAGAGCTTTCCCCTCAGGCTGCCATTCAAAGCGTCTGCTGCCAATGTTGAGTCTGGAGTTTTTATGACAGGTTGCCATCTAGGTAAAGGGCAGAAGGGAAGAGGGCCAGGAGGATAGACAAAAACCTCGGGGCTCTCTGTTTGATAGCTACGTTCCTGACCAGAAATAATGTTCTGCTTTTCCCAGACACTGGTTTAAGCTTGTGTGTATGTGCACATGGGTGTTTCAGGAGCACTGTAACCGTCGAACTGTGACAGACCTAGTATGTTCCCAGGTTCCACCTTTTACATGAAGTTTATATATTAGAAGCTTTTCTGCTGGCTAAAAATGTGTGCCATTGAATCTAAGGAAAGTCAAGGTCTGTCTGTAATAGCCAGCCCCACCCACACATGTATCCCTTGCCCACCACATCTGCAAACACACAAAGACCACCTTGAAAGGAGGCAGGTGCCCCCCCCAATAGTCTTCAATTTCGCAGATTTGTTTTGTCTTCATTTTGTTTCATTTGCCGCGTGGAGGACCCCAGACGTGCTGGGTAAGCACTCTACCACCGAACCACGCCTCCAGCGTGAGACTCCAGCTGACAACAAAGGATTTGCTCCTCTGGAGAAATGTCACCCCACCCCCACCCCTGCTGCCACCTCCGGGTAGTAAAACTAGACTTCTTCTTGGAAGCTAAGTGGCTCTAACCTTGCTGCTTTCTGAAGCACAAGAGGTTCCGTCAGCCTTCTCATGCCCCTCCTTACCCACAAACACACCCCCCAAACAAACATCCTACCTGGAATGAGTTTATGGGACTTGGGCAGCAAACGCGCAGTCTTAGCTGCAGTCTGTGGCTGTGCTAGCTCGTAGCCCACACCGTGTTGGAAACTTTTCTGTTGTTATTGACACAAGTCCACACGCTGAGTAAATTATAAAGGTAAGGGGTTTATTTGGGGCTCATAGTTCTGGTCCAAAGTTGAAGGGCAACATCTGGTGGTAACCTTTTCACCAGCAGTGTCCTGAGTTTCCATAGGGACATTACATAGTAAGAGACAGGAATGTGATGTGCGTGCGTGTGCGTGCGTGCGTGTGTGTGTGTGTGTGTGTGTGTGTGTGTGTGCACATGTGCATGCTCACCTGTGTGTGTTCTGCCCATTCTCATCTTCTATAAGGCCAATGGGAAACAAATATGGGACTCTTACCCCATGATCTTACCTAATCCTAACTATCTCTAAATAGTTTAGACCCCACCTCTAAACACCAGACAGAGTCTAGGGTGCCTGTCTACCTTCATAACTGACCATTAGACCCCAACATGAGGGCTAGAGAGATGACTCAGGAGTTAAGAGCACTTGCTGCTCCTGCGGAGTACATGGGTTCAGTTCCCAGCACCTACATCAGGTAACTCACAACCACCAGTTCTAGACTATCGGGTCTAGATAGTCTAGAACTCCAGTTCTAGACTATCGGGCAACCTCTCTGGCCTCTAGGAGCACCTGCACACATCTGGTGCACACAAAATCATGCAGACACATATAAATAAACCCTATAAAAATAACCATGATTTCAGGAGAGACGAACCACATTCCAACTGCAGTACCCACCCCAGCACCAGTGTTCTCAGAAAGGCAAAGCCACATGGCGGAAGGGCACTGCCCAGTGCAGCAGGCAGAAACCCGCAGCTCCCTGCTCTGACAGTGTCACTCTTCTCTTTGTCTTACACTGGAAGCAGACTCTACAGGGACTCAGACGCCCTGAAGGATCTGGATTTGGGAATAAACTTCACTCTCTCAGAGAAACTTCGAGAACTACATAGTAATTCTGACCTTACATGAAGGGGTATGGGGACACCAGGTAAAGTGGTGAGGCACTCTCTCTCTCTCTCTCTCTCTCTCTCTCTCTCTCACACACACACACACACACACACACACACACACACACACACACACACCTGTCCCATTATAGGAAGCTTCATCTGTTGGTCTGTTTGTTCTACGGAGCCTGAAAGGAAGCGTGTTGACAGCCACTTCCGGCCTCAGGATCAGCTGAGGGGCCTTGCTACTACCCACTATCCTGGGCAGAAACCAGCCAGGCAGCAAGAGGCATCAGAAGCCAATCAGCAGCGCCCAGCGCAGCAGCTCAGGCAGCCCAAGGGCACAGCCTATCGTTGTAGATCTCTGCTGATAAGAGTCAGCTGACAGCGAAGGCCAGAGGCACCAACCTCACAAATGGCAAGATCTTCAGAGCATAAAATGTTTGCCTGGCTTACTTCGCAGCAGGTTTAGCTCCAGGTTTTAATGACTTCTTAGCTCACCACTGTTGAATTCTGTTCCCACCCGCTTCTCCTCTTTCTTGGTCTTCTGTTGATATATCTTTGAGTATCCCCTGAAGAAAGAAACCCTGGATAGAAACACTGTGAATCTTTGCATGTCCAAGTTTGATTTTAGCCTTCTAATTTGATTATATACTGAATATACAATCAGTGGGTTCAAAATATTTAAGAGGTAGCTAATTTTTTCACTCCAGACACAAACAAAGATCACTGCATCCTAGGCCATCCTGGACTGCATAGCAAGATTCTGCCCCAAGAAAAGAAAAAAAAGGGAGTTTCATTCCCTCGCCTTGCTGTTCCATGTAGGGGCTGGAGAGATGACTCGATGGATAAATCGTTTGTTGTGTGAGCATGAGGACCAGAGTTCAGATCCCCAGAACCCACGTACACCAGATAGATGTGGCAGCCCACTTGGAGTTCCTTGGAAGGCAGAAACAAGCAAGTTGAATAGCTCCAGGTTGAACTGGAACCCCCTACCTCAAAGAAAGATGGAGAGCATCTGATGAAGATACCAGACCAATGGTCACTGCGACCTTTCAGTGCAGTTCCTCATGTTGTGGTGACCCCCCCCAACCATACGATTATTTTCATTGCTACTTCATAACTGTCATTTTGCTACTGTTATGAATCATAATGTAAATATTTGTGCTTTCCAATGATCTTAGGTGTATGGTCCACAGGTTGAGGACCACTGCACTAGATGGACATCAGTCTTCAGTCTCTATAGGTGTGCTCACACACATGCACAAGCACCCTCACACACACATGCTCTCCCACACATAGACACATATACACATATGCGCACCACACAAACATGCGCAATAAAATAAGATTTAAAAAACACTGCAGTGTGGTCTACAGAGCCAGTTCCAGGACAGCCAAGGGTGTCACACAGAGAAACCCTGTCTTGAAAAACCAAACCAAACCAAACCAAACAAACCAAACCACTGCAGTGGTTTGAATGAGAATGGCCCCCATAGGCTTATTTATTTGAAGACTTGGTCCCCAGTTAGTGAAACTGTTTGGAAAGGATTAGGAGGTGTGGCCTTGTTAGAGGAGGTGTGTCAGTGGGGGTGAGCTTTTAGGTTTCAAAAGCTCACACTGCCTTTAATCCCAGCACTCGGGAGGCAGAGGCAGGCGGATCTCTGTGAGTTCGAGGCCAGCCTGGTCTACAAAGTGAGTTCCAGGAAAGGCGCAAAACTACAGAGAAACCCTGTCTCGAAAAAACCAAAAAAAAAAAAAGAAAACAAAAGCTCACACTATTCCCAGTTAGCCCCCTCTGATTGTGTATTAAGACATAAGCTGGGGCTAGAGAGATGGCTCAGAGGTTAAGAGCACCAACTGCTCTTCCAGAGGTCCTGAGTTCAATTCCCAGCAACCACATGGTGGCTCACAACCATCTGTAATAAGATCTGGCACCCTCTTCTGTATACATAATAAATAAATAAATCTTTAAAACAAACAAAAAAAGACATAAGCTTTAAACTACTGCTCCAGCACCATGCCTGCCTGCCTGCTGCCATGCTCCCTACCATGATGGTCATGGACTCTAACCCTCTGAAACTGTGAGCCCCAAAGTCAATGCTTTCTTTTATAAATTGCCTTGATCATGATGTTCTGTCTCAGCAACTGAAAAGTAACTAAAACAAACATTATACTCATGTTTATTATAAGTATTAGTATCATTTATAATGGTGTATTATAAAGCCAACCAGATGAACAGATACACGACCAAGATCTGGGATGGTCCCAAGCACAAGAGCACCTGTCCACAGAACTGGAGTGCAGCACCCTACTGGCGTATGGGAGTGTTGTTCCTCTTCCTCTGAACCTCCTGTGTTCAGCTACTTTGAACTCTTCTGGGCTTTTATGGAGATTTTATTGTGCAGACATGAATGCTAGACTGGGTGGGGAGATCCAGCAAATCCTGTTTATCCAGATTCTTTAGTATTCCTTCCTTGTGGGTATGCAGCAAGCGGCCTCTGGAATGAGGAAGGTCTTATGACCCATTGTTGAATGAGAGTTGGTTAGAGAATTTATTATGGCCAGCTAAAAGAGAAGGGTGGTGTGTGTGTGTGTGTGTGTGTGTGTGTGTGTGTGTGTGTGTGTGTGTGTGAAGGGATTAAAATTTGCTTTATCCACCTTGGGAGACAGAAATTCTACTTTGTATAACCTGTCTTAAGGAGTAAGTTAGAAGCCGAGAACCATAATACAGATATAAACAGTGAAATATGTAAATATTAAGTCTATTGCTCTATGAGTTTATATACAGCTGCCAGTTAAACCAAAACACAGAACATTTGGGCCTCGAGATGGCTCAGTGGGTAAAGGCACTTGCCACAAAGTCTAATGACCTTGTCAGCTCCAAAGGAAACTCCACTCCCTCAAATTCTGGCACCTGTGGCCCTCTATCAAAGTAGCCATTCCTCATCACTGTCAGAAGGGACAGACGGCTGTCTGTGGTGCCTCTTAGCATACCAAAGTGCATGCAAGCTGGCCTCCAGGCTACCTCTGTACCTGGGGCTCTTCTCAGCTCTACTCTCCCCCCTCCCCAAACTTCTCCAGCTTCACATTCCTGGATAACCCTGCCATTTCAGCCAGCACCCTCTTGTTCCTCTCTTTTCTCTTCCTCTCCTCCTCTCCCGCTCTTGTCTTATGACCAAGTCCATTCTTCTGGACATGCTCAATCTATTACTTTCTCTCCTTGCTCTTCCAGATGCTTCTGGCTGTTCTCTCCTTCATATCCACAATAAAAACCTTCCCCTCAACCATACCTTGGAGCCATTATGTCCTCAGTTATACAGACCTGAGTTGGATCCCTGGACCCCTCAAGGTGGAAAGAGAGAAATGCTCCCAAAAGGTGTCCTTTGACCTGTTTCAAGCAAATAACAAGTAAATAAATGCAATTAAAAAAAACAAAAACAAAAACCAGAACTTCTCAGGCCCCCTGGATGCTTCCTTACTGTGTGTGGGGTGTGTGTGTATGGTGTGTGTGTGTGTGTGTGTGTGTGTGTGTGTGTGTGTGTATTGCCCTGGAGGCCATGTTGACGTCCTTAGCCTGTGCAGCCACTGAAGGCTATAATGGTGTCCATCCGTGGTCTGTAGTGCCGCTGTGACCATGCTGAGGTCCAGGGACATGCTGACACCGGAGACCATGTGGATGTCTATGGTCCATACTGTCACCAGAAACCACGTAGAAGTCCGTGACCCATGCTCCCAAAGACTAGAAAGCACAAGGAAGCTACTTTTGCCATGGCATCATGACTGCAGACTCACAGTTGAGAAAGAGGGACATAAAGGTTTCTGTGACAACCCCTACCCCCATCCCGCCCCCCCCCCCCAAAAGTAACAGCCTAGACAGAAAGCCATTGAAGAGAACTCTTAAAAAAAAAATGGTAAGGATGCTGAGCTGGCCAGGCCAGGCCACTGAGACCACCCTCCTCAGGCGAAGGGCAAAGCCAGCTTTCCTAGGCCCGCGCCATCCGGTCCAGCTCTCACATGCTGGTGTTGAAGGGTGGATGTGGTGATATTTTGTTGTACCCTAATAAAATTTGCCTGATGATCAGAGGACAGAACAAGCCACTAGATTAAACATAGAGGCCAGGTAGTGGTGGCACACACCTTTAATCCTAGCACTCAGGAGGCAGAGATCCATCTGGATCTCTGTGAGTTCAAAGCCACCCTGGATTACATTAGACTGACTCAGTCCAGGAGAGAAACAGAGCCAGACAGTGGTGGCACACACCTTTAACCCCAGCACTTGAGATCTCATGCCTCTGCTACCAGTATTTGGAAAGCACACACACCTTTAATCCCAGCACTAGGAAGGAAGTGATATGGCTGGGCGGAGAAAGGTATATGAGGCGTGAGGAGACAGGAACTAAAGGCTTTTGGGCTGGACACTTTTCAGCTGGAAGCCTTATTGGCTGGATCCCTTTCGGCTAAGAACTCAGAGACATTCTTGGAGTTGGCAAGGTGAGAAGTAGCTGTGGCTTGTTCCTTTGTTTCTCTGATCTTTCAACATTTACCCCAATATCTGGCTCTGTTTTTTTTTTTTAATTAAAAGACCTATATTAGCATTCGTGCAACAGGCGGGACCATCTCTCTCAAGTGTGGGGGGCCAGCTCTCCCGTGGGGGCTGGGGTCAGCTCTCCTGCTGTTCCAGGGGTGTCTCATGAGGGGTGGGGCTGGCTCAGCACAGCCCTCGGATTTCAACACGCATGGTTCCTATGACCCCCTGTGGTAATACGGGCCATGGACATTATCCAGACCCCAGCTGCAGCAGAATCAAGGCATAGCCCTCGGCAGTAGCTCAGGCCTGGACATCACTGTGGCCCTGGTGGCAGCACAGGCCACCCAGATCAGAATGGCCCTGTCGGCAGCAAGGACAAGTATTGTTTTTAGGTGACAGCTTTATTGAGGTGGAACTCAATACAGAAAATCATCATTTTTAGGTGTACAATTCAGTGGTTTTGAGTATATTATTCATAGCTAAGGACAAGAATGATCAAATTCCAGAACATTTTTATCATTATTAATATTTTTATCACTTCCCTTATGTCTTCCCTATTTCCTCTCATCCACTTATAAATGGAATTACATACGTACATGACCTTTTGTGTCTGTCTTCATTCACTTGGCCTAATGTCTCCAAGATGCCCCTGTGTATTATTGTATATAAGGACCCTTATGTCCATTGTTGCACAGCATGCTGTGAATGGTTTGAGCCAATCACAAGGCTAGAGGGCCCGGTTTCCACTCAAGACTGCCTCCATTTCTGACACCAACCACAGCTTCACCTTGGAGTTTGATGATTCATCAGAAAGCCTTCCAGCCTTCACTGAGGCATTCCCACCATGGTGACCTTTTATTACAGGTAAAGGACACAGATAAAGCTCGTTAAGAAAGCAATGTGTAGAGCAGAGTCCAGCAGAATTCCAAACATGAAGTTTCTACTGCCCTTTCCTCATGGAATCAGGCTGCCTTCGGCTCCTGGCCTTAACATGGGACACTGTGAGTGGAATATTGCCATCAGGGAAGCTTGCCTGTACTTTTGGTCTGTAGAGTTTTATTTCACCTCATAGACATGATTAATTGATTGATTGGTTGATTGCCTGTGATTGATCTCAGCTTCCAGGTCAACAAGCCAGGTTCCATCCAAAGTCACACTGTTGATTTCTGATCTGACTCCACTTCATGGGGCCCAGTAAGGGGATGACCAACTCCCACTTTAAATCACCTTGTTGAGACTATCTGTTAAGAACCAAGGCCCCAAGACAAACAAAGACTCTCTTATCAGTCATAGCATTCCAGAACAGAACAGAATTACATCCCTGAAGCCAAGGGCAAAGGCCAGATCTTCTTTTGGAAGAGACTAGACTCTAACCCACATACTTCACTGTAGGAACATGCTACAGTCAAACATCTATACCTTTGCTGGTGAAAATTCAGATTGTTTCAACTTTTATTCTAGTGCTTAATCCTTCTATGAGCATTCATACACAAATCTCTATGAGGCTAAATAATATTTCTTTCATATATGTATAATTTTATTTTATATATATTTATGTGAGTGTTGGAAATTGAACCTGGGACTCAAGCCTGGATTTTCTGGAAAAACAGCTGGTGCTCTTAACTGCTGAGCCATCTCTCTAGCTGCTAAATAGCATTTCTTAATTTTCATCTGCTGCTTATTCAGTTCAGTCTTATTTTTTAAGTGGTTCTTTGTTATAGTAAGTATGTCAAAGGACTGCTACAGAGATGCCTCAGCAGTCAAGAGTAAATGTTCTTGCAGAAGACTGAGTTTGACGCCAAGCACCTACATCAGGTGCTTCACACCCTCCAGGGAATCTGATGCCTCTTCTGGCCTCTGTGGGCTTCTCCATTCACTAGCGCACAACCTGCCTCCCTGCATACATCAGGCACAAAGACGGTGCCCCCCTTAAAGGGGTAAGCTCACTGACTGGTCCAAGATTGAGTCTAGGCCCAGCTCAACCTGGACTGTAGAAAGATTTCTGGTGGTTAGACAGAAACCAGCATTCCTCAGAAACCTGTGAAACTGGTTCCCAGCTGCCAAAAGGACTCATTTCCTTTACTTCTAGCAAAAGCGATAAGACTCTTCAATTGACATATACCTATGGTGCCTATAGGCATATCAAAGTCCATGCTAGCTTTCAGGATCCCTCACTTCCCACTCACAAATACTTGTTATACATTGCAAAGCCCCAGTTCCTCCCCTCCAGCTCACAGGCTTACTTCTTCCCCAGATACCTATTATCCTTATAACCCTGGAGACACCCCACACACCGGACTCGCTTCTCTCTACTTTTCTGGAGAGACAGCCTTGGCAGTTTGGAATAAACTTTTTCTTTTCCACCCATGGAGTGGCCATTTCAGTTTCTTTTTTTTTTTTTTTTTTTTTTTTTTTGGTTTTTCGAGACAGGGTTTCTCTGTGTAGCTTTGCGCCTTTCCTGGAACTCGCTTTGGAGACCAGGCTGGCCTCGAACTCACAGAGATCCAGAGATCCGCCTGGCTCTGCCTCCCGAGTGCTGGGATTAAAGGCGTGCGCCACCACCGCCCGGCCCCATTTCAGTTTCTTTACTGTGCCCCTCACATACAGTATACACATTTTTTTTTTAATTTCCAAAGGAAGAGAGTTAAACATACATGTCTATCATCCAGAAGTATCTGCAGTAAACTTAACAAACAAACTTATTGATATTCTTATAATTGTGAGTAGAAGGACCCCAGCTGTACTAGCCAAAGCAAAAGAAAATCTTAATTCATCTTTTGAAGAGTTTCTCATAGAACATTAGCAAAGAAACACAAGACTTGGGGACCGATTGCAATGGAGGGGATTGGAACCCCTTGGAGGTTATCTTCTGTCCCTTTTCCTTCTGTAGCTGCTTGTTCCCTTCCCGTGGTAGGTTCCTTTCAGCCCATGACTGAAAAGATTGGGTGCCAGCAGCCTATGAGTTCCTCAGTGCAAGCCCAGCCATCTGGAAGTGACTGATCTGTCTTGACCTGTGGGGATGCAATACTCTGAAAATATCTCTCGCATTCTAAGAGACTGGAATTTTTGCTGAATCTCACAGCCAGCGTGTCACTTAAGACTTGACTGCTAGCCTACTGTGTGCTCAGACTGTTTACCCTTCCTTTAAGAGAGCAATGCAACAACCAACTTTACTAGCCTTGGATTTACAACCTACGCTAATGCAGAGCGGTGTCTTAGATTATGTACTCTTCCATGCTCCTGACCCAGATAATGCACATGTATCGTCTGCTGAAAGCCACAAATACAGAAGTGGAAAGCTAAAATCTGCCATAAATGTGGAAAGCAACCCTTTACGGATAACTGGTTCATTAACAATGATTGTTGTCTGGGCCAGATGGGATCAATTGGAGCCAATGACTTAAACCCTTGCGAAACTGTTAAAGATCTATAAAGTATTCCTTCCCATGTGTGCTTTCTGTGCTGTTCAATAAGTATAAACCCTTCGTTAGGCCCGGACACCACGCACAGACACACAGCTCAAACAACACACAAGGACAGACACACACAGGCAGAGGGACAGACGGATTCATAAAACAGCCTTCAGGCAGGTACAGATTCAGGTCACATAACAGACAGCCAGAGGACAGAAGACACAGAGAGCATGAGGCAGAGAATTCAAATCTGGACTTGCTCTTGGCTAGATGACTCCGAGGGGGAGCGTTTTTATTTCTTTCCTTAATGGAACACCGATGCATTATCGGTGACTAGGAGTTCATCACTAGTGTGTTATAATCCACACATTGACCCTCCCAGCATGCTTAGCCTGGGTTTGGCCAGGGAAAAGACATGAAGGGTCTTGAGTGATCAGCTTCATAACATGGCTAAAAGACAAATGACCTCCTGGTACTAAACGTTCAATGATAACTCCTCACTGTTACAATGTGGATTGGCAGGGGGAGTTCTAGAAATGAGGATATACCAACTGACATGTATAATAAATAATATTTTTCACTTTAAAAAAAAAACCCTTCTGTGACTTCCTGTATCGTACTAGCTTCTCTGTAATCTGCTCAAATCTCCATGTGCATTTTTCCTCTACAGGCCCATCAATCACATCTGGCACTTCCCACACGTACTGAACGCTCACTTACACGTCTTTCTCTTTAGACTATAAACTGCACAAGGGCATGGAAAGGTGTCATTGTGCCGGTTACTTTTGCTGATGGTGACCAAATCCTTGACAGAACAACTTAGAACAAGGAAGGACTTGGTTTTCCTTCACAATTTCAAGTCTATAGTCCACAGTTGACCCCATGACCTTGGGCACAGTATCGCAGTGGCAACAGCCTTCACCTCATGGAAGACAGGGAGCAGATAGGACAAGAGACACAGGTAAAACCATCAAAGATATGCCCCCAAGGACCTCCCTTCACCAGCTAGGCCCCACCTTCCCAAGTTTTCATCACCATCTAGGGAGCAAGCATATTCAAACCCCAACAACCATGTTAGCCAAGTATCACTGTGCCTGGTATGATGCCTCAGGTCTAGTTAATAGTCTACATTTGGGGAAAGGAAGGATTGCTTGCCAGTTGACTTTGATATGCAGTCAGCTAAACATCCATGGAGCCAAGCAGGGTGGAAAAGGTGGAGATGAATCATCCCTTTACACGTCTCATTTCCTGTTCATTCAAAAGATCCGTGTTTCTCGGATGATCTAGCCCCCAGATGTCTGTGTCCCGAAGGGCCGTCTCCAAGACTCTGAGGGGCCCTGCACTGTTCTGACTTGTTCACATGGTTGTTTTAAAATGGATAAGAGTGAGAAATATTGATGCTGTGCCAAAGTGGTGATGGAAAAGGAAGCGTACATTAGTCAGTTCAAAAGATTTCTCAAGCTTTGATTTTCCCTGGCAGGTTTGTGGGATGAACTCTAAGCACTCATGGGTAATTTTTAAATCAAATTATGCTTTTGCATCATGGCAACTACTTCGTAAATACAATTTGCTAATATCAGGCACAATGTCAGGAGGACAAGCTACAAACCTTAGATCTTCACATAAAACACAGGTTGCCACACATTGTTTAAATCAAGCTGCCTACACCTGTCCAAACAGGCTGGCTCCCTGAATTATCAATGTTCCAGCTGCTCGCTCTCCCCAAATTCATCTATTCTGGGTTCTTCTTTGTCATAGCTTTACTGTGGCCTGCTTAGGAGACTTTATGTTCAAATAACATTTTTTAAAAATGGGTGAGGGATATAGTTCAGTTAGTAGAGGTCTTGCCTAGCATGCAGAAAGCCCTGGTTTTGAACCCCAGTACCACATAAGCCAGTCATGGTGGTGGATGCCTATAATCTCAGAGCTCAGTAGACAGAGAAGGAAAATCAGGGGTTCAGGATCAACCCTGTCTCAAAAAAGAAAGAAGGAAGGAAGGAAGAGAGAGAGAGAGAGAGAGAGAGAGAGAGAGAGAGAGAGAGAGAAAGGCAAGCTGGAATTTTGCTTGTAGCTTCAATGACTTGAGTTGTGATCTGTCGGTGTCTCAGATAATGTCACTAGAATCCAGCTTTTCTTTTTCTTTCTTTTTTTAAAATAACTTGTTTTTATTTTATATACATTGATGTTTTGCCTGCTCGGATATTTGTATGAGGACATCAGATCCCCTGGAACAGGAGTTACAGACAGTTGTGAGATGCCATGTGGGTGGGGGGAATTGACTGCAGGTCCTCTGAAAGAGCAGCAGTGGTCTTAACCATTGAGACGTCTCTCCAGCCCCCAGAATCTAGCTTTTCTTCTCAGCATCTCTGGTTCCATTCCTGATCAAGATCATAGGATGGCAGCAGCCACAGTCCATCCATCTTCTTAGCTTAAAATCCAGCAGACAGAAAGAAATGAAGCTCAGAGCCTAAATGTCCCAGCAGTGAATGCCCACAGCTAAATCAATCATACCACTGTAATGGATTCTAAGCCCAACAATTAGCTCCCCTGCACCAGGGCTGAACCTGACTATAGGGCCAGCCTTCTGTAACCCACAGGACTGCACTGGGAAGGGGTGGTTTCTGCAGGTGCCAGCTCGGGTCTTCCCAGAAGGGTGAAGGGACACTGGGCACTAAGTCTGCCGGCAGCACTGAGCTTCTGGGCTTACAGCAGCTCAGATCCTGCCCTTTCTGCTTCAGCTGACACGAATTTTCAGATATGGTAACCTAAACGGGCAGGAAGTTTTCAAATGTCTCTCCATTGGCATTCTAACATGCCTTTGGTCTCTCATCATTCTGAGCAACTCCTCTTTCAGTGTTGTTGTTTTTATTTTAATTACATGTGGGAAAGGGCGAGACAGTGCAGAGGTTCCTCCATCTTGTATTCTTGTTGAGGCCATTTCAGGTTTAACTAAAATTTGCTCTCCTTGAAGGAAAATTCCATGGAAAATTACCCAACTCAATTCCAGGAACCTGGGGTCAAGATGCTTCAGCTATCTTATCTGCTTCTGTTAAACTGCTTGCTTGTGCAAAATCTCCCCCTGCTGCTGCTGAGTGAAATACCAGGATGTAGTTTTTGCCTTAAAAACCCCTACCCCAAATCCTCAGTGTTATACTTGGGTCCTGAATACCTGAGTGTAGTCTCAACTAGCTAAAATAAAGACTTTCATTTGGCTATTAACTGTGTCTGAGTGATCATTTCTGGTGGTCTCCCCATAACCAAGTATATAGAAAATTATTTTATGCTAAAAAACTGAAAATAGGGGTTCTCTGACCAGAGTAGAATTAAGTGGATCTTTCCCCACAAACACTGACACTTAAACTTCAGCAAAATGCTTTTCTTCTTTTGATTCTTTTTTCTTTTTTTTGAGACAGTGTCTCATTAAGTATCCCTGGAACTCTCTATGTAGACCAGGAGGGCTTCAAAATTGCAGAAATCCTCCTGCCTTTGCTACTGACATCACAGACATGAGCCACCACACCCTGCTACTCATTTTTTTTTTATAACTCAAATACAGCACCTTAAATGCCCTTAAATTATTTTATATTATTAGATTCAATCAATCATCCACCTGAATGACTCTCTAGAGACCAACTCTGCCCTCACTTACAAATGATTTTTTTAATGATTTATATTTTTGTTTTATGTGCATTGGTGTTTTGCCTGCATGCATGTTTGTGTGAGGGTGTAGGATCCCCTGGAACTGGAGTTATAGAGAGTTATGAGCTGCCATGTGGGTGCTGGGAATCGAACCCAGGTCCTTTGGAAGAGCAGCCAGTAATCTTAACTGCTGAGCTATCTCTCCAGCCCAGGAATGACGTCTTAATGTCACCACAAGCTGGCAAGTGGGGTAACAGGTGAGGTACTGGGCAGGGAAATGCATGGCTTTAGTGAAACCACACACAACACTCATAGCTCCTGCAAAGAGGTAGGAAAGACCACATGTATGGGGCGGGATGCATATGTGACTTTATGCATTCGTATTCACTCATGTTGGGGTGCATGTGCACATGGGTGTGCATGCACAGGTGCTGATGTCGGATGTCTCTTAAGTTACCCTTCATCTTACATACTGAGACAGGCTTTCTCAATGAGTGGAGAACTCCGCTTGCTCTGGGAGTCCCCTGTATCTGCCTCCCAAGTCAGGAAAACAGGCGGGTTGCCATGATCACCCAGCTTTTACATGAGTTCTGGGGATCTGAACTCTGGTTCTCACATATATGTTGTTGTGGAATATTATTTTAACTGGGCAAAGATGTGTTACATTTATTTATGCTGCAGAATATTACTTTAACTGTGTAAAGTTGTGCTACATTTGTCTATGCTGCATTTGTTTAATGATGTAAGGATGTGTGTTTAATTATGTAAAGATGTGTTGCATCTGTTTCGCCTTGCCTGCCTAAGGCACCTGATTGGTCTAATAAAGAGCTGAATGGTCAATAGTTAGGCAGGAGAAAGGATAGGCGGGGCTGGTGGGCAGAGAGAATAAACAGGAGGAGAACTCTAGGCTCAGAAGAGAGGAATGAGACAAGGAGGAGAGAACGAGGGACATGCCCAGGGCAAGAAGCCAGGCAGCTGCCAGACAGACAGACAGAGAGAAGCAGTGAAAGACAGACATACAGAAGAAAGGTAATAAGCCCCGAGGCAAAGGTAGATAAAGAGAAACAGGTTAATTTATGTTCAAAGAGCTAGCCGGAAGCGAGCCTAAGCTAGGCAGAGCATTCACAACTAATAAGAAGTCTCTGTGTCATGATTTGGGAGCTGGTTGGTGGCCCAAAAGAAAAAGCCTGCTACAATATGTGCAAAGTTCTTTATCCACTGAGACATCTCCTCAGTTTTTCAGAAGCATTCCTGTCCAACTAAAACTAAGGTCTATGAGTCATCAGAAAAAGGGAAAAAACTCTCCGACTGTTGTCGAGCTCAGAAAGACGTCCTGATCTGAGACACCTTCAAGATAGACCCTACAGGTGGTTAGGTTTCAACAAGTGAAAACGGGACCCCCAAGAGGTCACAGGACAGCAGAGAAAAGGCCTCCTGTGGACAGTATGTGCAAAGAAATTTCCTCCTGGGAGCCGTGGTACAGGCCTGTCACCCCATACTTACAGGGCTGAGGCAGGAGAAGCCCCCATTTGAGGCCCCTGATTACATAGGGAGACTCAGTTCTCAGAAACCGAAACAAAAACTGTGCTAAGAGAGGAGGTTGGCTGTGGAATCTGAAGAAACTCAGGGCTAAGGAGGAGACGGGTGGGGGTGGGGTATGCCTTGGCGGTAGAGCGCCTCCTGGGAGTGTTTTAGGCATTTGATTCTAGGCTGGGAGAGAATGCAGGGGTGGGGGATGGAAGGGGGAGTGGGGGAGGGGGTGGGCAGTAGGAGGTGGAAGGGGGGGTGGAGTAGGGTGGTGGGGTGACATAAAAGGAAGAAGCCGTTTATGCACAGCCATGCGGCTCAACCCTTGCACAGAACTTGTCCCAGGGAATGTCTCCAAACCCCCGTGTAGGACTTCTACCCTGAATTATGTGTTTTTTTAGAGGAACCTGCCTATTAAAAACATTTCACCATTTTATTCTTAAAAAAAAAAAAACAAGCCGGGCGGTGGTGGCACACGCCTTTAATCTTAACCCAGCACTCGGTAAGAGGCAGAGTCAGGCGGAACTCTGTGAGTTCGAGGCCAGCCTGGGCTACCAAGTGAGTCCCAGAAAAGGCGCAAAGTTACACAGAGAAACCCTGTCTCGAAAAACCAAAAAAAAAAAAAAAAAAAAAGGCAAGTAAGTCATGGAACACTAGTAGAAAAACACAGAAGACACAAGGCCCGCGGGGTGACTCAGTAGCTGAGCGCGCCTACCACCACCTGCCTGATGATAGGAGAGAATTTACTCCGGTGGGTTGTTCCCTGAGCTCTCCTTGTGCACGTGGCTCTCGCACCCACCCACTGACCATCCCCCACCTTCCCACACATACACAAACACAAGAAAAACAAAATAAATTTAAATGTAATTTACAACTAAAACAAAGGGGAAGACATGAAATAAACATAAAAAATTCATTTGTGGGGTCAGGAGAGATGACTCGGTCAGTAAAAGCATTTGCTGCTCAAGTGCGAGGACCTGACCTCCGATCCCCAGAGTCCACATGAATGCTGGATGTGGTGGCACATGCCTCTAATCCCAGCACTTACTAGAGGGAGACAGGCGGAACCCTGGGACAAGTTGGCTAGCTAAAGGAGTCTGTGAGCTCGGAGCTCAATGAGAGACCCTGTCTCAGGAAACAAGGCGGGGAGCGACAGGGGGAGACCTAACATCACCCTCTGGACTCCACATGTCAATGCACCCACACACTTACATGGGCTCATACACCTATGGGTACATGTACACACATGCATACATCCCCCACACACATATCCACGCGGAGAGACAGTGCTCACGTGAAGAGATCTTGTGTGGCCTCATAGTGCACAGAGTGGGAGCGGAAGGCCAGCCCCCATCAAGACGAGTCTCGTCACTCCGGGTCTTGTTCTTAGCGTGATTACAACTGCAAACCCCCACTGTCAGACAGAAGCTTTGAGCCCGGAGATGGTGCTCCACATAGCTAGTGCCCTGTTCTAGAAACGAACCGGGGCAGCTTCCACAAGGTGGAAAATTTCTTCCTGGACCAATGCCAGCGTCGGGGGCGGAGCTTCGAACCGCAGGGAGGCTGGAGGGGCAGAAGTCCAGGAAAAAGAACCGGCAGTTACCCTGCCGGATCCTCTCCTGACTCAGCTCGGATGGAACCGGCTTTGGCATGATGGAAGTGCTACCCATTTTCTTGTTTTTTCATGCTCCAATCTGTGGCTCCAGAAGTACGCACAAATTTGCATAGTATTTGCAAATATTGCTCAGGAGCCTGGTGAGGGACATTTGGCAACACTGGAAATTCAACAATTCTTATTACTTTAAGTTGTGACAAGACAGGTCTGGATTTCACTCTTAGGAAATCCATGATGTTGCCTACATGAACAAACAAATGAATATTAATGATAACTGTGAATAGTTCTATTTTCATTAAAGATTTGAATAAAATTTAATCAAATATTTACAAAATTAAGTCAGCTTTATTTACATAATTTGGCTTTAAAATGTTGAAGTTCAGTCATCATAATTTATATTTTATGCTTAATTTTAATATTTAATTTGAACATTTTAGAAGACAACTTATGGAAAAATCTATGCAAATAATTTTTAATTTAATCAATTAATTTACAGAGCTGGAGACTGAACTCAGAACCTCATTGAATGGTATGCAAAATTTTAAACTACATTCCTGGCCCTCATTTTTTACTTTAATTTACATTTTAAAATAATATATTCAAATTTTATATACTGTGAATATAATCACATTTCACTTCAAATTTTTACTTACTTTTATTGCATGTATATGTGTGTTTGGATATGGTCAAGGAGCAGCTGGGGGGGTCGTTTCTCTTCTTCCACCGTGTGGGTCCTGGGGGTTAAACTCAAGTTATCAAGCTGGATACAAGTGTCTTTACCCACTGAAGCATCTCACTGGCCCTAATCACATTTTATTTTTAATCCTGCAGGCCAAATATCGTCATCTATTTTTTTTTATGTGTGAAACTGGCCATAGCTCATTCATTTATATGTTGTCTATAGGTGTTTTAAGTCATAAGGGCAGAGTTGAATAACTTTCATAGATCGCAAATGACTCTCAAAAACATCAGTTTTTACTATCTGGTAACATACAGAAAAGACTGGCCAACTTCTACTTTCTAGGTAGTTACTGCCAACAAAGCACAAATTATGTAAATATGTTTAGTGTACCAACAAAATTTTGTTGAAAGGAATACAAGAAAAACAGATTTTATGGGCCATGCCCATAACATTGTATAATTTATGTTTTTGCCCATCCAGACATCGCTGACTTCTCAACAGAACACCCAGACATGTGCAGTGATAATTGAATTTCATCATCTTTAATAGTCTGCCAACTTCCAGTCTTGTACAAGTCAAAATTTCCACATATCTCTCTAGTTTATATTTGGGGAAGAGCATTTTCCAATTTGCAGCAGGTTTTGTTTGCTCTTGTCACAGACTTTGCAAATACAGGGAAGGCCTGCCAGAGTGTGTTCAGAAGCACACCGAGTTCCGATGACTGAGGCCTGGCCATGGATGCTGCTGCCCGAGAAAATGGACCCCCGAGCCTTGGATGGTAGCTTGAGAGGAGAACCCAGAACCAGAGCAGGTACACACCTCAGTCTGGTTCAGATTAGCTGGCCATTGGCACGTTCAGACAGATAGCATGCCTGGAAGGACTTCTCTGTTTTCCTGTAGCTAAGTAGGACCAACCAGAGCTCCTAGGGGATGCAGGAGCCTCTAGTTCAGATGAGGTCTTTTAGCTGTGGCAGCAATCCTGACCACACCGGCAGCCTTGTGAGTCTTCCAGCAGCTGTGGTCTAAGCTATTTATCTTGTTTGAATGAAGTATTATTTATCTGAAGTTCAAGTACAAGTAGGTGTCCTGTGTTTTGTCTGCAAACACTCGTTCCAGATTAACTGGTCACATTAGAATGAGCCTTACATCTATTTATGCTACAGTTTGAAAAACCAGGCATCCTCCCTGCCCCCAACCCCACCATTATAGACACCTCTGCCCTGCACATCAGTCTGTGCTCCGGGTGAAGTCTTCTCCCCTAAGACATGCACTGGTGGAAGGTGGGACAATCCGGGAATCACACCTGGGCAGCAGAGCGATTTTCCTCCATGGAGCACCATTGATACCCGGGACCAGTTGATTCCAAACACAACCCACAGCAGCTGGCATTCTGTTCTATAACGTTCTTAGCAAGACAGGGCTTCTAACGCTGCTACGGGTTGCACATTTGATCTTGGAGGATGCACAGAAACCAGGGGTGGAGGCTAAGAAGGCTGCCAAATGAGGAAAGAATAACTATCAAAAGTTACCTAGCATTTTCTCTATGCCGAGTACTATTCTAAGTACCTTCTGTGTTTTAACACATGCCTGTGGAGCCACTTCATGGTACCTACTACAATCCTACCTTCCAGGTGAGAAAACTGACAGGAGGGAAATGAATACCTTTTCCAAAGTCTCATGCAGAGCTTGAAAAACCCAAGCCCAGATGTTTCAACCACCGTACTATCACACACACACACACACACACACACACACACACACACACACACACATACATTCATTCAAGCACAGGCACACCCACCTACCCACACACAAAAACACACATAGACAGACAGACAGACGACAGAGACAGAAAGACATAGAGCCAGAAAGATGGAGACTATAGTAGAGGCCCAGGACAGCTCAGTGAGTCTTGCTGAAGGTCTTCCAGGGGTTTGTGTCGCTAGAAAAAAAACTCAAGTAAAAGCTCCATTACTTCTAACAATTCCCCAGTTCATTCCAGAAGATGAGATGACCACTCCATGGTATGGTTAAGGGGAAGGTTTTTATTGCAGGTAGGAGAGAGAGAGAATAGTCAGTGGTCCTGGGAAGAGTCTAGAGCAGAGAGAGAAAGAAGTAGACGATGTGGCCGGCAGACTGGACATGGCCAGGGCTATCTGCAAGAGATGGGAGAAGACCAGAGGACAGAGAGTAGGGAAAACATGGTGAGAGAAGCCGAGTATAGAGAAGACATGGAGAACAGAAGGGTGACAGAGAATGAGGAGCTGTGGGGAGGAGAGCCCATGAGCTGGAGGAAGTTTAGGGCAGAGGAGGAGGTGAGAAGGACTAGGATGCTAGTGTGGACTTTGAAATGTACAACAGGTTCTTGTGATACTGAGGGAGCCTGGAGGTCAGCATGCACTTGGATAAGCTGATAGAGGCCATGGGTAGCCATATGTCCCTTCTGCCAAAGGTAAGGGAAATGACTTCTTTTGGTAAAGGGGAACTGGCTTCACAAGTTCCTGAGGAACGCTGGTTTTTATTTAACAGCCAGAAATCTTTCTATAGTTCGGATTTTAGAGTTTGGGGAAGTGGAGCTTCCTTTGAACCGCACAGTAATATCTTAGCCTGGCATTGTGTTAACAGTCCTCAGGACACACCAGCTGTCAAGGGGCAACCGCCACCTAACTTCCTACCTAGCAGCTGCTCCCGGCTGCTCCCCGGTCTTCCCGCACACCCTTACTGTACTCTCCTACCTGTGTCTCTTCCAGGAGAGTTCCCATTTATCATCTGGAGACAGTCGCTCAGCAAACACCTCCCCAGCCTCCCTAGCAGTCCAGTGGACCCCGAGCATGTGACATGTGACACTTTTCAGAAAAGATATTTTAAAAGTCAGGTGTTTGCCGGGCGGTGGTGGCGCACGCCTTTAATCCCAGCACTCGGGAGGCAGAGCCAGGCGGATCTCTGTGAGTTCGAGGCCAGCCTGGTCTACAGCGCGAGATCCAGGAAAGGCGCAAAGCTACACAGAGAAACCCTGTCTCGAAAAACCAAAAAAAAAAAAAAAAAAAAAAAAAAAAAAAAAAAAAAAGTCAGGTGTTTAAGAACCTTGCCAGTGGTGATGGCACATGACTGTAATCTCAGCATTTGGAAATCCAAGGTGGAAAGATCATAAGTCTAAGACCAACCTGAGCTGAGAATTCTCATAGTGAGAATTCTGTCTCAAAAACATATAAACACCGCTACTACCACCCAGAAAGTCACTGCTCTGCTCCCTGTTCAGGCTTTGGAGGCCATATGTGTTACACGGTACAGGTACAGCGTGGAGGATGGCGGCCTCGCCTGCAGGAATGAACTGTCGGTGATAAGCTACAGTTGTCTGTTTTAACAGCATCGCCTAGAGTCTAAGCCACCTGGGGCCTATGCAGGGACACTTTGCTCAGCCTGGGTGAAGGGAGGAGGGGACTGGACCTGCCTCGACTGAATCTACCAGGCTGAGCTGAATCCCCAGGGGAGTCCTTGCCCTGGAGGAGATGGGAATGGGGGGTGGATTGGGGGGAGGACGGGGGGGGGGGGGAGGAGGGAAGACAGGGGAATCCGTGGCTGATATGTAAAATTAAATTAATTATAAAATTAAAAAAAAAAAGACCCATCCAGCCGTCTAAGCCACCATTTAAGGCCCGTCCAGCCGCCACAGATTCTCCCCTTTCTGTGGTGTTCCACAGCCCCGTGCCTTTAATACTTGTGAGAGCCTGCTTACTTATCTTGTCCTCGCTAGCCAGGACTGGGTGCCTTGTCTTCTTTAAGTACTACCCCCCCCAACCCCCGAGACAGGGTTTCTCTGTTTAGTCCTGGCTGTCCCGGATCTCGCTCTGTAGACCAGGCTGGCCTCAAACTCAGAGATCCGCCTGCCTCTGCCTCCCAAGTGCTGGGATTAAAGGCGTGCGCCACCACTGCCAGGTTTTTTTTGTTTTGTTTTGTTTTTTTAAGTTTTTCATCACAAGAACTTCCACAGCGCATTAGCTACTTTACAGTGTGCTGAGTGAGGGAATGAATGGCCAATCATTTCTCAAGTTTACAATCAGGATTCATCTTAGACGCTTTTCAGTCTAATAGGATCTGGGGTGTAACCGTCTCTAGTCACACCAAGGCTATTACCTCCCTTGGTGTCATCTCCTCTGTGCCTGAAAGAAAAGGTCACCTCCCTTGAAACAGGTCCACGGTCTCTGTAAATTTAAACACTTGTAGCTGTGTTATTTATATGGTAGTTGGTAATCTGAAGACAAAGAGATTGTGGGTGATGACATTCATTCTTAGTCACAGTGACATTTCCACAGTGGGAATTTTTAAAAAAAGGTCATTTGGCATTCTGACGCCATGATTGCAAGGCTGTGTTTATGCTCTAATTGTCCGTACTTCCAGAGATGTTAATAGTGTCAACACAGAAAGGCTGACTGGATAAATATTTTATCTAACAAAGGTGGAATTAATTATTTCTCCGAATGTTTATTATTGGGCCCAGGGATTCTCAAGCCAGAGGGTCAGCAGGCTGAAGATTCAAATCTCAGATTGATGAACAGCAAGGAAACATTTTGATTGTATTTTGAACACTCATTTTTTTTTTTCCTAACACAAAATACAGAGATTCAAGTGTAAGGAGCTAGGTGGGCAGGTGTGTGGAGGATGTGGGGGAGCATGTCAGCGCGGGCTGAAGAACCCAGGCAGCACTGGGCACACAGCCGCCAGCCACGGGGTGTTGCTGGTGTGATGGGCTGGGTGCCATACGGCTTCCACTGCAAACTCAAGGTAAGTTCTGTTTTAAGACAACTGTAGGTTTTAATTTTAAAACAAATTTTGATTTGTGAATCAAAATTTTAAGGTGGGAGAGGCCAATGGTTCAGTGGGTAAGAGCGCTTGCTGTGAAATCAAAAGGACCTGAGTTCAAATCCCCAGCACCCATGCGAAAAGCTAAGCATGGCCGTGTGTGCCTGTAACCCCTGCACTGGTGTGTGGAGACCAGTGGACCCCAAGAGCTCGATGGCTACCAGTCCAGCCAAAACAGTGAGCTCCAGGGTCAGTATGAGACCCTGGCTCCAAATAAACAGCTAAGGTAGAGAGTCATAGCAGAAGACTGAGTGATTCACTCTTCTGGTTCCTGTACGTGCACACATGGGCGCACATAGCCTCACGCATCCACCCCCCCCACACACACACAAATATGATAGAAGGTAATAAAGGAAGACTCCTGATAGTCTCTTCTGGCCTCCATATGCACACATATACGCACACACATACACACAAAGTGAGAGTCTTCAAATAAAGGTAAAAAAGTAAAAAGATGAAAAAAAAATAGTGACAATTCTTTGCTTTTTTTTTTTTTTTTTCTCGAGATAGGGTATCTCTGTGTAGCTTTGGAGCTTGTCCTGGAACTCACTTGGTAGCCCAGGCTGGCTTCAACCTCACAGAGATCCGCCTGGCTCTGCCTCCCTAGTGCTGGGATTAAAGGCGTGCGCCGCCGCCGCCGCCGCCGCCGCCGCCGCCGCCGCCGCCGCCGCCGCCGCCGCCGCCACCACCACCACCACCACCCACCACCCCCTGCCTGACAATTCTTTCCAGAGGCCTGGCCTATGAAGGGGAAGGAGAGCAATGGGGAATAAGGAAGTCAGCAAGGGGGCATTGCAGGTTTATGCTTTAAAATGCATAGGGGGATGGATGGTGCATAGGGGATGGATGGTACATAGAGGGGCATACAGTGCATAGGGGGATGGACGGTGCATAGAGGGGCAGACGGTGCATAGAGAGGCAGACGGTGCATAGGGGATGGACGGTGCATAGGGGATGGACGGTGCATAGGGGATGGACGGTGCATAGTGGGATGGACGGTGCATAGGGGATGGACGGTGCATAGGGGGATAGATGGTGCATAGAGGGGCAGACGGTGCATAGAGAGGCAGACGGTGTATAGGGGATGGACGGTGCATAGGGGATGGACAGTGCATAGGGGATGGATGGCGCATAGGGGCATGGACGGTGCATGGGGGATGGGCTATCTGACCTGGGCAATGCAGACATATCATTTTCTCACAGTCTAGAAAGCAGGAGGTCAAAAATCAAGGTGCTGGGATCTGGTGAGGGTTGTCATCTCCACATGGCAGAAAGAAGAAAAGGCAGCAAGAGCGGAGGCAGGCTGCAGAAGGCTGAGTGAGGCCTCTGGTGTAAGATCCCTGAAGCCGCACATGTAAGGAGTCCTCCCTGGCACCCTGGCTATACCAAACACACTATAGCCTTGCTCTGGCAACACCTAAATGATGGGTTCTATATACTGGGTAGAGTGAGGTCTCTGAGGAGCGGAGGGAATGAGAACCTGAACACAGGGAGGGCAGAGGGAAAAGGAGACAAGAACTTGGTGAGGTTGCTCCCGAATTTCTGGCATTGCCGAAGGTCTGCATGGAGAGCATCGAGACCATTAAGGGGCAGGGAGGAAACACCAGACTTCTTTGCCTTGTTTTGCCGTAGCAGTGGGGGGTGGGTGGCTGGAGATGGCTACACTCTGTCATCTGCAGCAGCTTGAGTTCTTTTCAGAGTCCTCTCTACTCAGGGGAAGCTGGGGTTCTTCCCCGTGGAAAAGAATTTCAGGACCAGCCAGTCGGAAAGAGTTGAGTCAACTAGAAAGAGAGCTGAACACATACTGACATGTGGGGCTGATATGAAGGAGGGTGCTCAGGGAAAGAACAAGACATACCCCAAAGCAGGCATGGGCTTCTTAGGAGAGATTTGCACTCCTGTGTACTAGTGTCTAGGATATTGGGGGCCTCTCAAGTCACATCTCAAATAGTTGCTAAGAATGTTTTCACGGGGTTGGGGATTTAGCTCAGTGGTAGAGTGTTTGCCTAGCAAGAGCAAGGCCCTGTGTTTGGTCCTCAGCTCAGGGGGGAAAAAGGAATATTCCACACCCTGTGGAAGAGTGCTTGCCTAACATGCATGAAGCCCTGGGTTCAAGCTCCAGCACCACACAAACTGGGTGTGATGGTGCGT
The DNA here is from genome assembly GCF_007827085.1 of Peromyscus californicus insignis. NCBI lineage: Eukaryota > Metazoa > Chordata > Mammalia > Rodentia > Cricetidae > Peromyscus > Peromyscus californicus. Next base: position 88,259,264 of record NW_026294573.1, on the reverse strand, counting down.
GGAGTACACTGGTGATGCCAGCCCTTGGGAGGTTGAGATGGGTAGGAGAATCAGAAGTTCAAGGTCATCCTTAGCTACATGAGCAGTTCCAGCTCAATCCAGGCTACATGAGATACTGCCCAACAAAAACATAAGGCCTAGAGTCTTCCTCCTCAAAGGGCCATGTATGTCCTCTCACTGAGGGCAGGGATTTAAATTAGGTAGTGATGTGACACCAAGGAGGTTCTGCACACTTCCCATATCATTCTGTCAGGTCTATATTTTCAGAGCACTTATTGTCCACTGAGAGCAGTTTTTTGACTCTTTAATTCTCTCTTGATAAACATACAAATCTCTTGCCTCCCTAGAGGGACATTACCAGGTTCAAAGTAATGTAAACATCATGGCTAGACACAAAACACTGGTAATTTTCTAGGAACAGCTATATGTAGGCCTTTAGGAAGCACATTTTTCACTTCCTTGCCATTGCATTTTCAAAGCCAGGCCTGCCACCTTGGCTCACACAGAGGTGTGGACTCTTCCAGTAGCAAACATTCAGCACTGGAAATGGCATAATGGCATCCAACTGTGCGTGCGCATCATCCCTGACGTGCTTTTCCCGAATATCTTCTATAACTGCCTCAAAGCTCTGTCAAGCAAGCCTTTCTTGCGGCTTTGTTCTGGCAATGGCTGAGTGTGTGGAAGAAAGAGTTTTGCCCAGGAATTTCACCGCAGAAATTCAGGTTGACTTCTGACACAAGGAAAAGGTGTAACTGGTTTTACCTTGCAGCCGGGCTGGATGAAGTTGGAATTTCCTTTTCTTGGTCGCAAAAGACCCAATTCTTCTCCTTTAGAGTGTCATCAAGATGTGGAAATGAAATTATAATGTCACTGTGACTGGCTTAATAAAGAAGATGACTGGCTTATAGCTAGGTAGGGCAAGGTTAGGCAGGAAAACCAGACTAAGAGAGTTTTGGGACAAAGAAAGGATGGAGTCAGGGAGTCACAAGAGTCTTGAGCCAGACACAGAAGAAGCAACACGGGAAGTTCTTAGATGAGGTAAATGAGCCTCAGAGCAGCACATTGATTAATAGAAATGGGTTAAGTTATAAGAGCTAGTTAAAACAAGTCTAAACTATCAGCTGAGCATTTATTTATTTATTTTATTTTATTTTTTTTTTTTTTGGTTTTTTCGAGACAGGGTTTCTCTGTGTAGCTTTGCGCCTTTCCTGGAACTCGCTTTGGAGACCAGGCTGGCCTCGAACTCACAGAGATCCGCCTGCCTCTGCCTCCCAAGTGCTGGGATTAAAGGCGTGCGCCACCACCGCCCGGCAATCAGCTGAGCATTTATAATTAGTAATAAGCCTCTGTGTGGTTATTTGGGAATCGGCTGGCAGGAAAGGGTTCTTAGAGCTTGGGTTTTGAGTCTGAGGCAGGTTTTCTTGTATCTTCACTGCCCTTGTGATTCTTTATTACTTCCCACAGCTTCTGTAGATTGCCTCCTTTTGCAAAAATAAGGCCATGCTAATGATTATAAAGAAATTATACAAAGACAAACTGATGCACACAATAAGATGTGACTTGGGGTCTGAATATATGCTGACTGTGGAAGTAGATGGTTTCAGTGTTCAGCTTTGAGACAAATACTCCACTCTTTTTGTCATTCAGAATTCAACTCTTTGTGGAAGTCACTTTGGGCTCGTCTACCTGATAACCCTTGCTAGTCTTATCTCTTTATTTCTAACATAGAAGGTAGAGATCGGTATATATTCCTGGCTTCTCTTGCAGCTAGATAGCCATATAATGTAATTCTCATCAATATATTTGCTAAAATTTGGATTTACTCTGTCCCCAAAAGGCCTATGGGATAAAGGATTGGCCCCCAATTTGGCAATAATATAAAGTGGTAAAAACTTTTCGGTGGTGGGGCCCAGTGGGAGATCTTAGGTCATTGGTAGCCATACCCTTGGAAAGTAGGGACAATACAGTTCCTTCCTCTCTTTTTGCTTCCTAGTCACCTGAGGTAAGCATGCTGAACTGCTGTCTACTGTTTCCTGCTACAATATACTATTGTACCACAGACCTCAAAGCAAAGGCACCACTTGATCATGAGCTAATACCTCCAAAGCTATGAGTCTAAATAAATCTTTCCTCTATTTAAGTTGATTTATCTTGAGTATTTGTTACAGTAACAGAAAGCTGGCTTACAGAGTTATAAAGATCTGCTTTTCTGTGGACATGAGTACTGTGACAGACAGCATCACTGCCTCCTCTTTCCTTGAAATGTGAAGGAACTGGAGCAGCCATTTGCAATCATGCTTAGCCCAATGCTAAACATGAAGTAGTAAAGTAGGAAGGTAGTTATTTGTCAGTTCTGTGGGGCTGTTGAACCACATCTGGTCTTGCTACCACCAGACATGTGACTAAATGTCTTTATTGCTTGAGATACTGTTAGAGGGTATCGGTGACTGCCACTAGAGATTTTGTAGCCACCGCTTCAGGTAGGAGTAGAGCTGGGAAAACTATCTGTAGTTGTTACTTTCTCATTGCTCTGACAAAATACTCAACTAAATAAAACATACCCCACCCCCTAAAAAAAAAACCTTAAAGGATTTATTTTGGCTCACAGTTTGAGGCGATTGACAATGCTATACAGACCACCTTTTGGCTAATGCAGGAGGAGTTATTGTTGGCACATAGTCAAATCTCCATCATTTAAAACTTATTTTTGGGTTTCCCTATTTGCAAAAAATTGTAATCCATAAATCAATACTCAGGGTTTTTGTTTGGTTATTCATGATATGCACAGTAACATAACAATTTGATCTACCCAACATACACATTCTTAGATGATGTGGGACAGCGTGACATGCTTGGCATTATTTCAGATCTGGCATTAACAAATGTTCTCATAGCCAATGTCATGTTCTTGCATTTTTTGTGCTTGTGGATTTCACAATTTACAATAGTACCCAAGGGAAGGGCTGAAGTGTTGGCTAATGTTCTTACATGCAAGGAGGCCAAGAAGTCACTTGCCTTTAGCTGGGAGAACTTCCTTGAGTATTTCTTCTCAAGGCAGGTCTGCCCGTATCAAAGTTATCAGTTTCTGTTTTGCTTGAAAAGCCTTTGTATTCCTTTTATTTTGAACAGTTTTGCTGGATAGGAGATTGTTGGTTGACAGTTATTTTTTATTTAATAGTTGAGACAATGTCTCATTCTGTAGTCAAGGCTGGCCAGGAATTCACCATGTTGCTTAGGTTCCTCTAAAAACTGACAACAGTCTTGCCCAGCTTCCTGGATGCTGAGATTAGAGTTGTGAGCCATCATACATGACTCTTTTTTTTTTTTTAAACATTTTATTTTTCTTGTTTTAGTTTTTGGTTTTTTTTTAAAGATATATTTATTTATTATGTTTACAGTGTTCTGATTGCATGTATTCCTGCATGCCAGAAGAGGGCACCAGACCTCATTACAGATGGTTGTGAGCCACCATGTGGGTGCTGGGAATTGAACTCAGGACCTCTGGAAGAACAGTCAGTGCTCTTAACCTCTGAGCCATCTCTCCAGCCCCTAGTTTTTGGCTTTTAAAACAGGGTTTCCTGTGTAGCACTGGCTGTCCTAGTACTAGCTCTGTAGACTAGGCTGGCATTGAACTCACAAAGATTCGCCTGCCTCTGCCTCCCAAGTGCTGGGATTAAAGGCATGCACCACTAACTGCTCAGCTATTTTGTTGTTTTTAATCTTACTTTTCCGGGTGTGGGTGACCTAAACGCATCTCTTGTACCATGAGTGTACCTGGTACCCATGGAGGCCAGAAGAATCTGATCTTCTGAAACTGGAGTTAAAGATGGTGTGAGTTGATGTGTGGGTGAGGGGGGATTTGAACTCACTGCTTTTTTAAACACTGAGCCATCTCTCTGGCCCCATACCTGGCTTCTTTTACACTTTCAATGTTATCCCACCACTTTCTGGCCTCTACTGCTTTTGCTAAGTCAGATAATTTTATTATGATTCCCTTATAAGCAATGTTTCCGCCCACCTTACCCCCGGCTGCTTAAAGATGTTCCCTTATGATGTATATATAGCCTTCTACATCCAAGGTTCTCTTCCTTTTGTTTCGTCTGTTCAATTTATCTAATCTCCATTATTTTTTGCCAGTTCAAATACTATTGGACACCTCTAGTGAGCTTTCTGTTTCCAATGTTTTTGAACTCTTTAAGTTCCATGGCTCCCTGAAATAATTTTCTGGTGGTGTATTCAGTGTAACATCAGATATTTACTTCCTTAACCATGCATAATTTCATTCTTTGAACATGTACATTGGCTACTGCAAAATATTTTCCCAATGAATCTGACATCTAGTCTCTCCAATACACAATCTTTCTTTAAAAAATATTTTTATTATTAGTGGTAGTTAGGTATATGCATGTGAGTGTAGGCTTGTACAAGAGTACAGTGCCTGTGGAGGCCAGGAGGCTGCACTGGATCTCCATGAGCTCAAGTATAGGCAATTGTGAGCTGACTACTGAGCTTGGGTGCTCTCCAGAAGTAGTAGGTACTCTTAAATGCTAAGACTTTTCTTTCTCTAGACCCCCAACACACAATTGCATTGCTTTCCTTCCTGTATGGGTAATACTTTCATGTTTCTCTACATGGGCAGCCATTTTGGTTAAAAACTGTTCATCTCAGAAAACATTGTAGTGATCTTGGTTACTGGTCCCATTCTCTAGAACTTGTTTTCTTATTATTCGTTTAATAAATGAAGTTCCTCTCCGGCTTGGGCTTCAGTTCTGGTGACATGGCTAAACGCACCAAGAAGGTTGGGATTGTCGGGAAATACCCGCTATGGTGCCTCCCTCCAGAAAATGAAGAAATCAGCCAGCATGTCAAATACACCTGCTCATTCTGTGGCAAGACCAAGATGAAGAGACGAGCCATTGGCACCTGGCACTGTGGTTCCTGCATGAAAGCAGGTCTACATGACTTCTGCCGTCACAGTGAAGTCCACCATCAGAAGACTGAAGGAACTGAAAGAGCAGTAGAAGTATACCGTTTGAGACCTGCCTGTGCTCTAAATAAATGGGTTAATTTACATAAAAAAAATAAATAAATAAAGTTCATTTCCCCTCTTTTGGCCTTTGGACAGTGTATTAGGAATTAGTGGTTTTGATAAGGCTTACTTCCTCTCTTCCCTGGCCAGTCAGCTGCCAAGTCACGCTGCAGTCAGATGACTGCTTTATAGTTTTCAACTATGCTCTGGGGGCATAAATTGCACCACAGTTTGTCCAATCCAGTTTTGGCACCTTCAACTGACTAGACTGTTCACAGAGTTCTTGTCTAACTAACTCTTGTCCGGTGAACATTAGACAAGCCAATGCCTGAGAGCTGACTGCAGCCCAAAGGCAATTCCTTCTTAGGGAGATTCAGAATGATTTTCATGGCCTGGCTTTTGTTTTATTTAGCTTTTGTTGTTTTTCCCAAAGCATAATCTGAGCTGACACACTGGAGCTGACAGGCAACTGTAGCATGCTTCTCTGAGTGATGTTTTAGTCTAGGCTCCTGGTTGGTGGGCAAGGCTGTCCTCAAAGGCATTAAGAGGACTTTGCTTAGGGCTATCACGATAGGAATCACTTAAGACTCAAATTAGCAGGGATCAAACCAAACTTTTGATACAAGAGTAGCAATGGGAATGTATAAGTTGCCATTTGGATGTGAGAAGGTTGCAAGATGGAAAATTACTAGTAGTAGACATCAAGGGAAAAAGAAATTGTTGAGAACAAGGTCATACCAACAGTGGGGAATGAGGAATTTAACGAAATATTGAGAGCACTTCCATTAATATGAGATTCTAATTAATTGATTCCTAAGACTGAAATCCAAGGATGTCTATTCAAAAAATAGCTCAGGCTGGGCAAGGCTCATACCTGAATCTCAGCACCAGGGAGGCAGGTGGAAATCTGTACATCCCAGGCCTTCCTGGGTTACATAGGCTAGCCATGGTTTTTGGTTGATGTTGAGGAGTAGGAGGGAAGACAGTGGGGGAAAGGAAAGCAGAATAGGGAAGGAAATCATTCAGAGGAGGCTGGCTCAACTAGTCTAAGACTCTAGTCGGGAACAGCTGGGATCTTTCTGGGTTGCCTTAATTAATATAAACATTAATTAATGTAAAATTAACAACACAAGTTAATATAGAAGTGAGTAGAACCCCAGAGAAACCATACCCCAAAAAACTCCATTTTATGAGCAGGGTCTAGGCCAAACAATGCTTCTACCTCCACCATGCTTCGGATGTAACTTCAGCAACAGAAAGATGCAGGAGTCTGAAAAAGTATTTGTTTGCTGATTGCCCTTAAGACCATTTCCAGAAATTTTGTGGATTTTGTTTTTGTTTGGAAAGGAATTTAACACATGCCTGGTTTTGATGCCTTCAAGCTTGAACAAAGCCTGAGCACGGCCATCCATGATTTTGTTTGGACCCATTTCCCAAAATCCTTACTTCATCATCCATCTGTCCATCTAATTGGTTCTGTCTCTTGCGAGAATCACGTTCAAGTTGCAGCTCAAAGTAATCAGAGATAGGTCCTTTAAAAAGTTAACAATATAAATAAGGCTATGTGAATGAGCCTCAAATCAGTGTCCTTGGAAGAGGATACCAGAACACAGACATACAGAGTGTATACTCTTAAAAAAAAATACTTGTACATTTCTTGTTATTTACCAATTTCCCCAAGTTAAGAGTAGGCATTTTTATTACTTTTATTTCAAATGCATCGGTGTTTTGTCTGCATGTATGTCTGCATGAGGATGTTGGGTCCCCAGGAACTAGAGTTACAGACATGTATGAGTTGCCATTGAACCTGGGTCCTCTGGAAGAGAAGCCAGTGCTCTTAACCACTGAGCCATCTCTACAGCACAAGAGTAGGTACAATGATAGGCTGAGGTACAGCCTATTTCCTTCTCCGAGTGCCCATTCAGCTGTCTGCATTTCACTGACAAGCACAACTTATCAGGTATCAGTCTAGTCTTACTGGCCATACTTTCTTTGGCTTCAGAGAGAGTGGCTGGTGGCTGCCAAGAGAAAGGGGAGAATGCCACCAGCTCTTACACATGCAAAACAAATGGCAAGTAATCATGTATCTACTCAATAAATATCCACTACATACAGGTCTTCTGCATGAGGCTCTGCTCCTCCTAATAAGGGTAAAGAAATGGGGGTATATAAAACAATGACTATGAATTGCATTAACTGAGTGACAGAAACAAAGCTTAATTATACAAGTCTTTGTCATCATAGACATTGGAAATTTTCTAGAGAAATACAAGTTTGCTTCTTTAAGGGAAAAGTTTTGGAGTATGACAGGAACCAAAATAATTTAAAAAAAAAAATCCTCCAGGAATTTTGTTTTGCTACTGGGACTGTATCTCTGAATACTAAATACATGGTACCAAGAAAATTCTCTCATGCAGAATCAATCCAATTAATACACATAAGCAAGTGAAATAGAACTTTGCAAGCTGGGGATGTAATTCAGCAGTAAAGCACTCACCTAATGTGAAAGGTCATGCATGAGTTTAATCCTTTTTGTAGTCCCTAAAAATTAATGAAGCTAGGAAATGATTATCAATGGTTACTGCTATCACAAGGCAGGACACACTGTCATCTGTGAGGAATTCTTGCCCCCCTCTGCTATGGGATGTCTTTCTGTATGCTGTGAACATGTGTTGCTCTGATTGGTTGATAAAGCTGCATTGGCCTATGGCAAGGCAATTAAGAGGTAGGTAGAAAATCCAAGCAGAGAGGAGAGAAGACGCCAGCCTGCTGCCCAAGGAGCAACATGCCAACAGACCAGTAATACCATGGCCATATGGTATTACATAGTTTAATAAAAATGGGTTAAGATAAAAGAGCTAACTAGACAAAAGCTAAAACCATAGGACATACAATTTGTAATTAATATAAGCCACTGTGTAATTACTTTATAAGCAGCTACAGGACCACGGATGAGAGAGATTCGTCCAGACTGCGGGTCTGGAGGGACCAAGAAACTTCCGCCTACATCCCCCAAAGAAAGGAGAAAGGTAAGGAAGGAGAGAAACAAAAGTCTGAGTGATTGACCAATTTTAACTGGGAAATTAAGTAAGTAAAATCTAGACAGTCAGTGAACACTTTCTACAAGAGCTCAGTTTAACAAACAAAATGAAAAGAAAATAATGGAAAGAAAGGCTTAATATTGACAACTGCACTTCAATATGGACTTAATTAAATTGTTTAAAAATAATCCTGGGGGCAGGCAAAAAAAGGTAAAGAAATGAAACAGTACTGGCCAGCAGATATAGTTAGTGATTAGGGCGGAGAGACTGGGTTTGTATTTCAGCAGTCAGGAACTTGCCTAGCAAACATGTTGGCCTTGGTTCATACCTCAGCATACCAAAAGAAATAAACACAAATAAAAGAAGCCTGGGGGATAAAGTTCAGCAGTAGAATACTTGCTTCGGATGCATAAGGCCCTACATCAATTACCAGTACAGCTAAGTAACTGCAGTTAGATACGGGGTATACGGGGGTTTTATCATATGTGAATGTGTTTAAGAATCTAAGTGACAAGTTTCATTAAACTTCTTACTATAGTCTCTTGGGATTCCAGAGTTAGGTAGTCTCCCTGGCTTCTCTAGATAGAAATACTTTTGGTTAGAGATCAACAGCCCACCATCAGGCTTACAGTTGCAAGTACAAAGCTAATATGCAAAGAAGTATACCACTTCTGAATCCAGCTGGGTATGAAACAATTCAGAAGATAAATTTTACTTGAAAACAAGGTTCTTTTGTTAGAGAAACTCAATATACACACGTATGGGAGTTTCATAGTAAACTTAGTCCATGGCCTTTTGAGTTCTTCCTAAGAGGATCTTAATGGATAGGGTACCCTACTGATTTAAGCAACATACAGACTGGATTATAGCTTTTAGCTTGATATAGGAATGTCTTAAAATCCCACTAAAGGGTAACACAGAAACACATGAATCCTAAGTGTACAAAGATGTATTTGTCAGAAAGTAAACATTCCTGGTCAACTGCTACAGAGGCGAAGATACGAACCACTAATTAACCTGACACCAGAGACCCCCTCCTCATACACTTTTAATTACCTTCTTCACTAAGGAAATTCCAAGGTCCCATTTCTGAACCTGACGCAAACACGTACTCAAGTTCTGTCACCTGTGTATGGCTTCTTTTGACTGACTGGCATCTATCCCATGTGTGAGACTCTTCCATGTAGTACATAGTATTCATTTGTAGCACAGTACAGTTCTATATGTAAATATTCTATCATCCCTTTACCTCTATAAAGTGTACTTCTGCCAACATTCAGATACTCCACATCAGCTTTCTTTTGCTTAAAGACAATCTTTCTAAACAGATTAAAACTTGACATTTGTATTCTCCCAAGATCAAGAACTCTGCAAATTCTATAACATCAGGCAAAGGTACAAGTGCTGACTTAACCTCACAGGGGGCAATTTCTTCTGAAAATAACTATCGTCACAGAACTTTAGTCATTCTTTTCCTGGCTAATTATTTCTTTAGAATAGTAGAGTTGGGAATTCCACTAACCTTAGTTTAATTAAAACAAAACAAAAGGGCAAATTTCCATCGGTTTACAGACAATAGAAAAAAAAAGCCCAATATAGGAATGTCCTGCAAAACAAACACAAAACAGCTGTCCTCTGTTTAGCCATATCTAACCGAGGTACCCCCATCCAATTATCAACACACTGCAGATTAAGAACGAGACCCAGCTTGACTATGTCCTCTTACTCCATTGTATGGTCTTCAAATAATGGCATCTGAGCAACAACGAATGCTTCCAAATGGCTTATTTCTAGAGTAGAGGCACATCACTGTCACAGAGTATGCATTGCTATGTAACAATGACTAGCCAGCTGTATGCTGTACATACCATGGCAGAACAGTGACCACACCATCATCCAGCTTTGGAACTTTAAAGGCAGACATTTAAAGGTATTCGATTTACAGAGTCAGATGGTCTTTACGGCCACTTAGTGTATCCTCCCAAGTCACATGCCTTTAATGTCTACTTTCCCAGCACCTAACTCAACTGTTGGCATAAGCAGTCTACAGTACCCCGAGTAATTCCATTTAAGTAGTGCTGTGGGCTGAACTATGCACACCCATCCTGATTCACATGTTCAAACCGAAGACTATGACTGTATTTAGAGACAGGCCTTTATGTGAGTGACATTGTGTGCCTTAATTATGCCTGTCTTCTTGTTTTGCATCTCCATATGGAACCCAAGTGATACCTCCATCTCTGCTTCTCTAGTGCCGAGACTACAGGCATGTGTTGTTACACCCATCTTGCTGGCCCTATAAGAGATCAGGACACAGACACAAATGGACGGAAGACCACAGGAAGGCACACGAAGACCACAAAATCTACAAAGCAAGAAAATTAGTACCAGAAGGAATAAAAACTGCACATGAAGAGAAACAGTGTGTCAAATTCCCATCAGAAGTTGAAAAACGACTTGAATTTTTTGGTCCTACACCTCTGAGGGATGAGCTTTTTAAAGAGCAGGGTTTCCTTAATTTTTTATACCAAACTACATTGTCAGTTTAAATTTTTCTAGCCTTCAGCAAAAATGCTCCTAGCACACTGTTCAGTGTCCTTTTGGCTGTCCCATAACTTACTCTGTAAACCAAGCTGACCTTGAACTCAAGAGATCTGCCTGCCTCTGCCTCCCGAGTGCTGGGATTAAAGGTGTGCGCCACCTCTGGCCCGCTCTGTTCTGTCTTTTTAAGTTGGTTTTGGTAGTTTTCAGAAGACATAAGTCTACCCTACCCCACCCACCCCCAGCACTGTAGACCTTCACTGTCACATGTTAGCAGTGCTTGGGAAAATAAAACAGCAGCACCTACATGCAGCAGACAGTACTGAGTGAAAGCAAGGAAACTGGTAATTAACTGAAAATTAAAGTATGCTCCAAAGGGGCACGGTTCCTGGTAATAACTCCGCTGTGTTCGAGTTTCAGTCAACCAAACCAATCAAAGTTTCATTTGGTTACAGGGCTATCTTTTTCTTTTTAAAAACAAATATGCCCCCTTTGGTTGAAATACTTATGTAGTAACATTTAAGAAAATAATAAATCCCACAAGTAAGCCAACAATGATGAATAGTAGTATAAAATTTTCTATTTTGTTAAAGATAAATTCCCACTTCATAGAGATCTTTGAGTAAAAGATTAAAATAGACATTGCTCAAGACTCCTGAACTCCAACGATACTTTACAGAACCAAGGAGCAAAGTGTTTGTCTACAGAAAAGCAATATATGGCCAGCTAGTAACTGTTAACCTTTAACTCAAAGGACACAAGCTCACTGAGGGCCACATTGCATATCTCAAGCTATATACAAAGGCGGAGGAGGAGAGAGAGAGACTGAGTGTGCTGATCTGCATATGCAATGGAGGAGAATATTCCAACAAGGCAGTGTATTTTAAGATGAGAGAAGTGCTTTACTCCTTAAAATGAGAATTATACCAAAAGAGTACATGACTTTGTTTTTTTTCTCTTTAAACCCTTTTTAAACTTGTTTAAGTATTTGCTATTCAGTATGAAAACTTGAGATGGATGGCCATGGGAAATAAAAGAAAATATGACATCATTAGAATTACAGGTAAGACAAGGGGAACCCAAAGCACAGACAAGAACACAGAAAAATTTTAAGAGAGTACAGATGCCATGACATTTATTAAAAGGCATGCTACAATGCTATACTTGTTAGGAAAAGAGACTGAGATTCCAAGTAACAGGTATCAAATATACAAACCGAAGGAACGGAATCAATATTGTAGTGTACAGAAGCTTGAATTAACCATGCACTACACAGTTAGAAAATATGGTTTTTAATATTTTCTCCTCTTTGCATTTATAACATAATTCACTTAGACAATCACAGAATCCTTTTCTTCCAATACCACAAACTGTATTACAAATGAAATCTGGTACTGCTGCTTATCAAAATATACAAGACAATCGCTGTTTTCTATAAAACCACTTTATATGTTAACTTGTTCCCAAAAACCTTTTTTTTTTCTTTTTGGCCTGGTTTAAAAAAAACAGTTGTTACAAATATTTACAGCATTTTCTTCTGTTAGATGAACATTCTTACAAACAGAAAAAAGGGAATTTTATGAACAGATCATGTAAAACACTAGACAATGTTAGAGGCTTCCAGCTGTGCTATTTTCCACTTCAGATACAGTACTGAAAGGATCATCCATCTTTCTTGGCCACTCCATTCTGTTCACAGTAAAATTCCCATTTTCTCTAAGCAGAATATTCATCAATAGGAAATGGAAAGTCAAGGCCGCTCTGCATAGGATCTTTCAGAAAAGAGCTCAGGGAAAATGCTTCACAGACAAGTTTAAATAAACCAGAACAGGCAGTCTTTGGTCAGAGCAATGAGGTGAAATTTCAATGTAAAACTTGGTGTGGTCAGCAATCTTTGTAATTAGTACTTCCTGGATATGGGATGTATTTTTTTAAAGATCTGGGTAACAACAAGTGGTAAGGGAAAAAAAAGAATAGAGTATGATATTATTTAATGACACCAAAAACAACTACCTAAAATACCTGTTCTTAAACTACTACAAACATAACAAAACTCTGCTGACAGTGTAAGTGAAGTTTGCCATAAGCAGCTCTCAGGCGTGGCTATTATCACCAAGGCTCTGTTCTCTGGAGCATGTGCCTCAGCCCACAAAAGCTAAGTTGACTACCATAATGACTGAGAGCAGCTCTACTCTTGGACTAGTACAAGGCTCTGCATTATGTACTGAAGGCCAAAGAGTAACTGAGATTTTGTTTATTCAGTTATAACTATTTGCTTGTATGACTAGTTTGTGGGACAACATTCTCTTAAACTGTATAGTACATATGTCCTGAAAAATCAAAATACCAATGCTACCTTAAGCTCAAATAGGAAGAAAGGTCAATTAAGACTACTGAAGAAGGCACATAAACTTTGGTCCTGTTTTTTCTCCTTTACACCCCCCCTCAATTAACATTTCTGTAATTTTCTATTTTTTTTTAAAAAAAAACAATTCACAAGTACCTGTTAGGATTTGCTCTGAAAAAGACTGCAAACAGTCTTCTACCTAAAACAACCCTTAAAAAGACAGCTGAGTTATACTTTAAAGTTATGTACAATCTAAATTGTGTTTGTTTTAGCACAACAGTGAAGATTTTAAGTCTGGCAGTTTTATTTTCATTGACAGTAGATCAAGACAAAGGAAAAGCTGAGAAAAATGTTCTGATCACAGTCATGCTTTTTTGGTTTTAAAAATAGCAGTACACACTGGGTTGTCTAAGAGATAAGTTTGGGGTTTCCACGTGGATTCACTGAGGCACAAAAGGTCATTATTTCTGAGTTTGCCATTTTCTGTCCAAGAATATTTAATGAAACTAGAAGAGAAACTACATAATATATTCAAACATAAATGCCTGATAACATGACACTTTGTAGATTTCTTTTGTAGATTCCTAAGAGTTTTTTGTTTTTTGTTTTTAATTGGGGGAAGATGGGACACAAGCTCTTATGAAGCAAGGCTGGCATGAAACTTGTTCTGCAGTCCAGGCTGGGTTTAAAATCACAACCTTCAGCCTCCTTCAGTACTGTGATTATAGCTCTGTTGCTATCATGCCTGGCTCAAAAGGTTAATTCCTAAACTTCAACAGGACCCTTACTCACCACAGCAGGTAAAGACAAAGAAGGAATTAAAAAGACAGCAACTGTGACTCCAGAATATTCAGTTCACACACTGCTACAAAGAACTGCTTCTAGTATTGAGTCCCAAAGATTTATGTCATTTTATGGGAATACAGGGTAGTCCTGAAACTCTTAGCTAATTGTCAATTAAGAGAATGCATGATTTATCTATTCTCAGATGTCACAAAACACATTTTACCAGTATATGAGTTATCTAAACCCCAAAGTAAAGCATCTTGATATACAGTGCCATTAATTAATAAATGTGTACTGCTATTTCCTTAAGTCCTGAATTTACATATGCTTTGTAAGTTAGGATACCTTGAAGAGTGGTATGACAACACTCTTCAAAATAAAGTAAATTAACTCAGCAAGGTATTCTCAAAGATCAACAGCGAAAATAAGCCACTGCTTAAAAGATACTGAATAAGTGCATGCCAAAATAAAAATGCACAGATCTAATTTTTCCACCACCTCATATTTAAAACTATGCCAACACAAATACTGTAGACCTCTATAATTTAAACAATAAAGAGCTCAATATGGACAGCATCCATATGCTACAGCTAATTTTAGACACAATCTGATGACTTCAAACATGCTTTTAAAGTAAGCATATCCTACGTTCCCAAATCTTAATTTTGTTAATTTTGTCAATAAATTAAAATGTACGTAATGTGCATATGTATATATAATATTAAAAGAGTATATGTATGTATATACACTTATTTATACACACACACACAAACGCACACATATCTACACAAATCCCTGAAAAGGATTTCAATGTTCTCTCAGATTTAAAGGCCATCCCTATTTCAGAATTACATTCAACACTATTATGACTTCCCTTCTGTTATCAATAATTTTTGCTACACTTATGCTGGATGTTATGTGTCATGAATTAATAAATTACATAGTAGTTCCCAACTCAAAATAAAGGAAGCAATCCAATTTAAAATGTCACTGAAGATTAATATAGTGTTTGTGTGAAAAGAAAAAAGCAAATTTGGGGAGACTGTTGCAACTTTCTCCCCTCCTTTATTCAGTATCCATGTGAAAATATACCTCAAATATAAGTGGGAAAACACCCAACTAGACAATTGTCATGCCTATCTATTCAGCCAATACTAAGGTGACCCATCTGAAATGTCTCAACCTAGCATCTCTCTGCCTGTTGTACCAACTGTTGCTTCATATTGAGGGAATTTTGATTTGATTTTAAACAATCTATAATTATCTCTTTCAGCTTCTATTTTCTATAAAATTTTTCTTCCTTTGTTTTTAAAAAGAGAAAAATGTACGTTCAAATTAATGGCTGAAAATAGAAGACTGAGATACTCTTTAAAAGATGAGATGATCAACTCTGAGAATATTGAAGTGAAAAGGGGTGGATAAAATTGATCCCTTTGACAAATTCTGTATTTTAAAAACTGACTAAGCATTGAAGGAATAATTAACAAAAGCAGTTTTATGTTAAAAAGAAACAATTTTACATGATACAATTACTGAAGCAACATTAACAAGTACTTTTACATTCAACCAAAAAAGTAAGAGGGTCAGAGTATAAAAAATAACCCACTTTCTCATACTCCAAATATGTGGGTATTCAGTAATGAAGTTCCATTAACAAAGAAAATCAAGTTCTTACTTGAGTGCTGAGAAAGAACCAAGTAATCCTGAGACAAATCCTAAGGGGCGGGAAAGGTCAGACAGATGTGAACTGAGACCCAGTTCTGCAGTTCTGACTGTACATAAAGGCTGGAGACAACCAGCAGTCACGACAGAGGCCTACAGGTGCACAGCAAGTGATTTCCAAACCATTCCCTATCCCATCACTACACCAAAGCACCAAAAGTTTGAATAAAAACTATTACTTACTGAAAACCACTTAAAATTCCAATGAAAAAAGGAAAAAAAAAAAAAAACCTTAAAATCCAAGACAAGGAAAGAAATAACAGAATGCTCACCAAGCCCACAATTTATCTTTCTAGATATTTAGATAAAACTCTAATCTATTATATCTTAAGCACATAATAAGGCACATAAGAAATTAAGTAAATACACAGTAATTCTGAGTATTAGAGATTATAGTGGTACAAAAAACCCTTGAGATTTTTTTTTTCTAAAAGAAGACCTTACCAAAAATAACTTTTAAAAAATCTGTCAAACCATATGATAGACCTGAATATTTTCCTTAAGACTGTAAACTTTTTTCTGAAAACAATTATAAAAAAGTAGGATTATTTTTCTTTTAAAATTTTCCAAGATCACATTACATTACTTGACAAATGTCGTTTTGAAATTTAAAACATGGTTTTTTTCTAAAATGATTAATTATTCTGATATTGTAACAGATCCAGGCTGGATTCCACTTCTGTTTCCCTGGGGACAATTGCAACACTTTACTTTTCCAAATAGTCTTTGAAAGAGAAGATATGCATTATTCAAAGGAGTGTCATACAGTAAAAAAAAAAATTGAAAGAAAGCATGCATGTTTATAAACCTGCTTCCAATATAACTCCATGTGGTTATGTATAATAACTATCAATAGATGCAAATATCTGATATAATCTATATGTGAACATCATTTTCTACAGGGAAACTTCTGAATCATAAAGTTAAAAACTTGGTTTTAAGTGGTTTAAATTACATCAAGAAATTGTAAAAGTCTGTATGTCTAAATTCCTCAAAGTACAAAGGATATTAGAAATGTCATGTAAGGCTGATCTGGACCAAAACTTAAAGAAAGTCTGTCCTTTTGAAATCTAATTCAGGGAATTAAATTATTTAAAAAATATTTTCCTGAAAGTTATTTTCATAGAAACTGCAGTACAAAGGAAAAGCAAACCTTTGATCATATACTGGTGGGGGAAAAATAAATCAGAGAAAGAAAAGGACTATCTCTTGTTTTGAATGTACTTGAGTATCAAACAAACTCCCGAAGAGTGACTTTTGTGAAAGAGGCAGAATTGGTCTCGAGCTGCTTCAGTCCGTGCCTGAAGACATTACTGAAATTATGGTCCAGTTGAAGGAGAAAATTCACAGAGAGCTCAGATGGTGGACTTTGAGAAAGACACTCGGAGGTGGTGATTCTCTCCAAGATCATGATTGTGAAGCTCAATAAGGGCCTGCATTGCTTCCTCCACAGACCCCAACTGAATGAGTGCCATCTTACGATCCTTCCTAAAATGACAAGAGAAAGAGAAATGTACTTAGAACTAATTTTGCTTTTAAACTTTCTCCTTTTACCAAAGGACTCTGCTGAACTACTTTAAAAAACTACAAACTCTGTGAATAATGTTAATTACTTTAGAAAGTAAGAACTTACTGAAAGAACTTAAAAGCCTTCACCGAGCATCCAGCTTCTGTGAAAAGGTTCTTCAAATCATCCATTGTAACAGAAGGGCTGTGAAAATATCAGTGTCAACTACATTAGTCCCATTTGCAAGACAATCAAGGATGAGCTCTGATTATCATCAAATTTCTAAAGTACTTTATATCCCCAACAATGTTTTCTAAGTCACAAGTCAATAGTCAAGATGGATACATATATGTCTGCAGACAGTGGAAAGTATTTAAAGGAAAAACAAAAAATAATTATGTATTCTTTCAAAATGATTATTACTCTCACACTACTGGCATTAGTAATTAGCTCTAGTAATATCAAAGCTATTTCCCCAGCTCTGGCTTACCTGCTATAGCCCAGAATTATACACTTTTTATAGCTTTTGAGTTAGCCAGTTTCTGAGAATATTTACACCTGGGCTATTCATTCTCCTCTCACACTGCATAGAGATGTCTTCTGTAACCCTTAGGATAGTATAGAAATGACAGTATGTGCCAAGAACTGAATCCAGGGTTTTCCACACACCAAGTACAAGCTCTACCACTGAGCTATACATTCTCTGGTATCCCTTTGCCTGGCATTTTGACTACAACCTTATGAGACACACTCAAGAGATGATCTCAGTTGAGCCATCTCTACATTCAATTAAAAGTATGAGATAATAAATATTTAATAGCCGGGCGGTGGTGGTGCACGCCTTTAATCCCAGCACTCGGGAGGCAGAGCCAGGCGGATCTCTGTGAGTTCGAGGCCAGCCTGGGCTACCAAGTGAGTCCCAGGAAAGGCGCAAAGCTACACAGAGAGACCCTGTCTCAAAAACCAAAAAAAAAAAAAAAAAAAAAAAATTAATAGTATGCTAAGTTTGGGGGTAATGTTATACAGTAATAAATAACTGGTACAGAGGTCTACCATGCAGTTACATAATCAAAGGAGAAGCACAACATAAACAGTCACTGATTCTTCAGGAAAACATCAGTGCTTACACTATATTCCTTACTCACTTGTATATCCTTTTGAATTAATTAATCTGTATGGTGATATTTTATTTGTACTGAAATGTGATTTCATTTGTATGTTAATAAATAAAGTTGCCTGGGGGTCAGAGCTAATAGCAAGCCATAGCAGAAGCTGGGCAGTGGTAGTGTACACCTTTAATCCCAGCACTTGGGAGGCAGAGCTAGGCGGATCTCTGTGTGTTCAAGAATACAGCCAGCATGGAGACACACACCTTTAATCTCAATACCAACCATAGAAGACCTGGAGGTCTGTACAGACAGGCAGTGACGAGGAGGTCATGTGGTTGGGTTTACAACCAATGAGAAGGCAGAACAGAAAAGTCAATAAAAAGGACAAATACACAGGAAGCAGGTCTCTTGCTGAGGAGGACAGCAGCGGCAGTGAAGGGTAAGGTTTTTAGTGCTTAGCTATCGCTCTGACCTCTTGGGCTATTAACTCTGCATTTAGCTCTGTGTTTCTTATTTAATAAGACCATTCATCTACAATTCTGAGTCTGAGTTCCATCAATAAACTGAAACTAATGACCATATTTCAAAGATTATTATGGATAAACTGGTAAGAGGCAGAACTTAGAGACTAGAAAAGTGGAGCGTTATTGCTTAATAAGACAGTTTCAATTTGGATGATAAAAAGGTGATGCAGATAGAGGATAGTTACACAAAAATATGAATGTTCTTAATGTGAATGTGCACTGTACTATATACTTAAAAACAGCCAAAAAAAAATCAACATCATTCTATAGATTTTAGATAAAAACAAAACAAAACAAAAGGTTTTTTATGAAGATAAGACGAGGTGACACATGTAAAGCACCAGCACAGAGACAATTCAGAAATACTCATTTCTCTTCTCACCGAGAATGTCTTATAATCAGTGACCAGCTCCTGAATAACTGCTATATTTAAGGAACAAATAGGCTGGGCATAATGCTAAAAGCTAACGGGTCTCAAGTTTGAGACGCTTCAAAATAATGTACTAGACTGGGTGTCTAGCTTAATGGTAGAGAACTTGCTAACCATACATGAGGACCGGGTACAGGGATTAAAAAACAAAACAAAGCTGGGCAGTGGTAGTCGGGCACTCAGGAAGCAGAGCCAGGCAGATCTCTGTGAGTTTGAGGTCTGCCTGAGCTACAGAGTGAATTCCAGGACAGGCACCAAAACTACACAGAGAAATCCTGTCTCGAAAAACCAGAAAAAAAACAAAAAACAAACAAACAAAAACCTAAACAAACAAACAAACAAACAACAACAACAAAACCACCAACTAACCAACCACACACACACAGAGACACCTAACAATAACAGGCCCATTTACATAGACCACAGTGATGAGCTGGTACTTTTGAATTTTTTGTTTTTCAAGACAGGGTTTCTGTGTAGCCCTGGCTGTCCTACAACTCACTCTGTATACCAGACTGACCAGAAACTCAAAGAGATTCACCGTCTCTGTGTGTACCACCACTGCCCAGCAGGAATTCGTTTAAAGTGACTCCTCCATTTACCAGTTGGCATGAGGTTTCATTTTACTGCCTAATTCAGATGAAAAGACTCTCATCGAGCCTGACTGTACACCAGCAGAGACACTGAGTAGTCAAAACTATTTTGAGTGATTATTTTTCTTTCCTAGTTAGCTCAGGTTCTTACAATTAGATTCCAAAACTTAACCCATCCATTCCCTTGGGTTTTAAACTATACACATATAAATACACAAATACATAGTCCCACAACTTCTCTTCCTCTCCCCCATAATATTTGGACTGATATTTGGAAATTCCACATCATGAACCCAGAGCACACTCACTTCCCAGCCCTCCCAGGTCTGTCCTCACACCCTTGTGACCCCCTGCCAAAAAAGAAGAAAGGGGGGGCAAATCTAACTTGTGTTGCCCATACACTCACTGAAGCATGGTCAAACTCCTGGTAGCCAGTCCCTTAAAGAAATCTGAGTCCTTCCCGACCTGCACCCCTGCCAGAATCATCACTTGTGGAGAGCTACCCTTTAGCTTCCTCATCACAATCTTTTAGAGTTCTCTTCGATTGCTTTCTGTTTAGGCTGCTACTTGCGGGAGCGGGGGAGGAAGAAGGAGCACCCACAACTTTTAGCACTAGTTCCAAAGTGTACCCCTTTCATGAGTAAGTTTAAAGTAGACCCCCAAAAAATTTAAAGCCGGGGCGGTGGTGGTGCATGCCTTTAACCCCAGCACTCGGGAGGCAGAGCCAGGCGGATCTCTGTGAGTTCGAGGCCAGCCTGGACTACCAAGTGAGTTCCAGGAAAAGGCGCAAAGCTACACAGAGAAACCCTGTCTCAAAAAACCAAAAAAAAAAAAAAAAAAATTAAATATTAAGGAATTACAATAAATGTTTTCTTTGAGGGTCAGAGACTATAAATATCTCATGCTGTGTGCGAACTGTACAATCTTTGTTGAAAGCATTCAATTTCTTAAGTAGCTCCAAGGCAACAAAGGTATTGTGTAAATGAATGAGCACAGTGGCACAGTGGTTTTATACCACATTTACAACTTAGTTACTTTCTCGTGACACAGAATACTTCAAATTTTTAGACAAATCGTTTGATGTTGCTGTATTACCTGAGAGTTGTACTTCTACAAAGAAGTGGACAAACGTCTACCAAAGGAATATCTACATATACTTATTTTTATGCCCACTTTAAACAGAGAAGCAACTAATTGAAATTCTTTACTTGAAAATCCTCAAATGCTGATAATTTCACTTTTAAGGGTATTAGGGACTGGAGAGATGGCTCAGCGGTTAAGAGCACTGGCTGCTCTTGTAGAGGACGTGGGTTCAATTCCCAGCACCCCTATGTCAGTTTACAACTGTCTTTAACTCCAATTCCAGGGGATCACACACCTTCATATAAACATACATGAAAGCAAAACACCAATGCACATAAAATAAGACTAAATAAATCATTAAAAATGTTTTTTAAAAAGGGTATGATTGGAAATACAGGCTCTTCACAGCATGATGGTACATAAAAAAAATTGGCAACCAAGAGAACTATTAAGTTTAGAACAATGTTATGGCTTTTGCTTCTCGCAAAATTAATTTTCAGATTAATCACCAAAATAACTTTTTAGATACATACGGAATGTTGGAAAGATGCAGAGTGGCTGATGGTGGGAAGATATTCTGGAAGTTCTTTGAGCCGGGCTTTTTAAAACGATGCAGAGGACTATTGCTGAAGTCCTTAGTTAGACCTTGGTCTTCTTGTCCCTCCCTAGGGAGCTGAACTGCTTGGTGTTTGGACAGTGTAGCACGAAGTACTTTTCCATAAAGTCTCTGACCACTTAGATGGTTCATTGCTATTGTATAGGAAGAAAATAAGGAAGCTTTGAATATTGAGATACTTAATATCTGTTACCACATTTTTCATTTTGTCATTTAAAATTGTAAACAGTCTGAGCTCAGGTGCTCGAGAAATGGCTCCCAGGTGAAGAGCAGCACCTGCTGCTTTTTCCAGAAAACCCATGTTCAGTGCTCAGCACATACATGTCAACTTCAAATTGTCTTTTCACTCCAATTCAAGGGGTCCAATGCCTTCTCTGGCTTCTGCCAGCACCAGGTACACGTGTAGTACACAATCAGATATGCAGACAAAATACCCACATATATAAACTTTTACAAATTAAAAAAAGTAAATGTAAGAGCTGGACAGTGTTGGCACATGCCTTCAATCCCAACAGTCAGGAGGCAGAGGCAGGAGAATCTCTGTGAATTCACAAGGACAGCCTGGGCTACAGACTGAGTCCCAGGACAGCCAGGCATGTTACACAGAAAAACCATGTCTCAAAAATAACCAAAAACAAAACAACAACAATAAAAAAAAAAAGAGCTCATAGGAAAAAGCATTAAATAACTTCATTTTGTTATAATAAAAGCAATTAAAAAATAGCCTAATCAAACAAAATAACTTCTGAGCAGAGTGCTAGGAAACTCCAGACACAGAACATAACAGACCCCCAAGGAATGGTTATTGGTTATATAGTTTTTGTCATATGCAAAGCATTTTTTTTTTGTCCTTTTTTTTTTTTCAGAGCTGAGAACTGAACTCAGGGCCTTGTGCTAGCAAGCGTTCTACCACTGAGCTAAATCCCCAACCCCACAAAGCATTTTTTAAGACAGCTGAGTAGTTATATTTTAGTGGCCAGGGAATGACAAATTCTTATACCATTATTAGAAAATTTGCCACTTTTAAATTACTCAACAGCTCTAGAAAATCTAATTTAGAAGGAAAAGAATATTCTCATTTCCCTTCAGATCATATAATTTTTCAACTTTTAAAAGTGAAGACCCATACAGATATGTGAAACAAGTCATGTTTATCAGTTTAAAGTGAATGTGTTGTGTGTTTTAAATAATGAACTTCAGAGCCTCAGGTAAAGCAGGTGCAAAATAATAAGGAAAACACTATCATAAGGAAGTGCTGCTGCAAAATTACATCCCTGCTAGTTCTCCACTGATCATCCTGAAGGAATTCACATGCAAATTGGGCATCCCCGCTGTCAGTACCTAGTTGAGCTTGACTCGCGTCAGCCATCTGCACCAAGGCGTTCTCTTTCTTGTTAAACATGATCTTCACTCGATGTACATCACCATACACCCCTAATTAAAACAAAACAAGGCAAAACACAAAGCACTGCATTTAAATGCCTGGCTGTATTTAGTTTTACCCCGTACTTACAGGTTTCTTTTTTTCTTACTTTACTACCTACCATCCCATGGCAATTTCATGCATGCTGTCTTAAGTTTCACAGCTTTTCACCTCTCAATCTGTCACAGATATCTCATAAATACGTAAGATTCATTACATCCCCAATGAATTGAATTGCTCTTACCTCTTCCTATTTCTAGAGATGAACAGCCTGGCTAAAGATAAAAGGGAGCACTAGGCACACAACTGCTCCTGTCAGGCACTCATTTTTGACATCTTTCTTAAAATCTGTCGTCTGCCAGGCGGTGACAGTGCACGTCTTTAATCCCAGCACTTAGGAGACAGAGCCAGGCGGATCTCTGTGAGTTCAAGGCCAGCCTGGTCTACAGAGCAAGATCCAAAACAGGCTCCAAAGCTAC
This sequence comes from Peromyscus californicus insignis, assembly GCF_007827085.1. Taxonomy (NCBI): domain Eukaryota; kingdom Metazoa; phylum Chordata; class Mammalia; order Rodentia; family Cricetidae; genus Peromyscus; species Peromyscus californicus. Next base: position 88,236,034 of record NW_026294573.1, on the reverse strand, counting down.
ACAGAGAAACCCTGTCTCAAAAAACCAAAAAAATCTTTCGTCCAATCACCAGCACCTTTGGAATTTATGGCCTAAGTAAGCATCCCTCACAACTGTTCACTTCTTCCATTCTCACAACTGTTAAGTTATGAGAATGCTTTCCTTACCATTGTACTGAAGGACTATCCTAACACCTTTTAGCTCATCTCATTAGACATCATCATCATTATTATTATTATTATTATTGGTTCCCAGAGTGGGTCCTCTATCACAGAAGACAGGCAAAATAATTAATCTGGGTGTGGGAAGACAATAAAAGCCAACATGAAAAATTACATTTCATGAACTTTTATTCTACAAAAATTAAAGTCAGGAGGGTGTATGATGTAAAAAGCATTCTCATTTCCTTCTGTCTAGTGAACTATAATATACTGCAGTTTATACAGTATATAAAAGTAGATCTCTGTACAGAAGCAACATCACTACACTTGTAATTCACTAAGGAAATAGTTATAGAAATCTTCAAGGCAAACAAAAGAGAGATGGTTACCAATACCTAAAGACAACTTTTAATCTAGACATGGATTTTAAAATTTAAAACAAAAAATCAAGTGTTCTGAATCTACTGCCTGCTGTGGAATGTCGTTCTGTATGCTGTGAATGTGTGTTGCTCTAATTGGTTGATACATAAAATGCTGATTGGCCAGGAGTCAGGCAGGAAGTATATGTGGAATAAGCAGACAAGGAGAATTCTGGGAAGAGGAAGGCTGAGTCAGGAGTCGCCAGCTGGACACAGAAGGAGCAAGATAACAAGGTAGAAAAAGAAAAGAAATTGTAGCCACTTGGCTAAAAACAAGAATTATGGGTTAATTTAAGTGTAAGAGCTAGTTAGTAATAAGCCTCAGCTAATGGCCATACAGTTTATAAGTAATATAAGCCTCTGTGTGTTTACTTGGTTCTGAGTGGCTGCAGGACTGGGCGGGACACAGGAAAATTTCAGCTACAACTGCCCCTCTCAAAAATGACAAGAGAGCCGGGCGGTGGTGGCGCACGCCTTTAATCCCAGCACTCGGGAGGCAGAGCCAGGCGTATCTCTGTGAGTTCGAGGCCAGCCTGGTCTCCAAAACGAGTACCAGGAAAGGCGCAAAGCTACACAGAGAAACCCTGTCTCGAAAAACCAAAAAAAAAAACAAAAACAAAAAAATGACAAGAGAGTAAAGTAGGCATTTTTTGAAAATTACATATAGAGCTGGGCATGGTGGCAAACATCTTTTTTTTTTTTTTTTTTTTTTTTTTTTTTTTTTTTTTTTTGGTTTTTTCGAGACAGGGTTTCTCTGTGTAGCTTTGCGCCTTTCCCGGAACTCACTTGGTAGCCCAGGCTGGCCTCGAACTCACAGAGATCCGCCTGGCTCTGCCTCCCAAGTGCTGGGATTAAAGGCGTGCGCCACCACCGCCCGGCTGGTGGCAAACATCTTTGATCCCAGCACTCGGGAGAGGCAGAAGCAGGTGGAGCTCTGAATTGAAGGCCAGCAGGGCTTACACAAAGAATTCCAGGACAGCCAAGACTACACAGTGAGACCCCATCTCAAAAAAACCAATAAAACCAAACCCCCAACAACTAAATAGATACATACAATTTGTTAAGACATGGGAGATTTCTTTTTTTTTTAATGAAGAAGTATTTTGCTATTAAAGAAGACCTACTTCAGACAAAAGGTACTGAAAATTAATTCAATATTATATAACCATTAATTACATGTGTCATTATTAGCAACATTGTTAGTGACTGAAGAGGAGCATAAGTGGTTTCTTTGGGTGATGGAATAATTCTAAAACTGGACTATGGTAATCCTAAGCAACTGTGAACACAAACTAAAAATGTCAGGCTTAGAGATGGTACCCAAACAACCTGAGTTTGATTTCCAGGACCCACAAGGTAGAGAGAGCCTACTCAAGCAAGTTAGCTTCTGACCTCCACAGGCACACCACGGCATGCACATGTCCTGTGGTGGTTTGAATGAGAATGGCCCCAAAAGACTCACAGATCTGATACTTGGTCACTGGGAGTGGCACTATTTGAAAGGATTAGGAGGTATGACCTTGTTGGAGGAAGTGTGTCACTGGGGGGTGGGTTTTAGGACTTTAAAAAGTCCATCCCAGAGTAACTCTCTCTTCCTGCTGCCTGCAGATATGAATGTAGAAATCTCAGCTACTTCTCCAGTACTATGTCTGCCTGCATGCCACCATGCTCCCCACCATGATGACAATGGACTAAAACCTCTGAAACTGTAAGCAAGCCCCAATTAAATGTTTTCCTTTATAAGAGTTGCCGTGGTCATAGTCTCTTCACAGCAATATAACCCTGACTAAAACATGCCCTTAATACATAAAGTAAATAAATGTTAAACTTTTTTTTGATCTTAAGAGCCAGTGAGATCAACTGCTAGAACTCCTAAAGGTAGAAGGAGAGAAGTGACTATACTGTTGCTCTTTATCCTTCATATATGGATATGTAAGCTGCGGCTTGTGTGTAATCACATATATCACATACACAACACAGTAATAAAATTTAATAAATGAAATAAATGAGCTCAACAGATTAGCAAGCAGGGAAAGTACCCACTCTTAACTGCTATATCGTATCTCTAACTTCAAAAAACAAAAAAGAAACCAAAAAACTATCCTATATCCTCTTGTAGCCAAGTACAATGCAGCATTCTAGAATCCTAGCTACTCTGAAGGCTGAGGTAGAAAGATATTCTGGGCTAAAAACGAGACTCCATTTCAGTAGTAGTAGATGCCTTGTCTAACAAACATAAGGTCTTAGGTTCAATCTCCAGGTCTGAAAAAACAACCTATTACCACCTAAAGAATTTAGAAATGAATACCTGCCCCATTTGTTAACATTCAAATACAACAGTTTTAAAAATCTGCTAACAGGAACACAGAACTTTTCTAGATAAAGCATATCAAAAAGGACTGGATTCAACTAAATGTTAGTACAACTAAAAATATTAGTACAAGTATACCAAAATGAAACACTTCCATTTGAGCCTTATATTTTATCCTTGGAATACTGAATTAAAATAAAACCAATTTCTTTAAAATAAAGTATAAATATATCATGTATCTTGTGAAATATTAATATTTGTAATGAAGAAAAGCTTTGTATTAAGTTCTTTAAATTTTTTTTTTTTTTTGGTTCTTTTTTTTTTTTTTTTTTTTTTTTTGGTTTTTTGAGACAGGGTTTCTCTGTGTAGCTTTGCGCCTTTCCTGGATCTCGCGCTGTAGCCCAGGCTGGCCTCGAACTCACAGAGATACGCCTGGCTCTGCCTCCCGAGTGCTGGGATTAAAGGCGTGCGCCACCACCGCCCGGCAAGTTCTTTAAATTTTTAAGTATTGCTTATTTTGTTGTTCCCATTTCTATGCTTGTATACTAATACTACATGTGAGTATAATAAAAGATAGATGTATGTCTTATGAAATTGGAATATATGTTTAATTATTATGCTTTTAACTAAGAGAAAAAGATTGTTGGAAGTTTTCCAATTTTTTTTTTTTTTTAAAGACAGAGTCTCACTAGCCTGAGAAAGACTGAGGGGTATGATTGAGTAGCTCTGTCCTTCCATGGAAGAGGTCCTGAATTTGATTCCCAGTACTCCAAAATCAAAACCATACCTGAAACTCATTATGTCTTAATCTTGCTTAAAAAGATACTGTTTCCCATCTTTCTTAGGGAATCAAATTTCTTCATATACTTTATAAACCCTATATGACTCTTCACCAGTCCATCAGTCTCAGTTCAACATGTTTGTCTTATATTCTCCATTGGGCTTCCTTTACCTTCCCTATTCGAGAAAATCTCTAAATGCTACTATTTGCTGTAGAATAATCCTTTTGTACACTGTGAAGAACTGTCACTCAGATTGGTTTAATATAAAAAGCTAATTGGCTGGTAGCCAGGCAGGAAGTATAGACAGGACAACTAAACTAAGGAGGCTGGGAAGAAGGGTGTAGTCAGAGTCACCAGCCAGACGCAGAGGGACCAGGAGATGAATGTGCCATGCTAATAAAGGTACCGCCACATGGCAGAGCGCAAATAAGTAATATGGGTTAATTTAAAATGTAAGAGCTAGTTAATATAAGCCTGAGCTATTGGCCAAGCATTTACAATTAATATAAGCCTCAGTATATGTTCATTTGAGAGTGACTGCGGGACAGGAAAACTCCGCCTACAACTGTTTGTGAAGACATACACCCTCAGCGTCTCTTTGGCTGATTCTTCCTCATTTTTTACAAGTCAGCTTAACTACCATTTCTGAGTCAGCTAAATAAGCACTCCCTGCTTTATACCACCATCTACAAACTTAAGTTCCCTGATTGTGGTGGTATTGTGCTCCCCAAAATATTGTGCATGCTAATAAACTTATCTGGGATCAGAGAACAGGACAGCCACAATATTAAACATAGAGGATAGGCAGTGGTAGCACACGCCTTTAATCCTAGCATTGCAGAGGCAGAAATCCCTCTGGATCTCTGTGAGTTCAAGGCCACACTGGAACAGCCAGGCATAGTGACACATGCCTTTAATCCCAGAGAGTGATAGCAGAAAGCAGAAAGATATTTAAGGCGTGAAGACCAGGAACTAGAAGCATTTGGCTGGTTAAGCTTTCGGGCTTTCGAGCAGCAGTTCAGCTGAGATTCATTCTGGATGAGGACTCAGAGGCTTCCAGTCTGAGGAAACAGAATCAGCTGAGGAATTGGCAAAGTGAGGTAGCTGTGGCTTGTTCTGCTTCTCTGATCTTCCAGCGTTCACTGTAATAACTGGCCTCAGGTTTGATTTTACTAATAAGACCTTCTAAGATTCCTGCTACACCTGATCATTATCTTTGCTCTATCTTCAGTGTCAAACATATTACTAAGCATATAAAAATAATCAACAAATATCACTAAATGAATCACATGTGCTCATTTCACATCTACAGATGATACTAAAAATAAACAAAAAAGAACTTACCAAATAGGATAAAAAGCCCATGCGGTGTGATAAACTGAAAAAGATGACACAAGATATAACTAAATATAGCACAATTTTAAAACTAGTTTATTTACAATGTAATAAAGACAGTTTACTCTGTTACAGCACTGTTTTGTTTCTATATATCCTATTGACACATATTATTTAAAATCCTTAAAACAAACTTAAGCATTATAACACAAACCTAGACTATATGTAAGAACCCATCATCCCACTTCCTGTAAGACTACTCAGACCACTTCTCAACTCACATCAGGATTGAGGTTGGTGACAAGCAGAACAGAATTCCCTGGTATACCACTTGCCCCAGGAATGGCCATCCTTCCAGTGACAGCAGAGGAGGTGAGTGTGAGAGGACCAAGGGGTCCAGGAACCGCCGGGACAGACAGACCTATTAAAAACACCAAAATAGACTCTTACATTCCCGTTATCAGGAGAATAACATTTGATAGGTAGAACTTAAGCCAAGAAAGTGAACATTTAAAAAAAAGTGTCCAGGTTATCATAAAGGCTACCCAAGGCCAGCTTTCTTCCCATAGTCTGTCTGAAAGATGAGTTCCTTATTTGTTGGCATTATCTTTAATTAATATCATTCTATTAATTAAATTAATATCTGCAGAGTAACTGGACTCACTGGTCTTAAAAATCAGTTAAGCTTCACAGAGGGCCTATTACCTGCAACCACTTTTTTATCCAGCACCTTCATGTCAAGTGGATGTAATTTTCATACTGACCACAAATAAAATTAGCTAAAAATAAACTCTTCTGATTATATTTATATATGACACATACGTAAATATTTTATATATATATTAATATACAGCCCTTCAAAAGAAGTCTCAAATATGCATGCTTACATAGGAAAATATTTTTTAACCTTGTAAAGTGCTATATATACAGATTATGATCAACAATAAATTTATTATATTTTAGGATTACTGCCCAAGATATTCTTGAACAACTGAAAAGGCTTATATATACTTAAAACAGCACTTTCTCAGAAGTACCACTACTTTATACCTTTGCTTTCAAAGTATTTAAGAACATAGAGACCCTCTGTCCTATAAAGGGAACCAATGTATTTATCTTGCTGTACTGGAAATGAAACCAGGGCCTTGCATGTTAGACACACACTCTATCGCTAAGCTCCATCTCCAGTCTCAATTTGGTTCTTTCAGTTTAACATTTTTTTGTTCTCATCTGACCACTCTATTATACACCATGTAATTATATTGCAACAGACTTGAAACTCATCCAATTTTGTTTGATAATCTAATAATTTAAGACTGTGCAGATGGCATTCTCCAATTAAATGGTTTTAATACACTGAATACATCCTTGGAAGGATGAGGTGGGGGGAAATAGTCACTTTATATCGCTGGCTAGCCTGGAACTCTGAGATCCTCCTGTCTCGGCCTCCTGAGTGCTACAAATGAAGGTGTGCACCACCACACCGAGCTTGAATTCCTTTTATAGTAAATGTTTTCCTTCATAGGATCCACTTCCTATGCCCTTCTGATCCAACCTTGCAATTGTTGCTACCGTCTATAGGTCAGTCACATATATCAGCTAAAAGAACTACAGTATATGTATGTGCTCTACTTAGCCTTATAAGTCTTATAAAATTAGGAGCATTCATTGATCTTTTTTCGGCCCCCTTAATGCATATTATTCTGTTTTAAACCAATCTATCACTTCCAGATGCCCAATAATTAAAACTGGAGATTCAAACAAGCAAACTCTATGGGGTTTTCTGTTTTCTTTTGTTAAAAAAAGATTACCTAGAACAGTCACATAAAGATGTGTTTCAGTGTATTAAAACCATCAATCAACTAGGACTTAATATTTAATCTCAAAATCAGTCTTTTTGAGTTAATTCTATTCTCCCCAACAAAGACAATAGTTAAAACTTACAGAATTAAAATATTAAAATAAAAAATTATGCCGGGTGGGGGTGGCGCACCCCATTAATTCCAGCACTTGGGAGGCAGAGCCAGGCAGATCTCTGTGAGTTCAAGGGCAGCCTGGTCTACAGAGAGAGATGCATGCAGGACAGGCTCCAAAACTACACAGAGAAAGCCTGTCTTGAAAAGCAAAAACAAAACAAAACAAAACAAAACAAAAAATCCACAGTAGAATTACTGAAGTGCACAGTGGAACTAGAGAAAATTGTTTGTAACTATAAAGATGCTGAGCATACTAAGTAAGTTACTCCATGGTTGTTACATCTAATATTTTAAATCGTTCAAATTTGGTGAGCTCCTAGAAGACAAAGAATTTCATTTAAAGAACCATTTTAAATTCAACCTGAAAAGATTTACCTGTAGCTTGAGGAAATCCAATGGCAGGGGCAAATCCAGCAGCCCCTGCATATGGAGAAGAAATTATACCTGGTGCACCTGTGAAGAAGAGAGGTTATAATAAATAATAGTGCCTGCTAACTATGCTTATCAATACACTATGAACTGCCCATATGAAAATACATTATAAATGGAATTGAACCATTATGGAATCATAGAGTTGTTCAGTAGGTAATCCCTAAAGTATAAAAGTCCCTACTGTCTCCAGAGGCTGAGGGCTTTCAATTGGGTTCAAGGATGAAGAGCATAGCTTAGCTGTTAATTAAGTCTGGACTAGGCTAAGATTCTGGTGTTTCTCTAGAGCATTTTTTTTCCTTTATGGAAAGTCATCAAATGCTTGTTAAACTATACTGTATTGAAGTAGCACTGGACTGATGAAAAGAAATAATGAAGCTGGACATTGTGGCACATGCTTTTAATTCTATTACTGAAGCAAGAGGATCATGAATTTAAGGTATGATTCTGTTTAAACAAACATGAGATAAATTTTTGTCACTGAGATGTTTATAAGATACAAGAGTATGAATTACAGAGACTTCACTACGATGGATTAGAAGATATCTCTGCAAGTTAAGGGAAAGTTTGAGCTAGACAGTACGTTACTACAAAGCACAGTGCCATGTATATTTAGACAAACAATTCCAGTCTTTTCTATAGGAAGCCTGGTGACAGTGTCAATAAAACAGGAGTCAGTTCCAATGGAGGAATCAAGTGTGAAATGACTGTAAGATACCCAACTGAAAACACCAAAGCAAACTTGGAATAATTAGTATAAGCAACACACTTAGAATAATGTGGACTTAGCCCTGAGTGTCTACAGACAAAAGAAGGCTCCAGTAAAAAGTGCATAAACAGTAAGATGATCAGGGCTGAAGTGAAGGAAGGAAAGACAGACAACAACAGCTTTAGGAATGGGAAAAACAGTGATCCCTGGGATCCTATGGACTACACTAAAAATGTGGGAGGCCTTTCAATAGGAGTTATACAAGAAATAAAGAGAAAGGAACAGTTTTCAGGGAATAAAAAGAAATCAGACTGCAGAAGTCCAAGCAAAGACTCAGCTATTTCCATTTGTATTTCCACTTGGAAATAATCTGTTAGAAAACAGCCTTCATATTTCATCTTATTAAGAGATTACATAGAATTTTAAGAAAAATGGTTGGAGACCATTAATAATTATTTATAATAATTAAGAACAGGTACTTTGCATGCATCTAAAAAATGTATCCATGACAGAAACTAAGGTAATACAAATTAAGACAAAACCTATTTCTAAGTCATCACGCACTACAAAAAGTTTTTCCCAACTCAAAGAAATACTAAGTACCCTGGTGTGATCATTTGGCATTTTGTAATGTACTTAATTATTACATTATTCACCACATCTATGTACAGTAACATTAATTTTAAAAAATGGCATTGAGAGCAGGCAAGATGGCCAAGAGAGTAAAGTGCTTGCCTTGCTTTTAATCCCCAGAACTCACATTACAGAGCTGAGTGAGCCTGGTGGTGCTCAGAACCCTAGCCTTCCAAAGACAGATACAAGCAGACACCTAGGCTCACTGGCCGGTCAGTTTAGCTGAACTGGTGAGTTCCAAACCAGCGAAGAGATCCTGTCTTGGAAAGAGGGTAGATGGTGCCTGAAGACTATACCTAAGTTTGTTCTATGGTCTCCACAGGCAAGTAATTATACTTATTTGTGTATGCTAGTAAACATACACACACACAGACACCACAAATACATGAAGTGCCACTAAAAGTTTTCATTGTTGGGCTAGAGAAATGCCTCAGTGAACAATCCTGACAATTTTCAAGTTTTTAGAAAAAAAAAAAGCTATATATTATTGTTGTAGCTGGCAAAATTTCACAAGTTCTTTTGTATTAATTTTCTGATTTTGACAAATGAATTTAAGGATACTGATTGCCAAACATGTTGGCTCACACCTGGAATCCTAGCTTAGGAGGCTGAGGAAGACTGTTATGAGCTCAAGGCCACCCTGCGCTACCCTGTCTCCAAAAAAACAAAACAAAACAAAACAAAAAAACCACAAAACACAGACACACAAAATACCTTTGTTCTTAGTAAACATTCAGTGAATATTTAGAAGTCGATCATATTTGCGACTTACTCTCCAATGGTTTCAAGTGGGAGATACAGCTATAAATATATACAAAATCAATTGGAGATGATAAAGTAAATGGGGCGTGACAGTAACAATGGAGAAATATGAATGGAGTTATTTATGCTATTCCTATAGCTTACGTTATTTTAAAAACAAAGCCACCTAAAATACTATAAATTTTAGAATATAAGTAGTGATCTTTGTATGAAAAAAATATTTGTTTTTTGAAACAGGGTCTCTTTATGTAGCTAAGGCTTGAACTCACAATCCTTGTCTCTGCCGCCTGGGTACATGCACTGCCATACCCAATATAAGTAAATATCTTTATAACTTCGGGCTAATAACTATTTTTTATATAAGACTCCTCACACTGAACAACAATCACATCATATAATGGAAACAATAAACTTGACTATCAATAAGCCCAAATTGGGAGAAACTTTCTAAATAGTCAATGTTGTTGGATAATCTTTTCCTACACTGTAAAAAAAATGTCTCTGCCTAAAGCTCCTTCTGATTGATTTAATAAAAAGCTGAGGGGGATGGAGAGATGGTTCAATGGTTAAGAGCACAGGCTGCTTGTGTCTCTGCCTAAGGCTTTTTCTAATTGCTTTAATGAAAAGCTGAGGGGGGTGGAGAGATGGCTCAGTGGTTAAGAGCACAGGCTGCTTTTCCAGACAACCTGATTCCCAGCACCCACATGGCAGCTCACAAGTGTCTGTAACTCCTGTTCAGGGGATCAAAGACCCTCACACAGATATAGATACAGGCAAAACACCAATGCACATAAAATACAAATAAATACATAAAAAAAAAAAAGCTAAACAGCCAATAAGCTAGGCAAGAGAAGATAGGCGGGACTTCTGGGCAGAGAGGAATTGCAGAGTAATCAAAGGACACAGTTTGTCAGCAGACGCAGAGCAAGTGGGACATGCCATACTGGGGAAAAGTAAAGAGCCACATGGCAGAAGGTAGATTTAAAAAATTGGGATAATTACGTTATAAGAGCTAATTGGAAACAAGCCTAAGCTAAAGGCCAAACTTTCATAATAATAAATCTCCTGTTATTATTTGGGGGCTGGCAATCCAAAGACAGTCCAACAAGAAAGCTTTCTACACAGAAAGGACTAGAATATGGAATTCATAAGCAAGTTCTATCACTGGGTAGTGGTAGCAGAGGCCTTTAATCCCGGCACTCAAGAGGAGGAGGCAGACAGATCTCTGAGTTTGAGGCCAGCCTGGTCTACAGAGCAAGTTTCAAGAAAGCCAGGGCAACACAGAAAAACCCTGTCTCAAGAAACAAAAAACAGCTGGGCGGTGGGGGTGCACGCCTATAATCCCAGCACTCGGTAGGCAGAGCCAGGTGGATCTCTGTTGAGTTCCAAGGCCAGCCTGGTCTACAGAGCAAGATCCAGGACAAGCACCAAAACTATACAGAGAAACCCTGTCTCGAAAAACAAAACAAAACAAAACACACACAAAAAAACACCAAACAAACAAAAGAAACAAAACAAGACAAAACAAACAAACAAAAAACAAAAAACAAGAAACTACACATAAAAATTGAGAAGAATTGAAGAGAAAATTTATAAAGGGTGTCCAATGAAAAATGCTCTACTTTATTAATAGTGATAAAAACTTCTATGTTAAGGTATCATTACAGGGCTAAGGAAACAGCTGTCTATGAAGTGCCTGCCATGCAAATATGAAGGCCTGAGTAGAGAAGAGGGTGGAGATAAGAGGATCCCGAGGGCTCGCTAGCCAGCTAGTCTAGCCAGTAAGTGAGCTCAAGATTCAGAGGTGGAGAATGACAGAGACGACAAGTGAAGTCAAACGCCGGCCTCCACGTGCACAAGCACACATGTGCACACACGCACAACCTTTAAAGTGATGTCAGAGGAAAGGAGAGTGTGCAGTCTCCAAACCAAGAGAAGCAAGGAAGGAATCGGTGTCAAATAGTAGAGAACAAACTTTCATATAAGACATAAATATTTTTCTCTGATAAATTACATTTAGAATGTAGACATTATTTTGAAGTATCTTATATTCAGAAACCAAACTCTTATTAATTTTAATTTTCAAAGGTGCTTCTCCTTTCATAACAGAATATTTGTTATATCAGTATATATATAATATATATTTTCCAATTATTGTAATAAAACTTGTTCTGCATTTGATAGTCAAGTGCTTGCAAGCTTAAATTTGTCCTAATTTCTAATGACAAAGACAAAAAGGTTTTACTTTAAAATAGAATTACAAACTATTTTCTACAAAAATTTTGGAAAACCAATTAGTTATTTTAATGCTTTACTTTTCTCACATATAAAAGAAGTTTGAGCTAGTCATGATGGCACACTCCTTTAATCCCAGCACTTTGCAGGCAGAGGCAGACAGATATCTGAGTTCAAGGCCAGCCTGGTCTACATAGTGAGTTCCAGGACAGGCAGGGCTACATAAAGACATAATCTCAAAAAATGAATGAATAAATGAATGAGAGGGGAGGAGAGAGGGAGAGGAGGGAAGAAGGAAGAAGGGAGGAAGGTAAGGAGGGAGGGAGGGGGATTAAATACTACTAGGTATCAGTAATATTTTAAGGTGTTACTTAGCAGAGGAAAATAAACCCTAATATTCAAATTTAACTTTCCTCAATAATAAATATTACTTTTTAGATATATAAAGCTGAAAATTAATCTAACGATACATGCAAGATAGTCAATCCATTTTTTTGGCCTTTACATAAAGGTTTATCTTTTTTAAGATTTTTGTTGTTATTGCTTGTGTTTTTGGTTTTTTTGGAGACAGGGTCTCTATGTAGTCCTGGCTGTCTTGGAACTCACTATGAACACCAGGGCTAGCCTCCAATTCACAGACATCCTCCTTCTTCTGTTTCCTGATTAAAGGTATGTGCTACCATACTTGGCCATTAAGATTTACTTTATTTTAACTGAGTGGTGGTGGCGCATGCCTTTAATCCCAGCACTCGGGAGGCAGAGGCAGGAGGATCTCTGTGAGTTCGAGGCCAGTGTGGGCTACATAGTGAGTTCCAGGACAGGCGCAAAGCTACACAGAGAAACCCTGTCTCGAAAAAATCTTTACTTAAAGTAAAAATTTACTTATTTTAAATAAGAGGGAAGCTCTTCAAACCTACTTTTGCAGACCTAATTTGGAAAGCAAATATTTTCAAGGGGTCTATTTATTGTAAAATATTAATATTCACATAGCTTAAGACAAAGATGAAGTTTACTGCTTAAGTAAAACAGAATAAGATCAATTCTGTTTGAATAAAGGAAAAACAAACTGCTAATTTAGGACACTGATTTGAAAACTAGTACTCTTTTGTTGTTGTTGTTGGTGGTGGTTCTACTGTTGTTGTTGTTGTTCGAGACAGGGTTTCTCTGTGTAGCCTTGACTGTTTTGGAACTTACTCTGTAGACCAGGCTGGCCTAGAATTCACAGAGATCCATCTCCTCTGCCTCCCACGTGCTAGGTTTGAAGGCGTATGTCACCACCAGACAAGTTATCATTACTTTAAAAGAAAAATTATTTTTCTCAAGAGCACTTAATGCCAAAATTCTGCTTACAAATCTGCATATTTAAAATCAAAGTTAACATTAAGATAATTAATTTAAAGCAAATAAGTAGCTTTTGGGAAATATTATTAATGTGTTAATGTTTGAAAAATAACTTGGAACAGAATTTCATACTTCTATGTTTTGTGAACTACCTTATTAAGGTTTAATATACAGGCGTATTTGTTTCTTTAGAACATATGCTTTCCTTTAGAAGTCCCAAGAGAACCCAAGAAGAAAAAGACTGACATAAATAAGTGAAACTCTAACTTTAGAAAATTTGCTCTGTGACTGAAAAAGGAACTACTCACCAAAAGCAGCAGCCATAGGAGGTTCAAGAGATGGCTGACCATCACCAGTAGGAAGGTCTAAGCGAGTGAAGTCTCTGCTTTTGTCATTATTATATTTCACATTAAGGCTGGTGAGCTTGGAGAAGTCAATCCGCAGAGTGCAGCATGCATTATAGATATTCTGGCCATCCAAAGCCTAAAGCAGATGAGAAAGGGACTGGTGTTTTGTCAAGACCATACTGACTCACTGACTGGTCTCTTCTGAGACAGCACCAATCCAACACTAAGCAGAGAGCAGAGGACAAAGGGCCAAAGATCTAGGTTTACTTTTATTATTCTCAAGTAGTCAGATCAATGAAAGAAAAAAACATAAAAGCTTGGAAAACTATTGTATTGTATTATAGAAACACTATTATTATGGTTATTTTGTCCACAGTAAATATATAAAGGTGTTAATTTCATACTTCAATTTCATTTTAGTATAATTTATATTGGTGAGTATAATGTATTGATGAAACACCACTGTAAATAGTATGTTAGTCATATTACATAAAATATTATCTGCCATGTTTTTTTTTTTTTATAAATTTTTTTTGAATAAAAAACAAAGGGAGTCAGTCACTTGTGACCAAAGATCAGTAATCCTCCCCTTCGCTAGAATAAATTTACCAGTGGGCTATTTGTGGTTACTGCCTGCTTTCACAAATAGTCAAATTTATAAAAACAGGCACAAAACCCAAAGAATATGTCAACTGTATGATAAACATGCAGCTAGAGGATACAGGAAATGAAAAGACTATTCCACAAACTGTATTGAGAAACAAAAGTATGTTAAAATTGTGTCTCTATCTCTAAACAAGTAACAAAGCAGAATTAAGGTTAATGACAGCTTTCCAAGAGAGCTGTAGCTAATGTGACCAAGTGTATTACTTTGTCTCATTAAAACAAAACCAAAGATTCATGTACTTAAAAAAAGAAAACAACATAGATTGACAGCAGCATATTTCTTAAGGTTTAATGCCTTTACCAATTCAGAGCTCAATAACAATGAGAGCTGAATATGGTTATAAAAGTAGTGAAATCAATCTCTGGCTGATTGAAGACAAGTAAATGAAACCACAAGGTCAAACATCTACTGATCAGTCAGACTGCATCAGGAGTGCTATGCTTAGGTACAGATTTAAATGTGACCAACAGCAATGAGTCTCAGAGATCTGAGAAATGATAGACTAAAGCTGCTTTTTCCAATGGGAAAGCAGTAAGTTTTAGCTTAGAAGGAAACAATACAGTTTACAACAATCAAAAGGCACATTTAATAAAACACAAGGAGCAAGTGAGATGTGATGGCTCCTTCAGGTGTCTCCAAAGTGAGTGACTAATAATAATGGAAAAGGAAAAGTATAATTACCATTTTGGCATAATGTGCATTCAGTGAGTCAGCATACTGAAGCAAGGCTTGAAACTGATTATTCTTTGTAAAGGTGATAATCTTCAAGACCGTGCCAAATTTAGAAAATATCTGGAAAAAAGGGTTTGTTTGTTTTAAGACAATCTCTTGTTATGTGGTTCAAGCAGGCCTCAAATTCATGATCTCTTACCCTTTAATATGTAAAATATAATTTTCTCTATTAAAACTTCTGGTACAAAAATGTCTTAAAATAAGCCTAAGATGTTAGTGTCCTATGCACGATACTGGCACACAACAGGTACTCAAATATTTAACCAATTTTGTAGTATGTACAAATGGTACAATTTTAAAACAGAAGGCTATAATAGTTATTAACTGAGAGTGATACAATGATGTTCACAAGTGTATGAATTAAAATAAGAAGTCAAATAAGTCAATGATTTATCTCACCCCTGTAAGTCACCAGCTACTTCGGGAGGCTTTTATAGGCAGAAACAAGACGATCAAACACAGGCTTGTTCAAATCATAAAATACTTTTTAAGTACTGGCAAATTAAAGAGCAACAAAAATGGTCTGCCTTTCTTGAAACAAAATAAATAGGCAAAGGAAACCATAATGTTTGGTTATATCAAAGTATTATAAGAAAAATAGGAGCAAGAGAGAGGAATGAGATTAAATGGAGTGCATTGGTAGAGCAAAATTCAAACCAGCTCTAGCTCCTCTAACTTTAAGCACACAATCTAGAAGGGCATTGTGGTTTGAGTAAGAATGGACCCACAGGCTCATATATTTGAATGTCACCAGGGAATGGTAATATCTGAAAGGATTAAAACGATTAAGAGGTGGGACCCTGTTAAAGGAAGTATCACTGGGGGTGGGCTTTGAGGTTTCAAAAGCCCATGCCAAGCTCAGAGTCTCTCTCTTTGCCTATAGATCAGGATGTAGCTCTCAGCTACTGGTCGAGCACCTGCTTGCTTGCAGCCCAGTCCCCACCCCATGATGATAATAGGCTAAACTTCTGATACTGTAAGCAAGCCTCCAATTAAATGTCTTCTTTTGTAAGATTTGCATGGTCTTGGTGTCTCTTCACAGCAACAGAACAATGACTAAGTCAGGGTGAAGGAGATACAGTGTTGAGGGAGAGGACTTAAAGTAAAAGAAGACTCTTTAAGTAGGAAACATCTGAGATGACTGAATAATGGACATCAGCCAACTGATGTTGTAGGTTAAGGAGTATCCCAAGCGCAAGAAACAGAAAGGGAAGTAAAGATAGGGCTAAACTGGAGAACAGAGAACACAGATAGACAGGGTTCCAGAAAAGACAAGGTGTTAAAGCATTTTAGGTACCGAGGATAAGTGAATGGGGGCAACATTTGTATGTGAAGCCTAAAGGCTTTGGTAAAGATTTTTTTTCCCCATTGCCCTAGGAAGAAGAACTAAACAATGACTTCTGTAACTAAACACTGAAAATCTTAACCCAACTGATGGTACTGAGAATTGAAAAGTCCTGCTCACCCAGGATTCCATGATCTTCTATATAAGAAAGTCTGTTACTGTTTGGGGAAAATGCTAACTAGACCATTAGGACATGACCTCATGACACCAAGTGCACCTGATGGATGGTGGTAATGTTGAGTCATTGGTTCAAAAGTACCTTTTTTAAGAATATAAATAAGCAACAGCATTACAGAAGCAGAGGCAAACACTCTACTGATAGGTAATAGAGGTCGTTATCTTTGTGAAAGAAACAGAAAAAAAGACCAGTTACTAATCAAGTCTCCAGTACTTTGACTGTTAAATGCTACTTTGTGCAATAAACAGAAAACAAATTTAACAGAACAATGAAACCAATGACTTAAGCAACTACTAAACTACTTTTAGGGAGGGACAAGGGTGGCTACAAACATGACTGTTAAAGTTCCCTAGGAAATGCTTCACAGGTGCACTTTATTTTGAAAATGGTACTTAGATAACTATTGAAAGAAACACAGTAGTCCTACTAACTGGTATACTTGGTATTTACACTCCTGGGAACACTCTGGGAAAGGATCCAAGTCCTATCATAAACTGAAATGCTAATGGTGGAAGTAAGAGTATCTAAGAGCCCGCTTATTTATATGTTTGAATTCAGGTAAGATGTATTTCAGTTTTTGAACATACACACACCCACCCTGCAATTCTTCATTTAGTCATATATATCCAAAGGCACATGTGAGGGTTTGAATGAGCATGTCCCCCAAAGGCTCCAATATTTGGATACCTGGTTCCCAGAAATTGGAATCAAGGAGTAGACTACTACAGTGACAAACCTGACCGTGTTTTTTTTTTTTTTGAGAAATGTGAAAGACTTTGGAATTCTGAATTAGAAAAGTGGAGCTCAATGGGTCATCCTAGTGGAAACTTGGAAGACAGTGGTGCTGGGGACTATGGAAGCCTGGCTTAAGATGTTTCTGGGGGGAACAATAATATTAGCAACTGGGCTAGAGACCATTTCTGCATGTTTTTGGCTAAGACTGTGACTACTTTCTGTCGTTGTCCTAAGAATTTGCCTTTAGCTAAATTTGAAAGTAATAAACTAAGCCAGTGCTGGTGGTGGGTGGTGGTGGCAGCACACCCCTTTAATCCCAGCACTCAGTTGACAGAGGCAAGTGGATCTTTGTGGGTTTGAGGCCAGCCTGTCAACAGAGCTAGTTCTAAAACAGCTAAGGCTACACAAAGAAACCCTGTCTCAACCAGATCCCCACCAAAAGTGATAGACTAATTTCTTTAATGGAGAAAATTCTAAGACAGCCTAGCATTGATTGCTATGTGGTTATTAGTGATCACACTTACGCAGATCTACAATGGATAAGAGCAAGTGAAGCAAAAGAAGTATAAAGTGTACAGTTTGAAGAGAAAAAGAGCCTCAGGAGAGGAGCCAAGGCTTATGTTGAGAGATAAAATAATGGTGCCTAGCTCAACCATAAAGCAAGCAGCTGAACACAGCAGTGTCATCCATGTGGTTCTGGCTTTAGAGTCGTGAAGGACACATGAGTAAAGAGATTGTGGAATCTTCTTACAGAGTTTAGGAGTGGCCATGGAGTGGAGCGTGGTGGTTTGAATGAGAATAGCTCCTATAGGCTCATGTTTGCATATCTGGCCCCAAATTGGTAGAACTATTTGGGAAGGATTAGGAGATATAGCCTTATTGAAGGATGTGTCCCCAATTTTACTCACTAGAAAATTATGTAAGTAGGTGACCTTCCAATTTGTAAATTTTAAATATCATTAGCCCTGATTTAGTGGAATATCTCTGATAAGACAGTTTAATGCACTAATGAATTACCTACAAAGATTACACTGGACATAAGTGATTATCTAACATAATGCATATCATATATCTGTGTATATACTAAAGCTTATTATAGATCTTCCCTTCAGAATTTATATATACATATATACATATCTCTACCTACCTACTTACCTACCTATCTATGTGTATTTTTTTTTTGGAGGGGGGTAGTTGAGACAGGGTTTCCCTGTGTAGTACTGGCTATCCTCAAACTTACTCTCTAGATCAGTCTGGCCTCGAACTGACAGAGATCTTCTGCTTTCTAAGTGCTGGGATTAAAGGTGTACACTACCACTGCCCAGCCAAATATTTTTATTTATAGGGGTGTGTGTGTGTGTGTGTGTGTATGCGCGTGCCATGATGGTAATGGACTAATAATAAACCTCTGAAACTATAAGCAAGCCCCAAATTAAATGTTTTCTTTTAGTAAGTGTTGTCTTGGTCACGGTGTCCCTTCATAGCAATAGAACAATGACTAAAGACAGGAAAATAATTCAAATTTGATAATTTTTGACATGGGGTTTTGCTATCAACTGGACAATCCTCCTGTTTTAGCCTCTTAAGTGCTAGGGTTATAAATGTATTTCACTACATTAAAATTGGAATTTTTTACCCACTATTTTCCCTCTAGTGTTTGGTATTATTCTCGTAGTTACTGGTATTAGGAATTGAATGTAAGATCTCATGCATGAAAGTTATTCATGCCACGTGTCTCTACCACTCAGCTATATCCTAAGCCCTGCCACTCTTATGCATCTTTTAAAATCTAAAATTCAAGTTAGGCCAGGTGTAATGACATAACACCTTTAATATCAGCACTCGAGAGATCTACGGTGAGTTACAGGACAGGGGTATATAGGTCGACCCTGTCTCAAAATAAACAAAGGAAGAAAATTTAGAAAAGGGAGGCCGTCAAAAAATACCTGACACAATTTCTTCTATGAAACAGGATGGTAAATCTTATTTATTATTTAAGCAGATAATGAAAAGAAAATATCAATCAAATCAGTAAACAACAGATGGGGGGGGGGAAGAAGGTTACTCTGTGTAGTGCTGGCTGTTCACTCTGTAGACCAGGCTGGCCTTGAACTCAAAAGGATCTGCCTGCTTCTGCCTCCCAAGTGCTGGGATTAAAGCTGTGTGCTATCACACTCAACTTAGAAAACAGATAATAACTAAAGTTTGAGAAACCACCTTTGATTCTGCTTTCAGAGAGTTTGTTCCTTACCTGATGAAGAACTTCCAGAGTGACAGGGTAAAACAGGTTTTCAATAATTATCCGGAGTACAGGGCTCTGTCCAGCCAGCACTGTGCCTTCATTGGAAGGAGCTCCAGGAAGGGACAGGTTTCCTGACTGGACAGCACTGACAGCCTGCAGTGCAGCTTGGGCTCTCTAGAAAACAAGCCAAAAATAAGAAAAAAGAAAATTACCACTTTTGATCACAGAAGCAGTGAATGAATCCTGAAGCTGAGATGACATAAAACAATTCATTCCCATATACTTTATCTGGATGCACATATCCCAAGTAGTAGAGAGGCAAGTTTTCAGTGTGCTTGGTTTTTCTTTTTTAAAAGATGGGGCTCAGGAGATGTCTCAGCCAATAAAGTACTTGTTGTGTAAGCATGAGGACCTGGGTTTGATCCTCCAAACACACATTGAAAAAAGCCAGGAGCAGCGGTGCATGCTTTTAGTTCCAGCATTACTGCTTAACAATTCAGTTCTAAAGTCTTTGGATGACTTAAGGTAAGTGTAAATGTGACTGCTGTGTTAGTGGGGAAAGTAAGTCATTATTATAAGCAGGCCTCCCTGCCATGGAACACCATGAACAAGCGGAGGAGCAAATCCACAGCCAGGGCTGCCTTGCAAAGGGAAATCTGGACCCAAATAAGGAAAAGAAGGTATCTATGGGTGTGTGTGTGTGTGTGTGTGTGTGTGTGTGTGTGTGTGTTGCTTTCAATGTTCACTATCATCTGAAGAGCATGAGAAGAATCAAGAGATGGGTGGGGAGCAGCTGATTGAGAATGCCAGAGCCCAAGGAGTTAGAAGGGTGCCCACAATGATATAGGTAGCCAATGTGATGAAGACAGCCTGAGCAGGTCCATCCATGGAGTGGGCAAGCAATGAACTGGTATGAAGAGCTAGCCTGGCAAGGGGTGTTAGTGTACAAGCAAGCTTCTAATACATTTCCACTGAAATGAAACAAGGAATTGTAAAAACAACTGGTTCAGAGCTGTAGCAGGAAAAGCAGAAGGTGAGTGTGAAATAATTTTGGTTTTGTAGTATTTTTGTTATATTTTCCAGAATGCAAAAATCACTGAAATGATAAAGGTGATATGTCAAAAGGATACAGAAAACAACTTGAAAGGGCTCCCACTGAACCAATCCAAGAAATTTGAACATCAAAAGTCATCTATAAAACAAACAGAAACCCCTAAGTCCATAATGCTAACTAACAACTGATAGCTAGTAAAGAACAGCATTTATGATATCTCCAAATGCCTATGCATGAGATATTACTTCTTTCCCCCTTTAAGTTGGGACCTCCATATCTGCAGGTACAACATCTAAACACAAATGAAAAAATTTCCATCCACACACACACACATACCCTTAGGAGTTTTTGTTGAGACCAGGTCTTGCTATTATGTAGCTAAGGCTGGCCTGGAATTTGTCACCTTCCTTTCTGAGTGCCGGGTACTACAAGGGTATATATCACCACACCTGGCTGTATTACAACTACTTACATAGCATTCACGCTGCATTAGGAATTTTAAGTAATCTAGAGGGAATGTAAAGTGTACACAACAATGTGTGCTTATGGTATATACAGCTATTACACCATTTTATAGAAGTGGTTTTAGCATCCTTGGATTTTTTTAGAATGGGGGGGGGTCCAAGATCCCACCTCCTCCCTCCCCCCACCCAAGCCACTCCCTATCCCCACATCCTCCAAATCAAGGTCTCCCATGGGGAGTCAGCAGAGTCCAGCACCACCACCACCACCACCACCCCACCGCCCCCTCCTCCGCATCAAGGCTGCGCAAGGTACCACACTGCATGAAGTCACATCTGAGCTGGCTTTAAAATATACTGTGTGGTCCCAATAGATCCTAAACTCATGATCCTCCTAAGTAAATGTGATTACAAGTCTGTACTACCAACCCAAATCAGTGTTGACTACCTTATTCTTAGTTGGTAGAAGAAATGCCCCATTTGTAGGAAGCATACACAAAGTACCAGTCAATAATAAAGGAGCGGGTTGGTCATATACTCTCAAAAGGCTTGAGAATTGAAACTTTATACTCTACCTGCATATATTTTCTAAACATGAAGTGAAAGGAGAATAGGTACAACCTGCATAACATTAACTGTATGTATATGTATATGTATATGTATATGTATATGTATATGTATATGTATATGTATATGTATATATATTAGAGCTGACCTTTTGCTATTGGAAAAAATTGGTATACTCTTCCCCAAGGAAGACTATTTCTTTAGTCCTCAGCATTCCTTAGTTGCCTGTGGTTCTTTGTGCACGGTTGAGGCCTTGTGCACCCCAGCCCCAATGGAGACATAGCTGGCCTCAAACTCAGCGTAGTGCTGAAATTACAGCAAGCTCCTCCATGCTAGCAATATTTACTTAAGAATGGTGATAATGTAGAAAATGTGTGTACATCAAAATGAAAAATTCTACAAATTTAACATAGCTTTCATTTTCATACATTATATTTAATTCCAAAATGTTAGTCATAGAATTGTTACTTTAAGTAATTGGCAGTAGTTTTTACTTTGTGTTTATAATTTTTCTAATGTGAAATGCTTGAGTTTTTAGTGTTTTGCTATAATGAATTTTGTTAAAATTAAGTGCCTTTATCAAATTTGGGAGCCTTTTACGTCTGTATGTTTATCTCAACAAATCCCCCCCCCCTTTTTTTAAATACACCTGTATTTGTTCTTTTTCTTTTATTATTTCTTTGTTTTGAGACTATGTGGCTCTGGCTGTCCTGGAACTAACTACATAGAGCAGGATGTTCTTGAACTCAGAGATCTGCCTGTCTTTGCCTCCCAAGTGCTGTTATTAAAGGCATGTACCATTGTCCCTGGCTATGAATATGTTCTTTGTCTATTTTAAACACTTAATTTGTTCCTTATAAATTAGAGAAAGTCTTTTTTTAAATATACAGAATACTTCACAAATCTGTATGAGTGCAGAGGCCACACTAATCTATCAATTCCAATGTCTACATATGCTGAGGTGAACATAATCCTTTCAAAAATGCTAGTGTACAAATATTTTAATAGTGATTTTATAATAGAGACTTTTTTACATATCAGATAATACAAAAACGACCCAATGTTTAGTTCTCAAAGCAACATCACCTTTAAGAACAATATGTGAATTAACCAAATATTTTGTTTGTATCATTACTTCTCAAAACTTATGCTCTTATAGCCAATAGTGTGGGGTCCTAGAACCCCAGTCTTGCTTTAAACATGACAATCTACCTCTGTGAGATTCTTAGTAAGATTTTACTAGAAAATGAGGGTGGTGCCGCTTTTATAAGTTTGAAAACTAACTCAGTTTTCCATTTGAATCTTTAATTTGATGTGTATGGGGTGAGGGGTACCAATAAAAAAAAAAGTTAAAGTTACAAGGTTAGAATTAACAAGCAAATATTGTATGAACTGTATTCTACACACACCGCAAGTTAAAGAGGAATATGGAAGATATTAATCAGTGCTCTCCTACAGCTAACAGATTCCTGTAAAAAAGCCTAGATTTTAACCCTGTTCAATATAACAGCTATCAGCTACAGTAACTGGGGAGCTGAATTTTGTTGTTTTTGTTTTTTGTTTTTGGTTTTTTTGGTTTTTTCGAGACAGGGTTTCTCTGTGTAGCTTTGCGCCTTTCCTGGAACTCACTTGGTAGCCCAGGCTGGCCTCGAACTCACAGCGATCCGCCTGGCTCTGCCTCCCGAGTGCTGGGATTAAAGGCGTGCAAACTCACAGCGATCCGCCTGGCTCTGCCTCCCGAGTGCTGGGATTAAAGGCGTGCGCCACCACCGCCCGGCTGTTTTTTGTTTTTTTAAAGACAGAGTTTCTCTGTGTAGCTTTGGAGCCTGTCCTGGAACTTGCTCTGTAGACCAGGCTGGCCTCGAACTCACAGAGATCTGCCTGGCTCTGCCTCCTGAGTGCTGGGATTAAAGGCATGCACCACCACTGCCCAGCTAGGGAGCTGAATTTCACAATTAGCAAAATACAGGTCATTACTTCTGCATATTACAGCTCTGGAGTATCTGGGCAAAGACATTTCACAGTGAGCAGCATTCCTCTCACGTTAAAAATGATTAAACACCTAAAGCATGTGCAACTAAACACAAATCTCATCTCACTTAATTCTTTACTTACCTTGTCTATTAATTTTAATTCTAGTGAGTGCTTGCTGCTGCTAGTTCTGCTATCGTTCTTTCTTCACTTTTTCTCTTTGGCAGAAAAATGTGAGATTCAATGGTGCATACATAATGTTCTAATCACTAGAGCGTTCAATAGAGTCTGCACTGGTGCAGACTCTATTGAACTAACAAGAAAATGAAGATATGCTTTTAAAGTGGAGTGTGCTGGTACCTGTAATCCCAGCACGGAGGGGATTGAGACTGGAAGATCAAAAGTTCAAGAGATGGAGGGGGAGGGAGGAGCAGAAGCAAAGAAAAGAATAAAGACAGGAAGGGGAAAGAGGAAGGAAAGAAAGGAACTTTTGAATTTAAAAAAATGGGGGGGGGGCGGTGAAAATATGATAGATATATTTTATAAATGTAAGATTTTGAGCTTTTTCTTTTTAATTGAGACAGGGTTTTATGGTATAGCCAAGGGCAATTTTGAGCTAAAATCTTCCTGCCTCAGCCTTTCCAGTGCTGGGATTATAAATACGCATTAATACCACACACCAAGTTCTCAGTAGCAATTTTTAACTAAGCAAAAACATTTAAGCAGACAAAAAGTGAGAGAAGATAAAAATGCTTCCAATGTTTCAAATTATGATGCAGTAAAATTACTGTGGGAGACATTTTTAGAAATCTGGGGCAACGATTCTAGAATGACTATACTATCAATAAGGGACACAGAAGCAGTATGATCAAACAAGCACAAGGACTTTATTAAGTTGGGGAGATATATTTCTCATAAAGCTTAAACGTGCCCAAGGGAGCATGGTGGCACATACTTGTAATCCCAGCACTTAGAAGCTGATAAAAGAGAACAGGAGTAGGAGAACAGCCTGGGCTACAAAGAGAGTTCAACCTCATGTGGGCATCATAGTATGTCCCTATCTTAAACACAAAGTATCTGTGGGATGTGAAGAATACATTTCCAAAGTCAAGAACAAGCATAGAGTAAATATTCTAGTCTTTACTCTTAATTGTCATAATTATTTAGAGAACATTTTAAAGGTAAAATCCTTACAAAGTCATTTCTGCAGATTCATAAACTACTTAACAAGGTCAAGAAAAATTCCAAAGTAAGAAGTTCTCAAATTTTGTACTTCACAACACAATTACATTTTTTTCACATCGACCCACAATTACATTTAATAATTATGATTCTCCTGTAAATCAAGGAGGGTAAAACTATTTCATATCAATGGTTCAACCTTCCTAATGCTACGACGCTTTAAACAGTTTTTTGTGCTGTTGTGACCCCCAACCAAAAAGTTATTTTCGTTTCTACTTCATAACTGTAATTTTGCTACTGTTACGAATTGTAATGTAAGTATCTGTTTTCCGATGGTCTTAGACAACGCCTTTGAAAACGTTAGTTCGACCCATCAAGGGGTCGCAACCTACATGTGGAGAAACATTGACTTCATACGGACTTGAACAAGTATCCACAGCTGGGAGAGTCACATGCATGCTTTGGGGTATATCTTGATACTTAGAGAACCAAAAAGGGAAGAAATGTGAATTTCTCCACTTCCTAGGCTTTCAGAATAAAAACAAACAAAAATCTCAACATTTTTAAGTACATGTAAACAGGCACTTTCCATTTTGACTTAACGCTGGTGTAGGGTTTGGAATGAACACTGTACAAAAGTGAAAGTAAAAAAAAGGGTTGGGAAGAAATCAAGGCTATCTAAGAATAAACTAGGCCATTTGGGTGCCTGTGGTTGCCGAGCAACTGGGATTTCTCACTGTTTCCCTTTGGCATAATCCAATCTTTAAGTTTTTATTAAATTATCTTTTCTTCTGGCAATTTATACTAACATCCTTAGGAATCAGACTATTGCTAAAACTGTATGACTTACATGAAGAAAATGTTTAAATTCTACTGAAAGGCTAAAAGAAAAACAAACAAAGCAGAACTTCTGGCAATAAAGGATCAGAGAAGAATATGTTAGTTATTTCCAAACTTACAAAACTCAACCCAATTCCAATTTATTAAAAAGAAAACAAGACAACAAAATAATTATAAAGAATATGATCAGTTAATTTCTGAAGAGACAGTACAGTATATTGTTCCTCAATAGATTAAGCTATAGTGCTCACTAAGACAGGAATGGAATAGAAATGTTCAGTCCAAACTAGATTTGGAGTGCATGCCAAGTGAGCAGCATTCATGAACAATGAATGCAACATATATTTATTAACAAGTGTATATAAATGTATACTGTAAGCATGCAGGAAGGGCATGCATGAAAAATTAAGATAAGTTTCTCATCAGTAAATTAATAAATGGGTTATTAAATAAGTAATCAGCCGGGCGGTGGTGGCGCACACTTTTAATCCCAGCACTCGGGAGGCAGAGCCAGGAGGATCTCTGTGAGTTCGAAGCTAGCCTGGACTACCAAGTGAGTCTCAGGAAAGGCACAAAGCTACACAGAGAAACCCTGTCTCGAAAAACCAAAAAAAAAAAAAAAAAAAAAAAAAAAGTAATAAAAAAGAAACTTATCTTGCCATAAGAAAGAAAAAAGCCCCATCTTTATTCTTCAAAAAACAAACAAACAAAGAAACCAACAGGAAAACAAAGACTTGAATATCAAACCCAAAGCAATCAAAAGCATTGCAAGAGAGGCTGGAGAGTTGGCTGAGCTGCTGAGAGCACTTGTTGCTCTTGCAGAGGACATGGTTGAGCTTGTCGTAACCACATCGTAGCTCACAACTACCATAACTTAAGTTCCAAGCAACTGGATGCTTTCTTCTTCTGATCTCCATGGGCAACACACACACATGTGGTGTACATTCATAGACACACCATCAACAAAAATAAATAAATACATTTTAACAATATTCGAAGAAATCTTATTTCGTTTAAATCTTGGTACACTGTACTGGAGCATGGTATGGAAAGACAAGATAATCTTAAGGGAGGTTGCTAAATGAATAAAAAAAAATCTAAACATAAAGTCATAGTCTGAAAGTAGAATGGTAGTTGACAGAGGCCAAGAAAAGGAGGAACTGGAAAGTTCTTATTTAAGACAGGGAATTTCAGTTCAAAACAGTGAAAAAGTTCCAAAGATGAATGAGTCATAGTTGTCCTGAACAACCATTAAAAATCTGTTATATGGCCAGGCGGTGGTGGCACACACCTTTAGTCCCAGCATTGGGGAGGCAGAGGCAGGCGGATCTCTGTGAGTTCAAGGCCAGCCTGGTCTACAGAGCGAGATCCAGGCACCAAAGCTACAGAGAGAAACCCTGTCTCCTGGGGAAAAAACAATTTGTTATGTGTCTCTTACAATTTAGAAAGTGAGAGGAGGACAGGAGAGAGGGCTCATCAGTTAAAGCATCTGCTGCAATGCAAGCGAGGACCTGATTCTGAATCCAGGGAACGTGGGGAAAACCTCTCAGCGCTGCCATATGTACCCCTATGCTCCTCCAGGAGATGGAGGTGAGGACAGAATGCTCATGGACTCAAGGGCCAGCCAAGCCTGGAGTTCAGTGTCAAATAACATAGTCAAACAAGGTGGAAGGCAAGGAATGATGCCCAAAGTTGTCCTCTGACCTCTAAACAGAAAAGCTACACATTTGTGCCCACACTACGATATACAAACATGAACATATTGCACATGCATGCACACACATACCGTTTTTTTTTTAAGTTAAAGGAAATGACTCTAAGAAAAACTACTGCAAATTGTTATGAATTATTAAGTAAGAGTTTAACAATAAGATACAATTATTTAATATTAAGTAAAGAAAGAAATCAGGAACAGATTATTAAAACATGGATATGCTTGAACCCAAGGATTTCACTGTTAGAAACGGGATCTAATAAGATAAGGTTCCAAGTGTGCCAAAACGTATACTGTTACAGTACTATTAGTAAAACCATAAAACAGGAAAAACATTTCAATGCTTATCAAAAACCTGGACAAATTATAGCTCTTCTATTATGGGAATAACAAGCAGTCACTGAAAATTCAAAAGTGGCTCTATGTCTCATGCTATAGAACAACGTCCATAACATATTGTTACAGAGTAAAAATGAAAGCACTTCACACACCAGAATTCCATCTGTGTACAGTTACATACACAGATACTGCAACAAAAGAATATATAGGAAAACATTAGCACCAATTATCTTGGTCAAATAGATGCTTGCTTTTTTTCTCCATATTTTTCTAGATTGCTCAAATGTTTAGCCATGAGCAGGCTTCTTATTTGTGATCTATAAACTTCAATTTTCATTGAAGAAAACAGTCCGAGCTATAGCTCAATAGTACAGCTCCTCTTTAGCATGCTTAAGGCTCTAAATTTGATCACCAAGAAAGGAAAGGAGCATGAGTGGTGTTTAATAAAAAGTCTGTTCAATTAAACAATATCAAATACTGCATCAGTTTATTATATGTCATTATGTACTAAAATAAGGATTATGTGCAGGAAATGTTCCTGTATTAATGTAGAAAATACTAATTTAATACATTTACAAATGCTGTTCCCATAATAATCTCTCAACTCAACTAAAAAGCTGGAGAATTCTTGTCCTAGATCAAGAATACATGCAAAATTCTCTTTATATTAAAAAAAATCTTACATTCTAAATACTTATGCTTATACCCACATACTGTGGAACAATCATTTTGTACGCTGTGAAAATTTGTCACTTAGATTGGTTCAATAAAGACGCTAACTGGCCAATAGCTGAACAGGAAGTTATGTAGGAGAGCCAAACTGAGGATGCTGGGGTGAAGAAGGGTAAAATTAAGAGTCGCCAGAGCCGTAGGGAGAGGCAAGATGATCATGCTGTACTGAGAAAAGGTACCAAGCCACGTGGCAAAGTATAGATAAGAAATATGGGTTAGCCGGGCGGTGGTGGCGCACGCCTTTAATCCCAGCACTCGGGAGGCAGAGCCAGGCGGATCTCTGTGAGTTCGAGGCCAGCCTGGTCTACAGAGCAAGATCCAGGAAAGGCGCAAAGCTACACAGAGAAACCCTGTCTCGAAAAACCAAAAAAAAAAAAAAAAAAGAAATATGGATTAATTTAAATGTAAGAGTTAGCTAGTAACAAGTCTGAGCTATTGGCTGAACGTTTATAATTACTATAAGCCTCAGTGTGTTTATTTGGGAGCAGTTGACTGGACAAAAACTCCCGCATATACCCACAGATGACCTTTCATCAAACAGCCTTCACTTTGCAGCAGACAGGAGATCATTACAGAAAACTGTAACTGGTCAAAATGCAGAGAACAACTGATCATCAGGTGCCCAGCCAGCGCCCCCGCCCATACATTTACAACACAATCCCTGCATCCAAGGCTCAGGGAACATCATGGGGGGAAAGGGAAGAGATTGTAAGAGACAGAGGACAGGAAGTCTGCTATGAGATGCTATCTCCTAGAAATGACTGGGAAGCCACATCTAGGATACCTACATCAACATGTGGCTGCCTAAGCCAAGACCTGAACAAGAACAACACCAATAGAAATGCTAAACTGGAAGAGGGAAATCTCACAGGTCCTACTCTTAGACAAAGAGCCACCAAAGCAGCTTATTTATTAACCATGGGGACAACACATATTCACAGTGTACAGAAAGACATCCCACAGCAGTGAAAATAGTTTTGAGGGGGAAAAATGTTACTTCTTGCTTTTTTTGAGAGTCTTCCTGTATAGTCCAGCTTCCTATTGCTTGGATTACAAGAATGTGACCCTAATAAGTGTCATTTCTAATGTCGTAACTTCCAACTTTTCCAACCAAAACTGTTTTTATTGTTAAGCCTTTAAGAACAAATTATATACTCAATTATAATAAAGTGCACTTAAATGAATATATGGTAGTTCTTCTCTAAAGTATAGAAAATTAATTTTAAGTTATGATACCACGTTTCTATAATTATTCTTACAGATGCCTATAATACTTACAGCCTGATTAGGCAGATTGTCAGTCTTAAGTTCTCGGTGATTGGAATACTGGATATAAACAGGCTGACTTCGTAGATGAGGAGTAACAGGAGTGTAATAATTTACCATAGTAACAGCAGCTTCTTCAGAAGCCATTTCTAAAAAGGCCTGCAATAAACACAAAAGATGGTTAAGAATTACTGTATACTGGTCTAAACGCCTGCTTTCTTACCATACATGACATTGTCCCCAAGTCAATGGAATAAATTTGGAAAATTGGGTTCAATAAAAGTTTTCGAAGCCCACACACCTTTAATCCCAGCACTCAAGCAAGAGATCTCCATGAGTTAGTTCAAAGCCAGCTGGCCTACAAAGTGAGCTAGAGCTGTTATACAAAGAAACCCTGTGTGTACGTTGGGGGGCAGGGGGACGGACACAATTTGGGAAATTGCCAGTTGGTAATTATTTTGTTTTTTTCTCACTTCTGTTTCTTCAAATGCCTAAAAATAGTTACAAAGGTAAAAATAAATGTTTGCATCACCATGACAAATAAATACTTTGAGGAGTTATGATTTAATGGGTTTTGTTGTTGTTAAAATCTTGGGGCTAAATTGCTAGAGTACACAAAAGAGATAATAGAATTTCATTCAATGGGGCCAAATAAAGGACTTAAAAACAAAACTCCAAGTGTGAGTGTGGTGGTGAACACCTTAATCTCAGTACTGGGAGCAGAGGTGGGAGAATCTCTGAGTTTTGGGACAGCCTGGTACAGAGCACAGTGAGACCCTGTTTTCTGTTTTAAAACAAACAAGAAAAGTTGAAAAACATGTTAGAGGGCAGGAAAGGGGGACAGTTGGTGGAAAAGTACTACTCTGCCTAAATTCTTAAATAGGATTTGGGCATAATAATTTGCTCTTCTTCTACAAATGAAATGGAACATTCCTTTTTCAATCAGAGTTCCTGTCATCTCAAACACTGCCAACAAGGAGCCAACCAATCTGATCTGATGGCAGGGAATAAGAAATGTCATGGCCTGAGTAAAAAACCTGATTTAAATCTCCACCTACCTACAGTAACTTGGTCAGACACCTCTGTGCCTCAGTTCCCTCTGTTAAAATATGCAGCTATCTGCTGTAGGATGTCTCTCTGTATGCTGTGAGTATATGTTGTTCCCATTATTCCCTGCCATAGGCTGATGCAGCTTTATTTGTTAACCTATGTGGGTGATGGGAACCCAACCCAGATCTTCTAGAAGAGCAGCCAATGCCCTTAACCACTGAGCCATCTCTCCAGCCCCCACATTCAGTTTTTCTCACTTTTCAATTATGCTTCTAACCAACACTCATCCTGTATACTTTAAAACAAAAGCTACATATAAACCTATATAAAGTATTTTCTGTTTTATATATCTACATTATGTTTATACACACATTGTATGCACATAAACATTATGTTTACACATTTGCATATTATTATGTATATGTGTACATATATGTATACACACACACACACACACACACACACACACACACACACACACACACACACCCCTACCTGCACATAGCACTTTGAACTATTACCAGCAAAGAACAGGACTGGGTAATATCACATTTCAAAAAAAAAAAAAATTCTCTACTTGTGAATTTTTTCATTATACATGTGAAATACTTTTAATTACTTAAAGGTTTCCCAATTTAAGATTTATGATAAGAACTTCATAAGACTTAAAACTGTAGACCACAATGA
The DNA here is from genome assembly GCF_007827085.1 of Peromyscus californicus insignis. Classification (NCBI taxonomy): domain Eukaryota; kingdom Metazoa; phylum Chordata; class Mammalia; order Rodentia; family Cricetidae; genus Peromyscus; species Peromyscus californicus. Next base: position 88,204,853 of record NW_026294573.1, on the reverse strand, counting down.
GAAATCAAGTATACATTGTCAGCAGACAGCATTAATTTAAGGTCCACCAAGAGCTTGCTACGTTCCATACCCACTTATCCATCTTTGCTCCTGTGAAGAAATCTTTTGGAACATATACTTACTACCTTATCCAGCATCCTATCATCCACGCCTTAGCAGAAACTCACAGTATTTTAGCTAATGCTCCTGGGGCTTAGATATAAGTGTTGAGGGAGTCTTAAAAACACACATGTACACATTTATAGCACATAAACACAAATATTTCACATAAGACCTGGAGATGCTAGAAAATAAAATAGTTTCAAACCCTCCAAATAAAGACTATTTTTAAAATAAGATGCAAAGAATCAATTACTGAAATAAGAAATATAGGAACTTCCTACGTGAATTCAATACTGATGAATCGTTCAAGTGACACTTGGTACCTATAATCACTGTACTAATACATGGCGGGAGAGATAGCATGGGAAAGCAGGGATGGAAGAAGCTTATTGACATTTAGATCTTATACTATGCATTGATTCTAGCTTTGTAGACTGTCGTGATTTCTGTGATAGGATTAAAACAGCAATACAATCTTCTTCGTTTTGTTGTTGTTGGGGAAGGCAGGGTCTCTCTATATAGACCTGTCTGTCTTTGAACTCACTATGTAGACCAGGCTATCCTTGAACTCAGAAATCCCCTGCCTTGGCCTTCTGAGTGCTGGGATCAAAGAAAGGTATGTGTCACCACACAAACTTTTAGTGAATCAAGGTTTGTCTCCTTTTTTAATGGCTGATGAAAAAGAATATAAACATATCAACCATACTGAGCACTCAGAACTACCTATAAGAGTATCTCAAATTTATGCAAAAAAACCTGGTCAAAAATTAACATAAGCATCTATAATAGGCATTGGAAATATAAATTATTAAAATGTTGAGTAAGCCAGACAAAGACATGGTGGTGCACGCCTTTAATCCCAGAATTTAGGAGGTAAAAACAGGCAGACGGATTTCTGTGAGTTCAAGGCCAGCCTGGTTAAGAACACTGGCTGCAGCCGGGCAGGGTGGCAGACATTAATCCCAGCACTTGGGAGGCAGAGGCAGATGGATCTCCATGAATTTCAGGCCAGCCTGTTCTCCACAAAAGTGAGCCCTTGGTCTCAGAATAAACAAACTGAAGAACACTGGCTGATCTGCTCCCAGGTCTGATTCCCAGTACCACTTGGCAGCTCAGAATTCTAACTCTACTCCCAAATGATCGATCCATCACCCTCTTCTGACCTCCTTGAGTACTAGGTATGTACAAGGTGCACATATGTGAGTGCAGGCAAAACATACATACACATAAAAATTTTTAAATAAATCTTAAAAACAAACACAAATTTTCCATATGGAATCCAGACAAGGCATTACTGATGCTTTTTCAAAATAACTGGTAAAGAGTTCTACTTTCATAATCTGAAAGTTATAATCCAAAGTACTACCCAGGGAGAAAGCTGATGAAACTATCACCAACTCTCTCCCTAACATTCCACTTTCTCAAGTGTTTCCAATGGCATCACAATCTCTTGGTGAAATGTATTACTAAAAGAGCTCCATGACCTATGGTGATATTTTATTTGTATTAAAATATTATTTGTATGTTAATAAATAAAGTTGCCTGGGGGTCAGAGCTATTAGCAAGCCATAGGAAAGCAGGGCAGTGGTGGCGTACTCTTGTAATCCCAGCACTTGGTAGGCAGAGCTGGGTAAGTCTCTGTGTGTTCAGGGATACAGCCATTATTGGATACACATGCCTTCAATCTTAATACCAATCATGGAAAACCTGGAGGCCTATACAGACAGGCCGTGAGGAGGCGGTCATGTGGTTGGGTTTACAACCAATGAGAAGGCAGGACAGGAACTCTATATAAAGACTTTAACACAGGGGTAGCTCTGGTTCGGAGAGGTAGGACCACCGCAGGAGGAAGGGTAAGGTTTTAGCTCTTAGCTCTGACCTCTTGGCTTTCTTCTTTGCATTGGTTCTGTGTTTCTTATTTAATAAGAAGGTTGGATACATCTACAAATGGCATCCAACGTGGTGGCAAGAGTTTCCACCTAAAAACTGAAAAAAGATTCTAAAACGGAGCTAAAAACAGTTCCTAATTGTCTCTCTCAAATGAGCGGCAGCTGCCGGTTTGAGCTACTGGTGGGTTCCTAGCGTGCGTGCTTGACCTGCTGTATGGCAGGAATGAGGCCTCTGCAAGTGGCACATTAAGCTGCATGGTGGATTTAGCCTTTGCTAGTACAAAACAAAAAAAGAGGTTTCTGGGCTACACGCTGCTTGGATAAAAGCATAGAGACCCACGATAGCTCCCAGAGCTGGTGGTAAACTACCGCCGCCATGTTGGGAAGCTGAGGTGGGCAGAGCCAGCAGTCACAGCTGCTGCAGCTTAAAGCAATAGATTCACAATAAGACAGATTCAGATGTAATAGTTTAAAATGTGTGTAAAATATACGTAGGCTTGAAAGAGATTAAAAAGGTGATATATACAGTTACAGAAACAAATACATAGTTTTAAAAAATAAAGTCTTTAAAGAGACAGTAAAATTAATATAAAAAATAAGCCCCGTAAAGATGGATATCACACAGAAAATCTGGATTGTGTTGTCTTTGGGATTCTTAACTACAGAGAGATATTTGATTGTAAAGGAAGCTGAGTTAAACCAATATGCATATTTTAAAGGTACCTTGACTTCAAAATTTGGATATAAGGATATGTTACTTTGGAAAGGAGACTCTGCTTTTGTTTCCACAGAAAGCCAGAGGCTATGGATTTGTTCCAGATTAAGACACATCAGGTTTGACCAGCCAAGACCACCTGAAAGGTCTCCGATGACACCATGGCCCAGATGATCCAACATCCAGAACCATTTCAAGGCAACTGGCTCAGACGATACACCCTCATGGACTACTACTCCATAATCCTAAAATATTCTTTGTGTCCCCATAAGATACAGCGCCCCCCTCCAGCAGGAAATAGTAAGAGAAGCTACGCCCAAATTCCCAAATTATATGTAATTTTACTTTGTTAAGGTTAAAACCTTCCTTTTTGAAAAAAAAAAAATGGGGGAAGTGCTGTGGGATGTTCTGTATGGCAAATGTGTTGCTAATTAGTCAATAAATAAAACACTGTTGGCCATTGGCTAGGCAGGAAGTGTAGGCAGGACAAGGAGGAGAATAAAGCTGGGAAGTGGAAGGCTGAGTCGGAGACACTGCCAGCCGCCATCAGGATAAGGAAGATGTAAAGTACCGGTAAGCCACAAGCCACGGGGCAAGGTATAGATTAATGGAACTGGATTAATTTAAGCTGTAAGAACAGTTAGCAAGAAGCCTGCCACGGCCATACAGTTTGTAACCAATATAAGTCTCTGTGTTTATTTGATCGGGTTTAAGCGGCTTGGGACTGGCAGGTGAGAGAGATTTGTCCTGACTGTGGGCCAGGCAGAAAAACTCTAGCTACAAAGACCAAAATAAAACACAACAGCTATGGTTAACTTACAGAATCAACAGTAAACACAAAGAGAAGCTGTGGGCTTGCATGTAGACTGCCTTTCACAGACAATTTTAGATATGAACATACAACCCATACAATTTTTAGTAGCAGAGACTATGATTTTAGTGATAGCCATGTACCAAATTCCAAGAAATATGTAAGCACAGATTGAATACTACAGAATGCTATTTGATGTCTCTAATTCTTAGTGACTTCATCTAAATTAAATATGGATATTGTTTATTAAACAAAATGAACTCAATCAGGCATTATCCAGTGTCATGTCCGAATTATTTATAAATGGAACTACTCAAGAAAAGCAGAAGAAACAGGCAACACATTACAATGTGCTACAAAATTCCTAAGGCCTAGAGTTGGTATCTTCTTCATTACAATGGTAGGCATACAAGATTTTCAGGACAACCAAAAATGTGTTAAGAGAACTTTTCCTACTAGGGTCTGAGTTGGAACAAGAAGCATTCAATTCGACGAGCATGACAGGTACTACATTTGGTCAGGTATCGAAAAATGAAGCTTCCTTATTCACCTTAAGAAAAACTGTTGCAGAAACACTGAAAAATCCAATTGTGTTGTTGTTTTGGTTCGGTTTTCGATGAAGAGGTGGAGAGGAGACAAAGAGACACAGAGATAAGGAAGATACACTATATGGGAGAAAATATGTGTAAACTATGTATCTGATTAGGGGTTATTATCCAGAATAGATGAGGAATTCCAAATATTCAACTACAAAACTAAAAAACAATTCTATTTTAAAAACCAGGTAATAGAGCTGGGCCTGCTTGTACACAGCTATAAGGTGAGGGAGGGCCTCACAGTTCAGGAGTTAGAGCACTAATATTGTACATGCTGTAACTCCAGAAGGTAGGAGGTGGAAGCAAGAGGTTCCTCAAGAAAAAAAGGTGAGAGGTTAGTTTGACCCTGTCCTTGGTGGGTAGGGGACAGATAAAAGACCTACACACTTTTTTTTCCAAAAGAAAACAAATGGTCAACAGCTGTTTGAAAAAAAAATACTCAATTCCACTAATCAGAAAAATAAAAATCAAACTTACAATTAGCTGTTTGATAACAGAATGGCTATTGTCAAAATACTAAGGGGAGGGGCAAGGCATGATGGTATGCATCATAAATACCAGGAATCATGAGACAGAGGCAGGAGAATCTGATTTCAAGGCCAACCTGGACTAATTACACAGTGAGACCCTGCCTCCCCCCCCCAAAAAAAACCAAAACAAAAAACAGTGTGCTAAGAATATGAAAAAAAAAAGCCTTGTTTGTACTGCTAGTGGGAACATAAATTGATGTAGCTATGATGCATGCAGTAAAGAGATTTCTTTTTATAAAAAAAATTAAATAGAGCTAACCTATGATCTAGCAATTCATTACTAGGTATTTATTCAAAAGCAACAAAACCAGAGAGTCACAGAGACAGCTATACTCCCATATTTATTCCATTACTACTCACAGCAGTCAAAACACAGAAACAACTCAGGTGCTTATCAACCAATGAATATATAAGGAAAATGTGTTACCTGTATACAATGAAATAATTCAGTCATGGGGGGGCTACAAAAAAAAACTGCCATTTTTGACAAAATGGATGGAACTGGAGATTGTTGTATTCAGTACACTATGCTTAACAACAAAAGATAAGCATTGCATTATCTTATTCATTCGTAGACTCTTTTAAAATACTGATCTCACACAAGTTAGGCTCAGAGTAGTAGGTACCAGAGGCTGGGAAAAACGAGTGAGACAAAAGACTTTCCCCAAAGTTGACCAATGAGCCTAAGCTATCCTTAGATAGGAGTAGAAGTTTGATTGTGCTTTCTCTCAGTAACATCATTGAAGAAAATTATAATAAATCGGGTGGTAGCTCACACCTTTAATCCCAGCACTTGTGAGGCAGAGGCAGGCAGATCTGTTAGTTTATTTGGTCAACATAGTAAGTCCAGGACAGCCAAGGCAGAGAGAAACCCTGGTTTTGAAAAACTGGAAGGAGAAAAAAAAGGGGGGGGGGGCGAATAAAAATAATGATAATATACTATATAATTAAAAGGCTAGAAAACAGAATTTTGAATGTTTTTATCATAAAGAAATAATATTGTCAGGTTGTAGCTCAAAGGTAAAGTACTTTTACAAGCACAAGCAAAAACCCTAACACTGCTCCCTCTACCCGTCCCTACCAAAAAAAAAGCGGGGGGGAGAGGGGGGTTGAGGAAGAAGAAAGAATGTTCCAGATGTTTTGAATCGGATTTAAACATTATATGATATACTCATGAATTAAAACATCAATTAGTATCCCATTCATACATACAAATTGTATATTTGCATGTATCCATTAAAATGTGTTCTGAAAGTTGAGGAGGAAAACAAAAACAAACAAAAAACCAGTTTGGTGGGTAGGAAAGAGAAGAGGATATGAGAAGAGTTGGGAGAGAGGGGGTAAACATGATCACAACATGTATGAAACTCACAAAACAACAACAAAAAGGTAATAAAATCTTAAAAATAATTAAATGTAAAAACTCATTTGTACAATGAAGCTTTTCTTCTGTCTCTCATATTAAAGAAGTTACATGATAATTCTACAACTAGAATATACATAGTATTCAATGATTTTATGGACTGAGGGACATGACATTGGTTTAGTCTAGCCTAAAGCAACAGGTTACAACAGACCAGAGTGAAAGACTCACAGCAATCAGTTTTTTTTAAAAAAGGGGATTAGCTCTTACAAGAAAACTGGCCTACTATAAACCAATCCATTAAAAAAGTTAGATTTTTGTGCGTGTTTGCCTGCCTGTATATATGTGCACCTAGTGCCCATAGAATTAGGAGAGAGTGTCAGACCCCCTGGTGCTAGAAACTGAACCTAGGTCCTCTGCATGAGTAGCATGTGCTCTTAACTGCTGAGCTAAATCTCTAGCCTTTAAAAAATGTCTAGCTAAATATTTATTTCTATTTTACTGAATGAGGTATCTCCCAACTCTTTTTGTTGTTACTGTTGTTGGTTCTGGTTTTGTGACAGGGTCTCTCTATACAGCCCTGGCTGTCTGGAACTCACTATGTAGATTAGGCTGGCCTCAGACTCACAGAGATTCACCTGCCTCTGCTCCTCTAGTACTGGGATTAAAGGTGTGTGCCAGTATGCCTAGCTGTTCCCAACTCTTGAATCCCATGTAAAAGCCAATTAGATCTTTAGCTTATAGTGATAACTGCGTAGTATGGAAAACTTAACTGGTCTTTACTTGGACAAACAAAGCATAATTTATAACTTCTCTATCAGTAATTACAGAATATGTTTAAGAACCATCCTAAAGCCAGGCGGAGGTGGTGCACGCCTTTAATTCCAGCACTCTGGAGGCAGGGCCAGGCGGATCTCTGTGAGTTCGAGACCAGCCTGGGCTACAGTGTGAGTTCCAGGACAGGCTGGCTCCAAAGCTACACAGAGAAACCCTGTCTCGAAAAACAAAAACAAAAAAAAAATCCTATAGTAGAAAACATTAAGTAAAATACAAAATAGGGCTTAAGAAAATGACCCCAAGTCAATAGAAAAGAAATACTCCTGTTTCTTGTGTTAAACAAGGGGGGAAAAAATCTACTTAAAAACTAATTTGTGGTCACGGATAGTAAGAAAAGCTGAGCTGCATGGTGGCATACACTCCTGAGGTCCCAGATACTTGGAGGGCTGAATTTCAGAAAGGTCACTTGAGCTTATGAATTTGACACCAGCCAGAGCAACAAAAAAAGACCCTGTCTCAAATCGACTGGTTAATTTTTAAGTTCAGGAAAATCAAAGTTATCTGAAATACTACCACCCAGCAGATAACCACTCAGTGTTGGTCTTTAAATATTACATACCTGGCTCTTTCCTTTCAACATCAAAAGATTAGTCACTTTGCCAAACGGTAGACCTAATGATATGACCTCTGCTTCGGTGACATCACATGGAATTTTGCGAAGATGGAGAACACGGGAAGGCGAACAGGGAGGTCTATCTCCTTTAAATTTCTTGTTGTCATTCCCATTAGCTAAAAAACATAAGATTTTTTTAAATTACTGAAACTAATTTGGGTTGACATACTGCATTTAACTGAATTGTCACACTTGACCTTCTAGTATATTAGATTTGAAATTCATGGAGCTATGGGGTTGATAAAAATGATATGAGTAGAAAATAAAACCAACTACCTCTTGAACCACTTTTGGCTTTTCACCATGGCCATTGTATTTTTTTTTAATTGTTGTCTGATTTTTTTAAAGGAAAAGTATTAGGATAAATGAAGTATATTACTTCATAAAGAGTCATATATACCACCTTCATGGAGTAAGCACTCAACTCAAGTCTACCTTTTCTATGTTTAGATACACAGCACTAACTACAAATACCTGCAGTATTCAATACAGTGACAATCTGTATAGACTTGCAGGCTGGGGCACGGGCTAAACCACATATACCATATGTGTGTATGTAAACTAAGTGTGTAGTAAGTAAGTGTAAGCACACGCTAGGATGTTTACTTACTAATGACAAAACGGGCGAGATGCATGCCAATCATTAACTGAGGTACGACTATACCTCTAAACTCAATGTTCGGAACAATATTCAGAACGTCTCATATATGTAAGTTTATTTTTATGGGGATGAGTGTTTTTCCTGCACACATGTATGTACAATCTACATGTCTGGTACCCAAGGAACCAGAAATGGGTACTGGAGTCCCTGGTGCTGACATTACAGAGTTTTAGGCTGCCCTGTGGGTGCTGAAAACTGAACCCGAGTGTTCTGCAACAGCACCAAGTGCTCTCAACAATTCAGCAATAGCTCCAACCCCGCTAATATATTTTTACAGACCCTTTTCCAATTCCTTGTACTACTAAGTAAAAAATAATTAAAACAATAAGTTTTAGAAAAGATTATAATATACAATTTGTATCTAACACAACCAAGGAGATGTGGATGAGCTACATGTCAAATGTTAGTGTATTTCTCAGGCATTATAGGTTTTATCACTCTATCTTTACTAGCTAAATTTTGTGTTCTTATGATAATCCTACCCAGTAATAATAAGCAGACTGTGGTGGTATTGTGTTCCCCAAAATATTATGTACCTTAATAAACTTATCTGCCCCACGTTGAGCGCCAGACGTAGCATGAATCTTAAAGTTCTTATTAATAAAATCAAACCCAAGGCCAGTTATTGGGGTCAATGCTGGTAGATCAGAGAGACAGAACAAGCCACAGCTATCTCACCTTGCCAGATCCTCAGCTTAACCAGCCAAATGCTTAACCAAGCAAAATGCTTCTAGTTTCTGGTCCACACGCCTCATAAACCTTTCTGCTTTCTACCACCACTCCCTGGGATTAAAGGCTGCTTTCTGGGATTAAAGGCATGAGTCACCATGCCTGACTGTTTCCAATGCGGCCTTGAACTCACAGAGATCCAGAGGGATTTCTGTCTCTGGAATGCTAGGATTAAAGGCATGTGCTAACATTTTCTAGCCTAAGTATCTTGTGGCTTTTCTGTTCTCTGACCCCAGATAAGTTTATTAAGGTACACAATGTTTTGGGGAACACAATACCACCACAGCAGACCCTGGTTGAAATCCACATTTTCCAATACCCTTTACATACTTCAAACTACAGATGTACTGCCCATCTGCAGTACAGCATGTCCACAAGAGTGCTGTTCTGCCCTGAAATTTCAGAATGGCTGTTGCAAAAGTAACTCATATCCCAGCACATAGCCAGATTTTATTTAAATCTTACTAACTAGGATTAACTTGCCTATAATGATTACTCAAGTTTATGCAGATGAAATTCAGAAATATTTTTCTAAGAAGAGAATGAAGACAGGTTGAATATAATTATTTAAAAGTAAAAGTTTCATTATACTGCTTTAAATATTAAATATATTTGCCAATACTGACAGAAAAATACAGTCTTGCCAAACCCCTAATATCTTTTCCCTAAACACTAATGCAAATATACTACCTATAATCCTAAATAATTATCATGAGGACCATATATAAATACAACAATACTTTATGCCATGTCTGTGGCATACACAACTTGACCTAAAAATACATGAATGAATTGAACACCCATACACACAACACTTGCTCCCAAATTTTCCATGAATTCAGGAAGTGTCCTGGACAGAACCAACAAATAGGCACTGACATATTTACTGGTGAATTAAACGACTACATCAAGAAACACAGCCTTGTCTCTCAAAATTCACTTCTGACTTCTTTCATTTCCACTCTAAATATCACCAACAGCACTTCTGACCTTGTCCCTTTTCGATCTCCTTTCCTATGGATCCCTACCCATGTCCTCAGAATTTAATATGACAACCTAACCAAAAGTCTATCATGTTAATACCTAGCTCTAAGAACCCTGACAGACTTCCAAATAACTAAAATATCCTTTAGTTCCTTATTTTAAAGCTTTTTCACCTAAACTGACTTAATTTAGTTCCATAAATATCAAAATTAAGGTCTAACTGTAAAGGCAGTTTTTAACCACAAAAATCTCTAAAGTATTTTGGCACTCCTAGAAAAGGGCAAGCAAATTCAACAGATACTGTCAGTTTTCCAGGGGGTGGGGAGGGAGGGCAGGAGAGTGGGCAGATGAGCAGGTTTACACATATGAGTAACAAATGGTAGTTCTGCAATATTGTTAGTAGACTTAAACCCCCAAACACCTGCCATTCAGACAGAAGCTGAGCAAGGGCATACTCTGGGACCTAGAGAGCTCAACACTAATGACCACCATGGCATTAAGTACTTGAAGAAACTGCTCAAGGCATGGAGTTACTGTAAGCTCATCCTGAATAGTCTAAACATAATAAAGGAACATTACGGTTGTTTCTGGGGCTAGAGAGATGGCTTAGAGGTGAAGAACATTTGTTGCTCTTGTAAAAGACCTGGGTTTGATTCTCAGCACCCACATAATGGCTCACAAGTATCCATCCACAACTCCAGTTCCAGGGAATCCAATGCCCTCTTCTAACCAGCTTGGACATCAAGTACACACATGGTGCACAGACACACATGGAAGCAAAACAACCACACATATAGAATAGGTAAATCAAAACTAAAATTTAAAAACGGAAGTTGTTTTTTTGACAGAGATATCCTGTGCTTGAAAAACGGAATGCTAGAAGCGAGCAATTATTTGAACTCCCAGTGCATTGCACTATCAATAGATCTAACATGGCAAACTTTACCAAGACACAAGCAGTTATAAACAAGCATTTTTACATCAATAACTGTTCTGCATCATAAAAATACATGGTCAACACTGAGGAAAGGGCGGGCAAAAAAAGGAGAAGGGAAAGGGCACTTGGTCAGCTGTTCAATCAGATGTTCCGTTCTGGACAGACTACTTGTTACTTACTATACCTCAAATTTTCCTATAAATATGATAACAGGGAAATTATAAAACTAAATCATCTTAACTTTCAGCATCTTTTAAATGCCTGGCACAATGTCTAATACAAAGTAATCAACTGCATATCTGTTTTTTCTTTAAAAACAAAACAAAACTTTTCAACGTAAAAATTACATTGTTTCTACTATTTGGTGTCAAATAATTCTAATTTTTTTTCTTGATGTTTTCAGTAGTTCAGGACACTGCTACACACTAATTGAAAATGTTATCTATAAAATTTAAAAGTCAAAAAAAAATTTAAAAGTCTACTTCAGAAAAAAAAAAGACTATTTAAAAGACTTGATTTAAAAAAAATCTGAAGTTACGCCGGGCGTTGGTGGAGCACGCCTTTAATCTCAGCACTCAGGAGGCAGAGCCAGGTGGATCTCTCTGAGTTCGAGGCCAGCCTGGGCTACAGAGCAAGATCCAGGACAGGAATCAAAACTACACAGAGAGACAAACAAACAAACAAAAAAACCTGAAGTTGCAGAAATGTTCATAAACAAACATGTGAACATGAAAAGCCAAAGTAGGGCTCCTGCAAGATGGCTCAATGGGTACCTATTAACAAACTAGATGACCCAAGTATGATTCGCAGAAAGCACAAGGTGGAAGGAGAGAACAGTCTTGAAAGCTGTCCTCTGAATGCACCACGGCACACACTCCCACACACACATGCAATAAATAAACAGAATATGGTATTAACAAACAATATGGAAATAGTAATATATAGTTTTTATAAATGTTGTATTTCACCAAGTAAACACTAAAAATTATCAAATATCATGTATGTGGAAGTGTCTATACTTTGTTTACTTATCCGTTTATTTGGCAGTGGTAGAGAGTAAACCTAGGGCCGTGAAAATGCTAGGCAAATACTCTACTATAATGTTATATTCCCCAACCCTTGTTTGGAAACAGTTTCTTTATTAAGCCCAGGCAGGCCTGATATTCACCCATCTTTCTATTTCTAGCCTCACCTCACAGGTTTGAGAATTAGAGGATGAGAGCCACCCTGCCAGGTCTTATTTTGTTTTGAATTTTATTATTTATGTGTATGCCACATGTGTGTGCAGGCACCTGTAAAGGCCAAAAGGGAGCAGCATTGGAACATCTACAACTGTTAGTTACTGGACAATTGGGAGCCTCCTGATGTAGGTACTGGGAACTGAATTCAGGTCCTCTGAAAGAGCAACAAACATTAACTGCCAAGTCATCTCTCCAGCCACAATGCTCAGGGTGTTGATGTTGTTTTTATTTATTATTATATTGTATCCCAGGTGGATTCAGTGGCACACCCCTATAACCCAGTACTGTAGATGCTGAGGACAGCCTGGGCTACTCAGGGAAATATTGTCTCAAAGAATGAAACCAGGGCTGGAGAGATGGCTCAGAGGTTAAGAGCACTGAATGCTCTTCCAGAGGTCCCGAGTTCAATTCCCAGCACCCACATGGTGGCTCACAACCATCTGCAATAAGATCTGGCCTGGTACCCTCTTCTGTATACATAATAAATAAATAAATCTTTAAAAAAAAAAAAAAAGAATGAAACCAATCTTGTATGTCTACCACAAAACTAAAGAAATGTCAAGCAATACAGATTTTGATGATCTGACAGATCTATGTATCTGTATTATAACCACCAAACTTGAGACAGAATACTGTCACCATCGCATGTTTCCTTTGCAGTTAGTATTTTTCTTTCATGTTTGTGCTCAGATCCACATGTATGAATGAAACCAACATTGGGTGTCATCCTCAGGAACGATGTCCACCTCTCTGAGAAGAGAGGGTCTCACTGATTTAAATTAGTTCCTCAGTTAGGCTGGAACAGACGGCCACAAACTCCAGTAGTTCTCTAGTCTCACCACATCAAAGCTAGTATTACAACCATGCTCTCAGTTTTTTATGTGGGATTAAAGTATTTATGAGACAAGTACTTTATGACTAGGCTACTTTTCCAACTGCTAGAATTTCTTACACAAATGACAAACTTTCAAGTAACTTCTTTCTAACATTGTCATATGCACATAAACTTTAGTTTTCTGGAGGCGGGAACTGAGACAGGGTCTCACTTTGTTGATCTGTTTGGCCTGGAACACATTTTGTACCCCAAGGTTGCCTTCAGCTCATAACCTTCCTCCCTCAGCCTCCTGAGTTAGAGGAGCATAGGTAAGTACTACCATGTTTAAGTTCATTTAGATTATTACTATTTTTCCATCTGTATTTGTTACTAGATATGTACTGTTAGTGTACTGCTGCCTTTGTAATTCTGGGTATTGCACCCAGAACCTCATACAAGCTATGTCATTAGTCTTCCAGACTTTGTAATGAAGGTAATTTCAGGTACTTAAATACAAAGATTATTTCACTAATTTGTTAATTATTCACTGGCACCTCCCTCTAAATAAGTTAGATGGTAGTAGTAAATTATAACTGTTATTTGTCTTATTTTAAACTGTAATGAAAATGGCTTTTTAAATCGTTTTTAATTAAGCAGGGCTGAGATTTAATAGAGATATTTCAATATATGGTTAAGCACTAAATTGCTCAGAAGAGAGTAAGACATACCCCAGAGAATGGGTGTGGTTTCTCAAAGAAGAGTCATAGAAAATAAGCTAGACCCAAGTTCATCCATTACTGATCTTTTGATTACTAGATTTTGGTAATAATTCATTATCATACTTTGTTAGTTTCTTTTTCTGTTTTATTACAGCTATAATTATGCTTTTATTTTTATTCATTTGTTGGTTTTTGGTTTTCGAGACAAGGTTTCTCTGTGTAGTCCTGGTTGTCCTGGAACTTGCTCTGTTGACCAGGCTGGCCTCAAACTCACAGAGATGTACCTGCCTCTGCCTCCCAAGTGCTGGGATTAAAGGTGTGCATCACCACCTCTGGGCCTAATTATGTTATTAATTTGTTATAAGGTTTTATCTCCATTTATTTGCTGTAGTGACATATTTTATAATTTCCTGTTTTGGACCTGTTCTCATATGTATGGATTAAGCTAGGCCAATCATGGGCATATTATTTCATATGTTACGTTAACTCAAAATAAAGGTGAGAGTGCTGTAATTCAAACCCCAAACTACAGACTTGGGAATATTTCTAGATCTTCTGAAATATGGGTAGGTGACAGGGGATTTCACTTCTTGATTAGGAACCGGATTTTCTAATACAATCTTCTCATAACTTATGACTACTTTCTTAAAATGTAAAATAGCACTCTATCACTTCTTAGTCACTGTTCTATTCTGTGGAGAGACACCACCACCAAGGCAACTCTTATAAAATAAAGCACTTCACTAAGGGCTTGCTTGCAGTTCCAGAGGTTTAGTTCATTATCATTATGGCTGAGAACATGGTAGCACATATGATGCGGGAGAAGTAGGTGAGCGCTACATCCTGATCCACTGGCTGACAGATAGACTGACACTGAGCCTGGCTTGGGCTTCCAAACCCCCCACCCCACTCCACCCCTCCCAGAGATACACTTCCTCCAACAAGGCCACACCTCTTAATCCTTCTCAAGTAGTACCACTCCCTGATGACTAAGCATTCAAATATATGACCCTACTGAGGCATTCTTAGTCAAATCACCACAATCACCATCATTCCCTTCCCTAGTGGAGAGGTAAAAAGAAAGTTAAAGCTGAACTTCATCCTTGTCAATCTTCTTTTTCTACTGACCTTCCAGTTTCAAGGAGGAGAAGGAAATCGGATTTTTATTCTTATATGCAAGTCTAGTAATAATTTGAGAATTCTGTTTTGAAAGGAAAGGAAAACAGACATCATAGGGACCACTAAGAGTCCTAATCACATACACATTCAACCATGTACATACTGTGTTCATCCTGTGTACATGTTAGAATTCATAACTGTATCAAAGTATTTCTCTATAGCTTTCGTTTTACACTGGAGTCATATAATGAATTAGTATAACTATTACCATAGCTCCATAAATAAATAGACCACATAATCAGCAGGCGAACACTGGGCTGGAAAGACAGCTCAGAGGGTAAAACCTCTTGTTAATGCTCTTCCCAGAGGACCTGAGTTCAATTCCCAGCATCCACACCAGGTAGGTGGCTGATGACCACCTACAACCCCAGTTCTAAGGGATCCAACACCCTCTACTGGTATCTTGAGACACCCACACACAACAGCATTCACTCACACAGAAACACACAAGTGTTGTATATACTTGAGTCTTTCCTCTTTCCATTTACATTTATCTTCCAAGCATATCATTAGCTTGATTTCTCACAAAATAGATTAGTATTTTTGTGTTTTTAAACATTACATAAATGACCCAATCATATAACATATACTGGCTTTCATTTAACATTATACTTGTGAAGTTAGTATTATATATTTATAATAGCAACATACAACACTATGAGTGCCTCAAGACTTTAGGTTTTGTCTCTTGCTAAAATGTAATCCTCAAGCCGGGCGGTGGTGGCGCACGCCTTTAATCCCAACACTCGGGAGGCAGAGCCAGGCGGATCTCTGTGAGTTCGAGGCCAGCCTGGTCTCCAAAGCGAGTTCCAGGAAAGGCGCAAAGCTACACAGAGAAACCCTGTCTCGAAAAACCAAAAAAAAAAAAAAAAAAAAATGTAATCCTCATCCTTAAAATCTCAGACAGAAGACAGAACTCCTCCAAGCAGTAGGAGAAAAGAAAAACAGTATACAGAGATGCCCCACAGGTCCCATATAATACTACTTATTAGTCAAAACCACCTCTAACCAAAAGTAAGATTTTGAAAGTAGCTGTTTAATCTGAGTAACAATAGGCTAAAATAAAAACAAGAATAAGAAGAAATAGTATCACAGTTTCTGCCATTAGTTTATACAACTTTATTTAAAGGGATAGCAGAATTCATGAAGTATGGAATTCTTTTTCATAATTATTAGAAGGCATAAAAGAAAAAAACCTTAACAGCACAGAACTATGTTCAAGTTGCCAAATAGAAAACATTGCCCTGTGTACACATACACACACAGACACAGACACACACACACACACACACACACACACACACACAGTGAAACCAGTATATTATAGTAACATAAATTTAATGTAAGTTGAATAAAAATCTCTACAAGTCTGTTTTACAGGTAAAGCTCGTAAGAAGAGATATTCTTTATTTTAGAACTAAGCTTCGTAATTTAAATCTCTTACAGGATATGTAGCTACAAGAAAGAAAGGTTTCTGTTCTTTCTAGCTACATTTTATTTACTGATCTTGTGTGTACACATGTGTGCATGTGCAGACATGCTTGTGTCACAGCAGACCTGTGAAGTCAAAGGACAACAACAGGAGTCAGGTCTCTCCTTCCACATGTAAAACCTGGGGAGGAAACTCAGGTCACCAGGCTTGGCAGCAAGTACCTTTACCTCCTGAGCACCTCAGCAGCCCACAGAGGATGAGATTTTAAAAGAACATTAACAACATTTAAAGAGAATAACTGTAAGTCCCAAGTTGCCTGGGGAAGTCATAACTTGGCACCAATGTTCCAATATCCTCAGACAACATAAAAATCTTCATTTTAAATATATCTGTCTATATTGTTAGTTGTACCAAAAAAAGCCAGAATGGTATTCATAGATTGAATTCCTTAGCCACAGGTTTCTGCTACAGTCTCATCTACTCATTTAGACAGAGCAGTTAAATCTGAAAGTTAATCAATGAAAGACGGACATCTTTACAAATTCAGGGACAACATACAGAGCCTTTGATTTAAAAGCAGCAGATACAGTAGAATATGAGTAAGTAGGAATAGTTAGCTTTTTCTAACAGCTTTCAGTCACTCTCTCCCTCACACATACACCCTTTCATGGGCAAAGTACACATGAAATATAACTTTATCACTATTCTGTTTAATATCTTGCAATGAATCAATTCACAATTTTCCTTAATTTCACATGCAGCTTTTCCTGTATATGCCATAAAGAGACAGTTAGCAACTCCATTAGCAGACTGTTAACCGTTCAGTTTTGTCATCATTTACTAACTTCAGGAAATCAACTATTACACAATACTGGCATACTTCTGAATTCTTTCAGTGGAATCCAACTT
Source organism: Peromyscus californicus insignis (assembly GCF_007827085.1). NCBI lineage: Eukaryota > Metazoa > Chordata > Mammalia > Rodentia > Cricetidae > Peromyscus > Peromyscus californicus. The sequence continues at coordinate 88,187,792 of NW_026294573.1, read as the reverse complement.
AACATTAGAGGAGTCATTCTACCTAATATATTTAAATTCAGTTTTAAAAGTTCAACATTAAAGGTAAAAATTGTTGCTATCATCATTTTGAGGTAGGATAGAATTTTGTAGTGAAGGCTGGCCTAGGAACTTGCTGTCATTGAATTCAAAATTCTCCTGCCTCAGCTTCCCGAGTCCTGGCTAAGATGAAAAAACGTTTTGAGGTAATACTAAAATGAAAATATTGGGCTGGAGAGATGGCTCAGCGGTTAAGAGCACTGGCTGTTCTTCCAGAGGTCATGAGTTCAATTCCCAGCAACCACATGGTGGCTCACAACCATCTGTAATGAGATCTGGTGCCCTCTTCTGGCCTGCAGGGATACATGCAGACAGAGCACTGTATACATAATAAATAAATAAATCTTTAAAAAAAAAAAAAAAAAAGAAAATATTGGTGCCACATACTCAAGGTAAGAACACTGTTCTTACTGAAAATCATAGAGACAAAAACGTCAAAAACAAATCCTTCAGTCTCCACATTTAACAATCAAAACTCAACTGCTTGGAGCCTTCTCGAGCAACCTGTGCTGTCTTACACAAACATTCCAAGACAAACTCCCAATGATCCATGGCACCTGACCCCCAAAGATCAGTCTCCAGAGACAACTAATGCTGTAAAGCTTAATATTTAACAAGGGCAGAAAGCTAGTCTGTCCCTTCAGATATGGCTCTTGCCTCAGCTCTGGACCCCATGAAAACAGTCCATGAAGTTAGACTAAATAACCTGCCCCCTCAACTGCTGCAAAAGGCTTCCCTCCTCTCAGTGGCACAAACCTTTCAGAAGCTTATCCGCTGTAGCTACCCCACAGTGTATGTAATCAACTCTCTACTTCAGCTTTCTGCTGTCTTCCAGGTTAATCACAGCCATGCGTCATCAGCCTATCACTGTTGTCCACACCTGGCAAAAATTTTATGAGACAGCTATGTACTTCAAGAGGTTTGGTGCAAGCCTAGTTCCTGCTTTCAAACAAGGAAACTACAGTCTACCAACAGAAAAGAGTTTTCCCTACATTTTTTCCTCCCTCAAGACAGGGCTTCTCTGTGTAGTTTTGGAGCCTGTCCTGGAACTCACTCTGTAGACCAGGCTGACCTTGAACTCACAGAGATCCGCCTGCCTCTGCCTCCCCAGACTTCTTAAAGTACTGAGATTAAAGGCATGCACCACCACCACCCAGCCTCCCCAGACTTCTTAAAGTATTTTAAAATTGATATTCAGATTAGCTACAGAATTTTTCTGATTCTACTGAAGAAAAAGAAAAAAAGATCACTCAGCAAGTCAGTATAATTGGCTCTCACTTCAGTGCAAAGTAAGACTTCATGCTGTGTCTTTGAAAAATTACATAAGCATCTTAAGAAAGCATCAAAGTCTACTCCTATGACTTTTTTGTAGTAATCTGCTAATTGCGTGTGTGTGTGTGTGTGTGTGTGTGTGTGTGTGTGTGTGCGCGCGCGCGCGTGTGCATGTGAATGTCACGAATATGTGGATGCCTATGAAAGTCGAAGCTGGAGTTACAGGGAGTTGTGAGTCACATTCATTGTTCAAGTGAGTAATGGCGGCAAATGCCTGTAACACCAGAAGCATTCTGGATGCAGAGGCAGAAAAAAAATCACAAGCTCGAACACACTTGGGTTTGGGCTATTACCAAGAATTAAATTATCATTGTTTTAGAGGTTTCTTTGGTTCTAGAAATGCAACTTCATTCTAATATATGAAAGGTCTTAGGTCTACTTCCCAGCATGAAGAAAAAAAAGTTTATTCTACATTATTACCAAATGGAAATCATAAGGAAAATCAAGGTACTGTTAATTTAACAACACACCTACACTCATACCACACCCACCCCCTCTCACCTTCCAGGACACAGTGCTCTGACAATCTATAGGACAATCTAGGAGGTACATGAATCAAACAAGGCTGGATGAGTAGGGCCTGCCCAGCATTTGCAAGGACTAGATTAGATCCCTAACAACATACTCTCACCCCTTGGCAAAAGATAGATGGATGGATGGATAGACGGATGGGCGGGCAGGCGGGCAGGTATAGAGAAATGAAAACTATAAAACTCCAAAATACCCAATGGAGCCCCGAGGGTTCTCCATTCACCCCTCACACCAGGGTTACAGAGATGGTCGGTTACTAGCCTCTACATGGGTACTGGTAATCTAAGTCAGGCCCCTTATGCTTGCACAGCAAACTGGAAAAGGCAAAATGAGTGAATCAGAAAATTATTCTAATTATCCAAAACAGCATTTTCTTAAGGAGAAAGAAATGACAAAATATATAAGAGAAGCTAAGACCAAGCAAGACAGGTAGGTGTGCTGGTCCTATACAAGTTCAACTGGAATTCCAGGAGGAGACAACTCTGTGGGGAGTTAGATCACTCCTGAGAAGGATAGTGAAAATTTCAGTAATGGTGCTCAAGCCTGTCTGTACTTCACATGCAACACCTAAGAGCTCTAAAAACAAAGGCAAATATATCCCATACACAAAAACTTCAAGGGTAAGTCAGGCCATTTGCAGATTTTCAGCACTTCCAAGTTATTCTTGAGTGTTCTGGTTAATCCTGATTGTCAACTTTAGGACACTTCGAATCATCTGGGAGATAAACCCTTGGGTGTTATCTAGGAAGGGTTTCCAAAGAAAGAGGCTTTACTGAAGTGGGAAGACCCAACCTGAATGTGGGCAGTCTCTTTCCATGAGCTAGGCTCCTCGAATGAATAAAAAGGAAAAGGTAGTGAGTGCCAGCATTCATCCTCTGCTGACTAATGGTATGCATGTACTACAGTGGCCAGAAGGTGATTTGGAGGTTTTCTTCCTCTACCATTCTTCACCTTATTTTTTGAGACAGGGTCTCACACTAAACCTAGAGCTGCTCCGTTTTGGCTAGACTGGCTGGCTAGCAAGCCCCAAGGATTCTCTCTACTCTCCATCCCTCACACCCCACCACTGGGGTTACAGACATGGGTACTGGCCATCTAATCAGGCCCTCATGCTTACACTGCAAGACTTACCCACTAAACTATATACATATCTCCCCAGCCTCTTCTCTGATGAACCCAATGTGAGCTCAACTTTACAAAGTTGGCTTTAATCTTCAATTCCCAGATCACTCTGCTCGCATGTTCATAGTAACAAATCCTCTTCCTACAAAATCTTTCCGATTAATTTTTTGGTAGATTAAAATATGGTGGACTCATTCATAAATGTCTTCAACAAATACCATCTTTTTTCCTTAACTGACTCTTTCACTTCTCATTGAGTAAAATTCACACAGATTTTTACTGTCAATAGTGGCATATAAGAACAATGAAAAGGGGGGGGCTCACAGAAAGAAAACATGGGGGGAGGGGCAAAACTTACCATACACACCTGCAGAAGGAGTAGAATTGTTCATGGTAGAAGGTCCGTTAATGACACCAGGAGAAAGAAGCTCATCAGATCCCCGCTGAAAAGCAAAATTAATGCTCAATTAATAAAGCAAGTTTTAAAATAATGGCTTATGTTTACTAATAAATTTACTAAAAGTATTATTTAAATATAAAGATATTTTTAAAGATGGTTGGAAGCAAACTATGTGGTAAAGAAAAATTACAGCAGATGCTCAGACTAGTCATCAAAAGAAAAAAAAGAAAAAAGAGAAAGAAAAGATAAAAAGAGAAACAGTGGGGACATAATTTTGCAAATGCTTCTGACCAATTCCAATTGTCCAAAATGCTATGTCTGAAGTACTAAACTGTATTTAGGAGACTACATTCTGAAAAAGTTCTTTGTGAAATATATTTACATGCAAACAATTAATGTATACATTCTAAGAATCCTACTTTCAATACTCATTTCTAAAAATAGAGCTAAAAAGACACAATTTATATCCATACTGGTCAAAACTTCATGATTATTGATTTCCATACCATTAATCCTAAAAACTACCTTTGCTGTACACTATATTTCTCCCTCCACACCTTCTTTTTTTGGTTTTTCAAGACAGGGTTTCTCTGTCCAGCCCTGGCTGGCCTCAACTTGCTCTGCAGACCAGGCTATCCTCAAACTCAAGACATTCTCGCCTGCCTCTGCCTCCAAGTGCTGGGATTAAAGGTGCACACCACCATGATTAGAGATGTACACTATATCTTAAGCAAATGTTTTCAAAATTTTATTCATTTATGGTAAGAGAGAAAGAAGTCTGTCTCCTGGTGCTGGGTATTGGCCTTGCAAGGCAAACATCCTACCACTCAGCTACAGCCCCAGACCTTGGTTTTTCTGAGAGTCGTGTTATACAGCCAAGGCTGAAAGGTGATCTCTCTATTCTCTTGCTTCGGCCTTCTGAGTGCAGAAATTACAGAATAAGCCACAGTATCCGTCCAAGCAAGAGTTCTGTCCTACTTACACATCTGAACTCTCAATGCTAAAATGTATCAGATAATCCTTTTCATTATAATCCTAGTATAGATCACCAAGGTTACAAAATTATAATATGGAGTAAAAAGTCAAAAACAATCTATTTCAAATGGATCAAATTTGTTCATCTTGGTGACTTGTTAAGAATAAGTTATTTTGGCTCATTGGGTGACAGAATATAATCTTCAAATAACTATAAATTTTAGAATAATACTACCACAAATATTTATTTTCATTTTTAATTTATGTGTGTGTATGTGTGAATGTATGTCATGGGCATACAGTAGAAGGCAGCCCAAGGAGGCCTGAAGGAGGAGTCCAATCCCCTGGAAATGGAGTTATAGGTGGTTGTGAGCTGCCCAGTGTGGGTGCTAGAAACCAAACTTTGGTTTTCTGCAACAGCAGCTCTTAGACACTAGGCTAGCTCTCCAGCCCCTACAACAAACATTTTGGCTTCTGCTGAAGGACTAACTCGAGTGTCTGCATTACTACAAATACAATTATTAAAAAACAATTACTGCTTTAAGCACCCAGAAATTACTGCCCTCAGCTCTTTTACTTAAGTTTATCAAAGACACCTCCAAAAAATCCAAAGGAATTTAATAACCAAGCAGGATGAAAAAAAAATTTCAAATCCCAATTCTCCCTGAAAAGACCAGGATAGTGTGTTACTTAAATCACAGGCTTTCCTAATTTCTGAAGAATTTGGTAAAATGTACTTTGCTGATAAATATATCTTCTACATATGTGTCTTTAGTATCAATATGTTTCATGTCAAAATAGAGCTGGTTTGGTAAAAAAGTTTCTTAAAAACCTGCCTTTGCTAAAACCACTGACTCCTCCCTTGGGCCCACAAGGTAACTAAAAGCAAGATAAAACCCTGGTAACTCCCCCTTCATTTTGCAACTATACTCCTTAATTCTGCACACAGGCTTGATAATCACTACCTAGGAGTAGGTAGTAACTAATCTCTCATTTCACTTCAAGGAGGAAGGCACAAAGATAAGAAGAGTACCTGAGGCATCTTATAATGTCCTATCCCAGATTCCCACAAAGTATCAAAAGGTCTCCAGTCAGTGTCCTAAACCTGCAGTCACCATGGATTCCAGAAACAGAACCTCACAGAACAGACCATGAGCCAAATGGGTACTGTCCATGACAACAAGGCAGCACTCTGGAGCATGACTAAGTATCTGAAAAGCAGCTTGTCCCTTACTGTAGTAAGAACTCCTTCTGACCACCTTGCAGAACCAGAAAAGAGACAATAAACAGACCACACCTTGATCAGCAGTACTTAGCTTTCCAAACCTCCTGCCCCACCCAACATCATGCTTCCACTAAGATGGTCATGGGGACCTCTCTTTTTGTTCCTCTTCCTAAGGCATTTGATTAGCTCTCCTTTCTCTGCTTTTCACAATTACTCATTTCTTTCGCTCACAAAATTGAGACAGGTGGCTAAGCCCAGTGGGTTAAGACTGCACTAAAATTCTCATTATAATAGGAGCAACCCTTTCAGAGAATACTCTAAAGATGATTATGTTTAAATGACAAAAACTATTTTATGTGGACTGCAGACTAAAGTAATAGAGAAAAATGATGAAAACTCCAGAAGATAAAGGAATAACTTTGTGATTTTAGAGTAGAACACTATTTCTTACACAGGAAACAAAAAATAGCTAGGTACATGCCCATAACCTCAGCACTTATGAGGCTGAGATAGGAGAACCACAAGTTCTAGACCAGCCCACGGTACACAGTGAAACTGTCTCAAACAAAACAGCAACAACAAAATACAGATACAGACTTGACAATTAAGATTTGTACTTAAGAGTGAAAGAAAATATGATAATGGCATGCTCATATGTATGTGAATAATCTGCAAAGGATTTATATCCATAGCCTTTAAAAAACAAAACAAAGCCGCGGTGGCGGCGGCGGCGGCGGCGGCGGCGGCGGCGGCGGCGGCGGCGCACGCCTTTAATCCCAGCACTCGGGAGGCAGAGCCAGGCGGATCTCTGTGAGTTCGAGGCCAGCCTGGTCTCCAAAGCGAGTTCCAGGAAAGGCGCAAAGCTACACAGAGAAACCCTGTCTCAAAAAACCAAAAAACAAAACAAACCACCATAAACAAAAGAACAAAACACAAGACACAAGAAATGACAAGTGAGCAGCATCTCATCAAGGGGCAGTAGACTGTGACCAGTGGAGAGCACCTGTACTTTGCCCTTCCCCGTGAAAGGATTACCAATTCTCCATTCCCAGCCCCATGACCTGTGATGCCTGGAGTAGAACCTCCTCCTGCCTCACTGACATTTGGCCTCTGGAGTACAGACATGACATATATTTAAGCCAAGCACAGGCTAATGTTTTTTGCCAAGCTTTTTATTTGTTGTTTTGTCTTTGCTTTCACTCTATAACAAGAACACAGACGGAAATCTGCAGCCCAATTCCAGCACAGGAATAAGTAAAACCACCCACACTGGAAATGAACAAGAGGTATTTTTCTAGCATTATATGCAATCAACATAGGAAAACAAGTTTAATCTAACTTGTTATTCATGGACATGTAAGTTAAGACCCTAACAATACCATCATGTGAAGGAAGGTAGCAAAGTGGAGCATTGGTAAGGCAGAGCAACAAAACTCTTAGAATTAAATGGAACTTTAACCGGGTATGATTTAATGGAAATATACATTGGTACAACTTTCAACACTATTCAACCTACAAAAGCCAAACATGAATATCTAAAGGATCCCTGTGTCCTACCCTCTGCACACACCCAAGAGATGCTTACTTATGCACACTTAGATGTAAGACTATTCCCAGAGCACTATTCATACTAGAGCAGCTGGAAACAACCAAGTGTCATAATTACAGAATAAAGCTTCAATGATCAATGCATGTAACGGTTACACACGAGCAATAATGAGTTACTGTCCCACAGAACAGGGTAATCTCAAACATTAAGAGGTCAATCACCAAGAACACACTCTTATATTAGGTTTACTATTACTAATTTGGGTGATGTATGTGTGTGTTAAGGGAGTCGGTTTTCTCCTCAGAAGACAACGAAAATATTTATAGAAGGAAAAAAGACTGAATCATGGGTAAACAATTAACAGTATTGCCAAGGAGGTCTTAACAGGCCAAAAAATGAAGACATCATGGGGCAGGTGTGGGAGGGTGGTTAGCACTGTATCAACAGTCTCCTTAGAAACACATGGTCAGTTTACAGAAGTCCAGCAATTTCCTGTGGACTTGTCAGCTCGCTGACTAAGTCAACACATAAATCAGCTTCATTTGCCTCAAGCATCAAGGATTATTGATGCTCCCTCCTACTAAAAACAATTAAATATACAGGACAATAAAGTAAAGGAATACTGTGATTAAGCGGTATAAATAAAATGTTCCATTATCAAATTTGATGGAAAATGGTTTTATTTGAATTTCAAGTGAGAATATTACTGTGATTAAAAGACAATCTGTACAACTGATAAAAAGCCACTGAAGTAACATGTAAGATTTTGAAACTAAACAAAAATCTAAATTTCAGATCATACCTAACGTGCACATGAAATTCTAGGATAAGATATTATTTGTTTTACTATCTATCCAAAAATTCTTAATTCTCTAGGATTCTAATTTTTCTTCATATGAACAGAATCTCAAAATATTGAAATTAATACCCAAGTACTACCTTCAATCAAAGCCAAATTTCTAGCAGATGAATTAACAAGCCTTTGTGAAACTTTCTAGAATGGAAAACGTTTGTCCTGCTCTTAGTTAACTGTTCCATTGGGCCAGGCGGTGGTGGTGCATGCCTGAAGGCATCTCCTTTTGGTTCCCTTCTCCACTCTCTGTCAGCCTTGTCAGGGTCCTGGGTCTTGTCTCTTGCTGTTGAGCCTTTATCCCCTTGGCCTGGTGCTCTCCTTTACAACTTCCTTCACAGAACTTACTTTTAGCATGTAATCTATGTTAAAAACCACACATACACACTCAACAAAATGTCATTGCTTAAACAAGTCAGTACAGAGATAAGGAAATGGTGAGTTTTCAATTTGTGAACTACTGCATAAAGCAATGTTTTAAAGAAATACTTTTTTTTTTTTTTTTTAATTTTCTGAGACAGGATCTCACTACATAGCCCTGGCTGGCCTGTAACTCACTAAGTTTATTTAAATTTACAAAAATTAAATGGGCTTTAGTAAATTCATGCAATAAATACTAGGCGGTTACTAAATAATGAAGCATGAGCCAGCAAGATAGTCAAATATTTGGAAAAGGGTGCTTGCTGTCAAGCCTGAGAACCTGGGTTTGATCCCCAAACAGTAAAAGAAAAACACGGACTCCCTTTAAGTTATCCTCTGATCTCCACGACACTACGGCATATGGACACCCACCCACATAGACACAAATAAACACAAAGATTTAACTGGAAAAAAAAGCATCATACTTTAAAACCTGGATATAAAATTAGAAAATACCCAGTTTCATAAGCCATATATACTGGTTTTAACAACATAAAACAAATAATAAACACAAATATTGAAAGATAAGTACACAATCATCTCATCTTTCCTGCCCTCTCACACTAACTTTTCATATAGCAAACTAGTGCCTTAATTCTACTTCACAAACTACCTACTCATCTATGAAGTGACATATACACAAGATTATTCATAAAAATGTTTATTCTGGACACGGTGGCACAAACCTTTAATCCCAGCACTCAGGAGGCAGAGGCAGTTAGATATCTATGAATTCAAGGCCAGTCTGGTCTACACAAAGCAAGTTCCAGACCACAGTGTAACACAGTGAGACCCTGTCTCAAAAGCAAAACAAATAAAATATAAAAAAATTATTAGAGCACAATATTGGAAATTCCATCAAGAGAGGACTTAATAAAAACCTGTTAACTACTTAAAATTTTTTACAGCTGTTAAAAATAAAAACAAGACTTGGGTGCTGGTGGTGCACGCAAGGTCCCAGCACTCAGAAGGTAGAGAGATCTCTGAGCTTAGGCCAGCCTGGTCTACAAGAGACAGCCAGAGATACACAAGAGAAATGCTGTCTCAAAAAAACCAAAAAAGAAGAAAAAAAAAGGGGGGGATTAAGTATTTACTTTGTAACTGACACATAGTAATTGTGTGTGCATGTGGAATAATTATATATATTAATGGAACACAGTCTGAAGTATACATCAACTTATGTATACAATAATGATAAGTATCAAGTATCACAATAACTGACCTATCTATTACCTGACATATTTCCTTGAACATTCAAATTTCTGTGTATATATATATACACACACACACACACACACACACACACACACATAAAATTAGCTGGGCCATGGTAGCACACGCCTTTAATCCCAGCATTTGTAAGGCAGAGCCAAGTGGATCTCTGTGAGTTCAAGGCCAGCCTGGTCTACAGAGCGAAATCCAGGAGAGACACCAAACTACAGAGAAACTCTGTCTCGAAAAACAAACAAAAAAATTACTAACATTTTAACAGGAATTACACTGAATCTTAAAATACTGAGTAGCATTGCCATTTAGTAAAATTAATTCTTACCATTTATAAATACTCTATGTCTTTGCATTTTTTTTTCTCAAAAGTATTTTATAGGGCAAGAGAGATGGCTCAGCAGCTAAGAGCACTGGTTGCTCTTCTACAGGACCCAGGACCCGGATTAAATTCCTAGCACCCACATGGCAGCTCACAACTGTCTGTAACTCCAGTTCTAGGGGATCTGATACCCTCACACAGACATACATGCAGGCAAAACCCCAATGTACATTTTTTTAAAAAGTTAAAAAAAACATTTTGTATTATCATTGTAAATCATTAATAACATTTATAGTATCATTATAAATCAGTAATAACCTTATTTAAATTTTTATTTTGTTTGGTTTGGTTTTTCAAGACAAAGTTTTTCTGTGTAGCCCTGGCTGTCCTGGCTTCAAACTCAGAGAGTTCCACCTGCCTCTGCCTCTCAAGTGCTGGGATTAAAGTTATGTGCCACCATGTCCAGCTCAACCTTAGTTAAATTTATTTGTAAGTTTTAAGTGCCTTTTAGAAGCCTCTTGTTTTCTTTAGTAATTTTGTTGCTGGTATATACAAGTCTGATTTTTAGATATCGAACTCTCCAACCTTACTAAAGGTCAGTTCAAACAATGTTGGTAGTCTGTAGGTTTTCTTCCATACAATATCATGTTGTCTGATGTTGTTGATTTGACTTCCTTATGTGGATGGCCTATATGTTTCCCTCATCTTACTGCCCTGAGTATGATTTCCAATACCATATTGTTCAGTGTTGGATAACTGACATCCTTGTCTTGCTGCTAATTTTTTTGTATGTTTTTCAAGACAGGGTTTCTTTCTGTAGCCTTGGCTGTTCTAGAACTAGCTCTCTCCAACTCAGAGATTTGTAGCTGGATTTTTCTTTGGGGCACCAACCAGCTCCCAAATAAAGACACGGAGACTTATTATTAATTGTGAATGCTCGGCCTTAGCTTAGGCTTGTCCCATTAACTTAATTTAATCTGTTTCCTATTCATCTATATTTTGCCTCAGGGCTTTTGCCTTTCATTCTGTATGTCCTACTTTCCTGCTTCCTCCATGGCTGGCTGGCCCCTGGCATCTCATCTCTTTCTTTCTCCCCTCCCCCTACATCCCCCAAGCCTAAATTCCAGGTCTGTCTTACTCTCTCTGCCTGAAGTCCCAACTATACCCCCTCCCTCGCTACTGGCTGTTCAGCTTTTTATTAGGCCAATCAGGTGCCTTACTTAGGCAGGCAAGGTAAAACAGCAACACATCTTTACATAATTAAACAAATCTTTCTTAGTTAAACAAATATTCCACAACAGAGATCTACCTGCCTATGCCTCCCAAGTGCTGGGATTAAAGGCTTTGTTCCTAATCTTATAAGCAGCAATTTCCGCTTTCCTCCATCCAATGATACTGGCTATGTGTGACTTTCATATACCATCCTTACTGTGGTAAGTTGCACTACTTTTCTACCTAATGTTTAAAAGACTGTTTTATCATGAACTAACGTTAAATTTTACTAATTTCTTTTTGGTTGCTGTTGTTATTAATCACTCAGCTTATGTCATGTGCCACATTTATCAATTTGTGCATAGTGAGACATCCTTACATCCCTGGAATAAATCACATTTTAATCGCAGGTATAGTATTAATGTATGGCTGAGCTAGATTTGTTAATGTTTTGTTGACAATTTTTGCATCTCTTTATCACACATACTGGTTTAGTTTCCTTTTTTGATAGGTCTTTGTCTTTGGTATCAGGGTAATGCTAGCCTCATAAGATGCTCCCCACTGTTTGTTTGTTCTGTGTTTTCGACACAGAGTTTCTCTGTGTATCCCTGGCTGCACTTGAACTCAGACATCTGCCTGCCTCTGCCTCCTGAGTGCAGGGATTAAAGGCGTTTGCCACCACTGCCTGGCTGGTTCCCACTATTATAATCCTTTGGAACACTTTCAGAAATAGTGTTAACTATTTGGTAAACTTACTTAGAAGGTAGCCCTGTCCATAAAGTGTCTGACACACAAGCATGAGGACACACCTAAGTCTGGATTCCCAACACATAAAGTAGTGCACACCTATAATCCTAGAGCTTGGGTGGTGGAGACAGGAGGATCTCTGACACTTGCTAGCCCACCAATCTAGCAAATGGGCAAGCTCCAGACAAGAAATACAGTCAGGAAACAAATGAGGAACATCCTAATTTGACCTATGGTCTCCACAAGCATGTGTGTACACATGTACAAGTTCTCTCTCCCCCTCTCTTCCCTCCCCCCTCAGTAAAGAAGTCCTGGGCTTTTGTTAGAATTTTACCCTTGATTCAAGTTTGTTTGATATTTGACTTTCTGGGTTTCTATGTCTTCCTGATTTGATTCTGAAAGTTAATATAGATCTATAAACAAATTTGTCCTGGTCCCAGTTAGCTAGTATGAAATTCTACAGAATAGTCTCTACTGATCCTTTCCATTTTGGTGGTATTATTGATTGTAATATCTATTTATTCACCTCATATTTTTATCTGTCTTCTGTCTTTTTCTTTGGTTAGTCTGGCTAAAGGTTTTGCAAATATGTTACAATTACAATAAACCAGCCCTTCATTATACTTTTATTTGCTTGAGCATTTTGGACCTCCCACTTCAAGACTTTATCTGCTCTGATTATTGTCATTTCTTTCCTTCTAATTTTTGAAATCTGTTTTGGTCTGATTTTCTTTTTCTTTCTGGCACAAGACCTTATTTGTTATATGACCTAGATTGGCCTCAAACTCACGATCCTCCTATTGCTACCTCTTGAGGACTAGGATTATTTATAGCCATGTAATTCCATATGCTATAATAGTCTATTAAAGTTCCCATCTTAGCACTGCTACACCCATATTCCACTGGTTTTAGTATGTTTTCATTTTCATTTGTTTCAAGAGTTTGTTTTTTAAATTTAATTTTTCCTTTGACCCACTGATTATTCAAAAGAATTTACTTGATGTACATGCATTTCTGTGATTTCTTTTATTTTTTATTTTTATTTATTTGGGTTTTTCAGTTGTTTTTGGGTTTTTTTGGGGGGGTGTTCAAGACAGGGTTTCTCTGTGTAGCTTTGAGCCTTTCCTGGAACTTACTCTGTAGACCAGGCTGGCCTCGAACTCACAGAAATCCGCCTGCCTCTGCCTCCCAAATGCTGGGATTAAAGGCATGCACCACCACTGCCCAGCGGTTTATTTGGTTTTTTTAGAAAAGGGTTTCTCTTTGTAACCCTGGCTGTCCTGGAATTGTAGACTAGGCAAATCTTGAACTCAAGAGATCTGCCCACCTCTACTTCCTGAGTGCTGGGATTAAAGGCATGCACCACCAACACCAAGCTCATTTCTACTATTTCTAGAGTGATTTTATTTATTTCACTGTTGTCAGAGAAAAAACCCTCTAATGTCAAGTTCTTAAGTCTAGATTTGTCTTGTAGCCTCTGTCTAGTTAGTATATTCCACATGCAGGAGAACATGCATTCTGTAGCTACTGGGTGGCATATTATGTAAATGTTTGTCAGATCCACTTATTCTACGGTATACTCTTAGCTCTGATGCTTCCCTGGTGATTTCTTTCTAAAAATGAACATGGGATAAAGTCTCAAACAATACTGCATTAGAGCCTACACTCCTTTTACATCTAGTAATGTCTGCTTTACATAAAGAAGTGGCTCTAGAATCAAACACATATTTGTAACTATTATTCTAGCCTGCTAAACTATCCCTTCATCATTATAGAGTAACCTCTTTCCAGTCCTTTTATTTGATGTATATTTTCTCTACTCACTTTTGGTTTCTGCTTGTGGAGAATCCTTTTTGATCCTTTCATTTTCAGTTTTTATGTGTCTTCACTAATGAACTGGGTTTCTCATAAGCAGCATATAAACTGATCCCGGCCGGGCGGTGGTGGCGCACGCCTTTAATCCCAGCACTCGGGAGGCAGAGGCAGGCGGATCTCTGTGAGTTCGAGGCCAGCCTGGTCTCCAAAGCGAGTACCAGGAAAGGCGCAAAGCTACACAGAGAAACCCTGTCTCGGAAAACCAAAAAAAAAATAAAAATAAAAAAATAAACTGATCCCACGTTTTCTTTATTCAGCCATTTTTTTCCAGTTTTTTAGCTGAATAACTAAATCCATTTACATTCAAGGTTATTACTAATAAAGTGTGTTCTTGCTGAGCATAGTAGCACATGCCAGCAGATCTCTCTGAGTTTGAGGCCAGCTTAGTATACAGAGTGAGTTCCAGGACAGCCAGGGATACATAGAGAAACTCTGTGTCCAAAAAGACAAAAAAAACAAAACAAAACAAAAAAAAAAAACTTGCTATTCTGTTAAAATACTTTTGGTTGTTTTGTATCCTGTGTTACTTGGTGGTTTTCTCTAATTGTTTCTTTCGAGCTTCAGTTCATACTTTTTGACATCTTCATTTACTACAGCTACTCTAGTGGTAGTAAATGCCTTTGGCTTTTGTCTTGGAAAGTATGTCTTCATCAATTCTAAAGAATAACTCTATGAGGTACAATAGTCTTGGTTGCTCCTCCCTATCACACCCCAGGACTTTGAATATATAACATCCACTTGATTCTGGCCTATATGATTTCTCCAGAGACATCTATTAGAAGTTTAATAGCACTTCCCTTTATTATATTTTTGGGGTTTTTTTTGTTTTGTTTTGTTTTGTTTGGGGGGGGTGATGGGATCAAACTCAATCCTGTGTGTGTGTGTGTGTGTGTGTGTGTGTGTGTGTGTGTGTGTGTGTGTGGTGATGGGATCAAACTCAGTCCTTTGTGCACGCCAGACAAGTGCTCTACCACTAAGCTTACATGCACAGGCTAACTTGACACCTTTTTTCTTGCTATTTTTGGAATTCTCTTTATCTCATACTTTTGATGGATTCACTATAAGCCTCGGAGAGGATTTTTTAAAAAAAAGAAAAAAAGGCCAAATCTATGGACTCCTTTGAACCGGTTAGATCTAGATACCCATCTCTTTCCTGATATTTGGAAAGTCTTCATGAATTTCAAGAAAAAAAAAACTTTTTTGAGATAGGGTATTGCTGTGGAACTTTCTATACAGGCTGGCGATTCTCAACCCGACAGTCCTCTTGCCTTTGCCTCCCCAAATTATAGGAGAATAGGTGTGCCCTAGCACACCTTTGAACTTTAATAATGCATCTTTATGGCTTATTTGTCAATTCAACATTACTCTTGATTCCTATTGTGAAAAACAAAGCTGTTAGAGGTAGCAATCGCCCTGCCCCTTTCTACCAGTTGATCCCTTTTGTTATTATAATTGTCACATTCTCCCTGTGATCACAGCATACTGGGATCTGTCCATTACTGTGGTGAATAAAAGGCTGACTCAAAGTTGAAAATCAAGAAATAGCACTTTTATAACTATGTCATTATTATTAAGGAATCACAGTCCTGATACAGTTCATTTTCTATTCTATGGTCCAATGTCACAACCTTACAGCTACATGAAGACAAAAAAATGCTCCCTAGATTTAAGGTCAAGTGCATTATTACAGTCCTATTAACTGCACAAAATCGTGTCATAGTCTAATTTGGTCCGTTAACAACCATAATTTTCTCACCCTGCTTGTTTAAATTTCCATCACATCTTTAATGACCGTAACTTTGGTTTTGTTTATACTCTTGTCCTGTATCATACCCACTTTTGTTTCAAGCTATGACAGTATTCATCCCACCAGGATCTCTCCTTGTACAAATCTAGAATGCCAGCTTTCTAATCATTCTTAGACAGCTGTTTACCAAAGTTTTCTCTGCTCTTCTGGGATGGCTCGACATTTTTAAAACCTTTTTTCCTTGTTCTTAGTTTACTTCTTCATTTTGCTTAGGTGCATCCCTAAATGACTAAATGGCCGTTGGCACAGCAAGGTTTATAGGCTCATGCCTATGTGAGAACTCCACCTATAAACAGGATCATTTGACTTACAGTACTGGGTTAAAATTATTTTCTCAAGAAAATGATAGTGTGTTCATGGAGCATGTAGTGTGGTTGCTAAGTTTCCAATGTGACCTTCAGTCTAATCAGACCTTCACTTACTTAAAACTGACTTCTTTCTTCCCGGGTGCTTCAGAATCATGTCCTCATCCGTGAAATTCTGAAATTTCATGACAGAAGGACTTATCTAGGTGATGATCTTTCATCATGGTGCTAGCTAACCAGTTGGCCTTTGGTCTGTAGCATGAAATTAATATGAATAGCTTGCTCTCATGCCCAAATTTAACTGGATATTTACAAAAGCTAGAGGAATATATGAGTTCCAGAAATTAAGACACCAAAAGAAACAACCCCAAGAAAGCAGGATAACTCCAAGCATTATATGTGAGGGTGACATAAACAAATGGCTACAGACTGAGGTTGAAGAACCAACGTCTCAGTGAAAGGATGTTTGAAGGAAGCTTTTAAAATAAATTTTCTTGCTTAAAAAGACCCTCAAGTATACAAAACCTTAGAAGACTTGCCATACAAATACACATCCACTTTTTTTGAAGGGGGGAATCATTCAAGTCAAAAGAGAAAACCAAAGCCAACAGGTAATTCAAGAAAGACAGAAATGACAACTGGAGAGATGGCTCCACAGTTAGGAGCACAGGCTGCTCTTCCAGGTCCTGGGTTCAAGTCCCAGCACTCACATGGCAGCTTACAACCCTGTGTAATTCAAGTTCTAGAGAATCTAGCCTCCATGAGTATCTAAATAGTGCATATAGATATATGCAAACAAAAATAACAAAAAAATTAATTTCTTTTAAAAAAAAATGGTTTGCTGGGCGGTGGTGGTGCACGCCTTTAATCCCAGCACTTGGGAGGCAGAGACAGGCGGATCTTTGTGAGTTCGAGGCCAGCCTGGTCCACAGAGTGAGATCCAGGAAAGGCGCAAAGTGACACAGAGAAACCCTGTCTCAAAAAAACAAAAACAAACAAACAAAAGAATAAAAAAAAATGGTTCAGCCAGTAAGGTGTGTGTGATGCAGTCATGAAAATCTGAATTTAGATCTTCAGCACCAATAGAAAGGGCCTAGTACAGTACTCTACGTCTTCCCTCTGCTGAAGAGGTACAAACAGATGGATCCCTGGGGCTTCCTGACCAGCAGTCCACACAACAGCACAGTCAGTAAATTCCAGGTTCAGCACAAGACCCTGCCAACGTAGGGCTAAAGAGATGGCTCAGATAGTAAAGGTGTTGGCCTCACAAGCCTGGCAACCTAGAATACACATATAGGAAGGAAGCATGAAACAATTCTACAAAGTTATCCTCTGACCTCCACATATGTAAGTGCGCGGGTACACAGGCATAGCACACACATACACACATACACATACACACACAAAATAAATTAAAATTTAAAAATAAGTGGACACCTGGGAGGCAGAGGCAGGTGTATCTCCAAGTTCAAGGCCAGCCTGGTCTAGAGTGAGTTCCAGGACTACACAGAGAAACCGTGCCTCGAAAAAATCAATAAATAAATAATAAATAATGAATGAATGAATGAATGAATGAATGAATGGTGGAAAGCAATTGGGGAAGAAACCCAACAGATATTAACCTCTGACCACCATTCAGAAACTCACGCACATGGACACACATACAGACCACATACACACAAGATAGAGAGGGACTAATGAAGACACAAACTCTCACATAGGCACATGTATGTTCACACTCACCAACACATAAAAATAATGAGATATCTTGTTAAAGCATTTACCATCAAAAAGTAAAATTGCAACCCAAAGAGAGCAAAGCCAATGAAATATAGAAAGATGAAAATCAACAGTATATTTAAAATTTTTAATAAATCCTTAAAGACTAACAAACTGAAGATACAAAATATGACAAGAGGACCCAGCATGGCGGTTGGTGCACACCTTTAATCCCAGCACTCAGGGAAATAGAAGCACACGGATTTCTGTGATTTCAAGGCCAGCATGGCCACAGTTATAACTAAGTGGTAGAGTATTTATCTCCCATGTACAAAGAAGGCAGCATACCACAGATATTCTATCAAGTTGGTAAGCTTATCTATCAAGGGCCAGATAACAAGAGTCTTGGACCAACTATTCAACCATGCTGCTGCATGAACAAAAGGTAACCATATACAACACAGAAATAAGCCATTCTGTTCCAGCAAAACACAAGACACTAAGAGTTGAAATTCACCTATTTTTCTCCTGTCATGAAATATTAATCTTATTTTTTAACACTTAGTGTCTAAAACCTATTTTAGCTTGCAAGGCATATAAAAACAGATGACAGCTCTATTTAGCTCTTTGGCCCTAGTTTGCCAATTCCTGTATTAGTTTGTTAAAGAAGTCTCAATTTTCATCCAAAGGAATCTCCTGAAACTATTTTTCTGTGACCAAATAAGCTATAAGCAGACCATGGTGCTAAAAGGCCTGCACTCAGGAAGGTGAAACAAGAACCATACTCCAGGCTACTGGGGCTACAAAGTGGAATAAAGACAAGGGAAGGAAACGGGAGAAAAGGGAGGAAGGCAAAGAAGAAATGAAATGAATTACAAGGAGTAAAAAAAGAAGAGATTATACTTAGAAATTCCAATTTTAAAAGTACTAAATAATCCATGGGTAAAAAAGGAAAACAAAAAAGAAACTGTAAAGTACTTAGAAATAATATAATTAATCACAAACGTGTAACTTCAAAGCCACTTTCAGCAACTCAAATAAGTTAAAACTTATTTGAGCTTGTCTCAAAATAAAATGAAAAAAAAAAAAAAAAAACCCGAAACAAAAATTGGTGGTGCATGCCTTTAATCCCAGCAATCAGGAGGCAGAGGCAGATGGATTGCTATGAATTAATTCGAGGCCAGCCTGGTCTATAGAGCAAGTTCCAGGACAGCCAGAGCTGCACAGAGAAACCCTGTCTCAAAAAAAAAAAAAAAAAGAGAAAGAGAAAGAGAAAGAGGGCTCAGGACTTATATTGGTGGTACAGTATTAGCCTAGTATTTGGGAAGTCCTGGCTCAGCTCCCAGTTGGGAGAGCTGGGGAGAATAAACTATAAAGAATCACTCCAAAAACTACTGACTGAAAAGAGAAATGATATATGGCTGCTTTACAGTTCAAAAGACTAGCAATCATCTTAAGAGAGTTAAGAGTCAGACAGGGAATAGGGGAATGGAAAAACAAATGGGGAAAATGTTCGCTATAAGGGGGCCGGTGAGATGGCTCAGCAAGTGAAGACGAGTACCACCCAAAGATGGCAGCCTAACAACTTCAGTTCCATTCCTAGAACCCACATAAAGGGAGAGAACTGACTCACCAAAGTTGTCCTCTGACCTCCAAAAATTAATTTCAATATGCTGTATTGTTCTTTTCTACATAGGAGGCATGACAATTATCAGAAGCCATTTACAGTTCTTTTTAAGTGTGTTTCTCTATATTCAACAACCCACTAAAGATAGGATGAGTACCTAAAAAAGACTATGACAGTGAATATGGAAGACAAAAATAACAAGAAATACAGGAAACGTGGTTTTAAGATTTTGAGCACTAGCCAGCTAGAACTAATGAAAGCATAAGCTGAAATTTTAAAATGCACTAAGGCACGCAGAAAAAGTAATCACCTACAATGCTGACACTGATTTATGTGGTAAAATAAAATCCTTAAAATGTGTGCCCTATCACTCTTCATCATCAGATTGTGTCTTCATTTAAAAGAACTCACTGTTCATTGTTTCTCAAAGATACACACACACACACACACACACACACACACACACACACACACACACACACACACAGAGCCAGCCATGGTAGTGCATTCCTGTGACCGCAACCATTGGGAGATTGAAGAAGGTTCAAGTCCAGTTTGGTTAACCTAGCAAGATTCTTTCTCAAAAACCCCAAAACAGAAATGTTTCATGATGACTTCCAAAAGCTAATCTTTTAATTTGGTCAAGATTCAAAAATTAATACCCCACAAAGAACATTCAAGTACATACCATGATAAGAATCCTAAACACCTGAAAATGTAAACATGTTTTCAATAAAATCTGAAAGAAAAGGAATTCTTTCTCACTAAGTCTATGCCTATTAGAAGAAATATTAGCAGTATCGGAGAGCTTGGGTTCCAGTATATATGCCACTTAAGTGTGTTACAATTCAGCATTCATTCATGCATCAAACATCTTTTGAGATTATAATACAACAGACACTGGAAACACAATAGTAAAGAAAACATCAGAAATGTTCTCCTTTGTGACACATTCTAAATCATTCTAAATCCAACTAGTTTTCCGTTGCTAAAATAATTTTTATATTTAAGAATATTAATTATCTTTTCCAAAATCTAAATAACTTCCCAGGGCTGGAAAGAGCACTCAGGTTCAGATTCCAGTACCCACACAGTAGCTCATAATCATCCTTAACTTCAGTTCCAGATCACCCTCTTCTGACTTCCATGGACACCAGACACACATGTAACATATACATAACACATACAGGAAAAACACTCATACACATAAGATAAATTTTAAAATAAATAACTTTTTTAATCCACAAAAGTAAACTTAGGGAACACAACTTGAATTCCATCCTTGCTACTAACTAAAGCCATTAATTGTTTTATTATTCAGACACCAAACAGAGGAAGCAAATGTTGGTTTATCTTTCACATACTCTAGATGAAATGCAAACCTTAATGGCTCATTATTTGGTAATAACTAAACTTCTTTAGTGAGATCAAAGAAAGAGTAATTCTGTCAAAAAGTACATATAACAGCCATGAGATGCAAGAACTTCCAAGGCAGAGGCAGGTAGATTGCTATGAGTTCAAGACCAGCCTGGTCTACAGAGCGAGTTTCAGGACAGACAAGGCTACACACAGAAACCTTCACAAAAAAAAAAAAAAAAGTAAGAAAAAGATAAAGTACATATATTGAATAATTTTATAGTGTGAATGTATAAATATGGAACATATTTATAATATATAAACATATGGGCATATATATTCAGGCTGCCTACTAAACCAATTAATCAGCTTATCATCTCTTCAGAGTTGTTGCGTCTAAAGTGCTTATTTCAAAACACATAGAAAAATCATGCCCTGTATTCACATGTGGTTCCTAGGCATAACATTTAAATATTCTTTCATTTACTATGGGTGTGTTTTCACCATAAAAAAACAAGCAAGGGTCCTTCAAGCATAATTTAACTTTTAAGTGGTAACTTTTTAAAATGTCTGCTGTATTTATACGCCAGATAAAAAACTAGAATCACAAATCACATCTTTTTGTTTGTTTGTTTGTTTGTTTTTTCAAGACAGGGCTTCTCTGTGTAGCCATGGAGCCTGTCCTGGAACTCACTCTGTAGCCCAGGCTGGCCTCGAACTCACAGAGATCCGCCTGCCTCTGCCTCCCGAGTGCTGGGATTAAAGGCGAGTGACACCACCGCCCGACCACAAATCACATCTTTAAAGATCAAAACAATGCATTTAAATATCTCTTCTCCCACAGACCGCCCGACCACAAATCACATCTTTAAAGATCAAAACAATGCATTTAAATATCTCTTCTCCCACAGACACCTTCAGACACATAGTTGAGGACTTAATTTCTAATCTGAGTATCATTCTCAAATGAGACAACATATGGAGAGGGTAGTTCCAGAAAAGGCTGCCTCCATTTATTTCCTATTCATAAACATATTCAAAGCTTGCCAAAGCAGATCAACTCTACCTAACCCCAAAAGACAGTACAACAACAGCTCCCAATTATGCTAGTCTCAGACATCCCATTCTTAGTGTTAAATGCTGATTCTTGCTATGTTTATTTCTTAAGAAGTCATAGACTATAAGCACCACCACCAGATCCACTAAGTGTAAAGAAATAGAAATAAGGAACTAGCTAGCAAAGTGTATAGAATTAGGCAGACAGTGGTGGGATTTGTGCTTACTTTGACAAAAACAGACCAGAAAGTGATCAAACAACTATATAAATGAATCTAGCTTATTTAAAATATATACAAAGGTTAAATAATTCATTCTACTTTCTACAGTAATCTGCACTGTGTGGCCTACTGAACTAGATTTGTATCAAATACCAAAATACCAAAGGGAACTTTATGACAGTTATCTTTTATTACTTTATTTAAAATTTTCATGTATGTGTACATGCCTGGGTATGTATGTGCACTCAGAGATCAGAAAAGTGCATATGACCCCTTGCAACTTAAGTTAGGTAGTTGTGAATCACCACATAGGTGCTGGGAACAGAACCTGGGTCATCTGCAAGAACAGTAAATACTATTAAGAGCTGAGCCATCTCGCAGCTCCAAGACAATTATACATATTTTTTGTTTGTTTGCTTTGCGCCTTTCCTGGAACTCGCTCTGTAGACCAGGCTGGCCTCGAACTCACAAAGATCCGCCTGCCTCCGCCTGGCTCTGCGCCACCCCCCCCCCAGCTGATTTGTATTTTTTTAATACAGTAATGAGAAGGTCCTGGTATAACTAAAGATTTGTAACTTGGAAAAATCATTACTACAAAATATTGAGTTCTCTAGATAGTCACCTTTTTAGATAGAGGTCTCATTGCTAGCAATGAGGTATAATGAAACAAAGGTCAGGCTTTTAAAACAGAAAGGGAAGACGAGCATTTGAACACCAGAACATCACATCTTGAACAAATTTTCTCAACTTGCTTTTTCATCTCTAAAATAAAAATAGTAATTACCACCGGCGGTGGTGGTGCACGCCTTTAATCCCAGCACTCGGGGGGCAGAGCCAGGCGGATCTCTGTGAGTTCAAGGCCAGCCTGGTCTACAGAGCGAGTTCCAAGAAAGGCGCAAAGCTACACAGAGAAACCCTGTCTCGGAAAATAAATAAATAAATAAATAAATAAATAAATAAATAAATAGTAATTACTTATCTTGAAGGAATGTTATAATGATTAGTGAGAATACAAGGAAATGTAAAGCACATGGCACAGAGCTGGCACTAAAAAAAAAAAAGTATTGTTATTTTACTACTCATAAGTACACCCACAAAGGTTGTTTTTTTAAAAAGGACTCATCAGAAAAATAAATCAGAGACTAGGATTATTTTAATTACAAAAACCAAACAAAAAATACCATCCTGATAGTCAAGTAAAACTTTAGTTTTTTTTTTAATTTTACATATATAATACTATAGTTCCTCCTGAAAAGTACATAAAATCCAAAATTAGCTATGGGTCTACTTCATTTTGGAGTTAAAAGTAAAGATTATCATCACACAGAACAAAACACAATTTCATGAACAGGTGAAATTATTTCACCACTGGGGGAGATGTCAAAATTAAGATAAAAAATGATTATGAAAGGATAGTAAAAGATTCCTACCTTTAAACCGACTGCTATAAGATCTGTAACAACACTGTATGGAAAAAAGTAAAAAGAGAAAATGGAAAACAAAGTTAGAGAACAAGTTTTAAAAGACAGGTAAGATTAAAGAAAAAGAAAAAGCATTATAATAATAAATAACGAAAAAATGATGAACTGTGAAATGTTAATAAAGAAAAAACAATAGACAGTGTAGCAACAGCAGAGTTCAAAAGCAAAGCCTCGACACCTCAATGCAAGAAAAAAAAGTACTCTCTAGTGTGTAGAAAAGTATAGTTGTGCTTCAATACAATAAGCATGTGTTTATCTCACTTTGGCAAATCCAAACGAAAACTAAAATCACCAAAGTTCATTAAGTCCCTGAAATGAGTGATCAAACCATAAAGCTTTAAATTAAACAAAACCTGTGCCTGGATTTTACAGACATGAAAAAAAGCATCTCAGAAACCTCCATCTTACCACCCCAAAAACTCACCAAAATATTGTTATGACTGTCTCCCATAGATAGAATAAATACATCACATTTCACACATCAAATTTTACTGTAAGATTTTTATTGTAAATTTTATTATTAAAAAGAAGTTAAACATCAATACTATGTTGTGAGTACAAAAGTATTCCTCCTTGGTGGAAATGAACACACACACACACACACACACACACACACACACACACACACACACACGGCTCGAAGAGAAACTAAAAATATGTTGGCTAGTGGTTTTTTTGTTTGCTTTTTTAACTACTCTGAATAAAGGAAATGGGCTTTTTTCAAGCTGTGGAAAAATAAAATTTAATAAACTTGCCTGCAGCATAATCCACTATATTCAAAGCTACACTCCTTAAGAGTGTAAAAAGCCCATATAGCTATTCTGTACAAAAAGTTAACTCTTCTATATCTTCTGTTAGCAGTTTTATCTCCATATTTGCTAAAAGCTACTAATAAGCTTTGTATTATGTTACTAATCATAATACCATCATAACTTCCTAAAGGTATGCAAACATGTGTCTGCATCAAGTGGTATAAATTTCAATGTTTTAAACAATATTTTAACAATATTTCCCTTTTAGAATTCTGAAACTTGTATTCATTTTTCTGAAATTTAAACCTTGTAAGTAACTGGTAAACTACACTTTTGAAAATGTGTAATAGCGTCATTATTGGTCCTGATGGAAAAAGCAAATATTTTTCCTATGTGACCTCCTCTGTTCCGCACCATTGCCTTCGTAGCTTTAACACCACAAGCGCGTCAAAGTTCTTCAAAACTATCAGCAAGACTAAGTTTGGGAAGGTGAGTGGAGGAGCAAATATGAGCGGAGTGCCAGGATATGTATGTATGAGATGGCATAATGAAACCCATTAGTTTGTGTGCCAAATAAAAAGGTAATTCTTAACAAGTAAGATGCAGTATGTGGCAGATGATGAGTAAAAGCCTATGCAATTAATGCTGAATAAGGTTGACTAGTCCTGCTCCCCCTCCCCCATCCCTGAGCGCGCAGGAGGGGAGGAATTTGCACTTCACACTGAAGCAGCAAGTGAAGCCCTTTAACTGTACATCTCAGGGCACAAAAGGCGAACCTGTTTCCCCAAGCCCCAAGTGGAACCTTCTAAAGATGGTAACTTCACAGCCCTTCCTGACTGATTGATATAGGACATTATGGCTAAATCACTGAAATGATTTCACAAGTAAAATCAGTCAGTCAGGTAAAGAGAAGTCAATGCTTAAGGAGAAGCTTTCACAAAGTAGCTTCCATTAAATAAAAATCCTTTAAAGAACATCACAACCATAAATCAAATCTAAAATTGCACTTTGATATCTGCAGCAGCGTGCAAGCTGCATTC
This sequence comes from Peromyscus californicus insignis, assembly GCF_007827085.1. Taxonomy (NCBI): domain Eukaryota; kingdom Metazoa; phylum Chordata; class Mammalia; order Rodentia; family Cricetidae; genus Peromyscus; species Peromyscus californicus. Next base: position 88,162,587 of record NW_026294573.1, on the reverse strand, counting down.
AAACGAGATAATCCATATCACAATATTGTGAAACTAAGATAAACGAAACCTAGCGAGGGCAAAAAAAAAAAAAAAACAACTGTTGTAAGACCCCAGTGTCTTCACGTGAGTCCGTAGCAAGCACTATCAAATACGCGGCAACCTGTTAAATGGCTTTTACTTTTCAAACAAGTTAAATGCTCCACCATCCAGCAGTTTACAGAAATCTTGTCAAAAGTCGGCGGTGGCAGGGGTTAATTAAGAACAACTCAAACGCCTAAGGATTAAATAAATAAAAGGAGTTGGAACCTCTAATAGACTTGGAGAATTTTTTTTTATCCTGACGAACAATACTATTTGTATGACCCCCCAATTTACTAAAATCCTTCAATTAGCACTTTTATTAAAATACATCAGGACCTACCCCATGTCTCAAGTTCCAAGAGAAATTATCAACTCGGAAAGGGTGGTTGTAAATCTTTTTTCCCTTCAATTTTAGTCACGGACCCCATTTAAACTGAGCAGTTGAAAGCGCCCGGAAAACTGCCCTTACACAATATCTGACATCGCCCGCGGCGAATTCACTAAGTTTCTTGGGGGGTGGGGGACCGAGGAGGAAGCGTCCCCGGTGACAAAGTGCAGACGCTCCTTATGTAGAAATGGTTAACGTATCTCACAGCGCAAGTCAGGAGACCCCGCCGGTCCCGAGACCCGCACGGGACCGCGGTTCGAGACCCGGTCGCCGCCCAGACGGCTGTCGCCGCTCGCCCGGGCCCGCCGCCGGGGAAAGCTCCGCCGCGCGCCCCACCCCGCCGGTAAACAGCAACTCCCCGAGCGCCGCGGCCGCCTCAGCCTCCGCCCCCGCCAGCGCCGCGCACCATTTTCTGAGAGGAAGTGTGGGGAGGCTGGCCCGGCACCCCGGCCCCGGCTCGCCTCCGCTTCCCGAGAGCGCCCCGAGGCTGCGAGGGGCGGACGTGACGGGGGCGCCGCGCGCAGGAAGCGGAGACTGCGGCGGACGGATCCCCGCGGCCCCCGGGTCCCTGCCGTCGGGCTCGGCCCCGGGTCGCTCCCCCGCTAGCCGGCGCCGCGCCCTGCTCCCCGGCCTCGGCGGGACGCGACGCCGAAAGGAAACGAGGCCAGCGCGGCCCCCGAGCGGCCCCCCGGCACTTACCCATCCATGGCCCAGATGGAGGAGCGCCTTGTGCGGGGATTGACGGGCTCGTCGCGGGCCGAGGAAGCAGGCGGCGGCTCCGGGGACCGGCGAGCCGAGCCGCTCCGCAGCTCCGGCCGGTCGGAGGTGGAAGGAAGAGTGGGAAACAGGGGCGGGGACCGGGCACGCTCTCGCCGGCGCCGCGCCCCCGCCTTCCCAGCCCGCGAGCGCGTCCCCGCCTCGCCTGGCCCCGCCCCCTCGGCGTCGACGCCCTCCCTGGACTCGGCTGGACTCCAGGGCGCCCTCTTCCCGCCTTCGCCTCTTCGCCCCGCCCCCGCCCGCGAGCCCGCCCGCGACCCGGCGCGCGTGCGCGCCCCCGCCGCCGTCGCGCCCGCGCTCGCGGGGACGCGCGCCTTGTGCTTCCCGCTTCGCGGCTCGCCCTCCCGCGAGCCCGCAGGCCTTCCGGCTTTCCGCAGGGGCCTGAACACTTCCCGCTGACGGCGAGAAAAGCCTCGGGACCCCAAGGGACATTTGAAGCCCGGAGGCATTTCTGCGGGCGGGCGGGCGGGCGACCCTGCGGGCGGCACGGCGGGGCACCGGCGCGACGGCCGGCCACAGTGCAGGCTCGGGCAGTGGTCTTCCGGGACCTGAGAGCCCCGGACCCGTAGCCGGTGAGAGATGGCCGGCCGGCCGGCCGCCAGGCCCTGGAAGTCAGCCTCAGAGACCCGCGGTGGCCGGATAGGTGTGGTTGGGAAAGGAATTAGGTAGATGAGACTGCCCCGGACTTCATTTTTACAGTTTTAATCTGAGTGCTTTTCTAGTCTAATACTAAGTACACGCGAAACTTTCGTTGCTTAGCTATGGGATGATCATTATAGTGCCAGGATTAAAACTTAAGTCATTCATCCTTGGGGGGGGGGGGGATAGGAAAGGATTATTGTTTTTCCAAATGAAAATACACCCGTGATCTCCGGAATTTCAGTCAGAAAACGTTTCGTTTGCACCAAAACCCTTTCCTCTAGTGTGAGCAAAAACAGATTATACATAAAGTATAGAATAGCTATTTGATATATATATATAATGCGTACAACTACTGAGAACATGCTCCCCACACACACACACACACACCTTTTACAGCCTACCTACTTCTGGAACTGAGTGCTTTTCCAATTCACAGATCATTGAAATTTAAGCCAGTCTTCAAACTCTGAAACGAAAGAGTGGGCCTCCCACACCCATTTCAAAGGAAGTAACAACTTCAATCTATCCTTCCTGATTTTCTACTTTAAAATAGTAGACACTTTCAGTTTGTAATTCAGGAAAGTCATTTTTAAAGTTATTTCTGTTCCCCTATTCAAAATGTCAAAAATGTATGTTAAATCTAAATATTAAGTTATGTTTGGAAACATTGCCACCCTACATTGCTATGTAGGATTTTAAACTAGTCTGTGCCTGCAGTTCCTACCTGAGTTTGAGGCCATCTTGAGCTACATTGTAGGTTCCAGGCCAGCCTGGGTCACAAAAAACAAATGAGCAACAAAAAAACTAATGATATTTTATCATTATTTATTTGTATTATTTATTTTAACAAGAGAAGCTGCCGGTGAAGTTTTTATATTGCTGTATCTGGGGCATATTGTGTTATAAGTTTCCTCCCTTACTTTTTAGTTACACATGTAAATATAATACTTTTTGTTTTTTCAAAACTCAAACAGTAGTAAATAGTTTTGTTAGTTTGGGATCAAGTTTTAAATCTAGAACAGCCTGGCTGAAACTTGCTGTGGAACTCAGGCTGGCACCAAACTTAAGATTCTCTGGCTTCAACCTCCTGAGATTACAGAGATGTACTGCCATACAGGCCGGAAAATCTTTTGCTTTTCTCCCCAAACCAGTCCCTTGCTAACCACTATAACCGTTTTGTGTATATTTATCTAGATCTTTATTTATTTATTGAGACAGGCTTTCTCTGTGTAACGGTCCTGGCTGTCCAGGAACTCATTTTGTAGACCAAGCTGGCCTCAAACTCACAGAAATCCACCTGCCTCTGCCTCCCAAATGCTGGGATTAAAGGTGTGCACCACCACCACCACCACCACCACCACCGCCTGGCTTATAATACTTTCTTAATTGACTTCTTTTTAATACTCCATAGTACTCCATAATTTAACATGCCATAATTTATTTAACTTTTTCCAAAATAGTGGAAGCTTAAATTATGTGTAGCTATTCAATATCACTAACAGTCTCACATGAAACAACATGTAGCTATCAACACATTTTTACATCTGAGGAATAGAATATTGTAAATAGAATTAACAGAAAAAAGGTATAAGCACAACAAATTTGATAAACACTGCAAAGGTAATTCTAAAAATATACAGATTTACAAGGTTAAAAAAAAAAGTGAACAGCTGGGTGACGGTGGCTCCCAGGCCAGCCTGGTCTACAGAATGAGTTCCAGGACAGCCAGAACTACCCAGAGAAACCTAGTCTCAAAAGAAGCAAAAAGTAAATAAATAAACCTGATGCTGACCTCTGTTCTGCAGATGTGTACCCACACATACACAACAACAACTACCAGAGGATAGAGTGGAGTTTGATGCTTTTTTTGTTGTTTTTGTTTTTTGAGATAGGGTTTCTCTGTATAGCCATGGCTGTCCTGGAACTCCCTCTGTTAGCCAGGCTGGCCTCGAACTCACAGACTGAAGTTTGCTTCTTAAAGTCTATGTTCAGGATTTCAGGTATTCCCATAGGTCATATAACAGAGGAGACTTGGTCTTCTGTAATTTCAACAGAAGGTTCTGGGTTTTCAGAGCAATCTGATATTACCCACATGACTTTGGAGTAAGCACTTTATGATACTCTGTCTTCTTGGTGCCAAAGAGGATAATTTCTGCAGATTCTTGTATACTTTGAAAAGATGGCTCTAAATAATTTATATTTTTCCCCTGTATTTTTGTTCCAGTTTGCTTAAGAAAATCCCCCTGAAACTTGTTTATCTGATAAGAGGCACACCCCTTCATTAGTATGTGTACACAAAAAGTAACCTTTGAACACGTGCCTTAAGCTCTTCCACTATGCAGTGGATAGTTAACATTTAACCCACATTCCCGTTTACAGGTAAGACTTCTTAAGACATAAAAGATGCCATTAAAAAGATGCCAGGATAGTTCAGAAAGAATACTAGTCATTAGCTGAATCTCAGAAGGTCATTATATGAACATTTTATCTCATGACAATTCCAAAGCATAAACATTGACATCTATTCCTTAAAATAGAAACCTCTGGAATCAAACTAAATGGAAAAGGCCAGTTTCAAAAGTTATAGACTGTGACTCCATTTCTATCACATTTTCAAAATGACAAAATATATAGCAGAGAACAAGTCAGTGTTTGGAAGAGATTAGGAATGGGATGCAGGGAATAGATTCCTGTGACTGTAAAGTAGTATGCAAGGAGAATATTTGTAGTGACGGAAACAGTTCTGAGTCTTGGTTTGCAGGGTGGGTGAACTTATACAAATCTTCACGTGATAAGATTGTGTAGGACTTCAGATGCCCACCCATATAAAAGTGTCAAATACACGGATACATCAGTACCAGTCTCCTGGTTTGGGTTAATATGGTACCATTAGATGAAACTGTGTGAGGGAACACAGGGCCTTGTTGCATTACCTTTTAAATGTCTGTATACTGCAGTTACTTCAAAATAAAACAATTTTAAGAGATCAGTGTTATCTGATTGTTCTGTTGGTATTTGATATTTCCTCAGTACTGATACAGTACCAACTTCAAAGACTGAAGAAAAAAACGTTTGGGTATGGTCTTCCTTTTCAGGCTACCTCACTGTGGTTGTCAAATGAGGCTGTAATAGCTGACACACAGAATTAGTGTGTGGCTTCAGCCCTTCTTCAACCCCCTCCCCACAGTTGGAGGAATGGCATCACAGTGTCTCCTGTGTGCTCGCTGCAAGTTACTGTACACTCTGATAGTTCTAAAAAATTTATAATTTCATTTTCCTTGTATTTTTCTTCTGGTTTGCTGAAATTCCTCCCCTGAAACTACCGTGAGTAATGTCTGTTTTGCTCATCCTGTGACTGCCCTAGTACAGTCACCTGCACGTGGACGATACCTGGTGCAGAGGATCCTTATGTCTGTGTTGAAGATGCTGTTATCTTCTGTCACTCTAGTTAGAGTGTCCAGCCCTTGCCAGACTTGCGTTGGACACTCTGAAGCACTTTTCGAAAGAGGGAGGAGATTCCTGTCCCCTGTCCTTTTTGTCATTCTGTGCCACAAGGCTCCCAGTGTTGTCCAGAGATTTTAATATAACTCTCCTTCCTATTTTTATTCAGAGGAAAATCTTGAACGTTTAAACTGGAGGATAGTCCAAGTGGTAAACACCAGTGTTTAAAGAATCATTACCCCTAAACATTGACCTCCTGTCCTTAAAACTGATAACCCTAGCTGGGTGTGATGGTGCACACCTTTAGTCCCAGTACTCAGGAGGCAGAGGCAGGAGGATCTCTGTGAGTTCAAGGCCCAGCATGGTCTTCATAGTGAGTTCTAGGGCAGAGAAACTCTGTCTCAAAAACAAAACAAGCAAACAAAACCCAGCTGGGGTGGGAGGTGGGTGGGGTGACACATACCTTTAATCCCAGCACTCAGGAGGCAAAGGCAGGTGGATCTCTGAGTTTGTGGCCAGCCTGACCTACAAAGGGACTTACAGGACAGCCAGAACTGTTACACAGAGAAACCCTGTCTTGAAAAAACAAAAACAAAAACCTCTTAACCCTAGTCTCTACCTCAAGAACAGGTTCTTAAACTAGAAGTCTCCTGGGGTCAGACATCAGAAAGATTAAACCACTGAGACAGTAGAGAATTTCTGCTTTCAGCCCACCTGCTCACCTCCAGGAAGCGGGAAGTCAGAGATTAAGCTCTATAGAAATTCTTGGGACAGAAGGTTTACATAGCTCAGAAGTAAACTATCCACTCCCAAAGGATGTGGTGGTGCATCCCAGCACTCAGGAAGCAAAAGCAGGCAAATGGCTGTGAGTTTGAGGCTAGCCTGGTCTACAAACAATTCCAGGACAGCTAGGGCTTTGTTACAGAGAAACCCTGTCTCAAAAAAACAAACCTATGTGTGTGTGTATTCCCCAGCAGTCAAAAAACCAACTACAATAAAATTCTTTTAATGTCTTTTTTTCTCTTTAAATTTTATGTGTATGGGTGTTTTGCCTGTATGGATGTCCATGCACTGCTGGTATGACTGGTACCCACAGAATCTAGAAGAAGGCATTGGATATACTGGAACCTGAGTTACAGAGGGTTGTGAGCCACTATGTGGGTGCCCGGAATTCAAGCTAAGTTCTCTGGAAAGAGCAGCCAGTGCTCTTAACCATTGCACCATCTGTGGTAGTTTGAGAGAAAATGGCCCCCAAAAGGGAGTGGCACTATTAGGAGGTGTGGCCTTCTTGGAGGAAGTGTGTCCCTGTGGGGGCAGGCTTTGAGGTCTCTTGCTCAAGCTTCCCTCAGTGTGATTGTTGACTTCTTGTTGCCTGCAAGATGCAGGACTCTCAGCTACTCCAGCATCACATCTGCCCTCATGCTTCCATGCTCCCCATCATGTTGATAATGGACCGAACCTCTGAAACTGTAACTGAGCCACCCCAATTAAATGTTTTCTTTATAAGAGTTGCCATGGTCATGGTGTCTCTTCACAGCAGTAAAATCCCTAAGACACCCTCTCTCTAGCCTCTATGACAGATTTCTCACACACAGAGATCTGAGGCACTTCCAGGTTTCTGGATACATAGAGGTGTTGGGAAGATGGTCTTCCCAGAGAGGGCATAGAAATTCTTCCTCCACCCCTGTACCTCACCATATCCACATCTTCTACCTTGATATTCCTGTGTTGTATGCTGTATAATAAGCTATTCAAACTAAGTAAAGCAATTTTTTTTTGCCAAATGTCATTGTCATTGAATTCCTTTTTCCTCTACCTCTATTTCTCAAATGTTACAATTAGAAGCATGCCCCATTACAGCTGGCAAAATTTTAAAATAAACAATTTTTGAGCAATTTTGAATTTACAGATAAATTTCAAAGATAGCATTTATGCATGTCCTACACCATTTCTGCTATTGTAGCTTACATTGGAACAGTATATTTAATGTAGTTAAATAATTCTGATATTATTACTGAAGTCTTTATTAATAAAGTTCCTTAATTTTGTTTTTGTTTTTGTGAGACCAAAATGAGCCATCTTAGAAATAAGACCAAAATGCCTTCACCCAAAAACTAAGGCCTAAGATTTTTCCTTCTAGGAATAGTCCAATAGTTACTGAAACAAGTCAGTTTAGATTCCAGAAACCAGGAAGTGTAAAAGTACAGAGTCACAAGGTAGTCACGAGGTAATGCCTGCCAGACTATGGAATGTCCTCTCCCTGGTTTCCAGGGTAACTGACCATAAAAATGCCCCCACCTGAGGGCAGCCACTCCCTTAGAAGTAATTTCTAGAAGTCCCTAGAAGCGAGCCAATCAGAATTGTATCTGTACTAGCACCCCTAAACGATGTAACCTTGTGATTTTTCCCTTTAAAAACTGAGCTTGCAGACAGGCGGGCACTTCCTCCAGCCTCCACTGCGTTGGATGTATTGGACAAAGTCCCTGCCTAGGCTTGTATTGCTTTTGGATATCCCGAAATTAAACCTTGCTTTTGCATTCCGGCATGCTCGTCTTTGGTGGTCTTTCTGGGGGTCACAATCTGGGCACAACAGTTTTGTTTTGTTTTGTTTTTTGAGACAGGGTTTCTCCTTGTAGTTTTGGTGCCTGTCCTGGATCTCGCTCTGTAGACCAAGCTGGCCTTGAAATCACAGAGATCCGCCTGGCTCTGCCTCTCCAGTGCTGGGATTAAAGGTGTGTGCCACCACCGCCCAGCAATTTCCTTAATTTTTAACCTAATGATATATACCTGTCCTATAATCCCATCTAAGATAGCAAGCTATGTTACGTCATTAGGTCTCTTGAGGATCCTTTTCTCAAACTTTTAACATCTTTGAATAATACTGTTCAGAGATCGATCGTGTAGGATGCCCTTCAACTGGGATTTGTTTACAGGATTAGAGAGGAAGATTTTAGAGATAAAACATCATTTTCATCTCACCGTATCTAAGGTGCATATTGCACCCTGAGTCATCAAGCTGAGACTGACTTTGAACACCTGACTGAGATAAGAATTAAGTGTTTTCTTTACTGTAAAGTAGGGTTTTTTAATCATTATTATTTATTTCCTTTTTTCTTTGCCATCCTTTTTCCAGATTTCTTCTCTAGAAAGATGTCATCATACACAGCTCCTGCTTAAGGAATGGGGCGTTACTCTCCACTTCCTTGAAGGGACAGCATTTACCTAAATTATTTAGGATTATGTATTGTCACTCTCTCCCATGAATCTGTATATATAATCATTTAATTTTTTCATTACAGACTCACTGACATTCATTTTACAATCTGATTATAACCTAGTGTCATTTTATCTTAATTTCCAAATTGCTCTAGCCATTGGCCACTGGGAGCTCTTTAAGTTGACTTCTGTGTTCCTTGACACACTCCCGTCAGTGTTGGGGGCATGTTTGTATATTTTTCTTCAGTCTCTGAGTATTTCCCAGGTTGATCTCAAACTCCCGGACACAAGGAATCCTCTGTCTCAGCCGCCTGAACCCTGGGCCCACAGGCACAAACGACCTTACCCAGCTTTTTATTGAACACTTCTTGACTTTTAATTTTTATGGTATTACAAGATGTTCCAGAGTCATCTTGTTTATTTTTTGCCTTCATGTGAGGATCAGTCATTTGTCAAAAACAAGATCTGGGTACTAAGTGTGCTCATTGCTTCTAAAGTTTTTAACTTGAGAATTTCCAAAGATCTAACCTGTAATGAGGTGTGTTGTGTGTTGTGTGCACACCTGTGTGTTCAGGTATGTATGCATGAGTGGGCATGTGTGTAGGCCAGAGAACACCCCTAGGTACTATCCACTTTATTTTTGCAAAGACAGGCTTTCCTGCTGGCGGGGAACTCGCTGAGTAAGGAAGACTAGCTGGCTAGTGAGCCCCAGGGGGCCCTCTATCTCCCCCCCCCCCAGGCCTGGAATTACAAACAAGCACGTCACACCCAGATTTCATTCTTTCTTTAAAAAAAAAAAAAAAAAGAGTTTGAGGATCCAACTCAGGTTCTTGTGTGTGGTACTTTATCAACTGAGATGCCGTCACCCACTCTCTGTTGTAGGGTCTTTATGTTACCATCTGTACAAATGTATACTACTTGGTTTCCTTTGGTCCACAGTGGCGGATCAGCTTTGCAGGTCCCTCACCCGCCCTGCCCTTCTGCCTCCCTTCATGTCCACATTTCAATAATGGATCAGGAAACTGACTCCTGGGAAATAGAAACATAGGGTGCATTGTCTTCTTCCGGTCTACCCTGCTCCTGGGAACGGACCCCAGGGGTGTTCTTAATTTGTAGATGACATGCTTGAGCTCTAGTTTTTATTCTTTCAAGATCCAAGTTGCTACTGCACCTTTAGGAATGTCTCACTTGCTAAAACTGGCATTAAATTACCATTTGGAGGGAGTCCTTGTCAAACCCCAATGCTTCCCCTGATTTGGGGACACAATGCAGTCTTCTTCATAGTCCGTGGCACGGATTCTATCAGTACCCCAGAATCATTACTGTTGACATTTCTTCTCTGGTCATGGTTCATTCTCCCCACTTTACTAGGACATCATCTCCCCCAGAAGTTCTGTAGCATTCAATGACTTTCATTAAAGTCTTTTGACTCTCTTCATCCAGCCTTTCACCAGCCCTTAGCGTGAGTTTTTCCTAACTTATCTAGATATCTCTAATTGACTAAGAAACTGGGGTCTGGTCTTAATCTTTTCAAAGAAGTAAAGGTAGAAAAAACTGCGCTATGGTAGCAGAAAATTGCTTTCCTGCAGCCTGTATATGTATCAAGACAGTTTCTGTGCTGACTCAGCATTCCTTCCGTCTGCTGAAGTATGAAGTAGATAAAAATTATAGATGCCCATAATAGCATTACTGTTAGTACTGGTCTATGGGGGGCGGGGAGGAGGGAACAAATAGTTTCTTTTCGGGTATCTGAGACCACATAACAAGCACGAAATATAAATCTTTTTTTTTTTTTTTTTTTTTTTTTTTTTTTTTTTTTTTTGTGGGGAGCGGTCACTATGTAGCCCTGACTGGCTTGGAACTTGCTTGTGTTGTAGACCTGGCAGTCCTCAAACTTCCAGAGATCAGCCTGCCTCTACCTCCTAAAGGCTGGGATTAGAGGCTTGGGCCACCACACCCAGCAGGAAATATAAATTTGCAATTAGAACAAAGCCTTCATTCTAGTCACTAATTCAAATGCATCCATATAAACCTTTGACAGAAGTCTTTAGCATAGAGCCAAGTGGGTTGGTTAGCATACACCTATCTTCTTTCTTCCAGACTTGCCTTTGTTGAAATAATGGCCTTACTCAAAAAGGTAGTGGGAAAGTTCCTGGAATGTCAGACAACTGGATAGAGCTGTTCTCCCTTCCCAGCATGGCTCTGAAAAATGTTGAACTGCCGATGATTCCACGGGACACCAGGCAAATGTTCAACCCTGAGTAGGCAAATAAGCAAAAGGTCAGTCTGAAAAAGAAGAAGAAATATACACACACAAGAAAACAGACCCCTGTCTGGAAAGTTTCTCCCTGTGAATGTATTATTCATGTAACTGGAAAGCTGAACCTCCCCGCCTCCCTCCCTCCCACCCTGGGCAGTGGACGGTGACTCGCACCAGGGGCTTAGGTCTTCATATTGCCTGCCTTCCAAAACACAGGGAGGATGAGACCTTAATCAAAAATTTAATTTTGTGGAGGACAGCAGGAGGATGACACCTAGGAGGAATGCCGTTTGGCAGAGAGTAGAAACGCAGAGTGTTCCAAAGCTTGACCTTTGTGCAGCAAACGACAGGCCATTAGGAGATAGGGGAGAAGCTATCGGGCTTGATCTTAAACTAACTGCAAACATCAGGCACAACCTAAAAGCCGGAAGGCAAAGGGCCTGTTAACTATTCTACCATTATCATGGAGGAGGGAGGAAGCTTCCGTTGATCCAGAGAATGTCAAATATTTCTCTTTCTCAACATGTAAATGCAGTAATTCTGTTTCTCAAAATTCACATCTATCTTTGGACAACGCAGATCCATTTGACATAATATTTACTGACAAGGACCAGGAAGAATTAGGTGGAAATATCTCCAGTGGAAGTTGGACTACACACACTCACCCCTGACCCTCTTGCTAGTTATTTTCAAAACAAAATTAGTAGTTCAGACAAGAAAATGTTTGACTTGGGAAAGGAGGCTGGATCCTGGTGTGAGAGCAGTCCTGTGCGCGGGGAGCAGCAGGAGTTGGAGACAGGAAAGGCAGTTTTAATGAAGGAAATTTGAACAAAAGAGATGTTCTCAGAAAGAAAAACATTAGGAATGTGATTGTGCTTAAGAATCCTGTAATGGACCATATTTTTTTGATCCTTTTGTCTTGAAATAGGATATCCATTAAGAATTGGGTCCACCCGTATTTTAAAAGAAAACTCAAAGTAACTGAAAAAATTTATTTTTGTTTTTAAATTTTGTACTCAATCAAAAGAAGTTCAAAGTTATGGACTCAAGGCTGGTTCATTAATAACCCAGTCTCCTTTTGGTCTCATCACGTGAGTCTATGACTCTCACTCTTAGTCTCCTAAGTGTCTGAAGTCTTTCGAAAGCTTTTCTGGAGTCTGGAGAGGTGGCTTGTGGGTAAAGTGCTTGCTGCTCAAGCTTGAGGACCTGAGTTCAGATCCCTGCACCCAGGGAAATGCAAGGTGGGTGTGGCAGCCCACCCAGAATCCCAGCAATAGAAGACAAAGACAGGATCTCCAGAGCAAGGTAGCTAGCTGGACTAGCCACACCAGCAATCTCTGGGTTCGAGTGTGAGCTCCTGCCTCCAGGCATAAAGTCCAGAGTGACAGAGGAAGAGCCCCAGTGTCAGCCTGGGGCCTCCCTACACACGTGTCCCAACACATTTGCAAACACCTCTCTCTCTCTCTCTCTCTCTCTCTCTCTCTCTCTCTCTCTCTCTCTCTCTCTCTCCACACTTAAAAAATAAACAAAAAACAAAGCTTTCCCAGAATCTTTCCAAATATTTTCAATTTATATCTCGGCCGTAATTTGGTCTCATGACCACGCTTAGTCGCAAGAAAGACTGGTGGGTGCGGTGTTTTTGCAGAATATATTTCTACTACTAGTATTAAAAAAGCTTGTCGATAAGAAGTGGAGAAAGGAGAATAGGTAGGTCACTAGGAACCTTTGATAAAGTTGTTGTCATGCAAAGGGAAAACTCTTTTCTTATATAGTGACGGGGTTCCAGACAGGAGGAAAGTCTCAGCAAGATTTGGAGCTTCCCGGTGGTAGCCTGGAGCCCAAGCCTCAGGGACAAAGAGCCTGCACTGACTGCCTTTGATGGCCCTCAGTTAACAACTGATGAGTCAGAGACTTTGCAAAGATCCCTGGAGGCCAGAAACAGATGGAAATTCCTGGGCTCAGACTGTCCAGTTATGCTCTTCTGACGACTTAGGGGGCCTGCTTCCTTACAACCTCACTAGGCAGAAAGGGAAGCTGGAGCCACCAAACTTGGGTGGGAAATCTTTTGATGGGCTTGGCTTTTCCTCGCTCCCCTAGGTTTGATGCCCTCTCATAATTAATTGGTTCTCTCTCTCTCTCTCTCTCTCTCTCTCTCTCTCTCTCTCTCTCTCTCAAGATTTATGTTATTTTTAATTATGTGTAAGTGTGTGGGCATGTGCACATGAATCCAGGCGACCTCAGAAGCCAGAGAGGGTGTCAAACTCCCTGGAGCTGGAGTTAAGGAGGTTATGAGGCCCCACCTCCCCAGCATGGATGCTGGGAAACAACTCGGATTGTCTTCAAGAGCAGTACTCGCTCTTACCCACTAAGCCACCTCTCCAGCCTGGATTGACCTTATTCCAATAATTGGTCCATAAGCCCCTAGGATGAAAGAAGGGGAAATAGAATAACTACATTTTGAGTTAGCATGAGAGTTTTAAAATTATTATTATTATTATTACGTGGCTTTTTGGTCCCAGCAGTAAGTTTCCATTTCCCCAAAAAGTAGGTCACTTCCCTTTACCTGGGATGAGTCTCTTTGTCCATGCTACATCACAAAGGACAAAGGGGGTTGGGGAAAACTGTAACCCCAGTCACCAACAACTGTTTGTGTACTCATGCATCAGGGCAAGGGACCCTATTACAGCTCTTTCTTTTCTTTCTTTTTTCTTTTTCTTTTTTTTTTTTTTTTTGGTTTTTCGAGACAGGGTTTCTCTGTGGTGTTTTGATGCCTGTCCTGGATCTCGCTCTGTAGACCAGGCTGGCCTCGAACTCACAGAGATCCGTCGAGTGCTGGGATTAAAGGCGTGCGCCACCACCGCCCGGCAATGGCTGTTACTATGGTAGTGCACAGTGGCAGTTTGAATGAGAAATGTCCCCCATGGGTTCCTGTATTTGAACACTTGCTCCTCTTTTGGTGTGAGAGCCAAAGTTATACTTTAAGTGTTAATTACTGTACCTAAGAGATCCATGAAACAAAAATGCCTCTAACCTGTAAGCCCCTTTCCCAAGGTCAGGTATTTCCTGAGATGCCGGAGGCTATTGTTTATAGGAGATAACAAGCAATGTGTTGCAGCTCCTCTGAACAGGTTTATTGACCCACCCCACCCTATGTGCTTGATCACAGGCAGGTGGGAGGTGTGCAGGCAGGAAATACTTCAAGATGTATGCTGGCCTCTGATTGGACCTGGTGGGAAATATGTAGCCTTATGGGTTTGCCTTTATAAGCCTCTGCAAAATGTCACCATTTTCTGGGAACCCAGGAATGGACCTGGCCAGAGCCCATCATCCTATCCTGGCCAGTATTTATTTAAAGTTTGCTTCCAATTTGGCTTGAAATTGTGGCGGTGGTCTTATTCTCACCCGGTGGGATTCACAGTGAATGGGAACTTTTAGGACCAGGAGCCTTGTTAGAAAGTACATCATTGAGGGCAGGCTTTAGGAGTCTACAACCCCTCCCAGCTTTCTGTGTGAGGGAATGCATCAGCAGCTTCCTGCTCCGGCCATGACTTCCCTGCCATTATGGCCTCTGGAACTAGAAGCCAGAATAAACTCTTTCTTCTAGCATTTGCTTTTGGTGACGGTATTTTTTTTTTTTTTTTAATCACAGCAACAGAAAGTAACTAATACATATTCCAGGATAGGGGCTCCTATTTCTATGTTTGTGAACAGAGACAGGGAACCAATCCCTGCTGTAGAAAGGGCTCGTCAACACCTTTTAGACCCATGCAGAAAGGGAAGGAAGGAGAATCACCAGGAAGAACACTGTAAACCCAAATGAAAACCCAAACCCCCTTGTCCCCAGAGGCATCCATTTCTGAGACCCCTCTCTGTCCAGAGAGTCTATAACACTTACAAATGTATTTTGTTTTTGCATCGCTCTGAACTCTTTCCCGTCATTTAATTCTTTAACTGACAGAGAAAAAGAGTCACCTACTATCCATTATCGTACACACACCAAACTAATCAGGGCCTGGCTGAGCCCCATACATGGAGAAGTTTTGCCAGCCCAGCTTGAGGAGGGGGTGAGGTCAGCCCCAGACTTCAGAGAAAGACCGAAGGAGTCAAAGTCAGTCTCACTGTTGGAGAAGGAAGATGCTCCTGCCTTGGAGAACCTTGGAGACAGACTCGCCTGAGACCTGCCTCTTCTGCAGCCTGCTCTCCACACACTTGTTCTTCAGAGGACGACTCTCAGTTGGTGTCACAGGCCAGCTGAGAGCCCAGAGCTGCAATTTGCCAGCAACCTGTGGGTTGGTACCCCACTACGGCGAAGTTTGGACCTTCCGGTTTCCCTATTTGGGTTCCTATTCAAGTTTTTCCCGTTTAATTGTTGATCGCGCATTGCCAATAAAAGTCCTCCTCGTTTGTGAGTTAGCTGTCTAGTCACTCACTCCGTTCTTGGAGGGAGGGCAAGACAGGCTCCTCCTGAAGGAATCAACTGTATCAGTGGTATGCTGAGCAAAGCAACAGAACACGAGACGCAAAAAGCATGCTATAATCTGCATACACATGGAGGAAGCAGGGCGCATGACCCCAAAATACCCTGAATTAGGATATCAATTGCTTCAAGTTGAAATCAGCTGAGGAACTGCTAAGTGCAAAAAGGGCCCTTTGGCCTGTCATTTTCTATATATAATCCATGGAGACTCTGGATTTGACACCCTCTTTGGCTTCTCCAGGAGAACTTCCTAGACTTGTCCAAACCCGATCCTACACTCACTGCTGAACGAGACATTGACAAAGAGAATAAAGATTGCATTGGTCAAGATCAGTGATTCTCAGCTTTGGCTGCATGTGAAAACCAGCCGAAGGACTTTGCAGCATACAGCTTCCTGTGTGCATCCCTGCTATAATCTGAGTTTGGAAAAGCCCTCTAAAGGCCCGTGGAGGCTTTGCCCCCAGTTTAACACTATTGGGAAGTGACAGAAAATGTAGAAGATGGGGCCTAGTGGAATGGCTTTGAGCTGTTGGGAACTTTTCCATCCAAGGGGATTGTGGGACCCATCTCTTCCTCCATTTGCTTCCTGGCCATGAATAAGCTTCAACTCTCTCATGAAGCTCTGGCACATGTTTCTGACATGATGTGCTTCCTCACACAGGACTAAACGCATTTGTACTAACCAACCATGGACTGGAAGGCCCCAACTCTCTATAAGCTGATTATCGTAGGTATTTATTAGAATAATAGAAAAGCAACCAGTATAACCCCCTACTGATTTCATGAGAACCCCTTTATGTAAGAGCCAGACTCAGAATGTTCTAACATTCTCCCAAGTTATTTCAATCTGCAATCAAAGTTAATAACTACTTTAGTGGGCAGGGAATGGTGGTACGTGCCTTTAATCCTAGCAGTCAGGAAGCAGAAGCAGGTGGATCTCTGTGTGTTCCAGATCAGCCTGGTCTACTTAGTGAGTTCCAGGACAGCCAGGGCTACACAGTGAGACTCCATCTGTCTGGGGGTGGCGGACAGAGCAGCACCAATCAGGAAGAAAACAAACAAACTTCTGAGCTTAAGTTATATTCTCTTGAGACTCCTCATTCAAATGGAGTTAAAAGGGAGGCACACACACACTGAGGGGTGGCGGGTAGAAGCTACACTCATACCCTCAGGAATGCTAGCCTTCAGAAGTGAAGCAGGAATCAAGACATCCTGCATTCTCAAACAGGTAGAAGCAGAGGAGCTTCCTAACACCCCAGACCAGCCTGTAGAAACAGTGAAATGTGTCCTCCCCCGAAGTGAAAGGGTGCTGTCCACTCTGGTAAGTGAGAGCTAACAGCAGAGCACACACATACACCCGAGAGAGAAAATCAAACCTCAGCGTTCTGAAAACCACCAAACCACAGAGACACGAGAAAGGAACAAGTATACGCAGAGCCACCAGGAGAAAAATCAGTGAAGTGTGTCTTTACTGATCAACAATAACCTTGAATACAAACAGCTGGATTTACTCAATTGAAAGGTCTAGACTTACTGGTGGACAGAAAAACAAAACCAAAAAACACAGACACAATTATATGTGGCCTATAAGAAACTATCTTCACTAGAAAAGACACACACAGATAAAAAGGAAGGGGTGAGAAAAGATCACTGCGAAAACATAAATCAAAAAAGGAACAGGGGTCACTATAATTGTATGAGATAAAATAGACTTTAAATTAAAATTCTATTTTAAAAGCCTGGGTGTGGTGGTGCATGCCTTGAATCCCAGCAGAAACAGGCGGAGCTCTGTGAGTTTGAAGCCAGCCTGGTCTACGGAGCAAGTGGTAAGCCAGCCAGAGCTACATAGTGCAACCATATCTAAAAAAAAAAAGAAAATAATTGAATAAACTGGATGTGTCTGAGTTCCAGGATAGCCAGGGACATACAGAGAAACCTTGCCTCAAAAACAAACAAACAAAAGAAGATGTTCAGTGCCATCCCCCGCTTCATATTGAGTTTAAGGCCAGTCAGGGATCATATCTTAAAAAAAAAAAAAAAAAAAAAGTCAGTGAAGCTGGCTCTTCATTGATGAATAAATAAAAAGACAAATCCAACAGGAAGAAATAGCTATTCTAAATTCATAAACATACAATGAATACAATAGCACTTAGTTATAGAATACAAATACCATTAGGTATAAAAGGAGAGACAAATTATAACACAATATGTTCAGACACCTTACTATCCCTCTCCTATGAATATATAATTATCCAGACTGAAATATCCACAAAGAACCATTAAACTATACGATGGACCAAACAGGTCTGGCAGATATCTGCACGGCATGTCGGCATGTCTTTGAGCAGGCTGCAGAAATGGTGGCAGATAGGTACTTCCTTCTCATCACCAAGTGAACCATCCCCTAGGACAGGCTGTATGCTAGGCTATAATCTGAGTCTCAGCAAATTCAATAACATTTAAATCATTCTCTGAGAGAAAAGAATCAGCAAGAGGAGCTTTAGAAATTGGACAAATGCTTGTCAATTAAGCAACATTCTCTTGAATGAACGAGCCATTGAATAATAAAAAAGGAAGTTTAAAATGTCTTGAAAGAAATGAAAATGAAAACACAGCATATTGAAACCTCCAGGACTCAGTGGAAAAAAAAAAAAAGCAGTAGTCAGAGGAAGGAAGTCTGCAGACACACAGCCGAACAATGCATCATAAGGAACTAGAAAGACGACAACAAACCAGAACTTCGCAGAGAGAAAAACTACGGAGAGGATAAGTACATGCTGTGAAAGGACTGAAAAAACAGTACTGAGGACACAGCTCAGGTGGTAAATGCTTGTCCTGAAAACACGAGGACCTGAGGGGTTAGTTCCTACAACCTATATACAAAAAGCCCCGAGTTGTGGCGTGTCGGGGGGCAGACAGCTAGTTCCTCAGGGGCTCCCTGGTCAGTCCAGCTGGTCTAGTCAGTGAGCTCCAGGCCAATGAGAGACTGTGTCTCTCCCTCCACCTCCCTCCTCTCTCTCTCTCTCTCTCTCTCTCTCTCTCTCTCTCTCTCTCTCTCTCTCACACACACACACACACACACACACACACACACACACACACACACACACACCAGAGTGTTTGGCTCCTAAGGAACACCCAAAGTTGACCTCTACATGCACAGGCACGCAGGGTACCATGCACCCACATGAGCATGTACTCACACGTGCTTCAAAGACACACACATAAAAGAAAAGCAGCAAACATGAAATGGACAGATCTTTTGCTAGACTAATCCAGAAAAGATCCCCAAAAATACTATATAGAGGTAAAAAAGGAGACATTACACTTGGAACCACAGAAATATAAGGACTCATTAGGGTAACTATATGTGAAGAAGTTGGAAAACATGGAACATATATCCGACTGGAACTGTGCCATAGGATATAGGGACAGAAAAATATGGTGTAATGAGACCGAATCACTCCTAAGACGTCTCTAACTAAGATCCACCTAAGGTCAGATGGCATCACTGCTAAATTTTATCAAATGTTTAAAGAATTAATGCAGAGTCTTCTCAAACTGTTCCAGACACTTGAAAGAGAGTAAATACTTCCAAGCTCACTCTGTAAAGTCAGCATTAGCCCAATACCCAAAACCAGACTATAGAAACCACAAATAAAACTACGCTAATGTCCTTGATGAACAGAGATGCAAAAAGAAAAGAAAGTCGTCACAAAATGCTAGCAGATTTTATCCAGCAGTGGATAAAAAGAACATATATCATGATCAAGTGGGACTTAATCCAGAGATGCAGGATGGTTTAATATACAGAAAACAGCAAACGTGATCACTCCATCCCAGCAACAGAATGAAGGAGAAAGCTACCCACCATCTCAACAGCTATAGAAAAGCATTTGTTAGAATTTGACAGCCTCGATGGTGAATATATATATATCCTTTATAAATTACTGACAGTGGGAATGTGGCTTCACACTATGAGGGCGATATATAATGAACCCCAGTCCTTTGCTATACTGAATGTGTAAAGCTGAAATTATTTCTTCTAAGACAAGGAACAAAACAGAGAGGTCTACTTTGACTTCTGGTCAACACAGTGTTGGAGAAGCCTGTCTCAAGGCAGCAAGGTGGAGCGGCAGAAATGACGCCTGGTGTACTACCCTGATCTCAGAATGCACATGCATGAACACCTGCACACGAACATGTGAGCATCACATATATGCACCCCATGCACATATACCAGAGAGAGAGAGAGAGAGAGAGAGAGAGAGAGAGAGAGAGAGAGAGAGAGAGAGAGGAAAGAAATCTAGAAACCCATCTTTCATTATCCATTCAAAGGGGATAAAGACTTAAATTTAAGAGCCCAAACTTTGCAGCCACAGGAAGGAAATAGAGAAACACTTCAGAACAAATGCTATTGACAAAGGTCTTTTGGGTATGATCATCAAAGCACAGGAAACAAAAGCAATAATTGGCCAAAGTGATGCCATCAAGCTAAGAGACTTCTAAACGGAAACAATGAACAGAGGAACGAACGGCAGACGGAATGGGAGGCAAGATTTGCAAACCGGCCAGGATTCATTTCCAGAGAAAGAAAATCTAATCAGAAAAGAAGTGAATTACCTGGGTAGACGATTCTCAAAAGAGAATATACAAACGGCCCCGAAGTGTGTAAAACATGGTCAATACCGCTAATCATCAGGGAGCTGCAAATCCAAACCACACAGGTAGCATCTGACCCCGGTTAGAATGAGTCCCACGGAAACAACCAATGGGGCGGGGCGGAGAGATGGCTAGACTCATCTTACAGGGTAAGAGCTAACTGCTCTTTCCGTGGACCGGATTCGGGATCCCAGCACCAACATCCAGGAGTTCACAACCCCAACTCCAGGGCATCTGGTGCCCTCTTCTAGCCTCAGTCATCTCTGTGATGCTACAAGTCGTCACAGCAACTTGTCATCTGGATTTGTTCGTTTGTTTGTGTCCAGGACAGCCAGGGCAGTTACACAGAGAAACCTTGTCTCAAAAAACAAACAACAACAACAATTGCTACAAAGCTCAGGTAAGGAGCTGGTAAGACGGTGAAGGCGTTTGTCATGGGAGCCCGATGACCTGAGTCTCATCATCGGAACTCCCTTAAAGGTGCAAGCGGAGAACTAACCGCGCAAAGTTATCCTCTGGCCTTCACACGCACACCTAAAGGACCAGGCAGACGCCATAACGGGCTGCTCAGTCTTCGCTCAGAGATCAGGCCTCAATTTCAGTTTCCTGAGACCTGAGCAAGCAGTTTCTGGAAGGGCCATGAACAGACATAGTCCTTGCAGTAGCTCCCTTTCTGCACGTACTCTGATGGCTCAAGGTTCAGCCAGTTGTTTACTGTCTGGGACCCCTCACCAACTTAGAGCTACGTGCATGGGTCAGTGTGAACGTACTAGGCCAGCCAGCCTCCATGGCAGCTCAAGGACAAAGCCTGGGACTTGTCCAGGCCTGCCCCAAAATGGTAACCCCAAACTAACCCTAGCCAATTAAAAGTTACTAACGTAATTGCTACTCGCATAAACCAATCCTGAGTCTGTTCCTATCAAGTCCGTAGACCCCAAGTCTCCTTGCTTTAAATACCCTGCCCCATTGCTACTCAGGGTCTCTCCTGCTCTGTTGCTGCGTCAGATGGACAAAGAGTCCTGAGTTAACTTGTAACAATACAAAGACTCTGCTTTTGTTTCAGATTCGGTCTCTTGGTGGTCTTTGGGGGACTCTGAGTACAACACACCCACAGCACACACATTCACAGTCAAGTACACATCATGCACACACACACACACACACACACACACACACACACACACACATACATACGTAAAGTAATGTACATATATATTATTAATACACACACAGTTAAGGTAGGTTTGGGGGTGCAAACATAGAAAGAGATCTGTGATACACTCAGCTAAACAAAATCAGGAATGGGCATGCTAGCACATACCTGTAATCTAGAACTTGGAAGCCTCAAGTGGGAGAAACGTGACTTCGAGGCCAGCCTGGGCTACATAGGAAGACCCCATCTTTAATATAAAAACAAAACCCAAAATAGGTTTCAAGACAGTGTAGTGAATATAAAATCTCTCCTCTGCTTTAAAATCTTTCAAAACTAATGCAAAATTTTCCATCTTAAAGGAGATGGAAAATGTAATGATAACTTTCTCCAAAGACTAGTATTAGAAGAGGCTGCCCACTCCCCCTTTGTCTTTGGAATTATACACCACCAGAAAGAACATAAATGAGAATACAATGATGAATTTACCCTACACTTACTGTGTAACCACTGGCATAACAAAGCAAGAAAAGACCCAGGAATTCTGTGTGGAAGGTTTGGTCCCACATCAGAAGCAATTGCCACACCCTCAAAACCCCAGGAATTTCTCAGAAGGCGACTCTGGGGCAAAGTGACCTATCTGTGAGAAGAAAACGAACATTTCCAAGAGACCCTTGACTTTCCTAAAGCCACTGAAAATATCGGCTCTTGGTAATAACATAGAGTTAATTTCTTTCTACAATATTTATTTTTCACTTATTTGTGTGTGCATGTGTGCACACACATGAAGGTATGCACAGAGGCCAGAGAGGGCTTTCGGTGCCCTGGATCTGGAGTTACAGGTGGCTGTTAGCCACCAAATGGAGGACCATTTAATGGTAAAGTATCATTTTTCTGAGCACAGGAACTGTAATTTTAGTTCTTCAGAGGCAGAAACAGGAAGAGTGAGAGCTTGAGGCCAAAACATTTCTTTTAGGGATTTAAATTGTAACCTTTATTGTTGTCCCAAAACAAATATTCTATCTGAGACAGGGTTTTATCGGTGTTGCCCTGTGGCTGTCCTGGAACTCGCTCTGTGGACCAGGCTGGCCACGAACCCACGGAGATCCACCTATCTCTGCCTCCCGAGTGCTGGGATTAAAGGCGTGCACCACCACTGCCCGGCATATTCTTACTTTTTAAAGGGTAGTCCTATAGAGAATCTCCTATTTTTGCCTTAACTCTAATGTTAGTTGTCACAATGTTACCAGATTAATGTTTTCCTGGCTATTAAATTTGAATTTTAACGCAACACCGCCATCTGGCGGTTGTTTTGAGTGTTTGCCCTACTCTCTCGGGTAAGCGAATGGACCTCCGCTAGGGCTTTTGTCTGAGATTGTGATAGGGCTTTTTAATGCTTCCTGCACCATTTTACATTCCCTGCTGCAATGTCTGAGGGCTCCAACTTCTCCGTGCCCTGAACACTGGTTATTATCTATCCTTTTCATTTGTAGCCATCCTAGTAGATGCAAAGTGATGTAATTTCATGGTTTTTAGCTGCATGTCCCTTATAGTTAATGCGGCTGCACTTTTCCCTATCTGCTTGCTGCCTGTTTGCATGTCTTTTGGGGAGAATTTTCTTTTCTTTTTTCAGAGCTGAGGACCGAACCCAGGGCCTTGTGCTTGCTAGGCAAGCGCTCTACCACTGAGCTAAATCCCCAACCCCTGGGGAGAATTTATTCAGATCCTACAAGGGTTTTTGTTTTTGTTTTGAATTTGGAGTGTCCTGTGTTGCCTAGTTTGATCTCATACTTCTGGGCTCAAATGATCCTCCCGCCTCAGCCTCCAAGTGTACTGCTTCTAGTTCTTTTTTAACTTAAAAGTTTAGCTTTTTTTTTTAAGATAGGGTTTTTGTGTAGCTTTGGAGCCTGTCCTGGAACTCGCTCTGTAGACCAGGCTAGGCTCGAACTCACAGAGATCCGCCTGCCTCTGCCTCCTGAGTGCTGGGATTAAAGGCGTGCGCCACCATCGCCTGGCTATTTCTTATTTTTTGTAGGTGTGGGCATTTTGTCTGTAGGTATGTCTGTGCACTACATGCATGCAGTGCCCACAGAGGCAGAGAGGACATTGGGTCTTCTGGAACAGGCACTAGAAACAGTTGTGAGTTGCCATGTGGATGCTGGGAATTGAACTGAGTCCTCTGGAAGAGCAACCAGTGCTCTTAACCATGGAGCCATGTCTCCAGCCCCTCTCTGATCACTTATTAAAGTCCCATGTGTGCACCTGAGTGCTACAGTGAATATAACCTGCAGAGGTTGAGTCTCTCCTTTCACCCACGTGCATTTGAACTGAGGTCATCTGTGGTGGTATTGTGCTCCCCAAAATATTGTGTACCTTAATAAACTTATCTGGGGTCAGAGAACAGAAAAGCCACAAGATACTTAGGCTAGAAAATGTTAGCACACGCCTTTAATCCTAGCATTCCAGAGACAGAAATCTCTCTGGATCTCTGTGCGTTCAAGGCTGCATTGGAAACAGCCAGGCATGGTGACTCACGCCTTTAATCCCAGAAAGCAGCCTTTAATCCCAGGGAGTGGTGGTAGAAAGCAGAAAGGTTTATAAGGCGTGAGACCAGAAACTAGAAGCATTTGGCTGGTTAAGCATTTGGCCTGGTTAAGCATTTGGCCTGGTTAAGCATTTGGCCTGGTTAAGCGTTCAGGCTTTTGGGCAGCGGTTCAGCTGAGAGCCATTGGGATGAGGACACAGAAGCTTCCAGTCTGAGGAAACAGGACCAGCTGAGGATCTGGCGAGGTGAGATAGCTGTGGCTTGTTCTGTCTCCCTGACCATCCAGCATTTCACCCCAATAACTTGCCTCAGGTTTGATTTTATTAATAAGACTCTTTAAGATTCCTGCTACAGTCATAGTCTCCACAGCAAGTGCATTTACCCACAGAGCCCCTTCAGTGGCCCTCTTTGTCCACTCTGAACTTGGAACATTTATCGTTCTTGCTGTGTTGCAAGCTTTTCACAAATGCTAGATAATGCTCTTTATCAGACAGACGACTTATAAATCTGCTTGTCCACTCTGTCAATCGTCCTTTCAATTTCTTCTTCTTTTTTTAAGATTTATTTATTTATTATGTATACCTGCATGCCAGAAGAGGGCACCAGATCTCATTACAGATGGTTGTGAGCCACCGTGTGGTTGCTGGGAATTGAACTCAGGACCTCTGGAAGAGCAGTCAGTGCTCTTCACTTCTGAGCCATCTCTCCAGCCCATCAATTTCTTTTTCTTTTCTTTTAGACAGGGTATCAGGTAACCAGGCTGGCACTGAACTGGGTAAAGTCAAAGATGGCCTTGAGCTCCAGATCCACCTGTTTCCACTTCCCTAGTGCTGGGATTACAGTCATGTACCATCATGCCCAGCGCTCTTTCCATTCCTAGATAACATCTTTTGGAAGCACAAATATTTTGAGGCTCAGAGGTTAAAGCAAATGCCTCAGGTCCCCCCAGGCACCCGGGTAAATGCTGGGCAGACGTGGTACCTGCCTTTAATTCCAGCCTCAGTGTCCAAGGCAAACTGGCTAGTAAGACTAGCCATCTTCTTTTGATGAGCTCTGGTTTGATGAGAGATACTGCCTCAAGGAGTAAAGTTCCAGATGTCAACCTTAGCCTCCATATGGATGCAGACACATGCTTATGTGCGCCACACACTTATACCCCCATACATGTAAGAGCAGACACACACACACACACACACAAATTGGAAAAGGGGGCAAGTAAAAACACTTAGTAGGGAGAAAATAGGTTTGTTGAGTACAGAGCAAGGGGCACGGAGTGGGCTGACAGCTGTGTACCCTCTGCCTAAGAACTTTTACACTCTGATGAGTCCCAGTGCCTTGTATTTCTTGTTTGGGCTCTTGTTGCTGTACCTCTGTGTGTCTAAGAACTTGATGGTTCTGCTTCTTACGTTTAGGGCTTTATCTATCTTCCATTGATTTTTCTGTGAAGTGCAAGGGTGGATCCAGTTCCATGCATGTGAATTTCTAGTTATCTTGACGTCCTTGTAAAACAGGATGTTTGGGCCCAAACTGAATGATGTCTACGTACTTGATGAAAACAATTGGCAACTGATAGGTTTATTTCTAGGCTCCCAATTCCATTACACTGGTCTACCTGCCTGCTTTTATGCTAGTACCTTTTTAGTTTTTTGTTTGTTTGTTTCTGAACAGAACATACATTTTAGAACAGTTTAATGTTCATCAAAAAATGAGCAGGAAGTATGGATTTCCTCTTGCATTAGTATCTTAACTGTTGTTGTGACAAAACCTGATGAGGACAATGTAGGAAGAGTTTTTTCTGGCTCACGGTTCGAGGATGCAGTCCATCCTGTTGGGGAAGGCAGCTGGGCATTGCATCCAAAGCCAGGAAGAACAGAGCTGAATGACAGTACTCAGACTTGTTTTCTTCAGCCCTAGAGTCCAACCCATGGAATCGGGTCACCTAATCAGTGAGAGTTCTCCATCCCCAGTTAAAAAACATCTCTGCAAATATCCTCATAGGCCCTTTCAGAGATGTGTTTCCGTGGTGATGATTCTAAATTCAGTCAAGCTTACAACGAAGATTAGTCACTTACCTGTGAACCCCTCTTTATCATTAACACCCCAAATTTGTGTGTTAGAATTGACACAATTAATGAACCAACACTGACATAGTATCCGTCAAGTCCACGGTTTACATTAATGTTCATGTGTGATGTTGCACATGTGCCGGCATTCCTGCTGAGCTCCTGGCCTGGCTCCAAGGGGCAGCACCTAGCCCTGCACCTTCCTTGGTTTGACCACACCTTTGTTCCTCTTACCTTTTGTTTCTCTTATCGCCCTCTGTGAATCAAGGATCAGAGTCTCCCAAGGATCAAAGGCCTGTGCAAAACTTAGTTCAGGAAACCCAGAAAACCGTAGTACCTGAGAAACCAAGTGATTTGAACTTGGCATTTTATCTCTGGGAGCTCCTTTCAGGTTGCTTTGAAGGTACGGAAATTAACTGGTTAAACTGTAAATAGAGAGTAAATAAAAATGCCCTAGGCGAAGTCCTTAGAGGCTGGACTATCTTGCAGCCATAAATGGCTAGATTCATTCTTAAGATGCCTCTGAGTCTTCTTTCCACGGATCTGCGTGAACCCCCACACCCATGTCTCGACAAACGACGACACGTACATTCTATGGCTTTGTCTTGTTTGGGGACAGGGTCTCACTATGTAGTTAATTCTCAGAGTCCTGCTCAGTTAACCGGTGTTAACCTTGAACTCCCTATGCAGCCCAGGCGAGCGCTGGTCTTGTAACTCTCTTCCTTCTTCTTTCCAAGAAGCTGCGATTAGAGAGGTGTCACCACGGCTGGCTTGCTTTTTTAAAAATGATTTAATTTTGGGGAGGCTGCAGAGCTGGCTCAGTGGTTAAGAGGCTAAGGCTGCTCTTATAGAGGACCAAGGTTCAATTCCCAGCACCACGTGGTGGCTCACAACTATCTCTAACTCCAGTTCCAGGGATCAATGCTCTTTGGGCCCCAGAGGGAAATGCATACATGGGATGCATTAACATACATACAAGAAAAACACTGATATACATAAAATAAAAATGCACCATCATATACCACCAGATGGTGGCAGAGCACGCCTTTAATCCCAGCACTCAGGAGGCAGAGGCAGGAGGATCACTGTGAGTTTGAAGCCAGCCTGGTCTACAAAGTGAGTTCCAGGACAGCTAGGACTACATGGAGATACCCTGTTTCAAAAAACCAAACAAGCCGGGCGGTGGTGGCGCATGCCTTTAATCCCAGCACTCGGGAGGCAGAGCCAGGCGGATCTCTGTGAGTTCGAGGCCAGCCTGGGCTACCAAGTGAGTTCCAGGACAGGCGCAAAGCTACACAGAGAAACCCTGTCTCGGAAAACCAAAAAAAAAAAAACCAAACAAAACAGAACAAAAAAACGAACCCCCCCCCCTAAAAAAAAATTGAGCGATACTACCTGGTACATATATACTACATTTCGTTTACCATTCCATACTTGCAAATTTTTGGTTATGCTAAATAATGCTGCTACCTTTATAGGTGTGCAAATCTCTCTTCAGTTTGCCACGAGTTAGAATAAATCATACCGCAACTTTATTTTTAATATTTTGAGGAACCACTGTCTTGTGCCACTATATTCCCCGAAATGTGGCAGTCATCTGTGACACCATCTTCTTTTCTCTCTGTGTATATTCATTAGTTAAATCTGGTTAGTTCTATTTCCTTTTTTTTTTAATATTTTTTAAGATTTATTTACTTATTATGTATACAGAAGAGGGTGCCAGATCTCATTACAGATGGTTGTGAGCCACCATGTGGGTGCTGGGAATTGAACTCAGGACCTCTGGAAGAGCAGTCAGTGCTCTTAACCTCTGAGCCATCTCTCCAGCCCAGGTTCTATTTCTTAAATATATCTTTCCCACCATTACTGCTCTAGGCCACATCATCTAACATTTTTCTTATTCATGACATTATTATAGGCTTCTGTGCCTCAATCTTCTTTGAAGCTATTCTTCACACCGCAGCCAGAAGAAATCTTTCTAAAGTCTAAACCCAAACTGTTCATCTTGTAAACCCTTATCGAATATTAACAAGACCTGTTCTTCCTTGCCCACTCTCCACCTCTAACATTGCTTTGGTTTTGTTTTGAGATAGGGTCTCACTATACTGAGATAGGGTCTCACTATACTGAGATAGGGTCTCACTATAGAGCTTAGGCTGGTCTCAGCCTCCTGAAGACTGGGTAGAAGAATGGGCCACCACATCTGGCTTGTACGCTACATTAATCACTACTGTGGAAGGCCATGGATAACTCTAAATCACATTTTAACACTAGTCAAAATATTTAATTGCAGTAGATTGATTGTTTATTTATTTACTTAATCTCTTTGAGACAGGGTCTCACTAAGTAGTGCCACCTGCCTCAGCCTCCAGAGTGCTAGAATCAAAGGTGTATGTCACCATGCCTGGCTATTTATATTTATGTATAAGCGCGTATCTGTGTATGCCCATGTGTGGTGTTGCCTGTGGAGGACAGAGGGTCATCAGATCCCCAGAAGTTGTAGTTGTAGGTGGTTGTACGACACCAGACACAGGTGCTGGGAATTGAACCCAGGTCCTCAGCAAGGACAACATTCATTTTTAAGCACGGAGCCATATCTCCATTCTCGTTATTTATTTTATTAATTTAATTTAAAGATTTAATTTAGGGCTAGAGAGATGGCTCCATGGTTAAGAGCACTGGCTGCTCTTCCAAAGGATGGAGGGTTCGATTCTCAAAACCCATGTAGCAGCTAACAACCGCCTATAACTCCATTTCCAGGGAACCTGACACCCACTTCTGGCCTCTTCAGGCAGTGCACACAGGAAGAGCATAGACATGCTGGCAGGCAAAACACCCACAAACATAAAATAATAATTTTAAAAAAAGATTTCATTTTAATTTACCTAGAAAAATTACCACTAATAATTTAGAAATAAACTTTCTTTCCACAAACGCATCCTCCTTCAAATGTAAGTCTAGGTGTGGGTTTACAAGATTTGTTTGGTTTTTTATTTTTATTTTATTTTTGGTTTTTTTCGAGACAGGATTTCTCTGTGTAGCTTTGGAGCCTGTCCTGGAACTCCCTCGAACTCACAGAGATACGCCTGGCTCTGCCTCCCGAGTGCTGGGATTAAAGGCATATGACCACCACCGCCCGGCTATTTTATTTTTTTAAGATTTACTTACTTATTATGTATACAGTGTCCTGTCTGCATGTATGCTTGCATGCCAGAAGAGGGCACCAGATCTCATTATAGATGGTTGTGAGCCACCATGTGGTTGCTGGGAATTGAACTCAGGACCTCTGCAAGGACAGCCAGTGCTCTTAATCTCTGAGCCATCTCTCCAGCCCCGTGTTTTTCTGGTTTTTAGAGATAATGTTTCTCTGTGTAGCCCTGGCTGTCCTAGAACTCGCTCTGTAGACCAGGCTGGTCTCGAACTCACAGAGACCCACCTACCTCTGCCTCCCGAGTACTGGGATTAAAAGCGTGCGCCACCACCTCCCTGCAAAGATACCAGTTTTGAAAAAATTCACTACTTTTTTTCCTGAACTACTTCATATAATCTCTTTGGCCTGTGTCAAATGGGAGGGTACATACCTATCTTAAATTGGTTTCCTGAGCTAGGCTTCAGATAATCTCTTTAGCATCTTTTCTACCGTTACAAAATACAAAACAATTTCATTTCCAGAGTAGCTGAGTTAGGTATAACTCCAAGGCGAAACTGGATTCCAGAATCGACCTCATTCCAGCATTCATTCCAGGACTAAGAATTTCCTTCTCCAAATTTGGCTTCTGTGGCCTAGATCGACGATGGATTCTTGTGGGTGGTCCTTGCAAAGATCTCTTCCAGAAGGTGCCCTCTCGCCGCCTATCTGCAGGCACTGGAGGTCAGGCCGACTAAGTCCAGATTCGACGGCTGCTAAAATGCGACGCTGACCAGCTTTATGCAAAAGCATTTTTCAGACGTCCACAACCGTTCCTGAGGGACCTCGGCGCGAACGCCTTGGCTCGGGGGATGGACGACGCCCAGCACCCCTAGGTCAGTCCCCGGCGCGCCTCGCAATCAGCCATCCTGCTGGACCGGAGCGGGCGCCGCGCCGAACGTCGGACCGCGGAGGAAAGCCTACGTAGGACTGATGCTCTGGACACGCCAGCGGCCCACGGGAGAGACTGATTGTCATCGCCAGACCGGGAAACGGGCGGGGCGGAGGCGGCTCCCAGGGCGCATGCGCAGAGAGTTGGTTTCCTGGACGTCGTTTGTGGAGTTGAAAGTCTCGCCTAGCGCCCGGCGTGCGCAGGCGCACACAGCGATCTCCATCTTGTAGGAGAGCCGGTTCCCGAGCGGGCCTCGGGGCGGGGCCGGGGGCGCGGCTAAATGAGGAGGGAAGGTTCGCCTGTCACTCACGGCTCGCCGCTGTCCTGCTGCTACCAAGTCCTCTGAGCTGCGAAGGTCATGCTGCCCAACACCGGGTAAGGGGACGGGGGGTGGGTCGCGAGGTCGCCGGTGCTACCCGGCGGGCGCAGGGAGGATCGGCGGAGCTGCGGCGCGCGCTGGAACTCCGGTGCGCGGAGGAGATTGAGTCGCTGGCACAGCGCGTGCACAGGAACCCAAAGTTGTGTCCTACAGGAACCCAGAGTTGTGTCCTACAGGAACCCAAAGTTGTGTCCTACAGGAACCCAGAGTTGTGAACTGTAGGGCGCAGCGCTGTTCGATACCCCACAGGGAGGGTCTCGAGGGTAGGTGTCCCCGACACCCCAGGGTGGCCCCAACCTTGCCTTTAGCTTGGTCTGGTGACAGACAGTATTGCTTTCAGCTTCTAGGTGAAAGGTCTCTTGGGACAGTTAATGACTTTAAACTTTCTGTTTGTTCTGTATGCTTGATTGTAGGACAATAAAAGAATGGTGTGTTTTGAAAATGCTTTTCAAGTTAACTGCGAGTTAAAATGTTACAATACAAGTACCTTTGGGGACAGGTTTTTTAATTTTTAACTTAAAGTGAAGTGTATTTACCCTAGTCTAGCCAGGCATAGTGGCATATGCTTTTAATCCCAGCTGAAGGATCAAGGCTATCCTGGTCTACATAGTGAGTGCTAGGTCAGCAAAGACTACAGAGTGAGACCCTGTCTACACCTCCCTCCCCCGCAAACCTCCACACATATATTAACACGGTTGTGCAGCCAATCGCCAGGACTTCTCAGTCTTGCAAAATCAAAACAAATACCTATTAAACAATGTTCCTCCAGTGTCTTTTGCCCTACTTAGTCCTTACCAAACTCAGGTGGGTCTACTGTGTTCTATAAAGTTTGGGTGTCTTAAGCAAGTGACAAGCCCATTCTGTAATTAGCTTGACACATATAGCCAACTAAAAAAACTCAATAGTTCAAAAGGGTATAAATGAAAATCATTTAATCCTTAAATATCCAATTTCTTTCTGATATATCTGTATTCTTTGCATTTACAAACATATTTTGTACACCCTACAGGGACACCTCCTCCTTTTTAGAAAAAAGTAGCAAACTCCATTTTGGGTTTGTGGTTTTTACCTGACATGTCTTGGCTATACAGAAGTTTCCAGTACGTGCAGCTCTTCCTTGTCCTCTTTAATGGTTGCGTATTGTTATTGAAGACCATCAATTATTTAACCTGTTCCTTATTGTGGGGTACTAAATCATTTCCAGTTGTTCTGTTATCTTTTTTTGTTGGTGTTGTTTTTATTCCATCTTTGCTTCCATTATTATTCTTTTGTTTTGTCTGAGTGTAGTCCGGGCTGTCCTTTAACTTGTTATATAGACCAAGCTGGCCTTGAACTCACAGAGATCTGTCTGCCTTTGCCATGCTTAGCGGCTTCTTTATCCTTCTTCTATTTTTCTGCTTACACATAGATGGATGTACCATCTAGGATAAATGCTTGAAAACAAAATTGTTGGGTCGAGGAGAATATATATTTTAAAGTTTGACGTTGCAAGACAGATACAGGAGGCAGAGGCAGACGTATGGATCTCTGTGAATTCAAGGCTAGCCTGGTCTACAGAGTTCCAGGACAGCCAGGGCTGTTATACAGAGAAACTCTGTCTCAAAAAAAAAAAAAAAAAAGAAATAAAACAGACAGACAGACAGACAGAAAGACATTCATCAAAAAAAGGATTGTGCAGTCAAAAGCATGAATGAGAGAACAGTATCCAACCTAGCCAGTCTCAGGTCTAAAGTTTCTAAAATAAATACTTCAGAGTAGCCAGAAAAGACAAAAACAAAACTTAAAGGAGGGGAGCTGGCTTTTCCAGATATTAAACTAGTTTATAAAACTAGAGTAATTGAAATAGTTCTAATACATGAGTAAGCAGAGTAAGTAACAAAGCATTTGATAATACAAATCCAGTGGGGAGAGGCTCTTCATTACAGTTAAATTTTGCTTTTATGTTTTCACTAGTGAAGATGAGGCACTATGACCTCCAGAAGACATTTGGCAATATCTGAGAAGATGGTGAGTGTCACAATGAAAGGAGATGCTATACGGCAGCTAAGGGAGTGGAGCCACTGATGCATGTTAACTGCTTGCAGGCGATACACAGCCCCTGATAACAGATTGTCCAGTCTAAAATGTCAGCTGTGCAGAGACTGAGAAAGTGGGGTTTAAAGCCATCTCTGTATCTTTTTATTTATCTGGTTTAAATAAATTTAGTGAGCTCTTTTTGTTGACTATAATACTATTGAACATGAATAAATATGCTTTTCTGAAGTCAGAATTATCACTCTGTTCTTTTAAGGCTCTTTTGTTTTTGTGACATGCCTGTAAGACCACACTCAACTAAGGTCTTTTGTTTAAGGTGGTATTCTAATCTATTATGGTCTTACATTGTCTTATTGGCTCATTTTGTGATGCTGGGGATTGAACTCAGGCATTCACATGCTGTAGACAAGTTCTTCTAAGCTAAACTCCCCAGCCCTTAGTTTTATATTTTCAGTAAATATTTTATGTTTTATGGCAAACATATATACATGTGTACTATATTCATATTTTCTCATCCACCGAAGATTCATTTTGGCCTAGGAAGTAAGTTAGGAAGCCCATTTCATTTTGGTTTAGATGGCTTTTCCCGCTGTCACAGCTAAATTGGCCTGATCATTTAATTCTGTTCTCTTAGTGTACTTTTACCACTATTATAAATGAAGATTTTGTGTGTATAGGGATCTGTTTCTAGACTCTATCCTCTATTACCTAGTCTGTCTATACAAGTTTTATAAACTATGTTAAAATCTGGAGAAGCCAATTGTCCTTTGGATTATGTTTTAGAATCTTCCTGGCTATTCTTGGGTATTTAGTTTAGAAATTTTAGAATGTGAGCCTTGCTAATATATATTTACATATATTTTTTGTTTTGTTTTGTTTTTTTTGAGACTGGGTTTCTCTGTGTAGCTCTGGCTGTCCTGGATCTCTCTCTGTAGACCAGGCTAGCCTCGAACTCACAGAGATTCACCTGCTTCTGCCTCCCGAGTGCTGGGATTAAAGGCATGCTTTGCTGATATATACATATATATATATTTTAAAGAAGTTGTTATTCTTTTTAAAAATGGTTTAAAATTTAATCACATTTACTGTAATTTTGAGAGACTCTTGGCAAATCAAAGTTTGGGTTGTCTCTGCATTTGCAGATTCTAGTCACCTGCCAATGACATTGAGAATACCCTTGCCATTGGCATCCTGATTCCAATGCTCTGCAGCTAGAGGACTTAGGACAGATCTGGCTGCCTCTGCTGCTCTTGTTGCCAATGCCCTGGACCCTGCGTGAGCAGGAGTATGCCCTTTATCCTACTGGGATTCAGTCCAGCTGTATTCCAGGCAGAGGGATAAGCCTGTAAATCAATAGTTGGCAGACATTTTCATGGGAGTACTTAACATTAAACATCTCTTTATTTGTATTTTTTATTTTATTTTCGTGTGTGTGTATCGTGAGTGTACAGTGCCCATAGAGCCTGTTAGAGGTGTCAGGTTCTCTGGAGCTGGAGTTAGATTGTGAGCTGCCTGATGTGGATGCTCAGTATTGAACTCTGGTCCTCTGCAAGAGCAATGAGCTCTCTAATTAACCTCTGAGTCGTCTCTCTAGCCTCTAAACATCTCTTTAGTAGTTTGTGTATACTTTTTTTTTTTTTTTAATACAGGGCTCACTGTGTAGTCCTGGCTGGCCTGGGACTCAATATGTAGACCAGGCTGGCCTTGAACTCACAAAGATCTCTTCTGCAGTGTGCACTACCACAGCTAGCTTCTTATGTGCATGTGAGGCCGGAATTCAGATCTTCAAGCTTGGGGCAAGCTCTTCACGGACGGAGCCGTCTCCTCGGGCCTCTACATATCTGTCTCTTGTCTGTCTTACTGACAGAAGAACAGATGGCATCTTTCTTCTTCCCTTTGACATGAGTGAGAGCCTGGAAAAATTCTTTTTATTCTCTCACCTGGCTCTCAGGTCCTTGCCCTCCCTTGTCCTCATTTAGAGGAGTCAAATCTCTGTCAGTATCTAGTTATTATTACCCCAAAATCTCAGTGATTCCTTTCTCGCCCTTTCCCCCCCTCCGTCTCCCCACTCCCTTCTCTCTCTTTCTTTCACGTAGAGTCTCTAACCCAGATTAGTCTGGAACTTACTGTATATCCCAGGCTGGCCTTGAACTTTTGGTAATTCTTTGACTTAACATTCCAAGAGCTGGGATTCCAGGTGTGTATCACTATGCTCAGCTTGGGGTTTCTATTGTCACATGTCTAACTTGACAGTTTATTTTTTTTTCCTTGTGGTACTAAGTATCAAACCCAGGACTTCATACGTACTAAAGCATGCACTGTACTATTGACCTATAACCTCGACCTTTTTTGGCTTTTCAAGACAGGATTTTTCTGTGTAACAGCTCTGACTGTTCTGGAACTCTCTCTGTAGACCAGGCTGGCCTCAAACTCAGAGATCCATCTGCCTCTGCCTTCCAAGTGCTGGGGTTAAAGGCATGTGCCACCACTGCCCAGCTTTTTTTTTTTTTTTTTTTTGAGTTTTTGTTTTTTGTTTTTGTTTTGTTTTTCGAGACAGGGATTCTCTGTGAAACAGCTCTGTCTGTCCTGGAACTCACTCTGTAGACCAGACTGGCCTTGAACTCAGAGATCCACCTGCCTCAGCCTCCAAGTGCTGGGGTTAAAGATGTGTGCCACTACGCTGTGTTTATCACAGTCTCTTGTCCAACAAAAGCTAGGAGGTCAAGCCAGAATCCAGGGTAGGGGAATAGGAAGGAGTGCCCCAGAATTTCTGGTTATCTTTGAGATTTTCTTTGATCCATACATAACAGTGTCATATAAAATATGGTGGTTGATTTGTAAGGGAAGAGACACATCAGCATGCTCCTCCCCCTTTACAGTGGCAGAGGTTGAACTCAGGATCCTGTGTACCCGAGGCAATCACTCTACCACTGAGCGAGGCACCCTTCCCTGATTTCAGTTATTTGATTGGATTTAGAGTCACCAGGAGCCATGTTTCTGGGTGTGTCTGAAAGGAGTTTAAAGGGTTGGAGCTGAGAACGGAAGACCACCCTGAGTATGAGGAGAAGCACCATAGCATGGCATGGGGGCCTGGACTAAGCGAGAAGGGGAAAGGAAAGGTCAAGGAAGTGGGCAGCAGCACTGTCTCTGCCGCTTCCCGACTGCAGTCACGCTGTGACCAGCACCACCCTTTCTCACCACCGTGTCTGCCCTGCCATGCATCCCCTCAGACTGGGAGCCCTGAAAACTCTTCGTTGCTTTTGAAAGATGTTTATTTTATGTGTGTATATCTGTTTCTGGGTGTCTGTGGATGCCTAAGAGGCCAGAAGGGGGAGTAGGATCCTTTGAGCCTGGAGTTATAGGCATTCATAAGCTGGCTGCCTGGTATGGTGCAGGGATCCAAATTCCAGTCCTGACTGCTGAGCCAACTGTCCAACTCCCTCATTGCTTTTTTTTTTTTTTTTTTTTTTTTCTGGAGCTGAGGACCGAACCCAGGGCCTGGCGCTTTCTAGGCAAGTGCTCTACCACTGAGCTAAATCTCCAACAGACCCCCCCCCCCCCCCCCCCCCCCCCCGCCTCATTGCTTTTAAAAGGCATTTTGTCACACTGAGATAAGAAACCAATGCATAAGGGGACAGTTTCACTGGCGTGTGTGTGTGCGCTCTAGAGAAACTCTGGCACAATGACTGAAGATGAGCTCAGCAACATTTATTACACTATTGCTAAATGGTAGAGTGGATAACTTACAGTGTGTTTGTGTGTGGGATTCGTGTACTGATGAAAAAATAAGTATAGTTACTTAAATCATATGGATAGCTCTCTAAACAGAATTACATACTTTATCAGTCTATTATACAGAGTTCAAAATGAGGCAAAAAACCTAAATAGTGCATTGTTCAGACCATAGTTAGACAGGATTTTTTGTAAAAGGTCAGCTAGTAAATATTAGGTTTTGGCCGGGCGGTGGTGGCGCACGCCTTTAATCCCAGCACTCGGGAGGCAGAGCCAGGCGGATCTCTGTGAGTTCGAGGCCAGCCTGGACTACCAAGTGAGTTCCAGGAAAGGCGCAAAGCTACACAGAGAAACCCTGTCTCAAAAAACAAAAAAACAAAAAAACAAAAAAAAA
Organism: Peromyscus californicus insignis; assembly: GCF_007827085.1. Taxonomy (NCBI): domain Eukaryota; kingdom Metazoa; phylum Chordata; class Mammalia; order Rodentia; family Cricetidae; genus Peromyscus; species Peromyscus californicus. The sequence goes on along the minus strand of NW_026294573.1, from coordinate 88,126,285 downwards.
AATATTAGGTTTTATGAACCAAAAGGCAACATTGGAGATGGATGCACTTATCTATAAAAATAAATCATAATATTTTTGTTGTGATATTAAAAATAATTGGGCACAATTTTTTTGTAGGACAGTATCTAATAAGAAGTTTTGAGGGTTGTTAGAGTGATCTAGCATTTTAGGATGTTATAACAAAGTACTACAAACTGGGGTTTAGGATTGGTATTTTCTGTCATTAAATTGGTTGCAAATGTTTATCTGGAAAGGTCATTCTTAGCTCTCACCCTCCCTCTACACACATAGGTAATGATTTGGACTTGGCTTGTGGGCCATAATTATCTGACCCTGGGTTAGATATAGATGCATTGGTATTATAAATTATTTTAAAAGAATGAATGTTAACATTTAAAGTAGTTTTTGCTTTGTGGGGTGGATGCAGGCAGCAGGTCGAGTTGGGGAATGTTTTAGTTATTTTGCATTGCTATGACTAAAATACCTCTCAGAAACAAGGATGGGAAGGCTCATTTTGACTCATAACTTTAGAGGGTCTTAGTCCATCGTGTGTGTGTGTGTGTGTGTGTATGTGTGTGTGTGTATGGGGGTGGGGCAGCAGGGATGTGTGGAGGCTCCACATCACAGTGGACCAAGATGCAGAGAAAGGGGCAGGAAGTGGGGCCAGGTATAACCTTCAAGGGCCTGCCCCTAGTGACCGTCCCCCAGCCAGTCTTCTCCTAAAGGAGCACCCTAAAGAGCTCCCCAGTTGAGAACAATTGTTAAAAACAAGACTGTGGAGGATGTTTTGTTTTCAAACCATAACAGAGAAGTGGGCTGGTGGCTTTGGTACTACTCTGTTTCTTTGATTTGGTTAGTAGGTACACCATTGTCTGTTTCTATTTAGGCTTTATACGCTCATTTTACATTTTTTTTTTTATGTTTACTGTATTTTACTTTTCTGTCTCTTCCCCACTTCTCTACTTTGGTTTCTTCCCCTCACAGTGATTTATGATGGTTTGGATTACAGTGTTTTCCAGAAGCTCAGATTTTTGATTGCTTGATCTCCAGGTGGTGGTGTAGGGAAAGGGGGCTGGCTAAAGAAACCCACCCTGACCCTGGAGCCCAGAACCAGGGAAAGAAACACAGCCTAGATCTGGAACCTGAGCCAGAGAAAGAAACACTTTATCCCTGAACTCCGAACCAAAGAAACATGCCCTGACTCTGAAACCAGTGCCAAAGTAAATCACTTTGTCTCTAGAATCAGAGCCAGTGAAAGAAATGTGCCCTGCCTTAGGATTAGAGCCAAAAAGCTAAGAAAGGCCAGTGAAAGAAACACAATTTGGCTCTGAAATCAGGACCATCTCTGCCCCTGACCAACAAAACTAACCAATTCCTGAGCAGAATAAATAAATAAATAAATAAATAAATAACCAACCCCTGGGCAGAAAATCTTCCCCTGGAAAAACTCTGCCCCTAAGAAATCCTATATAAACAGAAAGAACAGTTATGCCTGTTCTTTCCCACACTAGTAGAGGCGGCCACTCTCCTGGACTCCTCCTTCCCAAATAAATCTCTTTCTCAAAAGAGTCTTGGGGCTGGGTGGTGGTGGCGCACACCTTTAATCGCAGCACTCGGGAGGCAGAGCCAGGCGGATCTCTGTGAGTTCAAGGCCAGCCTGGGCTACAGAGCGAGATACAAAACAGGCACCAAAACTACACGGAGAAAACCTGTCTCGAAAAACAAAAACAAAACAAAACAAAAAGAGTCTTGGGTGTGAAGATCTTCATTCGCCAGTGCAGAGAAGAACCTTGGTAAGACGTCCTTTAGGGGCTGAGCAAGGTGGAGCAGGAAAGTAACAACTTTTTTGCCAGAGCCAGAGCAGGGGTTTCCCCTTTAGCAGAGTGAAGCAAAAGAAGCAACATCGTGGGCCAGAGAAGAAGCAGGGCTCTGCTGGGAAGCCCCCTTAAGGAGGGGCTAGGCAAAGCTCATCTGTAGTGGCTCTCCAAGAGAGGAGCAGGATTACTATATCCTGTGTGGAGACCATTCCCCACCACACCCCAACTCCAGGTATAGCCTGACTCCCGAACAGTCAAGATACCTTTCACTCCAGAGCTGAGCTGTCCCATTGCGGCTCCAGCTGCCAGAGCTGTCCTAGCAGCTCCAGGTGTCGCCTGACTCCCTGAACAGTCAGGATACCCTTCCTCCAGAGTTGCAACACTCACTTACAGGTGGTGCTGTTTAGTAGGTTTAGGATATGTGGCCTTGTTGGAGGAAGTATGTCACTGGGGTGAGCTTCGAGGCTTCAAAGCCAAGCTACCATTTCCAGTTTGCTCTCTGCTTCCTCTTGTAGTGACAGTGTGAACTCCCAGCCTGCTGTTCAGCCATTAGGCCTGCGTGCTGTGACAGTAGCACCTTTCCCCTCTGGCACCTTAAACCAAATAAACCCTTCCTGTCTATAAGTTGCTTTGGTCATGGTATTTTATCACAGCAATAGAAAAGCAACTGATACATGATTATTCTTTATTTCAAAATCGCCCCTCCCTGCACCTGCGATGCCCTACTCTAGTGTAATCCCCCAGGACCGGCAGGAGCCTCCTGTTCATTTGTTACAGACTCACCTATCTAGTTATCACTTTTCTTGTTGTCACCTAACAGCAGAATAAGTAGAAAATTCAGTGTGAAGATGGGAGGAATAGAGAATGAAATGGGAGCCAGGGATGTCAGACTATTTGAATGAGGGCTATTTCTAGTCAGCCTGTTCTTGCCCCTTTTAGGCTTGTTTAACAGCTTTACTGAGATGAAATTCTTATACCAATCAGTCAGTGGTTCTGTATCTGCATAGAAAAAAAAAGTCCCCACAATCAATTTAGAACCTTTGTCATCCCAGAAAGAAGTTCCTCGGCCTCAGCTGTTGGCTCCCAAACCCTCGCACTCCCACTCCGGGCAGCCACTGGTCTTGGGTCTCTACATATAATGGAATCTTAAGAAAGTGATCTGTGTGATTAGATGGTTTGTCCATGCTGTAGTATATCTTAGTAATTAATTCCATTTCATTACTGAACACTATTCCATTGTGGGGGTAAACCACTTACATTTATCCCTTCATTAGTTAATCCATATTTGCATTTTTTTCCACTCTAGCTACTATTTTTAGAGAATTTTTTAAAGATCAAGTGTTATGTATTTATTGTAGAAAATTCGAAAAGTACTATAGAATGTAAAGAATAAAAATTTATGTGTAAGTCTGCCACTCACAAATAAGCCTTGTTGACAGACATAGTGGTATATGCCTGTATCCCAGCACTTAGAAGGTAGAAGCAGGAGGATTAGGGGATCAAGACCAGCCTGTGCTGCATGAGACTGTTTCCAAACAACAACAACAAAAGTCTCAGGCTAGCGGATGAGTCTATGGGTAAAGGTGCCTGCTGGGTAAGCCTGAGGACCTTGGGTTTAAATCTCCAACTCCCCTGTAAAAGAGCTGGGTATGGATACACTAACCTGTAACCTGACACCCTGTAACTGCCTTGGGCAGAGGCAGAGCATCCTGGGGTCACATACAGCTAGCTTGCTATAGGCCTAGCTCCAGGCTCCCTAGAGACCCTGTCTCAAGAGAACTGGAGTAGAGAGTGATTAGAGAAGGGTACCTGAGGTTCTCCTCTGGTTTCTGTGGATCCAATTAGGCACGTACATCTGCACACATACATCCTATACACCACACACAGCCTTGTGAATACTTTTCCTATGGAAAAAAAATGCATGTCTTCTCTTTAAGATTTACTTTGTATTTGAGCAGATTTTGTTTGCAGATCTCAGGTAAGATTGGCCAGCTGTAACTGTCATAAATAATTTATCAGTCGTATGCAGTGGAAATATAGCAGAGTTATAATCTGTCGGGTGGGGGTATAGAGGAAATCATGAAAATGCATATGAGAGAGTGAAGTTTCTAATACGGTCACCTTTGCTCCGTTTAGGAAGCTAGCGGGATGCACGGTTTTCATCACAGGTGCAAGCCGGGGCATCGGCAAAGCTATTGCGTTGAAAGCAGCGAAGGATGGAGCAAATATTGTAATTGCTGCGAAGACCGCCCAAACACACCCGAAGCTCCCAGGCACGATCTACACAGCTGCTGAGGAAAGTGAGTGTGACAACTGCCTTTTCACGGACTGTCCTTCCAGTGGGTTCGGACAACCGCCTTTTCACGGACTGTCCTTCCAGTGGGTTCGGACAACCGTCTTTTCACGGACTGTCCTTCCAGTGGGTTCGGACAACCGTCTTTTCACGGACTGTCCTTCCAGTGGGTTCGGACAACCGTCTTTTCACGGACTGTCCTTCCAGTGGGTTCGGACAACCGTCTTTTCACGGACTGTCCTTCCAGTGGGTTCGGACAACCGTCTTTTCACGGACTGTCCTTCCAGTGGGTTCGGACAACCGTCTTTTCACGGACTGTCCTTCCAGTGGGTTCGGACAACCGTCTTTTCACGGACTGTCCTTCCAGTGGGTTCAGACAACTGTCTTTTCACGGACTGTCCTTCCAGTGGGTTCGGACAACCGTCTTTTCACGGACTGTCCTTCCAGTGGGTTCGGACAACTGCCTTTTCACGGACTGTCCTTCCAGTGGGTTCGGACAACTGCCTTTTCACGGACTGTCCTTCCAGTGGGTTCGGACAACTGCCTTTTCACGGACTGTCCTTCCAGTGGGTTCGGACAACCGTCTTTTCACGGACTGTCCTTCAGTGGGTTCAGACAACCGTCTTTTCACGGACTGTCCTTCCAGTGGGTTCGGACAACCGTCTTTTCACGGACTGTCCTTCCAGTGGGTTCGGACAACCGTCTTTTCACGGACTGTCCTTCCAGTGGGTTCGGACAACTGTCTTTTCACGGACTGTCCTCCAGTGGGTTCGGACAACTGTCTTTTCACGGACTGTCCTCCAGTGGGTTCGGACAACCGTCTTTTCACGGACTGTCCTTCCAGTGGGTTCGGACAACTGTCTTTTCACGGACTGTCCTTCCAGTGGGTTCGGACATAATTTGCTGGAGAGCTTGGTTTGATCTATTTGAATGTTACTTTAAAAGTAATTGTGTTTAGGGCTGGTGAGGTGGCTCAGCAGGTAAAGAAAGGTGCCTGCCGCCATGCCCAACAGCCTGAGCCAGATCCCCAAACCCACGCTCTGGAGGCAACGTGCTTGTGCCATGTTATAGCATGTGCGAGTGCATTACAATAAACTAAGTAAATGGTGGTGCACATTTTAACCCCAGCACTTGGGAGGCAGAGGCAGGTGGATACCTGTGAGTTCCTGGCCAGCCTGGTCTACAGAGTGAGAACCAGACCAGCCAAGGCTACATAGTGGAACCCTGTCTCAAAAATTAAAAAAAAAAATTGTCTGTTTAAAAAAGTATTTATTTTGTTATCAAGAGAGGGAGTTCTCTCCATTTTTTCACCTCTAGCTCTTTTGAGCAATATGAGAGATTCTAGGATAGTCATATCTCAGAACTGGGACTGTAAGTTAGAGATACAAGGTCCAGGGTTCTATTCCCAGCACTGGGAAAAAATCATTTCTTTACAGCAGTTATTCTTGGGTGGGAGGTGGAGGTAAAGCGGAAGTGAAGAGGAGACGCTGACGGCAGGGTGGGGTGAACGTTTTGTTTTTAGAGGTATTTCTTTTGTGTGCACCGGTGTTTTGCCTGCATGTATGTGTGTGCACTGTGTTCATGCCTAGAGCCTGCAGAGCCCCAGCTGGTTGGGTTCGTCGGTCTGTCCGTTGTGGTTATAAGACCCTATAATGTATCTCAATTTCTTGGGAACTTTTTCTTTGGATTGTTGTTGCATCAGAATGAAGGTGTAGTTATAAATACTTCGATGCTGTTTCATTTGCTTTTCTGTAGTTGAAGCCGCTGGAGGAAAGGCCTTGCCATGTGTTGTTGACGTGAGAGATGAGCAGCAAATCAACAGTGCAGTGGAAAAAGCTGTCGAGAAATTCGGAGGTAGTCCCTTGATTCTGAACTAATTACCGAACATTGATAAAATAGAGCTGTAACCACCTCCAGGGGATGCCTGAACCATGGATAGTATGCGGCCCTATTTATGCTGTTTTTCCCTATACCTGCATACCTGTGATAAATGTTCTATAAACTAGGCCCAGTTAGAGATGAACAATAGCAGTAAAATGGAGCAGTGAGAGTAACGGAATAAGAGTCAGGTGACTGTGGTTGCTTCCTTTTGTTGCAACCTGAAGTTGGGGTACATAGCTCACTGAGGCCAACTGGTTGATAGCCTGAGCTTCTTGTAACCCCCTCACAAGTCACAGACGGTGGTTCTCACCTTAGACCTAACGAGCACCCTCTGCATAGCAATATTTTCAGTGAAGCATTTTTACCTTTTCACTGAAATTTCCATTTAATGTTATTTTTGTTGAGCATATAACTGAAAACAAGATATATTGCGTATAGGTAGAAACTGGATAGAGTATACAGAAATTGGAATTATTTTAGGGGTGTGTGTGTGTGTGTATTTCTGTGTATGAGTCACTAAAAAAGTCTTGTTTGGGATTTGAAACTCAACATCATTCTTTTTCCCCAGTTTCCAATACCAAAAAGAAGCCCTTCCCTTAAGAAAGGAGCTATGGCTGGGCAATGGTGGCACACATCTTTGATCCCAGCACTTGGGAGGCAGAGGCAGAGGCAGGCAGATCTCTGAGTCCAAGGCCAGCCTGGTCTACAGAGTGAATTCCAGGACAGCCAGGGCTACACAGAGAAACCCTGTCTTGAAAAACCAAAAAAGAAAAAAGAAAAGCAAAGTAAGAAAGGAGCTGTGTGGAAAGAGAGACTGGTATTCTTGGAAAGGTCATAGGTCAGAGAGTACTAAAGAGGATTTGACCCAAGGTTCCTGGAGCCAGTGAGAGAAGACAGATACTTAAGGATTGTAGCTACAGCTTGTAAGGACTAAACTTTCTTATGGTTCTCCATAGAGCTCTGGTAATTGGCTGTATCTCCACTGTGCCTATTTGTGAATCAGCTGAGGGGTCAACCATGTTTTGTGTATATGGGGGGCAGGGACGACTCTGACTTGCGTTAAAATGGAACTGATTTCTTTGGAAACAGGAATTGATATTTTGGTGAACAATGCGAGTGCTATTAGCTTGACCAACACATTGGATACTCCTACAAAGAGAGTGGACTTGATGATGAGTGTGAACACCAGGGGCACCTACCTTACGTGAGTCACAAACAAGAATGTGGGGAAGGATGTCCTATTGTGTTCTCAGAGAACTTGCCTACATATAAACAGATGAGATCAAACAGCAGTACAATTTAAAATCTACTTGGTATCTAATTAAGCTAATGATATTAGTATCTGTCCTAGTTAGGGTTACTATTACTGTGATGAAACACCATGACCAAAACCAAGTGGAGACAAAGAGTTGAATTGGTTTACACTTCCACATCGTAGTCCATCACTGGAGGAAGTCAGTCCAGGAACTCAGACAGGGCAGGAACATGGAGGCAGGAGTAATGCAGAGGCCATGAAGGGGTACTGCTTACTGGGTTTCTCACTATGGCTTGCTCAGCCTGTTTTCTTTTTTTTCTTTTTTTTTTTTTTTAGCTGAGGATTGAACCCAGGGCCTTGCCCTTGCTAGGCAAGCGCTCTAACACTGAGCTAAATTCCCAACCTCAGCCTGTTTTCTTATAGAACCAAGACCACTATCCCAGGGGGGACACCACCCACAATGGTCTAGGCCCGCCCATATCGATCACTAATTAAGAAAATGCCCTACATGCTTCCTTCAGCCCGATCTTATGGAGGCATTTTCTTAATTCAGGCACTCTCCTCTCAGATGACTTTAGCTTGTGTTAAGTTGACATGAAACTAGCCAGCACAGCATCTAAGTGTGGTGCTGAGAGTTTTCAATATGATGTATAAGACAGAGTTTGTTGTTATGAAAAGTGTGATGTGGATTTGTAATGTTATTGGCCTCGCTGGCTAGCAAATTGCAGATACCAAGGTTTTATCTAATAGATTACAGGAGAGCTGATGTTTTTGATGTAAATGAAATGAACTCCTTCCTCTGATTGCAAAGTACGGTCGTATTGCTAGAATGGACTCAGTTTTTTCCTATTGATTGGTTGAGTGCAATTTTAGTTTTTTTTTTTTTTTTTTGGTTTTTCGAGACAGGGTTTCTCTGTGTAGCTTTGCGCCTTTTCCTGGAACTCACTTGGTAGCCCAGGCTGGCCTTGAACTCACAGAGATCCGCCTGGCTCTGCCTCCCGAGTGCTGGGATTAAAGGCGTGCGCCACCACCGCCCGGCGCAATTTTAGTTTTAAGCCTGTCCTCATTTCACCTTTATAAAAGTGAAACACTGGGCTAAAGAGATGGCTCAGAGGTTAAGAGCACTGACTGCTCTTCCAGAGTTCCTGAGTTCAATTCCCCATAACCACATGGTGGGTCACAACCATCTGTAATGAGTTCTGGTGCCCTTTTCGGGCATGCAGACATGCATGCAGGCCAAACACTGTATACATAATAATAAATAAATAAATCTTTTAAAAAAAGTGAAACACCTTTAGGAATGAAAAATAGTTTGCACATAAACTCTGTAGTGGTATTGATTGTATTTGGTGTGTAAACTGGAGTAGCCGAGCAGTGGTGGTGCACACCTTTAATTCCAGCATTTGGGAGGCAGAGACAGTTAAATTTCTTTAGTTCAAAGCAGCCTGTTCAACAGAATGAATTTCGAAACAGCCAGGGCTACACAGAGAAACCCTGTCTTAAAAAACCAAAAAGAAAAAAAAATGTTGGAATTGGTAACAATTTTGTATTTGGAAATCATAATGATTAAAACAACAACAACTGACCAGCCAGGCAGTGGTAGCACACGCCTTTAATCCCAGCGCTTGGGAGGCAGAAGCAGATGGATCTCTGTGAGTTCGGGGCCAGCCTGGTCTACAGAGTGAGTTCCAGGAAAGGCAGGACTGTTTCACAGAGAAACCCTGTCTCGAAAGACAAACAAACAAACAAAAACTGACCTAAAAGAAGAATGGTTTAGGTCACAACCCCCCTTTTTTTATTTCTGTGCTGGGGCTTGAACCTTATTCCTTATGCATCATAGACAGATGCTCTACAACTGAACTACAGCCCCAACCTCAAGAATTTCTTTTGTACTTTTCAGACAGGGTCTCCCTATGCAGCTCAGGTTGACCTGGAACTTGCAATCCTCCTGCCTCAGCTTCTTGAATGCTGGGATTATAGTCATGCACTGCCATGCTTGATGCCCTTAGATGTTCTTGAATATGAATTAAAGCTATAATTGAGCTACAATATGTTGTTTAGCTGTACGATTTATGACTTTAATACTTAAAATTATGAAAATATTGGATATAAATCTTTTATAAAATAAACAATGTAGCCAGGCGGTGGTGGCGCACGCCTTTAATCCCAGCACTCTGGAGGCAGAGCCAGGCAGATCTCTGTGAGTTCGAGGCCAGCCTGGGCTACCAAGTGAGTTCCAGGAAAGGCGCAAAGCTACACAGAGAAACCCTGTCTCGAAAAACCAAAAAAAAAAAAAAGAAAAAAACAAAACAAAACAATGTATTTTAATAAGCAGTTAAAAATAAAATTAGCCCTTAAAGGGGCACATACCTATAATCTCAACACCCAGGAGGCAGATGCAGTGGAATTGCTCCATGTTCAAGGCTAGTCTGGACTACATAATGAATTCTAGGCCAGCTTAACCTATGTAGTGAGACGTTGTCTCACAAAGCAAAAAGAAAAAAAAACAGTAATCAAAACCAAAGCTCAAAATTACAAATTGCTGTTAAAGGCACATTGCATTTTGTATCAGTAAAAAAAGCTGGCGTATGTGATGCTACTCATAACAACTTTTTATTTCATGTTAAATGTATGCATATCTGAAGTATCTCATCCGAATCCTTGGATCAGTCCTAGATAGTAGGGGGTATAGTAGTAGTAGGTGGTTATTACCCATTTTATTGTAACATCCTGAGAACTAGAATGCTGATTTACCCAGTGGCATTCAAAGGGGAAGAAGCAGGATTTGAACCTATGACTACCTGACAGGTATATTAACTGCTTCTGGAAATTGTGAATGTGTGTTTGGATGGGAGAATTTGGGACAGTTGTGGTTAAAGATATCCTCAGTTGAGCATAAAGCTAATAGAGACGGATTTGATTTTAATCCATCAAGCAGGTCATGTGGTCAGGACATGAAGCATGGTTTCAAGCATGAAAACCAGTTCCTTTTATTATTTTCAGTCTAGAAAACAAAAGTACTCTGCAAACAAGATGTACCAGATAGATGACTGAGCAGTTTCAGTTGCTCTGTAGAAGTATTTAAACCGTAAGCTATTGACTTGACTTGTGTTTCTTTCTTTTTCAGATCCAAAGCATGTATTCCTTTTTTAAGAAAGAGCAAAGTAGCTCATATTCTCAATCTCAGCCCACCCTTGAACCTAAATCCTCTGTGGTTCAAACAGCACTGTGGTAAGTGTTAGCTGGGGGTATAGTTTGTTTGGCTAATTTGTTTTGAATTAATCAGTGTATTTATTCTGTAATCACAATCTGGATGTAATACTTAATATTGAATTTTCTGCTACATCAGTGATCAAGATAGTAAATTCTTTTGGTTTGTTTGTTTGTTTGTTTGTTTTTTAAGACAGGGTTTCTCTGTGTAGTTTTGGTGCCTGTGGATCTCGCTCTGTAGACCAGGCTGGCCTCGAACTCACAGAGATCCGCCTGGTTCTGCCTCCCGAGTGCTGGGATTAAAGGTGTGCGCCACCACCGCCCGGCTCAAGATAGTAAATTCTTTTTTTTTTTTTTTTGGTTTTTCGAGACAGGGTTTCTCTGTGTAGCTTTGCGCCTTTCCTGGGACTCACTTGGTAGCCCAGGCTGGCCTCGAACTCACAGAGATCCGCCTGGCTCTGCCTCCCGAGTGCTGGGATTAAAGGCGTGCGCCACCACTGCCTGGCAAGATAGTAAATTCTTAATCATTTATCTGTAATTCAAAAGTTTGAAGTATAATTTCACTTGATATAATTCACAGGTCTTAATGGTTTGATTTAATGAATTTTGGCAAATATGTATACTGTATAACTACTCAAGTTATACAGATTTGTGTGTCTCAGTAGGCATGTTGTTTACATGTAATTTGTTAAAGTTGAAAATATGAAATACTTTACTTTTCATAACAAAGGAATGACGTAAGGTGAATGTGGTGGTTTACAAGAACTGTGCATCACACCTCACTTAAAGCAGTATCAAATATTCAGTTCTTATTCACTTGCATTTAGGAAGGCACTGGGGTAGGAACCCACAGAGCAAGACTAAAGTTGTTCTCTAGTTGATGAAATTAAGTCAATTGGAAGCCTTTATTTTTTAAATTTGTGTGTGTGTGTGTGTGTGTGTGTGTGTGTGTGTGTGTGTGTGTCTATGTGCATGTGAGTGCAGGTGCCATTAATGGCCAGAAAGGCATCAGATTCCCTGAAGCTGGAGTTATAGGCAGTTGGGAGCTGCCTGACATAGGTGCTGGAAACTGAACTCAGGTCCTCAGCAAGAACAGTGTGCACTTAACTGCTGGACCATCTCTGCAGCCCCTGATTACCTTTTATTTTGTGGTGTTGGAGAACCTATTCTACCACTAAGTTACACCATACCTGTGTCGTTGAGTTGTGAGTGTAACTCTCTCTGTAAATAATCACCTTCAGTCTTCATTTGTTTGCTTGCTTTGTTTTTGAGATAGGGTCTCACCATGGAGCTCTGGCTGTCCTGGAACTTGCTATGTAGATCTGCACTCACATCAGGCAGCCTACAGCTGCCTGTAACACCAGCCCAGGGGCATCTGACAACTTTGATCTCCTCCAGTACTCAATGGCACACACAGATGTATGCATAATTAACAAAAATATAGTCTTTAAAAACAAACAAACAACACCAGCATATTTGGTCAGATGTGAACCATACTCCCAATACTTGGGAGGCTGAGGCAGGAGAATCAGGAGTACAGAGTCATTTTTGTCTACATAAAGAATTATCTTATGTATTTTGTATTTTGAAAAGAATTGTCAAAAATTTACCAGGGAGAAAATATTAACAGAAAGTTGGTTGTTTCTACTCAAAGACTTGTTTCTCAATTATATTATTATTTTTGTGGTTTCTTTCAGCCTATACCATTGCCAAATATGGCATGTCTATGTGTGTGCTTGGAATGGCAGAAGAATTTAGAGGTGAAATTGCAGTCAATGCCTTATGGCCTAAAACAGGTTTGTACTTAAATCACTTAATTTGATTTGTAACTCTCCTCCACACCAGGCTCAAACCCAGTGTCTCACTCTAGGTGAGCCTTCTGCCAGTGAGCTAGTTCTCCAGCCCTGTCCTGGACAACTTGTGAAGCATCTCAGGTCACCTGACTTTATGGTTTTTTTATATAATCTTTTTAGATTTTATTTTATTTTTATGTGCTTTTGTGTTCTTGCCATGGGTGTCGGGGTCCCCTGGAACTAGAGTTAGCACTAGGGAGCCACCATGTGGTTGCTGGGAATTGAACTCGGGTCCTCTGGAAGAGCAGACAGTGCTCTTAACCCCTGAGCCATCTCTCCATCCCCCTGACTTTATGTTTACTGTGCATCATAACAGTCTGTCGTCGTCCAGTTCCCAGCTTTAACTAAGTGGCTGACTCTTTAGCCAGCAGCTATGATGGGAGCATAATGCTAGAACATATGGAGAGTCTCAGGAAAGCCAACAGTAATGGTTTCAGCAAATTCTCTTAGATTTCTCAGCTTGAAAGGCTACTTAAAGAAGTGGTAGTTGTGTTAGGCTGACACCCATGACTATAGTCCCATATGCCTGGAGGCTGTGCCAGAAGAACCACTTGAGCAGGGGAGTTCATAGCTGGTATGCCAGAAGGTAGTAATGTGTGTAAAAAGTCTCTGGCATTGAAGAGAGAAGCTTTTAACTTGTATTTATTCATGTATTTTACTTTTTTGAGGCAGAGTCTCTCTATTACACAGCTCTGGCTTTCCTAGAATTCACTCTGTAGACCAGGCTGGCCTTCAAATCACAGAGATCCACCTGTCTCTGCCTCTGAGTGCAGGGAGGCACCCAGCCAGGTTTTACCTTCTAGTAGGGTAGAATGGTTTCACCTTTTTTGAGAATGTGGGTTTTGAGCAAAGATTTGGAAGTGACTGAAGTTAGCCTTGTGGCTGAGAGAAAAGTGTTCAAGGATACAGCCCATACAAAGATCCTGTGGATGGAAATGCCTGGTCTCAGGATCCAGGAGCAGAGAGAAGATCAGTGGAGCTGAAGTGAGGCAAAGTGGTAGGAAATGATGGTCTGATATTGATGAGGAAATGGAGGCCAAACAGGATTTTACTGAGTAAAATGGGTGTTGAGGCTGGATGCTGAGGAAGCAAAAGGAAAAGCCATTTGGAGGTTACTGAAATAACATAACATAGTCACTGATGCGCTGACCACTGACCATGACCGGGTGGTGGTAGTAAAGGAGGGAGAGGTCGGATGCTGAGGTAATCTGAAGGTAGTGCCAGCAGGGTCTGCTGGTGGGCTGGATGTGGTATGAGAGAGATAAGGAAGAATCATCGATGACTATAAGACTTCTGAGGGAAAGTAACCAGAACAGTGGCTGCGTGATGAGATGGAGGAAGGTATAGATGGAGAAGGGTAGGGAGCAAGATTAGGACTTGACTGGGGACATTGTATTGGAGCATCCAGATGGAGATTAATGGTAGGCAACTGAGCCGACGAGTCTGAGGGTTAGCTGTAAGCATTTATGGATTATCAGCAATGAATGGTAATATAAAGTCTCAAGATTATGTGACATCTGAGAAGCAGAGAAAGGACTATGTCACTGTAACATGAATGGGTTGTAAAGAAGGACTCCACAGGTAAGGTAGGAAGAAACTCATGGTATGAAGTCTTGAAGGCAGACCACTTACAGGAAGTGTCACGAGAGGAAATGATCAGTTGTATTAATGTTGCTAATAGGTCTTACAAGATTAGGATTCACTATTAGTTTTGATAATCTGTAAATCTCCTTTATATCACTTACAACATTTATAACTTACTGATTACTGTATAAGTATTGTTGTCTAGTGCCTTCCTTAGTTGAATGGAAACTTCTTGAAGATGAAGACCATGTCTTCTGAATCTGTTATATAGTAGTAGTTTCTGGTCGGGACCACCAGCCCACAAATAATGACACAGAGACTTATTATTAATTATGGAGCTCGGCCTTAGCTTATGCTTGTTTAACCAGTTTTTATAACTTAAATTAACCCACATTTTTTCATCGACATTCTGTTGCATGGCTTGTTACCTTATCTCTCTGTACTGCCCATTCTCCTTCCTCTGTGTCTGGCAGGTGACTCTGCCTTCTTCCCAGAGTTCTCTCTCTGCATGTAAGTCCTGCCTATACCTCCTGCCTAGCTATTAGTCATTCAGCTTTTCATTACACCAGTCACAGCAATATATGCTCAAACAGTGTACAGCTATCCCACAACCGTCCATCTTATTGTAGTCATTGTAGATTTCAGTGAAACTTTTTGAAGGTTTATTTAAGTATGTTATATATATATGGATGTTTTATCTTCATGTACATCTGTACACCAGAATAGTGCATTGGGTCCTAGGAGACTACAGTTAGAAATGTTTGTCAGCTGCCATGTGGGTGCTGGGAATTGAACTCAAGACCCTGGGAAGAGCAGTCAGTGCTCTTAACTGCTGAGCCATCTCTCTAGTTCTAGAGTTCAGTGACTACTGATAAATAGTCAGTGGATGAAAGAGTATGCAGTATGCCTGCCTTCTGCTTGCTCTAAAATAGACGTTCTGTACACAGCTTGTATCACAGGTAGACATTGTGCAATAGGAAGGATGGAGGGTATTATCAGGATTGAAAGGATTTGCTGAGGTCTTTGCTTTAGCTCTGAGGTATTTATTGTAGGTGGTTTACTAGACACTTCGGAGCCAGTGTTATCATTAGGCCTAGTCATGATAACATTATTGAATTTACAGTTGTGTTCCTTGTGATGCATGATATGAGAAGTTACATCTAGAGTGCTTTGGAAACACAGAAGGAGGGCCACATCACCCCTGTTAAAGAGTTAGAGTTTCAAGTGGAGGTATGAATGGAAATATGATATCCAGAGGATGTTGGGGTTAGCAGGAAGGAAACTAGACAAGATATTCATGGACAGCAGGAACAGCAGGCACAACGGCAGGACCCCATGCAGCACAGCAAACCTGTGTGTATAGTGGACTGCCTGGAGATTGAGGAAGTGCATGGGTAATGCGTTGTGGGCTGCCGTTTCCCACGGCATTTGAGCATCTGCAGTACTTCAGGCTGCTGGGCGGAGGGGGTGGGGATGAGTGACCTGGACTGCGGTCTCGTATGCCAACTTAAGCAACTGGATCTTTTTTCTCACTTGGCACAGAGGATTAAACACGGGCCTCACCTATGGTAGACAAGTACTCTATTAAGAGTTCCTTCCCTAGCCTGGCAGCTAGTCAGTAGAGGGCTATTGGAAAGAGTTTTAAAGGGAGAGTGATAATAAGCAGAGGGGGAATAGGAGCAGTAAAGCCATACAGTGTTCATGGAGGACATTTGGTCTGACATGAGTGAGTTATAGAGAGGAGGCGGGACAGTTAACCAAACTACTGCATTATTCATGAGTGAGGGGAGATGGAAGTAGACTCAAGAGGGTAGCTATGCTCCAGGCTGGGGTGAGGTGTCTGTTTCTAAGAACACATCCCTGTGTGTAAAGACTATGTAACTGGAACCAGGTGTTCCCCTGACTGCCTTTCAAGGACATGGGGGTTCATCCTACTTAGTGCATGGACACCAGGTAGCATATTATTCTAACAGAGCCGTGTCCCAGCTGCCTGCCGACCTTGGCGGGCACACCATTGCTTCTCTACACTGGCAGCCGTGCCCTCCTGGCTGTGGTACTTTGCCTCTGATGAATTTAGCATGTACAGAGAAGGGATTGGGGGCAGGGAGTTCTAGTGTTTTCTTGAAGGAGGATCTCAGGCTCTTAGCTAAGTTGTTTCCAGGACTGTGATTTTTTTTTTTCTTCTTACAAGATCTTTTCATAGTTTCTGCTAAGTAGAGGGAGTGACTGGACCAGAGTGGTGGGAACAGGAAAGTCCACTTTGGAGCAGATTTTTACGCAGGTGTGTGTGTGTAGGGAGGGGGTGGCCATGTAGTTACTGCTTTGGTAATGGCAGCAGAGAGGAGGGTCACCTCCAGCCTTGTCATTGTTTAGACATTGGCGGTACGGTGACAAATTAGAAGCAGAGTCCACGTTTTCTAATGCAGAGGGCAGAGATGGAAACGGAGGAAGGGAGCTTCGTATTTTAGAGAGGAAGCTGAGGTCCAAAGGGTCGAAGTGGCTTGCCAGAAATCATGGGCCAGTCGGTGTAGAAATCCTCTTTGCCTGTCATTCAGCTCAGTGCCTTTTTGTTAGCCCTTACTGGCTTTTTAAACTCTCAAGACTGCTGTACAAATTCTTGAACATTCTAAATGAGAACTCTAAGGAGGTTTGCTGTGCTTCTCATGAAGGATTTCTGCATGTGCAGTCTGTGTTGAGGAACAGACGTCTTTGCTTGCTTGTCTCCTTGATTTTGTGTTGAGTAAGGGACATGTTTGTTTCGTTGTCTCCCTAGTTCTGTCTATAGAACATTTAGTGAATTCCTTAACTTGGCCTTATTTTTCATCATCTGAGAAAGAAATTTGCCTTGGCAATTTTGAATAGTGGTACCAGCTTGTTATTTCCATAGTCTTCTTTGATGTGGAGTCATGTGTGTATTCATGTTTTCTCTACAGCTATACATACTGCTGCTATGGATATGCTTGGAGGAGCTGGTATTGAAAGCCAGTGTAGAAAAGCGGACATCATTGCGGATGCTGCATATTCCATTTTCAAAAGGCCAAAAAGTTTTACTGGAAACTTCATTCTTGATGAAAATATCTTAAAAGAAGAAGGAATAAGCAATTTTGATGTCTATGCGATTGTACCAGGTAATGCTTATAGTTATTTAAGTAATGTTTTCCCACGTTTTGTACAATGGACAGACGTGTTTTATGTGTGTTTGTGTGGTTATAAAATGAGTATTATTTTACAAGGTATATCTCACTGAAGGGAAAACCCCACACCACCTCTACCTTGAAAGGTGATAATCAGATAGAAGTGAGATCAGGGCTTTTGAAATTACACGATGATGTAGAAGGTTGTTTCAGTTATCCACTTCCAAATTAGGAAACTGAACATTTTGAAGTTAGTCTTAGAAATCAGAGTGAAGATTCAGACATGTGTGACAGATGATACAGGAGTAGAGTTCTTTATTCTCCTTTTCCTCAAAAAACAAGCAAAAATAAAACCCACACCCTTTTAAAATGTTTGTTTTTAAGCAAAATCTCTTAGACTATGAAGATGCATGAGCAAGTCTGTCTTACAAATAGTTGTCTAATTTGAGGATTTCCAGAACTTTCCACTGTTTAAAAACCTCTTCCTTTGAAATTACAGATAAGTATGATAATGAATTTTTACTTTATATGAACTATATTTATACTAAGCAGGGTGCAGAGATCTCCACTGTACTCCCAGCTACTCAGGAGGCTGAGGTAGGAAGGTGGCGTGAGCCCAAGAGTAAGAAACCAACCTGGGCAACATAGTCCTTTCTCTGAAAAAAATAAACAAAAGATATGTCCTAAACAATAGAGATTGTAGCCCCAAACTGGGAATTCTGTTTGTACATGAGCATATTTTAAGTGTTATTCATGAACCTGGCTTGTAGATGACTGAATTACATGTTTATATTTTTTCATCCCTCAGTTCCAATTGAATTAAACAGCGGGTTACCATTTTACAGAGCGTGTTCTCCTGCGTTCTCTGTGTAACCTTCCTAGCAGTCCCCGAGGGAAGCGCTGGTAACTGATGAAAAGCCTGGAAGTGGGGGGGGGGGGGTCGGGGGGGCATGGCTCAGCCACAAAGAACACCTGCTTGCTGCCAGAGGACTGAAGTCTCTCTCCCAGCCGATAATTTCCTGTAACTCCAGCTCCAGGGGATCCTGCATCCTCTTCTGGACTCTGGGCACTCACATGCATGTGTGCACACCACACACACACACACACACACACTCACTCACTCACTCACTCACTCACTCACTTACTCACTCACTCCCATGCACACAAATAATAAAAATGAATCTATCAGGGTATGGTAGCACCTGCCTTTAATCCTAGTACTCAGGAGACAGAATCAGGCAGATCTCTATGAATTTAAAGCCAGCCTTGCCTACAAAACAAGTTCTAGGCTAGCTGAGCTACACATTAAGACCCTGTATGAAAAAACCAAAAATTTAAATAAATAAATCTGAAAAGTATTTGGCAGAAGTCAGCCCAGATTGAGGGTTCAACTCTGCTTCTCAGCCGCTTAGCGGTGTCACCCATTTCTCTGAGCCTCCATTTCCTTATTAATAAAATTGAAGAAAATAACTTTTTCTATGCAGGATTTCAGAACTACGTGCAAAAGTGTGTATAATGTGTACCTGGCACAGTGTTCAGTAGTTAATATTTACAAGTAGTAGAATGGGTTCAAAGCTCTTCTAGCACTTTGCCTGTGGGTAGATGGGGGAACCTGAATGAGACACACTTAGGTCCTCTGGATTTGGAGCATTGTAATGATTCCTTTAGGGCGTTTGTGTCAGTGGGCATTGTTCTGGGGATCCAGCTGTAGACCTACACACACCGGCAAGCACACACACTTACCCTTGAGCTGTATTCCCAGCTCTTGGCTTTCTGAGTAAGGGTCTCACTATGTTGTTCAGGTTGGTGAACTCATGATCCTCTTGCCTCTGCTGAGTATTGCAGGTGTGTACCACCACACCTGGCTCATTTTCGGTTTTAAGATATGCCATTTTATATAGATTTTTAAATTTGTGGCCTGCATTCTTAGCACTTGGAAAGTGGAAGAGGGAAGAACATAAGTTTGAGGCCAGCTTCAGCTGTATAGCAAGATCCTATCTCCTCTCCCCAAAATCCTGCCAAGTGTCAAGAAATATGATGAGGTACTGTGATTTTAGCATATAACGGAAATAACGTTACTTGCCCTACGTGTGTGTGGGCTACAATCCTGAAGGCTCTGTGACCCTCAGTTCTCCTCGTGTCCATGTACTGTAGGTGTCATTTTATATTAAGATAATATTAAGATAGTTAACCTCCTAACCACAACTGTTAGTTGGAAAAAGGCCGAGTGAAAGAGAATAGCCTAGCTTTGCTTGGTTTTCATGGTGGTAGAAAGAAAAACGAAGAGACAAGAGATCTAAATACACGGATGCTAAGAAACAAGACCTTAATTAAGACCCCCTGCTCTCATGGTCGAGTAAGAAGTTGATCTTGCCGGGCGGTGGTGGCGCACGACTTTAATCCCAGCACTCGGGAGGCAGAGGCAGGCAGATCTCTGTGAGTTCGAGGCCAGCCTGGAAAGGCGCAAAGCTACACAGAGAAACCCTGTCTCGAAAAACCAAAAAAAAAAAAAAAAGTTGATCTTGAGCACACTGAAGGGATGTAGGATGAGAGGCTATAAGGACAATAAGGATGCAGGCTCCTGGGATTACAGGAAAGTAACAGCTTTGCATAAGAGGTTTTATTTGTTTTGTTTTATGGCTAATCTTAGCCAGAAAGCCAATGAGCAATATGACCTACAGCAAGGCATGGTGGCACATATATCTTTAATTCCAGCACTCCAGAGGCAGAGGCATGCGGGTCTCTGAGTTCGGAGGCTAGCCTGGTCTGCATAGTGAATTCCAAGACAGCCAGGTCTATGTAGAAAGACCCTATCTCAAAAATCAAAACAACAATAACAACAACATACAAAGTAATGAATTAAATATGATGTTTTCATACATAGTTTGTTGTTATTGATTGTCGTCTTTTTTTTGTTGTTGTTGTTGTTTTTTCGAGACAGGGTTTCTCTGTGTAGCTTTGAGCCTTTCCTGGAACTCACTCTGTAGCTCAGGCTGGCCTCGAACTCACAAGAGATCCGCCTGGCTCTGCTTACGGAGTGCTGGGATTAAAGGCATGCACCACCACCGCCCGGCCTTATTGATCTTCTTACCCCATTCCTTTCCCCATCCCTCTGTACAGTACTAAAATTCATAGGGAAGTACAAAAGACCCCAATAACCAAATCAGCCCTAGCAGAACAATGCTGGAGGTGTCATAGCACTTGACCTCAGACTGTACTACAGAACAGCAGTGACAAAGACTCATGGTTCTGGTACCAAAGCTGACATGGAGGCCAGCAGAAGAGAACTGAAGGTCCAGAGAGAAACCCACAGAGCTGCAGTCACCTGACCTGTGACAAATGTTTTAAAAATTGGGAGTGGGGAAAGGCAGCTTCTTCAACAGATGGTGCTGGGAAAATATAAAGAACTGAAAACTCAACCATGCCCTCAAATCTCCCAGTCAGTAAATGGGCTAAGGAATTGATGGACAGCTCAATAGAGGGGACAGGTTCGTTTGTGCCAATCAGATCTCCAGCCAGGTGTGGTGGTACATGCCTTTAATTCCAGCACTTGGGAAACAGTGAGTTCAAGACTAGCCTGGCCTGCATAGTGAGACTATGTTTCAAAAAGCAGCAGAAGAAAAGCAAAGAAAAAGACCTTCGGGGTCTGAGGAAGTGGCTGAGTGTGTAAAGGGCTTTCTGTGCAAACGTGAGGACTTGAGTGTGGATCAGGTCACAGGTCAGGTGACTGCAGCTCTGTGGGTTTCTCTCTGGACCTTCAGTTCTCTTCTGCTGGCCTCCACGTCGGCTTTGGTGCCAGAACCATGAGTCTTTGTCACTGCTGTTCTGTAGTAAAAGGCTGAGTACGTTTTGCACGCTTCTAATCACAGAGCTGGGAGACGGGGACAGACTTGCTGGGCCGTTGGTCTAACTGAATCAGTGAGCTCCAGATCCAGTGAGAGACCGTCTAAAAATAAGGCAGAAAGTGACTGACGAGGACACTTAATGTTGATTTCTGGCCTTTACACACATACACACAGACACAGGTGTGCACAGCCACACATACATGTGGACACACACTCATATATATCCCTGCATACAAATACATATCTGGCCATAGCCACATGTAATTCTAGTGCTTGGGAAGCAGAGACAGGAGGACTGCTGCAAGTTTCCTGATCTATATAGGGAGTTCTGGGTTAGCCAGAACTAGTGAGACTTTGTCAGAAAACAAAATGAAACAAAAAATTAGATCTTAGACAGCGTGTGGTGCACACCTTTAATCCCAGCAGTCGGGAGGCAGAGGCAGGCAGATCTCTGGGAGTTCAAGGCCAGCTTAGTCTACAGAGCTAGTTCTAGGACAGCCAAGGCTACACAAAGAAACTCTGTCATGAAAAACAAAACAACAACACAAATAAAATTAGATCTTAAGATTAAATTTGTCAGAGGGGAAAAGGATAACAGTTACAGAAAAAGATAATTTAATAGATTAGATCAAATAGTTCAATTATCTAGGGGCCCTTTCCATTAGCACAAAAGAATTTTTTGAAAAAAGGATATGAATTTTATTAAAAATTGTTAGATTCTTAATATAGTGTAATCATTATTATATAATTATTACAACCTTACTATTTGGTGGTTAATTTTTCAGGCCATCCCTTGATACCAGATTTCTTCTTAGATGAACACCCAGATGAAACTATGAAGAAAACAGAGTCACATGGTAAGATTCTAGGGCATACTTTATTATTATTTTATGTGGATGGGGATTTCGCCTGCATATATGTCTGTATACCACATGAGTGCCTGGTGCTGCAGAGGCCAGAAGAGGGTGTTGGAACTCCAAGTGTACTGGAGCTAGAGATGGTTGTGAGCTGCCTTATGGATGCTGGAAATTAAACCAGGGTCCACTGGGGAAAGTAGCCAGTGTTCTTAACTGCTGAGCCATCTCTCTAACATGAAGATTCTAGAGCATATATATATATATTTTGAAACAGGGTCTCACTATGTAACCTTGGCAGGCCTTGAACTCCTAGAGATCATCTGTCGCTGCCTCCCAAGTGCTGGGATTAAAGGCATGTACCACCTTGTCCAGGCAAACCATATTTTAAATAGAAAAATACAAAAACTAACTGACTTTCTTGTAAAACAGAGTTGATGCTGTAACAATATTTTTGCCCTCTGCCCCTAAACCAGTGGTTCTCAACCTTCCTAATGCTGCAACCCTTTAATACAGTTCCTCATGTTGTGGTGACCCCCAACCATAGAATTATTTTCATTACTACTTCATAACTGTAATGTTGCTACTGTTATGAATCATAATGTAAATATCTAATATGCAGGATATCTGATACCTGTTTGACCCCCCCACACCACCACCACCACCACCACCAAGGGGTTGCGACCTACAGCTGAGAGCCACTGCTCTAAACTATTCTGTAACTTAAATACATTGTGTAAAATTCTGGAAATCTAGAAAGAAAGACTTTTGTTTTTGTAGCTGTTCCCTCAGTTTTGTGTCTTTTCCTTGACATCTGTCTTTGGGTATTTTATGTTGATATTGGGAGGAAGATGTGTCCTATTAGAGTATATCTAACATAATTTTACTATGTGACTACTTTATGAAGAGATTTTTTTTTTTTGTGGGGGGCGGCGGCGTGGAGGTAGGATTTTTCTGTGTAGCCCAGGCTGTCTTAGAACTCACAGACCAGGCTGGCCTTGAGCTCACAGAGATCCACCTGCTTCTGCCTCTTAAGTGCTGGGATTAAAGGTGAGTGCCAGCACCGCCCAGCTGGGACGTTAATTTCAAAGGAGGTTTTGGGCTTACCTCATTCTGTTTTTGTAACTCAGTGACAATGGACCTTGAATTATTGGCGTGCATGTGTGTGTGTGTGTGTGTGTGTGTGTGTGTGTGTGTGTGTGTGTGTGTTACCTCTTAATCCTTGTGATCTATCTAGCATAACACCCATGGTTTCATGAAACATATCACAAGAAACATTTTTTTTATGTTTTATAAAATCTTTATTGACAGATATTTCACATAGTATACAATTTGCATGTTTGCACAATTTGATAGACTTTAGTCCAGCATCCTCATAGGCCCATGATACCATCACCACTTTCTATTTTAGAACATCTCTGTCTTCAATTTCACACACACATATAATGTATGATGATTACATTCCACCTTATTTTTTTTAAATGAACATAATATTTGCAATTGTAACCATTTTTAAGTTCACAATTCAGTGGCATGAATTATATTCAAGATATTAATTACACATGATATTAATTATATTTGTGGTATTCATTGATTACATTCGCAGTATTCATTCAATAACTATATTTATGATATTCATTAATTACATTGATTGTATTGATTTATTACATTCATGATATTATGTCCTGATACTACTGTCCATTTGGGGGGCTTTTCCATCACACAAAACAGAGATTCTGTACTTAGGAAATCATTGCTCTATATTCCTTTCTTCTCCATCTTGAGATAACATCTAATCTTTCTGTCTCTATGAATTTGTATATTTTATATATTTCATGTAATACAATTCTATAGTATTTGTCCTTTTTTAATGTAAAAACATTTTATGTACAACTGCAGGAGAAATAATACACAGACATCTTGAAAGTAAAAGCAGATTATATTTCAAAAGTCCAGGGTTATTTGAAACTGGAAAATATGTTCTCTGTAGAAAATAGTAAAAATGATAACATTTCCCAATAAACCCCTTTAAACCAAATAAAGCTGAATTATACATATAAATATTGATTCTGGGATACAGAAGAAACCTATCTTCATCTGTTCAGAGAGCTACGTTTTACTTAAGTTGTGTAAGTGAGATTCCTATTCATCTTCCCCTTCACTGTTTGATTTACAGCAGACATTTTTTTTTTATTTAATGCTGAATGCTGTTTATTGAAGGAGGGAAGAGGCCTTAAATACAGGCTTACAGCACAATGAGAGAACCCTGGAGGGCAGAAGTTCACTACCGATGTTTTACAATCTTGCATCTAAGCTGTTAACACCCATTATGCAGGATACACAGACAAGGAACTTCCCTTAAGCATTCAGGAGGGTGGAACCCAGCAGGGAATTAGCATAGGGAGGATATCAAGGTCAAGGTCAGCAAGCAAGGCAACAGTTACCCAAAACAGGGGCCAGGACCCTACAGGTCCCCCTTTTACTAAAAAATGAGCTTCTGACTTAGGTTGCGTGGGACATCAACAGGTCACTTTACCTGTCATGGAGACACCTGCCCAGGCCACACAGGCGCTCTGTCTTAGGATGGTGAGCGCCCCCCAGGCATTACCCGTCTCTGAATACTCATTATCATACAGGCTCAATAGTGTGTGAGCTACAGAGTTAACTTACAGCGTACATTTTTCTATAGGCTAATCCATAATCTAAAAAGATTATAGCCTCCACTCCTGAAAGTACAGCCAGCATATTCTTTCATCAGCTTGATACGGTACAAATTGCAAGAAACATTTTGTAACAAAAGTTTTTAGGAACAAATTTTCTCTGTGCCTTTAAGACATCTGTAGGACCTTGATGCATTTACTGTCAAACTTTATTTCCAGATTAGTCATGTCTTTTCTGTGTCTGTGCTTTATCTAAATTTTTGAAGAAGTTAAAAAAATTAGATAGTAAAAGAATAATTTTTCTTTTGTACAATTAAAAAAAGCTATAGAAAGGAAAATAGTGACTCATAGCCCTATAGTCCAGAGACTGCCAGTTTAAAAGTTAGATCCTTGGTTCACCAGGAGAGAAAAACCCAGGAAATAGGATCATTAATCTGTTTCTCAAAAGATTTCGTACAGAATGGCAGAAATCACCCAGAACTCTTAGAAAATCCTTGAGTCTGGTCTTCAAGGCAAGAGGCCCCAAATCCTGTTTTTGGCCAAACACCCTAAGATTGGATCTGTCTTCCAGCGGGAGACACATGAACTGAGTTTATCTAAGTTCTCAATTTCAAATAAGAACCATTTAATTGGCTGTCTTACGTTCATTATGTGCCTCCTGTGTTCTAAATGCTGGGGCAGCTTTTTTTGTCTGCCTCGTTTAATACTGAGGACCTGACCTGAGCTGTATTCACACAGCTGGAAGGGGGCAGAGCCAGGGTTTGGATTCATGTTTTTCTAGTTCCAAAGCCTGTCTACATAACTGTGTCCCTAAAGCCTGAATTCTAAAATGTCCTTTAAAATGTTAAAAGTTCCCCAGTAGTGCCATATATTAATTTGTAATGAGGAGTTGCCACAGAGACTAAATATGTAGCTGCCATGTTCAGCACTCTCTCTCCCTTTGGGCACAATTACAGGAGGAACAATATCAATCGGAAGGTCATTTGTGGCTGCGGGCTCAGAACAAGAGGGGTTAAAGAGTGGAGTGTGAGACACTGACAGCAGGCTTTGGTGGGTAGAGTTGTTATTAGCAGTTCCCATTACCAAGATGCTCTTACTTCTCACCCTGGAGGTCAGAACACTCCTGGCCTTGGGCAGCCTTCTCCTCACCGTGCTAGATACAGCACTCAGTTCCATAGCTCTCTCTGCCTAGCCTCTCTGGGGTCATCACTGGCAGTTATAGTGGACATCTCCTGTGGGCATATGGTGTACTTACACAGGCAGTAGTTAGTATAGCTGGCCTGGGGTGGAATTTGCCTTTGTCAGATGGTGCACATCTGACATTTTCATGTGCACATCCAGATCTATTGCCTGTTTTCTGTATATTTTAACTCAAAAGGCTCAGTGTGTAGCCCTCATTTTCCTGGTGAGAGGTTCACATTTCTTTTGGATCCACTACTGATGATAGCCCCTGTTAACTGTTGGCTGTACCTCTTCTGGAATTTGTACTGTATATATTAATTTATATGTCTGTATATGTACATATATATGATACAAATTAACACACATGGCCGGGCGGTGGTGGCGCACGCCTTTAATCCCAGCATTCGGAAGGCAGAGCCAGACAGATCTCTGTGAGTTCAAGGCCAGCCTGGTCTACAGAGCCGAGATCCAGGACAGGTACCAAAACTACACGGAGAAACCCTGTTTTGAAAAACAAAAAACAAAAAATAACAACAAAAAAAATTAACACACACATACATTATATATGTATTATACATATATATTTGTATATTGCACACATATAATATATATACATACACATGTATCTGATACAAATTTATATGTTATAGTGAGAGACGGAGAGGAGAGAGAGTATAATAAACATTGTACATGGTTTTTAATTAATGGAGTTTACTTTTTACCACAAACACATCATTGCCATTTTGTTGATGTTCCTTATCTCTGCTCCCTGCTGGAACACAGGAAGCCTACTTAGTCTTTTCTAGTTTACTTCTTTGTTTTATTTAGTTATAGTTCTGGTTGCTTATGTTCATTTGCTCTGAGTTCTCAGCACCATGCATTCCTAGCTGGGCTCTTCTCCCTTTCCCTACAGTTAACAGCACACTTCATTGTTCCATCTTCCTGCATTTTTCTTCTGTATTTGAAAAAACCCTGTCAAGTTTATCCTCAGTATTATGTCATCTGTCAAGATTCTCTACAGTTTTGTTGTTGTTTTTGAGATAGGATTTCTCTGTGTAGCCCTGGCTGTTCTAGAACTTGTTCTGTACATCAGGCTGGCCTCTAACTCAGAGATCCACCTGCCTCTGTCTCCCAAGTGCTGGGATTAAAGGTGTGCACCACCACTGCTGGGCTAGAGTTTTATTTCTGTTCAGTTGTCTACATTAAGAACAGTCACTGTTGTATTTTTGTTTGTCAAGTCACTGGCTTCAGACTTGCTTTTGTACTTTATCTTCTTGTTCCACTAAGCCAGTGATGCATGGTTTCCAGCACCCATTTCACACAGTGTGTCTGTAAGACCTGAGGTTTCAGAGAAGCTTCAGGTTCACGACAAAATCAGAGGAAGGCGCCAGACGGCCGTCTATACCCCATGCCTGATGCGGTGCCTCCATCCTCCTCCATGGTGGTGTGCTTGTTGAGACCAACACATCATAAGCATAGCTTCCATGTGAAGGAATTTTTGAGTTTTATAGTAAGCTGTTGTATAAATAGACTTTGTTTTTTTTCCACCATAATTTACTCCTACCCCAGTATGATACTGTTTTCACAGCATCAGGTTATTGGTTCATTCTTACTAATCTGTTCTCTTACAAGAGATATCCTGGAGCTAGTGTAATGAGATGGCAGGGACATATTCATTGCTTTTGCTCCATTCTGCCCTTCTAATGATTTTTTTTTCTGGGGGTTCTCAGCTACCACCATGGTACAAGGCCAACTTAGGCCCACCTTCACCTCTGCTAACTTTCCCATTTGTGTGTGTGTGAGTTTTTACCTACCTGCATGTATGTGTACCACGTGTGTACCTAGTGCCTCATGAGACCAGAAGAGGGCATCTGATCCCTTGGAACTGAAGTTACAGATGGTGTGAGCCACCATGTGGGTGCTGAGAACCCAACCCAGGTCCTCTGGAAAGAGCAGCCAGTGCTCTTAACTGCTGAGCCTTCTCTCCAGCCCCTGCCTTCCCCATTTTTATCAGCCAAGCTGTGGGCATGTACTTTCCATGATGCACCACTACAGAATTCCTTCCCCTACCCAGGGCTCCTTTCCCTTAGGATCTCCATCCCGACTCTCTTCCAATAGACTTGTCCTCTCCTCTACTTTCTGCTCTTCTCCTTTGGAAGCTTTAAGCTTTGAACTTCGAGTTAAAAGATGAGAAGGAAGAATAATACTGAGTCATTTTGTTTGTTTGTTTTTGTTTTTTGTTTTTTTTTTCCGAGACAGGGTTTCTCTGTGTAGTTTTGATGCCTGTCCTGGAACTTGCTCTGTAGACCAGGCTGGCCTCGAACTCCCAGAGATCCGCCTGCCTCTGCCTCCCGAGTGCTGGGGTTACAGGTGTGCACTGCCACCCCCTGAGTCATTCTTGAAAAGCAGCATCTGTCAAACAGAAGGGTAAACTCAGACTCTAATCTAGAGGCTTAAATATGTGAGTAGCTTTCTCTTTTGTTTAGACAGGTTGAACTGTTCCTGCTTGAGATCTCTCTTGAGCCAAAGCACAAGCAGGCCTATGTTTATTAGACTGAGTCTGTGTACCATAGTTACTTCCTAGATTCATACAGTAGAGTGCGCGTGTGTGCGTGCGCATCTATCCCGTGCTAGAGATTAAAGCCAAGGCTTTACACATGTTAGACAAGTGTTCTAATAATGAACTACATCTGCAGACTTATTTTGGTACATTAAAAATTATTTGTTGATGTGTGTGTGTGCTCACATGGGTGCCCGTGTTGCAGGGCACACATGTAGAAATGGTAGACGTCTTGAGAAGTGGTTCTTTCCTGTCACTTACAAGATTAGGGGATGAACTTAGGTTTAGTATGTGGGGGAAGGATTAGGTGAATACATTTTACTTACAAAGTAATATTTACTTGGCTACTACTCTAGATCTCCATCTTTCATACCATTTGGTTTTATAGCTTAGATGGACCATCCAAAAGGGTGAGTAATATCCCTTAAATTGTAGTTACTTTGTGTGATCATTGTATTGTTTAGCTGTGGCTTTGTTTGGTTTGGTTGTTCGTAGCCTATTTTAAAAGCCAGCCTTTTAAGAGAGATAGCTTCTTAGCATTCACAGTCATAACTGACATGATTGGCTGCTTTTCCTATCAGTTAGATTTATGCTTTTAGATGCCACTTAATGCATTTAAAATCATTTGGTCAAATAGGGCTTTTTGGTAGCAAGTCTGTCCTGCTTTAATTGTGTTTTTGGTCTCACACTGCCAAGGCCTTAAGGCTGTTTATGTAAATTATATTTTACAGATCCTGTGCCACAAGTAAAAGAAGAGAAGCCACAGCCACAGCCACAGTTGCAGCCACAGCCACAGCCACAGCCACAGCCACCACCACAGCTGCAGCCACAGCCACCACCAAAACCACATTTTGGAGCTGTGGAAGAAACATTTAGAATTGTTAAGGAATCTCTCAGTGATGAGGTCGTTCGAGCCACACAAGCAGTCTATCAGTTTGAACTCTCAGGTGAAAATTGTGTCTGATGATCTGGGCCTTTTATGAAACAGTGGGAAGAAAATTTTTGTTGAAAGAAAACCAGCCTTTGGTACCTGGATTGTTAGGTGTATCTAGGACTATTGAAAATAGACACTCAAGCCAGGTGGTGGTGGCGCATGCCTTTGATCCCAGCATTTGAGAGGCAGAGGCAGGCAGATCTCTGTGAGTTCGAGGCCAGCGTGGTCTACAGAGTGAGATCCAGGACAGCCAGAACTACACAGAGAAACCCTGTCTCGGAGAAAAAAAAAAAAGAAAGAAAAGAAAATAGACACTCAAAACTAACAACAATCAATTTATATTTTTTGAGATAGATTTGTTTATATGGAAACATGTAGAATACATTTTCACAGCATATACTTTCAGTGTTAAATAACTCTTTGGTATATATAATAGAGAGGAAATCCTACATAGATGGACATATGCATTGTGACAGGTAATATAATAAAGTAATTGATCAGTTGTGGGCAGCTGACCATTTTTATGTTTGAGTTAGGTCAGTATGAAAACCTCTACACATGAGCTGGGTGGTGATGGCACACCCCTTTAATCCCAGCACTTGGAAGGCAGAGGTAGGTGGATCTCTGAGTTAGAGGCCAGCGTGGTCGACAGAGTGAGGTCCAGGACAGCCAGGACTGTTACACAAGAAACCCCATCTTGAAAAACCAAACCAACAACGACAATGCTTCGCATGTTTTCCTATGTGATAAAAGTGACGCAGGTTAATGGTAGTTTTAAGAACAACTTTCGTTCCGCTATATGCAAACTTTGTCATTCTTTATGCTGTTCTCTGCCATGCCTCAATCTACCCTTCTTACTTCCTTTTTGTTTCTGAACTCATGGTCTGTTGCTTCAGTCTTTTTTTTCCCCCTGATATCCCAAACTTGCTGAACCTTTCATGCTTATTTCATGACCTATCTATCAAAGGTTTAGTTCTGGATGAATCAGACTATCTGGTTGCCCCAGAGTTGCATCAAGGCTGCACAATCTTGTTAGACAAAAATCAAAGCACTAACATCAGCTGGACTTGGAGGGATTCATCTGTTATCCCTCTTCAGATAGGTCTAAGCAGCACTTTAGACTTGTCTATTGTCAGCTTCCCGCCATCCAATGTAAATCGCCCGTCATGGGCCTCCTTTTCTCCCCAGTGGGAGAGAGCTTAGCTCTCCATCAGAGCATCCCAAGCTTGATTAACTGTCCCTAGACTCTTCCTCAGATGGAGAGTGTGATCCAGTAGGTAGGGGCAACTGAGTCTCCATTTCCGACAGATGGTGACAGTGAGTAGTTCCTGGACGACACTAGCAGTGTCAGGGGTAGAGGTCCCGTATCCTAGAGGCTAGAGCCTCCCTCGGAACCATCCAGCCGACTGTGCCTCCTCTTCAACGTGTGCACCCTGCAGCCTCCTTTCTAGCAGTTATTGTAATGTTCTCAACTATATTCCGTCGTTGGAACAGAAAGTAACAGTTCCCCCAAACCATGATCCCTGTCTTTTTCTCTCAGAGCCATACTTCCTTTTATCTTCAGCTTACTCTATTGAGCGTAGTCCCTCCAGTGTTTCTTTGTTCTCCAGAATGTGTTTTGAGCACAGTCCTACATGATGGCTGTGCCACCAATGGGTATTTGTCCCCCTCCCTGTAACTCCTCTGCAGGACCTGAGGCTGTTGACCACGCCTTTCTTCTAGAAACACCTCAACAGCCTGTCTTCTTCACCACCGTCCATCTCCAAACTGAAGCGCTCTGTCCAATAAACACCAAGCCATTTCCTTCACTCCAGCCCCTCTTAAGCACTGTTGTAACTTCTGTGTGAATCCCACTACTCCAGCTTTGCTGTCCCTCTGTTAACACACCTACATCACCTCTGCTTCCTCTTTGGAGAAGAACCTGGCTTTGCTTTTTGTTACTGAATGGTCTCCAGAACACCTAGCATAGTACTTGAACCATAGTAAATGCTGAGTTCAATGGTAGCTTGAGGATTTTAACCAGGGGCCACATGGTGGGAGATTGTTAATACTGTAGGAATGATTGTGCTTATTTTCACATATTTATCTGTGCAGGGGAAGATGGTGGCACATGGTTTCTTGATCTGAAGAGTAAGGGTGGGAAAGTTGGACATGGAGAGCCCTCCAATCGGGCAGACGTGGTGATGAGTATGACCACTGATAACTTTGTCAAAATGTTCTCAGGTAAGTTTTCAAGTCTCTTAGCTCACTTGTTTTAAATGAAAAAATTTGGATATTCTACTTTCTCTTTTTCTAGATAATCAAGGGTCACAAATGTTCCTAACAATGGGTGTTGCCTATGCTGAAAAGCATGTAGTCTTGGGAAGGCTGTTCTTAGGTTGCCTCTGCTGCTGCTTCTACCTCATCTGACAGATGGAAAGCTGATGGTAGGAGAAGCTGAGAGTGTAATGCTGGGAACAGAGATGATTAGAAAGGATCACTAAGTAGGCTTCATTCTACCTGACGTAAGGTACTGTACTTGCAAAGCGTAGTTGCTGCAGGCTCAGAGGTCAGCAGTAGCTCCCTTATAAAGTCATGTCGCGCTTCTGCCTCACCAGAAGCCGTGAAGGAGCCGAGCCAGCTCTTCCTCATGCCCCAGGACCCTGCTTTTGTGGATTCTCTGTTCCAGGGAATCCTCTGCATGATTTTATGTTCTGCCCAGTTAGCTCTAAAAGTGCCGAAGTAATTCTAAGGAGGATTTGTTCTGTTTTCTTGTCTTAGAATACACTCAAACTGGCAAGTTAACACAAACTCTAAGAAGTTAGGAACAGTACTCTCAATTAAGGCATTACAATATTCAAATATAAGTCTTTCATGTAATGAATCAGAAAGTGTGACTCATATGTTTGTTCTTCTAAATCTTGTTAAACAGTATTGGTATATTCTCTGCTCTCCAGGTCCTGTTTTCCAGTTCTAAGAAGGGATGCTAGTGGGGGCTACATTGTAGACCCAGGGACCAAAGTTTAGCTATTGTGTGGGCTCCATGAATATGTGTGGTCAGGTACAAATGCCCAAGCAGCTACACACATGTAGAGGCCAAATGAGGACATGTGGTGCCCTGCTCTATCGTGCTCTTCCATATTCCCTTCTGACAGGGTCTCCTGAAACCTGGAGCTCGGCTGCCCGCTAGCAAAACCCAGTAATTTATTATTTATGTGTAGGGAGGTGGATGGGTGTGGGTATGTATGATGGGGGTGGAGGAGCATGTGCATGCCACAGTGCACTTCTAGAGGTCAGGATATTTTGTAACTTCTGTCCTTTCACCTTTATGTGAGTCCTGGGGATCCAACTCAGGTTGTCAGGCTTGCCCAGCCAGTGCCTTTATCCACTGAGCCATCAGGAAGGTGACTGTTGCTCTTAATCACTCTGCCATTCTAATGGACCTTCTAATCAATGGGCCGGTAAATCACCAGCCCCCTTTGCCTTAATTTAATACAGGATTTCATGTGGCTCAAACTGGCCTGGGAACCTACGTAGCTGAAGATGACTTGAGCTAACTAACCCTCCTGCTCCACCTTAGTGCTGGCCCTGCTACTCTCAGCTCAGTGCCTTCTTTAACTTTTCCTTCTATATAAGCTGGAGACAGTGGGCCTTCTGTCTCTTCCTGGGAAAGTGTTCTTGCATTGGCTGGAGAGTTCCCCCAAGTCACGAGTTATCTGAGGCATATTTTATAGCTGGAGTTTAGACTGGGAACATTCTGCTCTTGTCCTACATTCTATTTATCTTATAAGCTTTCCTTTATATGGGTACAGTTTAGACCTTGGAGCCCAAGAAGTCTCTTTTTAGAGATCTATCTTTTTGGAAACTATGTCTATGTCTGTTTATATGGAGGCATACACTACAGAATAGAAACCTGTAGTAACAATAATCTCTCTTTTGGCCAGTAGAGACTGCTGTGTGGGAAAGCAGTGAGTAGTCAACTGTCGATGGCTCCAGTGGCACATGCCTCCAGTCCCAGCTTTTTAGGGGCTCAGGCAGGAGGAATTTCTTGAGCTAGGAGTCTGTGGCCAGTCTAGACAACAAAGTGAGGTCCCTATCTCTTAAGAAAAAAAGGAAAGAAAGTAGAGTTTAAGATTGCCTTATCAGCTGGGATGTGGTGGCGCATGCCTTTAATCCAATCTCGCAGAGGCAGGCAGATCTCTGTGAGTTCAAGGCCAGCCTGGGCTACAGAGCGAGTTCCAGGACAGCCAAGGCTACACAGAGAAACCCTGTCATGAAAAACCACCCCCTCTAAAAATATTCCCTTATCTGAGGAGGGGTACATATGTATATATTATTACATTGTAGTTAATAACTTTCTTTGAAAGTTTTTTCCTTTATCAATATCATTTTGGTACATTTTCATACTATAAAATCCATTAAGATAAACAAACATGATCCTTATTATATTTTTAGAATTAGTCAGCTACCACTAAAATTGACTTTGAGAATTCTTCTGTTACTCTGGAAAATTCCCAGTTTCTGTTTCCATCCAGTCCCTAGCTAGCCAAACATTATTGCTTTCCGTTTTTTCCATTTAGTTTTTATAAATGGAATTGAAGTGTATAGAGTCCTACATCGGACATTTTTCAGCTTAATGCTTTTAAGAGTCCTGCATGTATCGGTAGTTTTATTCACGTTCCTTGCTGCATATCTAATTGTATGAATATACTGTATTATTTTCTTCTTCAGACAGGTACCCAGGCTGTCCTCGAGTTTGCTATATAACTGAGGCTGTCCCTGAACTGCTGGTATTCCTGACCCCACCTCCAAAGTTCTGGGATTATAAACATATACCATCATGTCACACCATATGTCATTCTCACACCATGTATCATTTTGCCACTCGCCAACTGATGGCCATTGTGCAGATTGGAGATTGTTGTTTTGTTCTGGGCCATTCTCAACACAGTGCTGGTGTCATTCCCATTTCCCTAGGAAATGTGAGCATTTATTGCTTTGAACTCTTGCCCTTGACAGTACTAATTTTTAGTTCAGTTGTTTTTAAAAATTTATTGCCATCCTAGTGGGATCTTAAAATTTTGGTTTGGATGGTATTTTAAAAAATTTGCTTATTGCCGGGCAGTGGTGGCACACGCCTTTAATCCCAGCACTCAGGAGGCAGAGTCAGGCAGATCTCTGTGAGTTCGAGGCCAGCCTGGGCTACAGAGTGAGATCCAGGACAGGCACCAAAACTATATGGAGAAACCCTGTCTCAAAAAAAAAAAAAAATGGTGCTTATTGGTTATCTGTGTAACTTCTTAGAGAAATGTTTATTAAATCTTTCTTTAAAAATTTTTTTAGAGTCTGGAGAGATGGCTCAATGGTTAAGAGCTCTTCTAGAGGACCTGGGTTCAATTCCCAGCACCTACATGGCAGCTCACTGTCTATAAATTTCAGTTCCAGAGGATCCAGTACCCTCACACAGACATACATGCAGGCAATACATCAATCTATATAAAATAAAAACAAAGCCGGGCGGTGGTGGCGCACGCCTTTAATCCCAGCACTCGGGAGGCAGAGGCAGGCGGATCTCTGTGAGTTCGAGGCCAGCCTGGTCTACAAAGTGAGTTCCAGGAAAGGCGCAGAACTACAGAGAAACCCTGTCTCGAAAAACTAAAAAAAATAAATAAATAAAAACAAATTATTAAAAAGGGTTTTAATATTATGTATACAGGTGTTTTGCTTACATGTATATGTGAGCACCGTTTGCATGCCTGGTGCCCATGGAGACCAGAAGAAGGCATCAGATCTTGAACTGGAGTGGAGTTACAGACAGTTGTGATCATGTGGGTGCTAGGAGCCAAACGTAGGTTCTCTAGAAAAGCAGCAAGTGCTGTTAGCCACTGAGACATCTCTTCAGCTCCCCCTCTTCTCATTTTTAAATTGTCTTTTATCCGTGAGTTTTAAGAATTATTTTTATATTTTCAGGTATATTATCTGCAACTACGTCCTGCTTTTTTACTCACTCTCCTTCTTTTTAAAGATTTATTTATGTATATGAGTGTATTTTTATGTATATGAGTCTGCGTGTATGCTTGCATGCCAGAGAGGGCATCAGATCTCATTACAGATGATTGTGAGCTGCCATAAGGTTTGCTGGGAAATGAACTCGGGACCTCTGGAAGAGCAGCCAATTGCTCTTAACTACTGAGCCATCTCTCCAGCCGCCCATTCACTTTCTTGATGATATATTTTAAAGTAATTCTTCAAACATTTTGGTAGGAGTATAAATTTATCTTTTTGTCATTGTTTATGCCTTTAGTGTCAATTCTAAGAGTCCTTACCAAACTTAGGGTTATAAAGATTTGTATTAGTTAATTTTCTGTTGCTGTGATAAAATGCCATGACCCAAAGCAACTTACATAACACAGAGTCTGTTTTATCTTATGGTTCCAGAGGGAGCATCCATAATGGTGGGGGAGGCATGCAGCAGGTAGACAGAGCTGAGAGATCACATCTCAGCTGCACACAAGAAACCGAGAGGAAACTGGAAGTGGGACAGGATATACATTCTCAAAGCCTCCTTGCAATGATCTACTTCCTCCAGCAAGCTTCATGTCCTACGAGTTCTGTAACCTAACCAGCACCACAGACTGGGAGCCTACAGAGGACCATTGTAGGCTTTAATCCACAGTACCCCTGTGTTTTCTTTTAAGACTTTAAATTTTTAGTTCTGACATTTAGGTCTATGGTCCATTTTGAGTTAATTTTTTACTTTTATTTGTATGAGGTTGTGTATGGGGTAGATGGGTGTGTATACCATAGCACTTCTGTGGAGGTCAGAGGACAATTTGGTAGATCTTGTTCTCTCCTTTAACCTTTATATGGGTTGTGGTTTTGAACTCAGGTCATCAAACTGGGCCATCTCTCCAGGATCAATATTGTTACTTCTTTATTATTATTACTAATATTATTGTCAATAATCTCCAACATCATGAATTATTTCAGGGTTTTTATTCTGTATCCGCATTTCCTATTTACATCAAATTGCTTTTTGCATGTTTTTTCCTTTGTTTTGAACCTGCATATGTCACAGGTGAGAGGAGGGATAGGCCACTAATGTACCAAACACATGCCGTGCCTTCTAGGAGATATGAGCAGTGTCTAAACTGTCAGAATGTAAGGAAGTCATAAATGCTGTCTGGGCATACCTGGCTAAGAATTGAAGCACTGATGTATACAAGTTGTGTGGCTTTGAGCAAGTTAAATTCCTCTTTGAGCGTCGGTTTTCCTATTAACCCTGTGCTCCAGATTGAACCAACACTGATTTAATAGTAGAAAAGAGCGCCAAGGTCCTTTTCTCTACAGAGCTAATATTATTTGTTAGTAGCTACAGCTTTTTGGGGGGGTACAGGGGGATGTTGTTGAAGGGTTTCTCTGTGTATCCCTGGCTCTCCTGGAACTTGCTCTGTAGACGAGGCTGGCTAGAATTCAGAGATTTGCCTGCCTCTGCCTCATGAGTGCTGTGATTAAAGGTGTGTGCCACCATCTCCTGCCTTATAATTCTATTTTTAATGCTTACACTTCTCTGGTTGAAAAATGCCAACATACTTTTGTGTTCATAGAGTATACTGTAGTCGGATTTTTCTTTGGGCCACCAGCTCACAGATAATGATATAGAGACTTATTATGAAAGCTTGGCCTTAGCTTAGGCTTGTTCTCAACTAGCTCTTATAACTGAAATTAACTCACTTCTTTTTTTTTTAATTGATTTAGCATTTTTTTGTGAAATCAAGTAACAATTTTATTTATTTATTTATTTATTTATTTATTTATTTATTTATTTATTTATTTTTGATTTTTCGAGACAGGGTTTCTCTGTGTAGCTTTGCACCTTTCCTGGATCTTGCTCTTTCTGGCCTCGAACTCACAGAGATCCACCTGGCTCTGCCTCCTGATTGCTGGGATTAAAGGTGTGCGCCACCACCGCCCGAACCCATTTCTATTAATCTATGTTCTGCCACAGTGATGTTACCTTTCTTCCATCCCGCCTGTGTCTCCTGGCAAATCCCATCTTCCTTCTTCTAGAGTTCTCTCTCTGCCTGGAAGTCCCGCCTATACTCTTCTGCCTAGCTATTGGCTGTTCAGCTTTCTGTTACACCAATCACAGCAACTCATCTTGACACAGTGTAAAAATATCCTGCAACACTATATTAAAAACAAAACCATTTCTTAAATAGTATGTGTGTGTGTGTGTGTGTGTGTGTGTGTGTGTGTGTGTGTGTGTGCGCGCGCGCGCGCTGAAGCATCAGATCCTCTGTACTGGAGTGATGGGCATTTCTGAGTCACTGAACATGGATGCAAGGAAATAAACTCAGATCTTCATAAAGAACTGTGTGTGTGTGTTTGCATGTTTATTTGAGTCCACATGTTTGGGTACCACTGTGCATGCATAGAGGTCAGAGAACAACCTTGAGTGTTGGTTCTCACCTTCCACCATTAGACAGGGTGTCTTTGTTCAATGCTATATGCCATGCAAGCTGTCCACAAGCTTTTATGGATTCTATCTCTGCCTCCCATCTCAAAGCAGGAACACTGGGATTACAGATGTGCACTATAGTGCCAGTTTACCTAGGTTCTGAGGATTTGCACTGAGGTCCTCACACTTGTGCAACAAGTACTTTACCCACTGAGTCATCTCCCCAGCTCCTAAATGCTATATATTTAATGGTCTTAGTTGTTTGTTGTGACACAATGTCACTGTTTAGCTCAGGCTGGTTTTGAACTTATGATCCTCCTGACTCTGCCCCCAAGTGTTGATGTTACAAGATGTATGTTGCCATGCCCAGCTTAATAATTATTTGTAAATATTTTAAACATTTTTGCACCATTTGATTTCTTGAATTTAAGCTTGAAATAGTTAAAGAGTTTAATAAGCTACAACAAATTGGAAAATTAAATAACATAGTATTTACCTACCAGAATTCATTTCCTTAGAGTGCTGTAACCAGCATATGTATAAATGTAGCATCTTTAGCTTTCTGCCATTACTTTCTGCAGACTGTTTCTTACTGTATCTTCTGTATGATAGGATATTGTTAACATCCAAGTCAGGAACAAGATTCCCTGGACAGTAATATGCAATGCTGTAATAGAAATCTCTGTGCTCTGGGATTTATGTAACTGGGAAATTCTTCCTAGAATGCACGTTCTTGCAGTGGCCCACCCCTCAGGGCACTAATGCTGCATTCTCTGTCTCATTTCTCATTGTAGGGAAACTAAAGCCAACCATGGCATTCATGTCGGGAAAACTGAAGATTAAAGGAAACATTGCCCTCGCAATCAAACTGGAGAAGCTAATGACCCAGATGAACGCCAGACTGTGAAGGACAAGGGCGAAAGCATTGACTCTTCTCAGAAGTAAAAAGCTCAAGAGTTAACATCAGATGTTTCCTCCACTGTCTTATAAGGACACATATGTTTGTTCTGGAAAAAAGTAGAATTTCTGTATCTATATAACTTGAAATTGTAATTAAAACAACTAACCAATTAAGTACAAGTTTCATTAAGTGGCATCTACACTCATTGCTTTTTTGCAGGAAAACTACATA
The DNA here is from genome assembly GCF_007827085.1 of Peromyscus californicus insignis. Lineage (NCBI taxonomy): Eukaryota > Metazoa > Chordata > Mammalia > Rodentia > Cricetidae > Peromyscus > Peromyscus californicus. The sequence goes on along the minus strand of NW_026294573.1, from coordinate 88,087,651 downwards.
TCATGAACAACTAATCAGTATCAAGCAATAGAATTAGCTATTTACAAAAATTCTTATGTAAAATGAAGTTACTTTATCTTCACAAAGACAGTTGGGTGAAGAACTACAATGTATCTCTTACCCACTGCCCCTGCCTTTTTTTTTTAAGGACCTTTGTTTTTCCCAGCAGTGTTTATTAGACTTCAGTGTATAATACTTGCAGGCAAAATTGTGTTTAACTTATCACAAGCATTTTACATTATTGATACTATTCTAGATATCTTTAAATTTTCAGCTTTTCCTTTTTTTTCCAGATAGGATAACCCAGCTGGCCTTGAACTCAGGTCAGTCCTCCTGCCCCAGCGTCTTAGTGCTATGATGACAGATGTGAGCCATGATGCCTAGCTAAATTGAGTATTCAGTGCTAACATATGGAAATATAAATTTGTTGGTATGTCTTATGCCATGTAATAGTTAGATCTACTCACTACCTTTAGCAGCTTTAAAAACAGATTCTTTAAATCATGTTATATTCAAATAAAGATGAATTTATCTCTTTTTTTTCATTCTGTGTGCCTTTTATTTCTTGTCATATTACACTGTTAGGCCAATATAATGGTGAATACTATTTCTTTTTCTTGTCATATTACACTGTTAGGCCAATATAATGGTGAATACTAATGGTAAGAATGGATAACCTAGCCTGTATAACACACTAAGACCTGTCTCAGAAATATAACAATACAAAACAATACCAGTTTTATCTAATATATAAATCACTATATAATCCATTCACTAAACATATAATGCAATGTTCTGCCCCCCCCCCCCCCCCCCCGCCCCCCTGCCACCACCTGAGTTAAGCAACCATCATCACAATGAATTGGAATCTAAAATTAAGAAAAAAAAAAAAGCTGGGCAGTGGTGGCAGACACTAATCCCAGCACTCAGAAGGCAGAGGCAGGTGGATTTCTGTGAGTCCAAGGGCAGCCTGGTCTACAAAGTGAGTTCCAGGACAGTCAGGGAAACACAGAGAAACCGTGCCTCCAAAAATCAAAACAAAAAAAATCCCCTTCCCTTCTCCCTCCGTTCCTTCTTTCCTTTGCGGAGTCAGGGTACCATCTGCAGGGAATCAGTTCTTACCTTCCACCATGGGGACCTCTGGATTGAACTCAGGCCATCAAACTTGGAGACAGGTGCCTTTATGTACCAAGCCATCTTGCAGGCACCAATCAAAATGTTTATCACCCTCCCCAAAACATACACCTTAGTAGATGTCTGCATCAACAAAATATTTCAGTCCTAGACACAACAAATCAACTTCCTCTTGCTACTGACATCTATTCTAGACATGTGTGAGTCATACTTTATCACTTTCCTGACAGGCTTCCTTCACTTGGCATAATATTCTCAAGGTTTATTCAGGCCGTGGTATTGTATCAATGCCATAATTCATTTGGTATGTTTGTTGCACTGACATCCATTTTGGGGCTTAACAGAAGTTACTTGAAACCCTGTTGTGCCCTGCTGCCTTTGGCCCATACAAAACTTTTCTTCTCTGGTGGTGTTTATGATAGAGTCCACCTGTTTCTCATCCCAGTGTCTCAAACCCAACATACTTGGTAGCTACTAACCATAATAAAAACTAATAGTACACCATTTTAGCATCTTGGAAAAAATTCTCTTTGACTATTGTTTTCTTTAAACCACCCAATACATAATGTAAGCATTACAGCTTGGATGGAAAGGTATCCTGGCAGTAGGGAGCCAAGGAATACCACAAAGTCACACTGCACAACAAACCTCACACACGAGATTTATTGGGAGGGAGAAAACCCAGGAGGCTGCCTCTGCTCGGATGAAAAAGAGCAGAGAACTGAACAGGATACAGAGCTTATATAGAGTTTCTTGGGAAGGGGATAGAACTTTTCAGGATAGAGCTTTCCAGGGTGGAGATTGATGGGATTTCATGTCCAGAGATTGGGCTTTTTACTCTGTAGGGTAAGGGCAGGGTCCAACTGTCAGGGCACTTAGAGTATTCTGTGGGTGGAACCTGGCAGTTAGAGGAGCAAATGGCTATTTCTGTGCCTCATGGAATTGTCTCCAGGGGTCACAGCTGGTGGGAAGCCCCAAAGACTGGGGACCTTATCAGAGTAAAAAGGGCACATGAACCTGCCTGTCACCCTGGGCTTGGTGTAAAGGGGGCAGGCAACCCAGTATTTATTCAATTCACCAATGCTGGCAAAAAGACCTCTAGTTGGATGTTAGGAAAAACTTGGGCTTGAAGGCTATAGGACAAGGCCAGAATGGCACCCGTAAATGTGGGAGCATTATTCACCCTACTGTAACACAAATCTTAGAAGGTTATATTAAAAAAACCCAAAAAACCTGGAGCCAGATATTGGGGTGAAAGCTGAAAGATCAGAGAGACAGAACAAGCCACAGCTATCAGCTATTACTTCACCAACTCCACGAATCCTCTGACTGAAATCCTCGGCCTCAAGAGCGCAAGTTTCTGTCTCCTCACGCCTTATATATCTTTCTGTGTCCTGCCATATTACTTCTGGGATTAAAGGCATGTGTGTTTCCCAAGCAAAGGCATGAGACCTCAAGTGTTGGGATTAAAAATGCGTTGCCACCATGCCTGGCTCTGGTCCCAGTGTGGCCTTGAACTCACAGAGATCCATCTGTGAGTTCAAACGCATGAGATCTCTCGAGTGATAGGATTAAAGGTGTGTGCCACCACTGCCTGGTCTCTATGTCTAATTTAGTGGCTGGCTCTGTTCTCTGATCCCCAGGTTGTTTTATTTGTTAAAGCACAAATAAAATACCACTATACCCTACAATTAGACATCCAGTCCCTACAGCCATGGCAGCCCCAGAGCCCCAATAGAAGGTAGTAAGCCCAACCAGACCCATGCCTGCTCTCACAGACCTGCCCTCCAATCCAAGACCTTTAAATCTTTTAACAGCTGTCTGTTTGGTTTAAATGCCTCAAAGACCAGTCTCACTAAAAGTTGCTGGCTTTCCCTGGATACAAAATCCCCTCTTACGAAGTGAGACTGCACTGACTCTTCTGACACCCAATCAAGCAGATGGCAACAATCAAGCCAAGAGAGGCTCACCTTACAGTCTGTGACAGGGAATGGCCTTGGCATAGGCTGGCCTCCACCAAGCTATGCCAGTCTCTGCAATGAGACTCAGAGTCCAACAGGGACAGGGTACTACTTAATTCCAGATGATGCCTAGTGGGCTTGTGCCACCGGCTTAACCCCCTGTGTGCATGCCCAAGTTTTGAATGACACTCAGGATTTCTGTCTTGGTGCAATTAGTCCCCAGGATAATCTATTACCCCGAGGAGGAGATCTTCTACTGGCTAGGACCACCAGAACAGGCCAAATCAGAGGTTTTCATGGCCATCTTAGTATCCTCCCTCCTAGGCCTTGGCCGGGCCAGGGCTACAGGTACTGGAACGTCAGCTCTCATTCTCCAGGACCAGAACTATAGAGCCTTAAATATGGCTATAGATGCTGACACAGCCACGATAGAAAAATCCATCACCCACCTAGAAGGGTCCCTCTCTTCCTTGGCAGAAGTACTCCAGAATAGAAGGGGACTAGACTTGTTCCTACAACAAGGAGGTCTTTGTCTGACTCTGGAAGAACAATGTTGTTTCTATGCCAGCCACTCAGATGTTATCAAAGACTCTATGAGCCTCCTCAGGAAAAGACTACTTGAGAGCAGCTAGAAAAACAATGAAACCAGGGGTGGTATGAGCTGCTCTTTAACTGGTCACCCTGCTAACGACTCTGGCATCTGCTTTGGTCGGTCCCTTGGTCCTTCTGATGCTGGCCCTAATTTATGGGCTTTGTATAATCAATGCTCTGGTCAAGTTTATAAAAAGTGGATCTCGCTGGTCAAAGACAGCAGTACAAATCACTAGGTCAGGACCCATTGGGCCCTGACACAGAGGCAGCTCTAGGATTTGAGAAGAATCACTACTCAAAGGAGGAATGAGAGGCCACTGTAGCACCGTGGTGGGCCTCACCCGGCCCCAGCCTCTGCTAGCCCTGAGTTTCAGTTCTGTTTAGGTCTCAGTTTCTGTTTCAGTTTCAGTTTCTGATAAGGCAGATGAGGGAGATGTTGCACACCAGGCATGATTCAGCACTTACAGCCCCAGCCTGTCAGCAACATGTTAGTGTAGCTGCTGCTCGCCTGGCCAGTCATGTTGAGGGTGACCTAATGCCCTCCTGGCTGTCTATGAAAGGAGGCTGCAGCTTCTCTGCGGGGTCATCACCATTTTGTTGTGTGGCTGACCCCTGCATGCAGGAACTCTTCTCTCGAGAAATAAATGTTTTTTTTTTTTTTTTTTTTGGTTTTTCGAGGCGGTTTCTCTGTGTAGCTTTGCACCTTTTCTGGAACTCACTTTGTAGACCAGGCTGGCCTCAAACTCACAGAGATCCACCTGCCTCTGCCTCCCGAGTGCTGGGATTAAAGGCGTGTGCCACCACCGCCCGGCTAAATGCTCTTGCTTTTGCATACATGAATGATGGTCTTTTGTGGGGTGATCTGCGGATCCTAACAGTACCTCTACTTCCAAGAGTATCAGAGGGGTACCAGACACTCAACAATTACTTCCTCAGACTCAGGGAAACATTTACACTGACCAAAGGGAAAACTTACCTAATTGTTGTTGGTGGATGGAGTGCTGAGCCAGAAGGTGAGTCTGTTGTGGATAGACTGGAGATGAGGAATAGGGTCTCAGTGCAAGCTTAGACCATGAGGGGAAATGCAGGCACTAGGAGAGTCTATCTGAGTTACAGCACCCAATATAAGCATTACAGGTTGGATGGAAAGGTATCCTGGCAGCAGGGAGCCAAGGAATACTACAAGGTTACACTGCACAACAAACCTCACACATGAGGTTTATTGGGAGGGAAAAAAAAACCTAGGAGGCTGCCTCTGCTCAGGTGAGAAACAGCAGAGCACTGAACAGGATACAGGGCTTATATAGGGTTTATTGGGAAGGGGGTGGAACTTCTTAGGGTGGAACTCTCCAGGGTAGAGATTGGAGGGATTTCATGTCCAGAGATTGGGTTTTTTTACTCGGTAGGGTTGGGGCAGGGTCCAGAAGTTATGGCAGTTAGTGTTCTGTTGGTGGAACTCGGCATTTGGAGGTCCTTGGTGAGAGAGGCCTGGCCACTCCTGAGGCTCAAGGGGCTTACACATAAGCCCTCAGTGAAGTCTAAAATATGACCGTGGACATATTTTAACAAACACAGCACCAAAAGGTAGGGGTGGTTGTTTGTACCCTAAAGCACCGCCCTAGTAGGCAGCAGATAACTGCTAGGAACCTGCCCCCGCCTGGGGAATCACTGAGACAGGGACCCCTGAAGACCTAGACTGCTTGCTCTCTCTTGACTACCTTGTGGTCTTGGATGCTGGTGCTGCAGATCAAGGCAGAGTTCTCCAGAGAACTGCATTGGACTGAGCCCCACCCTCCTGGATCCCGAGACTAGCTCCTTTGTGCTTGCTGTGAGTTAACACAGAATAAATCCCTTTGATTATCAGATAGACTCCGTGGAATTTCCTCGTTACCAAAGATTTAATTTTTTTAAAAAATCACTTAATTTTATGAGTGTTGTGTATATGTGTACCATGTGTGTGCCTGGTCCCCATGAAGGTCAGAAGAGGGCATCAGGTTCCCTGGAACAAGTTAGAGATGGTTTCGAGTCACCATGTGGGTTCTGGAACCAATCCTAGGTCTTTTGCAAGAGCAACAAGTGCTCTCAACCACTGAACCACTTCTTCAGTCCAATTTCCTTCCTTTCTGCCTCTTTCTTGCCCGCTAGTTAAGTTTCCTGATCTCACTAGATTTGTTAGCCTCCTGCCAGCACCTCCAACCTTCTTGAGATCCAAGAATAATAAATTTGTGTTTTACTCATTTTGATTGTACCTCATAGCTCTCCTAATTGACACCTGAGTCTAACTTTTGGTCATGGCTCTAGAAAGTCACCATTGTGGCTTATAGTCAAATAAAACAAACCTGTAACAAAAACCACAACAAATACTACTTCATTCCTTTTTACTATCAACTAGTACAACACTCACCCCTTCATAAACTGATGGACAACTGAGTTCTTCCCAGTTTGGGGTTACTATGAATAATGTTGCCTCTGAATATTCATTCATGTAAATTATTTGTGCTGCTACAATTTTTCTTGGCCAGAAGTTCTGCAGTGTTGTATGGGAATTTTGTTTAACCTTTTGCAGGACTGCCATGTTTTCCAAAGTTCACAGAACCCTGCTAGCACCAAACTGGAGTTCTGGTACCCCACCTCTGGTATCCCACCTTCTCACCAGCGCTTCGACTGCCTCTGCCATCATCATCATCTTCGTGGATGCACACCGGCGTCTACTGTGGTTTTGGTTGAAATGTCCCCAGTGGGCTCTATTTGATTATTTTTAAATCCCACATTTCACTACATTTAAATTATTTTTAAATGTAGTGAAAGCCTCCATTCCGTCCTGTATGTCTTGATCATATTAATCACAACTATTCTACAGGTTCTAGCTAATGACCAGGACAGCTGGGACATGTGTGCATGTTTTCACTGTCCTCTTTTCATTTTGTTTTCATTCTTTTTTCTTGTTATATATGATTAATTATTGGTAGGGTACCAGATATTATGTAGGAAAAATTTGAAAAGCTCCTTTACCAAAGATTTATATTTGGCAGGCAGAATATTGGAACTTCATCAACCAGGGACAGACGTAGTTGAAGGCTGAATTGGAGGCATTGGTGGGACCATTCTGATTTGCTTTTGCTCTGACTTTGGTTCATGATCAGTCTCAGTTGAGACACTGGTGTGTAACCAGGACCACACTCCTATGTAGAAACTCTTCCCGGCACTGTCTTAGTCAGGGTCACTGGTGCTGTGATGAACACCATGACCAAGCAAGTTGGGGAGGAAAGGGTTTATTCGGTTTATACTTCCACATCATAGTCCACCATCAAAGGAAGTCAGGACAGGAACTCAAGCAGGACAAAAACCCATGCAGGAACCTGGAAGCAGGAGCTAATACAGAGGCCATGGAGGAGAACTGCTTACTGGATTAATCCCAATGGCTTTCTCTGCCTACTTTCTTATAGAACTAAGAACCACCAGGCCAAGGATGGCACCACCTACAATGTGCTGGGTGCTCCCCCACCAATTACTAATTGAGAAAATGCCTTACAGGCCTGTGTAGTAGAATATTATTTTAAGGTGTGTTACTTTTGCTTATGCTGCATATGTTTAGATCTGTGAAGCTGTGTTACTGTGCCTGTCTAAAACACCTGATGGTATAATAAAGAACTGGCCAATAGCAAGGCAGGAGAAAGGATAGGTGGGGCTGGTAGGCAGAAAGAATATATACAGGGAGAAATCTGGAAAAGGGAGAGCTAGGAGCCAGAGAAGGAGGAGGAGATCTCTAGGGGTTAGCCACCCAGCTACACAGCAAGCCACCGAGTAAGAATAAGATTTACAGAAGTTAGAGAAAAACCCAGAGGCAAAAGGTAGTCGGAATAAGTTAAGGAAAGCTGGCAAGAAACTAAGCCAAGCTAAGGCTGGGCATTCATAAGTAAGAATAAGCCTCTGTATGTGATTTATTTGGGAGCTGGATGGCGAACCCCCCAAAAAAGAGCAGAGATCAAAAACCTCCAACAACAGGCCTGCCTACAACCTAATGTTATGGAGGGATTTTCTTTGTTTTATATTTACTTTTCAAGGCAGGGTTTCTTTGTGCAGCCTTGGCTGTCCTAGAACTAGCTCTGTAGATCAGGCTGGCCCCGAACTCACAGAGATCCACCTGCCTTTGCCTCCCAAGTGCTGGGATTAAAGGCATGTGCCACCACCACTTGGCTGGAGGCATTTTCTTAATTGAGGTCCCTCCTCTCAGATGATACCATATCAAGGACTATGGGGGTCCAGCCCCTTGATAGTTCCCTCTCAGAGTCTGGGAAGAATCTACAACCAGTTGATAATTAGTCTTTAATGAAAAGAAATGAATTTATGTACACAAAACTCCTCAGTCCATACACTTTATTCTTCTGAGTCAGTTCTCTCTCTACATAGCTTCTATTCTGCTCTCATGCCTAGCTCCTTTCTTGCTTGATTTCTCCCTACATTAATCTGCTGTCTCCTCTAAGTTCTATCTTCATTCTCTCATATTAGTTCTGCCCCATCTAGGTTCTCATCCATCTAGTTCTTTTCCATCCTAGCTCCTCTCTCATCTCCTTCTTTCTCATCTTGTTCTTCCCCATCTGGCTCTTCCTCATCTTCCATCTCGTTCCTCTAGTCCTCTCTTCTTGCCCTTCAATCTAGTTCTTCCCCATCTCAGTTTGTTCCTCTCAAGTTCTTACCCATCTAGTTCTTCCATTCTCTTTTCTCTTCTCCTCATTTTAAGTCTCTCTGGAATCCAGTTATAAACCCAAGCAATAGCAAATCTCTGGCCCAGCAAAGTCACCAGGCTTGAATTCTACGGGGTCATAAAGGTAGGTAAGAATTTTCCTCTGGTAGTGACTGTCAGGCCTTCTTTTACAACTGTGATAGCTGTGAATGCAGCCCAACAAAATGGCAAATTTACTTAAAACAGTATGGGAGTGGTAAAAGAGGAGGTCAACTGACCGGTTAGTATATCAAAATGGATCTATGTGCTCAGTCTACATTCCTTTTAGTAAGGTTGTATCAGAAAGGAGGGTCTCACCCTAAATTGCACAAGAAATAAAGCTATCCGCCTGACCTAGGAGACAGGTGTTGTTTCGTATGGCCTTGGATGCTTGATAGGCATTTTAGATAAATACACTGTTAGGAGTTCTTGGAAGCATGCAAGAAAACCATTTTAGGAACCATATATATAAAAGCTAAAATATCACCACGACTTCTTAAGCCATGGCTTGACCTTTGGAGAAGTCCCTGACTTTTCCAAGTAGTAGCTTTTGTGATAGTAGCTGGATTCCATCATGTTTTCCTGCAGCCTGCAGCAACCCCAGCTTGTGTGAAGTTGACATGAAACTCTCCAGCCCAAGCATCATGAGACAGCTGAAGATGCCTTTTAGAATGTTTTTCTGTGGCAGTTTCTTTCCACTTCAGAGCTTGGCTTCTTGCCCCTTGTTTTGCAGGTAAGGAATCCACAAGTTCTCTGGGGCAAACAGAGATAAAGAATGGCTGTTTTGCAGCAAAAACATATAGTTAATTGTGGCAAAAGTAGAATATAAAATTTAGTCTCCTAATAACTTTTAGTATATACTGGTGGTGTTAACTATATTTAAATCTTTATTTTTATTCATTTGTTTATTATTTATTTATTTACTTATTTTATTGTGAGACAAGGTTTCTTTATATAGCCCTGGCTGTCCTGGAACTCCCTCAGTAAACCATGCTGGCCTCGAACCCATTGAGATTTGCCTGCCTCTGCCTCCTGAGTGCTGGAATTAAATGTGTTTGCCACCACCACCACCTAATTATATTTAAATTTTCATGCCACTGTTGGCAGAGTTATCTAATCTGTGATAGCTGTGAATGCAGCCCAACAAAGTGGCAAACTTACTTAAAACAGTATGAGATCTATTATTTTATTAAGGATTTTTATTTCTTATTTATGTGTGTGCATCTGTGTTTATATGTTTTGGTGTGTTTGGGTGCCCATGGAGTCCAGAAAAGCATGTTGAATCCTTTGGAGTTAGAGTTACAGGTGCTGTGAGCTATAGGATGTGTGTGTGCTGGGAACTGAACTCAGGTCTTCTGAAAGAATAGGAAGCACTCTTCAATGCTACACCCTCTCCAGGCCCGAGATTTACATTTTAATATGTATTTTGTGTATGTCTGTGTGTGGGTGTGCATGTGGGTCAGAGGACAACTTGCAAGAACACGATCCATTCCTCCACCATGTGGGTCAGGCTTGTAGGTAAGCATCTTCCCCAGCTTGAGGGCCCATTATAAGATTTTGTTTTTAATACTTTATTTTTGTGTCAAGACAGGGTTCCTTTGGGTAGCCCTAGGTATCCTGGACTTCATTCATAATGCCTTTTAAAACAATATTCAATTGTGCAGTTCTTGAGCATGGACTTTGTAGGTGGTGTCATGTTGCAGTTTCAATGTTGGATATGCCCACTAGTAGGCCCTATTAATTCCTATTTTGCCTTTTCCCCCATGATGTCAGTGACACCTGCTATCTCACGAACATGGAATCATTTGGTACTTGTCCATTTGTAATAGGCTTATTTCATTTAGAATAGGTTCATTTATGTTGTAGCATGGGACAAGATTATTTAAAGGCTGAATAATATTTGTATTTTCTTTATTATCTCTCAATAGGCATGTGGGTTGCTTCCACATCTTGGGATATTGTGATCTGATACCTCTTTAAGACTTTGTCTTTTGGATGCATGCCTAGAAGTGAGATTACTAGGTTATATAATTTAATTTTTCATCTTTTGAGAATCTGCCATTTTGTTTTGCATAGTGGCTGTACCTTATTACATCAGTAATGCATAAGAGTTGCATTTTTCTCCACAGGAGCATGTCTTAGGAAGATGTAGCAATTAACTATGTGTAGTGGATTTTTTTGCCTGCCTGCCAGCTCCCAAATGAACAAAGATATGGAGACTCCTTATTAATTATAAAAGTGCGGACAATGGCTTACACTTGTTACTAACTAGATCTTACAACTTAAACTAACCCATTTTTATCAATCTACCTTTTGTCTCATGGCTTTATTACCTTTACTTTGTACTGCCCATGCTGCTCCCTCTCCATCTGGCTGGTGACTCCTCATGTCTCCACCCTTCTTCCCAGAGTATTCTCTGTCCCGAAAATTCTGCCTAGCTATTGGCTGTTCAGCTTTTTATTAAACCAATCTGAGTGACAAATCTTCACAGTGCACAAAAGATTATTCCACAATATTTTCCCCTTTTTGTCTAAATAAAAAAGGAAAGGTTTTAACTCTAACAATAAAACTATAAACAATAAGAACAATTATCAGGTAAGAATTATATTTATGCCGGGTGGTAGTGATGCACGCCTTTAATCCCAGCACTCGGGGGGCAGAGGCAGGCAGATCTCTGTGAATACCAAAAAAAAAAAAAAAAAAAAAAAGAATTATATTTATAACGTCCAGTCCATTTTTCTTTGGCATATTTGGAAAAAATACTCCATTATTTATTCTATTTTAATTAATTAATTAATTTGTTGTTTTTTGAGACAGGGTTTCTCTGTAGCTTTGAGCCTGTCCTGGACTTGCTCTGTAGACCACGAACTCACAGAGATCCACCTGTCTCCACCTTCTGAGTGCTGGGATTAAAGCCATGTACCACCATTGCCTGGCTTATTTATTCTATCTTCATGAGTCCAAAGCTCTGTACCCAATTTAACTTCTATCATAACTAAGGAAAACTATGACTATCTAGCCTTCAACTCTATCAAAGATCCCAGAAGGATATACTACCTAAGTAAACAGGAAGTGCCCAGCAAGCAACTTCCAAAACTAAAAGAAAGGACAGAAACATCTGGCTGTCTGGACAGTCATCTGAGGTTCCTCTCAAATGTTGGAGCATCCATCTTCAGCCTACAGGCCTAGGATATCTGATAGATTTTTGTGTGAAGCAGGAATTTTGAAGGACTGTCCTACCTTGTCTTTGCAAAGCTTGGCAGACACTTTCCTTTGTGTCCTGCTTGTACAATTTGGATAGCATTCTGTCAGCAGCTGAGGCAAGGGCAGTTTCTTTGCCTAGTGGCTAGCTTTTGCCACAAAGAACGCATACTCCATAAGGAGGTTCTCTGATGCCCATTATCGTCTCTGAAGTAGATTGGTGCTGCTAGGAGCAGACATGTCTCATTGTCATAAAAAGCCTTATATTATTAAAACATCCTAAATACCATGTTCTGTAGATCTCTGAAGTTTTTGAAGACCACCTGTCTATCTAAAATATATCTCTGTTTGACCTTGAAAACATACATAACTACAAGTTTGGTTGTGATAGGTGACTAACTACTAACCTGTATTTCCTTATTATCCTAAACAGTTTGTAATAGTAACTTTCAAGGACTAGAAATTTATATTACATTGTTATGTAATATAACTGAGCTGTATATGTAAAATGCTTTAAACGCAGTAGAAATGTAGGTCTGCTGGTGTTTGCAGCTGCTGCTCTTTAGCATGTGGTTCCTCCTGGTCCACTTGAATCTTCTCTTTTTCCTTTGCATTCTGATCAGTCTGGATAGGGCAAATAAAAGGTGAGGACTTTGGAGAAAGGAACCTTTCCCTCTTGAGGTCTACTATAGCTCTCCTCAGGATTTGCCCTATCCAGATCCTGCTATCGCTCAGTTTTTAGTTCAGAAAGTCACTCCACAGTCTGAAGGCTCCAGCTCAAAAGTGAAAGTCAAGGTTCGGGTAAATGTCCATGGCATTTTCAGTATGTCCAGTGCGTCCTTAGTAGAAGTGCACAAGTCCTATAAAAATGAGGAGCCGATGGAGACTCATCAGAATGCAAAGGAAAAAGAGAAGATGTGAGTGGACCAGGAGGAACCACGTGCTAGAGAGCAGCAGCCGCAAACAGCAGCGGAAAACAAAGGCAGAGCCTCCTTTCCACAGCCACACAGGTACAGGATGTGCTAACAAAAAGAACCTTAGATTTGTATCAACATACAAAAATACCTTAAACAAGAGTAGAACCAGATATAACAAAAAGAACCTTAAATTTGTATCAGTATATAAAAAATCCATACCAATGTAAAGTATTTAAGACTACTAGTTGCTTTTTTAGTTTAAAAGTAGATTCAATTCAATAATCTACCCTTTTATCCCATTATTTCTATATTCTCCCTTTTCTTTTCAGAATGAGATCCCTGAATCTATTCTCCTTTGTTCAACTTTTTTCCTGACCATTTTCTTTTTTTTAATCTTTATTTTATGTGCATTGGTGTATGCATGTATGAGGGTGTCAGATCTTAGAGTTACAGACAGTTGTTAGCTGCCATGTGGGTGCTGGGAATTGAACCTGGGTTCTTTGGTAGAGCACTTAACCACTGAGCCATCACTCCAGTCCCTCCTGACCATTTTTAATAACAACTTGTAGCCAATCCCCCAAATGATGACAAATATCCATAACCCATTCAATGACCAAAAAACTCCCATCCCACCTCTTGGGAATGTGGGCGTCATGTTTTCTAGGTTGCTTCCTGTTGTCTGGGGGATGATGGCATCTCTAAGGGACCCTGAGAAAATTGAGGTAATAGTCAAGTACTGGAAGAGCTACTGTATCATCTGATGTTCAATCTCTGTGCAAAGGGAAAGTACAAGGCTTATCTGCAGTCCTGGCTAGAATAGTCTGTGGGGCTGGACCATCTTAGCCAGCAGCCTTAAAGCTGTTCTGGATGCCAAACTTTGAGAAAACGGCAATAGAGGCACTCTGAGATGCTCGAGTACCCGGGTCACCAGTTTTCATTTGTGTCTGGTCCCCTTGTTCTGAAAACATACACATTTTCCAAGGTAACATACATATTTGCATTAACACAAGAATGAAATACACAGTGTGTACAAGTCAGTTAAAGATTATTTTTTGTTTTATGTTTGAGCAGGTAAAATATACATTACCTGTCTTGTAGTTGTTTTAGGTTTTGTTTTGCTTTGTTTTTAATGTCTGTAGCCAGGATTTTCAGGGGGTGTCCCCTGATCAAACCTGATCCTCTTTAACTTTGAATTAATCCATAGCCTTTCGTTTTCTGTAGAACCAAAACCATAACCTCTTATCTAACACAACATATGTATTGACTTTCAGTTTTAAGTTAAGACATTTTAAAAATATATAAGTTGGTTTAATTCAACAGTTCCTATATTCCAATGTTTCTCAGTAGCTATTTTTTTTGCACATTAGCATTTAAGTTAACAAAATAACATATAGCATTCAGACTCCCTGTGTATTTTACATCCTTAGGTGGCTTATTTTTTATTACTCCACTCTCTCTTTAAACACTTTATTATTTTTAAACATTTTTTTCTGTGACTATCTATACCCATTTTTTTCCCCTTAAGCCTATGCACAATGTTAAACACACTGTGACCTGTTTAGTTTTTCTCCATCTGAACTTGTTTTTACTGCGTATCAGTAACCTTTTCTGTCTGCATGAGCAAAACTTTAAAACCGCCACGAGGCTTAGCTCATGACCTACTGGTGGCCTACGCATGCAGACAGCTGTTGGGAGACATGTCTCTGTACTGCAGCTGCCATAAGACATGAGACTAGGAAGCCACATTTGAATCTTTTTTTGGGGGGAGGGGATGTTTAGAACGTTTTAAAAAGTTTTCTCAGGTCTTATGTAGGTATATGTGGCCCCACACTGGTCAGCATTCAGACTCACTTCTTGGAATCCTGGCCAATAAGCAGATAATACGCCGGTCCTCCCAATGTCCCGACATCATCTTACGTAAAGCCCACTTTAAGAGAAAACCCCTCCTCCTCCCTCTCTTTCTCTCTATTCCCACGAGGTGTGCACCTCCCCATCTCTTTCTCTCTCTTTCTTTCCCCTTTCTCCTTCCCTCCATTCCCTCTCCCCCTCCCCACAAAATAAGCTTTCCATGTGGACATGTGTCTATGCTGTATCATAACACACCATTTGTAGGCAGATTTTTCTGTCCCACCTGCCAGCTCCCAATAACCACATGGAGATGTCTTATTAATTATTAAAGCTTGGCCAATAGCTTACAATTGTTACTAACTAGCTCTTACAACTTAAATTAACCCACTTTTATCAATCTACTTTTTGTCTTGTGGCTTTATCCCCTGTACTCTGTACTGCCTATGCTGCTTCCTCTCCGTCTGTCTGGTGACTCTCCCTGTCTCTACCTTTCTTCTTCCCAGCATTTTGTCTGTCCCCAAAATTCTGCCTGGCTACTGGCAATTCAGCCCCCCCCCCCTTTTTATTAAACCAATCCAAGTGACAAATCTTCAGTGCAGAAAAAGATTATTCCGGGCTGGAGAGATGGCTCAGAGGTTAAGAACACTGGCTGGTCTTCCAGAGGTCCTGAGTTCAATTCCCAGCACCCACATGGTGGCTCACAACCATCTACAATGAGATCTGGTGCCCTCTTCTGGCCTGCAGGCTGAACACTCACTGTATACATGATAAATAAATAAAATCTTTAAAAAAAAAAAAAGAAAGAAAGAAAAAGATTATTCCACAATTATGTGAGACGTTTTGCTTTGCTTTGAGTAAATATCACTGACTCAAAGCATTTATAAAAATGCTTTTATTTATCTCAGACCTGAGTCTTGATAATGAATAGGGGTAAGAATATCAGCCTAAGGGGCTAAAGAGTTGGCTCAGCTGTTAAGAGCACTTGCTGCTCTTCCAGAGGACCCAGGTTTGACAGGAGCTCACAATGGTCTCTAACTCCAGTTCCAATGCCCTTTTGTGACCTTGGTGGGCCATCCTGCATGTAGTACACAGACATACATGCAGGCAATACACACATAAAATACTTAAATAAAAGAATAGCAGCCTTAAACAGCTCATGATTGTGAGGGACTGGTGGAAGCCGCCATGTAGGAGAGAACTGACTGATGTGGCAATATAAGTTACCTGACAGGTCCGGGATGGCCCTGGATCCTTTGTTTACAATCTCTGTCATAGTCTCTTCTCTCATTTACCTCAGAGGTAGGAGTGACTGAGATTTCCTATCATAGGAGGTGTGAGGCCAAGATGTGGGTCGTACCTAAATACGACTTACTAGCATTATAAATGTTTTGGAAATTGCTCAGTGTTGTGAGAAGAAAAGAGAGTTAAAAACATGGACTCTGCCTTCAGCCTTGGCAGTTTGAGTCCTAATAAACCTTTCTTTCTACCCATGGGGTGGTTTAGGTGGTTTCACTTCAAACTCGATTGCAGAGGTCATATTGGGCTACATGAGATTCTGTCTAATAATAATAATAATCAAACATTTTGAAAGAGGATGGGAGCCAGGTGGTGGTGGTGGTGGTGGTACATTCCTTTAATCCCAGCACTCAGAAGGCAGAGGCAGGTGGATCTCTGAGTTCAAGGCCCACCTGGTTTACAGAGTGAGTTCCAAGACTTTCAGGGCTACACAGAGAAACCCTGTCTGGCGGAGGGGTGGGGGAGAGAAAAAAAACAATAAAGAACATGGACTCTGGAGCAAAACTGCTTTGAATGAATCTTAGCTTCTACAAGAAATTAGGTACTTAAGATTTCTTAGTTTCTATGAGCCTCAGTTTCTGAAAACTAAAACCATAATCATCTAATGAACTGCAATATCACTTCTCAGTACATACCTGAAAAAGCAGGGCTGGAGAGATAGCTCAGTGGTTAGTGGTCACTAGCTGCTCTTCCAGGGGACCTGGGTTGATTCTCAACACCTATGTGGAAGTTCATAAACATCTGTAACTCCAGTTCCAGGGCATTTGACACCTTCTACTGGCCTCCAAGGGCACCAGGTACACACATGGTACAGAGACGTACATGCAGGCAAAACACCCATACATATAAAAACAATGAAAAATGTTAACACTTTTCCCATAATATAGTAATGTTAGTAGCCCCAGATTTGTAGGGTCCTAGTACTAAATTAATTAACAGCCTACTGAGTGCTTGGCACAAACCTGAGCATCTGGTAAGTGCTATGAAAAGGGTTTTTATTATTTATTTATTTTTTTTGTTTTTTTTCGAGACAGGGTTTCTCTGTGTAGCTTTGCGCCTTTCCTGGAACTCACTTGGTAGCCCAGGCTGGCCTCGAACTCACAGAGACCTGCCTGCCTCTGCCTCCCAGAGTGCTGGGATTAAAGGCGTTCGCCACCACCGCCCAGCTGAAAGGTGCTTTTAAACGTGGAGCTTTGCCTCAGTCTTGTCAGGATGTATAGGTTATCTCTTGTCCCTGTGTACCAGACCACCAGCCTGAGAGTTTTAGGTGTTACTAACAGCCCTACTCCCTAGGTGGGATGAGTGTGTAGATGCAAAAAAACATAGCTCTTAGCTCAGAGAGATAGTCCATTCTTAAGCCAAATATGAGTGATGATGGTCCAGCAACATGAATTCAGATTGCCCCAAGAGACATGCTTCACTGTGGAAGTAGTTACATGAGTTGTTTCTTTTTTTTTAATTATTATTTTAGAACAAAGAAAGTCACAGAATCAAGGCATTTCCCAAATGGCGTGGAGTACAAGTAGGTGGATTACACCAAAGTGGGTTTCTGTATGCTGATGAGATTTGTAGCTTTTGGTTTAGTGGAAGCTGGTAGTCAGCGAACAATGCGTTTTATTTTATGTTTTACTATTATTCTTTAGGGTTGTTTTGCCTGCACGTACGTGTGTGCACCATTTCCGTCTGTGTCTGCAGGGGCTAGAGTAGGCACCTGAGCCCCGAGAACTGGAGTTACAAACTGTTGTGAGCCTCTGTGTGGGTGCTGGGAACCTGGTGTTCTGGAAGAGCAGCCAGTGCTCTTAACCAGAGTTGTCTCTGCAACCTCTGTGAATACATGTTAAAGGTTTTCCTTAGGCACAAGGGTATAATGTTTGACACATGGGTGGGCAATAAATGGCTTCCAAAGGAACTAAAAAAGCCCAAGGTAATTTGGCTCTGGGCTGCCACACTTTAACTCTTCATAATCTTGAAGTGAAATTATTTAGCCTTGTAGAATAGAATCTTTAACACCGTGCAACATCCTTTTTTTTTTCTTTTCCTAAGAAGTCGGGTTTACAGGTGTGTGTGGTGCGGTGGGGCGTTGGGACACTACGGGGTGAGTACACTGTGGGTCGCAGGCCAGCCGGCACGCGTCTGAAAGCGAGCAGGCTCCGCTTACTGCGAGTGTTTCGGCTGAAGTGCGTGGAGACGGGGGGGGGGTGGGGGGGTGGGACAACCGACCCGCGCGGAAAGTCACAGAGACCGCGGGTTCCGTACCTGTCGGAGCGGCGGGGGCCGAGCTCGGCCGGCTCAGTGCTGCGCGTGTCCGCGGCGGGAGGCTGGCCCTCGCCCCCGGAGGGCAGCGAGCGCCGCGGGTCGAGCGCCTTCCGCGGGCGTCGCTACACACTTCCTGTAGGTCCCGCCGCCCGCCGAGCGCTTCCGGTGCCGGCTGAAGCCCGGGTCCGAGCCCCCGCCCCGCCCCTCTCCGGCCCCGCCCCGCCCCGCGCGGCCCCGCCCCCGCGCTCCAAGCCGGGCGCGCGGAGCCCGGGGCGCACGGAGCGGCGCGCGCCGGTGGCCGAGCCAGGCTGGCGCCCGCGCCCCCACCGCACCGCCGCCGTCCCCCGCCGCGCAGCCCGCGGGGCGCCCTTCCCGCTCCACTGGCTCCGGCGTCTGGGCCTCCGGCCGCGGTGCTGCCGCCCTCCGCGCCGCCGTCCCGCCCCGTCCAGCCCGGGCCGCCCGGCTCCCGCAGGCCCCACCGCCCGCGTTCCTATGGACAGACGCACAGACACCTGCAGGTGGGTGAGAGCCCGCGCGGGGCTGGGGAGCCGGCGGGCGCGGGGCCTCTTTGTGTGTGGGCGGCCGCCCCGTGACCCGCCGAACCTTCCTTTTGTCTGCTGGGGCCAGCGAGGCGGGAGGGCGCTAGGGGCGGAAGGGTCTGCGGGCGCAGAGCCGGGCGCCCGCGGGTTCGCGGCCCGCGGCGTCTCGGAGGGGACGGTCCCTGCGCCAGCATCCTCGAGCCGGGCAGGAGGGCGGGAAGGAGGAGGGACGGTTTGCCGTGCTAGTTGCCGAGTCCTGAGGTGCTTCGGGGCTCTGCCGGGCTGGCTTGGTTGTCGGGAGGCGCCGGGAGGTGCGTGTGGGGTGTGTGAAGGAACGTGCGGCGCTTCGCTCCCTTATTTATTGTTTCTAACGGAGGAGGGCTTTCTCCCAAAGGCTCCCCCCAGTCTGAGGCTGCGCACAGTGATTTGTGTTTGTTATCAAATAGATCAAGAAAGCTAGTGCGTGTCCTGGCGAGAGGAGGTTGGGTTGACCAGATCAAAACAAACAAACAAAATGTTTGTGGTTTTCTTACGGCTGTGTTTGATTTTAATATTAAAGGTCAGATAGTGGTTTACCTGGGGGAGATCGAGCACGGCTGATATTTTTTTTTTTTAAACAATTGTATTTATTTTGGTTTTGAAGTTTTGGAGTAAAGTTTTTTCTCATGGTCGTTAGGATTAGCACCAATAGAATAGTCTACCTATTAGATAGTTAACTACAATCAATGTCCGGTAGTGACGGCTTTTACTGTAGGGCTTGCATTGGAGAGTAAAACCGATAGGTCTTTCCATGCAGGCTAAAACCTTTGTTTTCCGTTTTAAGAGAGGAGACTTTTCACATCATATGAGGAGAACGTGATGTTAAAAGTGATTTTCCCACCTGTGTTTCTGTATGTATTCCATGCATACAAACCAAGGATTAGGTTGTTGTATATGTTGGGTATGGTGTTTCGAAAGGTGTAAGGTAGTAGTAGTTCTGAATTTTCTTACTTGATTAGCTTGCTAACTTCGTGAACAGTTGCTTTGTGTTCATAGATAGTCAAATAATAAATGAAGGCCAGTGAGCATTCATAAAATTCATTTCACAGACTAATGTTTTCTATGAAGGTACAGGGTTATGTTCTTATGTTAATCTGTTTATTCCTCACTTTAAGAAATTTTTTTTTTGTCTACTGTGTGAGAATTCATATTGACTTACATAAGTTTGACTGTTACCTGGGAGGTTTTGGTTTTTTTTTAAATAGATTTGAGGATCACTAGACAATGGTAGGTACAGACATTTGGAGAAAGTGAAAGAGTCCTTAAATTAAATTTGAAGGAAAAAATATTATGGTGGAGAAACTACTTAAATTTCCATTAATTTTTTAAATATTAAAGAAAAAATACAATTCAGTGCACTTGTATTCAAGTACACTATTTTTATCATAGTTTAATATGCTTAAAATAGTGATTTTTTGTGGGAGAAAAATTTACCCTAGATTCTTGCATTAGATTGTCTGTGCTGCATTCTGAATTTTTATCAGTTATTGGGACTATACATTTATGCACACTTAATGTCTAGAGGCAGCTTCATCTACCATAATTGATCAGGTTTTATTATCTCCTGCTGTTATTTCTGGTCTAGATTAGGTAAATGAATTTAAACTACACAAAGACACAGAACTTAGTGTGTGGGTCTGGTCCACTCTGGCCTAAACCTTATGAATAGCTTGAAGAGGCATCTCCAATTAGGTCTGGCCTTATCATGAACAGAAAGTTCTAGAACATCATCAGAGTTGCAGCTCTTTGTCCCTGGTTGAAATAAAAAAAAAAAAAAAAGCAGACTAACAAACTGAATCACTTGTTGTGTATTTATTAGATTGTCAGTGGTAGTGATAAGACTTAACAAAGCATCTCTGTGTAAACGGGAAAAATTAACAGTGGGTCTGTGTTGGGAATGCTTTGGCAAAGTAGTCGTTGTGCCTGAGTTTTCTTGGATCAGCACTGTAGTGTTTTTATCTGCGCTGGCTGAGAGATAATACCTTGCCTTTTCGTTTGTTTTTGACTGGTGTGTAGATGTTACTATTTTTCTTTCTGTGTAACTAATAATGGTGTAATCAGAAGCATTCCAGAGAGGCTTGCATGTTTTTAACTGACTTTCCTTTTGGTGAGTTGCTGTTGAAGAGGGCAAATGAATTAATTTTTGTCCTGATGCTTTTTTCTTTAAACCTTATGACAAATAAATAAATGCTCCTTGCAGAAAATAGGAATCTGTGTCAATTGGCTTCTAAAATGAAGCTGACATTTAACTGTATTTTGTTTTCCTAAGCAACACTGAGCTGTCCTCAGTTAAATCTGGGAGACTTGAAAGTCTACAGGCTTTTCTGGTTCTTTCTTGTGTTCACTTCTAGCGTAATAAAGTAGAAAACTGGGCAGTAACAGACTTGCTCTTTACAGACCTGTGACTTTTGGTCCTGTGGCATCGAGTGAGAGGTGTGACAGAAACTGCTCATTGCAGGGTTTGTCATCTCACACTAAGAGCGCAAGCCCATGCTGCTTGCCGAAATGAAGGATCCATTCTTGGATTAATATCCTGGTACCAGATGTATGAGGCTGGCTCTAAAGAAGCTTTCCCTCTTAAATACTGTCAAAAACAGAGAAGCTGAAGATTGGAGAGAAGCCATTTATTTTGAACAGTTTATTTTATGACAGTTTGTGTTTATAAAGAAACCTGCTCATAATATTTACTTAAGGGATCTACATAGTTACCCAAAGACACCCCACAGGTTTCTTTTCTTTTTCTTTTCCCTTTAGGAAAGTTTCCATGGAGCTTAGCTCTTCTCTGACGCTTTTTGAGTTTGCCTCGGATCAGCTGACTTATGTATGGACTTTATTTACCACCATGATTGGAGAATTCTTTTGCTCATCTGAAATTGCACTCTGTGTGTGCTCTGGTCGGTTTCCTAGGGAACAAATGCACTGCAGAGATTCCATAATGAGGACTGTGGTTGGCTAGTGACTGTGTAAATTCTGTTGTTTGGTAAAGCTTAGTCTCAAATTCAAATAAAGGTCAAGAAAGCAAAGTACTGAAAATGCAGATTTGGGGATTTTATTTTGTGTCCAGCGTCAACAATGTTTTAATAGGCTTTTCTGGAGAAAGGCGAGTTCCCCAGCAACGTTCATTTGTTTTGCAAAGTATTACACTTGAAGCAGTTGGGGAGATCTTTCACTATTTCATCCTGGTGATGGTGGTAGCCTTAGTGACAAAGGAGATGTGTTTCAGAAATGTGTTATCACACTTGCAAATCATGTAGAGAGCAAAGGGGCGAGGTGTAGGGCATCAGCAATATTTTTATACCTAGAAGGAAGTAACATGTATATTTCAAAACAATTGTGCATCTTCACGTGAAATAGAACTTTAAAAAACTTAAAAGTATTTGAGAAACTTCCTCTTCCTCCTTTTTTTTTTTTTTTTTTTTTTTTTTTGCTTTCTGAGACAGAGTTTCTCTGTGTAGCCCTGGCTGTTCTGGAACTTGCTTTGTAGACCAGGCTGGCCTCGAACTCACAGAGATATACTTGCCTCTGCCTTCCAAGTGCTGAGATTAAAGGTGTGCACCATCACACCCAGCTGAAAAACTTCTAAAAAAAAATACAAAAAAATCTTAGGATAAACTGCTGTATTTATAATCTAGGTGTTTTCCCTTCTGATCTGTCTGACCTTTGTCCCAGAACTGCAAGTTAGAGACCAGCTTTCCTCTCTAATTTCTCACTCTCCTCTGGAACTCTGGCTTCTGTGGCTCTAGACAGAGGACAAAAAGCAGTGCACAGTGCAGCTGCTGGTTGGTAAAGAGGAGACAAGAAGAAACTTACAGAGAACCAGAATTCAAACTAAAACCATTGCAAATGTCTTTTCACTTGATGCCTGAACATTTGTTTGTTTGTTTGTTTGTTTGTGAATCATCAAGGATTCTTTTGTTAGCTTAAACATTAAAAGGTGGTGGCACAGCCTTTAATCCCAGCACTTATGAGGCAGAGGCAGGTGGATCACTGTGAGTTCAAGACTAGCCTGGTCTACAAAGGGAGTTTTGTGACAGCCAGGACTACACGGAGAAGTAGAAAAATCAAAAAAAGGAAAAGAAAATACATGTATCTGTTTGTAATCTCAGAGAATGATCCAAAGTTGTCTCCGTCCCTCCTCCTTGCTAACCATGTTGTTTTTGAATTATCCACTTGCCTTTTGGTTAACTTCATTTCAGGCATAAAACATGTCTTGGCTAGGTTCTCCTGTTCTCGGCTTTTCTCAAAGCTGGCATGACTTGAATCCTTTATTCCTTTTCTAATTGCAAATACTGTGTCCCTTCAGTTTTCCTTACAAATACTGTTACGGCCTTTCCATTGTCATTGTATCATTTAAAGCGTAATTATCACCTAACAAAAATCCTCTCTTCTATTGCAGGACTTGATATGTCTAAGTCACAGCGAAGGATGTTTGTGAATTGTGTGGATGGGACATGGTCTTTCTCTCCACAGCTTCCCTAACAGCATCACGCTGTGGGTGATGTTCTGATAATTCTTCAGCCTAGGAGGTTTCTGTGTGGTCGCCTTCTGAGGGTCCCGTCCCTTGGATTGGTTTTCCTCTGCCTGTCTGTGTCCTAAGCTTATTTTGTAAAGACATCAGTCATTCTAAAAAGGATTATATGGATTAGAGTACCAATATGACTTCATTTTACCTTAATTACTTCTTTTGAAGGCCTTAGCTCCCAAGATAAGTTCCATTCTGAGGTACTGGCATTTAGGACTTGAAAGATGGATCTGAGGATACTACCCATTTGGAGCCCTGATTACATATTTACTTCATTCTGTTTAGTGATTTCTAGTGGCTCCATCTTTTATGTCTTTGCTTTTTCACATTTCCCACAGGTTTATTATTTTTTAAATATTTATTTTTATTTTATGTGTATGTGTGTGTGCCTTCATGATGTCCACCACATGTGTGCAGTGCTTGGGGAGGCTAGCGAGGTAGCTGGATTCCTGAAACTGGGGTTAAAGACAGTTGTGAGCCTTCATGTGAGTGCTAGGAATTGAATACTAGTCCTCTATAAGAGCAGCAAGTGCTCCTAACCACTGAGCCATCTCTCTAGCCTTTTTAAAGGAATGGGTGTGCTTGTGCTTCTGTACATGTGTGGCTTATATGTGTACGTATTTGTGCATATGTGAATGTGTGCATGCAGGTGCCCATGAACATGTGGGTGTGCTTGCACATGTCCATCTGTGGAGGCCAGAGATTGATATTGTCTGTTATCCTCCATCTTACCCTTAGTTTTTGAAACAGGCTTTCTGGATGAACCTGGAGCTTATTGATTGCATTTGGCTGGCGGGGCAGTGGCAGTGTGCTCCAGGAATCTGACTGTCTGCCTCAGGCTTTGTTTTGTTTATACTTTTTATCTTTGTTATTTTTAGTGGTTTAAATTAGAAAATTCTGGAATACTAGAGACTTTTAAGTGTGACCACATTCATTGGAAATGCAAAAGCTGTTCTGTTTTCGTGACTTCTGAGGACATGTTTCTTTTGATGGTCTATTGGTACTAATGTGCTGCTTTCTAGGGAGTTATGCACCATTCTGCCATCTCATAGTCCTCTAATTTAAACAGGAATTTTGGGGGTGACTCCTTATCCTCAGTCCTAACTTCTGTACATAATCAAGTCTCTAGATTCATCAGTACAGTTTCCAAGCTTTTTCTCCGTTCTGTCTGTTCATTCCATGCAGATTCATTGCCCTCTAACTTTTGCAATTGGTCTTAAGTCTACGATTAGGACAGGAGGTGTAGCTCAGTGGTACAACATGTACTTAACACGTACAAGGCTCTTGGTTTCATCTTAGCGTGCATGCACACAAATACTGTTTTTGTATTGTTCATGTGTAACACAAACCCTTATAATAGCATTTCTGTAATCATTTGGTAGTTAGAAGTTCATCAATATAAAACTGACTCGTGAAAAATATTTCTTGCTTTTGGTTTTTTAGGTCATAATTTTGTGTTATAGTTATTAACTGAGCCACCGCAGTGCTAAAGCAGCTATGGGAATATGTAAACGAACTAGCATGATTTCTGCTCTATTGAGAGAAGTTTGATTGGTAAAACCAGTTGTGAATTGCAGTTGGTCACAAATCACAGTTTACAGAATCTTACTCCATTGTATTCTGGTTAGCTGGACTATTGTCGAATGAGGACTGGGGATTGAGCCCAGTGGCTCATATGTACCGTGTGGGCAGTGTACCACAGAATTGTATGTCCAGTTTGGATTTTCTTACAGGCAGCTCTGTCTCTCTGCCTAGATCCTCAAAGGACATTTTTTTTCCATCCTGAAAAGGCAATATTTTTACTGGAATATGCCAGAGTATTACTTGTTCTTTGTTCATTTTCCAAGATACACAATATATTTTAATATATTGGCCCAAATATTTTAATCTGTTATAACTTCTACTATTGAATGTATTTCATTTTAAGGGTTCCTGTGATATATATGCTAGATAATCCTTGCTTAACTTTTATGCATATACCTTTTAACATTTTTTTGTAGGTTTTTTGTTTTTGTTTTTTTTTCTAAGCAGGGTGTCGTTATGCAGCCAAAGCTAGCCTGGAGCTTGCTGTGTAGACCAGGCTGGCCTCTAACTCACAGATCTACCTGGGCAGTGATTGAAGGGAGTATGCCATTACACATGGCCAATTATATTTTTTAAAATCACTGTCTTTATATTTGTAAAGAAAATTGCACTTTTAATTTATGTGTGGTTTCCCTTCACATGTAAAGGTTAGAGGACAGCCTTCTGGGGTAGGTCCTCTCCTCTCACTGTGGGATTGAACTCAGCTCTTAATACCCACCGTGTCACCTTGCCAGCCCTTTACTTTTTCTTCTAGAGAGTTTTTTTTTTTTTTTTTTTTTTTTTTTGTGTGTGTGTGTGTGTGTGTGTGTGTGTGTGTCTGTGTGTGTGTATTTATATACTATATGAAGCCCTAGTGTCCCTTTAAGTGTCCCCTTCTTTCCTAGGCTATCCTGAC
Source organism: Peromyscus californicus insignis (assembly GCF_007827085.1). Taxonomy (NCBI): domain Eukaryota; kingdom Metazoa; phylum Chordata; class Mammalia; order Rodentia; family Cricetidae; genus Peromyscus; species Peromyscus californicus. The sequence continues at coordinate 88,062,145 of NW_026294573.1, read as the reverse complement.
TGCTGTCATTTTTCTTTGTGCATCTTTCTGTCAACTATCCAGTGTAAGTTCTTAGCTTTTCATTTTCTGTCTCTCCACTCCCTACCCCAGCTTTGCTTTTCTTTCTCTGTGTCTTTCTGGTCTCGTGTATCCCAGGCTGTTCTTGAACTCGCTATATAGCCAAGGATGGCTTGAACAACACCTCCTACCTCCCAGGGGTTAGCGTGCAGACGGTGAAGCACTGGGCGACAGCGCATCTGTCTCTGCCCGTTCTGTGGTCTGCCTCTGATGGCTTCCTTATTCGGTTCTTGTTCATTATCTTTACAGTACCTGCCACAGGATAGCTTGGTCCCTTTTTCACACTTATATTTAAACAAGATGGTTATGTCTATATTTTAGGAGGAGCTTGCTGTGCTAGGGATGGGGAGTTGTCCTGATTTCATGGTTCATGATTTTTCTCCTTTATTCCTTTTGTGAAGTATTTTAAAATATGGCCACTCAAAAATAAAAGTGAAGTACACTCATTAGAATGAAAATTAGTAAGTGTTGTGAGAACATACAGCAACTGAAATTCTGCATTGCTGTGGGAATTATACATTAGTATGGGAATGTAAATTGGAATGAACAAATTGGAAAGCTGTTTGGCAGTATCTACTTACACTAAACACATGCATGCCTTATGGTTCAGCAGTTCCACTTGGAGATACATACCACTAAAGTAACTGTCCTAGAATGAACGTTTGCAGCACTAATTATAATATCCCCAAACAGAACTCTTCACGATGACCATCACTACAGTATATGGTAGACGCTACCAGCTAGAGTGCTTCATCGATATCCCCAAATAAATAACATCTAGTATTGACACCTTTGTCTCCTTCCCTAGTGGTCTGCTTTGGTGAACTGGATATTAGCAAACCTTACTGCTTTGGCAGCTTCATAAATGCGTAGCTGTTGAGGAGAATACTGCCCTAAGACGATAGCCAGAGCCCTAGGCCAGAGGCTTAATTGTGTGTGTGTGTGTGTGTGTGTGTGTGTCTGTGTCTGTGTCTGTGTCTGTGTCTGTGTGTCTGTGTGTCTGTTTGTCTACCCAGGGGGAGTGGAAAAAGAAAGAAAAAAATAGGGGCTCCTTGAATGCAATGAATGTTCCATGATCTGGTTGTAGGCTCTGTTGTAAAATGTTTTGAAGTAGTAGCAAGATATTTACTTATTATTTTTGTTCTTTTCTGATTGTATATCATGTTTGAATACAAAGGGAAATAAATAGCCTTTCATGGAGCCTCTTGTATGATATTCTCTGAAGCTGGTCTTTCTTGGGTGTCCGTCTCTGCCTTGTCTCACTCCGTCCTCTTGGGTTGGTTGACTCTAGCTCACAGCTTTCTTCCCAGGGTCTCTTAAGTCAGTGTTATGGCTGGAACATGAAGTAGCTCCCTTAGGCCGATGTGGTTAGTGTTGGTTCTCAGCTGATGGTGCCGTTTTGAAGTTCTGGGAACTTTCTAGGGTGAGGGCAGCTGGAAGCAGTAAATCACTGGGGGTGTGTTCTTGCCCTGACCCCTTCCTGTGTTCCTTCTCTCTGCTTCCTGCCTTCTGTGATGCTCTGCTCCACCCCACCCCCTCGCCACCGAGATGGACAGATCCTGACACTGTGAGCTAAAATAAATCCTGCCCGTTGTTTCTCTCAGATCTGGAGAGCAGCAAAACTAGTGTGGTGAACTTGACGGTTTTGCGATGGCTGGGAAGCCTGAGCAATTTGATTGGTCGTTCGTAGAGGCAACTTCACTTAAAATTTCTTGTTTCCCATCTTTCAAGATTAACAGAAGTGACACTCTCTCACACAGACACCCCCTCTGACCTACCTAGGTGATCAGTTTTCTAGTTTATCTAATTTATCTAACTTACAGTGATAAACCAAGGCATATTTATTGTAGGGAGTCTAATTCTTTTTTAGTGACAGGTTTGTTAATGTTTCCATGGCAGTTTAGGTTTAGAAATTCACTTTATCCAGATTTTCAGAAAGCTAGAAGCTAAACATTAGTGGATTTTCTCAAATAGTAAAAATTAACATTGTGGGAAAAGTTCACTATTTTAACTTTTTTGTGAATGTATTTTCTCAGTGAGTTTAAGTAAAAGCAGTTGTACCTTTATTTGCATTTGGAAATCTGGATTAACAAACAGAAACATTTAAAATTATCTTTTTCTTTCCCTGGACGATTGTCTTAAGTTTCTTACCTTTGAAGTTTTGTATCTTTAGTCCTGTTTTCTGTCACCAGTTCCAGAAAGGATCGATCAGCCCTACTGATAAGTCCGTTAAATTTACTGATTCCGCCAAGTCTTATTTGCATAGCCTTTGACGAGATACCTGTGAAATGTTAACTGGAGGTCTCCCAATGTTTTCTGCAGAACAGCCCTTGAAAGATAAGCATCATCTGATGGCTTAGTCTTGGGAGCATTTTCCCTCTTGAACATAGTCCGGGAAAGATGTGTAGTCTTATAAATAGCATTCTGCCTATGAATATATTGTACTTGTGAACATATTTGATATATGAATGTTTGATTTGTATATATCCTACTTCAGTTGCTTTTTAGCCAATTGGCTATGTTCTTTCTGGCAGTCAAAAGTCTTACCATGCAGTGTGTTTTCTATATACACTTCTTTATGATGTCTACATCGATATAAAACCCCCTTTAAGGAATTAGTTTTCCTGTTGAAAATTAGGTTTAAAGCCAGGTGTGGTGGCACATGCCTATAATGCCAGCATCTGGGACAGTGACGTGACACAAGAGGATCTCTAGCTGGAGGTCAGCTTTGGAGCTGCATAAGGAGTCCTGCCTAAAAAAGTCATAATATTTTATAAATTTACTCTATTACTTTCCTTTTTTTAGGTCATCTTTTTGCTGTTCAGCATTCAAAATCTATCGTGTGTGTGTGTGTGTGTGTGTGTGTGTGTGTGTGTGTGTGTGTGTGTGTGTGTGTAATATCGATGTTAGAGGTGCTCGTGGATGTGTGTGCATGTGAGGGGATCAGAGGGTGACTCGTGGTGTCATTCCTCAGGCACCATTCACCATCTTTTTCTTCTTGTTTGGAGGAAGGGTCGCTCACTGGCCTGCAAGTAGATTGGAGTGGTTTCTGGGGCTCAAACTCAGGTCCTTGTGCAGTGCAAGGCAAGTAAGTACTTTACCAAATGAGCCATTTCCCCAGTCTTTATCTGTTTACTATGCAGGAGGAGTTTCTCTGTGTCTCCGTATATTTGCCACTCCCAAAAAATCATTCAGTGACTTATAAATTACAAATTAACTCGTATTTCTTACATACCTTCTGCCACATATAGGTACCTTCTTTCAACATGGCACATTCATCTTGCTTCTCTCCGAGTCTCTCGAAACTCCTGAGACTGCCCTTCTTCCTCCCAGCATCCTCTGTGTCTTGCTGTCCCACCTATACCTCCTGCCAAGCTGCCATCTGGTCAGCTCTTTTTTTTTTGTTTTGTTTTTTGTTTTTTTAGAGACAGGGTTTCTCTGTGTAGCTTTAGAGCCTGTCCTGGAACTCGCTCTGTAGACCAGGCTGGGCTTGAACTCACAGAGGTCTGCCCGCCTCTGCCTCCCAAGTATTTGTATTTGGCAAAATTGGAGAAAATACTCTGTTATCCATCTTTCTGAGTCTAAAGTTTTATACCTAATTTACTTTTTATCATAGCTAAGGAAAATTTTAACTGTGACTATCTAGTCTTCAACTCTAACAAAGACTCCAGAAGGGTGAAATGTTACCTAACAACAGGGACATCTGGCTGCCTGGACAGTCACCCAGAGTTCTTAACGTTGGGGCATCCAACTTTGACCTACAGGCCTAGTATATATGACAGACATTTTTGTGAAGCAGGGAATTTTGAAGGACTGTCCTACCTTGTCTTGCCAAAGTGTGGCAGTCGCCTTTTTTGCATCTTGCTGGTCCAGTTTGGACAGTATACTGTCAGCAGTCGAGGCAAGGGCAATTTCTTGTCCAGTGGCTAACTTTTGCCACAAAGAAAGCAAACTCCATGTGGAGTTCCTTTGATGCCCATCATCTTCTCTGAAGTAGCTGGTGCTGCCAGGAGCAGACGTGTCTCATTGTCATAAAAAGCTTTAGGTTATTAAACATACTAAATGCCATATTCTATAGGTCTTTGAAGTGTTTGAAGATGATCTATCTAAATATATCTGTGTATGACATTGAAAACATACCTAACATGACTATAAGTTTGATTATTATAGATGACTACTACTGTATTTCTTATTTATACATTACATTTTTAAATGAGCTGCATAGACACAATACCCCAAACAAGTGTAGAAACATACATGCACTATAACAAAATTAACTTTAAATTTGCATCAATAAACCAAAATCCATACAATGCAAAATATTTTGAGATTAATAGTTGTTTTTGTATTAAAGTAGATCCAATAATCTCCTTTTCCCCCATCATTCTTATGTTATATCCCTCTTTTTTTCTTTAGAAAGAGATCTTTGAATTGAGTTGTTGTTTTTTTTTTTTTCCCCTGACTATGACCCATAATAACTTGTAACCAACCTCCCCTGAACAGTGACAAACATCCATAACCCATGTTTTGGGAATGTGGGTGTTTTTTTTTTTCCTAGATTGCTTCCTGTTGTCTGGGGGTGTTGTCATCTCTGGGGGAACGTTGAGAAAATCAAGATAATTATTAAGTCTTGGCTGAAGTATTCTGTGAGGCTGCATCATCTCAACTAGCATCCTTGAAGCTGTTTTGGATGCTGGATCACTTGGGCCATCCATTTTTATTGGTGTCTGGTCACTTTGCTCTGAAAATGCATAAACTTTTTTTTTTTTTTTTGGTTTTTCGAGACAGGGTTTCTCTGTGTAGCTTTGCGCCTTTTCCTGGAACTCACTTGGTAGCCCAGGCTGGCCTCGAACTCACAGAGATCCACCTGGCTCTGCCTCCCGAGTGCTGGGATTAAAGGCGTGCGCCACCACCGCCCGGCGAAAATGCATAAACTTTTAAAGATAACATACATATATGTATTAATACAAGTATAGACTGTGCATTGTACACAAGTCAGCCAAAGGTGTTTGTTCTATGTTTGAGCAGGTAAAATATACATTAGGTGTTTTGTAGTTTTTCTAGGTTTATTTCTTTATGTCTGTAGCCAGGATTTTCAGGTGGTCTTTCCCAGTCAAATCTGATCCATATCAACCTGGAATGAATCCACAGCCTCTCATTTCCTGTGGAAATAAAAGCATAACTTCAAGCCGGGCAGTGGTGGTGCAGGCCTTTAATCCCAGCACTTGGGAGGCAGAGCCAGGAGGATCTCTGTGAGTTCGAGGCCAGCCTGGTCTACAGAGCGAGATCCAGGACAGGCACCAAAACTACACAGAGAAAACCTGTCTCGAAAAACCAAAAATAAATAAATAAATAAATAAATAAATAAAATAAAAATAAAAGCATAACTTCTTTCCCAAAGTAACTTATCTTTTGACTCCATTTTGAAGTTAAGACATTTTAAAAATACATGGTTTGGTTTAATCCAGCAATTTTCATAATCCGATGTGTTTTAGCAGCTGTGGTTCCTTCATTAACAATCAAGATAATTTAAAGACAACACAATAGCATACAGGATCCAAACTCTCTGTGTATTTCTCATCTTTACATGGCTTATTATATTTTTTTAAACTCTATTCCTTTTTTAAGGACATTATTATTTTAAAACTTTATGTATTTTTTTAATGACTGTCTATACCCTTTCTCTTTTCTCTCTCAAGCCTTTGTACATTTTAAAACACACTGTAACCCATTTGGAGGTATTTTTCGTCTGGGTTTGTTTTTACTGAGCATATGTATTTGTCTGTATGAGCAAAACCCCAAACCCATCATGCAGCAGCACAGGCAGAGGCTAGGAGATGCCTCTCTGTACCACAGCCTCTGTGAGAGACTGCAGGAACCTGCCATGAGACTTAGTTCATAGCATGCTGTCAGCTGTCAGGAGACATGTCTTTGTACTGTGGCTGGCATGAGAGACCCAAGACTAGGAAGCCACATTTGGCTCCATTTTTGTGTGTTTAGAACCTTTTTAAAGCTTTCTTAGGTCTTATGTGGATGTAGGTCCTTCACATAGGGCACCTTTTGTAAGCTGAGTTTCTCTGTGTCTTGGTAGCTGCTCCCAAATAACCATTCAGAGACTTACTATTAATTATAAATGATCGGCCAATAGCTCAGGCTTGTTATTAGCTAACATTTACATTTTAAATTAATCCATATTTCTTATCTGCTCTCTGTCATGTGCACATTCAACTTGCTTCTCTCTGCATCTCTCATGACTCCCGAGACTCTGCCCTTCTTCTTTGCAGCGTTCTCTGGGTCTTGTTGTTCTGCCTATACCTCCTGCCTAGCTACCGGCCAGTCAGCTTTTGTATTAAACCAATCAGAAGGCACTTTGGCAAAGACACATCTTTCAGTGTACAAAATGATCATTCCATAACAATACTATAAAAAAAGCATACTATTGATCGGAGAAATAAACATTTCCTTACATGTAATAAGCAACAATATGAGGTTCTAGATAATAGTTTTGAGAAAGGTTCATCAATAAAAGGATGGATTTAACTATGTAAATATTTAAACTTTGCTATTGTAAGAAAGTAAGTTGCATCTGGGGGTTGGCTCATTGGTGTGTAGAGAATTCCCTACAAGGCTCCGACTTCATCCCTAGCATTGCAAATACATACATACATACATACATACACACATACAAATTTAAAGACAGAAATAGTCAAGAAAATGGTATAATAAAGAGTTGATATCTGTAGACATTGTTGCTTATGTAGTTTTTAATTTTATTATTTTGTACATGGTGAGTGGGGGGGGGGAGAGAGTGAGTCCATGCACAGGTAGGTGCGTGTGTGTGGAGACTGGAGGACAGCTTCCAGGACTCTTCTCACCTGCCACCTTGGTGAGGCAGTCTAGTTTCTGTTGCAGAGCCGCACACTCCAGGCAGTAGGTTCTAGAGTGTCCTCCTGTGTCTGCCTCCCATCTTGACATAGCAGTGTTACTTACACATGCTACCACAGCCTGTCCTTTTATATGAATTCTGGAGATCAAATGGGTCATCAGGCTTGTGCTGGCTAGCTGATCCATCTCCCAGCACCCGTGTGGTTTTCATGATTTGTAAAAATGAGTAATAATAGGAAAAATAAAAAATAAAAAAACAATTTATAGAAAAAAATCAGCCTCCCTGGTAAATAACACAGAATACTGTAGCAATTCAGAAATTTGTTGTCTGACACGAGGTCTTACTATGTAGCTCTGGGTAGCTTACAACTTGAGGTTCCCCTGTTTCATCCTCCTGAATGCTGTTTTTTAGCCATATCAAATTGGTATAGCATAAAATGAAATAATACCCATTGCTAGGGAAGGGCAAGAGAAGTTATTCTTATATCACTGATGGAAATACAGTTTTCCCTTAAAACTTAAAAGTATAATTTATATAAAATAAACCTGTCAATGTGTACAGTTTATTAATTTTTATAGATTGAATATATGATTGGCATTTAGGTCAATAAGCAGGACATTGGCACTCTGTGCTCTTTCAGTACCTAACACAGAAAGTAAAACCCTGACTGACAGCTCCCGTGTGTGTGTGTGTGTGTGTGTGTGTGTGTGTGTGTGTGTGTGTGTGTGTGTCTGTCTGTCTGTCTGTCCGTCCATTCGTCCACCTTAAGTGGATTCTACCAGTTTTCCAAATTGTATAGTTCATACCCCACAAGGAGTGTTCTAATTGCTGTACTCCTTGATTGTCCTTTGGAAAGCAATTTGAGAGTATAAACTGAGAGTTTTGGTACCAGCTGTATAAACTGAGGACATGAAGACTCCAAGGTATGGTTGAGGGGGAGGGGAAGATTTTTATTGTAGCTATGAGGGAGAGTACAGCCAGAGGCCTTGGAAAAGTCCAGAGCAGAGAGAGAATAGTAAACTGAACATGGCCAGCAGCTGGACCAGGCCATGGGGGTGTGTAGAGCAAGAGATGAAGAGAAAAGAGGGTGTGTAGCTGAAATAGTAGGGTTATAAGGGAATGAGAAGCTGGGGGAGGGAAGTCCAAGAGCTGGAGTAGTTTAGGGTAGGGGTGGAGTGAGAAGAGCTGAGAAGAGCCACAGGTACTTGGAGGCCAGCTTGTGCTTTGGTATGCTAATAGGCACCACAGATAGCCTTTGGTCCCTTCTGACAGGGATAAGGAATGGCTCCTTTAATAGAGGAGAACAGGCCCCAGAATTTGGGGGTGTGGAGTTTCCTTTGGACCTGAGGGAAACTTTCAAGAGCCATAAATACATTTTATTAGTTTAGTAATTCTCACTTAAAGGATTAAAAAAAGATACATGCACAAAAGCGTTTATCAAAGCTGAGATTCCCAAACCATTCACTGTCTGTGGTGAAGTTGGAATCAAGGTCTTGTTACAGTCCAGGGTCGATTTGAATTTGTTAGGTAGTTCATAACGGGTCTGGAGTTTGCATTCTACCTGCCTCTACCTTCCAGATACTGGGATTACAGTGTACCTCCATGCCCAACTCTTTGTGGCTGCTTCTGTGCCATAGTGCAGAACTGAGTAGTTAAGATAGGGTCTTTGAAAACCAGAAACTATTCACTATCTGGCCCACCTGGAGGAAAGTTTGGTTGCTGATCTCATTAAAGCATCCTATAAAATAGTGGATGCTGGACAATAACCGAAACATTTAACATTTGGGGAATTATTGGATAAATCCTTGTTCATATTGCTACAACCATTTATAGCAATAACTATACATATCATTCAACCAGAAAATACTAGGCAATTGCCATGTGTTAGGCACTTTCCTCAGTCCTAGGAAATTACTAAAGACAAAAACTACCTGTTGTTATGATACGGTGTGCAGGAGGTCTTGGCAGGTTGGGCCAAGGTGCCCTGGTGGGTGAGGGAGACGCACCATGCAGACTTGGTAGCGGACTGTGGCGTGGAGCTGTGGAAAGTCACTCACACCATGCAGACACATGTCCACATGAAAAGTTTGTTTTGGGGGGAGGGGAGATGGAATGGAGGGAAGGAGAAAGGGGGGGAGGGAGAGAGAGGGAGGAGGTGCACACCTCATGGGAATAGAGAGGGAGGGAGGGAGAGAGAGGGAGGAGGTGCACACCTCATGGGAATAGAGAGGGAGGGAGGGAGAGAGAGGGAGGAGGTGCACACCTCATGGGAATAGAGAGGGAGGGAGGGAGAGAGAGGGAGGAGGTGCACACCTCATGGGAATAGAGAGGGAGGGAGGGAGAGAGAGGGAGGAGGTGCACACCTCATGGGAATAGAGAGGGAGGGAGGGAGGGAGGAAGAGTTTTCTCTTAAAATGGACATTACATAAGATGGCATTAGGATACTGGGTGGGCAGGGTATTGGCCAGGATTCCAAGAAGTGAGTGTGAATGCTAACATTCCTCCCTTTTTGATTATTATAAAAATGTGAGTTATGGATAGCAAGTGGGGGGATGAGGGCGCCAAATTCTTGAGACTGCTTCCTGCTGAGTTGGGACAAGGTGGGGTCAGGGTCACGCACAGTGGGAAGTGTGAGTGAAGAAACATTTAGTTAGCTGTCATCCTGGAGACCCCTTGAGGGAGCTGAGAAGGCAGGTTGTTAGAGGAAAAAAAATAGATTGCTGTCATCAGCCCCATGAGCAGGGCTAACCATGGAAAAGTGATAAGCGCCAGGAAGAATGGAGTGGAAGAGTGCCCTGCTTGTAGAGAAGAGGCAAGGGTGAATGAGCGAGACACAAGAGCAGATATGCCCTTCATTGGGACATCTTGGAAAACCAGGTTCCAGTTGCTGGGTAGGTGCCGGCTTGAGCCTGGTGAAGTGGTACCAGCAGTGAAGTCCTAGGAGCTTGGCAAGATGGCACACCAAATTGAGGGATGATGTGTTCTAGGAGTACAGGAACTGTCACATCTGCTGTTTCTCTGGAGGTGGGAAATGCATCCATCCTGTAAAAGTGTTTGTAGGAGTTAAGAGATACGGAGCCTTTTTATGAGTGGGGATTTGGGTGAAATCAACCTGTTGGCGTCCTCTGTTGGTGGTTGGCATCCTCAGAGCTGGTGCAGGGCTGGTGGTATATCTGAAGAGCCCCTGAGGGTTGGTCTTGGCACAAGTCTGTCAGGAGGGGTAGATTTATGCAGGAACCTGTAAGTGTATAAAACAACCGAAAAAGATTTACATCTTGGTGTCGTAGCAAAAGGCTATGACTTTGGTTTCAGCCTGGTTTTTTTAAGGCCCGGTTTCAGCCCAGTGAAACATATCTTTAAATCTTTAACCAGAGGAAATTTACTGAATGGAAGTGGTTAGTTGAGTGAACAAGGAGGAAGAGGAGGAGGAGGAGGAAAAGGAGGAGGAGGAGGAGGAGGAGGAGGAGGAGGAGGGAGGCTTCCCTACCCTCTCCAATGGTAGCCTGTCTCTAAAAGCTGGGACCAGTAAAGTCCACAGAAACTGGAGTTGGGGGAGAGAGCTGTTAAAACTGGCCAACATCATCAGGTCTGAGAAGATAAGTGAACAGAAGTGAGACAGCTCTCCTAGCTTCATACAAACAAACCTTAAAGCTGTTTCTTTTTATCCAGTTCACCAGGAGATACTGAGATGGTATTAGCCCTAGGAGAATGAGGTGGGAATTTTACACGGAGAACTGAGAAGGCCGCTGAAGCAAAGCCTGGTGGTCGGATGGCACCAGAGACCTGAGAAGGATACATTTTACCTGAGTTAGTGATTGAGAGTGACAGAGACGAACTGCTGGCTGCCTAGACAGCCACTCCAGCGTCCTCCATGGTTGTTGAGGGCAGAGGTCTCAGGGCAACATCAGTCTTCAGCTGCCAGGCCTCAGAAGATCTGACAGTTGTGGGGTAGGAACTTGTGGGAAGGACCAGCCTACCTTTTCTAGGCAGAAGTGAGGCAGTGGGTTCCCAGAGTCCTGCTGTCCGTGGTCTGAAGAAGGCCCGGCAGCAGTCGAGGTTCTTCTGTGCCCATCTCAGTGGCTGGTGCTGACACTCTGGAGCAAGTTCTGGGTGGAGGTTCTTCTGTGCCCAGCCACCTTCTTTGGAGGAAATAAAGGTGTTGCCAGGAGCTAACATGTCCCTCTGTCATGAAACGCTTTTTAATTAAACATTTTAAATGCCATATACTGCAGATCTCTGAAGTATGAGGGCTGTCCAGGTATATCTGAATAGGCATAGGCAAACTTTGTTTCTAGTTACTTGTTTTAAGCTCAACCCTGATAACCTATGCAAGGGACTAAGTAAAGCTTATCCCTGTGATTAGTTACATCAGTATTTAGCATGACTACAATTAAAGAACTTGATTATTTGTAAGATGACCACTTTTTTTTTGTTTTTTTGGTTTTTTGAGACAGGGTTTCTCTGTATAGTTTTGATGCTGTCCTGGAACTTACTCTGTAGACCAGGCTGGCCTCGAACTCACAGAGATCCGCCTGCCTCTGCCTCCTGAGTGCTGGGCTTAAAGGTGTGTGCCACCACTGCCCAGCAACTGTTTACGTGTGTTCTCTAACAGTCTACAATAAATAGCCTTAAAAATAATGATTTTGAATTGAAGCTCTTCTAGTATCAAATATGGGTTCAGTAAAGAAACCAAAACAAAATAGCCATTCCATGGGTAAAAACAAAACCAGTTTGTACCAAGCTGTTAAGGCTGTCTTCTGGGAAGGCAAGGAAGTGACAAGGGAAAGGTCCCAGGGTGAAATGGGAACAGGAGAAACAGGATGAGTTGGGGCGTGGCCCAACTCTGAGAAAAGGACCCCCTCGAGGGACCAGAAACCCATCAAAAGATATATATCTTGTTTACCAAATTTCTTATTTATCAAACATATGCCTTCATTTATTTAAATTCTCTGGTGGTGTAAATCTCTAGGTTAACGTTTGTTAATCTGATCAGATAAATTTAACAAGGACAAGGAGGCTTACATTCTTAAACCTTAATAGACCTTGAGTAAGGAGAGACACATTTAAGCCATTGGCAGCGATATCTGCATCTATTACCATTTTTAAGGCCCTGTGGTTTTGATCTGATCTTTGAGTACAGCCAGATTATAATCCTGAATGGTTTATATAGAAATAATAATTTCTTATGATCATATGGTACCTCTTTGGTTCTGCATAAAGAAGGTCAAGTGTCTTATCTTATTGCAGAATCATTTTAGTTAATAAATCTATCAATTGACAATTTTGGGTCTAGTTTCCTGGTATATCAGTGAGCATTAGGTAGACATTTTGTCTCCTATGCCAGGGGGTTTAACCTTTAACTTAGGCTTTTAGCCTGTTTTGGGAGCAGGGAGTACAGGACAATTTTTTGTTTGTTTGTTTGTTTGAATTTAAAAAGCTGCATATTTATTTCGCTTTCTGACTCTGTGCTTATACCTTTAACACTTTCACAACAATTTTCTGCTCCTCAATAAGGAAAGCTCCCTTGATCCTGTCACGGACACACAGTAGGCCCTGCTGAAATGCTGCTTTATCTTTGACAACCTCATAAGGACTTTTGGTCTCACAGCACGAACCCCTCGAAGCCTGCCTGGGCACACACTGCATTCAGATTTAGAGGCTTTCCCAACCTTCTTGGTGTAAAGGTAAATAATTCTGTTGCCAGGGGTTCGAGACAGCCTAGTTTTGTTAGAGGCTGTGTTGTAGGAAAGCCTATGATGGTATGTCAAATGTTGGACCATTCTGAGTGCCTTTGAGCGCCGTTCTGGAAGAGGAAAAGGAAGGGAGAACGAGATATTTCCTCCCATAATTGCTTCAGGCTGAAACAGGGCGTAGATAGTCAGAGTCCAAGGAGGTTGAAAGGCTAGTCAAAGGTAAGAAGGGGATTTAAGCAATGGGGTATTCATCAGAAGCATCTGATTTGATCCAGCTGGAAACAAGGAACATTCATATCAGCTAGTTTAGTCCATAACAGCTTTCAGCAAGTTCATGTCTCACAGATTGAAGTCAGTAGCCGATGCCTGGATGTGTCAGTCAGCCAAATGGAAACCTGCTGAAACAGATAGACTAGAGATAAAGTTAAAATTTATGAACTTATTTGGAACTTTGAGGCCCGTGGTCTTAGTAATTGGGAAGAGGAGACCAGGAAAGAGAAAAATGCCATCCTCAAGATTAGACAGGTGAGGAAAACTCATTTATCTGGAGTTCTTTTGACCTCTGTGAAGTGGATCTAAGTTTTATAATTTCTTTTGATTCTTTGAAGCTTATATGAATTTTTATTTTATAAAAGGACATAAAAAGCAGATAATGGATATCTGAAAAACAGCAGTAGACTCATACATATAAGTTTATATTTGGAAGATAACCAAAGAAAATCCAAAATCTTGAACTTGTGACCAGAATAGCATCAGAACTCTATTAATGTTAAAACCTGAAATTTTAAAATCTTAATATAACAATATATTAGAAGGGGAAAGTAACCTGAACCATTTAAATCACCTATTTGTAACTTTGTAACTAGTTTTTATATCTTAAGTCAGTTTTTTAAGACCCTCAAAGCATGCATGGACTTTCATATCTTAGAACACTTTTTATTAAGAGACCTAGTAACTTTAGAAAAAGTGAGGCTTGACTTTTATATATATAAAACAAGCTGGGTGTTTCTGGAGGAGATCACTTGGCAAAACTGTTAAGGTCCACCTGGGTCTAGCGAAGGAAGAGCCATAATCCAACCCTAGAGCCAGCTTTTCCATAAAGAAGAACAGCATAAAACAGTTTTAACATTATATCAAAAAGACATTTGGGGTTGGGGATTTAGCTCAGTGGTAGAGCGCTTGCCTAGCAAGCACAAGACCCTGGGTTCGATCCTCAGCTCAAAAAAAAAAAAAAAAAAAGACATTTGAACTTGTGCTAACCTGAATCTAGTAATCATAGCTCAGAGATGAATTCTGATCCAGCCCTGCCCACAGGGACCCTCAAGCCTGGTGCTGCCATGCTCTCAGAGCTGCCTGGGGCCCCTTCCCTGGTCGGAGCCCGGTTGGGCAGGAGGGATGGGCTGAGGATGAGGCACCGGGCGCCTTGCCCATGCTTGAGCCACAGACAGGATGTGGCTCCCTGCTGCCCTTAGTAAAGTTGTCGGTGAGGTCATATGACCAGTCCATCTTTGACCTTAGCCAGGATGGTGCCTGCCTGACCATGTCCCCCCCCCCCCCTTTTTTTTGTTTTAAGACATACAGAACTGATATGGAACAGATAAGCTCAAGTATTCAAAAGTCAATTAGAAACACATAGATGGGCCTGAAGGTCGCTGAGGTCCAGGCGAAATGACAAAGGCTGTTGCAGTGTTTCCTCAAAGAGAGAACAGGGGCTGGAGGGCCGCTAAGCTAGAGGGACACGTGGCTGCTGGTACCAGAATTTGTATGGGGCCAAGAGTTGAGAGACCACAGTCGAGATGAGACGAATCCTCACTTGTGGGAAATGGCCAGAAGGGGGACTTACCGATTATGATGGCGGTGTTGAAGGTTCTAGAGATCCTGGCACGTCTCAGGCTGACCGCAGGCAGGAGAAAGCGCCAAGAGTCACGCTGTTAGGATTCTGCCCTTACTCCAGCTGCGTGACTGCACATGCACAGGTCAGGAGTTAAGCAAAAGGTCTTGCGTCTTCCGTCACTAGTGTGCGCTGTCCACTACTTATGTGCCTTAAAAGGCCCGATGCAAGCCGGGCGGTGGTGGCGCACGCCTTTAATCCCAGCACTCGGGAGGCAGAGCCAGGCGGATCTCTGTGAGTTCGAGGCCAGCCTGGGCTACCAAGTGAGTTCCAGGAAAAGGCGCAAAGCTACACGGAGAAACCCTGTCTCGAAAAACCAAAAAAAAAAAAAAAAAAAAAAAAAAAGGCCCGATGCAGATCGCACTCCCTCCCTGCTCTGCTCTGCTCCCCTCTCCCCCCTCCCACCATCTTTCTCTCTCTCCAGGCCTGGCTCTCCTCTCTCCCCTACCCCTCTTTTCCCTCCTAATAAAGCTCTGAAAACTTAACACTGGGTTCTGTCGTGACCGTGACCTTTCCACGCAGCAACCAGCACCGCCACCCGCTCCATTTATCAACCTTTCACATGCAGCACCAATGTTATGATGCTGCATGTAGGAAGCCTTGGCAGTTGGGGCCAAGGTGCCCTGGTGGGTGAGGGAGACACATCATGCAGACGTGCCTGTGGTGTGGAGCTGTGGCAAGTCACTCACACCATGCACTGAGTTTATTTTGGGGGGAGGGGAGAGGGAATGCAGGATAGGAGAAAGGGGGGAGGGAGGGAGGAGGTGCACACCTCATGGGCATAGAAAGAAAGGAAGGGGGGAGTTTTCTCTTAAAGTGGGCTTTATGTAAGATGACGTCTGGACTGGGCAGGCCAGAGTGTTATCTGCTTATTGGCCAGGATTTCAAGAAGTGAGTCTGAATACTATCACCTGTCTTTATAAATGTTTTAATTTGAGTAGGGCAGAGAGACCAAACAAGAACAAAGAACTCCTGAGAGGTAGGGTGACTAGAAGAAAAGAGTAGGGAAGAGGATGAGGGGATGTTTCAGGGTTAGGGCTCGACGTTTGGGATAGAGTTAGCCCAAAGAACTCACTGAGCCAGGCACGATGGTGCACACCTTAAATCTCAACACTTGGGGGGCAGGGGTCCATAGATCTCTGTGAGTTCGAGGCCGGGTGGTCTACAGAGTGAGTTCCAGGACAGCCAGGGCTACATAGTGAGACCCTGTCTCAAAAACCAACAGAAAAAGAGCTCACTGAAAACGTGACTCTTAAGTAAGGACTTAAAGCAAGGTGTCTAGAGCAAGTACCTAGAAGTGTGTCTGATGAAGCTCAGGGCTGCAGCTGAGTGACAGAAGTGAGTGGGGGAAGGGATGGAGAGATAATCAGAAGGGAAAGGGGACAGGTGTGTGATGGCCAGACCATGTAGAAGCTTGTGGCAGAAGGAAAAATTCCTGCTGTAAGGTTGTCAAGCAGAAAAAGAAAGAAACAGCCCTTCTGTCTTCTATATCCCCCTAGACATGACAGGTATTTAAATATGCATAAAGAAAACACGCTGAAAAACTGTGTTAATATGCTGTATATGTGCGAGGGGCACAGGAAAGAAACCACTGAAATGGCTGCTCCATTGGGGGAAGGTTTTGACTGTAGATAAGAGAGAACAGCCAGAGGCATCTGGAACAGTCCAGAGTAGAGAGAAAAATAAACAGACATGGGTAGGGCTATCTGGGAGGGAAGGGAGAGAATAGTGGAGATGCAGTGTGTGTAACCTTGCCAGTAAGAGAGAGGTGAGAAGGAAGGGCTAGGATGCTAGCTAGCTTGGGGGCTTGGAAATGTATAAAGGATACTTAGGATAGGGGCTGTAGGAACCTGGAGGCAGAGATGGGCTTTGATATGTAACCACAGGTGTAGGTCTACAACTCTTCTGCCAACGGCAAGGGAGGGGACTCCTTTTGTCAAAGGGAACCTTGTCAAAAGATCCTGGGAATGCTGGCTTTTATCTCACCACCAGAACTCCTTTTATACTCTAGTTTGAGGTGGTCCAAGACTGTCATTTCTGGGCATATATACTACTTTTGGAGTTTGGGGAATTGGGAGTTTCCTTTGGACCTGATACTGTACAGTTATGAATTATATATTATTTCTTTTGCTGTACTTCTAGAATTTGCTATATTTTATTTTATTGTTGTTACGCTTTTTTAAAAGTGTGTGTAGGTTAGAGGACAACTTTTCAGGAGTGGGTTCTCGCCTTTCATTTTGTTTTTTAAGGAAGGTCTTTGTTGTTTCTGCTGCTGTGATGCATACCCCAGGCTAGCCCACCATGGACTGCTGCTCTCCACCCGCTTCCAGGGGTGCAGGGCTGGGGTTCGACACAGGAGCCACTGCATACAGCCTTTCCACATGGGTTCTGGTTATCAGGGTTGCCTGGAAAGCACAATTACCCGCTGAGACACCTCACTATCATTTTTAAAAGTATTTTTACAAGCATGAAAGATTTTGTATAGTTGTGTGTTTGAAAATCTTTGAAATTGAGCTGGGCCGTGGTGCACACCTTTAATCCCAGAATTTGGGAGGCAAAGACAGGCAGATCTCTGAGTTTGAGGCCAGCTTGGTCTACAGAGTGAGTTCTAGGAAAGCCAGGGCTACACAGAGAAACCCTGTCTCGAAAAACAAACAAACAAAACATCTTTGAAATCAGGTATCTCGGTCTTCCCATGGTGGATGTGATGCAGTCTTACTGAGGGCAGATAGCAGTGTCTTCAGCTGTCTGCGGGGTTGGGGACTTTCAGTGTTAATCTTCATGTGTCTGAATCTTTCACCCGTGCCTTCTGTCGATGAAGCATCGGGAGAAGTGAGGCAGGCTTCTGGCTCCTTGTGCAAGTGTGTGCATCTTCTGTCATCATTTAATCTGTGCCTTTCTAGCACCTGAGTGCCTTTTGTGATTAATAATTTAACTGGTCTTTGTTGTAAAGATAACATCTTTGGGGAAAAAGAAGCCTAAGTGTGTTTCCTCCGGTCTTCCAGGTGCAGTCCACCCCAGCAGCTCTGGTGTCAGTACCCGGGTCTTTTGCCTAGTTGAAAGCAGACTTTGGCCTCGTCTTACTGGCGCTAGCATTTATCGTTGGTACTGCTCCCCGGCCTCTCTGCTTGCTCGCCATCCGAGCTCTTGCCCCGCATTTACAGTGACACTGAGCACGTGCTTCAGTGAGTTGTTCAGGATTGAGTGACTTCGTGTGGGCAGAGTGCCAGGCACATAAGATGATTAGTATTGACTTTAAATACCTGGAAGAGTCATTGCCTCCTTCCCAACACCCCAACACCCCCTACCCCTGGGTGCTGAGAAAATTGAATCCAAGAAATCCTGACTCGGTGACTCTAGTGTGCTTCCCAGTGACCACATGGTGCCTAATATCGCTAACGCTAGTTCTAGTGTATCCGACTCTCTTTTGGGCTCCTTGGGCACAGGCACAGGAGTGGTGCATATATGTACATACTGCAAACACTCGTACACATAATAAGATAAATGAAATCCTAAAAGAAATCTTTAATTAAATATGTCTTTAAAGCCACCTCATAGACAAATGTATATGTCTTAAAGCATTTTTTTAATTTGAAGTATTATTGTGTGTTTGTGTCTTTCACACAGGTCACACAGGTAATATATTATGAGCACTTTTAAACTAGCCATCTTACTACAGTAGTATCAAATTATGTGCATTTGTGGACTGAGTGGCAGCCTTCCCAGTTAGTTACTGAATTTTGAGAGAAGGATGCTAGCTTTATTTGAGTAAGACAGACATTGTACTGTTCACCTAAGTGGCAGTGTTGTGAAATGTGGGGCAGGATAGATGGCAGAAGGGAGCTCCTAGAAAGGCTGCTCGTTGCTGGAACAGGCAGGGACTTGCTTTGTGAGTGAGTATCTAGGTCAGGGTGTTGATGAGCATGATTTAAACAGACACAGAGGTAAGGAGCATCCTGTGGAGGAGAGTGGTAGATGAAGATGGAACTGTCCTTTAAACATACCACCACAGTTCTGGTATTTGCATATTCTCCAACCTCAGATGCTAGCCACTGAACTCACATAATGAATTTAACTAAGAATAAATAATTTACAAGTTTAAAAAATATGGCAATGGTTTGGTGAAATTTAAAAGATGGAGAAAATGAAGCTTAATTCAGTGTACTATGAAAGCTTGTGGAACTAAAGCTGAAATTATATTTCTTTGTGGTAGTTAAGGACAGATAACTTTATATCCATATGCCATCTGTATGCTATCTCTAATCTAGTTTGTCTTTGTGGCTACTGGGGTGTTCTGCTGGAATCTCCAGCTTGGCCCCAGTTCTCTCTCTCCAAAACCTGCCCTCTCAGAAAAACCGCCAAGTGGAGGCTTCTCCCCTGAGGCTGCCGGCTCCCCATTCCCTGCCCAAAGTGTTATAATTGGGCACAAACCCAGCTTGTGGGGATGTGTCTGTCCTGCACCCGCAGGATATTTAACCCCTTCTTTAGAACAGGTGTGATCTCTGCCCCCCACCCCCAGTCTCACTCTCTGGGGGCTCGAGGACTCACCTGGGAGTGCTTTGCTCAGCTATACCTGGTCTTTTACTTGTTAATTTGTCTTGATCTAGCTTACTGTGTCAGCAGATAAACTTATTATCGGGGTACAGAAACCTATCATTGGGGATTGTGCAAAATTTGACTAGTTTTTATTAAGGAAATTAGGAATCTTTTTGCAATGCTGATTTTATTTTTTCCCCAATAGTAAACCTTTAAGAGTTTTACTTAACATCTCCATTGTTTCTAGGCCTGTGATGTAATAGAACGTTGTGGCTGAAGGATGTGATGAGCAGAGCTGATGGCTTCAAGGCAGCTGTGAAGCAGAGGATAGGGTAGGTCAGGGAACAAGATCTGCCTTCAAAGGCAAGCCCCAATGTCCTACCTCTTCTCCGTAGGCCCCATCCCTCAAAACTACTGTGTGCAGTGATGCCATGGAGGGATAGCTCCATTAATGGGTTAATCTAGAGCCCTCAGGATCCAGATGCTTCCAGAAAGTCATCATCCAAGCCTTCAGTGCATGAGCATTTTCAAGGTACACTTTATATGTAGCCCATAATGCGCTTGTTCAGCTTAAGAAGAATAACAGGACAAACACGGGCAGAGACTGTATTTCTACTCCACTGAGTAATAGAAACGCATAGCTTGTATTGCAGGATTCCTGTGGGCACATAGCTGTGACTAAGACCTAAGTTGTGCTCAGCCGTTAAGTGTGCTGATTTTTGTAGTGAGCTCCTACCAGGTCTCAGGTACTTACACACTCAGTGGTTATTGCTCTTACGAACAGTTGTGGTATTTAATTGAACCTCGAGGTCACCTGGAATTATCCTCATGACCTATAACAGGCCTCTGAGAAGCTATTTTTAAAGTGCAGTTAATATTTATGACTTAGCAGGTAAACTAACGACTTTTAGAAGAAGTGTTTGGGGGTGGAAGGAAGAAAGCATGCATCCATAAAGCCCTTCATGAGTCAGGAAAGTGTGATACGGAATTAGCATTTCTTCCCAGCTCCCTTGCTGAGCCAGACTCAGGTCCAGGGACTGGCTTGTGACTTGGATTCCTCCACAACACCTTTGATACTACTCTCCTCTGAGTTTGGAGTGATGTAACATGTGCATAAGAATGCTCAAGGGGATGTGTGGCAGTGGAAGTTGTAAGAAATTATGTGAATGAATGTAAGAAATTACTGTGAATGAATGCTTTGGGTTTTGTGTGTTTTTTTTTTTTTTTTGAATGGGGAGTTTTTGTTGGGTGTTACAAGAAGTGAACTGTTAGCACCAGGGGAACTGAATTTGTACCCAATGGGGACTCCAGCTTTCTGTCCCAGCAATGTCAAAGTGTTACCCAGAGACACCATCTTTTAACTTTATTTGGTACTAATTCTCCTGTGTGTTTTTTAAACCCCTTTGAGAACTGGATTAACTTTGACTCACCCCCACACACAATATACAGTTTTGTATTCTGTCAGGGCACACTCTAGCCCAGGCTACCTGGGGTCACCGTAGCCCACGCTGACCTTGAACTCACAGTAGTCCTCCTGCCTTCGGCTTCCCTGGTGCAGGATTTCGGGCATGGACCATCTGTCCTTCTGGACATACAGTTTGTTTTAGTGCTAGGACCAAGCCCAGGGTTTCTGCTCGCTAGGCAGACACTTGGCCACTGAGCCCTACAGTGTACAGTGGTGTGTGAAATTTAGGTTGTAGGTGGACTTCTCTGATCTGTTATGCTAACAATCTCTATTTTGTGTAGTTGTACTTCAGCGTATGGTTTTCTTTTTCTTATTTTTTTTCTGAGACAGGGTTTCTCTGTATAGCCCTGGCTGTTCTGGAACTCACTCTGTAGACCAGGTTAGCCTTGAACTCAGAGATCTACCTGCTTCTGCTTCCCGAATGCTGTGATTAAAGGCGTGTGCCACCACCACCTGGCTGGTCTTCCTGTAAGAATAGGAACTTAAGGTGTTTAATAAATAGGATAATGAGCTGGACTTCTGGGAAAATTTACTTTTTTGAGAGAGGAAAGATCGACATGGTGTTTTTCATAAGAAATCTATTCAAAAATTTTCCAGATAAATGTACTAGTAGTGTTCATGTGATTAAATAATTCTTCTAGGGCTGGGCAGTGATGGTGCATGCCTTTCATCCCAGCACTTGGGAGGCTGAGACAGGGGGATCTCTGTGAGTTCGAGGCCAGCCTGGTTTACAGAGCGATTTCCAGGACAGGCTCCAAGGCTTCAGAGAAAAGAAACCCTACCTCAAAAAAAAAAAAAAAAATCTTCTGCATTATGGATTATAAAGATACAGTGTATTCCTACTGGTGTGTTCACAAAGGCAGTCTAGCAAGGAAAAATTAAAAAGCTTACATTCTCATTTTCATTTCTAAGGGAATAAAGAGGGAGAATTCATTATGTCAAGCATTACAAATAAGCACGTATTAAAGCAGCTACATATGATGATGGCATATTGTCGAGCACCCCAAGAAAGATAATTTGCATAGAAGATGATTATTCAGTAGGGTTTTAATTTACAAGAAACATTCCACCATTTAATTGAGCCCTTTTACACACACTGCTCTGCTTCAGTGGAGTGCATTTGCTGCCTGCATATGTGCAATGCCATAAGGGTGGTTACGATTCGATTCAGTCTAGCTGGAAGGTAAAACAACAGCTGAATGTCATGTCATAAAAGTATACATTATTAAACATCCCAAGATTGGTTTTGGAATCAGTTTTCTGTTGGCTGGTTCATACTGTAAAGCTGATGGTCTGATCTTTTTTTCTACTAAGATTTTTATATAAGACTATTTGGCTCTTTTGGCCACTAGTTAAATTATATAGTACAATTTAAAAATTTTTTCAGTTTTATAAGGCCATTACCTATATCATGCTATTGTGAAATGATCAAATGTAGCCTGCATTCATAGTTATGACAAAAAGAAAACCGTTCAGTAATAAAAAACACTTGAAATAAAACCTTTCAACAATTAGCTGCTTGTGATTAAAATGCCCAGAAAGATAATATATTGTAAAGTTTAAAAAATACATTTTGATGTATTTATTTGGTGTGTGTGGATAGTTGCATACATGCCATGTTACATGTGTAGATGTACATGTGTAGGTCAGAGGGTAGGTAGCCTGTAGAAGTCGGCTCTCCTTCCATCATGTGAGCACACTCAGGTCATTAGGCTTGGCAGCAAATGCCATGATAAGCCATCTATCCCGCCATGTAAAAACACTTTTTGAAAGGATAATGTAGATATGTTTAATGTCTTATCCAAAAATTAGTGTGTGGCAAAGTTTTTTTGTTTTGTTTGTTTTTAAATAGAGAAAAGGTTTTGTATGAGCCTGGAACTGACTCCCTGTGGATATTTTATCTTTGAGACGTTTAAAATAAAGATGATTATGAGAAGCCAGTAGCCCAGCCATCTTGATTTGGAAATGCTGAAGGTATGTGCCAGGGAGAAGACACTGAAGACCTGCAGGTTAAGTCAGGGAATACAAGGATGTCATCACTATGATGTTTCAGAAGTTCTGCTGTGTATGAAAGGCAATGAAGGAGTTAGAAATCTTGGAAGGGAAACCGTACATCAATTACTATTGCATGAAAAGAGATGGCAAAGAAGAATTTTTTGGTTTTTCGAGACAGGGTTTCTCTGTGTAGCTTTGGAGCCTGTCCTGGAACTCACTTGGTAGCCCAGGCTGGTCTCGAACTCACAGAGATCCGCCTGGCTCTGCCTCCCGAGTGCTGGGATTAAAGGCGTGCACACCACCGCCCGGCGAAGAATATTATTGATAAGAAGAAAGCTTGAAATACAGGGAAAGGAAGCTAAACTTCCCCCTGTCCCTAGACAGGGTTTCTCTGTGTAGCAGCCCTGGCTGTCCTCGAACTCAGAGATCCTCCTACCTCTGCCTCCTGAGTGATGAGATTAAAGGTGTGTGCATGCTATCACTGCCTGGCTGAGGCTTAACTTTTTCTATAGTGAGTCCGTCATGTTTTTGCTAAGCATGGAGCTGGGAGTGAGGGTGAAATTGAACAACTGATAAGATGAGGGAGAAAGGATTTTAAACAGCTGCTGTGATGAGAAATGACTTGGAGTGTCTCCAGGAGCTCAGCTGCGGGCACATTAGTAAGACACAGTAGTTGCTTCCCATGAGCCAGGAGGCCCTGGATCTCAGTGTGAGCTGTGACTTACCTGAGAGGGCGCTGGAATAACCACCTGAGTGTTAACGAAGTGGATTCCCTCCGCCTCACAAGTTTGCTCCTGAAAGCTGATAGTTGACTGGATCAGACCCTGAATTTCGAGGCTCTATAGGACCAGTTATTAGTAAGGTAAGAAAGGCTGAAATTGTTTAGGAAAAGGCTGGAGGATATTTTTAAAATATAATATTGTTTTTTGAGAATTTCGTACATGCATGCAATGTATTTTAATTATATTCAACCCACTTATACACTCCCCTCCAATTCCTTGAAGATGCCTTCCTACATTTCTGTCCTAATTTCATGTCCTTTATTATCATTATTATTATGAACGCAGTGAATACAATTGGTGCAGTCCAAATATGCATGATGGCACTTTTTTTATACCAGGCAAGTATACTCCAGATATACACGATGGCACTTTTATACTGGGCAAGTCTGTCTGGATATTTTTGGATATGTACAAAAAGCCTAGATAGTTGTATAACTGTTTCTCCATAAAACCCTGCATAGCATAAACTCCTAGTGCATATCTGTGTGTGTGTGTGTGTGTGTGTGTGTGTGTGTGTGTTTACACATTGTATGTATGTAGGAAGGAGAGAGGGAGAGAAGGTGTGCATTCTTGTTTGTGTGAAGGGATGTGCATGCACTGTGGTGCTTGTGTTGAGTTCGGAGGGCAGCCTTTGGGAATCAGTCCTAATCTTTCTGCCTTGCTCAAGACAGCTTCTCTCTGCTGCGGCATCAGCCAAGTTGACTGTCTCTGAGCTTCTGAAATTCTCTTGTCTCCAGCTCTCATTTCATAGTGTTACTGTGGGATTATAGATGTCTGTGCTACCAAGTCTGGCTTTTACTTGAGTTCTGGGGAATCTGAACTCAGATTGTCAGGCGTGTGCTGTGCACAAGCACTTTTACACAGTGAGCCGTCTTCCGAGCCCTAGACACCTTTTTAAAAGAAAAATTTGTGTGAGTCTGTTTCTTCTGAGCATTTACTTTTAGTGACTGCTGCTGCTGCTGTTGTATGTGGTCCTGGAGGTTGAACCCAGACCTCCTGGATGCTGGGCAGGAGCTCAGTTTCCTAGGTGTACACTGCTCCTGCCCTGCATTTAGTTCTGTCTCTGCATTTTGAGGATTCTATACTTGAGCCCACAACACTATACTCTTGTTTTATTTCATGAACGTGAGTCTCAGATAAGTGGGTTAACATGCACTGTTTATTTTCTTACCTTTACACCCTTCTTTTCATAGAGAATTGGACAGCTTCTTCTTTCTACTCAAGTTTCCACATAGACTCTTGTATAATATTTTTAGAGGGACCAGCCTTAACATTATACATCCCAGGGGCTCAGGAGAGAGAACTATGGACGGCGAGGACTGCTTTCGGGAAATAGAATCTCAGCACACAGAGCTCTTAGTCCAGTCATTTATTCTTCTAGATCGTCTTCTCTGTCCTCCTGTGCCCTGGAAGTCCTGGTATATTTACACTTACAAGCAGTAATCCCTTGGCAGTGCAAAGCCAGGCTTCCAGGGTCAAACGGAGGGGTGATAAGAATCACATAGAGGGGCAGTAATTGTTAATTATCATTTGCAACCCAAAAGAGAAGTGACTAATGGGGAAATGAATTAATTAAAGGCTAAATTTGGGTAATATCTAAGAAGAGGGATCCTATGTGCTCAGTTATAACCTTAAACATGATTGGTAGAAAATGTTAAGACTCTATAAGTTGCTAGGTCAATGGGAGAAAATAAAACTGCCTTCTTTTTTCCTGTGGCTCCTGTCTGTCCAAGCTATCTGCCATTTTTCTGCAGGGCGAGGGAAAGTGTGCTCAGTCGCTAGGCAACCTGTGTACAGCTAGATGCCTCTGGTGATAGTTAAAGGGAGATCTGGAACTAGAGAAAGGATTTGGGAAAGGAGGAAGTTAAACTTAATTGGCACATCTGCCAGGCCTTCTCAAATGGGTAGCCTGGATGCTTAAGTCTGTTCTTAGAGAGTACAGAGGTATCTCCGATAAGGTACGTTCCTCCATCTGGGGATGGACCTGGCCAGATGCTGCCAATGACGATAATTACAGGGAGGCTTGAACTGGGGTTCGGGCTGTGTATAGCTGTCAGCACAGAAGGTTATCTAAATATTTCTAGAGATGGTTAGGTAAGGAGTTAGAGGTCTATAAAGTTAGTAAGACTGTAAGAAAAGGAGGGTCCGAGCTAAATTGTGTAAAGCTATTACTTAAGGTCCACCTGACCTAGGCAGTATCTCCTTGTGGAATTTACCATAAATCAGGAGACGAGCATGTGGTGGTCTGGACTGTTACTTCTGTTAGTCCTTGAAAGTGGCTAAGGAAGATATCTGATTCCAGTGCTGAAAGGGGAGAAACGGATGGGCTGGGGGTAAGGAAGCCTTTCTTTCCTGAGGCTGTTCTCCAAATACCTTGAATGTGTATGTCCAAAGAGTGATCAGTCCACACTGTTAGCCCTTCTTAGGGAAAAATCATTTGGGAAAACTATGAAGGCACACATGATTTTCATAACAGAAGACAGCTGATATATAACAAGCCAAATAACACCAAATGCTCCTTGGAATTTGGCTTCCTCTGAGGGATCAATTCCTTGATACCTCCAGGTAGTGGCTTTGCCATAACCAGCTGAGTTCTTATGATATTTTCCTGCGGCTCGTGGCAATAGACAAATAAACCCCTAAGTAAGCTGTCAGATGACAGGTAAGTAGCTCAGGGTAGGTGGGATAGGTAGCATCAGGTACATGTGGGAAAGGCTTTCTAGTCTTTTAAAAATGTTTTCTATTCATTTTTATTGTGTGTGTACTGGTGTGTGTTTTATTGTGTGTGTTTTGGCTGCATGTGTGTATGTGTACCACACGTGTCTGTGGTGCTTGCAGATGTCACAAGAGCTCATCAGATCCCCTGGAGTTACTGACAGCTGTGAGGCACTGTGGGGGTGCTGAGAGCTGAACCCAGTACCTATGTAAGAACAGCAAGTGCTTCTAACTAAAGGGCCATCTCTCCAGCCCCTAGGTTTGCTAATTTTGTAGTTCAGTGTAGGAAAGCCTTTCTGTAGGAACACTTAAGTGGACTTGAAGAGGAGAGACAAATCACACAGATATCTATCTGTAGCATTCTAAGCAGCCAGTATGGAATCCTTGAGGTAGGGACAGTGATATGTGTGAGGACAAGCAAGGTAGGTGTTTGGTGTTTGCAGGTTGAGCAGGGTAACCTGAGTAAGCAGAGAAGTAGGTAGATTGGGTGTTGGGACAAGTAGACAGAGTCTTCTGCTTGCCTATCCCTTTCTCTGTGAGAATAAAGGTAGGGACAGAGAATCAGATTTGAAGAGATGCTCTGTTACCCAAGTGTGGTCCCTGGACCTGATGCTCAGGGGCCAGCTGAGGCCTGATGATTGAGAACTGTTGAAGATGAAACTGTTTCTTAAGCATACTGGGTTATTTTGGTGCACATGAGTTTGAAGAGGCACTGGACACGGGGTAAGAACAATTAGCAGGTAACACTAAGGACTCACTTGGATTTAGTGGTCTTCTTTGTAAAAACAGTCATTAGATTACGTTGAAACAAGAAGGGTAGAGGGAACTGAGTGTGTACAAGAGGTTGTTATGAATGATGTGCCGTAAGTTCTAAGCTGCATAAGAGAAATGAAGACAGGGTGTAGAGTATAGAGGACAGTGAACAAATGTCAGTCGAGTAGGGTCAGTTGAGTCAGAGTAAGGAAGCCTGACACAGATCTGTCTGATTCTGTTCCCAGGCTCCCCTCCCTACCTGTGCTGCTTGATTGTAGAACAGTTTGTCAGAAGAAGCAATATTTAATCGAGAGTTTGTTGTTGTTTTAGTATTTATTTACTTTATTATTGTTGTATCTTGGATTACTTTTCCCGTTTGGCCCAGGCTGACTTTGAACTTACGATTCTCCTGTCTTCACCGCTCAAGTGCTGAGATTAAAACTGTGTGCTGCACAGCATTTATTTTGATCTGGTCTTAGGTAAGTCTTGTAACCTCTGGACCTGGTTTGGGTATCATGGCTGGGAACCACAGCTGCCTAACACTTGAGCCTCGTGGTTGTTCAGAGCATGAACTCAATGTTTGGAAATAACTTTGTGAAGTGTGAAGTGCTTTGTCCCAGTCTGTGTCCCAGTCACTGTTTTCCATGCTACTTTTCTCCTTTATAGCTTGTATTTTATTCATGAGGTATAAAGAACCGTGCCTCATAGCAATGAAAGAAGTACAAATCTTGTAGAAGGATGTGGAAAAGGTATTTGTGAGTATTGTAATCACTTGCCGAATAATAATCTCCTGTCTTAGAAATGCAGCAGACTCACACTTCAGGCAGTGGCAGTGTGACTGGGAGGCGCTGGACCCAGACACACAACCTGTATCGTAGTGTTGGCAGAAGTGAGAAATTTTGTTGTGTGGTCTGTGTGTGTTTCTTTTTGTTTGTGAAGAGGTTTATTATGATAAAGAATTAATTGACTTAGGCAATTATGAAGACTGGGAGTATCTTGGAGCCCTAGGAAAGCCTAAGGCATGAATTTCCATTGGAAACTGTAGATTTGGGGGCATGAGAAGGGCTGGTGTTCCAGTTCTGTTCAAAGACAGGGAAGAGGTGTCTCAGGTGAAAAAGCAGCAAGAGGTTCCTCTTCCTCTGCCATATTTGTTTGTTTGGATGAGTCTAACATGGGGGGGGGGCAGTCTGCTTTACTCAGTTTAGATGTTAATTTCATCCTGAATTACTCTCATATACATACACTAATATTCGACCAAATGTCCAAGTATCCAATAGTCAGTTGAACACCTGAATTTAACCATCACACCATCTGAATGATGAACACAACCGAAAAGATAGTTTGGCAGTGATTTTTTTAAGATACTGGACATGAGGTAACAAGGAGAGTGATCTCTGAGAGGTGACAAACAAATCTGACAGACTCAGTGACTGCCTTGCTATACCAGCGGGGTGGAGGCTGCAGATCTGCCAGAGGTAAGAAGGTGGAACTGGGAGTCTGAGGAGGCCAAGCTGACATTCCCAGGGTCAGTAAAGTTCATGGGAAATGAAACCGTCATTGCTTACAGATAACGTGGTCCTGTAGAGAACCAAAGAGATTCAGAAGGATATAAGGAAGGAAAAAGATCAGAACACACAGATCAGTTGTGTTGCTATATCACACAAAACCGGAAAAGGAGGAAGCAGTTCCATTTGCAGTAGCATCTCATAGAATAAAATACATTGAAATTAATTTAACCAAGGTGGTAAAAGACTTGTACCCTGAAAATTTCAAAATATTGCTGTAGTAAAGAATACCTAAATAAACAGAAATCTATTTTATGTTCTTGATGGAAATGTAATAATTTAACAAGTCAGGGTTCTCCAAAGCTATCCCTATAAAATTGTAACAACAGTTTAAAATGGAAACTAGATATCTGCATTAATTTAGAATTTTAAGAGTCCCTGAATCCCAAAACAGCCTTGAAAAAGATCAACAAAGTTGGCGGACTAACGTGACTTTTATACTTACTACAGACCTTAATGAAACTATATGGTGGTGACATAAGGACAATGGAGTAAAACTGACAGTCTATAAATACAGTAGTATCTGTGTCCAGTTGACTCTCAAGGTGAGTGCCAAGTCTACTCAGTGGTGGGAATAATAGTTTAATCAAGTTATGCTGGAGTGATTATATTTCTTCATGCAAAAGAATGAGGTCATACCTTTCCTTCATTCCTTATATAAGCAGTAGCTCAAAATAGATCAACCACCTAGATGTGAGTTAAAATTATAAAACGTTTAGGAATTAAAAAGGAGTAAGTCTTCATGACCTCACATTTGTCCACAGACTCTCGCTGTGACATCAGAAGCATAAGGACAGGAGGGCAGTTTGTGTGGAAGAGGTTAACTAACTGGAAGTCATCAAATTTTAAAACATAAAATATCAGAGACATCATAGTAAATAGTTGATAGAATCAGAAGTCGGAAAATCAGCAAGAATGCAGAAGACTAAACAAAAAAAAATCATCAACCCACTTCATGTATGTAATTGATAGTTGTAGAACATCTCACTTAGTAATAGCAAACACACACTCTATACAAGTTCACGTGGAATATTGACAAAAACTAATCCTGGCCTTAAAAATGACTTAATGTGTAAGTCTTAATAAATTGGGAATGTTTGAGTCATGTAAAGTAGTTCTGTGACTACAGTTGAAAATGGGAAAATAATGAAAGATGTCTGAAAATCCTCAAATATTTACAAAGGCAGCAACACCGTTCTCAGTAACCCTTGGGTCAAATAGGAAAAAGGAAGTGGAGCCAGCATGGTGGCATGTCCCAGTAGTCCAGCACTTGAGAGCCTGAGACGGGTCGTGTGAGCTCAGGAGCTGGAGTCTAGCTAGCCTGGATAACCTGATGAGAGGCATGCCTGGGGGGTGTGAGGTGACAGGAGTTTTTCTGAGGGAAATGAAAATGAAAGCACAACCAGACATGGTGGCCCACGGTAACTCCAGCATTTGGGGGAAGGAAGGTCACTAACATCCTGAACTTCATCTCAAAGGCAAACACTGAGGCAAATGCAAACCTAAACCACGTAAAACCACAAAAGTTGGTGAGAAGCAGCTGAAAGATTTCAGGAGAAATCTGTAGCAAATAAACACAATAATCTCTGTAGATGTATCCAACCTTCTTATTAAATAAGAAACACAGAACCAATGCAAAGAAGAAAGCCAAGAGGTCAGAGCTAAGAGCTAAAACCTTACCCTTCCTCCTGCGGTGGTCCTACCTCTCCGAACCAGAGCTACCCCTGTGTTAAAGTCTTTATATAGAGTTCCTGTCCTGCCTTCTCATTGGTTGTAAACCCAACCACATGACCGCCTCCTCACGGCCTGTCTGTATAGGCCTCCAGGTTTTCCATGATTGGTATTGAGATTAAAGGCATGTGTATCCAATAATGGCTGTATCCCTGAACACACAGAGACTTACCCAGCTCTGCCTACCAAGTGCTGGGATTACAAGCGTACGCCACCACTGCCCTGCTTTCCTATGGCTTGCTAATAGCTCTGACCCCCGGGCAACTTTATTTATTAACATACAAATAACATTTTAATACAAATAAAATATCACCATATTTCCCCTTTTCTATTTTAATAAAAAGGAAAAAAAAGAAAAAGCTTATAACTAATATAAGAAAAACTATATACAAAAGTACAATAACTATATACAATATATACAAGTAATAAATACCTAAACAATGTCTAGTCCATTTGTATTTGACAAATTCAGAGAAAATAATTTCATTATCTATCCTATTTTGGTAAGTCCAAAATGTATCCTAATTAATCTTCAGCTATAACTAACTAACCTTCAACTATAACTAACTAATCTTCAACTCCCTCAGAGACCCAAGAAGGAAATAATATTAGCTAACAAAAATAAAAACAGGAAGTGCATGCAAGCAACTTCCAAAAAATTTGTGAGTTGACAGAAACAGCCAGCTGTCTGGACAGTCACCTGATTTTTCTCCGCAATGCTGGGGCATCATCTTCAGCCTATAGGATTAGCATATCTGACAGACTCATTTGTGAAGTAGGATGTACACAAGGTCAACAGTTCAACCTCACATTGAGTGAGAGTAGTCCATGTACCAGAAACACCTGAATTCCACTAGTGTCATGTCATGATTCAGGATTTTAAATTCTGGAAATTGCTGATGGTTTTTTAATTCAGCTGTCCATTCTTCTTGGCTGTGTATATATGGCTTCATCTCAGCATCCCATTCTTCTCCATATCCCTCTATCAAATGCCAGTCTACTATTGAGAGGCGTGAGCTTAGTTACTCTTCAAGAATAACTGTTTCAGCTGCTGTTCCATTGCACATCAGAGGCCATCGGCCCACTGCCTGTTCAGCTGCCTTCGAAGAAAAGGGCACTGTACCTTTTCCGAATTGCGAAGGCCACTTCAGGGATGGTGCCATATTGTCCTGGCCTCTGAAGATGCCTTTTGATAAAGCCATAACCACACTTGTTTTGGCAAGAATCAGTAGTCCTTTGTTTTATGTCCTGTCTGTCCATTTTGTCCTGTTGATTCGAGGATACTTTGTTGTCCAGTGGCTAACTTTTGCCACAATGAAAGTTAACTCCATATGCAGTTTCTTCAATGCCCATATTTTCTCTGAAGTAGATTGGTACTGCCAGGAGCCGACATGTCTCATAGTCATAACAAAAAAGAAAAATTTTCTAAGTTATTAAAACATTTTAAATGCCATATTCTGTAGATCTCTGAAGGGTTTGAAGATAACCTGTCTATCTAAAATATATCTACTCAATCTTGAAAACATACCTAATATAACTACAAGTTCTATTATAATGTCTAACTACTAACTTTCATTTCTTTATATCCTAATAGTTGGTAATAACATTCAAGGATCAGAAAATTGCATTACATTGTTAGATGAACGGTACAATTAGAAATATATATATATATAACATTTTTTAACAATATCAATTTCAATATATATAATTTGTATACAATATAAAACAATCCAATCCAATGTAAAGTATTTACATTTTTCTTTTCTTTCTTTTTTTTTTATTTTTTATTTTTTTTAATAAGAACCTTAAATCTAATCTCCTTTGCTTAGCCTTTTTCCTAACCCTTGACAACAACTTGTAACCAACCCCCCTAATCAATGAAAATTATCCCAGACCCCAAACCCATTAAAAGACCAAAAAAACCAACCGCCCCACACCACCTCTTTGGGAATGTGGGCGTCGTATTCTTGAAATTGCTTCCTGCTGGGTATGGGCGAAGGTATCTTTATCCTGAAAGAAAAATTTTAGGTTAATTGTCAAATTCTAGGAAAGGTAAATATATCCTTCGTTATCCAGTCTGTGTATAATGCCAAAATTCAGGGTTTATCTCAAATCCTTATTCAAGTAGTCTTTGAGACTGGATCATCTCAGCTAGCTCTCTCAAAATTGCTCTGAGCACTTTGTAGTTCAAAGCTGATCTGTAGATGATGTTTGTCAGCTTAGTGATGTTATTATTGTCCACGTGGAATTGTTGTTGTTGTGGGGCCCCATCTTCTTCCTGGAGACTTCAGTTGATGTTAGGCCTGACCGTGATTTCCTGCAAAAAACTGATAAGAGACTCGAACACAATGACTATATATTCGACTTTTTAGAATTAGTTAGTACTCTATATGACCATTTATATCTTAACAAAGTTTAAAATGTATATATATCTATATATCTTAATCTTGTAAATTTTGATATAAAATTCATACTTTAAGAAAAGTTTAAAGAATCAGAATAGAATCAAAGAGTTGAGATTAGTAATAGAATAGTCCCTTAATTAATTTGGCTTTTCTCCTGTCCCACAGCAGAAGATGGCTCTTTTCTTCTGGCATGATACAGGGAGTTTGCATTTTCCTTTTAACAACATGCTTGAGTTTAAAGAAGGAGAGAGCCATTCTCCAACTCTAAAGTCAGCTTTAAATTTTAATTGAACTGGGACTATTAGAAGACCAATAGTGTTAAATTTTTAAGAGAAAAGCAGAAACAAACATTTAGGAAGACATAAAATTTTTTTAGATAACATACCCATACGCCATTTCACTCTGTTTCTTAGGATAGACGATTTGTCCCTTTTCTTCAGTTCTCTCATTTGTCCAGTGTTCTTCAGATTCCTTAACCTTCATTCTCCTAAAAGACAAAAACAAAAACCTTTCCCCAAGGTTTTTTGGGGATGTTCCTTTTTGACAAGTTATCTGATTAAATGAAAAGGCATGTGTTACTGGTGTAAGTTAGTTTAAATTGGATGTTTACGATAGTTGATGAACTATCACCTCCTCTAATTAAGAGGTCTCTCTTGTTCAAATCGAACCTTTATCATTTTGATGATACCCACAGCTTATCTTCTCCTGTAGAAATAAAAGCAAAACCTCGTCCCCAATGTAACACATATCCTGGTTTCCATTCTGAGGTCAGCACATCCTTAAAGTATATAGGCTGATTTAATTCTGTAGTTTTTTCTATTATCCAATGTCTCTCTGCAGCTGTTGTTCCTTTCTCATTGGCATTGAGAAAATTCAAAGTTAATAGAGCATTATGTAGTCTATTTCTGGGGGTTTTTGTTACTCCTTTTTGTTTATTTAGCATATCCTTTAGAGTTCTGTTTGATCTTTCTATAACTGCTTGACCTGTAGGATTATGTGGTATACCTGTAACATGGTTTATATTATAATAAGCAAAAAACTGTTTCATTTTAACAGAGACATATGATGGAGCATTATCAGTTTTGATTTGTGCAGGTATACCCATAATGGCCATAACTTCTAGCAAATGAGTGATTACAGAATCAGCTTTTTCAGAACTCAAAGCAGTTGCCCATTGAAATCCTGAATAAGTATCGATAGTGTGGTGTACATATTTCAGTTTTCCAAATTCTGCAAAGTGAAACACGTCCATCTGCCAGATTTCATTCCTCTGAGTACCCTTTGGGTTACATCCTGCTGGTAATGGTGTTTGATTGTAGAAGGAACAAGTAGGACATTTCTTTACTATTTCTTTGGCTTGTTGCCAGGTTATGGAAAAATCCTTTTTTAAACCTTTACTATTGACATGATGTTTTTTATGAAATTCTGAGGCCTCCAGCACATTTCCTATCAATAATTTATCAATCTCATCATTGCCTTGTGCTAGAGGGCCTGGCAGACCAGTATGGGATCGGATGTGAGTTATATATAAAGGATGACTCCTTTTTCTGATTGTATCTTGTAATTGAATAAATAATGAAGTTAATTCTGAAGCATCGTGGATAAATTCTGCAGTCTCAATATGTAATACTACTCTTTCAGCATACTGAGAGTCAGTTACTATATTGAGAGGTTCTGAAAAATCCATTAATACCAACAGACTAGCATACAATTCTGATTTTTGAACTGAATTATAAGGACTTTGAACCACTTTACTTAAATTTTCTGATTTATAACCTGCCTTTCCTTGTTTGTTGGCATCTGTATAAAATGTACGAACTCCAGATATGGGTTTTTTCCTCACAATTCGAGGCAAGATCCAATCAACTCTCTTTATAAGATCAATTCTATTGCTTTTGGGATATTTGCTGTTAATTTCTCCCAAAAAATTACTACAAGCTTTTTGCCAAGCTTCATTTTCTATCCATAATTTTTCAATGTCCTCCTTAGTTAAAGGTACGACAATTTCTGCTGGGTCTATTCCTGCTAATTGACGAAGTCTCAATTTTCCTTTCCAAATCAAGTCAGAGATTTTTTCCACATAAGTTTTTAATTTTTTATTTGGTTTATTTGGTAAAAATATCCATTCCAATATAATATCTTCCCTTTGCATTAATATTCATAATAGCTTCCAGGCTATAAAGAATGTTCAAGAAGAAAGCAAACGACAACAGGGAAAAGAGCATCAGAGCCAAAGTCTGAAACTATCCCTAATTCCATGTCCAAGGAAGCTCATGCCTTCTCCTGACTTCCATGGGCGCTGGCCACACCCGTGGGTACATACATACATACAGGCAAACAATCATACATGAAATCTAAATATGTAAGTAAAAGATTGAGCTCTTTCCTGTTGATAGTTTAAAAAACTTTAAAAAGATACTTCCTAGTCTGACAGAAAAACAAGAGGAGAGCCAGACCACCAGTATTGGGACAGAGAGAGAGAGAACATAAAGCCAATCTATAGCTACTAAAAAGATAGTAAGAGATTATCAGGAGTAACTTAGTACTGTAAAGCTGGTAACCCATGACTGCAGACCTCCAGAGTGCTTATCACTGTCATAGAAAATGCATTTGCAGTTAAAAACCTTACAGAAAAAAAGTGTAGCCTCAAATGGCTTCATCAAGGAATTCCTCCAGATATTTAGGGAAGAGATAGTAGCAGTTGTATACAACCCTTTCGGCTGTTAAAAAGGGGAGAATACTTCCCAGTGATGTGTAGCCTAGACATTAGAAGTCAGAGCCATAGACTTGTATCTGTCATAAATATAGCTAAACTGCTAGCAGAATTATTACAAATGAATGTCAGAAAATTACAAAACAAGGAAGATATATCATGAGCAAGTAAGGTTTATCCCCAGGAGTCCTAAGGTTGCTGAACACTCATGATTCCAGAAATGCAGTTTATTATATAAACTGTGTAAAAAAAGGAAATCATGTTACCATCTGAGCAGAAAAGAATACTGACAGAATTGGACATCCATTCCTGATTAAAAACAAGTCTTGTCTGCAGACAAGGGGAGCAGGGGTCTCCGCTCCCTGGTAAACACATATCGTGAACATTGTGTAGCTAACCTCATTTTTAATAGTGAAACGTGAACGTCTGATAAGAGCATTCAGCTTTGTACTAGAGTTTCTAGTTAGTGAGATAGAGAAGAGAAGTGGAGATGGGAGAGAAAGAGTACTGCACTTAGGAAGGGAGAGTTAATACTTCTGTGCTCACTGGTCACGTGATTTTGCACATCCTGCAGTATATATGAAAAGCAATACCAAAGCTGCTCAGCTTGAGACAGTTGCAGAATATAAATTAAACATATAAAACTCAATTGCCTATCTGTAGATTAGCAAAAAACAGTTAGGCGTTGAAATTTAATGTACTATTTGCAGGAGCATCCAAAAAAGTAATTATGTAGAGATAAAGGTAACAAAATGCACATGAGATTATACACTTTGTATTATAATTCACAACTGATAGAAATGTAAAAGCTTAAATAAATCAAGTGATAGCGTGTTTATGCATTGAACAGTCTGCAGTTAGGAGATTAGTTCTCACAGATGGGTACTGTACTTTCCATGGGAGCTCAGTCCATACCTCAGCAGTTACTTGGTGGAAATGGACTGGTACTCAAACCTCTTCAGAAATGCAGAGGACTTAGCTGAGCAAAGTCACTTCAGAAAAAAAAAATGTAGTTGTATTACATTTATTTCCTGGATTCATGAACTCACAGTGAGCATGTCAGTTCATTATTGCTGTAAACAGGTAGTGAAACAACATGGTGAACAGAAATAGTCCCCAGAAATAACCCATTAACTTTCAACAAAGGTGGAAAGGTAATTCAGTGGAAAAGGATATATATATATTGTTTTTTTTCGAGACAGGGTTTCTCTGTGTAGCTTTGGAGCCTTTCCTGGAACTCACTCTGCAGCCCGGGCTGGCCTCGAACTCACAGAGATCCACCTGGCTCTGCCTCCCGAGTGCTGGGATCAAAGGCATGCGCCACCACTGCCCAGCCAGAAAGGATAATTTTTAAAGACAGTTTTATTGTTACCCAGCCAGGGCTCAATCTCAGTTGTGGTCATTCCCATATCTCAACCGTACGAGAGGTTAGGACTGCAGGCACACACCCACCTCACCTGGCCAAGGATAATTTTTAAAATAAGGCTCAAATAATTGGATATCCACATGCAGAATATGAAGAGAGAGAGAGAGAGAGAGAGAGAGAGAGAGAGAGAGAGAGAGAGAGAGAGAGAGAGAGAGAGAGTATGTTCATGGGTTGGGGAGGTATGTATGCATATGAGTACAGGTGCAAGTGGAGACATACAAACAAAAATCTTAAAATCATACATATTCCATATGGCCCTATGTACTTAACCCACCAAAAAGGAATACATATGTATTTATGAAGACTTGTCTATGCATGAATGTCCATAATAATTCAGCTTATAATAGCAAAAACTGGAAGTAAATGTTCATCCACAAGTGAAATAGATAAAAATAATTGTGATGAGCTGGGTGGTGGTGGTGCATGCCTTTAATCCCAGCACTTGGGAGGCAGAGGCAGATGGATTTCTGTAAGTTCGAGGCCAGCCTGGTCTACAGAGTGAGTTCCAGGACAGACAGGGCTACACAGAGAAACCCTGTCTTGAAAACAAAACAAAATTAAATAAAAAAAAAATGTGATGTACTGGGTGTGTTGGTGCACATCAGGAGGCAGAGGCAGACGAATCTTTATGTTTGAGGATATCCAGGACTACATAATAGACCCTATCTCAAAAAATTGTGATATGTTAATACAGTGGCTTATTTCTAAGTAAATAAAAGAATGAGTGGGGTTTGTTTTTGTTTTGGGGGACAGTGTCTCAGTCTGTAGCCTAGGCTGGCCACAGACTCACAGCAATTTCTCTGCCTTAGCCTCCTGAATTCTGGGATTATAGGAGTGAGCTACCACACTTAGCTAAGAAGGAACTATTGCTGGGTGGCGGTGGTGCATTTTAATCCCAGCACTTGGGAGGCAGAGGCAGGTGCATCTCTGAGGCCCGTCTGGTCTACAGAGTGAGTTCCAGGACACCTTAGCTACACAGAGAAACCTTGTCTCGAAAAACCAAACCAAACAAACAAAAAGAAGGAATTATTGATATACCTAGCAATGTCAATACTCAATCTCAAATACTTAATGCTTGGACTAAATGAAAGAAAGGCGCCAAGCTACAAGGTACATAGTCTGATGAAGACTAATTTTATAGATGGGTAACATGTGAATGGTTACCTTAGGAAGGGACGGAAGACTAGGAAAAGAGAGGGGACAGGATGACAAAGGATCTTAAGGAAGCTTGGGAATGTTCATCTTTGTGGTATGTGAATGGTTCGTTTCAGTGTGTGTGGGTGTGTGCGCATGCGCAGGGGGACCGTCAGTGTTGGGCTTTCCCCTCAGTTATTCCCCAGCTCACTTATTTTTGTTACAACATCACACGATGGGGCTGTATAGAGTAACAGTGGCCTTCTGAATGCTGGAGAAGCAGAGAACCTTGTAACTGCTCAGCTTGGGAAGCTGATTCCTTACCAGTCCGTTTGGCACTGAGGGTCTAGAAGATTCTTGCAGAGTCCCATGTCTATAGTCCACACCGGAAGGCCGAAGAAGCAGGGCTCTGATGGCAAGGGAAGAAGCAGCGCTGGGGACAGACACGCTTTCTGACTGCAGAGCCAGGCTGCACCCCTCCGTTGTCCTAGAGCACTTTACATGTGGGCTGCCAGTGCAGTCAACTTCGTTTTCCAGGGCAGGGTCCCTGCTCATTGAACCTGGGACTTGCTGGTTAGGCTAGAGATCCCCTAGGGCTGCCTCTCCAGTGCTGCTTATCTGACTTTTTACATGGATCCTGGGAATCTGGACTCAGCAAGCACTTTGCCAACGGAGCCATCTCCTGAACTCCTCTGCCCCTATTGTATGTGGGGAAGGTTTTTTATTAAAAAAAAAAAAAAAAAAAGTCAAAACGTACAGAATTATACCTTTAGACTCCACAGTTACTTGTATTTCAGTTATACTGTTGACATTTAGGCCTCTGTACTGCCCTGCCCTTAGAGTCCTGACAAGATATAACTCAGCTGCAGCCTCTCAGAGCACCCCTGTGTGCATTCACTTCCTTTCCTTATAAAAGGCAGGCCTTGCCCATCTCCTGTCTCCTTTCTCTTTCCCTTCCTCATCCCAGGGACCGTCCCTGCCCCCTTCTTGGCCCCTTCTCTCTCCCCTTCCTCTCAATAAACCTCCTACATGGGCCCTGTTGTGTGGTGTGACTTCTTGCTGCGCTGTTTTTAAAATACAACATCTACCCCAATAAAACTTCTTTTGAAAGTTAAAATAGAGAAAGAAGTGTGAGAGAAAGTGACTGAGTGTAATAAAATGTAGTTTGAAAACAACTCATTACTAAGCAGGTAGTAGGAATGCCAAATTACCCTGAATGACTGGCTCCCAAGCTCGGCTGCTGTTGGAGGTCATGATTTCTGTAATGGTTGTTCTTTGAAGCATCTTGTGTTATTAATAAGGTCTGCCAACCAACACGGGATCTAACATACACAGGATGCTTCTTTCTAATGCTGAACTTGTCATAACATCTCAAGACTGTTTTTAGGATCTACCTAAAGTTGTGTGTAATTTTTGCTTGTTATCAGGATATCATGTTCTATTATTTAAAATTAATTTCACAGAAACCCCTTTTCAGAGGCTTTTAGGACTTAGTTCTGAACTGCCCTGTCCTCTTCTGAACATTACTGCACCTGAGTGTGCTTTCCGTAAGGTCTGGTCTTAGGTGCTCAGTGCTTTCAGGATAAAGAAATTTTGTCTGGGGTCAGTTAGATGTAGTAATGAGGGACCCTTTAGTTCTCTGAGGCGCTTTCAACAGGTCCATATTTCTGCAAGTCATGCAGCAAGTCAGTGCTGGTGTACCTTTTAAATACAATGTTTTTTGTACTAACTTGCTTCTCATAAAACAAACAGTATGTATTAATAATTTGATGGCAGTGGATTGTTATTTATGCAATTGTCAGATTATTATAGCAGCTAGGTGGTGGTGGAGCACGCCTTTAATCCCATTACTGGGGAGGCAGAAGCAGGTGGATTTCTGTGAGTTCGAGGATAACCTGGTCTACAGAGCTAGTTTCAGAGCAGCCAGGGTTACACAAGAAAACCCTGTCTCAAAAAAAAAAAAACCAAACAGGAAAAAAAAAAAGAAAAGAAAAAATTACTACAGTAATATTTCTATAACTGTTGATAAACATTTTTGTTCCTAATCATGTGATGTTGTAGAAAGTGGACCATGTTAAAAAAAAAAGAAAGAAAGAAAGAAAGGGCGGGGCTCAGCCTTTTAGTGATACCATCTTAATTAATTAATTAAGATCAAAGAGTGCAGAAGTTCTGTTTGGGAAAATGGCCAAGTGAAACAGTTGTTGGTCATTGAGTACTTTGGCTCTATTGATTAAATTGCTTAGTAGAAAAGATGCAGTGAATTAAATGCTCTTGCATGTCCACGCCCTAGCTGGAAAAAGAAGAGATAAAGGAAGATAAGCATACCATGTGCACATTACTGTCAAGGGAGTCCTACTCATTCTTCATCAGTGGCTTGGAGTAGAAGTACTGCCTTCATTGGGGGCAGCATGCCGATGTGCTAATCTCAGATAACCAGGGACGGGATGAAATTGATATCTCGCATAAGTTGTGCATTATTTATTGTGTCTGATAAAGCAGCAACATATGCTTAGTGCTCTTCCCTCTGCCTCCATAATACTCTGTGCTCTAGCCAACTCTTTTACAGTAAGGGCCTGGACATTCTATATGAATTACCTCCACAGACAGACTCCAGGTGGGAGGAGAACCAGTGAGAGAGAGGTGAAGGAACAGAAATAAACACAGGTGCAACTGGGAAGTAAATTTTTCCACTGTATAATTATGTGTGCGCCCTAAGTGATTCTGACAATATCGAGTACGTTCTTAACTTCCAGGGACAAAAACTAGTGTGAAGAATAGAAATGCTGGCTGGAGATCCGGCTCCCTGGGTGAGGTGCTCACTGCCCCGCACGAGGGCCTGAATTCCAATTCTCAGCACCCATGTAGAAACCCAGACTTGTGAAGTATCTGTACTCCAGCAGAAGGGGAGGGGTGTTGGGCGGGCTCAGGAGGAGACAGGTGGATGCAGGAGCTCATTAGCCAGCCAGCCTAGCTGAATTAGTAGTCTCCTAGTTCAGTGAAGAGAGCTTGTCTTTCAAAACAAAACCAAGATAGTGATAGAGGAAGACCCCCAACATTGACCTCTGGTTTCTGCATACATGTGCACATGCCACTCACGTTCATGTATACACCAAACACGTATACATGCATATACCACATACATAAGAATAAAAATGGAAGCATAAATGCTGATGTCCTGAGTTTTCCTTGTGGGAACCATTTCTAGACCATCTGTGTGTGGCTTAGATCAAGACAGCGTATGTTGGCCCTTTTCTGCATTGGCATCTGGCATGTAGTGTTTGGAGTTAGGAAGTGTTCAATCAGTTATGTTTATGT
Organism: Peromyscus californicus insignis; assembly: GCF_007827085.1. Taxonomy (NCBI): domain Eukaryota; kingdom Metazoa; phylum Chordata; class Mammalia; order Rodentia; family Cricetidae; genus Peromyscus; species Peromyscus californicus. Next base: position 88,021,083 of record NW_026294573.1, on the reverse strand, counting down.
TGGATCTGCTTTTCCTTCATGATGCGGTCAATGCTGTCTTCAGTAAGCCCTGTCTCATTGACTACTTAGAAACCCTTCTCTGTAGCTTGTCATCCTCAGGCTCCTTGACTTCCATATTTAGTGGGTTTATTCTTTGACCTTTCCAAGAGTCTTTGGTAGTCCAGCTTCCGGGCTTGTGGCAGGAGTTTGCTTTGCCTAACTTCTTTTTCCAAAGTTGGGTGTGGTGGCATTTGCCTTAGTTCCAGCACTGGGGAGGCAGAAGCAGACAGAGATGATTTTGAGGCCAGCTTGGTCTAAATAGTGAGTTCCAGTACAGCCAGAGTTATGTAGAGAGATCCTGTATTAAAAAACAAAAACAATAAAAAAACTTAGACGTCTTTCATTTCTAAATAACCTTAATCATTTAAAATAATATTGAAAAAGAATGTCTCCTTCTGATCTTTAGTTTTATTACATTTTGATCATAAACCTGCATGATTTTTGCTTTTGGGAATTCTGAGGTTTATTTTGTTTCTTATTACATGGTAATTTTTGAGAAACGCCCCCAAAGTTTGGAAAATAATATATATCCTGTATAGTCTATTAATTCTAGTTTAGTTTAATTATTCAGTTTTTGAAATGTTTTTTGAGTTCTTATTATAATTTACTTTTCATATGACTAAAATGCGTTCTCTGTTCTCCCCTACATTGGGCTCCAAGTACCTCTTGCCTTTTATTTGAGTCACCTTTGCTGTCTCTCTGGTCCCTGGGTTTCATTATTCTGAGTATCGGTTAGTGCTGGCACCTACCCTGGTATCTAAAGGAGCCCATAATTCCCTCTTTGGTTTTAGACCAAGAGTACAATTGGTTTGATGAAGGCAGTCGTTCTTGTTGTTTGCTTTGACCATGGACCCTGGCCCTCTCTGACACATTTTATTTCTGTTTACCATATTCACTTTCGGCCATAAAGTCGAACATCCTTACCCAGACTGGAGACTAAAAGCTGAGCAAAATGAATGTGTTGACACGCCAGAAGGACTTCAGGCAGTTGCCAGTCATTCTTATGTGAACCCTAACGCCAGCATCTGCCTCCTCACAGTAGGTAGGATGGAAATTTGAAATGACCTGGTCTAGGTTGCTTTTAGAGTGGCTGTTAACGGTGAGTGTGTGGGGTACACTCGAGTTAATGGGTATAGATGGCTTGACTTAGGAAGGTATGGGGTGGTTGATAGCTGGGCAGTGTCTTTTCTGCCCACAGCACAGCTGTTTCTATCATCACCACCATCCTCAGGTACCCATTAGAAACTGTTTATTTTCCCTCCTCACACATAGCTCCTACTCTGAGAAGTGGCTCAGATTTAGATGCTTGGGTGGTCTTGGAGGGACACTGAGGTTGTGCAGGAGACTGAGGTTGTCTCGTTAATTGTCTTGTTCTTTGGTGACTGAGTGTCTCCCATCCATGTTTCCACGTGTTAGAAAGGCGACAGAACTCCTTAAGGCACCGAAGTCAAAGTTTCAGTGATGCACACAGTTCTTAAAGAGAGGTTGTGTGTGGGGAAGGTTGGGAAGGAGTTCTGGACATAATATTATTAAAATAAAAGGTGGATGGGTGGAAAGGGCAAGAGGTCCTTGTGCTCACAGGTCAGCACTAGGGAAACTAGGAATGTTAAGCACACAGGGCTGTCTCTTCAAAGGAATCATTTCTGCTTGTCTACTATCTATTTTTTAAGGGAAGGGAGGAGCAGGGATCATATAACCCAGGGTGGCCTCTAATTTACTGTGCAGCCAAAGAGGCCTTAATTCCTGATCCTCCTGAGTGCTGGGATTAAAGGTGTGAGCCACTAGTACCACTATGGAGTAAACCCAAGGCTTTATGCATGCTAGGCGAGTGCTGTACCAGCCAAGCTACTTCCTGGCCCAGCCTTTAATTATATGTGTTTTTATTGAAGTAGTCACTGGAGGGGAGGACTAGCTAGTTAGTTTGTTGTTGTTAATTGTCTGGTGAGAGGATTTGGGGGATAGAATCTAGAGCCTTTGCACATGCTGGCTAAGGGCTCTTCTGCTGAGCTTCATCCCTAACCTTTAGCAAGTTTTTACAGCCCATGAGACCCTGGAACTCTTATGGTTGTTGGTAGACTGTACTTTCATGTCTCCAAATTTCAGGAGTCTGCTATCATAGTAAATGAGGATTGCATTTTCTTATAGAGATGATAATAAATTTGATTGATTCTGTTATGCATCAGTGTTGGGCTAAGAATCACTGTATTAATGATAAAAATCCTCATTCATATTCCAAACCTGTTGGTTGATGTGGTGATGTTTTGTTTGTGCACCCCAATAAAGCTTATCTGAGAGATTAGGGAAGCAGAAAGAAGCCAGCCATGTTCTTACCACTAGAAATCCTCAGCCAAAGCGAAACCTACTTCCTGTATACCCATGCCTATAAACCTTTCTGTGCCCTGCCCTGTCACTTCCTCTTTCTGCCCAGCTCTATCACTTCCTGTCTGTACAGACCTCCATAGTTAGTGCTGGGATTAAAGGTGTGTGCTACCACATCTGGCTTTGTTCCCAGTGTGGCCTTGAACTCAAAGAGATCCAGATGAATCTCTGCCTCCCAATGGTAGGATTAAAGGCATGTGCTACCATTGCCTGACATCTGTGTTTAATGTAGTGGCTGGCTTTTTCCTCTGATCTTCAGATAAGCTTTATTGGGGTGCACAAAGAAAATATCACCACAGATTGAACATCTTTAGATCTCAGAGTCTTCAGAGTTTTTACATTTACTTTATGTGTATGGGTGTTTGCATGCATGCATTCCTGTGTACCACTTTCATGCCTGATGTTGGGTGCCCTTGAAACTGGAGTTACAGATGTTTGTGAGCCACAATGTGCGTGCTGGAAATTGAACTTGGGTCCTCTGGGAGTGTAACCACAGGTCTTAATAGCTAAGCTGCTCCAGTCCCTGGACCTCAGGTTCTTTGAACAGACTCCCCTGTTTTATTTCCTCAGAATTCCCCACACAGGAGATTGCAACACATTGTATGTAGGAAGGGTACACTCTTTGAGATGATATTTTATTAGGGAGGATTAGGTAGTATTCTACACAGCAGTGGATCAGACAGTGTTGCTACTGTGCAGTTCTAGAGGTGAAACCTGATGCTTTTCCTCCTGTCTGCTCTGATTTCCGACTAGTTACCTGCTGCCCATCCTCTCCGGACTGTAAACACTAAAATTTATTCTCTCCTGGAGTCCACAGCAGTTGACCTCCCTGCAAGCATTACAAATCTTGAGGAAATGAGCATTTCCTGTGGTTTTTCATTTATTCATAATAGTGTGTTTCCAGTAATGGTGAAGTAGTTTGATGCTGGAGACTACTGGTGGTCTGTTCATTGCCTGAATAATTATGCTGTTCCTAATGACGCCATTACTCCTGCTTTATTGGTGTTTATTGGCTGCAGTTATTCATATGTAAAAGTAGTTTTGTCTAGTACCTATTATATAAAGTAGAATTTATTACATGTTTCTTTCTCATATAGTTTTCTAGTTTTTACAGGATTTCGCATTTTTTTCCTCTGAATGACAAAGCCCACGTCCTTGGTTGTTATTACTGCTTCTCTCACTATGCTGTGCACCCACAGTACAGACAGATCTCAGTTAGTACAGAGGAGGAGGAAAGACAGGGCTTGGGCTGCAGTGTCCTGGTTGTTGGAGGTGTTGGAAAGTTTCTTCTGTGTTTTTTATGTTGTCTCTGGTAAGGAATTTATGTGCATTATTGACTTCCAGAGGTCCTGACGTCCATGTTAGTCCCTGTTGTACTGGTATATGAGAGTACCTGAGACTGAGCAATTTATAATGAGCAGATGTTTGTCGGCCCCAGTTTTGGAGTCTGGGAGGTCTTGAGGTGACAGCAGTTGGCAAAGGCCTCAGGGCCTTGGAATGTTGTAGAATAGGAAGGTGGGGGGACCAAGAGGGACAAGCTCTCCCTTTGTTCAGGCACCAGTCCCACTGTGCAGACACAGCATCCATGTCCAGAACACCCCCACTGTGCAGACATAGCATCCATGTCCAGAACACCCCCACTGTGCAGACACAGCATCCATGTCAGAACACCCCCACTGTGCAGACACAGCATCCATGTCCAGAACACCCCCCACTGTGCAGACACAGCATCCATGTCCAGAACACCCCCACTGTGCAGACACAGCATCCATGTCCAGAACACCCCCACTGTGCAGACACAGCATCCATGTCCAGAACACCCCCACTGTGCAGACACAGCATCCATGTCCAGAACACCCCCCACTGTGCAGACACAGCATCCATGTCCAGAACACCCCCACTGTGCAGACACAGCATCCATGTCCAGAACACCCCCACTGTGCAGACACAGCATCCATGTCCAGAACACCCCCCACTGTGCAGACACAGCATCCATGTCCAGAACACCCCCACTGTGCAGACACAACATCCATGTCCAGAACACCCCCCATTGTGCAGACACAGCATCCATGTCCAGAACACCCCCACTGTGCAGACACAGCATCCATGTCCAGAACACCCCCCACTGTGCATTCACAGCATCCATGTCCAGAACACCCCCACTGTGCAGACACAGCATCCATGTCCAGAACACCCCCACTGTGCAGAGACAGCATCCATGTCCAGAACACCCGCTCCGGCCCCACAGTTCAATCAGTGTTTGGGAGGGGCAGACGCTGAAGCCGTCAGTTCCCATTGACTTGCAGGACTTTGGAAAGGAGTTATCTGGACAGCTTGGGAAGGTGTTAAATTGGTGTAAGTTGCTTCTTCTGTAAGCCTAAGAGAGTTTTTAATGACGTTGTTCAGACATTAAGACATATTCCTACTCCAGAACCTTCATACTTACACTTTGTCTGGAATTTTCTGTGCCCTCAGCCTCACATAACTTGCCCTTTGCATTTCTTGGTGTTCAGCCGAGGAACCCCTTTTGAGAATGGTCTTCCCTAACCATTCTGATTATGCTTCCTGCGTAGCCTTTTCTCTGCGATTGGTTAGAGTGGTTGTTCAGCAGTTGGCCATAGTACGTTTTAAGTTTCTCCCATGATTGACCATTAGGCTTATGTAGCCACCCACCTCTTGCCCATTCACACATTTATTTTCTCTCTTTAAAATTTTTTCCTTTATTTTTTATGTCTATGGGTATTTTGCCTACATGTGTGTCTGTTCACCACATGTGCAGTACCCTTGGAGGCCAGAAGAGGATGTTGGGGCCCCTGGAACTGAAGTACAGATGATAGTGAGGGGCCATGTGGGTGCTGGGAACTGGACTGTGGTCCTCTGGAAGAGCAGCCAGTGCTCTTAACTGCTGAGCCATCTCTCCAGCCCCTTATTTACTCTCAGATCTTTTTCTTCCTTCCTTCCTTTCTTTTTCTTTTTTCTTTTTCTTTTTTTTTCTCCCTGAGACAGAGTTTCTCTGTGTGTAGCCCTGGCTGTCCTGGAACTAGATCTGTAGACCAGTCTGACCTCGAACTCACAGAGATCCACCTGCCTCTGCCTCCCGAGTGCTGGGATTAAAGGCGTGCACCACCACCACCTGACTCTCAGATATTTCTTGACTGTCTTCTTTTAGTACAGACAGTGCTGGCCTCTTCCCTGACCTTGTGGGTTTATAATTTTAAAACAAATAGTGTTAGTCAGATACAGTCAGTCCTCATTGTTCCCGGCTGAATTGCAGCGAGAAAACATGCTACTTCTTGCTTTGATGCTCACGTTATAGACAGGTATAATTTTGTGGTCTGTGTACTCTCATGATTTTGACATTTTTGTACTTTATATGTGTGCTGTTGCTCTTTACACTGACCCCAAGTGTTGTGTTAAAGTGTTGTAGTGGTCCTGAGCAGAAGCAGGCTGGGATGCTCCTGCCATGTTTGATAAGCTTTGTTCTGGCATTGTTTATAGTGATGTCAACCATGGGTTCAATGCTAGTGCATCAACAGTGTACATGTATTGACAGGTTTGAAACAAAAGTTGGTGCTGATGGGTTGGCAAATCTTAAGTAAAGATGTTGGTGGGAACAGGATCCAGTTCTTCCTCTGGGGAGCAATGGAAGGCACTCGCAGATTTGCTAGTGGAATCTGTCCTAGGCGCAGTGGTAAAGTGGGTGCAGTGACTTTCCAGAACATAACTGCCACAAGAATAAATACAGTTTGCTTATTATCTGAGTGTAAAGAAAAATAAGAGATTACGATGGAAGGTAACTGTGTAGGAAAGAGGCCTGCCTTTAGTTTGGTCCTCTTGGGAAGTCACAAATTTTAAGTTGAAATCCATGGAACAAGTAATGGAGTATTTTAGGCATGAGGAATGCCTCTCCTTCAATGTGGGGATCAAAGACAGGACCTCTCGTGTTTGAGGCAAGCCCTTCCGGTGAGCCCCATGTCCAGCCCTTGCTTTGTAGTTTTGCTGCTGTTGTGTTGGTTCTGTTGTGAGACAGGGACACCTTGTGTAACTGGCTAGGCTTGACCTCTGTGTGGTCCACAGTAGCCTCACACTGCCTCTGCCCCCTGGAGTGCTGAGGTCACTGGCAAGGTGGATGGTTTTTGAAGGAACTGAAAGAAAAGTAATGTGGTTGGAGGATGCACAGGGTGAAATCAGAAGAGAAAGCAGAAACTTGAGTCTATTACCTTTTAGAGGCTATGCTGAGGAGTTTAATTTTGGAATATGTCATGGCAGGCCATTGGAAAGTTTTAAGCTGGGAGTGAGGTGATCTGCTTTATGTTTTTGAAAGATAGTTTGTCTTCTGTGAGGGAAGAGTTTGAAGGAGGCAGGAGGTGAAATGGAATTGAAAGTTGATTATAGAAGTCATTATAGTTAACAGTAGCTCAGTCTGCTGTATCTGCTCCTGAATGGTTCCACTGTTGTAGGTTGCCATCTTTTCATTCAACTTCTCTAACTTCTTACGACTCATTCTGCCTTGTCCTCCAGTGAGTTCAGAGGGTTCGATCTGTTGAAGTCACCGCCTTCCCATTGAATGCCCCCTTAACCCCCTCATCCATGACTGCCCAGGCCTCTTGATGGCCTGGTGTCTGCCTGCGTTTCAGTCAGTGTCCATCACTGTGCTTTGCTTAGTACTTAATTTCCCATGTGACAGATCCCCCCCCGACACACACACACACACTTCACTTGTTTGCGGCCTGTTTACCCCGCCTTGCTCATGAATCTTTTGTTCTTACCATCCTGGGGTGTGGGATGTGGTCAGTGTTCCTAATACACTGCCCCATGGTACCCAGAGCAAGAACTTTACACTCACTCATTGTATTGATTCTCATTTGAATGTACATCAGTGTCGCCCACAGTTAGACTTCAGTATGAAGTCTTTTTTTTTTTTTTAAATGTCCCCAATACTATGTTTGGATTATGGGAAAGATGTAGTAAGTGTTTATTGGATAGATCTGTTCATAGTTGTCAGTTAAAATGTACTGTGTGTTATGGGGTGGGGTGGTACCTGTCACAATGTGCTCGTGGAAGTCAGAAGAAAACTTTGAAGTGGTTTTCTCTTTCCACCTTTAGGATTTCAGGGATTGAACTCAGGTCATAGAGCTTTCATGGCAAGCCCCTTTACCTGCTGAGCCACTTCTGACCCCAGTCATTGCTAATTTGTTGACCAGAATTAATTACCTTTTTCTTGATAGCATCTTTTGGTGAATGAAAATATAGACATAAAGGAATAATCATGAGTAACAGGAATAAAAGTGGTGTTACAAAAGTGTAAACTTATTTATTTATTCCACAATTTCTTATTGAATGGGGCTGGAGAGATGACTCAGAGGTTAAGAGTACTGGCTGCTCTTCTAGAGAACCTGAGAGGACCCTAGTTCAATCTCCAGCACCCACATGGCAGCTCATAACCGTCTGTAACTTCAGAGGATCCAGCGCCCTCTTCTGGCCAACTGCGTGCCCCAAGCATGCTTGTGGTGCACTGACTTACACACAGACCAAACAAGAATACCAATAATAATAATAATAATAATAATAATAATAATAATAATAATAATAATAATAATAAAAACCAAACTATTGAGTGGCAGGAGATGTTCTAACAATGGAATACAATGAGCAAAACAGTTTCCTGCCCTGTTGGAAGTAAGATGTGTGTGAACAGTATCTACCAGTATGCAGTATATCATTTCTTTTTTTTTTTTTTGGTTTTTCGAGACAGGGTTTCTCTGTGTAGCTTTGCGCCTTTCCTGGATCTCGCGCTGTAGACCAGGCTGGCCTCGAACTCACAGAGATCCGCTTGCCTCTGCCTCCCGAGTGCTGGGATTAAAGGCGTGCGCCACCACCGCCCGGCTCATTTCTGTCTAATACTTGCGTTATAATAATGTTACAACCAGACCTCAAGGCCTAGACTAACTACTCTGAGAGGTGCAGGAAGTTTAGAGTGGAGAGTTCCCATGTGTAAGATGCTTTGTTATGTTTTATGTTAGTGTGATGTCTCTTAGTGTTAGTGAACCAATATTGATGAATGAATGCTATCTGAAGTCTGTACTTTATCCAGATAGTCTTAGTTTTTACCTCATGTTTCCTTTCTGGCCAGTGGATTCCCCCCCCCCCCCCCACCATGATGCCATATAACACTTATTCCTCGTGACCTCTCTGAACTGTGATAGTCTTTCAGAATGTTTTTGATGATCTTGAGGGAACACTGACAGCATATTCTAGAGAACATAAGACATTCCTCAGTCTGGGATCACTTATAACTTATACCCTTGCTAGAGTTCTGGGGAATAGGAACAATGGTAAAAGTGTCTTTTAAATTCTTTCAATATTTTATTTTGTGTGTACATGCATGCACAGATGTGGAAGTAAGAAGATGACTTGTGGGAGTTGGTTAGTTGGTTCTCACCTTCACCACGTGGATTCTGGGGATCAGGCAGAAAGCACCTTGACTTACTCGAGTTCTCCTGCTGCCCCTAAAATGCCATCCTTATCCTGTCACACCAGTGGTGCCTGATCTCAGCACGGGTTAGCACTGTCAGTTCCCTGGTTGCAGTGGTGTTTTCTGGGTCTTATAGGTTTGTCTCCCCCTCACACTTTGGTTTTTAGAAGAAGCAGCCCATACTTCATGGGTGAGGAGATGTACTTCGCCTTCTTGAGGTGGCATCATCTATAGAAATCACTTATAATCCTGTATGGTAGAGTTCTGCTTTTCCTACTAGTAAATCACACATTCATTTCTGTTAGTATCACATGTAGTGATACACAGCTGTCTCTAAATTGAAGCATTCCCTGGGGATAGGGGAGTGGAGCTTAGAAGACTAGGTGCATTCGTTACTTTCCTGTTGCTGTGATAAAATACCATGACCAAAAGCGGCTTATTGGAGAAAGAGGGTTTGTTGTTACTGTCGTTTACTGTTCCAGAGAGTTGGACGTCTATAACGACTGGGGCAGCACTGTAACAAGAGGTTGGAGCAGGAAGCTGAGCCACACATCTCAACCACACAGTGGAAGCAGAAAGAGAGAGAGAGAGAGAGTTGGAAATTGGGTGAATCTGTAAACTTTCAAAGCCCACTTCCAGTGATGTAATAACTCCAGCAAGGCTCCTGGTCCTCAATGTTCCCTATCTTAGTTACATTTTTGTTGCCATGATGGAACACCAAGGCCAAGGCAACTTATAAAAGAAAACATTTAGTTGGTCTTATTGTTTCTGAGGGTTTGAGTCCATGATGGGAGAGCAAAGAAATGGTGACAGAAAGAGTGGAGAACTCACATCTCAAAAATTATTAAGCAGCAGGAAGAGAGAAAGGAGGGGCAGGGAGACTGAGAGTGAGGAGGCAGAGAGGGACAGCAGGCATAGAGAGGCAGAGTTTTGAAAGACTCGGCCCATTCCCTATGGAAATTCCCTATGGAAACCTGAAAGCTTGCTCCCAGTGACACACCTGCCCCAACAAGACCACACCCCCTAATCCTTCCTAAACAGTTCCACTAACTGGGGACCAAGTGTCCAAATAGCCAAGCTTATGGGGGCTGTGTCTCATTCAAAGGACTACGTGCAGGACATAAGTTGACAAAACTTACAAGACTTGGGAGCCCCCCACCCTCGAAAGAGATAAAATCAGTAAATAATTGCTAGGACGAAAGGAGAGGCTCTTCAGTGGGACTGCCTGCAAGTTAACTGTAAAAAACGCTGAGTTGGATTTGTTGTTAACTTTGTTGCTCTTAAGTAACCTGTGCTCCTGTAATTAGTTCCAGTAAACTCACTGATTCAGTAATCTATTCTTTTTTTTTTTTTTTTTTTTTTTTTGTTTTTCGAGACAGGGTTTCTCTGTGTAGCTTTGCGCCTTTCCTGGAACTCGCTTTGGAGACCAGGCTGGCCTCGAACTCACAGAGATCCGCCTGGCTCTGCCTCCTGAGTGCTGGGATTAAAGGCGTGCGCCACCACCGCCCGGCTCAGTAATCTATTCTTGAGTGGAATCATTTCTCTGGTCTGTGTGTTTCCTGTTTGGGGTGAATTAGGTTTGCTCATGTCTCTCTAGGAAAAGTCACATAACACATGGATACTCTGGGTTAGAATCTAGTATTACTTTATTTTCTTGCTCAAATTGTTGAGCTCTTGGAGTTGGCTCCTCAGCCCCTTTGCGGTACTCGTTAGTCTGCCTTCTGAGCCTCTGTCAGCTTGGAAAATTTAAATATTCTCAGTGATTTTGTGTAGGATTTGGGATATGTGGATTTGCATATACGAGCCAGAGTGTGAATAGATTGGAATATTTTTAATATTGCTGGGCATGGTGGTCAACTCCTTAATCCCAGCAGTCCGGAAGCAGAGGCAGGCGGATCTCTGAGTTTGAGGCCAACCTGGTCTACAGAGCGAGTTCTAGGACAGCCAGGGCTATACAGGGAAACTGTCTTGAAAAACAAAAACAAAATGATTTTTTTTTCAATATTGAATTTTATTTTGGTGATTATTTGTTTGGCTGTTTCCCATAGGTGAAAATGTAGATGATTATAAATTATCTCTAAATACTGTGTTTGTGGCCACAGGTTTTGTTTGTTGGTTGGTAGGTTTGGTGGGGTTTTTTGTTTGTTTGTTTGTTTTTTGTTATTGTTGTTGCTTTTCTTTTTAAGACAGAGTTTCTCTGTGAAACCTTGTATGTCCTGGAGCTTGCTTTATAGACCAGGCTGGCCTCAAACTCACAGAGATCCACCTGCCTCTGCCTCCCAAGTTCTGTGGCCACAGTTTTATGCTTCCAGTTTGTTCACATACAAGTTTCACTTTCCAAGTCACATTAGACAAGTGTGATGTCGCTCTGGTTTTTGGGAGCTGAGCAGCTATCATTATGCCTGAGTGGTCCGGTGATTGCCTGTGCTGAGTGGTAAGATTGCTTCGTCTAAAAACGGACTCCACAATATTTGGCTTTTGGTTGTAATTACCAGTCGTGTTTGCCAGAAATTAAGTTTAGCTTTTAAAAGCTTGGAATTCTTAATATGTTTTTTCTCCAGCTAAATATTTCAGAGTGTGTTATGAAACTGTCAGTAATTCCATTATGTACTCATGCTCTGCTTCTCCTGAGATCTGCTGGTAGAATGATGTGGAGCAATGTAATCCAGCATCACTACAGCTCTGTCTAAAGGAAACTGATCCCAAGAGCAAATGAAAGACTAACAGGAAAAAGCAAAGGATTACTAGAGACTCCTTTTATTAGGTAGTGTGATACTGATCTTCTGTTTTCAAAGTAGAAATAAATTGTCATGTATCATTATGGGAAGAGAAATGGGAGCTTTTTTTTTTTAATTTAGGGAGAATTATGGGAAAGCGCAAAGTCTGTTGGGTCACCTTTTGGGTTTTACTCTAAATACTGAGAGTTAAAAGGCCTTTTGGAAATAACCCACAGTTCTAGTTGGTTTTCTGTATTATTAACTGGCTCGTTTTTTATAACATTTTAACCTTTACAGAGATTCTCTGTGTCTTGTTTAGTAAAATGGGTATTGAGTGGCTCTCCCCTCAGTCATAAAAGAAGCGATCAGGTGGAAAGGTTAGTTAGCATCCGGTGTTGACGTACTGAGCCGCATGGCTCTGGCGTCTGCTTCCGGAGCAGGATCAGAGTCTGTCGCCACCCACTCTTGTGCTGTCCGGCACCCTTGAGAGGTAATCTCACATTCTTCTCTGAGGTGTCCGGTGGCCTGTAGAGACACCTCCAGGTCCTTTAGGAGTGAACATACCTAGCATTCATTGTCTAGCTACCTCTAGTTTTTCCACTTCTAGTGTTGAGGGAGGTGCATAAAGTTCATGACTCAATCTTGGAAGCTGCAGAGTGAACTTTTTAGGCTGTTGACTCTGGTTGTCCTTGGGATGGACAGATATTAGTGCAATTGACGATGGATTTTAAATTTCCTGCCTACTTGGTTCTTTCCACCCACCCTTGTTTCTTTTTCTCTTAATGAACAATACTTTTTAACTTAACATTTAGAAACATATTTAAAGACACCCCTTCTCATAAAATGGCTCTTGTTGCTAATGGCCAATGCCCTGCCTTGTCCTCTTCCTCTCTGGGAAATACATGTAGGAGGCTGAGGCTGGAGGATTATTTCCTGGGTGTGTTTTACCCTGTGTGTAAAGCACTGGAGGGATTATCATGGCATCTGGCGGTCTTCAGCTGGAGGTAGGACTGTGACAGGAAACACTGGGTCAGCATTTGTGCAGTCTGGTTCATGGGGTTAGTGGGATTAGTTCCTGTGGTCTGCGAGTGCCTCGGTGCAGCCAGAGGAGGCAAGTGCTGCTGTCAGCAGAGCCTGTGACGTTTTCAGAATGGGACTTGTCCATCAGTCTATTAGCCTGATAACCAACGGCTGTATAAAGCCATCAACGTAGGCATTAAGGACAAGTGTCACTGCTTGTCTGTCTATCCACAAAATTGTTTTAAAGTTGAAAAATAGCATATTATGTAAGAGAACAATATAATCTGAAATGTACGGAATATCTTTTTTTATAATCTCTGTGTGTGTTGTGTGTGTATACGTGTATGATGTGTGTGTGTGTGTGCATGTGTGTGTGTGTGTGTTCTGTGTATCCTACAGAGTGTGTTTGTAAGCTAGAGGACAGCCTCACTGTAGGTCCTTACCTTCTGCTTTGATTGGGAAGAGGTCTGGTTGTTTACCAGCGCCCTGTCAGCCAGGCTAGCCCGTCTGTGAGCTGGGGCTCTCCTGCCACCCTTCGCCTCGCCGTGGGAGCACCGGGAAACGTGCTGCCCACCACCCTCACTCGGCTTCTGGGCATTGGAACTGAGGTTCTCAAGCTACTTCACCCACTGAGCTCCCAGCCTAAGTGAAATTTTTGTAATACTCATTTTCAAATATGCAGATAGTATAGCAAATTCAAGTATGCGGAGAGTATGGCAAAAATGAAGTCTCTCTAAATAATCTTACCTCTTCCTCCAAAATTAAGTCTATTTTCCCAGATTTGTAAAGTACACGTGTATAAAGTATATGTGTGTTAAAGTATATATAACCTGCATTTCCACAAAATATGTGTTTGTCAGGTAGCTCCCATTCTCTCGCCGTTTTTGGTGTGTGGGGGGCGTGGTTGTCTCAGCACGTGGGGAGGACAGAGAACAACTCTTTCCACACGTGGTTTCTGGGGATCAAACTCAGGTTGTCAGGCGTGGTGGCAAGTGCCCTCCCCTGCCTTATTTTTGAAGGCAGGATCTCACCGTGTCGCTCAGGTTGGCTTTGAACTTGGTGTGTAGCCCAGGCTGACACTAAACTCTCGCTCTTCCTTCCTCACCCTCCCCCGTGCTGGAGTTACAGGCATGTACTAGCATGTCCAGCTTCTCCTACGTAGGTAATGGGTTGGTAAATGCATATAATTAGTTGCTGTTGGGTTTTTAGGGTAACTTGCTAAAAGAAGAAATTCTGGGTCATTGTAGCTTCCAGTCACATTATTAAACTGTATCTCAAGATTATTTTTCATGTAGTTGCATGTCCAGGGGTGTCCTCACCATACGATCGTAGCACTGAGAGAGGCATGTTAGACAGTCCCAGGACCAGCAGTAAACCACAGGGCCTCTGCTTTCACTTCCTTCTCAGCACCGACTCTTTTTATCCCACTTCAAATTTGTTCTTACGTTATTTACTTGTGCATATGCATGCATGCATATGTGGAGGTCAGAGGATGATTTGCAGGAGTCAGATCTCTCTGACACTATATGTATTCCCATGTGAGTTCCAGGATCAAATTCAGGTTGTCCGCCTTAATGGCAAGCACCTTTACCTGCTGATCCATCCTGTCAGCCCAAAATGTGTTCTCTCTACCTCTCCTCCTCCTTTCCCTCCCCTTCTCTGCACCCTCCTGTTTCTTATTCATTGTGTGGTTAGGGTTGTGAGCATGTGGAGGTTAGAGTAGTTGTTCCTTTTCCAGCATGCCAGTTCTGAGGATCTAACTCAGGTTGTCAGGCTTGGGGCCAAACACTGTTACTCACTGGGCTACACTGTCAGTCCCCACTTGATTTTTTAAAAGTTATGTTTATGTTCTCTGGTTAGGATGTCATATGCCCTTAATCCTAGCACTCAACAGGCATAAGTGGATCTCTGTGAGTTTGAGGCCAGCCTGGTCTACATAGTGAGTTTAAGACCAGCCAGGCTACATCGCGAGACCCTGTCTCAAAAACTCATAAACAAACAAACAAACAAATGGTGTGTGGGTGTGTGGGTGTCTGTGTGTGGGTGTGGGTGTCAGACCAGAGGTGGCAGATCCCTTGGAGCTGGAGTTGTAGAGAGTTGTAAGCTGCCTGGCGTGGGAGCTGGGGACCAAACAGGAGACGATTTGTGAACAGGCTGCACAGCAAGGGACTTGGCTGCTTTCCTTCCCCTCACATTTCAATTCTATCTGCACGCTGACTGCTCCTTTCGGCGAGTAGCTGGATATAATCGAAGTCTTTGGCTCCATCACAAGTGAACATAAGAGAAACTGGCTTTTCTCCCATGAACGTTCTGGATCAGGAAATAGTGGGTCTTAGTATATTCTTAGTTTCAGATGCAGGTACAGATTCTCCCAGTCAACTATAAACCCTGTTATCCTAATCACTTTCAGGAGGTGGGGTGGGGTGGGGTGTGTGAGCAAGACAAAAAAGGAGAGAGAGATAGAGAGATCAGTGAATTTATTACAAAAAGTATATGGCTATACAAATGGCCCCAAACAGAAGGACAAAGTTGTAGGACTTAGGGTGTAGTCTGTGGCAGGGTCACCATACTTCTGCTCTAATGAGCAAGACGGCATATAGTTTAGATTTTGCAGATGATGTCTTACAGGTCGTAAGATTACCTTCTGCTGCTCTGTAGGATATCCAGATTTGTTGTAAAATTGTGTAGTCAAGGATAAATGCCAACAGTGGATAAACAAACCAATGGGAATCCATAAACAGGCTCACGTATCTATGATCCTATCAATGAATGGTGCAGATCAGTTAGAAATCCATATGGAAAAACATTGCTGCTAAGCTTATACACTGAAATTCTAAGTAGAATTTTAGATTCAATTTTGTTGTTGTTATTTTGTTTTTTGAGACAGGGTTTCTCTGTATAGTCCTGGCTATCCTGGAACTCAATCTGTAGACCAGGCTGGCCTTGAACTCACAGAGATCCGTCTGCCTTTTGCCTCACAAATGCTAGGATTAAAGGCACTGGCTAGATTTAAATGTTAAGGGTAAAAATAAGTAAATACCCATGAGATGGACGTGCCTGCTTTATGTGATAGGCACAGTATCTTAAATGAGAACAAGAAGCCATAACCATCAAGGAAACATCATAGATAGGACCACTTTGGTATTAGGAACTAACTTGATACTAGAGAGTGTGATGCAAGCTACAGAGAGGGAGAGGTTAGTTGCTTCAGCACTTGTGACTGACAGTGGGGTTCATATACAGAGCCTTAGTGGAGTTCCTACAGTCAGGTGACACAGATAGGAATAGATAATTCAGAAATTAAGAAGAGCGTGAGTTCCAGGACTAGTTAAGAAGGCTATGACAGGGAAACCCTGGGGGCGGGGCATGTAGAAGGAGAATCTGTTACCATCTCTAGTGCTGCATAGAAGACATCCCCAAAGTCGGATAAATGGAAGTTTTGTCTTGAGTAACACCCAGAGCAAGAAAATGAAAGGAATTGTCCTTCAAATCGAGAAATTTAATAAAAAAAGCCTCTATAGTGACAAGAAAAACATGGGAAGAAGTGTAAGCAACTTAACAAAAACAGAGGAAAAGGGAAATGGGGACAATAGTAATAAAAATGAAAGGGAAAGAAAGAAAACCAGGCTGTGTGTGCTGATTAGCAGACTAAACACGAACAGATTGGATTCTCCCATTCAAAGAGAAGTTAAATCAACCTGAGTGTGGTGGCACACCTGAACTCTAGCACTGAGGTGGCACGGGGGTGGGGGGGGGTGGGGGTGGGGGGGTGGATCTCTGAGCTTGAGGCCAGCCTGGCTGTATAGTGAGGCCCTTTCTGGAAGAGATGCTGGGAAGGGGGAAGTCTTGAGACACTCCTGGAAGTAAATGAGTTGGAGAAATAAAGAAAGCATTAGAAAGTACAGAAATTAAAACCAAAGTAAACCCCCATACAGAAAGCAAACAGTAAATTTAGGTTCCCTGCACTTGAAATAGACAGTTCAATCCACAATCATATATGAAATATGCAACATATTAGACAAAACCAAAACAAGTAAAGGAAAATGTGATAAAATTCCAACACTGCATGTTATTTCTATGCACTCTTTCAGTGTGGGATCTAAAGGTACTAAATGCAGTGAGTGATTATGATAATATATGGTAGCTGGACTGTATTTGGTACCTACTCTCTTACTTTTGCTTTACATTGTTAAATAGTTGATCTTTCTTCCTAAAACTTATGAGCCTCAGCAAAATCATTTTTCCCAGAAAGGTATACAAATGACCAATCAGCTTGTAGTCTGCAGCAGATTTAATTGTCCTGGAAATGCAAATCAGAGTGTGAGCCACCTCGTCACAGTCACAGAGTGGCTTTGTGAAAAGCAATGTGGAGATCAAAAATCTAAATATTACTCTTAGAAATGTAATATAGTACTACTGCTGTGGAAACAGTCTGGCCCATTCTTAGAAGGTTCAACTTGGGCTTGCCATATAGTATAAGTTCCACTCCTAGATTATTAATTTCTATGAGTATAGAAAGCAAACTTGGGACGAGGTGTCAGTAAAATGGCTCAGTTGGTATGAGTGCTTGCTGCCAAGTCTTTTTTGTTGTTGTTTTGAGACAGGGTTTCTCTGTGTACCCTGGCTGTCCTGGAACTCACTCTGTAAATCAGGCTGGCTTCGAACTCAGAGATCCACCTACCTGTGCCTCTTGAGTGGTGGGATTAAAGGCATGCACCATCACTGCCAGGCGCTGCCAAGTCTCACAATATGAGTTCAGTCCTCATTTGTGTGTGCGCGCGCATGTGTGCCCACGTGTGTAAAAACTTGTATGTGCCTGGGGATGTAGTCATAGAGTACCTGCCTAGCCTGCACAAGGCCCCTGTGTTTAATCCTTAGCATTACATAAAACAAATTTGTATATGCATGATCATAATTGTGTTATTTATAAAATAGAACAGTCAGGGCTGGAGAGATGGCTATAATTAAGAGCACTGGCTGCTCTTCCAGATGACCCGAGTTCAGTCCCCAGCACCCACATGGTGGCTCACAACTCTGTAACTTGAGTTCCCCAGACACACTCTTCTGGCTTCCACAGGTACCAGGAACACATGGAGTGTACATACATCTACACATAAAATAAAAATAAATAAATCTTGAAAAAAGTCAAAACAGTCTAAATGCCTGTCAGCTAATAGGTAAATAAAATGTGGCATCTTTGTTAATGGGATGTTATTTACTTGTAAAGAAGGGTGTGCACAGCAAAAGATGCATCTTGAAGATGTGCCAAATGGAAGAATCAAGTCATGAAGGATTATGTACTTCATTTATGTGAGCTAGGGAAAGAAATCTGTAGGCTCTTCAGTGATGAGTGGTAGAATTAAAAGGAAACATTGCTGAGTATACGAGCTTTCTTTGAAGGGAGACAAAAATACTTATTAACTTAGTTGTTTAGAAATGGTCAAGCTGTGTAGCCCAGACTGGCCTGAAACCTAGGGTTCTCCTGCCTCAGCATCCTGAGTGCTGCCATTATAGGTATGCATTGCCATGTCTGGGTTAAAGGTTTCCAAAATTGATTGCGGTGATCATTTTGCAAACACACACAACAACTACTATTGAATTATATGCCTGAAATTGGTATATTTATAGTATGTGAAATATGGTATATAAAATATATCTTAGTACAGTTGCTATTGACAAAAAATGAGTTCTATTTGTTGACTCTGAGTTCACCACTGTATGCCTGAATAAGGATAGCAAGGGCTGTGTGGGATGGTGGTGTAGTCTTGATGCACAAGGAGGACCTGAGTTTGGATCCCAAGCAGCCACATAAAAGTCACCAGTACTGCAACCCCAATGCTAGTGAGGTGGAGACAGGCGGATCCCCGGACCTCACTGGCCAGCCAGTCTAGCTGAAACAATGAGCTCCAGGTTCATTCAGACACCGTGTCTCAAAAATTAAGGTGGAAAAGCAATTGAAGACATCCCCAAATTAACCCCTGACCTTCACACACTCCCACACAGCTATGCTTCTATGCTTACATGTGCACCTACGCATAGAATGCATACATATATAAAAGATATAGAAAATATGATTGTGTTCATAAAACTATAGTACTGCATATGAATATATGTGTGGATGTGATTATATGAACATGTAATAAATATATATAGATACATAAACTAGGCTGCCAATATGGGTCACCCAGATAGGGAAGTCTGTTTGGGCTCTCTGGAGAGACAGTCACTAGAATATGTACATAGGAATATGAGGGGATGTTTTAGGGATTGGCTCATATGATTATAGAGGCCGGAAAGTCCCATGACCAACTATATTCAAGCTGGGGACCCTGAGATGCCAGTAGTGTGACTCCATCCCAGCGGAAAGCCTCAGAACTAGAGAAGCTGATGCAATTCCCACTTCGGGACTGAAAACTGGACAACCCAGGGGCTGCTGTTTAAGTCCTGGATTCAAAGGCCATAAAGCTTATTTGTGTCCAAAGGCTGGAAATGAAAAGACCAATTTGCCTTCTGTATTTGCTTTTTCCAGACCTGGCTGATGTATGGTTGGAAAAATCCATCTATATAGAAGTAAGTCAGTTTACTAGATATAAGCAAATATGTTCTTAGCCCTGCTTTTCAGAATGTTCATTTTGTCAATTAAATGTATTAGTTGACTTGCAAGAATACTGTTCTTAAACATATTCAGGGGATATGAGTGCATTTTTATGGATATATTCCTAATGAATCTATTAATATTTATCAGATTTAAAACTGAGTTCTAAGCTTTTCCAATATGGTCAAGAATACAGGCTATGAATATGAATATATGCTGATGAAAACATGAATATATTCTTAGTGAATATATTGATATTCATTAAATTTTAAACTAGATTTTAAAATGTCCCAATATGGTCAAGAACATAGTTCATGAATATGAATATAAACTTATAAAAATGTTCATGAATATATTCATGTTCATTAATTTTAAACTGTATTAAAAAAGTTTTCCCAACAGGGCAAAGAAGAATGTATTCATGAATATATTCATAAGGAGGATATATTCATGAATATGATCATTATAAAGAATATATTCACATTTATTGAATATATTCACAAAGAATATATTCATAAGAATGCTAGCTTATCTTAAAACCTTTTGCTTTTTTGCAAACTAAATAGTCTTAAAAGTTGCTGCGAAGCAAAGTAAAATTTCACTGAAATCTTCAAAAAGGGATGATACATTTGATTTTGATACATTCAGCAAATTGGTCTGTTGATGAATTGGCTCCTAGCAAATGGCTCTTGCAAATTAATTTAAAGCCCCCTTTCTCAGCATAAAATGAATCATCATTTATTATCGTGTCTACTCTGGGAAAACAAAGGAAGGAAAGAAGGGGATTTTGAACATGGCTGGGTTATGTGAGAACAGCACCAGCGAAATCCTAGGAGAAGGGAGGGCAGGGTCATTGCATGACCTCTAGGCGTGAAGTGCTCGGGTTAATGAGACTGGAATGCCAGGCTGTGCAGTACCAGGTTCCCGTTCGCCCGTGACTGGTGGTTCAGTGATGAAAAGTGACTCCTGGGGTTAGATGCCTTCATTGAGAGCAAGCTCCATTTGCTGGTCCCATAGCTGATCTCCTCCCCAGTGAGGTATAATTTACATGTGGTAAAACAGAAATCTGTAAGTTGCTACATCTTACATATGTATGAACTTACATCCACACCATGCAGATCAATTCGGGACACTGCCGTCACCCCACTGCTTCATTCACCCCTTCCTAGGTGCTGCTCAGCCTCGAGAGAGAACCAGACTCCAATTTCTATCATCACAGACTCTTCTGCCACCCACAAATCCATGTGCATGGATTGTGCAATATGTATTCTGAAATGTATCGATAGTGTGTTCTGCTTGTGGTACTAGTGTGTGAATACACAACACTTTTAGTTTGTTCTCTCCTAATGTGGATTGTTTGCAGTTTTATTTTTTTGTTTTGTTGTTTAATTTGTTTGTTTGTTTTTTTGAGACAGGGTTTCTCTGTGTAACAGAGAGATCCACCTGTCTCTGCCTCCCGAGTGCTGGTCTTAAAGGCATGTGCCACCACTGCCCAGCTGCACAGTTTGTTAAGAATATGACTACTATTTACATTTTTGTGGGTTTTGGGACACATACACTTATTTCTTAGTGTTTGGTATTCGAAAACACACCAAATAATATATCTTAAGCCTTAGATCTGCTTTGAGACAAATAATAAGAAAAAAAGGAAAATTTAAAAATAAATATATATGTGTGTGTATACAAATGTGTCCATTTTGCTTTTCCTATAATTTATTTCACATCTCTAGCTCTTGATCTTGGGTACTTTACTGTTTTGTTGATGGTATTTGGTTGTACTTAGGCACTGAGAACTTTAGTGTAGTTATCATCTGCAAAATGATATGAGTTAATTTTACTCAAAGTAGAAGCAAGCTGGGAAGTCACATGGCTTGCTTTGCGTGTTTCTCACTTCATCTTAGTGTCTCAGAAATTCAAAAAAGAGACGCCAAGGCTTTGGACAGTGTGCTTCCTGAGATCCAGTGTGCAGTGTTCTGCGCAGCTTGTTTCCGCCCTGGGTGACTTGACCCCGAGCAGCTTGAACCCTTGCTTGTGCAAACACTGGTTGCCAGCAGCAGTCCAAATTTCTCGGCCCGTTTAAAGACCTGAATAGTGTTAAATCTCTTGACATTTTATGTGTCCCCAAAGTAGCCATCTGTCCACTTCGCATCCATTTCTAAATAAATTATTAAATATAAGTGGATATTGAGTTCATTAGACTGTATGCCTTAATTACAGATTTTGTGTACAATATTAATTTTCTAATGTTTATACAAAAAATAATATGAATCGTTTATGTTCTTCATTGGCTTTACCATGAGACTATGACCTTAAGTCTGATTTACATTGTCTATGCTGTAGTAATTACAGTTTCTGACTAAACATACTTTATTGTATGTAACAGTTGCTAAATGTTTATATTTTAATGACTAAATATTAGCTTCTTGGAATTAACCTCTTTAATAAGTGATTAATATTTATAAGAAATGTTAACTGAAAGAGAAGAGTCATATGAACATAGACTTCTTTTGTATAATAGTTTATCTTTTCCCTTAACTAACAAAGGATATGGATGCTAAGCCTTTTGTGTGTATTTGTCCTCTATGTACCTAATTTTTTTTTAACAGTACGTTTCTGTTTCCCAGAGTTCCACATTATATCCCATTTTCTTCTTAGTGCCTATTCCCCCCTGTTTTGGGACATTTTTCTTTTTAATTAACTTTTTCAGTTAGTACACAAAATAATGGATTTTCTTAAGACATTTTCATTTGTATTATTGTTCTTTGCTCACATTTGTTCTCCCGCTGTCCTTCCCAGTCCCTGATCCCACCTTTTCACTGTTCTTCTGAGCTCTCATAGATGTATATGTCTGTACACACACACACACACACACACACACACACACACACACACACACTATATCTATCTATATATGTATGTATATAGATATATATATATATATATAAAAATTTAGATTCTGCATGTGAGAGAAAACATGCAATGTCTGTCTTTCTGAGTCTTGGTTTATTTTGATTGATATGATGATTCTAGTTCTTCCTGTTCACTTCAGATACTGTGATCCCATTGTCTGTATAGCTGATTGTGGCCCCATTGTGTGTATGTTCCACCTTCTGTCATCTGTTGATGAACCTCTAGGCTGGCGCCATTGCTTGGCTTCTGTGAACTAATTCTGCTGTAAACATGGAGCTGCAAGGGAGGAAGGATTAGGATGGCTGGCTCTGACTGTCAGAGCCTAGGGCAACCTTCTGTAGCCTAGGCCACCTGACCAAAGTTCTAGGGAGGGGAGAGAAGTGTTCTGTCTCTAAAATGGTGAAAACAAATGCACATGGGTTCGAGATTTGTTGGTAATCATTTGTTACAACACATTTGAACACTAAGCATCACTGTTTCACCAGAATGTGGGAGAAAAACCTACCACTTCTTATTTTCTTAAACCTGTGTAGTAAACAGTGACTGGAGATGCAGGATGGGTTGTCAAACTCTGGCAGTCTTATTTTTCTACTTATACTAAACACTTTAGGTCTGTGAACAGTATGGGTTGGTTACTTCTAACAATATAAGCTGATTTAGCTTTAGAGATGAGGATTATAAAGACAAAACCAAAGATCCGGAATTGCCTGAGTCATCATGGGGCTTGTGTGCTGATGGAGCAGCTCCCATCTGGTGAGAATCAGGATTGGTAGGTCGAAGACTGGTGTGGACACTGGACAGGGTTCAGGAGCATCACTCAAGACGTGTCACACTGTAGCAGTTAGCTTTCGATTAAATCTTTTTGTTTTGTTTTGTTTTGTTTTTCGAGACAGGGTTTCCTTTATGTAGCCCTAGCTGTCCTGGAACTCACTCTGTAGACCAGGCTGGCCTCCAACTCAGAGATCTGTCTGCCCCTTCCTCCCAAGTGCTGGTATTAAAAGCATGTGCCACCAAGCACCCAGCTTGAATGAAATCTTAACTCCCTTGTTTACTGGGTATGAGCATTCTGACTTTGTTCTCGCCTTTAACATGAAAATAATAACTCCCCACAAAGGTCAGTGTATTACTGCATTGAATGTGTTTAGAACAGACCGTGGGGAGACAGTGAGCTCCATGTCAGTGTAGGCCATTACTGTTATCTTCATCGTTAATGTCAGTTTTCGGGATCTTCTCGACAACTCACAAAGGTCAAACACCGCTTAGAAAGATCAAATAGCACCCTCACCACAGTATTGATAGTAAGAATCTCTCACTGGGATTGTTTGATTATTAGATCAGTGATACTTCTGCTTAAGAGAGAGAACAGCCTTGTTGTGGACAGCCTTTGCTCACATTATTTACAAGTCATGGTAAGTATTCAAGATTTAAGTATAAAATGAGGGTTTCTACATTTATAAAATAACCCAGCATTCTCATACTTTGAGAACTATCAAATATTTTTAAAATAGTGTAATTGTGTAGAGTGGTAAGAAAACAGACACATCTGTAAGAGAAGTCTTGTAGATCTACTCTGAAGGTGGTTTGACTAAAAGAATTGAAGAACTCTTATTTTTATTCTGTGTCTAGGCATTTATCACAAAAGGAAGTATATTAAAAAGATGATCTAAGCCGGGCGGTGGTGGCGCACGCCTTTAATCCCAGCACTCGGGAGGCAGAGCCAGGCGGATCTCTGTGAGTTCGAGGCCAGCCTGGGCTACCAAGTGAGTTCCAGGAAAGGTGCAGAGCTACACAGAGAAACCCTGTCTCTAAAAACCAAAAAAAAAAAGAAAAGATGATCTAGGTCTAGAGAGATGGCTCAGTGACACTCTTACAGAGTACCTAAGTTCGATTCCCAGCATCCACACGGTTCACAGCTGCCTATAACTCCAGCTCCAGGAGATCAACACATTCTTCTGGCTTCCTTGGGCACATACACATACATGCAGACACACATAAATGAAAATAAAATATTTTTTCTTAAAAAAGTTAATATAAAAAAATGCTTATTGTTAAATATATTAGTAAGTGAAATCAAGCTAACCAAATCAAATATCCAGAATTCAAGGCCTGGTTAGTTATAGTTAATGTATCATTAAAAATCATGTAGAGTTGGGGTGGAGAGATGGCTTAGCAGTTCAAGAGCCATTGCTGCTCTTAGAGAGAGGATCAGGGTTCAGTTCCTGGTAAGGAAGCTTACAACCACCTGTGTAACCTGGCTTCAGAGGACTTGACACCACTCTCGTCTCTGGGCACTTGCACACACACGTGCATACACAGACACCAGTCTTCGTAAACAGTGTAGAACCATGGTGTTCAAATGCAAACTCTTAGTCTTGGCTGCAGAGTTGATATAAACACATAAGCCCAAGCCCTCCTGGTCAGTGCATCCGTCTCTAGGGCTGACCTAGTGACCAGACGATGTGTTTTCTGACAAGAACCCTAGGTGGTACCAGCCCTCTCACTTGAGAACCACTGTTGCTTGCCCTCAGGTTATCTACGGTCAGCCAAGTCTAAGGCTTTAGTATCTCTTAAAACCAAATGGAGGGCCCACTAAGAATCAGAGAAAGAATCCAAATCTGTAGGAAACCAAGAAAGGAAGAACGAACACACACACACACACACACACACACACACACACACACACACAAAATGGGTGATGGCAAGAAAAAGTATGTTTCCCTCACATCTTCTCCCATTCCCCATTTCCCAGACAAATTAGAAATGAGCTTTCCCAAAACGAACACAGAGTATCCCCTAAATCAGCGCAGCAGGACCTGGTTTGGACGTGGAAGGTATGGAGGAACTGCTGCTAGCTCCATGTACAAACCCTTCTGTTTAGAGCTTACTTACCTCCAGGCAGCCTTTTGAAATGGTCTTAAGAATAAGTGAGCTGGGCGGTGGTGGCACATCCCTTTAAATCCCAGCACTCGGGAGGCAGAGGCCAGCAGATCTCTGCGAGTTTGAGGCCAGCCTGGTCTACAGAGCCAGTTCCAGGACAGCCGGGACTACATAGAAAAACCCTGTCTGAAAAAAACAACAACAAAAAAGAATAAGTGAATTCAGGCTCGAGAGATGACTCAGGGATTGAGAGCATGCATGGGCTGCTCTTCCAGAGAACCTGGGTTTGATTTCCAGCACTCACATGGCAGATCACAACTAGAGAGCTGTAACTCTAGTTCCAGGGGATCCAGTGACCTCTTTTGGCCTCTGCAGGTACCAGGCATATAGGCAATACACAGACATACTTGCAGGCAAAATACTCACATACATAAAAATAGTTTTTTTAATTAATAAAAAACTTATAACCAGGTGTGGTGGCACACATCTTTAATCCCAGCACTTAGGAGGCAGAGGCAGGTGGATCTCTGTGAGTTCAAGGCCAGCCTGGCCTACAGAGCAAGTTCCAAGACAGCCAGGGCTACACAGAGAAACCCTGTCTCAGAAAAAACAACAAAACCCACAAACAAACAAACAGCCCCCCCCCCAAAACCCACCCAAACCCCACAAAACTGTGAAAAAGTTCACAAAGGGGCAGTGAACTGGTTTGTAGCTTTAGCCACCAGTGACGTTCCTGAGACACTGAGCGGACTGGGAAAGCTGGGGGCCAAGGTACAGCTGAGATTTGTGTCACACTGTGGGTGATCATAGTGTTTGCCCTCTGGCTTTGTCTCTTGGTGACCCAGTTCTGGATTTTTTTATTCTGCTATAACCAAACGCGTGAGACTGGGTGGTTTGCAAAGACCAGAGATTTATTTTTCCAGTGTGAAGGTTGGGAAGGTAAAGGTGATGGTGCTGTCAGATTCAGTGTCTGGTGAGGAGGGCTGACTTCACTGAACGTTGTTTCTTCACCAGGGACCAGAGCAGAACAAAAACTGCCGAAGTTTGCTGTCTACAGGACACTATTTATCGGGGCCGGAGAGATGGCTCAGTGGTTAAGAGCATATATTGTTCTTGCAGAGGACCCGAGTTCAATTCCCAGCACCCTCATCAGGCAGCTTACAACTGCTTGTAACTCCAGCTCCAGGGGATGACCCTATCCTCAGATACACGCACATATATAGACATACACATAAATAAATAATAATAAAATATTTTTTTTTTAAAAAAGACACTATTTATGTGGGCTAAACTACAAGTTAGCCTTTTTCTCTGGAGCCTCACCTCTTAGTACTACGACAGTGGAGATTTAGCTTCAGTGTGACTTCAGAGAGGATCATATTCAAACTATACCACCACCACGTGAACTTCATGAAACACACAGAAAGCTGGGTGAACTGGTGTATTCCTTGTAAGCTCAGAACCCAGGAGGCAGAAGTAAGAGGATCAAGGCCAGCCTGGGCTACATAGAGGGAGAGACCCTGTGTAAAACATACACACACACCACACACACTTATACACCACATACACACACACCACACACATACACACACACACCCCACATCACGCCCACACACATACACACACATATCACATATACACACACCTTCCCCCCTACCACACACATACATATACACATACACACACCACCACCACACACATACACACACATATCACATATACACACACACCTTCCCCCCCCCACCACACACATACACATGCACATACACACACCACCACCACACACATGCACACATCATACCACATTTCCCTTTAGTAGACTTAAGCAGTCTGTTAGATTCTGTCCTTGTGGTTTCAAGGGAGGCCTGCCTGTCTCTTCCTACCCAGTCTGTACCTAGGGCAGGAATCTGTTGCCTTCAAAACCAGGTGGCTACTGGCATAGAAGTTTAAAAAGTTTGCTACTTACACACACACAAACACAGAGATAAGTAAACACTTAAACGAAGATGGTGCAGTCTTGAAAGATTTTTTTAGCTAGTAAATGCTCCCCTTGGATCCTTTGCCTGTTCCCCTTCTCTCGCCCACTGTATGCTTCATGCATTGACCAGGGAGGAGTGGCCTGTGTTCACAGGTTGGGCAGGAGGTAGTAGCGGGTGGGAGACAATGCAAAATAGGTCGAGCTGGCATGTGGACACACAGTGGGTAAACATTTCAAATAAAGGAATTCCTGAGAAGACAGCTGAGCTTGATCAATATTTACTGATGCTTAGTATGTTCTGGGTGCTGTAGAGGTGATAGACAGCTGTGGGCAACGTGTCTGTCTTACACTTTGCTCTCGGAAGGCTCACAAAGCAGCAGAACACCTGAGAATGTTACATCACTGTCCATTCGGAGGGGTATTTTTGTATAAAGATTACCAAGTATGTTTTTAAAAAGTTGTTTGTAGTGGGTGTGGGCTTGCACATGCTCAGTGATGTGGAGGTCAGAGGACAACCGTCAGAAGCTTGTTCTTGCCCTCCACACGCCAAGGCTTCTGTGGCTGTGCTGCATACTCCAGGCCGGCTGCCCAGGAGCTTCCAGGAAATTTCCACTCTTGTCCATGTTGCTCAGATTACAGATGCTGCCACCATATCCTGCTTCTTATGTGGATCCTGGGGTTTGAACTTAGGTCTTGAAGTTTGTATCTTTAACCTCTGAGCCATTCTCTCTGCCCCCAATTCCTGAATCTTAATGAACAAATTTAAACCTCTTAACTCTGGGTTTAATCTTAGCAGCCAACAAGATAGTGATACTATTTACTGCGGTGTCTAGGAGACAGACGTTAAGGCAGAGCACATGTATCTGTTGACCAGATCCATAGAGGAACTGGTGAGACAAGAATGCCAGGACCGTTTGTGAATAATGGAAATTGGGAGAAATTGGCAGTGGCAATGTAAAACCTGTAGACAGAGAAATCTTTCAATGTAACTGTTAGTTCTCAAACACAGGACAAAATCACTAATATTAACATATCAAAGCGGACTCTGGCCTCTAGGTTCTCCCAGCAACCCTGAGTCTCTACCTGTTAAAGGGTCCTTCTGGCTGGCATACTGTGCCCCCACCCTAAACTCCAGCACAGGGACTTCCCCCAGCTTCTCTGATTCCTATGTAACCCAGCCATTTTGGATGTATGGCCCTTTTTGGCCCTTTTACCTTTTGGTCTCTGCCTCCTGGCCTCTTGGTTCCTGGCTGTAGCTCAGGTTTTCCTGTGTCCCGGCAGTCGGGACCAATCTCTCCCGCTCATGTCCCCCAAGTAAACACACAGAGACTTCATATTACTTATAAACTGTATGGCCGTGGCAGGCTGCTTGCTATCTGTTCTTAAATTAATCCATTTCTCTAAATCTATACCTTGCCACGTGGCTCGTGGCTCACCGGCATCTTCTAGCATGCTTCTCATGGCGGCGGCTGACAGCGTCTCCCTCTCTCAACCTTCTTCCACCCAGCATTCTCCTCTCTCCTTGTCCCGCCTACACTAT
The DNA here is from genome assembly GCF_007827085.1 of Peromyscus californicus insignis. Classification (NCBI taxonomy): domain Eukaryota; kingdom Metazoa; phylum Chordata; class Mammalia; order Rodentia; family Cricetidae; genus Peromyscus; species Peromyscus californicus. The sequence goes on along the minus strand of NW_026294573.1, from coordinate 87,992,553 downwards.
CCTTCCTGCCTGGCTACTGGCCAATCAGCGTTTTATTTATCAATCAATCATAACAACATCTATTCACAGCATTCAGAGCATCCCACAGCATCTGGCTCTCCCTTTTCCCCTCTCCTCACATGGCCCTGTCCAGTCTGCTGGTCATGTCCACTATGGACTCTCCCAGATGTCTCTGCCTCTCCCTTATATCATAATAAAAATCCTCAACCCCTTAGGAACAGTCACATCTTCTTTTTATTTTTTTCATTCAGTAACATGTTGTTTGCTGTTTGACAAAATTAATATCCCTTCACATTAAGAAACTGCAAATACTCTTAACATAGCTGAGAAAATTTATTCAGAATAAGTATGGAATATCATTCTTAATAGAGAAGTTTTACCATGAAAATTAGAATTAAAAATGCTTAAGCATGGGTAAGTTAAAATGTTTTACAAGAAAATAGAGATTTGCCTTCCTAGAAATAAAAACATAATCAACTGCAGGGATTTCAGACAAGGGTGTGAGTGTGTGCGTGCACGCATGTGTGTTGTAATTGTTTGTGTCAATGCACATGGGAGTGCAGGTGTGGAGGCTGGAACTTGTCTTTCAGTGTCTTCTTGAATTGCTCTCCACTGGTTTTCTGAGGAAGGGTCTCACAAAGCCTGGAGCTCTTCACTTAGCTTGGTGATCCAGTGATTTCAGGGCTCTGAGCGTCTCCTTCGCCCCCCAGGGCTGCAGTTCCAGATGTGTGCCACTGCATCTGACAGGTTTGTGGTGCTCGGGTCCAGAGTTGAGGTTCTGCTGCTGCTGGAGCTGTCTCCTTGGCCCTAGTGACACATAGATCAGAATAGAAAATCTAGGAATTAAGGAGAAAGTGTGAACATTTTTTGTGCTTTTATGAAAGGACCATAATAACCAAACGATCACTGTTTTATTTCTTTGCATTTCTTAGGAAAATGGTCTTTCTTTAGTGTTTTCTAGAATAAATACTATAGTCCCAGTTGGAGGGTTTCGTCTAATTACCGGTTTCCTGAGATTCAAACCGTCTTGAGGTCTGTTAAACCTATTTCAGAGTTTCTAAGTATCTATGAGTAGAAATAGGTTCCTCACACCCCAGTGTCCCAGTGTCTACCCATCTCTTCTGGAACAATTAACATCACGTGCGGCACTTGTCATCTTGTTCCTAAAGAGTCAGAAGACAGGAGCTGTTAGGATGGGATAAGTATTTCACAGTGTTAAGGTAGATACATCCTCCTTTCCTGAGGGCCAGTGACGATCATCAGTTGATTTATACAAGACTTTGTAGGGCTGGAGAGATGACTCAGAGGTTAAGAGCACCGACTGTTCTTCCAAAGGTCCTGAGTTCAATTCCCAGCAACCACATGGTGGCTCATAACCATCTCTAGTGAGATCTGGCACCCTCTTCTGTGTACATAATAAATAAATAAATCTTAAAAAAAAAAAAGACTTTGTAGGCAAAATGTTGCCATGTTTTAGAAGGTCACACTGTGCATAAGAAAGAAAGCACACTTGTCTGACTGCTGCATCTTTTTCTGTAAGTTCCAGAAGGGTTGTAGAGCTCCAAACCATAAACTTTATAAAATAGTAATTTGGAAAACCAGCGGCTGGAATGAATTCTCAGAATCGAACTAGTCCTGTTGGCTCCTTTGGACAGATAAAAAAGTTGGAGTCGGGGTGGCTGGCTTCTAGAGTGAACTTCAGCAGCTGAGAGGATGTTGTCATTTATTAAGATAAGGCTTTGTATTTGAACTCTGCCTGATAACCAATAGTCAAGGGTGGAGGAGGACACCATCTAGTGAAACTGTAATGTGGAAAGAAACACTGCTAACGGAAAGTCGAAAAGAAGTGAGGAGCCACAGCAAACAGAACAGGGACAGTAGAGCAAAACCCTGGGGGTCAAAGAAAAGAGGGGCAGAGAGCAGAGAGGAGCTGAGGGCTAGGAAGCCGGAGGAAGAGGCCTGGGGATGACAGTGGGCTTTCTTCACGTGGAGGGTGTGGGTGAAGTGGACCAAAGCCTTTGGGAGGAGGGTGTTGGTGAAGTGGACCAAAGCCTTTGTGGGGAGGGTGTGGGTGAAGTGGACCAAAGCCTTTGTGGGGAGGGTGTGGGTGAAGTGGACCAAAGCCTTTGGGGAAAGGTGGTAGGTGCTGTTTTCATTCTGTTCTGGGAAATCTAGGACCAGCCTGCCTTTAGTTTACTGACAAGGTAGGGCTGTGTTTTCAGCATCTAGGACAGATTCTTGTTTGAAAGACATCATTACTAAGTCTTGAACATCTCAAAAATGAAGCTGTGTAAGTTTAAAGGCAGTTTAAGAATGCATGCCTCGCCAGGCGGTGGTGGCACACGCCTTTAATCCCAGCACTCGGGAGGCAGAGCCAGGCGGATCTCTGTGAGTTCGAGGCCAGCCTGGTCTCCAAAGCGAGTTCCAGGAAAGGTGCAAAGCTACACAGAGAAACCCTGTCTCGAAAAACCAAAAAAAAAAAAAAAAAAAAAAAAAAAAAAAAAAAAAAAGAATGCATGCCTCATTTACTGTGAGAAAGAATTTTCAAATTTTCTACTTGCTGTAATTCTTTGCATGGGCCGTAAAAGCATGAAGCATCATGTGAAATCATGCCCGTTGATGGAAACACCATTTCTTTCTTTTTAAAATTTCGTATTTATTCCCTCCACCCCTCCCAAGTTCCCCCCCTCTCAAACTCATGGCCTCCTTTTCTTTAATTTTTATTGTTACATATGTATAAACATACAGATACAACCTACTGAGTCCATTCATTGCTTGTATGTATATGTTTTTAGGGCTAGCCACTTGATATTGGATAGCAAATTGGGGGTTCAACCCTGGGGAAGGCTGATCCTCCCTCTGTCCGCCGTTGGTAATTGACTGTGGTGCTCCTGGGGTGGTTCCTTAGGAGTCCTTCTACCCATGCTGGCATGTCAGCTGGTGGTGTCATTGTTCAGGTCTCGTTTTAGCAGCCATGTTGCTGAGACCTGAGTGCAGTTTCCCTGTCGTCTAATCCTGCAGCAGACTTCCTAGTCCTCTGGCTCTTAGAACCTTTTCCCCCCTTTTCCTCAGTGTTCCCAGAGTCCGGGTGTAGGCGTTGTGTTGGATGTCCGTTGAGGCCAAGTACCCCACAGCCAGTTGTTCCCTGTAGTTTTGACCAGTTGTGGCTTTCTGTAATGGATTCTGTCTGCTGCAGAAAGAAGCTTCATTGATGAGGTGTAAGAGCTGCACTCACCTGTGGGCCTAAGGACGAGTTTTAGCAATGCGGTGAGAGATGCTGCTTTGGAAAGGTAGTAGTAGTTTTCTAGGTTCCCTGGCCTCACCAGCCATTGGTAGTTGACTAGGACCAGAACCTAGGATCAGGACCAGGCATAACTTCCATCCTCCTGAGCAGGGCTTACCCAAAGGTAAAAGTGTCATTGAACCTTTGGGGATATCTTGCTGTGCTGGCCATTGTGACTTAGGAGCTTCACGGCTGAGTAGGACCATCGATTGCTTTCTCCCTTCCAGCTTGGATGGACGTCCTGTGTCAGAGAGTCAGAACACTGCCTTTAAATGTGATCCGGTACTGCAGCTAGTGGCGAAGTTGGAATGAACGCAGGACCTCTGTAGCTGACCTTTATCCATTTCAGTGCTCTAGAGTGAAGACCTCCATTCAGTGCACACCGGAAGATTAGGACTGGGGTAATTAGACTCACCGAGAATTAGACTTGGAAGTATCAGGAGGTTTTGTTTTCAGATTTTATTTATTTTTATGTGTATGAGTGTGTTTGTCTGCGTGTATGTAAGTACACTGCATGCATGCCTGTGGAGGCCAGAAGGAGGGCACTGGATCCTCTGGAACTGTAGTTAAAGACTGTTTAGGTGCTGGGAACTGATCTTTGATCTTCTAGCTGTGGCTCCAGCCCTGGTTGTTTTCTTGAGAGAGGCATAAACTAGTTAGTGTGGCGTGAACATGGGTCTCGGCGGGAAGGTGAGCAACCCCAGAGCTGTTTCCTCTCCTCCCCTGCCCCCAGTCCCTTAGCCTCTTTCTACGGAGTGTTCAGATCCTTTTTCCCCATCCATCTGCCACTCTTCAAGGCTGGTTGTTGTCACATGTCACTTGAATTCTTGCTTCTAGTCTTATCTTTTCCTCCTATAATCAGAATGACTCTAAAGTAACTGTCCTGCTTACAATCATGTAATGCTTTGCTGTTATCTCTACAATAAAGTCCCCAAAAATATGTTCCGTGACCTGCAATGCCTTTGTGGTTGGAATTACATCGGACATACAGATGGATTAGGAGACAGCTTAACTATGTCAACTTTTGAAATGCACTAATATGGTTTATCTACTTATGACATGCTTAATTTTTCTTACTGCTTTTTACTTTATGTTTTTAGTTTTCAAGACATGGTTTCTCTGGGTAGCCCTGGCTGTCCTGAAACTCATTCTGTAAATGGGGCTAGCCATGAACTCAGAGAGCCACCTGCCTCTGCCTCCCGAGTGCTGGGATTAAAGGCCCAGCTTGCTTTGTGCTTTTGAGTATAGAAGTCGTCAACATCTTTTATTGTACTTATTTCTGTTGCTTATATAAAACTCAGTAATGGTTTCCAGCAGAGGCTCTGAGTTCTCCTGGGCTTTCAAGTGGAAGAGCCGTGCCTTCCCAGATGGGAAGCACGGGCTGCTTTCCCTCTTACCTTACTCCTTCTCTTGTCCCTCTCGACCTCTCCTCAGTGGTTAGGTGTCCCAGCGCAGGGTTGAGCAGAGGTAATAATAGGGCACTCAGAAGAGATGAGTCATTCCTGTATGTTAAGTGTAGATAGTAGCCAGAGATGTTCAGAGATGTCCTTTGTCCATTTGGGGAATTTGCCAAATATTATCAGTTTGTTAAGAGGATTGATATCCTCCCCCGATCTGTTGAAGTGATCTTTCAGGTTTTCTCCTATCAACTGTTAATACCTTGAATTATGTTTTTCTGTTTGTTCTGCCTGGCGCTCCTGGGGTATGTTTTGCTTGGTAACAGTGTGTTACATTTTACATTATTGGATTTACATTATTGAATTTACATTATTGGATTCCCTTCGATAATTCTTTGTGAAGGATTTTTGCATCAGCATTTGGAAGTAGTCTTGATTTATAATTTTATTACAGTAACTTCATTAGATTTTGGTGTAAGGGTTGGGCTGTCCTCAAACAAGTTAAGGAGTACTCCCTCCTTTTTTTCTTACTTATTTATTTAGAAATAAGATTGTGCTATGCAATCCAGGCTGGCCTCAAATTCACAACCTCCACGCTTCCACCTCCCCAGTGCTGATAATATAAGCATGTGCCTCAGTGTTCAGCCTCCTGAGTTTTTGTTTGTGTTTTGTTTTGTTTTTTTCCAAATATTTCTTTTCTCTCTGGCTGTCCTGGACCTCACTCTGTAGACCAGGCTAGCCTCAAACTCACAAAGATCCACCTGCCTCTGCCTCCCGAGTGCTGGGATTAAAGGCATGCGCCACCACACTTGGCACATAACTTTTTAAAACTTATTTTTTTCCTAGGCTGAGAGAATTTACCAGTGAAATCACCTGAGTTTTTATTGAAAAACACTTTTAAAAATCAGTTTGTTAAACAATTCTTGTACGTGAGCAACTGAGACCTGGTAGTTTTAAAACAAGCAAATTTTAAAAGGTTTTGAAGAGTTAGAACTTATAAAGATTGTCCAGCAAGTTGAAGTATCTGATGCCAGCTGGAAGCTAGTCAGGTTTTCACTGTTGGTCAACTGCTAGCTAGCTTTTTCTGGTTCTGGAAAAGTAACATAATGCTTTAGACCTGAATACTATTTTCTAGAAAACAGTTTTTTTTCAAACTATTGAAGAAAGTTATTCCCATGATCTGTCCTTCCTCTTTAGTTCAGGGCTGATAAGTTTTGTTATATTGCTATTTAAAGACATGTAACTAGGGCTGGGGAGCTGGCTCAGTTGGTAAAGTGCCTGCTACACAAACAAGGTCCTCAGTTTGTATCCTTAGCACCCAGCTATGATGGCACACCCTGGAATCCCAGTGCTAGGGGTAGAGGGCAGGGGTGTGGAGACAGGAGAGTGCCTGGAGTTCATGGGCTAGACAGCCTAACCAATTCAGTGAGCTGGTTCAGTGAGAACCCCTGCCTCAGAAATAAGGCAGGGTGTGGAGAGATGGCGCGGCGGTTAAGAGCACTGGCTGTTCCTTCAGTGGACCCAGATTCCATTGTAGTATACAGACGTACATGCAGACAAGATGAAAACACACATAAAATAAAGTAAATAAGGTGGAGAAGTGATTGAGGAAGACCCTCAGTGTCAGCTTTGGTCATCCACACTCAAGCATTATACTCACATGTTCATGTCCACATGAACACATACACCATACGCATACATGCACACACAAAATGAAGGTGAGGTCATGCTGCATATGTCCGCTACCATAAAGTAGAGGAGTGGAGGGTGACGGAGGGAGAGCCTCAGCAAGAGGCAGAGCTGACTATAGAGGCTGAGGGGAGCAGGAGGAGCCGGAGAATGCAGCTCCTGTGCAGGATGCAGGAGTGCAGGACATGGTGTACCTAGGCCATATCCCTCAGCGATTCCACAGTGCCTGTGCCTCAGGACTGCTTTCTGAGACACCCAGCAAAAAAGCAGCAGCAGTGGCCGCAGGTAGAGAGAAGGAATCCAGATACAGCAAAGACTATGCAGAAAGCTGGGTGTGCTGCACAAGTAAGTGCACAGCACGTAGCCAAGCAAGTGGCAGCCAGTCTCCACAACACATCCATAGGTGCCCAAGGCACAGTCCCTTTTCGTTTCTCTCCTCTCCTCTCCTCCCCTCCCCTCTCCTCCCCTCCCCTGCCCTCCTCTCCCCTCCCCTGCCCTCCCCTCCCCTGCCCTCTCCTCCCCTCCCCTCCCCTGCCCTCCCCTGCCCTCCCCTCCCCTCCCCTCCCCTCTTCTCCTCTCTTCATTTCTCTTTTCCCATCCCTCTCTCTCTTTCTTTTTTTGGTTTGGTTTTCAAGTCAGAGTTTCTTTGTGTAGCCCTGGCTGTCCTGGAACTCTCTGTAGACCAGGCTTAGAGGCGTGCGCCACTACTGTAGGTCCGCCACTGCTGTACGTCCTGAAACAGTCCCTTTCAGTGTGATTTGTGGAGCCCCAAGTACTTGCATCTTTTTATGTGGTCTTATTTCAGCGAACACTTTGCCTTTGAGCACCAGGTGCACAGGCAGTGGTTATGAGCAGAGATCACCAAGCAAAAGCAAGAGTCTGACTTCAGTCTTTGAAGGATAATGCTTTCTTGCTGCTAATGGGGATCCTGCTGCCTAGGTGGACCTAGCAGTGAGCAGGAGCAGAAGTTCCAGAAGGACAGCACAGACTGGAGGGTGGGAATGAGCTGACCACTGCCTGAGGACCAGGCACACTCCCACAGACAGCTCCCCATCACCTGCAGAGACCGTGCAGGGATGCTAGCGAGTGAGAGTCTCCTGATAGAAAAAGAAGCTGCTTGCATCTGCTAGCCCTGCCCTCTTCCCGTCTGCCTTCTGCAGAGTGCAACCGACTGTCCAGGCAGACGTTTCCTCTGTTCCTCAGACTTGGAAGTTTTGTGGGCCTCCTTTCCCCGCCATGATCAAATCCTGTGAGCGCAGCTGGTAACCTTAATCACACCAGGAGGCTGAGGACTGCTGCACATACCTGTTGGATCCTGTTTGACTTCCGGTTGCCTGCCTCTTTCCCAGTGGGCTGCTAACAATACTGGTTCCTAGTTCCACTCCCATTTGGTCTGTGGTGTTTATTCACTACAGCAAGGGCAGAACTAGATACTGGGCTAGTGGCCCAGACTAGATTGGGAGCTTCAAAATATGTTTATTGAAAAGAAAAATAAATATAACTGTAAGAACTTACAGTTCTGATACAGGCATAAACCTAGACAGTTTTAAAATTCAACTTAAGTAAACCTGTAAAACCAAAATAAATTCAAATCAACATTAATGTAATAGTGACCCAGACTTGAGATGAATCTTTCTTCTGCTATTACGCTGGCTGGCTGTGTTGGTCCACACTGGTAGGTAGGGTATGCTGAAGAGGTGGAGGTAAGAGGACCCTAAGCTAGAAGCCAGTCAGGTTATACCTTTGAGGCTGGAGAGATGGCTTAGGGATTAAGTCTGTACTACTGTTGCAGAGAACCCAAATTTGGTTCCCAGCACCTATGTCACATGACTCAGCCATCTATAACTTCAGCTTTGGAAGGATCTGATGCCTTTGGCCTTCAGGGCACCATCACTGAATGTGCACACACACACAGGCGCACACACACACAATTTTAAAAAATTAATCTTAAAGAATGCCAGAGACAGAATAATGTTATGAAGAACATAGACTCTAAAGTGCAACATAAGGTCAGATATTAGGTCTGCTACCTATTTTGTACAAGTACCTTAATTGCCTCTCATTTATAATATTAAGATAATCTGTGGCTGGGCGGTGGTGGTGCACGCCTTTAATCCCAGCACTCGGGAGGCAGAGGCAGGTAGATCTCTGGGATTTCAAGTCTAGCCTAGTCTACAGAGCAAGTTCCAGGACAGGCTCCAAAGCTACACAGAGAAACCCTGTCTCGAAAAACAAAACAAAACAAAAAACAAACAAACAAAAGATAATCTAAATCACTGAATCAAATTAAAATTATTTAAATAATTAGGTTTTTTATATGCCTGACAATAGTAATTGGCCAATAAATATTAGTTCAAATAGTAAGTAGCATTACTTTTTGATATGCAAGCCTATAGGTCGGTGTTGGGCTTAATGGTAAAGCATCTACTTCCATAGTTAATGTGTTTCTGATTTTGAGTTTACTAGTGCATGGAACATCTCTTGCTTAACTTAACGTACAGGGCAATGTTAAAAACTATGGAGGCTTGTTTTCTAATCTGGGGTAGTCATCTTACACACAAACTCTTCCAGCCAGGACTCTTCAGTTTTAATATTTAATGACATGTCACTTGGTAAGGCTATAATGCTGATATCCTATCATCCATATCAGATATTGAAAAACACCATGTGAAGTCATTTTCAGGTTTTGAAAATGAACAGGGCAGATAAAATACACATGAAGGTCTTTGTGTCTCCCTGTCTAGCCTTTCCCTTACCTGAAGACTTCACAGGTCTCTTCCACGTCCCTCTCCATCCTTTTGCCCCTACCCAGCTGAGGACTTAAAGCCACTGGTTCTGACACCTACCCCTAAGGAGTGATTTACCCTGTTTTAGTTCTTTGTCCTTGGGGCCCTTAGGAGGTAGAGTAGACCTCTGACCTTTCCCTGTGTCTGGAGGGAGTGGTGCCATTTCAGGAGTTCGGAGTGCCTCTGATGCGGCGAGAACCCCTGGCTGCTGTCCTTGCTGCTTTACCCACTGCCCGTGCCCAGCCAGTTTCCTTCTAGCCTCTTCTTCCTTTTCTTCCAAGACTTTCTTCCCTGGCTTGCTGAGTGTAGCGCCCCATTCTCTCCTTGGTTCTCACTTGTCTTCTTTTCTAGTGTCCAGCAGATTGACTTTCTCATGACATTCGTCCTCCAATGGATCCAGACTTGTTTTCAGCTCTGCCTCCAGTAGTGAAGTCTACTAGATGGTGCCGTTAGAAGAGCAGTCCTCTTGGTTGTTGTAGGAAGTGCGCACGTTTTGTGAAGGACTGAGCAAATGAACCTCCTGTCACTACAGAAGGAAAATGCACCATGGAGAAATGCCTCCAACTTCTGCCCAGTGCTCTCTCTTCACTGTTTCTTTTCTTCTCTGCAGGAATTGTTATAGCAATAAAGGAAACGGACAGATTTGTCTTCAAATCCCACACTCTGTGGACAGTCAGCTGTCCCCATTCCTGTTCCTCTGCAGTGGTGGCATCTGCGTGCAGCTTAGAAGTATATTTCTTTTTTTATTCCGAGTGATTATGGTTGGAAAAGATGAGTTCTATGGGAATGTCTTGGGTAATAACAGCTTCTCATTTTGATTATTTCCCTTTAGGAAAGACACTGCTGATCCTGTAACATGGAGGATTGTCTTCATACCTCATCTGAGAATCTGTCCAAATTGGTCAGCTGGGCCCACAGCCATGGGACTATTTGCAGCCTCATTCCAAACCTGAAACACTTGCTGTCTGAAGGTTCCCATGGGAACCTGACTGCAATGTGGGGCTGCAGTGCTGGTCATGCTTACCACTGGCCACTAACAGCTACTTGCAGAGCTGGGTCCCAAGAGAGGGTTTGTTTCCAGGACAACCGAAGTTTTAATTCTGATAGTCCCAGTATAATTGGGGTGCCTTCTGAGACGCAGACTAGCCCTGTGGAGAGATACCCCGGGAGACCTGTGAAGGCAAAGCTGGACTGTAACCGGACCAGAGACTCTTGTGACTTCTCTTACTGCAGTGAGCCTTCTGAGCTGGACGAAGCTGTTGAGGAGTACGAAGATGAAAACACACTGTTTGACATGGTTTGTGAGTCTTCTGTTACAGATGAGGACAGTGACTTTGAACCCCAAACCCAGAGGCCTCAAAGCATTGCTCGCAAAAGGCCCGGAATAGTCCCATCTTCTATCCATTCAAGTTCCCAGGGACAGATGGTTGATGAGTGCAGTAATGATGTCATCATCAAGAAAATCAAGCAAGAGATTCCAGAAGATTATTACATTGTGGCAAATGCAGAGCTGACTGGAGGAGTGGATGGACCAGCCCTTTCATTGACACAGATGGCAAAGCCCAAGCTTCAGACTCATGCTGGTCCCTCCTGTGTAGGGTCTGCTAAACTGATTCCCCATGTAACATCCGCCCTCAGTGCGGAGCTAGACCCACACAGTATGTCAGCATCCCCCTCTGTGATCTCCAGACCAATCATCCCAAAGACTGCTAGGGTGTCTCTGGCTTCACCAAACAGAGGACCCCCTGGTGCCCATGGCACCGCCCACCAGGTGACCATGCAGATGCCTGTGAGCACATCACATCCTAACAAGCAGATCAGTATCCCTTTGTCTGCCCTTCAGCTGCCTGGACAGGATGAGCAAGTTGCTTCTGAGGAGTTCCTGCCCCATTTGCCTAGCCAGGTCTCATCTTGTGAGGTAGCCCTTTCTCCCTCGGTTAACACAGAGCCTGAAGTGAGCTCCAGTCAACAGCAGCCCCCTGTTGCTCCAACCATAACCACTGAAGCCACTGCACAGTGCATTCCAGGTATGGAACACGAGGTGACCATAAGTCCCTCATCCGTGTACTTTAGAGAATCCTGCGCCGTCAGCACTTCTAAGACCACTGTTTTAATTTGCTAGGGTACAGTCGTTTTTCATTCTCAGGAAGACAGAAATAATGAAATCTGTTACATGTAATGGATACAATGGAGAAACTCCATCTGAAGGCCATCCATTTGGTAGATGCACCTTAGGGTTGAGCTGACGACTGGAAGATTGTGTTGTTGATGGCCAGATTTAAGATTCATATCCAACCTTAGCTGAGCATTTTATAGTTCACTTATTTTTGAAAAAGTTTCTTTCTCCTATTGGTAACAAGGTAGTTAAACCAACTGACGTTGAATAAGGTATATGATAATAGATTTTTCCTTACTATTTATGTGAACCAATTTCCTATTGCTGTTCCTTTTAATTAGTGCGATAACTTAAACTAATTTTTAAAACACAGCAGGTAACTTCTTAAACAAGTGTTTGGCCCTGTCTCTCAAAACTTAAAAAAATCAGAAAACATACATTTCTGGAGTAGGCCAGCTTAACTCGGTGCATTCACAATTTGAGGCTTGTAGAATTATTCACAGCTGCTACCTCTACAGTTCTAACATTCTAATGCTCTTAAATTCAAATGTCCATTGTTTATTTGAGCTAGGATATTGTGGTATAAAGGGGGTTTGGTGACCATACTTTGGGGGTCTACAATTGAAATCTAAAAGGGCATAAGTAGATATATGGGCAAGCATGAATAGACACACAGAATATAGAAAGCAGAACACTGTGGTACATTTAGTCCTTCTCAAAAGGGCCAAGTGTTTGGGGAAACACCTTTTTTTTTTAAGATTTATTTCTGAGCCGGGCGGTAGTGGCGCACGCCTTTAATCCCAGCACTGGGAGGCAGAGGCAGGCGGATCTCTGTGAGTTCGAGACCAGCCTGGGCTACAGAGTGAGTTCCAGGACAGGTTCCAAAGCTACACAGAGAAACCCTGTCTCGGAAAAACAAAAAACAAAAAACAAAAAAAAAAAAAAAAAAAGATTTATTTCTTTATTTTATGTATATGAGTGCTGTATCTGCATGTAATGCCGGAAGAGGGCGTCTGATCCCACTGTAGATGATTGTGAGCCACCATGTGGTTGCTGGGAATTGAACTCAGAACCTCTAGAAGAGCAGCCAGTGTTCTTAACTGCTGAGCCATCTCTTTAGCCCCCAGGGAAACATCCTTAAAAGACAGAGCTAACCACACTTTTGCCCTGAAACTTCCTGGAATGAAGTTGCCTCTACAAATAGGCAGTTAGAGTAGTGTCAGCCCCAGGGTCTCCAAAGGCAACTGACCACTGCAGACTTTCTACCGAAGCCCTGCGCTGTCAGTAAGGACACGTACTGACAACGGTCAGTTCACCGGCTGCTTTGAAAACCATAAAAGGGACTTTTTAAAATTTTACTTTGTGTTTATGTCCACACACACACACACACACACACACACACACACACACACACACACACGTGTGTGTATCCCATGCTTGCCTAGTGCCCAAGGAGGTCAGAAAGGGACATCGGATTGTGAATCATCATGTGGGTACTGGGAACTGAACCAAGTCCTTTTCGAGAGCAACAGCTGCTCGTCAGTGCAGGGGCCTCGCGGGCTGCTGAGAGCGCTCCTTTAGAGTGCCGCTCAGCCCAGAAGGAGCCCTCTCCTCCTAAGCAGTCTCACTTTTCTTCTCCCAGTTCTTGGCAACAACTTACCTACTTTTTATGAATTTACTTATTTTATGTATTTTACTGTATAACCTCTTGTGACTACTTTGATTTAGTGTTGGTATTTTCAGGACCAATCCATATTAGAGCATTTTTTATTGCCAAATAACATTTTACTATAAATATACTTTATTTTTCTTCAGTCAATGGACAGACATTTGGGCTGTTCCCACCTTTGGTCTGTTAGCTTCTATGAACATTTATATACAAGTTATTATGTGAACATTTCCTTTGATTTTTGTGTGGGCAGCTACCTCAGGATGAGAGGCCACAAATCTGTTTGCTAAAGCCATTTGGTTTTAACTCTTAGCACTAAGGGACAAAGGTTCTTGTTTCTCTGTATGTCACTAACACATTATTTTCCATGCTTTAAAAATTCCTCTTTTGGACTAGAGAGATGGCTCAGCGGTTAAGAGCACTGGCTGTTCTTCCAGAGGTCCTGAGTTCAATTCCCAGCAACCACATGGTGGCTCACAACCACCTGTAATGAGATCTGGTTCCCTCTTCTGGCCTGCAAGGACACATGCAAATAGAACACTGTATACATAATAAATAAATAAATAAATCTTAAAAAAAATTTCTCTTTTATTTTCAACACACAGGAGGCAGAGGCAGGCAAATCTTTATGAGTTTGATGCCAACCTGGTCTATATATAGCAAGTTGTAAGCCACCCAGGGCTACATAAGGAGACCCTGACTTAAAACAAAAAATTGCTATGCTATCGCATATATAAAGTAGTCTTATGATCTAGCCTGTATTATTCTAGTAACTAATGGTATTGAGCATTTCTCATGTTCTTAACAGTCATATATGTATATTCTTTTGAAAATTTTTAGAGTCTTTGCTCATTTTAAAAATAGATTCTCTTGTCTACTTTGAGTTGTAAGAGTTCTCTGTATTCTGGATGTAAGTCTCTTACATGATTTGCAAGTATTTTCTCCTATTCTGTAGGCTCACACTCTCCCTCCCTCCCTCTTTTCCTCCCTCCCTCCCTCCCTCCCTCCCTTCCTTCCTTCCTTCTTTCCTTCATATATTCCCCCCTCTCTTACCTCCCCCTCCCTCCCTCTCTCCCTCTCTTGTCGTCCCCCCCCCAGAGGAAGGCCTGGACCTTCTGTTTTGTTTTGTTTTTTTCCTCTGCCTCCCAAATGCTAGAATTACAGGCATTATCATGTTCAGTTATGCTTTCTTTCTTTCTTTTTTTTTTTTAAGAACTTTATACTTTAATTATTGTATAATCCTGTGGGCTCAGGCTAATTTTCACATTTCTGGACACATGTGTATCAGGCAGAAAAGATCTTTGTACTAGGAAATCTAATTTTTAATATATGGAGGTCTAAGCAGTATTTTTCACTTAAATAGTTGGTTTATTTCTTCCTTTTTTAAAATAGACAACCTGACAGAGTTTTCTATATCCTCAATTTATATTTAATGAAACAGTTCAAAAATACATTTTGCAGAGTTTAGTGTGTTCACCGGCTTACTAAGACTTCTTCTTTGATCCACACTAACCCTGTGAAATAAGTTGTGGGACCTGACTGCAAACCACATTGAAGGTTACTGTAGAGTGATTTGGACAAGAAATTCAACCTTTTTGAAAAAGAAGCTTCATTAATTTCATTAATATTGAAATTGTACTTTTTATATCAGCTATGAAAATCAGGCATGACCAAGGACAGCATGTACTGCATCCAGCCACGACCTGATCTGTCTTTACTCTCACAAGGAGAATTAGTTTGGCCTGGTTAGTTTACACTGCTCAAGAGAAGCACTCTGAAGAGCCAGTAATGGCAGGTTTCTGAGATGTGGTTCTCATGTTGTGGAAAGATACCAAATTTCCAACATGCTACTGGCTTCAGAGAAACTCTGTTTGGATTGGAAACATCAGTGAGTTTAATAAAAACCCAATTAACACTTCCCTTTTGTGAGAGTTACATAAATTTAACATTATTTGCCTTTACTTCCTGGAGCCCAATGTAGGTTCTACATTCTAAATTTTAAAGTTTAACTTATTTACTTGTGTTTGTATTTTATTTATAGTTGATGATCACATACACACACACACACACACACACACACACACACACACACACACGCACGCACACACACACAATCCAGCATATACAAATGTATGTGATTACAGTATAAGTGGGCCCTACACAGTCAGTATATTAAGCGGGATAGAACAGGCATTTGAACACCATGGAAGCCTGGGTCTTTCTCAGATCATCGCAGTAATACTACATGGCTTTATAGATTCTATTTTAATAATAATCTGATAAGTGACTCATTGAGTCAGCCTGAAGCAAAGAGAAGCTGTTTTAGTTTTAGTGGTACCATGCAGTCATTTCAGCACATTATAATAAACTCGGAGTCTCCTCAGATGCGTCGGTGTCATATTAAGGGAAGAGATCAAAGCACTTCCTCCTAGTCTCATCTAACTGGGAGTGAGCCCAGATTCGAATTCTCTACTTCACTCTGCATGGCCCTGTCTGTTGTGTGAGCCTGTGCCTGCCTGAAGGCGGTCTTGTGAATCTGTTCCCGTGTCTCTCCCTAACAGAGGACGTTGCTCTCTTTTATTGAACAGCACAGAAAGCATCACATGGGGAAGGAATGAGGGACACTTTAAAGAAATCTTTAACAGATTTTTACGTGGGATTATGTCACTGACCCCAGCTAATCCAGATAACAAATAGTATTACAAACATCATTGTTTATCAAGCAATATCTGTATGTTGCAATTAACATTTATAGTGGATATTTATTTTATAAGATTGCTTTCAACCTCTGTTTTTGCTTTTTTCAGCAAACAATCATTAGAATACACAGACATTACTCTAGGAGTCAGGAGTGGTGCACACCTTTAATTCCAGGACTCCAGAGGCAGGAAGATCTCTGTAAGTTTGAAGCTAGCCTGGTCTATATAGTGACTTCCATGAGAGCCAGGGCTATGTAGAGAGATCCTGTCTGTAAAAAAAAAATAAAGAGGGTAGGGGGTGTTACAGTTATACATGAGCTTAAGTTGTAAAGGTTGATTACATGAGAAATCCAGGGCAAGTAAAGTTGGTTGTTGCTTTGTTCTCTTAAAGGCACGTTAAGCAAACAGGCTGAGTACACAGTAGGCTAGCAGCCGTAAGTGACCTCAAGGTGTATTAACCTTGTGAGGTCCAGCAAAAGTTCTGTTCTTTTAGAATGTAGGCGATATTTCCATAATGCATTGCCACAGTGCTGATACTACTTAAATTTTGTTCCCTGGTAGGAAATCATCCTTATTTCGGTTCGGAACTGAATTTATAAAGTTGTGAAATACTAAAGTGTGAATCAGAGTATTGATTTTCATATCATTCTTGTCATTAGCAGTAAGCAAAGTGGACAAATATTATTAGAATTACTAGCAGTGGCTTTGATTCCATTAAGTTTTGAGGTTTCTATGAATGTAGCTCATTTGTCATGATGAAACTTCAAGCCCTATTGTGTCATGAATTAGAGTTTTATGACTGTTTCTTAAATATACTCACATATCTGTAACTTTGTTGTACTGGGTAGTTTTATGTCAACTTGACACAAGCTAAAGTCATCATAGGAAAGGGAGCCCCAATTAAAGAAGATTGGGCTTCAGGCATGCCTATAGAGCATTTTTGTAATTAGTGATTGATGATGGAGGGCCCAGTCCATGTGGGTGAGGTTGCTCCTGGGCTGGTGATCCTGGGTTCTAGAAGAAAGCATGCTGAGCAAGCCAATAAGCAGCACCCTCCACGGCCTCTGCATCAGCTCCTGCCTTCAAGTTCCTGCCCTGCTTTAGTTCCTGTCCTGACTTCCTTCAGTGTTAGACTATGATGTGGAAGTGTAAGTCAAATAAACCCTTTCCTCCACAACTTGCTTTTGGCCAAGGCATTTCATCATAGAAATAGTAACCCTAACTAGGATAGAAATTGATACTCATTATCAATTTGTCAGGATTTAGAATCACACTTTTCCAGAGAGGATTAACTAAGGCAGACAGACCCATCTGAAGTGGGCAGCACCGTCCATCCCGTAGGCCGGGGTGGGGCCGACTGAAGCAGAGGAGAAAGCAGGTGTGCACCAGCGTGCCCCTTTCTCTGCTTCCTGCTCTGCTCAAGTGTGAGCAAGCAGCTGCTACAGGCTCCCCATGGCCAGGGGCCACCCCCAGCCCTGCCTTCCCACCAGAATGGGCTGCCTTCCCCAGACGGGACCAAAGTAAACCTCTCTCCTGAAGTTCCTCTTGCCAGGGATTTGGTCACGGCAATAAGGAAAGTAATGCACTTCCTGTAGGGTTCCCTTTTATTTATTTTCAGAATTGTGTGTGTGCGTGTACACACGCACAGGCACACATGAGTGTGCCATGAGCAAGAGTGAAGGTTGGCGATTCTGTCTCTCCTCCATGTAATAGATCACCATATAATCTTTATGAACAGTCGTGTATCACTTAACTACGGGGATACATTTTGAGAAATGTGTCAGGAGGCAGATTTGTCATTGTGCAAAATATTTTAGGATCTACTTACACAAACTTGGCTGGTGTAGCATATACACGCCTAGTCCTTATGGTACCACTTACTGCTCCCAGGCTGCAAACCAGTATAACATGCTACTGTAATGAATACTGTCGATAATTGCACCACACTAGCAGGTGCTTCTGGGTCTAAGCATAGCCAAAATAAAAAAGTACTGTAGAAGTGTAATAGATTCAATAAATAAATAAGTAGTGTCTATTTTGATCACACACCATGCGTGGAGTTTATAGGACCCAAAGTTGCTTTGGGTGAGTGAGTGAGCACCAAGCATTACCGTAGTCTTTCTTGGGAGGGGGGTACATCTCTGATACTTTTATTGATGCCATATTGTAAATGGTACTTAGATCAATGTACAGTGATGCTCCATGTTCCCATATAACACAGCTTGCTTAAGTTTAGCTGACACAATTTGTCTTAAGTGGAGTCAGGGAACAGTTAATGAGGACCATGGGCAGGTGCAAGAGGGACTAGTATGGATGTTTATTTCTTGGTTTTTGACTAAATTAGCTTAGTTTAGTTAAAAGTTTACTTCTTTATCAACACTCCTAATTTTATAAAGGATGAAGGTCCTTAACCCCATTTCTACCCAAATTTTTTTGGTAAACCTGGGTCTAGTAGGGTTTCATAGGGACCCAGACATTCCTAATAAGACTTTGAAGCGTCTCACAGAACAAAGGCCACAGCCACACCAGATCATGTATGTAGGCTACAAACTACACTCAGCTGTATGCAACTCACTTTAAAAACAGCTTTCTTCACTGAAAATTAACCCATCTTTAGTCTATGTAGATTTTTATTTTTTTACAGCATTTTAAGCTAGTTTACTTAAAAACCAAGAAATAAGCACACACATTAGCTAAGACCTTCATAGTCAGGATCATTAATATCACCATCTTCCTAACCAGGCCACAATCCACAGCCCTAGAGAAACTAGGTAACAAGGAGGACCCTAACAGGGTTGCATGGATTGCCCTGGGAAGGGGAGATAGATGAGATCTCCTGGGTAAACTGGGGGTAGGAGAGGATAGAGGGGAGGGGATGGGAAAGGGGAACATGAGGGGTTGGGATGGTCGTGTTGGGGGAGGGATGGAGAGGGAGAGCAATGGAAGAGACATCTTGATAGAGGGGGCCATTATGAGGTTAAGGAGAAACCTGGTTCCAGGGAAACTCCCAGGAATCTGCAAGGATGACCCCAGCTAAGACTCCTAGCAGTAGTGGAGAGGGTGCCTGAACTGGCCTTCCCCGTATCAGATTGATGACTACCCTAATTGTCATCATAGAACCTTCATCCGGTAACTGATGGAAGCAGATGCAGAGATCCCTAGCCAAGCACTGGGCCGAGCTCCTGGAGTCCAGCTGAAGAGAGGGAGGAAGGATTATATAAGCAGGGTGGGGTCAAGATCATGATGGGGAAACCCACAGAGACAGCTGACCCAAGCTCGTGGGAGCTCATGGACTCTGGACCGACAGCTAGGGAACCTGCATGGGACCAACCTAGGCCCTCTGCATGTGGGTGACAGTTGTGTAGCTTGGTCTGTTTGTGGGGCCGCTGGTAGAGGGATCAAGATCTATCCCTGGCACATGGGCTGGCTTTTTGGAACCTATTTCCTGTGGTGGGATTCCTCACTCAGCCTTGATGCAAGGGGGAGGAGCTAGGTCCTGCCTCCACTTGATGTGCCATGCTTTGTTGAGTCCCATGGGAGGCCTTACCCTTCTGAGGAGTGGATGGAGCAGTGGGTAGAAAGGAGGTGGGGGCAGGGAATGGAGGAGAGGAGGGAAGGGAAACTGTTGTTGGTATGTAAAACAAATAAAAATATCACCATCTTCCTCCTCCACATCTTGTCTCTTTGAAAGATCTTTGGGGGTCATAAAAGGTAGAGCTGCCATCTCCTGGGGCAGAACTACCTGTCTTTAACGTCTGTTAAAGGACCTACCTAAGGCTGTTCTCATCCTCTTGTTTTGTGTATGTGTAGGTGTGTATTCAACTGGTTAGAGAGTGGTGTAATTTAGTAAGCATATAAACGAGTATACTTCCTTATCATCAAGTGTTAGGCTGTGTGCAATGGTGAGTGCTGTGCTCTTACAGTTTGTTACATTGACCTCACTACACACAGGCAGCCAGTGCACTGCCCTGTGGCACTGTGATAGCTATGGCCATTAGCGAGAGGAAGTTTCCCATTTGTGGTAATCATGAGATGGCTTTTACTGTTACGTGCAGCCTGTCATTGGCTGAAATGTTGACATGTGGAACCTGAATGTGTTAGTAGTAATCCAGTCCGTCATGTCTCTTGAAAATATATTGGGTCCTAATTTTGTTGGTACTGTTTTGGGAAATGTAGATTTTCTTAAGCCTCTGTGTGATGGCTATTCTTTCATTGTCTGTTTAATCTGCCGTCTTTTCTGCCTTGGGTATTTTATTCAGGAAGTCCTTTCCCTACCTTGAGATCAGCTAAATAGTTATTTAGGGGTGTGATGTGTCTCAGTGGTACAACTGGGTTAGATCCCAGACATTTGCAGTGATACAAAAACATTTTAAAGATAGTTATCTGGGGCTGGAGAGATGGCTCAGCAGTTAAAAGAAAGCATTTGTTACTCCTGCTGAGGAATGGGATGCAATTCTCAGTACCACATGGTGGCTCACAACCCTTTATCACTCCAGTTCCAGGGGATCCTGTGCCCCTTTCTGCATATATACAGGCAAACACATACTAAAAAATAAAATTAATTAGAAAATAGTTATCTGTTTGTTCCTCTGATTCTTCTGTGTTCTTCTTTCCTTTTCTCTTTTTTGACATTTAAAACTTTGAAGTAGAATACATTGGGGGTGAGATTTGGTGTCATTATTTTTTGCAAGATTCTAGAATAATTTATTGAATAGTTTCCATTTCCAGTGAATTAATATATTATGTATCATATTTTTGTTTACAATTGAGTCTGTTTCTGGTTTTTACTGTTTTATTGACCTCATATTTTTTTCTTATAATTTTTACCCCATGGTTATATTATATATAAAACAAAATACATTTAGAAGTGGTATAGTCTAAATTTTTACTGTCCTTCTTGAAAACTCACTAATGTAAAGTTGAGTTTAATGAGCTTCTAAAAATTAATAAAGGTGTGTATTGCTTCCCGCTGTTTGACTCATGATGACACAATAAATAATGATTTCTTTTGTCAGAAACAGAAACTGCCTTAAATCAAAGGAGAAAATGAATTGCTTTTCAGGCTAGATAAGATCTTCAAGCACGCATTCCTCCAGGTCTCACATGCCATCTAGTTCTTGCCGTCTTCAGTCTTGGCTTTCTCAGGGCAGCATTTGCTTTCTCCGATACTTGATTGGCGTGTGGAGTGAGCTTGGTTGTGCTGGCTGGGAATGTGTCTGGCAGTTGAGAGAACCCATGTCACACAGCATTTGTACTAACCTCTGATCCAATCTTGGGAGCGCCAGGCCCCTCCCCAGAAGTAATATTGAGTTCAGTCCTAGGCTAACCAATAGCTCGAGAAAGAGTCAGGATGAAGTTTATAGCACAAGAATGTTCTTAGAAGTTCCAATCTTGAGATAGGTAGCGAACAGCTACCTACCGCTGTTGTGCGCAGTGAGGCTAAGATGATCTGTATGCCAGAGAGAGAAGTTTATGTCATTTAGAGACCGACTGGCATTCACTGAAACAGTGTTCTAAAGGATAGGAATGTGTAAAATGTGTATACTTACGTGCACACACACACGCAGTATTCTTTCTGCGTTGCTGTATTCTTCAAAGATGTGTGTGCCTCTTCAAAAAGGAGCAAGACTGAACTTGGCCTTCTTTACCTTTTCTCGTACTTCCTTCCAGGAAAGCATGAGACAGAAGCGTTGAAAGATGTGAGAGACAGTAAACAAATGCAGGGTTTTTTCTCATCATTCTCCTCTTCATCAAAGAGTGCTTCTCTGAGGATTGTGTGGCAGGCAGCCTGGCTGTGCAGAATTTAGAGTAAGATGTTTTGAATTGATGCCTCCTGCTGGCCTGCAACCACATTTGCAATGTGTTTTGTAAAGACCAAATGCGTAATTGCAAGGTAAGCACTAAGGAGGGTCCTGACCTCTGATAAACATGGAGTAACTGAGTAATTCCCACCAGTATTAGTACTTTCATTGTCCTCGTTAGAGTACAGGAGTACTCCTTACGAAGTGAAGTAGGTTCTGATCTTAGAACTGTTGCTTCCTCTCTCCCTTTTTATTTTCAGGTTATGCCATAAGATTATGTCCCCAAACATATTTAAAGAAATCATTTAGTTTTCTGAGAATCCTTTTTAGAAGGTCCTGGACTTTAAAATAAAGATTCTGTGTATCAGGAGCAAGAAAGCAATATGTATCTTAGTTTTGTTTTTATCTGCCCTCCTCCCCAAGCATCTGGACAAGTGGCTTGCATTTATCAAAACCCTCAGCTGGCTGTATGATATGACAGACACTTGTGCTGGGATGGTCAAGAGCCCAAGATGAGTGTCAAATTTCCTGTCCCAGGGATAGCATCATTTAAAGGGGTCATCAGACCAGCTACTTCCAGTGTGTAAGGTGGGGAGACATACACATGGGGAACAGTTGACTAGGCTTTCAAGAGCACACAGAAGAGCATTTCAGAGAGAACACCGTGAACAAAGGCCATGTGAACACGGGAAGAGTGCAAGAGTTGAATGTGGCTTGAAAACAGAGTCGGGAGATGGGAGACTGAGGGCAGAAAGACAAGTTGGAGTCGCCTGGGAAAGCTGTGCCTATGATGTCATAGTGTCCTACACAGTTCCTCGTCTTAGAAGATCTTGCTCTTAGAGGGTGTTAGTGCTCCAGGTAAGAGTGGTTGCTCACATACAGCAGCGCTGAAGGAACTGAAGAGAAGAGACGGAGCAGTGTTCCAGGGCATCGTGTGAAGGCCTCTGGGGACATTGCTAGTTACACAGTCTCTGTTTAAAAGCATACCACTGTTTTAGACAGCACCAGAAAGTCTTCAGGATAGTGAAGTCCTGTGTGCAGTTCTCCTCGTGGACAAGAGTTGTGAAGTGTGCTTCGACTGTTCATTCACCTGCTAATTAACAGATGCCCACTGCAAGCCTACCAAGGCCAAGTTAAGGTTGGATGATACTAATGCAGCAATGGACTTGGGCCAGAGACCCCCTCCCAGGTCTTGCCCTCTGAAAACAACCTAGGCTGTTCAGCAGCTGGCTTGATGACTCATGCTTGTCATCAAAAAATACGTATTTTTAAAAAGAACAAAACTCAGTTTCAAATAATTGCCAAAGTGTGATGTTGTTAATCAGATTGAATGACTTTGTAAGACTAGATTGTTTGCCGTTAGAGAACACATTTATTAGGACTGTTTTAGGATGATACATGACTCGGGAGGAGTGCTAGATGAGCAGTTAAGCTACTATGATAAATGAAAGCCAAGTCTTTCTTAGCCAGAAATTAAAAGTGGAGAAGCTACAAGCCAGCCAGTCCTCATAATTTATTCAAGATACTTTCTACTCAGCTGCAAATAAGCCTAGTTATATTAAAATTGTAATTTTATTTTTGCAGACAACTGGTAACCTAGCTTTAAAATTAAAAATACTGTCATTTACTATGTAGTCCAGGATGGCCTGGAACTCAAGAGATCCTTCTGCCTTGGCCTTCAAGTGCTGGGTTAAAGGTGTGCAGCACCATGTTTCACAGGGTCTGTAATTCTCAAGTAAAAGCAAGATTGGTTGAAATACTGGATCTGCTTGGTATTTATAGCTACATACTTAATGCAGTACAAAGCAACTTCAAAAATTTAATTGTTTTATTTCACATATATGAGTATTTTGCCTATGTAAATGTCTGTGGACTACATGTGTGCCTGGTGCTCAGGGAGGTCAGATTAGGGTATCAGTTCCCATGGAACTGGAGTTACAGGTGGTTGTGAATCACTGTGTGTGTGCTAGGAATCCAACCTGGATCCCCTGGAAGAGTAGCCACTGCTTTTAACCACCTAGCCATCTCTTTAGCTCCTAGAAATTAACTTGTATATTGGAATTTACAGATTATATATAACATTTTATAGCTTAAGCCTCTCCCCTTCTTTTCCTTTAAAGACAAAGTCTCTCTGTGTAACTCTGGCTGTCCTGGAACTGCAGACCAGGATGGACACAAACTCACAGAGATCCGCCTGCCTCTGCCTCCTGAGTGCTGGGATTGAAGGTGTGCAGCTTTGACTGGTTTATTTATGGTGGTCCTTCTGAAAAATGACAATTAGAGATAGACTTTTGAGGCAGGATCAGACAGAAACAGCTTTCTACTTTAATTCTTTACAGTGGATGTATTTCTTTTTTAAAATTAAAATGCATGTTTTTAAATGACAAAAAGGAAAAACTGAGAACATGAGCCTCATTTTGTCATTGTTTCTGTTAGGCATTGTCCAGCTCCTCTGCTGTAGCAGAAGAACTTGTAACTCCACTGGAACTCAGATAGCTTAGCCAGCACATAACTAGTTCAGACACAAATTCAGAGGCTGAGGGGAAACACAAGCTGCAGGTGATTTTTATACAGAATGACGTTTCAGCGGGAACTGGAAGCTCACCCTTTCTCCTTTCCAATGGTCAGTTTGAGAACTTGGCTGACTGGATACTGTGAGTCTGAGCGAGTTAGCTGGGACTGTGTTTTTGGAGGAAGCAGGTAGAAGAATTGTCACAGACCGGAGCCAAGGGGAAAGGGATTTAGACCACACTGAGGGAGAGCCACTCTCAAGCGCCACCTGTAAGAGAGACTTAGAAATATCTCCCTGGGAAGTTCTGGGAATGCAGACCTTGGATTTTAGTGAACAGCTTGCAGCTTTTTGCAGAAATTTACCTATTTATTGAAACAGTTCGTGTACCATACAGTCCTTTCACTGAAGTGCAGTTTGGTGATTTCTGATACAGTCTCAGGACGGTGCTTCTGTCCACTGGAGAGTTTGTGAACTTCAGGCCACCTTGACCTTCAGGCCCTAACTCTTCTGAGTTTTACAGTGTTTTAATTTATTCTTTAAGGATTTCATTCTGTTCGTAATGTGTTTTTTTAATTTTATGTGTATGGGTGTTTTGCATGTATGTCTGTGCACCCATCTGTGTTCTCGGTTTCCAGAGAGGCCAGAGGAGGGTGTCAGATCCCCTGGAACTGGATTTGTGGGTGGTGGTGAGCCACCGTGGGGGTACTGGGCATTGAACCTGGGTGGTGGTCTGGAAGATCAGCCAGTGCTTTTAACCATTGAGCTATCCTTGCAGCCCCACAATGTATATTCCGTATACCCCACTTTCCTCTCTGCCCCCCCCCCCCCACTCTCCCAACTTCATAGCCTTCATTTTTCCTCAGTAACTCATGGTTCCGGTTAGTGCTGCCCATACACACATGGGTTTAACCCACACATATGGGTGAGCATCCACTGGAGCATGGACAGCCTTTCAGTGGCCACACCCCAAAAGAAAGATGACTCTCTCTTCCTTAGTAGTCACCAGCTGCTAGTAGCTCCCCAGCTAGTGGCGGGGCTCTCACACGCCCTCCCTGTGGTGCTGGAGTTTTGACTGTCTTGATCTTGTACAGGTAATCATAGCAGCTATGAGTTTATGAGTGCACCAGCCATGTGGGTCCTGAAGACAACATTTCCCAGCATTTCCCCATCTTCCTCTGGTCTTATATCGCTATCCCTTCTTCGATCATGTTTCCTGAATCTTTGAGTTGTAAGGCAGTTTGATATAGGTGTCCCATTTAGGGCTGAGCACTCAACAATTACTTATTCAGTACTTTGACCAGTTATTGAGTCTCTCTGTATCTACTACCTACTTCACAAAGAAGTCTGCCCAAGATTGAGAGCAGCTCAGATGTATGGACATAAACATAAATATTTAGAAGGCGGTTTGACAATGTGATGATTGAGCAAAACAGTAGCAGGTTCCCCACTGTGTCATTGTGACCTCTGAACCGAGAGCTTTTGACCCAGTTTACAGTACCAGGCTGTCTTTGTTAGGATTTTATTGCTGTGATGAGACGCCATGACCACATGACTCTTATAAAGGAAAGCATTTAATTGGGGCTGGCTTACAATTCAGAGGTTTAGTCCATTGTCATCATGGGAGGAAGCATGGAGGCATGCAGGCAGACATGATGCTGCTGGAGAAGAAGCTGAGAGTTCTGCATCCCTGTCCATAGACAGCAGGCAGAGAGAATGAGCCACCTGGCCTGGTTTGAGCATCTGAAACCTCAAAGCCCACCCCCAATAACACACTTCCTCCACCAAAGGCCACACCTACTCCATCAAGGCCATAACTCTAATAGTGCCACTCCCTATGAGCCTATTGGGGTCATTTTCTTTTTTTTCTTTCTTTTTTTTTTTTTTTGTTACTGTTTTTGTTGTTTTTTTCAAGAGAGGGTTTCTCTGTGGTGTTTTGGTGCCTGTCCTGGATCTCACTTTGTAGACCAGGCTGGCCTCGAACTCACAAGAGATCTGCCTGGCTCTGCCTCCCGAGTGCTGGGATTAAAGGCGTGCGCCGCCGCCGCCGCCCAGCTTGGGGTCATTTTCATTCAGACCACCACACAGGCACAAATTCCCTCATGGAGCAGGTCTCAAGTCCAAGCGTAATATGTCTGGCTACTTTATACCAGTCATGCCACAGTTGCACCAGTGGGTGCATCTTCCTTGGCTGTCAGTATTATAGCATACTGTGTAAGTCCACAGATGCCACCAGTGGCCTGCGTGGAACCTCTGGAACAGCTCATGACCTTGTACCTATGGGTTTACCTATTTTAGACACTTCATGTACCATTCAGTATGGAATAATTCAGGAAAGTTTTGTTTGTTTTATTTTTATTTTAGTCTCAGGAAATATTTAAGTTCTCAGTTTCCACCTGGCTTTGATTCTTGTGAACGCATTTAATTTCCTAACTCCAGTCTTGTTCCTCATTTCCTGTTCAGACACATGCTATTTGTCCACCCAAATTATAAACTGGTTTCATAGTTTATCTATTCTTGGACTTCATTTTTTCTCTTTATATGTTTAGACACACCCATGTTGTGTATGAGTACTTCATTCCGTTTAAGGCTAGATAATATCCGTTATGTAGATGTGACACATTTTGTTCATCCTTTAGTCAATTTGTGGACATTACTTTTTGTTTTGCCTTTTTGGCTCTTAATGGAAAAATCTCAGTTGTGAATGGAAAAGAACTCAGGTTCAGTTTTTTTTGGGGGGGGGATTGTTTGCTTTTTCGAGACAGGGTTTCTCTCTGAAGTAGCCCTGGCTCTCTGGAACTTGCTTTGTAGACCAGGCTGACCATGAACTCACAGAGATCCACCTGCCTCTGCCGAAGTGCTGGGATTAAAGGTGTGGGTCACCTTTAATTAAAGGTTCAGGCTTTAATGTGGACAGATGTTTCCAGTTCTCCTAAGCATGTCCCTTAGGGGTAAGCTTGGCAAATAATACGATAGCTCTGTGTTTGCCGTCTCAAGGAGTTGCTGAACTGTTTCCCTAAATGATTGTGTGCTATTTTATTTCCCATCAACATATGTGGATCTAACTTGTAGATCTTTGCTAACATATGTTGCACTCTGCCTTTAATTATAACCAAATCAATACTGGATGTGAAGTGCTGTATCTCATTGTGGTTTCAATTTACATTCTCTAATGAATGGTATTCTTGAGCGTCGTTTTATTGTTTGGGCCATATTTAATATGGTGATTTTGAAACACCAGAAGCGTCCATATGTTTTTCACTCAAGTCAGCAGTGACTAGTAAATCTTGCCCCTTTGGGTTTGATTATGTTTGTATACTTACACCGTTGTTCACCGCTTCCTTTATCTCTAAGTGATGTATAGGAACAAAGGTGGTTGGTTTCTCTGTAGAAGTGCATCTAGCTCGTAGCAATTGAGGAATAATAAAATGCAAGTACAAGATAATACTGAAGTGGCAAAGCAGAGTCCTGGGGCGATACAGCTCAGCAGTGCTCTACAGTACAGTCACACAGTGATCTTTGCAGTACCCAAAGAAAAGACTAGATTTCCTGGTTTTTATTTAGACTAGGAATTCAGCTTCATTGACTTTTAATATACTGAACTACACCAGGGTGGGTGGAGAGAGTGAGGTGGGGTTATCACTTTTGGAGGAGTTAATTCAAAATATTTTTTACCAGTGATCTGTATGTATGAAAATGTCATAATGAAACCCATTATTTTATATGCTAGCTAGAAAATTTAGTTTAAAAAATCAGTTTTTACATATAGGTATGTACAATCAAGGTTTGAAGGCCTCTAACATAGTCAGTAAACAAAGTAGCTAAGTATAGTTGAGAGTTAAAATAAACTTGCATTACTTGCTTTAATGCCTAAATTTCATTCAGCAGTAAAAAAAATGACTCCATGTAAAATTGTAATATCTATTGTTTCTATGGATCTGACTAAGATTTGATTCAAAGCACACAACTGAATATTTTTTGAAAATGATGTTTGAACTCTTATTTTACAGATAGCTTTCGTCTTGAGTGTGCTGGGATTTATGTAATGGTTACTAGCATTTTAATACTTTGACTGCTATTGTAATTAGTGCTCCTAAACTGTTCTCTATTGTGGAAAGCAGTCATCTCATTGTTAAAGGCCTTATTTTACTCTTTTGCTTTTATTTATAACTGGGTGATAGAATACTAACCTACATAAAAAATACTTTATTTTTTATTTTACAATGAAGTTTTCTAAAATGTGCTTTATTGTTATCACTGACCGACCTAGGGAAATTAGCATCTTCCTTCTGTCTATTAGGTTATTGCTTCTTGGATGAAATTTAATGAATATTAATAACTCAGTTCAACAGGAGATAATTTATTAGAGTTTTACACATTTCCATTTTTATGTTATTTGTTTTCCGTGTGCTTTATGCACCATACATCTTTTACTTCAGGTTGATTAATAACTGCTTTTTGTTTTTTACATTATTATGCATTTTCTATACAAGATGTCTTCATATTTTTATTTGTACTGACTAAAATATGCAGTCATATAAATGAGGTGTAAATGGAAAAGAAGAAGTGGTTTCTAACCAGAAGTTTCTGGTAATTCGTGTAGTGGATATAGTGTTTCATTTCATACCCATCCTGTTACGTCATGATATCTTTGTTCTCGGTTGTTGAAGCTGGAAAGATTTGCCAAGCTTGTGATGAAGACTTTGATAATCTTTAATTCTGTTGTACCAGTGAACTGATGACAGACGGTAGCTTTTGGTTTTTTTGTTTTTTGGTTTTTTTGATATGGGTCTCACTATATAGCTTTAGCTGTCCTGGAACTTACTATACAGATCAGGCTGGCCTTGAACTTACAGAAATCCTCCTGCCTCCCAAGTGTCATGTGCCTGGCTGACAAAGAGTGACTCACTTAACTTCCTAACCCCTTTGCAGGCTATAGAGTCATTGCTGGTTAGCTCTTTGATTAGTTTGTATAAAGTAGCAGCAGTAATATCCAATGCTGCCGAAGTGCTTATTATCTCTCTAGTGACTTGTGATAATTCAGCTCTCACAATACTGGAATAATAGAATGATACAAACTCCACTTTACAGATGAAGAAGCTAAGTCACAGGAAGGCCACACTATAATAACCAGGTGAGAGTTGTAAGATTCCAACCCTAGGAGTCTGTGTCCAAGCTCGTGCTCCTGACCGAGGTGCTGGTTCTCTTGTTTTTCAGCATTCTCCTTAGCTGCAAAGTGGTGTTCTGTGCCTAGACCAGCATCTTCTCTGTTTTATTCTTCCAGAAACCTCACTGCCCAAACTTCTTCTCTTTCTTTCCTACTTCTAGTCTCCAACTGTGATTGTCCTTACAGAAGGGATAAAAATGAGGTTTATAAGTTACAGCAGGTGAGGAAGCTGGCCCTCCCCTCTACCAGCTGCAGCAGGGGGAGAGCAGGCCCTGCACCTCGTCTAGGCAGCGCAGCAGAGCTGACCCTATGGACAGGGGCGTGGGTGAACCTGCCCTGAGAACATGAGCTTGGGAGATCTAGCCCCACCTCTCATCTGCTATGGTAGCAGGAGGAGGGAGAGAGGGAACCCCCCCACCCCCCTACCCTGCCCTTCACTGCCTGTAGCAGTTAGGAGAACTGGCCTTGAGTTCATAAGAATGGGAGAGCTGGCCCTGCCCCTCACCAGCTCCTGGACCTCACCTGGGCAACACAGTAGAACTGGCCCTGATGGTGTAGATGGGGGTGAGCTGGCCTTACTCTTTGCTCATTGCCGCATAGGATGAAGTAGCTGGCCAGAGAGCTCCCCCTGGTAGTAAGGATGGGAGAGAGCCGGTGGGCTGACCAACTCTGTAACTACCCAGGCCCAGAACCATGGATATGAGTTGGCCCACCCCAACATCCACTCCATCTGTGACCTGCTGGAGCACGTGAAGGGGCGAATCCTGCAGATCCAAAGCTGCAGGATCTCCATGACACAGGGCAACAAGAGGATAGCCAAGTCTCAGTGTTGATGGTGTAGCAGAAACCAGGGACCTCGAACCAAACCAGTGACTTTTTGCAGTGAACACTTGCAGTTAAAGATACATGGACAAAAGGGTTTCCTGTGTGACTCACTGTGTCACACTGCAGCTTCCATGACGAGACTTTTTTCTTTCTTTTTAAAATTCTCTCTTAAATTTTATTTTGCGTAGGGTTGGGGAGCAAGGGCAGAGGGTAGATGCGAAGGGTAGGGGAGATGAATGGAATCAAGATGCATGATGTGAAAGACACAAAGAATTACTAAAAAGAAAGTTGAGAGACAAACAACAGTTTTAACTGCCCGTACTCAGAGGCCTTGAGGCTTTGTCGTCTGGGCTGAGGCACTGAATGGATTCTGTTGACTATTGAAGCACAATCTTCAGCCCGACAGCCTGAGTCAGTCACTGAGTAGATTCTGTTGACTGTGGAAGCACAGTCTTCAGCCCGACAGCCTGAGTCAGTCACTGAGTAGATTCTGTTGACTGTGGAAGCACAGTCTTCAGCCCGACAGCCTGAGTCAGTCTCCAGGACTCACCTGGTATACAGAGAGAATTGACTCCCAAACACTGTCCTCTGACCTCCGCACAAACACTGACACACACGCTCACCAAATGTTATAATAAATCATTTCTAAAAGACTAGGACCTAACTTCTGTTCTCTTTTGGCTTTATAGTTTTCTTACACAGTTTTAGTGTCCTGATACTTAAATTAATTCACTTAACTGTTTATCAGTGCCCACTATTCACTTCTTCAGTCATGGATGAATCCATGGTGGAAATGAACGTCCCCAACTTGATGAAGCTTATACTGTAAGGTCGTATCAGATGTTAGTCAGATAGTCACACAAGTGTGTAATACACATTGCTAGAGGGGCCGTGATAGAGAAGAAACAAGGATCCGTTGGGATGGGGAGGATTTGGGAAGGTTCCCTAAGGAGAGTGGCATTTGGCTGAGAATTAAGGATGAGACCATAAGAGATGGAGGGTAGAAGTATATTCCTGAAGAAGGCTCATGTGCAAACCCTTTGAGAGAGACGCTCCTAAATTACTGAAAGAAGAGGACATTTGAAACCGTGAATGGATGCCCCTGTGACTGGAAGGAAGAGTGGGACTGGTGAGGTGGTCAGGGCTTCGTGGTAGGAATTCCTGGAGGCTGAGCAGGGGGACAGCATGGACAGGTTGGAATTGAGAAGGTTTGTTCTTGCTGTAATGTGGAGAACAGTTGAACCAGTGTGGTCGGGGGCATAAGGAATGCTCTAGAATCAACTAGGGATTTCTGAGTCAACTGTGGATAGTAAATTCAATTCCAAATCTTATGCACTTCTGAGTGAACAAAAAGAAGGTATCAGAAATGATAACTCAGCCAGGCTCTATTAATAGTGATTTATTTTTATTTATTTTTTTGGTCTTGAGTAATTGACAAAGCAATATTTTCAGAGAAAAGTAAGATAGGACACAAAAGGAAACCAAAGACTGTAATTAGGACAGAATGGACTCTACTCTTGGTAATTAAAGGGTAGTATTTTAAATTAAATTTTAAATTGAGAGCTGAGGGTGATGGCCAGCAGTAGAACATTTTCCTAGTTATGTGCTGTAGCTAGAGTTTTCCTGCCTGGCCCACAGTCAGGACAAATCTCTCTCACCCGCCAGTCCCACAGCCACTCAGACCCAACCAAGTAAACACAGAGACTTATATTGCTTACAAACTGTATGGCTGTGGCAGGCTTCTTGCTAACTGTTCTTACAGTTTAAATTAATCCATTTCTATAAATCTATACCTTGCCACGTGGCTCGTGGCTTACCGGCATCTTCACATGCTGTTTCTCATCATGGCGGCTGGCAGTGTCTCCCTTCCGCCTTTCTGTTCTCTAAATTCTCCTCTCTGTTAGTCCCGCCTATACTTCCTGCCTGGCCACTGGCCAATCAGTGATTTATTATTTATTGACCAATCAGCAACACATTTGACATACAGACCATCCCACAGCAATGTGCAACACCTTGGGTTCGTCCTCAGCAATAAAGGGAGGAAAATGTAACTGGAAAACCAGACAGGCATCAAAATGTATCCAGTGACAGTGTCTCAGTGATGGATTTATGAGTGAGTGTGTGTGTGTGTGTGTGTGTGTGTGTGTGTGTGTGTGTGTGTGTGTGTGTCTTGTTATTTTAACCTTTGCTATGATTTTTTTGTATTTCCTGGGGGGGGATTATATTAACATATAATCCCTTTTTCATATATGAGTAGTTACTCTTAAACCATCTATTTCTTTACAGTTTAGCTCTTAGAAATCAAAAGTAAGATACGCACAGCAGATTAAGGGTGTGTCAGCTCACTGAGGTGCTCTGCTGTCAAGGCTAAATTCTCCAACTATGCAGGAACTGTTTTTTACTTTGGGAAATGGTTTACTATTGAATTTTTTAGTGTGTTTCTTTTAGGAGTCACGTTAAAAGCACTGGGAAAACGTGTGGGTTGATTGAAAATGTCTGTAGAAGATTTCTGTGTTGTGTACTTACAGAATCAGTAAAGAATGAACTGGAAAGGAGCTGGTGGTGTGAGGGCAACACTGAGGTGTCATTACTGAATCTGTGGGAAATGTCAGTGTTGACTCTATGATGCATCCGCGTTCTTCCCCACTGCCTCAAGCCAAGGAAAGTCAGAATGAGAACAGGACTATGGGGGACGGACGGTGTGCTGTGCTGTGTCTCAGAGTCGGCCGGCAGCAGCTCATGGTATACTGGTATATCTGTTATACCAGTGGTAGATATGTCAGACGCATCAGAAGGTACTCTTGATTCAGAGTCTCTGGCAGTGTAATAAAAGATGGGGGAGAAGTTTCTGTGGTCTCTAATAAGCAATGTATCAATGAGCCCTGTCAGGTTGTATGAAAAGGTCCACAAGATGATTTATTACATTAATTACCATCGTGCAGTTTTCATGCTGTTAAGCCTACAAACGCAGCCACATTCTAAAGTTGATTTAAGAATATATTTCAGCCAGGATGAAAGTGCTCTTTATTGTGATTAATATCATACAATATTTATTCTCTTGTTCTCTTCTTTTGCCTTTGCTTTGGAATGCCCAATTTCTTTCCATGAGTAGAAATTAACCTTGAGATTTAGGTTTTTCCTAATTTATTTTTATACCTGTTGGACGATCTCCTTTTTGCCTTTTAGTGTCTTACTTTGTTAATTTAAAAAGCCAAAATTTTCAGAAGAGAGAATTCTATAATTGTACCATTGTTAATTCTATGCTGAACTCAGTCAGGCACCATACCTTGTCTCATAGTGACACCATAAACTTGGGGAATGGATGGTCTTCCAAAAGGCTGTTTGAGATATAAACTCCAGTTCTTAACTGACCATAGTGAAGTATTTACTTATGCATGAATGGCTTATAAAAAGGCTTAGAAAAATTAGCAAATGTTTTGCTACAGAAAAGCGTAAATAGTGGAACTCAGTTGAGACTAAAAGACTGGTGTTTTTTGTTTGTGTTACTGACTATCAAACCAGGATTCATTCTTGGCAAGTGCTCTGTCATTGGGCTACATCTCCAGCTGAGATAGGGAGATGTGGGCTCAGTGCATTGGAACACATTTTCTAAAGGGTTGAACTTGATAAAGTGTGTGCCCAATACTGTATACTTCTCAGTCTGTCTTATTCAACTGTCATACAACTCTTAAGAGGTACAATTTATAACCACTTCAATTGAAGATACTAAGGCTTAGGTTTAAAAAGACATGATTTTATGTAGCTCAGCTCAAGCAGTGCTTCTAAGATTTGAAAAGGATTTTGTATTGGCAAAGATCTATTAACCATTGACCACACTACCTATATCAGGTGGGTGGGGCCTAGTAGATGTGATTTTAAAATGGTCTTGTAGTTAGGTAAACAGTGTTTAACTTAAGAATGATTCCAAGGGCTGGAGAGAGAACTCAGTGGTTAAAAGTGTGTACTATTCTTGCAGAGTTTAATTCCCAGCACTCCAAACTGCCTGTAACTCCAGTTCTGGAGGATCCAATAACCTCTGCTGGCCTCCACAGGCACTACAGTGACATGCATAAACCCAGTAATACAAAACATACACACATACGAAAAATTAAAATGAAATAAATAACAAGGATTCCAGAGAAGGACACCTCTTCCTGAAGCAAGAAGATTACATGATCTCGAAGCCATCATGGTACAGAGAGCCTGTCTCCAAAACACACAACAAACAAAACTTCCCCAGTGTTTAGCAACTGTCTTGCCTGGGAAGTGAAAACATCAGACTCTAACCCTACTCTGCAGGCAGCCTGGCCGGTAATGTATCTGAGACAGGGCTTGGTCGTGGGCTTCCTGGGAGGAGGAAGAAGAGACCTTTCCAGGCACTCAAGTGTGCACTCATGGACCACACCTGTATTAGAACCATCTGGTGACTTGTTAAAAATCAGACTCCTACACCCTTGATAGCCATAAGTTAATTCTGTGCGGTGGTATCTCACCCCCACCTTTCAGCGTACATCTTCATGGTCTGATTTAATTCATATATAGATAACTATATGGCACAGATAAGAGAGAAACAGGCTTTTTCCTTACATGCCAGACTCCTGTGTTGATTTAATAAACACTACAAAATTTTGTGCTTTCTTTATTTTTCCTAAATTTACGTTGAGGAAATTCTCCAGAGGTTTTGGAATCACATGGTGCACCCACCCAGGATGATAAGCAGATGATGGATGTCTTTGAGTGATTTCTACTTCAGTAAAAGACACTATCAAAAACAAACTGAACTAACCATACTGTTTCTAGTTTTATGTTCTTGAAGCACATGCGTGTGTGCCTGTGTTTGTGCATGCATGAGTGTGTATGTGTGTGTGTGTGTGTGTGTGTGTGTGTGTGTGTGTGTATTTGTATAATGTGTTTTACTACAACTGAAAAAGATGAACAAAGCATAGGAATAATTTGTTGGTCAGATAGCCACAGTCAAAGAGGCCTGGCTTCACTTAGTGACGTTAACAGTCCTAGAAAGTAGCTTGGGTTTAAAGCTCTAGCAAAAGGCAGAAAGTGGGCAAGAACAGGCTTAGAAGAGAAGGAAGCCAATGACTTTTTAATATCAATTATAAAATCAATGCAGTTTATTTTCTACAGTTAAGGCAACCATAGCTTACTTTTGTGGATATTAAGCTATTGCTATTTTCAAAAATGAAGCACAAATGTTGCCACGTAAGTTTTTATAGCCACTAACAAATAAAATTGAGGTTTCTTGTTTCCTAAGATTGTCAATCAGGGATCTTATTTCTCCTACATAGAAAGTCATAAGAAATTTGTTTCTCTCAAACAAAATATATCTATGAAGAGGTAAGTACCTCACATTATAATACCAGTTTATCTTTAAAGTGAAGGTCAGAAAGGGGGGAGGGGCTGTCATTGTCTTTTATGGTTACATAGATTCCAGTACAGACTTCGTTAAAACATCATTTGTTTTCTTATCCTAATAAGATAAAGATGTTGCCGGGCGGTGGTGGCGCACGCCTTTAATCCCAGCACTCGGGAGGCAGAGGCAGGCGGATCTCTGTGAGTTCGAGGCCAGCCTGGGCTACCAAGTGAGTTCCAGGAGAGGCGCAAAGCTACACAGAGAAACCCTGTCTCGAAAAACCAAAAAAAAAAAAAAAAAGATAAAGATGTTATCTTGCAGCAATTTTTGTTATTGTTTTGGGTTGGAATTCTTTGAAATCATTTTATTACGTAGCCTAGGTTGGCCTTGACTCACAATCCTGGCCTCAGCTTCTAACTGGCTTACAGGCTTGTACCGCCATGCCCGGCAAGCAGTTTGTTGTGATGGCTGGTAGTTCTAATTTCCTACGGAAATATCCCTGGGGAAAACTACCAGAGCCTCTTGTGTCATTTCATACCATTATTATCGATAGTCAACCCCACCAGCCCTGACCACAGCTTACTGTTAACAGTCCTAAAAAAGGATCAAGTGAAGTCTGATTGTGACACCACAAATTTAAACGAGTGATCCTTGCTTTATTCTTCCTGCTTTCTAAATGCAGCCAGCATAGGTGATCTGGAGTGAACTACGAAATTACAGTTATCTCAGTGATTTTCCTTTGACCCTGAGTGCTGACTCAGCCCACGAACGTTGGTCTGTTGAGCACGTTTACTTCTCAGATGCCCTTCCAGACTGAACAAGGCATCGACATCGAAGGAGTCAGCTGTGCAGAGGGAGACAAATCTAAAATGAGCACTCACGGATGATGATAGGCACTAGAAGGCAGTAACAGCAAGAAGGAGTCAGGGACAGCGGAGGTGGGAAGGTGGCTGTAGATTTATTTACTTATTTAGAAAGTACTTCTGACAGATTTAACGTTTGGGGGTTCTTTGTGCCCAGCATAGTCTCCATGGTCACCCCGCTGGTCTAGTTTTCTCCCTACACAGAGGTCAGTGCTTGGAACTCAGGAGCATAAGCTGCTGTTTCTCATCTTTGCCCTTTGCTCAAGCAGCTTCTTCAGGGATGCTCCACTCTCCTCTGCTGCTTAATCAAATAGTACCGGCCTTCCAGAACATCGTCCACTCCCTCCGTAGATTAAAGATAGAGGACGTGCCCTGACAGCTCCAGCTGGTGACAGCTCCCACAGAACACACAGCAGTTCACAGGGCCTGGCCTGTCGGACTAGCTGTCTGTGCATTGCTGACCTCTCTCTCTAGCCGTGGTGTCTCCTCGCAACTGTTAAGGCTTTGTCTTTTTCCCCCGGAAATTCTTCAAATGCTCAGGGCTTAATGGTACTCCTGAGTGTGTGTTCATTATTGATTCCAACCTCAGCTTCCTACATGTAAATCAGCTCACCAGATATTTTGTTTTTCAAATTTAAAATACATTCTTACTTAATAAGCTCATGGGCTTATTGTTCACTAGTTTATAGAGAATTAGAACATTACTAAGTGAGAAATGAGACAAAATACTCTTTATTTTACATGAGAATAATAGAAGTTAAACATCAGGAACTGTTCACTCCCGCTGCAGATGCATTGCTTTAATAACAGCACGCAGGGATGCCATAGCCAAGTGTGCTTTTTTAATTGGCTGCAGCATCAATCGAGCAAACGTGTCTGCATTTAAATCTATCATAGACGTCCTCAAATTAAATGAGAACGTAAGATACTGCTCTAATTATGTGTGTTTCCATGCCATTTCCTAACAAGGGGGGAATAATTGGATTAATGGAGCATGGAATGGTAAACACACTACTCTGGCTGTAGGGAACTGGGAAGTGTTCTAGACAGCTGACTACGTTTGCTAAAAAGGCTGGTTTTCCTCACAGCACTTGGGCTAGTCTACTAAAGATTGACTCTGGTTCCTGCCCTCCTACTAGATGACAAATCCATAAAACAAGAGCTGTGTAGATTATGTTGGTAGATCACTTAGTTCCTGACCTGTCACTTGATGTGAAAGTGAGGTGGCCCAGCTCAGCTCTAGAGAGGAAGGGAGAAGGCTGAGGTTTCAGGCTGCTGCCCAGGCGGGTGGGCAGGCGCTGGCTGAGTGGAAGATGAATGAAGCTTTGTAGGATAGCTCCTTAGGTCCTAAGTTACATGCTAGGTCTCAGGACATACATACTGATGAGCCTGTCAGGCGTATAGGCTAGTGGAAGCTGTAGGAGACATTATTTTCATCCCCGCTCACTTATTTACTCGATTCTAATACTGGATCTAGGACAGCAGTTCTCAACCTGTCGCATATCACATAGCCTGCATATCAGATACTTATAATACGGTTCATAACAGTAGCAAAATTACAGTTGTGAAGGAGCAATGGAATAATTTTATGGTTGGGGTCCCCACAACATGAAGAGCTGTATTAAAGGGTCGCAGCACTAGGAGGGTGGGGAACCACTGATTTAGGGCTGGGGATGTGGCTCAGTTGGCAGAGTGCTTCCGTGCAAACCTGAGGACCTGAGTTCAGATTCCTAGCACCAGTGTAAAAAGTACTCACAATTCCATTTCTGCAGAGGCAGAGACAAGAGGATCCCTGGGACTAGGGTAGCCAGGCCAGCAAATTGGTGAGTTCTAAGTTCAGTGAGGAACTCTGTCTCCAGAGATTAAGTAGAAGAGCTGGAGAGATGGCTGAATGGATAAAGGGTTGACCACGCAAGAAGGAAAACTGGAATCTGAATGCCTGGAACTAAGTCTGGGTGTGGTGTGTTCGTGTAAAACCCCAGTCCTTTTGCAGTGAAATGGAGAAGAGTTCCCAGCTGCTTGCAGGCCAGCTAGCCCACTCCATGTGGTGGTGAACTGTCTTGTGGTGAAGAATTGAAACTCAAGATTGTCCTCTGACCTCTGCATGTGCGCCCACACTCATGCGGATGAGTGTGCACACATCATGCACAAGTATTTTGTGAGGAGCATTGAAGAAGCTACCGACGGTCAAGCTCTGGCTATACCAACTACTGTGTACATACACCTGCACATATTGTACACATGAACAGGTACACACAGATACAAAAACCAAAAACTTGCTCTATTAGAAGAAAATCATTTGTGTCCTCATGCTTTTGACTGCCATACTCTGCTTTGTTAACTTTTCTCGGCCTTTGGGTTTACATGTACTGAGATGCTGGATTTCTGTCTAGTGGAACATCACACTGCCATGAGGATGAAGTACCTGCAAATACACAACATTGGGTGAAGCCAAGAAAAAAGAAGCCAGATGCCCAAGA
This sequence comes from Peromyscus californicus insignis, assembly GCF_007827085.1. Taxonomy (NCBI): domain Eukaryota; kingdom Metazoa; phylum Chordata; class Mammalia; order Rodentia; family Cricetidae; genus Peromyscus; species Peromyscus californicus. Next base: position 87,953,904 of record NW_026294573.1, on the reverse strand, counting down.
TTCCATGCATAGGCATTATAGTAATAGGCCAGCCCAACTACATTTCAAGTCAGTTTTCTTGGTGCTAGGGGATGATGGAAGAAGAAATTCTTCCAAGTGGTTACTAGATTCACAGGTCAAAATTTCACATAATGACGATATTCTGTGTATGTTATACCTAATAAAGTTTTTTTTTGTTTGTTTGTTTTTTGTTTTTGTTCTTGTTTTTTTGTTTTGTTTTTTCGAGACAGGGTTTCTCTGTGTAGCTTTGGAGCCTGTCCTGGATCTCACTCTGTAGACCAGGCTGGACTCATAGAGATCCGCCTGGCTCTGCCTCCTGAGTGCTGGGATCAAAGGCGTGCGCCACCGCCGCCAAGCTCTTAATAAAGTTTTAAAAGGAATGGAGCAGAAACTTTTCTGGAGACTGATGCACGATACTTGTAGTTGGTTTGTATTTCCTATTGATTTTCTCTGGTCTTACTTGATTTTGTTATTAGCTGAGAACTTATTACTTATACTGGGTTTGAAAACTGTTTCTTTATCCTTATTTATACAAAGTGAATGAGGGTGTCTTCCCTTCCAGCTGTCTCCTGTGGTGTATTCCAAGCTGCCTTAGAAAAGACAACAGCCATGCTGCAGCTCACTAGGGCTGCTTTCCTGCAGATGCAACTTCTGCTTCTTAAACTAAGCTTGAGACCCAGCAAACAAGAAGGCAAGCCTTGCAAACAAGATAAGGCTGAGGATGGACTGAGGGGGTCAGCTCAGAGTGGGTTTTTCCGGAGCTGAAATGTGGCAGAGACAGAGAGGAGAGCCGGCCACCTGGTCAGGCAGCTGTGTCCTGTGATAACACCATTTCATAGTGCTCCTCACCAGCTCATGGCTGCCCCATGCTTCATGTCCAGTACACCTGGCTGTTTGCTACATACCCTGAAATCATCACTTCAGTTGACACACAAAAGTTTTCAAATCAAATGTCAATTCATTTTTGTAAAAGGAGGTAAAAATACCAAATATTTTACAAACTAAAAATGAATGTTGGCTAAGTAGAGTTGGTATCTCATGATGGGATCTGACGGCAGTTACTGAGTACCTTGCAAATACAAGCACACTGTAATGAGTGAAATTTTAAATCTCTAGTTTATCTGGAGTGTTTTGTTAGCTCTATAGTATTCCAGCTTAAAGATTCAACTGCCCTTATCCGACCTCCCCTTGGGATATCCTAGTTTGTAGCACCTTGGTTCAGACTCCCAAGACAGTTTCTAATGGCAGATCTTATCTGTTAGGATTTTTAATAGAAAGTGCTAGGATTTGATCATTGATTGATAAATTATACCTCTGAACAGGTACTGTAGTGGATTTCAGGTGACGATGCTGCAGGCCGCAAGAATATATTATAGAGATGCAACTGTATATAATAAAGCTATACCTAGAAAGGCCAAGGAGTTTTTCTAGAGGGAAGCCATTTATCAGGGAATATTTGGTGTTATTCAATTTTTAATATTCAGCTGTTTCTTGCTATGAATTTCTTGTGCTCATAATTCCCCAAGAGCAGTATGTGTGAACCACTCCTTGGGCATATACACTCAAAGTACTTAGATAAGGTCACATAGTCAAGGCCTTCTGCCTCAGGGCTCCCTGTTCCCTTTTTAGCATTTGAATTGAGTGTCTGCCTTTTGCAAATATCCCCTTTAGCTACATCCAAAGATAGGGCCATCTCCAAACAAAGCATCCAAGGACTATCAGATAACAGAATAGCTGGCCAGACCACCTGCTAGGTGCCTGAAGCCCCTGAACTAAGGTAAAACATTTGAGGACAGCCTCCTAGGTGCATAGCTTTGCTTCTTGTGCAAATCAAGCTCAGACCTCCCCCTCCTCTTACAGTCCTAGAGCAACTTCTTAGAACAAGGAGTTTTTTGCATGACCAGATGCAGTAAAGACTGGAGCAGAATTCCTGGTCCAGTCAGTCCTGTGGCCGGAGAGAAGAGAACAAGGCGGGGTTTCTGTAGATGGTAGGGCAAACTGGCTCAGGCTGAGGAATAAGGAGCAAGGAAAAGTTCTGTGGACTATAGGTGGACTTGAATCGGGTCAGGGGAGGAGAAGAGGGAGGAAAGATGGAGGATGACGGAACAGGGGATGAAGATGAGATCGAAAGCATAAGAGCTTAGTTATTAGAGGACAGAAAAAGAAGGGACAGAGAGGAACTGAATGTGAGGAGGAAGCTGAAGCTGTATAGATAGCATTTTGTCTTAGAAAAATAAACAGACAAAAGAGCATGGTGTACATAGATTCTTTTCCCTCAGATAACACCACACTGGACATAGCGACTTCCCCAGGACTCTGGGAAGGATTTTCTCAGGACAGGCCCCTGGGAAAATTCCAATAACAGGGTATACAGACTCAGTCTAAGAGCTCATGTGAGTGTTGAGGGGCTGGAAATCTTTTCCCTAAAATTGCCTGTGAACATTTATTTCCTGGAAAGCCTTTGAAGTTTGCAGACTGCTGTTAGATATTTGCATAAGCAGCCAAAGCAAACCTGTGCTGGCCTCTGACTTCACATGTGACCAGGCAAGGGGACCAGCTGCTGAAAGGTCACACTCAACTCGGCTTCTTTGTTTTTAATGGAAAGAGAAGGTGGGCTGCGTTGTTAATATGTGAACAATTTCAACTACAAAAAGAGGCGACTGGAAGTTAAACTGTTGAAACAGAAAGTCTCTTTGTGTCCTTGAATTTTGGAGACATCATCTCTCCAGTGTGCCTGTTTACATAATGAAATTTGGAAATCTGTCTTAGAATTGCCATTTAAAAATAACATGGTTATTCATAGATATACAGTAATATATGGTAATGCTTTATAAAAAAAGTAGTGTGTTCTATGAATAAACTCCAGTTTATTAAAAACTTTCCATTATTGGGTATAGTAAGTACAAAGACTTCCACTGAGCAGTCTTACAAATTAATCTGAAATTTTTCCTATATAGATATTTTCAATAAACAAAATGCTATTGCCTTATACTCAAGAGTCTTAAGTTAGCCGGGCGGTGGTGGCGCACGCCTTTAATCCCAGCACTCGGGAGGTAGAGGCAGGCGGATCTCTGTGAGTTCGAGGCCAGCCTGGGCTACCAAGTGAGTTCCAGGAAAAGGCGCAAAGCTACACAGAGAAACCCTGTCTCGAAAAACCAAAAAAAAAAAAAAAGAGTCTTAAGTTGTATTTTTTTTTGTTTTAAATTAACTTCTGTGTTTCCCTCTTAAAAAGCACTAGGAAAACCAGCTTCATTGCATAGCGGTGGGTAGACTGGGTTTCTGTTGTGTAATTCTGTTGGGTTTCTGAGTTTTGTCCAGACCACATCTGACATACAGAGCAGGTGGTTTTTTAAACCAAGTATTTTTATTAGTAATGTTAAGGTTTCAAGTTTAAATTAAATGTTACTGAAATGAAACCACTTAAATAGTTTTTCTTAACCTTTTTTTAAATGGGCAAAATGGAGTTTCCTGCACAGGACACAGGCATAGAACTTGACTTTTCTGAGTCAAGGTATGCTTTGAACTTGAGACCCCCTACCTCCTGAGGGGCTTCCTAAGGAGCAGGAATTACAGGCCTGAGCTGCTAGAACTGTGTTTACCTGGGAATGCGTTTGAGTCTCATCATGAGCATAGAGGTACTGGTTAAAATGCAGATTCCCCGGGTGGTGGTGGCGGCGTGCATTTAATCCCAGCACTCGGGAGGCAGAGGCAGGCGGATCTCTGAGTTCAAGGCCAGCCTGGTCTACAGAGTGAGTTCCAGGAAAAGCACAAAGCTACACAGAGAAACCCTGTCTCGAAAAAACCAATAATAATAATAATAATAATAATAATAATAATAATAATGCAGATTCATAGGCTTGCAGGCAGGTAGCCTGTATTTGGCCAAGCATTTTAAGTCTGAAGCATAGTACAGTGTGAAGCCTGCTACCTTGGAGCAGTGCTGCTTAATGGATGTTTAGAGCTTGTACTGCAAGTCCTTCAGGCAGAATGTAAATAATAAATCAAGAAAACAAACAGAACCAAGATAGACCCTTTCTTTCACCTCAATTATAAAGTTCATGTTTAATTATCCTCTTGTTACTGTGAAGTTTAGTCCTGGTTTTCCTTTAAAATACCAGGTTGATTCTTATCACTTAATTACATACAAACTTTTGCTATCCATAAAGAATCCTTAAAAATTGTGTTGACCTGAATTCTTACAGAAGAGCAAGTATCAAATGAACTGCCATCAAATTTATCTCCTTCTAAAAAGACTGTCAGTGATGTGTTAGGTGGCCGGTGCGGTCAGTGGAACCAGTGCCGCCTCCAGTTTCACAAATGAAGTGAGTTTACCAGCTGGGGAGGGGATGCCTTCATGCTGCGTAGGACAGATAGCACATTTCTGCCCCACATTTTTCCTCCAACCAAAAGACTACCTGCAGCCTCACCCTGTCTACAAACCTCACTCACTACGCTAGGTGCCAGCCACTCAGAGCTAGCAAGGTGGCTCCAGAGGATAAAGGTGTTTGCCGTGCAAGCCCAAGGACCTGAGTTCAATCCCCGGAACTGTGTAAAGGTGGAAGGATTTGCACCTACACTCACTCACACACATCACACACACACACACCACAATAATAACAAAATTTAATGTTTTAACAAAGAAGTTCTCTCTTGTCATGGGCCATATTTTGTCCAGTACATTTGTAACACTGAGTTTGGCTTCAATAACGCGACAATGCTTTCAATACTATTTATCGCTGTCCTCTCAAAATTGATCCGTCTTTCCCCGTCTCATTATAACAGGAAACTTTATTTCAGAGTAGCAAGTGCATTGTCTGAACTCATCAACACCCTCTCTGTCCCTCCCTCCCCCGTTTGTTGCAGACCAGGATGAAAGAGCAGCTGAGCTCAGCAGGGAGCAGAATGAGAAAACCATCCGGAGCACGCAGACTGCGCTCCGCAATTTCCGGGAGTTCCTCATCTCCAAGTACCCTTCGGAAACCAGAGAGATCTATGTCATCCCTTGCAAGGAGCTAGATGCCTACCTTGCCTCCTTCTTCGTGGATGCCAGGCAGAAGGATGGGTCTGAGTACGAACCCAACAGCTTGGCGAATTACCAGTGTGGGCTGGAACGGTACCTGAAAGAGCACCGGTATGGCTACAGCATCACCAGGGATAAGGAGTTTAAGCGTTCCCAGGAGGCCCTGAAACAGAAGCAGATTGAACTCCGCTGCAAAGGAAAAGGAAACAAGCCACACAAGTCCATGAAGCTCACCTTTGCCGACGAGCTCATATTGCGGAAGAGAGGACTGCTGAGCCGGTATAACCCTGAGGGTCTGCTCAACCTTGTCTGGCTTAACAATACAAAAGCTTTTGGGCACTGCACAGGCTTCCATGGATCCACCTTGAAATGGGGCGACATCCGACTCCGGGTCACAGAAACTGGGCTCGAGTATTTGGAATGGATGGGTCAGGACACCGGTGATCTGAATGCCAAAACCAAGAGAGGAGGGACAGACTCACGGGTTTATGCCACCCAGCATGCCCCACAGACTTGCCCGGTGCAGGACTATAAGGAATATGCCCAGCGGAGGCCTCCGGCCATGCGCTATGAGGATGCCCCCTTCTACCTGTCCATCAAGCCAGTTGTGAACCTGGCGGCTCTGCATTGGTACAATTGCCAGGCCCTCGGCAAGAACAAGCTGGCCAAGATGGTGAAAACCATGTGCGAGAAGGGCAACATCCCGGGCAGGAAGACCAACTTCAGTGTCTACCAGAGCTGCAGCACCTTGTCTGAGGCCCAGAGCAACCAGCTGGTCCTCATCTGCAACAACCTGAGCCAGCAGGCCGCCCAGTCAGTGGCGGGCCACTCCAACAGCAGCAATTTCATTGTCTCCTCTTACGACTCTTCCTCAGACACAGCTTGACCAGGTGGCTTGCGCAAGACCTCACTTTGGTTTCTGTGTCCCAAGAAACTGTCATTGTATACTGCATTTCGTCGCCTTTCATCTGCCCTCAGTGTTAACTTTATAAAATGCAAATCTCTATTTTTCTTTTTACAGATAAGCCAATGGCAATAGTTTAGTATCACTAACACAGTATTTATAGGCCTGAGACAAATAAGTGTGCTTGTGGGTGATTCCATGTAATTGCTGTTACAGACTTGGCAAAACCGTAGTGGTTCTCAGGCAATGGTAGAGAAAGAATTCCGTTTTGAAAAAACCATCAGAAAGGAAACCAAGTCATTCAAGACACTATGTCCTCACTCCTCCTTGCCTCCTCACGTCCCGATTTTGATCTCCTTCACAGATGGATTTATTTTTTTAATTTTTAAAAATTCTATATGAATCTGGAGGAGACAACTTTACTGCTCATGCCAGATGTTGCTGAGCCAGAGCAGGTCATGAAAGGGGTATCATAAGCTCAGCGTCAAGTTATTTACATGTATTGTTAGTGTAGAGTTTTAGCTCCTGGACCTCACTTTTCACCATATATGGAGATCCCAATGCTTAAAGAATTTTTCTTTGGGGGGGAGGGGGCGGCGTGTAGAAGGAGGAATAAAGGTGCCATTCTTTTTGGAAGACGTCTCATTTCTAAACAATATGCAAGGTCTGGTACCATGAGGGGTGGGGAGACTGTTACAGAGCTCATTTTTAGTGGTGTGATTGGACCTGCATAGGATGTTCTTTTTCCCTAAGTCAGTGTAAATGAGTTTGATCATCAGATTTACAAGAAATTTTAAACTTTCAAGAACTTTGAAAATATTTCCAAGTGTTAGATTGTCTATCAAGAATAAAAGAAAAGGTAGAAAATGGAGGCCCCACTAAAAATCCGGACGCCTTGGTAGAGACAACAAGCTGCAGGACCCTGTTACTGTGTGTAAGCATTAAATCCAGCTCTTTTCCCCAGGGGATCACTTGACTCTGCTGCACTTAGCATCAAGGGAGCATTGATACCCATCTTAAATCACAATAGTTAGTTACCAGCCTTACCAGAACTCAAAGCATTCTTGAGTTTCTTCTCAGTAAATAGAAATGCATTTATCTGTGGTAATCTGTAGTTGAAATAATTTTGGTTAAACATTTGTGGTGGTTTTTCCAGTCTTTGTTTTCAAGTCTTGAAGACTGTAGTAAATTATTAGTTAAAACACTTCAAAAATCAAATACATTTAGTCATTAGAGCCACAGTAAGATTGAGCTGGCTTCCTTCCCGTCCTATCCAATCAGTAATACAGAAGGACTCTGAAAACCGTCATTGGTTGGTCACAGTTGAGCACCTGTTGGGGAGCTGTTTATTCTTCAGGTCAACCGTATCACTCACATTAGCTTGGAAGATAGGTGGTACTTTATTATCTTCTGATATGAAAAGAGAAATCTTTTCATTTGCTTTTCTAAATTGTCACAGAGCCGAGCTCTCCCATGGCTAAGTGGCTCTTCGCATCAATATGTAATAAGCACACATGGGGCCTTTCTTCTAGGCTGTGGTCTTTAGTGCAGAAGTGGCAGGTGAGCCTGGGACCTTGGTGGGTAGAAGTAGCTTTATGAGCTTGTCCTTCCGAGAGAAGCATCATTAAGAAAAGGTATATATTTCTATATAAGTATTATCTAAATCCTTTGAGCAACCTAAAGAGGAAGCAAGTTATCCTCATTTTATGGTGAAATCATAAGTCGGTTAGATGAAGAAGGAGTCTGTCTTCTCCCCCCAGCCTTTTTCTATTCATCTTATGAGCTAGTTGTTCGTTTGGGTGGTTTGAGCCAGAAATGAGAACAGTGTCTTTCCATTGCTGAAGGCTGTCTAGTTTCAAGGAATGCTGGGTGATGTTTCATGATTGCACACGATCCTCTGACCCACCTCCCCATCACCTCCACTTAAATACACAGCTGCTTTCTCCCAGTTCCTCTGCAGACCCTCCCCACTCTTGGAGTCAGACAAGCCCGCTGTAAGGGAACTTTTTGAAAGGCTGTTTTATGTGGTATACTTGTCATTTTTTATCATCATAGTTTTTAAATCCTCCATCATGTTGGCAGCAGAGTTGGTTTTGAGAAAGGAAGCCTGTCACTGTGCACTCCACTAAGAGGATGGAACTAGGCAGTTCTGAGTCCCTGCTGGTGGTGTTGAGTCCTGACAGGAGCATCTACCCTGCCTAATCTTAAGTACTACATTTTCATCAAGACAGTTACATCAATAATATGAATTACTTTTATTTACTTATGTTTTGCTGTGATAACTAACCAGATAAGAACACTGTGATATTTAGATTAAAACAACTTTTTGAAAAATGGCTTACTAGAAGAAGTATAGCCAACCTAGAACCTCTTTAATTAAATTATACAAAGTCCATGACTACCTCTAAATTTTGTATTTTTATCTAAACAATTCTAAGGATATACCACTACCAGATGCTGTTTTTATTACTTAGAATTTTAACTTATAAAATGATTCCACGTCATGGCAGAGGTGTACGTCAGCATTTATCATGGTTATTAGGGCTAATGTGAAATGTTCCATATGTAATATATGTCAACTATTAAATATTTATTTCATAATTTTAACTATCTTAGAATTTCCCTGTTAATTTGCTTTCTCTTAAGTTATTGTGTTGTGTTCTGCTTGATACAGGGTTTCTCCACATTGTCTGTCCTCACCCTCGTCCCCCCAGATCCCGGGTGCTGGGGCTACAGGAAAGCAGCACCATACACAGCTCATTTCCCTAAGTTAAAGTATTACCTGAGCTTCAATAGTGCCTGCATCTTTTCTGGTGTAGGTTAAGTCTCTGGTTTTTCAGTTAGGTCTTAGTATTGGAAACTGTGGCGTTAACTAACATCCAGAGCCATACTATCGATGAATTTATTGAGATGAAAATTTATGGTTACAGAGGCAAATATTTACTGAATATCCAGTCAGTGGGAAGTCTGTAAAGATGTATACAGTTCTTCCTGTTCTCAAAGAAGATATAGAGATGCTATAGTAACAGTTTTATTTTTGAGAGCCCAGCCTTCCCCTCCCCCAAATCTCTGTGCTGATCCTATTGTGCATTGTCTTTCATACTTTGTGCCTCTGCAGTAACTTAAGTCATTGAGTATTCCAGTTTGCTGCAGAATGTATCCCACTTCTTTGAGTATTTTTTTAATCATTTTTATTTTGTGTGCATTGGTGTTTCGTCTGCATGTATATCTGTGTAAGTTCATTTCCCCTAGAAATGAACTTACAGACAGCTGTGAGCTGCCATGTGGGTACTGGGGATTGAACCCAGGTCCTCTGGAAGGGCAGTCGGTGCTCTTAACCACTGAGCCATCTCTCCAGCCCTTTGAGTATTTTTATGAAGACCTTTCCTTAGAGCTTCTCCCCACACACCCCAAGTCAGGGTTTCTCTGTATAATCCTGGCTGTCCTGGAACTCACTCTGTAGACCAGGTTGGCCTCCAACTAACAGAGATCTGCCTGCCTCAACCTCCCAGTGCTGGGATAGAGTTTTTCTTAAAATCAGTAATACGGTGAAGCCATTTGTGTACCATCCCTGTGTTCACATAGGTGCATACCCACAGGAAAGTCATGCTGTATTGTGACATAGTCATTTGTTAGAGCGTACAGTGTGCCCCTGTCCCAGGACCCACAGGAAAGTCAGGCTGTATTGTGACATAGTCATTTGTTAGAGCGTACAGTGTGCCCCTGTCCCAGGACCCACAGGAAAGTCAGGCTGTATTGTGACATAGTCATTTGTTAGAGCGTACAGTGTGCCCCTGTCCCAGGACCCACAGGAAAGTCAGGCTGTATTGTGACATAGTCATTTGTTAGAGCGTACAGTGTGCCCCTGTCCCAGGACCCACAGGAAAGTCAGGCTGTATTGTGACATAGTCATTTGTTAGAGCGTACAGTGTGCCCCTGTCCCAGGTGCTTCTCTAAGTTGTCTTTATCAGTAACCATTTTAAATGACCATTCCTGCTCTTTGTAAGGGAGAAGGTCGGATGGGTTGCCCCGGTCACAGAGTGAGTGGGGAGGAGCAGTGGTGGTCCCTGAAGGACATCCTGGTCCCACCATGTCCTGTCCTCTACTGTGGCTGCTATCCAGGCACCACTCACTCGTGCTCTGGTAATTCTGCAGTAGGCTCTCTGAAGTGACAAGCTGTAGATCAAATCTCTGGTACAAGATAGTTTTTTGAGAAAGGGCTTTGACTGGAGCCTGGGGCCCAGCAGTTAGGCTAGGCTGTCCTCTCATAAGGTAGAGTGCTCGAGCTGGGATGAAAATTAGCAGTCCTTCCCGTCAAACAGGTCTGGGAACCCAGAAGTACACTGTAGATACCATCTCCAGTTACTGCTGTGTTTTACTGATAGCAGATAAAGGGGAATTGTATCGGTAAACTACCAGCAACTCTGATTTGACCTTTCTAAGCAGAGAAAAGGAAGACAGATCTCTCAAGGTCCAGCTGACCTGAAAATTGACCTGTTGGGTGTGCCAGAACTGAGTGAAAGGCCTGATTTGGTATTAAAGATTGTGGTTTCCTAAAAATACGACATTTTAGTGTACTAAGTTGAGTTTTAGTGCAAGCCATGATGAATTAGAGTCAGTATTAGTTAGGTCCAAGTATTGCTATAAAGCCATTGTCTTTGTTGAATTGTGATCTTAGAGGCTACCCCTGGAAAGGACCTAAGAAGTTGTCTCGCCCAGTGATTACCAAGATTTAGACTCAGAAACCATATCTTCCTTCAGGGAGATGGTAAGGAAGGTAAAGGGATGGATACCTCAGAAAGAACATGTGAACGTGCACACTCACACACACTTGCTGGAGAGTCAGCTTCTAGACCTCCTCTGTCCTTTGAGACTGACTGTGCTGAATGGGCTGATGTTACCTCTGTTCCACAGCCCCCACAGAGATGAGCACCTGGGTCTTCCCATCTCATTAGGATTAGAGCCAGGAGAACCCAGACACCTGACTACTCCTGTCCTTAACAGAAAAACTTGATAGAATTTAGAGAAGAAATCCCACCTACGTGGAAGTAAACCCTGAGTTAAATGTGTTTTTCTTCTTTTCCAAATTGTATTTTAAACTTCTGTATATTTGTTTGGGTTTTTAAGACTGGGTCTCATGGTATAGCTTTGGCTAGCTGGAACTATGTAGACCAGGTTGGCTTTGAACTCACAGAATCTGCCTGCCTCTGCCTCTGGAGTGCTGGGATCAGAGGTGTACACCACCGTGCCCAGAATTAACCCTCTAGTTCGTTATAGGCTGTTTGAATGTGAAACCTAACTTTTCATTGTATAGGGTTATGTCTTGATTTTTAGCCATGTTTCATTGTAAAATTTGTTAGAATCACTTCTAGTGTAATTGTTTCCTAACAAATGTCTCTGCTCATCCCACTTATAGTTAGTTTTCAACTATAAATGGGGAGGCAAACTACCCACATCTCTAAGTATTGGATTCCATTTATAGTTAGTTTTCAACTATAAATGGGGGGGGGCAAACTACCCACATCTCTAAGTATAATGGGGAGGCAAACTACCCACATCTCTAAGTATTGGATTGCAGATCATGGACCAAAGGGAATTCCTGTTTCGTTGGGATTCTCCTGGAAATCCAGCTCTATGGTATCCATGTTATTGGTTTGAGATACAATTTGTACTATTTGACAGTTTGAGACATACCTTCAGTCAAAAGGATTACAATTTTATCAACATAATTAAGATTTTCTTAAGTGAATTTATTCAGTGGTAAAAAGGGAAAAGTGGTAGGCGGTGATACAGGTCTGCAGCAGGGAGATTAGAAATGCAGAGTGGGTTTCCTGTGTTAGCTTGACTTTTCTTCTGGAATTCAAGCATAAGAAATTTCACAGACACAATTTGCAAATTGTGTTTATCAGAATCAGTGGAGACAGTATCAAATTTTAGGATTTTTTAAAAGTGCAGTGTAGTTGTCTTTTTATGGAATGTCTGACTTGGTATGACACTGGAATTAGCATTTTTACCGTTTTGCATTGATTTCCATGGGAGCTTTGCAAATGCTTTGACCTAGTTTACTCGTTCGTGGTAGGTAGAATTAGGATGGCATTGGGAATGTAGAACCCTAACAGTTATTGTACACACAGTGTTTTAGTGACTGTTGAGTGTCTGTGTTGTTACATTTTATAAGTCACGTACCTTAGAGTACTGTACTATTAATTTATAATTGATTATTTATACTGGGTGTCCATATTTAGTATTAGTCCAGCCAGATTAACTTTATCTAACTGAACTTTTATACCAATAATCCATTATGTTACACTTTAAAAATAGCATTTATAACTAAAAAACTTTTGCTTTATAAAGCATTTGTTATGAAAGAAACTTGCCAAAAACCATTACAATTTCTATGCATTATGAGATAATTGAGTGACTTTTGAGGTTTTGCATGTTGTTCTAGATGCTCATTCAGTGTTTATAATGTTGCTGTGGAATTGTTAGCCATCGCTGCTGTCACTTCCTAGAGTTAGGCTGTGCTGCCCGTGTGTGTGTGTGTGTGTGTGTGTGTGTGTGTGTGTGTGACTTGAGAAAGTAAGTACTTGGTCTAGTCTTTGGAGCCAGCACTTAGTGGCCTCACAAAAGGAAACACAGTTGTCACGCAGCACTGAACGTGTTTCAGGTGAACCATTGCAGTCCAGAGAGCTTTCCTTCCACACACCTTCAAAAACAGAAAGCAACATTCTGTGTGTTTGGTTTCTAAGTACTTTGTCACTGAGCGTTTTTACAGAAGAGAGTCCAACAGAGTGGCAGTGGAGCAGAACTGTCTCGCTGGCCTGGATATTTTAGGTTGATGGGTGTAGCAGCAGGAGCCTGTGAGGCACACACGCTATCTAGCTCCTCAGTGTGGCTTACTGTTAGAATTGCATCTGTAAGAATAACTAGTAATTTAGGGGCTGGAGAGATGGCTCAGTGGTTGAGAGCATGTACTGCTCCTCCAGAGGACCCGAGTTCTATTCCCAGCTACTACATCGGGTATCTGTAATTCTAGCTCCAGGCCAAAACGTCTGCACATACTTACACATAATTGAAAATAGTAGAAAAATGAACCAAAAAAAGAATAATTAATGGTTTAATGTATACCTTATAGTTCCTAATGTCAGCTTTTGTATCCAGTATTTACTTAGGTCTGTGGAGTGTATTTAGTGTGCCCATCAGGTCTTTCATAGCTGTCTGTCCAGTTCAGTGCCTGGTGTTTCCCACTTGCCTCAGTGGTTCCACACATACTCTGACGACAGATTAACTCCGTCTCCTGTACTTGGTCAAAATTCAACACGGAGAAAGTATCATTATATTCGTATTTATTCTTTTACAGCAGAGGTTAAACTATCATGAAATATTAAGCAAAGAAGACTGCTTCCTAAAGAGCCTTTTCACACCGGCATGCCAAAATTCCCCACTTAGTACTGGGTTTCCTCCTGTCAGCTCAATAGATAATAATTATAAGATCCCTTTAATGAAAGGATAATCTCCTGAGGTAGATACAGGCTTTTTGTGTGACTATCAGAGGCATAGTGACAGCCAGTGCTGTGTTTGGACACATGGGTGCTGAAATTACTGATTTAATTCTAACATTATTAAAACTAATTCCTCAAGGCCGCTGTTACTTCTTTGCTTAGAGCAGTGGCTCTCGGCCTGTGGGTTGCAGCCCCTTTGGAGGGTTGAGTGGCCCTTTTCCAGGGGTCACATACCCTGCATATCAGATATTTACATTACAGTTTATAACAGTGGCAAAATTACAGTTATGAAGCAGCAATGAAAATCATTTTGTGCTTGGGGTCCCCACAGCATGAGGAACTGTATTAGAGGGTCACAGCGTTAGGAAGGCTGTGAAGCACTGGCTGAGAGGCAGAAAGGCAGATTTAACTGTGAGCATCCCTGCCAGAATGTGCTTTAAGTGTCCAGCCCTCAGTGAGGCGCTGAAGCAATAAGAGGAAACGGGGTTGGTTCTGTGTGGTGTGAGCAGCTCTTGTCATCCAGCCCCAGCGCCTCACTGGAGCATTTCTTGATTCCTGTACTGGGAGATTTCAGACACCAAAGACTATGGCGTGGTAGGTCCAATGATGAAGTCTCTCTCGGTTAGCAGTGGGCATGTATTTTCGGATTTATTTTCCACCCTTGGAGCTTGTGTTTTGAATCTCTCTGTCCAAGGCCTTTATGTCTAGAGCAATTTTTTGAACAAATAGTATAAATACTTGGTAGGTTTTTAATTTATAGTTTCTGTTTTCCCCATGTAAACATTCATTGCTAAAGCTGGACATAGAGTTACCAGATCAGCCTCGTGGTGAGTGAGCATTCCCCTCTCTGTGCGGTAATATAAACATTAAAATCCCATTGACCCGAAGGCTGTTGAAGAGAATGACTGGCCATACTTGAATCGACCAGAATCAGTATGTGGCCCAGCTGGCCACTACAAGAAGACTTGGTGTGCTTTCATGGAATGGAGGCTAGGGTCAACGTCATTGAGGTCCTTTGTTTTGTTACAAATCATGGAAGTGTGCATACAGTTCCTTGTCTTCCATCACTGAGGACTTAGGGGATAAAAAGACAGATTTATCATTTTAGTCCCTATGGTTGAAGACCAGGCATCTGTTTGGAAATGCTATAACCACAATTAATATGCTTAGGGGGAAATTTTCATGAACCACAGAGGGCCGTGCTGTCCTTTTAGGAAGTATTTACTTGCCCAGGTTGGTAGATTGTCGTCTTTCTGTGTGTTTTCTAGCCACTTGGCTTCTCTATGACTGATGTGGAAAAAAGCACATGTGTGTCTGCCTCACTCAAGTCATAATTGAAAACTTCTTTTTAAAGCTGCTACAGTTCTAACTTGGGAAAGGAAGAAGAAGAACCGTGTGGATTAAAATGAAAAACTGTGATAACGCGTCAGCCGCTCCTGCCTGTCGATGTTTGTAATATAGAGCGTTTGGTCACTAAGAGTGTTTGAATTGGTTTCATTTTTAGTTTGCTGCTCACTGACCTTTTACACTAAGATGTTTCATTTTTATCCGCTCACTGTTTTTGCTTCACAACTGTCCGTGCACTTGTGCTTTAAATAAAGCTCTAGTTTTGTGTCCATCACGTGTATAGCGTTTGCTCTAACGTAGTGAGATTTTCTGTTATTTTTGTTTGTTTGTTTGTTGATACAGCCTGAGATCTTTGGAAATAAGCAGTCCCGTAAACCCAGCCCGTGTGTGTCAATAGTGTCTCTAGTTAGAGCCTGGTCTGTTACCGTGTCCTTTCTGTCTTTGGGCATGATGACCAGTTTTCAGCTAATAAATTATTTTCTGCAAAGATAGCTGTTTTTGTAACTTTACCAATTTAAAAAGCAGGCCACAGTTTGGGGGGGAAAGTCAAATTGTTGGCCTGGTGGCGTGCAGTGGCCCCTGGGATGTTGACAGTTTGTACAAAGCCGGGCACTCCATGTCTAACCCTGAAGGGGACAGCCCTGGAAAAGGAAGCATTTATGTGCATAGCTGTTTACACGACTTTGTAAGGTAATGAAATTCCTGAGTAATGGATCTGTAGCTGGTTAATTCACGGGCTTTCTGTAGCCCTGGGCCTACTTAAGGAGCAGAATGCTCCGCAGCCGATAATTAGCTGTGGGCTGTTTGATTTACTTATTTACGTGCTTACTGTGGTGGGTGTGCAGGCCTGTGTGAGTGTGCGGAGGCCAGTGGTCAAAGTCAAGTGCTTGTCTGTGTAACTCTTGAGACAGGAACTCTCGGTGAACCAGAAGCCCAACATTTTAGCTCAGTTGCCTGGCCACTGAGCCCTCAGGATCCCTTTGCCTCTGACTTCCAACACTACAGTTACGTGAGAGCCACCGAAACAGGTTTTGACAGGGCCTCTTGCTTATGCAGCCCCTTCTGTTTGCTTCCATTTTTGAGGTGGTATGTAGCCGAGGCTGGTCTCGGATTTGTTACGTAGCAGAAGGTGGACTCGAACAACTGATCCTCTAGAATCCACCTCTCATGTGTTGGGATCATGGGTGTGTGACAGCATCTCTGTTTGCTGTCTGTATGGACACCTCTGTTAGTCCTTTCCCTTTACTTCACAGAGGGATTCATTGCTTTTCAAATAAATACAAAGTTATGCTGATCTACATACATAGAGGCAGGCTGGAGAGATGATCCAGAAGTTAACAGCTCATGCTGCCAAAGGACCTGGGTTTGTTTCCCAGCACCCACATAGCTCATAACTGCCTTTAACTCCAGTCCCAGGGGATCTGACCGCCCTTCCAGCCTCTGCAGGCGCCAGGCACATACATGGTACACAGACATATGCAGGTAAAGCACCCACACACATTAAAAAATATATACTTTAAAGCTAGGTTTGGTGACACATGCCTTTAATCCCAGCACTCAGGAGGCAAAGGCAGGTTGATCTATAAAGCAAGTTCTAGGACAGCCAGGGTTACACAGAGAAACCCTGTCTGGAAAAACAAAACATTTTTTTTTCCTTAAATATATGTCAGGTCCTAGTTTTCTTTATTTTCAGAAAAGTGCTTTTAGTCAGATGGGGTTCTCTATGTGTTGTTTATCACATTTGGCATATTTGACATGGTTCTTTGAACAAAACAAAACTGATTCCTTGATGATTAACCTCAGGCCTCTTTGTTGGGTCACTAAAATGATCTAATAATGAGAAGCCTTAGGGGCTGGAGAGACAGCTGAGTAGGTAAGCGTGTGCAATGCCCTAATGGAGGACCGAAGGTCAGTTCCGAGCATCCATGTCGGGTGGCTCATAACTTAGTGCCAGGGGATTTGACACCCCGAGCGTCTGAGGACACCTGTGACATACCCCACTCCAAACACTGTGATTAAGAATAAAGTAAAGCTTTAAAAATACCTGAAAATTGTATGAATACTCACAACCATTTTGCTGAAATATAAACCTACTTCATATATAAATAATTCACCAGTCGTCTCGGCTGAATATTCCAAATGGAGATGGCTGTTTCATTGTAACAGCAGTGTGGATGGACTAACTGTAAGTGTTATGCCTGTGTTTTCATAGTATTTCAAGAAACACAAAACCCATTTTTAAATATGTTTACAAGTTGTATATTTATGATGAATCTTAATTTTGCTTATGGGGAAAGAATATTGGGATTCAGGTTGACTCAGGTACAAGTCATAAAATTGTTTCTATTTTAAAATTTATTCATAATAATTTTAAAAACGATTTTATTTAACTAAAATGGTTAAAATGTATAAAATAACGTTAGTTAAAAGTTTTTAAAGCAAACATTGAAAATGGCAAGCATTCAGAGCAAACTTGTTTTTAAGTGGAAGTGAAACCAGCATTTGCTTTATTGAACATTCTAGTGCTTTACGACCGGTATAGCGATGAGCAGCCATTGCAAGTAAGGAGAAGGCAGTAATAGATAGGGTACTGGGAAGATGACTCTTAGAAACTGCTACACAGATCAGACTTTCTCGTAGTCTTACTAAGGATGTGGGTGTTCCGCCCATGAATCATCAGGGCTGGAGATTGTAGAGCAGTGAGAAAGCACCTACTTTAAGGTGCCGAGCCTACTGTTGGGCCCCTAGAATAGGGGCGGCAGAGGGAGGGAGACAGATTAATATTTGGGGTCTCACTTGCAGGCATGGACGACCTGAAATTTGCTCTGTCCATCAGGCTGGCCTTGAACTCAGAATTCTTTTTTTTACTTTTATAAATTTGCATTAACTCCTTATGCATACATTTTTGTATCTCTGATAAAATCCCTGGTTTTGAAAAAAAAGTCTTGGATCACACGAAAAAGAAGTTTACTTTTTCCTACATAATTCCTAATGTGTTTTACAATGTACAAAAAATAATATATTCATACTTACTACGGATTGAAAGTACTATGGAACAAATAACTAACATGATATGTATCCTTTAGGACTTTCAAAATGAAGTTATAAATAGACAATTTATTTTCTTGTTAAAATGGCATCAGACTACACATCTTCAATTTTCCTTTTTTAATACATTTTGGACCTGTTTCCATACCCTTGTAAAAGGTAGCATAGCTTTTAATGATAGCCTATACATATGTATTATTTAATCTTTCCTCCACTAAAGAGTTTTTGGTAGACATCTTTATCATTGCCGACGTATTTCTACACTAGCTAAAATGGCTCAACAGGAGTATGAGTGCAGACATCAGGGAACACTGGCCAAGAACACGGCTTCTTCCCCAGATTCTGCCCCATTTAGATGGAGGCTTTTTTAAGTGAAATCCATCTTGTTTTCATTTTAGTGTCTGACTGTTATTAATGTGTTTCTTCTGTGAATAATTGTCTGTCATTCTGAGACCGTTTTCTAGTGAGTTATCTTCTCCTCATTGATTTCTAGAAGTGTTTCCTAGGTCCCCATTACGCATTTTATATATATTTTACCGTTTGACTTACTGGCTTTTAAGATTCCCCCAGTGACAATGTCTGATCTGCTCCTGTTTGTGTAGCTTGTGGGTTTTGTCCCGTGGACAAAGGCTGTACTGCTCACTCTCCAAATTATGCAAATCATCTCCTTTGGGAAAACAGCTTTTAAAAAAAAAAAAAGAACCATTTAGAAATGTGTGTGTGTTTTTAAATATGAATCAATTTATTTCTTTTTTTTTTCTGACTTGACAACCAGTTAATTGGAATAAACTGTTTCCTAACGAGCCCATCCTTTGTCCTCCAGTAAGAATTTGAGTCTTTATTGTGTGCCCAGTGTGTATTTACACACCAAAGACTGTTTTTTTACTAATAAGTGACAGTTTATCATGTTTGGTTTTTGAAATTTTTTTTGTTGTTTGTTTGTTTGTTTTTCAAACCAGGGTCTCTATGTAGCCCTGGCTATCTTGGAACTCACTCTATAGACCAGGCTGGCCTTGAACTCACAGAGATCATCCTGCCTCTGCCTCCCCAGTGCTGGGATCAAAGGCATGGGCCACCACCCAGCTTAGTTTATCACATTCTTAGTTTATCACACATTTATATCTTAGGACCAGACCTCTCAGTTACTATTTTTTTTTATTTTTTATTTTTTTTTGGTTTTTTCGAGACAGGGTTTCTCTGTGTAGCTTTGCGCCTTTCCTGGGACTCACTTGGTAGCCCAGGCTGGCCTCGAACTCACGGAGATCTGCCTGGCTCTGCCTCCCGAGTGCTGGGATTAAAGGCGTGCGCCACCACCGCCCGGCTCAGTTACTATTTTTATAACTGCCTTTTTAAAATTCATTTACCAAAAAAAATTTACTCTCTCTACTAAACTTTAAAATTGGCCTATCCAGTATCCAAAAAAGGGGATTTGGGTTAGAATTATATTTAATTAAAGATTACTTGAAGCCAGGCAGTGGTGGCGCATGCCTTTAATCCCAGCACTCAGGAGGCAGAGCCAGGTGGATCTCTGTGAGTTCGAGGACAGCCTGGTCTACAGAGCAAGATCCAGGACAGGCTCCAAAACTACACAGAGAAACCCTGTCTCAAAAAACAAAAACAACAACAACAAAAGATTACTTGAATAAATTAAATACCTAATTGGCCCTTCCATCCACATTTGTGGTATATAACACTTTATCCAGAAGGTATTTTTAATTTTAAGGAGTTTTGGATTGTTTTCTTATTGAATTACACAGACAAATGCACAAATCGTTAGTATATAGTTTAATTGATTTTTCTGAAGCAAACACTATCACAACTCCCACCCAGAGGAATAAGAGCATTACCTGGGGGCTGGAGAGATGGCTCAGAGGTTAAGAGCACTGGCTGCTCTTGCAGAGGTCCTGAGTTCAATTCCCAGCAACCACATGGTGGCTCACAACCATCTATAATGAGATCTGGTGCCCTCTTTCTGGCGTGCAGGTATACATGCAGGCAGAACATTGTATACTAAATAAATAAGTAAATAAATAAATAAATGAATGAATGAATGAATAAATAAATAAATAAATAAAAAGAGCATTACCTGAACCCAGAAGTTTCTCTTTTGCTGTCCCTGTTGTTACCTCCCAGGCTACTACTATATGACCATGGAGTCATTTTGTGTTTTTGAACTACATGAGTGGCCTTTTCAGTATACTCTGCCATCTGCCTACTTTTTCTTAATATTAGGTTTGTGGGATTCACTCATGATTTGCACATAGTACATTCCTCACTATTGTTATATGATAATTTATTGTTCAGTATTTTCTAATTTCATGCAGTTGGTATGTTATGGACAAGGAACAGCCTCCAGTTTGGGGCTGTTTATTATACTGTTAGACTTTCATAAACATTCATCTATGCCTTGTGATACATATGCATACAGTTGTGTTTGCTGTGTATGCCCCTCCTGGGGATGTGGAATCACGAATAATGTAATGGATGGATGTTCACCATCATCAGATACTGAATTAGTACCAAAAGTGACCATGGCTGTATTCTTGCACCAGCAAAGTGTTCTTTATTGACACCTGATATTTCTTCTTGAAGATGTTTTGTTCAGTGAATGTGAATGCAGGGTTCCTAGATTATTACTAATTTTATACGAGGCTCATCAAAGTCATCCTTTTTTATGTGTGTGTGCTGCTGGAGTGTATGTATGTGTGTGCATGTAGTTCCCTCAGAGGTCAAAAATGGGCATTGGGTCCCCTGGAACTGGAGTTACACGTGGCTGTGAACTGCCTGGTGGGTGCTAGGAACAAAACCTGGGTCCTCTGCGGGCACAGTCAGTGCTTTGCACTGGTGATTCGTCTCTCCAGCCCCCAAGATTGTCCATTTTAAGTTGGACTGTCCACTTTCTTGTTGATTTGTCAGATAAATTCAGGGTGTCTTTTCCCATTATGTGGCTTGCCCTTTTCACTTAATGATGCTTTTGTGGTGTGTGTGTGTGTGTGTGTGTGTGTGTGTGTGTGTGTGTGTGTGTGTGTTTGCCAGTTTGCTCTTAATTTTTATGCAATCCAACTTCTCAGTCTTTTACTTAGTGTTGATTTTGATATACGGTTTAAAAATATCTGGCTACTCCAAGATCATAGAACTGAGATGGTTTTGTTGTGTTTTGACTTTTGAGACAAGGCCTCGTGTACCAGGCTGGCCTTGAACTCCCTATATAGGTTACAGCTTGGTTCATTTGGGATTGTTTTATTGTTCTTGTTTATGGTATGAGGTAGGAATTCAGTTTCCTCGGGGTTTTTTTTTTTTTTTTTTTTTTTTGAAATTGGAATTTTTTTTTTTTTTTAAGCACTTATGTAGCTGGAATTTTCCTGGTCCTGCCTGGCCCACAGTCAGGACAAATCTCTGTCACCCACCAGTCCCGCAGCCACTCAGACCCAACTGAACTGAGTAAACACACAGAGGCTTATATTGCTTACAAACTGTATGGCTGTGGCAGGCTTCTTGCTAGCTGTTCTTATATCTTAAATTAACCCATTTCTATTCATCTATAAGTTGCCACATGGCTCATGGCTTACCGGTACTTTACATCTCGCTTATCATGGCGGGGCTGGCAGCGTCTCTCTGACTCAGCCTTCCGCTTCCCAGAATTCTCCTCTCTCCTTGTCCTGCCTATACTTCCTGCCTGGCCAATCAGTGTTTTATTTATTAACCAATCAGAGAAACATATTTAACATACAGAACATCCCACAGCACACTTAAATCTTTTATTTTTTACTTTTAAAAATGTCTTAGATTTTTTTTTTTTTATTTTTTGTGTATGAGCGTTTTGCTTGTCTGTGTATCATGTGCATGTTTGATTCCCAGGGAGGTCAGAAGAGTGTGTCA
This sequence comes from Peromyscus californicus insignis, assembly GCF_007827085.1. NCBI lineage: Eukaryota > Metazoa > Chordata > Mammalia > Rodentia > Cricetidae > Peromyscus > Peromyscus californicus. Next base: position 87,932,204 of record NW_026294573.1, on the reverse strand, counting down.
AATGTCATGGGACCAGAGTTCCAGATGGTTTGAGCCACCATGTGGGTACTAGGAATTGAATACTGGGTCCTCTCCAAGAATTTTTGCGTCTGTTTAATAGCTGTTAGTCCGTAGGTTTCTTTGTTTTGTTCTGTGTTCTGTTTTTATGGAAAAGTTATACTGTCTTATAAAGAGTGGTAGGTGGCCTGGAGAGCTGCCTCAGTGGCTAAGAACACTTTCTGTTCCTACAGAGGGCCTGAATTTGGTTCCTGGAACCCACATCAGGTGACTTCTTCCCTATACTCTGCCCCCATTTAGATGGAGGCTTTTTAAAGTGAAATCCATCTTGTTTTCATTTTAGTGTCTGACTGTTATTAATGTGTTTCTTCTGTGAATAATTGTCTGTCATTCTGAGACTGTTTTCTAGTGAGTTATCTTTTCCTCATTGATTTCTAGAAGTGTTTCCTAGGTCCCCATTACGCACCCATATGGCAGCTCACAACCATTTGTAACTCCAGTTCCAGGGAATCAGATGCCCTCTTCTGGACTCCCTGGGCACCAGGCACACACATGGTACAAAGACATACTTGCAGACAAGACACCCATACACATAAAAATAAATAATTTTTTAAGTATGTTGGTTAACTCAAGGGCATTTCTCAGCTCTGTTGTGGATGGGGGCATGCGCACGCGCGGGGAGGGAGGTTTCTCCTGGGTGCTGGAGGATTCTGAGTCCCTGGGATGCTCAGAGTAAGGTATAGAGGAGATCCTCAGTGGGCACCATGAAAACTAAGATAGGTTAGGTGACGTGAAACCAATCACAGACTGCACTAACTTATCATTTTTCAGTCTCTCTGAGACCTAGCCAGTTTCTGTTTGAATATACGTTCCTCAGAGGGACACTTGGTTTTATCAGACTCCAGAGTGTAATGGTTATAGATTTGGTTTTCTTTTTGACAGTTTAAACTGTTTTCCTTTTCTTCTGAAGGTGAGCCTGCCCTCAGATTCCTCTTTTTCTCATTTGATCTTCCATTCTGATTTGAAACTAGTTTATGGTTTGTGTAATCAAGGCTTAAATCAATACAACTCTCCCTCATATGCCCATGTTTGGGGGTGTGGGGGTATGAGTGTGTACGCATCATTACTTCGGGAAGGGATTAGGAGGTTTATAGCGCCATATAATTTAAGGTTGCTCCTGATGGCACACAAGTAATTTGACGCTGTATTAACAGAGAGATGATGAGTCTTTATGTACTGAAGATGTACTGTGCCGTCCTCCCTTTCCCCGCACCCGTCCCGTCTTTCCCGTGCCGTCCTCCCTGTCCCCGCACCCGTCCCGTCCTCCCGTGCCGTCCTCCCTGTCCCCGTACCTGTCCCGTCTTTCCCGTGCCGTCCTCCCTGTCCCCGCACCCGTCCCGTCCTCCCGTGCCGTCCTCCCTGTCCCCGCACCCGTCCCGTCTTTCCCGTGCCGTCCTCCCTGTCCCCGTACCTGTCCCGTCTTTCCCGTGCCGTCCTCCCTGTCCCCGCACCCGTCCCGTCTTTCCCGTGCCGTCCTCCCTGTCCCCGTACCTGTCCCGTCTTTCCCGTGCCGTCTTCCCTGTCCCCGCACCCGTCCCGTCTTTCCCGTGCCGTCCTCCCTGTCCCCGCACCCGTCCCGTCTTTCCCGTGCCGTCCTCCCTGTCCCCGCACCCGTCCCGTCCTCCCGTGCCGTCCTCCCTGTCCCCGTACCTGTCCCGTCTTTCCCGTGCCGTCCTCCCTGTCCCCGCACCCGTCCCGTCTTTCCCGTGCCGTCCTCCCTGTCCCCGTACCTGTCCCGTCTTTCCCGTGCCGTCCTCCCTGTCCCCGCACCCGTCCCGTCCTCTCGTGCCGTCCTCCCTGTCCCCGCACCCGTCCCGTCTTCCCGTGCCGTCCTCCCTGTCCCCGCACCCGTCCCGTCTTTCCTGTGCCGTCCTCCCTGTCCCCGCACCCGTCCTGTCGTCTTTCCGTGCCGCCCTCCCTGTCCCCGCACCCGTCCCGTCTTTCCTGTGCCGTCCTCCCTGTCCTGTGATCTCCCTCTCCACTTTTTCTTCCCTAACCACTTCCCTACTTGTCATTTTTTTGCTGTTAGTAGAAATGCTATATTTTCTAGTGAAAATTTAGAATTTTCTAGTATTCCATCCTATTACTGAAATGTTTGCCAGTGTACATGGCAAAATGATCAGGATTAGATACAAGGCATGGATTCTCATACATGTAAACAGTTCTTTTAGACAGGGTCTCACTGGGTAGCTCTGGCTTTCTTGGAACTCACCATGTAGACCAGGCTGGCCTCAAGCACATAGAGTGTGCTGGGATTAGAGGTGTGCCCACCACATCTGGCTAGAAATTTCATTTCTTAGGTGTCTTTTTTAAGTTCCTTTTTATTTAATATCATCCCAGAATGAAGCTCACTAAGAGGGGAATGGCAAATTTTTGTAATGTTTCTGTTGTTTTTGTTTCTAGCTTATTCTACTAAGCTCAACAAATTTCCTGTATTTAATATTAATGATGACTTGAATGATCTGTGTACCAGTGCAGTGAGCCCAAACACCACCAAAGCCACGAGGTACGCCCTAAATGTGTGGCGCTACTGGTGCATGACCAACGGGCTCAAAGACCACACGGACATCACCAAGGTAAGGGGCGCGTGAGTTTGCTAATCCTTTTGGCTGACTTCACCGAGCTTCCAGGTGCTAGGCACCCTGCTAAGGGCTGTGGGGAACACTCACCAAAGAGCATGAAATACAAAAAAAGCTATCTACAGACTCAAGTAGAATTTAGAAAGTGTTTAATGAATGTACATTTGTTGACATATAAAGAAGAATAAATTAAGCCATATTTCCAGGAAGAGGCAGGAGTTGGTAGAATTAAAGACAAGAGACCGGTAGAGTGAGTGATGTGAGAAAGAGCAAAATGACAGAGCCATTTGCTAGACAAAAAAACTGGACATTGATGATGCTTAAGTGACAAGCTCGGGGTTTTGTAAACACTGGGAATCACTGATGTGTGATTTCCACACGGCAGGGTCTGATTGTAAGAGCTGTAAGTATCTAGGGTCAGCAAAAAAAAAAAAAAAAAGAATCCATTAGAGGTTTTTGAGCAGAAAGGAACATTAAAAGTGGTATTTTAGAGAAACTAATTGGAAGTTATGAACAAAATAGTTATTTAGCATCCTTGGTCCCCAATCTCCGCCTTATAAAATGTGCTCTTAAGAGCTCTTCCAACTTCAAGTATTTGAGATTTGTGAATAGTAGGAGCACAGTGATTCTAAGCCAAGATCCAGACAGATATATCCATTAAACAGTTGGGTTTGTGAGGTTTAAAATGGTGGAAATGATGAGCTGGAGGCCTAGATTTAAAGGTCTCACAGGTAGCGGCCATTAGTTGAAGCCTGAGGCACGTAAGATTTCAGAGTTTAGGTGATGTAGTTAGGGAATCAATAAAAGCTGAAGTAGAAACCCTGGCTTTCTCTTTCTGGCAGCATGGTGCGTTAAGTAGTGTGAGAGGCTTTTCTGTTACACATGAAGATAGAGACGCATCCTGGGGGTGAGGGCAAAAGAAAGAATGTGAAATGACCAGAGAGCATGTTTCCTTCTGAGGGCAAAACTGGTAATATCGCGGAGACCAGAGGAAGGTAGATGTCTGAAGGACCTTGGCTAGAGGAGGAACCTTTAGGTTCATGAAAAAGTTTCATGTCAGGGGGCTAGTGAGATGCTCAGTGGTTAAGCATGGGTACAGCACTGGCAAAGGACCAGAGTTCAATTCCCAGCACACATATTCGGTAACTCACTTGTAACTTGTAACTCCAGCTCTAGGGGTCCAGTGCTCTCTATTGGATTCTGCAGACACCTGTACTCACATACCTATATCCACACACAGACACATATTTGAAAATAAAATAAATGTTAAAAAAAATCCTTTTAAAAAAAGAGGAAGAAGCTGTACAAATATATACATAATCATAATCACATTCTTAACCAGCGATAAAATGAGCAGCTAGAACAAAAGGATGATGATTCACAGAGAATCAAAGATAAAGGTTGACAGAAGTTTGCTATTGGAAACCAGGAAGATGAAAAGACATGGGGACAAATGTCTCCTTTAAATTATTGAAAGAAAAGTAATTTCAGTATCCACAGTGAAGATGTCTTTCTAAAAGTAAGATGAGATAATGACTTTTGAAACATTCAGAGATGAGGGAGTTCAGCAGCAGCAGATCCACACTGTGAGAAACATTAAAGGAAGTTTAATGTCCTCCCTCCAGCCAACAGGGAGATGATAGCATCTGGAAATGGGGTCCATCACCAAGGGAGGAGAGAACAGTGGAGAAGCTGCTGTGTAAACATGTGGGTGCTTTAAATCTCTGTGGAACAGCATTGGCTTCTTAAACAAAAACAGTAACAAGATAAAATGGAACAGTAAGTAGCAAACTGATGTGGAAGAGAGGAAAATAGGCAAAACATGTCCTCATTTGGCAAGTCTGCAAGCCACAAACAAGGGGATAATATAGTTGGAAGTTTCCCGGGCCTGGGGTCAGGACAAATCGCTTTCACCTGCTGCTCCTGCAGCCGCTCAGACCCAAATAAACACACGCAGGCTTATATTATTTTTAAACTATGGCCATGGCAGGCTTCTTGCTAGCTAGTTCTTACATCTTAAATTAACCTATTTCTATAAATCTACACTTTGCCACGTGGCTTGTGGCTTACAGTACTTTTACGTCTTGCTTCTCATGGTGGCAGCTCGTGGTGTCTCCCCACATCTTCTTCCTGTCTCTCTCTTTGAATTTCCTGCCTGCCTTTAAATTGCCTTGCCATAGGCCAAAATGCTTTATTTATCAACCAATCAGAGCAACACACATTCGCATACAGAAAGACATTTCCCCGCCAGGGTAACATTTGTAACTAGCTGAAAGGAAACCTGTCCACCTAAAATTTTATACTGCCCCTCTCCCTGCTCTTCCCCTTTCCTTCCTCCCCATCCTCCTCTCCCTCCCCACTCTCCCCCTCTTCTTCCCCATTTCCCCCTCCCCACTCTCTCCTTTTTCTCTTTCCACTCTCCCCCTCTTCCTCTCCACCCTCTCTCTTCCTCTCCACTCTCCCCCTTCTTCCTCCCCACCCTCTCTTCCTCTCTATTCTCCCCCCATCTTCCTCCCTACCCTCTCTCCCTCTCTACTCTCCTCCTCCCTTCCTCCCCACCCTCTTCTCTCTTTCTCTCTGAAAGAAAACAGCTGTATTTTGTAACTTCAAAGGCATCAGCAGACATGGCAGTAAAGGAAGACCCATCAGCCAATGAAGAAGTTCACAGTGACAGTCTTGATTCAGGATATTGAAATTGTAGTGTGTCCCTGTCCATAACAGAATTAAATTGCATTAGTTACAGATCACTAACGAAAATGACCCTGATTCTGGGAAGTTATTAAATGACCTATAGATCAAGAAGAAACCACAAAGGAAATTATAAAATATCATGAACCAAATGAAAATTAAGTCACAGCTTAGAGTTTGTAGAGTGTGACTTCTGCTAGGGAAGCAGGCAGGCTGACTGCAGAGCTTTACCTCTCCTCCATTCCTCCAGATCCAACCCCCAGTCTCACCCTCGGCTCAGCAGCACCCCTGTGCAGCCTCCTTCCTCTCTGCCCATCCCCAGTGGATCACACAGCTCTTCCCCTCCTAACCTCCGGTACCCGACTCATTGCTTTTTCCCAGACCCCAACTTGAGCAGGCACTCCTGGGGAACCCACAGGCCACTCCGACCAGGGAAGCAAGTAGGCTGTCTGCAGATCTTCCCTCTCCCTGCATTCCTCCAAGGCCAGCCTCCCAGTCTCTTCTGTAGCAGACCCCAGTGGAACACCCTGCTTTCCTCCCTCCTGTGGACCACCTCAGCCCCTCTCCAACCCATCCTCATTCCTAAGTGTCAGCTCCCAATACCCAGGAATAGATTTTACCTGGAATTCCCAGTGACCACACCTGTCAGGGTCCCAGAAGAATTTCCTACAAGGCAATACCCAGCCACCACACTCTGCTAAGAACAGAGAGGACAACAGAAACCCAGGAGCAAAACACCTGTACAACATAGACAAGACCAGATATCAGCACCAAGAATTACAGTCATCCCAGTCCAGATGCCTAGATACCAGAATAAAAACACAATAACAGTCATGACAACAGGGTTCCACTAGAGCCCAGCAACCCTACCACAGCAGGCCCCAAGTGTTGCAACACAGCTGAAGCACAAGACAAAGACCTAAGACAGCCTTGATGGATGTGATAGAGGCCCTTAGCGAGGAAATGAGTACATCCCTTAAATTCAGGAAAACACAAAACAGTGGAAGGAAATGAATAAAACAGTTCAAGACCTAAAAGTGGAAATAGAATCAATAAAGGAAATCCAGGCTGAGGGAAATCTGGAAATGAAAAAGTTAGGGACTAGAACAGGAACTTCAGAACCCAGCCTCATCAACAGACTGCAGGAGATGGAAGAGAGAACCTCAGGCAAGGAAGACACAATAGAAACTGTGGATACCTTGGACAAAGAAAATGTTAAATCTAAAATGGGAATCAATCTACCTCAAGACCTAGCCATACCACTCTGGGGCATATACCCAAGGAATGCTCAATCATACCACAAAGATACATGCTCAACTATGTTCATAGCAGCACTGTTTGTAATAGCCAGAACCTGGAAACAACCTAGATGCCCGTCAACTGAAGAATGGATTAAGAAAATGTGATACATATACACAATGGAGTACTACTCAGCAGAGAAAAACAATGACAGCATGAAATTTGCAGGCAAATGGATGGAACTAGAAAATATCATCCTGAGTGAGGTAACCCAAACCCAGAAGAACAAATATGGTATGTACTCACTCCTAAGTGGATACTAGATATAAAGCAAAAAACAATCAGACTGCAACCCACAGAACCAGGGAGGCTATATATAGCGGGGGGGGGGGGGGGGGCACCCTAGGATGACTGTGGCTTATAATAAGTTTTGGTTTTACTCAATTACTGGGCAAGCCTCAATGAAACATTTCACTATTGGGATAAGACTTTATACTGTATCAAGCTGATAATAGGAAAATAAATAAAAGGAAAAAAAAAGACAATGTTAAATCTAAAAAACGGGCACAAACATCCAGGAAATCTGGGACACTATAAAAAGACCAAATCTAAGAATACCAGGAATAGAAAAAGGAAAAGAAACACAGGTCAAAGGCACAGAAAATATTTTCAACAAAATCATAGAAGAAAATTTCCCTAACCCAAAGAAGGAGATGTCTATCAAGGTACAAGACACATACAGAACATCAAATAGATTAGACCAGAAAAGAAAGTCCATGGCACATAATAATCAAAATGCTCAAGGTATACAACAAAGAAAGAATATTAAGGGCTGCAAGGGAAAAACATGAAATAAAATATAAAGACAGACCTGTTAGAATTACACCTGGCTTCTCAGTAGAGATTCTAAAAGACAGAGGGGCCTGGACAAATGTTCTTCAGACTCTCAGAGACCACAGATGCCAGCCCAGACCACTATACCCAACAAAATTTTCAATCACAATAGATGGAGAAAATAAGACAGACTATGTTAAAACCAAACTTAATATCTATCACAGATATTAAGTACACAACCCTACAGAAGATGCTGGAAGGAAAAGTCCAATCTAAAGAGATTAGAGAGAATAAATAATCCCAGATCAGCAAATCAAAAGAGGGGACACACACAACACCAACACCAACAACAAAACAGGAATCAACAGTAATTGGTTTTTTATATTGCTCAACATCAATTCCCTAATAAAAAGATACAGACTAACAGAACTAATAAGAAACCAGGACCCATCTGTTGCACCCAAGAAAAACACCTTAACATGAAGGATAAACATCGCCTCAGGGTAAAAGGATGGAAAAAGATATTCCAAGCAAATGGACCTAAGAAGCAGTCATTTTAATATCTGACAGAATAGATTTCAAACCAAAACTAACCAGCAGAGATAAGGAAGGACACTACATACTCATCAAAGGAAAAATCTACCAAGAGTACATTACAATTCCAAACATGTATGCCCCAAACACAAGGGCAGCCAAGTTTATAAAAGAAACACTACTACAGTTTAAATCACCTATTGACCCTCACTCGCTGTTAGTGGAAGACTTCAGTGTTCCATTCTTGCCAATAGATAGGTCATTCAGACAAAAACAGAGAAATGCTGGAGCTAACTGACGTTATAAAACGAAAGGACCTAACATATTTACAGTGTTTCACCCAGACACAAAAGGATATACTTTCTTCTCAGCACCTCATGGAACTTTCTCCATAACTGACCACATACTCAGACACAAAGCAAGTCTCAACAGATACAAGAAAACTGAAATAACACCCTGCAGCCTATGTGACCACCATGCATTAAAACTGGATATCAACAACATCAGAAACAACAGAAAGCTTACATACTCATGGAAACTGAACAACTCTCTACTGAATGGAAAATGGGTCAAAACAGAAATTAAGAAAGAATTTAAAGACTTTCTAGAATTGAATGAAAGTGAATACACAACATACCCAAACCTATGGGGCACAATGAAGGTGTTTCTAAGAGACAAGTTCATAGCACTAAGTGCCTACACTTAAGAAAAAAAAGAAAAGAAAAAAATTGGAGAGATCTCATACTAGTAACAGCGCAACTGAAAGCTCTAGAACAAAAAAATAAGAAAACACACCCAAAAGGAATAGATGGCAAGAAATAAACTCAGGGCTGAAATCAATAAAATAAAAACAAAACAAACAAAAAATACAAAGAATCAATGAAACAAATAGTTGGTTATTTGAGAAAATAAGATTGACAAACTCTTATCCAAATTAACTAAAAGCTAGAGAATATTAACAGTTATTAGATGAAATTTATTATTTACAATTTAATATTAACAAAATTAGATGAAAAGGGGGACATAACACTGAAGAAATCCAGAGAACCATAAGGACATATTTTAAAAACCTGTGCTCCACCAAATTGGAAAATCTAAAAAAGAAATGGACAGAGGAGGGAATTTAGGGAGAGACAGCTCAAATTGAGGGGTAGTATGGAAACCTAGCACAGCAGATGCTTCCTAGGTTATATATACATAGATGAAGGTAATCTAAATAAAATCACCAAATAATGGGGGAGACAGGGCCCCAACTGGACATCTCTTGTCACCAAATGAAGCTTCCAGCACTTGGACTGGGTTACATCCAATTGAGTTGTCGTCCCTAAACAAGCCAGGCTGTTGCCAAGGCTATAGGTTGCTCTCCGCAAATTGAGAGCAAGTCCCCATTGCTGAAGACGACACTATACAACCCACTGTACATGGAGAAGTCCGGCTGGTGCCCACATAGAGCCTTCACCCCTACATTCTAACTTCTTTGGTACAGAAAGGTACCCTGCACTCAGCCAAAAGATCAAGGCAAACATCAAGCCAGCCACGAACCCTGTGATCTCCAGTGGTGTCCTGCCTACCCGATATGCTAGTGCAAGGGTGGTGCAAAGCTTGTGGAAGTAACCAACCAACACCTGATTTAACTTAAGGCCCACTCCACGAGATGGAACCCATACCCCACACTGCTTAATGATCAAGACCAGAGACTAGATAGCCCAGGGACCTAGGGTAAAACCAAATACTACTGTTCAGAAAGTAAAGAACAACAAAAAAGTAGCAATAAAATGACTAGTAGTGACATTCTGCTATACTCATAAATCAGTGCCTTGCTCAGTCATCTGCAGAGAAGCTTCCTTCTGCAGCAGATGAGAAAAAAATACAGAGACCCGCAGCCAGACATTATGCAGAGAGTGAGAGACCTTGGAACACTCAGCCTTAAATGGGATGTCTCCATCAAATCCCTTCCCTTGGGGCCCAGGGAACCCCGTGGAAGAGGAGGCAGAAAGAATGTAACAGCCAGAGATGGAGGACTCCAAGAATGTAAGGTCCTCTAAGTTGGCATGAACAAAGCTCATACACACTCACAGAGATTGTGGCGCCTGCACAGGACCCGAATAGGTCTATAGCAGGTCCTCTAGGTATGTCTTAGGACTCCCAGTTTAGTGTTTTTATGGATTCCCGAGTGTGTGAATGAGTGGACCTCTGATTCTTGTGCCCTCTCCTGGGATCTTTTCCTTCTGTCTGTCTTGCCCACCTCCAATGTGCTATTTTTTTATTTTATCTTACTTTATTTTATTCTATGATTACTCCTTAGAACCCCTTTTGATTTCTAATGAGAGACAGAAAGAGAGTAGACCTGGATGGGAGAGGAGGCGAGGAGGAACTGGGAGGGGTCGAGGGAAGAGAAAACATATGAGGATACATTATGTGAGAAAAAATCTATTTCAGCAAAAAACCAAAACAATCACTTCAAGGTATGGAAATAGTTTAATTGCATCTCTCAGGTGTATGGCTTATGTTCAGGGTGAGCCTGTGCCTTAGACTATCAAGAGCTGAGTGTGGTCTCTTGTGTCTCATGGTGTTTTCTGAGTCCGTCACCCCACAGGCTCATTGAGAAGGAATGTGAATCAGTTAAGTTTTACAGCCAACTCTGAACTTTGAGGGTTATTTCTCTGGTTTACAACAAAAAAGAATCCAAGTCTTGAGAAGACTTAATTCTTTTACTTACTCACCAAATTTCTTTTTAAAAAAAATAATAATTTTTATTATTTGAGGATTTCATGCATAAGACCACTGATGTCTTTTCTCTCCCAGAGCTATGCAGAACCTTTGGCACTCTGTAAGCTAGCCAACGGGGAAGGGGTTTCCCAGTCAGTCTTAAACTTATTTCTCTATATCTGGCAACTAAAGTATGTGGTGTCTTCAGCTGTAAGGTCTTGTCACGTCATAACAGGTGACTTAGAACGATGGCAATAGCCTGTGTTGCTTCTGAGACATCTGGGACTTTGCTGACCAGTAACTCAGAGTGCTCATTCTTGGCACTTAAATTTTCATTTAATAATGCATTACTTCTGGGCCTGCTCCCAAAGTTTCTTGTAATAAGTTAAGTAATAAACCAGGTGGTGGTGGTGCACACCTTTGACCCCAGCACTCAGGAGGCAGAGGCAGGTGGATTCCTGAGTTTCAGGACAGTCTGCATTATAGAGTGAGTTCCAGAACAGTCAGGAGAAACCCTGTCTCAGCCATCACCCCCAAAATTAAGTAATAAAAGGTATAGACATTAAAAATAAGATATGGAGGGTAAAATAACGCAGCAAAAGCAGTATTTGTAGAGAAAGTATAGGTTAACTCTAAAAGCTCATGTTAGGAAATGAAAGTGACCGTAACAGCTATCAATCAATCAATGTAATGTTGAAGTAAGTTAACAAGCAGGTCTGATTGGGCCTGGTGGCACAGATGCACTTTCAGCACTTGGGAGACAGAGGCAGAAGGACCACGGCAAGCTCAAGGTTAGCCTCAGCCATCGCGAGTTCCAGTCTACGCAAGCCTACTTCAGAGAACAAAACAAACTAATGTGAAAGAAAGTTTTGAGACTCAGCCGACAAAATAATAAATTGTCAGCAAGATGAGAAGACTTTTGAATATGTAGGATAGCAAGGTTATGGCAGCAGGTCAAGGGGGTCACGCCGGGTGTGGGGGTCCATGCCAGCACTGAGGAGGCAGAGACAGCATGCCTGATAGTTCAAGGGCAGCCTGGAGTCTGTAGAGGGACCCTGTCTGGAAGAAAAGACAAGAGACTAAGGTCAGAGGATATAAAAGAATCTAAAATACTAAAAGCAGTAATAAAAGGGAGTGTTACTACCAACCTTACAACAACGAGAAAGGATTCTGTGAACACCTGTGTCCCCAGAAGCAGCCACAGATACGGTGAACAAATTCCTAGACGGTTCAAAACAAACCACGTGAGAGAAACCGCCTTGGCAGCTTCCCTTGTCCTCAGTCAGTTCCAGCCGGTGACCTGCTGGGTGTCTGTTGGCTCCTCGTGCTGCACTCCTTCCCGTGTGCACATCCCTCACCCGTGTCCCTCCTTCCCGTGTGCACACCCCTCACCAGTGTCCCTCTTTCCCGTGTGCACACCCCTCACCCGTGTCCCTCCTTCCCGTGTGCACACCCCTCACCAGTGTCCCTCTTCCCCATGTGCACACCCCTCACCAGTGTCCCTCTTCCCCGTGTGCACACCCCTCACCAGTGTCCCTCTTCCCCGTGTGCACACCTCTCACCAGTGTCCCTCTTCCCCGTGTGCACACCCCTCACCAGTGTCCCTCCTTCCCTGTGCACACCTCTCACCAGTGTCCCTCTTCCCCATGTGCACACCCCTCACCCGTGTCCCTCCTTCCCTGTGCACACCTCTCACCAGTGTCCCTCTTCCCCATGTGCACACCCCTCACCAGTGTCCCTCTTCCCCGTGTGCACACCCCTCACCAGTGTCCCTCTTCCCCGTGTGCACACCCCTCACCAGTGTCCCTCCTTCCCTGTGCACACCCCTCACCCGTGTCCCTCTTTCCCGTGTGCACACCCCTCACCAGTGTCCCTCTTCCCCGTGTGCACACCCCTCACCCGTGTCCCTCTTTCCCGTGTGCACACCCCTCACCAGTGTCCCCAGGGTGGAGTCGGCTTTCCCGGCACTTGACTCAGAGCTCCCGTGTGACATGCACAGACCACTGTAAACCCCAGGGCTCTGCGGTGAGGTGCTGTCGTGTGAGCTGAACTACAGATACGGCAGGCAGTGTCCCACTGTCCAAATGGTGCATCCACATGGTCACCCCAGGAGAAACACTAGAGCGGATAACCACCTGAGCTGCACTTGTTCAGGACTCAGTCTCCAGCACCAACACGATTCCGCCTGATTGGATAGTGGCGGCCTGTGTGCTGGTGGATGTGTTGGGTCAGTGACTTAACCTGAGATCAGGAGCACCCCACAGACACAGTAGAGACCACTCTTCTTCAGTCTGTTAAAAATGTGAGGAGCGATGTTACTTCAGCTGTTGAGGGCCAGTTGACCGTGTCATGTGGGGAAGTGCTGGCAGCAGGGTATAAATGTGGCTTCTTTCATAGACCGATGACTGTGACAGACAGTGTTACCTAGCAAGATCTCGTGACACACTCATGTAATCCCAGCATTTGAACGGCAGAAGCACCTGGATGAACCGTTTGCAGACTTTCTTTCTTACTTTCTTTTCCCCTTGGACAGGTCTCATTGGGTAGCCCTGGCTGGCCTGGGCTATGTACACCAGGCTAGCCTTGAATTCCAAGGAAATTCAAGCCGACTGCCTCGGCCTCCGTAGTGTTGGGATTAAAGGCATTTGCCACCGCATCCAGTAATTTGAGTTTTTTAAATTGTGGCAAAATATCCATATTATAAAATTGAGCTATTTGTAATGTAAAAATTTGCTGCTTTTTTGAGATTTCCCACATAAGTACTATATTTCTGTCCTTTCCATCGCAACCCCCTCACATTCCCAACTTTGTCTCAAGTTCATGACTCTTCTTTATTATTGGTGTGTGTGTGTGTGTGTGTGTGTGTGTGTGTGTGTGTGTGTGTGTTCTATTTGTCTGTATTTGGAAACTGTTGTCTCACAGAATGAACTTCAATTCTGTACCTTTCTTTACCATATAGTCTATCTGTATATATACTGTACCTCACACATGTAACCTGCTGGGTCTGTTTAGTGTTGCTTCTGTGCATGTGTTTAGGGCTGGCCACTGGGGACTGGGTAACCTGTCTTGGGGGCTCATCCCTGGAGAAGACTGATTCTCTCTCTCTCAGCAGCCATTATCTGCCTGTAGCTCTTCATCTAGTGGTGGATTCCATCTAGTGGTAGGATTTCCCCCTCCACATTGGCATGTCGGCTGGTGTCACTGTGCAGGTCTTGTTTAGGTGATCGTAGAGTAGAGATGTCGTGGGTGCAGCCTCCTGTCATGTGTGGACCCTGTCTCACCACAGACGTCCTTCCTCCCCTCTTCCATGATGTCCCCTGAGCCCAAGGGGCAGCAGCTATATTATAGATGTGTCAGTGGGGTTGGGGACTCCAGAGTCAGTTCTTGAATTTGGACTATTTGTAGATTTCTGTGATCTTCATCTGCTGCAAAGAGAAGCTTTGCTGGTGGGGGCTGCGCTTCACTGTGGCTCTTGGGAGAAGTATTTCCAGTGTTAGGAACTCTCCTGGTTTAGGAAAGTGGTGGTGCTAGGCTCTCCTCTAGGGTTCTGACTTCACCAGCCATGGGGAGTTGGCTAGGTTTAGTTGGCTAGGCAGTAACTCCAGTTAGATAGCTGTTGATCACTCACCAGATATAAATGCTACTATTGTACCCTTGGAGGTATTTTACCATGGTGGTCAGTTTTAAAGTGTACAGCTTAGCATTTATTATATCACACTGTTCTGCAAACCGTCACCATTATTCATTCCCAGAATTCTTTCAGCCTTCCAAATAGAAACTCCTTATTCACCAAATAGAATAGTTCCCCATTTCCTCTTTGCCCCTGGCCCTGGTAACTACTGCCCTGACGTCTGCCTCTGGATTTCTTACTCTAGGTTCTGCATGTTAGTAGGATTATCTTTGTCCTTTAGCTCGGGCTCACTTGCCCTTTTGTGTCTGTAGAAGTGGAAAAAGTGAGCTTTATTTAGCATGGTATTTCAAAATTCACTTTTCATTGCCGAAGAAAATTCATATATATATATATATATATATATATATATATATGAATATATATATATGAATATATATATATGCCTCATATTGTTCATCCACTTACCTACTGATGTGTGTGTGTGTGTGTGTGTGTGTGTGTGTGTGTGTGTGTGTGTGTGCGTGTGTGTATACATGTAGTATGGATAAATGCTATCAGTCTTGTTGGGTATATGACTTAGATTTGGGGGGAATTAACAGTCAGTTTCTAAAGCAACTGCATCACTTTACGTTTCCATCAAGGTGTACAAGCATTCTGATTTCCTGACATCCCCACTAGCAATTGTTATCCTCTCTCTTCTTTTTCTTAATTCTAGTCATCCTAGTGAGGGTGGAGTAGAATTCCATGTGGCTTTAGTTTCCCATGCCAGAGAGGAAGAGATTGGGGCTGGGGAGAGAATGTCTAATGGCTTTGGACTCTCCTAATTCTGAATCCCACTTTAACATGTAGGCTTGTTCAGGTTTGATTTTTTTTTTTTTCCTACAACCAAAGGAATCTCAACTAATTGTTTTAACTTTGTTTGTTTTTTGAGATAGGGTTTCTTCCTGTATCCCTGGCTGTCCTGGAACTCACTCTGTAGACCAGGTTGGTCTTGAACTCAGAGATCCCCCTGCCTCTGCCTCCCTAGTGATGGGATTAAAGATGTGTGCCACCATTGCCCAGCTTGTTTTAACTTTTTTTGTCGATAAGTAAGAAAGCTAGTCTTACATTTTGTACAGAGCCATCCTAATCTGTTGACAGACTAACAGATTATCAAAAAATGACATTTTGTCCTTCTGTGTTCCTTCCCTTCTTCATTTCTTTTTTATTTTTTAATTCAGCATGCCATCCTGCCCCTCACTTTATAAGGAAGAATCTAATTTTCATTGTGGGTATATTTTTATAGTTCTTGCCTGTAAAATACTTTTATTTTTATTAAGTGGATTTATTTCTTGCAGTATTAGTTTCGATTCAATTCTGAAAAGTTTAAAGTAGATGCCACATCTGTAATATAATTTTTTCAGTATTTGTCAGATTCGTGCTTTTCTCCGTCATGTCAATGTCTTAGCATGTAAATAGTGGCTGAGATTGGATCGTCCTTACACTGTAGTAACACCACCTGTGATGAGGGTGACCGCCCTGACATCTTGACTGTGACGTAAGTAGTCAGGTAGTTGGTGTCTTACAAGGTACCATGTTACCCGGAACTCGTGCACACCAGGACCATTGTGCTTGAACACATTCTGTCTCTTTCTTTAGTGTTTGTTGATTATGTTTGTGTATGTGTACATGAGCACAGGTACATGCCGTGATGTACATGTGGAGGTCAGAGGGCAACTTGTGGAGGTCAGTTCTTGACTCCGGCCTTTTTTTCTGAGGCAGGGTCTCTTTGTTGCTCTGTTGGCTAAGTACCCCAGGCTAGGTAGCCTGGGCACTGCTAGTCAGTTCCTGCCTCTCTCTGTCTGCATCTCACTGGAGGAGTGCCAGCTCTGCAGACCTGTGCTGCCACGTCTGGAGTTCTGACTTGAACCAGGTCGGCAGACTCGTGGGATGAGCACTGTCGTGTGCTGAGCCCTCTCCCCAGCCTGGCCATGGCTGTCCTGACATCCTGCTAATCTGAATACATCTTACCTGACATCGTTATAGGCATGAAGGCTGCCTGTGTTTAGGAGTACATTCATATGTCTTGGCTTTTGATATACTATGTAGATGTGGGTCAGACAAGAATGGAGAGCCTCTATGGCTTTTTTCCATATTGTTAAACTGTTTAATCCAGAAGAATTGGTAGGTCCTTGGTCACACACTTGCCCAGCATGTAGCAGGCATTTGATTGGATTCCCAGCACTACAGTAAGAAAGAGTAAAACTGCACAAGTATAGTGACTTATATGCCACATACCTGCAGTGTGCGTGTAGGCCTGCACGTTCATGAACCTCTGCGCGCGCGCGCGCGCACACACACACACACACACACACACACACACACACACTTAAAAATAAGATCGTCCATATCATTGAGATTCTCACGTTCATGTACATAGGCACGCAGTGCTCGCCCGTGTTCTTTACTCTCCTTTTGTGTGGCCTCCTTATTCCTGATTTGCTGACGTTCCCTTCTCTGCCCTCCGCTTCCTCCCAGACCTGATGGGACTTTATCAGCTTGATAGGTTTTCTCAAAGGTTGATGTTTTCCTTACCTACTCATTTCTCCTTCCTCCTTCACTAATTTTCATTTTTGTTTTTATTGGCTCATTTTACTATTTATGAATTTGATTTACTTTTCTAGCTTTGGGGGTATATATGTTTGCTTACCAAGAATAAAGTTTTCTAACAAATCGGGCTGGAGAGATGGCTCAGAGGTTAAGAGCACTGCTTGTTCTTCCAAAGGTCCTGAGTTCAATTCCCAGCAACCACATGGTGGCTCACAACCATCTGTAATGAGATCTGGTGCCCTCTTCTGGCTTGCAGGGATATATGCAGACAGAACACTGTAGACATAATAAATAAATAAATCTTTAAAAAAAAAAAAAATTTAAAAAAAAAAGTTTTCTAACAAATCATTCTAGTTTATGTTATTGGAGTATATTTAATTAGATATAGTTTTTTATTAAGAGATTTTTCTATTCGTTTTACATATCAACCACGGATTCCCCTGTCCTCCCTCCTCCCACCCCCCAGCCTTCCCCCGCAACCCACCTCCCATTCCCACCTTCTCCATGGCAAGGTCTTCCATGGGGAGTCAGCCCAGCCTGGTACATTCAGTTGAGGCAGGTCCAAGCCCCTTCTCCCTTCACCAAGGCTGAGCAAAGTGTCTCAGCATAGACACTAGGTTCCAAAAAGCCAGCTCATGCACCAGGGACAGGTCCTGGCCTCACTGCCTGGAGGCCCCCTAAACAGTTCAAGCTAAACAACTGTCTCACTTACCCAGAGAGCCTAGTCCAGTTCCATGGGGGCTCCTCAGCTATTGGTTCACAGTTCATGTGTATCCACTAGTTTGGCTAGTTGTCTCTGTACTTTTTCCAATCAGATATAGTTTTATATAATCATAGTTTAGTCAGTTTTTGTTTTTAAATCAAATTCTTCATGGATATCATTTTTTAAAAAGATTTCTTTTTTATTTGTGTGTATGTGTGCACATGTGAGTGCCTGCAAAGGCCAGAAGGGGGCGTTTGATGCCTGGAGCTGGAGTTGCAGGTGTGAGTCCCTGACTGGCATCTGGACAAGAGCAGCAAGGACTCTCCACCTTACTCACATTCTCCCAGCCCCTAATATGGCTCATTTTTAATACATGACTCATCTTTTATTTTTTCTTTGACTCTTAGGCTGTTAGCAAAATGAGTGATAGCTGTATAGTTTCTACTCACACATTTTTATTGGAATTTCTGTCTTCTCCAAAGCGTGTGTGTACTATAGCCTGACTCAAGGCTGCTTGCGCTTTACATCTTTATCTTGACCTCAAGGATTTCTTATGAGCCAAACTTAGAAGACTGATATTGAAAACCTAGTGATTATTAACTGAAAAACCACAGAGCATAAACTTGCTATGTAAGTTGGATGTGTTGCTCCTCTTCCTCCGAAGCCCATGCTCAGTAGTAGGTACCAATCAGTGTGGGAAGGTATGAAGGACATTAATGATGGAATATGCCAAGGTTCAGTTGTGGGATCCCTTAGAGAGGATGGCTGAACCGTATTAAAGGCGAAGAAAACAAACAGAAGAAGGGACTGTCCAGAGAATAGTCAGCATTACAAAGGCCAGTCCTGGCGTAATCTGCATGCATTTGTAGACACACGTTTGTAAAAGCTCATTGCTGTGTACAAGCCCTTGGAAACTCATGGTCCATATCTCCTGTAAGCATTGCTTACATACTTTGAGAAAGTGGCTACCTGTATGCCCTATTTTGCAGATTGAAATGGTGAGTTGAAAAGAAATTAGAGGGAGCCAACTATGAAACCTAGACCATCCAGTTTGAAATTCGCTGCTTTTCTCCTATAGTGTGTGAAAGGGTCAATCCTCCAGAGGCCCAGAAACTGTCCTCCCCTAGTACAGCCCCAAGCAAGGACTGGGGAGGAGAGGGGCCAGCTGTTTGGGTGTCCTCCAGTGTGTAACCTCAGTGTCTGTCTCCTTTGAGATCCCTGCAGTGAAGTTGAACGAGCTGCTGGAGAACTTTTACGTCACTGTCAAGAAGAGTGACGGCTCTGACTTCCTGGCTACCTCACTTCACGCCATCCGCCGCGGCCTGGACCGCATCCTGAAGAATGCCGGTGTGGGCTTTTCCATCACCAGCAGCACCTTCAGCTCGTCCACCAAGAAACTCAAGGAGAAGCTGTGGGTTCTGAGTAAGGCAGGCATGTCAGGGGCCCGTTCTCGCAATATCGTCTACTTCTCCCTTTCCGATGAGGAGGAGATGTGGCAGGCGGGGTGTCTGGGAGATGACAGCCCTATTACTCTCCTGTCCACAGTGGTCAAGTACAACAGCCAGTATCTGAATATGCGGACGCTGCAGGAGCACGCAGATCTGATGTACGGTGACATCGAGTTGCTCAAAGACCCGCACAACCAGCCCTACTTTGCCCGGACAGACAGTGTCAAGCGAGAGAGCCGGAGTGGCTCCACTAGAGTGTGTCACGGGAAAATCTACCACGAGCATTCCAGGGGACACAAACAGTGCCCTTACTGCCTCCTCTACAAGTACATGTATATCCACCGGCCACCTACCCAAATGGAGGCCAAGTCTCCCTTCTACCTGACAGCCAGGAAAGAGGCCACAGACATGGGCAGTGTGTGGTATGAAGAACAGAGGATGGGGCTGCGGTCCCTCCGGGGAATTGTCCCAAATTTAGCCAGAAAGGTCAAGCTGGACAACTGTGAGAACTTCACCTTTGTCTCGTTCACTCAGGTCTCCAGGCGACTTGGCTCCCATAGCTGCTGCCAGTGAACCCTCCAAGGCCAGGCCACGGTCCTGCTCACTCACCTCGGAGACTTGCCTCATGTGGCCGCGGCTAGAGTCATCAGCCAGCAGGTTCTGGGGCGACAGAGGCTGACGTCTTCACTCCAGGATCCAACTGGCCTCCGTTACTGCAGCAGGCCATTCCTCAGACTTGAAATTCACTCTTACATAAAAGTAGATGACTAAATAATTTGGATGTTTTATCTAAATGTGTGGTACCTTGTTAAACCTTAGAATCTAACACAATATATAATTACTATATACAAGAGTGAAGAAATTCATTTTATCTATCTAGTGCCTTTTTTAGCACAGGTTTTCTTGAAAAAAAAGAAAAGAAAAAATGTTTTAAGTAGTTATTTTAAAAAACTATCCCAGTAGCCCAGTAGCTTTAGGATGGTATAGAAGTATATACACTTGGTTGGGTTTCTTTCACATCGGGACCTAGAGCAAGGGAGGCAGACATTAGAGAAGAATTGTACTCAACACCCGTTACGTTTTGTTGGTGGATACTCTGCCCGGGGTGGCGGGGCTGCTCACCAAGAAAAGAGCAACATTTCCGCTGTGCTGTTGATAGTTCGGTGAATCGACGATCCATACTCTGAAAGGGTGTTTCTGAGACACCATGTGCAGTGGACTCAGCGGTCTGCACCGTGAGCGTTTCCAGCAGCGAGAGGGGACTTGGAAAGCCACCTGTGACTGTGACCCAGATGTGAAAACCTGAAGCGGAAGTGCCTGCATCTGTATGAGTTCTCCACCCCGTGAGAGCACTTGCCGTTTGAACTTTGTTTTGTTTTGTTTAATCTCTTTTTCACATCATGTTGGCAAGAGTCCCTGGACATGTAAGGCTAGCAGTAATGCCAGTGATTAACTAGGAAAATCAACAAAGTGAGCCACAAAGAAAACAAATTCCCCGAGCATTTGTAAGGACCCTAGAGATCTTCTGAGGGCTGGCACTAGTGCCTGGGACACTGATTTAGGCAGCCTGCCAGGTAAGCAAACCAGCTAAGGACATGCTGACCGAGTCAGATAATCACCATAGGTTACTCATGCATTTTCAAATCAGTTCACATTAATAAAACTCAGCCAGACCATGTGTTATTTAAACAGCAGAATTTTCTGGTAACTATTCTGAATGCAAGTTTTTAAAAAGGAGCCCAAAGAGTGCTAATTAATAGTAGTAGTTTCTATTCTACTTTCTATTCAAGGGAAGACTGCTGTATGTAATGGTACATAATTTGTACCATTATGTTCTCGTGTATGCTTTCTGATCCCAAATGAAAATCCCAGTGCAGATTCAGACGACAGGAGTCCTTACATTTGTCATTTCTTTTTCAAAGCACTGCTTTAATATTTGTTTTGAGGCGATGTTTTAAAGTCACTCATTAGTCATGGAAATAGGTGACACTTACCAGAGAAGACTCAGCCACTGCTGCCTTAAGGACTCATGTTGTTCCCTTTCTAGTGAGTACATGTTATAGTTCTGTTCACTAGGTGACCTTCCCTGGTAGTGATGAGTTTTAGTAGCCCCCTCTGTGTGTAAATAACACGCAATTAATAATCAGTGTTTGACTCAACCCGGTGTATTGGTCTGTAGTGGCTTCCAGTTGTGACTTTAGGGTTTTGGTTTAGAAGAGATAGACAAGCCAGGTATGGTGGCACACGCCTTTGATCCCAGCACTTGGGAGGCAGAGGCAGGCGGATCTCTGTGAGGCCAGCCTGGCCTACAAAGCTGGTGCCAGGACAGCCAGGGCTACACAGAGAACCCTGTCTCAGAGCAAGGAAGGGGGAGGGAGAAGGAGAGAGAGTCACAAAACGTTAGGGCAGCCCGGCAGTGGTGGTGCACACCTTTAATCCCAGCACGCGGGAGGCAGAGGTAGGTGGATCTCTGTGAGTTCGAGGCCATCCTGGTCTACAGAGCGAGTTCCAGGACAGGCTCCAAAGCTACACAGAGAAACCCTGTCTCGAAAAAAAAACCAAAAACCAAAACAAAAAAAAAAAAAAAAAAAAAAGGAAAACGTTAGGGCAGTCTTCTTCAGTTTGCTAAACACCCAAAGGTTATTTTGTTTGTAGGAAGCAAGCAGTCATCTTGTCAGTTCTGCATGTAAGATGGAGACATGACTTGTATGACAAGTTGCAGAGCCTGCAGCTTAATTACTAACACCTTCATTTTTATTTTAAATAGATTCAAAATGTTGCCATTAGGTATACTGTGATCTTTCCGATTTTAACATTTCCAATAGTAGCAATAACTGACCATGTGTCATCAATATTCCTGTTAACTGGGACTGTTCAGCATTTGAATAAGCATTTCTGCCTCAGCTTGCTGCCTGTCACTTATTTGATGCATTGTAAGTTCTCAGAATTCTGAAGTGAACAGTTATAGTAAACTCAGGGGTCGGATCTTTGGTTACACCTGATGGGATGAGAATTCTTCTGAGTTAAACCTCCTTGGGTCATGAGAGTGAGGAAGAACACACTTGTATCCAGGGTGATCATGGGTCATGAACAACTTTATTGTGTATTTGTGCAGATGTGTCTATGTGAAACACACTTTAAATTGGCATGTGGCAAAGCTGGGTGAGCCCACTGGCCTGGCAGAGTAGCTGTCTGCCTGGACGGCCGTGCTCTGGAGAAGGGTCAAGAGCTAGTGGCTGAGGTTCACATGAAGGGGCTGGTCTCTCTCCAGTCAGTTACATGCCATCTCCACAGGAGATTCGTCTGCTTTTGGCTTAAGCAAGAGAAAGGAGAATTCCAGAAGGGACAGGGCAAGTTACAAGCACTTTCCCCCACTTGCCTTTGGGTCTCTGTGCACCAGAGTTGGAATGGTTACCCAGTACTTCCCGTTTCAGCTGGGGCAGTAGCTCAGCAGTAGAATGCTTGCCTAGCATGTGCAAGAGCTTGGGTTCCATTCCCAGCACTAAAGAAATAAATTCTTTCACTAGTTCACCCCAATGCAAGTTGCCTCTGGACCCTGCATAAGGGAAGTTGCCATCTGGGTTCTGAGAGGACCCCTGGAACCCTTGGAGGAGGTCATGCCACAACACCTTTTGTATTGCTATAAAAGAAGCTGAGGTAGGTATGGTGGCTCACACCTCCAGTGTCCGCAAGACTGAGGCAAGAGGACCACCCTGAGTTCCGGGCCAACCTAGGCTATCATAGCCATCTTGGGCTACAGAGTGAGACCCTGTCCTGAAAAACTTAAAATTAATTAAAGGGCTAGAGATGGCTCAGCCATCAAAAGCACTGGCTGCTCTTCCAGAGGACTTGGGTTCAATTCCTGACACCCACAGATGTTCACAACATCTGACACCCTCCTCTGGCTCCCATGAGCACCAGGCACAAACACAGCGCACAAGCATACACAGATAAAACACCCTCATACTTAATAAATCAAAGAAGTTGCAGGTGCCACCTCCCCAGAGCCCATGGGCCTCCCTCTGGGGAATGGCTTGCTGGGTAATAGGTTGTCATCCTGATTCGGGAGATCTGGTTGGACATGAAGACTTTAACATACAGCTGTATCTTAGGCAAGCAATGGATTGTTGTTGTTGTTGTTAAAACTTCTAGTTACACAGTGTCACTCACTTCCTCCATTGTGGAGATTCTCTTCCTTACATTTTTAAACTTGAAGAGGAAACCAAACCTGATAATCTGGTCAGATGAACACACCCAAGCCTATGAAGTCTACCTCCCGCACAACCAAGCCTGATACCTCAGACACAAGCAAAAACAAGAGAAGGAAGACCAGGAGTCTGCAGAGGCTTTACAGAAAGGTTCTCCATTGTTTTCTGTGTTTTAAAACAGAAATATTGTATCTAACCAAAGCTGTGAAAGAAATGGTCTCTTTGGTCATGTGGCCCAGTCCCCTCTCCTTGGATTTTATTCTGATTAGTCAGCTCAGACCCATAAATGATGTTTGAAAAAATGTGAAATCTTATTACTTTTTTGTGTTTATTCAGTTTTATTAAAAGCATCAAGCATTTCAGCGTGTTCATAGACACAGCCATCAAGAGGATCTGAACAAGAGGGTATTTATGTAGAAATGAAACGTCCTGACAGAGCCTGGGGCACAGATCCTGGGGTGTTCCTTCACCACTCACCCGGGCTGCTTCCGCACCCGGCTCCACAACCACCTCAGCGGGCTGGCTCACGGCCAGGGAACAGCCACACTGCTAATGTAGCATTTCTCAGCACACTAGCATGTCCTCTTGGGAAATACATTTTTTCTTAATCCTTCAAGTTTCAGAACTTCTCAAGTTATTTTGTTGTCTCTAGACAACAGAATGCTATTTTTGTCAGTCTAAGCTAACAGTGACCATATTATTACCATTTAAATGGACAAAATGGTTAAAGATCATCCCTGTCAAGTGTTAATCACTTTGTCGCTTTTATGAGACATTGATTGCTTAAAAAAAAGTTAAACGTGGTGAACTTGGGGCCAGTTACTTAGGCATGGATGAATGCACACAGTAGGAGCTCACAGACGCTGGTCGGCTCCGCTGTGGCCCGAGCGGCCTCTGTACTTGTTTGGGAGCTAACAGACAGCTGTGAAGAGTCAAAATGTCAAATTGGTGGACAGTTTAAGTAATTTCACTTCTAAACCAAAATTTAATTCTCTGTGTCAAAAGAAAAACATTCTGTTGTTCAAGCATTGTTCCTACATAAAGATCTTTGTTGTATTGTTTCCATGTGAATGAGTCAGTTTAAGCTAAACATGGTTGTACTCGCCTGTAACATCAGCACTTGGGATCTGGGATAGGAGGATTGCAAGATCAAGGTTAGCCTGGGCTACACGGCAAAAACCTGTCTTGAATGAATGAATGAATGAATGAATGAATAATAAAACATGAAGTGAGGTAGAATGTAGCTGCACCCCCCCTCTCTGAGAGACAAGGCCAGGAGGATGAAAATGAAATGATTATCCTTGGAAATTCCTACATCTGACATCCCAGGATTTCTTAAAGTCCTTCAAAGGCAGCTAGCTGCCCTGCCTTCAAGTCGAGTTTTACTGTTACCAATAAGAGTTTCAGCTCTTCTTGCATTTTTTTGGTCCAAGAGACTTTGTTGATCAGAATCACATTGTTGGATTCAACCAAAGCTCTTCATTATTTATCTAATGAAGCTTATGTAGAAGTTAGCCTTTTCAGGAAGTACTTAAGACCACCACCACCCCAAAAAAAGAATGTCTGATGTGTTGGTAAGTGCATAATAGTTCTATCACCACTCATACCAACTGCATAGATTCCTCCTCCTCCATTGAAAGGGGAAAAGAGCCCAGAAGCTTCATTGTTGACTCAAGAAGTTTTAGCTAGGCATGGGGGCACACACCTGTGTTCCTAGCAGTTGGGAGCTGGAGGCAGAAGGATCGGGGGTTTGTCATACTTGGCTACGTAAGCTAAACTGGGCTGTTGAGATCCTGTCTGAAAATTCTTTAAGGACTAACCAGCCAGGACCAGTCAGGGGCAGGTTGCAGAATCAGGCCTGGGGAGCTAGTGAACCTGTTCCTCCAGAGCATATCTGGGAAGATTGGGATTTAAAAATTAATAACACAATATCTGCCTAGCAGAAAAGATTCATTAGGGCTGGAGAACTGGCTTCGTGGTTAAGAATACTGGCTGCTCTTCTAGAGGACCAGGGCTTGAGTTCTGGCACCCACATGGCTGCTCACAACTGTCTAGCTAGTCCCAGGGTATCCAGCGCCCTCTTCTGGCCTGAACAAGTACCAGGCATGTACATGGTGCACAGACATACATGTAGGCAAAACACTCATTCAGATAAGGACCTTGCGCTTGCTAGGCAAGCGCCCTACCACTGAGCTAAATCCCCAATCTCCAGATAAAGTTTTTTAAAGACTCGTGAAGACCAGAAGACCAATCTCAACTGTAGAGTCTAGATGGAATCAACACTGTTTGTGAGGCGTGGCAGGCAGACTGGAGCTCAGTCCCTGGCCTCACTAAGCAGTCCCTATGTCTCCATGCTTCTCACTCAGGATAAGGATCCCAAGCCAGAGGTGCTGAGCTTAAGCTGATGCTGCACCATGAAGGGTGGGCTCTAGATTTCACTCTCTTCCCAATGTATATCCTCATCTAGTCCAAGACCCCAAACTGTAGGGTGACAATGGCCAGAAAGCAGAAGGGACAGCTAGAAACACTCCTAGAATAAAGCCTTTAGGTGAAAGTGGAAACAAAGTCTGGACAGCAGGAGATGCAAATGTTTTAAGATGTATTTTATTATGTGTACAGTGTTCTGTCTGCATGCCAGGAGATGCCACCATGTGGTTGCTGGGAATTGAACTCAGGACCTCTTGAAGAGCAGTAAATGCTCTTAACTTCTGAGCCATCTCTCCAGCCCCAGGAAATGCAAATGTTATGACTTCTTGTATGGTGTTGGTTCAGAGATCCAGAAAGCTGGGTGATAGGAGACTGAGCCAGTAGAATGCTGAAGACTAGCATGCACCGCTGAGCTTACCATGACCCAGGATTTCACTGAAAAGGGAACAGATGAGTGTGCAGGGTCTGAGGAAAAAAACAAAAACAAAACAAAACAACAACAACAAAAAAAACCAACTCACAGGTAAGGCTGGAAATGGAGAGAAATTCGTTAAGAGTATGCCCAAAGAAAATGAACAGCTTCCAAAGCATTTGGGGGGAGGGGCAAGGACACAGGATTTCATGTAGTCGCTAGCTTGAACTCATCCAGTCCTCCTGTCTCAGATTCCAGGTGTTACCATGTCTGAGCAACAGCACTCTTGACATTAAAGTGGTATATTTGAGAAATGGGAAAATTTTGGGATTCTCTTTGTCATAATTATAAAAGCATGGTCTGCCTCTGTGTAATATGAAGTTATCTTAAAGGGTTGGGAGAGAAAAGGCAGCAGAATTGGGTGGAAAAGGAAATGGATCAGAAAGGACTTTAGGAAAGATTAAGACAGTACTAGATTGAAACCTGTATTGGAAAAAAAAGAACAATACTTCGCCTTTAAAATGTCAGTTAATGTGAGAGACAGGAGAGCTTTTCCTGTTTAAAAAGTTTTTAAAGAAGATAGCCGAGCGGTGGTGGCGCACGCCTTTAATCCCAGCACTCGGGAGGCAGAGCCAGGCGGATCTCTGTGAGTTCGAGGCCAGCCTGGGCTACAGAGTGAGTTCCAGGAAAGACACAAAGCTACACAGAGAAACCCTGTCTCAAAAAAAACCAAAAAAAAAAAAAAAAACCACCGGCAGTAGCTTGAGTTTGTCTTTAATGGAAAGACTATGGAGAAACAAGATCTTTCCTGAACAAATGAGTATCAGTGCTTGTTAAGTTTGAAAAGACTCAGTGTATCTATCCCAGCTTCACACACGCACACGCACACGCACACATGTAGCTAACACTTCTGGACAGGATCCTTCAGACATCCAATCCGAAAGCAGCAAACGGTCTCTGAGAAGAGAGAAGAGGACTGTCTTCGGCTCCTCTACAGCACCAAGTGCTGGGAAACAGTAGGGAATTCTCAAGAGAAAGATTGTGTCTTTGGAATTTTATATTTTAATATCTAAAATACTTTAGTTATGATAAAGTCCAAGAAAAATACCAGCTATCCTACAGCATCCAACGCATCATTTAGATTAAATGGGTCTCTAATTTCAGTGTCTCTGGAATAATAAACATTGGGTCATTATCCACGAGAGGAAAGGAATGTGTGCTTTAAATAGACAATAAGCTAGAAGCCATGCATCTGCAAATGCCCAGAGTCCTCTCTTGAGTGTGCTAAGTTAATATAACACGTATCTAAAAGTAAATGTAGCGCCGCAGTACTGTTCTTTAAAACTTTTTATTACTGAAATAATCCATGGCAATTATAAATAGAAAACTCAGCTACAACTCTTACAAATAAAATCTAAATTATTTTAGGCTTTTACAACAATTAAAACACTCTTGTGAAAAAGCCCATTGCTTTTAAGTGACCGCTTGTTCTGTTCTGGGGTCTCAGAGCCCGGACTGTGCCTGTTCACTGCATCACAGGCACTGTTTCACTCTCCCCAAAGTCAGTAACAGCAGGTTACAGTTAGACAGTTACAGAATGGATCTATGTCCCTTTTAAACTTGGAGGGGAGCGGTACACAATTAGACAGTTACAGAATGGATCTATGTCCCTTTTAAACTTGGAGGGGAGCAGTACACAATTAGACAGTTACAGAATGGATCTATGTCCCTTTTAAACTTGGAGGGGAGCGGTACACAATTAGACAGTTACAGAATGGATCTATGTCCCTTTTAAACGTGGAGGGGGGCTGTACACAATTAGTTACAGAATGGACCTTTGTCCCTTTTAAACTTGGAGGGGAGCGGTACACAATTAGACAGTTACAGAATGGACCTATGTCCCTTTTAAACGTGGAGGGGGGCTGTACACAATTAGTTACAGAATGGACCTTTGTCCCTTTTAAACGTGGAGGGGAGCTGTACACAATTAGACAGTTACAGAATGGATCTATGTCCCTTTTAAACGTGAGGAGGGGGGCTGGAGAGGTGGCTCAGTGGTTCAGAGCACTGACTGCTCCTACAGAGGACCCAAGCTCACTTCCCAGCTCCCACCTGGCAACTCACAACTGTCTGTGACTCCAGTTCCAGGGGATCCAATGCCCTTTTCTGGCCTCCACAGGTTCTAGGCATGCACACAAAACAATCATAAAATAAACTTTTAAAAAGCTGGGTTTGGGGGCTGGAGAGGTGTCTTAGTAGTTAAGAGCACTGGCTGTGCTTCCAGAGGCCTGAGATTCCCAGCAACCACATGGTGGCTCACAACCATCTATAATGGGATCTGATGCCCTCTTCTGGCATGTAGGCATATGTGCAGACAGAGCACTCATACCAAAAAAAAATGGTGTCTTCAAGAGTGCAAAGATAAGAAAAGTTCGATTTTAACTGCAGGAAGCTGGCCAAGACGGTGGTGCCTTCCTAAACAATACTTGAAGTTGTAAAGATCTGTCGAAATTCAAGTGTTGTGAACTTGTGGATGTAGCTCAGTGGTAGAGCGCTTTGCCCTAGGGTTTTTTTTTTTTGTCTTTGTTTGTTGTTTTGTTTGCTTGTTGTTTGCTGTTTGATATAGGGTCTCACTATGTAGCCTTGGTTATCCTGGAACTCGTTATGTAGAGCAGGCTGGCCTCGAACTCAGTGCTGGAGTTAAATGCATGTGCCACCATGCCCTGCCAGGCCCTAGTTTCAGTGCCCAGCTTGGTACAGCGGGGAAGCACAGGAAGAAAGAACAGTGAGAACAAATTACTTCTAGAACCTACAGTATCCTGTTGGCACTAAAACCGGTTCTTTTGTTTTCGTGTGCTTGCCCTGGATAGGCTTGGAAACAGGAGTGGAGGGTGTCCTCAGCCTCCGGCTCGCGTCCTGCAGCAGTGTGTGCTCCTAGCTGTCTGCCCAGTGAACCCCGGATGTTTACTTTAAATTAGCAATACAGGAGTTTACAGATTGCTTTGTGCTTGCAAAACCTGTCCCCTGAGGGACTGACGGCCTCTTCTGGGTGGAGACCTAGTGTGAGCTTTGTAGGGTTCTCTTGCTTAGCTGTGATTGACAAGTCCGTTTGACTTCACCACTTAGATAAGTCATTTGTCTCTACTTAAAATGTCAGTGTTTTCTATGTGACAGTTCTTTGTTTTGTAACAAAAATGCATTTGTAATGTTTTTATTCTCCTGGGTGTTTTTAAACGCATTCGGAAAGTCTTTCTGGCTGGTGTTCATTTACTAATGACTGATTTTATTATTGTACCCTTTCCAACTTTTTCTCCCCTGGCGGCCACACCTGGGAACACACACATGCACACAGGAGCCTGTGAGCAGGAGGCCTTTGCGTCCATTTTCTGTCAGTGTTGGTGTTGGAAGGGGTTCTCTCACTCGTGTGGTCCGACCCTCCAGTCGACGGTCTAGTAGTCTGTTAACAATTTGCAATGTTTGGGGTTGGTTGGTTTGTTTTAAAGTGTTGCTTGATTTTATTCATGTATATGCAGCTTTACTGTTCAACCCAGATTTTAAAAAATAAAAAAATAATGTATATTTTATGTCTGTTTTCTTAAAGTAGCCTAGCTATTGGAGGATGACATGCGGGAAGCAGCTCGAGTATCTTCACATCCGGGTCACGCTCTCGTGAGTGGTCCTTTGCAGTGCTGGTTCATGGTGTGTCCCTTGCCCACCTCTGGTGCTCCTGAGCTCATGTTGTGGGGGTAGTTGCTGCAGCTGCCTCCTCCTCCTCCTCTGGTTCTCTTAAAATGTGCAGGCCGAGTCCCATGGAAAGGTCTCAGTCATATACCGGCCACTGTGTTCGTGCCTTTAGTTAATGTTTAGTTCATGCTTTTAGTTCTGCCAGTTTTGTTACTTTGGAGGCATTTAGTCCTCAGAACTTCCAAGTGGAAGTCTATTGCTCTCTGGATTACAACAGATAAACTCTTTTCTAAGAAACAGAAATTTAAACAATATTTCCAGCAGAATAGATTTGGGTATCTTAGGTTTCTGTTGCTGTGGTACATGTCATGTTGCTGTGGTAAAAAGCAGTTTGGGGAAGAAAGAGTTGATTTTCATCTGAGAGTTGTAGTACATCGTGAAGGGAGATTAGGGCAGTGTATTAGTCGGGGTTCTCAGGAGTGACAGAATTCATGGAATGAGTCTCTCTCTATATAAAAGGGAATTTATTGGAATGACTTACAGGCTGCAGTCTAGCTAATCCAGTAACAGCTGGCTGTGAATGGCAAGTCCAAGAATCTAGTAGCTGCTCAGTCTGCAAGGCTGGGTGTCTCAGCTGGTTTCTGTAGCTGCTGGAATCCTGAAAGAGTAGGTTCCAGTGCCAGTGCAGGAATGAATGGGCCGGCAAGGCGAGGGCAAGCAGGTGAAGAACTGAATGAAAAACCAGCTTCCATTCCTTATATAGGCTGCCAGTGGGTGAGGCCCAGATTCAAGGTGTAGCCTCAAGATCTGGATTAAAGACGTAGGTCTTCCTGCCTCAAAGGTCCGGACTACAAGTGGATTCACCCACTTTACCCATTTCAAACCAAGCAAAAAAGTCCCTCACAGGTGTTCCCTCCATTTCCGGATTCTAGTTCATTCCAGATGTGGTCAAGTTGACAACCAAGAAGAGCCATCACAGGCAGCAAGCTGGAAGCAGGGACCATGGAGGAACACTGCTTACTGGCTTGCATGGCTTGCTCGGCCTGCTTTCTATGGTACCCAGGACCAGCAGCCCAGAGTGACTGATCCACCATGAGCTGGGCCTTCCAACACCAATCATCAATCAATAAAACGCAGCACAGGCTAGCCCACAGGTCAGTCTAGCGGGAGCATTTTCTCAACCAGGGTTCCCTTTTCCCAAGTGACTCCAGCAGTGTCAAGTTGACACAAAACTGGCCAGCTCAGTCTTCCCTGAGAGTGTGAAGACCAACCCGAGGATACCTGAAACCTGTTCCATGGCTTCTGCTTTGGTTCCTGTCTCATTTCCTGTGAGGACTTCCCTGCCTGGCTCCCCTCAGTGACGGAGTGGGACCTGGGAGTTGTAAGATGAAATAAACAAGAACAGTTGTAAACAAACACACAACGGACTACAAGGCTGTTCTAGAGACAGTACCCGCCTCAGAGGTGAGTATCCTCAGCTGAAAGGAGGGGCCTGTGGAGACATGGGGATGATGCTGTTAATGGCGTGGATGGAAATTGAAGCAGAGTTTTGGGGGAACATGATGGGCTGTATTGTGATAGAAGCATGCGGTGAAGAAAGCTGTTCCTGTGGGCGACCCTGTTTGTACCCGCTAAGCTGCTTCCTTCAGCGTACATCTGTGGGTTAGTGAGACAGGTGTGCTTATGGCACACAGACGCATGTCACATTCACGCCAGTGTCCCTTGCAGATTAGCAAGATGAGGCAAAAGGGCCAAAGGGTGCACATGGCCGAGGAGGTGATGCAGTAGAGGAGGTGTCCTCCCTGAGAGCACCAGCTGGAAATGGGGACCAGGGCACAGGCATTCTGGGCACCCAGGCTTATCTAGGGTCTTTACTAGGGTTATCCTAGTGCCCAGAGCCTCTCCTGCTCAGGATGTTGGGGCTTCTTTCAGGTATGTGGCTCCATTTTCCTTCTCCAGTACATGTATTTTTCTTCCTCGTCTTTGGATTCTGTCTGATCCCTCCCTCTTCTTAGGCATTTTCACCACAACTTTTGCTGGTAAGACACCAGGGACAGATGTGAAAGACATTAAACAAGATGCATTTCAACAATAAACAAGATCCTCATATTTCTCATGGGATCCCAAAGAAATAAAGATGTGAAACAAAATTTCCTGCTGGAGTATTTACAGTGTACTCAGCTGCTAAAATGCTCAGCATGCAATCAAGGAAGCAATTTAGCACATTTCTAACATGCTTAGCTGTGGTAATCGTCTTTAAGAGTTCGGACAGATTTAAAGAGCCCAGTCAACTTTTTGTGACAGCGTTCGAGGATCTACTGTACCAATAACAGATGCACTTTTGACAGTCGATAGGAATGCCGGGTTTGTGCTGTTACTCCTGTCTGTCCCTTGGATAAGAGCCCAGAATCGACAGGCCGCAATCTGACATCTCTCAGGCGGGGAAAAGTGTGATCTTGACATTTCCCTTTGTACTGTATCCTCAGTGCGTGGGCAGACCGTGCAAAGATCACCCCCACGTCTCTTTCTTGCCCTCCTGTCTCTCAGCACGACCACCAGCCTGCATGCAGTCCCCAGGCATCCGGCGTTATATGCCACTTTCACAGTTTTTGTTACGACAGGTTTGCTTATTCTACTGTGTATTTGATGTCTTATATTTATGTTGATTTCTTGTTTTAAAACATGAATTTAGTGCCCGGCCTGGGGGCGCCAGCCTTTAATCTGAGCACTCAGGAAGTCCAAGTAGGCAGATCTCTGTGAGTTCAAGGCCACAAGTTCCCCGCCAGCCAGAGCTACAGAGACCTTGTTTCAAATAAATAAACAAATAAATAGATAAATAAATAAATTTTGAACTTATATTAAAGTAAAAAATAAATGCCTTAAAAAAAAAAAGAAAGGCATCCTCTGATTAATTTCTATTTGGTATTCATGTTTAAATTCCAGTTCTTCCTAGCTCTGTAATCCTAAGCAAAGTATCTGCACCTCAACTAATTTATTTATTTATTTATTTCTGATTTATTTAAAAATTTATTTATACGTATGACTTTTGCCTGCATGTGTGTATGTATGTGTACTTTATGAGTTCCTAGTACTGTTGGCAGTCAGAAGAGGACATTGGATCCCCCAGAACTGGAGTTACAGACAGTTGTGATCTGCCTTGTGGGTGCTGGGAATTAAACTTGGGTCCTCTGCAAGAGCAAAGTGCTTTGAACCACTTTTAACCACAGACTAGTTAGGACAGTCCTACCCATTCTCACAGCCTTAGCACACAGACCTAAATTATCTGAACACGTCTGGACTGCAGTTTTTGTGTGAAGCCCAGGAATTTACTCAGGCCTGTTTTCTTAGTTTTTCAGGGTTGGCTGAGGTGCATAGTGCTAATCCAGACAGGAAGGCCCGTAGCTGTGGGGCTTGCTTCTCCAGCAGAATCATAAGGCTTCCAATTTTTTCACAACTTTTCCATCCTTGTCTTGTTATTTTCTGTATTTTATTTTTTTAGTAACAGTCATCCTACCAAGGTAGTACTTTATAATGGTATAATCGGCAGTACCAAACATATTTTAAAGTGTTTTACTTACTTTTATTTAAATATTTATTTTTGGATTTTTTGAAACAGTGTCTATTATGTAACTCTGACTGTCCTGGAACTCACTCTGTAGACCAGGCTGGCCTCAAACTCAAAGATCCACCTGCCTCGGCCTCCAGAGTGCTGGGATTGAAGGTGTGCCACCACCGCCTGGCTCTGCTTTACTAATTTATAACGGCTCACTGACTGCTTTGCATTCTCCACTGGGAGGCAGGATGGAATACAGGGGGGGCACATGGAAGGAGGAAAAGGCAGGCGTAAGGCTGCTACAGTAGACTAGGGAAGTGATGATGGTGGCTTGGAATCGATGACTGTGGTGATAGATAGTGTGCCCTAATGAAATTTGCCTGAAGACCAGAGGACAGAACAAGCCACTAGATTAAACATTGAGGCCAGGCAGTGGTGGCACACACCTTTAATCCTAGCAAGCAGTGGTGGCACACACCTTTAATCCTAGCACTCGGGAGGCAGAGATCTGTCTGGATCTCTGTGAGTTCAAAGCCACCCTGGACTACATGAGATTGGCTCAGTATAGGAGAGAAACAGAGCCAGAGGGTGGTGGCACACACCTTTTAACCCCAATACTTGGGAGTCACACGCCATTAATCCCAGCACTAGGAAGGAAGTGATGGCTGGGAGGAGAAAGGTATATAAGGCGGGAGGAGACAGGAACTAAAGGCTTTTTTGGCTGGAGCCTTTCGGGTGAGGACTCAGAGAAGTTCAGTCAGAGGATTCATGGAGTTGGCAAGGTGAGACGTGGCAGTGGCTTGTTCCTTTGTCTCTCTGATCCTTCAGCATTTACCCCAATATCAGTCTCCTGGGTTTTTTTTTATTAAAAGACCAATTTAGCAGTTCGTGTTATAGATGACGGCATTGAGAGGGTTCGTGTGATTCCGGATATACCTAGGGGCTGGGCCAAGCAGATTAAAAGAGGAAATGTAAGAAAAAAGTCCTACGATGACTTCACTGAAGTGGAGGACCCGGAGGACATATCTGCAGTCACATTTGGACATGCTAAGTCTGCATGCCCATTAGACTTCCACATGGAAACAAATGACAGTAAAAGGTATGTGGGTTTGCAGAAGAAGGTGCCTCAGGTATCTTTTGCTGCACAGTGAACTACTCCCTAACTTAGTGGGCCAGTGAGAGGCATGTGCTACCAGGCTGGAGACCGATTCCCAGAACCCACCGGGAAGGAGAACCAAGTCCACAAAGCTGTCCTCTGGGCTCCACACATGCTCTGTGGTATGTACATAAACTTTAAAAAAATCTTAAAACGTATATAAATGACGAGAATTTAGTTTTCTTATAATTCTGTAGGTCGACAGGGCTCATCCGGGTAGTGCTGGTCCCTGTGACATCAGCAGGGGTTACTCATCTGGCCTCATCCATGGGTGGCTAGGCCAGTCATGATAGCTTCACTTATTATCACTCACTATCTGGTCGCTTGGTGCGTGTGCTGGCTAGTTTTATGTCAACTTAACACAGGCTAGAGTCATCTGAAAGGAGGGAACCTCAACTGAGAAAATGTCTCCATAAGATCCAGCTGTGGGGCATTTTCTTAATCAGTGATTGATGTGGAAGGGCCTTGCCCATTGTGGGTGGTGCCATCCCTGGGCTGGTGGTCCTGGGTTCTATTGAGCAAGCCATGAAGAGCAAGGCAGTAAACAGCACTCCTCCATGGCCTCTGCATCAGCTCCTGCCTCCGGGTTTCTGCCCTGCTTGAGCTCCTGTCCCGACGTCCTTTGATGATGGACTCTGATGTGGAAGTGGAAGTCAAATGAACCCTGTCCTCCCCAAGTCGCGTTGGCCATGGTGTTTGTCATAGCAATAGTGACCCTAACTAGGCCAGTGCTCCATAGGGCTCTTCATGTAGTTGGCTTAGGCTTCCTCATACTACAGGCCACAGGGAGTCAGACTCCTCCCTGGCTTCTCAATAGAGGACAATAGCAGAGGTTACCTGGCCTGTTAAAGGCTAAGCCCAGTCTCAGATAGCCTGCCTTCTGCCATACTGTTTTGAGAAGTCAGATAGTGAAGAGGGCCCACCTGTTCATAAGGACAGTGGCATATGCGTTGGTAGGTCTCAGGGTGTGCAGGTGTCTAGAAATGAGTTCACACTGGACTGTAGAAGGATTTCCGGCAGTTAGATGAAGCCAGCACCTCAGGAACTTGTGAAATGGTTTTCCATCCCCAGGAGTCCCTCCTGTTTCTTATAATCCATGTGATCTGTCCACCCTATGCTCTCTTGCCCTCTGTTATCTCTCACAGATAGCCCTGGCTATGACCAGTCCACTGCTCTTCCTCACTGCTCTGGACTCTTCCAAGATGACTCTGGATATCCTCTCTCTTATTCACAATAAGAACCTTTCTCCCAATAATGGAGCAGCCATGTGGGCGGATTCTTTGCTGCTCTCCCTCGAGTGCATCGGTACAGACTGAGATCCACTTTAGAGACTAACCACGGGGGGAGATGTCAGTAATAGTGATACAACTTGAAAAGTAATCAGAGGATAGCCCCCAAAGCCATGTTTCTGGACAGACTAACACAGGAGGAAGGTAGGCAAGAGATTTTTTTTAAAGCTCATCTTCAAGGACATTCCACTATGCTGCACTTGGAAAGAGAAGCTGGCCGAGGGAACAGAAGGCATGGCTGCTAAGGTAGGAGGAACCTTGAGAGCGTAACCATGGTTCCAGATGATCAGTAGCATCTGATGCTACAGAGAGCAGAAGAAAACACCAAAGTTTACTGCTGGGCTTGGGGAATGGAGCTTTTACAAATTTCAGTGACTTCGCCTCAGTTTGAGCTGGGTGGATTCCAGACTAGAAGAATCGGTGGCAGCCAGCACAGACCACTCTTGGAATGTGTTAGGTGGGAAGCAAAGGGGTGGGTCAGAATGAAATGAGATGTAAGCCAAGATAAGGCAAAGGTAGACGACAGCCTTTAGAGAGTGCACACCATTTACCATTACAAAAAAAAAGGAAGGAGAAGGTCAAAATAATTTAGAAAACCAGAGTATGTGACTACCCAGGACAAGTGGTTAGACCTTCTTAGTGGGAAGCTGTGGTAGAAACAGAGCAGTCTCCTGGGGAGGGGACACAGGTAATCCAGGCTTGAAAAGGACGGGTCCTGTCGGAAGGTCTTTAACAATGCACACACACACACACACACACACACACACACACACACACACACACACGAGCTAGAAGCATGGTTCTGTAGCGGCAATAGGAAGGGAAGGTGGTGACTACAATCTCAGAGTATGTGGCCCCAGAGCAGGATGCAGGTGAGGAGCATGAGGACATGTTTCCAGTTTCTTTCTTCTCCAGAGTGGGAGAGGGCAGCCTTTGGAGCAAAAGATGGCAGGCATCTGGAGACTAGGGTATCCATCTGGGTCATATTAAAGTGGCCATGGACTGTTGATGGCTTCAGCATAGCCCAGTAGTGCACAGGCCTAGGAAGAAGCACTAAAGGTCCTTAAAGGACGGAGAGAATCACCCAGCACTTGACGATGACATTGGCATAGATGTAGCCTTAAAAAAAAACCTACAGTCATAGGAGTCAAACCAAGTGTCCCGGGCATGCTGCATCCCCATGGTGGCAATAGTGAGTCAGAGACTAACTGAATTCACATCCAGGCTATAGGCTTATGAGCTGTGTTCTCTTGAGACGTTCAAAACACTTGCATACGTGTATTTTTGTGATGGAACCAAAAGTTCCACACATCACAGTGGGGAAATTATAAGGATGTTTCACGGAAGGTGAGCAGGTACCGAGGAGGCTGAGCTGCAGGGGAGATAGGAATAGGCAAACGAGTTCTGTGGCTATGAAGGACAGCATGCGTTAGTGGTCAAAAAACAAACAAACAAACTGGAGTTCTGGATTCCCATTGCCTACTCTGTGTGGCTAAGATGGCAGTAAATTAAGATTCCTTGAATTAAGATCTTTATAAGACAAGTGACAAAAAACCCAGAACCCTACCTAAATCCAACGTAATGAGAATTCGTCCCATCCCAGATCTGACATTTCAGGATCACCAGCACCTTGAGGTTATCTGAGTCATGTCAGTCACAGGCCCAAGAATGTCACCAATGAGGGCCACCTCTGCTCTGCCTTTAGGGTGGTGTCTTCACTCCTAATTTGGTTCCACACCCACCATGGCCGCCTGACTCCAGCAGCACTGCTTCCTTCCATCCATGTGAAGAGCACCCCTCGGAACTTTTCTAACCCCCCCCAGCAAACTCTCCCAAGTCTCACCTGAACCAATCTGTTATAGAAATGTGCTAGCTGGCTTAGGCAGGACCTACTATTACTCTGGCAATGAGGAATTATGGTGGTTTGTGTAGCATATAAAGTCCACTTCTGTGGATGTGGCTGAGTCAAATTCCATAGAAGGAAACATGGCCTATAAAAACAGGACTGTTAGGAAGAACATGATGCTGGATAAATTCTAAGAGTATCCACCTACCTGACTATCTCATGAGCTGTGTGGATTAAATACCCTCCGACAGTACCTGGCTTTTTCCTTAAAAAGCTCCTGGAAACCTATCTAAAGAAACCACAAGATAATACAGGTATATAGGGGCAAGCTAAGAACAGTCTGGGAAAAAGGGTCAAAATGAGATGAAAAAGACAGCAGATATCAATGAAGTAGAGGTGAGCTGAATTAGTCATGTTCTTTTGGTGCCTCCCAAGTTCACCCTTTCTAAGAGCTGATGTGGGCTAAGTTTTTTACTCTATACCTGACTATGCCCCTAAATGTTCAGTGGCTTCCAGCTTTGCACCAAGCAAAGTAGCTCACCGCAGAATTCAAGACTCTGAAATATGAATCCACCCTAGACTGAGGCTCATTTTGTAAATATCAGTGCTGGGGATTGAACTTAAGACCTTATGACCTAAGTTCACTGGACCAATGAACTGTCCATTTAGTCATTTGTAAAATGTACAAATCTGTGCTCCAGCTAAATTGCACTTTGGTTGTTCCATGACCCCTACACAGCTGACATCCTCCTGCCTCCATGCAGACATTGCCTTTACCCTGAATGTTGTTTTTTCTCTCAAAATATTTCATCCTGTAAATTAAGTTTCAAATGCTGTTCTCTGATATAGCCTTCATGTGTTCTCCCACGCTCGTGTCCTCAGTTGTCTCCTCACTAGATTCCCTGGTATTAGGGTATCTGACTTTGTGTGCTCGACATGGTGAGACTCTTTAGTACAGTGACTATGTTCTCCCCTCCTCGTGATCCATGTTCATCCTTTATTTGCTCCTACAAAGAGCAAACTACTATGCACAGACATGAATGGAGAAGGCACTTCGTAACTACTGGTTGACTTCAACACTGTTCAGTAGGACTTGTGCTCACTGATGGGACTCTGTGGGTGGGGACTCTTGGGTGGGGCCGAATCAAACCATCAATTCCCATTCTGTTCATCTTGTTCTCAGAATCTTGTCAAAGCCCTTGCCTAAGTGAGCTTTGAACTCATAGAACTTTCTCTTGCCAAAGCAAAGCAAAGAATTGAGATGATTTAATAAAATAGCTCAGATTCAGGGGTGGGAGAAAAAACAACAAACCAACCAATCAAACTGCCTTTAAAATCACTGAGCCCTTCTGGTTTTATTCTGTCATCATAAAAAGTACTGTCATCTCAAGTATTTGGTGGCTTTCAAATTTTATTTTCCATGTCTCAAAAAAACAAAACACATACGTACAAAAACATCTTTTTAGGAGCTAGGGAGATCGCTCAAATTGTAAACTACAAGCATGTGGTTCAACCCCCAGCACCCACATAAAAGCCTGGCAGGCACTGTAACCCCAGCACTTAAGAGGAGGATCCCTGGGGCTTGCTGGCCAGTCTAACAAAATCAGTGAGCTCCAGCATCAGCAGCAGACCCTATTTCAAATACAAGGTGGAGAATTTTTTATTTTACTCTGCAACCAAGGTTGGGTGTGTGTACGTATTCTTGCATTCACTCTTTCAATAAGTAGATAAAAATACCCCAACATAGCAGGTATTTTTCTAGATGAAGTAAGAGAAGGAGAGACAGAAAAACCACAATCTTTACCCTTGAAGACTTATAAATAGAATGCAAACTACATACACATACACAGTCCCAGAACATTCACGAAACTAAAGCACCTATTAACACATGCGGTACAGTTTCCTTTTTCTACTTTTTTATTTAATGTGGATACAATGCATTAAACCATTAAGCTGCCTTAACTCAGAAACGAGCTGAGACTTGTACTTTAAAAAAATACTGGCCTAAACAAGTAAGACAACAGTCAGTGTGTGCCATTCCCATTTTATAGATGGCATGGCATGCAAAAAAGGTTCAGAGATTTACCTAAATTCACCCATGATCTCAGAGAAAGCACTGGCAGGCATTTCACTTAAGGGCTTCAACTGAGTCCAATCCCATCTTCAACACTGCAGGCTTCATCCCTGACCCAACTCATTCTCTTTCATCATACTATTTTGGGGGGTGAGGGTAGGGCTAGGGAGTAGGGTCTCACTCTGTAGCCCAGGCTGGCCTTACCTGAGTGCTAGGATTAGTCATGAGCCACTGGACTGGACTGCAGTTCTGACCTTTGTCTGGGGTACCCTTCACTCTTGTGAGTTACATCACCTACATACTTCTAACCCTATCCAGACTGCAGTGTACACCAAGATGCCTCTCTTGTGCCATAACTGCTTGCTTTATGACTACTTGTATGCCAGAGTAGGCCTCCACAATGTCGCCTCCCCATACACAGGTCTCAGTGATCTTTTTGTCCCTCACGCACAGCACATGCCACATACTCATCTCTGTGTATCTGTTACACAAGGCAGAGGACCAGTGAAAAGTTCTAGTTAGTGGGATGGCATTATCAGTGTGACAACCCAGAATCACCTGTGAGATGGGCCTCTGGGCATGCCTTTCCAAATCCTCTGATAGTATTAACTGAGGTAGAAGATACACACTGCCAGGCTGTGCAGGAGAGAACAGCAGCGTCCACTCTTTGTCCTCCACTGGACGGTAGATGAGGTTGACCAGCTGCTTCAAGATCCTGCTGCGTTGACTTCTCCACCCAATGGATGGTGTCTTGAACTGTGAGCCAACACCAGCCCTTTCTCCCTTAAGGTTTTTTCATCAGGGTACTTTATGTCAGAAACAGGAAAGGAACACAGGCACCTAAATTACAAAGTCACACAGTAGGCAAAGGCTTCAATAGTGGAAACTATACACACACTGATCTCCCTAGTATCAGTAGACAGATTTAGAACCGTGTCAGTATGTCAGGAATCACACAGAACAGACATAGCTCCTAGGGCCGAAGGAGACAGACGCTGGGCGATCTTTTGGCAGGAGAGGAGCAGACACGGCAGATGTGAGGACGCCCTGCAGTGGGGGCACTTTTACAACTGGAAGAGTTCCACCTCACTCAGATGTACAAGTCAGTTCCCGTTCTTAAGAGGCACAGCGTCTTCTAGGACTGCTCACTACTGCTTCCTCTGTGCTTGGTGAAAACGCCTACAGGACTATCAGGAGCATAACTGTGGCTGAAGGTTGACCCGACTGAAAACATGAGGTTTAAACTCCCCACACCAGAGGATGGGGATGCAGGACAGTCGGTTACACAGGGTCGCAGAGGGCCTGGGGCTTTGGCTCAGGGAAACAACACTGCACAGCTTTTACAAATCCCTAGATTCAATCCTCAGGATCCTTACAAAGTATCACTTAGATCATGACATTTGTGTGCAAGATGTGTTCCAGAACTGTCTAACCCATGCTTCCACACTTTATTTTATTATTTATTTATTTGGGTTTTTTGAGACAGGGTTTCTCTGTGTAGTTTTGGAGCCTGTCCTGGATCTTGCTCTGTAGCCCAGGCTGGCCTTGAACTCACAGAGATCCGACTGGCTCTGCCTCCCCAGTGCTGGGATTAAAGGCGTGCGCCACCACCGCCCGGCTCACTCTTTATTTTACTCACACTCTAGTTCTGTAGGACAAAGGGCAGACAGTGGTAACTACATATCTAAGTAAGCACCTTAGTTTCTTGTTAAAGTTGGGCCCTATTGAGTGACTTGCTTAAGTCTTTTTTATTTAAAAGACTTTAAAAGGCCTTAATTTGCCTAATTAGATAAAAAATAGAAAACCACTCAGACACACCACTTCTGTAGCAAAATGAAGTGAGAAGACAAATACATTTAAAGCCACCATATTACTTAGTTGTTTTTTATACCAGTATTTAGTCACATCATTTATAATAGCATTTATTTGAAAACAATTTAAGATTGGTTGGTGATTGAGTCTTATTGGTAATTTTCTTTTAAAATTCCGAGTAGGAGAACCAGTTATCAACTCCGCCTATT
Source organism: Peromyscus californicus insignis (assembly GCF_007827085.1). Lineage (NCBI taxonomy): Eukaryota > Metazoa > Chordata > Mammalia > Rodentia > Cricetidae > Peromyscus > Peromyscus californicus. Next base: position 87,890,523 of record NW_026294573.1, on the reverse strand, counting down.
TCTGGATTGCTTCTGAGCACAGAAACCACAGACGTCTGCGATGTAACCCTGTTGTTTGCAGTTTTTTTTTGTTTTTTTTTTTTGTGGGGGGGGGGGCCGTTGAGACAGGGTTCTTTGTGTAGCTTTGTGCCTGTCCTGGATCTCACTATAGCCCAGGCTGGCCTCGAACTCACAGAGATCCGCCTGCCTCTGCCTCCCGAGTGCTGGGATTAAAGGTGTGCGCCACCGCCGCCCGGCTGATTTACATTTTTAAAAAGCATCCTCGTTTCTCTAACTTTAGGACTATACATGGTTCTTTCGGTTTTGTTTGGTTTTGTTTTGTTTTGTGTGTGTGTGTGTTTTGAGGCACAGTCTCATATCCTCAGCAGACTGGTCTCAAAGTCACTACCTGGGCAAGGACGGTTTGGAAGTTCTCATCCCCCCGCCCGTGTTTCTCGAAGCCGAGATTACAGGCCTGCGCATCAGAGCTTGTCTGTGTGGTGCTGGGGTCAACCCCAGGGCTTCATGCAGGAGACATTCAGTCCGACTTGATGAACGTGATGCAGATTTTATGAAACTAAGCAATTCTGAGTCTGAGAGTGAAGAGTTAAATGGTAATACAAAAAACGTAGTCACGGCCAGCACACCCAACTCTGCCAGCCATCGAGTTTCCAAAGTCCTCAGCATCCCAGCTCCCTTCTTTCTCACTCACTCACTTATTCCTTTCTTTAAAGAAACAAAAACTAAGTTGTCCAAAATTCCCAAGTCAGTTTGTACAGAGCTGAATGAGAGCTCTGCCACTGGATAGGATGAGTTCCCTTTACCCAGACGCCGTCTTCATTCTGGGTCAAGGCGAGGTAAAACAGGGAGAATGAGATTCCCGAACGCTGAGTCTTGAGTTATGAAGTATCCGGATGAATGTGCGTGAGCATGCTGAGAAAGAGTAAAACAACAGAAGCTATTAAGAAACACATTTGTTTCAACTGAGGCATTAGAAGTCCGTACCTTCCTGAATTCCTAAGATCTAGTTTATTTATAACAGGTCTAACGGTGCTAACTATGTTTACACAGACAGACGATAACACCGTTCAGATTAACACGCCGTATCAGGCACTCATCCAGCAGCCTCTGTATCTATCTCTGTGGGACTGACTTTCTTCCATCAGCAGACACGACTGCTTTGCTCTTGGAATGAAGAAAAGCAGCAGCAAAGGTCACGAGCCCAAAGCCTGGGGAGGGCAGCATCCGAAGGGATGGTGAACAGTGACCACTGATGACTAAAATCCAACAGAGAGGACTTCGGAATGCAACTCATTTAAAACTGTCAGTAACTTCTCTCTTATTTAAAAAGAAGAGGACTGCTTTTAGCCATTTAAAGTGAGATGATCTTTATAATGTCCATTCTAATTCTGGCATTCTTCTTAAAAGCAAAGGCAATTACACTATACTTTTCAAATTTTTATTTTCTTAAGTTTTATGAGATAGGGTTTTGCTATGTAACCCAGGCTGGCCTGGAACTCAAGATCCTCCCATTCCACCCTTGAAGTAATGATATTACAGGGGTTTTATATGAATAACCTCCCGCCTCCCACCCCCCAAGGTCTCTGGGAATTGTAAATTATCCAAGAGGAATGTAATACTAAAACTATTACTTTTAAGAATAATGCTTCCAAGTTGGAATATCACATTCATAAGCTTAACAGTAAGAGTCTTTAAATATTGTCCATGGAAGCAGTGTAGACTATTAAAAAGATATCCAAATGGTAAACCAGGAAGACAACAGACAAAGTAATGGTGTGACAAATTTGAAGATACATATGCTCCTATTAAAGCAGCCAGTTCAATTTTCTGTATCATTCTGTCTAAACAGTTTTGTGAACAAGCAATCCCTTGGCAAAGCACAGCAGAGAATTAATCATGACTGCATTAACACATAAAAGATACTTTGATTACCACTGTACTGGCCTTTCAATCCCTCTGGGCATGAGCGACGGCAAACCACCCCTACTATGTTTGGAACATGTTTACTGACATTGCTCCATTGAGATACAAAGTACGCACTGTGTTGCTTTCTAGTACCTGGAACTCTCCACCGAGAGCAGGCCATAGGTTCCTTTTACTCACCTGCAGAGCTGCCTTCTGCTGGGCTGCAATGTGCTGCTGCTCAGCATGATCCCGAAAGTCCTTATTAAGAGAGGGTCTGGAGAGGGAGATGCTAAAATGGAAATCTTGGTTACTTGGTTACCGAACACAGAGATATCCTTATCTTAAAAAAACAAAAACAAAACAAAACAAAAACTGTACAAGGGGATTTATTAGATTGGCACATTTTTATTATAGTAAATTACATTTTAAAATTGAGGTATAGCAGACACATAAGAATATTTATGTACATATTTTTGGTTATAGTTTTGATATTTATATACATTAAAAATTCAGTCAAGCCAGATAACCTATCCATCAGGTCATATGCCAATACTATGATACTATACAAGATCTCTCAGTAATTTTCAGGTATACATCATTATTTACCAACCACCATGCTGTATAAGAAATCTAAAGAGATCATGTGGTGTTTCTGTTTTCTATGTGTAGCACTAGAAATCATACGGAAGGCCTCAAGCACACTAAACCACAGAGTTAATCCCTAAGCCTTTATGGACTTATGTTGAATCACATAGTGTTCATTAAGTATACTCCTTTAAAAACGGTTTTTAACTTGTTGGTTTTGTGTCAGACATATGGAGATCAGTTTTCTATACCATGTAAGTCCTAGGAGTAGAACTCAGGTTGCTGCTGCTGCTGCTTCTTTTTCTTTGGGGGTCGGAGGTAGGGAAGGAGGGGGTTTGAGATAAGGTTTCACTTTGTAGCTCTCTGGCTGTCCTAGATCTCGCTCTGTAGACCAGGCTGGCCTCGAACTCACAGAGATCCTCCTGCCTCTGCCTCCCGAGTGCTGGGATTAAAAGCATGCACCACCACCGCCCAGCGGACATTAACATTTTTAAAAACTGTTAACAAATAGCATGATGTTTATCAACAGTAAAACCATACTTCATTGTCTGTATCATAATTACACGTATGATAACCATGTTCTACACAGGTTGAACAACTGTGAATTAAAAAAAAAAAAGCCACACTGACAGTGGCTTACTCCTGAGATTCTAGAGCAGCTACTGGACAGCGGGCTCTGTGCTGAGCACTAGGGCTATACAGAGATGCAGAACAAAATCTCACAGACAACAGCAGCTATGATGAAATGTGATGATGCACATGACGTAATAGGAAGGGGCAGTCTATGAACACAACTGGGATTTTGGTAAGGAGAAGCTTTAAGTGTAGACCTAATTCTAACAGTAATGAGACCTCCAAAGAGTGCTAGTCAGTGCTTTTCTTTTTAAAAGTATGATTAATAATAGCACCTCCAAAGAACAGTCAATACCTAGCTCCAGGGTGACTTGCTGAAGATTGGTTCTGCATAAGTAATTTTCTTTTTTCTTTGTCCAGTTCAGCCAAAATCGCAACTCTGTTTTTATTTTGAAAACCTAAAGAAAAAGAAGGGAAGGGGAATAAGAAGCACTTTAGAGCAAGGCCATGTAGAAGCCAGAAAGCAAAGTTCCTATTCTCTAGCATGGTCATGAACTCACTAGAAAGTTCTTTCTCCCCACTGGCCATTTCCCAGCAACTTTAAGAGCATACATTACCAGATGTGGTGGCAAACATATAATCCCAGCACTTGAGAGGTGGATTTCAAGGCCTGCCTGGCCTACATGAGACCTTATCTCTTTAAAACAAAACAAAAGATCCAATGGGGTGGGGAGTTTAGCTCAGTTGGTAGAGTGTTTGCTGAATATGCAAAACCCTTGGATTCGACCTCCAATATAGCATAAACTAGATATGGTGGTGCATACCTACACCTGTGAGGTAGAGGCAGAGAGATCAAGAGTTCAAGGTTATCTCTGGCTATGCAGCACGTTTAAGGGCAGCCTGGGCTACATGACACCCTGACTTAAAACAAACAAACAAAAAACAGGCTCAGCAATGGTAGCATACACCTTTAATTCCAACACTCTCAGGAAACAGAGGCAGGTGGATTTTTGTTGAGTTCTAGGTCAACTAAGGCTACCTAGTTCAACCCTAAAAAAAGTGTGTGCATGTGTGTGCTGAGATGGCTCAATAGTTAAGAGTACTGGTTGCTCTTCCAGAGGACCTGGGTTCAATTCCCAGCACCCACAGGCAGCTCACAACTGTTAATCCAGTTCCAGGGGATCTGATACCATCTTTGGAACTCTGTAGGCACCAGGCACAAACATGGCACCCAGACATGCATGTAAACAAAACACCCATACACATAATATTAAAAAAAAAAAAAAGTCAAAAACAAAAAACCCAATGAGCATAATAGATGGATACAAAATAAAAGTAAGGACTTTTAAGATGTATTTAATTTTTGCAGTAGCAGGACCCATCCCTTGTACATTCCATGCAAGCACTCTTCCACTAACCACAATTCCAGCACCAAGACTCGGGTCTAAATAATTTTACTCACCAAGGTATGAGTTACAGCATTTGTTTTGGACTAAATTTGGGGGCCCAAAATATTGCACAGTCAAATCTACAGGTGTGCAGATTCTTTTTTTTTTTTTTTTAAGATTTTATTTATTATGTATACAGTGTTCTGTTTGCATGTATCCTTGCAGGCCAGAAGAGGGCACCGTATCTCATTACAGATGGTTGTGAGCCACCATATGGTTGCTGGGAATTGAACTCAGGACCTCTGGAAGAACAGCCAGTGCTCTTAACCGCTGAGCCATCTCTCCAGCCCAGGTGTGCAGATTCCTACATGAAGAAAAAAGCATTATGCAGGCTGGAGAGATGGCTCAGTGGTTAAGAGCACTGACTGCTCTTCCAGAGATCCTGAGTTCAATACCCAGCAACCACAAGTGGCTCACAACTATCTATAGTGGGATCTGATGCCCTCTTCTGGCATAAAGGCATACATGCAGACAGAACATTCATATACATAAAATAAATCACAAAAAAAAACACCAAAACAAATACTGTGCATACTCAGATCAAATTCATTAAAAAACGATACATTTTTGAAGGAAAAGCCAAAGAATTCCAAATGACCAGACCAGAAAGCAAGTTTAAGAAATAGCACAACTCATAAGATATATAGACACCTCATTTTATCAAATACTTATTTAATATTTGACTTAATTCTAAGCCTTAAACTTAGATAAGATCTCAGCACGTGTTGCAAAGTCCTGCAGCAGGCAGTGTGCAGCTAAGCTTTAAAAATTCAAATTAAAGTCAGATGGTGGTGGCAAACACCTTTAAACTCAGAACTTGGGAGACAGGAGCAGGTGAATCTCCGAGTTCGAGGCCAGGCTGGTCTACAAAGTGAGTTCCAGGACAGCCAGGGCTACACAGTTAAAACCCTGTCTCAAAAAACAAAAACAAACAAACAATCAAATCCAAATTAAAATGCCAACATGTGAACACTGAAGGACTCCACATTCTTAGATCTCTAGCCTCTGCAAATCTGTCTAACTCAGATTCCCACACAGCGGCAACAAGCCAGAACCAGAGAGAGTATTTATTCTCCCTCTAGCTGGCCATTCTCACACTCTTTATAATCCTGAGCAGACTTGTTTGCATGACCATAGGAGTCTGCATTTCTGATCCCTAGCTAATGAGGGTAGACAGAGAGATGGGGTCGGGGAGTGTAAAAGGACTGGGAAACACAGAAGGATGTGGAACAGGAGACAATTACAGCTCTGGAGACTAGAAGGATAAATTTGGGATGAGGGTACTTTCAATAAGGGTAGGTAGACCTAAGCACGCCTAAATACCCATTTGTGGGACTGTGAGAATTTTACACTGACTTACAGAGAAGACCTGGTAGGTGGAAAGGTCCCCGAGAGGCAGACTGGTTGAGATGGCACAGCATGTATAAGGTATTCATAGATACGGGCCTAACCAGACAGAGCTGGAACTTGCAGTTCTCAGTTTAACCAGGTACCAGCAGCCTGTCTATAGGCAGGAGTTTGGGAAATGCCATATCCATTTTAGTAATTTATCCTCTCCCATTTTCCATCTCTGAACCTGTTATACCACAAATTCTAGTAACAGCAGACTCCTTTTTAATAACTACCAGTGACAGTACATTCTGGCATTTCTAAAAAGATGGTTTTATGAACTTTCCAGGCAATTTTTCATACTAGATCTAGAGCCCATTTCCTGCTGACATGCTCTCTGAGGAAAACAGGCCATCAACATCAACTGTCAGGTTGCTGAAATGCCCCTTCTTCTTTCCCAGGTAGTGACAGTGGGTCAGGCAGGCCAAGAATGAAATGTCCAGGGAAGGTGAACTTATCCCAAGTACAGCGGAAACAGAACAGGCTAGTTTTGTACAGTGCAGGAACCTGCACTGTTCTCCGAGAGCAAAGCAAGCTAATGATGTCACTGACTATGTGGTCTAATTTATAGAGCCTCTCTCCCACAGTAAAGATGCACCACGAAGCTGGACATGATGACCCACTCTTAGGGGGTCCTCGCCCTTGGGAGGTGAAAGCAGCAGGATCAGGCATTCAAGACTACCTTCAGTTGTACAGCAAGGTTTTAAGACTAGCCTGGGCTACATCAGACCCTGTTACAAAAAAGGAAAGGGCACTGCAGATCAGATCTGGGATATCTTACTGTAAGAAGGCAAGAAGTCTTTAAAAAAAAAAAAAAAGTCCAAGGTTGCCCTTGGACAGAGAAGCCAGTTGAGGCTAACCAGACTGTCAATGTGAATATTAAAAAGAGAAGAGTTAACCAGGTGTGGAGCTCATACCAGTAATCTTAGCCCCAGAGCTCTCAAACAGGAAGACTGCTAGGAATTGCAGGCCAATCTGGGCTACTGGTACTGAATGAATTCTAAGCCAGCATAAGCTGAAAATAGACAGACAGCGAGAGGGAGAGAGACAAGAAGAGGTGACAGCCAGAGTTACAGCTGGAGTGACGACGGACGGGTCAGTGGCAGCGGGGCAACCATCAGGTTTCTGAAATTCCCAGGTACTTTACTGTGGGGCCACACTATATGACAACCAACATTTTAAAATGAGCTCACAGACAGCATGGAAATGCTTCTTAGGAAATTTTTGAAAGATTTTTCGCTTTGCCTTTGAAACCATTACTAAGCAACTTAATTTATAATTGGATATAATTGCTTCATAATCATACATAATATCCCAGAATTTATTACAAATTAAAAAAACTCTCAACTTTACACATGATGTTTAAATTCAATGAAAACTTAAAGACTACTCTAGTTGAAACCTAAAGCAGGGCACAGTGATACACTGTAATCCCGGGACTTGAAAAGCAGAGCTCAGAAAAGGCTGTGTAGGTTCGCATCTTCTGAGCTGGCCTTACCATTCTGAAATGCATCCTTCCTTTTTAAAGTTTTAGATCTAAACTGGGTGTGGTGGCAACACCTTTAATTCCAGAACTCGGGGAGGCAAGCCTGGTTTACATATACATAGTGAGTCTCAGGCCAGCTAAGTCTACACAGTGAGACTGTCTCAAAAACAAAAACAAACAAACAAAAAACATGACCTAACGGAGTGTGAGTTTTGAGCAAAGTATTTACACTATGAAAGTATAAAAAAGTCAACAAATACTATTTAAGTACTAATAATTTCTTACTTCAGACTTGAAACTTAAGGCAAACTAGTTAGTCTGTCTGGTCATATGAAGTAAGGTACAATTTCTCTCACCAGTAGAATTCTTACAAACTCAAAGGTTAAACTACTTAAACAAAAGGGTATACTCACTAGTGAGATTTTCTTTAATACCTATGGTCTCATGCTATAACTTATGTGTCTGTGTTCACTCTTATCACAAGGATTATTTACTGTATTATCTTATATACAGTAGGAACTATAATATCCTCATGTCCATCAAATATAATTTTCTTAGAATGAAACAGTACACTAAAATACTTTCACTTTTCAAATGATAAGTCTTAGTCTGAATGTAATTGTCCCCCAAAGGTCATAGGGAGTGGCACTATTAGGAGGTGTGACTTTGTTGGAGTAGATATGGCCTTATTGGAGGAAGTGGGGGTGGGTTTTGAGGTCTCATACATGCTCAAGCCATGCTCAGTATCCCAGTTCACTTTCTGTTGCCTGCAAGATGTAGAACTCTCAGCTCCTTCTCCAGTACCATATCTGCCTGCATGCTGCCATGCTTCTCGCCTTGATGATAATAGAAAATGGACAAACCTCTGAAACTGTTAGCAATCCAATTAAATGTTTTATAAGAGCTGCTGTGGTCATGGTGTCTCTTCAAAGCAAAGAAACCCTAACTAAGACAGAAGTTGGTACCAAAAGTGGGGTATTGCCGTGATAGGTCTGACTATGCTTTTGTTTGAAGGGATATGGACCTTGGGACTGTGGATTAGAGAAGCAACTGAAAGCTTTAAATGCTGCTTAATGGGCCATCCTAGTAGGAACATGGAAGACAGTGGTGCTGAGTGTGATTTGAACTGTGACCAGGCTGGCTCAAGAGGGTTCACAGGAGAATGTCAGTATGTGGCCTAGAGATCTTTCTTGTGATATTTTGGTAAAGAATGTGGTTGCTTTTTGCCCTTGTCTGAAAAGTATGGCTGAGGCTAAAGTGAAGAGATTTGAATTAATTCTGTTAGCAGAGGAAATCTCAAAACAGCCTCATATAGCTATGTTGTGTGATTACATATCCCTTCAAACAAAAGCATGGTCAGACCCATCACATCAATACCCTACACTTCTGGTACCAACTTCTATCTTAGTTAGGGTTTCTTTATTGTGAAGAGATATCATGACCACAGCAGCTCTTGTAAAGTAAAACATTTAATTGGATTACTTAGTTTCAGAGGCTTATCCATTTTCCATTATCATCATGGCGAGAAGCATGGCAGCATGCAGGCAGATATGGTGCTGGAGAAGGAGCTGAGAGTTCTACATCTTGCTTATACAGATTTATAATGAAAGGGAGCAAGCTGAACAAGGAAGAATACAAAATATATAATTTGAGAAGAAAAGGAGCACCAGGAAGTGGAATGGAACAAAGTCCTGTGTTCAAAGAGATAAACAGATTAAGAAATGGAATAAAGGGAGTGGTGACCTCAGGGAAAGATCCCACCCAGCTAAATTCCAACTTGTGAAAAGGAATTAAAAGCTTAGAGTTGGGTGTGGTGATGCAGGCCTTTAATCCCAGCACTTGGAAGGCAGAGGCTAGTGAATTGCTGAGTTTGAGGCTAGCCTGTCTACAGAGGAAGTTCCAGAACAGCCAAGCTTAGGCAGTGAAGAAAAGTGAAGATGTAATTGAAAGATCTCTGAGTTCAAGGCCAGCCTGGTCTACAGAGCAGTTTCAGGACAGCCAAGCTTACGCAATAAAGGAAACCATGGAAAACAAAAAGCTGGTGAAGATGTAGCTGAATAAGGGGACCATGTTCCAACCCCAGCAAGCAGCAAAATTTGGCAGCTTTGGCTATGTGGTTCTGGCTTTAGAGTCAAGGAGCAACTAAGGAAGGCTGCTGAGTCTGGAGTCTGGATTCCAGGGTCCAGAATAAATGGAGGCCTAGAGAGGCCATTCTGTGAAGCTGTGAAGGTGAAGCCTGGATTGCCTTGGAGACCCCAAGATGTTGAAGAGGCCAGAGCCATGGGATCCCCATAGAGGAGAGCTGCTAACAGGGAGTGGAACGAGCCCAAGAAAGAGAAACATGTTACAGTCAACAAAGCTGAAAGAAATTGGAGATCTGAAGAGCATTTTGACATCAGACATGGAGATGCAGAGTTGGAATTTGTCCAGCTTTTTTTGATCTTGCTTTCGTCCAGTATTTCCTCACTATGCTTCTTTCTCTAAATTTTGGAATGGTAATGTATATCCTGTGCCATTGTATGTTAGATGTGGTCTGTTTTTTATTTGATTTTATAGGTGATTATAGTTAAGAGATTACATGAATCTCAGAAGAGACTTTGAAATTTGAAACATCGTTGAGACTGTGATTGACTCTGGAGACTTTTAAAGTTGGACTAAAATACATTTTGCATTATATTATAAGTTTATGGGGGCCAGGGAGTGGAATGTAGTAGTTTGAATGTAACTAGCCTCCATAAGCTCATGGGGGGTAGCACTATTAAGAGGTATGGCTTTGTTAAAGTAGGTATGGCCTTGTTGGAAGAAGTGTCACTATGGGGGTGGGCTTTGAGGTCCCATATATGCTCAAGCCATGCCCAGTGTCCCAGTTCACTTCCTGTTGCCTGCAAGATGTAGAACTCTCAGCTCCTTATCTGGCACCAAGTCTGCCTGTGTGCTACCATGCTTCTCATCATGATGATAATGAACTACACCTCTGAAACTGTAAGATACCCAATTAAATGTTTTACTTTACAAGAACTGCCATGGTCATGGTGTCTCTACACAGCAATAGAAAACACTCATTCACAATTACATATTCTCATTTTAACACTCAGAAACATTTTACTCCCATATTTTCCTTTGTCACTAAAAAAATCTCAAGTAACCAATTCTCAAAGTATATCTAGAACCCAAGAGGTAATAGTCACTTCCTTTTACCAGCTCTACCATACTTACAGACTAACTGGAATTCTTTTTATTTCTAAAACAAAAGAACGAAAACTATTCTGTATAATTAATAGCAAAATTATAGGTAACATTTCTCTCTTAAAAAACAAACAAACAAAAACTTCCCTTAAACTTTTTCCCCTCTCAACCTTCTTAATACTGAGCTCCTTTAATACAATTACTTATGGTGTAGTAAGTAACCCCCAACCATAAAATTATTTTCACTACTACTTCATAACTGTAATTTTGCTACTGTTATGATTCATAATGTAAATATCTAATATGGGACCCCTGTGAAAGGGTCATTAGGTTCCCAAAGGAGTTGCAACCCATGGGTTAAGAACGCCTGCCTTAAAGAAACTTTATTTGTGTGTGTGTGTGTGTGTGTGTGTGTGTGTGTGTGTGTGTGTGTGTATGTGTGTACATGTATGCCAGTGCACATGGAGGCCAGAAGAGGGAACTAGATCCTCTTGAATTGAAATTACAGGAAGTTCCCACACCCAATGTGAGTGCTGGGAACTAAGTTCTGGCCCTTTTAAAGAGCATTATGGTGATATTTTATTTGTGCTGAAATGTGATTTTATTTGTATATTAATAAAGTTGCCTGGAGATCAGAGCTAAAAGCAAGCCATTTAGCAGAAGTCCGGCGGTGGTGGCACATGCCCTTAATTCAATCACATGGCAGGCAGAATCTCTGTGTGTTCAAGGACACAGCCAAGCGATGACCCGAACCTTTAATCTCAGTACAAACCATAGAGACCTGGAGGTCTGTATAGACAGGCAGTGACGAGGAAGTCATGTGGTTGGGTTTAGAACCAATGAGAAGGCAGAACAGAAAGGCAATAAAAAGGACACAGGAAGAAGGTCTCTCTCTCTCTCAGGGGAAGGACAGCAGCAAGTGGTAAGATAAGGTGGTCTTAGCTCTTGGCTACTGCTCGATCTCTGGGCTTTTAACTCTTTATTTGGCTCTGTGTTTCTTATTTAATAAGACCGTTTAGAATTACATCTACAGAGCATAAATGCTCTTAACCACTGAATCATCTCTGCAGCCCCAAAAATATATTTTTCAATTACAGTTATTATATTGATTTTAAAACAAGACTTTTAAAAGTTACCTTAATGTTAAACCTTTCAAGTCGCTATCCTACAAGCTGCATACTCTCCACAACTATACAGTAAGTCTAAGTACCATACTTATGACATGTACACTTAGTATTAAAGGAAAGTCTCTGGGAATATCAGTTTAACATTTTTTATTTATTGGCTTAACATTTTTTTTGTGTGCATCCATTTCATACATTCACCACAGTCTAAGGATAGAATAACCCCTCTTTACAACTCTATGTGTGTGTGTGTGTGTGTGTGTGTTCTTTTGGTTCTGTTCCTCTAGAAAACTCTAATATAAGCAGTGTGGGAACTAAATGAATAAGGAACTGAGACATGGAATCTAATCGGGTTCTCATACCAGTAGACTACATATTATTTACTATCAAGAAAATTGCCTCACCATGCCTTAGAACCAATAGGGATAACAGTAACAACATCAAAGAGTGGTTATAGGAAATACAAACATAAGAAAACACCTAGCAAACTGCCTGCCATATAGTAGTTACTATGACTCATTATCATCCAGAATTCTTTTTTCCCTTCTTGTTAACATCAACAGACTCCTGTTAATCCCTTCAGTAAGCAGTGTTACATTATTCAGGGGAGTTATTAGCACCAGCTTTCTAAGTTACATTCACATTAAAGATCTCCTAGGACAGTCTGAATGGGACTGGGGGACCCAAGCTCTCTCCGAACTATACAGATGTTCTTGTTACTTTACAATATTATTTTTCTTTGACCCAGTTTCATCCCCAATTTTAACCTGGGGCCTACGGTTCAAACCTTAATATGTATTTGCTTTAGCAGTTCAAAAGTGAAATAAAAAAGGAATCGAGGCTTTAAAATCCTACTCCAAAATGTGTCTCTGTATCCCCGCTCTTTCTCTGTTTTGGTTTTTCGAGACAGGGTTTCTCTGTGTAGCCCTGGCTGTCCTGGAATTCACTCTGTAGACAAGGCTGGCCTCGAACACAGAGATCTAGCTGCTTCTGCCTCCCCAGGGGGATTAAAGGCATGTGCCACCACTGCCCAGCTGCATCTACACTCTTTAAAAGGTATAAATATGAGAATTTTCACAAATCCTTCAAACACATCAGTGGTGCTTGAGAGACAAGCACACCTTAAAATATAAGCCTGAGCTGGGCGGTGGTGGTTGTTTCTATAGTTGAATTACAATGGTAATTTTTCATGTCATTAGTCATAGTTACAGTCTATGTGGAAATTAATGGCAGGCAGATCTCTGTGAGGTCAAAGCTATGCAGAGAAATCTTGTCTCGAAAACAAACAAACAAACAACAACAACAAAATAAGCAGGGATCAAACAGGACCCTTCCCAGATGCTATGCCAGTCTATTCCTACACAGGACTCTAAGATCAGGAGAGAGCACCCAGAGTGACTCCAAGTCAGCAGTACCCACTGATCTCCAGGTTACCACTCTATGAAACTATGAAATCAGAGTTTCTATTCCTTCCACGTGTATTACACAGGCTCTCTCTGAAATCAAGTTGGACTGATCTGGCTGCCATATTTATCAATAAGGAAGAACTAAGACACCATTCAAGGTACAGAAATATGGAGGCAGGCTAGATGCTTCAATAAGGAAAGGTGCTTGTCACACAGGCCTGGCAATCCGGGCTCAATACTGGGGCCCACATAAAGGTGGAAAGAGAGAACAGATTCTATGAAGTTGTCTTCTGACCTCCACATGTACACCAGGTCACACACTCCTACACATACAAATGCACGCATGCGCGCGCCATACACACACATATACACACACATGCACGCACGTGAGCATGTATACAACCTAAAAACAAAAAAGATACAGAATGGTACCTTAGCCAAATTTTAGTTTATGGTCTGCTTCTACATTCAAATTTCTCCAAAAACATGTAAAATTCTTAAGATGTTACAACTAATCAACTCATAAATCAAATGATTACTGAGAACCTACCAAATATTCCACATTACACTGGATAAAGAAAAGTAGGACTTCAGTGATTGCCGAAAGCTTAACGAATTTAGAAATTCTGGTTACTACTATACTATGGAAAACTGCTCGGTAGATCTGAAAGAGTGTTAGGTGTGTGTCCTGCCGCCCCCCAGCTTTTTTGGCTATCTTAAAACACCAGGAAGGGCCAGCTGATGTAAGGTGCTCGCTGACAAGCCTGACTACATAAGGTGGGAGGAGAGAAACAATTCCTTCCACACACATGCGTAACAGGATGTTATGTGTATAGGTGTTGTTTCTGTACCCTTAGCTGTGCACCACATGTGTGCCTAGTGTCTAAGGAAGCCCGCCATACTAGGGCATCAAATTCCCTGAAACTGGAATTACAGATGATTATGAGCTGCCACACTGAATTGTGTGCTGAGAATTGAACCCAGGTCTTTTTGGTCCATTGTTTCACAAGTTTTTGTGCATGGATGCCTGGATCCATTGCTTTGAGCTTGAGGTGAGACATAATTTCATAATGGCAGCTAGAGAGCAGATAGAACAGGGCTAACACATTCAAACCACCCTCCATAACCCACTTCCCCGAATGACATCCCATCCTTGCCCTTTCACAGTGCTACCACCTCCTAGCAGGCTTTTTAAACCCTGAATCCATCAAGAGATTAAGCCACTGATTAGGTTGGATCCTTTATGATTTAACTGCCTCTTACATCCCCTCACAAATCCACCCAATGTGCTTAACTCATCTCCTGGGCTTTCAACCCAAGCCAGCCAATGGACAAGAATACACTGAATGTTTGACCCCTGCATAAGAGACACTAATGAGCCGGGCGGTGGTGGCGCACGCCTTTAATCCCAGCACTCGGGAGGCAGAGCCAGGCGGATCTCTGTGAGTTCGAGGCCAGCCTGGACTACCAAGTGAGTTCCAGGAAAGGCGCAAAGCTACACAGAGAAACCCTGTCTCGAAAAACCAAAAAAAAAAAAAAAAAAAAAAAAAAAGACACTAATGAATTATAATGCGTATATTGAGTCTTTTTCTTATTTTTATAAATCATGTTTCTTTCAGTTACCATTTTAGAATAAGCAAACAATCAGCCTCCGTCCAATTCCTATACACATAAATAGTGCAAAAGTAATTTATTATAGATAGCAAAATACAATAAAAGACTGAAATTTTTACTAAGGTGCTGCAGAAATGGCTCAGCAATTAAGAGCACTGGTTGTTCTCTTAGAAGACAAGGGTTTGATTTCCAGCACCCACATGGTGGTTCACAACCTGTAACTTCAGTCTCAGGGGAGTTGACATCCTCTTGTCTCCAAGGACACTGTATGCATGTGATACACAGACATACATGCAGGCAAAACACTCAAACACATAAAATAAGAGTTCCAGGCCAGCCAGGTCTACATAGTGAGACCCTGTCCCAAAATAAATAAATAAGCATCATTAAATTTTAATGTTTTTAAAATTCTTTACTGAGAATCTGCAAGTCTATAGAACATGATACAGACTCCCTCTGCTGGTGTCCAACAGCAGCAGCTCTGTAACACTAAAAGAATTCCTGTAGGAGTAATGAAAGGCAAATGGCTGATTCAACTAATTACTTGTTAGATTTTAGATGCTTCATAGATCTGGCTACAGGCCAATCAAAAGCCATACCAACCATAGTTGTTTCTACAACAATTACAGAGAAAAGTTACCAGCAAATTTTGTTATCAGAACAGGATAATTTAAAATATGTTTTCACTGTGATTACATTGTGTGGTGTTTACATTTTTCCTTTCCCAAATGGACTGCTCTTAGTTCTTCTTTTGGCTGTTTTGGCGGGGGTGGGGAGTACCAAGGACCTCATACAAACTACTTTAATCTGAACCTTTCTAACTTAACTTTGAAAAGAAGTTAAAGATAAATATGTTTACCTGTGATGATGGGTCAAACACACCTAAAAGTCAAACATTTCAGACCTGATATGGAAAGAGGCCCATTTCAAGTTTTATGTATAAAAATACCTAAAAATAATCCTAGTGCTCAGGAGTCATAGACAGGCGATCCCTGTGAGTTCAAGGCTAGCTTGGTCTACAGAGCTACATAGCAAGTTCCAGGACAGCTAGGGCTATTATACACAGAAACTCTGTCTCAAAAAACAAAACAAAACAACCCTCAAAAAATACTTATAAACTTTCTAAAGATTAAATTTTTATGAGCCAAGTGTGGTGGCACATGCTTTTAATCCCAGCACTAGGGAAGCAAGCAGATCTCTATGTTGGAGGCCAGTCTGCTCTATATAATAAGTTCTAGACTGCCAAGACTACATAGCAAGACCTTGCCTCAAAAATAAACAAACAAATAAATAAATAACTTTTATTTTTAAGCTGAATCTGGCACATACTTGTAATCCTAGCAACTGGAAGGCTGAAGCAGGAAGATCACAGTTCAATACATAGCCCTCAGAAAGCTAAAAACTTGAATCAATTTTTACTTCAACAGAACATTTACAAATAAAAATTCCTTAATAGCAACATGTGCCTAACTTGATTTGATTAAAGACAGGTGAAATGACTAAAGTTTTTACAGCAATGAAGACAGGCACAGTTATTATCTGATGGCAGTTTTAGAAATAATGCTGATTTCAAATAAAAGAGCAAGAAAATCGATGCCAGAGATTAAGTGTGTGATGCAGGCTGGAGAAATGATTCAGTGGTTAAGCGCTTGTTCCCAAAACCATGAGGACCAGGGTTCAGATCCCTATAACCCACATAAATGTTGAGTAGGTATAATGGCCCACCTGTAACTCCAGCCTCGGAAGGTGGAGAGAGGATCCCTAGAGCAAGCTGGCTAGCAAGAGAAAGTCATATCAGCAAGCTCTGGATTTGACTGAGAGACCCTGCCTCAGTGAATTAGGTGAAGAGTGATGAAGGATGATTCTCCATGTCAACCTCCAGTCTCCACATGCATGCACGCCCACCCCCCCCACACATGCACCCATACATGCAAACATGCATATATACTGATGCATACCATACAAAAATAAATGGAAAAAAGAAAAAAGATGTTTATGATGTGAATCACTAATCTTAACAGGTTAAAATACACAATTAGTAGTATTAAAAATGTGTAACTAATATGGTGTCAAGCTGGTTTTAAATTGGGGGTTTCCATTTTGCTATTCATTCTTTAATTCTGGATGCAGTAACTGTTCTATACTAATTTTCTCTACTTCAAATACATTAATTGTGTGAGGGAAAGTTTCTAGTAATAACAGAAATCCCAGCATGCATTACCTTGTCCTGAAGGATTTGCTGCCATCTTCCTATTCTGTTTCAATTCTATTCAGTGGCCACTGATCAGCACTTTACAATCATCTGTAAAAAAATTTATGTGCACACATAAAATGCACTGGCCTTAAAGTACAGTCTCAAACTTGTGAAGAACAGCTGGGCTGAGCTTGGTTTCTTATACCCATAAAAAGCACATACTTAAATCAGAAATTTAACTCTGCAAACTCCTCATGGACCTTATTAAATGAGCATTTTTAGTCTTGAAGCTGTTAATACCAACATTTAGCATTACTTCAATTTACATCATTAAGATGTATTTACCAAATATATCAACCTTCTGAAAGTATCCATATGATCAGTGCTAGGAAGAAAAATAAAATTCTATAAAAGTCACTCTCCATTCATTTAAAAACATATCCCAGCATTTGGCATGCTGGTAAAAGAAAAAAGGAACCTGACAAGTACCTACTCTGCATCATACACTGTGTAAGAAAGATGTTTCCAAAAATGTTTTTAATGAGCATCTTTATATACGTGGAGGTCAACTGTCACAAAACTAGTAAGCAAACTTGGACTCCTGGTTTTGTGTGTGTGTGATGTGTGATGTGTGTGTGTGTGTGTGTGTGTGTGTGTGTGTGTGTGTGTGTGTGTGTGTATGTGAGTGTGTGTGGTGTATGCCCAGGGGCGAGCATGTGTGAACAGGCCAGAAGAAGGAATTGGATGCCTTGCTCTATCACTCTCCACCTTGTTCCCTTGAAACAGGGTCTCTCAGTGAGCCTGGAGCTAGGCTGGCAGCCAGCACTCCTCACCGATCCTCCAGTCTATGCCTTCCCTCAGCTCTGGGGTCCAGGCGCTACAACCACACCAGCTTCGGAGATGGATGCTGGGGATTCCAACACAGATCCTAATGCTTGGGCAGCAAGTGATCTCACCAGCTGGGCAACTCCCCAGCCCCAAGCCTGCTGATTTCTAAGTTTAGAAATTAAGTTTTGTATTAGGTCGTACCGACATCACAAGATAAGCTCGGCCCTTGTGTTTCATTTCAAGCAATCACATTGGGGTGGGGGAGGGGCCGGGGGAACCAATTTAACAAGTGCGCTCTTTAAAAACGTGACCGCACAATAGCGGTAATCCCAGCATTCGGGAGGACGAGGCAGGAGAACCGAGAGTACCAGGCCAACCCGGGCTACGCGGCCAGACCCTGTCTCAAAAACAAGGCGCGAACAGGGTTGCGGAAGTAGAGAGTTAATTGTTGAGCAAAAGACAAGGGCTCGAAGCGGATGCCGGGTGTGACTGAATCGCGTCTCCCACGGCTGGAGCACAGTGTGAGCGAAGCCGGGCTAACCGTGAAGGAAATCGGGGCCACCTTGAGAAAGGGACAGGGAGTCCCAGGATTCCCTTGCCCGCGGGCGAGGTGGGCGAAACCAAACGGGAAGTGAGAACCCTTCGCCCGCTAGTCCGCACGAGGCCGCTGTCCCACGGCCGGCGCTCGGGACACACTTCTCCTGGCGTCACCAGTCCGTTGGACTTACCCGGATGCGAGGAGCCCCGAGAAACCTCGCTGTCGGGTCGTGGTTGTGCAGCAGGGGCGCGCCCACGCAGAACCCAGCAAGAGCACAACGATGCTCCGCACTACAACCTTCCCGCCGGCACCAACTTCCGCCTCCTGACTGACAGAGCCCGAGGAAGCGGAAGTCCCGCCTCTAAGCCTGGACGTAACGGGCGCTACTCCAGGCGATTCGAGGTCTGCGGCTTCTTTGGCAGGAAGGGGTTTCCCTTCTGAAGAATGACAGTCGAGGAGGCTCACGGGAGATGCAGGCCGTACTGCGGGGGGCGGAGCCCAAGGCTGAGAGGCGGGGAGGGAGCCGGGTCCCTAGCACCTAAATTGGCTTTTTAGTCCTCCGGGTTTGCAGGAGGCTAGCTGTTGGCCTGTCAAGATTTAAACCTGGTGCTAATCCACTTCAGCAGAGCCTCAGAAGAAAGTTGAGCTCACTTTCAGGTGTTAACAACCATCCCAGAAATATTTTTGTTGTTTACCGTCTGAATAATTATACATAAGGAAAGCACTAAGCTGGTACAAGTTTTTACTACTGTGCAAAATCTGCATTTTAAAAGTGAGTGTGGACGGGGTGTTGTGGCACACGCCTTTAATCACAGCACTCTAGAAAGGCAGAGACAGAGGTGGCCAGCCTGGTCTACACTGCCAGCTCCAGGACAGTCAGGACTACACTGTGAGACTCTGTCTTAAAAGCAAACAAACAAAAGAGTGAGTGTCACGCCTGGACGCTACTGGGGAATCACCTGATGCTGCGTTGCATCACACTAAATCTAGATGGTTATAAAAAGTAAACGTTCGCGGAGCGTGGTGGCGCACGCCTTTAATCCCAGCACTCTGGAGGCAGAGGCAGGCGGATCTTTGTGAGATCGAGGCAAGCCTGGTCTACAGAGTGAGTTCCAGGACAGCCAGGGCTACACAGAGAAACTCTCTCAAAAAACAAACAAACAAACAAACAAAAGTAAACGTTCTTTAATGTGTGTCACTTGTTCTGTGGTCATTAATCACTTTCCACAACTTGAACTTGTGCTCTTAATAATTAATGTTTGCGTTGCTGGGGATGTAGAGTACTTGCCCTGAATTTGATACCTACCACCGAATACAACTGGGCATGGTAGAGCATACATCCTTAACCCAGCACTGGGAAATTTAGTGGGAGGAGGATCTTCTCTACAAGGTTGTTCTTTGCTACATAGCAAGTTTGAGGCCAGTCTTGACTGTTATAAAACCTTCTTTCTTTTTTTTTTTTTTTTTTTTTTTTTTTTTTTTTTGGTTTTTTGAGACAGGGTTTCTCTGTGTAGTTTTGGTGCCTGTCCTGGATCTTGCTCTGTAGACCAGGCTGGTCTTGAACTCACAGAGATCCGCCTGACTCTGCCTCCCAAGTGCTGGGATTAAAGGCATGCGCCACCACTGCCCAGCTAAAACCTTATTTCTAAAATAATAATTGATGTTTGCTAATGTTTATGGATGCACAGTTTTATTGTATAGAGTCCATGACTGAAACAGTAAGTTCAATACTAAGGATTTATTTAGTTCTCAGCAAGAAATTGTTGAGTGTTTTCACATGATAGGTGCTGGCTATCCTCAGCTGATGTCTGAGATTTGTGTATGGGACTCAACGATGCTACTACATTGTGTCCATCAAAGAACTGAGCTAAACCCCCAAACTCTGCCGAGTGCTGAGGCTCAGATTCTTAACTTTGGCATACTGTCTTTGCTCTAGAGGAAGGAATTCCTCTGGGACCAGCTTTTAGTGACTTTTTCCCCCTTGAGACAGGATTTTGGTATGTACAGGCTGGTCTTAAACTCACCATGTATCCCAGGCTGCAGATTGGAATTCTCCTGTCTCAACTTTTTGAGCGCTGGCACTTACAGACCTGTCCCACCACACCCAGCTCTGTTGACTGCTGTCTTTAATCCCAGCACTCAGGAGGCAGAACCAGGCGAATCTCTGTGAGGTGGAGGCCAGCCTGGTCTACAGAGCCAGATCCAGGACAGGATCTCTGTGAGTTCAAGACCAGCCTGGTCTACAGAGCAAGATCCAGGACAGGCAGCAAAACTACACAGAGAAACCCTGTCTCAAAAAAAAAAAAAATCTATCTGTCTATCTAAAGCATGTTGGTAGGGAGAACATTTTAGTCTTCTATAATCTGCTGAGAAAATAGTCTTATTTGAGTTTAAAATCCTTAACAAATTCAGTTAAAAGGCCACTGTGAGACCGGGTATGAACTGAAAAGATAAATGAGATCTACATTCTTAAGAGAATTTTTCTTTTTTGTCCTGTTGCCTGGCTAGTCAATACAGGAACTAGGGCACAGAAAGCTCTTTAGCTCCCAAATAGAAAAAAATAAAAAAAGATTTAAGTAGATGAAAATGCTTACTACCCTGATCCTGACAGGTGAATATATACATCTTATTATTACACCACACTGCCTACATTTGTACAATTACAATAATAGCACGTTAAAATAATGAACATTCTGGAAGAACCTAGTTTAAGGAGTGGGAGAAAGTTCCTCCCGAACATTTGTCATTTCCTGACAAGTTCAGTGTCTCAGGGTTGCGGGGGACGCGATCAGCAGAGAGATAAGTTTGACTCATGACCAATTGTTCTGCCTCTTGTTTTGTGACTAGTCATCCTGGAAACCATCTGTCTTCTCCCTGAGAGCTTTGGGAACTTCTGTAGGTCAGCCAGGGCTGCAGAGGGAGACCCTATCTCAGAAAACTTTGTACAACCCAAAGGAGGGGTCTGCAAGGTTGCTCTCAGGCTCTCCAGATACATATGTATGTATTATATATGAATATATATATATATATATTCATAGTATACTGTGCAAATGTTAGTGTGTTACATTGTAGCTTCCACTGTGGGTCACTTGCTCTGAGGGAAGCCAGTCAGCCACCATGCCAGGAGGTCACTAAAGCAGCCAGCCCTTGTGGAAAGGCCCATACGACAGGAACTGAGGCAATCTTTGCACCCACAACCAGCAGCAAGCTGCCAGTTCTTAGGTGAGTTATGCTCTTTAGCCACAGGTAGGCCTTCACCCTGAGCCTGAGCCACAGGACCACCTAGGAAACCATTTGCAAGTTTTTTTCTTATCATGTTGCCCAGGCTATTCTCAAACTTGTGGGCTCAAGTTATCCTACTGCCTCAGCCTTTAGAGTAACCAGACCATTGACTACAACTTTGTATTTATTTATATTTTATGTATATGAGTGTTTGCCTGCATATATGTATACTATGTAAGTGTCTGGTGCCTGTGGAGGCCAGAGAAGAGTGTTGGATTCCATGGAGCTGGACATACAGGTGTTTGTGGATACTGGGAACAGAACCTGGGTCCTCTGGAAGAGCAGCAAGTGCTCTTAACCACTCAACCATCACTGTGGCTCCCATTACCTTGATTGTATCTCTCTGTTAAAAATTTTCTAGTCCACAGAAACTATATAAAATGATAAATATCTGCCAGTTTAAGCTATTAAATTTTGTGATAACTTATTATACACTAATGTGGGAGGGGTGTGGTAATTTGAATGTAATTGACCCCCATGATCTCATAGGGCATGGCACTATTAGGATGTATGGTGTGACTTTGTTGGAGTGGGTATGGCCTTATTGGAGGAAGTGTGTCATTGTGAGGGCGGACTTTGAGGTTTCCTATGCTCAGGATAACACTCAGAGTCTCAGTCGACTTCCTGTTGCCTGTAAGATGAAGGACTCTCATCTACTCCTCCAGTATCACATCTTCCTGCATGCCACCATGCTGCCCGCCATGATGATAATGAACTGAACCTCTGAAACTGTAAGCTGCCACCTTAATTAAATGTTATCCTTTATAAGAGTTGCCAAGGTCGTGGTGTCTCTTCACAGCTGTAGAAACCCTAAGACAGGCCGGGGGCGGGGGTGCTCTGCAAATGCTACAGTCAGTAGGGCAATGATCTGGTGAGGCAAGGAGGAAGTCTGGTTCAACATGACTCAGTAAACGGTGTTGGTTCAAACCTCTAGAGTCTGACTCCGGGCAATTTGTTTAGGCATATTTAAGTACAATACAATTTTGGAAAAAAGTTTCCTGGTAACAATGATCTCAATCCTGTGTGCACAGTAAAGCTTAAAGCATGGTGACATTGAAACTCCTTTGCAAAGTCCGTGTTATCTCTTCCATAAGAATGAGTTCTAGCCGGGCGGTGGTGGCGCACGCCTTTAATCCCAGCACTCGGGAGGCAGAGCCAGGCGGATCTCTGTGAGTTTGAGGCCAGCCTGGTCTACAGCGCAAGATCCAGGAAAGGCGCAAAGCTACACAGAGAAACCCTGTCTCGAAAAACCAAAAAAAAAAAAAAAAAAAGAATGAGTTCTATAGCTTAAAGGGCCTAGGGGAGACGCTGGTGTGGTCTTGGTTGTATAGATAGTGTAGAGGTCAGCAAGTTATAAAGTACATGTGACTTCTCCCCGAAGGATGGGCTCTGTTGAGTGAGAAACTGCTCAAGATAAAGGTGTAGGGAGGAAGAGTCTGGGATAAACATCATTGTCTGGGAGATTCAGGTGTGGTCTGGCCCTACAGATAGCCCAGGCTATTAACTGCATTCACACCCAGCCTTCTGGGTGGAAAATAGGTATACATCTCTTTCATTGAAGAGACAACCCTTTGTGCTTATCCTTCCTCGTTTCCCAGGTGCTTGTCTGTGAGCACAAGGACCTCGAGTCTTCTGCACAGGGATATATAGTTAATATTCCAAGATCAGCAAGGTGATCCTGTTAGCCATGGAAGGGGATTGTCTAGTTAAGGGAGTGGCCTGATTCCTTTAGAGTGAGTTATCTTTGTGAAATTCTCTAGGATGACAGCAAGGTTTGCGAAGAGCGAGACGTCCATTCACTTGTCGGTAGATGGCAGTAAAGAGAAGGGATAGGGTAGTACAACCCGCTGTGCGTTTCTAAAGAACTGGCACTTTACTGGACGATAGAAGATGCATGGTTTGGAACTGACTGTGAAGTATTGGACGTTGGACGCCTAAGGACTACACCTGTAAACAGGTACTTATATGCAAACTTTGTGCCCTCTTCCTCCATCCCTATGCCTTGATGTGTGATAATATGTGGCTGGACTAAATCCTTACTGTGACCTAGAACCTTCACATACATTTTCTCAAGACCAACCTTTTAGAAGGATATAGTTGTCATCTTACCATTTTAAAGGTGAAGATACATTGCGACTTTGAGAAATAAAGCAACTTGCCTAAGATGCTACAATTGTTCTTGTTGTTTTTGTTGTTGTTGTTTATGATAGTGAACTGATCCAGCAGAAGATGCTGCCTGGGTTGATAAGCTCCATCAAGAATGCTAGTAACTAGCATTTGTAACTAGACTGACGCCTGTCTCATCATTGACAGTTGAACTCTGCTGTTTTCTGTGGGTTGTTTGGAGGGCTCACTAAATTACATCAGGCCTCCTGTAGAATGGCTGCATGGTTACCAATGTATTATTTCCTGACAACTACTTCTAATTTGAGTACCTCTAGAGAATCAAGTTTCCAGCATGCTCTAGTGTTATCCAAGTGCCTAGAAGAATGCCAGGCAGGTACAGGGTTGATTAATGTTTAATTTAAACCCAGTTCAAGTTGAGATGTGGCACTGGAGATGTACATTAGGAGGTGCTTGCCTAATGCTTGAGGCCCCATGTTTAATCCTGCAGAAGAAAGATGTCAAAACTTACTCATTCATTCAATAAATATTTAATGACTCACATGCTGTATGAGGCACTGAAAAAATACAAACAAATGATGTCTTCTTGTCTCCATAAGATACTTTAACCCCAGCAGAGGCGGGAGGATCTCTGAGTCCCAGGACAGCCTGATCTACATAGTGAGTTCCAGCCCGCCCAGGGCTACACAGTGAGACCCTATCTCAAAAAGGGGGGGGGGACTTTTGGTGACTGCAACTCTAGTCCTTGGGACTCCTGGAGTAGGTTTTTTGTTCGTTTGTTGTCTTAAAACTCCAACTACACACACATACACACACACACACACACACTCTCACACACACACACACACACACACACACACACACACACACACACATGAACACTTTCTTTACACTTAATCTCTGAAAAACATATCACATTGTTTGAAATGTTTTAACCTTTATCAAATATGCATTGTTTGAACTGCTTTAAGGCACTGTAAAAATGTTTACACTATATATATATACTCTAAGGTGTATTGAAATTTGTGTCTCCATGGAGGGCTTTCTCCATTGAGGGCTTTCTCCATGCAAGTGTTGAGTTGATGGTAAAAAGCAAATCGTATATAATCATTTTGCACCAACATTAGCTAATGTTGCTGCTTAAAAAAGCTAAAAAATGAAATCTCTTACATGTGTGTTGTATGTGTATGATTGTTTGGCCTACATGTATGTCTGTGCACTATGTTTATGCCTGGTGCTTATGGAGTCCAGAAGAGAGTGCTAGACTTCCTGAAAATGGAGGTACAAATGGTTGTCAAGTGCTGTGTGGGTTCTGGAAACTGAACCCAGGTCCTCTGGAAGAGCAGCAAGTACTCTTAGCCACCGATCCATCTCTCCAGCCCTTTCCTATTGTGTTAAAACTTTCTGTGTTTTCCAATATCTGCATGGGGTTTAGATTAATAAAATTCTAATATCTCTTGCTGCTACTCATGAGGCTTTTTAAAAAATATGCTCCTCTCCTAGAGCAATCTAAGAGAAATCAATTTGCTATTTTGAGAAATCTTTTATTAATTAACAATAGGAATGATTTTCCATAATCTACTCCTAACACCTGTCAAACAAGTTCTGTGCCTGCATATGAAGATTAATTACCTTTACAAGATTCTGTGTGCTTGTTTGTGATGTTGGGAGTTGACCCTGGGGTCTTGCCTGTGCTAGGCAAGCATTCTACCACTGATCTATATCCCCAACCCTCTTTCCAAGGTTAAAAAATAAGCATCAGATTTCTCAAAAGTAAGAATTGTTCAATTCTAGGATGTAGCTCAGTTGGTATAGTACTTGCCTAGCATGCACAAGGACCTGGGTTGGATCCACAACACCACAAAAATTAGGCATAGTAGCATATGCCTAAAATCCCAGGACTCAGGAGGTAGAGGTAAAAGAACCAGAAGTTCAAGGTCATCCTTGGCTACATAGAGAGTTGGAAGCCATCCTGGGCTACATGTGGCCTTTTCTCAAAAAGCTTGTTCAGAATTCTGATCTATACTGTAAGAACAAACAAAACCACTAAACTGGTAAGTTCTAATCAACACATTAAACTCTATGAGTCAATGATGGATTTATCACTGTTCACATGAGGAGGAGGGAGTCCGTAGCTATAGTGTGCATTGCTTTGAGATTGCTCATTGAAACTACTACCTGACCTGGGTGACTCAATTCTCCCAAATGTTCTCTCTTGAAAGGACTGAAAATTCTTCCTTTATATAGCATGGTTCAAAGTCATTGCCTTTCATTACACCTAATACTACCCACAAGACCAAGAGAGAAGAACTCCTGCCCCCTCATTTCAGAGGGTCCTATACAGACATATGCACAGACAGTTTTTTATGTATCTTAGTTTGCTTTCTATTACTCTGATAAAGGCCATGACCAAAAGGGACTTGGGGAAAAAAAGGGTTCATTTGGCTTATATTTCCACTTTATAGTTCATCTCTGGTGATATTCAGAGCAGGAACTGAGGATACTGGAGGCAGAAACCAAAGCAGAGGCCATAGAGGAGTGCTGCTTACCGGCTTGCTCCCTATGGCTTGCTCAGCCTGTTTTATTGTCTGACCCAGGACCACCAGCCCAGGGGTGGCACTGCCCACAGTGGGCTGGGTCCTCCCACATCAATCATTAATCAAGAATAAGTCCCACAGACCCACCTACAGGGTATTGGATGGAGGTATTTTTCAACCGCGGTTCCTCTTCCCAGATAACTCTGGCTTGCATGGAGTTGACACAAAACAGACCGGACATTAAGAAGCAGATAAGAACATCACTGGCACAGCACAAATGGAGTCCTGAACATCATCTCCTGTGACAAACAGCACTAGGCCCTATGGAAACACTTTAGGTCTCTTGCCCCATGTTCTGGAAACAAAAGGCAGCTGTGCTGGAATACTGTGGTGATCTATAGGTTATCCTCAGCTCCTGTCTGTAACTGACAACACTTTTCAAAAATGCAAGAGGGGGCTGAAGCGTTTGCTCAGTGGTCAGGAGCACTTGTTGCTCATATGGAGGACCCAGGTTCAATTCCTGCAACTCACATGTTTCACAGCCATCTGTGACTCCAGGTCCACGTGTGGTGCACATGCATATACTCAGGAAAAACACACATAAAATAAAAGGACTCAATCTAATTTTTAAAGTGCTGGGAATAGTTGACTAGCAAAACTACTCAAGTAAGAGAAAGGAGGATTTGTGAACTTGCAAACACCTTTCTCACATCAGATGAACTCGGGAGGGTCTTGCACAGCTAACTGTTTTCAGTTAGCTGAGCATCTTATCTCTCTTCTCTTTTGTGATTTTGGAGACACTTCTTTGTGCAGTCTTCACGCAGTGCATTGTGGCTGGGGAACATGTCTGCAACACTAATCACTTATATCCCTGCTGAGTTCCTATATATGCAAGTTTATATGGAACATGGTAAAGCATGAGATTGATTCTCTACTGAAGGACAATGACCAGTCTTTTCAAAACAGTTTTGTGTTGTTTTTCTTTTTTAATAGAATATGCCAGGCATGGTGACTCATGCCTTAATAATCCCAGAACTAGGGAGCCAGAGGAAGACAAATCTCCTCTTCCTTTAAAAAATTTTATTTATTTATTTATTTGAGTGTTTGTGTTGAGACCAAGCCATGCTGTGTATCTGTGCCTGACCTGGAAGTTGCTATAGAGAACAGGCTGGTCTCAAACTTGTGGTGATCCCCTTGCTTTTAGCTCCCAAATGCTAGAAGATAGAACTGGTGTGCTCTACCATGGTCAGCAGGATACTGTCCTCTCATAACTGTACTGGAAGGCTTGCTGGCTCTCTCCTAAAGCCTACAGGAGGGATCATACATAAGGGGCTAACTACTTGCCAATAGACGATGCTTCAGAATGAAACCCACCTTGCTGGTGTCTTGAGCTTGAACTGTCTAGTGCCTAGAACTGTGAGAAACTAGTATCTGCAATTGAACCCCTGGTCTTTTATTATGGCAGCCCCTGATAAGTGCTTTAATATAGTATGTAACACATATTGTAGCTGGAGTTTTCTCTAGTCCTGCCCGGGCCCGCAGCCGCTCAGACCCAAATAAACACACAGAGGCTTATATTAATTACAAACTGTGTGGCCTAATGGCTCAGGCTTCTTGCTAGCTAGATCTTACATCTTAAATTAACCCATTTCTATAAATCTATACCTTGCCATGTGACTTGTGGCTTACTGGTATCTTTACATCTTGCTTCTCCTGGTGGTGGCTGGCAGCTTCTCCTGACTCAGCCTTCCTGTTCCCAGAATGCTCCTCTCTGCTTGTCCCACCTATACTATCCTTCCTGCCTGGCTACTGGCCAATCAGCATTTTATTTATCAACCAAACCAGAGCAACACATTCACAACATACAGAGCGATATCCACAGCAACATATGTCATATTAAACATCACTGTAACTCCCTTCCTCCCTCCTTCCTCCCTCCCTTCCTCTCTTCCTCCCTCCCTCCGTCTCTTCCTCCCTCCCTCCCTTCCTTCCTTTTTTCCTTCCTTCCTTCCTCTCTCCCTCTGTCTCTTCCTTCCTTCCTTCTTTCCTTCTTTCTTTCCTTCCTTCCTTCCTTCCTTCCTTCCTTCCTTCCTTCCTTCAGAAGACTGTCCTTGAACGTGATTCCCCTGCTTTTATCTCCTAGGTCCTAGAATCACAGGTGTACACCACAATGCCAGATTTGGGTGATACTGGGGATCAAACCCAGGATCTCGTGCTTGGTAGGTAAACACTCCAACTCACTACATCCCAGCCTACTATTTCTGGTTTTTAGAAAAGAATTAATTTCATGTGTATGGGTGTTTTGCCTGCATGTATGTCTGTGTAACACTGTGTGCAATGCCTGCAGAGGCCAGAGGAGAATATCAGATCCCCAGGAACTGGAATTATAGTTGTGAGCTGCCATGCAGGTGCTGGGAATCCAACCCAGGTCCCCTGGAAGAGCACCTAGTGCTCTTAACTATTGAGCCATCTCTCCAGTCCTGCAGCCCATCACTTCTGAATCTACATAGTGCTTGAAGTTATTTAATTAGAAATTTCAATTGTTTCTATATTGGGTCAAATATTTTCTTCAAATTAAAATAATTTCAAAACTTTACTTCAAAATAAAATTATTTCAAAATTATACTTAAGAACCATAATTACACAAGATTTCTCAACTATCAATAAGCAATGACTGTTGTGAAAAAAATCATATAATTTTATTATTGTAATACAAATAGTGTGGTGGTGCACACCTTTAATTCCAGCAGTCAGAGGCAGAGGTGGGCTGATCTCTGTGAGTTCAAGGCCAGCCTGGTCTACAAAGTGAGCTCCAAGACTGCCAGGGCTACATAGAGAAACCCTGTTTAAAAAAAAAGCCTAATACTTATTTTGTTGATATAAAGGCAAAATCTTTTACAGTATACATTTAAAATAATTTATGAACTACTTAGGTATGTATATATTTATTTTGTTATGCATTATTACCAAGATTATCCAGATATGACTAGTAACAGTTGTCTTTGATATTACACCAACTTTCAGTCATTTCCAAGTCACAGCTTTCTATTAGTTTGATTTATAAACTTTAATATTTAGACAGGTGCTGGCTATATAGCTGAATGGCAGAGTACTTACCTAGCAGGCACAAGGTCCTAAGCTTGATCCTCAGTACTGCCAAAAATAAAATAAAGTAAATATCTAGAAATACAGAATGTAAGCCTGCATCTGTATTCTTGTTCTTAGCCCCCAAATATCCAGATGGGCTTTTTAAAAAGCACATTCCACTTCCTGTTAATTCTTTATAACATATATAAGTCTAAACTGATATATTTGATCCATCCATCCCCTCTCCCTTTCTTTTGATAGTACTTGGCATTGAACCTTTTTACATGCAAAGCAAATCTTCTACCACAGAGCTGGAGTTCCAGCCAAATAAATGACCCACCTCCATTTTGAGCAAACTATATTATCTTTTAACACACTTGCAAATAAATAAAACTATCACACACCAGAATTAACCAGATCTAAAGTCTATTCAGCTTAATTGACTTATATACAGTTTGAATTGGCACTAGAAATGGAGCTGTGAAGCTTCACGTTAAATTTTATACTTTCAGTATTATGATTATGCACTTAACCACCACCAAAATTAAAAAAAAATTAGAACTTCCTAGTTCTAACAAGGTAGTGGTGGTATACATCTTTAATCCCAGCACTTGGGAGGCAGAGGCAGGTGGATCGTTGTCAGTTGGAGGCCAGCCTGGTCTACAAAGTAAGTTCCAGGACAGCCAGAGCTATTATACAGAAAATCCTTGTCTCAAAAAAAAAAAAAAAAAAAAAAAAAAAAAGCCAATCAGTGGTTCTCAACCTGTGGGTCTTGACCCCTTTAGGTTGAGCAACCCTCTCCCAGGAGTTGCATGCTAGATATTTACATTACGATTCATAACAGTAGCAAAAATACAGTTATGAAGTAGCAATGAAAAATTTTATGGTTGGGGGGTCACCACAGCATGAGGAACTGTATTAAAGGGTCGCAGCATTAGGAAGGTTGAGAACCACTGGTCTAAATGAAGACATTGAGGATATATAGCAGCTCCATTTATAAATACACATTATTTTTATGGGTAACAACAAAATGGCAAACAATTCTGAAGTTGAAAGAAAACAATTCTGGCTGAACGTAATACTGAAGCTTTTTCTAAAACTGTGTATCTAAAATGGGCTTCACATCCTATGACATAATTTAATCATGCTTGTTAACACATTTTTTCAAAATACATTGTTCAAAGTGAGGTGTTTATAGGGGAGAAGGTGTTAGACCCTAAACTAACCTGTAAGCCCCACATGCCCAAAGATTAGGTAAATTCCTAGAATTCTGGGAGTTGCAGTTCTTGGAAAATAGAAACAAAGCCTCATGGGAAAGTAGGATGGCCTATGGGTTTTGTCCATATAAGCCCTGACAACATGTGCCTCGGGCCACTCAACTGAAAAGTTTACATGTGGTGGTCCTGACCAAATTCCATCTTGGTCAGTATTTAATATTTTAATAAAATTTGCTTTAATTTGGCCAAAATAGTGGAACTGGCTTTTCTAAGGTGAATTTCAGGATTAACAAAGGGAGCCATACAGATGTTAAGGAGTTCTAGACTTGCTCATGGAAATGGTCTTTGCTAACATAAAGTAGCATGTAATTAAAGTTTCTCAAAAGTGCCATGGACAGTTCTGGAATTCTATCACTTTTGTAGTGGAGAGACATAGGCATAGAGTTGGAGTTACAAATACATTGCTTGTACTCAAAAGAGCTGAGGCAGGAGAATGCTGCAAGTTCAAGGCCAGCCTGGGCTACATAGTCAAGTTCTAGGCTAGTCTAGGCTAGTCTACATAGTGAGACCCTGGCTCAGAAAAACCAAGAGCCCCAAACAAGTAAAAAATAACCTAAAAAAGAAAGAAAGGAAGAAAGAAAGAAAGGAAGGAAGGAAGGAAGGAAGGAAAGAAAGAAAGAAAGAAAGAAAGAAAGAAAGAAAGAGAAAGAAAGAAAAGAGAGAGAGGAAGAAGGAGCTGGAGAGATGGCTCAGCAGTTAAGAGTGTATACTGCTCTCAGCCCAGGTTTGGTTCCCAACATTCCCATCAGGCAGTTCATAATCACCTGTAATTCCAACTCCAGAGGATCTGACTCTATCCTGACTTTGAAGGGCTACTGCAGTCACATGCACATACCCCCCACCCAATACACATTCATACACATAATTTAAAATAAAAATAATTCTTTTTAAAAAGTTAAAAAAACCCAAATATTAATATATTGCTTAGTCTTGGGAAGGAAGTAGGAGGCACTATAGATATCTTCAACTCATAGGTTTCCTACATTTTAATGTTTAAGCTTTCATTTCAAATTAATGAATTGCAAAAGAAGTGAATGATCTTTGCATTGCATGGATGCAAATAATATGAAATTGTAGAAAGGAAACAATCTAGCCTCTCCACTCATCCCCTGCACTTCCCTGTCCTCCTCCAAGGTAAAATCTTAACAGTTTGCTGCATATCTTTCCATGTAAATATCTACACATATCCATTCATATATGTGTGCATATATTATACATATGTGTGAATATCAGTAGATATGAATGAAGGAACACTCTACTTTCCAAAAAAATGTACAACACCTTGCATATTACGGACTACTTTTTATTTAATGTGTCACAGACCTCCCTGTACGTAGAGCTCTACCTCTTTTCTTCTGTGTGTCTGTGCACATGTCTGTGGATGCCCTCAGAGGCCAGAAGATGGTGTCAGATCCACTGGGGGTGGAGTTACATACACATGGTTGTGATCTGCCCGACAGGTTCTGGGAACTAAATTTGGGTCCTCTGGAAGAGCAGTAAGAGCTCTGTTCTAATTACTTTTTTGTCATCTTGACATTAGCTAGGGTCATCTGGCAAGAGGGAGCCTCAATTGAGAAAATACTTCTATAAGATTAGTCTGCGTGTGGTAGTGTGGGCAGAGGAGAGATGCCCCTCTACCCCCGACTCCCACCCATCAAGGCCTGAGACAGGTGGAGGAGCGGGCCCTGGGGTCATAGGAGCAGGAGGGCTGTCCCTACCTCTCACCAGCTGCAGTACTTGGAAGAGTAGCCTACACCCCACCTGGGCAACACAGTAGAGCTGGCCCTAATGGTGTGTGTGTGTGTGTGTGTGTGTGTGTGTGTGTGTGTGTGTGTGTGTGTGTGTGTGAGAGAGAGAGAGAGAGAGAGAGAGAGAGAGAGAGAGAGAGAGAGAGAGAGAGAGAGAGAGAGAGAGAGAGAGAAGAGAGAGAGAGAGAGAGAGAGAGAGAGAGAGAGAGAGAGAGAGAGAGAGGGAGGGAGAGAGAGAGAGAGAGCTGACCCTGAGGGTGTGAAAACAGGAGAACTGGGCCCCACCCTTCACTCATTGCTGCAAGAGTTGAATTAGCCTGGGCAATGCTGGAGAGCTCACCCTGGTGGTGAGGACAGGGAAAACTGGCTGGCGGACCAATCCTACAGCTGCCTAGGCCCAGAACCAGTGTTATGATTTGGCCCGCCCCAATTTCCACTGCATCTGTGATCTGCTGGAGCTTGTGAAGGAGCCTGACCCTGAGACTCAAAGCTGCAGGATCTCCACAGGGCAACAACAGGATATCTAAGAAGAGTCCCAGTGAGGGCCCACCATCAATAGTGTAGTAGAAACCAGAGGCCTCGAACCAGACCAATGACTCTGCAATGAACACTGGCAAGAAAAGATATCTGGACAAAGGGGTTTACTGAGTGACTCACTGTGTCACACTACAGCCCCCGTCATGAGATTTTTTTTTTTTTTTTTTTTTTTTTGGTTTTTCGAGACAGGGTTTCTCTGTGTAGCTTTGCGCCTTTCCTGGAACTCACTCTGTAGTCCAGGCTGGCCTCGAACTCACAGAGATCCGCCTGGCTCTGCCTCCCGAGTGCTGGGATTAAAGGCGTGCGCCACCACCGCCCGGCTGAGATTTTTTGATCCCCTTTTTCCCCTTAAATTTTGTTTTATTTAGGGGGGGGGTCGGTTCAGGGGCAGAGGGCAGATGTGAAGGGATGGGGAAATGAATGGGATCAAGATACATGATGTAAAAGATGCATAGAATAAATACAAAGAAAGAAAGAAAGAAAGAAAGAAAAAAGATTAGGCTGTACTCAAGTCTATGGGGGCCTTT
Organism: Peromyscus californicus insignis; assembly: GCF_007827085.1. Lineage (NCBI taxonomy): Eukaryota > Metazoa > Chordata > Mammalia > Rodentia > Cricetidae > Peromyscus > Peromyscus californicus. The sequence continues at coordinate 87,857,128 of NW_026294573.1, read as the reverse complement.
TCTTCTTTTTCCCACTTTCTCTAAATTAAAATCTAATTGCATCACTCCCTCTTTCCCTTTCCTCCATCCAACCTTCCACTTCCTCTCAAATTGATGGGCTCTTTCCTCTTTTTCTTGGATTATTTTACTACACACACACACATACACACACACACAGACACACACACACCACGTGCATGTGTAAATATAGAACTTGCCGAGTCCATTTGGGGGTGCTTATGCCCCAGCACTGGAAGGCAAAGACAAGATCCCTGGGGCTTGCTGACTGGCCAAGTGAGCCAGTTGGTGGACTCTAGGTTCAGTGAGAGATCTGGTCTCTAAAACCAGGTGTTGAGGCTGGGGAGATGGCTCAGAGGTTAAGAGCATTGGCTGCTCTTCCAGAGGACCTGGGTTCAGTTCCCAGCACCCACATGGCTGCCCACAACCATCTGTAACTCCAGTTCTAGGTATATGATGACTTCCATAGACACTCAACTCACATGGTACACAGACATGTATGCAGGCAAAACACTCATACACAGAAACTAAAGATAAATAAATAATTAAAAAAACAGACAAACAAGGTGAGAGCAATAGAAGAAGACACACCAGTGTTGACCTCCAACCTTCATCTGTGCATGCGTGGGCACACATATGCATACAACATATAACACACACACACACACACACACAGACACACAGACACACACACACACACACACACACACACATACACATACACACACTGTAACAGGGTACCCTGGATAGGATACTGAACTGGGAAAATAAGAACATTAAGGAAACACTAATGAACTCTGAATGGAGAACCTGGCCCAGCAGTGTACCAAGTTGGCTCCTTAGCTGTGACAGATATACCATAATGATGACAGATATTGATGATAGGAGACATTGAGTGAGCATATGCAAAAAAAAAAATCTCTATACCAACTTTGCAACTTTTCTGAAAATCTAAAAGCATTTCTTTAAAAAAAAAAGTTTAAATGAAAAGGAGAAGGAGTTCAATTACTCCTGCCAGCCACATCCTTCCTGAGGGAACCCAGCTAAGCCAAAAGAGCACCCTGCCTTCAGAAATAGACTTGGTGCATCTACAACCCAGGGCTTAATTGGAGCAAATTATACGGATGGTCAGGAAGGAATTTTGAGGAGTCATTTCTCAACACCTACTGCCACCAACACGGCTCTCTCAGAGAAAACTCCCCATGACAGTGGATCCTAACTGTCCTGGCCACGCCATGGACTCACACCAGCATTCAGTGGTCCTAGTGCACCCCAGTGCTGCTGCTCCTGGTTCTTGGACCCTGGCTCTCTCTCTCTCTCTCTCTCTCTCTCTCTCTCTCTCTCTCTCTCTCTCTCTCCTCATTTCTAGCATCTTCGCCACTGTCTACACTCTTTTTGTTTTGGCTTCCTAGGTTCTGGTTCCCCATTTTTTCTTAGCTTTCCACAATCTCTTGATTTCAGTATCACTTGGAGCTGCAGATGGATGACGTTCTTTCCACCCCATGTTGCTTGTCCTCTTAGCCCAAGCCATGCTGGGATATAACTGGAAAAGGTAAACTCTTGTAACTTCTCCCCAAACGATCAACAGCTGTATTATCAAATATAAAGCACATCCTCTCTACAATGGGAAACATACAGGAGTTGTATAGATCTGAGTAGCTGGGCTTTGGGCTAGAGAGACATGTCTGTGGATAAGATGCTAGCCACCAAGCCTAAGGACTTGAGTTTGATCCCATGTGGTGCAAGTGAGAACATGGTAGAGGAGAGAACCAGCTCCATTACACACACACACACACACACACACACACACACACACACACACACACTAGCTAGTTAAAAAATACTTGTGCAGGGTGTGTCTTAGGGACTGAACCTAGGGTCTCATACATGCTAAACAAGCTTTGTACCTCTGAGTTATATCCCTAACCCTCTTTTTACTTAGAAGAAGTTTAAGTTGTCCAGGCTGGCTTTGTTAAACTTGGGGTCCTTCTGCCTCAGCCTTCTGAGTAGCTAGGATTATAGGCCCCTAAAACCAGGCCTGGCTTATACTATTGTCTTCTACTGGTATTGTAGATAGACTTTTCTTTCCCACCAGCCAGTTCCCAAATAACCACACAGAGACTTCTTATTAATTATAAAAGCTTGGTCGATAGCTTATGCGTGTTACTAACTAGCTCTTTTTTTTTTTTTTTTTTGGTTTTTCGAGACAGGGTTTCTCTGTGTAGCTTTGCGCCTTTCCTGGGACTCACTTGGTAGCCCAGGCTGGCCTCGAACTCACAGAGATCCGCCTGGCTCTGCCTCCCGAGTGCTGGGATTAAAGGCGTGCGCCACCACCGCCCGGCTAGCTCTTACAACTTAAATTAACCCATATTTCTTACCTACCCTCTGCCACGTGTTGGTACCTTCTTTCAGCACAACATATTCATCTCTTGCTTCATCTGCCAGAGTAGGAAGCTGAGAGATCACATCTTCAACCTCAAACACAAAGCAGAAAGAGTAAACAGGAAGTGAGATGGGGCTGGTAACTATCAAACCCCCAGTGACTTATTTCCTTCAGCAAGACTGAACTAGCTCCGAAAACAGCACCATCAATTAGGGACCAAGTGTGTAAATATCTGAGCCTGTAGGGTACATTTCTTATTCAAACCATCACACCATGTATCGATACTTCCATGGAGTTCTGGGTAGCAATGGTGCTGCTGCATGAAAGTCAGCCATGGACACCTTAATTCTGAGACTATGCAGAAATCCTCTGGTCAAGGTCAATCTAGAACCTTGCTCCTCCCACTTCCATGTTCAATTGTTAGCATCAAAGTCTCGCCAGGCAGTGGTGGCACACGCCTTTAATCCCATCACTTGGGAGGCAGAGCCAGGCGGATCTCTGTGAGTTCGAGGCCAGCCTGGTCTACAGAGCGAGATCCAGGACAGGCACCAAAACTACACAGAGAAACCCAGTCTCAGAAAAGAAAAAAAAAAGTGATGTTTCCTGGGAAGAACTGTGGCCTGTTTTGACCTGATGCCAAGAAGTTGCTGAATGAATACATTTGGGAGATGACAATCTCACAATGATGCTGACCTAGAGGAGCCAAGATATACTCAATGCCCTAAAAGTGGGAGCAGAATGAACCTTTATTCTAGCATAGGGCAGGGTAGTTTATGAAGTCTTGAAGAGAACTGGGTTTGGTTTTGAAGATATGAGCATTCTATCAGATTAAACTTCCAGAAGTTACCATTTATTAGCCTAAAGCGAGCAGAGGAAGTCAGATGAATGAGTGTCTGGTAAGGGCAGCTTCCTGATCCTCCCATGTTCTGCATGAGTGGTAGTGATAGTGTTCTCCTTGCCACAAAATAGGAAGTCCTGGGTGGAGGGCACAGGGCAAAGCAAGCTTCCCTCTATGTGAAAGACTCCCAAAACTCCTGCATAGTTAATGATCTCATATGTGTATGTATATTCGGGTGACTGACTATTTTTGAGCCAGGGGTCTCTAGCCCAGGCTGGCCTCAAACTCCTTAAGTACTGAAGGATGACCTTGAATTTCTGATCTGCTCACCATTTTCTGAGTGCTGCAATTACGAGTGTACGTCACCATGTCTGGTTTATGATGTTAGGAATTGTGCCCAAGGCCTTGGGCATTCTAGGCAAGCACACTACCAGCGGAGCTATATGCCCAGCCCTGACTACAGTTTTCTTACTGTGGTCCTACACCCCATCACCCTGCTGTTTAGAGGTGACACAGAGCAAGGACTGTGTCATACATATAGTCTCCTAGTCTTTGCAGTGAGGGCTCATCTGTGGACCTGCACACTCTGTTGTCACCGGGGTTACAAAACTCAAGAGGGAGTGAGCAGAGCAGCCAGGCAAGAGCTTGCACAGTGGCTCTATGAATGAGGAATTCAGAGGCTTTGAGAAGAAGCCATAACGCTGCCCTCAGGAGCCAGAGACACCATGTTTTGGAACTTACTGTGCATGCTTACAGTTTTTCTTTATTACTACCTGTGGTGGTTTGAACAAGTATGGCCAGGCCACCATAGCCAGGTGGTGTTGGCACATGTCTTTAATCTCAGCACTTTGGAGGCAGAAGCAGATGAATCTCCGAGTTTGAAGCCAGCCTGATCTACAGAGTGAGTTCTGGGACAGCCAAGACTACACAAAGAAACCTGTCTTTAAAAAAAAAAGGAGGAGAAAAGAAAAAAAGAAATGGCCACCATAGGCTCATATGTTTTGAATGCTTAGCCATCAGGGAATGGCACTATTTGAGAAGGATCAAGAGGTGTGGTCTTGTTGGAGTAGGTATAGCCTTGTTGGAGGAAGTGTGCTACTGGGGGGGGGGGTTTAGGCTTTAGGTTTCAAAAGCCCACCCCAACTCCAGCTTGACTTTCTCTCTCTCTCTCTCTCTCTCTCTCCTCTCTCTCTCCTCTCATCTCCTCCCTCTCATCTCCTCTCTCTCTCTCTGCCTGCAGATCAGGATGCAACTTGCAGCTACTGCTCCTGTGCCATGCTGCTGCCATGATCATGATGATGGGTGATGATGATGATGATGATGATGATGATGATGATGATGATAATCGACTAATCCTTTGAAACTGTAAGCAGTTAAGAAGTCTAGTGAGAGCTGGAGAGATGGTTCAGTGGATAAAAGCACCTTCTGCTAAGTCCGACAGCCTGCGTTTGAGCCCTCAAACCCCACATGGTGGGAGGAGAGAATCGATTCCCACAAGTTGTTCTCTGGCTGCCAGATTTGTGCCTTGGCACAATCACACACACACACACACACACACACACACACACACACACACACACACACACACACACACACGACTAATAAGCCTGTCTGGCGTTAGGTGCAGTGGTACAGTGGGCCATCTTTGTTGGTTAGTGTTTGTTGTCAACATGACACAACCTTCAGTCACATGGGAAGGGGAACTTCAGCTGAGGAATTTCCCCGATCAAATTGATCTGTGGCCATGGTCTGTGAGAGAGTGTCTTGATGGATAAGTGAAGTGGGAGGGTCTAGCCCACTGTGGCGACATTATCCTTAGGCAGGTGGGTCTGGGCTGTATAAGAAAAAGCAGCAGATGATGTCCTTTGCCTTGTCGAAGCTTTTCAGTTTCATAAGGTAGGTCCATTTATTGTTGATCTTAGTGCCTGCTCAATTGATGTTCTGTTCTGGAAGTAGTTTCCTGTGCCAATGTGTTCTCTACTTTCTCTTCTGTCAGGTTCAGTGTATCTGGTTTTATGTTGAGGTCTTTGATCCATCTGGACTTGAGTTTTGTGTGGGGTGACAGATATGGATCTTTTGCATTCTTCTACATGCAGACATCTAATTAGACCTGCACCATTTGTTGGTGATGCACCATTTGTTGGTGATGCTTTCTTTTTTTCATTGTATATTTCTGGCTTCTTTATCAAAAATCAGGTGTCACATGTATGTACATTAATGTCTAGGTCTTCACTTTGGTTCTATTGATCAACCTATCTGTTTTTATGCCAATATCATGCGGTTTTTATTTATTTATCTATTGCTCTGTAGTAGAGTTTGAAATCAGAAAGGTGATACCTTCAGAAGTTTTTTTATTGTACAAGATTGTTTTAGCTATCCTGGGGTTTTTTGTTTTTCCATATGAAGTTGAGTATTGTTCTTTCAAGGTCTGTAAAGAATTGTGTTGGAATTTTGGTGGGGATTGCATTGAATCTGTACTGCTTTTGGTATATGGCCATTTTTACTATGTTAATCCTACCAATCCATGAGCATGGGAGATCTTTCCATCTTCTGATATCATCTTCAATTTCTTTTTTTAAAGACTTGAAGTGCTTGCTCTACAGGTCTTTCAATTGCTTGGTTAGAGTTATACCAAGACATTTTATATTGTTTGTGGGTATTGTGAAGGGTGTTGTTTCCCTAATTCCTTTTTCAGCCCATTTATCATTTGTGTATAGGAGGGCTACTGATTTTTTTTTTTTTAGTTTATTTTGTATCCAGCCACCTTGCTGAAGATGTTTAACAGCTATAGGAGTTTCCTGGTAGAATTTTTTTGGGTCTCTTATGTACACTAACATATCATCTGCATATAGTGATACTTTGACCTCTTCCTTTCCAATTCGTATCCCCTTGATCTCCTTGTTGTTTTATTGCTTTAGCTAAGCCCAATTGCCATCAGAGAGGCTTCATCCAGAAACAGATGAAAACAGAGGCAGAGACCCACAGCCAAACCTTAGGAGGACCTCAGAGAATCCTTTGGAAGAGGGGGAGGAAGGATTGTAGGAGCCAGAGGGGTCAAGGACACCACAGGAAAACCAGAATCAACTAACCCGGGCTCACAAAGACTGAACTTCCAACCAGAGAGTTTGCATGGGAATGACGTAGGTTCTCTGCACATATGTTACAGTTGTATAGCTTGCTTTTCTTGTGTGTCTCCTAACAGTGGGAACAGGGGCTGTCTCTGACTGTGTTACCAGCTTTTGGACCCTTTCCTCCTACTGGGTTACCTCGTCCACCCTCAATAGGAAAGGAGGTGCCTAGTCTTACTGCAACTTGATATACCATGACTGGCTGATAAACATGGGGAGGGGGTGCTGCCCTTTTCTGAAGAGAAAGGAGGAGAAGTGGATGGGGGGAGGGAAGCTTCCTAGCTTTATCTAAACTAGCCTGCTCCCCAACTCAGGTGGTCACCAACATGAAACCAAGCGGAAAAAAGTATCGGGTGACTGACCTCATGCAAGTGACTTGCTACCTCTGGACCCCATTTCCTCACTTCTAAAGCAAGGGTCACAAAGTAGATGCTTTTGAAAAGCATAAACTTTCTCATTGCATTTATCTATCATGCATGAGTGCATGTGTGCCACAGCATGTATCATGGAGGTCATGAGACAGCTTGCAGGAGTCAGTTCTCTCCTTCTTCCATGTGGGTCCCAGGGATTGAACTTAGGTCATCAGTCTTGACAGCAAGTGTCTTTATCGCCTGAGACATCTTGCTGGGCAAATTAATGCAATAGACCATCAAGGCTTGCAAATCATAAATGTGCTCCTTGGAGTCTTACAAAGAACAACTTGCTGGTTCAAGGGACTGAACGTTATTGGCGCCCAGAACTCCCTGTAAATGTACAAGTAGTCTCTTAGCGCCACACATGGCATTTGTCTAGTTTTGAATTTTATGTTAAGTCGAATCATATAGTAGATATGCTTTTGTATGTGGCTTCTTTCATTCATCCTTATGTTTGTGTGTAGCATGAATCTTAAATGGTCTTATTAATAAAAACAAACCTGGAGCCAGGTATTGGAGTGAATGCTGGAAGATCAGAGAAGCAGAATAAGCCACAGCTACCTCACCTTGCCAATTCCTCAGCTGATTCTGTTTCCTCAGACTGGAAGCCTCTGAGTCCTCATCCAGAATGAATCTCAGCTGAACTGCTGCTCAAAAGCCTAAAAGCGTAAGCAGCTCAAGTTCCTGGTTTTCATGCCTTATATACCTTTCTGCTTTCTTTCTTTTCTTTTCTTTCTTTCTTTCCTTCTTTCTTTTTTTTTTTGGTTTTTCCAGACAGGGTTTCTCTGTGTAGCTTTGGAGCCTGTCCTGGAACTCACTCTGTAGTCCAGGCTGGCCTCAAACTCACAGAGATCTGCCTGCCTCTGCCTCCTGAGTGCTGGGATTAAAGGCATGCGCCACCATCGTCCGGCCCTTTGTGCTTTCTGCCATCACTTCCTGGGATTAAAGGTGTGAGTCACCATGCCTGACTGTTTCCAGTGTGGCTTTAAACTCACAGAGATCCGGATGGATCTCTGCCTCCCAAGTGATAGGATTAAAGGCGTGTATGGCACCATTTTCTGGCCTTTATAGCTAGTGGCTGTTCTGTTCTCTGACCCCTGATAAGTTTATTAGGGCACACAATATTTTGGGGAACACAATATCACCATATTTGTGAGACCCATTCATCATGTATTCCCTCATTCTTGTTGGTGTGGGATTATCTATTGCCTGAGTTTTCATGGGTGTGTTGTATTTCTTCATTCTTATGGCTGTGTAATATTCTATTATTCAAATATGCCACATTCACTTATGCATTACAGTGCTGGCAAGTCACGTGAGCTCTTTCTAGTTTTAGCTCTCCCTTTGTGTGTGTGTGTGTGTGTGTGTGTGTGTGTGTGTGTGACAGAGAGAGAGAGAGAGAGAGAGAGAGAGAGAGAGAGAGAGAGAGAGAGAGGTAAATGTGTGTATGGAGGCCACAGGAAGACATCAGGTGTCTTGTTGTATCACTCTCATCTTATTCTCTTGACAGGGTCTCTCACTGAAGCTGGCACTAGGCTGGCAGCCAGCTAGCCTCATTCATCCTTGGTTTTTCATCCCACCCGCCCCATCGTGTAGGGTTATAGGCAGCATGCAACTATGCCCAGCTTTTTATGTGGGTTCTAGCCCAGTTACCTAGTGCTGTGGTTCATCTTCTGGAAAATTCATGTATGCCTCTCTCTGCACCCCCATCATCTGCTCTTCTTTCTCCTCCTCTTCTTCTTCCCTCACCAAGCTTTTTGATGTAGGGTCTCTCTATGTAGCCCTGGCTGTCCTGGGACGTGCTATGCAGACCAGACAGGCTTCCTGCCTCTGCCTCTTGAGTGCTGGGATTAAAGGCATGTAAAATCAGGCCCAGAACTGTCTCTGTTTTAAGACATAGTCTCCATATATAGCCCAGACTGGCCTGAAACTCACTTTGTAGCCTAGGCTGTTCTCCAACTCATAATCCATAAGCCTCAGCCCCATGAGATCATAAGATAGCCTTGTGACACTACACCTAACTATAATATGTTTCCTGTTTTCTGGGGATCATATACCGTGTGAAAGTTCATCTCATAGTGATGAACCAAATGTCATCATGAGGCATATCTACCCTAACCAAAGGATCACTGCTAATATGACTCAGTGTTGGTGTTTCCAGATACTTACCAGCTCCACATCTCTCCAGCCCAGGTCTATGCTGGGTTGTTACAACAAAGGAATACCATCCATGCCTATCTCACTCCCAGCCAACACCTGCTTGAGTAGAAAACTGGGTAGCAGATCGCCTTAGGTTATGGCAGTAAATTGTATTTCTATGGTCAGCCAAGGCCCCCAGCTACCAAGAGTCTACAGCGGAGTTCTGGAAAATACCCTTTCCCTAGTGATTCGTTTCACAGTTGAGATAGGAAATTAATTGACTCACAGTCTAGTTTCTCTGAGTGTTTCTTCTAAAAATGTTAAGTACCCGATAAATGTTCAAACAAAACAAAACAGCACCAAAACAAGCTGTAGTAATTTAAGGGCAGGTTGGGTGTGTAGCTCAGATGGTAGGGAGCTTGCCCAGCATGCAGGAAGCCTTCTGTTCAATCTCCAGCTCCACTTAGACCAGGTGTGGTGGCACACACCTGTAATCCCAGCTCTAGGGAGGTGGAGGCAGGAGGATCAGAAGTTCTTGGTTAAATAGCAAATTTGAGTCCATCCTTGAACACATGAGATCCTGCCTCAGAGAGACAGAGAGACAGAGACAGAGAGAGATGTAGCTAGAGTTTTCCTGCCTGGCCCACAGTCAGGACAAATCTCTGACACCCGCCAGTCCCACAGCCATTCAGACCCAACCAAATAAACACAGAGACTTATATTGGTTACAGACTGTATGGCCGTGGCAGGTTTCTTGCTAACTGTTCTTACAGCTTAAATTAATCCATTTCTATTAATCTATACCTTGCCACGTGGCTTGTGGCTTACCGGTACTTTACATCTTCCTTGTCCTGATGGCAGCTGGCAGTGTCTCCCTCACCCAGCTTCCTGTTCTCTCCATTCTCCTCTCTGTTAGTCCCGCCTATACTTCCTGCCTGGCCACTGACCAATCAGTGATTTATTCATTGACCAATCAGCAACACATTTGACATACAGACCATCCCACAGCAGAGAGAAATGAGCAGATGGCTCAGTGGGTAAGAGTACTTGCTGTGCAAGCAGAAGGACCTGAGCTCAAACCCCCAGCACCCACATAAAAGCTGGTCCGCGCATGCTTGTAACCTCAGTGTTGGGGAGTGGGGAGGATGGGTGGATCCCAGGAGCATGCTGAACAGCCAGCCTAGCTGAAATGGTGACCACCAGTAAGAGACTGTCTCAAGAGAGCAAGGTGAGAGTTACAGGAAGACGTCTGATGTCCTCTTCTGGCTTCCACATGCATGCACATGGGTGCATACAAACCTGTACACGTATACCCAAAAGAAGTGGGGCTTCCAGACTCCCGACCCTACCCTGTGCTCCTGTGTATGTGTGTGCATGTATGGAAGCAGGAGCTGGATGTTGGGTGTTTTTCTACAAGCACCTGCTATGTCGTGGTCGTCATCATCATCATCATCATCATCATCATCATCATCGGAGACAGGATATCCACTGTAACCTGGAGCTCACTGATTTGGTTAGCCTGGCTGGCCAGAGCCTCTAGGATCCTTTTGTTTTCCCTCTCTGGTGCTGCACCCGCTTTTTTTTTTTTTTTTGGTTTTTGGTTTTTGATTTTTTTTGAGACAGGGTTTCTCTGTAGCTTTGGTGCCTGTCCTGGATCTCACTCTGTAGACCAGGCTGGCCTCGAACTCACAGAGATCCATCTGCCTCTGTCTCCTGAGTGCTGGGATTAAAGGCGAGCGCCACCACCGCCCGGGTTAAACCTTTATTTTATGAGCATAGATGTTCTTCCTGCATGTCTGTCTGTACATCATGTGTGTGTTGGATTCCCTGGGAGTTGAGTTACAGACAGTTGTGAGCTGCTGTGTGGGTGCTGGGAAATGAACCCAAGACCTCTGGAAGAGCAGTCAGTGCTCTTAATCCCTGAGCCCTCCCTCCAGCCTATCTTTATTTTTAATTTATTAATGTTTATTTGTATGTGTGTGAGTGCCTGGTACCATTGGAGACTAGAAAAGAGCGTTAGATCCATTGTAACTAGACTTACAGTTGGCTGTGAGCCACCGTGAGGGTGCTGGAAATCCAACCAGGGTCTTCTGCAAGAGCAGCAAGTGCTCTTAACTGCTGAGCCATCTCTCCTACACCCGGCTTTTGATGGGAGCATTGGATCTGAACTCAGGCCTTCATTCTTGCATGGCAAGCACTTTCACCCACCCCGCCTCAGAGCGTTGTGATGTGGAGAGATAAAACGATCCTGTCATTTACCCCAGAGCTCGTCTGTTGGCTCTCCAGCATGATCTAATTCCTTGTTTGCAAAACTCTTCAGATCCTGGCTTCGAGTGGATTTGCTTCTTTCCTGGGACATCACCAGCTGAATTGAACTGTCCACATGAATTTCTCTCTGTTGGGGTTGTGCCATCTCAGCTGGGCACCCCCCACCCCTTGTTTGAGACAGCCCTCTGTGGCTTGTTACATGGCTCTCTGAAAACCTCCTTTGTCCTCCCCAGCGTCCACTTCAGAAGTGGTGGTGTTATTTTGAGGCAGGGCTTGGGATGCCATATAGAATAAAGCTATGATTGTATTAAAAGCCAGAGGAGGATAAGCAGCTAATATAAACACCAAGAGTGCCCAAGCACACGCTGTACCAAGGGAGAAAATGAGACAATGCCTTGTTGGCACGGCTTTGTTTCTGAGGACTGAGCACTCACATGCAGTCCTGACAGGATTGCTAGTAAGGTTGACGGGGTTCCTGTTTGGCAAAGTTACTAAATTGTGGGGCCCAGCGCTCTGTCTCTTGATAGGTCCCAGCCTAAGTGCCTACCATTCCTTGTAGATGGGGAAGGGCCCATGCAACTGGGTCTTGCTCCAAAGGTAGATAGTTTATTCTGGGCCAAGTATGTTTGGCCATACTCCAAGGAACATGGGTTGAGTGTACTTGGAATGACATGTTTTACTGTGGAAGTTCATACATGATTATTTTCTTTTCTTTTCTTCCCTTCCCTTCCCTTCCCTTCCCTTCCCTTCCCTTCCCTTCCCTTCCCTTCCCTTCCCTTCCCTTCCCTTCCTCTTCCTGTAACTCAATTCTAAATTGGTCTTTTAATAAAAAACTCAGAGCCAGATATTTGGGTAAATGCTGAAAGATCAGAGAGACAAAGGAACAAGCCACAGTCACCTTTTACCTCTAGGATTCCTCAGCCTGAAAAGGCTCTAGTTCCTGTCTCCTCATGCCTTAAATTCCTTTCTCTGCCCAGCCATCACTTCCTTCTTAGTGCTGGGATTAATGATGTGTGTGCTTCCCAAATACTGGGATTAAAGGTGTGAGATCTCAAGTGCTGGGATTAAAGGCGTGTGACTCCCAATTACTGGGATTAAAGGTGTGTGCCACCACTACCTGGCTGTTTCTCTCCTAGACTGAGTCAATTTCATGTAGTCCAGGGTGGCTTTGAACTCACAGAGATCCAGACAGATCTCTGTCTCCCAAGTGCTAGGATTAAAGGCATGTGCCACCACTGCCTGGCTTCTATGTTTAATCTAGTGGCTTGTTCTGTTCTCTGATCTTCAGGCAAATTTTATTAGGGTACACAATATGTCACCAAACTTTCCCCTCCTCTCCTCCCCTCTCCTCTCCTCTCCTGCTCGCTCTCTCTCTCTCTCTCTCTCTCTCTCTCTCTCTCTCTCTCTCTCTCTCTCTCTCCCTCCCTCCCTCCCTCCCCCTCTCCCTTCCTTTCTTTCTTTCTTGAGGCAGGATTTCACTACGTAGCCCCGGCTGGCTGGGAACTCACTGGATAAAGCAAGCTGGCCTTCCCAGTGCTGGGATTAAAGGCAGGTGTCACCACATCCTGACTTAGATACATTTTTATAGTCACAGAACAACAGAAAGTCATAAATCAACGTGCTTACCAAATACATCTGTGGGGACCTCAGTTAGACAGGCCATAGAAAAGTGGGGGCAGCTGTTACAGGCCTCAGATGCTCTCTGATGACAGTTTTTTGGTTTTTGGGTTGGTAGAAGCTAGTGATTTGGTGAGTTAACACATCCTAAAGAGTTTACTTGATAGTCAAAAGGAAGTTAGGTCAGATACACGGGTTAGTAATAAATTACCATTTTTTCTTTTTTTAGAGACAAGGTTTCTCTGTGTAGCCCCAGCTGTCTTAGAACTCTCTTTTTAGACCAGGCTGGCCTTGATCTCAGAGATCTGCCTGCCTTTGCTGGGATTAAAGGCATGGACAGCTATGCCCAGCAACAAGTGACTATCAAGGGGACTAAAGATAGCCAAAGATGACCTGCAATATTCCAACAACACAAAGTTGTAATCATCTAGTCTGTGGAATCTTAACAGAAATAGACTTTTCTAGGCAAGTGCAATTCCCAATATGTAGAGACATGGTGGGGGGCGGGCAGGAATCCCACAAACTTCCATGTCCTCCTTAGAGCTCAGCCCTAGAAATCCAAGTTTCTCTCCATAATTTCCAACTAACACCACAGCCTTTTGCTCTGATAAACTTCCCATGTTTCCTCTTCCCCACCATGTTGCTCTCAGAAGACGGAGTCACGTGCTCTGGGACTTAGGTTATTTCAAGAACTATTCCTCACCACAAGGAGCACTGAAATGAAACAGGAAACGGTGGACAGGAACAGGCAGGCCTCGGCTGAAAATGAATGCTGGAACTTTCCAACAAAAATTTTTTTCCATAGTTCACTTTCTTTAGTCTTGATGACTACCACAACTTGGATCATTTCTGCCAGATGCCTCTGACTGACCAGGAAAGTAAATAAAGAAACTTTCACATGGCCCTTAGGAACTCTGTCTCTCTCTGTCTCTGTGTCTCTGTGTCTCTGTCTCTCTCTGTCTCTGTCTCTCTGTCTCTGTCTCTCTCTGTCTCTGTCTCTCTGTCTCTGTCTCTCTCTCTCTTCCTTCCCTCTTTTCTTTGTTTTTCCTCTCTCCTCCTTCCGATGTGGGGAGGCATAGAAACATGTTATTTTGACTCAAACTAAGGACATGGAGTTTGGAATGCATCATATAATTATGGATATTCTGTGGTTGTTATTTCAGAAGAATAGTAGAGAAAAACCTGAGGAAAAAAGGAAGGGAATAGCATGTAAGGAGCTCTTAACACTTAACAAGGACCTCGATCCTGAGTCCCATCTAACGCCCACCGTTTTCTTGAGTATGACTCTCTGCTGTCTCCCTATTTGGTCCTTTACTGCGCATGCGTGTGCGCACATGCATGAGGTCCGAGGGTGAACTTTGGGGAGTGGGTTCTTTCATCACCTCCCCCCCCCCCCCCCCCCCCCCCCGTGGAGGCAGAGTCTCTCATGTTTGTGCTGATGCAGCAGCAGCACTGGGTACTCTAGGCTTCTGGATGATTCGCCAGCCACTGCCTGGATCAAAGAATGCCACAGCATCTGGCTTTTCCTGTGGGTTCTGGGGACTGAACCCAGGTCCTTAGGCATGGGTGGCAGGTTCTTTTACCTATTTTTCCATGTAATTGGCTCTTCTATGGATTTTTCTTTTGATATTTATTTTTGTTTTATGGATGTTGTCGAACCTGGGCCCTCTATAAGAGCAATCAGTGCAAACTACGGAGTCATCTCTCCAGCCCCACTTCTATGGAATCTTAAGAGCTCCGTTATGTTAACGTGGCCCAGTTGTTAAAATAAATAACAATAGTCAAGAAGAAAATCTGTTAGATATCCATACATCAGTCGTTTCTAGTTGTATTTGTATCATCTGTTTTAATGAAGATAATAGGGTATGTAATAGTTTTAGGCGGCTCCGAAATGTAAATGGTCGACAATTTTGCCAACTCAGAGGATCACATGAGACAGGTGCATTTAAAATGTTGTTAGTGCCCTTTCAATCTTATTTTCCCCAGTCCAGGCAGACCACTCCGAAGGAGACGAAGGACAATCGCTACAGTACTAAAGGTCCAACTCTTCGGACTATGCCAGAAGAAAAGGAGCCAACTGAAGTTAAATCAGACTCTCAGAGTTATTTTGGGTTGGTTTCAACTCTGCATTTTCCACTTTTCATTTCTAGAGAAAGTGTGACAGATAGAGCCCTTTGTGAATCCCAATGCCAAGACTTGTCACCATTTTATTTTTATTTTTATTTTAGCAGGCAAAACTGGACAAGCCTAAGAAGTTTGAGGATTGGGAAAAACGTGTTTCTCACAGTGAGCCACACACAGTACTTAAGGCTTTGCTAGATGGCCAGATGACCCTCTAACTTGGCTTTAGAAACAGAAGCTCCCCTGACAGGAAAAAAAGGGACGAAGGTATTCTTTAAAGAGTTGGAAGTAATGCCTCGGCCATCTCCACCATGCCAGCAAATAAAAGTCGAGAATCCAGCTTGGCTCGAGGCCAGGATAGGAACCATCAATGTATGGAAAAATAACCCGAACCTCACGGTTCTTGCAGAAGACTGGTGGACTACGTGTGCGCGTCGGGGCCATAACTCATTTGTAGCACACGCGATTTACGGATGCTCATGCTTCTGAGGTTTCGCCTTACATAAACCCTGCTTAGCGGCAGAAGCCAGACCGTACGGGGGACGTCAGGGTGGATCTGAAGACAGCCCACACTGCCTCTTTAAATGTCCTTCTAGTTTCTCTACTGGATGTCCTCTAGCCCCTCCGAGCCACGTAACTCTCTCCGTTACTAAGATATGCCCCACATTTCTATTTGGGGTGCTTTCCGCGAGCGCGGTGGGGCTGGAAGACCCTGACTTAGGCGGGTGCCTTCCGAGTCCCTTAGCCTTTAAGCCGGCAGCGCAGCTGACGGTGGGCGCACTTCCTGCCGGGAGGTGGGCGGGGCGGGACGCCTCCTTCCTGAAGCTCCGCCCCCCGGCGTCCCGCCCCTCCCCTCCCTGCGGGCGAGGCTCCGCGGGGGCGGGGCTGCGAGCCGTGGGCGGCGTGGCGCTGCTTGCTGGGCGCGGGGCCGGAGGTGCCGGGGATCGTGGCGGCTTAGCGCGCGGAGCCGCGGTGTGCCTCTAGGGAAAGCCCAGCCTTGCGGGCAGGAGAAGCATCGGGCGGCGGCCGCCCCCAGCGGCTGGTGCAGGGCCTCAGGCCGAGTGGGGCCCGAGCGCTGCGGGGCGGGGAAAGCGGCGGCGGCGGCGGCGGCGGCGGGTCCCGAGCGCTGCGCGCCATGGCGGGCGGGCCCCCCAAGGCCCTGCCGTCCACGGGGCCCCACTCCCTGCGCGACATGCCGCACCCGCTGGCCGGCTCCAGCAGCGAGGAGGCCGTGGGAGGAGACAGCACGCCCAGCCCGGACCTACTGATGGCCCGCAGCTTCGGTGACAAGGTGGGGTGCTCGTGTCTGGGGACTCCTGGGGCGGAGAGAGGGAGGATGGTGGATCTAGGGCCACCCTTGCCACCGGGCCGCGCTCACCCTAGCGCCCCTTTCCCGGGGATCAGGCATGCGCTGGCCCCTAGATCCCTTGGCCAAAGCGTGTCCTCTCGCTGCCCCCGCAGGGTCGCAGCTGCGGGCTGAGTGGCCAGAGGGCATGTGTTTCTCTGGCTGAGACTGGCCAAGAGCGCGGGTGACAGCTGGTTGGGAGGGGTTCAGGTTGCAGCGTGCAAGTGGGGGCCCGGGGTTTGTGCTGCGGTGCTTGGCCCTTGTGTCCTGGGAAGGGGGTCTCTCACCCCTCTAGGTGCATTCCTTGAAGAGGACTGCGGAATAGGAATAACTTGTTGGCGCCTCCAGCTTCTCAGTACTGCAAAGAAGCAATAGTTAATGGCTAATGGCCTTCTGGGGTGGGACCGAGCAGCCTTGCTCTTCTTCTCCCCAGTCGGTCATGTGGGGAGTGATCTTTGTTTAGGTTTGCCGTTTGCCCCGAGGAGTCACCTGACTCCGACCTCAGCGGCGGCGGGAGGAGAGTCTTGCTGTGGTTTTCTGTCTGGGGCTTCATTCACCTCCTGGAGCGGACCACATTGATTAGGTTTGGCAGTGGCAGGTTTTGTGGTTGGCGGAAGGCAAGCTCGCCCTCTGACCTTCTTTGTGAATAAGGAGGCTCTCGGTTGTAGAGCTATTCTACCCTCCTGCTGCTTTGAGAGATAGCAAAGTCCAGGGAGGAGGAAGAGACAGCATCTCCCCCGCCTCCATCGCCATTTCAGCTGTGACCAGGATTTTGAGCAGTGATCTGCGCTCCTGCTGCCACTGAGTCATGAGTTGTAGACATTCCAGTTGTTCTTAGCACTCGAGATCAGGGTTTCTTCCTCCTGCTAAAATACTAAATGAGTTCCTCCTTTCCCCAGTATTAATGGAATCGAGAGACTTAACTTTTCTTCTTCCCTTAGATTGGAGGCCATATGCAAGGGTGACAATGCCCATGGGAGAGTGTGACTTGATAGCCTCAAGCCCTCAGAACGACCAGGGATTGATAATACATTTCTAAAGCATAAGCTAATGAAATTGATGGATTGAACAGCTGAAAATGTGTTCTTGCATGCACGCCTGTACCTCTGTGGTTATTGCTTTTTATAGATTTTAGATTATATGAAAACATAGGCAGCTTGCAAACCCTGTGCTTATGTTTGACATTCAAAAAGTGAATGTTGAATTGTTGAATGCCTGAATGATAAATTTGTTTTTTTCTTATTAGCAGAGAAATTGATTTTTAATGGATGTCGAATGAGAACTAAGGTTAAACCTTCAATTGTTGTCTTGGTTCTATGTAGGAAATGGAATTATTTTCTTACTGTTGTGTAACAAATTACCCCAGAATTTAGCATCTGAAAATATTGTCTATGGGTCAGGATCCTGGGTGGTTCTGGGTTGGACCTTTAGGAGGCTGCCATCATCTGAAGGCTGGATTGGGAGGGTTCTAACCTCCCTTCTAGGCTCATTCATGAGGTTCTTCACAGGCTACAACATAGTAACTGGTTTCTGCCAGAGAAAGTGATTCAAGACAGCCCAGGACTCTAGCCAGCCCTATGTAAACTGATCCCCAAAGTGACATACCTCTGCTGTATTCTATAGAGGGACACTGGTACATGGGTAGAGGGTGTGAATCCTAGAGAACACTAGGAAATGGAGATCCTTGTGACCATCTTGGACCCTGGCTTCTACAGTGTGTGTGTTGTGTGTTGCTAGGGGGTTGAACTCATGCTAAGTGCTCTACCACTAAGCTATATTCCTTGCCTCACATACTGCTATTTTAAATATTCGCTTATGCTCCACTCTTGGATAATTAATTCAGAAGTGGAGCCATTTTACTAATAAGTACTCTGGGAAGGTAAGTTCCCTGTCCCACTAAGATCTGGCTGGTTGGCAGGAAGTGAGGCCCATGTCTAATTATGGATGGTTTCCTCCACAGGATCTTTTCTTTGAAAGAATCTTGAAGGCACTGTTATTAATTATTAAACATTTAATAAGTATCCTAACAACTGTGGGGAGCATCTAAATGACACAAGTCTCAAGGGCCTGATTTACAATCAGCCACTTTTCCTTAGAGGCTAAGCATGGTAGTTTTTCTGATTGGGAGTAATATTCTCTTATCTTGGCATACCTGTATTCTCATACATTTTTTAAAAGAGATTTAGTGTGAGTGTCTGTGTGTGTGTGTGTGTGTGTGTGTGTGTGTGTGTGTGTGTATGTCTGTCTGTCTGTCTGTCTGTGTGAATGGATGCTGTGTGTGTGTGTGCAGGTCCCCTCAGAGGCCAGAAGAGGGTGTTGGTTTGCCTGGAGTTGGAATTACAGGCGCTCTGACCTCCTGACAGGGGTACAGGTCGGTCGGTGAACTCAGATGCTCTGCGGTGAACTCAGATGCTCTGGAAGAGTAGGAAGTACTCTTAACTGATGAGCCATCTCTCCAGCTCCTCCACTCCACCCCACCCCCAGGTGTTTGTAAAGAGAAGCTAGCAAGCCCCAGAGGTGAGGGCGGTGGAAGGGAGGCCCTCCTTGCCCATACTTGCCTTGTCTGGGTAGCATGCGTGTTGTTGGAGGTAAAGTCAGGTCCTGTGATCAGTCTTGTGAGAAGAGACCTTTCCCCTGCCTCTTTAGCCATTGTATTTTCATCCTAGATGACAGGGATTTAGGGTTGGTTCTGGGTAAGGGGCATGAAGGTTTTGACAGGCCGAACACGTGCCAGGTTATTGTGCAGAGGGCCAGGTTGTTGTAGAGCGGGTAGTTGCTTTCTCGGGCTTGAGATGGTGTCATCATCAGTCTAGCTGACACTTCTGAATGGCCTTTTTGGTTCTGGGGTAGGAAAGAACATGGTGGATGCTCCATTATCAGCTTCTCACAGTGTCCAAATTGTGGTCCAATGGGAAGAATTATTGTCTACCAAGGGCCAGATGGATGAATTCTTCTGATGCTAGCTAAACCCCGGGGCCTTATACCACTTCATTTTTTTTTCTTCTGCCGAAAATGTAAATAAATAAACTTGACCTATTTCTCTTCTTTTTTCCTTTTGTCCCCATATTCTGAGCAGTTTCTTCTGTGACTCAGCCTCCTACTTGAGTGTGCATTCTGGAACTGAACACTTAACCCCTTTCAACCCCCACTTGGTTTACACTTCTCACCACATCCCACCCTCTCCACTACCTACTTCCTGACCCTTCCTGCCACCAACGTGTCTCTTTCGTTTACATTTCAGTCACTGGGTGTGGGAATCCAGATCTTCCCCTTTCATCTTTGATTTTTTTTTCCCCCTTTAAACCTTTAACCTTTAAACCCAGTGCTATAGAATGAATTCTAGGACAGAACATCCAGGAAACTCTGTCTTAAAACAAAACACAGCTAATAATAATAATAATAATAATAATAATAAATACACATTTTAAAGAAAGCTAGCTAATATAGTGGATCAAGCAAGCAGTTTCCAGCTCAGCAGCCTGGGAGTCCAACTTGGGCTTCTTTCTCCTCAAGACCCTGGAATGTCCCCCGGGAACTCAAAGTAAAGGCCAGTGTTCTCAGGGGTCCTTCCAGGCCAACATAGTCTGACCCTTCCCCCAACCCCTCCAGGCTGTTCCCTGACTCACCCTGCCTTCTTTAGGCCTCTGCTCCACTGTGCCCTCCACCTTACATTTATTGCAGACAACCATTTGTCACCTCCCTCCTTTCCTGAAGTCTGTTCCAGTCTTAGATTCTCAGAAAGTCCTACCCAAGTCCCGTTCCCAGTAGCCGGTGGTCCTGAAGCCCCCTTCCCACCCTGCTTTCCTCCTTCCAGAGCATCTGCTGCATAACACAGTGCGTACTGGGAGAACAGGGGTCTTGCTGGTTTAGTGAATAATCTTGTGTTCCCAGAACAGTGTCTGACCCCCTCAAATATTTTCTGAATGAACAAAAAGGATGAATGAAGAGAATGGGGCTGTTGCTCAGTTGGTTGAGTGCATGTCCTAGGCCTGGAGTTCAGTCCCCAGCACGCATGAGCAGGGCACGATGGTGGCACACACCTGTAATCCACTGGGAGGAGAGGCAGAAGAATCAGGAGTGTAAAGGCTCAGCTATGCAGAGAGTTCAAGGCCAGCCTGTCTTTAGAAAAGCAAGGGCATGGAGGTAGGGGAGATGGCTCTGTTCATAAAGTGCCTGCTGTGCGAGCATGAGGACTGGAATCTGGGCCCGCTGTACCCACGTAAAGCACAGCTGCACACATCAGTAACTCGGAGCAGGACAGGAGGAGTATCCCTGGGACACATAGTCAGTCAATCTAGCTGAACCAGTGAACTTCAGCTTCATTGAGAGACTGTCTAAAAAATAAGAAGGAGCTTGCTTCATGTGAAGGGGCACACCTTTAATCACAGTGCTCTGGAGGCAGAGACCAGTGGATCTCTGAGCCAGAGGCCACAGAAAAGGGAGGGGTCGGCATGATTGAGGACACTTGCTTTTGACCTCTGGCCTCCGAATACTGTTGCACATACAACATGTACATGTGTTATGACATTATGTTTGCCTTTTTTTTTTTTTTTTTGGTGGCAGATCTTGCTATGTAGATCTACCTGGCTGGCCTTGAACTCAGAGATATGCCTGCCTCTGGTTCCTTGGGATTAAAGATGTGGCTCATCACACCTGGCTATTATTAGTCTTCTTCCCCCATCCCTCTGTGTGTGTGTGTGTGTGTGTGTGTGTGTGTGTGTGTGTGCATCAAAGAACAACTTTTTTGAGTCCATTCTCCCTTGACTTGTTGAGACAGGGTTTCTTGTTTCTATGGTGCTACTTGATCCTGGCTGGCCGGCCTGTGAGCTTCTGGGCCGTCTCCTGTCTCCACCTCCCGTCTGGAGGTAGGAGTACTGCCATTAGAGCTGGACACCATCGGGCTTTCTTAAGTGGGCTCCTGGGGATTTAGTTCAGGTTGTCAGCTGGCATAGCAAGTGCTTTTACCCGCTAAGCCATTTTGTTGGCCCCTAGTTAAGATTCTTTTAAAAGAACATACAATTTAAAAAAGCAAGCTGGCCATAGGAAAATGTACAAGTGCCATTATTGAAAAGACCCAGATAATTTGGCTTCAGGTACGGCTAGAGTAGGTGGTGCTGATGTTGGGAATCTGTTACTTGCAGCAAGCAGAAAAGCCACGTCTTCCTGATAGTTTGGGCAAAGCTCTGGCTGGTGTCTTGTCTGGAATTGGGTCAGACACCATACCTGTGTTTGTGCCTGATCAGGCAGAGCTAGAATTCAGTTACCTTTGGGTTGCAGGGCTTTTGAAAGTGGAATATACAAATTAAGTTTACCTAAAAATGTGCTTGTAGACTGTGAAGAGTAAGATACTATTTTCGTCTCAAACAGAAACCAGGGAGGAATGATGCATATTTTCTACCTTGTGGCTTGCTCTCCGCCAGCTTTCTTCTTCTTTTTTTACTCCTGAGACAGGGTTTCTCTGTGTAGCCCTGGCTGTCCTGGAATTCACTCTGTAGACCAGGCTGGCCTCAAACTCACAGAGATCCGCCTGCCTCTGCCTCCAGAGTGCTGGATTAAAGGCATCTGGTACCGCATCTGATTCATTTTCTTAGTTGTGTTGGAATCAAAGGTGTTCACCATCATGCCTGGCTTTGTTCCAACACTTTACAGCGTGTGCTGGCTAACCCTCTCAGATTGTGGGTGATTTTTGCATCTCCGAGCATTTAGAATTTCAGAGTTTCAGGTTAGGGATGGTCGACGTACAGTAGCTACTGTGCTGTAGAAGATGCTGAACACCCCACTTGAAGTGAGAACACTGGGGTGAGACAGGTCATCCAGCAAACGTAGCTGCTGAACAAGCCTGGTGACCTTAGTTCAATCCTTTCACCACACAAAAGTCAGAGGTGATCCCAGCAGCCCTCCAGTGACACAGGAGGCAGAGGTGACGGAGAAGAGCCTGGAAGCTGGAAGGTCACCTAGCCTGGACTGCAAAGAGGGGCAGCCACAATAGAGGCCCCGCCTCAGCATGGGGGAAGGAGAGAAACAACTCCTGAAAGTTGTCCTCTGACCTCCACACCATAGAACACACACACACACACAACGCATCTTAGAACATTCCTGTAACAAAATTTAGATTGGGAAATGGAGGCATTTTAACATAAAGGAGTTTGTCCCAGGCCACAAAGCTTAGCTGTTAAGTGCTTGTCACATCCACTGGATCCATCTGCTGATGTGTCTCTTTCTCACGGGACAATGAACACTCCAGAGGCACACCTCTGCTTGTCTTTGTCTACTTCCAAAGCATCAAGGACAGAGCCGGGTACATGGCTGCAGAGGCAAGGGTTTGGAAGTACCTGCACTTGGCTGCACAGATGTGCCACATGCTTTCTGGCCTCTGTCAGTTCTCAAACAAGACCCCTGAAACCTTCCCTGAATAGCCCTGGCTCCCCACTCTGCCCCTCTGCGCACACAGGAGAACCCACATAAGTGTCGTTAATTCTCATTTGCTGCTCTGGTGGTCCAAATGAAGGACTCTGTAGTTAGCAAGTGTCAGTGCTCATAGACCACCAGTGTCCCTTGGCCAAGCTCATGTCTTTTGTACTTCCTTTGCTTTGAGAAGCTGTTGTCTGTCATGGACATCTGTCTTTCCTACAGCCTCCCCTAGCCCTCAGTTCCCAGGCCACTATGGCGTCTTGCCATCCCTTATTGTCGGTGCCGTCTGTGCCTAAGTTCTTTTTTCTTTCTCTCCGGCTGTGCAGCCCTGGCTGGTTTGGTACTTGCTGTGTAACCCAAGCTAACCTAGGACTCCCTGCAACGCTTTTTGTCGAAGTTCCGACCTCAGCTTCTTCATCCTGCACTCTCAATTCCATTCAGACTATGGGGATTGCTCATCTGAATGAAGTTTCCCAGGGCAGTGTTCATTGGAGCAGGTTTTCAATAGTGACCTTTGGGCAACCTCTGTCCTTAAATAACTCATGACGTCACATTCTGTCATCTGAACACATCACTACACCTTCGCTTCCTGTCTGAATCCTCGTCCTCAGGGAAGGTACAGATCATCTCCAGGCCCTCGGACTGCGAGGCCAGTCTCTACTCCAGCAACTAGAGTCAGTTGAATACTTCTTAATCCTTCCTCCCCAGGCAACAACTCCAGTCTCAGTCAAACTCCTTCCTTTCTGACCTTTCATTGCCAGACTGTCCTCATCCCAACCACAGAGCACGAATTCTCTGACTCAGTAACCCAGTAGCACTGGCTAATACTTCCCCAAACCAAAAAAAAAAAGACAAAAGAAAAAAAATTAAAGGAGCAGACGGACCCTCGAACCTTCCTATCGCTGCACTGAGAGGGTCTCAGCCCTTTCTCCCCATGTCCTCTCTGACCGGTCCCCACCTGAAGGTGCTCAGAAGCCGTTTGCTTGCTTTTGACTCTTGCTCAGTCATCTCCTGCTAGCACAGTTCTTCCTCCACCTTGAGAGCTTTGCTTAAGCTACTTCCTCGGCCGGTGCTTTCCTACACCCCACTTCATCCCTGAAGGCCCCCTTGAGCTCAAGGACCAGATGAACACTTAGCCCCTGCCACCTACCCCCGCTTGCAGACAGACATGCAAATACCTCAGTAGTGGGGCTGACCAATAAGAAGCGCTCACTACCTTGTTGACACTCCCCAAGTGAAACTCAGTTCTCACTTCATATTTTCAGGTGATTTTTTTTTTTTCAGTTTTATGTAAAGCAGTATCAACAGAAGGGAACTGGCTCCTATAACCAGGAAGTCACGCTAGCTGCTGCCCCAGCCGGCTCTAGAATTCAAATGATCTTGTCCCTTTTCTCTCCTAGTTTACTCCCCTCTGGCTTAACTTTATTTTATTTTATTTTGAGGTAGGGTCTCACTATGTAGCTCTATCCTAGAACTCACTTTGTTGGCCAGGCTGGTCTTGAATTCACAGAGCTTTTCCTGCCTCTGCCTCCAGAATGTTGGGATTAAAGGTGTGTGCCACCATACCTGGCTTGACTTCATTTTTAGGCAGGCACTCTGTGCATTATGAGAAACAATTGCTCCCAACCTAATAGAAAGATATTTTCCTCTGTATGTAACAAATCTCAGAAAGACTGGTGGGCTCCCCCACGTCAACTGCCCACTGAGGACCGTATTTTGGCAGTAGAAGACATTGATGAGAGACCAGAATGCAGGATGAAGATATAGGTCAGGTCTCCCTCCCCCTACCCCTCTCCTTTTCTTCAGAGTGAAGCTGGCTAGGCTACTATCCAGGGCTTCTTTTGTGGCCCCAGGTGTAGGGACACAGCCATGCTGCCCAGCTAAGGGTTCACAGAAATGACCAGTTTCTACTAAGATCAACTTTTCCACTGCCTCTCCAGTCCTGAGGATGATGGGAGCATCCTGCCTCTGCTGCTGTTGATGACCTCACTGTGCCCTGCTTGGCTCCTCAGGTTTCTCATCACCTAGACAACTAATTCCCTGTCCTACAGTCCCTCAGATTGAAGGACCTAAGTAGTTCTTGTTTCAGTTGGACCACAACTGATAAAGAAATCACAATGAATATACAAAAATGTGGAAGGAAAACATAGAGGAACATATTAAGGATTAAGAAAAACTACCTTAGCACACTGTGAATTCCCTTGATCTCACATCAGCCCTGGGATGGAGGTCCCCTTGACCCTTTTTACAGGTGTGAAGTATCAAGACCATATTAGTGGAGCTGAGAGTCGGAGCAAGCACCTGGCTCCGGAGCACACTAACACAGGAAGCCAAGGGCGAGGGCTTGGAGCTCAGGGGTTCTCGGTAGGTCGGTGGTACCTGCAAAGGGCCAGGTGAGATAAGGAGTGGGAAGGATTTACTGGATTTAGCAATAAGGAAGTCACGGAGGACCCTGAATAGCAAAGTCACAAACCAGATAACAGGAAGCTGAGGAGTAAGCCAGAGGTTACAAGTAGAGAAGACAGTGGCATGCCTTCCTTCTAAATCGGTTTGCAAAGAACAGTAACAAAAACACATAATACACACACACACACACACACACACACACATACACACATACACACACACACACATACACACATACACACACACATACACATATCCATATCCACATTAAGTATGAGATGGAGGGACAGACCACCACAGAAAGATGTTCTTGACTCTTCCTTTGAGCATGTTCAGATGTAGATGGAAACGAGCCAGTTGGGTGTGTGTCCTGCCAGCTTTGTATGACTGCAGTGGAGTTCCCAGGGTCAGCTCGTTTTATCAGAAAAGATTTAAGCTGAGAGTGTAGCCCAGTGGTAGATTACATACATGCAGTATGCAAAGCTCTGGAGGATCAATAACCAACACACACACACACACACACACACACACACACACACACACACACACAAACACGCGCTTACGTGCACACGCACATTTACTGAAGTTTTAGAGGTTCAGGGGCACAATGCCTCTATCATCTTACTGTGCAGGACTCAGAAAACACAAACTAGAATTCCGAAAACTTTTCCAAAGGTAGGAGTCTGCTCCAATCACCTTCTTATTAAAGTTTTTTTTAATTAATTAATTAGGTTTTTTATTTTTGTTTTTTGAGACAGGATTTCTCTGTATAGCCCTGGCTGTCCTGGATCTCACTCTGTAGACCAGGTTAGCCTTGAACTCAGAGATCCGCCTGCCTCTGCCTCCCGAATGCTGGGATTAAAGCTGAGTGCTACCACCACCTAGCTCTTAAAGTTCTTAACCATCTCTCAGTACTACCAGTCTGGAGGTCGAGTTCTCAACATCTGGACTTTGGAGGTCGGGGAGACAAATCCTATTCAGACTATAGGGGAGGAAGACTCAGGTGAGGAAGAGGATCTCTCCAAGAGTGGACTGTCCCAGGATTGGCCACATGAACTCCTCCACAAAAACGGGAAGAAAGGAGATCTGCTCATTCAGACTGTATAATTTCCTGCAAAGTTCTGTCCTATGGCGTCTCAGGTGTGGTTGAGATCATCGACAGAATAGGAAGGTAGAGGAAAGGAAGGAAGTGTGGGGAGCTGCAGGTCAGTGGCGGCCATCAGGAGCCTACTGTGGAAACAAAAGACATCCAGCGCCCGAGAATTATGTGGGATGATGCCCCAGGTGCCTCTGTTCTCTGGACCTTGGGGAAAGACATAAACAAGTAGAATAAAGCAAGGAGACCGAGTGAAACGCGGCAGTTGTTGAGGTGGGCCTCATTATCTCAAGTAGATGGGGTGGGGAGGATGTCGCTCAGTAGGCAGAGCGCTTGCCTAACGTGCAGGAAGTCCTTGGTTTGATCCCCACAAACAACCATGGGTGGTGGTGCACCCCTGTAATCCAAGCACTCTGGAGGTAGAGAGGAGGATCAGAAGAAGTTCAGGGGCAGCCCAGCTACATAGAGTTTGAGGCCAGCCTGGGCTACGTGATACCTTGTTACAAATAAGCAATAATAAACAAATAAATAAAGCAAGTAGAGGTGTTGGAGATGCAGCTCAGGGGCCCAGCACCAGCATGTGTTAGGTCCTCGGTTCATTCCCTCGCACCGCAGAAGAGAACAAAATTAAGATGGAAAGAGCGAAGGGAAAGCGGGGTTGGAGAACCATTGTTGTCTGTTATTACTGACTCAGAGAGGGGAGAGCAGGAGGTAAGGCAAGAAAACGCGGTGGCTATCTGCAGAGGTCAGTGGAGGTCAGCAGAGCCACTGTAGGAGACAGTGTGGTGGGGGTCCCTGCAAGCCACCGTGGTGTGTTTCTGCTGGGCCTGGGTCAGAGGAGCACGACTTCCCTCTTGTTTCTGTCTCCTTTTAGACGCTGGCCAGAAGCGTAGTGTGTCCTTCTGATACCTTGGGCCTCTTACTCTTTCCCTAAAGCAGCCTTCGCCATGTGGCTGCTTGTCCACCGTGTGTCTCATCTCCAGGCTGGTTTCAGTGCAGTGGCTTTCTTCTGTTTTCCTTCTCTGCTCTATTCTCCTCCTCCTAGGAGCTGCTGAGATTTACAGCTTGCCTGTTCTGGAGGTTTTTCTTTTAAACTCTTAGTAAAATTGTCCTGGAGTTTAAAGAACAAGAAAAAAAAAATCAAACAGTATGGAGATTCCTAAAGGATTTAAAAGTGAGTTACCAGATGCCTCAGCCGGCCCTTTTCTACACAGACATTCCATGCAAAGCAAATGAAACCACCTCCCCTAAGATGCCTGTACTCGGGGCTACAGAAATGGCTCAACAGTCAGGATCATTCGCTGCTCTAGCACAAGACCCAGGTTTGGTTCTGAGCACCCACATGGTGTCACAACTGTCTATAACTTCAGGGATCTGATGCCCCTCTTTGGCCTTCAAGTGTACAATATGCACATGGGGCACATACATACATACATACATACATACATACATACATACATACATACAGACAGACAATGGGAGACTTAGTTTGACCCAGTCTGGTCTACAGAGTGAATTCTAGGCCAGCCAGGGCTACAAAGGGAGACCCTGTCTTTAAAAAAAAAGGAACATTTCAGAAGTCTAATGCTTGGTTTAGGGATGCTAACTTGGTTAAAGTATTTGCAAATATTCCAAAATCTGAAACATTGGACCCAAGCATTTCACTTAAAGGATGCCAATGTTGTGTGTTGTTGCCTTACAAGCCATTCTTTTTTTTTTTTTTTTTTTTGGTTTTTCGAGACAGGGTTTCTCTGTGTAGCTTTGCGCCTTTCCTGGTACTCGCTTTGGAGACCAGGCTGGCCTCGAACTCACAGAGATCCACCTGGCTCTGCCTCCCGAGTGCTGGGATTAAAGGCGTGCGCCACCACCGCCCGGCACAAGCCATTCTTGAGAGGAGATGTCTGTAATTTATTTGAGAATTGGAGAGGCAGGGAAGTGAGACAGGGACTGCAGGGCAGAGGACGGTGTGTTACGGAGCTAGTCTCCCGAGCATAGCTGGAGCTTTATCTCCCCCTGGGAGCCTCTGCAGGGGAAGGGATAGGACTGTCATTAGTCACTGGCTGAAGGTGGTGAGTTTGGGCATGAATTAACAGCACTTTCAAACTGCCTAGTGGGAGACAGAGCAGGTCCAGCTGGGTCAACAGGCAGGCTGAGAATGCAGGTGCTGGGGTCGGTAGGTAGACCAGAGGCTGCCAAGGTGGTCAGAACGGGAGCGTGCACTGTGGGACTGAGGGCACCTGTTGCAGTTACTATGACATTTATAGAGGAGGGGCTGCTACCAAGGGAGCTGGTTTTTGAGTCAGGCATTAAGTAGGTGATTTCCTAATGGACAGAAATAGGAAACTCAGCCCACCCCCTACCCCGCAAAGTCCTAAATGTAAATTTGCAGGCACCAAGTGTCAACTGGGGAAATGCCCTGGCAGGGCTGGTGGGTGGCGGGACTGCAGAGGCAGCTAGGTACGTGCAGTTGAGAGCTGCAGTGGACAGTTAAAGCTGGCAGTGGGGAGGCCAGTCAAGTGATAAGGAAAGGGGAGGAGCCGGGCTCTTGTGTGGTTTTAAGCAAGGTCCTGGTGATCAAGCCCCTAGCATGGCCCTCGTGTATAGGACCTAGAGCTAGAGACAGACCGTTGGTGGCGGGGCTGCAGTTCCACAGGGCGCCACTCACTGGACTCAGAGAATGTGCTGGATAGTTTTGTTTGCTAGTAATAGAAATCCAGCTTCCATTAACTCAAGAAAAAAGGAGGGGAGCCTGTGACAGTCTTAGCTGGAACCTCTTGATGCCACTGAGGACAGGCCAGTCTCTCAGACCAGTTTCTGCCACGTGGAAACGTGGCAGCTGTTGCATCCCACACATTCCACAGCTCCACACCAGAGTGAATGGAAAATGTCAAGGCTGCCTGGCTTGGGTCACGTGCCAGATCAAGTGGACCTTGAGATCGATACACTGATTGGCTTAACTTGGGCCAGTCATCTGTGGCTGGGGAGGAAGTTGAGAGTGTGGTTGGTCTTATCTAATAGCTGGGAGACACGGGTCAGAAATTAAAGCACAGGCTTTCTAAGGCATATGTGCTTTTAAAAAAGTTACATATTCTCTGGGAGGTGGTGGCGCACGCCTTTGATCCCAGCACTTGGGAGGCAGAGGCAGGCGGATCTCTGTGAGTTCCAGGCCAGCCTGGTCTACAAAGTGAGTTCCAGGACAGACTCCAAAGCTACACAGAGAAACCTTGTCTTGAAACCAAAAAAAAAAAAAAAAAACAAAAACCAACCAACCAAACAAACAAAAAACTTATACATTCACATACTACAGAATTCATCCATGTATGTATGTATTTATTGAGACGGGATCTCTCTATGTAGACCAGGCTATCTTCAAAATTCACAGAGATCCACATACCTCAACCTGAGTCCTGGGATTAAAGGTGTGCACCATCATGCTTGAGTATTTTATTTGTTTTTAAAGGTTTATTTATATTTATGTGTATGCAAATGTGTCAGTGTTGGGGTATGAGCACATTCATGCAGGTGCCCATGGAGGTCAGAAGAGGGCCCTGAATCTCTGGAGCTGGAATTACAGTAGGTTGTGAGTCATCAACAGTACTGGGAACCGAACCCAGGTCTTCTGTAAGAGCAATATGTGCTTTTAAGCACTGAGTTCTCTCTCTGGCCCTATTTAGTGACTTTTAGGTAGAGTTTTACATGTTGCCCAGACTTTCCTTGAATTTTTGGGGCCAAGTGATCTTCTTGCTTCAGACTCTCTGGTATTTGGCACTATGGACACATGACACTATGCCTGGCCACAAAAATAACTTTTAAAGTATACACCAAAGTAGTTCTCAGTATAATTATGAGATTTCATAAACATAATTATTACCTGATTTTAAAACATTTTCATGACCCCAGAAGACCCCTGAGCCGATGCTCAGGCATTCTTTATTTTCCCTGTTCCCAGCCCCTAGCAACTACAAATTCTTGATTCTGTAGATTTGTTTATTCATTTTTTTTTTTGAGACAGGGTTTCTCTGTGTAGTTTTGGTGCCTGTGTTGCCTCTTGCGCTGTAGACCAGGCTGGCCTCGAACTTATAGAGATCCACCTGGCTCTGGGATTAAAGGCGTGTGCCACCGCCGCCCGATCCTGTAGATTGATGACACAGATGTTTCACGTTGGTAGCATCATAGGGTATGTGGGCCTTTGCAGCGAGCTTCTGCCACTTTGATGTTTTCAAGGGTCATCCATGTCAGAGGTGTCGCTACTTCAGTCCTCTTGTAACCCAAGCTTCACAGTCTGACTGCCAAATAGTTGAATATATTTAAGACGTGCAGCATGATGTTGTGATGTTTATGTATCATGAAATAACCACCATTGTCAAGCTATTTAAAATACCCATCACTTCATGATTAGTTACCATTTTTTTTATGTAATGGGCGAGAACATTTGAGATTTCAGCACATTGCAAGTACAAAATATTTATTATTAACTGAGTCACCATGTTGCACATTAGGTCTCTACAGGTTACTCATGCTATAACAGGTGATGTTTTTCTTTTGACTAATACAACCCCTTTTCCCTCAACCCCTCTACCCCTGGCATTGCTCTGGTCCTTTTTGTAATCATTTTATAAATAGGTCCCATTTTCTCATCCTTTCATCAGCTGATGGACATGAGGTTGTTTTCTAGGTCTATGTCTCTTTTTTTTCTTCCCAAAAGGATAGCAAAAGTAACCTACCCAATTTTCTATAACAGTTTTGGCATTTGACGTCAATGGTCATTTTAATCATTAAACATTAAATTAACTAATTAATTCATTTTAAAAACTATACTAGGGATTGAACGTGTGACCTCACCATGCTAGGTAATTGCTCCAGCCTTTGAGCTGTGTTTCCAGCCTTCTTTTCACTTATGTTTTTCCTTTTTAAATTTCAAAACCAACTCTGACTAAGTTCCCTAGAACTTACTGTGTAGCCCAGGCTGACCCTGAACTTGGCAGTTCTTCTGCCTCAGCCTCTGCAGTAGCCGGGATATCAGGGTTTCCCCAACATGCCTACCTAATCACTATTTCCAGCGTACAGTAGGATGGTCTCTGGTGCCTTGGTTTCTTCTCACCATCTTCAACCACTTTGTACATGGACAGTGTAGTTGTGCTAAATACAGGCACATGGTTTGCGGATCCTCAGAACACTGAAGAGAAACTGCCCTTACTAAGTGACAGCTCCTGTGCCCTTGCTTCGCTCATCCCCCGATGACCCACATTCTCTTTGTTTTTGTGAGGTTCCCTTAAGACACTTCTTCCAGGATGTGATCAGACGCATGTTTCTCTGTGTGGCCTGTTTTACTTAGCATCATGTCTTCAAGGGTCATCCATGTTGTAACATATGACAACATGGATTTTTTGTTAAGGCTGAATAATATTCTGTTGGACATATCCACTGTATTAAGAGTATCCATTTATCTAAGGGACATTTGGGTGGCTTTTTGCCTGTTGGCTGTTTTGAAAAATGCTATATTGAGTGGGGCTGGGCTGGAGAGTGGTTACCAGTACCCACATGAAGTTTCACAACTGTCTGTAACTCCAGTCCCAGGGGATCTGAAGCCCTTTTCTGGCCTCTGCAGGGACTGCACCCATGTGGAAGATCCTTACGTTCTGGAAATGCCATGCATTTAGCACAGGTCATGTCTCCGACATTCCAGGGAATGGCGTCTTCCTGCAGTTACAAGGGCTGTAGAGTAACTGGTTTACCACAGAAGTAGAGGCGCAGACCGTCCCAGGACAGCTGAGGGAGGGAGGGCAGCGGTGTATGCTGAGGAGCAGGCTTGTCCTGCGCCATCAGCATTCTGCTGGAGAAACTCTGCAGCAGCGTTTTCCTGCACCATCTGCTCATGCAGACCTCGTGCACGCCATGACTTTTGTCAGCAGTTGTAAAGGGCAGGCCGGCTTCTTCTTTGTTCCTCAGAATTTTGTACAGGCCTACCATGTGCTGTGTCTGAGGGATTCAGAGATGTGACCTCACAGGACAGTCACCCAGGTGGAGGAAGGACAGGGGGAAACTGCTGTCTAAGCTGATGTTGATACACGCAGTGCCTGGGGGGTGGGGGATGGACACAGTGATTTTTTTTTTTTTTTTTTTTTTTTTTAGTTAAGGAACTTTGAAAGCACAGTTGGCTCAGGGCTTGGGTGGCCAATCAGGTTACAACTGCATTTTGTATTTAAATTAATGGACAGTTTTGGAGTTTTACTGAGAATTTGAGTGGTTGTTTTCTGGCTTGGTAATGAGAGTTCCCCCTTATTTTTAGCTTGCGCTTAGGAGCCCTCCACTTGTGTTTTTTGAGATGGTCCCTCGTTGGCCACAGACTGGCTGCCTGGCTAGTGGACCTCAGGCATCTTCCTCCACTTCTCCATCACTGGGATTACACGTTTGCCCAGCTTTTTGACATGGGTACTAAGGATCAGACTCAGGTCCATATGCTTACATGGCAAGCACTTTACTGACTGAGCAAACTCCCCAGCCCCTCCATGGCCCTTAGATTTTTTTCTAATCTAGTCAGTATTCATTACCAGTATATCCACATTTGGCTATGTAGTGTGAGAGGCCCAGTGCACAATTCAAATGCATGCTTTCTTTTTAAAAAATATTAAGCATGGGGGCTGGAGAGATGGCTCAGCAGTTAAGAGCACTGTCTGCTCTTCTAGAGGACTTGTGTTCAATTCCCAGTACCCACGTGGTGGCTCACAGACTTCTGTAACTCCAGTTCCAGGGATCTGGTGCCCTCTTATGGCTTATGGCAGTACCAGACATGCACATGACACACACATACACATGCAGGAGGCAGAATACCCACACACATAAGACTTTTTTTTTCTGGTTGAGGGTGTGGTTTTTCGAGGCAGGGTTTCTCTGTGTAACAGTCCTGGCTGTCCTGGAACCCTTTTGTGGACCAGGATGGCCTTGAACTCACTGAGATCCACCTGCCTCTGCCTCCCAAGTGCTGGGATCAAAGGCGTGTGCCACCACCGCCTGGCCATAAAACATTTGAAAATATTAAATGTGTTGGGGTGGTAACAATAGGGGATCAGCCTCAGCATCGGGACACTTCTGAACACAGGGTCGTGTGCAGGTGCACAGATGGCATGTCCATGACGTAGGCCCCATGTGTCCTTGAGGACACTGGCTTCCCAGTCCATTTAAGACATGCCTCATCTGTGCTGCGCTCCAGGTCGTCCTCCTTCTATCCTGTGTGAGAGAGACAGCTGGACTTGTCGGGGTTTATTTCTCCAGCCATGGTTGACAGTGGGGGGGGGGGGGGTCACAAGATTCCTTCTGTAGCATTCTCTGTTTGTGGGAGAACTTAATACAGACTCCCCAAGGCCCAGCTGTAGCCTTCCTTGTTTAATGTGTGCCTGGTGGTCCTTCATTTCCCTAGCCTTGCTTCTGCTCTTTCCTGTTATTTTTGTCTTGTGTGCATCAAGGACATCTGTAGCACGAATCTTAGAAGGTCTTATTTATAAAAACAAACCTGAAGCCAGGTATTGGGATGAACGCTGGAAGATCAGAGAAACAGAAGAGGCCACAGCCACCTCACCTTGCCAGTTCCTCAGCTGATCCTGTTTCCTCAGACTGGAAGTCTTTGAGTCCTCATCCAAAATGGATCTCAGCTGAACTGTGCTGCTCAAAAGCCTAAAAACTTAACTAGGCTCTAGTTCCTGGTCCTCATGCCTTATATACCTTTCTGCTTCCTGCCATCACTTCTGAGATTAAAGGCGTGAGTCACCACGTTTGGCTGTTTCCAGTGTGGCTTTGAACTCACAGAGATCCAACCATATCTCTGTCTTCGGAATGCTAGGGTTAAAGGTGTGTGTGCCACCATTTTCTGGCCTCTATATCTAGTGGTTGTTCTGTTCTCTGCTCTCAGATAAGTTTATTAGGGTGCACAATATTTTGGGGAATACAATATCACCACAGACATCCAATGTATGCTCTCTCATCCCCCTTACTGTCTCTCAGAGGTCACAGTGATGTGTGCATCTGCAACCATTGCTAACACTCAGGGAGCCCTAGTTTTGGAGGGTGCCCTCTGGGTGTCTTTTTCAGTGAACTACCCTCTGGCATGGCTGTTGTCCCATTTCTTCTGACAACCAGAAAAGTAAGCATTGAGAGGTGAAGTAACTTGTTCGAGTTACAGAGCTGAAAGAGGGTGAGGCTGGGATTTGAACTTGGGTCTGTTCAACTCAGTGTTCTTTCCCATTGCCATATAGCATGGCCCTGATCGGCCATCTTGCATTTCTTGTGTAGAGCATAGTCTTCAGGTAAACCACCTGTGTCTTCCTGCATCGGTTCGCTCCTCTCAGTTACTGACTTTTTGGCTTAAACTCACAGTGTACCTCTCTGCTTGTTTCTGAGGCTGATGCCTTATGGTCCCCATCTCCAGGGCGCCTTGGATGAGTGGTCTCTGTGTACTGCTTCCATCTGCCCCACCATCTGGTTCCTTCTGATTCAGTGTCACACCCACATCATCCAGGGCCTGTCCACTCAGCCTGGCTCATGAGGTTCAGTAGTTTTTTCTCCACCGTAGAATCCCAACTACCAGAGCTGAGGAAATGTGGACGTCATCTCTCATTTACCCCAAGCTCTTTTTCTCAGTTGAGGAAACTGCTCTATCTGAGTTACCCAGGCAGCTCATGGTCAAGCTGCCATTAGGATCTTCACAGCCATGTCCACCATCTAATGCTTAACGAAGACTCATTGAGTGAACTGACTTTCCATATTTGGCCCTTTTCCGTCTAAGCTCTGTGGCCTTACCCAGCCCTGGTTCCTCCCTTTATCCGAGTCTCCTAGACATCTCTGGGTGGCCTTCCATCCTGCAGAACTGCTTAGGATTCTCACAGCTGCTTCTCTGGCTCGGCTTTCCAGATTTTTGATTGACTCCCACTTTTCATGTCTTGTAGTCACCTGTGCTGGAGTATTTCAAACCCTGCCTCTCTCCCCGGCCCCCACAGTCTCCGTCCTGCATGGCCTTCGCTGTTCTTTCACGCCTGTCTTCATTTCTGTAGTTCCTGCCAACGTCCACGTCAAGACCCATGACTGTCTGTTTCCTTCAGCCAGGTCCTCATGTCCTGAGCGCTAGCCAAATTCCACATTCCTGGAGGATTGCCTTGCATGGCCGATCCCACCTGTGTAGACATTGTTGATTCATAATGATCTGTTAGCCAGCCTGGCTTTCTCTGGGCAGGGACCTGTTTATCTCTTGTCCCCTCCTAGCAGACTACGCTGCTGCCATCTGATTTTCCTCATGAGCTGCTGGCATGGGAAGTGAATTCTTGTTTCCAAGAATATGACAGTGTATTAGAAGAGCAGGAGAACATGGCCGCAGCCCATCCCACTGTGCTGTCGTAGCTTCAGATTGCTGTTGACTGCAAGGAATGAATGGACACTGCGGGGGGGGGGGGGGGGGGGGGGGGGGGGGGGGGGGGGGGCGCATGGGGGTGGGGGGGGGGGTGGGTGGGTGGGTGGGAGGGAGTTGTAGACTGTAAACTAGGAGCACTGACACCACCTGAGGGACTGTTGGAAATTTCGAATCTCCCAGTCTCAGACTGAGTTCCAGAGCTGCAGAATCAGCATCTGCATTTTGATCAGACCCCTAAGTGAGTTGTATGCATATCAAAATTTGAATGGGCGTGCGGCAGTGGTGATGCACACCTTTAATCCCAGCACTTGGGAGGCAGAGGCAGGAGGATCTCTGTGTGTTTGAGGCCAGCCTGGTCTACAAAGCAAGTTCCAGGACAGCCAGGGTTACACAGAGGGACCCTGCCTGAACCTTCACCCCCCTAAAAAATCAAAATATGGATGGGGTGCTGGGTTTGGTGGCACACATCTATAATATGAGTATTTGGAAGGCAGAAGTCTGAGGATCATTAGCTTGAAGCCAACTTGGGCTGTACAGCCAGACCTAAAATGCTGCTGTTGCTCCTTCTTTTCTTTTCTCTTTCCTCCCTCCCTCCTTCCTTCCCTCCTTCCCCTCCTGTAGGAACACTGTCTTAGAACAGGTTATGAGATTCAGCTGGGCACTCAGAGCCTCCGAGGAGCTCTTAGGCAATAGTGCTGCCTGGACCCTACCTTGAGAAATTTGGATCCCAGGGGTGCACAGTAGTGTAAACCTGTAATCCCTGGGGAGGCTGAGGCAGGAGGATGTGAATTTGAAGCCAGCCTGGTGACACAGTGAGGCCTTACCTGAAGAAAAGACAGGACTCAGCATCGGCACGCAGCTGCACTTCTCAAAGAGCTTGGTATCAGGGTCCCTGCCTCTGCGCCCTCCAGACTCAGCCAAGCATTCCTGTTGCTTGGCATGGGCCCTGTGCCTCCATGACCCAGACAGGAACTGGTGATCCTGGGCTTCTGGGATGCTGCTCCTCTGGTCCTTTTGTATCTAGCTGACTGCCAGTTCTCAGCTTCCTTTGCTGGTTCCTTCTTGTTTTCCTTGAAACACCAAGATGCTCTGGGACTCAGTCTTGTCACCTCTTATATGCATAGTGTCCCTAAGTGTCCTACATCTAGCTTTATGGCTATAAATACCACCTGTCACTGGGGAGTACCATCCCAAACCCTTTCCTAATTCTGGATGCCTCTCACTGACTCCTGACACCCAGACCTGTATCTCCCTGCGGGCTTAACTCCCCACTTACCTTGGAAGTGGGCAAACGGCTTCCTCCAGTCTTTCCTGTATCAGGATTGGCCCTCATATGTTTTTGGTTTCTTAGGCCAACAAAAAACTAAAAATCTTTGGAACGTTTTAGGATTATCCTTAGCTCTTCTCTCTTTCTCATCCTGGAAGTATCTCCAGCATCTGGTCACTTCTTAACACTCTACACTGCAGCTACCCTGGCCCAGGCAGCCTCATCTTTTGCCTAAATTACCCGTATTACCTCAGGAGCCTCTTGACCAGCCTTCTTGCTTCCAGCGTCCTTACTTTCCCTCAGTTAACAACAGCAGTCGGAGCGGTCCTTTCAAACAACAGACATGTAAGTCCCATCACGAGTTCACTTTGGAGACATTTCAGCCTCCCTTCTCCGTCCTTCTCGGCCACTAAGGGGCCCTGGCTGCTCCCCACCTTCCACCCACTGCTTCCTGCCTTGCCTCAGGCCTTTTACACTTCGTGTTCCCTCTGCAGAGCATCCTATCCCAGAGAGCATTGTGGCTTAATTTGTTTATTTCATTTGGGCTTTACCTGTAGCAAGTAGTTATGTGGGAAGCTCCAGATATACACAGTTTCTGAGTTTTTAAATTGCGCTCCAGCTAAAGGAGCATGTTAAAACCCAGCACTTCTCTTCTGCAGTGTCCGTCCGGTCCAGCTCAGGGATGACCTCTGGCTCAGGATGTCAGTGGGTGCTAGACACACTGTCTTTTCCTTGGCTGCTTAGTAGCCATCTAAGTTATCAACCCTTGTTTTACTTAAGATGCCCCCAGATTAGTTAGTTTTGTCCTTATGGAAGGAGGAGTTTATTTCTGCTTACAGTTCCGGAGGGTAAGACCTCGTGAGGGCAGAGCGGAGGTACTAAGTGGCTGTCATTGCTGTCGTGGCAGCTGGAGCAAGAAACAGAGTGCTCACATCCTCAGTTGCTAAGCTAAGCATGAAGAGGAGAGAATGGGAAATGGAGCAGAGTCTTTGACCTCTCAAAGCTGCCTCCAGGAACACTTAATCCAGCAAAGCTGTGCCTCCTACCCCCCCCCCCCCCCCCCCAAACAGCTCGGCCAACTGGGAACCAAGTCTTCAAACACCGGAACCATTCTTTTTCCAGCACTACAGGCCCAAAAGTGCAAGAGTAGAGTAGTGAGTGATGCTGGCAATTTTATTAGAGCAGTTTGTTACAATTGCTTCATTTTTACTAGCGATTGTTAATCTCCTACTGGGCTCCATCTATAGATTAAACTGCCATGTTGTGTGTGTCTAGGGAAAACATTCGAGTCTCAGCTCCAGCCTCCCTTTCCGTGCTTGCTGGGGGCTCCTTAGAATGTACACCCCATAGGTAAGTGGTACCCTGGTGCCTTCTTGGCCCCATTCTATCGCTTCCTATCCTACGTTATTTTGCTTAACAGCTTTTTTTTTTTTTTTGTTTTTTTTTGTTTTTGGTTTTTGGTTTTTCAAGACAGGCTTTTTCTCT
This sequence comes from Peromyscus californicus insignis, assembly GCF_007827085.1. Lineage (NCBI taxonomy): Eukaryota > Metazoa > Chordata > Mammalia > Rodentia > Cricetidae > Peromyscus > Peromyscus californicus. The sequence continues at coordinate 87,818,817 of NW_026294573.1, read as the reverse complement.
GTGTAGTTTTGGAGCCTGTCCTGGAACTTACTCTGTAGACCAGGCTGGCCTCGAACTCACAGAGATCGCCTGGCTCTGCCTCCCAAGTGCTGGGATCAAAGGCGTGTGCCACTGCCGCCCGACTTAACAGCTTTTATACCAGCAGATATTTTGTTTGGTGCCTGTCTCTCCATTGCTATAGACCTCTTAAGGAAGAGGGTTTGAGTGAGTCAGTTTATTGATGCAATTTCAATCCATGAATAAAACCTAGGGTGGTATGGGTACACAGACATTTGTTGACCCAGTAAATGAACATGTGCTAAGTGATGTCTCTATAAAGCTACTTGTTTCAGTGTTAACGTTTAATAGCAGAAGGCCCTAAGTAGCTACCACTGGGGAGCTGGTTTTGTTTCCCAGGCCGGTCTGCAGCTTGGTCCAGGATGGCCTTGAATTCCCAGCTGTCCTCTTGCCTCACCCTATTAAATGATAGGATTACAAGCATAAACTGCTAGGCAGTGGGACCTGGGAGGATGAAGCCGATAAATGAGGTGGACTAAAGTCTCATGCAGTAGCCAGCTTTATTCAGAGCCTCAGACAGTTTATACTCTGAGGGCTAAGAAAGGTCACATGAGTAAAGTTTTCATGAGTCCGAGCTGTATACATTCACGAGGACAAGCTACACATGGCAAAAAAAGATGTTTTTTCCACAGAGGCATATAAAGGATAATTTAACCATTTAACTGAATAACAACAGCAAGCAATAATGAGTGATCTGAAGTAAGCTCACTCCTATCCCATACACCTGGGAGGAACATGAAAATACATTCCAAGGACAATTCTGTTTTGAAGAAACTGAGGTCCCAAGACTTCTCTTGGAGTGTTTTCTCAAGCACTCAGAATTCTCCTTGCGTGACTCCATTCCTGGACTGTGTTCCGACACTCAGTGGGTACAGTGCTTGCTGCTCAAGCCTGAGGACATGAGTGTGGTTCCCCAGCACCCTTGTAAAAAAGCTGGGCATGGTAGCCCATGCTGTAACCCCAGCACTATGAGGACGGAGACAGGAGGATCCCAGGAACTCACTGGTCAGCCAGGCTAGCCCATATGGCTAGCTGCAGGTTCAGTGAGAAATCCTGCGGCAACAATGAGCTGGAGAATTTGCGTGTGCTGGGAGAGCTGGTATGTGATTTTAGGTGTTGTTGAAGTTTTGGGCAACTCAGAGCTTATCTTTGTACAATTCTAGACTAGCTAGCACTTTATTTGTGGGTCAGATGGGGTCTAGGTGTGACGCTGTGGCACTAACATGCATCTGCAGCTTACTAAGCACATCTCAGTTGGTGATTTGAACCAAATGGCTGTGCCTCCACCTTCAGGCACAGTTGTGTTGTTCTCCAGCCATTCTGAATCTTTCAGGCCCTCTCTACAGAATGTGTGAGTGCAGACTATGAGAAGACTTAGAGTGCACTGCAATGTTCCAAGAAGAGTTTAATCTCACTGAAGCCAGTGTGTATAGATGACTGTGTATAGATGATGTCCTGTTTGCTCCTTCATGTACAACAAACAGAAACACAGCATTTTGTTTCCAAGTTTGTGTTTAAACATGTGGCTGGCTAGAGAAGTCTTGCTATGGGCTTATTAGTGAATCAGACAAATTTCATTTGTCTGGGGTTATGATGTTACAGTAAATGAGGGAAGAGAATCTGTTCACAGTGATTGACAGTGCAGCCAGGAGCCAAGTGGGTGATGTGCACGGGCTGCCCAGTGTTCTCTCGAAGCAGGAAGTACCTCTGTGATATTGGGAGCTTTGCCTTGGAGAGATTGCTTAAAGGCTGTAAATGCAGGCTGGGCAAGCTACTGCAGGATGGAGCTTTGGAGGTTGCCAAGAGAACCTTGATAACATCACTTACTGGCTGTCCCATCAATAAAAAGAGGATAATAATAATACCACTTACCTCATTAGGTTGTTCAGATAACCTAATGAGATTTGTAAGGTTCAAAAGCTGTTTTTGTAAGTGATTTCTGCTAACTTCAGTGAATGTAATTAAAATTTTTTCTTTACGTTTGTTTGTGTGTGATGTGTGTGTGTATATATGTGTGTAGGTGAAGGTCCTTATGGGAATTTGCTCTCTTCTCCTGTGTGGATCCCAGGGATTGAACTCAGGTTGCCAGGCTTGGCAGCAAGTGCTATTTACCCCCTAAGCCATCTTTCAGGCCCTCGGTGAACATATCTTATATGACTAAAGAGATTTTTGGCTTTTTTTTTTTTTTGGTTTTGTTTTTGATAGAGCATCTTACTCTGTGGCTCATGCTAGCCTTGAATTTAAGGCTGCCTCAGCCTTTCAAGTTCTAGGATTAGAATTATGAACCACCATATCAGCTCTTTGCCTGCTCTTGATAGCTTCTGATAGTAGATAGAGTGCATTGTACAGTAGATAGAGTGCATTGTACAGTAGATAGAGTGCATTGTACAGTAGATAGAGTGCATTGTACAGTAGATAGAGTGCATTGTACAGTAGATAGAGTGCATTGTACAGTGGATAGAGTGCATTGTACAGTGGATAGAGTGCATTGTACAGTAGATAGAGTGCATCGTACAGTAGATAGAGTGCATCGTACAGTAGATAGAGTGCATTGTACAGTAGATAGAGTGCATTGTACGGTAGATAGAGTGCATCGTACAGTAGATAGAGTGCATCTACTATTGTGCAGTAGATAGAGTGCATTGTACAGTAGATAGAGTGCATCTACTATTGTACAGTAGATAGAGTGCATCTACTATTGTACAGTAGATAGAGTGCATCTACTATTGTACAGTAGATAGAGTGCATCTACTATTGTACAGTAGATAGAGTGCATTGTACAGTAGATAGGATACCTTAACCATCCAGACATGAGTGATGAGAGAGAATCAGAATCGGGGCTTGAGAGACAGGTCAACAGTTAAGAGCGTTGACTCTTCTTCCAGAGGACCCGAGTTTGATTCCTATAACCCACATGGCAGCTCATAGCTGTCTGTAACTCCGGTCCCAGGGGATCCAATGCTCTCTTCTGGTCTTCTCTCAGGTACCAGGCACACATGTGGTACACAGACATGCATGTAGGCAAAACACCTGTACACGTAAAAATTATTAAATATAATTTAAAAAATGAAAGGAAGAATGCTTTCTGACTCAGCAGGGTTGTGCAGCAAATGCAGGCGGGGAGGGGACAAGGGAGATAGCTCTGTGGTGAGGCCCTCCAGGACCGTAGTTAAACAGAAAGCCAGCAGTGTGGTGCGTGCTTGTAGTCCTAGCACTGGGCTGTCTGGCCTACATGTATTAGAAAGCAAGGTGGACATGATCCTGAAGAAAAGGATCGTGAGTTTGCTCTGTGGCCTCCATGTGCAGGTACACATATGCATGAGTACATCCCTCAACCTGTGCACCGGCCCACATCCACATTCTGCACCTCCTACAACACACACACACACACACACACACACACACACACACACACACACACACACAAAGAGCAAGAGAAAACAACTCCAGTTCTGCAGTGTGTATCAGTGGGGAGAAAATCCCAAGTCAATTCCAAGAGTCATCTACTATAACTTTGAGGACAAATTGTAGATGGTCCTGAAACTAATCATCCGTCAGTGTTATCCACTCTTACGTTATGTTTACCCTACCATTGACCCAGTCCCGACTCTGATCTCTTCATGGCACACGTTTTCATTTCCTCTCCTTTATTAGAGTTTTCATCTTGTGTCAGCAAGATTGAATTACCGCTGGCTCGTTGAACGTGAAGTTGGCAAAAAGCAGAGGAGCCTTTTGATATGTGTGCTGCACACCTTGAAGAAAGACTTATGTCAGCTGGCAAAGGAAACAGAAGGGAGAAACCAGACTTAGTCAGGGAGCTCAGGTTCCGTTCATTTAGTCACTAAACATTTATCGAGTGGTGGCTATTGGCCGTGTTCTTACAGCCAGATCCCCATTGGATGAGCCTCTGCACAGGACTTTCCAGGTTCCCTTTCATGTCTTCTGCCCCGATACTAAAGGTGAAGGTCTCAAACTAAAAATGTTATTGTTCCTGACTGATATTTTTATTGTCAGTATGTAGGAGAGCTATTTTTAAACTTTTACCTTGCATCTAGTGACTGTAGTAAATTCTCCCCAGTTCTGAATACCCAGTCTTAGTTTCTTTTCTCTATTGCTGTGATGAACAGAAGAGAAGGAAGGGTTGACTTGGGCGTCAGGTTCCAGAGGGATAAGGACTCCACTGCCATCCTGGTGGGGTGGGGAAGCATGGCGGGAGACAGCTGTGGCAGCTGGAACAGCAAGCTGAGAGCCCTGTCTTGAACTGTGAACAGGAAGCAGAGAGAGCCACTGGGAATGGCTCCTGGCTTTGAATCCTCGAAGCCCGCCCCCAGTGACATGCTTCCTTCAGCAAGGCCACACCTTCTAAGTTTCCCCAAACACCACCACCAACTCAGGACCAAGTGTTCAGATGCTAGAGACTGTGGGGGACATTTATCAATCAAACCACTACACTTGTCTACTTTGAAAATTCAAGGTAATCACATTTGAAACCCATTGGTTTCTTTGAAAATAAAAAAATAAAAAAAACTGGCTGGGTATTGTGGTGCATGTCTTTAATTCCAGCACCTGGGAGGCTGAGGCAGGTGGATCTCTATGAGTTGGAGGTCAGCCTGGTCTACAGAGCAAATTCCCATCCAACCAGGGCTACATGGTGAGACCATGTCTCAAAACAACAACAACCCCAAACAGAACAGAACAAAACCCTAAACCAAATTTGGTTTGGGCTGGAGAGATAAGTGGGTAAGAGACTTAGTGCTTACCAGAGGATAGGAGTTAGCATCCTAGAACCCATATCAGGCAACTCAAATGTCTGTAACTCCAGCTGCCCTCTATCCTCTATGGGCACCCCCCTCCCCCACACAATTAAAAACAAAATATTTTATTGCATTGGCCTGGACCTGTGCAATTCTTAGATGAGGTCATTCTTGTTAGGTCTTGACAAAGGGGCGTGCATTGAGTGTTTTTTCATTAGCTTTGTTTGCTACTAATGTCTTACTAAATTTTTCTACTTTTTTTTTTTTTTTTTTTTTTTTTTTTTTGGTTTTTCGAGACAGGGTTTCTCTGTGTAGCTTTGCGCCTTTCCTGGTACTCGCTTTGGAGACCAGGCTGGCCTCGAACTCACAGAGATCCACCTGGCTCTGCCTCCCGAGTGCTGGGATCAAAGGCGTGCGCCACCACCGCCCGGCAACTTTTTTTAAATTGAAAAATTACTTTATGTGTGTGGGTATTTGCCTGCATATATATCTATAACCCAGGTGTGTGCCTGGTGCCAATGGAGGGTAGAAGAGGGTGTTGGAGCCCCTGTAACTGGGGTTACAGACTGTTGTTAGCGACCATGTGGGTGCTGGGATTGAACCCTGACCCCCTGGAAGAGCAGCATTTCTCCAGCCCTTAATTTTAAACATATCAGGAAATGAATGGAATGGTTATGATAAAATGCACCATTTAGCATCTGTGGATATTGTTATATTACTTGTTTTTTTCTACATTAGTTAATTGACTAATTTTTTTGCCCCTACATCAGTTAATTGACTAATCCCCCCCTTTTTTTGAGACAGGGTCTCACTATGTAGCTCTGGCGGTCCTAGAATTCTCTGTGTAGACCGGGGTGGCCTCAAACTCATAGAGATCCACCTATCTTTGCCTCCTGAGTGCTGGGATTAAAAGCGTGTGCCACCATGCCCAGCTGTCAGTTGATTTCTTGATATTGAGCTGTGCTTACGTGACTACTTAGAATGCATCCTACTTTGCTTTGGGTTTAGTTTGCTGATGGTTTAAAGTTTTCCTTAGTTTTAGTGAGTGTGCATGCCTGCATGTGCATATGTCAGGGTATTTGTGCGGAGGTCAGAGAACAAGTCCTGGGGCAGTTTTTGCCTTCTACCTTGTTGAGGGAATATCTGTCTTGCCTCTGCTGTGCAGTATACCCCTGGCTAACTGGCCTTTGGGCATCCTGTCTCAACTTCCCATCACCAGAGGAATGCGGGATTACAGATGGGCTACTGCATCTAGCTTTAGCTTTGTGTGTGGGTTCTGGATCAAATTCAGATTTTCAGGCCTGTATGGCAAAGCACATTTACCCATGGAATCATCTCTCTGGCCTTGCTAATGCTTTGTATGAATTTTGAATTTATTTATTTATTTATTTATTTGTTTGTTTTTGGTTTTTTGAGACAGGGTTTCTCTGTGTAGCTTTGCACCTTTCCTGGAACTCACTCTGGAGTCCAGGCTGGCCTCGAACTCACAGAGATCCGCCTGGCTCTGCCTCCCAGTGCTGGGGCATGTGCCACCACCGCCTGGCTTGAGTTTATTTTTTATTTTCTGCTTTACCCCCCCCCCCCCCCATTTCCTGACTGGCTTGATTGATCAAGTTTGCTGTGTTCAATTTCCTTTTTCTCTGTGTTCTATTTCGTGTTTCCATTTGACTAATGTTTGTAGCTATATGTTTTTCCATAGGCAGGTTAGTTTTTATCTAATTTCTCCAGAACGAGGAGAAATGTTATTGCTTGCCTTTCTTTCATGTCTAGGTTTTATTGATGTCTTGACTTTGACCTCATGATTGTGGTTTAAAAAAAATAACAACTTCAAACTTGACAGTAATGTCAGCTCTCTATTAAACTAATGCCATCCTTTTTTCCTCTTTTTATGAGAGAGAGAGAGAGAGAGAGAGAGAGAGAGAGACTGTCTGTCTGTCTGTCTGTCTATCTGTCTGTGTGTACTAGGAATTGTGTCCAGGGCCTTGTGCTTATTAAGGTACAACCAATGTATCCTCCTTTCCTCCTCCCTCCCCCCTCCCCCTGACCCCCCACTATATCCTAGGCTATCCTGTAACTTGCCAAGGATAACTTTGAACTTATAATCCTCCTGCTTCTGAATCTCTACTGCTGGAATCATAGGCATGCACTACCACATCTGGTTTTCTGCAGTGCTGGGAATCTAGGGCCTCCTGCATGCTAGGCAAGCTCTCTGTCACCTGAGCTACCCCCAGCCCTTTTTTGAGTAAGGCTTATTCAGATTTAATAATGTGATGCGTTATGTCCATAAGTTAAGAACCTCTCTCCCCCCACGGTATTGTGCAACACCTGGGTGTGGTGTGTGACATTTTCTGGTCACTAAGGCTATGGGTGGCCTTTGCTCAGGCTGCAGGGACTGGGAAAGGTGTAGGATTAGGTTGGGGAGGGAGAACACTGGAGACGGGACCCTTGGACTTGGTCTCGAAGCCTTCTGTTGTGCTTCGCCTGGGACTGAGACAGAAGGCTGCCTGGAGCCCTCTCAGCCGAGAAAGTGGGAAATGAGTTGCCTGGCAGTGGAGAGTTCCACGGCTGTTCTGGAGATACCCTTCCTCTTTGCTTTCTCCGAGAAACCAACCACTCCACACCCTCCAGTGCCTTGGCCACGCCCACTCCCCAATCCCTTCCTAGCTTCTGCTTTCCAGCACTGTGGCCCTGAATCTGCCTGGCCTGCCTCTCCCAGTGCTGGGATTAAAGATATTTGCTATCATGCCCAGCCCCATTAGGTTTTGGTACTGGTATTTATTTATGTTTTAATTTGTGTGTATGGTGTGTGGGTGTGTGTGGGTGTGTCATGAGCGTGTCATGAGCGTGCCATGAGCGTGCCATGGCATTCGTGTGGAGGTCAGAGGACAACTTTTAGGAGTTCTCACCTTTTACCTTGTTTTAAGGCAGGGGCTCTTCTTCCTGGTGTTGCCCTGTGCACTTGTACTCTAGGCCAGTCAGCCTAAGAACTTCTGGCTGCTTCTCCTGGATGCCCGCCCCTGTTACATCCAGCTTTGTAGGTAGGTTCAGGCATTGAACACCCTGTGTGCAGAATCAGAGATGTCCCTTCCATCTGACTTTAGCTTATCTGTCTGGTGGCCAGGGCCTGGGCTGCCTCAGGTGATTCTGAGGCTGTCTGCTTTCCTGGGGCGTCCCTGTCACAGTAAGATGAACTTCATTAGGCAGGAGTATTACTGTCTGTGGCCGACAGGAAAAGCACTTAGGTCACTGAAGACAAATGGGTGCTGTAAAATGCATTCTAAATCTTTGCCATTGGCGTGGCTGAGGACTGAAGAGAGGAGACACTGGGTCTGTAACTCATTTTCCTTTTAGCTCCGCTAGCCTGACAGAGCCTTAGACCCATGTATCACCATCTCTCTTCCTGTTTGCAAAGTCCTTCTTTGTTCTTTGGATCTGATGGGATTTTGAGAAAAATAAAACAAACAAACAAACAAAAAACAAAAAACCAACACTGTCCTTGAGTGGTGATGTTTCTGCATTTGTTTTCAGTGTGGCTTTGTGGTCAGAGATAGCCTTTAAAGTCTGCCCAGTTGATAGGAGAAATGATAATGTTTTCATTTTGATACGAGCTGGGTGTGGTGGCTCTCAGGAGGCTGAATGATTGCCGAAAACTTCAAGGCCAGCCTGGGCTACATTGTGTATTCTTGGCCCTCCTGAGCTATAGAATGAGACCCTGGTACACAGACATCCACGCAGGGAAGACACCTGTATTTGTCACAGTTCTCTAGAGAAAGAACTAGTAGAATGAATCTATATATGTTAAAAAGGATAGCTTACAGGCTGTGGTCCAGCTACTCCAGCAATGGCTTTGTCTTAGTCAGGGTTCCTATTGTTGTAAAGAGACACTATGACCAGGGCAACTCTTATAAAGGAAAACATTTAATTGGGGCTGGCTTACAGTTTCAGAGGTTTAGTCCATTATTGTCATGGCGGAGCATGGTGGCATGCAGGTGGACATGCTGCTGGAGAGGTAGCTGAGAGTTCTATATCTGGGTCTGCAGGCAGCATGAAGAGACCATGACACTGGGCTTGGCTTGAGCATTTGAAACCTCAAAGCCTACCCTCAGTGACACACTTCCTCCAACAAGGCCACTCCTCTTAATAGTGCCACTCCCTATGGGGGTTGTTTTCATTCAAACCACCACTGGCTGTCTCCCAACAGAAAGGCCAATAATCCAGTTGTTTAGTCCACAAGGCTGGATGTCTTGGGTGGGCTTCCATCTGTATTGGAATCCTGAAGAGGTAGGTTCTAACACCGATGCCTTAGCGGCAGGATAGATGAACCTTCGGTGAGAGTGAGGGCAGGCCGACAGAAAGCAAAGCTTCCTTATTCCGTGTCCTTTTATGTGGTCTGCCACCAGAAGGTGCGGCCCAGACTTAGGGTGAGCCATCCAGTTGCAGATGATCCAGACTTAGGATGAGTTTTCCCAGCTCAGATGATCCCATCCAGAAAAATCCCTCACAGGTGTGTCCAGCTCTTAGGTTTTAGTTGATTCCAGATGTAGTCAAGTTGACAACCAGGATGAGCCACCACACCACCAGTACACATGAAATAAAATTAAAACAAAAGAAAACTCATTTTCATGTTATTTCCTAATGAGGGTGAACAGTGGTTTATTAGCTGTATAATATAGCTGTTCGTTTTCTTTGTGTTGGACTCTCTCTCTCTTTCTCTCTCTGTGTGTATATGTGTGCGTTTCTATGCACTTCTATCTCATGTACAGATTTCCTCAACCAGCACACTATGTCAGGACTCATTTGCTACCATTTATTGTCACCATGACACCAGTTCCCCATTCTTAACCTCTCACCATGAAGAAAATATTTATTCATGTATTTATTTAGACAGGGCTTATCTATGTAGCTCAGGCTGGCATTGAACTCATGATCCTCCTGCCTCAACTCCTCAAGTGTTGGAATATTTTTTACATCTTAAATAACATGAAAAATAACCTGAAGTCTTTCTTACATGTTGTAATATGTAAAAACTAGTGAGATTAAAGTTTCACTGTCCTTATGTAACGGCACAGTTACGGCCTACTTGAGCTGTTAAAACAGATACCGTATGTTACAGACATGAGCATATTTACCCTGATTCTGAAAAATTTGTAGCCCCCTGATATAAATTGTGATCAGAGCCCTTAAGCAACCTGACATTTGTTTTGCATTTGGAATTTGAGAAGGTCCTGATTATTTTACCCTTTTAAAAATAGTTAACCAAATTCTCCATCAGTGTTCATTGAATAATATATTATCTCTTCATTATTTGAGTTTCCATAGTTATCAATTAATATTAAAACTCAGATTTGTTCTGTCGATTCTGGGGCTGTCAGGGTGAGTCAGCCATCAAGCTCTTTGGACAGGATCTGTGCTATACAAGGGTCTCCGGGAATGAGAATCCCTGACCTCATGTATTAACGCCGAAGGCTCACCTCAGATGGATCATCCATGGTGGTGCCTGACCACATGGTTTACATCTGAGTGCAGACACTGGTAGGGTTCTTGGTTCATTTTTCCAGAGTCCAGGAGATGGATGGAGACCAGATGGAGCTGCTTGTTAATGGCCTATGGCCCTTCTCTGGAGCTGGCTGGCTCTGAAGGCCCTTAAGCAGCGACCTGACTCCAGTTATTTCTCTGACACTGGTGGAGTGGGAATTTTGTTGTTCTAAGAAACACATATGGAAGGCTGATGGTGGCCGGGGCTTCTCCACATGCCACATTGTAAAAAAGAAAAAAAAATGAAGGTGGTATTGGAATATGTTGTCTGGTTGATACTGTTTAATGAAATCTCTGGGATGTGAGTGGCAGATGGTGCTTTCTCTGGGGGTTCCAGGTCCAGTTCTATGTCCCTCTGCCTGTCACTGATGTGTGACTCTAGACCTGTGCTCTAACCTTCTTAGTCCATGTTCTCAGTAGTCCCATTGGGATAATAAAATCTCCTCTCCGCTTCCAAGTTACTCTAAGGGATAAGTAAGACCCACATGTGAGTGACTCCCTTGCACACTGTCTGGCAGAGAGCGTGCTCTTAGAATACTTTGTTCCTTCCCTTGATTGTAGTCATGTATGATCACTGTGAAATATATACAGTTTATCTCCAGATACAAATCGTTTAGCCTTAAGTTTGCTTTGTTTTTAAAACATTATTTATTATTATTATTTGATGTTTTGAAATAGGATCTCACTATATCTATGTATAGCAAGGCTGGGCTGGAACTTGCTGTGTAGCCCGGGCTAGCCTTGAACTTGCCATCTTCCTGCTTCTGACTCTGGAAGGCTGGTATTACAGGAGTGTACCACCATGCCCAGTTCATTTCTGTTTTATGCGTTGGCTAATAGCCCAGGCTCCTGGCTGCTCAGCTGGACATCGTTTGCTCTCTTGTCGAGGGTGGGTTCAGCTGTCCCAAGAACACTGTATGATGACAGTCCGTAGACTGTGACCCTGACCTCCTCAAATGGACGGGGAGGTCCCAAGGTGAGGGCTGTTGATGTTGACCAGTGGAAAAATGGCTCAGATTGGGTGTCAGGGAAGCAGACCTTTGAAGAGCAGTCTCTGGGAAACAGTTCTCAGTGGATCAGAAGAACGACAAGCACTGCATGCCCGTGGCTTCGGCGGCGTTTGCTGAACAGTTATTCGGCAGCTCTCACCCTCTTGTCCTAAGGATGGAATCTGTGGGGATTACGTAGTTGTTGATTTGGGCTTCGTTTGCTTTTGCCTGAAGGAAAACGTTGTCTAGTCCTGTGTTAAAAACACAATTTCCTGGTTTAGTCTGTTTTTCCCCCTACCCGGGAAGTATTCAAGAGAATATCCTAGTCTTTGTTTTTACCCTGTTTCTATTGCAAGAGCATATGCTAAATTCTAATGAGCAGAAATCGGGCAGATAGCGGGGGGGGGGGGGGGGGGGGGGGGGGGGGTGATCCTAGCCATCTAACCTTGGCATTCAGGACCCCTCGTTTGCCCTTCCTCTCCTGGCATCTTGGGGGAAGCGGATGGTGTCTGCCTGCCCTAACCCTTCCATCCACTGCTGCCTGTACTAGCCTTCCCTCTTGGTTCTGTGTGCTTTTCCGAAGGGGTTTTGAAAAGCCGGAGCATGACCACCACTTTCCTGCTTCAAAGCTTAGCATCCTCTGTGGAGCACTTGTTTAATTCCTTCTTAAGATCCCGGAGGCTGGAGCATCTTTCCAGGCTGTGTTTCCTGCCGCTTCCTCCCAAGCAGCTCACACCTGTCCAGGGTCTGATCTCCAGCTCATGCAGCTTTCTTTGCTGGGCTGCCTTTCCCTTCCACTGAAGGGCACTTTCCTGTTTCTGGAGAGTTTGCACCCACACTCTCAGTATCCCTGTGCAACCTGCCTCCTCTCGCAGCCAGTGTGCGTGAGTCTGAGGGGCTTGCTAGTGTGCGTGAGTCTGAGGGGCTTGCCCGAGGCCTGACCGCCAGCTGGAATCTCAGCCCAGGCCCTTCTGCCATGCTGTTGAAGAAACGAATGGAAGTCATCCTGAAGTATCCTCCAAGAGTAAGATTCCTTTCCTCCTTCACTCTGGACCACAGGTTTTCTCTTCATCTGTGCACTTATCACTGTGTATCGTGTTGCCATGCTCCACGCAGCAGCCTACACAAGATTCCTGCACTCAGTCCCTTCTCAGCTTGCTTTCCTTCCCAGAATAGCACCTGGCAGTCGTCAAGAATGCCGTGTTTGGATTAAATACATGCACAAATAAATTTTGCTTCTTCATATCCTCTCATTTGTGGTTTTGGGGGGGCTATAGCACCTGTCAATTATGCCACTCAAAATCCCATGTGTTGGAAAACGCCTGTATTTTGCTCTATAACATAAATAGGGAGTGATAATTATTTGTCTCTCCGCCATCTCATAGAGACATAATCAGATATTTTATTACTAGAAGAGAGGTGCTTAACACATGTTTAATTATATGTATTTTAGAAATGTAATCTTTTAGCTAAATTTTGTCCAACAACAGCTGTACCTGGGAGAGGCTTTAAGGAAAGTGAGCTCCCGCAACCTGTTAGCGCCTTTCTCTACAACAGTTTAACTGATAATAATTATAGTCTTCCATCTGAACAGCTGGTGTTTTCCTCCATGCAAATAGAAGCATCTTCAGCAGGTGTGGTGGTGCACAGCTGTAATCGCAGCCCCGGGAGGCTGGGCCTGGGCTGCCTAGGGAGAGACCCTGTCAAACCCTGTCAAACAACAAGGGGACCCGGTACTTTTAGAAATCCTCACTGTTATGATCTCCTCGATATTGGCTTCAAGACAAGCCCGCGAGTCTCTCCCTCTGGGTGAGACCCTGTAGTCACTGCTATGCCAACATGAAGGGCTCGTCTCCTTTCCAACGTGGTTGTAACAGTTTAGACAAGGTTGTAAGGTTTTGTCCTCGTCCTCTCCTTCTTCCCTCATCTGTCTGCCTCTCTGCGTCTACTGTCAAGTGAGGATTCAGATCACTGGCCCTTCTTTACAGAGTTCATTTCTGCCCCTGAACTCAGAAGGGCCCTGCAAAGAGGACGGGACTGTGACCGGTGCAGCCCTGTGTTTCTTTACAACAGGGGTATGTTCTGAGGAATATGTTTCTGGATGGTTTCCTCATTGAACAAACATCGTGGTGTGTACTTACACAAACCTAAGTGGTGGTGGAGCTTGCTGTGTGGAACACAGCCTGGGTGTAGGCCACCCAGCTGCACAGCATGTTAGCGTCTTGAATACTGTAGGCAGTTGTAACGGTGGGATTTCTGTAACTGAATCTATCTACACACAAGAAAAAGGAAGTGAAACATGATGTGAAAGATACAAACCAGCAGCAGGCTTGTCAGGGCACGCAGCACTGTGAATGTGGAGCTGCAGGACTGGACGCTGCTCTGGGGTCACTGGCTGACTGCATCTGCTCTTACCTAGCCCAGTGCAGCCTGTGAGCTCCATGCACTCAGGCTGCAACAAATGAATGCAGTTTTAAATTTGGTGACAACTCATTTTACTGTAAGAAACTTAAAAAAACTTTTTGACATTTTGGTTAAAAACATTTAGCTTAAAACGCAAGCTGCTCTTTCTCTTTCCTGTCGGTTCTAGCTTTGACGAGTCCTGAAGATTCCATGCATTCACGGTTAAGAACTTGCTTTTTCTCTTATTTCTTAATGTTTGAATCGTTTTTTTTTTTTTTTTTAAGAACTTGCTTTTTCTCTTATTCCTTGATGTTTGGAATTTTATTACTGTATTATTTATTTTGTGTGTGACTGCATGTGTGTCAAAGTGTGTGTGGTGGTCAGAGGACAACTGAAAACGTGGGGGATTTGAAAACACATCTGAGAGGTAATAGCTGGTAAGACCAACTTCACAGGAGCGTTGGATGCTTGCCATTGGTCCGCAAGTCTGTCCTGTGCTGTTCCTTGCCTGACTGGTTTTTCCCTCAAGGGATTTTGGTCCGGGTGATGATTAACCCATAAGCATTTGCTCACATAGAACATACTCGTATTTTGTTTCTTTTAGACCTTTGTTCTGACAACCAAGAATGTTCTTTGCTAATTTTTCTGACATGTCTGTGTGGTGCTATGTCAGGTGATAGTTCAAAAACAAGTGACCAAATTTTTAAGATGAATGAATAGTGGTTACAAGGTTGGGTTGGGGACTGAGCAGTGGATAAGAGCACTTGCTGCTCTTGTAGAGGACTAGGTTGGATTGTCAGCAACCACATGGAAGCTTACTATAACTCCAGTTCTAGGGGATTCAATACCTTCTTCTGGGATCCAGGCACTGCATACGTATTTGTACATGCACATACAGTAAATAAATAAGGACTATGCTAGGACCTTCTTCCATATAAGAAGGAACCCTTGAGTTGTAGTTAGTGCTTTAACTTTCCCTGCAGACATGTAAAAATGTCTATGCCCCTGCCCCCAGGGACCAAAGTAATGATTCCGTTTAATTAGCTCAGTGAGCCAATGAGTTTATTTTGGTTTACTTAACAGGGTTGTGGGTGACCTCCAAACAGCCATATCACCAAAAGGTCTCATCCCTGATTCACCTTCATCCCTTCACCATAGCTGCGTAGATGGAGTACCCCTTTAGTTTATCCTCTGTGTGTTCTAGCTGACAGGTGTGTCCAACATGCACCCTATGGCCTGCATGTACCCCAGGATAGCTGTGAATGGGGCCCAACACAAAATTGTAAACTTACTAAACACTTGATTTTGTGTGTGTGTGTGTGTGTGTGTGTGTGTGTGTGTGTGTGTGTGTGTGTGATTTTTTTTTTTTTTTTTGGTAACTTGATTGATGGCTTCTTGAGCCTGAACTGTGTGGATGACAACTTTGTGTTGCAATGTCAACTTTGTGTTGCTACCTGCCTGAGTAGCTCAGCGACCTTGTGCGGGTTGGGGCAGAATTGAATCCAGCTGGGAGGCAAGGGTCCTGGAGAGAGTGGCTCAGATCTCAGATGAGGGGCTAATGACCGTCCCTTCCCTGGACACATCAGTAGCCCGTCTTGAAGGTCTTTTGGGCGGTCACCGCTCCTCTGATACGATGCCAATGGCTGTTGTGCTTGGAGGACAGTGCTCCTCCGCAAGTGTGGTGTTGCTCAGCCGTACATGAGACCTGTGTTCTTTATGTCACTTGAGTGAACGCGTGCCTGTCACTCAGTCTTCCTTGCTATAGAACGAACAGCTCTGATGACTTCTGGAGGGTTCTATGCCCCAAGGCCTTGCGTGATGTGGGTGCAGAAGTGCCAGTAGAGGAATGAACACTTTGCTCAGGTTTGTGGGTTTGGGTTGGCAGGATCCCGAGAGCAGGTTGGAGGTGGGTATAAAAGAGCTGGTTTTTAGGTAGACTTGTGCTTGTAGGTGGAGCTGGGAAAGCGTACTCTGTCTTCTTAGAAAGCTGTGTCCTTGGACTCTGAAGTCTGCCAGGTGGCGTATGCATACAGTGACCAAACAAAATACCCAAGAAAATCAAGTTTAGGAAAGAAGGATTGCTTTTGGCTCACAGTGTGAGGCTGCGGATCATCAGGATGGGAAAGGCATGGAGGCAGGAGCATGAGGTGGCTGGTCACATTCCAACTGTGCTCAGGGAAAGAGAGAGATGGATGCTGCTGCCCAGCTCCCACCCTTTTTATTCAGCCCAGGGCCTCAGCCCATATGACGGTGCTGCCCACGTTGAGGGTGGCTCTTCCGACCTCAGCTAATCTAACCTGGGAACTCCTTTACAGACATGTCCACAGGTGACAGTCACGGTCATCCATTGCCCCTGTAGTATCCAGTCTCCTTGCTGTGGCCCTTAGTTATTCATTTGGGGACAAGCTTTTGAGAATACCTGTCTCCTTCAGTGGTGGTGACTCTTCAGCCTGGACTGTCCTGACTCTAGCCTTGCTTTTCCGTTTGGCAAGCTGCCCCCTCCTCCTCCTTCTCAAGCTGTCGAAGCACCCTTGGCTCTCTCCCTCTGATGCACAGAGTGCTGTTACAACCAGTTTTGCCTTGCGTCATCACCACAGGTTTTGACACTCATACCCTAGCTAGACTGAGTTGTTTAAACACAGATGGTCTTAGCCCTGTGTTTCAGGAGCCCTGCATCGTCTCTTTGGTTGACATCTCTTAATGCTCAGTATATTCTTGAAATAGTGGCTCCTCCTTAGAGGATGTAAGGAATCATGTTTAAATTAATCTCAGAGTTAGACAAAATCCTTGCTTCTAAGAATGTTCAGAACAAGGACTACAGTCTTGAGATTCCTTCAGAAATCTAATAACAGATCATAGAAACCTTGCCAAAGAATGTGAACTGGGGCTCTTTGATTTTGAGGTTCATTTGAAGGTGTTTGTAGCTAGAGTTTTCCTGCCTGGCCCACAGTCAGGACAAATCTCTGATACCCGCCAGTCCCACAGCCATTCAGACCCGACCAAGTAAACACAGAGACTTATATTGGTTACAAACTGTATGGCCGTGGCAGGCTTCTTGTTAACTGTTCTTACAGCTTAAATTAATCCATTTCTGTTAATCTATACCTTGCCACGTGGCTTGTGGCTTACCGGTACTTTACATCTTCCTTGTCCTGATGGCGGCTGGCAGTGTCTCCCTCACCCAGCTTCCTGTTCTCTCAATTCCCCTCTCTGTTAGTCCCGCCTATACTTCCTGCCTGGCCACTGACCAATCAGTGATTTATTCATTGACCAATCAGCAACACATTTGACATACAGACCATCCCACAGCAGTGTTCTTTTACATTGGGCTGATAGATGTAATTTAAAGGGCAGGGTTTCTCATAGGAAGGCTAGGGAAGCATGTTCAGTTTCTAAAAAGCTTTTTCAGCCTGTAAGTGTGGAGACAGGTGGTCTGTGAAACCACATAGAGGAAGATTGGTCATGTAGGAAATGGTCAGAGTACAGAGCAGGGAGGTGTAAACCCATTCTCGGACAGTGCCGGCCTGGAGAACAGACTGCTAGTCCCAGGTCGCGATGGATGTGTGCAGACAGCTGTGGAGGTTTGGGAGACTATTTGACATCGTGTTTCTAAGTCGGTGGTGGGGAAAACTGAACCTTTTGCTGTGAATAATAAGGAGAGTGGGTCCAAGAACTTGGACATACTAGTTTAGTAAGACATTTGAATAACTCCAGGGTTAAAATGGGTAATGTCTTTCAAATTCTCTACTGTTTGTATCATCATTTCCTCTCTACAGTTTAGAAATTATACAGACATTTTTGTAATTATCTGCACTAGTCAGGTTTACTGAAGTAGTAATAAATAACTCCCAAAGCTCCAAAGTTTGCAACGAACATTAACTTCTAGGTCATGCTGTGTGTTCTGGCTGGGAGTCAGCTGTACCCACTGTTCCCAAGTCGTATGTTTCTGAAGGAGCATTCCCTTTTGGGGACATGCTAGGCAGAGGAAAGAGCAAGAGACTGTGAGAGATAAGTTTCTAAAGCTTGGCTTAGGTCTGGTCTAGGCTGCCCTTCATTCATTTGTCATTGGCTGAAGCAAGTCACATGACCTAACCCACAGCCAATGGGATGAGGTGTCTCTGTGAGAAACCATTTGTAGTAGCAAGAATGTGTGATCCTCTTGCAGGAGGGGTCAGTCACTTGGGTCTCCACTGACTGCCCCTCTGTGTAGTGCCCCTACAGTCTTTCACTTAGTAATATTTGTAAACGCATCGTTTGCATTTATCATTTCTGAATGTGTTGAAGACATTGTCCCACTGTTCCTTGTATTAAATTTTAGGTGAATTTGGGGAAGCTTGACTTGCCATGAAGCAGTGTGGCTGATGACTGCATGTTTTCAGTACCTCATTGCGGTGTCTCCAGATTCTGAACAATGGCCAACACTGGGTGTCAGAATCTTACTTCTGAAGCTGGGTGAGGGGACACGCACCTGAATCCCAGCACTGGGAGGCTGAAGTAGGAGGATCAGGAGCTCAAGGTTATCCTTATCTTTGTAGTGAGTTCTGGGCCAGCCTGGGCTACATGAGACCCTGCCTCAACTTTCCTCTTCCTTGAAAAAGACTCTTCTTTCTGAATTCAGCAGCTGAGCCTCCAGGGTTTCCCAGTGTTTGCTGTATCGTATTGTTATTATTGAGAGATGATTCACACAGGATGAAGTTTCACTATTGTCAACTCTATGGTTGATTTGTGTGTGCTCACAGGACGGTGAAGCCACCATCACCGTCACCATTGCCATTGAGCCATCAGTCTCTGTTCTGGCAACCAGAAGTCTGCTTTCTGTGTCTGAGGACATGCCTGTGCAGACAGTGACATATACGGATCATAAAATGTGTGGCCTTCTGTGTTTGGCTTCTTTCACTAGAATAAGGTTTTCAAAGTTCATGGCTGATGTTTCTGATAGTATTTAACACACTTTGAACTTTCCTTTTCCAAATCCTTAACTTTGCTTTAATAGAGTTGCTCATATTTCCCAGTGAATGACACCAGTAAACACTTTGGACCTTGTGGACAGGGTCGCCACCAACACTCCGTCTGCATACAGTTCTTAGTGTAGTAATCACATCACTACATTTCCTAATGTTGAAGCCTTCTTGCCTTCTTGGAACCATACATTCTTTTTTTTTTTTTTGGTTTTTCGAGACAGGGTTTCTCTGTGTAGCTTTGCGCCTTTCCTGGAACTCACTTGGTAGTCCAGGCTGGCCTCGAACTCACAGAGATCCGCCTGGCTCTGCCTCCCGAGTGCTGGGATTAAAGGCGTGCGCCACCACCGCCCGGCCCATTCTTTTTTTTTTTTAATATTACATATTTATCGTGTATGCAGGGCCAGGAGGGGGTGGAGATGCATGCCATGTCACAAGTGTGTCGGTCAGAGGGCAGGCAGCCTGTGGGAGTTAGCTCTCTAGAATATGTGGGTTCTGGGGGTCAAACTCAGGTTGTCAGGCGTGGTGGCAAGTGCCCTGACCTTATCCACTGAGTCACCCCAAGGCCCCCCTATTCTTTCAAAAAATGATTTTTATTTTATGTGTATGGATGTTCTGTTTGCATGTATGTCTATGTGCCATGTGCATGAAGTGCCCTAGGAGGGCAGAAGAGGCATTGGATTCCTTGGAACTGCAGTTACATGTGGAAGCCCACAAAGATTCCAGCTTGTGTTTCAACTCAAGGTCAGAGAGTCAGAGTTTATGTCGCTCTCCAAGGCTGCATGATAGGGTGCAAAGGCATGGTTACCAGGTGTCTTATGTGCCAAGGCCTGATCACAAGATGCTTTGCCATGGGGCGTGGTTACCAGGTGTTTTGAAGGGTCTACACTTGGTTGTATGTTGTGTTTTGGTCTTGAAACAGGGAGATCTTCTGCCTCTCCCCTTGGTAGTGTATAAAAAGCCCATTAGAAAAACTCAAGGCTGCTGTGTATTGACCCAGGGCCCTCCGGAAGCTATCCTGTGTCTCTGTCTTTTTCTACACCTATATTTCTCTCTATCATTTCCCAATTCCTCACTCCCCACTTCAAGGAACCCTTCAATAGGTCAGGGCTGAACCCCAATGCTGGTCCCTTGACAGTTACAGATGGCCATGATGTAGGTGCTAGGAACTGAACCCAGGTCCCCAGGAAGAGCAGCCAGTGCTCTTAACCCCTGAACCTTCTTCTTACCGGCTCCCGGATATATTCTTTAAAAAAAAAATTTTTTTTTTTTGGTTTTTGTTTTTGGAGACAGAATTTCTCTGTGTAACAGCCCTAGCTGTCCTGGAACTCACTCTGTAGACCAGGCTGGCCTTGAACTCACAGAGATCAGCCTGTCTCTGCCTCTTGAGTGCTGGGATTAAAGGCTTGCGCTACCACAACCCAGCTTCTTTAAGAATTTTTAAAATAATTATTTGTTTAATTTTTGTGTATGAATAGTTTGCCTGCATTCATGTATGTGCACCACATGCATGCCTGTTGAATACCCTGGAACTGGAGTTGCAGATGGTTTGGGGCTACCATGTGGGTTCTGGGAATCAAACCAGGGTAACAGGACCCTTAACCACTGAGCCATCTCTTCAGGCCCCTTAATATATTCTTTTTAAAGATTCATGAAGAAATTTAATTATGTTATACATGTGTATGTGTGTTTGTGCATGTGACTGCAATGCCTGTAGAGGGCATTGGATTCCTGGAGCTGGAGTTACAGGCTGTGTGAGTCACCCGGTGTGGGTGCTGGGAACGAACTGAATTTGGGTCCTTTGGAAGATCAGGGAGCAGTCAAGTGCTCCTAAGGGCTGAGCCATCTTTCCAGCTCCCATCTTTTAAAAAGGCTATTTTAAAAGCTGGGGATGTAAGCTTAGTGGTAGAGTTAGGGCTGGGCTCAATCCCTGTCCTGTAAAATAATAATTGATTAATTAATTAGCTGGTGTGTTGGCCTATTTTATGGCATTTTGTTACATTTGATAAAACTAACACACAAGCTGTGGTTTTAACTGTTACTTTATTGTTGGTGTATATTATAGCTTCCTTCTTTGTCATGGTGTTTTGATAGCAGATTACTGGCTAACCGTCACAAAATGACTTGGAAGGTTTCTCCATGTTTTCATGTGTGTCTCAGAATAATCTGACTGAGGTAGGACTTCTCGCGCTCCGCTGGGCTCAACTGTAAAACCTCTGGGGCCTTGGTGGTTATTGTTTCCAGGGTTTCTGTTTCTGTGTAACTTCACTTTGCTGCATGTCTGTGAAACGTGATCCTAATTCGTCTTAACAATAAAAACCCGGAGTCAGAAATTGAGGGTGAAAGCTGAAAGATCAGAGAAGCAGAGCAGCAGCCACTAGAGACTTCTTACCTCTATGAAATCTCAGATCGAATGGGTTGGCCTGTCTCTACGAATCATCAGACTGAATGGGGGTCGAGATCCTGTCTCCACCCACCTTATATTCCTGTCTCCACCTCCCTAGTGCTGGGATTAAAGGTCTGAGCCTCTCATGTGCTGGGATCAAAGGCATGGTCCTCCCAAGTGCATGCTGGGATTAAAGGCTTGTGCCTCCACAGCCTAGTCTCTATGGTTAACTAGTGGCTAGCTTGCCCTCTGATCTCTAGACAAGCTTTATTTGTCAGAATACAAACAAAAATATCATACAACATGTCTGGCCATCCTTCCCCAATGCTACCAAGCTTGTGTGGCTTTCTGGACTTGCTGGTGTAGTTATTTGTAACTTATAATTATATAGAGATAAGATCTAAATAGTTACGCTTCTTCTTTCTATATTGGTCAGGCTTTGTAAGTTCTACTTTATCTAAAACATCTTTTAAAAGAATTAAATTTTGGTTTGTTGCTTTTTCTTGTTTTTGGTATGTTTTAAGTTTTCTGACTTTTTTAAAAATGGGAGCACAAAGTAGATGCGGCCTAATGTGTTCATTTCATGGGATAAAGGTTTTCATACATGTGTTTATTCACGTGTGTTTTCTTGGGGCAGAGTGATGAGACCACGCAGGCTTAAGGTTTTAATTTTCTTTTTGGTTTGTTTACTCATGTCTGATGTGGTGAGAACACAGGTCTGCTGTTGGTCTCACATCAGAACAGGTGGGTTATTGGTTTGCCTCTGTTTCTGCTTGATGTTGCTAGAACTGTCTTTTTGGATTCACTTATAACCACTTGAACAAACAGGAAAAGGATGGAGGGAAGGAAGGCAAGTCCTGGGCCTTCTAGTTAGTGAGAGTTGGTTTGGCTCGTCTCAGTGTCCCGGTTCCCAGTGGCCTGTCTTCCATGGCAGAGCCCCACACCCCTCTGTTTTCAGACATGTCTGACATCTCATCAGTCCCTAAAGCTGCACCAAAGCCTTGGGGGAATGGCGCCCCCTGCTGGTGACCCTCATCCTGCTTTGTGATCCTAGTACCGCACCTCAGCCAGAAGCCCTCCTTTGTCTCACTGTCCTGCTCACCACATCCGCCCCCCCCCAGCCCCTACAACCGCATTTTCAAATTAGGGTGCATATGAAGGGTTTGGGATAAAGACATTTTCTACTTCCTTACAAGCCTCAATGACAGTTAAATAGTCTCAAAAACTCTAGGAAAGGGTCTCTTGGTTCCCTTTTCAGCGGTGCCCCAATTATATCTAGTAGAAGATGTTCGAAAGCCTGGCCCTTGGGTGGCAGCCTCTCCTGGTTCCCAGAGTCACTGCTTTTCCTGTTATTTGTCTCCCATTCTTTAGGTGCTAGGTTAGCATCTGGTGGTAGGGTGGGAGGAAGTAAACTGTGGTGGTTAACTCACTGAGACTGTCTGGAAGTCCAGATCTATAATTTTATCTGTCTGTCTAGATCTATCTATCTATTTTTTAAAGCAGAGCCTTGCTATATAATGCAGACTGGTCTCAAACTTGTAATTCTCCTGCCTCTGCCACCCCAGTACTAGGATCAGGCATGCTTCTCTCTGCCCACCTTAGATGTACAGTTTCTACAATGACTGTGCAGCATCTTATCTGTCTTGTTACTGTAAACACTCGGTCCTGGTCATTTCCCAGGTCTCCCTGTGTTCCTGTTCTGTTCTGTTGAGTATCTTTGATAAGCCTGTTTCTGAGTGTTTCCCTTTGAGTTGATTCTGTATAGTGGGTTTAAATTGAATTTTACAGAAAAAATCATCGGTCAGGAGTGTTCTGTTCGATTTGTGAAGGACACGGTCATTCTTCAGGTCTCTGCTATGCCCGTGACTCAGGACAGACTGGGCAGGTACCGGCAGTGGACAAGTGCTGTCCTCTCCTGTGGGCCGCCTTGAGCTGCTTTGCCGGGCTCCTCTCAAATGGGGTCTTCATGTTACCCACATTTCCCCAGTGGTGTCAGAAGAGAAGCTGGACTGTGTTAGTATGACTTGCGTTTTTACTGGCTCCGTCTTGGCTCCCAGTAGATGCCACTCTGTCATTAGGAACCTCGTGTTTAACATAACGAAGAATCCCGCCAGAGATGTGTGTTAGTTATCTTGCCAACCACTGGCCGTAACAGATCTTGAAACTGAAATTCCTTGAACCAGAGGAGTTGGTGAAGCAATGCAGTTATCTCTGTGTGTCTTTCTTGGGTGTAGAGTGAGGGACAGGGGACAGAGGAATGAATGTTCTACAACTACAGGCGAGAGTTGACATTTTACAGCAATGAGTGGGTTTTTTGTTTTGTTTTTGTTTGCTTTTAGAGATGGGGTTTCTCTGTGTATCCTTGGCTGTCCTGGAACTTGCTATGTTTATATTTATTTATTTTAAATTATATACATATGTATGTGTCTGTGTGTGAGTTTGTGCACGTGAGTGCAGGTGCCTGAGGACACCAGAAGAGGGCGTCAGGTTCCTTAGTGCTGGAGTCCCAGGCAGTTGTGAGCCACCCTGTGTGGGTGCCCTCTGCTCATATCAAGTACTCATAACTTCTGAGTCATCCCCCTAGCCTTGGGTTTAGATATTTTTTAGAAGCGCCCTAGCTGTGGTATGGAGGACTGATTGATGATAACAGCCTAGTACCTGCAGCTCATGTCGGTGGTGCTGCTACCATGAGATGCCTGCTTTAGGTCAAAGCACAACAAACTCTGCTGCTGAGGTCTCTGCTCGACAGAGGTGCCCGGACTAGTCACGCCACCCAACACTCACTTGTCACCCCTAAGATCTTCGTGTTTTCTTAGTGCATTTCTTTCTCATGGGGCAGGGTCTTGAAAGTCATTTTGTGATAAACTCATGACCCCAAAGGAGAAAACGTTGGCTTTACCTGACTGGCTTTAAAAACAGCAGATTCGTGTTTACCTAGAAGGATTTGTGACCAGAGAATGGAGAGGAAGACTAGCAAAGGGACTGGAAACATTCCATGAAGGGACCCAGCTTGGCAAGGCACCCAGGCTCAGCTGCTGGCATGGCAAATACTAGGGCAGGCTCGGTCTCAGGCTGCGTCCTCAGGGAGAGAGGTCGCGGCTGACCTGCTGATCTGTGAGGCTGTCATTGGTCGTCAGAGCGGTAGCATCACTGCTCCAGGAACTTCAGACACTTGGGTCTCGTCTGTCATTCCTATATGCCTAGCTGCTGCAGGGGACACCCTGGAATGAGAGGTGAAGGTGTTTTCCCTGACTGTGTCCCAGGAGGCAAGGATCTGACCAGATTTGGTTGTGACTGAATTTGATTGCCGGACTCTCCCTTCCTATACTGGTTAGGGCATTTCAGAGTATATATGGCTATTCCTCAAGGTTACTAGCTGAGGTCCCTGGGGCAAAACCTAGGAGCATTGGTATATAGTCTCAGTAGATCAGGCAAGAGAAGGCAGATAGATAATTACACCAGCACATGCACACACATGTATACATGCACACACAAGGAGAAGCCATTGTTTGTGGATAAGTCAGGTGTATAAATCAATGATTTAAAAATATTTATTTTTATTTTATATGTACCAGTGTTTGTTTGTTTGCATGTATGTGTGTGCACCACATGTGTGCATGGTACCTGCAGATGCAATAAAAGAACTTTGGATCCCTTGGAACCGGAATTACAGATAGTTGTGAGCTACCAGGTGGGTGCTGGGAACTAAACCTTGGTCTTCTGCAAGAGCAGGAAGTGCCCTTAACCACAGATGCGTCTATTCAGCCCCTAGATCAATGGTTAATATTTACAGTTGCTTCTGCGCAGATGCCTCCCAAGTGGGGAGAAGAAGTGGGGCAGGTAGGGGAGAGAGAGAGAGAGAGAGAGAGAGAGAGAGAGAGAGAGAGAGAGAGAACACATCTGGCAACATATATATTAAAGGAGGTGGATTTAAACAAAGGCAAGATATGACAACATGGTGGCTTCCAGAATTGGCTAGGCTAGATCACAGAAAACCACTATTTGAGTTGATTGGCTTGTTTGGCGAAGGTTTTGATTTTTTTAAAATTTCTTTTGTGTAATGATTAGCCACTGACTGAGCTGTTCTGAGGCCAGTGCTTTAGTGTTGATAAATACAAAGGTGGGCCCTTGCAGAGTCTAACAAGGTGGCCTGCCTGCAGTCCATGCTTAAAATTTTACAGACAGGGGAGTGCCATTATGGCTCTCTCGGAGTTCCAGAGATGATGTCTCCTGCCAGACCTCCAGACACTGAGTGTGACACTCGATGCATGCCCTGTGGTGTAGGCACCCCGAGAAGGCCAGCAGGTCAGCAGCAGCTGCTGTAGCGAGGCTCTGCCTTCATATCCATACCAGAGCAGCTGCAGAGGGCACAGTGCCCCTCTGGCAGCTCCTCCTGCTGCCCGCAGTTGGCAGCTCCTCCTGCTGCCCGCAGTTGGCAGCTCCTCCTGCTGCCCGCAGTTGGCAGCTCCTCCTGCTGCCCGCAGTTGGCAGCGTAGCTGAGAGAGAAAGAAGCGTCGTGTAGGGTGGGGGTTTGTTCCCATGAGCACCTTCTGTAAAGACTGTTGAGGAATATTACTTTAACTATCTAAAGATGGGCTGCATTTGTTTTACCTTGCCTGCCTAAGGCACCCGATTGGTCTGCTAAAAAGCTGAATGGCCAATAGCTAGGCAGTAGAGGGATAGGTGGGGCTGGCAGACGGACAATAAGTAAGAGGAGGAGTCTAGGCCAGAGAGAAGAGCTCACGAGAGAAAGAGAGGGCGAAAGAGAGGGCGATGCCGCGGGCCAGCCAGCGAGGTAGCCGCCAGCCAGAGGAAGCAGGAAAGTAGGACATACAGAATGAAAGAAAGGTTAAAAGCCCTGAGGCGAAACATAAATGAAGAAAAACAGGTTATATTACAAGAGCTAGTGGGACAAGCATAAGATAAGGCTGAGCATTCATAACTAATA
Organism: Peromyscus californicus insignis; assembly: GCF_007827085.1. Lineage (NCBI taxonomy): Eukaryota > Metazoa > Chordata > Mammalia > Rodentia > Cricetidae > Peromyscus > Peromyscus californicus. The sequence goes on along the minus strand of NW_026294573.1, from coordinate 87,792,787 downwards.
AGAAGTCTCTATGTCTTTATTTGAGAGCTGGTTGGTGGCCCAAAGAGAAAGCCTACTACAAAAGATGGCACCCTTTTAATAGTTACAAAAACTATTTTTTTTTTTTGTTCTGTGTTTTTGAGACAGGGTCTCCCTATTACATAGCCCCAGCTGTCTTGGAACTCGCTATATAGACCAAGCTAGCCTTGAACTCACAGAGGATCCACCTGCTTCAGCCTTCCCAGTGTTAGGATTAAAGGCACATGCCACTACGCCTGGCATTATTTTTGACATTGCCCTAAGAATATGATTAAATGATCTGCGGTTGGCACAGATGTAGGCAAAGGAGAGAACCTTCTGTGTACGTCTGTCTTCACCCGGGCCATGCTTTCCTCTGCCTTGTCTCGTCTTTCTTCTTTGGGGTCTCCTCTGATCAGCTGTAGCTCATGGATATGACTGCTGAGGTGACTTCCAGGGGACAGATCAGAGCTCCCAGAGCACTTCCTTGACCCCACCCTGTGATCTGGGTCACCAATGCCTTCCCATTGGTATCTTGTCACTTTCTTGCTACATTCTTAGTCTTTGTCTTCCAGTGATTTCTGAGGTGACACTCAGGGGTCTTCCCATCTTCTGCTAGACACGGGCTGTGTTCCCTTGTCAAGTCCTAACATGGCAGGGGAACCGTGAGACTGAGTCTTAAATGTTCATGGCCTTTATCTTAGTTAGGGCTTCTGTTGCTGCGAAGAGAGCCATGACCATGCAACTCTTATAAATGAAAACATTTAACTGGGGCTGGCTTACAGTTCAGAGATTTAGTCCATTATTGTCATGGTGGGAAGCATGGTGGTGTGCAGGCAGACATGGTGCTGGAAAGGTAGCTGAGAGTTCTACATCTGGGTCAGCAGGAAGAGAAGAGACACTGGGCTTGGCTTGAGCATTTGAAACCTGAAAGGCCACCCCCTGTGACACACTTCCTCTAGCAAGACCACACTTACTCCAACAAGGCCACAGCTCCTTGTAGTGCCACTCCCTATGAAGCCTGTGAGAGCCATTTTCTTTCAAACCACCACAGCCTTTTAAAAATATATATTTACAAAAAACAAACAAAACAAACAAACAAACATACTGGGTGGTGGTGGCACAGGCCTTTAATCCCAGCACTCAGAGGCAGGCGAATCTCTTGAATTCAAGGCCAAGCCTGGTCCACAGAGCAAGTTCCATGATAGCCAAGGCTACACAAAGAGACTCTGTCTTGAAAAGCACAAAATAAAATAAAATACTAATAAAAAGTAAAACATATTTATAACAAATTCTTAACATGTAATTTATCTAGGTTGCCTTAGGTCTTCATCCTAAGGTGGAAAGAGAATGAGAGCTGTTATTCTGCAGTCTATCCATCCTTCCTTCCTTCCTTCCTTCCTTCCTTCCTTCCTTCCTTCCTTCCTTCCTTCCTTCCTTCCTTCCTTCCTTCCTTCCTTCCTTCCTTCCTGACATTCCTCCCTCTGACAATCTCTTTAAGTTTTTTTTTTTCCTGTTGAATTTTAAATGCAAAAGGGGACAGATGGTATGACAAGCTAAGATCTGGTTAGCTTTTTATCAACTTGACACAAGCTAGAGCCATCTGGGAAAATGAACCTCAATCTAGAAGACACCTCCATCATATTGTCCTGTAGGCAGTCTGTGGGGCATTGTATTGATTAGTGATTGATGTGGAGGGCCAAGCCTACCGTGGGAGGTACCACCCCTGGGCAGGTCATCCTAGGGTGTATCTGAAAGCAGACTGAGCAAGCCATGGAGAGCAAGCCAGTAAGCAGCACTCCTCCATGGCCTCTGTGTCAGCTCCTGCTTGAGTTCCTCCTCTGACCTGTTCATTTAAGACACATGGAGTGAGGAGAGGCACAGCTGTGGCTGGTGAGGTTCTCCATTCATGTGATTTGTAAGGCTGTACTTCTCTTTTTCCAGGATCTCATTTTGCCCAATGGTGGTACTCCAGCAGGCACTTCGAGCCCAGCTTCTTCATCTTCCCTTCTGAACAGACTCCAGCTTGATGATGACATTGATGGTGAAACCAGAGATCTCTTTGTCACGGTTGATGATCCCAAGAAGCACGTCTGTACAATGGAGACCTACATCACATACAGGATCACCACTAAAGTAAGTCCCCTATTTCAGAATGTTGGGGTTCATACTTGGGCATGTGGTTTTTGTTTTTGGGCAATTGACAAAGGCTGGGGTCATCTGGAGGAGGGATCCTCAGTTAAGGAGATGCCTCTATAAGATTGACTTGTAGGCAGGTCTGAGGAGCATTTTCTTAATTAGTGAGTGATGATGTAAGAAGGCCCAGCCTAGTGTAGGTGGTCCTACCCCTGGGTGGGTGGTCCTGTGAGGCATAAGGAAGGTAGCTAACAGTGAGCCTGAAGAACAAGACAGTAAGCAGCCTTCCTCCATAGTCTCTGCATCAGTCCCTGCCTCCAGGTTCCCGCCTTGACTTCCCTCAGTGGTGAACTGTGGTTGGGATATGTGTAGCCAAATAGACCCTCTCATTCCCAAGTTGCTTTTGGTCATGGTGTTTTATCACAGCAATAGAGGAGACCTAGAACAATGCTCTGGGCCAGTTGAGATCCTCCTCTGCCTTTGCTGTCTCTCTTCTGGTCACCTGATTACAGTTATGGGAGAGAGTGGTTACATTAAAAGTAAAAGGATTATAGACTTAGAATAGGTTTTTACTCTTGAAACGAGGAGAATTTGTGGTTGAAGTATTTTAAATAAAACATTTAATCCCTGTAATACCGATAGAGGGCAGAGTACTGGGACTAAACTGACCAGTTTTCACAGAAATCCTAAACGATTTGTGTTTAGTTAGAATTTTATAGGCGAGGAAACTGAGTAACTTGTATGGGACAACAAAATTGGTAACTAGGTTTCTAACATGAATTTGTAAGACTGCAAAGTCCATATTCTTCGTCTAATTCCACTTGTAAAAAATACATTTAATGCTTACTCTTTGGGGGATGGAGAGGATGGAACACGGGGCCTTGGACCTGCTAGGCAAGTGCTCTACCCCGAACTACATCCCTAGACGTGTATTGTCGTCTTTACTTTTGAAGTCTTTCATTATATTTAAAATAGGACTAAAATTTTAGAGTTCGAGCAGGGTTTCTTGTCTGGCAGTATTGACATTTTGGGGTGAACAATACTTTCTTGGGGGGACTTCCTGTTGTAGGATGTGTGGTGACGTCCCTGGGCTCTGTCCATTAGATGCTAGTAGCACCTTCCACCTATCTCCAACCCCACTTTGTGACAATCAGAAATATTTTCAGACATTGTCAAACACTTCCTGGGAGCAAAATTGCTCCTTATAGGAAGTTACTAAGTACATTACTAAGGAGAAAATCCATGTTGTCGCTTTGTAGTTTAGAATTTAAAAAGTGCTTTATAAAAACAGAACAAAGATATGAAAGTGGGATGGGGACTTGGTGTGGGGAGGGAGGACTTGGTGTGGGGAGGGAGGACTTGGTGTAGGGAGGGTGGGCTAGGTGTGGAGAGGGAAGACTTGGTGTGGGGAGGGAGGACTTGGTGTGGGAATGGGGACTTGATGTGGGGAGGGAGGACTTGGTGTGGGAATGGGGACTTGATGTGGGGAGGGAGACTTGATGTGGGAATGGGGACTTGATGTGGGGAGGGAGGACTTGGTGTGGGGAGGGAGGACTTGGTGTGGGAATGGGGACTTGATGTGGAGAGGGAGGACTTGGTGTGGGGAGGGAGGACTTGGTGTGGGGAGGGAGGACTTGGTGTGGGGAGGGAGGACTTGGTGTGGGGAGGGAGACTTGGTGTGGGGAGGGAGGACTTGGTGTGGGGAGGGAGGACTTGGTGTGGGGAGGGAGGACTTGGTGTGGGGAGGAAGGACTTGGTGTGGGGATGGGGACTTGATGTGGGGAGGGAGGACTTGATGTGGGGATGGGGACTTGGTGTGGGGATGGGGACTTGGTGTGGAAAGGGAGGACTTGGTGTGGAAAGGGAGGACTTGGTGTGTGGAGGGAGGACTTGGTGTGGGGAGGGAGGACTTGGTGTAGGGAGGGTGGACTAGGTGTGGAGAGGGAAGACTTGGTGTGGGGAGGGAGGACTTGGTGTGGGGAGGGAGGACTTGGTGTGGGGAGGGAGGACTTGGTGTGGGGAGGGAGGACTTGGTGTGGGATGGGGACTTGGTAGGTTAGAGAGGGACAAAGGGGTGGTGGTGAATGCTACCAGGATATGTTATATATGGGTGTGAAGTAAGTGCTTTAGGAGAAAGAACCTTCTTTCTGTCTGTTTTTCCTCCACCACAAAGCACACACTGCAGAGGAATTACAGACGTCTTATGAACCTTTGTGGATGAACCTTTATGGATGGTGTTAGTAGCTCAGACAAACCACGTCTCTCTTACTATTCACCCGTCCCCCTTTGGGCTGAGAATTGAACATGGGGCCTCACACATACCAGACACAGTGCCACTGAGCTATGTTTCTGGCCTTTCTTTTCTAATTAAAAAAAAATCATTTATTAATTATTTATTTGGGGCAGGGAGCAAAGTCTTGCTGTGTAGCCCAGGCTGGCCTGAAACTCTTGATCCTCTACCCCACTCTCCACCTCTGGGATGAAAAATGTGTGCCTCTATACCCAACAAACATCTATTTTTTTTTTATTGTAAAAATTTGGTAGGTTCTGTACCTGTTTAAATTCTTGGCGAGATAAACAGAATGAAATATGTTCACATATTCTTCTTCCTTTATTGGGTGGAAACACTGTATTTTAAAAATCACATGAATGGTAAAATACATGTTCATTGAACAGAAACAAAGACCGAATACAGAGTAGAAATCTCGTCCTCCCGTTCCCTGCTCAGCTGGACAGTCTTCTCACGAGAAGCTGTAGTTGCTGCCCCTTGGCATGTGCCTGCCGCAAATCCTTCTCCTCCGTGTGTGCTCTGTGGGCACACCCGGACACTTAGAGTGCGCATTGTTTGGGTTTCAGGGTAGGCGGCTTTCATACTTTTCCTTCTGCTTGACGGTGTTGTTAAAGCCCTTTCCATGTCCACATGACTACATGGAGCTTACTCTCTGGGTCTGCCTGATTATGCAATGGTTATATAAATCAATCTCTCTCTCTCTCTCTCTCTCTCTCTCTCTCTCTCTCTCTCTCTCTCTCTCTCTCACACACACACACACACACACACACACACACACACACACACACACACACACACACTGGTGAGTATGTGGACATTTAAACCATTCTCAGTTTTTTGCAGTCACCCCACCCCATCTTCCTGCACCTGGCCACACTTGAAGGTTTGCCTGGCCGTGTGTCTGCCCCGTTATCTCCCCGAGGGGGTACTCACACATGTATGATTTACTCAGACGTCCTAGGTGATGTTCATATTTCCAGGAATTCTTTCCATTTGTTTGTGTTTTCTTTGGGTAAACTTGCTTTTCGCCCTGTAGTGAGTAAAATACAAAACCTGTTTTCTGTGACTCGGTGCTGTAAGCGGCCTGGTGACAGGGTGCTTGCCTTGCTGGCACAGCACTACTGACCCACCCTGACAGTTCCCTACGGCTGCTTGATTCCTGCACCCCGCCCGCCTCCCCACAACACACATACGCGTTAAAGCGGATCCTGCTTTAACCGTTCATCGGCTAATGCACCTGCTCTAACTCACCGTCCCGCCTAGGCCTCTTCCCTCTCCTTCCTTGCCTCCTCCCCCTTTATGTTCTTATTTCTGTCCTCTCTCCTGGGATTATTTGATTCCCTGTAACTGAGAAACTGATCTTTCCAAGTTCTAGTCTTGAGTTTTCACTTGGGTGTGACGGATTGCTGCTGAATTCTTACTTTTTATTATCTCTCTCCTTACGCTCCTGACCCCCAGAGTTGCCTACTCTTCTGTTTCTAAAAGTGGACCAGGTCCAATATCTTGGTGATGTGTTTGAAGTCCTTTTTTTTTTTTTTTTTTGGAAATCTGTTCACGTGATAAATAGTGATATCTGGGAAGGAGAGAGAGTGCAGATGGGCCACAAGATCTACACCTAGGACTTGCATTCCGCTGAGGTCCTCAAACAGTTAGTGGCCATAGCATGAGGTGCTACAATTTTAAACCCCTCAAGCCTCTACATGATGAATGTGATGATGATGATGAAGATGATGATTGAGACAGGGTCTCACTATGTAGCCCTGACTGGCCTAGAACTCACAGAGATCTGCCCACTTCTACCTCTTAAGTGCTGGGATTAGAATTGTGTGCTACTATGCCTATCTCTAATTCAGATCGTTTCTTTTTTAATTTTTAAAATTTATTTTATGTGTATGAGTGTTTTGCCTGCATGTATGTCTGTGTACGATATGCATGCCTGGTGCCCTTTAGAGGATGGAAGAGGGGGGTTACATCCCCTGGAACTGGGTTTGCAAGTGATCATGAGCTGTCATGTGGCTGCTGGGGCTCAAACCTGGCTCTTCTGGGAGAACAGTCAGTGCTTTTAACCACTCAGCTACCTCTCTGGCCCCTTTAATGCAGATTCTTTCTTTTAAAAATGTATTTATTTTTATTTTTATATACATTGGTGCTTTGCCTGTATGCATGTCTGTGTGAGGGTGTCAGATCTTGGAGTTACAGACAGGTGTGAGCTGCCATGTGAGTGCTAGGAACTGAATCCAGGTCCTCTGGAAAGAGCAGTCAGTGCTCTTAGCCACTGAGCCGTCTCCCAGCCCCCCTAATTCAGATTCTTGATGACACAGGAGTGAGCTGAATTTAGCTGAAGACATTCTAGTAAGGAATGCTCATCAAATCTCCACTGTCCATGCCTTCCTCTTTGATGGGCAGGCCGGCACAGCCCCTTGTGGTCCAGCAGCTCCTGGCTCTTTTTTCTCCCAGCTCTTAGAAAGTAATAACACAGTAACAGCTAATTATTGGACACTTAACCACATGTCTATCTATTTTGTGATGGAAATTTGAATTTTTATTTTAGGTACTGAATCTGTCGTAGAAAACTTAGAAAATGAAAGTAAGCTAAAATAATAAAATGAAAACATGCCTATATAAGCCCATAGTCAGAAATAACTATTGGTGACTTAGTGTGCTATTGTCTCTCTTCTTTCATGAAAACGAACATTTGTATGTAGCCAGCTCAATGACTCATTGCATATATCCTTCTGTGCTGGCAAGTCCCAGGCAGCACGCTTTGCCAGCATCTGTGAGATTGCAGCCCCGTTCTCTGTCTGCTGTCCCATTGTTTATTTTGTGCAGAGTGCTTTAAGTGCCGTGCTAATCTTCACACGGTGAGGTGGATATTGCAACTGTTCTTAGTTTTAAAATGGAACTTAGACACAGGGACATGAGTATAATTGCTCACTGATGCACCTAATGTGCGGTGGGGCTGGAGCTGGAGTCCAGAGTCCACTCTCTTAGTAATTGTGCTGTGCTTCTCCTGTGATGGCTAGTCTTCACCATCAGGGCCAGTGGATTTGGTCCCCTGGAGCACACCCAGGGTTGTGTCTGCTCGTCTTCACCAGTCCTGTGCTTCAGCATGTTTCTCATCAGATGCCTCAGTAGCCTAGAGTGTAAACGCTGCTAAGAGGTTCGGACAAGGAGTTCAGGATTATAGTGGGCGTTTGGCTCACTGACTAGGGTTTGGGTGACCGTGGTTTGAGCAGTTTCACTGGTGTGGTTGCAGTTGGTTAATGTGAATGGGAGGTAAGAGGGGAAAGATGTGCGTGTTGGTAGCTTGGCAGTTCACTTGGCAAGAACATAGCGTCAAGCCAGAGCAGTAACCACAAGAGAGCGCGTGATTGAGAGAGAAGCTGTGTGCGTGTGTGTGTGTGTGTGTGTGTGTGTGTGTGTGTGTGTGTGTGCGTGTGTGGAAGAGTGTGATAGTCAGAGCCTTACTGACTTCAAACTTGCTGTGTAGTCCAGGCTTTCATGGAATTCATTCTTGATCTGCCTCCTGAGTGCTGGAATTACAGATACGCGTCACAGTGTCTGTCTTACATGTTTTTGTTTTTGAGGATGAAGGAGAATTAAGAGCCAGATGGACAAGACAAGGATGGCATAGGGAGAAGTAGACATGGGGTGAAGATTGGAGAGCAGGACAGGAGTTGCTGGGTATGTGAGGAATTGTGTGCTGAGGACGAGCACACGGCTTGGCCACTGGTAGGAGAAGCACACTTTCCCCCCATTGTTCTGGAAAAAGGAAGGGGAGCGTGTCTCGTGGAGGAAGTTAAGGGATTCTTTGCTTATAGCTGCAGTTTTCTCTAGGGCAGAGTGACAAGGTCATCCGGCAGGAATGAAGATAAGTGATGAGGTTAAGAAGTTTTCAAGATGTCTGCAGCTTTTTAATAACTGATGTTGCGGGGAAGGTTGAGGTTGCTTGGGAATGTTGAGGATCCTGTTGTAGACTGTATGTCACTCTGCCTGATATTGCTAAATGCTCAGATGCTACCAGAGGACAGTCTTACCTTTTGAGTTTGTAGAAGCTAGCAGTTGCTAAATTAATTTAGTGTTTTGGCCAGTTTCAATAAAACCACCATGGATTCTGTTGCCACTGGAGACTGCTTTTGTACCATTTAAATTTTCAAAAAGTCTATTCGAAATCTTTGGGTACCCATAAGATAGTCTGTAGGATAGAAGTTACTCCTGTGTAGGGCATTGGGCTTCCAGAGCCCTGTGCCTTCTTGGTCTGGTGGGAGGGGAGACCTTTTGTGTCTGTGGGGCGCAGGTGCAGGCTGTCTTGCTGGGTGTTGATGGACTGTGGCTTTGATGCTAATACCAGAGATGACCAGAGAAGTGTTCATATGGAACGGCGGTGCTGAACCTATAGCATGGTGAGTTCTTTACAGTCACTCTGTGCCTAGTTACTGTCTCAGATCTGACTGGAGTGATGGGCGACCTCTGATGGACACTGTAGGTTATAGTCACAGTCTGGAAGGACCGTGGGGAGGTCCTTTCTGATGATGTCTACTGATACTAGAGAGTAGAAACCCTAGATCTCACAGAGGAAAACTGACTATACGCATCCCTGGAATTTTGTATATATTTGTATTATATAATACAAATAATATAAATATATCTCCAGCAGCTCTATCCTTAGGAATTTATTTTAGTGGGATTAATGGATAGAAGCGCAGTGATATTTACTGTAATGTTGTTTATTGTTTAAAAATCAGAAACAACTTAAATAGGGATTAATTATTTTATAGTCACTCAATTGGATATTGTATATGTGTTAAGTGATTTTAAAGATCTGGACATAAAGGTGTCCAGGATGTAGTAAAATGATACAGAAACCGAATGAATATGCATAGAAAAGTATAAATTTGTAAATTTAAATATTAATTTTGTTTTCTATTTAGAAGGACCATATCCATTTTCATATTTTTCATGAGGGTTCAAAATAAGCAAATATAACCTGGACAGATGGAAGGGTGGAGCCAGATCTCCAGATATAGAAATGTTTGAAGCAAAACACAGCTTCTGCTTGTGCCCTTTGTAGTTACCAAGTATTGATTTCACAGAGTGGGAATGTTACATGAAGGTGGTTTGTGGAATTGATCTGATGGATATAATAGGAAACGTGGTAGATTTGATCATGGAACATTTAGGAAGGTGGAGGGAGAGACTTGGTTGCCTATTCATGATGAAAACGATGTTTCCCCTCACTACTGCTGACAGGTTTTCTGCAGGAGGCCAGGTGTTGGGAAGGGTCTGGAAAGTGTCTCTCTCAAAACTCGTAATGTGGTGGAAAGTAAGACTCCGTGCATTTCAGGGACCTGGCGTGGGTGCTAACTGCCCCTGGGGCCACAGAGCACAGCACCGTGGGTCGGTGGTGGTCCTGCCGCGCTGTGCCTTGAGTTCATCCACAGTTCCACTTCCTCGGGAAGCCTCCTGATAACTCAGCAGTACCTCTGTGGTGTGTTTTCCCTGAGTCTTCCCACTCCGCCTGCTTTGACATGGGGAAGGATGTGTTTTATGGATGCTTACAATGAGAGGGACTGGACGGGTTGCTGATGCAGTCCTTGAGGGTCAGCTCTCCCTTCCAGTTATGCTCAGGCCAAGAGCACAGCTTTGGGGAGAACAACATCATAATCTCAGAGCCAAAAGCTGCTCACAGCCTTGTTTGGTGAATGACTCTTCTTCAGGTATTTTAAAGATTTTTCTGGAAGTCTTGAATTAAAACAGACTTTGGACCTGAAAGAATAAATTTGTAAAATGTGGCTTAGATCATGTAGTTTATCTCATATTTGAGATCAGCAACTTCTAGTACCCACCTACGGAGGAATGGTGTATCCGAGAAGAGATAATAGTTAATAAGTAAAAATCTTATTTTGGTGTAACTTAATCTTATTTAACATTGGTTTATTTTTAAGTTGATGTAATTACATTTCAGAAAGCTTTAAAAATTCATAGATCATTAACATTTTCTGCAACAACATGGCATTTTGTTATTTTTTTCTAGACATTTCCTCATCTATATCTAAAATGCATTATGCATCAAGGTCATTGTTCTGGCAGAATATGGTAGATGAAGAATGAAGAATAGGGTAGATTTCTTTTTTTGTTTGTTTGTTTTTATTCTCTCACTGTGTATCCCTTTGGGCCTGGAACTCACTCTCTAGGCCGGCTGTCCTTGAACTCACAGAGTTCCCTTGCCTCTGTCTTGAGTGCTGGGCTGAAGGCGTGCGCCACTGCACCAGCAGGCCTTAGAATCTGCCTCCCACGGGAGCGGACTTCTGCTGTCCTGCTTGGTTGGTTCCCTCGGCCTTCAGCAAGGCTTGTCAGCATATGTAACAAGTGGACACAACATTCCTTCCCATGGATTTGGGTTCAGGTCAGCAGCAATATCTGAAATTATATTATTCTAGGGGGAAAAAACCAACAGCCCTCTCAGAGTTAAGCTGGAGGAAATGAATCAAATGTTCTAGACAATTCTGAGGAATTGCTGAGTTCCATTTCCTGAGGGTAGGAAAAAAAAAATTCAAAACCAAAACCAAACCAAAGATCTAATTTGGTTTGGTTTCCATCCTAGCTCCATCTATTCCCCTCTCCCCCTCCCTCCCTCCATCTCTCTCTTCCTCCTTCCTTCTCTCCCTCCCTCACTGATCTATCTGTCTGTCCATCCATCCATCCATCCATCCATCCATCCATCCATTCATCCATCCATCCTCTATTTATCCATCTATTCATTTATTTATTGGTTTTTCAAGACAGGGTTTCTCTGTGTAGCCTTGGGTATCTTGGAAATCATTCTGTAGCCCCAGGCTGGCCTTAATCTTAGAGATCTGCCTGCCTCTGCCTCCTGAGTGCTTGAATTAAAGGCGTGTACCACTGTGCTGGGCTCCATCCTAGCTCCTTGCCTTTGTAGCCTGCAGGTAAACTCTGGCTTTTGTCTGGTGCCTGGGTGGAAGGAAGTGTGCCCTCGCCTTGTTTGGTGATTCTAAAAGTGTTTTTCCTCAGCCAGAATGCACTCCCACTCACTCGTACACATTTCTTCTCCTCTTCTCTTCTTTGCAGAGCACTCGGGTGGAGTTTGACTTGCCAGAATATTCTGTTCGCAGAAGATACCAGGATTTCGACTGGTTGAGGAACAAACTGGAAGAATCGCAGCCCACTCATCTCATTCCCGTAGGTAGTGAGTCACGGCAGCTTGCTTCTCACGTCCTGGAGTATGTTCACACAGGTGTTGCTCAGTTCTCTGCAGTGAGGGTCACTCTGATTTTATACTGAGTCCGCCCTCCGAGAGCGCGTGCAAGATAGAGGGATGTGTCTCACGTTCCCAGTTTCCGACCTCTCTGCTAGTTTCTTAGCTAAGGTGGGATAGGTGTTTACTTTTTTCTCCCATTCTCCTTTCTGCTGAACTATACTAGTGTGTGTGTGTGTGTGTGTGTGTGTGTGTGTGTGTGTGTGTGTGTGTGTGCGCGCGCGCGTTGGAAGTCAGAGTACAGCTTTCGGGAGTTGGCTCCTCTTTCTGCCTTCTTGTTTGTACTCCCAGCAGCTGGTCCATGGGCTTCTGGGCGAGTCCCCTGCCTGCCTCCCATCTCAAGGGAAGGAATGCTGGGATTGCAGGTGTGTACCACTCATCCTGCCCTTCCTGTGATTCCAGGGACTGAACTTGGCCTGTGAGCTTCTGCAGCTAGCATTTACTTACTGAACCATCTCCCTAGTCTCTGTCTGTGTCTCTGTCTCCCTGTCTCTGCCTGTCTCTCTTTTATGTGGTACTGAGGATTAAGCCCAGGGATTCACACTTGCTTGGCATCTGCTCTATACTGGGCTGGACCCCAGCCCTCTTTTTACTGAGTTACCCAGGCTGACCTTGAACTTGCGGCCAGCACCAGCCTATTGGGTACCTGGGATTACAGGCATATACCACCAGGCTCACGCTTTATCTTTTTCCAATACAAGATCTCACCTTATTGCCCTAACTGGCCCAGAACTCATTATCTAGCCCAGGTTAGTCTCAAGTCTGTGGCAATCCTCCTGCCTCAGCCCTGTGTAAAACTACTGTGCCTGGCTCAGACTTTCACTTGCATTATAACAATTTTTTTTTTTAATTAAAAGGGGAACACCCTGCCGGGCGGTGGTGGCACACACCTTTAATCCCAGCACTCGGGAGGCAGAGCCAGGCGGATCTCTGTGAGTTCGAGGCCAGCCTGGGCTACCAAGTGAGTTCCAGGAAAGGCGCAAAGCTACACAGAGAAACCCTGTCTCGAAAAACAAAAAAACAAAACAAAAAAAAAAAAAAAAAAAAAAAAAGGGGAACACCCTAACTCTTTAAAAGACTGAAGTCTGACGGCTGGGGATTCTGGCTCCCATCTGTGATCCCAGTAGTAGAGGTGGGAGGATTACTGTGAGTTCAAGGCCATCTTGGATTACATAATGAGTCCTATCTGGTCTCGGCTACAGTATGAGACAGTGTCTGGAAAAACAAACAACAATAAAAACAGAAAGATTGAAGCTTAGAAGTGAGTCTCACTGAAACTACTTTTCCCCCTTGGCGGATATTATTCTGAGGTTTGGCTGCTTACCAGGAAGGCGAAGCTGATCCTTCAGATTGTGGCTGACGGGCAGGAATCTAGCACACCCTTCCTTCACAACCACAGCCTTTTATTTAAAACACAAACAAGCCGGGCGGTGGTGGCGCATGCCTTTAATCCCAGCACTCGGGAGGCAGAGCCAGGCGGATCTCTGTGAGTTCGAGGCCAGCCTGGACTACCAAGTGAGTTCCAGGAAAGGCGCAAAACTACACAGAGAAACCCTGTCTCGAAAAACCAAAAAAAAAAATAAAATAAAAAAATAAAATAAAACACAAACAAGAAAACACCTACCCCTGTGTATTGATGCAGCATAATACGGATTCACCACTTACAACTTGTTTTTTTTTTAAACAGCTGATAACTAAAATTTTAAAGACTGAATAATTATCATATGTATTAAGTAGTTTTGCAGTGCTTTTCAGTTGAGATAATTACTATTTGGTCCCCCATTTTCTTTGGGGGCTTTAGGAAAGTCTGGGGCACAAGCATCTCCAGAGGCCGGTTTATCATTCAGTAAGACCTTGTTTGAGTCAGGGCCAGGGCTGCCCAGCTTGCCCATCGCTGCTGCACCCACCCATCCACCCCCCCCCTCCTTTCCCCTCAGGGTTGGATGAGGCTGTAGGTGCTGTGAACACTGAATGTTTTTAGAGTTTTGAGGTGATTGGTGTGGCTAGCACTGGGCTGGAAGTGATGGGGCCTCAGGGATCCGAGCTTCCCCCAGGCTTCTCCTTTGCTACAATAAGTCCTGTCTGTTTTTCTTTCCTGCCATCCAATCACTTAAGAACATGCCTGGAAAAGAAACAGCCATTTTAAAGCAGTCGGAACAAGTCCTTAAAATAGAATCCTACTTGGCCAAATGGGCAGCTAGTGATGATTTTTTTTTTCCTGAAATGCAAAAACATACGCTTTTTATTTCAGAACAGCTTTAGGGTTATTGTGAAAATTGGAGAGCAGGTTCTTATGTACTCAACCCCCAGTTGCCACATTTTACACAAATGTGAGCTGCTTGCCTCATTTAATGATCAGTCATTATTGTTTGATAAATATATTTACTCAGAGTACTTTCTTCAGAGTTGAGTAGTTTTGCCTAATGTTTCGGTTCCAGGTCAGGACCATCATGGTCATGCTCCTTTGACTGATTTTGCTTGTGACAGTTTCTCAAACGTTCCTGGGATTTGATGACCTTTAAATGTTGAGGTTTGGTAGTGAGGTGTTTCATAGATGCCTCAGTGGACATTTGTCTGAAGGCTTTCTTGGTTAGAGCGTGAAAGTGGAGTAAGGTGTTTTGGAGAAGAAAGTTGCAGCCACAAACTGTTAGTCTGGGTCACATGATTTGAGAGGACGTTTGTGGGGAGTTTCTGTTCCCTCTTCTCACTGTAAGACACTTTCCCTGTAGCCCAAGCCTTGCACCCTCCCCCACAGCTAGTGTTTTCTTTATTTCCTTGTGGTTTGGCGCTTGAGAATCAAAAGCTTGAGAGAGACACCTGCTGGTAAAATGTCGTGCCACTGGTCCATGGATCCTGTGCGGCACTGAGTGTCTCTCCCGCATCCAGGGAGGGTCCTGGCGTCCTTCAGTACAGTCTCCACTTGCCTGAGTATCCATACTGGGCAGGAAAGTGCTTTAGAAGCAGGCAGGCAGAGACTTAAGTTTCTTCACAAGTGCTTGATACTTACCCGAAGTGGAGAGATTTAACTTAGGGAAGTATGTCTGATTTAAATAGAGAAGTCAGGTGAGAAGTGAGCTTTGTGCTCCACCTCCCACACAAAACTCACCTGACAGAACTGTTAGGAGGGATCCCTCAGTATTTAAGCACCGGCTGTGTGTTCTTCAGTTAGACCTGGTGTGTAAGCAGGTGCTGGTAGGTATGGGAGCACGTGACTTGGTAGCAGCATAGGTGAGGTGAGGGATTTTAAGATAGACGGGGGCCTCTGCCTGGGGAACTCGGTGTCAAATAGAGACTGAGGGGCCTAAAGCATTGGCACAGTGGTTCAGAGCATTTGCTGCTTTGAAGAGGACTCAGGCTCACTACTGTCTGTAACGCCAGTTCTAGGGAATTCACACCCCTTTCTGGTCTCCAGAGGCACCGTATGGAACATAGACATACATGCAGGCAGAACACTCATACACATGAAAGTAAAAATATTTTTAAAAGAAATAGCCACTAAAATCTTAACAGAAAATGGAAACCCAGGAAAATGTACAGCATACTTCTTGTTTAAATTTTTGCTGTCTCCTTTAAGGAAGATTTTAATTTTTTAGAGTTTTAGTAGGCTTGTTCATTTCATTTTATGTGTGGGTGTTTTGTCAGCATATATGTACTATGTGTGTGCTTGGTGTCCAGGGAGCTCAGAAGAGGTTGTTGGATCTCCAGGAACTGGAGTTACAGATGGTTGTGAACCACTACATGGATGCTGGGACTCGAACGCATGTTCTCTTCAAGAGCAACAGTATCCTTAACCACTGAGCGATCTCTCCAGCTCCCTTATTTCTAATGGAGCTAGAGTTATACATAGGCAGTTGGGAGCTGCCTGGCATGGGTGCTAGAAACTGAGCCTGGGCCTTCTGCAAGAGCCATGTGCACTCTTAGAACCTCTCCGGTCCCATGTTTCCTCCATTTTAAAAAGCCTTACTGAAGCAATATATGTACAATGCGCTCATTTGAATTTATAGTCCTAACATTTTAGTGTATTCAGATGTGTGGAACAGCCAGCAAATCAGTGTTAGGACCTTTCCATCGCCTCATTCCTCACCTGTCAATGTTGCCCCTCAAGTCTGGTGACCTCTTCTTTGCCTCCTGTCCCTATAGGTCTTGTCTTCTTCCTTACACTCAGCATGTTTTCAAGGTTCCCCACAGTGGAGTACCAGTTAGCACTTCCTTCTTACTGTAAGGTGATAGTCTGTGTGTGAGCATACCGCATTCTGTCTGCCTGTCCACCCTTGGATGGAATGTCATTCGTTTTCGCCTTTGGCTGTTACGCACAGACTGCTACGGACATTGCGTGTAAGTCTTTCTGTGGCAAGTGTCTTTACATTTGGACATATACCTAGGAGTATAATTGCTAAATTATATGTTCTTCTGTATTTAACCTTTGGAGGTACTGCCAGGTATTTGACATTCCTTCACATTGTGTGTGAGTTCCGGTTTCTCCACATCTTCGCAAACAGTGATTACTATCTGTCTTTAATTATAGCCATTCTAGTGGGTGTAAGGTGGCACCATATTGTGATTTTTAACTTGCATTTGCCTGAGAGCTGAGAGTATCCTTTGATGTTCTTGGTGGATATTTGCATGTCTTCTTGGAGAAATGCCTGTTCAGATTCTTTGTCCATTTAATGTCTTAAAGATTTATTTTATTTTGTATTATTATGTATATGTGTGTGGGTATATGATGGGAGTGCCAGTGCCCCTGGAGGCCGGAGGTGTGGATGTCCCTGGAGCTGCAGTTATAGGCAGTTGTGCATCACCAGACGTGGGTACTAGGAATCAAACTTGAGCCCTCCTCAAGGGCAGAATGTGCTCTTGACATCTCTCTAGCTCCCTTTTTGCCCCCTTAAAATTGAGATATCTTGCGCCGGGCGGTGGTGGCGCACGCCTTTAATCCCAGCACTCGGGAGGCAGAGCCAGGCGGATCTCTGTGAGTTCGAGGCCAGCCTGGGCTACCAAGTGAGTTCCAGGAAAAGGCGCAAAGCTACACAGAGAAACCCTGTCTCGAAAAACCAAAAAAAAAAAAAAAAAAAAAAAAAATTGAGATATCTTTTTCATTTTTGTGGAAAGGAACTTTAGAATTTATTTGAATCGGTTGGGAAACTTAGGGGAGAGTGACCTTGGGGCACCTGTCAATCCACCTCTCTCCCCATCTTAAACCAGCTGTGATTAAACATGTCCGAGAAGGGCTGTGCCCTGTGATTTGACTGCTTAGGCTAGGAGTGTGGAGATAAAACCATTTCTTCAAAAGGACGAGGGGTAAAGCTCTCGTTGAGTGCTTCCCAGCGTGCACAGGCCCCTGAGTTCCATCTCCAGTTCCTTGTGGGGTGGGGTGGGGTGGGGATCACTACCTCCTGTAGACTTTACTGAAGCTGTGGCAGTTGTAGCCAGTTGGACAATGGCCCTAGGAAAGCACCCGGATGCTTGACTTGCTTCTTCTCCTCATGAGCTGGAATATACCTGCTTTGTTTCCAGTCTCTGTGACTTCAGACTTGGCATCCTTTGTGGGCTCTGGTGGAAAAACCCAATTTCCTGCTTCTTAGACCCACTCCTTTCTTTTTCTTGAGGAGAATCACAAGAAAATTTATAAATTAATTGACTTTCCTTTCAATTCAGTTGTTTCTACTTTGTCTCCACAAATCCTGGCCTGCTAAAAGTATCCTGTCCTTGTCGTACCCCCAGCCCCCGTGGTTCTGAGGGTTGAACACAGCACCTCACATGGACCGAGCATGCGCTCTCACCACCGACTGCCATCCTAAACTGTTAATTGTGCATGTATTGTTAGACTTCTTCATCACTGACCAGTACCTGTCAGAAACAATTTAAAAGAAGAAAAGTGCATTTTGGCTTATAGTTTCAAACCTTGGTTGGTTGGATCCCTTCTCTGAACCTGAGGCATGGCAGAGCATCATAACATCGGGAGAATGTGGCTGAAGCTGCTCACCTCACAGCAGCCAGGGAGCAGAGAGATAGGAAAGGGCCGTCCAGATATATCCCAAAGTCATGCCCTTCCAGTGACCTGCCTCCTCCAGCCAGTTGCCTCCTCTTAAAGTTTCTGTCACCTTCCCAAATAGCACTGCCACTGTCTGTAGGAGACATTTCAGATGAGCCCTTTGAGGTCTTGTATTCTGACATGCTTTTTTCTCTCTCGCTTTATATTGCTTTGTTCCTCTGGAATTTTAAAAGCAGAAAGAAGTAACCACATGTGCTGGGAGCTGGATGTGTGTGGAGTGTGTTTGCCATTTGTAAAGACAGTTCACTCTTTTTACTATGTATTGGAGGCACCAGAAAGTCTTAAATTGAGACTATTTCCCCACACTGTTTCTTTGTAAGTCATATAATTGATGTACATTAAACCTTGTACATTTTACAGGTGAACAGTTTCACGAGTGTGTCTGTCACCACAGTCAAGACAGTAAACATTCCACCCGCTTCAGAAGTGTCCCTGTGTGTATGAACATTTAATACAACAAATTTTAAAAGTATGATATTTTTATTTATTCTTTGAGAATTAAAATTATGTCTCCTTTTGGTCTATTTTATCTTTTTTTTTCTTTCTTGGCAGTACTGGGGATTAAACCTAGGGCCTCATACTTTCCATCAAGCTACGCATGAGCTCTTTCATAGCACATATTTAAATGCACACCATAGTGTTCACTAGAGACGATATTCATCGTGTATATGAATTAAACGGCTCCCTATGTGCTCCTTTCCCACCCCAGGCAACCACTGTTCTTTGCTTTGCTTCTGTAGGTGCCCAGTGGCCTCGCCACTGCTTTGCTTACTGTGACTCACTACCTGGCAGACAGATGGCACAATTAGATGGGCATGTGTAGGCTCAGGGGATGATGCGCATACATCTATTAAACACTTTGGTGTTGAATTCTACTTGCAAAATGAATGTTTGCTTTTCCCGAAGGAGGAAGGATGTATTTGCTCTGCAGCTTTATTCTCACTGGAGTTAATGAGGAGAGAATTTGGTTTGCAACGTTTTCCCCCAGTTTGAAATGATAAATGACTTCATCTTCTAGCCAATCCCTGATGTTTTTCTGTTGGCTTAGTATCTGCACATGACTCTCCTGCTATTTTAATTACCATCTGCCACCCCACGGCCACCTCACGTCCACTCAGGCCAGGGCTTTTAGTCCCACTCTGCTTTGGTTGCAATATGTAGGTTTAAATCAAGTCTCTGTCATTCTGTTTACCAATAAGATTCAAAAGTCAAAGGCTGGGGTAAAAATCTGCTATAGATCAGAGAGGCTGAGTAGCAACTATCTGATCTTGCTTTTTGGCCAGAGATACTGCAAGAGACACATCTCTTCACTTGTCCCAGAACCAAGAGGAAGGTCAAACTCCAGTTGTGGTGGTATTGTGTTCCCCAAAATATTGTGTACCCTAATAAATTTATCTGGGGTCAGAGAACAGACAGCCACTAGATGCAGAGGCTAGAAAATGGTGGCACTCACACCTTTAATCCTAGCATTCCGGAGATAGAAATCCCTCTGGATCTCTGTGAGTTCAAGGCCACATTGGAAACAGCCAAGCATGGTGACTCATGCCTTGAATCCCAGAAAACCAGCCTTTAATCCCAGAGAGTGGTGGTAGAAAGCAGAAAGATATATAAGGCGTGAGGACCAGAAACTAGAAGCATTTGGCTGGTTAAGCATTTGGCTGGTTAAGCTTTCAGGCTTTTGAGCAGCACAGTTCAGCTGAGAGCCATTCGGATATGAGGACACAGAGGCTTCCAGTCTGAGGAAACAGGATCATCTGAGAAGTTGGCCAGGTGAGGTTAGCTGTGGCTTGTTCTGTCTCTCTGACCATCCAGCATTTCACCCCAGTACTTGACTCCAGGTTTGTTTTATTAATAAGAACTTTTAAGATTCCTGCTACATCCAGTCCCTGCCCCTTCCTTCCTGTGCATCTTCTCTATCCAAATTACTGGCCTCTCGATGGCCAATTCTGGTCAGCTAGTATCTGGCTCTGCCCCCCTGATTTAAGGTATAACTTTTTGGGGTAGTCTTGGGAGCATCATAGTGCAATCAAAATATCCCACAATAAATCCCTCTTTTTAAATAAAACATTTACACATGTATGTGCCATCTGCCATGTGTATGCAGATGCCCATGGAGACCAGAAGAGGGCATTGGGTTTCCTGGAACTGGAGTTACAGGCAATTGTGAGGTACTTGATGTGAGTGTTGTGAACCAAATTCTTGTCCTCTGCAAGAGCAGCAGGTGTTCTTGATGACAAAGCATCTCTTTAGTGTCATCCCGTCCCATCCCCATCCCCATCCCCCCCCCCAGCTTATTTTGAGGTACTTTTAGCTTACTCGGTAGGGAAGTTAATAGTAAAATATTGATTGAACTTGCAAGTACTTTGAATTAAACTAGAGTTGGCAATTTTTCTTCTTAATGGCATGGCTTTTAATCTTGATGCTTCTTTATTTGGCAGTGAATCTTCCCTTGGAGTGAGGTTTTCTATCAAGTGGGAAGGGTAGGAAGGGACAGGTTTGAGTGATGAAGTGGGTGTACAGTAAACCTTTATTGAATTCAGGGACTGACTCTTGACAAGAAGAAGTTGGCTAATCCACTCTTGAGCAGTTGCGTGTAGATTTCCTACTTAGAAATACACTTCTCTGTGACAATGTACAGGAAATATGCTTTTATTTCAGATTACAAACCAGATTTAAGCTAAAACCACATATAACATATGCCCCCAAGTCTCAGGTGCTGTGTTTAATGTCAGTGTTTCAAAATTAAACCCTGAAGTTTCCAAAGGATTATTGAAATAATTTGCAAGTAGGACTTTTTTTTTTGTAGATTCCAACATATATCTGTACAGATATTTAGAGTTGTCTGTTTCTGAGATGGGGACCTGTTGTGCAGATCCCAGCATATATCTGTACAGATATTAAGAGTTGTCTGTTTCTGAGATGGGGACCTGTTGTGTAGCCCACACTGGCTAATGTAGCCCAGCCTGGCCTCAGGTTTCTCTCGCCTTAGTCTTCTGGATGCTGAGATCACACGTGTGTCACCACATCCAAGTTCATTACGGTTTGGATTCTTTTCCCTGGTCATTGTGGTGGGCGTCTTTTCAGGTGCTCCTTGGCTGCTTGTAGATTGTGGGAGAAATCGCCAACATTATTGCTCAATTGCTGAGCTTCATGAACATCACCCATTTAAAAAATGTATTTTTAAACATTTTAAAACTCAAACATTATTTATTGTATATAATTATTGTATACATGGTACTGTGGTACATGAGGATATTTTCACACAGATACATGTCCACTGAGCATATCCACCTTGCCACCTCCCATTAACCCCTTATTTCCCTGTACAAGTTCACGTCATCTATACATACGTGATTTTGCCCATGTATGTATAAAATCTAGGAGCCACATACAGGAGAAAACATTTGATAGTCCCCCCCCCCCCCATTGGCCTGATTCACTTACTATGGTTAATTACATCCAGTTGCTTGTAAATGACATAACTCCTTTGTGGCTGAAGAAGACTGTATAGGCACATTTTCTTCATCCATTCTGCCATTGTGGTCCTTAGCTTAGCTGTTGTGAATAGTCTGTGTGGTTCCCTGGCTGAGAGTCTTTCTGGCAGACACCCAGTTGTACAACAGGGTTATGTAGCAGATCTGCTTTCAGTTTTTTGTTTGTTTTGTGTTTTACAGATTTTATGCATGGATTAGACACATTAGTGATTAACTCTGAGTCAACAATAACGCAGTGGTTTCGCGTTAAGGAAAGAAATAAAAGCACTTCCCCTTGGTGTCATCTAACCAAGAGCGAGCCCAGATCTGAATTCTCCACCTCATGCTCCCCGTGTCTTCTGTCCTTTGTTGTGTGACATGAATCTGTGCCTGCCTGAAGGCTGTCTTTGTGAATCTGTCCCTGTGTCTGGGTCTTCTGTCTGTGTGTCTGTCAGTTTATGAGATGTGTGTCTGCTTAATCGAAGGGCCTCACTCCGTCTTTATTGAACGGCACAGAGAGCACACAGGAGAGGCAATGGGCTACTGTAGAGAAATCTTTAACGTTTTATAAGGATGAAGTCACTCGCTCCAACAGACCCACACTACAAACTACTGTAAATATTGTTTATCAACCAATATCCATAAATGTTGCTGTCAGCCTTCATGGTAGATTTGAGGAAGTTGCTCTCAACTTCTGTATTTGCTGCTTTCAGCAAAGGACACACATGCATTGTTCTGGGTCAGGGTCATGGAAGAGTATGTAACTGAAGATTACAGTTATGAGCCAGGTGGTGGTGGCACAGGCCGTTGACCCAGCACTCAGGAGGCAGAGGCAGGCGGATCTCCGAGTTCTAATCCAGCCTGGTCTACAGAGTGAGTTCCAGGACTGCCAAGGCTACACAGAGAAATCTTGCCTCAAATAAAAACCAAAACAATAAAAACAAAAAGATTATAGCTGTGCATTAGTTTAGATTGTAAAGGGTGATTACATGAGAAATCCAAGGCAAGTAAGGATGATTGTTCCATTGTCGCTTAGGAGCAGGCTAAGCAGTTCTAGTACACAGTAGGCTAGCTGGTAGACTTAAGGTGTATTGTTAACTCTGGCTGTGTGGTCTAGCCAACGTTCTAGCCTCTTAGACTGCAAGAGATATTTTTAGAATATTTCATTGCCACAGTTTTGTTCTTTGTTTTTGTCTTTGAGACAGTCTTATTGTACAGCCTTGGCTGTCCTGGAACTCAGAGATCTGCCTGGCTCTGCCTCCCAAGTGCTGGGATTAAAAGTGTGTGCCACCACCGCCCGGCCCTTTTTCTTTTCTTGTTCTTTCTTTTCTTTTCTTGTTCTTTCTTCTCTTCTCTTCTCTTTTCTCTTCTTTTCTTTTCTTTTGGACATGGCGTCTTTCACAGGCTAGGAGCTCACTGAATAGGCTAGGCTGACTGCCCAGCCCGCCCCGGTGTTACCCACATACCACTACACCTGGCTCTTCTTTTAACGTGGGCTCTGGGACTTGAACTCAGATCCTTGTGCTTTCACAGCAGGCACTTTACCAACTAAGCCATCTCCCCAGCCCCTGCTTTCTTGTCTTAGATGTTGTCTTCCATCTTTCTCTTTATAATATCTGGGCGATTTAAAGATGGTCCAGCTGCATTTTCTGGACAGATGTTGACGTCTCAGTAGTTCAGGGGCTGTGCTATAGTGTTTTGTTCTATGCATATGAAGCTGACAGGGCTGTTGGGACTTGCTACAGCTGCGTTTCCCAGAAGTCTTTGTGTTGATGATAGCATAAAGAACTAACACTCGGGGATGTGGTGGCGCATGCCTTAATGCCAGTGCTCAGAGGTAGGTGGATCTCTGAGTTCAAGGCCTGCCAGGTCTACAGGGTGAGTTCTAGGATAGCCAAGACTACAAGAGAAACCTTGTCTTGGGGGAAAAAAAAAGACCTCACAGATTAAGAGCTACCATTCTTGGGCTAGAAATATACCTCAGTTGGTAAAGTACTTTGCATAAAATGGTATGGTGGGATATACCTGTGATCTCAGTGTCCAGTTGGAGTCAGGGGGTAAGAGTTCAAGGTCACCTTCAGATACACAGCGAGTTTGAAACTAGCCGGGACTGCATGAGATCCTGCCTCAAAAAAAAAATAATAAAATAAAAAAATAAATAGAAAGAAAAACAAACAGATAGCACCCAGCACTGTTCTTGGACAGACGGGCAGTAGAAATTTGCTGGCCTGGTGAGTTTTTCTTGCACCGTCTTAATTGGTCTATTTCTCTCCTGTTTTATAGCCACTTCCTGAGAAGTTTGTGGTGAAAGGTGTCGTGGACCGTTTTTCAGAAGAGTTTGTGGAGACCAGAAGAAAAGCTTTGGATAAATTTCTAAAAAGGATTACAGATCACCCCGTGCTCTCTTTCAACGAACATGTCAACGTGTTCCTCACTGCTAAGGTACAGGCAGAGCTTCGTGTGTTTCCCTGTACATGATCACTGTTGGGCTTCTTCTCAGACAACCGCTTTGGTCTTTCACGAGCCTCTTCCGTGAACGGCCCTCTGAGGTGGGCTCCATCAAGGCCCCCTACGTCCTTGGTGCCCATTGCATTGGCATGGTTCCTGTCTTAGAATCCAGGTGGGAAACGGGCTGCCTCTCTTGCTGAGGCAGTGGAAGCCGGTATTCTCACTTGCCGAAAGCAGACGTGTCCAGTAAACACTTCTTGGCAGTGTGAGTAGGTGAGGCTTACTCACAATAGGCACAAAAGAGGAAGAATACTGGGCATTTGGTGAGAGTGTTCTTCAGGGCTGGCACGATGGTTCAGTGGGTCATGTGTTGGCCACGGAAGCCTAAGGAGCCAAGTCTTCTCTCCAGGACCCACATAAGGGTGGAAAGACCCAGAGACCTCTACATGCCACCCACACACCAAGGTTCACACACCCCACACACCAAGGTTCACACACACACACACACACACACACACACACACACACACACTCAAAATAATACATTGTAAGAGTGTTTTCTGTAAAAACCTGTGGTGGACACAAAGGTCCTTGTGCCCACAGAGCACAGGGAACCAGGAATATTAAACACACAGGGGCCTCTCCTCAATGGAGGAATTACCTGTTTTCCACCCAGAAGGCTGGGAGTGGACACTGTTAACAACCTGGCGACCTTTTTGTTATCTGTGGAGGCACATCTCATCCACTGTCTTAGGGTTTCTGTTGTTGTGAAAAGACCCCATGACCACAGCAACTCTTATAAAGGAAAACATTTTGTTGGGGTGACTTGCTTGCTGTTTCAGGGGTTCAGTCTGTTATCATGATGGGGAGCATGGAGGCATGCAGACAGATGTGGTGCTGGAGCTGAGAGCCCTTCGTCTTGCAGGCCACAGGAAGTTGACTGAGACACTGGGCAATATCCCGAGCATAGGAAACCTCAAAGCCCAACCCACAGTGCCACACTTCCTCCAACAACGCCATACTCCAACAAAGCCACACCTCATAATAGTACCACTCTATGAGATTATGAGGGTCAATTACATTCAAACTACTACATCCACCTTTTGCTATAGAGGCAGACCTCACCCAAACCGGAATGCTTATCCCAGACTCTACCCTCCCTAGAACAGTATCTTTAGCCCCTAGTTAATAGAACCCATCCTTAGGGAGGATGTTACATGCACTTTCTGGCCTCTGTGCTGTCTCGGTCAGAGACCACACTAGATTCCATTCCCTTTAGCTGTAGAACCCACACTCATGGTCACATGTACTTTGCAAAGGAGTTCCTATGTAATCACACCTTAAGCTTTATTATGCACCTGGAATTGGGATGATTGTTGCCTGGAACCCTTCCCCCAAATTTTGCTGTGTTTTAAATATGCAGACAATGAACCGCCTGGCGTCAGATGCCCCAGGTCTGATCCGGGTTGACGAAATTAATAATCTGAGCAGAGTGTTCATTCTCACCTCTGCCTTTACACCTTCGGCTCCCTCACAGGCCCTGTAAATAACTGTAGCTTCATTATTCAGACAAGGAAACTGAAGTTCAGAGAGATTAAACTCGTTCAGTTGGCGACATCACTAGTACTGGAATTGGGTCCGAGGCTCTTAGCCTCAGTTTCCACCTGTATCCCAAGGCCTGGCCATTGCTTGCTGGCAGCTGTCACCTCTTAGGTGGTTTCCAGCCTGTTGCTAGAGACTGCTCTAGCTCAAGTCGCTTGCTCACCGGCCTTGTGTTTTGCTTGCTCTTGGCAGAACTGGCCTGCAGTCTAAGGTCCTGCACTCTCACGTGCAGAGCTGGGGTCACATGCTCAGACTCTCAGGCGGCTTCTCCCAAGCCAACCCATTTAGTTTCAGATTCCTGCATTCTAGCCATATATAGAGTACACTCTAATGACAGGTATTGAGGTCTAAGTACTGTCCATTTTACTTTAATAAAATGACAGGAAAACAGAGACATCTGTACAGATAGCAACTGCTGTCATTTAAGGCTTCTGGAAGATTCTGTTTGCCACTCATGGAAACTATCTGCAAAGTCCTTTAAGTTTTTGTTTTCAAGTCAGTCGATGGCAGCCAGTGCACTAGCTCCCCCTACAGGTTGGACGTGTTAAATGTAAGCATTTCTCAGTGTACTGATGCTTGGGCAGGCTTCTTCAAGTTTCTTTTTCTCCCAAAGTGCAAGTCGGTTCTCAGGTTGCAGGTCCTTTGTCCAGTAGCCTCAGGCTGTCCTCATTACTGAATGAAGTGGGAGAGGGTTGTGGCTTGGATTCCTGGTCCTTAGGAATCTGCATGAAGAATGAGCAGAAATAGTGTGTGTCTCAGAGAGAGGTGAACTGAGATCTCTGGGCTAAACAGTATGACAGATTTTTTAAGATGTATAATATGGTCCTGCGGTGTCTCCATCGAAATCCTGTTCCATGTAAGTGAATGCAGGAGAGCAGCCCTTAAACACAGAGTTCTACCCGGGCTTGGCGTGGTGTATACTTTTAATCCCAGCATTTGGGAGGTGGAAGCAGAAGGATTAAGACAGGGTCATCCTTAGCTATGTAGTGAATTGAAGGCCAGCCTGGGCTACATGAGCCCCTGCCTGAAGAAACAGAAAACAAAACCAGGAAGAAAAAAACTGTAGCCCCATTTGAGTATCACTTGCCAAACTACACACACCAAATAACTCATCTTTTCTTACAAAAAAATTAACTGTGATAAAATATATATGATGTGAAACGTATTTTCTTTCTTTTTATTTTATTTTTTTTTTATTTTTTTTTCTTAAATTTTATTTATGTATGTATTTTTCTTAGGTATGAGTGCTCTGTCTGCATGCATGCCAGAAAGAGCTATAGATCCCATTACAGATGGTTGTGAGCCACCATGTGGTTGCTGGGAATTGAACTCAGGACCTTTGGAAGAGCAGCCAGTGCTCTTAACCGCTGAGCCATCTCTCCAGCCCCTTTCTTTCTTTTTAAAAGATTTATTTATTATGTATATAGTGTTCTGCCTGCAGGCCAGAAGAAGGCACCAGATCCCATTATAGATGGCTGTGAGCCACCGTGTGGTTGCTGGGAATTGAACTCAGGACCTCTGAAAGAGCAGTCAGTGCTCTTAACCTCTGAGCCATCCCTCCGTGTTTTCTTAACCATTTCTACAGGCCAGTAATGTTAAGTATATTCACACTGCTATGCAAACATTCTCCAGAACTCTTCTAGAACTTTCCAGTCTTAACAAATCTGAAACTCTACACATGAGACAAGAGCTGTTTCTCCTCACCCAACTCTTCCATATTTTCCTTTGACATACTGTTGTGTGAACCCCCCTGGGGAGATGTCAGCAAACATCTCTTCCTCCTCCAGATAGGGCGCCAATGACAGACCAACATAACGATGCCTCCAAAGCCGAGCTCCACAAACCAGTGGGTTCATTGGGTTTTGTTTACAGAGCCTGGGGAAAGGGTCACATACAGCAGAATGATTAAATCAACCACACAACAAAAGAGTCTCACCCCAGTGTATGTTCCTGTGGTTGCATAGATGAGTATTGCCTTCCATTAACTTCCTGTGCTGTATATAAATAAGCTCACTCCCACCACAAAGGAGAATTCCATACAACTGGGAGGGAGGTCTAGGAAGGAGTGGCTGGAGTCTCAGCTGAGGGTCTGATGGCTTCCTCCTGTGAGTAGCAACAGGCCTGACCTGTGGGTCCCTGGGTAGTCATAGCTGTCGATGAAGGCGCTAAGCTTCAGGCAGTGTCTTACAGCATGGAGTGAGTCTAAGTTCTTATACTTTTGGTTGTGAGCCTAGCCTTTAACGGCTGAGCCATCGCTCCAGCCCGAGTCTAAGTTCTTAGATGAACCACCTATATGCAGTATTTGTGGAGACAGTCCTCTTGGGGATGACATGCCCTTCCTTATCCCAAACTAGACATGTCTCCAAGAAGAAGCCAGTAGTGCTGGGAGTGTGAGGAAGCTTGGTGGACTGCGTAGGTGTGGACTGCGTAGGCGTGGCCTTCATTTGTGGTGGAATGGATGCGTCGGTTAGATAGGTGCCACTAATAATTCCATCCACTTGTTAGTTGACTTACCTCAGGCATGTGACTTTTGTTTGAAGGGGAGAGTGTGAAGTCGAGCAAGCCACTTGAGTCTAGTCTCGAAAGTAAGTCTCCTGTGGAAGGAACTCCAAGAACCCAGCAACAGAGAGGCCTCAGTGACAGCCCTGAGAAGGCCTGGTGCCTTTCGGGAGGCTTCCTGTCAGGACGTCAGGATGGGAGATGGAAGCTTTAGAATGTTCTCCCAGCTGCCTGACTTGGAAGGGAAATGAGATGGAGAGGCCCGAGAGGGATTGATGTTGTTCTCAGGTGGGCATGGCAGCCTTGCCGCTCAGCAGTCATTCATTCTTTACCAGGGCAGGTCATGAGAAAGCCATAGCCTTGCTCAGAATCCCCCTCTGTGAACTGGGGGTGAATGCTCTGTTTGTAGTGCTGTGGATATGAGCAACATACCAGCACCTTCTGTAAACCCATTTTTGAAGGTGATACGGGACAGCGTAAAGATAGAGTTCAGTAATGGGCACAGGCTTGTTTCCAAGATGAGCTTATACACTTTCAGTTTGTTGCTGGTTTGAGAGGGGGCCTGTGGTGGTTTGGATAAGAATGACCCCCATAGGCTCTTGTATTTGAATGCTTAGTCATCAAAGAGTGGAAAGGATTGGGAGGTGTGGCCTTGTTGGGGAAAGTGTGTCACTGGGGGTGGGCTCCGAGATTTCAAAAACCCACACCAGGCCCAGTGTCTGTCAGTCTGTCTGTCCCACCCTGCCCAAGAGATCAGGATTTCTCTCTTCTCTTCTCCTCTTCTCTCCTCTCCTCCGCAGCCCTCCTGTTCCCTTCCCAGCCCTCTCCTTTCCCTCCCTCTCTCTGCCAGTGGATCAGGATGTGGATCTCAGTGACTTCTCCAGCACCATGCATATTACCATGTTCCCTGCTATGATGAGAACGGACTAACCCTCAGAAATTGTGAGCAAGCCCCAGTTACATGCTTTCTAAGTGTTGTTGTAGTCACGGTGTCTCTTCACAGCAATGGAACAGTGACCATGATAGGGCCTCACTTTGTAGCCAATGCTAGCTCAAACTCCTGATCCTCATCCCTCAGCCTCCCAAGTGCTGGAGTCATGGGCATGCGCCACCAGCTCAGCCCTGAGAGCTGTTTGTCTGTCTGTCTGTTTGTGGGACAGGGTCTTACTGTATAGACTAAGCTGGCCTTGAACTCACAGAGATCCACCTGCCTCTACCGCCTGAGTAATGGGACCAAAGGTATGCACCACTACGCTGAACACTGTGTCTTTTTAAATTTGGATACAAGAGGTTTAAAGGTTCAACCCATTTCCCACTTTTGCCTTGACCCACGGGAAATTCAGAGTTTAAAATTTGCCGGGCGGTGGTGACGCACGCCTTTAATCCCAGCACTCGGGAGGCAGAGCCAGGAGGATCTCTATGAGTTCGAGGCCAGCCTGGACTACCAAGTGTGTTCCAGGAAAGGCGCAAAGCTACACAGAGAAACCCTGTCTCGAAAAATCCAAAAAAAAAAAAAAAAAAAAATTGTTTGCAGTGACAGTTCACCTGAGTTTCCTAGCAGCATGTCTGCTGTTTCTTCTTAGCGCCCTACCCTCCACCCTCTCCTTCCTTATATGGCTCTAGTTGAGTCTGAGTGAGGGAATGGAATGAATCTTTGGGCGTTTAATTTTGTGCTAAGACAGCACAGGGCATTTTTTACCAGAGGTTTTAAAAGTTTTGTTAGAAAGAGTGTTGCATTTAAAGGCAGTGGGTAGATTTGCCCAGAGGGTCTGGGGCCTAGCCATGTTGACAGGGAAGCTGGACATGAACATATGGATGTGAGTCTGGGGGTCTGTTGTAGAGTGCTGTTCTCCAAACAGAACAGCCATCATCTTGTCAGAGCAGCCATGACTTTTTGCAAGAGACCCTCAAGAGTGGGGCCTGGTGCTTGCTGTTCCCTCAAAGAAGGATAGGCATGTGTGTGGTGGGTGGGGTGGGGGGGGGTCTTCATTGGACCCTCCCTTGAACCCAGCCACTCCCTCCTTCACTTTACAGCCAGCTGTATATGATTCTTCCTGATTGCACGTGGCCTCATGGTCTTGGGAGATGCTAGAAGTTTAGCTGAGGGAGGCTATCCATGTTTTTGGCTCTGGGGATGTCCTCATCCGTGCTGGAGTGAGACTTTCTTGTGTGTGTGGCCCCTCGCTCTTGTAAGTGACCCCTCCCCTGTACTCTGTAAGCTCAGTGAACTGACTGGCCCCTCAGTTTGGACATCGGACTTGTGCTTTGGTTTGCCCTATAAGGGTAGATAGGTGTTTGTTTGGCCTCCCGGGGAAAGAGTTCCTACATGGGCCTGTGATGTGTGTGTGGCCCTGACAGCTCCTGCTTTCTAGTTCTTCTATTTCCAGTAGTCACTGGCTTCAGGTGTCCTTAGCCCTAGCTGTGTGACCAAGATGGCACTTTGTTGTCTGCAGGACCTGAATGCCTACAAGAAGCAGGGGATAACACTGCTGACCAGAGTGGGTGAGTCCGTCAAGCATGTCACGGGAGGCTATAAGCTGAGGAGTCGGCCTCTGGAGTTTGCAGCCATCGGCGACTACTTAGACACGTTTGCACTCAAACTGGGAACCATCGATCGGATAGCCCAGCGGATCATCAAAGAAGAAATAGGTGAGCTCTTTGTTGAGACTGATGGTACCCAGAGCAGCAGGAATGGCATTCACATGTGCCAGGCTGAAACAACCTGCAGAAATGCCACAGTGACAGAATCAGGTCTTACTCTGCTTAAAATCCAAATACGAAGCGGGAGGAGCTGGTTGTGACAAGAATGTAATTTTGCACTCGGACCTTGTCCTGCACCCAGCCTGGTGCTTTTCCCATGCTCTCCATCCACAGGGCTGATGATTACAGAAATGAACTTAACAGAGAGATGGTTCACAAGAACAGTGTGGGGACCTGTGTTTGCCAAGGTTGTGACCCAGTGAGCTTTTGAACTTGGTATCTACTCCGTCACTCTGCCCTGCTTCACTTCACATCCTCTTCTGAGCCGAGGAGTTGCTCAAGCCTAAGTCTGTCCGTCCTTATCACTACCATTGCCTGTGTGTCTTACCCTTCCCCTGTCATGGCCACCTGATTAACCACATCCCAGTAACAGGGGGGCACTTTGTTCCCTTCCATAGGCCAGACACCTGAACAATGATAATTATCACACCAAGACATGAAACTCGTCACACAGGTGTTTAAAACACCTCAGTTACTGCCATTTCCTAATAGTTAAACAACAGCAACCACATTCTGTTAAAAATGGCAGGAATCCTGGTAACAAGGGAAGGGCCAGATAATAATTGTTTTCTTAGTCCGTGTAACCATTGATGGACCATTGGGCGAGGGACTGAGTCAGACCGCATCTCTTTCAGCAAAGTGTTCCCTGTAATCCCGTTGTTTTTCCACGTGACTGATTTGTTTTCTTTCAAAAAGATCCCCCTGCCGAGTACTAGAGACATGACGCAGGTTAAGAGCACTTGTTGCTCTTGCAGAGGACCTGGATTCAGTTCCTAGCACCTACCTGGTGGCTCACAACCACCTATAACTCCACTTCCAGGGGATCTGAGGCCCTCTGCACCTATATGAAAACCCCACCACACACACACACACACACACACACACACACACACACACACACACACACTGCAAAGTATTGCACTTGCAGCATGGGTCAAGGTGATTATTTTCAAAGAAGTTCTCTGGGTTTGGCTCTTAGCCATTTCCCCCATAAGGCATTTTGGTTTCTAGTAACAAGAATCCTAGATATTCAAATGTTAGTAACTTACGGTAGCTTGGAGACAAATGTTAGGAATATATTACATGCAAAGGAAGGGGTGCCCAGGAAAGAGAACAGCCAAGGCTGTGCACCCTCATGCAGAGGGGTCTCTGTCGTGGAGTCCTAAATCAGTCATAGCAGTGAGAGCTCACCAACCAAGTGGCTTCTCTTCCTATAGAGTACCTGGTAGAGCTGAGGGAATATGGGCCTGTGTATTCCACGTGGAGCGCCTTGGAAGGAGAGCTGGCAGAGCCCCTGGAAGGTGTTTCGGCCTGCATTGGGAACTGCTCCACAGCCTTGGAAGAGCTGACCGATGACATAACAGAGGAGTTTCTACCAGTGCTCAGGGAATACATTCTCTACTCTGACTCCATGAAGGTAAGCTGGCTTGCTTTTTGCACACTCATCAAAAGGCTCTGAATTATTGCATGTGGTACTTGTCTCTTCTCTGCAGTTGGGAAGACTGATACCACAGACATATAAATAGAACGTGTGGTGAACAGAGGGTGTGATTTAAGTGGAAGGAAAGATCGGAAGACATTTTCAATCAGAGTTCTCATATTGAGAAATGAGATGCTGTGGGAGAATGATGGTTAGATAACTTTCGGAACTTAAAAACATGATTTGTTGGGGCTGGAGAGATGGCTCAGTGATTGAGAGCACTGGCTGCTCTGCCAGAGGATCTGAGTTCAGTTCCCAGCACCTACATGGCAGCTCACAACTGTTTGTCGATCCAGACCAGGAATCCACTTCTAGCCTCCTCAGGGAACGGGCACAGACATACAAGCCAGCAGAGCACCCATACACATAAAAATTAATTAATTGAAGAAAGCACATGATTCGTTAAATAAAATTGGTAAAGTTGGAAAATGTGGTTGAGGAAATCTTAGAAAGCAAGACCAAAAGAAGTAGTTGGACAGTAAAACACGACTGCAGATATGCAGAGCTGTGGCAGAAGGTGAGGGGCAGTGCGGCGTTAACCTCAAGGCTCAGCATCTTTCGGAGAATTCCTGACTGAGGGAACAGGAATAACCAAGGGAAGACAATTAGGAAAGAGGTAGTACAATAAAATCTCCCAAACCTGAAGATACGAGTCTTTTGAGTAAAAAGAATTGCTAGTTGTCCTGCAAAATGGGTAAGAAGAGAACCAGTCCAGCCAGTGCCATTGTGTGCTTAAGGGAGAAAGAGGTAATATAGAAAAGTGTGAGAGTGAGTACGGCTTTGGTTAGTGGTGGCGAGTGAGAAAAACCAGCTGTGAGGACACACAGATCTGTAGATCTCTCTAGCATAAGGATGGAGATGTTCTCATGCCCCGCATAGGGCTCATAGAGCCTGGTTGAGAACACAGCTTCAGGGCACTCCTGTGACGGTGGCACCAGGTAGAGAAAGGATCTGTCTTCCTAACAGCATGAGAAGATGCATGGCTCTGTGTTGGAAGCCCACCTCCAAGCAGCCCCTTCAGGTAGCCAAGGATAGCCCTGAACTCCTGATCCTCCCACTTAAAAACAGGTACGTACTGAGTACTAACTGACTTCCAGGCATACGTCACCGTGCCTGGCTCAGAGGTGATGTATAATAATAATAATAATAATAATAATAATAATAATAATAATAATAATATAATAATAATTTGATGATTATTGGAATAGAAGCTGAAAACCTAAAACTTCTGGCCCTAAACCTGCAGCTTCTTCTCATCCGTTACATTGCTTTTAAATGCAGATACATAGAGAGAGGAAGAACTTTTAATTGTGTGGCTGAAGCAAGTACAGGAAGGCATCCTAAATTATTTAAATGAACCAAAACATTTTTCACTTTGCTTACAAGGTTAACAGCGCTTGCTTTTGTAAACACAGAATAAATTTTTATACTCCTTGGTATTTGTCTGGATTTGACTCTTATACACACACCCTTCATCAGGATGCTCCCCAACCTTGCTCAGACAGAATCCAATGCACGCACAGTTTCAGGGTATTGTACAGATTGTTCTATTCTAGCATGTGGCAAATGCGTTGATATTCAGTATACATTTGTTCTTAGAACAGGATTTTAAATTGTTGTTAAGCAAAGCTTTACCTGGTGTCTTAATTAAGACATGGCGTACACTGTGAGGCCAGAGCAGCTGACGTCACACGGTAAAGAGGTGTTGGCTTTTCTCTTCCTTCACCGCATGTGTGAAGCACTGTACTGAGCTTCTTGATCACTGATCCCCAAAATACTGCAGTCAGGTTAATGGGGCGGGGAGAAGGATCGTCTCCGGTGTGGTAGGGAAGGGCATGGCGAAAGGAAGTGTTGCTGGCCGTGTCTGAAACCCAAGCTCTGGCCCAGGGCCAGCTGAGGGAAGCTGCTAGGAAAAGAGGTCGCCTGCTGGCCCCTTTGGCCCCAGAAAGACACCCCTGCAGACTGCTCAGGGGTGCACAGGGGTGTCCTGACAACAAAGTCTAAGATGGTTGGGGTGGGAGGGGCTTCAGCGACTGTCAGAGAGTGACGTGTGGCTTTATTGGCTCCCTTGCCATTGAATATTCATGCTGCCTAAAAACCCTTTTCCATATTTTACTCTCCAAGAGAGTCCTGTAGTTCTTCTTTCCAGAAAACTTTCTGATATTTTTTCTTATTCAAGACAGGCCTCTCCTTGTAGCACTGGCTGTCCTGGAACTCAGTGTACAGACCAGGTTGGCCTCGGACTCACAGAGATCCGCCTGCCTCTGCCCCCTGAGTGCTAGGATTAAATGTGCATGCCACCGCCCAGATGTTTTAGATTCGTGAGGGAAACTTTGGTATTTGTTAGGAAAACTGAAATTGAGAGGGAGCTTAGTCGAGGACTGGAGACCACCTTTTCCCCCTCCACCTGCTGATGGGCTTTAGGACCAGGAAGGCCCTGCTGGCTTGGCTCTGATGGTAGTTACTGGTACTAGCTTTGACTGAACCAAAGTGAGTCTTTGAGGAAGCCTCTTGGCAGCTGCTGGAGCCCTCTTTCCTGTCCCACAGTTTATGAGCTCACAGCCTCTCCAGGGGGAGACACGGACTTGCTCTCAGGAGGAGACGCATTGTGCTCTCTGGTGTATACTCACAATTGTGGTGTTTTCTGGGAAAAAATCCAGTGTTGATACTGAAAGTCAAACCACAGATTGTGCCCCTGATTCCTCCAGGTGGTTTTCTCATTGTAGGCAAAGGCTGTTTGCCACAAATGCACCATTGGCACTGTTAGTTCATTGTGAACGTTTTGGGTGACAGGTATCGCGTTTGTATTGTTTGATAATTCTGTTGTAGAAAATTTCAAACATGTCCAGAAATTGAAAGTCTGGCAAGCCCACCTCACGTGTTCAAGAGTTACCTACTCCCACCCCACCCCCTAGTGTTCTAAAGTGAATCCTAAGCATCATTATAATTTTGTAGAAAAATACTTAGCACCTCAAATATACATGCTCCTATAGTCAAGTAAAAAAAAAAAAAACACATCATTATCACAACTGCTACAAACTAAAGCCAAGGGCTGGGTAGCTCAGTGGTGGAACACTTGTCTAGCATGTTTGAGAACCAAGGTTCAACCCCTCAGCACTGTGGGAAAAATCATGAACAATTACTGGGTTGGGGAGATGACTGGGTGTGGGGAGTTGGCTAAGAGTACTTTCTATGAAAGCTTGGGGAACTGAGTTTGGATTTCTGGTACCCACATAAGCCAGGTATGGCTCCATGCATCTGTAACCCAGTGCTGGGTGGCGGTAGGGGGTAACAGAAACAGGAGCATTACTGGGGCTTGCTGAATGCTAAACCTATAAACTCCAGGTTCTGTGAGAGACCTTGTCTTAGGAGAATAAGGTGGAGACTGATAGAGGGGGATACCTAGTGTCCTCCTCTGGGCTCTGTGTGCACGAACATGGGTGTGCATTGTAACACAGACACACACACACACACTTTTAAAAACAGTTTCTTACTATGGTCACCTATCCAGTAGTGCTCAAATTGTCTCACACGATTTTTATAGTCCTCCCTCCCAAACCCATCAGAATCTGTATATTCATTGGGAGGTTTCTTAAATGTTTGAAAATCTCTTTCCATCTTTTCTTTTTCCTCACAATTTTCTTGTTAAAAGTGAGCACAGAGCTGAGTCCCTAGCCTTCTCTTCATCTGAAGTTCCAGATTCGTGCGACCACTTAAAATCCTGCTGAAGGGCTCAGCGTCTGCAAACGGCACCCAAGAGAAGCCGTTCTGATTCTCTTCACCCTGTCCCCCAGCCCTCCGCAGTCCT
This sequence comes from Peromyscus californicus insignis, assembly GCF_007827085.1. Classification (NCBI taxonomy): domain Eukaryota; kingdom Metazoa; phylum Chordata; class Mammalia; order Rodentia; family Cricetidae; genus Peromyscus; species Peromyscus californicus. The sequence goes on along the minus strand of NW_026294573.1, from coordinate 87,756,966 downwards.
CCCCATGTTTGTCCCTGTTTTGCTTTTCCTGGGTGACACTTCATGCCGCCCCAATACCGCTGGCGTGCTTCTTGTCCACCTCCTCTCTGGCATGGGAGCACCGTGAAGGCAAAAGTGTTTTGTTCTGTTCTCTGGCCCTAGGTTGATGAATCATGATTCTGAAAGGCGGAAGTTGAGGAGGAAAGCTGGTGTCCTCGAGAGAGGCTCACGTGGCTTGTGTTCGTCCATCGGAGGCGGGGACCTCTCTGGAGATGGAGCTTCCTGGCTCTTTCGTTCCCATATCAACCCCCTCTTACAGTCATAAGCTGGTTTGGCCAGTTGTATCCCCAGAGACTGTGTGTTTGGAATGGGGAGCCATCTTTAACATGGCCAGCAGTGTGTAGAGGATTCCCCTTAGAAGATACCCAGCCTTCAGCATGGCTGGGTTGTGGTCAGGCTGTGAAACCCTAAGTCAGAAGATGGTGGACACTGAGATGCTACTGTCCTGTCACCCCGCAGTGTGACACCCTGTACTGTCACCATGCCGAGTCTCCTCATTTAGAGAGTAGGCTCTGTGTCCTTCGCCTCCACCAGGTTGCCGGGAGCCTTTCATGTTGTCTGGTGATCATGGGATGTAAGCCCAGGTCCTCCCCTGAGCCTGCTCATGAAGACAGCATCTATTTGCTCCAGGGGAGATTGAGCGGCAGAGGCGTGGACAGAAGAGCAGCCCAGACTAGCTGGGTCTGGGCTTCTCTTGCCTTCTTTGTGGAATGGGGTAAACAGTTGCCCTTTAGACTGTGGTGACCATCTAGGGTGGATGCATCTTCTCTCACTTCCCTCCCTTCAAGGGTCTTGGCACCCTCAACAAAGTGACATAATACAAACCAGGGAGAGAAAACCACACTCTGGGCTGACAGCCTAAGGCCTTTCTCAAGAATGTTGGTTCGGAGATTCTGGTCACACCAACAGAGCACCTGTCTGTGGGGCTTCATTCCTTGACGTGCTAGACTGAAAATGCCTGCCTTTTCCAATAAGATGTGCAGCGTTCTGTGAAGGGAGTATACACACACACACACGCTGGATAAGATGCCGTCGCTCCCACAGACAGCGTCGTGAGTTTATGAGGATGGTTTTCAGTACTCCTAGTACCAGACAGGTAGATTTAGATTATAGCCCAGACTTTGTGAAATCAGAAATCCTTGTTATTTTCCTTTGTTTTGTTTTATAGGGTTAGCTGTTCAATGTGGTAGCCACTGGCCATATATGATGATGTATTTGACTTTAAATTTAATGAAATGAATAAAATTCAGGGCTGGAGAGATGGCTCAGTGGTTAAGAGCACCTGCTGCTTTTGCAGAGGACCCAAATTATGGTTCCACCACCCACGTCAGATGCTCGCAACTGTTTATAACTCAAGCTTCAGGGGGATCTGACACCTCTGGTCCTGGTGGGAACCTGCATTCACACACACACACACACACACACACACACACACACACACACACACCCCTGTTTCTTCAGTCACATGAGCCACGTGCCAGGTTCTTGACAGGCAGATGGGGCTAGTAACTGCTGTGTTATAGACCATTTCCCTCACAACAGAAAGCTCCGTTGGAGACATGCATGAGTGTGGAGAGTGAGCATCAGAGCGCTTACGAGAAAGAAGACTGGCCCACCTGGAGAGAAGGAGTGATTACAGTTATATATTCTCCAAAGTAAATTCCTCAGGAGAGGACGTGGGGCTCCCAGTGTGGATGATTTCTTTTAGAAGATGGGCCGTAGAGTGCCCTCAGACATTTAGGCACTCAGCACTTTTGAACACATCCCCAGGGACACCAAGTGCCTAACAGTTCAGGAATGGGTCCTTCTTGCCCTGACTCCATGCCGTGTTGGAAGGTCCCTGTGTGGAGTTTATGATTAGAACCTGTCTTGGTAACTTGTGGCTTCTGAGTCGGTGGGTAAGAAGGCTCTCACCATTCCTGGTTTGCCATTTTCTGATGTACCTGAGGAAGGTTGAGGGGAAGAACTGAGATGTCTTTTTCTACTGTGGACTCTTGTGTCTGGCACTGTAGGGTCTGGGCAGCCGGGCTAAGATTGGGGAGGGAAGGGAGCCCAGGGCACAGGCTCAAGGTGCCATTCACTCTCAGGTGCTCCTTGCTAGTGTAGACTGAAGAGTGAACACGCCTTTACACTTCTCACGTGAGCACCTACCTGCCTTGCCTCTGTCCCTCCCAGGCTGGCTGTCATTGAGTCCATTTGCTGCTCATCATGACAGACTTGCTGCATGGTTCTAGGGACTCAGACCTGTCACCCAGAGCTTGTGTACGTACCCGAGGGTTCAGTGTGAACCCTCAGGTGAGGATTGAGTCTCTGCATCCAGTCTCTGACCCAGAGTAGACAACAGACAAGCGGCTGATGGAACAGTGGACAGGTCAGTCCACCAGGGATCAGCCAATACTAAGGAGTCAAGAACTCGCTTATAATCATTCTATAATGGAGTGACGATAGCTGATTAGTGTATTCATGAAGATTGCTGAGAGCAGATTTAAATGCTCTCACCACAAAGAAATAAGCATGAGGTAATGTCTGTTAATTAGCTCAGTGTAGCCACACCATAATATTCATGTATTTTGGAACACTTTGTGCACAATAAATATGTATGATTTTTGTCAGTTATGTAAATTAATAATTAATTATTTTGACTGTTTTTTCCACTGAAACCAAAGACGGTTTAAGCACAGAGCTCGGCATCTGTCAGAGTTCTCTGTACATGGTAAGGCTGAGGCCTCTGGGCAGTGTGCTGGTGGGTGCACATCTCCCCACTTGCCCTTTCCAAAATCTACTGCTGTCAACATCTGGTGGTGTTCTTCCCTGGAAAGCCCAGTCTCCAGGATTGATTCTCCTTCCTTCCCTCCTGTTCTCAGAGCTCATGTCATGTACAGCTTCTGGACCACAATCCCTGTCCTGGGAACACATGGCTGGCTAGGGCACTGTGATTTGGGGAGGACTGGGAGTTGGAGGCCCCTTTACAGACTGTTAACATGCTTCTCTCTACCTTCCACAGAGTGTGCTGAAGAAGAGGGACCAAGTTCAAGCAGAGTATGAAGCCAAATTGGAAGCTGTGGCTCTGAGAAAGGAAGATCGCCCCAAGGTCAGGACAGCACCCAGCAAAGGCTGAACGCTGCAGGCTCCCTACTGATGCTGATGCTCATCCTTAGATTTAAGGATAGGATCTTGCCACTACCAATATGTCGTTCTCTTTCTTGTTTGTTTGTGATTAGACTTGGTAGTTGTATTCACGGAAGGGGTAGGAGTAGGGATTGTCATTGAAATGTTATAGTAAGGATCAATATTCAGGCAAATAGTCTGACATCAGAGCTAGTCATCTGTACCCCCCTCCCTGGAATAGATTTGGAGAATTTGAAACCCAGAACTCAGAGATAACACTCTTTGACTTTGTGTATGCCTTTTTTTTTTTTTAAATTAATCGTTTCACGTGTTACTGTGCTAGTCATCTGACCCAGAGGGGAGGCAGTATTACCCCATTCCATGGGCAGGAAAGTGAGTCACAGAGCAGTTCTATGCATTGCTTGGCCTTTTGGATGCAGATGTCTCTGCACCCAGTCGGCCATCATAGCAGACGTAGATGCATGTCTGCTGTGTTGATTCATGTGTTACCATAGTGATCCATTGTAACAAGTCTTTTTCTGTCCCACTAGCCAGCTCCCAAATAGTGACATAGAGACTTCTTATAATTATGAAAGCCTGGCCTATAGCTTAGGCTTGTTCCTAACTAGCTCTTGTAACTTAAATTAATCCATTTATATGAATCTCCATTTTACCATGTGACATTACCTCTCTTCTGTCTGGCACTTCCTGTTTCCTGTCTGTATCTCCTGCGAACCTAGATTCCTTCTCCTCTTCCTTTCTTTCTCCAGAAATCCCACCTATACCTCCTGCCTAGCTATTGGCTGTTCAGCTTTTTATTACACCAATCACGGCAATACATCTTTACACAGTGTACAAATATCCCACAACATTTCCCCCTTTTTGTCTAAATAAAAAGGAAAGGTTTTTAACTGTAACATACTAAAATTATATATAATAAGAACAGTTACTAGCTAAGAATTACATTCACAATGTCCAGTCCTTTTATATTTGTCAATTTAGGAGAGAGTACTGTATTATCTAACCTATCTTAGTAAGTCAAAATTTTATACCTAAACCACTTTTCTATCATAGCTTGTATTACCATTCTAAAAAAATATCTTTTTAGACCTTAAAACATATTTTTAGGTAACTTAAGCTTTTATGTTTTTCAAACTTAAAAACCTTATGTCTCTTTTTTTTTTTGGTTTTTCGAGACAGGGTTTCTCTGTGTAGCTTTGCGCCTTTCCTGGAACTCGCTTTGGAGACCAGGCTGGCCTCGAACTCACAGAGATCCGCCTGGCTCTGCCTCCCGAGTGCTGGGATTAAAGGCGTGCGCCACCACCGCCCGGCAAAACCTTATGTCTCTTACATAAGTTTCTTTTCTGAATTTGGTAACAAGGAAAACTGTAAAACTCTATTAGTCTTCAACCCCATCAAAGACCCAAGAAGAATAAAATATTACCTGAGTAAACAGGAAGTGTAGAGTAAACAACTTCCAAAACTATAGAAACACAGAGACATCTGGCTTCCTGGACAGTCACCCAAGGTTCCTCTGTATATGTTGGGGCATCCATATTTGGCCTATAGGCCTAAAATATCTGGCAGACTTTTCTGTGAAGCAGGAATTTTGAAGGACTGTCCTACTGTGTCTTGGTAAAGTTTGGCCTTCACTTACTTTTGTGTCCTGCTTGTCCAGTTTGGACAGCCTACTGTCAGAAGTCAAAGAAAGGGCTATTTCTTGCCCAAATGGCTAGCTTTTGCCACAAAGAAAGCAAACTCCATATGGAGGTTCTTGGATGCTCATCATCCTTTTTTGAAGTAGATTAGTGCTGCCAGGAGCAGACATGTCTCACTGTCATGAATAGCCTTATGTTATTAAAGCATTTTAAATGCTATATTCTGTAGGTCTTTGAAGTGTTTGAAGATCATCTATCTTTTAAAAATATATCTCCATTTGACTTTGAAAACATACCTAACATGACTATAAGTTTGATTGTTATAAGTGACTAACTACTAACCTGTCTTTATTATCCTAAATAGCTTTCAAGGACTAAAACTTTACATTGTATTTCTAAGTGAGATACATAAGTACAATACCTTAAACAAAGTAGAAACATATGTACAATATAACACGAATAACCTTAAATTTGTATCAGTATACAAAAATACATACCAATGTAAAATGTTTGAGACATTTCAAAAGTAGACTCAAAAATCTACCCTTTTATTCCATCATTTCTATGCTATATCCCCCCTTTTTCCCTTCAGAAAGAGATCTCTGAATCTAATCTCCTTTGTTTAGCTTTTTTTTTCTGACCATTACCTATAACAACTTGTAACCAACCCCCCTAAATGATGACAAACATCCATAAACCCACCAAATGACCAAAAACTACCCACCCTTCCTCTTGGGAATGTGATCATCATGTTTTCTAAACTGCTTCCTGTTGTCTGGGCGTGATGGCATCATTAAGGGAACCTGAGAAAATTGGGATAATGGTCAAGTCCTGGAAGAGCTACTGTATTATTTTTTGTTTAGTCTCTTTCCCATGTGATGGGAAAGTGTAGAGCTCATCTGAAGTCTAGCTGGATAGTCTGTGAGGCTAGACTATCTCAGCTAGCAGCTTTGAAGTTGTTCTCAATGCAGAACTTTGAGGAAACGGCAGAAGAGGCGTTCTGAGAGGCTGGGCTATTTGTCTTCAGTGGTGTCTGGTCCTTTTTATTGTGAAAACTCATAAACTTTTAAAGGTAACATATATCTGTATTAGCACAAGTATGGAATGTACAATGTGCACAAGTCAGTTAAAGATGATTTTATTGTTTTATGTTTGAGTTGGTAAAAGGCATCTGTTAACTTTATTGGTTTGTTTGGACTGTATAACCAAACCTCTATCCATGCCATATAAAAGGATGGCATGTAATAATAAGTCATGAGGACTCTGTAGCCAACAAGATTTATCATGTCTCACCCAGTCTCGGAGCTGTTCCCATATAGAGGGATCAGCATATACATCACTTGTCTTGTAGTCTTTCTTGGCTTTTTTCTTTTATGTCTGTAGCCAAGATTTTCAGGAGGTATCCCCTAATCAAATTTGATCTTCATTAATTTTGAAGAGAACCATAACTTTGTTTTCTGTGAAAACAAAGGCGTAACCTCTCCCCCAGTGCAACACATTTCCTGACTTCCATTCTGAAGCCAAGACATCTCTAAAGTATATAGGCTGGTTTAATTCAGCAGTCCCTTCCACAATCCAATGTCTCTCAGCAGCTGCTGTTTGCTCATCAGCATTCAAAAAATTTAAAGTCTACAGAACACCAGACAGGATCCAGATGCCCTGTGTTTTTCCCATCTTTATGAGGCCTTTTCCTTTTATATTACTCTCTCTTTAAAGACTATTATTTTTAAACAATTTTTTCTATGATTGTCTATACCCATTTTTTACTGTATCTGTTTAAAGGTTTTCTTGGTCCAGACTGCGTTATTGTGTGCCTGCAGCCTTCTCTGACCATGTGAGCCAAGCCTTAAAACCACTGTGCAGCTCTGCACATGGCCCTAGCTGGCTCAAGCCCTCAGGCAGCAGCCAGGAGCCATGTGTCTGTACGCCTCAGGCGGCCTGAAACACTGCAGGACGAGGAAGTCATGTCTGGCTCTGTGTTTGTGTGTTTGGAACTTTTTTTTTTTTTTGGTTTTTCGAGACAGGGTTTCTCTGTGTAGCTTTGCGCCTTTCCTGGAACTCACTTGGTAGCCCAGGCTGGCCTCGAACTCACAGAGATCCGCCTGGCTCTGCCTCCCGAGTGCCGGGATTAAAGGCGTGCGCCACCACCGCCCGGCTGGAACTTTTTTAAAAACAGCTTTCTCAGGTCCTATGTAGATATTCGAACCTCCATGTTCGATGCCATGTGTAACAAGTGTTTTTCTGTCCCACCAACCAGCTCCCAAATAATGACATAGAGACTTCTTATTAATTATGAAAGCTCGGCGTATAGCTTAGGCTTGTTCCTAACTAGCTCTTGTAACTTAAATTAACCCATTTCTATTAATCTACATTCTACCACGTGACATTACCTCTCTTCCATCTTGCACCTCCTGTTTCCTCCCTGTGTTTCCTGGAGTCTCCTGTGCGGGTAGATTCCTCCTCCTCTTCCTGTCTTTCCCCAGAAATCCCTCCTCTACCTCCTGCCTAGCTGTTGGCCATTCAGCTTTTTATTACACCAATCACAGCAATACATCTTCACACCGTGTACAAATATCCCGCAACAATCCACACTAGAACATGAGTGCTGCTTGCCTCTGACAGAAAGCGGGATAGGATCCCATGTCGGTTACTTTCCTCCTTGCTCTGCCGAAATAACTAGAGGAAGGGAGGGTTTACTCTAGCTTACCATTTGAGGTTTCAGTCCAGCATGGCAGGGAAGACATAGCAGGACGAGCATGAAGCAGCTGGTCACATGGTATCACAACCAGGATGCTAAGAGCCATGGACACGAGTAGTACCCAACCCATTTTCTCCTTTTTATTCAGTGACAACCTCAGCTCTTGGAATGATGCCTGCTTCAGTTAAACCAATCTAGAAACCCTTCACAAACATGCCTGGGGTTTTGCTTCCATGGTGACTCCAAGTTTCATCAACTTGACAATCAAGATTGGCCATCTTGTCACTGGCCCAGAGCGTGTAGCTGATGGACACCCCCCCGCCCCACGCCACCCCTTGCTTCTCTTGCCATGGGCTGTCGTGGGCCCTTCCTGTGTGTTGAGGAACCCATGGTGGAAATGAGGGCAGGTGCACAGTCTCCGCCATCCTCGTGCTGCCCCTTTCCCTGGAATCTTCTAGCTCTTCTTGTGATCTGGAACATAGCTCCATGTGCTGAGTCCACATCTCAGCCTCATTGAAACGGAATGACATGGAAGACTAGATATTTAAACATTTTATTTTATTTTATTTTTTATTTTTGGTTTTTCAAGACAGGGTTTCTCTTTGTAGTTTTGGTGCCTGTCCTGGATCTCACTCTATTGACTGGGCTGGCCTTGAACTCACAGAGATCTGCCTGGCTCTACCTCCCGAGTGCTGGGATTAAAGGTGTGCGCCATCACCCAGCTTAGCATTTTATTTTTTTGTGATTTAGCCTTAACTGTAAGGATGGAGGTTACTTCAGAAAAAGATAAGTGACTATGATCTCATGTGTAAAGTCTAAAGAACTTATAAACACAGAGCAGAGTAGTGGTTGCTAGGAAGTGGGGAAGTAGGAGATGTTGCTCAAGAGGCCCAAACCTTTAGTCATAAAATGAGCATATTCTGAGGATCTGATGTGCTTCATGGGTGCCGTGGATGCCAGTGTGGTTATGGTATCATTACATGGTTTATATGCATATCAAATCATGCATCTTCAGTAGGCATAATCTCTGTCAATTAGGTATATTTTAAAATCCAGAAGTCACTTTTTGTCCTAGTTAGCTTTCTTTTTTTTTTTTTTTTTGGTTTTTCGAGACAGGGTTTCTCTGTGTAGCTTTGCGCTTTTCCTGGAACTCACTTGGTAGCCCAGGCTGGCCTCGAACTCACAGAGATCCGCCTGGCTCTGCCTCCCGAGTGCTGGGATTAAAGGCGTGCGCCACCACTGCCCAGCCCTAGTTAACTTTCTGTTGCTGTGATAAAGACCATGACCAAAAGCAGCTGGGGAGGAAAGGGTTTATTTGGTGTACACACACACACACACACACACACATACACACACACACACCCCTCCCTGGTCACAGTCCTTTGGAGGAAGCCAAGGCAGGACTCTGGAGGCAGAAACTGAAGCAGAAGCCATAGAGGAATGTCCTTATTGATTTGCTTTCTGTGACTTGTTCAGTTGACTTTCTTCACAGCCCAGGGCCACCCTGCCCAGGGGTGGCTTTTATGTGGGTGTCAGGGATTCAAACTTAGGTCCTCATCTTGCAATGCTTGCTCATTGATCTCCCCAGCTCTGCCCCCACCCCCCTACCCCCACCCCCGCTCCAGTCTCTGGCCTTTTTTGAGCCTTAGACACATTTCATTGCGTCCTGAGCTCCAACTTCACACTTCTCCCATACACCCCTGCTCCATGGCTGGCTGTCCATCAGCATGTAGACAGACACCTCGGAAATGAGCAACTTTAGGCTTTGCTCTGCTTATCTTCATATGGTTTTGAGCTCACAATTAAAGCTGCTGTTAGTGAAGTAAAAAGCCAGGGCATCAGGAAGTGAGTTAGGTTTAGTTCTGTTCCAGAGACTCAGCCAGCTCCGTTAGTTACTGGTAGTCTAGTGGTGGAGGGGTGAGGACTGGGTTTGCACATAGTAACAGAAAGTGAAATCTTAAAAAAAAAAGTTGATCCAGAGAGAGAGAATTTTGAGGTGGCATGCTGAAATCTAATCACTTAAAAAGAAAACTGTGTGTGTGTGTGTGTGTGTGTGTGTGTGTGTGTGTGTGTGTGTGTGTGTGTGTGTGTGTGTGTGTGTGTACCCAGAAGCCTCAGGGTCTCTGTTGTTCACTGCTCTGTATGCTGGACTACCTGGCCTGAGAGCTTCCGGGCATTCCATCTCTGACTCCCATTACAGACTCCGTAGAGTCATGTGGGTTCTAGGAATCCAAACTTACTATCATGCTTATACAGCAAGAGTTTTTCCCACTGAGATGTGTCCCCAGCCTAAAACCTAATTATTTTTATGTAAACCAGAGGAAGGAAGGCGCTTCATGGGCCTCATGATCCTCACCTCAGACAGCGTAGTCACTCTAGGATGAGGAGTCAGGATGAAGGAGCAGACCAATGGCTGAGGTGCTGGCTGGAGTCCTGTGGTCTCTCAGTGAAAGCCGAGGACAGGGCTGGTGGGGCTTCTAGTGCTGAGAGAGACATAACTGGATAGGATTTCTAGTTTTGCTCTTTTTTTGAGGCTTGAGAAAACTATAGACACTGAGCTGGTTTGCCCTCAGACAGTGGAGCTGTCTTGTGTAGACTTAGTGTGGTGGTTTGAAAGAAAATGGCCCCCAAAGGGAAGGGCACTCCTAGGAGTGTGGCCTTGTTAGAGGAAGTGTGTCACTGTGGGGTCACTTTTGCTCAAGCTTTGCTCAGTGTGATACTCAGTTACTTCCAGTTGCTGGCATATCAACATGTAGCAGCTGCTTCTCCAGCACCACATCTGCCTGCATGCCGCCATGCTCCCCGCCATGCTCCCCGCCATGATGATAGTGGACTGAACCTCTGAAACTATAAGACGCCACCTCAGTTAAACGGTTTCCTTTGTAAGAGTTGTGATGGTCATGATGTCTCTTCACAGCAATAGAAACCCTAACTAAGGCACTTAGCTTTCCTCCCAATTTTAGTGTTGAGAAACCACAGGCATAGGAGGAGCCCAGCTGCCTTCTGCTGGCTTTGTCAGGACCAGACTTCACAAGTCTTAGAACGTGGCCCTCTTCAGAGACTCAGCTGTTACTACAGAAGTGTCAGAGGACTTGATATGTAAAGTTGAGCTAGACATGGGCACACTGAGTAAATAGTGAGCGTAAACTGTGGAGGGGACATTTACATTTTAGTCAACTTTGCATTTAAAAGAAAGATTTAGTTTATGTGCATGAGCACCTCTTTCCCTCAACTCTTGGGATTTTTGTCTGTCATACATTCCTGGGAGATTCTAATAACCAGTGGTAGGGAGTGAATAATGTGAATCTCTGGCCTTGCTTTGAGAAGGAAATGGGTAGAGATTTATATATTAGGGCCTGGAAATGCCCTGCCCACAAAAAGAGCTCAAGAATATGTATTTTTAAATGGATTTCAGATGGATTTAGGCTACCACTCTGCATCACCACACGCGAAAACATACAGCGTTAGCTCACCAAGCAAACAGCGACCATTAGCACCGTACAGATCATCACACCTGAGCCTTCCTCTGATGGAATTTCTCACCAGACATGGAGGAGCCTGTGTGGGAACAACAGCTTATCCTCAATTCAGACTTTTTTTTTTTTTTTGCCATCTGAGGCCTTAGCAGGTGACCCAGCCCCCAATTTTTTGTATCTTATTATAGAGAGCACCCATCTTTTATCCTTGGATATTGCCATCCCAATGTCTGTCAGGAGCGTGACTAACAATAAGGAATACTAGGTGTTACTCATCAGTTAATTATCACAAAAACATGCAAGCAAGAAACAGTCACAACGTCACCTACCTGCAAGCTTGGGTGTCACCTGTCAGCAGTCCTCGTATTCATATAGTTGGGCAACTTCACCAGGGAAGGTGCCAGTTCCCTCAGCCCCGTCCTTGCCATGCTGACATCGTCCTGGCTGACAGACACTGCTCTCAATAGTTACTCCTGTACTTGGGGACATTTGGGCTCATTGGTCTGGGGACTTAAAACCTTGAAAGTCTCATTTGCTTCTGGCAAGTGTTGGCCTGACATGGGCCCAATGGGGCACTTGAGATAAGACAGGAAAATCTGGCTTTGGAAAGCCACTGTGCCCAGGAGGCCCTCATTAGCCATGTGGGACGAATGCAACTCACTGTAGCAAAGTGAAGGTCACAAAGCCCAGGGGACACTTCCCTTCGGAGAAGGTCTTCCTAAACCTTAAGAAAAACTTGAAACCGCCTGCTGTATTATGCTTCAAATTCTTTGGATGCTTTCCTTTCATTCTCGGACTTTCTGGTTATCTGCCACCTAGAGCGCAGAAGGGTACCCAGTTTATTTATGATGTGGAGTTCAGAGGAGGGAGCTGACTGGTTGTCTCGTTATTACAGTTGACTCAGATAATTGAGGAAAGACATCATCAGACATCACAAGTATTGGACTAGTTCCTGTGACCCAGGAAACCCCTTCTTTTCCAGTTCTGAAATGACATAGGACTGTACGCAGGGCTGCTGCTGTATGTGGAAAGTCTGTCCCCATTTGTCAGCACGGATGGGTAAATCCTGGAAGGATCCTAAGCCACCTTACTCCGGTTGCAGGGTTTTTCCTTCCCATTTGTAAATGGAGACAGACACCCATTTCCTGTGCGTCTCTGCTCTGTTGAATGGTATGATGTTGAGTGGGATGATGTTTGCTTTTTACAAACTCTTCCGTAGATCCCACAACCCGAGCCGCTGTTTTCCAGGGACATTTTAATTTAGCACTTCGGCTCACTACAAATGCTTGAGGAGGAGCTCACGGCAGGAGAAACCAATCGCACTTCACAGCCACGAATGCATTTCCCTTCCAGGTGCCGGCAGATGTGGAGAAGTGCCAAGACAGGATGGAGTGCTTCAACGCTGACCTGAAGGCTGACATGGAGAGGTGGCAGAGCAGCAAGCGGCATGACTTCCGGCAGCTGCTCGTGGGCTTGGCTGACAAGAACATCCAGTATTATGAGAAGGTGAGAAGCAGGCCCCATGCCACTGTGGTTTCTAGTGGTCCCCCAGAAATCCCAAAGCACGATCCTCCTTGTCCCATCCTTAACTTGCATCTGAGCTACCCCGAGTGCCCTGGCAGAACACTGCTGAATTTGGAAGCAGAGACCCAGTTCTCATAGGCTCTCCTGCACATGCTGGAGGAAGTGGCTAGACCAGCACTTGGGTGCCCCCAGTTTATCGAGGCTTTGGGGTTTCTTATGTTACCTTGTGGTTCCACATAGAGAGTTCTTCATTTTCACTATGACAAGGACCCCCTATAGTCATCTGTTGAAGCTGATAGACATCTTACCAAAATCCTGTTTGTTTGTTTGTTTTTTTGTTGGTTTTTTTCGAGACAGGGTTTCTCTGTAGTTTTGCGCCTTTCCTGGAACTCACTTTGTAGACCAGGCTGGCCTCGAACTCACAGAGATCCTCCTGCCTCTGCCTCCCGAGTGCTGGGATTAAAGGCGTGCGCCACCATCGCCCGGCTGTTTTTAATGTTAGACTTTACAATACTCTTTTTAAATACCTAAAATAATGGTATATGGAATCACATAGGAAAGCAATGCTATTAGAAAAGACTTTTATTTCTGTATCCTCTTGATCTATGGACCTCAGGTTAAACATTCCCATTAACACACACACACACACACACACACACACACACACACACACACACACACACACACACTGGGGAGGAGAGGGTAAGAGGGAGAGAGCCATCTCCTAAAATCAAGATTCACTCCTAATGTATCTGATTTGGAGTCATCTCTGGTAATGAGTCTTGATGTCTCATCTCCACTTACAGTTAAACAACGGTCTGGTTTTAGTTGAAATAACTTGTGGCCTTGAAATTCAGCTGTTGGAAACGGGGCAGCCTCTCACCCTGGGAAGGTGTTGGGGATAGGCATATCTCCTAGACTGTGGCTGTAGGACACATCCTTGACCTAGGCTGTTGCTGAGGCTTCCGTGGTTGTGGCTGCTGCTCTGAGGTGATGTGCCTGTGCTTTTCCCAGCTTCCTAAAGGACAGTCAGGACACGGAGCTGAGCATGGAAGGAGATGGAGGTGCCCTCCATCCTTCCCTGCCCTTTCTCTCGAGTCCCTGCTACTTCCGAACTGGATCTGCCCCGGATGCTTAGCACGCGTCAGCACATTAAATTTAACCCTCCATCAGGCTAAGAGGTGTAGGCATCGGAGGAAGTCCTGAGTGAATGTGTAGTGTTGACCCATTTCCAGGCTTCCGAGGCCTCTGACCCACAGGAAACTGGCAAATCCATTTAATCATGGGCAGGCTCAGGAGGGATAGCAAAACTTCCTGGGGCCTGAGTGTGAGTGTTTTTGAACAGTTGATCAGGGTGTTACAAAGACTGGAACCCTAGCTTCCTCCTCCCAGGTGTTTACAGCCTGAGCCTTCTCAACTCAGCCTGTAGGCCGCCTACAGGCCGCCTGCAGAGATTACCAACACTGACTGACACTCTCCCCGTGCTGTACCCAGTAAACTCACTGAGGCTCCCTGCTTGTGGCAGTAGGAGCCCTCTGTCAGAGTGAACACCCCTGCCTGATCGCAGCTTTGCTGCAAGCGTGTCTGTGTGTCTGTCCTTTCTTCTTCGCCACCCCCTCGGCAAGGTTCTGGGACCCAAGCCACGTGGTCATGTCAGGTGGTGTGACAAAGAAGATTTTATGATTTTTCAATTTGAAGCTAAAGAAACCAACACTCACAGAAGTTTAAAAGTTCCTCCCAAGCTGACCCACCCCTTGAGTACCAAACTGTAAATATCTAACTGATGGAACTGTGAGTCCGGACTGTTCCACGCACAATCAGCTTAGGAGATGGGCCCCATGCTTTTGGAAACAGCCTTGTTTCCTCAAAGGTAGGAAGCTCCCCACATGAAGTCAAGGCCTCCTGCTGCTGGCTGTGAGTTAGGCAAGGCAAGTACTAATCATTTTTCAGGGGATGATTGTGAAGGTAAAGTAAAACTCACGTTCAAGTTACCAGAACATACTCAGCATGTGGCAAGCAGTCAGTAAAAGTTACCTTCGTGTTCTTACTTCCCAGTCTAAAACCAACAGGTTCAGTGTCTCCGTCGTACCCGTGGTGGGTGACTCCACCATCTCTACAGTCCCAGAATGCACACGTGGTCTCTGTCTGGTTCTTCTCATTGTACCCTAAACAGGGTAACTACCTTGAGGCCTGGTCTTGGCATCTACGTGTAATTGACACTTTTCCTGTACTTTCTGTGTGCAAAGGATTGTTTACAAAGTTGATGAATAGCCGGATTTGCACAACCCCCTAGGCATCCCCAGTCCATCAGAGATGCGCTGATGATAGATTCCCAGAGGCAAGGGTGAAATAAGTATGTTAAAGGTAAGGAACAGGGAAAACAAAAACAAAAAACTAGCGGCCTGGTGGAGTGGCAGGAAGGACCAGTCTATTTAAATAACGTTTATTCTGATCCATAGAGTCAAAGATCTGACAAACATCTACCGTAGGCAAAGGGCACAACATATACAAGTCCCTGGGCAAGAAAAGAACGGACACATTTGAGGACCGAGAAGAAGGTTTGCCTAGTCGTGGTTCCTCTTGGGACACGCAGAAAGGCCCTTGTAGCTAGGAGGGGCTGGTTTAGAATTTGGAGTTCTGTGGACTTCCCTTGGGGTCCACTGCTGGAAGCAAGCTCCTAGGCCGCCTAGGCTTTCCTTATTTAGGCCAGGCCTCTGGTCGCCCAGGAAGGTATCAGGGGGAAGTTTCACCACTCCTCTTTCTGCTTGACCTGGTAATGCCTCTCTCCTCTGCAGAACTCCTCCCCAGTGACTCAGCAGAGTCCTGCTTCCCCCCAAGGCTGTCTGGTACAGCGGGTTTGTCCTTCCCTCTTGCAAGAGTCTTCAGAGGGAGGAGCGTGTCTACTGAGGCACCACTCTCAATGCCAGTGCCCACATCTTCTAAGTTCTTGGCCTCTACAAGGACCTGGAATGAAGGAGCTTGCAGTGAAAGGAATACCAGTTTGCATTCATGTTCTGACTGAACCACGTGACAATGAATAGAAAATAGAGAACAGTGTATGGGCCTAATGAAACCTGATAGTTGGGCCAGTGCGATGGCTCACTGGAGTGGGTCAGGGTACTTGCTGCCAAGCCTGACATGGTGGAAGGAGAGAGCTGACCCCTTCGGGTTGTCCTGACATCCACACACACACACACACACACACACACACACATGTCCTGGTACATGTACTCCCGCCCTTCACATGCACAGGAATCACTGTAAAAATTGTTAGACTCCCTTCTCCCCATTCTTTGGGGAGAACTAAGAGAAGCCCAGACAAGCAAACCAAGCTTCAGGTTGGTGAATAAGAGCAGGTTTTCCACCCACCCTGACTCAGGTGGCTGGCCTTTCATGTTTACATCCTTGTACAGCTCCACCCACACCTCCAACCATGTCTCCATCGGGGCTCAGAACTGGTGTCCTCATCAAGTTTCCTGCCTGGTCTGGTTTTTGCATAGTCAAGGGACAGATTTCCTTAGTGTGGATCCATCTCCACTCCCTGGGTGTAGGCTTCCCACTCATGAATGCTTGCAAGCCCTGTAAGGACACAGCTCTTTGATAAAGACGAGGGTGACACATTCCGGACAAACACCTGTCGCCTCCTCTGCTGATAGCAGTATTGATAACACAGGTAGGTGCCATGGACAAGGGTGACCCCGCAGGATCAGGATTGGCAGAGTAGTGTTAAGCAGCTGACCTTGTGTGGGCTTTATCGTTTCAGTGCCTCATGGCGTGGGAGTCGATTATTCCACTACTGCAAGAGAAACAGGAGACCAAGTAGCTGTGTTCCTGGCACCGAGACTCATCTGCCTCCACAGGGCATGGCACCCTGAACCAGAATGTCCCTGCAGTGCCCGAGAGGTGGTCATGGGAAAACAGCACAGCAGCACCTCTCGTTTGTGAACTCTCCCGCCCCTCCCCCCACAGTTGTTTTCAGTTTCGTGTCTATTCCTTGGTGGAGTCCATGAGGCTGTAATCATCTCTCAACAGAAGCATACCTCCGTATTGTGAAGGAACCTCCTAAGTGGAACACTACGAAGACTTGAAGCTGAGGGACAGGACGACCCCCAGATGACGTGTGACGGCACTTTGGGGGCAGCCCAATTGCTGTTGCGGGACAGAACAGCAGCCCTGCTTTTCAGGGACACAGGGGACACGAAGAAGGCAGCTGTGGCTTGCTGTGGAGACCTTGTGGCTCCGCACTTTACCCCTGGGGGCATTGACGTGTCCCAGCGTAGGAGGTATAGGTACCTTCTTGGAAAGTCCTTAATTTACGGTGGCCTGTGGCTGTGACTGTGGCCTACTGCCTGCTCATCGTGAGTGGCATCCCTTGACTTGTTTCTGGTTCACATGGGTCCATTTAAGTCAGTGTCTGTGTGCATCAGTGCTTGAGTGAGCAGGCCAGCGTCCTTGTCCTTATGCGATGCCTCAGGAAGCTGAAGGGAATGCTCCCGGATCTTGTTTCTGACACCAGAATGCTATAGATGAGAAGCTTTTTGGTGTGAATTGGAAAAAAAGGTGCATTTTTTCTCCGTGAAGGTGTTAGTGTGTTTGTTTTGCTTGTTAATTGTCACTGTGGTTGGGATTAGACCTGTTAGGAAACAGCTGCTGTCTTATGGCCAGCGACTCTCCCCGTGTGCCAAGCCCCAGCTCCAATGTCTGCTTTGTGCAATCTGCCTTTACCTCACCAAAAATGTCTGGTTTCATACTTCCTGTCCTGCCCCCTGAATATCTGGGCAACCTTGCAGTGAGGGCTGGTGTGTCTCATCATTAGGACTGTCACAATTTGTAAATTCAGTGTGAATGTTCTATATGAGTGTTTTAACCCCCCAAATTCTGTGATCAGGAAGGAAAGTATCTGCAGGGCCCCCACCCCACCCCCCGGAGATGTGAGGAGTGACAGCATGCTCGTTGCTGCTGATTCTGTGGAAATCTCCATTTGCAGCCAAAATCTGGGGCCTGCTTGCTGTGCTCAAAGTCTTCATTTGAAACTTTTCAATTTGCCATAAAACCAACAGTTAGAAGGATTTCTTTCAGATCATTTTTCTTGCTGAAAGAAGCTGCATAGTGTGTTTTTTCTTCTGTGGCTCTTTGCTAAAAACCCATAAATCCGAGCCGCCAGTAAACGGAAGGGGTTTTATTTTTAAAATGAGCCGTCAAGTTACTGCTTCACATACAAGTTAGTTTGCAAATTCCAGTCCACACACAGCATGCTGAAGCCCTGTCATTCCTGCTAACAGAGTTGGACCTCCAGTGAGCTGCCTCTGGGACATCGTGGACAGCAGCTAGACAGCATGAAACAGTTTGTCTTTTCCTCGAACTTGACAAATGTGTGATGGAAATAATAATTCCTGAAACTCTTGGTACTCGCCTAAACCCCATCTGTGCCATCCTTTGATGTGAATTTTGTTTGGTACAAATAGAAATGACCCACTGAAGCAGAAGGGTAAGAACAGTCTGTACACCCCAAACTTCAGTGCCTCGGCATCTCATTCTACCTCTAAACCATCGGGTTGGCGTGGGTGTGAATGCCCAGAGCCAACCCAAGCATGCTGGTAGAGTCAGGGCATGTATTCAGTCACCAACAGGCCTCCATTGATGTGTGGCGGCAGACACCAGACTGGCCCAGCAGTGATGTTCATCTTTGGGAAACATGAAACTTTGCTTTGTGGACCTTGTGCTTCATAAGTGTCCAGTGTCAGGATGCTGGAAAGAATTAAGGAGAAGCTAGAATCTGATGACCAGCTGCTTGCTGAAACCCCAAGTCAATCCTGTGTGCCGGTTAGCTAAGCAAGAAGGAAGCCCTGTGGAAACAGCCCTGGGCTGCACAGGGAAATGTAGGGAGGGACGCAGGGTCCACAGTCATTCCCTCATGAGAGGCTGCCTTTCACGACATCTTGAAATTTTTGTCTTTTTCTGTTTATTTGGCCAGCAAGCAATGTTCCTCGGCTTTGAGATTCCAGAAAGAGCTGGAATAATGGAGAATTATGTCCCCTAGGAACGATGTCAGTGGCCAAGCCAGGAACACCCATGCACAGGAAGGCACTCTTGTCTCTTGTCTTCAAGGTAGCATCTGGTGAGTTGAGGAAGCTGGTCCTGAAGGAGAGGGGCAGCGGACCGTGAAGGAGGCCTCCTGCCTTCCCTACTCCTGTGGCTCCCTCAGTCCCCGGAAGCTCAGCAGTCATAAGCATTGCCTTCCTCTTGGCCAAGCACAAAAGAGATTCCCCACACAAAATATAGCTCAGAGATCATAGTGCCAAAATGCCTCAGAGGCTCCATTAGTTCCTTCTGGAGCCTCCAAAGCCTCTGCCTTGAAGTCACGGATCCCTCTTGTTTATTTTCCACGAGACTTTGCCTTGAGGGTAGAGTGCCCCGTACCTCAGGCAGAGGGCTATAGATAGCTTTTAGGGCTTGAACACATGACAGAGAAATGAAAGTTGGCTCTCGTCACTGTCCAGGTCCTGAGAAACGGAGGGTTTGTTCACTGGGTTAGAAATCTGCCAAGGCGAAAGAGGATTTGAGAGACGTGAACGTTTAGGAGACTGCTGTAGTTTGTAGCAGGAAAAGTTAGTACGAATGCTGCCAGCTTGCAAGAAGAATCTGGGCTGCTCTGCGCAAAGCAAGAGGCTTTGCTCTGCACTAAGGAGGGACTCACTCCTGAGCCTGTGTGCGCTTGGGTTTTAGCCTCTCCTAAGGCTCAGTAATGAGTGCTGGTGAATGGAAAATAGGCTTAGGGAGGCAACAAGCTTGGTTCTTCACCAAACTACTCCTGAACTCACCAGGCATTTTCCCGTAGCCCAAGTAAGGAAAAAGCCACCATACCTGGGGATAGAAGTGGAATGTAAGTCTCCTTTTCTGCCAAACGTGAGCCCATGGAGTGTGCTCTGCATGTGGAGTAGAATGTGTTCTTCCTACTCAACAGGAGGAAACTGGCCATGCACAGTGCAGCCTCTGGTGAGGCCCAATGAAGTTCTGGTTTAGATGTGAACGTGGTACCAGTGTTTCTCTTTGAGGACAACACTCAGACTCCCTGACTTGGTCCTGTCCTGTGGAACTGAAGGCCTAGGTAGCTGGCTCTGTTTCAGTGAGGACATTTGAATCATGGAAATGTCACTACACTACACTATCCTGAGCTGGTTGGGATGGGTGAGAAGGCCAAGGACTGCCTTAGATGCTGCATTGGCCCTACTGGTCTGGGTCTTGGAGTGGACTGGAACTGGGCTCCTCTCTGGCTAGGTGGAACTGGTGACCCTGAAGAGTGATTCTTCCAGGGGATCAGCTCCTGTGGCTGGGGCTGGGCACCGCCTTCTCACTTCTGGAACCCCACCTTCTCACAAAGGGTGTTTGAAAATCAATTAAGCTAAGCATACGGCTAGGGGACTTTGGTCATCTTCATTTACAAGATTATGTTGGAATTTGGGGTTGCCTTCTCACTCTCAAAAGTCTTCAGGATGGCAACAGATTGGATGTGCCTCCTCATCACCTGTGGTTGTCTCTGCTCAGGTAGAAGGTGGCACTTAGGAGTGTAGTTGAAAATGACCTCTTCTTGGCCAAAGAGAGATGCAGTAGGTGTGTTGGGGCTGCTCACTTCCTCCCTGTTTATAGCTTAGTGAATAATGAGAGATTCTGTTTCTTTTACCAACCCACTCTGTAGGTTTGAAGGCGTCCCCATGGCTGCACACGTCGGAGGACAGGGCCTCTTTGTCTAAGAAGGCTGGGGTGGGGACTGGCCATTCTCTCTTGATCATATCTGTTTGAAATATTCCTGGGTGTGGCTGACTGTCCAACCCTTTATTCGTGGCAAAAACAAAACCACATCATTAGTTTTTAACTACTGTAGTTTGTAAGTGAGTGCTGTGGGGTGGGGGAAACTTCTAAAGAGACCAGTAAGATGTGTGTCTCTTCTTATCTGTTCTCAGCACTTGAAAACCAACACATCAGAAAAAGCCAGACTGTTAAAAGCATAGCTAGTTCTTAAAAACTTGTCAGCGCCCACTCATTGCCTTACTCTTCAGCTGGTGTTTTAAAAAGTACATAGAAAGTTTTACACGTGGAAGCAGTTGGTCTAGAAACTTAACACAGGCCATGTTCAGTCCTCTGAAAGTCACAAGCCGGAAGCGGAGGTCACAGAAGGAAGGTGGCCTTTTGGGAGGCGAGACTAACTATTGCTGTTGTCAAGTGGTACTTGAAATAATGTCGAGAGAGACAGGGACCACAGCACTGTTTGCTGTTTCCGAGTGGGACAGATGAACTTAGTGTGCTTTGGCATAGTTTGGGGGTGTGGAGGATACAGACATTCTCAGCAGTGACGAATCACACAGCTTCAGAGAATCCTCTAGATTGTGACGGCATGGAAGGTTTACCCTGCCTCTGCAGAACGGGCCCTAGAGCACGTTGGGATAGAAATTCTCCAAAGGTCGAAATGCCAAATAACACAAACCTGTTCTGTAGACTCACTTAGTATTAAAGCCAGTGGTGACGAGTTGATATGTGCCTCTCCCAGAAGTACCGCCCAGGTATCGGGTGATTCTGGGCTCTCCACAGCCCAGGTCAGAGCAGCTAACATCTGGGCACGCTGCTGTTGGACAGGCTGGTTCACAGCCTTAGACTGATGCTCTGCCAGGAACAATGCTGGAGGGGAGGAGGAGGGATTTTTTTTTCCTAGAATGCAAAGCAACATGTGGATTGGTGTAACAAAGCGATGGCTGTGTCAGCTGGGCCTTCATCCAGGAACAAACCAGCACAAACCAGCATCTTTACCAGTCAGCACTGTCCACCTAGACGGTGCCTGCCGAGGGTTGGGCCTCTCCTCAGAGTCCCTGCTCACTGTGTGTGTGTGTGCCTGTTCCCTTCATGCCTGACCAGGAATGCATGGAGAGACAGCCTCCATCTGACAGACTCCCACAAAACAAACTGCCAGCAAACTTTCTAACTTACATTTTAACTGTTCAAGGGGGGATTAAAACACATTTTTGGACTTTTTTTTTATTTTTAGAAATTGTTCTTTGTGTTTAAAACTTACAGAGAAAGAAGCAGGCTTCTGAGGTATGGAGTCTCGCTGTGTGCCCTCTCTCCATGCTGCCATTAAGCCAAAACAAAAGCTGTGAACATAAGTGCTTGAGAGAATTCGTGTTGATAAGAAAGTGATTTATTTACAGATCCAAGTCCTTGTCTCATGAAACTACCAAAAAAGAATGTCACCTTTTTCTTTGTTATGGAACCAGAGATTATAAAAAAAGAAAAAAAAAGTTGTTTTGTTGTATTTTTGATGCTGGCACGAGGTTCTTGTCCACTTTGGTTTTTCGTATATCTGTGTGTAAGAAATTCTGTTTCTTGTTTACTATGGAATTAGTATTACATTTTGAGGTAAACAAAGAATTTGTATTGCTTGATAAACTATTAGCTTGTAAATTAAAAAAAAATTCTTTACCTCAATTAACTTAAAGTAATGGACCAATAAACCTATAAAAGATGCTTTATTTACCCTGGGTCATGTGCTCAATTGTACCTGTTAGGACGGGAAACGGGGCACCTGTCTTTCTGGTTTTTTAGAAGTTTCTCGGAACAGATGACAGTTTGCGTGTGAGAATCAGAGCATGCAGGGTAATAGGGAAAGGCATACAGAAGTACACACATAAGCTCTGTGTTGACTAGAGGCCCTGCCACAGTTTGCCCTCTCCTGCATCTTCTAAGTTGGCACCAATTTAGGGAGACACATTGCTGTAGTATCATTGAGACTGCCAGGCGGGCGCTACACAGAGATTCTTCCTGCACAGAACAAGCTCATTCTATTCCAGGTCGGGGCAGCCATTTCCTGTTTTTGTTGCTTTGTTTGTTTTGTTTTTTCCTGCCATGTTTTTGAGGCATTTCCAAGAAAAGGGAATGCCTGCAGTTTATGAGAATGCTTTTGCAGAGGACAGAACCTGAATGCAGTTCCCAGTACCTGTGCCAGGTAGCTCCCAGCTACCTGTAACTCCAGCTCTAGGGGACCCAAGGACCTCCTTTGCCTTCTAATCCTCACTTACATGCACATTCCCACTCAACAGACACGCCGATATACATGTAGTTTAAAATGAAGCTGGATGTGGTGCCCACCTTTAACCCCAGAACATGGGAGGCAGAAGCAGGCAGATCTCTGTGAGTTTGAGACCTGTCTGGTCTGCGTACTGGGTTCCAGGTCAGCCAAGGCTGGAATGGACATCATAATGATGCTGAACTTAGCTTAGTTATGATTAATTAATCCAGTTAATCCAACATCATTAATTCAATACTACAGTGGTATAAAATGGAGCAGCAAGATGGAATAAAGAGATTTGAGATTTCAATTCCATTGTCTGATTTAATAACTGTGGTTCTAGAATAGTTACATCTCTGAACCTTCAATACTTTAAAGTACAGACAGGCTTTCCCTAAAGGGTTCTTGACAAGCTAGTAATTATGTACACAAAGCACCTTTCTGGTGGGCACTCGCTATATGACAGCCCTTATGGAAGGGCTCTTCCTACTACCTGTTGAGATATGTCCAAGTTAAATATTGATGAGTAAGCCTTTCCTATATGCTTAGTCAGCTGATTTTTAAAGGAGCGTTTATATACCTTCCCACTTCCCTTTTAAAAAGGTACAGAGGTCAGATGCTGGAGGATTGGGGTCAGGCTAGAGACCTGGGAAATGGATAGAAATAAATTGCAAAAGCCATGGCAAGGGTTGGTGAGATGGTTCAGCAGTTGGAGGTGATTGGCAGTCCCCGGGCCCCACATGGTAAACGAGACACACACACACACCACAGAGGTTATAAAGATCTTTTTTAAAGCCGTGGCAAGAAGTGATAAAGGAGGAGGTTGTAATGGGGCAGCCGGATTTAAGAGACAACTGTGAGAAAGGAGACTAGGTCAGAGGTCATTTGGAGCCGTACAGCCTGGGAGGTGGAGGTGATGCTATTATGTCAGGGAAGAGAGAAAGGATATGGTAATCTTAAGTGGTGAGTGAGGGGAAAATAAGGGGGCTAAGTTATCTTGGGGAGCTGGAAGTTTTGACTCAGGTGTTGGAAAAATTCTGGGGTCTGTGGGGTGGGGGGGAACAGATTATTGGAGAACCAAGGGCCTTTGGCACCTCAAGAGTTAAAGATGCAAGGAAGACAAAAGGAAGAGGATGGGGTGGGTGCAGGGAGGTTGGGAGGGAGGAGGAAGTCAAGGTTCGATCATTCCCTGGGAGAGAGTCAGATACAAACTGTCCAGATGCCCTGACATTTAAATACATTCTCTGTATTTCACTCCAGTTTGAGAATGCCGTATCTGTAGTTACAGGGGGATCCCACCAGGGAAAGGACGATTTGTACTCACACTGTGAATATTGATTTTATTAGGAGATAATTCTGCTTTGTAAGCAAAACGGGCAATCAAAATAAGTAACTCAGAATAAGCTGCTGCTCAACATCCCCTGTGTTGTTACACCATTCACTCGAGAAAGAGACTAAAAATGTTCCATCACATTCACTGGTACTTGCTGGATTTGGCTTTTGTTGCTGGGTTTGTTTTGTTTTGTTTTGAGGCAGGATCTCATGTATTCCCGGCTGGCTTCAGACTGGCAATACAGCTGAGGATAGCCTTGAACTTCTGATCCTTCTGCCTCTATCTCCTAAGTGCTGGGAATTCAGGTGCCCACAGCCATGCCTGGCTTATGAGGTGCTGAAGATGGAAGCCAGGGCTTCGTGCATGCCAGGGAAGCATTCCACCCGCGGAGCTGTGGCCCCAGTCCTGACATTTGCTTCCTAAAAGCAACAGTGTTAACACTTCCCCACAGTGTGTTGCCCTCGTTTCCAGCTGAGGAAGACTCAACCAAGAAAACTCATTTTTTCAAGATTTTACATTAACTTAAAAACTATTGTCGTACATACAAAACTGTTGTTAGTTTTACAAAATGCCCATTTCATGCTCATTCCCCTTGGGCTGGTGAAATGCAGGCTTAAGTCTTCCATAGAACTTCTAGCACTTGACTTGTTACCAGTCTCTTGGAGCCTTTAAGACAGTGATGGAGGGCAGGGGCTGGCTGGAAGGAGCCTGAACCCCTCCAGGACCTAGGATGCCTGTGCAAGCAGCTGGTACCCACAGACCCTAACCTCTACCCTGCAGAGACATCTGAGAACTAGGAAATTTCCTCCAATACCCAGAAAGTGATTTTCCCTCCCACCGGGGACCCGAGGGCCACAGCGGGTCTTCGGAAGGCTGGAACTTGGGTTTCATGGGCAGAACCTGGTTACCGCTGGTGTTTTCAGATCCTTCATTTCTCGGCACTCTCTCCTTGTTGTGACCTCGGGACTTGTTTGTAGGCCACAAGGCTGTAAGAATTTGCAAAAGAGAATTATAGAAGAAGAGCTGGAATGAGGTGCACAGCCGGGGGGCGGGGGGGGGGGGGGGGGGGGGACAGCGTAGGTAGGTCTTCATCTTCACCTATGCCTGAATCATCTCCCGCCAATCTTTGTCACCGATGGGGAGAAAATTTGTCTCTATAGTGCGTCAGATGTTACTAAGTTCCAGAAGGTTGGCTCTAGAGAACTCTCCCGATTTCTTCCCAGTCCCAGCATAAAGAACTTCTCCCTGTCTCCAGTAACACTGTGAACTAGGCAGCTGCCTGTCTTCCCAGCCTCTCACTCCTGCCTAGTGATGAGTTCTGTGAATATCAATGGCCTAGTTAACCTTCACTGATCCCGAGGAGAGTTAGCGGTCTCAACTTCAGTTTCAGTTACCAGTGGCCTCTGAGGACCTTCTTGTTTGCACCCCCAGCACTGGGGTTGAAGTTGCTTTTTCCTGAGTGCTGGAGATCTGAACTCGTATCTTACACATTTTACCCAAGCCATCTTCCTGGCCCCAGTCGTTCTTGTTGTTATTTTGAGACGGGTCTCAGGAAGCCCAGGCTGGGGCTGGCCTGGAACTTCTGATCCTCCTGCCTCACCCTCTGAGAGCTGGGATCACAGGTGTGCACCATCACACTGGGAGGGATGGAAGCTGATGCTTTTTCATGCTAGGCAAGCACTGTACCGATTAAACTACACTCCCAGCCTGCCTTTCGTGTTTTAAAATGTGGCTTCTGCCAGATGTAGGGGCACACACTTGCAATCCCGGTGCACAGGAAACTGAGACAGGAAGGTGTAAGTTTGAAGCCAGCTTGAGCTTTATAGCAAGACTATCTCTCAGAGATCCGCTGCCTTTGCTTCCAGAGTGCTGGGATAAAAGATGGACTCCACTACTACCTGTAGCCCATCTTTCAAATTAACAGCAAACAAAAAAGTGACTTCTTGGGCCTGAGGGGATGACATAGTGGTTAAGAGCACTGGCTGCCTGTGTTCCGTTGATTTATTGCTGGGAAGACTGCTCTTTTCTGAAGGGAAATGGAGAAGCAGTGGATCTGGGGAGAAGGGAGCTTGGAAGGGGCTGGGAGGAGTGGAGGGAGAGGGGGCTGTGGTTGGGATATATTGTATGAGACAAAATTAAAGAAAAGGGGGCAAGAAAGAGCACTTGCTGCTCTTTCAAAAGACCTGAATTGGGTCTGACTGACGTAAACACCGGGGCCCCAACCCACATAGCAGACAGTTTCTGTCTTACCCAATTGGGACAATTGCCAAGAAGGAGAGAAAGGAGGACAGGATAAAGCAGGTGCCAGCGAACTTGTCCAGGGTGAGCTGATAGAGCTTGTTGTATATGGTGGATGTCACCACACCTGTCAGAGCTAGGCACAGCTGCAGGATGACGAACACCTTTCCTGTGGAGGAGACAAAGGTTATCAAGAGATGTGCTGTTATCCCTTTCCTCTACCTGGTCCCTGGGGAGCTCCAGAGACCCCTCGCGATCCTAAGGACTCCTTTCCAGTCCCATGGCTCAATTTGATGGGAATCCTGCCTCCATCTAGCTGGATCTTCCTGAAATACCTTTCTTTGACTCTGGTTTGCAGTGACTAGCTTTGTGAGGCTTTTCCACCCTCCTCTCTCTATTCTTTTTGCCCTAGACAGAAACCAGTATGTTCCTATAAGTTTGAGGATACTTCTAGAACTTGTATGTGTGTGTTCGTGCACATACGTGCATGTATGAAGGCCAGGGGTAGACAGAAAGCTCCAGGAATCCTCCCCAGCACTGGGACTTTGGGTATGTATTTCCACACCAGCCTTTTATACGAGTGCTGGAGATCCAACCTCAAGACCTCAGGCAAGCACTTTATCAACTGAGCCATCTCCCCAGCCCTGCTTCTGGATCTTCTGAATATTTCTGAAAGTCTGTGCTGTGCCACAAGCTGAGTAAGTCTGTGCCAGCCTGGGCAGGACATCCTGGAGAGAGTCCTCTCGCTCACTCACCGTAGGCAGAGTCCTTTATGAGTTTGGACATGGCTGATCGGATGGTTGTGATGGGGATAAGTGCGAACAGCATGGCGGCTCGAGCTGTAACAGATTGTAACAACACTTCTCATTGGAGTCCAGCCTTAACCCAGGAGATCAGAACAAAGCAAAGGCTTCCCTCCCGGCCCCTCCCAACACAGTCCCGGTGGCCTTGGTCTGGAAGCATTAGACTTCTCTCTGCTGGGAGCACCTCGAGTAGCCCGGACTCTGAATCTCTGGCCCTTTCAGAAAAGGAGTTCAGCCGCCACACCTACCGCCTTCTTAACCAGTCAACTGCAGGTGGGGGCGGGAGAGAAAGAGGAAGGTTAGGGAGAGACTGGGCAGGGGGGAATATGGAGAGATGCCATAGGAAGGGCTGGAGAGAGGGGCACTCTGTCCTCTGTAGAAGACTTTAACTGGGACCTTGCCATTTTGCTCGCTGTCTCTCTGAGGTGTGTGGCCTGGGGCAGTTCTCTGATAACCATCTAGGATTTTTCTTTCCGAGCTGTTAGCTATTAGGCACATGCAGCCTGTGTAAGGAAACATGAAATAAGCCTTCGACCCTCTTCTTCCTTTACACAGCCACGTAGCGAATGCTTGGGAGCCGTACAAGGCTAGTGGACAGTGTGTTGACAGAGGGAGGCCCACTCCACAGCTGTAGAGAGTTCTGTTGCAGCAGGAGTTCTAGAGCTTTCTTTCTGAGGTTGTCTGGCTTCTGTCCCCCAGTGGAAACCTCAGTCCGTGGTCTTATGGGAATGTACTCCATCGGTTGTAGAGCCAATGGAGCTCTATTGGAGCCAGTTATTGAGGAATTGTGTGCATTGTTAATAAGCAGCAGTGGCGCACACCTTTAATCCCAGCACGCGGGAGGCAGAGCCAGGTGGATCTCTGTGAGTTCGAGGCCAGCCTGGGCTACAGAGCGAGATCCAGGACAGGCACCAAAACTACACAGAGAAACCCTGTCTCGAAAAACCAAAAAAAAAAAAAAAAGCTAGAGAGAAGAGGACTGGGGAAGCAGCTTGGCCGGTAACGGGGTTTGCTGTCATACAACCTGAGCTCAGTCCCTGAACCCACACGATGGAAGGAGAAATAAACTCCGGCAAGCTGCCCTCTGAGCATCACAGGGGCATTACAACGTGCCCATCTCCCCACTCCGATGAAACAAATACAATTTTAAAATTATTGAAGTTAAATGAACCCATCTCCACTTAAGGCTGTCTGGCAGCCTTCCATGTTGATTCTAAGATCCACTGACCACACCTCCTTGACCCAGAGCCATGGGTCCCACCGCGGCAAGATTCAGTCAGCAAAACAGGTAATACCCAGCGCAAAACAGACAAACCCATTCCCGTCTCCCTTGTACCTCCTGGACTCCCAAGTTCAGCCCCTGGTACTAAATTGGGACTCCAAGACCACACCCCTAAGCTCTGACCCAGATTGTCAGCAGTGCCCTGCCTCCCTAAGCTCCAGACTCACCGATGTAGAACATGTATGTCTTCTTCACAAAGGCCAAGAGAAGGGCACCAGACCCAAAGGAGACCATCCCAATTATGATCATCGTGGTGTCCCGGAAGTAGCGGGAGAAGACGAGAACACCCAAGAAGCTGGTGATGAAGACGATGTATCCAGAAGCCATGCCGTAGCCCAGCTGCACTTGGTTCCAACTGAGAGGCTCCTTGAGCACAAAAAGGGCCATGACATCCACTGTGCCCACAACGGCCAGGTCATAGACGATGGCACCCACAAATAGCAAAGCGATGGTGGTTCGAGAGGACTTCTTTTTGCCGGGAGCCAGAGGGTTCTCCGATACATTCTGCTTGTCCAGTTCATCTGGATCCAGGGTTCGGTAGGTGCCCACCATGCCGGACACAGTATCTACGGTGGGGTACACCTTGTTGGGCTTGGACACAGACTCAGGGACCTTCAGTATAAAGAGGCTGTAGAAAAGGGCAAACGCCGCACAGCCCACGCTGCAGGCGGTTAACACGAGGCCTTGAGCAGAGTGCCCAACTATTTGCTTGAAGAGATGCCCTGAGGCCATGCTCCCACAGAACCCTGCCAAGCCCAGCACCAAATCGATGATGATGAGACGCAAGGAGCGGCGGCCTTCGGAGCAGCCCAGGGATCCCAGCGCCATGACCCCGGACCAATAAGCGGAGAAGCCCCCGCACAGGCCACTGAGCGCCACTGCTCCATACATCACCTCCACCGGCCAGTCCAGCATCACTTTGAGCAGGAGTCCGATGCGGCACAGCAGGAAGCCCAGCATTGATGTGCAGATAGAGATCTTGCGGTGGTAGCGGTCACTGAGCCAGCCCAGTCCATAGGCGGACAGTAGGGGTGCCAGACCCACCACGAGGTTGTAGATGATGTAGAAATTGGAGATGGCCTTCTGCTGTTGGTTCTCCTGATGCAACTGGCTGGCGCTGTGATTGGAGGAGCCGCCAGCCTCCGATGCGAAGGATTCCTTCACTACCAGGAGTAGTCCTGCATCGTAGAGGGAGCCGGCCACCTGGGTTGAGGCCACCACAGGCTCGATCCAAGCCCTCACCTGGAAGCCAGAGAGACGGCTTCCCCACGGACAGGTGACTCTGGGACCCATGTAACCTATGCGACAGGGGACAGGGCTTGCTGTCTGCAAGGAGATGCTCCCAAATCTTACGGAGGCTTGGAGGATCCAGGCTCAGTGCCAGAGCGCTTTTCAGGTGCGCCTTGGGAGAAGCGCTGGGGCGGCGCGTGTGACAGTAGCTAGTCTCGCTGCCAAGGGACTTACCTGCGGCCCCTCCTCCCCAGGTCAGAAAAAGCGGCGCTCCGCCCCCCACCTCCACCCGGGTCTGGCTGAGCAGGCTGGAAACTGCCCAGTGAAGCCAGAGTACACACGAGCCTCAGTTCCCTCCCCACACATCCTAGAGCTGGCCATACCACCTGCCTCCTTGGAGCTGAAACTCAGCTGAGCGAGCTCTGGAACCCACCCAGGGAGCGTTTCCAAATTCTCCCTCCTTCGGAGGCAGGTTTGGGCAGGGGTCTGAACCCTAGGCTTCTGCTTGATGTAACTTTGAGGTATCAAGTTTTCTTTGTCAAAAGTAGGAGGAACCTTGGTGTGCGCAAAGCTCTAGGTCTTAACTCCAGCACCATGTAAAGCAGGAATGATGGCACATGCCTGTAATTCCAGCGCTCAAAAAGTGGAGGCAGAGGGATTAGAAATTCAAGATCATCCTCAACTACATAGAGAGTTGACTACAAGAGACCCCGTCTCAAAAAAAAAAAATTAAAAATTAAAAACAAAAAGCAAAAGAAAAACAAACATAAAAGATGGTTCAGCAGGGGAAGGCCCTGCTGCCAAGCCTTATGGCCATCGTTCAATCCCTGGGACCCACACCATAGACAGAGAGAACCACTCAGAACTCTGTCTCCGACCTACACATACTGTAGTACAGGAACACACACACACACACACACACACACACACACACACACACACACGAAACTGAGTAATTAAAAATAAAAATAAAATAACAAGGACCCATGGTATAAGAAGCTACTAGCACAGACTTTCAAAGAAGTTAACTCAATGGCAGCTCCTTCGGGCCAAAGGCCTCTCAGAGAAGTGCCTACTTCATGCACCTGTCCGGATGGGCCTTTCCTGTTGGGCTCCAGCGTCAGCTCCCAGTCCCAGATGTCCCTTCAGAGCATAAAACTGGACACTGGTAGAGTGTGGTGGAGCTCACTGGAGACAGCAGGTTCTTCTGAGTAAAGACAGGAGCAGAGACCCTTATTGCTTCCTAGTGGTTGCTCTTCCTGCCTCATGGTCTCAGTCCTCTCTAGCCTGGGCTAAGGTTTCTGTTCCCCGGGCCCCTGGCTTTCTCCTTCTTCAAGTACATGCTTCTGGAATGAAGCTCAGAGTGATACAAGAATCAAAAGACACCAAGGAGTAAGATGGCCTTTCTGTTCCACATGGACAGTTAAAATACCACCCAGCCTCTGTCCTTGTCTCTCCACCTTCGACCCTGACACAGCAATGGTCTCACGAATGGCATGAATTTAAAGTTACAAAGAGGACACACAAACCTCCTAGGAAGGTCTAGAACCGGACAGAAAATGGGCTTCCGCAGTGGGTAGGGATTAGATTCAAGGCAGTGCTTGGGTAATTCTGTGCCCCTTTGGTATTTTTTAAGTGAGGTGTCCTCTCTACTCCTTGTCACCACTCAGGACCTTCTTTGTGTCCAGACCCAGACAACTCTGACTTCTTCAAAGAGAAAGATGTACCCAGTCTCCCGTTGTGAGATGTACCTGTGGATCTGGCTCACCAGTTTCTCTCCCCCACCCCACCCCCGGCCTGTTTTCACCAACCCATACCTGACTCTCCTACTCCATTCCTAACATATTTTTCCAAGGCTTCAGCACGCAACCCAGCAGCCTGCTCCCGTGCGTGGCAGAAACTCCAAGGACGGTTGAGTTGCGAGAAAGTTCTGCAATCAGTGATGGCATAACCAGAAGGACCGCTCGGGCCGTTTGATCAAAGGAGTCTATTCTTGGTGCAGCAGACAGCAGGAGGCAACCTTGCCCAATCTCCTCTTCATGGATTCTCAGCTCCTTCCATCCTCTTGTGAAATGTAAAGCGCCTCTGAGAGATTCACACCAGACCTTGGAGAAGCTGGGTGCTAGCCAGCCTTGGGGTCCTCCAGGCTTAGGGACTGACTCTTCTGGTCTAGAAATGATCTAGTCTCAGGTCCACTGATACCAGTCTCGTCTTAGACTACTGTGGGTTGGATTATATTCTCACTGTGTTCCTACTCCCCTCTCCATCTCTGAATGCTGGGTCCAACCGAGGTCGTACCTGACCATCTTATGTGACCCAGGTTACCAGCAAGTTGAGCCTCGACTCTGCCACATCAAGATTTCATATCTTCCACAGGCTACCTTCATTTCCTCGTGGTCCAGATTTTCTGGGAAAGGTTTCCCTCCACTCCTAAAGCACTAGCAATAAAGTGAATACCACTGCCTTGCATATCAGCTGTGAGGATTGCTCAGGAATCTAATCTGTAGCCCATAACTGCCTTTATGAAAGAGTCAAACTTCTTATCTCTATATGAGTAAAGGTATACTAGTCCACCATCTCATGTAGCCTAGGCTAGCCTCAGACTCACCTCAAAGTTCTAGTCCTCCTTCGTCTACCTCTTGATGAAACTCTAGGGAACATGCTGGGCTTATGAAGTGCTGGGGATGGAGCCCAGAGCTTTGTGCACGTGGGGCAAGCACTCTCCCAACTGAACTACACCGCCAGCCCTACCCTAGCCCACAAAAGGTGGCCTTTAATATTTACTGACCTCTTACCATGTACTAAGCATAGTATACTATTGAATTCAGTTCATTGTCCCAGGAAGTCTATGGGCTGAAATCAGAGATGTTGAATGATTTGCACAAGTTCACACAGGAAGCCAGTATTTAGCATCAGGCAGTCTTTGAAAGCCTACGGCTGTGGGGAGAATGCTGCAATCCATTTGAAGATGCCCTCTCAACTAACAAGGGGATGGAGAGATGCAGAAACACCATTGCCAACATGAGCATCATTGTTGCTCAGTGCTGGATTGCAGAAATGAACGAAAAGTGTGGTCAAAAGCTCCCTGACTGAACTTACACCGCAGGTACTTTACAATCAAATGGGAAACACTTTTGTTACCTTAATAAATGGCCCCAGATTTATTTTACAAAGGAAAAGAGAAGAGAGAAACTTCTCCCTCAAGTTGTCCACTGACTTCCACAAACTTGCTGTGGCATGAGCACACACACACACACACACACACACACACACACACACACACACAGAGAGAGAGAGAGAGAGAGAGAGAGAGAGAGAGAGAGAGAGAGAGAGAGAGAGAGAGAGAGAGAGAATCTTCAAAAGGTATCTAGTTTATAGGGAAAATATAAAATGAAATTTCTTCTAACCATTTAAACAATGCATATAAGAATTAAAAGAATTAACATGTTCTCCTTTTAAAAGTGTCCCTCAGTGTCTGTCCCCTCTTTTTTATTCTTTGACAGTTCCATAAATGTATACGCTGTGTTTTAGTGTTTTCAAGTTGCCCGTGTTTCAGTAAATGGGACCCACACCTGCTCATGCCTGGCCATAATTAAACTCAGGGGGTCAAAATAAACTAATAAAGGTTGCTGGTGGAGATTTCAAACAATCCACTGTTTCATCTGGGGTCATGTTGACACCTTCCCCTTCTCATGAATGACTAGTGTAGGACTCTTTGTTCTTGGGCTTGCTGACTCCCCATGGGAGGTCACGCCTTTTCAGAGGAGGAGGTGGGAGCTGGGCTAGGGGGAAAGGCTGTGGGGGGAGAAGCGGGAGGAGGGATGGGGGGATCTGTGGTTGGTATGTGGAATGAATAAAAAAATTTCTTAATTAAAAAAAGAGGCTTTGCTCTGTTATCTGGTGGAGAATCTGTGATTCCCGTATGAATTGGTACAAAGTTGAGCAAGGGGCTCAGGGAAGGGGAGGCAGAGAAGCCTTGGGGGAGGCAGAGAAGCCTGGGGGAGGCAGAGAAGCCTGGGGGAGGCAGAGAAGCCTGGGGGAGGCAGAGAAGCCTAGGGCAGGCAGAGAAGCCTAGGGGAGGCAGAGAAGCCTGGAAGCACATGCCTCCCACAGGTAGCTTGACACACGGGACAGGATCTGGCTTTCACAGGCTACTGGACACAGGAGCTGAAACATTTGACCTGGACCCAGAGTAATAGAAAACCCCTCACCAGGTGGCACACACCTTTAATCCCAGGACTGGGGAGGCAGAGGCAGGCAGATCTCTGTGAGTTCAAGGCCAGCCTGGGCTACAGAGTGAGTTCCAGGATAGCCAGGGCTGTTATGCAGAGAAATCTTTTCTTGAAAATCCAAAACCAAAATCCAAAACCAAACCAAAGCAAGCCAAAACAAAACAAAACCAACAAACAAAAAAGAAAGAAAACAAAACCCCTCACAGCTGATATGCAAACCAGGGGTGTTCTTCTTTTTATTAGTGCTTTGGGGGCCGAGGTAAACCTTTCCACCCCAAAACATTGAAAATAAGGAAACAAGATATCCTGTGAATCATAAATATATAAGAGAATAGGGCCTGTGAGATACATCAGCTGATAAGGATGCTTGCCAAGTCTGACAACCCGAGGTCTACTCCTGGCCTCACATGATAGAAGGAGAGAACCAACTCTCCTAACTTGTCCTGTGACCTCTACATCCACACTGTGGCATGTACACAATAAAAGTATTAAAATTTAAATATATATAACACAACAAAGAAAGGTACGCAAACTCACCCAAGAAGACAGGCAGATCTTGGCAGTGAGAGTCCAAGGGTAACAGAGATTTAGCTGCTGTTTTGCTGGAGTGCTGTCTCTCCACATGGGCCTACAGATACCCTATGGACCACTAAGAACCAGGATGGAAACTTGGCATCTGTGCAGAGATCCACAGCTAAGCACTGGGCTGAAATCCTGGAGAGCGGCTGAAGAGAGGGAGGAGGGGTCATATGAACAAGGGGGGGGGGGGTCAAGATCATGATGGGGAAAACCACAGAGACAGCTGACCCGAGCTAGTGGGAGCTCACAGACTCTGGACTAACAGCTGGGGAACCTGCATGGGACCAAATTAGGCCCTCTGAATGTGGGTGGCAGCTGTGTGGCTTGATCTGTTTGTGGGCCCCCTGGCAGTGGGACCAGGACTTACCCCAGGTGTATGAACTGGCCTTTTGAAGTCCATTCCTTATGGTAGGATATTTTGCCCAACCTTGATCCAGTGGGGAGGGGCTAGGCCCTGCCTCAACTTGGTATGCCAGGCTTTGTTGACTATCCAAGGGAAGCCTTACCCGCTCTGAGGAGTGGATGGGAGGTGAAGTGTGTGTGTGTGTGTGGGAGGGGGTGAGAGGGGGTGAGGTGGGGGGCGGGAGGGGGAATTGGGGCTGGTATGTAAAATGAAAAACAAGTTATAAATAAAGAAAAAAAGAAGAAAAAAGAACAATGGAGAAGAAGAAGAAGGAGGAGGAGGAGGAGGAGGAGGAGGAGGAGGAGAAGAAGAAGAAGAAGAAGAAGAAAAGAAACTTGGCATCTGTGTGTTCGTATCGACGCTGTCCATTGACCACTTAAAACTTTAGGTCAGATTCCTGCTCAACTCTGTATTAGAGCTGCTCCCCTAAAACTGGTAGCCCCCCACCCCTGCAAGGCTGAAGATACCAAGAGTAACTAAGAAATTGTTAACACTTGAAGGGCTATAATAACAACAAATTGTCCACCGCCAGCCTTTATGTATGTGATGCAGTTTTTTTTTTCTGATTCTTTGAGAATTTCACACATATTGCAATGTATTTTGATCATATTCACTTCTGACTTCTCCCAGTTACACCCAACCCTCATCTCCCCCCAACTTTGTGTCCCTCTTTTTTTTTTTTTTAAAGATTTTTACTTTTTTAATTATGTGCATGTGTGTGTGCCTGTGTAGGGGCATGTGCACTTGAGTACAGGTGCCTGAGGAGCCCAGAAGTGCTGGATCTTCTAGAACTGGAGTTACAGGCAGTCGTGAGAAACCTGACTGTTGGTGCAGGAAACCAAATGTGGCTCCTCAGCAAGAGCAGTATTTGCTCCAAACTTCTGACTCATCTCACCAGCCCGCTCCTGCCTTTTTATAACTCACCAGGTCCAATTTGTGCTACTCATATACTCATTCATGTGGGGCCAGCCGCCGGAACGTGGTCAACCTACCAGGGGCCACGTTCTTAAGGAAAACTGGTTCTCTCTCCAGCTGTCAGTATCTCCAGCTTGTGAGGCCCTCTCCCTTGCAAACTACTGTTAACTAACTCTATCTTGGACAGGCAACCACAGTTTCTTGAACTTCATCACTGCGGTGGTCCTGTCTTGTCCAAAAAAAATCACTGTTCCACTATGGTCCTCCCCAAACCTACTTCGATTATTCTGCCAAATGAGCAGACTATGAAACTCCCCTCTAAATTAATCTCTGTACCCATAGATGAGTTCCGTTCCCAGGCCTCATTAGAGAAACTTCTTGGTGAAGAGGATGTAGTTAATGCAGTTAACTCAAGACTGGTCAAAGTGCAGAGAATAATGTCTGTGGAGTGCTCAGCCACAAATGGGACATCTATGTCACAGGCTGTTCTCCAACCCCCAGACTCAGAGACCATCAAGGAAGAGGTGGCAGAAAGATCGTAGCTTCTAGCTTTAAATTGCGCTGCTCCAGACCACCAGAGAAGCGTCTCGAAGTTTCCAGCTATTGTCTTAACCCTGAAAGAAGGTTCAGTGGTTGACCTAACTAACCATCATGCACTTCTGACTAGATCTTTCTCTGAGTCATCTCTTCTTGCACTTACTGTGGGCTCCGAGACGACAGGTCTCACTAATAAGCATGTTGCAATAAGAATCAAAACTACTCTGTAGGCAGTGGCTTCTTGTCACCAACCAGGTTCCTCATGACACCCCGGAGAGAACAATCACCCAGATCAGTTTTGTTCCTTTCTTATATAGCCTGAAGTTCTTCTTGGTACCTCACAGACAAGCCTAGGATGCTGGTCCCCATATTAGCTTCCTATATGCTAAACAAATTTATTTTCTGCTTCTATTACTATTACACCCTCTTTGGTCATTTGGGAACGTGGCTAAGCTTGGTCCATTGGGGGCACCAGAATCAGGCTTCTGCCTTGTGTCTCTAAGAACACGGTACTCTTCCTTCAAGTGTTTTCCAGTGGTTGGGCTGTGACTACATTAAGGACACAGCTCAAGTTCTTTTGTTTGATCACAAACAATCCTCCAGTTACTATTTTACTGCCAATATATTGTTGCAGACAGGAAGGAAATATGCTAGTTACTTGACTTTCCAAGTCATTTTACCTGATAAGTTAATAAGTGAACATCGTGGTCTATCTGCCTTTTTTCCCTGTTCTTTTCTGTTTTGAGACAGAGTCTCATGTAGCCTATTCTCATCTAAACTTCCTATGTAGCCAAGGATAGCCTTGAACTCCTGATCCTCCTCCTCCTCTCGAATGCTGGGATTACAGGTTTCATGTGAAAGCCACCCTATCTGTTTTTGTGGTACTGGAGACTGAACTCAGGGCTTCCTGCAAGCTAGGCAGGCCCTTTACCAACTAAGCCCTCGCCTCAACTCTCTGTCTGCTTTTCTGATGTAGGTGATACAGGTGTCTGTCTAGGAAATGCCTTCGCTCTCATGGTGCTGATGAAATGTGATTTTTCTTCGTTCTGCTGGGTTGAGAGTCAGATCCTGGCTCAAGTTAATTCATCAATATAGTGAATACACCCATGCAACCTCTTGGGAAACTGATTCATTCTTTCCACCCTGAGATGGCATCCTATTAATAATAATGTTACCCAATTTTATAGATGAGGAAACTGAGCTTTACAAAGATCACATGGAGCCAGGACCTAGGTTTGTGTGGTTTTAGAGACTATGCCATTTTTACATTGCACTTGAAATAATCAAGAAGAGATGCAGTTTAAGATAGCATTTAATTGTTGAACATTTTCTGTTGAATGGTGTGAACTTATTTTTATTTATGATATTTTCAAACTGAAGTGGTCCATTTGTTCATTCATGAGTCACCCATCTATCCATTCATCCACCCTTCCATCCATCCTTTACGAACATTATTGAATATCATGCCCAGTAGAATGTACCAAGAATGCAAAGTCTTGCCTCAGGGATCTTTCACCCTAAAGAAGTATTATACAGTACTCATAGGGTTAGCAAGATGGCTCAGCAGGTAAAGGCACCGGCCACCAAATCTGACAATCTAGTTCAATCCCAGCACCCAAATGATAGTAGCTCCTTAGAACCAGTTCCCACAAGCCCCACACGTGTGCTGTGGCACACACACACACACACACACACACACACACACACACACACACACACACCCCTCCTTTAACAAACACACACACAAAAAAATAAAAATAAATAAATAAATGTAATATCAATAAATAAATAAATGACACTCATGGTACTAACACTACAAGGTCTGTTTCTCACATGAAATTATTGACATCATGCCATGCCTCTTCTTTCGAGACTGGCTTTATGAGATTCTACTCCACCCTGGGCTCTGCTACCAGACTGAATGATCTCATAAACAACTGACTCAATGTTTTAAAGGAAGACTTGGTTTGTCTCTGCTGCCCTGCACACACCAGTTCAGTGGTAACTGCACCTCACATTTCCTCTAACCAGCCCATCCACTCACCCTCTCTGCTTATGCTTTCCACACAGTTTGGACTTTAGCTCCTCGGTACAACACAGGTGGAGAAGAGCTACTGTTCAATCACAGCATTGCGTGCCGGGGTTACGGTGATGGAAACAGGATCCAAATCTGGACCAGTAAGAAGCAGTCCAAGAGTGGGGCTTGTTGAGTAGTTGGGAGAGAGAGATCCTCTTTCCTCTTTTTTCCCCTGCTGGTCTTGGACCGAAGGATAGGAAAACCTAAGTTTCCCTACCATTGTAGAAAAGCTTGTCTGAGATGGAAACCAACCCAGCAGAACAGAGCTGAAAACTGGGGGGTCCAAATCCCAGTGGCTTCCCATGACTCACGGACACAGCTGTGCCTGAGGCTAAGTTATCCTTTCACATTTTAATAACAAAAGCTACTACAGTCATTTTTTTTTATGATGCCAGTTTGATTTGGATTTTCTGTCAATTGCAAACACAAGAAATTTGATGATGCCAGACCCCCAGTCACTCATCTCCACTGACCCTTGACCTTACTTAGCTACCGACTTCCTTGGATCTTCCAGCTGGTTCTCCACCGGAGGCATGCCACCTCCAAAGTCGTTCATTCACACTTCCCACTGACTACAGCCTCCTCTTTGTTGCTTCTTCAACTGCTTCCACTTCGGTGGTTCTCTGATCTTATCAAGACCCACTGACACCTACGCAAATATACAACCTTCCAGATCAGTGGCTTTCTCTCTTTCCCCTCTGCCTTTATGGGGCATCTCATTACCGTTTCATAAACCCTTACCTGTTGTCTGTCTTTTTAATGTGCGCCAACCGTGGAAGAACTTATTCAAGTATCTGAGGACTGTTGGGAGAAGCCTTACAAGGCAGATTGATGTCACTATGAATCCACAGACTCCAATGTTAAACACTCCTTCATCTTTACCCAACGACTCCTCCATCTTTCCATCTCCCACTCTTCCAAGCTCCAAAATTCCTAGTCCTGAACTTCACCATTCCCTTTGAGCTCCCAAATTCTACTACTGCCTTGCCTTTCCTCTCTAGATATTTACTCTTTTGGATATGTGTGTGTGTGTGTGTGTGTGTGTGTGTGTGTGTGTGTGTGTACACACGCGTATGTGTGTGCATGTGTGTGTATGGTATGCGTGTGTGTGTGTGTGTGTGTGTGTGTGTGTGTGTGTGTGTGTGTGTGTATAGAGTCCTGAAGCCGACATTGGATATCTTCCTCAATGTAACAGGCACCCAGATCTTACTAGGTCCCAGACCTTAACACAACTGATTCCATGACAGAATTATCATTCAGGACATAAAATTCGGTATGTAGACAGTACCACCAGGCAAAATGAAAGCAAAGTCCATAGTTCTGGGAAAGTCTCTGCATGTACCAACCTTGTTGTTTGGCTTCTGTAGTTCCACTTCTGACTCACTGCTCTTGTTAACTGAAGTATGTAAAATGGGATATGGTTTTTGCACTTAAAAGCTCACCTTGCGAAAGGCTTGGGGCTACACTGTGGTCCAGAACACCCAGTGTGGTTGCTGGCCGACTATAAAAACTTTCCATTGTTTTAAACCTGTGTCTGAGTAGTCTTCTCTGATGGATATCCCCCAACGTTCAATTGTTCTCCATTTTATTTACTGAGGCAAGGTCTCTCAGTTGATCCCATAGTTTACCAATCAACTAGACTAGCTTGTCAGCTTGCCCCAGGGACCCCCTGTTTCTGCGTTTCGGGTACTAGGATTATAGGCAGCTAACATACACGCCTGGCCTTTTACGTGTGAGTCCTGGGGGTCTGGACTCTGATCCTCACACTTGTGCCGCACGTGTGTTGTGCACTGACCCATCTCCTTCACTTCTTTTTTAATTGACATTTTATTTTATGTGTGTGGGTGTTTTGCCTGCATGGATGTCTATATGCCATTTGCATGCCTGGTGCCCAGGGAAGCCAGAAGCGATGAGTTTGATCCTTTGGAACTGGAGTTATATAGATGTGAGCTATGATCTAGGTGCTGGGAATTGAATCTGGACCTCTTGAAGAGCAGCCTGTGCTCATAACCACTGAGCCATCTCTCCAGACCCCAAACCTTCACTCTTGAGAATTTCTCAGTCTTTTTATTCTGCAGGAAACTTGGGAATAACTTTTAGGTCTCGGGTAACTTGTATATAGAGAGTCATTAGCCCCTTGTCTGTGCTCCATTAGCATGACCATTGCATCATAGGTATGATAAACTAGTAAAACTGTCAGTGCTCCTGAGAAGGAAGAGAGTGGGGTCTTTGGTCTGTTTATTTTGCCCTACATACAATCCTGTGATATTTTTGTGCTTCTTCCATTTGCAAGGAAATAACTTTAATCACGACCAGGGTAAGACACTGTGGATTCCCGCCCTTCTTTATTGTAAATGAGACAGGGTCTCACTATGTAGATCCGGATAGCCTTGAACTTGATCTGTAGATGAGGCTGGCTTTGAACTCAGGGATCCTCCTACCCATGCTTCCTGAGTGCTGGGGTTAAAGGTGAGCACCACCATGCCCTGCACATTTTGCTTGTTTGGTTTTTTCTTACATAATCCAGGCGTGGTGTCTTATACCTGTGATTCCAGCACTTGGGAGGCTAAGGCGGGGAAACTGCCCCAAGAAGATCTTATCTCAAAAATAAAACGCAAATGTCTTACTTTAAAAAAACGTATCTGGGGGTTGGAGAGACTGCTTAGTGTTTAAGAGTACCTGCTGCTCTTATAGAGGATGGAATTCTGTTCTCAGCATCCACATGGCAGCTCACAGTGCCTATAACGCCATCTCCAGGAGATTTGACTCTCTCTTCTTGTGTCTGCAGAGAGGGAGGGTAAGGGGGAGAGAGAGAAAGAGACTGGGGGGGGGGGTGAGAGAGAATGGGGGAGGGAGGAGGAGAGGGGGGAGAGGGGGGAATTAAAAGTAAAACAAATCTATAAAATGTCATATTGAACTGAGTTTAACTATCTTATCAAAAATTCTGTCTGGATATTGTGTAATCCCTACCTCAGGAGAATCATGAAATTCAAGCCCATTCTGGGCTCCACAATGAGACTTAGAAACAAGCTTAAGCTATAGGCTGAGCTTTCATAATTAATAATAAGTCTCCATGTCAGTATTGGGGAACTAATGGTCTCAACAACAACAACAACAACAAAATCCAACTACAAATGGCATCCAATGTGGGGGCATGTATTTCCGCATACGACCCAAGAAAGCTTTAAAAAAAGGTTCCAAACACACAGAAATGGAGCCAAACGCAGCTTCCTAGTCTCACGGTCTCTCACAGGCCGAGTACAGAGACACCTCTCCCAGCCACTGCTTGAAGGCTTGATCTGCCAGTGTGCTCTGAGCTGAGCTGCACCGTGTGGTTTAAGGTTTTGTTCATGCAGACAAAGTTACAGATATGCAGCAAAGCAGGTTCAGATG
The DNA here is from genome assembly GCF_007827085.1 of Peromyscus californicus insignis. Taxonomy (NCBI): domain Eukaryota; kingdom Metazoa; phylum Chordata; class Mammalia; order Rodentia; family Cricetidae; genus Peromyscus; species Peromyscus californicus. Next base: position 87,715,384 of record NW_026294573.1, on the reverse strand, counting down.
GAAACAAGCCTCCGAACAGGTTACCGTGTGTTTAACAATGTGCGTAAGCTTAAGAAAAAAGATGAAGACAGTCATAAAAAATAGTTTAAAAATAATGAAGTCTTTAAAGAGAGAAGTAAAGTAATAAAAAAAATAAACCATAAAAGAATGGGAAATATTACACCATAGGGAGTTTGGACTGTATAAGGTGCTTTGTTAATTTTGATTTTTTAAATATTATATAATTTTTTTATTAAGGAATTTTTTAATTCATTTTACATACCAACCACAGATTCCCCCTCTCTTCCCTCCTCTTGCCCCTCCAGCTTTTCCCTCCCCCAATCTACCCCTAATTCCTTCCTCCAACAAGGAATGGCCTCCGTGGGAAGTCAGCAGAGCCTAGTACATTCGGTAGAGTCAGGTCCAAGGCTGTGCAAGGTGTCCCACCATAGGTAGTGGGCTCCAAAAAGCCTGCTCATGTACCAGGACTAGATCCTGATCCTACTGCCAGGGAACCCCTTAAGCAGATCAAGCTACACAACTGTCTTGCTTATGCAGAGGGCCTAATCTAGTCCCAAGGAGGCTCTACAGCTGTTGGTCTAAAGTTCATGAGTTCCCACAGTTTGGTTTGGTTGTCTCTGTAGGTTTTCCCATCATGATCTTGATGGAAATCAGTCTGATGGTTTCTCAGCAAACTGGAAATCAATCTTCCTCATCCCAGCTATGCTACTCTTGGGAATATACCCAAGGAATGCTCAATCATACCACAAAGACACATGCTCAACTATGTTTACAGCAGCATTATTCATAATAACCAGAATCTGGAAACAAGCTAGATGCCCCTGAACTGAAGAATGGATAAATAAAATGTGGTACACATACACAATGGAGTACTACTCAGCAGAGAAAAACAATGACATCATGAATTGGATGATCAGGCAAACGGATGAAACTAGAAAATATCATCCTGAGTGAGGTAACCCAAACTCAGAAGGACAAACATGGTATGTACTCACTCATAAGTGGATACTAGATGTAAGGCAAAGGATAACCAGACTACAACCCATAGCTCTAGAGAAGCTAGCTAGCAAGGAGGACCCTAAGAGGACACACAGATCGCCCTAGAAAGGGGAAGTAGATGAGATCTCCATAGGTAATTTTGAATTTTTTGAATGCTGATGAACAGACAACAGCTGCTAAGAGACATTGGATTGTGGAAGGGACTGGTGAATTAAACCAGCCTATATACTTTAGGAATGCCTTAGCCTTAAAATGGAAGTCCAAAAATGTTTTACGGTGGAGAAGAGGTTATCCCTTTTCCCCACAGGTTATCCTGTGGGAACAAAAGGCTATGGATTCCTTCCAGGTTAACAGAGATCAGATGTGACCAGGGGAGACCCCCTGAGGGTCCTGGCTACAGACATGAGGAGGAAAGCCAAGGAAAGACTACAGGACAGGTGAGATGTAGGCTGATCCCTCTGCATGGGAACAGCTCTGAGACGAGATGAGACATGATAAATCTTTTTGGCTACAGAGTCCTCATGACTTAGTATTACATGCCATCCTTTCACATGGCATGGAAGGAGATTTATATTACAGTTTGCTTATGTAGTCCAAACTGACTTATAAAGTTGACAGATGCCTTTTATCTACTCAAACATAGAACAAAAAAAAAATCTTTAATTGACTTGTACACACTGCACATTCCATAACTGTGTTGACGCAGATATGTATGTTACCTTTAAAAGTGTGTGTTTTCAGAGCAAGGGGACAAGACACCCATGAAAACAGGTGGTCCAGGTGATCTAGCCTCTCAGAGTGCCTCTGTTACAGTTTCCTCAGAGTTCTGCATTCAGAACAGCTTCAAGACTGCTGGCTGAGATGGTCCAGCCTCACAGACTACTCTAGTCAGAACTTCAGATAAGCCTCACACTTTCCCATTACACAGAGACTGAACAAGAAATAATGCAGCTAGCTCTCTCAGGACTTGACTATTATCCCAATTTTCTCAGGGTCCCCTAAAGATGCCAGTGCCCCCAGACAACAGGAAGCAGTCTAGAGAACACAATGCCCACATTCCCAAGAGGTGGGATGGGTGGTTTTTGGTTATTCAGTGGGTTATGGATATTTGTCCTCATTTATGGGGTACAGGTTGTTATTGGTCATAGTCAGGAAGAAAGCTAAGTAAAGGTGATTGGATACAAGGATATCTTTCTAAAGGGAAAAGGGGGAGGTATAACATGGAAATGATGAGGTAAAAGTCTCAATTATTTTACATTGGCATGGATTTTGGTATATTGATACAAATTTGAAGTTATTTTTGTTATACTGAATGTATGATTCTACTCTTGTTTGGGATATTGTGTTTATGCAACTCATTTAAAAATGTAAAATTAAAAAATGCAGGTTAGTAGTCATCTATAATAATCAAACTTATAGTCATATTAGGTATGTTTTCAAAGTTAAACAAATATATTTTAAATAGATAAATGGTCTTCAAATACTTCAAGTCCTAAGAATATTACATTTAAGCTATTTTAATAACATTGGGCTTTTCATGACAGTGAGACATGTCTGCTCCTGGCAGCAGCAATTTGCTTCAAAAAAGGATGATGAGCACTGAAGAACCTCCAGTGAGGTTTGCTTTCTTTATGGTAAAAGCTAGCCATTTGGGCAAGAAAGTGCCCTTGCCTAGACTGCTGGCAGTATGCTGTCCAAACTGGACCAGCAGGACTGAAAAGAAGGTGACTGCTCAGCTTTGTCACGGTGGGGGTGGGGGGAGGGGAGTCAAAGGCCTGGAGCCCAAGTGGTTGTTTGAATGGCACATGGCCACCACAGGCTTGGGTGTTTGAACACTTGGGCCCCAGTTGCCGGTGCTGTTTGGAGAGATTCAGGAGGGACAGACTTGCTGGGAAAAGTATATTTCTCAGGGTGGACTTTGAAGATGTGAGCGCTCAGCTCCCAGCTCCTGTCACCACGCTGGCCACTTGCTGTCACGCTTCACCCCCATGATGAAGTAAACTTATTCCTCTGGAATTAAAAGCCCAAGTAAACTCTTCCCTAGGTGGCCTTGGTGTTTTATCACAGTGATAGAAAAGTGACTGATACAGCGTAGGCTGCCAGTTCCAGGTTGAGCATGGAAATTTATGATCCCAGATCTCATAATCTCAACAGGATCACGGCGACATCAGGACTCGATGTGACAGCTGGCTTAGAAGAACTGAAAGGAAATGGACAGGTGCTGGTCCCAGGAGACTGGGGAGAGCCAGAGAGGCCATCACTCAGACTTCCAAGATCAGAGATGCCAAAATGACAATTACAGAGCTGAGATGCACCTTCCAGGACTTGGACTCCATGAGAAATCTGAAATTCAGCTCAGAGAACAGTCTGAGGGATGTGGAGGCCTGTTATGACACAGCCCAACAAGGTTCTGCTGCTCCTGGGGTTGGAGCTGGCACAGACCTGGGCAGAGGATCAGCACTAGGCCCAGGAGTACCTGCCCTGTGAACATCAAGGTCAAACTGAAGGCTGAGGTTGATAGCTACCACCACCTGCTGGAGGTCAAGGAGGTCGTTAGTCTACATGATGCCCTGGACAGCAGCAATTCCGTGCAAACCACCCACAATACAGCCACCTAGAGGACCATGCATGGCAGAGTGGTGTCTGAGACCAGTGACACCAAAGTTTTGAGGCTCTGAGACAGAGAAGCTGGATACAACCCCCTGGGGACAAGGTGCCAAGTCCTGCATGGGTATGTGTGTCTATATATCATCCATTTGTCCATTAATTAATTAACCCCTTATTGTGTATGTGGGTACACATGCATTTGTGAGACATGCATATACATGTTGAGGTAAGAAAACAACTTCTTGTGTCCTTTCCCAGGAGTCTACCTTCCACCTTTTCTGTGAGTCTCTCAAAGGCCTGGAGGTCTTCAAGTTCACCACCAGATGGCGCCATTGTAAAGTCCATGTTTCCTCATACTATTAAAAGACCTAGGAGGCTGCTTGAGGAAATATTGTGGAAACCCTAATTTGAGGGTGCGCTCACCCTGCTTGGTGGCTTGACAAGTGAACAAGCAGCCTCTTGGGCAGTGGCATCGGTCCTGGGTTGGTGGCCTGATTCCACTGATACCTGCAGTGCCCGGGGTCTTCAGAGCAGCAGATTCCTTCATGGCACTGGACTCCTGCTGCAGCAGCCTGGGATGCTATGCAAACCAGATACCCCTGAGTGGGACCCTGTACCTGATACTATGTCAATCCCTGGGTTATTGAACAGTCTTTATGGCTGGGCCCCAGGCTTGAGAGCACTAAAGCATCTGCTGCTGCTTAATAGCTAAAGAGGTCCTGCAATCTTGGGGTGATCAAACTGCAGGTGCCTGTTTTCTATACTCCATGCTGGACTGTGAAACAGTCATGTTGTCAACTGGCACCCAGTTCCTGAGGCCCAGGCCCATGCTCACAGAACAAAGCCCCAGCAACTGTCCCTTGATGGCTGAAGCCACAGCAGGGGCCTTGTCTGGGCCACTTGACCCCTAAATAGGTGGCAATTCTGGAAGGCTTAAAGCCACTAACCGGCAGTGACCCACAGATCTGATTCTACCTGCTGAAATCCTGGCACCTTATGACAGGTGGTCCAATTCTCCTGGCTGACCCAGCCAGGAGACCATCCTTCTGGGACCCTGAGTGGCCCGGCTCTGCCCAGTCCTTCCTGGCTCTCCACTGACAAATATGGGAGCAGCTGAGCAGTTTGACAACAGTCAGGGGAGAAGAGAAGAGAAAGCCGATACTTCAGGAGAGCAGAGATCTGGCAAAGGCTGACAGGAGCCAGTGAGGAGACCTGGGCACCCAGGTCTCCAGAAGTTCCAGAAAGCCATCAAGTCTTCAGGGTCCATTGTCTCACATCCCACGCTGAAAGCTGTAAAACTGGCCACTGCTAAGGGCCACAATACACAGTTCTAACACGGACATGCCAAGGTTTGTCTGAAATGCAAGAGACTATTTACTGCTGGAGGCAGAAATTGGAGCTCTGGAGATAACTACAGAAAAATAGTTATCATAAAAAATCTAATGTGTAATATCGTTTAACCTCAGTGTACCTGTGTTGAGATGGTCTGTGCAAAGGACTTCATTTCAGTACCAACGGAAGTACTCTAAGTACACACCCAGCAAGTTCATGAAGAGCATGTTAGACCATCTCCTGCCAGGTTCCAGATGTTGACATTTGGAGCAGGGTTATTCTGTTGTGAAGGCCTGTCTTGTGCCATGCTACATTAGTGGGGAGAGTCAGTGGGATTCAAGTCTAAGTTTGAGGAGAGTGGTCTGGTCTCTTTGGGGCTGAGTGGGCAAAGAACTTGCTGTGCAGCATGAGGACCTGAGTTCAGATCCTCAGCACACACATGAGAGCAAGGTGTGGTGGCACTCACTTGTGATCCACTGCTGGGCTGAGGAGGCTAATCCTGGGACTCACTGGACAATCAGTCTAGCCAAAATGGTGAGCAATGGTTCAGTATAAAAGCCTGCCTCCAAAAATAAGGTGGAGAACAATAAAAGATACCTGAGGTCAGTCTCTGGTCTTCATGGGCACATGCATACAACACACACACATGCACACACACACACACACACACACACACACACACACACACACGGTTTGGTGTTTGGGGTCTGCTTGGGTGCAAAGTGAAGTTATAACCACTGGAACCAGACCCGGAGACTCCAGGAAGTGAAGGAAAGCCACACCCCAGCATCTGCAGATGGAGTCCTGGGGAGCCTACAGGTGGGGAGGATGGAGGGCCATGGAGGCTGTGACTTTCAGAACTGCCCTGAAATCTTGCTACAGAAGGAAATCATGTAACAGCGCCCCCCTTCCAGATTGTCCCATGAAGTTTGCTGCCCTCCACAAGACAGCTCTGACCCACTCTGTGAAGAGGCTAAATGTGAAGTAGCTGGTGCTGTGGACAATCGGGACCGTTCTCAAGTGGACCCTACAAGTGAATGCAGCTGGGAATTTCAAGGCTCTCGTGCTAACTGGAAAGCCAGCACAGAGTCACTGTTCGCCTTGGCTTTCTCTCCGGAGTTGATCTCTCCATGGGGAGGAATACAACGGCAAGGACTTCTGAGATTACGGCATCCTTGCCTGCTACTTACCTCCTCTGCATCCTTTCCTTCTTTGAGAGCCTCTGCTGCAACCCTCTCTTTTCTTCACGGTGAAGACCTTAGCTTTCAGGGTCTTGGTAAGGCTTCGGGGGAAGGAAGGATGACCGAATGCCCAATTTGCCACGTTTAACTGGAGACCTGTGGTGATTGCACTTAAAATTTTAATTTTTTCTCTCTCTGTCTCTCTCGTTGCCTGTGTAAATTTATGTGCACCATGTATGTATGTATGTATGCATGCATGCATGCATGTATGTATGTATGCATGTATGTATGTATGCATGTATGTATGTATGCATGTATGTATGCATGTATGTATGTATGTGTGTGTATGCATGCATGTGTGTGTGTATGTATGTATGTATGTATGTATGTATGCATGTATGTATGTATGCCAGAAGACAGCAGCAGATGCTCTAGAACTGGAGTTGCAGGTGTTGTGAGCCAACACATGAGGGTTCTGAGAACCAAACCCAGGTCCTCTACAGGAACAAGCACTCTTGACCATGGAGTCATCTCTCCAGCCCTGTGCTAATTTCCCTGTTCCCCATGCAGGTTGTTCTGATTTCCTTAGACTCAGCTACCCTTGGTTAGCTGCAGTCTGGAAATATTAAATAGGAATTCTAATTAGAATTAATTTGTAAGTTCTGAATCACTTGTGTTACAGTGCACTACCATGATCCCTATATTAGCTAATGTTGTTAATCTTTAAAATACCCAAATTCTAAATTAAACAACTGTTGTCATGTGCACAGAGAAAACACAGAGTTTGTTACTCCTTATGGCTTCCCACATTCACTGGACAGCTTGGAACATGATCCCCTGGGTAAGAGGGAACCTCTGAGATCCTGTGGGGATGTGGGGATCCTGGCAGCTGGGCGATTATAGGCCTTGAACTCTGATGCCCAGTGGCCTGAGGAGCAGGGCCAGGCTCTCCAGATCAGCCTGATAGACCAGTTCTCTCTTTAGCATGTGGTTAGCCAGGAATTGTCCATTATTCTCTCAACAGAAACCAGTTCGACCAAAACCTTTCGGAAGCCCAGGTAAAATGTTTTTGAAATGCTAATTTTAAGAAACAATAGTTAGTACTGTAGAGGGCCTGTGTCCAGGGACAGCGTGAACTGAATTCTGTTTTGGTAGAACAACATCAAAGGTGCAAAACCTTCTAAGCCAGGAACAGGGATTAGGGGTCTTACAGCAGTCCCTGGAGTCCCTAGGATAACCCGAGAGCACCATGGCTTGATATTTACTCTGGAGATCTATTTGACATTGATCTGACTTTCATCTGCTTGAACTAAGGTGATTCGTGGTGTTAAAGGGAAGAGTAACAAGACTATTTTAAAAAACAAACTACACCTTAAATCATATCTCCAATGCCTGTTTTATTCCAGGCACATTCCGGGCTCTAGTCTGGCAGCTTTGTTTACCCCAGGGAAAAGGATGTAGAACAAACAGCCACAGTGTAGAGCTGTTAGAGGTAACATGTGCAAAAGGAGATCAGTGTGCCTGTCTCCACAGGGCGGGTAGCAGAGAGTCAAGACCTCGGGGGTCACAATGCAAAACAAGGATGTGTATATACCACCTAAATAATAAATACTTGGACTCTCCCAGGACTGTTATATTGGCACATGAACATACCTGTCAGTCCATGGCCCATTAAGCACTCCGCCACCATCCTCTGAACACACTCGATTGACTGTGTGATAGGGGTAGCAGTAAGAATCAGTGAGCAAAACTTAAAACGGTGTTGGGAAGCCAAACTCCTGCTTCACCTGACACACAAAGCTGGACTCGCTAGACTGGAGGTTTGGCTGTGGTTTAGATGAAGGTCCTCAAAAACTGACATGCTAAAGACTTTGTCCATAGGGGGGCACTGTGAGGTGTGTGTGTCACCTTAGGAGGTGTGGGGCTCATGGGCAACCTTAGGTCATGGTGGGGGAGAGGTGCCACTGAGGGGCATGGTGGGAGCCTGGCATCTTCCTGGCCTCTCACGAGGAGGGTAGTTCCCTGTCCTCTGTGCTTCCATTAGGATGTTGTGCCCTTGTGAGAGACTGAATGCATGAGCCCTCTGATGCTAGATTGGAGCCTTCAGAATTTTGAGTCCAAATAACTCAATCTCTCTCTCAGATAGCCTGTAACTCACGGTGCAGACTAGATCGGCCTTGAACTCACAGAGATCCACCTGCCTCAGCCTCCTGAGTGCTTTCAATAAAGGTATGTGCCACCACAATCTTGTTTCTTTATATGTTAATTATCTCAGACATTATAGTAACATGAAGCCAGTTAATAGACATTTATACATAATAGATGCAACTATGAAGTTAATAAGAGAAAACACAGAACACTTATAAACAAGAAGCAGGGAAAAGCTTCCACAGCAACAACTTAGAGGCTGGAAACAAACCCTGGCTCCCAAACTGGTGGATCTGATTACATGGGATGTCATTAGGTGTCACTCATGAACACTGTGGGTAAAGGTAACAGTGGCAGAGGAAGTGAGGACATTTATCACATGTGAAGTCTCCAGACTACGATATCTAGGGACTCCCATATGCCTGCTCACCAGAAAAAGAAATTTTCATAAGAAAAAACTTTTCAAAAAGAAAAAACCTTTCATAAGAAAGGTTGGGCATGGTGCCACACCATTATTCCCTCACTGGGAAAGCAGAGTCAGGCAGATCTTTGTGAGTTCAAGGTTGACCTTATCTATATAGTGAGTTCCAAGCCAGCCAGTGCTACACAGAGAAAGGCTGTCTAAAAAATGAAAATACAAAATGATTTACTAAAGATGAAAATTCACAGTGGAGGAATTGACCCTGAACTAACTGGTATCCAGGAACATGCTAATGGCACTACCATGAGATTCTAATCTAAACAAGAAAAGCAGAAGCGGTTCTACCCAGGTTGGAAGTGGTGTGGAAACACAAGAACCCTCAGGAAACTGGTGGATGTGTGGAATGGGCAGGCTTTCTGGAGGAAACTGACTTTGACAAATCATATTTGCTCATATTTCCTTATGTCAAATTCTAGCTGGCAACAGTCAAAGGCATTCTGAAGATCCAGATTCAGTGCAGCTCTGAGGTCCGGCAGGGATGGAGGGCTTGTGGGCATGTGGTTGATGTTCTGGGAATGCTCCTGGGCAGCAGCTAGAAACCATTCAGACGTTATCTTGCTTGTTTTCTATCTGTCTCCCTTTTCTCTTTCCCTCTCTACGCCCTTTCTCTCTCCTCCCAGTCTCTCTTATTTTTTAGAGAAAGGGGAGGTCTCACTAGACAGCCTCAGTTTGCCTGGAACTCATTGCACAGTTTAGGCTTGTCTTAAACTCATGTTGTAGTCCAGCCTGGCCTCTAATTTTTGATCCTTCTGCCTCAATTTCCCATGTTCTGGAGTTACAGGCAAGCATCACCCTACGTGAAAATCTTACTTTAATTGATGAAGTCATCTTCCTTGTTGACTTATTAGTAGACGTCTTTATTCTGTCATCTGAATGGTTACTGGATGGTTGGAGTACATTCATAACTTCTTGCAGCCCATCTTTAAGGGCTGTTATAGCAACCATCCTTAGAAGAAGAACTTTAAACAGTGTGGCTCTAGTCTTCCCTCTCGTCCTTCATTCTCTTTTTATCACACATTTTCCTCTACATATTAGAACGACACAATATGTCAGTACCGTGTTGTTCAAACAGTCGATGTCTTTTAAGATCGGAGGTAAAAGGAAGACACTCGCCTGTGGTTGGCACGTTTCCTGGCCAACCTGGAGTACAGACTCCTGTTTCATTTGGGATTGTTTCCTTTCTGCCTGGTGGACTCCAGAATCATCAGCGGGCACATGGTAGTTTTCATAAGAAGTTGGTGGGTAATTTAATGTCTCGATGCTGACAAAGCATCAGTTTCCACTGCTTCGTCCTCTCATGGAGACCGCAGTTTCCTCTCTCTCTGTGGGTGGGTTAATATTTTTTAATTAAATGTCAAAACCCGTGGTGTCTCATTTATATGTCTAGTAGTGTTCTTGAACCTTGCTCTGAGAATTTCATTACTTACAAACAATTTTATTTTATTGGATCTTGATTTTAATATTTACTAGGTGGGATAAGAACATCATTGAATGTAGGATTAACATTTCCTTATTACTGAGGCAAGGACTTTCTAAGCATCCCACAGGATGAATTATCAGGTCTTTCATTTGCTTTCATCAATGTATATTAAAAGTATGGTCTTTATCTAGACCTGAACGGGTCTGCAGTATTACCAGTGTGGTTTATTTGTTCCTCTTCAGTATAGGAAGGGGGTGTGGGGGGAGAGAGAAAAACATTACTTTCTAGAAAATAGTGGGGAAACTTGACTTAACAGAGAGATGAGTGACTGCGGAAATCTGCGGTCCCTTGTAGCTGCTGGGAGAAGCAGAGAGATCATCATTCCAGATAGAGTTGGCATGACACTTCTGGCTCTGAAGATGGAGAAAGGGGCCATGAGCCAGCAAATGTTCCCCCTGTAGAAACCCTAAAAGGACTAGAGCCCTGAAAAAGGAATGCAGCTTGGAGACCTTTTTTTTTTTTTTTTTTTTAAAGAGAGGATTTCTTCATGTAGCCTGGAACCCACTCTGTAAACCAGGCTGGCCTTGAACTCACAGAGATCCACGTGCCTTTGCTGGGATTAAAGGTGTGCGCCACCATCACCAGGTAACTCTGTTCTTGGTTTTAATTTTTCTTTCCTTACTTGCCCGCCCCCCCCCCCCGCCTGTCTTTTTAAAAATGAAATTCAGAAACTGACAAAAACAAAACAAAACAAAACCCCAAACTAGGAAGCAGAAAATAAATCGCTGTTACAGGTTGTGTCTGGAATGTTCCCTCAATGGCCTGTGTGTTAACAGCTTGGTTCCCAGTCCATGGAGCGATCAGGAGGCACTGGAACTTGCTGGAGGCGGTCCCTAGTTGGAGGTCTTCAGGATACTGGGGTCCACCTCTGAAGGGGACCTGGGGAACCCAGCTCTTTTCTCTTCATCTGTGTTTTTCCCCTGGTTATGAGGTGGATGGTTTTGTCAAGTCACGCTTCTCCCCTGATGGCTACGCATTACGGGCACAGCGCATTGGGGCCAACGAATCTTGAACTGAAACCTCCCAAAATGATGCGTGTTCGTGGTGTGTGTGTGTGTGTGTGTGTACGTGTACACGTGCAGGTGTACATGCACATTTGGAGGTCAGAGGTCAATGTTAGGCACCTTCCTCTGTCAATCTCCATCTTAGTATTTGAAGTAAGGTCTCTCACTGAACCTGGAGCTTACCAGTTCCGACGAGAATGGCTGGCCAGTTGGTCCCTGGGATCCACCTGTCTCTGTCCTCCATCGCTGAGGTTACAGGCACACACTGCTACACCCAGCTTTTTTTTTTTTTTTTTTTTTTTTTTTTTTTTTTTTTGGTTTTTTCGAGACAGGGTTTCTCTGTGTAGCTTTGCGCCTTTCCTGGAACTCGCTTTGGAGACCAGGCTGGCCTCGAACTCACAGAGATCCACCTGCCTCTGCCTCCCGAGTGCTGGGATTAAAGGCGTGCGCCACCACCACCCGGCTACACCCAGCTTTTAAGAGGATGCTGGTGATCCAAACTCAGGTCCTTCTGCTTACACAACAAGCATTTTACCCACTAGTCATTACTCCGCCACATTTTGTTCTTTTTTCTCCCCCACCCTTTTGTGGTAGGGTTTCTCTCAACCTGGAGTTTGCTGACTGACTCTTGATTTACCAGGCACTAGTGATCCTTCTTTCTCTCCCTCCCCAGTGCTAGTACCAGAGACCTGGCTGGCTTCCTCTGGGTCCTGGGGATCCCAGTGCAGCAAACACTTTAGCACTATGTCTGAAGTTATATAATACCTGAAGTTATCAGCCACCCACACATCTAACATCTACAAGCAATGTCTCTGGACGCTTTATCCTGTCTTCCTAGTCCTCTTATCCATTACCTCCTCCTAAAAATCACCAGTAGAAAAATACCTGGTATGGATTGTATCCCTGGCCTCACTCATTTCCTTCATTTGCTTCCAAAGCGTTAATTCTGTGGAGAGCTAGTAGGTGTCTATCCAATCATTTTAATCATTTAATTGCCTAATCATTTGTTCAGAAAGCAGAGCTTCAAATCCTACCCCTGACCTCCTGAATTAGAGTTCCAGTCTAACAAGATCCTCAGGCAGCCTGCATCACATTGTGTTATACACACAGTATTCATAAACAACATTCTGCATCCCCTGCACGGTATGCAAATATTACAGGTGTGATCATTCTACACAGACCACTCAATGAGCTGTTTTCTTAGAGAGATGAGGCTAACAAAGATCCAGAGTATTCCCTTTCAATTCATTAAAGAAGATACACATTTTGGTGAGTGATGGTGAAATCTGTCATTGAATCAGTATGTTGGTGGCATTGATGTTGCAGTCAGATCCGAATCCTGTCTTCTTAACTAAAATAAGATGTAATCGTCTGCTTCCTTGAAGCATCATGGTCACAGAAGAGTGTAGTTCCCAAAGAAAGAAATTACTATTTGAAGCCAGGAGGGGAATTATTATGTGCTGATGAAAAAGCAATGAGTTTACAAAGTCCTGATGTCTCAGAGTCATAGGAATGTTCAAGGCAAATCCAAGGAACAAGTATACTTTACATTATCAGGAAAGGCTGGGGGAATATGAAGGGAGTTTACCCCAACTTAGGTTGAGAGTTGTGTTCTTGCTATCTTAAATCAGCTAATAAACATCTCAAGGCTTTTATCTTCTTCTTCTTCTTCTTCTTCTTCTTCTTCTTCTCCTCCTCCTCCTCCTCCTCCTCCTCCTCCTCCTCCTCCTCCTCCTCCTTTTTTCTGGTTTTTTTTGAGACAGAGTTTCTCTGTATAGCTTTGGAGCCTGTTCTGGAACTCACTAAGTAGACCAGGTTAGCCTTGAACTCACAGAGATCTGCCTGCCTCTGCCTCCCGTGTGCTGGGATTTAAAGGCATGAGCCACCACCGCCCGGCGGCATGCATGTTTCAGAGGCCATCTGCTGATCTAGAGCTTTCTTTGTGAATGTAGCATCTAGTTTGTTGTGAGTTCTGTTAGCCAAAGATTAGAGGACCGGTGATGTGGTGTAGACGCACCAGCTGAAACAATTCCTAGAACTTAAACTGGCCAGAAGATCAGTATTGGGATCAAGAATTCAGATCCAACAGCCTGGAAAGCTGGAGCCTTTAATTACATGGTGGCAAAAAGCGATAAAAAATCATTCAAGTGTTACGCTGGTGATTGCTGTTTTCAGCAAGACCTACCAAGCCGGGCATATGGGCTGCAGCCTGCCACGTGGGAAGTGAGTGCTGGTGTAAAAACACAGCTCTTCCCTCCAACAGAATAAAAGAGAGTTTATTCTGCAGCAGGCTTTCTTTGGGCCACCAGCCAGCTCTCAAATCATGACACAGAGACTTAATATTAGCTACGAATGCTCGACCTTGGCTTATGCTTGTCCCACTGGCTCTTATAACTTAATTTAACCTGGTTGTCTTCATCTATGTTTTGCCTCAGAGCTTTTTACCTTTCTTCCATTCTGTGTGTCCTACTCCATGTCTGGCTGGCCCCAGGCTCCTCCCTTTCTTTCTCCCTCATTCTCTTCTCTTTTCTCTCCTCTTACTTATCCTCTCTGCCCCTAGCTCTGCCTTTCCCTGTGCTAGCTATTGGTCGTTCAGACTTTTAGTAGACCAATCAGGTGCCTTAGGCAGGCAAGGTGAAAGAAATGCAACACATCTTTACATAACTAAACAAATGCAACATAAACAAATGCAACACATCTTTACATAACTAAACAAATGCAACATAAACAAATGCAACACATCTTTACATAACTAAGCAAATGCAGTATAAACAAATGCAACACCTCTTTACATCATTTAACAAATGCAGCATAAACAAATGTAACACACCTTTACATAGTTAAAGCAATATTCCACAACACAAACAAATGTAACATACCTTTGCCTAGTTAAAGTAATATTCCACAACATTATTCTGAAGCTGGCCAAATAGTCCAGCAGGCAAAGAAGCTGACTTCCAAGACTGATTGTAGTCAGACTTCTTTTGTACTGCCAGTTCCCAAACAGCGACACAGAGACTTATTATTATGAAAGCTTGGCCTTAGCTTAGGCTTGTTCTCAACTAGCTGTTATTACTTAAACTAACCCATTTATATTAATTTACATTCTGCCATGTGGCTTCTTACCTCCCCTGCATACTGTACATCTGACTCCCTCCATGTCTTACTGGCTTAATCCTAAGTGCCTCAGATTCTCCCCAAGTTCCTCTCTCTCCCCAGAAGTCCCACCTATCCTCTCCTGCCTAGCTATTGGCCATTCAGCTCTTTATTAAACCAATCAGAAGGTACCTTATGTAAAAACACATCTTCACAGTGTACAAAAAGATTATTTCACAACAACTGATAACCTGAATCCAATCCCTGGATCCAACACAGTGGAAGGAGAGGATGAAGTCCCAAAAGGTGTCCTCTGGCCTTTCCACCCCCCATGGGATGCACCCCTCCCCCAACAATAAATCTGTGTGTGTGTGTGTGTGTGTGTGTGTGTGTGTGTGTGTGTGTGTGAGAGAGAGAGAGAGAGAGAGAGAGAGAGAGAGAGAGAGAGAGAGAGAGAGAGAGAGATTATTCTAGTGTCAAGTATGAGTGACTATGTCCCAGGATTTAGGCTACACAAATACTATATTCCAACGTGGCAACAGTTTTATGTGTCTTCATAGTAACATAGCAAAGAAAAGCATAAATCAAGATACTTAAAAAATGCATTGGTGGGAACATCAGGTAGGTGGGGGTCACATCAGATTGGGGGAATCTCTGTTATGGCCTCAGATGCTGAAAATATTATTAGCCTAATTTATCTAAAAGTCACAAGGATATTAGGGTCACACATAGAGGCAGGAAATGAAGGATTTAGGGGACTAATGATAGCCAAGACAATTTAGCTCTGAACCTACAACATTCCAACTCTCTACAATCATTGACGTCTTAATCAGTTAATCAGCCTCGTAGAATGTCAACACAGTACAGCTTCTTTTCCTGCGTCAGCTCACAGGAAGTGAGCATCACTAAGTCAGGCCTCCCTTGACTGCAGCCTCGCTCCATGCTCCTGCATCCTGAATTGAAGCAGTGTAGACGATGTCCGTGAAGTGAGAGTCTAGTCTCAATGGCAGGTAAGACAGCTGCTGAGAGCTTGGAGGACTGCTGGGGAATGAGTTAAAGAGCCATTCCTGTAGCTGGAGTTTTCCTGCCTGGCCCACAGTCAGGACAAATCTCTGTCACCCGCCAGTCCCACAGCAGCTCAGACCCACCCAAGTAAACACAGAGACTTATATTGGTTACAAACTGTATGGCCGTACCAGGCTTCTTACTAACTGTTTTTATAGCTTAAATTAATCCATTTCTATAAATCTATACCTTGCCACGTGGCTGATGGCTTACTGGCATCTTCACATGCTGCTAGTCATGGCGGTGGCTGGCAGTGTCTCCCTCAGCCTTCCGCTTCCCAGAATTCTCCTCTCTCCTTGTCCTGCCTATACTTCTTGCCTGGCCACTAGCCAATCAGTGTTTTATTTATACAGAATGATATCCACAGCACATTCCACTCAAGTCTGTTGTTTTAGATGACTTCCAAATGGCCACCATCAAATTAAGGGACAGGAAGGTGGTAGGCAGGTCCTAGAAGCCAATCTAGAAAATTCCAAGAGTTTCCAGTCTTAAATCTCTGTCTACATAGGGTATCTAAACATGGAGAGGTTGAGAGGCAAACACAATTGTGGTGGTATTGTGTTCCCTAAAATGTTGTGCACCCTAATAAACTTATCTGGGGTCAGAGACAGAACAGCCACTAGATACAAAGGCTAGAAAATGGTGACACTCACACCTTTAATCCTAGCACTCCAGAGGTAGAAATCCCTCTGAATCTCTGTGAGTTCAAGGCCACTTTGGAAATGGCCAGGCACGGTGACACACGCCTTTAATCCCAGGGAGTGGTGGTAGAAAGCAGAAAGGTATATAAGGCGTGAGGACCAGAAACTAGAAGCATTTGGCTGGTTAAGCTTTTGGCTGGTTAAGCATTCAGGCTTTTGAGCAGCACAGTTCAGCTGAGAGCCATTCGGATATGAGGACACAGAGACTTCCAGTCTGAGGAAACAAGACCAGCTGAAAAGTTGGCCAGGTGAAGTTAGCTGTGGCTTGTTCTGTCTCTCTGACCATCCAGCATTTCACCCCAATAACTGGCCCCAGGTTTGATTTTATTAATAAGTCTCTCTAAGATTCTTGCTACACACAATAAACACCCTCTATGTTTTCGAAGATTTTGTGCTGCCAAAAGAAATTCATGCTTGGCCTTTGACGAAATGCGTGACTCTTTAATCCTCAAGATAATCTCTCTGAATCTGAGCAAACAGGAAGTGGGAATTGGCCATGGAGGATAACACATGAGGCAGAACCTCCTGGTTTCAGAATCAGAGCAGCATGAACAGAAGACAGGTGTCACCCAGTCTCTCCTCTTATCATGTACCATATGGTCGAGGACTTGTCACATGGGGATAATATAGAGATATAACACAGATATAATATAGGTTCCTAAATGAATATATGGAGAGAGAAATTAATTACATCTTCACTGAGCCATATTGGATAATTTTTGGGCCTGTGTGTGTGTGTGTGTGTGTGTGTGTGTGTGTGTGTACATGTGGGTGGGTGTTTATGTATGTGTGTGTGCACTGGTGCAGGTTTGCATGTGTGCACGTGTGTGTGGAGGCTGGAGGTCAACCTTGAGTGTTGTATGCCATAGACTGTCCACTGTATTTGGAGAGCAGTTCCGTTGTTTGCCTGGAGCCCAGCAGTCTGAGTTAGAGGCTGGGCCGGCCGGATCCACATGTCTCCACCTCCCCAGTGCTGGGATTACAAGCATGTGCCACTGTGCTCCACCAAGCTCAACTCTTTTATGTGGGTTCTGGGGATCAAACGCAGGTCCTCACACTGCAAAGCAAGCTCTTTACCAACTGAGCCATCTTCCCCACCCTAGGGCCTTTTTAGAGTGGCCTATCTAAATAATGAAAGGTTTGAAACTGGGCCTTTCCCTCTCCATTAAATCTGTTGTCCCAAGAGACTTGGAGCAATGACATCTTCTTCAGATGGCTTGGACTAGAGTTTGAAGACTTCTTGGTTCTGTCCCCTGTTAAGTGCACAGCACCAAACCAAGCATTGCATTCATGGTTTGGACTGGGGTTTCCAAGTCATGGAGTAACCTATGTTTTGTCTCAACATTTTAATATCACCTGGCTAAGAACACTAGGAGCATACTTGTAAGTAAAATAAGGTCTGGTGTGCTAGACTATACTGAAATTGGGAAGGTTGTTTTAGGCGGAGTCAGGGGCATCTCAGAAAGAAGCCGGGCTGGGGGAGCTGCCTCAGTCTGTAAGGTGCTTTCCCTGAAAGTCTGAGGACCTAGTGTGCATTCCCAGCAACCATGGAAGAATCCAAGTCTAGTGGTGTGCACCTGTAATCCCGTACTGGGGAAGTAGAGGCAGGAGGTCCTGCGGGTTTGGAGTCAGTCAGTCTAGTCACATTCATAAGGTTTTGTTCAGTGAAAGAGACAAGGTGGGGAAGTGAGAGAGGAAGACACTGGACACCAACCTCTGGGTTTACACACACATGCACATATATACATGCATGCACACACACAAACACACACAAGACAAAGAGGAATAAAACAAGGAACCCGCTATAGGATTTGGGGATGTCTAAGGAAGATCTAGGTTAGGTACAACTGGGGAACAGCGACAACTCAGTGATTAGAGAGCCCAATGAATCCCATTCATAGCAAGTGGAGACAAATGCCAAGCTTACTCTGTAATTGGTAGAGAAGAGCTGTCACTCATTTTAGCCAGAGAACTGACCATGTTTATAGATGGCAAATGATCTTGTCTTTTCGATCTCAGGATGGTCTTGCTTAATATTGCTGTTTTATGAGGTTATTTATGTCCCATGAGATGTTGTGGGCTGCCATCTTGACCTGGGAACAGCCAAAGGCCTTTCTGTGGATTGTTGTATCTTGTCTCATGGTGCCATGGTCAAACCATTTCCTATCATCAAGAAAGTCAGGAGTACAACTGTTATTTTCTAAGTATTCTCGAGGATGGCTTAGGTTGTGAACAGATATTTTTGTCTCTTATATGTCAAGATTAAAAATGAAAAGCTGGGCATGGCAGTAAATGGATGTAGTTGCAGCCCCTTAGGAGCCTGTGGCTGGAGAATGACTTGGACTCAGGAATTTCAGGCCAGTCTAGAAACATAGTAAGAGTCCATCAGGGCGGTGGTGTGGGAGGAGTGAGGGGGGTTCCAGCGTAATTGTTTGGTTTTCTCAATAGTGTTTTACCATATTTTATCAAAGCACACCAAGAACTTGATCAGGAGCCATGAGCTTGAACCTAACTTAATCTCTTGATCTAGGGGTCAGAGCAGGCTATGGGGAGGTAGGGGGCCTTTTTGATTTAGCCTTTGTGCCTCTAGTGACCAAACCATTCTTTTTCCCATGGGTCATGTCCATGTTGAGCAGGCATAACCTCAGAAGGATGTGTCTCTCCATGCTCTGTTGCAAAAGAGACTCTATGGATGGAAAGTGTGCAGACGTCTGTGTTCCTATGGAATTTATGAGACTCTATGGATGGAAAATGTGCAGCACGTCTGTGTTCCTATGGAATTTATGAGACTCTATGGATGGAAAGTGTGCAGCACATCTGTGTTCCTATGGTCCTTATGAGGCCACTGAAACAGGAGACCCGAAGAGCAGGCAGCACTCACTGGGCCTGAGATTATTGCAAAGGAAGTAAAATCCTGAAAGTCAGGTTAGATTCTGCAACATGAGGAAGGATCTTGGTACAGGATCCAGGAGGTCCCCTCATTCACTCACTGACAATCCTACATTTTCTTGGACACAGAGACATATACGTAACTGCAAGGGTAATTATTTATTGAACAGGGAGAGGAGGAGGACATCCATGGAGAGTTGTGGGTGTAGCAAAGAGAAATTTAAAAGAAAGCCTTTGATTCTCCATGAGTCCTCCTAGGTAATCAGGGAAGATTCTGGGGATGCAGGGACTAAGCTTTCCTGGGTGTCAGCGATGGGAATCAGATCACAGAACTTGTCACAGGACGGTGTGTGGACGGGGAGGGATGATGCTGAGGTCCAGGTGAGGAGTCCCCACTCGACACTGAGTAAGCCAAGAAGAAAGAATACAGAAAGTCATTAAGCACTGCTTGGGTTGACTGCAGGACATAGAGCCATTCTATCACATAGAGCAAAGGGTGAAGAAACAGACCTTCCCATGCCTTCTAACTGATGGTACTTATCAGAATACCAGAATGAAAGGCATAGAATAAATGACTTTTTCCTCATTGATGCCTTATGAAAAATAAAAGGAAGTAATGAAAGATCTGAGGTTTGTTCCCATTGTATTTGGCATAAGAAGCTCTGTTGTGGGATATTTGTATACTGTGTGAAGATATGTCATTGTGATTGGTTTAATAAAGAGATGAATGGCCAGTAACAAGGCAGGAGATTTAAGTGAGATTACCAGGCAGAGAGAGAGAGAGAATCCTGGGAAGAAGAAGCAGCAGTCTCCAGCCAGAGGACATGGAGAGGAAATAGGAGGTGCAGGATGGAAGAGATGTAACACTATGTGAATGTAGATTTAATATAAATGAGTTAAATTAAGTTATAAGAGCTGGTTAGGAACAAGCCTAAGCTATAGGCCAAGATTTCATAATTAATAATAAGTCTCAATGTCATTATTTGGGAGCTGGCTGGTGGAACAGAGAAACATTTACTACAAAGCTCTGAAGAATTTTCAGTAAATTGAGGAATAATGATAAAAGCCTTGGCTACTTTTAAGGACTTCCACATGTTATTAGAGAGAAGTCTTGGAATAAGTGGGAAAGAGGACAGATGAGGGAACTCAGTGTGCTCTCCAGACTGGGGAAGTGCAGATCAGGCAGTTCCATTCCCAGGTAGGAAGCCAAGGCTGTACAGATTCAAAGGAAGACATTATCTCAGGAATGGGAGGGAGGTAGACCACAGACACTGACGAGCATCTATATTCACATTCTTAATGACACTGAATGCATTGCTGAGCCCTTTTTTCACAACCGTACAGCAACTATGTAAAGTACATGTCCTTGTTTTCTTGCTTAATTGCTTGGGTCACTTACTTAAAAGCTCATGGTAAGACTAAATCACAAATCAGATAATTTGAAGCCAAATTTCAAGCTCTCCTCAAAAGTTCCTTATCAAATTATTTTTATTGTAATTTGGGGGCACAATACTAATGCTTTTGCAAGGGACTAGTCCCTGCCAACACCCTCTTCGCTCTCACTGGAGATTACCTACCCGGAAACTCAGGCCTTTCCTCCATCTCGGGCCTGGAGACAGCGATCTGCAGGGTGGGAACAAGAACACGTTCAGGTACCAGGTCCACTTTATTTCCCCAAGAGAAACCAGATGTTTCTCCAACTGCAACACATGTTTGGTTGACTATCCCTTGGGTTTGTCCCTTCAAGGATATAACATTCAGGAGGAGAAAAATAGATGAGTTCTGACTTACCGGCCTCAGTTAGGTCCAATATGTTTTCCTCAACAATGCCATGCTTCTTGCAGAGCTCCACAAACTTTTCCTTGATTTTGGAACTCAAGTCTTGTTTCCGGCCTGTGAAAAAATAAGGGTGACAGTAATGACTGCATCTTGTGTATTGACCACATTCACTGAGCTGAATGATGGGACAGGGCTCCTCCAGAAGGATGAGAAAATGATTGACAACGTGATTGACAGGCATGGATATGACCTGTCCTGAATTTGACATCCATAGAGTATCTTTCCTGGAGCACTGAGAGACTTCAGAGTCCTCCCACCACTGAGCCTGAGGGATGACAGAGGTGAGCATCTGTCTTGAGGAGGTAAGAAAGAGGCAGTTCAGGGCCAGGCTGGAAAGACCACGTCAGAGCTACGGTGTCTTTCTTTTCCTTTGCCCAGCCCAAGATCAGTGTCTGTGTGAAATACTCTACCATAGAGCTCCATCAGCTGGAATGTTTCCCCATTGTTGACATTTCTGAGATGAAATATAATATAACCATCATAGTCTGTACCAAGAATAGTAAATTTATTGTATCCATCATCTGTGGAAGAAATGAAACACAGCTCAGACATTCTTTGGTCCTCAGGAAACAATGGGATCCTTTTACCTGTTCTTCCCCGCATATAAACAAATTAAAATGCATGTTCTGGAAGATATAGGTGAATATGTCTGATGCTTTCCACCTGTCCCTCTTTGGACTTCATGAAGTAACTTCTAGGAGAAGGACACTGACAGATCAAGCTCTAGTGAACAGTTAGCCCCAGCAGCTGCTCACCCTCTGCTGTCCTCTCTGCGGCCTGTCTACCTCCCTCAGCAGCTTCCAGTGACAGGTCTCTGTCTTTCATAAGCTCGCTGTGTCAAGTACCTGCTGCTGCGTCCTATGCAATGCGCACGGGTGGCGGTCACTGGGGCAGAATCAGACAGATGGCAGGAGATGAGAAGCCATCTGGTTCCACCTGCCTGTTGCAGGATGCTAGCTATAGATACCCCGGTTGAATTAGCTAAGTAAACAATGATCAGGAAGCAACTGAGATTCTGAGGAGGGTTTGGATGTGGTTCAGAAGTAGAGAAGCTGACTAGTATGTACAAGGCCCTGAGTTCAATCCCCAGCAATGTGTGAGCACTTGAGAATACACACACACACACACACACACACACACACACACACACACACACACACACACGATAAAGATATTAGGGTTTACTAAATTCCTTATGGATAGATACATAGATTCTTTCTATACTTACATTCAACAAAATATTCACCATCCTTTTCTGTTTCATCACAAACTAAATACAGCCCGGTGCACTCTCCATTTATTCTGTAAAACAAGGTGAGCTGGTGCTTAAGGATATTGATAGGGCTGGCTTTCTCAGTCTGCTCCACCCTATCTCCAGGTTCTGATTCCATTTAACATTCGAATATTTTGTAAAATTAACAAAAGACTTTTATTTGTGTTATTTCACTTACATCTTATACTTTAGTAATCCCACTTGCCTACCATTTAAAGAAAGAATGACAATCACTTCGCATCACTGTTACAATGTGACTTCTTCCCAGCTTCACTGCCACTTATGCAGATTATCAGCCAGACGTCAACCACGCATCAAATTAGTGCTTTGCGAATGTTTCCCGATGTGTCCCCCAAACCCACAGAGGAAAATTATTACTCACCTTTACTGCAGGAGAATATGAGTTGAAGAGGCAGATATTTTTGACTAACAACTATTAAGAAGAATTTAACTCAAGATCATATACTTTAAAGCTGTGCTATCCCATCTCATTAATTATGGTTTCAGAAATATCTCTGACCTTTACTTACCCCACTCCCAGGGAATTTATTGCTGTCACCAACTTTTGTCTCTGACTTTTGTAAAAGCCCTGGTTATGAAATTTTGGTTTAGTGTCAGATGGGGGACTCTAGTTTTGGATACAGGCTCAGTGTGTGTGTGTGTGTGTGTGTGTGTGTGTGTGTGTGTACATGTACATGCTATGAGGGGCATATGTTTCCATATATATATATATATACATGTGTGTGTGTGTGCATACATGTATATATACATGTACATGCTGTGAGGGGTGTATGTTTCTCTGTGTATATATTTGTGTGTGTGATTGTACAAATACATGCTATGGGAGCATATGTATATGTGTAAATATGTAAATATATATATGTACACATACAAATGTGTGTGTATGTATACATGTACATCCTGTGAGAGGCATATGCTTCTCTGTATATATATATACATTTTTTGTGTGTGTGTGTGAGAGACCATGCCAGGCATCCATTTCCTCTTTCTCAGCTAAGGACACCACACTTACTTAGTATGGAATTTAAAAGCTAAGGAAGAGTTCCCGAAGACATGGATGTCCTCCACAAAAACTCTCATGCTGCCATCTTCTTCTATCATTTCTCTTTTGTCAGAGGCCAAGCCAATGGAATACCATTTCCCCTCAATCTGTAATAGATAAGCAGGTCGTTAAGGCAGGAAGGGCAGGGACAGCACATGGACATGTTTCTACTCTAACCGTGGCCTGTGGGCCAGGGCGTGAGCATCCACGGGATTTGATCTCACATCAGTCGGCATAATACTTAACCTCCTGTCTCTGTCTCACTGTGTGTGTGACGGACCCCAGGCATTGTTAGATATGGATAGCATATAACTCAGGGTCTCACTTCAGGGTCTGAAGCCAGTCATTTGTCTAATAAATTGAGGAGCTGCACCGTTCCCCTCAAAGGGCCCACTTGACTTCAGAGTTCCCTGAAGCACCCACCGAGTCAGAAGTCACTGTTCCCCACGAGTCTACCTTTTTTGGATTAAAGTTCTTTCCCATGGGACTGGTTTCTCCTTCTGCGTGGACACAGACTAGAGTCAGCTCCAAAGCCAGCAGCAGCAGCATCAACAGCAGCTTCATTTCGGTGGGGAACAGAATCGTCTCTTCGTCAGGACTGAGTCTTTCCCGATGGTGACTGCCCTCCACTCCCCAATGCCTTATATACTTTCTGAGTTCAGTGGATTTTTGTTTTTGTTTCTTTTTTTGGATCTTCTCTGCCTTCCCTCACCCTCTGTAGAGTGTTTTCTCAGTTACTGATGTGAGGCCATGGACTGCTCCTGCCCTTCTCAGACTTGGCAGACTGATCTCCTAATGATTGATTTAGTAACCTTATATTTCTCAAAAGAAATTCTCAGGAAAATAGTGGATGCCCTAGAGAGCTGCCAATGGAACCTGCCCGATGGAACTTTGGATCTGGCTTGGAATCAGGAAGCCAATTCTGGGTGTTGTGGGGAGGATGGAGCTCAACTGGGAGGTCAAGTGTGTAGAGGATTTTTGCTCTGAGACTCGAGTGGAGTGTGGAAGCAGATGTATTAATCATTTTCTGAAAACATTTATTTTTATCTTGTGTTCACGAGTATTTGGTTTGCGTGTGTGTCTGTGTGCTACTGCATGCCTGGGGCCATCGAGGTCAGAAGATGAGTCAGTCCCTTGAAACTGGTTCTTGTAGAGGTCAGAGTTCAGTTCCCAGCACCCAATTGGCAGCTCACAACTGAGTGTAACTTCTGGTACAGGGGATCACACCCTCTTTTTGCCCTTGTGGCCTCCTGCACACATGTGGTACATTTAAACTCATGCAAATACACACATATAAAATAATAAATATTTAAATTTTTTTTAAAGATTATCAAGAAAGGTCCTTGCAAGGTTTAGCTGACAGACTCCATCCCCAAAGTCCTCCCAACCTTTCTTCAGAGAGCAACGATACCAGAATGCAAACTGAAAGTTAATAGTCAAGTTGCATCAGCTGTTTTTACCTGAGAGACCTTTGGACTTCAACAGAGTGGATATAATCTCATCAACAAAGAAAAACAGTATTTTTCAAAGTCATAAGTTCCAAGCAGGAATTATGCCAAGAGTCTGCTTACAAAGACACATAGTTACAATGGGAACATACTTTGTATCAGTACAAATTTCACTTACCCTGGACCTAGAAACATAAAAAAGTGTTTGATGTGGGGAAATACAGAACTCAAGAAAGAGGCAGGTACTTAACTTTTATTTTATTTCAACCTTGCACCAGTTCTATGTGGTATGTACTATTTTGTTCATTTGACCACAGTGTGATTTAAGACTCAGAAAGATTAAGTAACTGGACAAGGTCATCCAGCCAGTCAGTGGGAAACTTAGGTTTAAACCCAAGGCTGTCTGACCCAGGAGGCCTCTGTCCTTATTAACTCCACTACACAGGTCAGGGTGTTTTTAACAGGAGGGAGGATGGTTAAACAGAGGAAGAGGAGCAAACAGTGCTATAGACCTTCAACGTGTCTGCCTGGCAGGCAGGACTGGATACTGCACATGGGATTCTTTCCAATACGGAACTGTGGGTGTGGGTCAAGATGGAGTAAATGAGGTCTGGCTACAGCTCTCTCCTGATCTACAAGTATTTGATGGTGAACGGGGGAACGGTTGACTAGGGGTCAGTGTTTTCTATTTCTCCTCTTCCTTTTTTGTTGTTTATGGTGTGTTGACACATGGGTGTGTGTGCACACACCTGTGCCTATGCTAGTATATGCAGAATTCAGAAGAGGACAGCAGGCATCTCCCTCTACCCTTTTCTCCCTTGTATCCTTGAGAGAGTATCTCTCGCTGAATCTGGAGGTTGCTGTTTTTCAGCGAGGGTGGCTGGCCAGCAAGTCCCAGCAATCCTCCAGTCTCCATTCTCCACTCACTGCTGGGGTTAAAAGTGCATTCTGCCATGACCATCTTTTTAATGTGAGTCCTTTGGGCCTGGTCTGACCTTCCTGGAACCCTGCACAGCAAGTGCTTACCCACCGGTCCATCTTCCCAGCACCTCACATGTAGGCTGGTCTTGAACTTAGGGTGTAGCCCTGAAATGCCTTAGATTTGTGGCAATCTTCCTGCTCCAGCCTCCTAAATACTGGGATTGCAGGTTGTAGACCCACACCAGCCACATAACCAGCCAACAGCCGTTTTTAACTAGCTAGCATTTCGGAAACTAACTTACTAATAGGAAATAGGTTTAATGACCTTGACCTCAGTCTCACTCTCAACTAAATGAACAAGTAGCTCATTCAGAAAGCCTGTGAAAACACTCAAGTCATTTATATGATGCCAAGATGTGTTCAGTACCAAGAAGTGTAGCAAGGAACACAGTTTATTTGATTCGTGTCCCAGGCAGAAATATTCCTTAGTCCCCTAGGAGCCAGAGTGACAGTACAAAGTGCCGACACCGGCTCAACATCTGTCTTGTTTGAAGCAGAAACACTGTGTCGTGGTTTTGTTAAGTTATTGGGGGGTGGGGTGGACCCCAGAGAGACCAGTACCTCCCAGGTGAGAGGAGTCTGAGGCAGGTAACAGCTGTGACTGTTACCTAACCACAGTCCTCACAACCAAGCTACAAGCACAGAGTGGGTGAAGTGCCTACGCCAAGGACAGGGTGATTGACAACAGCTTGGAGCTCACACAGGTCTGCTCCCGGACACACTGCCTCTGAGCAACAAGATATCTGGGATGAGGAATGGTTTGTTTTCTGGATTAATCTCCTCAGAAGACTTCTGTGGTCCATGCTGCTGTTGGAGGCCATGTTGGTGTCCATGATGTGTAATTCCACAGCAAGCTTTGTTGATGTCCATGGTCTGTGCTGCCCCGAGGGACCAGGTTGATGTCCATGGTCTGTTCTGCCTCGAGGGACCAGGTTGATGTCCGTGGCCTGTGCTGCCACTGGAGGCCATGTTGCCCTCTGTAGTCTATGCCGCTGCCGGCTACTATGGCAAGGAAGCTTCCTTTGCTGTCCTCTGACTGCAGACTCTTCACTGAGAATGAGAGACACTGAAGGCTTCTGTGACAACAACCCCCCCCCCAACAAAAAGAGCGAACAGTTCAGACAGGAAATATTGACGAGAGCCCTTAAAACAGTAATAAAGATGCTGAGGTGTAGTTCTTCCCAGTCGATGGCTTGTGGCGTGGGTGTGGTGGGAAGGACTCGCTTTTCTTTAAGGGGCTGGCCACTGTGGGTTTGACCATGCTCCAGGGAGTATATGGGCAACACAATTGGAGGGGCTTGGGGGTTGGGGCATGAGGGTGGACCTGAGAGAAATGGGGAATGAGTCTGATGGGGTCTAGTACAAATTCCCAAAAAATTAATAAAAACATGTTGTTGGGAAAAAGTTTAAACTTTCTCATTTCTGGAAGCTGTTACTCTGAGACCAAGGTGTTCACCTGAGTTTGTTTTTTCCTGTGGTCTTTCTCATTGGTTGGATTGTAGGCGTCTGCCTTCTAATGTCTTCAAGAAGTATTCCCTCTGTTCCAGCCTGTATCCTAGTCATTTCTAGTAAGGACACTGGGCATATTATGTTAGAGTTTACCCTAAAGACCTCATTTTAGTATAATTACATGAAATTACACTCTCAGGCATTGTGGGTAAAGTTTTCAATGCATGTATTTTTGGTGAGCAGAGTTCATCCCATATAAGCTCATATGGGTCCATGAGGAGCGTGACAGACAGGTAGTTTTCATATAAATGAGAAGCAAGTGAAGAGTTTTAAGAGCACAGCAGGAGCATGGTCAGAGGTGTGCTTTTAAAAGTTCATCTGGAAAAAAAAATGCCAGTTGTGGTGGCACAGGCCGGTAGGATTTGCTGAAGGAGGCAGAGGCAGGAGGATCATGAGCTCGAGGCCAGCCTGGGCTACACACACACACACACACACAGAAAAAAAAAAAAACCACTAAAAAAACCCTCATCTGACTGTATCCTGATAAGAAATAACAAAAGGAAGGCCCATGCTTTAACAGCTAAAGAAGGTGCTAATAGAAGTTCTCAACCTGTGGGTAGTGACCCCACACAGGGGTGGCATATGAGAAATCCTGCATATAAGATATTTACATTACAATTCACCACAGTAGCAAAATTGCAGTTATGAAGTAGCAACAACATAATTTGATGGTTGGGGTCACCACGACATAAGGATTGTACTAAAGGTTGGCAGTGTTAGGAAGGTCGAGAACCACTGTGCTAGGAGATCATGAAGGAAACTACTGGAACATGCTGGCAAGAGATTATGTTAGCCTCCTCCCAAGATGGCTGGAATGAGAGACTTTTAGAGAGAAACTACATAGTGGGCGTTTAGTGAGCGTGAAGGGTCAATATCATTGTAATTTCCTGTGTCTTTATGTAGATAAATTTAGAGTTATTGTGATAAACACCATGACCAAAGCAGCTTGGGGAGGAAACGGTTGTAGTCCATCATGAAGGGAAGTCGGGGGCAGGAAGTCAATTCAGGCACCTGGAGGCAGGAACTAAAGCAGAGGCCACAGAGGAAAGCTGCTTCCGGGTTTGGTCCTCTGGATTGTGAGCCTGCCTTCTTCCTTGACTGAGGCCCCGCCCAGGGTGGTGTTTCCATAGTGAGCTGGGCCTTCCCGAGTCAATCGTTCATCAAGAAAAGCCCGCAGGCTGGACAGTGGCCAGTTTTATAGAGGCATTTTCTGACTTGAGGTTCCCTCTTTCCAAATAACTCTGACTTGAGTCAAGGTGAAACAAAAACAAAAATGAAAAAGTAACCAGGGCAGTTATTAATGAATTATTAATATGTAATTATTAATGAAGGCAGAACAGACGGAAACCAAAACCCAAACCTCTACATGAGAATCAGAATAAAAATAACCTCTTTGGCCAGAGTTCTGCGACCTGATGTCTGTGTCCCTTTGTATAAGTGGCTGTGAGGGTGATTTGTCTACTGTTGACTGATATAAGTAGAGGCTGGTGAATGAGAGTTGGTGGGAGAATGCACACACATAGACGGTCCTGGGTTCGAACCTTTGTGATGTAGACATGTCTTGCTTCTGTCTGCCTTTTCCTTTTCTATCTTAATACTCAGACTTTTCTATGTATCTAGCTGTGAATAGCCTTATGAATTATGCTCAGGACTTTCCCCTTGGAATGTATTGAGATGACTCATATATAACTGTCAATCATTTTATAGATCAAAATGAATTGTGTTGGCACTTCATATAGTTCAACTGAATGTTAGTGATAGTACAGTAGACATTGATTCCTCTTTACCTGAAGCATAATTAGTGGTTTAAAATTACAGAATTTAAAAATATTTTAGTCATGAAAGTTAAAATCTTAAAACTAGATGCTTAAAGAAGTGCTTAAGGGACTTAAGGCAAGACCTCAGTGCTTAAGAGTGTCTCCAGAGATGCTTCCAGAGGACCAGAGTGAACTGAAGTTCCTGAGGACTAGAGTGACCTGAAGATCCAGAGGACCAGAGTGACCTGAAGATCCAGAGGACCAGAGTGACCTGAAGATCCAGAGGACCAGAGTGAACTGAAGATTCAGAGGACCAGAGTGACCTGAAGCTCCAGAGGACCAGAGTGAACTCAAGTTCCTAGCCCCCACATCATGACACTCACAACCACCTATAACTCAACACTTTGCCTGGCCTCTGCATGCACCTGCACATACTTGGGGAACTCTCTCTCTCTCTCTCTCTCAAATAAATCTTAAAAATTAAAAACAGTATCAAAAGAAATGCTAAAAGTCAGGTTATTATATGTGCCTATGCGGATGATATGGTGATCCCTGGTTTGTCCTTCATAATTCACTTGATAAACATCATTGTGAGTTGGAGAACTGGTTTTCCTAAGAGAATTGGCTTTCAGTTTTGATGTGGCCACTTTGATTTTATTTAGGTTCAAAAGAAATTTAAATAGTTTTTGAATGGCTACAGGGAATAGATTTACTTGAAATGGGTAATTTTTTTAAAATCTCCAATCTTCAAATATACTATTTATAAATCTAGTGTCACACATCTATTTATTGGTTTATAATACGTTTTATTGTGCAGAGAAGTCCCAATTTGTGTGACATTCAGTATTAAATAACTGTGATGCTCAGCTCAATTGCATGCAGTTATTCCATCCAATAAGCAATAAAATTTTAACTAGATATATACAAACATGGAGGCGACTGGTCAAATTTACTGACAAACCAAGTAAGGACTGAAGAAGGGCCCACTTGATTTAGCACTCTGGAGACTATAGGACAGACCCAGCCACCTGCCGTGATCTCTGCAATTACGAATGGGTAGCTCTGCTAGGCTCATCCACACATGACAGAGTAAGAATCTTAACTACACTTCCCAGCAGCCATCTGGACTCTGAGGACACTCAAGAAATTGGCAAAGGTTGATTTTATCTTAGGGGTTTGTTAGACTGGGAGGCAAGTGCAGCAAAGTGCAGGGTTTCCCTCTACTGGCCGACTCAAGTCTCTGCATGCGTTTGCCCTTTGTGTATAAGTATTACACACATATGTTGGTATGTATAGTTTGCAGCTAGTAGCTGGAGAGATAGATCACAAACCTTGTACTCATTATAATCCTTTTAAATATAGAAAAACTGAGGCTGGAGAGATTGCTCAGAGGTTAAGAGCACTAGCAAAGGATCTGAGTTCAATTTCCAGCACACATGTGAAAGCTCACAACATCTCTCAATCCAGTTCCGGAATATCTGACACCCTCCTGTCATGCACGAGGTGAACAGATATACATGCAGCCAAAACACTTATACACATAAAATAAATCTGAAATTTTTATACATAACAAATTGGGGTTTGGAGAGATGGGTCAGCAGTTAGAGCAACAGGCTGTTCTTCCCGAGGACCTGAGTTAATTCCCAGCACCCACATGGAGGCTCACAACCATCTGCAACTCCTGTTCCAGAGGATCCAATTTTAATCCACTTTTAAATATTAATCTCATCTTTCATTACAAATGTTTCAAGCTTATAACCAAAAGCCTTGGTTACTATACTTTTAATCTTTGAGTTACATTCCTTTATTGTTGTTCTTTGAGTGCTGAGGGTTGAACCCAGGGTGTCATGATTGCTAACTCACCACTTACCACAAGTGAGCTATACTCCGCTCGCTGAAGTTATAGTCTTCTACTGAAGTTATTTTATAGTCTGAGTTCCTTCTCCAGAGGGATGTAATGTAATTCTTACCTGATAATCATTCTCATTTTTTATAGTTTTATTATGGTAGAATTAAAACCTTTCCTTTTTATTTTGACAAAAATGGAGAAATGTGGAATATTCCTTTACACTTCGTGAAGATGTGTCACTGTTATTTGTTTAATAAAAAGCTGAGAGGCCAGTAGCTAGGCAGGAGCTATAGCAGGGACTTCTGGACAGAGAGAGCTCTGGGAAGAAGAAAGGCAGAGTTACCAGCCAGAGGGAGAGGATGCAGGATGGGCAGTACAGAGGAGAGGTAACTGAGCCACGTTTTAAAAAAATGTAGATTAAAAGATATTGGTGTTATGGAATAATCTTTTTTTTTACACTGAGAAATGTCACTCTGATTGATTTAATAAAAAGCCGAATGGCCAATAGCTAGGCAGGATTTCCAGGCACAGAGAATGCTGGGAAGAAGGGCCGAGTCACCAGTTGGATGAAGAACAAACAGCATGGGCATCACAAAGTAAAGTTAACTGAGCCATGTAAAAAAACGCTGATTAAAAGGTATGGTTTAATTTAAGTTATAAGAGCTAAAAACAATCCTAAGCTATCGGCTGATCTTTCATAATTAATAAGAAGTCTCCATGTGGTTATTTGGGAGCTGGCAGGCAGGACAGAGAAAGACTCACTACATATGGATTAATTTAAGTTATCAGAGCTGGTGGTACAAGCCTATGCTATAAGTCAAGTTTCATAATTAATGTCTCCTTGTCATTATTTGTGAGCTGGTGGTTCCGACAAGGAAGTTCATCTATAGGTCACTCACCCTATTCTGAGCAGTGTGACCTGCACCCGAGCAGTGGAAGTCTGCCGGGGAAATGGAGACTTCCTATTGACTTAAATCCATGTCCGAGCAGTCTTCTTGGTGAAGAAGAGGCCCAAGAACAAGAGGACGAAACCAGTGCTGACAGGCGGACAGTTCCCTTACTCCTTCAAGGCGAAGGCACAAAACAGGGATTTATTTATTTACTTTAATTTGGGCTTTGGATTTAGCTTAGTATAGAGCACTTGCCTAGTAAGCAAGGCCCTAGGTTCTGTCTTCAGAAGGGAATGCCAGGAAAGATGGCAGCATCTTTAGTTTTTAGTCCTCTGAGAAGGCGCAGAGTGTAGAGACCATTGTGGTGGTCAAGTTTGAAGAACTGAATGAGATCCCAATCTGAAACTGACTCTAGAGATTTGTCCTCTGACCTCCACAAAGCTCTCTCTTTCTCTCCCTCTGCCCATACACAATAAATACATCAAAAACAAACTCTATTCTATGTTGGCCTTTAGAGACAAGTGCTTAGCATACCCCAGGCTAACCCCAAGTTCCCTCTATAGAGCAGGCTAGTCTTGAGAAGACTGTGGACCTCGGCCTCCTACGGACTGGGATTGCAGGCGGAGTCACCACACTCTTCCACCTCCAACTCAAACAGGCCTGTTTGAGTTCAGTAAAGAGAAACGATGTGTTTGCAATAATCTCATCACGTCTGCCCCACCGCAAATTTAAGCCGGGGAATAAAGGCTGTGTACAATCTTGTTCTTTGCCCAGTACCAACAGAGCCAAGCACCCTGATCGAACATATTTACGGACTGAAACTCTACACAAAAACTGTTGAGTGACCGCAATGAATACGTTAAGTGGTGCACTGAGAAGTCATTTTAACAGCTGTGCGAGTCTGGTGAAATGTCTCCACCAAAGCTGGGCTCTCTTCAGAAGTGATGAGTTCACTAACTGACCGCCCCCCCACCACGCCCCTTGACTTTCTCCATTGTTACAGCAATCCAAAGAACGTATCCTATGTCTCAGCTATAAATCAGTGTTACTAGTCAAGACTGGCTTTTCTTGTTTCTTTCCCTGCGGGATCCGTCATCCTGCTTCCCGGGTTTTCCCCAGCAACTGCAGTTGCAAACCCCTTTGGAAAAGCAATTCCAAGTTCTGTAACAGAACTCCCGAGATGAAACCTCCCTGTGCCTCCGGGGTTCCAATTCTGGGGCTCCTGTCTCGCAGCAGCTTCCCCCACGTACTTCCTGCCTGGGACATCTCCCACCTCTGGGACCCTGGAATAACCAGTAGCCCGCCCTGCCTGGACAGTGATCCCAGAGGCGCCCGCGCCTCAGCTGTACGGCAGAGTCCATGCCAAGATGGCCGCACCCATGAGAAATCTCCGCAGGGCGCCGCCATCGAAGCCGCGGGACCCTCTGAAGCGGCTCTTGGGGTGGCCGCCATGTCGGCCTCTGACTCCAACCAGGTCCTGACAAAGCCAGAGGCGGTGGACCGGAGGAGTGCAGGAACAGCCGACAAAGCCAGGCGTCCGAGGGACATGGCTGCGTCTGAGCCCGCGGACAGCGATGCGGTGAGGGCCGTAAGGGTCTGGGGGCGGTTTGGTGGTCAGTGATTGGAGGGTGACTGGAGTCTGAAAACAAGGTTTGAGAATTTGTGGCGTCGATGTTGAATAATCTTTTGGGAGACCGGTGTTCTGAGGGATCTAAGTATTAGGGTATTATGGTCACATAGAGTATTAGGTATATGGGTATAAAACCCGTGGTATTAGAAGCATTAGTCGGGGATTGCTATTATTTTAAGAAATCGGTGTTTTGACGGATCTGCCTAGTGATGCTTGGGGGCGGGGAGGCGTCTGTAACTGTCACTGACAGCGCTTGAGTCTGGGTCTGGAAAGCTAGCAAGATCAGAAATGGGGGCTTTGTGATGTATCTGAGATGGGGAAGCCCTATAAAAGGATTAGTATTGAGACTGTATGGGAACAGTCATTACAGGTAACTGAGGACTACAGGCTGTGGACTGTCAGAGGGGCAGTGTTGAGATTTGGAGAATTGGGCCTTTTGGAGTATGTGGGGTTCAGAGGTTGGGGCCTTGGGGTCGGGGATGGTGGTCCGATCAGCAGTGTCTTTCAGAGTCAGTGTTTTGTGTGCTATGATGGGTATTTGGGAGCCTGGAAGCTAAGGGGAGGATGATAGTTGGTGGAATATGAGCAGTGGCATATTGACGTGCCTATGGGGATAAAGGTTTGTCATCTGGGGAGAAAAGGTACCAAGAGTCCTGTCTCATTAGCGATGGGGTTCTTGGTAGGAATTATTAATAATTATTAAAAGTCCTTTATGATTCTGTGATTAGGATCCTGAGGTCAAGATTTTATGAGGTGGCTGGGCTTAATGAGGTCACTAACTGGAGTTCAATGGAGGTTATCGATTGTTCTGTGAAGAATGGTAATTGGGAACTTCTATGTAGAGGAGGTGTGTGACTGAGGAATATTTGGGTGTCAATGGATAGAAAACTGTAGAACAGACTGTAAGATGAGCATCTATTTTATGTCAGAGAATGTCTTAAGTAGCAACACACAGAGTCAGCCTGTCTTTTAATGTCTTAAATTCTAGAAACAGGAAGGAAACAACAAGAATGTTTATGGTGTAAGTAATATAGTTTCCAGGCAATAGTAACTGCTATGAAGAAAGTAAGAGAGGACAATGTGGTAGATCAGGAATGAGAGTTTTTTGAGTTAATCTTTTGAAGAAATGATAGTTGATTTGAACACAAATCATGACGGGCTGTGGCTAATGCATGGATCCAAAGAGTGTTCAAAAAAGAAAGAATGCCAATTGCTAAAGCCTGGAGATAGGAATTAAGTTCTTTTATACTAAAAAAAAAAAAAAAGAAAAAGAAGGAAGATTAATGTGGTTGGAACACACACACATACACAGACATACATATACAGGAAAAGTAGAAAAACATGAAAGAAGGTATTAGATCATGTAAGATCATACTGGCTAGTGTGGATTTGGATTTTATTCTAATTTCAAAGAGAAACCACTGGATTTAAGCAAGAAAGGAATTTGATCTGATTGATACATCAAAAAGATCATCATAGCTACTCTATGGAAAATGAGCTTAGCAGCTACAGTAGGTATCAGAAGGTCAGAGGTTTATTGCAGCAATCAAAGGCAAGAGATTATGGAGACAATTTGGACTTACACTGAAAAAATGAAATCATATTCAGAGTACATCGGGATATAAGCTAATAGGATGTATTGGTGAATTAATATGGACAATGGGATTGAGAGCTAGATTTTTGCCTTTAGGACCTGGAGTGTAGGATTTTTGTATATGCCAGAAGATGCTGTCTGTATAACCAAGTTCCTAGCAAGCTCCTTGAACACTGAGTGTCTTTGGATCTTTGCTGGAACTTTCCAACACATTTCACATGTGTTGCCAAAACTTGTGTCTGGAGGAAACAAGCATGTTCTATGTGACTCTACTTGGAAAGGATTCTTGGATGCTGTGTTCATTTTCAACCTGAACTCATCCCCTAATGATTCACTGATGTGCCCTGTGTCCTTTAGCTATAATGAACCATGGCCATGGCTATAGTTACATGCTGAATCTTATCACTCTTCCTATTGAATCACTGAGCCATATAAGGTTAATGTATTAAAAGCTGGTGAGTCTGTAAACAAATTGGAGCCAGTGAAAGTGGTTAAGAAATGGATGAAGCAATCAGTTCTGTCCATCATTAGAGCCTAAGGTACATAAACCATGGAGAAAAATTAAAGGTAGCCTCTGCTTGAGATCACTGCAGGGAAGCAGGATCCTTGGGAGATGGGTGGATTTTATTTAAAGTGAACAGATGAGGAGAGGTTAGAGCTGGAGTTTGATGACACTCAAAAGATTAAGGAGGGCTGTACTGATTTGGAGATTTGGAGGGCAGTGGCAATTAGTGTTGGGGGTTATTGAGAGTACAGACTGGAAGCCTGTGAGGTAGAGATTAGTGACATATCAGAGTCACATATTGCTGATCTGTGAGGGTGAGGAATTATCTTTAATGTTGGGCAAGCATGATTTTGGAAATGGTTGCCGGGACAGGAAAACTCCGCCTACATTGTTGAAATGTACATGGTGGTCAATAGTGGATAGTTGAGGTAAAAACAAATTCTGTTAATTAGATCACTCCTGAATGTAGAGAATTAAGAAATACTAGACTGAATAGGAGTATGATAGGAATCAGTAACACTCAAAGATGTGTCTGTGGCTTTTACTCAGAAGGAATGGGAGCCCCTGGAATCTGCGCAGAGGAACTTGTGCAATGAAATGATGCCAGAGAACTGTAGCAGTCCAGCCTCAATGGGTAAGGACGATCCCCACCACTCAGAACGTGCTCTCTGCAATCCCGTCTGCCTCAGGTCTCTGATGCGTTTTGTTGTTGCTGCTGCTAGTGCTGCTGGTGCTGGTGGTGGTGCTGGTGGTGGTGGTGGTGCTGCTGCTGGTGCTGGTGGTGGTGGTGCTGGTGGTGGTGGTGCTGGTGGTGCTGGTGCTGGTGCTGGTGGTGCTGGTGGTGCTGGTGCTGGTGGTGCTGGTACTGGTGGTGGTGCTGGTGCTGGTGCTGGTGGTGCTGGTGCTGGTGGTGCTGGTGCTGGTGGTGCTGGTGCTGGTGCTGGTGCTGGTGCTGGTGCTGGTGGTGGTAAGTCAGGGAGTTTCAGTCCTTTTTGGTATTAGGAAGGACACCTGTGCCATTGCCTTCCAAAGGGAAGGTCTATACTCAGTTGAGGTACATGGGTATTGTGAAATGTTAGAAGCCATATATGTTCATTAGCCTTGAAAGGCCCTTGAGTGCAAACATCAGGGCTTGATTTCTAAGACGGTTGGTCCAACACTCACTTTCTACCATTTCTTACGAGTAGGAAGTCAAGATCCCAAACAAGGCATGATCTCTAAGTTGGAAAAAAGAGCGATCACTGGAAGACGTGAGAACAACCAACCCAAGTAGTGTGAACAAAAACAGCACAACCCAAGAAAGCAGGAGCCAATGCAAGTAAGTTTTTAGTTTCTGGGAGCTGACTTTGGAATTCTTCAAAGAATACTTTGTAAGTTTTTATTAGGGCTGGGGATACAGCTCAGTAGAGAGAGTGCTTACTCACATGTGCAAGGATCTAGATCTAATCCTCTATATGAAAAAAACATTTTTTTCTTAAAAGTCCCAGATTCTCTTTTCTTAACCAGTAAATAGTAGAAAAGTACCAGAATCTCTCAGGAGAAAAAGAATTCAAACTACAGATATTTTCTTACTTTGGAGATTCTAATATCTTCTCTTTCTGTGAACTTGTGCACATGAGAGGCTTATGACAAGCTCTTACTTTATGGAAAAGAAAAAAAAAAATGAGTGAGTGGAGGCCACTGAATAACTCCTAAAATCACTGCGTGGATGTGGTCGCTCTCCATTTCAGCTCATGGGTTCCATGATCCTCTTGTCAAGTCCCATTTGTCTTTTTCTTAGCTGTCACTGCTATTACACAAGTCAGGTTCATCTTATCCCTGAGTCCAGTTCTCAGGAAGATTTAATGAGTTCACTTTTTTAAAATTCATCTTATATGCTGCTGATAAATCCCTATGATGATTTGAATGGCTAGAACAAGGCACCTGGTTCAGAGGGGTAGGCATGCATAACCTCTCCACAGGAGAGCTGCTGCAACCCAAATGGCCGTGCTGCTGGAGAGTCGCAGGGGCATGATCTTCCATAAAGAGCAATGTACAATCTGTTGCTGTTCTGACTGTGATGGGGGGAAAAGCTGAAAGGCAGGGCTCTGAGTCTGCAGTAACTGACTCCTTTACTTAGTCTCTCTGCCTGTCCATGTGCCCATTGCTTAGCTTCCAGAAGATTCTTGAACTATCCTCTCAATCTCATTCCTGATTACCGTATTTAAAAAGGAATTGTCTCTTTATAGCCTCAATTTTCTTCCTGCCCTCTACCCACACACCAATTTCCTAATGTATTACATTTTCTCCTGATGAATTCAGACATTCTTAGATCAGTTTTCTTTCTGCGTCTCTGGAAATGATGCCCCTGCTCCTAATAGTTTTGTGTCCTTCCTTTAACTACAAAACTCCCTGTACCTGTGTTCTATAAGACATCATCGCATCTGTCCATTAGTCCTTAATCCCTATGATGATTTGAATGAGCTGTCCCCCATAGTCTCCGGCATTTGAATGCTAGGTTCCCAGTTGGTGGTGCTGTTTGGGGAGAATTAGGAGGTGTGGCCTGTTTCCTGCTTGCAGTTCAAGATGTGAGCTCTCACCTTCTTGCTCCATGCCTGTCCCTTCCTGCCGTATCTCCCTCCATGACAGTCTCTTATCTCTCTAAAACTGACCTGTTGCCTTGGTCATGGTGTTTTAATCACAGCAATAGGAAAGTAACTAATATGATTGATACAGTCAACCTGCACACCCTCTAGTGCATATGTTAATAGCTTTGATTAACCTTAAATTCTTGTCTTGTCACAAGCTTCCTTTACTGCTGATGGTCCCTTAAGGTCATGTCTGTGTGTGTTCTGTTCCTCTATTGCATTGCTTTTAAACAGACACACATGTGTAAATACGAGCTCATTTTCTACATTGGCATCTTCTCAATGGACATCTCCAAGGCCTCTGTCCAAGGAGCTGCTTGTAGGGAAGTCTTTCCTTAGGAGTCCAACAGGGAGTTCCATCTTCATTAGTTGAGCACCCCCCCCCCCTTCTCTGTTTTTGTCCTCTGACTTTAGCCCTGGGTTCCATGATCCTCTTGTCAAGTCCCATTTGTCTTTTTCTTAGCTGTCACTGCTATTACACAAGTCATGTTCATCTTATCCCTGAGTCCAGTTCTCAGGAAGATTTAATGAGTTCACTTTTTTAAAATTCATCTTATATGCTGCTGATAAACATTACATATTTGCTGGGACTAGTGAGCTCCATGCTTAAGTTTCTGAAGATACATTTGATTTCTCTTAAAATTCAGGTTCTGTTGCTGTCTCAAATTAAGAAAATGATTTTTGCTGGGTGGTGCATGCCTTTAATCTCAGTGCTTAGGAGGCAGAGGCAGGCAGATCTATATGAGAAAGAGACCAGCCTGGTCTACAGAGTGAGTTCCAGGTCAGCCAGGGTTACACAAAGAAGCCCTGTTTTGAAAAACCGAAAAAGAAAAAGAAAGAAAGAAAGAAAGAAAGAAAGAAAGAAAGAAAGAAAGAAAGAAAGAAAGAAAAGAAAGAAAGAAGGAAAGAAGGAAGGAAGGAAGGAAGGAAGGAAGGAAGGAAGGAAGGAAGGAAGGAAGGAAAGAGAAAATGATCTCAGCTGTAATGAATTACTCTATCACACCCAAATCTGCCTGAGTATGATCTTATTCCATACCAGGACTGTAATCTGCATTGTCTTCATGCTTTCTCTTTGGGGGAGTGGATGTCAGTGTGACAGCTCAGTCCATCACTGTAACAAGTATGTTACGGGGCTAGGGAGATAGCTTTGTTTGTAAAGTGCTGCCCACACAAGCAGAAACACTTGAGTTCAGATCCTCAACCCTCATGTAAAAAGCTGTGCTTGGCAGTACACACCTGTAATCCCAGCACCAAGGAGGTGGAGACAGAAGGCCTGGAACTCACTGGCCAGCTTATCTAACCAATTGGTGAGCTCCAGGTTCAGTGAGAGACCTTGCTGCAAAAATAAATAAAAAATAAACAAACAAACAAACAAACAAACAAACAAACAAATAAGATGAAAAGAAAATAATCCAGGAATAGCTTGATGTCAAACTGACTTCCACATGCACGGGCACACATGTCTGTGTACACATACACAAATGAACATGCACACACACAGGTAGAATTTGTTTTAATGTTACATGTCAAGTGGATAGGTGTAAGTCTTGATCACTTTCTTTCAAGAAGGAAATTTGTCTCTGTCTTCCCGAAGACTTGGCATGCTACCTGGAGGGTCCTGTTTATGTCTTTACCCCAGGGTGCTGACTCTTCAGAGTCCCTGGATGAAAAAGCAGCCATCAGTTCAGCTTCTCTGGGCTCCCTACTGTGTCTGACTTCCACCAAACTTGTCTCTGTCTCTGTCTCTTGAGATGGGTCTCTATTATGTAGGCCTGACTGGCCTGGAACTCACAGAGATCCACCTGCCTCTGTCTCATGAGTGCTTGGAGTATAGGTGTGTGCCACCACACCCCACCAGAAAGCAAGTCTCTTAAA
The DNA here is from genome assembly GCF_007827085.1 of Peromyscus californicus insignis. Classification (NCBI taxonomy): domain Eukaryota; kingdom Metazoa; phylum Chordata; class Mammalia; order Rodentia; family Cricetidae; genus Peromyscus; species Peromyscus californicus. Next base: position 87,675,561 of record NW_026294573.1, on the reverse strand, counting down.
TGCCCTCCATAAAAGAGAGAATTTCAGCCATTGGTTCAGATATTCTTATTTTCTTCACGTAAAACTCCTTTATCACTGAGATGACGATTCACTCTTTCATATGTTTTCCTCTTTAAATGTTTAAAATTCTTACTTCTGATGATTTCCCTGTTCCATTTCTATGCAGAGAGCCAGTGTGTGGGGGTGGTCTTAAAGTGTCTGTGGGGGGGGGGGGTAGTCTTAGAGAAGAGGAGCACTGTTTAAGAAGATTTCTCTAAACATAATTGTGGAATATGCAGGAGAAAGAATGTAAGCAACTACTTAGACTTGGAAATAAATTTTAAATTGATAATTGGCTGTTAGAGTGAAGACAGGAACCAAAGGTATGTTCTCAAAAGCAAACCTGAAAAATGGTGGGTGTATGAATGAATACATATTACTGTAGCACGAAGCTTAAATGGTCTTATTAATAAAAACAAACCCAAGCCAGGTATTGGGGTGAATGCTGGAAGATCAGAGAAGCAGAACAAGCCACAGCTTCCTCACCGTGCCAGTTCCTCAGCTGATCCTGTTTCCTCAGACTGAAAGCCTCTGAGTCCTCATATCCGAATGGATCTCAGCTGAACGGCTGCTAGAAGCCTAAAAGCTTAACCAGCCAAATGCTTCTAGTTTCTGGTCTTCACGCCTTATATACCTTTCTGCTTTCTGCCATCACTCCCTGGAATTAAAGGCTCACTTTCTGGGATTAAAGGCGTGAGTCACCATGCTTGGCTGTATCCTTGAACTCACAGAGATCCAGGTAGATCTCTGCCTCTGGAATGCTAGGATTAAAGGCGTGTGCTACCACTACCTAACCACTATGTTTAATATTGTGGCTGTTCTGTCTCTGACCCCAGATAAGTTTATTAGAGTGCACAATATTTTGGGGAACACAATACCACCACATATTACTCTCATTGGTTATTAAAAAGCTGATAGGCCAGTAGCTGGGCAGGAAGTTAGGTAGGAAAGCCAAACTGAGAATGATGGGAAGCAGGAGAGTGAAGTCAGAGATGCCAGCCAGCCAGCTTCCAAGCAAGCAGGACATGTAAAAAATGAGGTAACAAGCCATGAGCCATGTGGCAAAGCATAAATAGAAATATGGTTAATTTAAGTGTAGAGTTAGCTAGTAACAAGCCTGAGCTATTGGATGGGCATTTATAATTCATATTCAGCCTCTGAGTTGGTTTTTTGGGACTAGGCAGTCAGAACAGGAAACATCCATTAGAATGGAGCTGTTGGCTGTTTAGTAATGATGTCCTTGTTACATGGCTTATGGATGGGAACAGTGGGCCATCCTTCCCGGCTAATTGTCTCAGTCGTCTACTAGTTCCTCAGTTCTCCTTGGCAGACATATTCTCCATTTTAGTTTATTTTAGCTAGCCTTAGTAAATAGAGGGATTTATTGAAGAGCCATGAGTGTATCTCTTATAACCTAAAGGCAGAGACTTTAGCCAGACTCCACTGGAAACAAGAATTGGCAACTTGGAGGTCACAGGAATTGAAATTATGCACACTGTGTTCTTGAAGACAAATAGTCATACATTTCTACTTCTTTCTGTGTGTGAAAGCTTCATTCTTTGTATCAAAGAGCTCTTTATTTCATAGGATAAGTGTGGCTTTCATAGTACTTGCATTATGTCATCTTAAATTTAACCACAAGGGGGAGACTAGTAATGCCTTGCTGTGTGGCCCAGGCTGACCCCAACCTTATGAAACCCCTCCAGTTTCAGCTTCCTGAGTACTGGGATTAATAGGCATGTGCCACCCCACCTGGCACTGGCATCTTTCAACTTAATGCATCCCTTGTTCAGAGCTCCCATGTCTATTTCACCTCTATCCCAGGTTACAAGACCCGATTTCTTGCTGCTGCTTTTTTTTTTCAAGACAGGGTTTCTTGTGTAACAGCCCTGGCTGTCCTGGAACTCACTCTGTAGACCAGGCTGGCCTCAAACTCACATAGACCCCGCCTGCTTCTGCCTCCCAAGTGCTGGGATTAAAGGCATGCGCCACCACTGCCCAGCTAAGATCCTATTTCTAAGCAGGCAAATTTTGTACTTTAATCCCAGCACTCAGGAGGCAGAGGCAGGCAGATCTCTGTGAGTTTGAGGCCAGGCTGGTCTACAAAGCGAGTTCCAGGAAAGGCGCAAAACTACACAGAGAAACCCTGTCTCGAAAAACAAAAACAGCAACAACAAAAAATTTTATCCTAATGACTACTATCAGTCTTCTTCCCCCTGGTTTTCCTGCAGCTTTCTCTCCCTCAAGCAGATAGGGACATTCATTCTTGGTGCTTGTTTCCCATTGGCATGTTAGGGTTGAATACTTATTCAAACAGGGCATCTCTTTATGAAACTTACAAAGAATTTCAGTGGGAGTGCAAAAATTTACAAGAATGTCTCATTAAATTCTGTTTTAGAAGTCCAGCACGATGATGAGCAGATAGAGGAAAAGCAGAAATCTCAAGGCAAACTCATTAAGGAAGCCACGTTCAAGAAGAAAAGTTCAACTGGTAAGAAAAGCAGTGAGTGTGCTTCATTGGAGACAAAAGGTGTCAGTAAAAAACATGTTCCTTCCAAAAAAAGGCTTCCGAAACCTGCCTCACATGGGAAGAACTTGAAGCAGACTTTAGACTTCCCTGGTCAGATTGAAAACGCTACAAAAAAGAAACCTGATAAAGCTAAAGAGCACAGGAAATCATCCAGCCCTACCATATCTGAAACAAAGAAAGCTAAGATTCCAGCTAGAAAGAAATGTGAGAAAACACCCAACAGTAAGTCACCTGGTAAAGGTGACCGAAATCCAGCTGGCAAGAGGTATGAGAAAGTGTGCCATCGTAGCTCCCCCAACACGAAAGAAGACAAAATCCAGACTAGAGAGAAACAGAAATCACCCAGCCATAGCGGTTCATCTACTGTGTCTGACAAAGCTCCAGCTTCTGGGAAACCTTATGAATGCAATCAATGTGGGAAGGTCCTCAGCCATAAACAAGGACTCCTTGACCATCAAAGAACTCACACTGGGGAGAAACCGTATGAATGTAATGAGTGTGGGATAGCTTTTAGCCAAAAGTCCCACCTTGTTGTACATCAGAGAACTCACACTGGAGAAAAACCATATGAGTGTGTTCAGTGTGGCAAAGCTCATGGCCATAAACACGCCCTCACTGACCATCTAAGAATTCATACTGGAGAAAAGCCCTATGAATGTAATGAATGTGGGAAAACCTTTAGACACAGCTCAAACCTCATGCAACATGTAAGATCTCACACAGGTGAGAAGCCTTATGAGTGTAAGGAATGTGGCAAATCCTTTAGATATAATTCATCTCTTACTGAACATGTGAGAACGCACACAGGTGAAATACCATATGAATGTAGTGAATGTGGCAAAGCTTTTAAGTATAGTTCATCCCTGACTAAACACATGCGAATTCATACTGGTGAGAAACCATTTGAATGTAATGAATGTGGGAAAACTTTTAGCAAAAAGTCACACCTGGTTATACATCAAAGAACTCATACAAAAGAGAAACCTTATAAATGTAATGAGTGTGGAAAAGCCTTTGGACATAGTTCATCTCTTACTTACCATCTGAGGACTCATACAGGTGATTGTCCCTTTGAATGTAATCAGTGTGGTAAAGCCTTTAAGCAAATTGAAGGCCTCACTCAACACCAGAGGGTTCATACCGGGGAGAAACCCTATGAATGTGCTGAATGTGGGAAAGCCTTCAGTCAAAAGTCCCACCTCATCGTACATCAGAGGACTCACACAGGGGAGAAACCCTTTGAGTGTAACGAATGTGGAAAAGCCTTCAGTGCAAAATCCCAACTTGTTATACATCAGAGATCCCACACTGGAGAGAAACCCTATGAATGTGATGAATGTGGGAAAGCCTTCAAACAAAATGCTTCTCTTACCAAACATATGAAAATTCACTCAGAAGAGCACTCTCACGAGGACAATTGATTCCTCTCATGTAGGAAATCTGACAACTGACTGGTTCGGTTTTGTTTAACTCTAAAAGATGTTCTCAACTTGATGAATATTTGAAAATCTTTTTTAGGAAATCACTACTTGTTATACATGAGAGCATTTGAATACGATCTTTACATAAGAGCAATGGATGGTAATAAAATTTCAACTTCATCCTAAACCGTTACAGAAAATACTGTATTTTTACACTTGTTATAAATTATCTCCATATTTAGAATAAAATATGGAACTTTTAAAATTGTGAATAAGGATCTGGGGAGATAGTTTAATCAGTAAAATGTGTCCTAAACTAGTTTGAGGACCTGAATTTCATCCCTAGGATCCATGTAAAAAGCTAGATGTGGTGGCATGTGCTTGCAGTTTTAGAACTGGGAAAGTTGAGACAGGAGAGTCCCTGGGACTAGCTTGACCAGCTAGACTAGCCTAATTTGCAAGCCCTAGGTCACAAGGAGAGAGACTCTTTTAAAAACAAGGAACAGTGCTCCTGAGGAACAGTACTCAAGGTTGACATTTGGCCTGCACATGTTCACCCACACACATGAACACACACACACACACACACACACACACACACACACACACACACACACACACGTGAAAATATTATTTAGCAACAAATGAACAGTAAAATATGCCAACAATTCATGAACTGTTTGGGTGTTGTGTACTTAAGAACCACAATTAGTATTTAATTTGCATTTATGCTTATTGCATACTTACTGCCTTTTGTAAAAAAGTGTAGTCATCCAATCTGGTATCAACTAGCTTTCTTTGTTAAAGTTTATGTTAACTCTGAATCAGTAGAAAACTTTCTGTTTTTTTTGTTTTGTTTTGTTTTTTGAGACAGCATCTTACCATGTATCCCTGGCTAGCCTGGAACTTGCTATGTAGACCAGGCTGGCCTTGAACTAACAGAGATGTGCCTGTCTCTGCCTCTCAAGTGCTGGGGTTAAAGGTTTAAATAGAAAGCTTTAAGGAGTTTTGTCTAGATGTTGTTAAAAGGTTAAGAAGAAGTGGGGAAAAAGCTGAAAAACTGCTGGTAGAGAGTGATACTCAAGTTGTGTTGCTACGTACAGAAAAGTAGATGGTTGAACAGTATATATAGTATGTCCTCGTTGTGGACAAAAAGTATGTGTGTTTTGCCTGTCTTTTTCTGCTTCTCTGTGTACATATGTATGTATTTATACTCATATATTTGTATATGAATAGACTTGGGTTTTTTTAATCTAGAAGAAATTTTAATGGTTACCACTGAACACAGAAGTACAGGATTGAGGTCTGACATTTTTATCATGTACATCTGTTTTATTCAAATATATATTAAAATACTTTTATATGCACAAATTAACAGTTTAAAAATACATCTGAGTCTATTCCACAGTGCTGTTTGACAAAGTAACATAAGGTTTCTATGCTCACTTATGAAAAATTAATTTGAGGTATATAACATTAAACCTTGATATTGAATTCACAAAGATTTTCCTGTTGAACACAGATTTTGTTAACATGATATACAACTATAACGGCACTTTATTTCTCTTGCTTGCTATTAAACTGAAGATGAATTTTGATTGCAGGTGAATGAAGGTGGTGTTTCGAACCATCATTCCATTTTATTTCATATTCAGAGTGCTAATTCACAAATGCCTTAATCAGGGATTTCAACTGTATTGCAACAAATGTCTCCATACCCTGTTCTTGCCCAGTGAGAAGATACTGTTGCTGGATCACTCACTCTGCTGCTTTGAGAGTCTGTTTCAGAATGCTTGTCAAGCATGCATCCCAGAAGGTGCTGTGCTTTGTTCAAGAGACCTAGCTGCCATTGCATGCTCTACTAGCTAGGGTCTGTTGCTGTGACCAGCCACCATGACTACAAGCAACTTGGGGAGAAAAGGGTTTATTCCATCTTACATCTTTATAGTCCATCATCCAGGGAATTCAGGGCAGGAACTGAAGGCAGGAATCTAGAGGTAAGAAGTGAAGCAGAGGCCATGGAGGAGTGCTGCTTCCTGGCTGGCTTCTCATAGCTTGCTCAGCCCGCTTTATTGTGCATAGGACCACCAGCCCAAGGGTGGCACCTCTCACAGTGAGCTGGGAACTGTCACATCCACCATCAACCAAGACAATGCAGCTAGGCTTTCCCATGGGCCATTCTAGTTGGGGCATTTTGTCAACTGATGTTTCCTCACGCACTCATAATCCCAGCACTTAGGAAGCTGAATCAAGAAGATCACAACTTGGAAGCAAGCTTTTAAAGAGCCCCATCTCACTCCTTTCTCCCCAAAGAAAATATTTGGTTGTATGCTACCTTTTATATTCTCATAGCATATTTCCTATCTCTAGAGTCATGGCCCAGTCATTAGAACGTGGCTAGTACTATTCAGTTCATGGTAAATATTTTATCTACAGTAGTCCAGCATAGTGATAGGCCCTAACAAATAGGTGATTAAATACTCTCTGCACATACTTCATTCCTGTTCTTGCCTTCCTAACTTTCTCTTTTCAGAGAACCAATAAAGTATAAATATAAAACAAAGTGTGTGTGTAGACATGTACATGTTTGTGTTGGAAGATTACCTTATGGATATTGTACCCCCATTTCCAAAAAACTGATTTGCTCTTGGGTAAAGAAAGTGCTATGCAAAATCTATTTTTGTGGGTTAATTTCTCACCAAATGGAAGTCTACACTATGCACGGTGCTGGAGGAAGCCTGCATCTTTTAGAAGGTTGTAAGTTAAAGCAGTTGTAGGTTATGGCTCTGTTTACCATTCACAACTGTTGTATGAAATTTTGTTTGTGCTCTGACAAATAAAGCTTACCTGGAGATCAGAGCACAGATCTAGCCATGAGTTAACCGTAGAGGCCAGGCAGTGGTGGCCCTTAATCTCAGCACTTGGGAGGAGGAAGCAGAAAGATCATGAGTTCAAGGCCACCCTGGGCTACAGGAGATTGAACCAGTCTAAAAGAGAAACAGAGCTGGGTGGTGGTGGCTCACACCTTTGATCCCAAAACTTGGAGGCTCACACCTTTAATCCCAGCACTAGGGAGGTGGAGACAGGAATATAAGGTGGGTGGAGACAGGATCTGCCCCATTCAGTCTGAGGATTCGTAGAGACAGGATCACCCCCTATTTGGTCTGAGATTTCATAGAGGTAAGCACTCTCTGGTGGCTGCTGCTCTACTTCTCTGGTCTTTCAGCTTTCACCCTAATATCTGACTCGGTTTTTATTAATAAGAATTAGGATCCCACTTCACATACCTTTTGAAGAACCCACAAGAGTGCCATACTTAAGATAATCAGAAATTTAGGAATTCCTGAGTAGTAGATGTAAGTACTTAAATTTTCATGTAGTAAAAATTATCATTGGTGAATGAAAAATATATGTCTAAAAGAACTAGGTGTCATGGCTGAGGGGTGGCTCAGCAGGCAATGGGGTACAAGAACGAGGATGTGAGTTGATCCCCAGCACTCCATAGAAGCCAGCCAGGCTGGCATGTGTCTGCAAACAAGTGCTGAGTGCTGGTGAATCCGGGGTGTGCTGTCCAGCCATCTCCAGGTTCAGTGAGAGACCCTGTCTCAAAACCATAAAGTTTTTTGGAGCAAGAGGAAGACACCTGACATTGCCCTCTGGCCTGCACTAACCCGTGTGTGGGCTAGTGCACGTGCACACACGCGCGCGTGCACATACACACACACACACACACACACACACACACACACACACACGATGTGAGCAGTGATGAAATAGAGTCTAAATAAAAAACATATGAACTTTAGTCATTAAAATTGCCTGAAGGATTTGGTAGGACACTGACTTTTTAAATACAAATTCTTGGAGCCCACCACAGATTAATTCAGAAATCCAGAACTTATTTTTTTCATTTTCCTTCCACATCTCAGAACAAGAGGGGCAGGCCATTTATAGCCTGTTCATGAGCTTAGTGCATTCCAGCCTGGAGCCACTTCTCTTGTGACACAGAGCGTATGGGCAGGTGTGTCACCTGGATTTTCCTGGGACACTGTCATTCAGAAGCATCCCTGATGGGAGGCCAAACAGCAGCTCCCATTCGTTTTCAGTTTATACTCACCCCAAATCCAGTTCATACGTCAGAGAACTCCAACTTCTGCCCCCTGTAGCTAATTGTCAGAATTCTCTATGTAACTGCAGATGTGAGCTGGAAAGGGGTTCTGGCACATCAGTGACAAGTGTGTCGTGCTTGCTTGTATCTTTGTTGTGCAGCAGTTTTCAAAACTTCCATTTAATGTTCTAAAGAACAGACTCAGGGAGTCCTAAAGAAGAGCTCTGTATGCGGAGTCCCACCAGCTGCTCCCAAATAACCACACAGAGACTTAATAATTATAAATCCTTGGCTGATAGCTTATGCTTGTTACTAACAAGATGTTGCAACTTAAATTAACCCGTTTCTATTAATCTATGTGCTGCCCTGAGGCTGTTTACCTCATCTATGTTCTCTCCATGCTGCTGCTTCTGCATCTGACTGGCGACTCCTGAAACTCTGCCCTTTTTCTTCCCAGCATCCTCCTAATCTGGCTCTCCCAACCAGCTATAGATCAGTCAGCTCTTTATTAACCAATGAGAGAAATACATATTTACAGTGTACAAAGACCGTTCCACAGCAGAGCTCTTTAAGGCTTAGGATGTAGGGCCTAGACAGGTGGCTCAGTCCTTAAGAGCGCTGGATTCTCATCCAGAGGACCTGGGTTTGATTCCAAGAACTCACATGGCAGTTTACAGCTGCAACTCCTGTTCCAGGAAATCCAGTGGCCTCTAGCCTCCATGGGAACCAGGCACACCCATAGTGCACAGACATATATGCAGACAAAACACCCACTGTTGGGGGATATTCAATCACACTATGAACCCTGAGTTAGCATTTGCATTAATTAAATAAAATTAACCTTGCATCAGGAGGCTGAGTTAGCAACTAGTTGACAGAAAGTAATCATAGAGCATCAGAGGGCATCTGGAAGTTGACAGAAAGTAACCATAGAGCATCAGAGCGCATCTGGAAGAGATAGAGAGATGCACAAGAAATAGTAGGGAGGGATTCTGAGTGGCATGTTTTGTTTGTTTGTTTGTTTTGTTTGTTTGTTTTGGTGGAGCAGAGGATGGGCTTTTGGGGAGACTTCAGCAAGGAAAGAAGATTAGCTAGTTGCTACTCAACCTCTCTGAACTGGCAGGTTTTCACCCCAGCCTTTGAATCTTGAGTCTTATTTATAAATAGAACAATAGAGATTTAGTTAAAGTCTTATTTATAAGTAGAACAGTGAAGGTTTAGTCAAAGCTGCCTTTAGTGGCAGTGACAGAGCTGGGCCCTTCGGGAACAGAGAAGCAGGCTGGTAACTTTGGAGTCACAATTGCTGCCTGAAGATTAAGGCACAGCCAATATGCAGAAGATAAAACAGCAACCCACACATACAAAAAGAGTTTCAAAAAAGATTTAGTATGTAAACAACTCTCAAGTCTCAGGAAGTCCCTGAAGCCAGATTATAAAAGGTTATAAAGGCAATAATGACTGCAGAGGCAATAAAACTCTGGGACCTGCTGGTGCTTGCAAGTCGAGCCCCAGGGCTTTGTGAGCCCATCCTGTGCTGGGCTTTCACTATGCAGCTAGCTGCCTATGAGTCATCCGTGCTCTTGTAAGTAACCTCTTACCCATACACCGTTGGTTTACCAACTGGGCTTCGGTGGCATCATTACCTCTGTGTGTCATAGGTTTTTTAAGTGGGGTGAGCAGATACTTGTTCATGCCTCCTCAGGAAACATGTCACACAACCATCTTTATTCACCCCTCAAAGGTCTGCATCAGCACAAAATGACAGTTAAATTTCAACATGGAGGGGACATTCACATCACTGCACACAGAATTTTTCACTGACCTCGATTTGGAATCCTAGGGGCCTATTTTGCAATTATTTTATTTTGTAGTAATGTTATTCCTGTGCCCCAGGAAATTGTGAGTTTGAGGCTAGCCTGTGCTTCATAATGAGATCTCCTATCAAAAGGACATGAAAAACAGCAAGAACATAGTCAGCAGCACTGTACTAGTGGGGTGTGGTAATACATACCAGTAACCTCAGCACTTGGAAATGGTGCCTATAATAGCCTATAAAATGTCTGACCTAGAGCCTCTGTGGTGACTCTCATCTCTAGGACTATTCTCATCCCCTTTCTGAGACTTGTTCATCGGTTCTAGTAGAGTTTGTCCTTTATATTCTTTTTTCTCTCTGTGATTGGTGTTTCTCTGTTCCCACGTCAATCAGTGACCTGCACTCTGTCCGCGGTTCTCAGAACCTGTCACAGATTCTGCTGGGGACCCTTAGTCTCTCTTCCAGTTTCACTCTCAAGTTGCTGCCTGCTTTCATGCCCCTCGCTCAGATCTCCAGCTGTCACAGGTCAGCAACTGTGACAATCCTCATCTCACATTTCTGCCTGAGGGGTCTTCTTTCCAGGATGTGGGGTTCCTTTGTCCCTCCCACAGATGAACTTTGCAGCATGTCTAGGTGACCACTCTTACTCAAGATCCCTGTAACAAAGGTTGTGCCACTCACCTCGTAAATATTTGTAACCACTCCTTAAAGCACAGAATTTGCTGTACTGCTCCTCTCCAGTGCTCACTTTGGGATCACAGACTTAATCTCTCGCTGCTAAAAGGTTCCCCTTGAGCTATCTTTTCACCAACTGAACTCTTTAAGAAGACAAAAACCAAGGGAAAACCTTCCCGTGGTGTTGTGGGGGTATTCACCAGAGAAGACTGTTTAGGCATGGGTTTATGCAAGTAGAAAGTCTTTATTAGCCAGCCAGCAACTACACTGGGTACTCAGGATCTCAGTGTAGCCCTGAGCCTGTCTCGGGGTGAGCTTTTAAGTACAAAAAAACCACATTCTGAATTGCCATACTTTAGTCAACAAGAGCAGTTGGCCAGAAGCAGAACTACAGAAGCCAAAAAGCAAGGTTAGTGCATTTTGAGATTTTCCAAAACTATGGATTTTGATGAAGTAAGCCTTTGTTTTCATTTTGGCTGGTGGTGCTGTCTGTGTGCTGAGTTTTACATCCTGAATGGCACTACCATCATGGAGTCAGTTGTGCTAAGGTCTCAGGGCCCCATTACACTGGGAGCATATTATGTGATGTGACATTATGTGGTATTGTGACCAATAAACTAGACTCTAAGGTGATTTTCACTGGAAGGGAGGCACTCTAGTTTATATCAGCCAGTATCGGCCCAAACGACTTTTTCACAACCTCCCTCTACTACAGAAATGGGAAGGGGGTATCAATGAAGGAACATGGCTGATACAAGCCCACAGAGCAAGTTTGAGATATGTCTGAGAAAAGAACCTAGAGGTCTGAATCACACTTCATTTTATCTCCAAACACTTCCCCTCAGCTGTTATCTATGCCTTTAGTGGGAGTACTTCCAATCCCAGACAGGAAAAGTTCCCAGGACAGGACAAAAGAAGTCTGCACTAGCTAGACCTCACTAGGTAAAATGAATTCTTGTTTCCCTCTCCCAGGGCCATGTCCCAGGGAAATCCTCACCTCACCTCCACTTCTCACTCTAGTGAAAGCCTAAGGAAGCATTCTCTGTGAACGCACAGGGAGTGCTCAGTGAACACTGACTACTGTTACCTCTGTTCCCAGATTAGGGAGTGCTCAGTGAACACTGACTACTGTTACCCTCTGTTCCCAGATTAGGGAGTGCTCAGTGAACACTGACTACTGTTACCTCTGTTCCCCAGATTAGGGAGTGCTCAGTGAACACTGACTACTGTTACTCCTGTTCCCAGATTAGGGAGTGCTCAGTGAACACTGACTACTGTTACCACTCTTCCCCAGATTAGGGAGTGCTCAGTGAACACTGACTACTGTTACCTCTGTTCCCCAGATTAGGGAGTGCTCAGTGAACACTGACTACTGTTACCTCTGTTCCCCAGATTAGGGAGTGCTCAGTGAACACTGACTACTGTTACCTCTGTTCCCAGATTAGGGAGTGCTCAGTGAACACTGACTACTGTCACCTCTGTTCCCAGATTAGGGAGTGCTCAGTGAACACTGACTACTGTCACCTCTGTTCCCCAGATTAGGGAGTGCTCAGTGAACACTGACTACTGTCACCTCTGTTCCCCAGATTAGGGAGTGCTCAGTGAACACTGACTACTGTTACCTCTGTTCCCCAGATTAGGGAGTGCTCAGTGAACACTGACTACTGTTACCTCTGTTCCCCAGATTAGGGAGTGCTCAGTGAACACTGACTACTGTTTCCTCTGTTCCCAGATTAGGGAGTGCTCAGTGAACACTGACTACTGTTACCTCTGTTCCCCAGATTAGGGAGTGCCCAGTGAACACTGACTACTGTTACCTCTGTTCCCCAGATTAGGGAGTGCCCAGTGAACACTGACCACTCTACTATTACCATTGTTCCCCAGATGCAAATAAATTAAATAGCCAAAACCTCAAACAAAGAACAAACCCAGGACCTGATAGTTTCACTGGTGAGTTCTACCAAACAAAGAAGCATTTATAAAAATTATTCTTAAACTCTTCAACAAATTAGAAAAACAAATATTTCCAAATTCATTGCATAAGCAAACATCACTGATATCAAGTGGAGACAAGGGCTCCAAGCCATAAAAACAAACGAAAGCACTGGGGACTGGCAGAGTGGTTCAACAGGTAGAGCTCCCACAAAGTGGAAGGAGGAAGTCCACTTCCCTGGTGGTCCTCTAACCTCCATAGGCATGTCTCAGCATATGCGCCACCACACATACCATTCACAAGCACACTACAACACATGGGGCTGGATCCGGGTGATACAAGTATGAATTTAGTGTAGGATTAAGTCCAAGATATAAAAAAGAAAAAAACACCACACAAATGATAGCACATGAATAATAAAGACACAATGGTTTCTAGCTACAGAGATGGGAAGAATATTGGTAAGGAGCTAAGAATGTTGACAGAAAGGCAGGCAACCTATTAGAGGTTGGAGATTTTATTTTTCTCCATAATGAGTTTAAAGTAATTGAAGTTGAAATAGAAGAGTCTAGTGGAGAAAGAATTCAATTAAAGGGATACATTGTGATAGAATGCAAATGAGATCTGTGGGCTGGAAAACAGGGGATTAATGATGTGGAAAAATATATAAAGATATGACAGTGCATGGATTCTTTGAAAGAGAGAGGGAGTGCAAGCACGTAGAAAATGCGCCTGTGATGGCTGGTCTTGCTTGTTAACTTGTCCACATCTGGAAATAACGAAAACCCAAGTTCACCTGCGAGGGATTTTTTTCTCAATTATATAATTTGAAACGGGAAGACTCACTTTTAATCCAGATCTTTTGAAGGAGGAAGATACATCTTTAACCTGGACCACACCTTCTGGTGCCAGGGGCTAGCTCTCTGTTTGCCAGCTTGCTCTCCCAGGCAGTCCATTCCTGCACTGGCATTAGAGCCTACGTCTTCTGGATTCCAGCATCTACTGAAGACCAGCTGAGACATCCAGCCTTGTAGACTGAACAACTACTGGATTCTAGGACCTTCCACTGGTAAACAGCTGTTGTTGGACTAGTTGAACATATGTATAATGTGCATATATCTCCTTAAGTTTGAATATATATTCATTCTGTAAGTTCTGTTCCTCTAGAGAACACTGATGAATACATATTTTGGTACTGTAAGCAGTTCTAGAATAACGGGTGTATAAGGCTAAATTTTTTAAGTATCTGGAATAGGTTTTTCAGTTTGCCAACACCTATAGTTTCAAAAGCCTCCCCAGTTACTGAAACCTTTCCTAGAAGCTTGGAAAGTACTGAATGCCCATGATGTGGGCTATTTTATGAACTTAAGGAGAGAGATGCATTTGATTATCCTGATTCAGCATTTGTGAGAGGCGATGGATTTCATGACTCTCTATAGAAAACTTTTGACAATTTGTGGAAAAATAAGGAAAATTGTGCTGGTTGATGGCTCCTAACATCTCTGGATAAACTGACAATGGAAAAGAATGTGCTCCACGATAAAATTAACCAAGTTCTAGTATCTCAGCGAAGGATAACAATGAATTTGGTGATAAAATTGACCGGCTCCAGAATGTGCATAAATAGTCTAAAGGTTTCTAAGTGTACTCAGAAAGACAATCTTCTCTCCAGCGGCCAGAGAGCACAAGTTGAAGAAAACCAAACTGAAGCCCTCAGAAGACTGGCCGAACTGCAATGAAAATTCAAGTCCCAGCATCAGGGCGGACGGGTGTCTCCGTGGTCACAGTAAGGGCATTGATTAGTACAGAACAGTATCCTGTAACTTGGGGTGGAGATGTGTAGGAGACCCTACTGAGGCTGAGAACTTTGAACCCTCAAATTCTCAAAGGTTTATCTCACCCGAGGAAGAAGTTTCTTCACCCCCAGCAGATGAACTCCCACCCCCATCCCCTGAAATTCTGCCCTTTCTACCTTTGACTGAGGAAATTAATCCTTCACTATCTGCTAAACCAGCAGTGACTTTCCCTGAAGGAGAGGGCAGGCAAGACAGTACCGATGTCCCTCGGGACCCACCAATAGTTGCCTCTAGACCCTTAACTAGACCCAAGGCAAAGCTGACACTGAGAGGAGGTAGGAAGTGTAGTCCATGAGGAGGGGCACTACCCGACAGAGGAGTTTAATGAGTTTGATAATGTATTCAAGCAGAAGTTTTGGGAATATGCGTGGGGATGGATTTTAAGGGTGTGAAATAGTTGTAGAAGGAACATAAGATTGGATCAGGCTGAGTTTATTGATATGGATGCACTAAGTGGAGATTCTAGGTTTAATATGGAGGTTTGTACAGTTAAAAAAAGATATCAGAAGTTAGAATGGTTGGCTGAAGCATTTGTCAAAAGCTGGCCTACCGAAAAGGAAGTGGAGATGCCTGATATCCCTTGGCTTAGTGATGATGAAGGGCTTTGAAAGCTCAGGGCAAATCTGACTTTACACTGTGTAAAACCTGATCGCCCACAATGGGAAGGCCCAGAAGACACGCCCTTCACAAATCTTATAAGACACGAAATGGTGAGGGGTCACCAGCACCTGTGAAGAGCTTTTTGTCACCCTTTTTCTTGCACCAGACCTTAAGGTTGGAGATGCTGCTGCTCAGTTGGATGGATTAAAGGCAGTGCATTTAATAGCAGGGGCCTGGTAGTAACACTAAATCACCAAAGGTTATCAGAATGGGCAGCACAGATGTCTTAGTTAGGGTTTACTATTGCTGTGAAGAGACACCATGACCACGGCAACTCTTATAAAGAAAACGTTAAATTGGGGTGTCTCAGAGGTTCAGTCTATTATCATCATGAAGGGGAGCATGGTAGCGTGCAGGCAGACGAGGTGCTGGAGCTGAGAGTGCTGCATCTTGCAAGTAACAGGAAGTTGACTGTCACACTGAGGGAAGCTTGAGAAAAAGACCTCAAAGCCCACCCCCAAAGTGATGCACTTCCTCCAACAAGACCACGCCCACTCCAACAAGGCCACACCTCCTGATAGTGCCACTCCCTTTGGGGGCCATTTTCCTTCAAACCATCACAATAGACAAAGCAATGTCCATAATGGCCTAACCTGTTATGGTCAGCACAGGCAAGGTGAATTTTATAGTGGCATGACTCATATGGACTTTTAGTACTGGCGAGTCAATCATTGTATTTCCAGGCATGAAATAGATAAGAAGCTTGTTGCATTTCTGTTTGATATGTATAAGCAGAAAAATTCTCAAGCATACAAAAGAAAGGCTGAATTGGATCATGGCAAAAGATAATCTCATTCAGTTAATTCATTTCCAGACTTGAGCCAATTTGCAGACCCAGAACCCTTTGAATGAAGGGGTGGGCAGGTTCCCCTGAGGAAAGATTCTGATAAGACACCTAAAAGTTTTAGAGTTAGCCTTTCTCCAGTTCTTCCCCAGAGGGACCTATGGCCATTTTCAAGGGTAAATGTACCCTGGGGGAAGGGAAACACCCAGACTTTCTGGGGTCTGTTGGATATGGGTTCTGATATGACACCGATTCCAGGAGACCCCCAAGAAACATTGTGGCCCTCCAGTTAAAGTGGGGGCTTACAGAGGCCAGCTGATGCCTGACTCATAGTAGTCCCAGTAGGTCCCCAAACTCTTCCTGTGGTTATTTCCCCAGTTCCAGAATGTGTAATTGGGATAGATATACTTAGAAGTTGGCAGGTTGATTCCCTGATCTGTGGAGTGTATAGTTGGCTTTCTCTTCCTTGGGCGGGGGGGGGGGGGGGGGGGGGGGGGGGGATGAGAGGGAGGTGGGGGAGGGTTCCACACAGCTCCCAAATAAAGGCACAGAGACGTATTCTTAGTTACAAATACCTGGCCTAAGCCGGGCGGTGGTGGCGCACGCCTTTAATCCCAGCACTCGGGAGGCAGAGCCAGGCGGATCTCTGTGAGTTCGAGGCCAGCCTGGGCTACCAAGCGAGTCCCAGGAAAGGCGCAAAGCTACACAGAGAAACCCTGTCTCGAAAAACCAAAAAAACAAAACAAAACAAAACAAATACCTGGCCTATATTTAGCTTATTTCTAGCCAGCTTTTCTAACTGAAATTATCCTGTTTCTCTTCTTCTATATTTTGCCTCTGGACTTTTTATTTTTCTTTATTCTATATGTCTTTCCTTTTCACTCTGTGACTGGCAGGGTGGCTGGATGGCTAGTCCCTGGTTTTTCTCTCTCTCTCATTCTTCTTTTCTCCTCTTTTTGAGCCTAGATTTGTCTTCCTATGTATTCTCTCTGCCTAACAGCCCTGCTGATCTTTTTCTGCCTAGCTATTGGCCATTCAGCTCTTTATTAGACCAATCAGGTGCCTAAAACATACATCCTTACATCATTAAACAAATACAGCATAAACAAATGTAACACATCTTGGCCTGGTTAAACGAATATTCCACAACAAAGTGAGGGTTATTATGGTTGCAAAGGATAAATGGAAGCATTTAGAGTTGCCTCTGCCAAAGAAAATAATGATTCAAAAACAGTATTGCATTCCTGGAGTAACTGCATAATTTAGTACAACCATCAAGTACTTGAAAGATACAGGGGTGGTGGTTTCCACATCTCCCTTTAACTCTCCTGTCTGGCCAGTTCAGAAGACAGATGGATCATGGAGAATGATAGTTGACTATCAAAAACTTAATCAGGTGGTAACTTCAATTGTAGCTGCTGTGCCAGATGTGATGTCCTTACTTGAGCAAATTAGCACATATACTGGTACATGGTATGCAGCCATTGATCCAGAAGATGCCTTTTTTTTTTTTTTTTTTTTTTTGGTTTTTCGAGACAGGGTTTCTCTGTGTAGCTTTTGCGCCTTTCCTGGAACTCACTTGGTAGCCCAGGCTGGCCTCGAACTCACAGAGATCCGCCGGCCTCTGCCTCCCGAGTGCTGGGATTAAAGGCGTGCGCCACCACCGCCCGGCGATGCCTTTTTCTTATGGTACCTGTTGATAAGGACCACCAGAAGCAATTTGCTTTCAGCTGGCAAAGCCAGCAGTATACCTTTACAGTTTTACCTCAAGGATATATTCACTCTCCTTCCCCATGTCATAGCTTAGTTAGAACAGATCTTGGTCATCTTTCTCTTCCACAAAATATCACATTGGTGCAATATTCTTGTGACATTGTGCTGATTGGACCAAGTAAGCAGGAGGTAGTAACTACTTTGAACTCATTGATAACACATATGTGTATCAAGAAGATAGAAAATAAATCTGACTAAAATTCAAGGACCTTCTACCTCAGTGAAATTCTTAGGAGTCTTGCATGGGATAATACTTTTGTACACTGGTTTAATAAAAAAATGTTGGTTGGCCAGTAGTAGACAGGCAGAAAGTATAGGCAGGATAAGCAGACAAGGAGAGTTCTGGGAAGAGGAAGGCTGAGTCAGTAGACACCAGCCTGCTGTCCAGGAAGCAACTTGTAATGGCACACAGGTAAAGTCACAGAACACATGGCAACATATAGATTAACAAAATGGGCTGAGCTTAAGTGTAAGAGCTAGTCAGTGGTAAGCCTGAGCTAATGGCCAAACAGTTATAATTAATGTGAGCCTGTGTGTGTTTACTTGGGTCTGAGTGGCTACAAACTGGGCGGGACACAGAAAAACTTTCAGCTACACATGGCGCCCAACATGGGGCACAAACCCTTGACCCTGAGATTAAGAATCTCATGTTCTACTAACTGAGCTAGCGAGCAATGACACCATGGCCCAGATGATCCAACATCCAAAACAGCTTCAAGGCAATTGGCTCAGACAATGCAGCCTCACAGACTATTCCAGTCAGGACTTAACTATAATTCTTAATTTTCTCAGGATCCCCATAAGAATACAGCACTCTCTATCAGCAGGAAGTAGCCTAGAAAACTACATCCACATTCCCCCAAAATGGATTATGGATGTTTGTCTTTGTTTAGGTTATTGGTTACAAATTGTTATTGGTCATAGTCAATATCTTTCTAGAAAAAAAGTGGTGGGGGATAGAATATCGATATGATAGGATGAAAGAGAAGATTATTGAATCTACTTTTAAAGAGCAACTTGTTTAAAATGTTTTATATTGCTATGGATTTTAGTTTATTGACACAAATATAAAGTTAATTTTGTTATACTATATGTATATTTTTACTCTCATTTAAGGTATTTTGTTTATGTAGCTCATTTAAATTGTAATGGATAATTAAGAAATACAGATTAATAATTAGTCATCTATGATAATCACACTTATAGTCATGTTAGTTAAGTTTTCTAGGTATACATAGATATATTTCAATTAGGTAGGTGATCATCAAACACTTCAAATACCTACAGAATATGACACTTAAAATGTTTTTAAAAACTTAGACTTTCTGGACAATGAGACACATCTGCTCCTGGCAGCACTCAAAGAGAAAGATGGACATCAAAGACACTCCATATGGAGTTTATCTTCTGCTTGGCAAAATAGCCATTTGGGCAAGAAACTGTTCTTGCCTGGACTGCTTGACAAAATGTTGTATCAACTGGACATGCAGGACCCATGGGAAGGTAACCACTGAACTTTGCAAGGTGAGATGGCCCTTCAGGTTCCTGCTTCACAGAGGAGACTGCCAGATATTCTATAGGATACACAGAGAAGTGACTGAGAGACTCTAGGCCTGTGGGCTGAAGATGGATACCCCAAAGTTACAGAGGAACTTTGGATGACTATTTAGGCAGCCAGCTGTCTCTGTCATTCTAGATTTTTGGAAGTTGCTTACAATGCATTTTCTGTTTACTTAAGTAATATTATATCCTTCTGAGGTCTTTGATGTAGCTGAAGACTAGATAGTTATAATTATTATTTTCCTTGGTTATGATAAAAGATAAATTAGACACAAAACTTTAGAATCACAAATATAGGATAAATAGAATATTTTCTTTAAATTAGTCAAATATAGACAAGATATTGTAACTATAATTCTTGTTTGATAACTGTTTTGTTATATATAATTTTACTACATTAAAGTTAAAACTTTCCTTTTTAATTAAACAGAAAAGGGAAAATGACTGGGCAGTGGTGGTGCACGCCTTTAATCCCAGCACTCGGGAGACAGAGGCAGGCGAATCTCTGTGAGTTCGAGGCTAGCCTGGTCTACAAAGCGAGTTCCAGGAAAGGCACAAAGCTACACAGAGAAACCCTGTCTCGAAAAACCAAAAAAAAAAAAAAAAAAACCAAAAAAAAAAAACAAGAAAAGGGAAAATGCTGTGGGATAATGCTTTTGTACATAGGTTTAATAAAAGGCTGATTGGCCAGTAGCCAGGTAGGAAGTATAGGCGGGATAAGTGGACAAGGAGAATTCTGGGAAAAGGAAGGCTGAGTCAGGAGACGCCAGCCTGTTGTCCAGGGAGCAACATGAAATGGAACTCAGGTAAAGCCATGGACCACGTGGCAACATATAGATTAACAAAATGGGCTGAGTTTAAGTGTAAGAGCTAGTCAGTGGTAAACCTGAGCTAATGGCCAAGCAGTTACAATTAATATAAGCCTCTGTGTATTTACTTGGGTCTGAGTGGCTACGGACTGGTTGGGACACAGAAAAACTTTCAACTACAGAGTCCAGTGGTATGGGGCATGTAGGGATATCTGAGATGAAGGATAATTTATTTCATCTGAATTCTCCCAGCACCAAGAAAGAAGCATAAACTTTAGTGGGCCTGTTTGGATTCTGGAGACAGCACATTCCCCACTTGGGTGTGTTACTCCATTCTGTATACCAAGTAACTCAAAAAGCTACTACCTTCATGTAGGGTCTGGAACAGGAGAAGGCTCTTCACCAGGTCCGGGCTGCTGTGCAGGCTGCTCTGACACTTGGGCCATTTGATCCAGCAGACCATGTGGTACCTGTGGTGTCAGTGGCAGATAGGGATGCTGTTTGGAGCTTTTGGTAAATCCCTCTAGGAGAATCACAGAAGATACCTTGGAAATTTTGGAGCAAGGCTCTGCCATCATCTACAGACAACTGTCCTCCCTTTGAAAGTCAGCTCTTGGCCTGCTATTGGGCCTTAGTGGAAACTGAATGTTTGACAGTGTGTCACCAAGTTACCACGAGACCTGAACTTTCCATCATGAACTAGGTGTTATCAGACCCACCCAGTCAGGACGTGCACAGCAGTAATCTATTATCAAATGAAAGTGGTTTATAGGAGATTGAGACCAAGCAGGTCCTAAAGGCACAAGCAAGTTACATGAAGAATTTGCCCAAATGCCTATGGTTTCTACTCCTGTTACAATGCTATCTGCTGCATCAAGTACCTATAGCCTCATGGGGTGTTCCTTATGATCGGTCGACTGAGGAAGAGAAGACTAGGGCCCAGTTTACTGCTGGCTCTGCTGCACATTATGCTGGCACCACCCAGATGTGGACAACTGCAGCATTACAACCCCTGGAAGGAACTGGTGAAGGGAAATCTTGACAATGGGAAGAACTTCCGGTAGTAAAATGGTGATACAGTGCCTTTGGGAGAAGAAATTGCCAGATATGCAATTGTTCACTGATTCATGGGCTGTAGCCAGTGGATTGGCTGGATGGTCAGGGACTTGGAAAGAGCATGATTGGAAAATTGGTGAGAAAGAGATCTGGGGAAGAAGTATGTGGACAGATCTCTCCTAATAGGCAAAGGGTTTGAAGATACTTATGTCTCATATAACTGCTCATCCAAAGGTGACTTCAGCTGAGGAGGAGTTGAATAATCAAGTAGATAGGATGACCCGTTCTGTGTACAGTCAGCCTCTCCCCCAGCCATTGCTGTCATTGCCCAATGGGCCCATGAACAAAGTGGCCTTGGTGGCAGAGTTGGGGGTTATGCATGGGCTCGACAACATGGACTTCCTCTCACCATGGCTGACCTGGCCACAGCTGCTGCTGAGTGCCAGATCTTCCAACAGCAGATACTTATTTTGGTTATGGATTTTGGTTAAGGAATGTAACTCAAAGATTAGAAGTATAGTAACCAAGGCTTTTGGTTGTAAGCTTGAAACATTTGTAATGAAAGATGAGATTAATATTTAAAAGTGGATTAAAATTGGATCCTCTGGAACTGGAGTTGCAGATGGTTGTGAGCCTCCATGTGGGTGCTGGGAATTAACTCAGGTCCTCTGGAAGAACAGCCTGTTGCTCTAACCGCTGACCCATCTCTCCAAACCCCAATTTGTTATGTATAAAATTTTCAGATTTATTTTATGTGTATAAGTGTTTTGGCTGCATATATGTCTGTTTACCTCATGCATGACAGGAGGGTGTCAGATATTCTGGAACAGGAGTTAAAGATGTTGTGAGCTTTCACATGTGTGCTGGAAACTGAACTCAGATCCTTTGCTAGTGCTCTTAACCTCTGAGCAATCTCTCCAGCCTCAGTTTTTCTATATTTAAAAGGGATTATAATGAGTACAAGGTTTGTGCTCTATCTCTCCAGCTGCTAGCTGCAAACTATACATATCAACATATGTGTGTAATACTTACACAAAGGGCAAACGCATGCAGAGACTTGAGTCGGCCAGTAGAGGGAAACCCTGCACCTTGCTGCACTTGCCTCCCAGTCTAACAAACCCCTAAGATAAAATCAACCTTTGCCAATTTCTTGAGTGTCCTCAGAGTCCAGATGGCTGCTGGGAAGTGTAGTTAAGATTCTTACTCTGTCATGTGTGGATGAGCCTAGCAGAGCTACCCATTCGTAATTGCAGAGATCACGGCAGGTGGCTGGGTCTGTCCTATAGTCTCCAGAGTGCTAAATCAAGTGGGCCCTTCTTCAGTCCTTACTTGGTTTGTCAGTAAATTTGACCAGTCGCCTCCATGTTTGTATATATCTAGTTAAAATTTTATTGCTTATTGGATGGAATAACTGCATGCAATTGAGCTGAGCATCACAGTTATTTAATACTGAATGTCACACAAATTGGGACTTCTCTGCACAATAAAACTTATTTTAGTTGTTTTTAAAACAATGCATGTCACTAGATTTGAAGATTGGAGATAAAAAAAAAAACCATTTCAAGTAAGTCCATTCCCTGTTGCCATTCAAAAAATATTTAAATTTCTTTTGAACCTAAATAAAATCAAAGTGGCAACATCAAAACTGAAAACCAGTTCCCTTCAGAAAACCAATTCTCAAACTCACAATGATGTTTATCAAGTGAATTATGAAGGACAAACCAGGGATCACCATATCATCCGCATAGGCACATATAATAACCTGACTTTTAGCATTTATTTTGATACTGTTTTTAATTTTTAAGATTTATTTTAGAGAGAGACAGAGAGACAGAGACAGAGAGAGAGAGAGAGAGAGAGAGAGAGAGACAGAGAGAGAGAGAGAGAGAGAGAGAGAGAGAGCCCCAAGTGTGTGCAAGTGCACGCAGGGGCCTGGCAAATGGTCACATTTCTTGGAGCTGGGGTTACAGGTGGTTGTGAGCGTCGTGATGTGGGGTCAAGGAACTTGAGTTCACTCTGGTCCTCTGGATCTTCAGTTCACTCTGGTCCTCAGGAACTTCAGTTCACTCTGGTCCTCTGGAAGCATCTCTGGAGACACTCTTAAGCACTGAGGTCTTGTCTTAAGTCCCTTAAGCACTTCTTTAAGCATCTAGTTTTAAGTTTTTAGCTTTCATGACTAAAATATTTTTAAATTCTGTAATTTTAAACCACTAATTATGCTTCAGGTAAAGAGGAATCAATGCCAACTGTACTATCACTAACATTCAGTTGATCTACATGAAGTGCCAACACAATTCATTTTGATCCATAAAATGATTGACAGTTATATATGAGTCATCTCAATACATTCCAAGGGGAAAGTCCTGAGCATAATTCATATTATAAGGCTATTCACAGCCAGATACATAGAAAAGTCTGAGTATTAAGATAGAAAAGGAAAAGGCAGACAGAAGCAAGACATGTCTACATCACAAAGGTTCGAACCCAGGACCGTCTATGTGTGTGCATTCTCCCACCAACTCTCATTCACCAGCCTCTACTTATATCAGTCAACAGTAGACAAATCACCCTCACACCCACTTGTACAAAGGGACACAGACATCAGGTCGCAGAACTCTGGCCAAAGAGGTTATTTTTATTCTGATTCTCATGTAGAGGTTTGGGTTTTGGTTTCCGTCTGTTCTGCCTTCATTAATAATTACATATTAATAATTCATTAATAACTGCCCTGGTTACTTTTTCATTTTTGTTTTTGTTTCACCTTGACTCAAGTCAGAGTTATTTGGAAAGAGGGAACCTCGAGTCAGAAAATGCCTCTATAAAACTGGCCACTGTCCAGCCTGCGGGCTTTTCTTGATGAACGATTGACTCGGGAAGGCCCAGCTCACTATGGAAACACCACCCTGGGCAGGGGGCCTCAGTTAATGAAGAAGGCAGGCTCACAATCCAGAGGAACAAACCCGGAAGCAGCTTTCCTCTGTGGCCTCTGCTTTAGTTCCTGCCTCCAGGTTCTTGAATTGACTTCCTGCCCCCGACTTCCCTTCATGATGGACTACAACCGTTTCCTCCCCAAGCTGCTTTGGTCATGGTGTTTATCACAATAACTCTAAATTTATCTACATAAAGACACAGGAAATTACAATGATCTTGACCCTTCACGCTCACCAAATGCCCACTATGTAGTTTCTCTCTAAAAGTCTCTCATTCCAGCCATCTTGGGAGGAGGCTAACATAATCTCTTGCCACCATGTTCCAGTAGTTTCCTTCATGATCTCCTAGCACAGTGGTTCTCGACCTTCCTAACGCTGCCACCCTTTAGTACAATCCTCATGTCGTGGTGACCCCAACCATCAAATTATGTTGTTGCTACTTCATAATGGCAATTTTGCTACTGTGGTGAATTGTAATGTAAATATCTTATATGCAGGATTTCTCATATGCCACCCCTGTGTGGGGTCACTACCCATAGGTTGAGAACTTCTGTTAGCACCTTCTTTAGCTGTTAAAGCATGGGCCTTCCTTTTGTTATTTCTTATCAGGATACAGTCAGATGAGGGTTTTTTTTTTTTTTTGTGTGTGTGTGTGTGTGTGTGTGTGTGTGTGTGTGTGTAGCCCAGGCTGGCCTCGAGCTCATGATCCTCCTGCCTCTGCCTCCTTCAGCAAATCCTACCGGCCTGTGCCACCACAACTGGCTTTTTTTTTCCAGATGAACTTTTAAAAGCACACCTCTGACCATGCTCCTGCTGTGCTCTTAAAACTCTTCACTTGCTTCTCATTTATATGAAAACTACCTGTCTGTCACGCTCCTCATGGACCCATATGAGTTTATATGGGATGAACTCTGCTCACTAAAAATACATGCATTGAAAACTTTACCCACAATGCCTGAGAGTGTAATTTCATGTAATTATACTAAAATGAGGTCTTTAGGGTGAACTCTAACATAATATGCCCAGTGTCCTTACAAGAAATGACTAGGATACAGGCTGGACCAGAGGGAATACTTCTTGAAGACATTAGAAGGCAGACGCCTACAATCCAACCAATGAGAAAGACCACAGGAAAAAACAAACTCAGGTGAACACCTTGGTCTCAGAGTAACAGCTTCCAGAAATGAGAAAGTTTAAACTTTTTCCCAACAACATGTTTTTATTAATTTTTTGGGAATTTGTACTAGACCCCATCAGACTCATTCCCCATTTCTCTCAGGTCCACCCTCATGCCCCACCCCCCAAGCCCCTCCAATTGTGTTGTCCATATACTCCCTGGAGCATGGTCAAACCCACAGTGGCCAGCCCCTTAAAGAAAAGGGAGTCCTTCCCACCACACCCACGCCACAAGCCATCGACTGGGAAGAGCTGCACCTCAGCATCTTTACTACTGTTTTAAGGGCTCTCGTCAATATTTCCTGTCTGAACTGTTCGCTCTTTTTGATGAGGGTGTTGTTTTCACAGAAGCCTTCAATGTTCATCATTCTCAGTGAAGAGTCTGCAGGCAGAGGACAGCAAAGGAAGCTTCCTTGCCATGGTAGCCGGCAGTGGAACAGACTACAGATGGCAACATGGCCTCCCGTGGCAGCACAGGCCACGGACATCAACCTGGTCCCTCAGGGCAGCACAGACCACGGACATAAACAAAGCCTGCTGTGGCATTACGGATCATGGACACCAACATGGCCTCCAGCAAGAGCATGGACCACAGAAGTCTTCTGAGGAGATTAATCCAGAAAACAAACCATTCCTCATCCCAGATATCTTGTTGCTCAGAGGCAGTGTGTCTGGAAGCAGACCTGTGTGAGCTGCACGCTGCTGTCAATCACCCTGCCCTTGGCGTAGGCACCTCACCCACTCCGTGCTTGTAGCTTGGTTGTGAGGACTGTGGTTAACTAACAGTCACAGCTGTTACCTGCCTCAGACTCCTCTCACCTGGGAGGTGCTGGTCTCTCTGGGGTCCACCCCTCCCTGTGACTTAACAAAACCGTGACACAGTGTTTCTCCTTCAAACAAGACAGATGTTGAGCCGGTGTCGGCACTTTGTACTGTCACTCTGGCTCCTAGGGGACTAAGGAATATTTCTGCCTGGGACCTGAATCGAAGAAGCTTGTGTTCCTTGCTATACTTCTTGGTACTGAACACACCTTGGCGTCATATAAATGACTTGAGTGTTTCCACAGGCTTTCTGAATGAGCTACTTGTTCATTTAGTTGAGAGTGAGACTGAGGTCAAGGTCATTAAACCTATTTCCTATTAGTAAGTTAGTTTCCGAAATGCTAGCTAGTTAAAAACGGGCTGTTGGCTGGTTATGTGGCTGGTGTGGGTCTACAACCTGCAATCCCAGTATTTAGGAGGCTGGAGCAGGAAGATTGCCACAAATCTAAGGCATTTCAGGGCTACACCCTAAGTTCAAAGCCAGCCTGCATGTGAGGTGCTGGGAAGATGGACCGGTGGGTAAGCACTTGCTGTGCAGGGTTCCAGCAAGGTCAGATCAGGACCACAGGACTCACATTAAAAAGATGGTCATGGCAGAATGCACTTTTAACCCCAACAGTGAGTGGAGAATGGAGACTGGAGGATTGCTGGGACTTGCTGGCCAGCCACCCTCGCTGAAAAACAGCAACCTCCAGATTCAGGGAGAGATACTCTCTCAAGGTAACAAGGGAGAAAAGGGTAGAGGGAGATGCCTGCTGTCCTCTTCTGACTTTGTGTATACTAGCATAGGCACAGATGTGTGCACACACCCATGTGAACACACACCCATGTGCACACACACCATAAACAACAAAAAAGGAAGTGGAGAAATAGAAAACACTGACCCCTAGTCAACCGTTCCCCCGTTCACCATCAAATACTTGTAGATCAGGAGAGAGCTGTAGCCAGACCTCATTTACTCCATCTTGACCCACACCCACAGTTCCGTATTGGAAAGAATCCCATGTGCAGTTATCCAGTTCTGCCTGCCAGGCAGACACGTTGAAGGTCTACAGCACTGTTTGCTCCTCTTCCTCTGTTTAACCATCCTACCTTCGTGTTAAATACACCCTGACCTGTGTAGTGGAGTTAATAAGGACAGAGGCCTCCTGGGTCAGACAGTCTTGGGTTTAAACCTAAGTTTCCCACTGGCTGGCTGGATGACCTTGTCCAGTTACTTAATCTTTCTGAGTCTTAAATCACACTGTGGTCAAATGAATAAAATAGTACATACCACATAGAGCTGGTGCAAGGTTGAAATAAAATAAAACTTAAGTACCTGCCTCTTTCTTGAGTTCTATATGTCCCCACATCAAACACTGTTTTATGTTTCTGGTTCAAGGTAAGTAAAATTTGTACTGGTATAAAGTATGTTCCCATTGTAACTATGTGTCTTTTTAAGCAGACTCTTGGCATAATTCCTGCTTGGAACTCTGTCAGCAAACATGAAATTGAAAAGTACTGTTTTCCTTTATTGATGAGATTATATCCACTCTTTTGAAGTCCAAAGGTCTCTCAGATAAAAACAGCTGATGCAACTTGACTATTAACTTTCAGTTTGCATTCTGGTATCATTGCTCTCTGAAGGAAGGTTGAGAGACTTGGGCGGAGGGGAGCAGTCTGTCAGCTTAACTTGGGGAGGACCTTTCTTGATAATCTTTCAATTTTTAAAAATATTTATTATTTTTATGTGTGTGTGCTTACATGAGTTTAAATGCACCACATGTGTGCAGGAGGGCACAGGGGCCAAAAGCCTGTGTGTGGTCCCCTATAACAGAAGTTGCAGTCAGTTGTGAGCTGCCATTTGGGTGCTGGGAACTGAACTCTGACCTCTACAGGAACCAGTTTCAAGGGACTGACTCATCTTCTGACCTCGACGGCCCCAGGCAGGCAGTAGCACACAGACACTCATGCAAACCAAACACTCGTGAACACAAGATAAAAATAAATATTTTCAGAAAATGATTAATACATCTGCTTCCACACTCCACTTGAGTCTCAGAGCAAAAATTCTCTACACACTTGACCTCCCAGTCAGCTCCATCCTCCCCACAACACCCAGAATTGGCTTCCTGATTCCAAGCCAGATCCAAAGTTCCATCGGGCAGGTTCCATTGGCAGCTCTCTAAGGCATCCATTATTTTCCTGAGAATTTCTTTTGAGAAATACAAGGTTACTAAATCAATCATTAGGAGATCAGACAGCCAAATCTGAGAAGGGTAGGAGCAATCCATGGCCTCACATCAGTAACTGAAAAAACATTCTACAGAGGGTGAGGGAAGGCATTGAAGATTAAAAAAAATCAAAAACAAACACAAAAATCCACTGAACTCAGAAAGTATATAAAGGCATTGGGGAGTGGAGGGCAGTCACCATCGGGAAAGACTCAGTCCTGACGAAGAGACGATTCTGTTCCCCACCGAAATGAAGCTGCTGTTGATGCTGCTGCTGCTGGCTTTGGAGCTGACTCTAGTCTGTGTCCACGCAGCAGGAGAAACCAGTGCCATGGGAAAGAACTTTAATCCAAAAAAGGTAGACTCGTGGGGAACAGTGACTTCTGACTCAGGGGGTGCTTCAGGGAACTCTGATGTCAAGTGGGCCCTTTGAGGGGAAGGGTGCAGCTCCTCAATCTATTAGACAAATGACTGGCTTCAGACCCTGAAGTGAGACCCTGAGTTATATGCTATCCATATCTAACAATGCCTGGGGTCCGTCACACCCACAGTGAGACAGAGACAGGAGGTTAAGTATTATGCTGACTGATGTGAGATCAAATCCTGTGGATGCTCACGCCCTGGCCCACAGGCCACGGTTAGAGTAGAAACATGTCTGTGTGCTGTCCCTGCCCTTCCTGCCTTAACAACCTGCTTATCTATTACAGATTGAGGGGAAATGGTATTCCATTGGCTTGGCCTCTGACAAAAGAGAAATGATAGAAGAAGATGGCAGCATGAGAGTTTTTGTGGAGGACATCCATGTCTTCGGGAACTCTTCCTTAGCTTTTAAATTCCATACTAAGTAAGTGTGGTGTCCTTAGCTGAGAAAGAGGAAATGGATGCCTGGCATGGTCTCTCTCTCACACACACACACACACACACACACACACACACACACAGAGACAGAGAGAGAGAGAGAGAGAGAGAGAGAGAGAGAGAGAGAGAGAGAGAAAATGTATATATACACAGAGAATCATATGCCCTTCAGAGCATGTACATGTACACACACACACATTTGTTTGTGTGTGTATATATATATAAACATATATAAATAGTTTCATAGCATGTACTTGTACACTCACACACACAAATATATACACAGAGAAACATACACCCCTCACAGCATGTATATATATATATATATATATATATATATATATATATGTACATGTACGCATACACACATATATGGAAACATATGCCCCTCATAGCATGTACATGTACACACACACACACACACACACACTGAGTCTGTATCCAAAACTAGAGTCCCCCATCTAACACTAAACCTAAATTTCATAACCAGGGCTTTTTCAAAAGTCAGAGACAAAAGCTGGTGATAGCAATAAATTCCCTGGGAGTGGGGTAAGTAAAGGTCAGAGATATTTCTGAAACCATAATTAATGAGACGGGATAGCACAGCTTTAAAGTATATGATCATGAATTAAATTCTTCTTACTAGTTGTTAGCCAAAAATATCCACCCCTTCAACTCGCATTTTCCTGCAGTAAAGGTGGGTAATAATAATTCTCCTCTGTGGGTTTGGGGGGGGCACATCGGGAAACATTTGCAAAGCACTAATTTGATGCGTGGTTGACGTCTGGCTGATAATCTGCACAAGTGGCAGTGACGTTGGGAAGAAGTCACATTGTAACAGTGATGCTAAGTGATTGTCATTCTTTCTTTAAATGGTAGGCAAGTGGGATTACTAAAGTATGAGATATAAGTGAAATAACACAAATAAAAGTCTTTTGTTAATTTTTCAAAAATATTCGAATGTTAAATGGAATCAGAACCTGGAGATAGGGTGGAGCAGACTGAGAAAGCCAGCCCTATCAATATCCTTAAGCACCAGCTCACCTTTGTTTTACAGAATAAATGGAGAGTGCACCGGGCTGTATTTAGTTTGTGATGAAACAGAAAAGGATGGTGAATATTTTGTTGAATGTAAGTATAGAAAGAATCTATATATCTATCCATAAGGAATTTAGTAAACCCTAATATCTTTATCGTGTGTGTGTGTGTGTGTGTGTGTGTGTGTGTGTGTGTGTGTGTGTGTGTATTCTCAAGTGCTCACACATTGCTGGGGATTGAACTCAGGGCCTTGTACATACTAGTCAGCTTCTCTACTTCTGAACCACATCCAAACCCTCCTCAGAATCTCAGTTGCTTCCTGATCATTGTTTACTTAGCTAATTCAACCGGGGTATCTATAGCTAGCATCCCGCAACAGGCAGGTGGAACCAGATGGCTTCTCATCTCCTGCCATCTGTCTGATTCTCTGCCCCAGTGACCGCCACCCGTGCGCATTGCATAGGACGCAGCAGCAGGTACTTGACACAGCGAGCTTATGAAAGACAGAGACCTGTCACTGGAAGCTGCTGAGGGAGGTAGACAGGCCGCAGAGAGGACAGCAGAGGGTGAGCAGCTGCTGGGGCTAACTGTTCACTGGAGCTTGATCTATCAGTGTCCTTCTCCTAGAAGTTACTTCATGAAGTCCAAAGAGGGACAGGTGGAAAGCATCAGACATATTCACCTATATCTTCCAGAACATGCATTTTAATTTGTTTATATGCGGGGAAGAACAGGTAAAAGGATCCCATTGTTTCCTGAGGACCAAAGAATGTCTGAGCTGTGTTTCATTTCTTCCACAGATGACGGATACAATAAATTTACTATTCTTGGTACAGACTATGATGGTTATATTATATTTCATCTCAGAAATGTCAACAATGGGGAAACATTCCAGCTGATGGAGCTCTATGGTAGAGTATTTCACACAGACACTGATCTTGGGCTGGGCAAAGGAAAAGAAAGACACCGTAGCTCTGACGTGGTCTTTCCAGCCTGGCCCTGAACTGCCTCTTTCTTACCTCCTCAAGACAGATGCTCACCTCTGTCATCCCTCAGGCTCAGTGGTGGGAGGACTCTGAAGTCTCTCAGTGCTCCAGGAAAGATACTCTATGGATGTCAAATTCAGGACAGGTCATATCCATGCCTGTCAATCACGTTGTCAATCATTTTCTCATCCTTCTGGAGGAGCCCTGTCCCATCATTCAGCTCAGTGAATGTGGTCAATACACAAGATGCAGTCATTACTGTCACCCTTATTTTTTCACAGGCCGGAAACAAGACTTGAGTTCCAAAATCAAGGAAAAGTTTGTGGAGCTCTGCAAGAAGCATGGCATTGTTGAGGAAAACATATTGGACCTAACTGAGGCCGGTAAGTCAGAACTCATCTATTTTTCTCCTCCTGAATGTTATATCCTTGAAG
Source organism: Peromyscus californicus insignis (assembly GCF_007827085.1). Lineage (NCBI taxonomy): Eukaryota > Metazoa > Chordata > Mammalia > Rodentia > Cricetidae > Peromyscus > Peromyscus californicus. Next base: position 87,644,087 of record NW_026294573.1, on the reverse strand, counting down.
GGACAAACCCAAGGGATTGGCAACCAGACTTGTGTTGCAGTTGGAGAAACATCTGGTTTCTCTTGGGGAAATAAAGTGGACCTGGTACCTGAACGTGTTCTTGTTCCCACCCTGCAGATCGCTGTCTCCAGGCCCGAGATGGAGGAAAGGCCTGAGTTTCCGGGTAGGTAATCTCCAGTGAGAGCGAAGAGGGGGTGGACAGGGACTAGTCCCTTGCAAAAGCATTAGTATTGTGCCCCCAAATTACAATAAAAATAATTTGATAAGGAACCTTTGAGGAGGGCTTGAAATTTAGCTTCAAATTATCTGGGTTTGTGATTTAGTCCTACCATGAGCTTTCAAGTAAGTGACCCAAGCAATTAAGCAAGAAAACAAGGACATGTACTTTACATAGTTGCTGTATGGTTGTGAAAAAAGGGCTCAGCAATGCATTCAATGTCATTAAGAATGTGAATATAGATGCTCGTCAGTGTCTGTGGTCTACCTCCCTCCCATTCCTGAGATAATGTCTTCCTTTGAATCTGTACAGCCTTGGCTTCCTACCTGGGAATGGAACTGCCTGATCTGCACTTCTCCAGTCTGGAGAGCACACTGAGTTCCCTCATCTGTCCTCTTTCCTACTTTTTCCAAGGCTTCTCTCCAATAACATGTGGAGGTCCTTAAAAGTAGCCAAGGCTTTTATCATTATTCCTCAATTTACTGAAAATTCTTCAAAGCTTTGTAGTAAATGTTTCTCTTCCACCAGCCAGCTCCCAAATAATGACATTGAGACTTACTATTAATTATGAAATCTTGGCCTATAGTGTTACATCCCTTCCATTCTGCACTTCCTGGTTCCTCTCCATGTCCTCTGGCTGGAGACTCTGCCCCTTCTTCCCAGGATTCTCTCTCTCTCTCTGCCTGGTAATCTCACTTAAATCTCCTGCCTTGTTACTGGCCATTCATCTCTTTATTAAACCAATCACAATGACATATCTTCACACAGTATACAAATATCCCACAACAGAGATTCTTATGCTAAAGACAGTGGGAACAAACCTCAGATCTTTCATTACTTCCTTTTATTTTTCATATGTCATCAATGAGGAAAACGTCATTTATTCTATGCCTTTTATTCTGGTATTCTGGTAAATGCCATCAGTTAGAAGGCATGGGAAGGTCTGTTTCTTCACCCTTTACTCTATATGATAGAATGGCTCTATGTCCTGCAGTCAACCCAAGCAGTGCTTAATGAGTTTCTGTATTCTTTCTTCTTGGCTTACTCAGTGTCGAGTGGGGACTCCTCACCTGGACCTCAGCATCATCCCTCCCTGTCCACACACCGTCCTGTGACAAGTTCTGTGATATGATTCCCATCGCTGACACCCAGGAAAGCTTAGTCCCTGCATCCCCAGAATCTTCCCTGATTACCTGGGAGGACTCATGGAGAATCAAAGGCTTTCTTTTAAATTTCTCTTTGCTACACCCACAACTCTCCATGAATGTCCTCCTCCTCTCCCTGTTCAATAAATGATTACCCTTGCAGTTACGTATATGTCTCTGTGTCCAAGAAAATGTAGGATTGTCAGTGAGTGAATGAGGGAACCTCCTGGATCCTGTACCAAGATCCTTCCTCATGTTGCAGAATCCAACCTGAATTTCAGGATTTTACATCCTTTGCAATAATCTCAGGCCCCAATGAATGCTGCCTGCTCTTCGGGTCTCCTGTTTCAGTGGCCTCATAAGGACCATAGGAACACAGACGTGCTGCACACTTTCCATCCATAGAGTCTCATAAATTCCATAGGAACACAGACGTGCTGCACACTTTCCGTCCATAGAGTCTCATAAATTCCATGGGAATACAGTCTTGCTGCACACTTCCTCTATCCATAGTATAGGTAAAAGTGGCTGGCTAAAAAAACCTATCGTGACCCTGGACCCCGGAACCAGGGAAAGAAACAAGCCTGGGTTTGGGACCTGAGCCAGAGAAATGAACACTTTATCCCCAAACCCAGAACCAAGCAAACATTCCCTGACTCTGAAACTAGTACCAAAGTAATACTCTTGGTGCCTAGAATCAGAGTCAGTGAAAGAAATGTGCCCTGGCCTTGGAGGCAGTGTCAAAAAGCAAAAAAAAAAAGGGGGGGGCCTAGCGAAAGAAACAGAGTTTGGTTCTGAAATCAGGGCCATCTCTGCCCCTAGCCCACAAAACTCACCAATCCCTGGGAAGAAAAAAACTAACCAATCACTGGTTGACTCCACCCTCAAGACATCTAATATAAACTGCCCTGCCTGGTCAGTTACAAAAAGGCTGTTCTCTCCACCCTGGTAGAGGCAGCTACTCTCCGGGACTCCTCCTTCCCAAATAAATATTTCTCAAAAGAGTTTTGGGTGTGAAGATCTTCATTTACTGGCGTAGAGAAGGACCTTTCTGAGACGTCCCATAGTGGATAGTGTGGTGGTATTGTGTTCCCCAAAATATTGTGCACCCTAATAAACTTATCTGGGGTCAGAGAACAGAACAGTCACTGGATACAGAGGCTAGAAAATGGTGGCGCACACACCTTTAATCCTAGCATTCCAGAGGCAGAAATCTGGATCTCTGTGAGTTCAAGGCCACATTGGAAACAGCCAGGCATGGTGACACACACCTTTAATCCCAAAAAGTGAGCCTTTAATCCCAGGAAGTGAGGGCAGAAGCCAGAAAGGTATGTAAGGCATGAAAACCAGGAACTAGGCTGGTTAAGCATTCAGGCTTTCGAGAAGCAGTTCTGCTGAGATTCATTTGCATAAGGACTCAGAGGCTTCCAGTCTGAGGAAACAGGATCAGCTGAGAAACTGGCGAGGTGAGGTAGCTGTGGCTTGTTCTGCTTCTCTGATCTTCCAGCATTCACCCCAAAACCTGGCTTCAGGTTTGATCCTATTAATAAGACCTTCTAAGATTCGTGCTACAGGACAGAGCAAGGAGGAACTGAACAGAAAAACCTTGTTGAGACATCCCTCAGTGGACAGAGCAAGGGAGAGTTGAAAAAGTAACACTTTTCTCCAGAGCTGGAGAAGATTGCTACATTTCTGCATGGGTTTCCCCCTTTGCAGCATGAAGCAAAAGAAGCAATATCTTAGGCCTGAGAAGCAGAGCTCTGCTAGGAAGTCCCCTTAATTGGGGGCTGAGCAAAGCTCAGCTGTAGTGGCTTTCCAGGAGAGGAGCAGGATTGCTATATCCTGCAGGGAGACCATCCCCCACCACACCAGGTATAGCCTGACTCCCGAACAGTCAGGATACCATTCCTGTCCTAGCAGCTCCAGGCCTGACTCTTCTAAGCAGTCAGAATAATTTCCCTTCCAAGTCAGAGCTGTCCTAAGCAGCTCAAGGTATCTGGGATACCTCCAGGGCTGAGTTGCCTTAAGCAGCTCGAGATACCCAAGATACCTTGCCCTCCAGGGTGACTGTCTCATCACAGTTCCAGCCATCACCGAACTCCCTAGGTGGTCAGGATACTTCTCCAACAGAGTTGCAAAACTTACATTGTTGGTGCCAAAATCTGGGACCAAACGCACAGAGTTGCAACAAATTTACTTACACAGAGAGTCTCATAAATTCCATAGGAACACAGACGTCTGCACACTTCCTCCATCCACAGCATCTCTTTTTCAACAGAGCATGGAGAGACACATCCTTCTGAGGTTATGCCTGCTCAACATGGACATGACCCATGGGAAAAAGAATGGTTTGGTCACTAGAGGCACTAAGGCTAAAGAGAAAAGGCCCCCTACCTCCCCATAGCATGCTCTGACCCCTAGATCAAGAGATTAAGTCAGGTTCAAGTTCATGGCTCCTGATCAAGTTCTTGGTGTGCTTTGATAAAATATGGTAAAACACTATTGAGAAAGCCAAACAATTATGTTGGAACCCCCCTCACTCCTCCCACACCATCTGATGGACTCTTACTATGTTTCTAGACTGGCCTGAAATTCCTGAGTCCAAGTCATTCTCCAGCCACAGGCTCCTAAGGGGCTGCAACTACATCCATTTACTGCCATGCCCAGCTTTTCATTTTTAATCTTGACATATAAGAGACAAAAAATATCTGTTCACAACCTAAGCCATCCTTGAGAATACTTAGAAAATAAATAACAGTTGTACTCCTGACTTTCTTGATGATAGGAAATGGTTTGACCATGGCACCATGAGACAAGATACAGCAATCCACAGAAAGGCCTTTGGCTGTTCCCAGGTCAAGATGGCAGCTTGAGTTCACCCCGAAGCTGTCCCTTCAACACCAAACACTTTGTGGAAATGAGTCATGAAATAGTAAACAAAGTCATTGTCAAGGAGGAAGTTGCAAACCTCAGACACAGAGCAATCCCTTCTAAGGGGAGAAGACGGGCAAGGGATGAGGGTTGGCAGGGTAGTCTATTCTCCATGATCTGGGCTGACTGCCGCTAACCAAGCATACAGGATTGAGGGCAACTCTCTCAAGGGCCCAAAGGGATGTCAGATGAGGATGCGCCCCTCAGAGGAACAAAGGCTGAGGCAGAGTGATTTTGAGGACAGCTCCCCACTCTTACCTGCATATACAACAAGAAGACAACTGCCACTGACTGAAGAAGTGGGCACCACCAGTGTGAGAGATCAAAGCAGCTGTTGACATCTTGGGGCTGTCCTGGCTCTTAGATTTCAACAAGCTGGCCCGATGCTCATGGCTGGCCCACAATGTCTTACAGAACATAAATAACCTCATAAAACAGCAACATTAGGCAAGACCATCCTGAGATCGCAAAAACAAGATCATTTGCCATCTATAAACATGTCAGTTCTCTGGCTAAAATGAGTGACAGCTGTTCTCTACCAATTACAGTGTAAGCTTGATGTTTTTCTCCATTTGCTATAAATGGGGTTCGTTGGGCTCTCTAAAACAAAGAGGTTTTTTTTTTTTTTTTGTTTGCCTTTGAACCTCTCCATGTTTAGATACCCTATGTAGACAGAGATTTAAGACTGGAAACTCTTGGAATTTTCTAGATTGGTTTCTAGGACCTGCCTACCACCTTCCTGTGCCTTAATTTGATGGTGGCCATTTGGAAGTCATCTAAAACAACAGACTTGAGTGGAATGGCTCTTTAACTCATTCCCCAGCAGTCCTCCAAGCTCTCAGCAGCTGTCCCATCTGCCATTGAGACTAGACTCTCACTTCACGGACATCGTCTACACTGCTTCAATTCAGGATGCAGGAGCATGGAGCGAGGCTGCAGTCAAGGGAGGCCTGACTTAGTGACGCTCACTTCCTGTGAGCTGACGCAGGAAAAGAAGCTGTACTGTGTTGACATTCTACGAGGCTGATTAACTGATTAAGACTCCAACGATTGTAGAGAGTTGGAACGTTGTAGGTTCAGAGCTAAATTGTCTTGGTTATCATTAGTCCCCTAAATCCTTCATTTCCTGCCTCTATGTGTGACCCTAATATCCTTGTGACTTTTAGGTAAATTAGGCTAATAATGTTTCCAGCATCTGAGGCCCATAACAGAGATTCCCCCAATCTGATGTGACCCCCACCTACCTGATGTGTCACCAATGCATTTTTTGGAGGGTGGAGGGTTCGAGACAAAATTTCCCCTTGTAGTTTTGGTCCTGTCCTGGATCTTGCTCTGTAGACCAGGCTGGCCTCGAACTCACAGAGATCTGCCTGGCTCTGCCTCCTGAGTGCTGGGATTAAAGGCATTGCACCTCCGCTGCCCCGGCTCTCACCAATGCATTTTTTTAAGTATCTTGCTTTATGCTTTTCTTTCCTATGTTACTATGAAGATACATAAAACTGTTGCCACGTTGGAATATGTTATTTGGTGTAGCCTAAATCCTGGGCCATGGTCACTAATATTTGGTACTAAAATAATCTCTCTCTCCCTCTCTCCCCGCCCCCCACACACAGATTTAGTGTTGGAGGAGGGGTGCATCCCATGGGGGGTGGAAAGGCCAGAGGACACCTTTTGGGACTTCATCCTCTCCTTCCACTGTGTTGGATCCAGGGATTGGATTCAGTTTATCAGTTGTTGTGAAATAATCTTTTTGTACACTATGAAGTTGTGTTTTTACAGAAGGTACCTTCTGATTGGTTTAATAAAAAGCTGAATGGCCAATAGCTAGGCAGGAGAGAATAGGTGGGACTTCTGGGGAGAGAGAGGAACTTGGGAAGAATCTGAGGCATGTAGGATTAAGCCAGTGAGACTCAGAGGGAGTCGGATGTACAGTATGCAGGAGAGGTAAGAAGCCACATGACAGAACATAGATTAATATAAACAGGTTAATTTAAGTTATGAGAGCTAGTTGGGAACAAGCCTAAGCTAAGGCCAAGCTTTCATAATAATAAGTCTCTGTGTCGCTGTTTGGGAACTGGCAGTACAAAAGAAGTCTGACTACAATCAGTCTTGGCAGTCAGCTCCTTTACATGCTGGGATATTTGGCCAGCTTTAGAATAATGTTGTGGAATATTACTTTAACTAGGCAAAGATGTGTTTCATTTGTTTATGTTGTAGAATATTGCTTTAACTAAGTAAAGGTGTGTTACATTTGTTTATGCTGCATTAGTCTAGTTATGTAAAGAGGTGTTGCATTTGTTTATACTGCATTTGTTTAGTTATGTAAAGATGTGTTACATTTGTGCTGCATTTGTTTAGTTATGTAAAGGTATGTTACATTTGTTTATGCTGCATTTCTTAAGTGATGTAAAGAGGTGTTGCATTTGTTTATACTGCATTTGTTTAGTTATGTAAAGATGTGTTGCATTTGTGCTGCATTTGTTTAGTTATGTAAAGATGTGTTGCATTTGTTTATGCTGCATTTGTTTAGTTATGTAAAGAGGTGTTGCATTTGTTTATGTTGCATTTGTTTAGTTATGTAAAGATGTGTTGCATTTGTTTATGTTGCATTTGTTTAGTTATGTAAAGATGTGTTGCATTTGTTTATGTTGCATTTGTTTAGTTATGTAAAGATGTGTTGCATTTGTTTATGTTGCATTTGTTTAGTTATGTAAAGATGTGTTGCATTTCTTTCACCTTGCCTGCCTAAGGCACCTGATTGGTCTACTAAAAGTCTGAACGGCCAATAGCTAGCACAGGGAAAGGCAGAGCTAGGGGCAGAGAGGATAAGTAAGAGGAGAGAAAAGAGAAGAGAATGAGGGAGAAAGAGAGGGAGGAGCCTGGGGCCAGCCAGACATGGAGTAGGACACACAGAATGGAAGAAAGGTAAAAAGCTCTGAGGCAAAACATAGATGAAGACAACCAGGTTAAATTAAGTTATAAGAGCCAGTGGGACAAGCATAAGCCAAGGTCGAGCATTCGTAGCTAATATTAAGTCTCTGTGTCATGATTTGAGAGCTGGCTGGTGGCCCAAAGAAAGCCTGCTGCAGAATAAACTCTCTTTTATTCTGTTGGAGGGAAGAGCTGTGTTTTACACCAGCCTCACTTCCCACGTGGCAGGCTGCAGCCCATATGCCGGCTTGGTAGGTCTTGCTGAAAACAGCAATCACCAGCGTAACACTTGAATGATTTTTATCTGTGCTTCTCCAGCTCCAGTCTTTATCGGGGCACAGTTTGTCTTCTAAGACACAATCAACAACCATTGGACCAAAGGTTTGCCACCATGTAATTAAAGGCTCCAGCTTTCCAGGCTGTTGGATCTGAATTCTTTTTTTTTTTTTGGTTTTTCGAGACAGGGTTTCTCTGTGTAGCTTTGCGCCTTTCCTGGAACTCACTTGGTAGCCCAGGCTGGCCTCGAACTCACAGAGATCCGCCTGGCTCTGCCTCCCGAGTGCTGGGATTAAAGGCGTGCGCCACCACCGCCCGGCTGGATCTGAATTCTTGATCCCAATACTGACCTTCTGGCCAGCTTAAGTTCTAGGAATTGTTTCAGCTGGTGCGTCTCCACCACATCACATGTCCTCTAATCTTTGGCTAACAGAACTCACAACAAACTAGATGCTACATTCACAAAGAAAGCTCTAGGTCAGCAGATGGCCTCTGAAACATGCAACATGCCACCAGGCAGAGCCATTCGGGAGGCAGAGGCAGGCAGATCTCTGTGAGTTCAAGGCCAACCTGGTCTACAGAGTGAGTTCCAGGACAGGCTCCAAAGCTATACAGAGAAACTCTTTCTCAAAAAAACCAAAAAGAAAAAGAAAGAACATAAAAGCCTTGAGATGTTTATTAGCTGATTTAAGATAGCAAGAACACAACACTCAACCTAAGTTGGGGTAAACTCCCTTCATATTCCCCCAGCCTTTCCTGATAATGTAAAGTATACTTGCTCCTTGGATTTGCCTTGAACATTCCTATGACTCTGAGACATTAGGACTTTGTAAACTCATTGCTTTTTCCTCAGCACATAATAATTCCCCTCATGGCTGAAATAGTAATTTCTTTCTTTGGGAACTACACTCTTCTGTGACCATAATGCTTCAAGGAAGCAGATGATTGCATCTTACTTTAGTTAAGCAGACAGGATTCAGATCTGACTGCAACATCAATGCCACCAACATATCGATTCAATGACAGATTTCACCATCAGTCACCAAAACGTGTATCTTCTTTAACAAATTGAAAGGGAATATTCTGGATCTTTGTTAGCCTCATCTCTCTAAGAAAACAGCTCATTGAGTGGTCTGTATAGAATGATCACACCTGTAATATTTGCATACCGTGCAGGGGATGCAGAACGTTGTTTATGAATACTTGTGTGTATAACACAATGTGATGCATGCTGCCTGAGGATCTTGTTAGACTGGAACTCTGATTCAGGAGGTCCAGGATAGGATATGAAGCTCTGCTTTCTGAACAAATGATTGGGCAATTAAATGATTAAAATGATTGAATAGACACCTACTAGCTCTCCACAGAATTAACTCTTTGGAAGCACATGAAGGAAATGAGTGAGGCCAGGGATACAACCCATACCAGGTATTTTTCTACTGGTGATTTTTAGGAAGAGATAATGGATAAGAGGACTAGGAAGACAAGACAAAGTGTCCAGAGATATTGCTTGTGGATGTCCAGAGATACTACTGCTTGTTAGATGTGTGGATGGCTAACTAATTCCAGTATTATACAACCAAATATTATAGTGTTAATATCTGATAGAAATCCATTATAAGAGTGTGCTGGAGGAGTGGGCTGAGGAATTGACTCACTCAGTAAAGTGTTTGCTGCACCGGGATCCCCAGGAGCCAGAGGAAGCCAACCAGGCCTCTAGTACCAGCACTTAGCAGGGAGAGAAAGAAGAATCACTACTGCTTGGTAAATCAAGAGTCAGTCGGCAAACTCCCGGTTGAGAGAGAAACCCTACCTACCTACACTGACGAAAGCAAATGAAAGACCTAATCCTGTGGGATTCTCAGAAACTCCTTGCCTCCATAATAAAGAAATGTTATTCCTACATTCAATAATTTTCTTATCGCACCTAGTAAATATTAAAATCAAGACCAAATAAAATACAATTGTTTGTAAGTAATGAAACTCTCAGAGTAAGGTTCAAGAACACTGCTAGACATATAAATGAGACACCACGGGTTTTGACATTTAATTAAAAAATATTAACCCACCCACAGAGAGAGAGGAAAATGCGGTCTCCATGAGAGGACGAAGCAGTGGAAACTGATGCTTTGTCAGCATCGAGACATTAAATTACTTCTCTATGGAAACTACCATGTGCCCGCTGATGATTCTGGAGTCCACCAGGCAGAAAGGAAACAATCCCAAATGAAAACAGGAGTCTGTACAAAGCCAGGAAACGTGCCAACCACAGGCGAGTGTCTTCCTTTTACCTCCGATCTTAAAAGACATCAACTGTTTGAACAACACAATACTGACATATTGTGTCGTTCTAATATGTAGAGGAAAACGTGTGATAAAAAGAGAATGAAGGACGAGAGGGAAGACTAGAGCCACACTGCTTAAAGTTCTTCTTCTAAGGATGGTTGCTATAACAGCCCTTAAAGATGGGCTGCAAGAAGTTATGAATGTTCTCAAACCATCCAGTAACCATTCAGATGACAGAATAAAGACGTCTACTAATAAGTCAACAAGGAAGATGACTTCATCAATTAAAGTAAAATTTTCTTTTCTTTTTTTTTTTTTTTTTGGTTTTTGGTTTTTGCGCCTTTCCTTGAACTCGCTCTGCAGACCAGGCTGGCCTTGAACTCACAATGATCCGCCTACCTCTGCCTCCTGAGTGCTGTGTGCCACGACCGCCCGGCTAAAGTAAAATTTTCATCTAGGGTGGTGCTTGCCTGTAACTCCAGAGCTTGAGAAACAGAGGCAGAAGGATCAAAAGTTTGAGGCTAGCCTGGACTACAACATGAGTTTAAGACAAGCCTAAACTGTGCAATGAGTTCCAGGCAAACTGAGGCTGTCTAGTGAGACCTCCCCTCTCTCTAAAAAATAAGAGAGGCTGGGAGGAGAGAGAAAGGGCGTAGAGAGGGAAAGAGAAAAGGGAGACAGATAGAAAACAAGCAAGATAACGTCTGAATGGTTTCTAGCTGCTGCCCAGGAGCATTACCAGAACATCAACCACATGCCCACAAGCCCTCCATCCCTGCCGGACCTCAGAGCTGCACTGAATCTGGATCTTCAGAATGCCTTTGGCTGTTGCCAGCTAGAATTTGACATAAGGGAATATGAGCAAATATGATTTGTCAAAGTCAGTTACCTCCAGAAAGCCTGCCCATTCCACACATCCACCAGTTTCCTGAGGGTTCTTGTGTTTCCACATGACTTCCAACGTGGGTAGAACTGCTTCCGGTTTTCTTGTGTAGATTAGAATCTCAATGATAGTGTCATTAGCATGTTCCTGAATACCAGTTAGTTCAGGGTCAATTCCTCCACTGTGAATTTTCATCTTTAGTAAATCATTTTGTATTTTCATTTTTTAGACAGCCTTTCTCTGTGTAGCACTGGCTGGCTTGGAACTCACTATATAGACCAGACCAACCTTGAACTCACAAAGATCTGCCTGACTCTGCTTTCCCAGTGAGGGAATAATGGTGTGGCACCATGCCCAACCTTTCTTATGAAAGGTTTTTTCTTTTTGAAAAGTTTTTTCTTATGAAAATTTCTTTTTCTGGTGAGCAGGCATATGGGAGTCCCTAGATATCGTAGTCTGGAGACTTCACATGTGATAAACATCCTCACTTCCTCTGCCACTGTTACCTTTACCCACAGTGTTCATGAGTGACACCTAATGACATCCCATGTAATCAGATCCACCAGTATGGGAGCCAGGGTTTGTTTCCAGCCTCTAAGTTGTTGCTGTGGAAGCTTTTCCCTGCTTCTTGTTTATAAGTGTTCTGTGTTTTCTCTTATTAACTTCATAGTTGCATCTATTACATATAAATGTCTATTAACTGGCTTCATGTTACTATAATGTCTGAGATAATTAACATATAAAGAAACAAGATTGTGGTGGCACATACCTTTATTGAAAGCACTCAGGAGGCTGAGGCAGGTGGATCTCTGTGAGTTCAAGGCCAATCTAGTCTGCACCGTGAGTTACAGGCTATCTGAGAGAGAGATTGAGTTATTTGGACTCAAAATTCTGAAGGCTCCAATCTAGCATCAGAGGGCTCATGCATTCAGTCTCTCACAAGGGCACAACATCCTAATAGAAGCACAGAGCAGAGGGAGCTATCCTCCTCGTGAGAGGCCAGGAAACTGCCAGGCTCCCATCATGCCCCTCAGTGGCACCTCTCCCCCACCATGACCTAAGGTTGCCCATGAGCCCCACACCTCCTAAAGTGACACACACACCTCACAGTGCCACCCTAGGGACAAAGTCTTTAGCATGTCAGTTTTTGAGGACCATCATCCAAACCACAGCCAAACCTCCAGTCTAGAGAGTCCAGCTTTGTGTGTCAGGTGAAGCAGGAGTTTGGCTTCCCAGGACCATTTTGCTTTGCTCACTGATTCTTACTGTTACCTCTATCACACAATCAGTCGAGTGTGTCCAGAGGATGGTGGCAGAGTGCTTAATGGGCCATGGACTGACAGGTATGTTCATGTGCCAATATAACAGTCCTGGGAGAGTCCAAGTATTTATTATTTAGGTGGTATATACATATCCTTGTTTTGCATTGTGACCCCCGAGGTCTAGACTCTCTGCTACCCGCCCTGTGGAGACAGGCACACTGATCTCCTTTTGCACATGTTACCTCTAACAGCTCTACACCCCGGCTGTTTGTTCTACATCCTTTTCCCTGGGGTAAACAAAGCTGCCAGACTAGAGCCCTGAATGTGCCTGGAATAAAACAGGCATTGGAGATATGATTTAAGGTGTAGTTTGTTTTTAAATAGTCTTGCTACTGTTCCCTTTAACACCACGAATCACTTTAGTCCAAGCAGATGAAAATCAGATCAATGTCAAATAGATCTCCAGAGTAAATATCAAGTCATGGTGCTCTCGGGTTATCCTAGGGACTCCAGGGACAATAGTAAGACCCCTAATCCCTGTTCCTGACTTAGAAGGTTTTGCACCTTTGATGTTGTTCTACCAAAACAGAATTCAGTTCACACTGTCCCTGGACACAGGCCCTCTACAGTACTAACTATTGTTCCTTAAAATTAGCATTTCAAAAACATTTTACCTGGGCTTCCGAAAGGTTTTGGTCGAACTGGTTTCTGTTGAGAGAATAATGGACAATTCCTGGCTAACCACGTGCTGAAGAGAGAACTGGTCTATCAGGCTGATCTGGAGAGCCTGGCCCTGCTCCTCAGGCCACTGGGCATCAGAGTTCAAGGCCTATAATCGCCCAGCTGCCAGGATCCCCACTTCCCCACAGGATCTCAGAGGTCCCCTCTTATCCAGGGGATCATGTTCCAAGCTGTCCAGTGAATGCAGGAAGCCATAAGGAGTAACAAACTCTGTGTTTTCTCTGTGCACATGCTAACAGTAGAGTTTAATTTAGAATTTAGGTATTTTAAAGATTAACAATAGCTAATGTAGTGATCATGGTAGTGCACTGTAACACAAGTGATTCAGAACTTACAAATTAATTTTAATTAAAATTCCTATTTAGTATTTCCAGACTGCAGCTAACCAAGGGTAGCTGAGTCTAAGGAAATCAGAACAACCTGCATGGGGAACAGGGAAATTAGCACAGGGCTGGAGAGATGGCTCCATGGTCAAGAGTGCTTGTTCTTGTAGAGGACCTGGGTTTGGTTCTCAGAACCCTCATGTATTGGCTCACAACACGTGCAACTCCAGTTCTAGAGCATCTGCTGCTGTCTTCTGGCATACATACTTACATGCATACATACATACATGCATACATATATACATGCAAACATATATACAGATACATACATACATGCATACATATACAGGTCTCCAGTTAAACGTGGCAAATTGGGCATTCGGTCATCCTTCCTTCTCCCGAAGCCTTACCAAGACCCTGAAAGCTAAGGTCTTCACCGTGAAGAAAAGAGAGGGGTTGCAGCAGAAGCTCTCAAAGATGGAAAGGATGCAGAGGAGGTAGTAGCAGGCAAGGATGCCGTAATCTCAGAAGTCCTTGCCGTTGTATTCCTCCCCATGGAGAGATCAACTCCGGAGAGAAAGCCAAGGCGAACAGTGACTCTGTGCTGTCTTTCCAGTTAGCACGGGAGCCTTGAAATTCCCAGCTGCATCCACTTGTAGGGTCCACTTGAGAACGGTTCCAATTGTCCACAGCACCAGCTACTTCACATTTAGCCTCTTCACAGAGTGGGTCAGAGCTGTCTTGTGGAGGGCAGCAAACTTCATGGGACAATCTGGAATGGGGGCGCTGTTACATGATTTCCTTCTGTAGCAAGATTTCAGGGCAGTTCTGAAAGTCACAGCCTCCATGGCCCTCCATCCTCCCCACCTGTAGGCTCCCCAGGACTCCATCAGCAGATGCTTCAGTGTGGCTTTCCCTTCACTTCCTGGAGTGTCGGGGTCTGGTTCCAGTAGTTTGCACCCAAGCAGTCCCCAAACACCAAACCTTCTGCCTGGATGGATGAGATGAAAGAGACAAAGGCATTCTGTGTGTGTGTATGTGTGTATGTGTGTGTGCATGTGTGTGTGTGTGTTGTATGCAGATATCTTTTATTGTTCTCCACCTTATTTTTGGAGGCAGGCTTTTATACTGAACCATTGCTCACCATTTTGGCTAGACAGTACCAGGTTTAGCCTCCTCAGCCCAGCAGTGGATCACAGGTGAGTGCCACCACACCTTGCTCTCATGTGTGTGCTGAGGATCCGAACTCAGGTCCTCATGCTGCACAGCAAGTTCTTTGCCCACTCAGCCCCAAAGAGACCAGACCACGCTCCTCAAACTTAGACTTGAATCCCATTGACTCTTCCCAGCACAAGACAGGCCTTCACAACAGAATAACCCTGCTCCAAATGTCAACATCTGGAACCTGGCAGGAGATGTTCTAACATGCTCTTCATGAGCTTGCTGGGTGTGTACTTAGAGTACTTCCGGTGGTACTGAAATGAAGTCCTTTGCACAGACCATCTCAACACAGGTGCACTGAGATTAAATGATATTACACATCAGATTTTTTTTTTTTTTTTTTTTTTTGGTTTTTCGAGACAGGGTTTCTCTGTGTAGCTTTGCGCCTTTCCTGGGACTGACTTGGTAGCCCAGGCTGGCCTCGAACTCACAGAGATCCGCCTGGCTCTGCCTCCCGAGTGCTGGGTTTAAAGGCGTGCGCCACCACCGCTCGGCTACACATCAGATTTTTAAAGATACCTATTTTTCTGTAGTTATCTCCAGAGCTCCAATTTCTGCCTCCAGCAGTAAATAGTCTCCTGCATTTCAGACAAACCTTGGCATGTCCGTGTTAGAACTGTGTATTGTGGCCCTTAGCAGTGGCCAGTTTTACAGCTTTCAGCCTGGGGTGTGAGACAATGGACCCTGAAGACTTGATGGCTTTCTGGAACTTCTGGAGACCTGGGTGCCCAGGTCTCCTCACTGGCTCCTGTCAGCCTTTGCCAGATCTCTGCTCTCCTGAAGTATCGGCTTTCTCTTCACTTCTCCCCTGACACTTGTCAAACTGCTCAGCTGCTCCCATATTTGTCAGTGGAGAGCCAGGAAGGACGGGGCAGAGCCGGGCCACTCAGGGTCCCAGAAGGATGGTTTCCTGGCTGGGTCAGCCAGGAGTCTCAGACCACCTGTCATAAGTTTCCAGGATTTCAGCAGGTAGAATCAGATCTGTGGGTCACTGCCGGTTAGTGGCTTCCAGAATAGCCACCTATTTAGGGGGAAGTGGCCCAGACAAGGCCTCTGCTGTGGCTTCAGCCATCAAGGGACAGTTGCTAGGGCTTTGTTCTGTGATCATGGGCCTGGTTCTCAGGAACTGGGTGCCAGTTGACAACGTGACTGTTTCAGAGTCCAGCATGGAGTATAGAAAACAGGCACCTGCAGTTTGATCACCCCAAGATTGCAGGACCTCTTTAGCTATTAAGCAGCAGCAGATGCTTTAGTGCTCTCAAGCCTGGGGCCCAGCCATAGAGACTGTTCAATAACCCAGGGATTGACATAGTATCAGGTACAGGTTCCCACTCAGGGGTATCTGGTTTGCATAGCATCCCAGGCTGCTGCAGCAGGAGTCCAGTGCCATGAAGGAATCTGCTGCTCTGAAGACCCCGGGCACTGCAGGTATCAGTGGAATGAGGCTGCCACACCCAGGACCGATGCCACTGCTCAAGAGGCTGCTTGTTCACTTGTCAAGCCACCAAGCAGGGTGAGCGCACCCTCAAATTCGGGTTTCCACAATATTTTCTCAAGAACCCTCCTAGGTCTTTTAATAGTATGAGGAAACATGGACTTTACCATGGCGCCATCTGGTGTTCACCTTGAAGACCTCCAGTCCTGTGAGAGACTATCACGGAAAAGGTGGAAGGTAGATTCCTGGGGAAAGACACAGGAAGAAGTTGTTTTCTTACCTCAACATGTATATGCATGTCTCACAAATGCACGTGTACCCACATACACAGTAAGGGGTTAATAATTGATGGACAAATCGGTGATATATAGACACACATACCCATGCAGGACTTGGCACCTTGTCCCCAGGGGGTTTACCCAGCTTCTCTGTCTCAGAGCCTCGAAATTTTGGTGTCACTGGTCTCAGACACCACTCTGCCATGCGTGGTCCTGTTGGTGGCTGTATTGTGGGTGGTTTGCACGGAGCTGCTGTCCAGGGCATCATGGAGACTAACGACCTCCTTGACCTCCAGCAGGTGGTGGTAACTATCAACCTCAGCCTTCAGTTTGACCTTGATGTTCACAGGGCAGGTACTTCTGGCCTAGTGCTGATCCTCTGCCCAGGTCTGTGCCAGCTCCAAGCCCAGGAGCAGCAGGACCTTGTTGGGCTGTGTCATAACAGGCCTCCACATCCCTCAGACTGTTCTCTGAGCTGAATTTCAGATTTCTCATGGAGTCCAAGTCCTGGAAGGTGCATCTCAGCTCTGTAATTGTCATTTTGGCATCTCTGATCTTGGAAGTCTGAGTGATGGCCTCTCTGGCTCTCCCCAGTCTCCTGGGACCAGTACCTGTCCATTTCCTTTCAGTTCTTCTAAGCCAGCTGTCACATCAAGTCCTGATGTCGCCGTGATCCTGTTGAGATTATGAGATCTGGGATCATAAATTTCCATGCTCAACCTGGAACTGGCAGCCTACGCTGTATCAGTCACTTTTCTATCACTGTGATAAAACACCAAGGCCACCTAGGGAAGAGTTTACTTGGGCTTTTAATTCCAGAGGAATAAGTTTACTTCATCATGGGGGTGAAGCGTGACAGCAAGTGGCCAGCGTGGTGACAGGAGCCGGGAGCTGAGCGCTCACATCTTCAAAGTCCACCCTGAGAAATATACTTTTCCCAGCAAGTCTGTCCCTCCTGAATCTCTCCAAACAGCACCGGCAACTGGGGCCCAAGTGTTCAAACACCCAAGCCTGTGGTGGCCATGTGCCATTCAAACAACCACTTGGGCTCCAGGCCTTCGACTCCCCTCCCCCCACCCCCACCGTGACAAAGCTGAGCAGTCACCTTCTTTTCAGTCCTGCTGGTCCAGTTTGGACAGCATACTGTCAGCAGTCTAGGCAAGGGCACTTTCTTGCCCAAATGGCTAGCTTTTACCATAAAGAAAGCAAACCTCACTGGAGGTTCTTCAGTGCTCATCATCCTTTTTTTTTTTTTTTTTTTTTTGGTTTTTCGAGACAGGATTTCTCTGTGTAGCTTTGTGCCTTTCCTGGAACTCACTTGGTAGCCCAGGCTGGCCTCGAACTCACAGAGATCCGCCTGGCTCTGCCTCCCGAGTGCTGGGATTAAAGGCGCACGCCACCACCGCCCGGCTCATCATCCTTTTTTGGAAGCAAATTGCTGCTGCCAGGAGCAGACATGTCTCACTGTCATGAAAAGCCTGATGTTATTAAAATAGCTTAAATGTAATATTCTTAGGACTTGAAGTATTTGAAGACCATTTATCTATTTAAAATATATTTGTTTAACTTTGAAAACATACCTAATATGACTATAAGTTTGATTATTTTAGATGACTACTAACCTGTATTTTTTAATTATTCATTTTTAAATGAGTTGCATAAACACAATATCCCAAACAAGAGTAGAATCATACATTCAGTATAACAAAAATAACTTCAAATTTGTATCAATATACCAAAATCCATACCCAATGTATAATAATTGAGACTTTTATCTCATCATTTCTATATTATACCTACCCCTTTTTCCTTTAGAAAGATATGATTGTATCTAATCACCGTTATTTAGCTTTCTTCCTGACTATGACCAGTAACAACCTGTACCCCATAAATGAGGACAAATATTCATAACCCACTGAATGACCAAAAACCACCCATCCCACCTCTTGGGAATGTGGGTGTTGTGTTCTCTAGACTGCTTCCTGTTTTCTGGGGGCACTGGCATCTTTAGGGGACCCTGAGAAAATTGGGATAATAGTCAAGTCCTGGGAGAGTTAGCTGTATTATTTGTTGTCTAGTCTCTGTGCAATGGGAAAGTGCAAGGCTTATCTGAAGTCCTGACTAGAGTAGTCTGTGAGGCTGGACCATCTCAGCCAGCAGCCTTGAAGCTGTTCTGAATGCAGAACCCTGAGGAAACTAACAGAGTCCCTTTGAGAGGCTAGATCACCTGGATCACCCGTTTTCATGGATGTCTGGTCCCCTTGCTCTAAAAACACACACTTTTAAAAGAAACATACATATCTGCATTAACACAATTATGAAATGTGCAGTGTGTACAAGTCAGTTAAAGATGATTTTTTTTTGTTCTATGTTTGAGTAGATAAAAGGCATCTGTTAGCTTTATAAGTCAGTTTGGACTGCATAAGGAAACTGTAATATAAATTTCTATCCATGCCATGTGAAAGGATGGCATGTAATACTAAGTCATGAGGACTCTGTAGCCAATAAGATTTATCATGTCTCATCTCGTCTCAGAGCTGTTCCCATGCAGAGGGATCAGCCTACATCTCACCTGTCCTGTAGTCTTTTCTTGGCTTTCCTCCTCATGTCTACAGCCAGGATCCTCAGGGGGTCTCCCCTGGTCACATCTGATCTTTGTTAACTTGGAAGGAATCCATAGCCTTTTGTTCCCACAGGATAACCTGTGGGGAAAAGGGATAACCTCTTCCCGAACGTAAAACATTTTTTTGACTTCCATTTTAAGGCTAAGGCATTCCTAAAGTATACAGGCTGGTTTAATTCAGCAGTCCCTTCCACAATCTAATGTCTCTCAGCAGCTGCTGTCTGCTCATCAGCATTCAAAAAATTCAAAATTACCCATGGAGATCTAATCTCTTTCCCCTTTTTAGGGTGATCCATGTGTCCCTTTTAGGGTCCTCCTTGTTAGCTAGTTTCTCTGGAGCTGTGGGTTGTAGTCTGGTTATCCTTTGCTTTACATCTAGTATCCACTTATGAGTGAGTACATGCCATGTTTGTCTTTCTGAGTCTGGGTTACCTCACTCAGGATGATGTTTTCTAGTTCCATCCATTTGCCTGCAAATTTCATGCTGTCATTGTGTTTTTACTGCTGAGTAGTACTCCATTGTGTATATGTACCACATTTTCTTTATCCATTCTTCAGTTGAGGGGCATCTAGGTAGTTCCCAGGTTCTGGCTATTATGAATAATGCTGCTATAAACATAGTTAAGCATGTATCTTTGTGGTATGATTGAGCATTCCTTGGGTATATTCCTAAGAGTGGTATAGCTGGGTCTTGAGAAAGATTGATTTCCAATTTTCTGAGAAACCATCATACTGATTTTCATCAAGATCATAATGGGGAAACCTACAGAGACAACCAAACCAAACTGTGGGAACTCATGAACTTTAGACCAACAGCTGTGGAGCCTCCTTGGGACTAGACAGTTCTGTAGCTTGATCTGCTTAAGGGGTCCCCTGGCAGTAGGCTCAGGATCCATCCCTGGTACATGAGCAGGCTTTTTGGAGCCCACTACCTATGGTGGGACACCTTGCACAGCCTTGATGCAGGGGGAGGGGCTTGGACCTGACTCTACCAAATGTACTAGGCTCTGCTAACTCTCCAGGGGAGCCCATACCTTGTTGGACGAGGGAATGAGGGGTAGATTAGGGGAGGGAAAAGCTGGAGGGGCAAGCGGAGGGAGAAGATGGGAATCTGTGGTTGGTATGTAAAGTGAATAAAAAATTCCTTAATAAAAAAATATATAATATTTAAAAATCAAAATTAACAAAGCACCATATACGGTCCAAACTCCCTGTGATGTAATATTTCCAATCCTTTCATGGTTTATTTTTTTTATTACTTTACTTCTCTCTTTAAAGACTTCATTATTTTTAAACTATTTTTTATGACTGTCTTCATCTTTTTTCTTAAGCTTACGCACATTGTTAAACACACAGTAACCTGTTCGGAGGTTTGTTTCCATCTGAACCTGCTTTGCTGCATATCTGTAACTTTGTCTGCATGAACAAAACCTTAAACCACACGGTGCAGCTCAGCTCAGAGCACACTGGTAGCTCAAGCCTTCAAGCAGTGGCTGGGAGAGGTGTCTCTGTACCGCGGCCTGTGAGAGACCGTGAGACTAGGAAGCTGCGTTTGGCTCCATTTCTGTGTGTTTGGAACCTTTTTTTAAAGCTTTCTTGGGTCGTATGCGGAAATACATGCCCCCACATTGGACGCCATTTGTAGCTGGATTTTTTGTTGGGACCATCAGTTCCCCAATACTGACATGGAGACTTACTATTAATTATGAAAGCTCAGCCTATAGCTTAAGCTTCTTTCTAAGTGTCATTGTGGAGCCCAAAATGGGCTTTCTGTTTTTTTCGAGACAGGGTTTCGCTGTGTAGCTTTGCGCCTTTCCTGGAACTTACTCTGTAGCCCAGGCTGGCCTCAAACTCACAGAGATCCACCTGCCTCTGCCTCCCGAGTGCTGGAATTAAAGGCGTGCGCCACCACCGCTGGGCTTGAATTTCAAGATTCTCCTGAGGTAGGGATTACACAATATCCAGACAGAATTTTTGATAAGATAGTTAAACTCAGTTCAATATGATATTTTAAAAGATTTGTTTTACTTTTAATTACCGCTTTTCCCCCCTCTCCCCCACCCTCTCTTTCCCTCTCTCTCCCCCCTCTCTCTTCCTCTCTCTCCTCCTTACCCTCCCTCTCTGCAGAGACAAGAAGAGAAAGTCAAATCCAGAAGAGAAAGTCAAATCCCCTGGAGATGGCGTTATAGGCACTGTGGGCTGCCATGTGGATGCTGAGAACAGAATTCCATCCTCTACAAGAGCAGCAGGTACTCTTAAACACTAAGCAGTCTCTCCAACCCCCAGATACGTTTTTTTTTTGTTTTTCTTTTCTTTTTTTTTTTTTTTTTTTTTTTGGTTTTTCGAGACAGGGTTTCTCTGTGTAGCTTTGCGCCTTTCCTGGAACTCACTTGGTAGCCCAGGCTGGCCTCGAACTCACAGAGATCCGCCTGGCTCTGCCTCCCGAGTGCTGGGATTAAAGGCGTGCGCCACCACCGCCCGGCCAGATACGTTTTTTAAAGTAAGACATTTGCGTTTTATTTTTGAGATAAGATCTTCTTGGGGCATTCTCCCGCCTTAGCCTCCCAAGTGCTGGAATCACAGGTATAAGACACCACGCCCGGATTATGTGAGAAAAAACCAAACAAGCAAAATGTGCAGCGCATGGTGGCT
Source organism: Peromyscus californicus insignis (assembly GCF_007827085.1). Taxonomy (NCBI): domain Eukaryota; kingdom Metazoa; phylum Chordata; class Mammalia; order Rodentia; family Cricetidae; genus Peromyscus; species Peromyscus californicus. Next base: position 87,622,883 of record NW_026294573.1, on the reverse strand, counting down.
CTCAACTTTAACCCCAGCACTCAGGAAGCATAGGTAGGAGGATCCCTGAGTTCAAAGCCAGCCTCTTCTACAGATCAAGTTCAAGGCTATCCGGATCTACATAGTGAGACCCTGTCTCATTTACAATAAAGAAGGGCGGGAATCCACAGTGTCTTACCCTGGTCGTTGAACACTTGGGCTCCAGGCCTTTGACTCCCCTCCCCCCCAACCCCAGGGCTCTTCTTCACAACTTCAGCTCCTCCTTGTTGGCTTCAGTTTCCACCTCTAGCTACAACCCCCTGGTGTTGATATCACCTGTGACCTTCCCACGTCCATGGATGCCGCTCTTCAGACTGCTGCACGGCCAGTTCTGTCCATACTTGCCTCTAAAATCATCAGGAGCAAGGCCAGCATTGTTGATCTGTAGATGGCATGAGCTTTGTCCACAGAATTCACCAAGGTCTGGGCCCTCAGGGACTCAATGGTCTTGAAGGAATGAATGCCCCAGTTCCTGACCCCTGGGACTCACTCCTTCCTCTCCAGATGCTCCTAGAGTTTTTCCCCTCACTCCTTCACTGGTCTCCTGGCTTCTCATCCTGTCAGTAGGAGGTGAGGCGGTTGTTTAGATCCTTCACGGTGTCTTTGGTCTGGATGCCACCCATGACTCTGAGCCGTCTGAGATACTGGTGGAGCAAGGCTTGGAGGTCTACGTATATTTAAGTATATACTTGGCTTTTTTTTTTTTTTTTTTGTCCCCTTGGGAAATCCTGTAGATGAATTCATTATTGACTACAATTTAACCAGTTTCTGTGGTGCTGGGTATCAAATTCAGGGCCCTGCACATGCCAGGCAAGCGCTCTACTACCCCACTGTGTCCCTGGGCCCTATGGGTTTTTCAGTGCGGTATTTACATAAGAGACTGTACCTCATTTAGCTTAGATGCAATACTACAAACGTGCCATTGCTGCAGCACACGACCTCTTTTGACATAAAATACAGGATTAAACTTTAAAAAATATGTCTCACCAGGCAGCGGTGGCACATGCCTTTAATCCCAGCACTTGGGAGGCAGAGCCAGGTGGGTGTCTGTGAGTTCGAGGCCAGCCTGGTCTACAGAGCGAGATTCAGGACAGGCACCAAAACTACACAGAGAAACCCTGTCTCGAAAAACAAAAAACAAAAACATAAACAAAAAATATTTCAGCCTAGCTTGTTGATCAACCTGGGCGATCTCTCTATCCGTAAAACAACAACCAATCACAGAGCATTGCTGATTTGGAATGCCTGTGTGGTCTGAGATTCTCCAAACTGCCACCATCTGTGGGAAATTTACTTAATCATTGTCTTGAACTGTCTCTTCTACTTACCAAATAAATGCTCTCTGCCAAAAAATCTGAAATAGCATGGATTAGCACACAACTGCTTCAAGGGACCTTTTCTTTACATCATAGGGTCTATTTAGTGACTAAACTAATACTTTTCTGGCTTTTATTGATTAATTGTAACAATCTTTAGAAGTTCTGATTAAGCACAAGCAAGTGAGAAAGTTGCAGAACGCTTTCACAGAAATGCTGAATTTGAGTACCTATCGTGTTAATACTCAGATCATTTTTTGTTTTATTGTATCTAACAAAACTCATGATGTGTAGTAATAGACTTGAGAGGATACGTCGTATGCCATTTGAACTATACAGAAAGTCTTGACTAATTGAACGAAAGCTATTTTGCATGGCCTTGCACAGAGTGAGAATGAATGTTAATTAAATGTGGCCTCCACTCTAAGTATACATGCTCCCCAATGAAAGTGGCTAATCATTAGACAGTTTCAGGCTGGAAACGGACTGTTTGGGGGACGTTCCCTGTGTGATCATGCTGAACACCATACACAGATTTTTCTGTCCATCCTGTCAGCTCCCAAATAACTACATGGAGACATTTTATTTATTGTAAAAGTTCGGCCTATAGCTTAGGTTTGTTTTTAACTAGCTCTTGTACCTTAAATTAATCCATTTCTTTTAATTCACTTTCTCTCTCTTGGCTTCATTACCTTTTCTCTGCCCGTGTTGCTTTCCCACTTCCTCTGTGTCTGGCTGGCACTCCTCATGATTCTGCCCTTCTTCTTCCCAATGTTCTCTCTGCCCCCAAATCCTGCCCAGCTATTGGCCATTTAGCTTTTTATTAAACCAATCACTGTGAAATATCTTCACACAGTGCAAAGGAATATTTCACAATATTTCCCCCTTTTTTCTAAATAAAAAGAAAAGGTTTTCACTCTAATATAATAAAGCTATAAACAATAATTATCAGGTAAGAGTTATATTTACAGTGTCCAGTCCATTTGTATTTGGCATATTTTGAGAAGATATTTCATTATTTATTCTATCTTGATGAGTCAAAAGCTCTTGTACCTAATTTACCTTTTTTTATAACTAAGGAAAGCTCCAACAATAACTACCTAGTCTTCAATGCCAGCAAAGACCCAAGGAGGATATAATATTATCTGAGTAAACAGGAAATGCAGAGCAAGCCACTTCCAAAACTAAAAGAAACAACAGAGACATTGGGCTGCCTGGACAGTCACCCGAGGTTCCTTTGCAATGTTGGGGCATCGGTCTTTGGCCTACAGGCCTAGAATATCTGACAGACTTTTCTTTGAAAAGGAATTTTTGAAGGACTGTCCCACCCTGTCTTGGCAAAGTTTACCAGTCACTTTTCTTTGTGTCCTGCTGGTCCTGTTTGAACACCATACTGTCAGCAATCAAGGCAAGGGCAGTTTCTTTGCCCAGTGGTTAACTTTTGCCACAAAGAAAGCAAACTCCATATGGAGGTTCTTGGATGCCTATCATCTTCTCTGAAAGTAGATTGGTGCTGCCAGGAACAGACAAGCCACATTGTCATGAAAAGTCTTGTATTGTTAAAAACATCTTAAATGCCATATTCTGTAAATCTCTGAAGTGTTTGAAAACCACCTGTCTATCTAAAATATACCTCTCTTTGACCTTGAAAACACACCTAACATGACTTCAAGTTTGATTGTTATAGGTGGGCTAACTTCTAACCTGCATTTTTTATTATCCTAAATAGTTTGTAACAATAACTTTAAAGGACTAGAACTTTACATTACATTGTTAAATGAGCTGCATAGGTCAAATACCTTCAACTAGAGTAAAAACTTATGTACAGTCTGTTCTAACAAAAATAACCTTAAATTTGTATCAATGTACAAATATCCATACCAATGTAAAATATTTAAGACTAGTAGTTGCTTTTTTACTTTAAAAGTAGATTCACTGTTCTCCCCTTTTGTCCTAAGAATAATTGGACTAGAAGAAGGAGAAGAGTCTTAGCTCACAAACCCAGAAAATATATTTAACAAAACCATAGAAGAAAATTTTCCTAACCTAAAGAAGGATATGCCTATAAAGGTACAAGAAGCTTATAGAACACCAAATAGATTGGATCAGAAAAGAAAGTCCCCCTGTCACATAATAATAAAAACACTAAACATAAAGAACAAAAAAAGAATATTTAAAACTGCAAGGGAAAAAGGCCAAGTAACATGTAAAGGCAGACGTATTAGAATTATACCAAACTTCACAACAGACTCTAAAAGCTGGAAGGGCCTGGAAAGATGTCTTGTAGACTCTAAGAGATCACAGATCATAACCAGACTACTATACCCAGCAAAACTTTCAGTTACCATAGATGGCAAAACAAGTTATTTCATGACAAAGTGAAATTTTAAAAATATCTTAGCTACAAATCCTGCCCTACAGAAGGTACTAGAAGGAAAATTCCAACCCTAGGAAATTAATTACACCCACAAAAACACAGGCAATAGATAATTTCAGACCAGCAAAATCCAAAGAAGGGAAACACACACACACATACACACACACTACGACCACCACCACCACCACCACCAAGAACAAAATAATAGGAATTAACAATCATTGGTCTAATATCTCTTAATGTCAATGGACTCAATTCACCAATAAAAAGACACAAGCTAACAGAACGGATATGAAAATAGGATCCATCCTTCTGATGCATACAAGAAACACTTCAGAGTAAAGGGTTGGAAAAAGATTTTCCAATCAAATGGACCTAAGAAAAAAGCTGGTGTAGCTCTCCTAATATCTCAGCAAAATAAACGTCAAAGCAATATTAATTAAGAGAAATTATTTCAGGATATTTGATCACACAAAGATTGTGTTATTTATTGGAAAAACATGTTTCTAGTTGTAGTGTAGCTCAGTCCTAACATACCATTAATCCAAGAGCTTTCTACTTGAATATTGTAAACAAGATTAAGTAAAGTCAACCATAGGTCAAAAGGTGGAGCAAGCAACCAGTTGACAAGAAAAAAAAACTTAGAAAATAAGAGAGTCAGGAGGACATAGAGAGGCATACATGGAAGTAGAGGGGAGGGACCCTGAGTTGGAGGAAGTTTTTGGTTGAGATGGTGAAGGAAAAAGGTCTTTCTGGAAAATCAGCAGAGGAGGAAGGTCAGCTGGGTGCTTTCTCTGCCTCTCTGCTCTAGCAGGCTTTCACCCCAGCATCTGGCTCCCTTGTCTGTATTGGAAAAATTGAATGACTGAGATTTTGTTAAAAACAACAAGAAATGGAGAAGGATATTTCATATTTAGTGAGGATATATCCACCAAGAAGAGGTCTCAACTCTGAACATTTAAGCGCCAAATGTAAGGGCACCCACATTTGTAAAAGAAACATTATTAAAACATAAATCACACATTGACCCCCACACATTTAAAGTGGGAAATGTCAACACCCCACTCTCACCAATGGACAAGTCATCTAGTCAGGAAATAAACACAGAAATAATGGAATAAAAAGATGTTATGATCAAATGTACCTAACAGATAAGTATAGAACATTTCAACTAAAGACAAAAGAAACATAATTTCCTCTCAGCATCTCATAGAACTTTCTCCAAAATTGACCATATACTTGGTCACAAAGGAAGTCTCAACAGATAAGAAAATTGAAATAACACTGTGTATTTCATCAGATCAACACTGATTAAAGCTAGATTTCAATAACAACAGGAAAAGGGGTAAGAATCCATGCAAATAGAACATCTCTCTACAAAATCATCACTGAATCAAGAAAGAAATAAAATGTTTAATAAATAAATAAATAAACCGACTCAGTTTCCCAGTTTGAAACTGAGGTCTATTCTGAGTCAATAGAGTTCAAGCTTGTTTGCTCCAGGGCTGTGAGAAAGTCCTGATTAGCCCACAGAGCCTCCTTGAAGGGCTGTGAGAAAGTCCTGATTAGCCCACAGGAAGGAACACATTATGTAGTGAGACACAGGCTGCTGATGCCAACCAGAGGTACATTGAGATAGAAAAAGAAACTGCCTGCTCCTTGACGCAAGGCAGGATAGATAGTGGCTGAATGCCTGTGCTGTGCATTGTTCTACCTCTGTCCTTCAAAACCATATATAAGCTGGCTGTGAAATAAACTCGGGGCTGTCCGGCTTTGACCTCTTGACCCGTTCTGTCTTCTTCATTGTCTCTACGATCCACACCCACGTACCCAGATACGGAGCTGATTGTTGGCAGGCTCTGACAATAGAGAAAGAAATGAAAGATTCCTAGAATTTAGTGAAAATGAATGCACAAATACCCAAACACACAGGACACAAAAGAAGTAGTGTCACGAGAAAAGTTCATATGACTAAGTATCAAAATAAAGATTTTGAAGAGATCTCATACTGGAAATTAAGAGCACATTCTCTCTCACTCACTCTGATTGAATTATGTATTTGATGTTCATTCTTGATAATTTAGGCAGCTGAGAACTGCATTTAAATTTGGTCACAACAGTGTTGCTTTAATACAGAAAACAAAAGTTTTTTGGAATATGGTAAAGTACTTTCTATTCCCAAAAGTGTTTCTCCCCTGCCCCTCTCTTTCTCTCTCTTTGTGTATATTTCAGGACTAGGAACTACCTCCTAATAATTTTGTGTGTGTTTGTGTGTCTGCTTCTCTGTATTATCAGTCTCTCAGACCCCCAGCTGAGTATTCCCAGGAGCTCTGGCCACGCCTACAGGCAGAGCCAGCTTTTCCCAAGTAGCTTTTGGCCTTGTGACTTGCAAACCCTGGTGTCACTGTGATAGACAATGGGACTCTTGAAGTTGGACTGAATGCATTTCATAGATAGAGCAACAAGCCAAAGAGGGGAAGACAGTGGAATATGATGTTTTGAGTATCAGTGGCCCTTACATACTTCTTGAGTTGACTGCTTAGTCATCAGAGAATAGCACTCCTTGAAAAGGATTAGGAGGCAGTATGCTCTTACAGTGGGTGGGGCCATGTTGGAGGAATTATGGGGTGTAAAATCAGTTGTTAGGCTTTCTGGTTTCAAAATGCCCAGCCAGACCCAATGACTCTCTCTTCCTGCAGCCTGGACATGGAGGTGTGGAATGCTCAGCTACCTCTCCAACACCATGCCAGTCTGTGTGTCAGCATGCTTCCCACCAGAATCAAAATGGATGAAAATCTGAAAATGTAGGCAAGCCCCAATTAAATGGTCTCTTCTACAAGAGTAGTTATGAACATGGTATCTCTTCACAGCAACAGAACATTAACTGAGATCCTATCTGAGAAAAGAAAGGAAGGAAGGAAAGTAGGAAGGAGGGAAGAAAGAAAGAAGTTAAGATAGATAGAAAGAAAGAAAGAAAGAAAGAAAGAAAGAAAGAAAGAAAGAAAGGAAGGAAGGAAGGAAGGAAGGAAGGAAGGAAGGAAGGAAGGAAGAAAGAAAGGAAGGAAGGAAGAAAGAAAAAGAAATGCGTAGTTCCAGGGGAGCCCAGTGTGGACCAGGACTTTACTCTCAGCACTCAGGAGTCCCAGGAAGGCACGCCCATGTGAGTAAGAAGCCAGACTGCTGCACAGATCCAGTTCCAGGACAAGCAGAGCTGCCTACTGAGACCCAGTCTCCAAACACACTAACACAAATGTCCACCGAGCCTGATGACCTGAGGTCATCCTGCCAAACACCCATTGATGGAGAGAAGAACTGACACTCAGAAGTTGTGCAAAGACTTTGACCTCTATCCTGGAAGCATTTGGAATGCACTCCCACACCAGGTCACCCACTCCAGTGCATGCGCGCTCGTGCGTGAGCACACACAAACACACAAACATACACACACACATACACAGAGAGAATTATCCTGTAATTTACTTCTAATTAATCCACAAAGACAAATAGTGGACAACCATAAATACTTTATTGAGGGCTGAGTGTACGTCCACCTCAAGCATTCTATGCAGATACATCACATCTTGAGAAGAATTGTGAAAACCGACGGGAGATGAAGCATTACAAAATGGAAATGCTTCTGCTTCTATGAAATAGAATGTAAACAACCCAATAAGAGGCCAGACTTAACATATCACAGATTTCAAAGACTAGAAGGACAGACTCTCTCCCAAAGAGGTTCTAGGGAACTGTGTGTGAGTTGTGGGCTGAATTTCTTCCATATTCAAAAACGTCAATGAGCTGGCAGTCCGGTTTGCTGCTCCTGTGCCAAGTGTGGATTTCAGGCAGTGTGTAAGCGCGCCCAGCAGAAAGAAACAACGTTCAACAGCCACTTGGCCTGAGTGAGCCTGTCGGAAAGAGTGGGAGGGTGTCTGTACAACAGGGAACCTCCATTTGCAGATTTCCTTGCAAAAGTCGGTGGTTTTTCCAGAGAATCCCCGAGGCACGGGCAGCTTTCAGAAAGGTGGACAAATGAATGACATCCTTTTAGGCTTTCTTTGCACACTGCAAGTCCCAAGGGAGTCTTCCAGTAGGTGGGCACTGGCCTGGGGCCACAAAGGAGTAGGCATGGACCTGGGGGGATGTGGGGAGCCAGGCCTGAGCAGCCAAGATGTGATTGACTGTGTGAAGCGCCCAGTTCAGCGTGGTCCCGGCATGTGCCAGCTGCCATGTAAGCCAGGCTCGCTGAGAGACTGTGCACTCCCTGCTGCCACTGCTCCTGCTCCTGCTGCTGCTGCTGTTCCTCCTGGAGGGCACAGTGTTCAGGAAGGCTCCTCCTGGGGCCTGCAGCTCTTCCAGGGCCACCTCCAAGGCCCCCATGCGGGTCATGACTCTGGACAGCGGTGAGCGCGCCCTGGATGGCAGGGCTTCTGGAGAATGTTGCCTGGGCCTCTTGGCAGACCTGTGTGGAGGAGCAGCAGTGGGGGTGTCTCCAGAGGGGCTGAGGCTGCTCTTGACACTCCTCGCGGGAGATCTCGGCTGGGGCCTTCTGTCCTTGACCCGGGGTCTTCTGTGCAGGCAGTCTGTGGGAGAGACCACCGGAAATACTCACTTTGGAGACCGATTTCACTGGGCACCCACCCCCAACACCCGGAACAGCACCCCCACACCACAGGGTCCCTCCTCCTAACCCTCAGGAAAGCAGGTCACACCTTCCCCCACCCCGACCTCCTCCCCAGACTCTGGCCAGCTCCTAAGGCTCCAGGGCCCTCACAGCCCAGCCCCAGCCCAGACCTACCTCTTGCCTGGTGGTGTTTGCCTAGGCTAGACTCAGCCTTGTCTCTTCCTCTCTCTCTGGAGCGAGGTTGCCTTGCCCTCCTCCTCTTCTCTTTGGGGCGGCCTCTTCCTTGGTGGCTTCTGCAGGAGGAGCCACCCGAACTCTGCCCAGACCCCTTCTGCCTGGAGTCCCTGGCCTCCTCTGGACTGGGCCCTCTGTTGTCTGCAGAGAGAAGAGGTGATTAGTGACTGGTCCCTAACCCTTCTCTGAGGGTCTAAGATCCCACTGGAGGAGGCCACACTCCAAGACTGACTTGAAAACCGGTCTAGTCCCCAGAAAGTCCCCATTTCGTCTTTTGCCAAGGCCTACACAAGCTTGGACACACGACTGGGGATGTCCCTGAGCAAATGCTCCTAAAAATCCAGTCTCAAAGGAAAACCCAGCTGGCACAGCCATTGGCATGAACCTGAGCCTCACCGCCGCCCCTCCCCCACCCAGGCCCAAGACCACCCCACTGCAGCCACCAGCCTAATTTGGGACTCTGAGGGCTCTGAGCTCACAGCCTGCCACCTTCCTGCCTCTCCTACCCCGACTTGTCGCTTGTGTCTCCCTAGCCCCTCAGTCCAGCCAGAACCATCCAAACCCTACCTTGTGTCAGGGGGGAGGTCTCAGAGCCCCTGCAGGGCTGTGCTACACCTTCAGAAGGCTCTTCATCCTCTCCCTTCTGCTCTGCTGGCTGCTTTCTCTTGGAAGAAGAGCTGAGCACCTCTGAATTCACAGATCCAGCCTTCCTGACTTGTGATTCACTCATGTCTGTCTGTCTGCTCCCAGAGCCTCACCTCTGCCTCTGTCTTCCTGTGAGCTCCCTGGGAAATGACCCTGGGTCAGGGCTGACTGACTTCAAGGGAGGATTATTAAAGGGAGGCTGTGGCCACGCCCATCCACAGGCCACACCCCCGGGAAAACCCCTAAATTCCATTCAACTGGATTATGTCCTTCATGTTCTCTCTTGATCCTGGCCATCCTTTCTCTACTAAATTGGGAGGGTTTGAAGGTGAAGCCCGCATTTAGATTCGTTCATGACTTTTTCTTAACACAGAAAACAGAATATTTTTGATAATATGATGGAGTGTTTTCCATTCCCGAAAATGATAGTCTCTCTCTCTCTCTCTCTCTCTCTCTCTCTCTCTCTCTCTCTATCTCTCTTAATCTCTCTCTCTCTCTCTCTCTCACTTTGTCTGTCTGTCTTTCTGTGCTTTTCAGGCTTTAAGATCTGCATCCCACTGATTTTGTGTGTGTGTGTGTGTTTGTGTGTGTGGTGCCTGTGCTTGTGTGTGTGTGTGTGTGTGTGTGTGTGTGTGTGTGTGTGTGTGTGTGTGAATTGTCAGTCTCTCACACCCCCGGATGAGTTTTTCCAGGAGCTCTGGCCATGCCTTCTGGCAGGACAGGCTCTTCCCAAGTAGCCTTTTATAGCCCTGTGACTTGTTTTGTCACTGTGATAGACAATGGGGACTCTTAAAGTTGGACTGATTGTGTCTCTACATTGGAATAGATCCACAAGCCAAAGAGGTGCAGACAGTGGACTGTGGTTTTTTGAGTGCCAGTGGCCCTTACATGCTGTGTGAACAGCGTTGTCAAATTTTACTTGTTGAGGAGGAATCAGATTATGTTATAGATATTACCCCAGTTTATGGCCCAGGAAAAGCTCAGGACTGGGAATCCTGTGTTATTCTTGCTGGTGTCACATAGTTTCTGTTGTACAGCCTGTGTCTCAGTGCTCTGTCAGAAGCAAGACTTCTTCCTTAGATGCGTCTGGAGTTCCATTCTCCCCACCGGGAGATGACAAGAGTGTTAGAGACACACTGAGATCCCATAGGTAGATTTCAAAGCCCAAAAACCACATGAGGCTAAATTTCAAATATTTTCCCATAGTGAGAACAAAATTATGGTGATTAATGGTGTATCAGAATGTCTATGAGTGCCCCAAATGAAGGGTTTTATTTATTGAAGGCGGAAAAAAAACTTAGTCATGGAAATAAAAGATCAGGATTCCATTTGAAAACTAAATATATTTGACTCTATTATTATCTCATGCTGCCTGAAAGATGAAGTTCAGTGCTGATGTCAGTGGCCATGAGAGTGATGCACTGGGTGAGCAGGACAAGTTACACAACATATATAGTAGTACTTCCCGTCCAGTGTCTCTCTTGCCTCAGCTCCTACACCATACGGAAAATAGTCTACTCTTTTTCGTGTCTCGTTTCCATCTTAGAAACTGGATGGGGGCCAGACAAAGTCATGACAAAAGAGCAATGGCCAATAGAGGATCATGTGAATGCAACTGGCATGTGGAGGGGTACATTGGAAGCACAGCCTCATTCTTCACTCCATGGTTTTTGTTGGTGTGTGCAGTGCTGCACATGGGCTCGCACATGGTAGGTGGGTTTCTCTATCAACTAAGCCACATCTCAAGGATATAAAGTTGTTTTCTCCACCCCCTTTGTGTTTCTGGGGATTGAACCCCAGGGCCTACTGAAAGGGAGACAAGCACTCTACCCCTGAGCTATGACCCCAGCCCTTTTCTCTTATACTGGGGATGGTTGTCCTGAGAGTTCCCTCTTGGTCCTAAAGAGCAATGAGGCCTCCAGACTGTGTGGGCCATTACTGAGGAGATGGGGTCTCTGAGAGACACATCGCCCAAGACTCATCTGAAATACTTCATGGACGTGAGCTGCTCTTCCCTTGAGGACATCGTTTGTAAACAGGATAACTAGATGGCTCCATCTTTGAGTGAGGGGTAATGGGCAGAGGTTACATGTCCTGGAGAGCCCAGGAGTGGGATGGGGGAAGTCAGAGTTTGCCCAGCCATTTATTAATAAGGCAGCTTCCAGGCATGCCAGCAAGATTCAGATCAGATTGCAGCCTCTGTCTATCAAACCAGGAGAATAAACACAAATCTCACCCATGAATTTGACTCCAGGGTTCCAGAAGCACAGCTAGAGGTCTTATGTATTTCCTACCTATGCTAAAGCCTGATTGGCATTTTTAGTGTGAGGAAGTTTAATGACCTTACAAAGTCAGATGTCAGTCTAGAATGGCAGGCGTGGCAGATTGGCTGCAGAGAGCAGATTTGTTTTAATCACCATAATACAAGCCTCTTCCTCCATTTCTTCATTGGCTGGTGTCTTAGGGGTTTCTATTGCTGTGATGAAACACTATGACCAAATCAATTTGGGGAGGAAAGGGTTTATTTGGCTTACACTGCCATATCACAGTTCATCATCAAAGGAAGTCAAGACAGGAACTCAAGCAGGGCAGGAACCTGGAGGCAGGTTATGGTGATATTTTATTTGTATTAAAATGTTATTTGTATGTTAATAAATAAAGTTGCCCGGGGGTCAGAGCTATTAGCAAGCCATAGGAAAGCAGGGCAGTGGTGGCGTACGCTTGTAATCCCAGCACTTGGTAGGCAGAGCTGGGTAAGTCTCTGTGTGTTCAGGGATACAGCCATTATTGGATACACATACCTTTAATCTTAATACCAATCATGGAAAACCTGGAGGCCTATACAGACAGGCCGTGAGGAGGCAGTCATGTGGTTGGGTTTACAACCAATGAGAAGGCAGGACAGGAACTCTATATAAAGACTTTAACACAGGGATAGCTCTGGTTCGGAGAGGTAGGACCACCGTGGGAGGAAGGGTAAGGTTTTAGCTCTTAGCTCTGACTTCTTGGCTTTCTTCTTTGCATTGGTTCTGTGTTTCTTATTTAATAAGAAGGTTGGATACATCTACAGCAGGTGCTGATGCAGAGGCCATGGAGGGGTGCTGCTTACTGGCTTGCTTTCCATGGATTGCTCAGCCTGCTTTCTTATAGAACCCAGGACCACCAGCCCACGGATGGCACCACTCACAATGGGCTGGGTCCTCCCCCATCAATCACTAATTAAGAAAATGCCCCATAGCCAGATCTTATGGAAGCATTTTTGCATTTTCTCAGTAGAGGTTCCCTCCTTTCAGATGACTTCAGCTTGTGTTGAGTTGATGTAAGACTAGCCAGCAGGGCTGGTTGTAGTGGGTAGCCATTCTAGCTTTGATCTGGAAGTTGAGGCTTCGGTAACTGTCACGCCTACAAGGCAGGGCCAAGAGAGGGCCCTGAAGATCTGAGATCCGGATGAGCCGCCTTCTCTTGGTTCCTGGACCCTGGACTCTAGAGGTAGACCTAGCAGAGTTCTCCAGAGAACACCGCCGGACTGCGCTACGTCTTCCCCAGACCCTGCAACCTACCTATCCCTTCATTTGTAAGTTACGCCACTAAATAAACCTCCCTTTTAACTACGTGGAGTGGCCTTAATAATTTCACCAATAGCTAAGTGTCTTAGTTCTGTTGTCTACTACTGTGAGAAACAGTGGCCAAAAGCAACTTGGGAGGGAAGGGGTTTTGTCTTACACGTCCTGGTCACATTCCATCCTGAGGGAAGCCAAGGAAGGAACTCAAGTAGCACAGGAACCTGGAAGCAGGAACTGAAGCAGAAACCACAGAGAGTGCTTCTTACTGGGTCTCCCCTCCTTACTTACTCAACTACCTCTGTTATCCACTCCAGAACCACCTACCCAGGGATGGTGTTGTCCATAGTGGGATTGGAGCCCACCAATCATCAAGAGAATGCCCAGTACACACTTGCCCCCAGGCTGATCTGATTGAGGCAGTTCCTCAAACGAGGCTCCCACTTCCCAGCTTTATGAAGTTGACAAAACCATCCAACTTAGGAGGGTGCAATCTTTTGTGTTGATTGGCATTTTCTTTTTAATTCTAAGAGATCACATAATAGTTGTAAAATAGTTATCATACACCTCATCTTGAGATAGTTCATTTGTTCCTAAACTTTGTGGAAGTTAATTAGATGTGATTGAGTGTGCAGGATGCCCCTCAACATTCATCAGTACAAAGCTATGACTGCCTTTATTTGGACCCCATTCCTTGACAACAGACCCTTTCCCTTAAAGCACAGTGGATAACTCCAGGGAAAAGCAGGCTTCCTAGAGTTTTAAAACCCAGTGTGGCTTTTAATATGGTTTCACATTAAGGAATTTGAATTGTTTACATTTTTTCCACAATACAAACTTCATATCCTCTTAAACTGGCCCTTCAAGGACACATCATTGAAGACCCAAGATGTCTCACACACACACACACACACACACACACACACACACACACACACACACACACACAGAAGCCTTCAGTGAGGGGCCAGGGCTGGGCTTGCTCTGAGGAGGTGCTGATGCTCTGCCCTCTGCTGCTGTGCCGTGCCGCCTGCAAACACAGCCTCTGCATGGAGAGGAACCCTGGGTTTCAGGGCTGCCAGGATAGGACGGCACTCAGGACCCCAGGGACAACCAGAACCACCACCCAGTGCACCCACTATGGCCCAAACATGTATTTTTCTGTTAGCCAACTATTCACACCCTGATGATTGGATCAGTCTGACTCACTCACTCTGACACCATGGGTCTCAGGAATGTTGTGTGCTCTCTTAGCTGCTACAACAGCAGAACTGATTCCACTCAACCACTTGTGTGAAGCACTCGATGCCCCATCAGAAAATAAATGGACTATTTCTCTCTAAAGCCATCACATTTTATCTTGAAATAGGTAAGAAAGCATCACTTTGTCTTAAAGAAATGGACTCTACATATAATGGCTTCCAGCAGAAAAATAGCTCATCTATGCAATTGTGAACGGGGAACTAGAGAACTGTCCATGGCAAGCATGGCCTGTCCAGATGACTCCCTTCTTTCCAGGTCCCACAGGCACACAGGAGGTGAAGATCCACAGGGAGTCCAAAGCATTAGCTTTTCAGTTCTCCCAAGATGGGAAGTGGTCCAAGATAGAAAGGCGGGGAATTGTAATGGCCTGGCTTGAAAGGGCTGGGAGAGAGAGGGGGGCTCTGCTCCTCGGACCTGGTCTGCTTAAACTGCTCAGAAGACAGGAGGGCCAAATAGCTCACTGAGACATGCATTCTCTGAGAGGCATCTCACCAAAGACAAAAATAAATTACTCTCACTTAGGGTCAGATGAGATTCCCAGTAACTCCTCAATCAGTGATGCCCAGGATAGTAATTAGACTGTGCTTACTTAAGACTAAAATGATGAATAACCTTATATTCCCATCACTCCCCACTCCCAGACCTTAGTAATGCCCTTCACAGCTTTGTTAATGGAGAAAAGTAATTTAAGCTTTGGTACACACTGTATACACTTTAAGCAGCGTTGGAAAGAAGGTGTGGTTGCTTAGCAACCTGTGCAGATGTAACCAGAGCCATCAAGACCTCTTAGTTACCCTTTGTGGAGACACCAGACACTCTCTCCACACTTATTTTAAGTGGTCCACTTTACTCTTCTACTGGAGTACTGTAAGACGAATTGCTAAACAGTCTTATTAATAAAAAACCCAGAGCCAGATATTGGGGTGAAAGCTGAGAGATCAGAGGAATAGAACAAGCCACAGCCAACCTCACCTTACCAACTCCTCAGCCTCCAGAGAGAGCTACTTCCTGTATACTCATGCTTATGTATCTTTCCATGCCCTGCCATGTTACTTCCTCTCTCTGCCCACCTACATCACTTCCTCTTTCTGCCCTCCTAGTCTATCACTTCCTGTCTGTCTGTACTGACCTCCAGACCTCTTTGGTTAACTAGTGCTGGGATTAAAGGCATGTACCACCACGCCTGGCTCTGTTCCCAGTGTGGCATTGAACTCACACAGATCCGGATGAATCTCTGCCTCTTGAATGCTAGGATTAAAGGCGTGTGTGTTACCACTGCCTGGCCTCTATGTTTAATATAGTGGCTAGCTTTTTCCTCTGATCTCCAGATAAGCTTTATTGGGGTGCACAAATAAAAATATCACAACAGAGTACTTTTTACTTCTTTTCACATTTGACTCCCCCTGAAAGAGTTCTCCATCATAGCTGTGAATTTTGGTTTTGACCAAGTGGGAAAACGCCAAAGAGAACTAATCAGGCAGCTACCGGTGTGGCGTTCCTGGAATGCCTCTATTGCCAGTGACACCCAGATCGTGTTAGGGGAACAGGCTGGAGAGATGGCTCAGCAGTTAAGAGCACTTGCTGTTCTTGCAGAAGACTTCAGTTTGGTTCCCAACACCCACATTAGGTGACTCACAACTACCTATAAATCCAGTTCCAAGGGATCTGACACCACGTCTGACTTCCACTGACACACACGCATGCGAGGGCGCACACACACACATACACACACACACACACACACACACACACAATTAAAAAGTTTAAAAAAAAGTAGGATCAAAGTTTCCTTCTTATTAAAAATTAATCTGAGACCCTGTCTCAAAAAAATCTTTTTTATATACTATACTAAGGCCTTTTCTTATATAAATAATTTTATTTTTAAAAAGATTTATTTTTTGTGTATCAGCATTTTACCTACATGTATGCCATACACTTGATGCCTAGGGTGGGCAGTTCCCCTAGACTGGACTCCCAGATAGTTGACAATCTCAATGTGGGCGCTAGAGAACCCAGGTCCTCCACAAGAGCAACCCATGCTCTTAACCTGTGGCCTTCTCTCCAGCCCCTAATTATATTTGGTTTATTCTGAGAATATCTTCTTAGCCAGACTTGGAAACAAAGAAGAAACTCTTAGGACACTTACAGAATGCTCAGTATTTTCTGTGAATGAAACAATATCCATCTTGTCAGACTTTTAATCATGGTGTTTGACAATGAAAATAGTTATATTCCTTGATGATGAAGGAATTTTAAATGTTCAATGACAACTCTTTTTGAGAATAATCATTCTCACAGAACACAGGTATCTTTTAGCTTTCTTAAACAAACAAACAAACAAACAAGACTCATACATTAAAAAGAGACTCAAACAGAAGCACACACTGGTCTTAACCTCACAGATATCTTCATTCTACACAGCCTTCTGCACATCAGGATTACAAGTGTGATCCACAAAACCAGCATCGATACTATATTTTTCATATGCATCAAATTATACAAAAGGGAAACATATGCACATGACAAACTAGAAAATGCATTGCAGATGTGTGGATACATAAATCTGAAATTAAAAATATTAAGTGAGAGAAAGCACCAAGGTTCTGGGATATCTCAATATGAAACAGAGAGGTGGGGCCTCAAAGGTATCACTCTCCAGAGGCCTTGGGACCAAAGGGCTGGTGGTGAAGGCTCTGTTGCTCCCTCATCCCTGGAGCATGGCCTGACCCCTGTAAAGAGCTGCCCAGAGAAGCTTCAAGGAGGCAAACTGTCTAAAGAGCTGAACAGTCTGGGCCAGCACATGAGAGTGCTTCACTCATGTGTCCCAAATGCACTCAAAAGACCCTTAGGTGGAAAAGACTGAAAAAAAAAAAAAAGAAAACTCGATCAGCAACCACAGAGAGGAACTACAGGAGACGTCACAGAGCCCAAGAAGGCCGAAACATCCTACAAGGAAAGCACGAAGTATCCTGGGATGGAACCCACTCTGGCCTTTGCTTCAGCAACCTCACCACTGACGAGGAGGAAGGGAAACAGGAGACCCAGGCCCCAAGGCCATCCCAGAGCAGAGCTCTGTCTATGGAGGAATAATGTGACTCAGGAGTGCAGGCCAGTCGCTGAGCACATCACAACTTCTGAGAACCACGGACAGGGCTTGGCTGTGGCTAATGCAAGGACACAGCTCCCCAAGGACCACAAAACCAAGTGCCCATGAGCACATGTTTATCTGCCCCACAGGAAGGGGAGGAAGTCACATTCTGAAACTCAAGGAGTCCCCAAGGACCAGTGCTGTCACCAGCAAGATGAAGGTCATACCAAGGTCATAAATGCCAAGATGCCAAGGCAATCCGGACAAAGGCAATATGGGAGGCACGACCATCCCCGCCACCAGCTTCTCTCATCCTGGTTTAGGAGTCTCCTTGCCTGAGTTAGCACTCAGTAGGCTAGGAAAACAGCCCAGGGTTTGCCTGTGTCTCCATCAAAGGAAACAGGAAGGGGCATTGGATTTGAAACCAAATGGACAGTGGGGCATCAGGCTCTTCACCCTGACGGGGAGTGGGGGCTCAGAAATGAGTCCAACCAGATAGTTCAGGGGCTGCTTAAAGTCCTGGCAGTCAGATGTGGCCCTGCTCCTGTGGTCCAGGGAGCCAGGACCCAAGGTCAGCCTCTGGAGTCCCTGTTTGCTTGCAGGGATACTCTCCATCAGCATCCCGAAAACTACTGTCTCCAGACCAGCTTGTGAAATGGCAGCATGCCCCATCACAGTGGCCCTTCCCCTGGCCAGGCTCTCCGGGATCCTCAGTGGATCCTGAGCAAGGCCAGTTCCCCATGCCAGTTATCATCCCTGTGCTAGCTGAGGTCCCCGGGCTGCTGGGAGACCCAGGCTCAGCTGCTCCAGGACTCTCTGGTCACAGCCTGCAAGGCCTCCACCACAGCCGTCTCCAGGACTTGGCTTGACCACTGCCACCTGAAAGGGTTGGGGACTGAGGCTTCCTGGCATTCCACACCTACTCATTTATAGGTTCCTTCACTACATCATCCTAGAGAATCACTTAGGAAATGCTTCCCCCTTTCTTGCTAGCTTCCAGAAGAAAAGAATTACTAAGCAGTGCTTTGAACTTACATCCTAGGACAATGAACCAAAGCCCAGAGACTATGACCTAGACAAAGCAGAGGACCCTGCTTCCTCAGCACCTCAAGCCCCAGAAGGCAGTGAGCAGGTGAGCCAGGCCCAGGAGGGGTGAGGGCTGATCTCTTAGGAACTTCCCAGTACCTTCCAGGAATGGGAAGGGCATTTGGGTTTGAGGACCATGCATTCACAGTGGCAGGGCAAACAGGGCCACTGGTGGCAGACCCTGATACCCAGTCTCCCGCAACCTTGGGCCATCCTGCCTGGGGCACAACCAACTCCATAGTGTCCCCCAGGCCTCGGTCCCCCTGTGCTCGGTGTCTACCAGGCCAGGAGAGGGGAGGATCTGGCTCTGTGGTGTATGGTGGAAAGGACTCTGGGAGGCCTGGCTCTGACTCATCAGCAGCCCCCTCGACCACAGGGTGGGCTCCAGGGTCCCTTCAATGTGCAAGCACACCCTCTCCAGACCCAAGAGAAGATAGGGCCTGCCTGGGTGAGGGGTGGGAGCGGCACCAGTGTGGCTCCCATGTGAAGACAGCCTTCCATGGGAGGCCGGCCAGCCAAATGCTGGCAAGACAAACAGCAAGAGAGGGGATGGTCAAGGAGCCTTTGTTCTTCTTGCCTTTCCAACAGGAGGGCCAAGCCGAGGGAGGGCAGCAAGGATGCCAACCACAAACCAGGAGCAAGAGGAGGGGGAGTAATGACATCATAGCTGTGAGCAAGGAATCTCAACACAGTCACACATGGTGTGCAGGGACCCTTCCAGCCACTGCTGTGGATGGAGGCCGCCTTCCCTGGTGGGAACACAACACCAGACCTCTGAGTGGGACTTTGCTCCCCACCAACCCACACCAGGAGAGGCTCTGGAAAGGGCATGGGTTTCCAGTGTCATGTGAACAAGCAGCCATAGACCACAGGGGTCCGGGCTGAAGGACACAGGTCCAGGAGCACACTGGGCGCCAGGGATCTGGCAAGCCTGCAGTAGAGCGAGCGTTTTATGTGGTGGTGAGGCTTCCTGCTGAGGCCATGTGCAGACCAAGGGAAGCCCCTTGTCTGGGCTCTCCACGGTGCCTGGGACATCACATTCTAGCCGACCTAAAGCATCAGCCAGCCCTCACTGTGCACACCACTTCAGTCAGAAGAAGCACCTTGGATGAAGGAGGCAGAGTGGGTATGGCTTTAGGGAGCAGTCACCTGGTGGCCCCTTCCAGGACACTGTAGAGTGAGATGGCTCTCTCCTGGCTCCAGTGGGTGTGGCTCTTCTCTTCAGGCAGGAAGATGATGACTGAACCAGGGGACCTTTCTTTTGGCCTGTGTCTCAAGTCTCCCTCACCTCCAGTACTCACGACTCACAGAAAATGCTTATCTTCTGTGCAAACGACTTTCCTTAAGGGTTCTGGAGACCCCAGACCCTTCTCCTGCTTGGCAGAGTCGTGGCAGGACTCTCCAGGGACAGAGCTCACAAAACACAGGCAGGCCCTGTGTAGACAGACAGACAGACAGGAGACAGGTCAGTATGAACGCTTGGATGGCTCCTACCTGGTTTAACCTGTCTGCATCACTCTCTTTTCTGATGGTCAAGTTTCTCCAGGGGTCTCGTTCACTAAGGTTTTGATTCCTTTGCACAAATCCCCAGCATGTGTGTATATGACCTGTCTGCGCACTACCTCCCAGGTTTCCATTGTCCATTCCGTGCCACGGCCCATTGTCCGTCATTCCTCCATGGAACCTGGCTCCCCTCATGGCACCTAACATTTGACACCAGAATTTCCACAGCAATTACAGCCATTTCCCTGGGAAAGTTGTCCCTGTTGAAAAAAACAAAACAAAAACCCAATCCAATTCCTCATCTTTGTTTGCTTCAGTTTGGTTTTGCTTTTTTTTGTCTTTAGGCAGGGTCTCCTTCAGCCCAGGCTGGCCTTGTACTCTCTAGGCAGCCAAGGATCACAGGACCCTCCTGATTCTCATGCCTCCATCTCCTGAAAGCTCAGGTGCAGGTGTGGCCACCATTTCTGCTTCACAGTGTCTCTGGGGATGGAACCCAGGCCTTCATGGATGCCAGACAAGCAAGCCTGTCAACAGCCAAGCTGCAGCCCCTCCCCTCTTCCCTCAGGAGTGGAGGCACTTTACCACAGGGAGTCTCTCTGCAGGCTCCCTTGTCTCCACCTCACAGCAGTCCCCTGGATCATGCTCCTGAAAGGGGAGCTCACAGGTCTGAACCCACTATAGGACTCAGCTTCAGAGCCTCATTCATTTAGACCTCTTTTCACTGTGGAGCCAGGCTGACCTACAATTTCCAGTATCCTGCCTCAGCGTCTGAGTAGCTAGAAGTACAGCCCTGGGACCCTGGGACTTGGCTTTAAGGCACTGATGAACACGTGTTATTCAGAACTATGAAAAATAACAACAACAACAAAGAAGAAGCTTGGTGATGGATCTGGGGTCATGGCTGTTTCACCATTTTTAGACCTGGTATGCAGTCAGCTGAATCCAGGCCACCTTCTCAACTGTTTCCAGGGCAGGATTCAAACACAAGTGGTCTTAGGGGGGCGTCTTAAAAATCTCTTGAGGTTGCCCTTTTCCACAACGTGGAAACAGATTACTTTAAAAATGAAAGTCAACGGTAACTGTTTCAGTGTGAGCAAAATATGAGTGAGCATTTTCAGGGAAGCCACGGCCTTACCCAGTCATCACAATACCCCGTCAGGGGCAGGGGTCAGCACTTGGTGGAAGGCAGATTCAGGGAAGTTCTCTTCCCTCTGCAATCTTACTATGAAGCCAAGAGTTCCTGCTTGCTAAGTCCCAGACCCCTCTTGCACCTAGCCCAGAAGGGGTGGACCTGCCTGGCTGCTGAGTTCGGACCCTCTGCTGCTGCCTTGTCTCTCAACACTGAAGAGCACTCAGGGAAGGGTTTGCCAATGGCAGATGGGGAAGAGGGCTTCCTTACACATGTGCTCCAGGCCCTTGGCTTTGCTGCTGCCTCAGCAAAGGCTCTGCAGGCAGCCTCCCCTCCGTCCTACTGCCAAATGTGTGAGCAGGAGCCTGTCCCTCAGCTAGACTAAACTGAGTTTGGCGCTGGAGAACAGAAGTGGTCTAATCTAAATACCCCGTTCCAAGACGAATCCTCCAAAGCGAGGACGTCCGTTGAAGGTAGCCAGGGGAGCCTGGAAAAGGAAGGACCATCTGTGTCGATGCCCATCTGTATCTTCTGTGCGTGGGACAGAAACGTCAGGCAGCAACCAACCCAAAATTGCTTTGGAAACGAGGCTCTCAGAACTTTTCACTCCCATCTGACGCTGAGAGACTCCACCCATATTTGAGACCCTCACCAAACGCAGCTTGTTCTGTGTGGTTTTCGCTGGGAATTGGGCCAGGACGTAAATGACCCGCCTGGTCAGTGGGTGTGTGACTGTGGGCAAGGAAGCGACCGTTAGTCCAGAGGCCACGTGCGCCCTCTGCTGGCCGTTTGCGAGCGTTGACGCCGGTGAGCCTTAATAAGGGCCCTCTCCTGGTTGGTCTCTTGGAATCACTTCTATTCTGCCCAGACCCCTCAGTTACAGTGTTTGTGGAGGAGTGATCAGAAGTCAAAGGGGGAGAAAGTACATAAAATATTTGTAAACCAAAGACTTGGCTCCCGTGCTCCACCTGTTTCCCTGTACTGCCCTCTCTTCAAACGTGCCAGAATTGTCCCTAATACCACGACTGCACTATTGGCTTTATGGCAGATCCACCAAAGCCTCAAGACAAGAGGGAATGACTGTCCTGGAGCTGACCTAAGGAGAGGCAGAACAGCAGGCAACCTGGGGATAGTGCCTGTCCTGGTCTAGTAAAGGATGAAAAGAGAAATGTGTTGTGATGGAGCTATTGAATGCTGCTTATGTTTTCAACAGCTACCTCTCTAAACAAATACCCTTTAAAAAGATGTTATAAAAAAGCCAAATCCACTAAGAATAAATGATATCCAAGGTCGATGAAGCAATTGTTAGCTTTTATTTACAGCATATATGTGTATAAATGAATATATATGTGTGTGTATATATATATATATATACACACACACACATCCATAATATAGTGTTCTGGGATGGAGAGTTGTCTCAGCAGTTAAGAATGCTTACTGTTTTCCAGTGGTTTCCTAACACCTGTATGTGGGCTTACAGCGATCTGTTAACTCCAGTTTCAGGGGATCTGACACCCTCTTCTAGCCTCCTCGGGTGCTGCATGCAGCTGGTATATACACACATGAAGAATACCTGTGCACATAAAAGAAAATAAAAATAACTCTTTAAAAAAAAAAAAAAAAGATAGTGTTAAAACAGAACCATGGAATTTTTGCCCGTATTTCCTTTCTGATCCACAACAGTAAAGATGACTTTTTAAAAAAAAAATGAATATATATGTGTGTCTGCGTGAGTTAATAACTACCCCATGGGTGCAGGCGCTCATGGAGACCAGAAGATGGCATCAGATCTCATGGAACTACAGTTACAGACGGCTGTGAGACACCTGATATGTATGCTGGGAACTGAACTCCGGTTCTCAGCAAGACCGTAAATGCTCCTAACCACTGAGCTGTCTTACAGCCTCTCAAGATGACCTTTTAAGCCAGGCAAGCTGCAATCTTGATAGAGCATCAGCTCCATTTAAAATGTCGTCCGTAGTTTTCTGAAGGACATGTCAAATGAGGGCAAAGCATATTTCAGTCTCACTTCTGGCCCCCCATGGTGTACAATGCCTCTATATGTTTGCCTCCAGACTGGGAGGGTGAGCTCTTAGGACCCCTAGGCAATGATTCCTAAACAGAGGCAAGCCAATATGTTCTATTTGAAGCTTCCTGTTAGTGATAAAGACTAGAGTGTGATATATCCAGAAGGTCCTAAGACCTTCAGATCCATCTGGTTGAGGTTCCCCTGATAGTAACCAGAGTTGTGAGGCATCTGCATTTTGATGCCTCATGTCCTATGAGAAGCTGGAGCAGATCATGTCAAACACACATGATGGAGAGAGGACACTTTCAAATGTGTTAGAGACAAAGAGACTGTCTTCTTCACCACCCCGCTGGTCCCAGGCATGCATGGAACAGAGCATCTGTAACTGGGCCATCAGTAAAAATCCATTGTGGAGAAAGTGGCCATGATCCTGGAGGTACTGGCTGTCCTGGCTAGTTTTATGTCAACGGACACAAGCTAGAATCCTCAAAGAGAAGAGAACCTCAGTTGAGAAAATGCCTCCATAAGACTGGGCTGTAGGCAAGCCCGTAGAGCAGTTTCTTAATTAGTGATTAAGACAGGAAGGCCAAGCCCACTACAGGTGGTGTTACCCCTGGGCTGGTGGTTACTGGTTCGCTAAGAAAGCAAGCTGAGCAAGCCATGAGGAAGCAAGTCAGTAAGTAGCTTTCCTCCACGGTCTTTGCATCAGCTCCTGCCTCCAGGATTCTGCCCTGCTTAAGTTTCAATCCTGACTTCCCTTTGATATGGAAGCCTAAGTCAAATAAAACCTCTCTCCTCCCCAAGTTTCTTTGGTTATGGTTTTCATCACAGCAATAGCAATCCTAAGACAAAGGGAACTGACGACCAATCATGCACCAGCACAACGCTAACGTCATTACGCACTAACGGCCAGCAGAGGGCGGGTACCCCAGTCTCAAACTTTCCATGGCTCCCATTCAGGCTCAGCAGTTCTTGGATTGGGTATTTCTACTTCAAGTCCTGGTCAGAAGCAAGGAAATCCAGCGATTTTACTGAGGGTCTGGTAATGTCAAAAGTGAGGGAAAAGTTCTGAGAGCCTCGCTTCCAAAACAGTGTTCGGTTGGTTGCTGCCTGACGTTTCTGTCCCACGCACAGAAGATACAGATGGGCATCGACACAGAAGGTCCTTCCTTTTCCAGGCTCCCCTGGCTACCTTCAACGGTCGTCCTCGCTTTGGAGGATTCGTCTTGGAACGGGGTATTTAGATTAGACCACTTCTGTTCTCCAGCGCCAAACTCAGTTTAGTCTAGCTGAGGGACAGGCTCCTGCTCACACATTTGGCAGTAGGACGGAGGGGAGGCTGCCTGCAGAGCCTTTGCTGAGGCAGCAGCAAAGCCAAGGGCCTGGAGCACATGTGTAAGGAAGCCCTCTTCCCCATCTGCCATTGGCAAACCCTTCCCTGAGTGCTCTTCAGTGTTGAGAGACAAGGCAGCAGCAGAGGGTCCGAACTCAGCAGCCAGGCAGGTCCACCCCTTCTGGGCTAGGTGCAAGAGGGGTCTGGGACTTAGCAAGCAGGAACTCTTGGCTTCATAGTAAGATTGCAGAGGGAAGAGAACTTCCCTGAATCTGCCTTCCACCAAGTGCTGACCCCTGCCCCTGACGGGGTATTGTGATGACTGGGTAAGGCCGTGGCTTCCCTGAAAATGCTCACTCATATTTTGCTCACACTGAAACAGTTACCGTTGACTTTCATTTTTAAAGTAATCTGTTTCCACGTTGTGGAAAAGGGCAACCTCAAGAGATTTTTAAGACGCCCCCCTAAGACCACTTGTGTTTGAATCCTGCCCTGGAAACAGTTGAGAAGGTGGCCTGGATTCAGCTGACTGCATACCAGGTCTAAAAATGGTGAAACAGCCATGACCCCAGATCCATCACCAAGCTTCTTCTTTGTTGTTGTTGTTATTTTTCATAGTTCTGAATAACACGTGTTCATCAGTGCCTTAAAGCCAAGTCCCAGGGTCCCAGGGCTGTACTTCTAGCTACTCAGACGCTGAGGCAGGATACTGGAAATTGTAGGTCAGCCTGGCTCCACAGTGAAAAGAGGTCTAAATGAATGAGGCTCTGAAGCTGAGTCCTATAGTGGGCTCAGACCTGTGAGCTCCCCTTTCAGGAGCATGATCCAGGGGACTTCTGTGAGGTGGAGACAAGGGAGCCTGCAGAGAGACTCCCTGTGGTAAAGTGCCTCCACTCCTGAGGGAAGAGGGGAGGGGCTGCAGCTTGGCTGTTGACAGGCTTGCTTGTCTGGCATCCATGAAGGCCTGGGTTCCATCCCCAGAGACACTGTGAAGCAGAAATGGTGGCCACACCTGCACCTGAGCTTTCAGGAGATGGAGGCATGAGAATCAGGAGGGTCCTGTGATCCTTGGCTGCCTAGAGAGTACAAGGCCAGCCTGGGCTGAAGGAGACCCTGCCTAAAGACAAAAAAAAGCAAAACCAAACTGAAGCAAACAAAGATGAGGAATTGGATTGGGTTTTTGTTTTGTTTTTTTCAACAGGGACAACTTTCCCAGGGAAATGGCTGTAATTGCTGTGGAAATTCTGGTGTCAAATGTTAGGTGCCATGAGGGGAGCCAGGTTCCATGGAGGAATGACGGACAATGGGCCGTGGCACGGAATGGACAATGGAAACCTGGGAGGTAGTGCGCAGACAGGTCATATACACACACGCTGGGGATTTGTGCAAAGGAATCAAAACCTTAGTGAACGAGACCCCTGGAGAAACTTGACCATCAGAAAAGAGAGTGATGCAGACAGGTTAAACCAGGTAGGAGCCATCCAAGCGTTCATACTGACCTGTCTCCTGTCTGTCTGTCTGTCTACACAGGGCCTGCCTGTGTTTTGTGAGCTCTGTCCCTGGAGAGTCCTGCCACGACCCTGCCAAGCAGGAGAAGGGTCTGGGGTCTCCAGAACCCTTAAGGAAAGTCGTTTGCACAGAAGATAAGCATTTTCTGTGAGTCGTGAGTACTGGAGGTGAGGGAGACTTGAGGCACAGGCCAAAAGAAAGGTCCCCTGGTTCAGTCATCATCTTCCTGCCTGAAGAGAAGAGCCACACCCACTGGAGCCAGGAGAGAGCCATCTCACTCTACAGTGTCCTGGAAGGGGCCACCAGGTGACTGCTCCCTAAAGCCATACCCACTCTGCCTCCTTCATCCAAGGTGCTTCTTCTGACTGAAGTGGTGTGCACAGTGAGGGCTGGCTGATGCTTTAGGTCGGCTAGAATGTGATGTCCCAGGCACCGTGGAGAGCCCAGACAAGGGACTTCCCTTGGTCTGCACATGGCCTCAGCAGGAAGCCTCACCACCACATAAAACGCTCGCTCTACTGCAGGCTTGCCAGATCCCTGGCGCCCAGTGTGCTCCTGGACCTGTGTCCTTCAGCCCGGACCCCTGTGGTCTATGGCTGCTTGTTCACATGACACTGGAAACCCATGCCCTTTCCAGAGCCTCTCCTGGTGTGGGTTGGTGGGGAGCAAAGTCCCACTCAGAGGTCTGGTGTTGTGTTCCCACCAGGGAAGGCGGCCTCCATCCACAGCAGTGGCTGGAAGGGTCCCTGCACACCATGTGTGACTGTGTTGAGATTCCTTGCTCACAGCTATGATGTCATTACTCCCCCTCCTCTTGCTCCTGGTTTGTGGTTGGCATCCTTGCTGCCCTCCCTCGGCTTGGCCCTCCTGTTGGAAAGGCAAGAAGAACAAAGGCTCCTTGACCATCCCCTCTCTTGCTGTTTGTCTTGCCAGCATTTGGCTGGCCGGCCTCCCATGGAAGGCTGTCTTCACATGGGAGCCACACTGGTGCCGCTCCCACCCCTCACCCAGGCAGGCCCTATCTTCTCTTGGGTCTGGAGAGGGTGTGCTTGCACATTGAAGGGACCCTGGAGCCCACCCTGTGGTCGAGGGGGCTGCTGATGAGTCAGAGTCAGGCCTCCCAGAGTCCTTTCCACCATACACCACAGAGCCAGATCCTCCCCTCTCCTGGCCTGGTAGACACCGAGCACAGGGGGACCGAGGCCTGGGGGACACTATGGAGTTGGTTGTGCCCCAGGCAGGATGGCCCAAGGTTGCGGGAGACTGGGTATCAGGGTCTGCCACCAATGGCCCTGTTTGCCCTGCCACTGTGAATGCATGGTCCTCAAACCCAAATGCCCTTCCCATTCCTGGAAGGTACTGGGAAGTTCCTAAGAGATCAGCCCTCACCCCTCCTGGGCCTGGCTCACCTGCTCACTGCCTTCTGGGGCTTGAGGTGCTGAGGAAGCAGGGTCCTCTGCTTTGTCTAGGTCGTAGTCTCTGGGCTTTGGTTCATTGTCCTAGGATGTAAGTTCAAAGCACTGCTTAGTAATTCTTTTCTTCTGGAAGCTAGCAAGAAAGGGGGAAGCATTTCCTAAGTGATTCTCTAGGATGATGTAGTGAAGGAACCTATAAATGAGTAGGTGTGGAATGCCAGGAAGCCTCAGTCCCCAACCCTTTCAGGTGGCAGTGGTCAAGCCAAGTCCTGGAGACGGCTGTGGTGGAGGCCTTGCAGGCTGTGACCAGAGAGTCCTGGAGCAGCTGAGCCTGGGTCTCCCAGCAGCCCGGGGACCTCAGCTAGCACAGGGATGATAACTGGCATGGGGAACTGGCCTTGCTCAGGATCCACTGAGGATCCCGGAGAGCCTGGCCAGGGGAAGGGCCACTGTGATGGGGCATGCTGCCATTTCACAAGCTGGTCTGGAGACAGTAGTTTTCGGGATGCTGATGGAGAGTATCCCTGCAAGCAAACAGGGACTCCAGAGGCTGACCTTGGGTCCTGGCTCCCTGGACCACAGGAGCAGGGCCACATCTGACTGCCAGGACTTTAAGCAGCCCCTGAACTATCTGGTTGGACTCATTTCTGAGCCCCCACTCCCCGTCAGGGTGAAGAGCCTGATGCCCCACTGTCCATTTGGTTTCAAATCCAGTGCCCCTTCCTGTTTCCTTTGATGGAGACACAGGCAAACCCTGGGCTGTTTTCCTAGCCTACTGAGTGCTAACTCAGGCAAGGAGACTCCTAAACCAGGATGAGAGAAGCTGGTGGCGGGGATGGTCGTGCCTCCCATATTGCCTTTGTCCGGATTGCCTTGGCATCTTGGCATTTATGACCTTGGTATGACCTTTATCTTGCTGGTGACAGCACTGGTCCTTGGGGACTCCTTGAGTTTCAGAATGTGACTTCCTCCCCTTCCTGTGGGGCAGATAAACATGTGCTCATGGGCACTTGGTTTTGTGGTCCTTGGGGAGCTGTGTCCTTGCATTAGCCACAGCCAAGCCCTGTCCGTGGTTCTCAGAAGTTGTGATGTGCTCAGCGACTGGCCTGCACTCCTGAGTCACATTATTCCTCCATAGACAGAGCTCTGCTCTGGGATGGCCTTGGGGCCTGGGTCTCCTGTTTCCCTTCCTCCTCGTCAGTGGTGAGGTTGCTGAAGCAAAGGCCAGAGTGGGTTCCATCCCAGGATACTTCGTGCTTTCCTTGTAGGATGTTTCGGCCTTCTTGGGCTCTGTGACGTCTCCTGTGGTCCTCTCTGGGCCTTTTTAAATCTTCTTTTTTTTTCAGGGACTTGTGAGTGTGTGAGCACCATGGAAGGGGGAGGACCTCACATAGCCATCTGTCCCTTGTACTCTTTGTTCCCTGCGATTGGCAAAGATTTGTGCCTTGTTGGATTCTGAGAGTGGGTGTTGCCTGGTGAGGGGGTAGAACCTGATGACTGGTTTATGACTAAAGATCAATCCCTAATAAAATACAGACACTGATTGAAAATAGCTCTGAAGTGGGAAGGCCAGGACCGAGTTCCTGACAGAGTGTCTGTGAGAGCGCATAACTCATGAACAGCGACTTAGTGCTGAGCTCCACAGGTGGAGGGTTGGGAGGTCTTACACTGGCCATGTTCTTGGACACTAGTCACAGTCGTGAAAGGATTTGTTGTGTACACAAACCCTGGCCCTTTTCTCACTGCAGAAATTAGGTTGTAACATATGAGTTTGGAAGGACACCAACCCTCAGGTCATGGCATGCCCTAAAGAAAGTGGCATGTTCAGGAAGAAGAGGCTCCAGATTTTGTCTGTGGCCTTGGGACAGGGGGAAAGGCAATGGTTGGAGGGAGGTGTGGTTCCTGATAGGCAGGATCCAGCATTATGTGGAAGGAGTGACAAGGACCTCAGCTGCTAGGCAGGGTGTCCTGGATCAGACAGGGCAGCACTGAAAGCCACCTCCCTGACTGGGTGGCCAAGGGGCAGACTCCTCTTCTGCCTCCTGCAGGACAGAGCATCCAGGTCTGCCATTCCTCTCAGGTCTTAGCTGTATCTATTACCGCTCCTGAAGTCGCTTTCCAAAGAAGCTGTCCTCCCTATCGATGGGAACAGAACAGAGGCAGTCTCAAAAGTGTCCTGGGTCATATGGCACAGATCCAAAGACTTCCTAATGTTCCCTTCTCCCTCCCAGGTGGCTGTCACTGCCCCTTCCCATGGGTTCTTGCCTTGTGCCAGTCTTCTCTCAGAGCTGGAGGTGTTTAGACGCAGCCAGGGAGAGGGAGCCCTCTTGTGCTGGCCCAGACTGTCCAGCTCTTTAGACAGTGTGGACAGTGTGCCTCCTGAAGCCTCTCTGGGCAGCTCTTCACAGGGCTCAGGCCATGCTCCAGGGATGAGGGAGCAGCAGAGCCTTCACCACCAGCCCTTTGGTCCCGAGGCCTTGGACATGTGAGCTTTGGCTCTGTCCTGCCAAGCTTGCCTTTGTGTTCTCTACTTCACTATCGGTGTCTCTGAGGACGTTTGCTTGGCTTCTCCGAGTTCCACCAGTCCTTCCGAGCCTCTGAGGAGGAGAGAAGAGGAGAAACAGTGTCCCTGGCTTTTTTTGTCTTTCCCTCTGCTTCCCTTGCTGTCTCTTGTCAACCTGCTTGGCCAGTTGGAAGCTACTGAATTCTGTCACACGGCAGAAAGTTGATGCCTACCCCTCCCAAAGATGGAAAACAAGGGGGGGGGGGCTGCAGAGATGGGTCAGAGGTTAGCATTGCTGCTCACTGTAGCCCCAAAAGCAGGGCAAGGAGACGAGAGGCTTGCTGGGGGTTTCCTGCTTTCAGCCTAGTGGAGATGTGAACCCCAGGTTCAGCGAGAAGCCCTGCTTTGAGGGGCGATGCAGAGTGGTAGAGGACATGGCTGCCCTCTTCAGGACTCTATGAGGGGACAGGTGAGGCCAGTGCACACAGTCTAATAAAGGAAGGGACAAAAGCCCCTGGTTTAGGAACCCTATGGGAGCAGACCTCCACCACCAGCCTCACATGTCTTTGTCTTCTTGAAACATGGGGTTCTCCCTGAGGTTCAGTCACATGTGAGAACTCCTGAAGGGACAAGAATGGCCTGTGATCTGAAAGTCATTCCATGGCCCTCAGCCCAGGATAATTTGTTTCCATAACTAGATCACAAACTTCTCACACTAGCTTTGAGATGCAAAGTTCCTCCTGCACACACACACACACACACACACACACACACACACACACACACACACAACACACACACACAACACAACACAAACACATACCCTTCATCATCCTCACAGTTAAATTCCTCTATACTCCCTGTAAGCTAGACAGTCACTGGTCCTCCTCCTCTATCCTAGGATAGTCCTCCTTGGATTCCACCTGATCTCACAGGTACCTCAACATTTATCCAGAATTTTTTTGTATTCCTAAAGTACCAGTTTTAAACCATGTTTGCAGAAATGAATGCACTAGCATACATTATGAATGTCTTAGAACTGGGGGAACAGTAGTCTCACACTTAGAAATGTGAGGTTTGCCACGTTCTTGTCACAACGCAGTCCTCCAAAGACTTAGATGCCCCCAACCATCACGTAGTTATTGTGACTGCTTTTATGGCTCCCCCAGCCCCTTCAGCAAGATTGTGTTGCCAGTCTCATTGTCTGCTCCTGTGGTATATTTGGAGCTCATGGTCACTCTGTGGATGACTGTGGGTACCATTCCTGTGTCACAGAGAAGGGAACTAGAGGATGTGATGGCTGTATCCTTGCCAGGGCCACACACAGAGCCATGTGCTGAGCCTGGATTCAACCAGAAGGAGCAGCAAGAGCTGCTGTTCCTACAGTTGGGTCCGGAGCTCACACAGATCTCATGGCAGTCTGGGAAACGGGACAGATGAGAGTGGAGGTGCTGAGCACAGCCTCCAAGCTCCACACAGCACTGTACGCAGGCTTTTCACCTGCCCTTAGTCCTCTGCCTTGCCTTCTCTCTCACTCGGTTCAGAGCCTTCTCTTGGCTCAGAGGGTGCTCATTGGTAGGACTGAGCCTTGTGACCAGTGCCCACAGCTCCTAAGTGGAAGCCAGTCTGAACCCAGCATAGAGTCAGGGGAATTGCTTTCTTGTCCTTTTGATAGAGGAGAGGAGGAAGCTGAGGTAGGGTTTCATGACTTACAATCTCTTCCCTCCATTGGGCTCAGATGACGGTGTGAATATGGCAGCGTGGGCTGAACAGTGATATCCTTGAGGGGCCCAACTTTATACTGAATCTTGAGATGTGCCTGAGTCCCCTGTGCTCTGAGGCCCCTAGTGCCTCCTATCACTCCTGTCACTGTGACTGGAGCCCTAGTTCCTGGGGCTACCACTGATATCTTCAGTAAGATTGTGTTGCCGGTACCATTGTGCCCTCCTGTGGTCGCGTTTAGTATTTAGTGGCACTCCATGGATGCCCTGGTGCTGTCTCCAGCTTATGTTCATTTCAGATCCTTGTGACCATTCTGTTATGTGTTTGTTTTGTATATCCTCACACACATACAGCATATTTATGAAATGCCATGTATGTTAAGGATGTTCACTGCTGGCCAGTGGTGAAGACCACACTTGTAATCCTGGCACTTGGGAAGTTGAAGTGGCAAGGTTACCTTGAATTAAGGCCAGCCTGTGTTGCCAGTCAATGGTAACAAGAATTCAAAAAAGAAATTTTCAATAAACCATGAAAAAAATCATCAAAGACTGTAACTAATTTATTTGTCTAATGTCGGGATTTAAAAGATCTAAAACATAAAACGGAATATAATTTCTTTAGGAATTAACATGCTTCAAGTGGCCTCAAAAACAACCCTTCCCCACCTCATCTTAACTAAAACTATAGCCCTCAGATTTAAAACTGTGTTTTTAGGTAAAACTTTTTCCTAAGAAAATATCTTCTCCCAAGAACAGAGTTATCTAATTTGGAAGAAGTGAATCTAAGACATTTATTTTAGGATTCCTCAAGACACCATCTATTCCCAGCTCTGTGACCTTAGCCTGTGTTCCCTGACCTGGACCTGCATGGTCAGAATCCCATGGAGTCCTTGTGGAAACAACCCAGGCTCAGTCACCACTGTCCATCGCACCCCAAGGCCTTCAGTAGCCTGAGCGCTACTGTGTATGATGGTGCTGCTGCTCCCCCCTTAGGAGAACTGAGACGCTGAAGCTCCAGACCCCTGTGTGTCTCAGCAACTTTGAAAGAGGGGAGTCTTCTAGCCAGAAGGCAGAATTTAAATAAGACCAATTGATCTGAAAAGAGGAGTAACCCAGTGTGTCTAATCGAATGAATCCTCACTTTCCCTGGCTGGCAGAGTCTATGTCTGAGAAACCACCCAAGTTTGTGCCGCTCTGAAGAGGAAAAGAGCCATGTTGGGAGGAGTGTAGCCTGTGAAGGAGCAAGTATCCCGGCGTACATTAGTCCTATAGATTACAGCATTTATCTGGTCACTGTAGCCAAGGAGCAGGGAGCACAGTCCAGGTCATGAGGGGTGAGGTGTGTTCTCTACACACTGAAATCTTACTTTTTTATTTATGTGCAAAGGTTTTTGCCCACATGTATGCATGTATAGTTATCCATTTAGTTCTGACAATAATCCTACAAGAGAGAAGCTATTGTCACTGTATCATAAGTGAGGAATAGCCGTGGGACAGAAGCTGAGACACACCGTTATTAAATACCAGGGCTGGGATCCCCCTCCAGATTCAGGGTTTGAATCGCAATACTGTGTGTGAAATATCCTGCTGTTCAGGATCAACAGTTTGAGGTAATGCAGTCAGCTTTGCTGAAGAATGACCTCTGATGGCATGTATGAATGAGTCCACCTTGTTGAGAGATTCACACAGATTTCCATTTAGGTCCCCCTCCTGTCTCAGAACACCGTGTGGAGGCTTGAGAGGCTTTCAGACAGGCACGGAAGGAGCAGGACCACATTTGAACTCAGGATAGGGTCCACCACGTTTTTCATTTCACAGAGGTCAAGAGATTACTGAGGCCAGGGTGAATGAGATGAGTAAAGAACCGTGGTTACTTTCCCTTGGTTTCAGCTGGGTGCTCTGCGTGTAGTCCATCTAAAGATTAGCCGGCTCGTTACCCATCCCTGGGCAGTCCTGGCATGTCATGACTACCAAGCAACCCTTCCCAGAAGCCTTGAAGGCATGGAGATTCTCTCTTCTCCAAGTCATTGCTCCCAGACATGTCCCTGGAAGGAAACAGGCCCAGGTTCCCTATTAAGGCCATCTCGGCAGAGGCCTTAGGGAAGTAAGGAGTCCATGGCTCCGGCACTGCGCGCTAACGGCCTGCAGAGGGCGCGCATCTCACCCTCTGTTCAAACAGCTCTCCCTGGCTAGAAGCCCAGCTGCGGTTTTGTTTTGTGGGTCCTGGTCCTGGTGGGCGGAGAGAGCTTTGCTACCGCAGAGACAAGTTCCTTACACGTTAAAGAAGAAACTATTTTCTGGATTTTCCCATGAGTTCTTCCCCTCCTCATGTACCGTTTTTACAAACCCAAGTTTAAACATTCATTCATTCATTAGGTGTCTGAAGGCTCACACACATGATATTCCTCCCCACCACACGTTCAACACGGTTTCTGGGAAGAAATTGCCCACTCAAATTCAGAGGAAAATATCTAAAGTTGCAGCCTTGTTGTTGAAGGGGCCCAGCGGGAGGACGACAGAGGGGGGACCTGAGAGAGTTAGAATGAAACTTGTTATTTTGTACAATGAATATATGATTAATAAGAATGCCATGCACGACTAGAGGGTGTTGAATGGGACCCACCTTCGAGGTGAAGGATAGGAAGCCAGCTGCAGTCGCCGGGATTCGATCTGCACAGAAAGTAGTACGCATGGGAGTGCACACCCAAAAGCACCTATGCAGGTCTGGAGGTGGAGTCAGAACTCGATGCTCTGAAAAGAAGGAATCCCAGGGTTTCTAAAGGGGTTTGAGTAAGAGATATTGACTGAGAACTCTCTGTGTGCTGGAGTCAGGGTCGTAGGCCAGGAATAGACCAGATTCCCTCGAAGGAAACTCAACTGTTACTATAAAATTTATAAAGTACCGCGAGACCTCAGGAGGGACGAACTAACAGTGTGCAGAAGTTGGAGGCAGAGGAGTGAGTGCTGAGATCCAAGGATGCTTCAGCTAAGGAGAGTCAGCATCTTCCCTGTGACACAGAGGAAGTTTGCTAACTCTCAAGACACCATGATCTCTCTGGGGCAGTGCTGTGCCTGCCGCACGGCAGTTTTCACAGGGACAGTCCTTTGTGGACCACAGTCTAGTATCTGCACAGAAACTCTCCCAGCCTTCATAACTCTAGAGGACCTCAGAGTCTGACTTTGGGGCCAGTCATGCCAGGCCAGCTTGCCAATCCTGTTTTATACCTGTCCAGGGTATGGCAGTCAGATTCCCCCGGACAAGGAGCATGTTTGATGCACTTAGTAGGTGCTTTAAAATTTTGGCAATATTATGCAAAGTGAAAGAAAACAAGTACAAGAGGTCATACAGGTATTTCAGCTATGTAAGGTTTCCAACAAAGGTAAAAGTTACTGTGAAAGTTCCCAGAAGCAAGACACAACTTATATCCAACTATCTACATTAGAACATCGATGATCATGGAGGAGTTGGACTGTGACATGTTCAAATCTAATTACAATTAATTGGGCTGTCTTTATTCCCTCAAGAGCCATTCCTTCCCTCCTCTATGTAGGACCTAACATCTACCAGGTGTGGTATAATCTTTTGGAATGTATTAACTTTGTGACACTGTTGCTTCGTAAGAAGATGGAATTTAGAGTCACCTGAATCTGTGTTCCCCAGACCATGGTCACTCATATCCGGCTCCAGAATAAGCTCTGTCTTACCCCTTGAGGTGAGAGCTCTGTTTGTATATTGACCCCACAAGCACAAAGGGCACTCTAACAGTTGGCAAGGTCTCAGGGAAGGAGGAAGTGACTGCCTGCTGGGTATCAGTTTTCTTATCAACCGATGAAAAATGTCTTGGAAATAGATAGGGTGATAGTTGAACAACATTATAAATATGCCAAATGCCACAGAACTGTCTCCTCAAAAATGGTTATTGGTTAATTTTATGTCGTTACCTCTCCAAAAAAAAAAAATCAATCATTCACCATACAGAGGGAACATGATTTATGAATATATATTTCACATGCACATAGATATTTGTTAGTCATGTGAGATCCAGATGGAATAAACTCTATTTGTGGGTTTAAAAAAAAAGTTTGGCAAGTATTTTCACTCAGTCACTTTTTGTTGCTGTGCCGAAATGCCAGAGACAAAAAACAGAAGGGGGGAAAGGTTTGTTTTAGCTCCTGGCTTCAGAAGGTTTACTCCGCAGTGAACTAATTCCACTGCTTTGGGGCCCAAGGAAAGGAAGAAGACCGTGGCCGGAAATTTACAGTGGCGCCGAGCTGCTCACTTCACGGCAGACAGGAAGTAAAGAAAAAGGAAGGGGCTAGGCATAGCACACTTCAAAGGCCTCTAACTGCTTCCTCCAACACCCTAAGTTCTATCACCTTCCAATGATGCCTTCCAACTCCAGTCCATCAGTGGTTTGATCCATTGGTAGCTGGGAATCTTCATGAGCTCTCTTCCACAAAGCCCCACCTGTGAAACTAAGCCCTCAAGGCATGAGCCTGGGCCCTAGGGGCCTTCATAGGCAAGTCAAAACAGCAGTAGACAGTTTAGGGGACCTGAGCGAAACTGCAGCTAAAATAAGCTTTGACCTGTGACTCTTGGGTTCTGGGCTTAATGAAAACAGGAACCACAGAGGGGGTGTCCAGGCACAGGGGCTCTTCGTGGAGAAGCCTCTTAAATAATCTGTGATCTTTCACTGGAGCAGACAGAGAAGGGAACGATGGGGCATTTCATCCAACCGTCCTCCAGGAGGGGTGTAGGCAGGGTGTCGTCAGGGAGACAGGTGGGAGAGTGAACAAGGAAGAGGAAGCCAGTTAGCACAGCCGGGGAAACTTCCACTTCTAACAAATTTGAGCTTAGCCAGATTCAGCTCGATTCCATAACTTCACCTCTTCAGCTCTGCTTTCTTTGGTCTCTGCTCTTTCCCCCACAGAAAAGAAAAAGAGTCAGGGCTTCCTTTCTCTTAAAATATCGTCCTTACCTCAGATAGCCCCCCTCACATACACACACATAATTCACAGCAATTACTTGTTGACCGGGCTGGAGACAGCTCAGTAGTTAAGAACATTGACTCCTTGTCCAGAAGATCCAGCTTGCATTTCCAGCACCCATATGGCAACTTACAACTATCCATTTGCAGGGGATCTAACAGCCTCTTCTGTTCTCCGTAGGAACCAAGCACGCACGTGGTGCCCAGACATACACATAGGCAAAATGCCCTTACCCATAAAACAAAATTTTAAGGATAATAAAATAAGATGTGTGTTTTACATTTTTAATAACAATGTTCATCTTGTTTGTTTGGTTTTGTTTGAGACAAAGTCTCACTCTGTAGCCCAGGATGGCCTGGAACTCACTGTCACCCAACCTGGTCACGAACTCATGACAATCTTCCTGCCTCGTCCTCTCAAGTGCTGGCATTATAAGCATCAGCTACCACCCCTGGCTTAATAACTCTACTTAAAGGGCCTCTTAGAAGGATACACTTGGAGAGCAGACCAGAGACCTAGAAAACTAAACAGTCACAAAAGCTGCTCCCCCATCCAGTGGCTTTCAAGTTCTTGCCTCTGGAATTCAAAGCATAAAATTTATGGATGCCAAAGGGTGAGTTTTAGAGATAAGCCTGTCATAGGTTCGTAGGTGGGAAGTTAAGGGGGACTCTGCCCCTATGTAGCAGGGGCAGGTCTCTGGGAATAGATAACATAAAGGTACTAGTTTGGGGCCTTGTGAGGGTCTTACAGTACCAACTACAGTGAGATGTGGGAAAGGGATGAGCTGGCCAGTCCAGGTGGCCCAGTCCTTGAGGTGTCCAGGTGTCTTCTCTCAGTTCCAGTCATGTCCTCATGTGTAGTTTAAAGGCAAGGTAGTCAGGGACCAGGAAGCAGAACTCTCCAGCATAGACGTCTTCAGAACTGCGTTGGAGCCCCTGCCCTAGCTGACTAGTTTCTGCCTCCTTGTTTTACTGCCATCAATGTGAAGTACGAGAAGGCAGGCACTGGGCTGAGCAGGTGACTGGATTCCTTGCTCTAGACGTCTCATACTCCCTTCACCAGGAGATCACCAGGAAGTGGACTTGACTAGTTTGTCTTAATATTCTAACCACGTTTTCTTTCTACATTTAAAGAACTTCTCATTTTAGAAACTTGACCTCCAGCCTCAGCAGGGTTTAAACTACTTGTCCCATCCTCTGTTTCTTGTGTTCGACTCTCAGAAAGGCAAAGTTCGAGTGCCAGAAAGGTCCATAGATCTGGTCATCAAAACATGCTGAAACTTGGGACCTTCCAGCATTATAACAATGCTAATGACCAGGAGTCCCTTCCAGTGACCCAGCAATGCATGACATTCCTCCCCCCCACCTCCCTACCCCCACCCACCCCCACCCACCTCCACCCCACCCACCCACCCCCACCCCCCCACCCCCCCCACCCACACCCACCCCATCCACCCCCAGCGCACACTCCTAGCTCTCTCCTCTTCACCTCTTCTTGGAGGTACTACAGCCAGGGACTAGCTAATTCCCCAAGCAATAGCTCTCTACATTTTAACAATAGACTCAAAGAATAAAATGTAGAGAGGGGGAAATCCCTTTTATAACAGCAACTGGGAACTTTTACAAAGCTAAGGAACTGAAATAAAAAGAAACGGGCCTCTATGAAGAAAATTATAAAAACTATAAAAAATTGAATACTTGATGAAATAATAAAATCCTACAAGCAATATCAGTGAATTTTTATCTGAACTTGGATAAAGAAACCTTTTCATGCATGACAGAAAGCAACTGATATCATAAACAGAGCTTCATATGAATAATATACATCAAAATTAAAATACTTAGAATGCCAGAAACAGTTTTAAAATGTAAAAGACAGCCAAGAACGGGGACACTCGTGTATAACCCCAGCATTTAAGAGGCAGAGGCAGGAGGATTGACTAGAGTTCAAGGCCAGCCTGGGCTACACAGTGATTTCAAAGCCAACCAGGGCTACAGAATGAGACCCTTTCAAGAAAAAGAAAAAAAAAAAGGAGTCAAAAATAGTATAACTATATTAGCTCTGTTCTCATGTCTGTGGAAAAATACCTGACAAAGCAACTTCATAGAAGAAAGATTCCTTTTGGCTCATGGCTTCAAGGTTTCATTCCATGGCCCTTTGGTCCCATGCTCTTGGGCAGAACATTCCAGCAGCACACATGTATAATGGTAGAGGTTCTTCAACTCACAGAAGCTTGGAAGCAGAGAGAGACAGGAAAGGATAGGCCAAGGAGATCCCTGAAGTATTAACCCCAGAATCCCAGAATCCCAGGGTCCCAGCTCCTCCAGGGACTCCCTATCTCTTAAAGTCTCCAGAACTTTCTAAACTAACATCACAGTGTAGGAACCATGGCTTCAATACCTGAATCTTTGGGGGATGTTTCATATCCAAACCATAGCAATAAGTATAATATGCAGTTAGTTTCTGTGCATATATACATGCATAACAAGTTTTTTAAAAATCACATAAAAAAACATTAACACTTCCATGGGAAAAAATTGAAGTGGGTTCAAAGTGTGTGCATTTTTAAAAGCATTTGTTCTGTGCAGTCTCCCATCCAAACGTTTGATATCTATCTTAGTCAGTGTTCTATTGCTGTGAAGAGACATCATGACCACAGCAACTCTCATAAAGGAAAACATTTAATTGGGCTGACTTACACATCAGAGGTTTAGTTCATTATCATCATGGTGGGACATGGCAGCATGCAGGCGGACATGGTGCTGGAGAAGGAACTGTGAGTTCCACATCTTGAGCAGACAATAGAAAGTACTGTCTCGATGGGCCTTTAATCCCAGCTCTCGGGAGGCAGAGCCAGGAAGATCTCTGTGAGTTCTTGACCAGCCTGGTCTACAGAGTGAGATCCAGGACAGGAACCAAAACTACACAGAGAAACTCTGTCTCAAAAACCAAAAAAAAACAAGAAAAGAAAGTACTGTCTCACTGGGTGTGACTTGAACATATAGGAGACCTCAAAGCCTGCCTCTACAGTGACATACTTCCTCAAACAAGTCCACACCTACTCCAACAAGGCCACACCTCCCAATAGTGCCACTCCTTTGGGGACCACTTTCTCTCAAACCACAATATCTTTATGGTTTTAGGAAACAGAGTTGATAATTTGTGATTATTATGAATCTTAAATGTTTTTGCAAAACAAGTCTAATCCTGCTCAGTTGTTTAATTGGCCTTTTCTTTTCCTAATCTGCACCCAATCTTATTCTCCCTTGTTGTTGGAAGTTTTTACCTTTTGGGGTGGGGGTGGGGTACCACCCAGCTTCCAAGTAAATCACTCATGGAGGCTTATGCTTTTTTTTTTTTTTTTTTTTTTTTTTTTTTGATTTTTTGAGACAGGGTTTCCCTGTGTAGCTTTGCGCCTTTCCTGGAACTCACTTGGTAGCCCAGGCTGGCCTCGAACTCACAGAGATCCGCCTGGCTCTGCCTCCCAAGTGCTGGGATTAAAGGCGTGCGCCGCCGCCGCCGCCGCCGCCGCCGCCGCCGCCGCCGCCGCCGCCGCCGCCGCCGCCGCCGCCGCCGCCGCCGCCTGGCAGAAGCTTATTCTTTTTTTTTTTTTTTTTTTTTTTTTTTTTGGTTTTTTCGAGACAGGGTTTCTCTGTGTAGCTTTGCGCCTTTCCTGGAACTCGGTTTGGAGACCAGGCTGGCCTCGAACTCACAGAGATCCGCCTGGCTCTGCCTCCCAAGTGCTGGGATTAAAGGCGTGCGCCACCACCGCCCGGCGAGGCTTATTTTTAATTATGAATACCCAGCCTTAGCTTGCCTCTGGTCTTTTCCCATTCTCTTATTTCTGTAAATCTTACTTTTTCTCCATGGCTTGTTGTGTGGCTGTGTGGCTGACCCCTGATGACCTCCTCCTTCTCTGGCTCCTAGATCTCTTTCTCTCCTCCAAGATTCCTCCCTCTATATATTCTCTCGGCCTGCCAGCCCCACCTATCCTTTCTCCTGCCTTGCTATTGGCTAGTTCTTTATTAAACCATCAGGTGTTGTAGACAGGCACAGTAACACAGCTTCACAGAGTTAAACAAATGCAACATAAACAAAGTAACAGCCTTAAGATAACATTCTACTACACTCCTGATCTGCAATGAGCATGTGACACTAAATCTGAATCCTTGCGACAACAGCTGAGATTTCAAGGCATGAACTTCCCAGAAAAGGATTTCTGTAATCAGAGCGGGGATGATTAAAATGAGAAATATCCCCTATTGGCTCAGGTATTTGAGTGCTTGGTCCCCAACTTGTGGGCCTGTTTGGAGATGCTATGGAACCTTTAGGAGGTATGGCTTTGCTAAAGGAAGCCTGTCACTGGGAATGATCTTGAGAGTTTGTAGTCTCACCCCACACCCAGTTTACTCTCTCTTATCACTGCTTATGGTTGAAGATGTAATCTCTCAGCCTCGTGCTCTGGCTGCCTGTTGCCATGCCCCTCCCCCCATTTTAAACTCCCCCTCTGGAACTGTAAGCCAAAAATAGATGCTTTCTTCCATAGATTTGTTATTGGTTGTAGTGTTTTATTCTAGCAACAGAAAGGAAACTGAGATAAAAGCCTGCTGGGAATGCAGAGGGTCAATGAAAAAGAGGATCTCAGTCAGGCTACTAGGTTACAGTTGGCTTTTAGATTGCCTTTTGTGGCTTAAATATTGGTGCTCCCAGGACTAGAGAGATTGATCAGCAGTTAAAAATATTTATTGTCCTTGCAGAGGACCTGGATTCCATTTCTAGTACCCACTTGATAGCTCACAGTCACCCATAACTCCAATTCCAAAGGATACAACCCCCTCTTCTGACCTCCAGGGTACCAAGCGTATATGTGGTGCACATACATACATGCAGGTAAAATACTAATATACCTAAAATAAATAATAATTTTAAAAAGGATTGCTGCTTCCTTGGAATGGACTCAGCTTGTGTTGATGGCATACCTAAACTCAGCGGTCCACGAGGGTCAAAGGTAGTGTAAACAAGGACAATTCTCCTGTCAACCAGGAGATGGTTTCTTTCTAGAACAGGAGTTTGGCATGCCTTAGAGAGCACACTCTAGCTCCCAGGGCTAGCCAGACTCTCTCCAGAGCACGCCTTGTGCCTCACAAAGATGCTCAGAGTCTAATTTGCCCTTTGTATTTTTTATTACTTTTTTAGTTTTTCTGTCTGTTTGGTTTTTGCTTTTGAGACAGGGGTCTTACTCCACTTTAGGATAGACTAGAACGCACTTTGTGGCCCAGTCTCGCCTGGAACTCAGGGAAATCTTCCTGCTTCTGTTTCCCAAGTGCTGGGATCATAGGCATGAGACATCACACAACTTTATACCCTTTGTTTTATTATTCTGTAGGATTTTCATCTTTAGTCTTGGAAACACTGAACCATTCCACAGCCTGAATTCACTACACTGTCCCGTAGCTTCCGTGGTGTCATTCAATGCTGTCCTAATTAGCCAGTAAGCAACATGGGGAAAACATCAGCAGTCAGTAATCAGTTTCCCCCATTTGCTAAGTCATCAGTTTATCTATATCCTTCAAGAATACAAGAAAAGGGCACACTATCAGGAATTATAAAGCTTTTCTTACTGATCTTCCTGGCCAGAGTTTGATCATGGGAACCTTGTCCCTAGTATTGATTCATGTAGCTCCCCTGAATCTATTCAACAGAATTTATTGAGCATCTAATGTGACATCTTACTCAAGAGGAACAGGTGGCCTGCTCTGAAGGAGGTCCACAGTAACACAGAAGAAGAATACACAGTAAGCTGTAGAAGCTGTGGTGGGATGTGTGAGGTATCATGGCAGGGAATGAGGGCAGAGGAGAGTGTGTCAATTCCACTGGAAACTGTTTCCAGAACTTCTTCCTGGAAGATTTACTGTTTTTAAGATTTGCCTAGAGAAAGCCAGTAGTATCCTTGATCCACTCTTGACATCCACAATATTTTTCATTGTGTGACACTTAGCAAAAGAACCTCTGATCTGCTACCATCTGGTGTGTTAGGACCATATAGCAGAGTGGTAAAGGCCACTTTGGGGACAAATTTACAGTGCGGGGGGGGGGGGGGGAGGAGGCATTCTCTTGCCTTCCACCTGTGCTGAAAGGGTTCCTTTGACCTGATTAGTCTCTGACCAGCCAGGGTCTTGGGAACTGTCCACGGTGCTGATCTCATCAAGGATTGAGCCTTCCTGAAACTGCCGGTGTCCTTGTACTAGGGGGTGAACCTACGGCTCATCGTAGTCTAACTCAACACATTTTCAATCCCTAAATACTTGCTGAGTACACCCTAGGAA
This sequence comes from Peromyscus californicus insignis, assembly GCF_007827085.1. Classification (NCBI taxonomy): domain Eukaryota; kingdom Metazoa; phylum Chordata; class Mammalia; order Rodentia; family Cricetidae; genus Peromyscus; species Peromyscus californicus. The sequence continues at coordinate 87,580,215 of NW_026294573.1, read as the reverse complement.
CTAAGATTCTGTGGTATTACTAATATAAAACAGAAGGGAATAGACAGAATAGTGACAGGAAAGCAATCAGGAAGAGGAAACATGGCGAGAAGTGAGAAAGTTACTGCCCTTTACAGTTTGGATCTGGTGTCCCCTGCAGGCTCATGTGTTTGAACATATGGTCCCCAATCCAGATTCAGCCATTATGCCTTCCCCGCCATAATGGGTCCTCCACCCTGAAATTGCTTTAGATAGGCATTTTGTCATAGCAATGAGAAAGGCAACCAATCAACTATGCAGATGTATGCAACTTTTATGCAAATATACATGTTCAGGTAAAACACACATTGTAGATCTTTTTTTTCACATTCTAGATCTTTAAGTGAAGAGAGAAATGACATCTTCAGCCACAAAGAGGTACAAAACAAATTTCCTTAGACTAATCTGAAAGAATCAAGCCAATGTTCATTGGAATCTCAAGGAAACGAATGCTGTGAGACATCCATCTGAACACTCACAATATAGTACCATGACACAATGATGATAAATATGGCTCTGCTGCTCAGTCAAGTGTTTTTATCATAGTGTAACTGAAGATGACTTTCGCATCTGTAAAGATTCATGGGTACCTAATAATCTAAAGAAAACTGTGGGGCGTTTACCCAACCACCCCCACAGTTCCCCAGAGTTTTCTTGAGTGCGAGCAGCAGGAAATATTAGATAGAAGGATTTATTGCGGAGAATATCGCGGAGATAAACAGATAGAAAATAAAGGATAGCCTCGAGAGGGCCTGGAACCTATTCCAACGGCCCCCGACTGTCTCTGCCCCAGGGTTTTTATAGAGACGCCAGGAGGTGGAGCAAAAGACCTCCTCCCCCAGCACAGCCAAGTGCAGACCATCTCAGACACCTGCACTCAGGCCCGTGGTCCTAATCATCCTCTATGTGGACCTGCTGGGTAAAGCCACGAGGAACCCGAGAACGGGCTCCCACAGAAAACTATGCTAGATTACCTCAGTACCATCACCTTATATACTAAAGAGTGAGACAGTGGATGAAATTTGTTTTCAGAATTAGTAATAAGTCCTTTTTTTTTTTTTTTTTTTTGGTTTTTCGAGACAGGGTTTCTCTGTGTAGCTTTGCGCCTTTCCTGGAACTCACTTGGTAGCCCAGGCTGGCCTCGAACTCACAGAGATCCGCCTGGCTCTGCCTCCCGAGTGCTGGGATTAAAGGCGTGCGCCACCACTGCCCGGCTAATAAGTCCTTTTTAGCGTACCTTTCCTTTAACCTCTTAAATATCTTGAGTACCACCTTCAGAGTTAACCCTGGCCAGGGAGCTGTAGAAACTCCAGAAGGAAAGGAGAAGTTCCTGGACCATGGGTTCACTCTGCAGGAGAGGAAGGCATAAACCTCTGGGTGCATCTTCTTCCTTACCTGGGGAGAGGAGCTCCAGTTGAGACAGCCAGTGTGAATCTTCCTCATTTGCCCTTGAACAAGAGTCTCTTTTAAAAGGGGAGGTGGAGGAGAATAAGGAAGAAGAAAAATGAGGAGGAAGAGGAGGAGGAGGAGGAAGAAGAAGAAGATGAGGAGGAGGAAGATGATGAGGAAGAGGAAGAAGAAATTTTGCTTTCAGAATTAGCAAAAATGGGAGTTTTTCTCCCTGGATTGCCAAATAAATGCTTGAAGTCCAGCTTCAACATGGAGGCACCATCACATCAGGAAACATCTCCACATTCCTCCCTCTTCCTCCCAAGCTGGAATTGTCCTCTATATCTTAATACTCTAATCCATTGTTCCTGTCTTGGTGGATTACAGTATAACTGATTTTACATGACACTGTAGAGTAGAACAGAAAACAGAGTGTGACTGCTTTTGTACCTGCACTGTCTGGTACATTACAAGTAGCAGTATACACACCGTTCCTCAGAACAAGGCAAGAAAAAGTTAACCACTGCTGGGCTCTGTGTTAGGCTGCTAAACTCTGGTGGTAGGGGGCTTTAGATCATATTCTCTCTGCTGAGATTCTATGATCTAGAGAGAAATGTAGAGGTTAAAATGCTGTGGGGTCAGGAATGGGGTGTTGGTGCTGAGTTGGACATATCTGGGCCTGAGTGTCCATGTGGGTACTGTTGCTCATGGAGCACTTGCATGGCCTAGACATCCAGAAAAGCCATGCTGCTTCCTAGTGAGCTGCTGAAATCTGCCAGGGCTTTTGAGGTTTGTTCCTTTGCCAGAATGAAATGTCTGGCTGGGGATCCAATCATTCTTGTGGGAGTCAGGGAGTTCATGTATTATTGGCCCCAGTCTGGCCCTAACACCCAACTCTAGTGTCCAATGGTGTTATTTGCCAAGCGTGGTTACATTTCCCATACATGACCCTCCAGTTTTGATGGAAAATGTTTTAAATGTAAGAATGATGCATCTGCATGGGGTCCCCTTCTTCAATACTAAATTTGTGACCTTCGGCTAGCCATTTGTCCTCTGGCTATGAAACCACAGAAATGAGGACCATATATGACTTGCTCACTGCTGAATTCTATTTACTTAGCACTGAATTTGGCATATAAACATACTCCATAGAGTCGGGGGGGGGGGGGGGGGGGGGGTTGTGTGATGGATAATATTGACTGTCATCCTAGAATCACCTTGGAGACAAACCTCCGGGTGTATCTGTGGAGCAGTTTCTAGGTAGGGTTAATCGAGGTGGGGAGACTAAACATTGCAGCTCAGATGAAAAGGTCTCCTGGCAGTCGAGAGCCAAGGAACACCTCAAAGTCACCATAAGTGTAGCAGCTCACAGTCCTGCTCCAGGGAACAGGTCTCCTCAGAGCAAGTGTAAGAACTCGGCTCCAGTAGGGGAGGGTTTCCCCAGGAAGTTGTTACAGCTCTGCTCCTCTCTGCTCTGCTCCAGAGAAGTGTTGCAGCCCTGCTCAGGTCCCCCAGGGTGTAATGTAACAACTCTGCTCTGCTAGGGGAATATTTCCCCAGCCAAAGTGTTATAGTTCTGCTCTGCTCCAGCTCGGGCTCCAGCAAAAACTGTTACAGCTGGGCGCTCCTCAGGGAAAATTGTCACACTGCACAACAAACCTCAGTCAAGGAAACATCTAGGAAGGTGGCTGCCTTGGGTGAGAAACAGCGCAAAATGAGCAGGGTACAGAGCTTATGCAGGGTTTTGTTGGGAGCTGTGCAGCCAAATCTTGGATCAACATATGACTACCTGTCCAACAGGTTTCCTTGGGGCAAGGCACCTGTGGAAACAGATTCTCACTTGGCAAGGACAGGACAACATAGGAATTTGCAAATTTCATGCAGCTTGCAAGCTCTTTTCTCTCTCATTATATTGGTGTTCTTTGGGTGGTTTTTAGTTTTATTTTATCAGTCACACATGCAATTTTCCATGGAAATTTTACTCTTTCTCAAATATTTTCCCCTAAGATTCAACAGGGGGCTAATACTTCTCAAATCTCTTATCTGGAGTTACTAACTACTCCTAATCCTGGGAACTTTTCTGACTCAATAAAAACAGTTAGGTACATATGAGAAAACAACACTTGGAACACTAACCATATCTCACAGTTCAGGAAAGGAGAGTAGGGTATGCATATACAGAATAGGGAAAAGCCTCAAGAATACACATATAGTGCCAACTGTTGAGAGTAAGTTCCCTGGACACCAAGTATGGAATCATTGGTAGGATCCAGTATGCTCCAAGAGGAAAAAATACAATTCAACATGAGGGATGCATAGATCCATCTTTACCATACATAGGAGCTTATATTGGTGGAAGAAGTATGGTATAGTGAGATGGGAAGAGAGTGCTTTATCAAGGTCTGCCTTTTACAGAGAGATTGAGACATGGGACCCTCTTGTAGAAAAGAGAACTATATAAAAGCATATCTTGTAGACAAGAAAGAATTGTCTGGGTTTGAATATTGTCCTTAAAGCTTTGTGCCCATGTCTATTACTTTTTAACTTTGTAACCACAAGTGGCTGCCAGCTGACATAAATGCTTCAAGAGCAGAATGTTCTTGATATTTAGTTAAGACTGCAAAATGCTGAACTCTATGTCTAGAATAAGGTTATACAGGGGGTGGGAAAGTGTATTTGAGGAAGCATAAAGGGGAACAATGGTCATAATGATCACAATGTATTCCTTAAATTATGTTGTATTTCTTAAAGTCAAAAATAGAAACCAATAATAAAGCTGTTCATGTAACCCTGGTAAGAAAAACTCTTTAAGTATAAATAAAGATGGCCTGGGCTATTCGGGGCCACTTGAGTGCAATCCACTCGGTGGTCAGAAGTTTTCCTTGCACTGATGCCCCTTCCCCAACTTAGGACCTGAGCCCAAGCCGAGACCAGACCCTGGTAGGGTTTCTTGGGAGGCAGAGCTTTCCAGGGTGGCTCAGGGAGCCCTGGGACTGGTGGGACTCTGTGCTCAGGGATTGGTGAGTTTTCATGCTCAGGGACCTCAGTGGTTGGTGGAATTCTGCAGCCTGACTCTGGGGGCAAACTCAGGAAATTGGTGAGATTTCAAGCCCTGGTCCTGGGGTCAAGTCAGGGTCAGGGTATTTTTTTCCTTGGCCCTTTTCACCCTCCAGAGACCCATGCTAACAATACATAGCACTATTCTACGGCCTGGGGTTCCAGACTGTATAGAAAGGAGAAAGTAGGTGGAGTATCAGCATTCATCTTTCTCTGCTTTCTTGACTGGGTATGATGGGGTCAGCTGCCTCACACTCTGGACACCATGTCTTCCCTGCTCTGTTGGACTGCGCCATCCAACTGGGAGCCAGAACAAACTGCTCTCATCAGGTGTAGTGATGAGAAAAGTAACTGGTACAGTTTGGCAGTTTGGATATGAATGGCCTCCCCGGGTGGGGCCTAGTTAGAGGACGCAGGTCACCAGGCACGTGTTCTGGGCAGTGCTATCCTGTTCATGTTGCCCCCTTTCAGCCGCAACCCCCACCTTCATCTTCCACCACATAGCCCCAATGCCCTGTTGCCAAGCAACCGTGGATTGTCTGAACCCTCTGAAATGCTGAGCAAATAAATCACTCCTTTCTTCAAGTCATGTCAGGCATTCCGTCACAGTGATACAATGTCTGTCTAACACGTAAGTATTCTTCAAGAATGTGAAGATATCTTGTCTACTCTAAAATGCTGTTTTGGACATGAAAGACACTTATAAAATGGAGTAGACTCAGTGTGGATACAATACCATTTAGTCTTTTCTTTTTCGCTACTAGGGATACTCTTACACATCAGAGGCTGTTCAGATGTTCCTTGAATCCTGCAAAGAAGAACAGAGGTTTTCCTCTCTTGGTAGGGCTTGCTCAGGTGAGTATTACATGTCTTTGTCTGTGCTCTGTTACTATGAAGAGACACCACGACCATGGCAATTATTATAAGAGAAAGCATTGACCTGGGAGCTTGCTTACATCGTCAGAAGTTTAGTTCATTATCATCATGGTGGGAAGCATGGCGGACATGCAGGCGACACCAGAGCAGTAGCTGAGAACTGCATCCTGATCTGTAGGCAGAAAGAGACTTGAGGCTTGGCATGGGCTTTTGAAAGCTCAAACCTACCCTGAGTAACACGTTTCCTCCAACAAGGCCACACCTCCTAATCCTTCTAATGCTCTCAGAGTTACACTCCCTGGTGACTAAGTACTCAAATTATGAGCCTGTGAGGGCCGTTCTTATTCAAACCACTACAGTGGTTGATGCTCTAGAGGCCAATTTGACAGAGAGCAAATTCTGTGACCTGGGAGTCAGGGAACCTGTCCTGTTGTCAGGAAGCAGGAATAATAGTGTGAGCAGGTCAAGCCACTGGCTCTGGGACCCTTCTCACTGTCCCCTCTCCAGGATTCTCTCTCAAAATCCCCATAGAAAGCTGAAGTAGCAACTTTCTCTTAAGTATTTCTCATGCACATCTCCATAACTATGATCTCCACAGACATGAGTGCACTGGACCCCTAAGCAACACAGCATTGGCTGAAGCTGGTCACGTTTTGTTTCCATTGATGCGAAAGAAGAGCTAGCTGGTGTCATAACTGGAACAGGTACGGTCAGCTGCAGCCCAGGACAAGAGGCAAAACTCGGGTCTCAGAGCAAGCACTGAAGGTTAGAAGCCCCCGGAGACTGGTCTCTCAAAGCTGTGTGACCCAGATAAGCCATTTAGCCCTTCAGAACATCATCTTTGAGAGGGTCAGTGTCTTAGGGTTTGTTTTCATTGCTGTGAAAAGACACCATGACCATAGCAAGTCTTGTAAAGAAAACATTTAATTGAGGGAGCTCTGCTGTGGGACCCTAAATATTTCCTTCTCCCCTTGTTGGGAAGCTCATTTTTCCAGAAGGAAACTGGTAGGATGTTGCTCTTCTGTGTGGAGGTTTATTAAAGCAGTTCCTCTAAACACAGATTATTTGTCTCCTTTTCACAGAGACTTTGGATACGGAGGTGTTTATTATTTTCTTCCATCAATTTACTGAAACCATAGGCTTATTCTCTAGAGAAATGTTCCTGTGCACATGGACTTAACATTTCCTTTATAATATCTGTGGCTGTCTGACGTCCAGAAATCCATGGACCCGAGGTTTTAAACATCTAGAAAAGCAGTGTTTGGACTCCAAGGCATCTCCGAAGCCAGCTGATGCTTCTCCCCTACCGGCAGGGCTGTTCCGTTCGGCCCTGTCAGAGCTAACTAGCCAGGCAGAATCCGTACCTCTCAGCACCTCTCCTTCACTCTCATTGTACCTCCACTGTGGCAGCTTGTGTTGACCCCTGGGCAATGCCAATATATGTGGTAATAAATGTAATAGCGAGCAGCTGGGGGCAGGTGGCCATTTTCTGGTGATATTTGGGGCTGGGTCCTTGACAAGCCTGCTCCTCAGACTGCAGAACAATGCTCCTCCCTCCCTCTGCTGTGACACAGCACCGGGGCCACCTGCAGAGCAGACTTCTGGAGGGTTAGACTTGAGGAGACAGGCTGCCTCCTGAGCGGGAACGCAGGCTGATAGCAGGCCACCAGCCACTTCAAAATATCAGAGAAGGCAAGTTGTAGGGACTCACCTAGTGACTTCTTTCACTTACGGTAACAGGTGTTCTGCTCGGTCCCCATATTGGAAGTGGTCCCCTTCAACTTCTGAAAATTGGGACCCAGGGTACCTGCCCCCAACACTCTGGTATCCCAGTAGAGATACAGATCACATGCTGGGTCAGAGCCCAGAAAGTAAGATGCTTAAGGAAGTAGTTCTCAACCTGTGGGGTCGAGACCCTGGGTGTCAAACAGTCTTTTCACAGGGGTCGCATATCAGATGTCCTGCATATCAGATGTTTACATTGCGATTCATAACAGTAGCAAGATTTTAGCTATGAAGTAGCAATGAAAATAATTCTATGGTTGGGGGTCACCACAGCATGAGGAACTACATTAAAGGGTTGCAGCATTAGGAAGGTTGAGAGCCACTGTTTTTTTTTTTTTGGTTTTTCGAGACAGGGTTTCTCTGTGTAGCTTTGCGCCTTTCTTGGAACTCGGTTTGGAGACCAGGCTGGCCTCGAACTCACAGAGATCCGCCTGGCTCTGCCTCCCAAGTGCTAGGATTAAAGGCGCGCGCCACCACCACCCGGCGAGAGCCACTGTTTTAAGGGAAACATTCTCAACAGGTCAAAATGTAAGTACAGTGTCTGGTCTATGTCTTCTAACTATTCCATTCAACTCACTTTTTGTGCGGCCTATGAAGTGGATAGGAATATTCAGAATGTTGACCCATTCACTGTTTTTACACTGTGTAAAAACAGTGGACTCTCCATGGACTGCTCTGTCACGGGGTAAAACTGAGCATGCCACACTTGGGGAACCAAGGATTCTTACGTATGAAGTATGTTTGTGATGAGTTTCTATACCTCTCCATGAGAAAGTAATGAGAAGAATTCGACCTAGCTTTCAAGGCTTGGTTGGGCAAGAAACACGTGCAGCTAAAATGCTGTCTTTTACGGGATTTTTACAAAGAAACGAGTAGGCTCAAAAATCCCCTCCTAAGAAGTGGGTCACGGGTGTCCATGCTGTCTTCTTGTAAAGCCCGACAGTATCGGCTGGGCTAGCTGATGTCCTAAGGACGGCTTCGCACAGAAGTGTCCCTCGTGGGAAAGCGCCTCTCTGTGTCACCTGGAAGCCTGACAGTTCAAAGGCAGCCGGTTCCAGCTGGCATCCCATCCAGCTGTCTGGCTCACACTGCCCATTGCCCCAGCCACCCATGCGGGGCTGAGAGACCACATATTGTGTTCCAGGAAGTTTGTGCAGGACCACACTGCAGTTCTTTGCAATGAGTCCTCTCGGGGAACAGTGGGGTGAGGCGAGGACAGCCTAATAAATTACCTTGCTTTGGCCTTCCCCTCCCTTCTGGGATCTTTCTTAAGTGTCCTTCAGAATGAGCACTGACTGGCTCCACCTAGTGGCCAATTCCCATTAAGAAAACAAAACAAAACAAACAAAACCATGTGGCTTCTCACCAGACCGGCACTTGACTACCCAGTAAGGTAGTCATTAGTTGCATGTGACTCTCAGTTACCTTAAATGTGGCTAGCCCAATTGAGCTACGCCATAAAGGTAAAAATGTGTTGTATTTTAAAGGCCTATTAAAAATAACTGTAACAGCTTACTCTACAATTTTATATCAATTACATGACTAATGGTGTTTTGGCTACATTAGTAACATAATACATTAATTTCACCTGTCTCCCCTCACTTGGTGTGTGTGTGTGTGTGTGTGTGTGTGTGTGTGTGTGTGTGTGTGTGTGTGTGTATGCTGGTGTTTCACCCCGTGGGCATATGTGGAGGCCAGAGGCTGGCATGGGGATGTCTCCCTCAGTCATTTCTCCATCTTACCTTTTGAGATGGATTTTTCATTGGACCTGGGAAGCTCCTGGCTGTTGCGGAACTCCCAGAATCCACCTGTCTCTGACCCCAGCACTGAGGTTACAGGCACACGATGACACATGTGTTTTACAGGGGTGTTGGTGAGCTGAACTGAGGTCACCATGCTTGCATTTTAATCACTGATCCATCTCCCCAGCTGCCCTCCTCTTAGTTTTTAAATGTGACTCCTAGGCCGAGCAGTGGTTGCGCACACCTTTAATCCCAACACTCGGGAGGCAGAGCCAGGCGGGTTTCTGTGAGTTTGGGGCCAGCCTGGTCTACTCAGCAAGATCCAGGACATGGTACCAAAGCTACATGGAGAAACCCTGTCTCAAAAAAAAAAAAAAAAAAAGTGACTCCTAGAATACTTAAAATATGTGTCATTCGAACGTGTGGTTCATGCAATTATTTCTACTGGACAGCACAGCTCAGATAGAATAAATGTGATTTCACATATTTCTGAATACACATATTTAGAATCCTCTCCACATCAGGATTAAGGTGAGGAGGTCCAGATTTTGCTTGTGTTGGTTCCTCAGAGCCTGCAGGAATTCCTTTACACCCCTCCCTACATGTGGGTAGGGAGCCTGGAATCCTGCAATTCAGAGCCTCTTGTGTAATAGAACAACCACCCCAACCCTCAAAGCACAGCTCCCCCTCCCTGCTGAATGTAGCAGAAACAGGGATGGGCCTGAAAAGAGCTTGGATCTTTGTGGGAAGGCAAAGGCAGACGGCTCTCCAGGGCTGTACACTGGCGTCTCCTAGTAACTTACTCAAAGTCCCCATCCACCTGTAGCCTAGCTATAAATTGCTAGATGTTTCTATGTATTTTTACACATAGTGAGTTATAATTGAAATGCAATGAGCTGCCAGCATTTCAAGCCTCTAACTTTCTGCATTTGACACATACATTCTGTGATTACACATTGCTACACTCCAGACTCTTGCACCAAAACAGCCTATTTCATGGGGCTAGGACTTTCAGATTAGAAAGCAATGGAGACTTCATGCTTTTTGTTTCCTCTTAATCCTTTCCGACTGACGCTCAACACAGAGGTACAGAGGGCTGTTGTTGTTATTATTATTATTTTTTAATGCCCACCACTGTTCTACATGCTTCTTTCTATCAAAATCCTACAACAGTCCCAGGGAATGTGTGTTCTGTCATCATTCATTTTACAATTGAGAAAATAGAGTTTCAGTGGCTCCCCACAGTTCACATAATCATCAGGCAGAGGCAGGATTCAAACCCTGGCAAAGGAGCGATGCCCCAGGAATGATACGGTATTCTCCTCTACACATGGAACCCCTTGATGTCTGGGAAAAGCTAGCCTGTCAAGAGTGAGCCGGCTGGCAATGTAACAGGGCCACAGACCTTAGCACAACTGACTCCATGATGGAAGTGCCATTCAGGTGGTACAGCTCAGCATGAAGACAGCACCTCCTGCCAAAACGAAAACAAAGATCCAATCCATCAAAGTCCACATCGTTCTGGGAAAGTCTCTAAATGTACTCACCTTGCTATTCGGCTTCTGTAGCTCCTCTTCTGGCTAACTGTTCTTGTTAACTGAGGTATGTCAACCCAGAACATAGTTCTTGTGTTTAAAAGCTCACATGGACACAGACCTCGGCTGCATCAGGGCCCAGATATCACCATGTTGCTGAGTGGCAGTCAAGCCACCTACCTCAGTCCGCTCCTCACCACTTTCACTCCTTCAGCTATGCCTCTGTCTACAGGAAATGAACTGTTCTGGCTCTCTCTCTCTCTCTCCTATAACACATCGTACAATTTGCTCACCATAACAGTGCCCCATCTGCCCGGCACCTTCCAGGTGGGCCCATGCTTTCTCCTCCAGGGGCAGACCTGCGAGTGGGTCTCTTTGCCCTGCTCAGTGTGTGCACTTTATTTAGAACAAATGACTTTAGGTGGACTTATACTATTTTTTGTCTTTTATTATAAATATTCTCTAAACGTTCTGTAAATGACATTATAGTTTCTTAACTGCTTTAAATGGTATACTCACATATGGTAGCATGTGCCTATCGGCCCAACACTCAGGAATGGATGGCAGGAGAGTCAAAAGTTCAAGGATATCCTCGGCTACTTTGCAATTTCAAGGCTAGCCTGGGCTACACAAGCTACCCCATTTCTACACACACACACACACACACACACACACACACACACACACACACACACACACATTTATATGTATATTTATATAAGCCCCTTTTTATATACTAAGAACATATATGAAAAATAACCATAAATTAGATCAGCTTAAAAATAGTGTTCAACTCATAGTTTTGTGCACTTAGCATTTAAAGATAAACTCTTGGACTGGAGAGATGGCCCAGTGGTTAAGAGCATGTACCGCTCTTCCAGAGGACCCAAGTTTGGTTCCCATCACCAACACTGGACTGCTCACAACAACCTGTGATTCCAGCTCCAGGGGATTCCAATGCTGCTCCGGTCTCATTGAGTACTTGTGTTCATGTGTACACAAACACACAATTAAAAGTAGTAAGAATAGATCTGAAAAATAAAGAAAAGCTGTCAATAAAGATGAGCCATTATGTGGGTGCTGTCTGCACCCTCCTTTCCTGTCTGTTTCAGATGTAGCAGTTTTTGATAGAACTGTCCCAGGTAGCTTGTTCATAAAACATTCAACTGCAGTTGTTGACCAAGAATGGGTTGGTTGCAGGGCACCGTGACATATGTCTTTAGTTCCAGAACTTGAGAGGCAGAGCCAGGTAGATCTCTGAGTTCAAGGCCACCTTGCAGAGCGAGCTCCAGGACAGCCAGGGCTACACAGAGAAGCCATGTCTGGAACTCAAACCCACAACAACAATAAAAAACCAGAATGGGTTGGCTGACGATTTGAGAACCGGGTGTGGCGGCACCATTCTGCAAACCTAGCACTTGGCAAGCAGAGGCAGGAGGATCGGGTGCTGAAGGCTAGCCAACAGCGTAGTAAGCTTGAGGTCAGCCTTGGCTACGTGAAACTCAACCTCAAAACAATGGTGACAGCAGCAATAAAATGATGATGGTGACAATTAGTGAAAGCTCAAAGTGGTGACATCCTTGGAAGGTCGAAGGTGATTGTCGCATTGAGAACGGTTCTTCCAGACGTAGAGCAGGGAGCCTGGCAGTCCCCCCTTGCCCTGCTGGCTGCAGTGGAAAAGGGCATCCAGACCCAGTTGGCAGCTCACAAAGAACTACTGTCACTGTGTGTCTGACTGTGCCCAAAGTCACTGAGACCTCATGGCGCAGAGCCAGGCTGTGTTTTCCCCCTTTCTCCGTGTGTCTCAAGCTGTGCAGCGCTTGACGGTTTATCAGAGGTGAGATTTACACGGGCTCCTCTTAGTTCGTCTTCACAGCATCTCCATGCAGGGGCCAGAGAATGGCTATCACCATTCCATAAGATCTGCATCTCCATAAGAATTTGAGGACAGTTAACAATACTTGCCATATGTAGAGACAATATTCCTCTCATATAGCAATATTTCAAATAAAAATGTTAAGATAGCAATGTGCTGTGCCATGCTTGAGGCCCAAGTATATATGGCCTTCCTCCTTTCCCAGGTGTAAACTTGCAATTTTCTTGGAATTTCAAAAACAAAAATATTAACTTTGATTACAGTAAAAATGTGTCTCCTTTTCCATATGCAACCCTCATGACCTATAAGTTTACCTTACTTTATTGTAATCCCATCCAGTATACCTCAGAAACCACACTAGGACCACATTTAATGTAAAAGAATAGATGGGTCCCTTAGAGACCCTGCCAACCCTATAACTTCAGAACGACGAGAACCATGTATTCGGTTATTGTTAAGGCCCCTGTGCACAACTGTCTTAAGAAGCCCACACTTAGGTGTACACTCTCTTTTCCCTAGGCACTTCTCTTTCTATTGGCACCCACACGTCAGTCAATTTTAAAATTCCTTCTTAAGGGTCTAGAGAGATGGCTCAGTGGTTAAGAGCACTGACTGCTTTTCCGGAGGACCTGGGTTCGATTCCTAGCACCCACATGGTAGCTCACAACCGTCTAAAACTCCTGTTCCAAAGGATCCAATGCTCTTTTCTAGTCCCACAGGCATTGTACGAAAGTGGTGCATGGACATGTACGCAAGCAAAACACCCATACACACACAATTGAAATAAAACTTTAACTCTGCTTCACACTGGCTCATCTTGAAATGCTTTTCTATACCAAGGGCAAGAATCCTGGCTTTATCTGAGCAGAGGTCTGAAAAGAACTCTCTGGCTGTAGCTCCCTCTACAGGTGCCACTGGCCGGAGGGAATACTTATCTCTTTGAGGAAGATGTTCAGGAAAGATTCTTTGCTTTTTTTCTATTCAGTAACCTGGCATTGACTAACCACCTACTCTATGCCTGGTGATTCCAAGAGGCAGTATATCTAGGATACATAAATAAATACTACAAAGGACTCAGGAATTGATGGGCAGCGGTGGTGCGTGCCTTTAATCCCAGCACTCAGGAGGCAAAGTCAGGTGGATCTCTGAATTTGGGGCTAGCCTGATCTACAGTGCAAGTGGTTGTAGAAAACTATTTTAAGATGTGTTACATTTGTTTATGCTGTGGAACATTTGTTTAATGATGCAAAGATGTGTTGCACTCTTTTATGTTGCATTTGTTTAACTCTGTGAAGTTGTGTTACTTTGCCTGTCTAAAGTGCCTGATGGTCTAATAAAGAGCTGAATGGCCAATAGCAAGGCAGGAGAAAGGATAGGCAGGGCTGGCAGGTACAGAGAAGGAATAGAAGGAGAAAAAGAAAAAAGGGAGATCAAGGAGGAACAAGAGAACAAGGAGAGGAGGATGTCAGGGCCAGCCACCCAGCCACCCAGCCACACAGCCACCCAGCCACCCAGCCACCCAGCCACCCAGCCACCCAGCCACACAGCCACACAGCCACACAGCCACACAGCCACAAGTCACAGAGTAAGAGAGAAAGTAAGATATACAGAAGGAAGAAAAGGAAAAAGCCCAGAGGCAAAGGGTAGACGGGATAATTTAAGTTAAGGAAAGCTGGCAAGCAGCAAGCCAAGCTAAGGTCAGCATTTATAGGTAAGGAAAGGTCTCTATGTGTGATTTATTTGGGAACTGGGTGGCAGGTGCCCAAAAGAGCAAAAGAGTAAAAAACAACCAACAACAATGAGTTCCAGGACAGCCAGGGCTACACAGAGAAACGATGTCTGGAAACGACAGTAACAAAAAAGCAACCCAGGAGTCCAGAATCACTAAGATAAGAATGAACAAGAAGCACCATTCAAAAAAGAACATCATTGGGCGCTGCAATGTCTTCCTGGTGAGTGAGGAAAAGCAAGCATTGAAATGGGGTTCACAGACACAGATGCAGGCAGCATCTGTATTAAAGACTATTGGGGTCCAGCCCCTAATAGTCTCTTATCCAGGGTCCGGGGAAGAATCAATCAACTAGCTGAGAATCTATTCTTAAGGTTGGCAAATCAATCTACACACACAAAGCTCTTTGGTCCATTCGCTTTAATCCATCCATCTCTAGCTTTACAGTTATATACCCAAACAATCAAATCCTCCCCTCCACCCAGGTCACCGGACCCAAATATCCTCAGGCAGGGATTGTCCGGCTTCCAGGGTCAGACGGAGGGGTGATACGAATCACATAGAGGGCAGTAATTGTTAATTACCATTTGCAACCCAAAGGGAAATTGACTAATGAATTAACTAAAAGCTAAATTCAGGTAATATCTAGGAAGAGAGATCTTATGTGCAAAACTATAATCTTAAATGTGATTGGTAGAAAATGTTAAGAATCTATAAGTTGCTAGGTCAATGGGAGAAAATAAAACTGCCTTCTTTTTTCCTGTGGCTCCTGTCTGTCCAAGCTATCTGCCGTTTTTCTACAGGGTGGGGAAAAGTGTGCTCAGTCGCTAGGCAACCTGTGTACAGCTAGATGCCTCTGTTGATAGTTAAAGGGAGATCTGGAACTAGAGGTAAGATTTGGGAAAGGAGGGAGTTAAACTTAATTGGCACAACCGCCAGGCCTTCTCAAACGGGTAGTCTGGACGCTTAAGTTTGTTCTTAGAGAGTATAGAGGTATCTCTGATAAGGTACTTTCCTCCAACTCGGGATGGACCTGGCCGGATGCTGCCAATGACGATAATTACAGGGAGGCTTGAACTGGGGTTCTGCCTGAGCATAACTGTCAGTGCACAGGTTATCTAAATATTCCTAGAAGTGGTTAGGTAAGGAGTTAGAGGTCTATAAAGTTAGTGTAAGGCTGTAAGAAGAGAGGGTATGAGCTAAATTGTGTAAAGCTATTACTTGAGGTCCACCTGACCTAGGCGGTGTCTCCTTGTGGAATTTACCTTAAATCAGGAGACTTGCATGTGGGCTGTTATTACTGCTAGTCCTTGAAAGTGGCCAAGGGAGATAGTTGATTCCAGAGAAAGCCTTTCCTGGGGCTGTTCTCCAAATACCTGGAATGTGTATGTCCAAAGAGTGATCAGTCCACACTGTTAGCCCTTCTAGGGAAAAGTCAGTTGGGAAAACTATGAAGGTACACATGATTTTCATAACAGAAGACAGCTGATATATAACAAGCCAAGTAACACCAAAAGCTTCTTGGAATTTGGCTTCCTCTTTGATCCCTCCAGGTAGTGACTTTGCCATAACCAGCTGAACTCTTAGGATATATTCCTGCGGCCCGCAGCACATCTGAATGCAGGGAATGGCTTCTTTCACTGAACTGAAGTGTAATCCTTGCTTCTTGAGCACCTGGGCATGCCTCCTAAGGAAGAGTGAGCCCTAAGAGAAAGTCTTCAGAACCAGAGCACTTGGGGGCTGCTCTCTATCAGCGTGTGTGGCTCACGGTAAGCGACTTGTCCTTAAAAAAAAAAAAAAAAAAAAAAAAAAGATGGAGGTCGGGGCTGGAGAGATCCAGCAGGAAAACTTGCTTAGCAATCACAACACACACACACACACACACACACACACACACACACACACACACACACCCCTTAGAGGGAGGCTGGAAAGATGGTTGAGCTGGTAAGAGATTTGCTCTTCCAGAGGACTGGAGTTTGATTCCCAGCACTCACCCCAGGTGGCTCATAACCCTTTGGAGCTGCAGTGGACCTGACAAGCCTCTTTCAGCCTCTGCAGGCGCTGTATTCACGCACACCCCCCACCACATACACACATACACGTAATTATAAATAAAACACGGAAAAAAGACAAAGTCAGCACGGTCTGCATCATTGCATCCATAGTAAAAAATAATTCACATGAAGTGGCTAACACAAAACTAGGTTCAGGTAAAGGCTCAATACTGTTAGACACGATCAGTGTGATCCTATACAAGCCAGAGATTATGTCAGACCCTGGTAACTCAAAAGTAAACTCCGGTGTTCCGGTAGCAGAGATAGACAGGTTCACAGGGCACTGTCATAGGCTGGAAATAGGAACACAGAAACACATTTAGAGATTTTGTATCATAAATTATCTTTAGTCTGCATTTCACTCACTTGTTCCTACAGGGGCCAGAGGAGGAAAAGCATCTTCCTGCAGCCTCAGGAGAATAAACAGAACAGGGTGGAGGAAGGCTTCCCGAGTCCCATTCAGGTAAGATGTTCCCTGTATTTAGCTCTCTGAAGGAAAGAGTCCTGTGTTCTGGCTCCTTCTGGCTCTTTGTCTCTGATTCTGGCTTTCTAGAAACTGTTCTCTATGTCAGTGACTGGAGAGACTGTATCAGTGACCACCTTGTCTGGTTCATGAGCTCAACTCATTTCTATGGAAGCGACTCCAGGACACTTCCTGGAAGCCGTGAACCCTACCTTCCTCTCTGTAAAACAGCAGGGTCTGCAGATGGAGACTGCTGTAGAGGAGGCTGTCTCACAGACCAAGAAATGGGAAGAGATTATTCAAGAGGTGGCCAGACAGTAGAAACCCCGACAGACTAGGTTAGAAAGACTCACTGCTGTCAATACTGCCTCTGACTGGAAGCAGTACCAGCCCTGAGCTCTGCCAAGTAGGGGCGAGGGGTGTGGGTTACCCATTAACCCTGAAGCAGCCGTGCCCTAAATTTGCCTCCCAGGGCTATCCCATGGCCAGATGAGCATGCCTGCTCAGTTCTCCTTTCCCGCTCCACTTGAAGTGCCGACCTCCAGACCCAAGTGTTTAGCCCTACCCGCACCTGATTCCAGCGCTTACCTACATTCTGTGTTCACACATCAGCGCACGCAAATGCAAATGTTCCATCTACGCTGATTCACAAACACCAAATCATAGACATGCACACACACACGCGAACTCACACTTGTTCACGCCTGCTCTCACATATGCACACCCACGCACGTCCTCACACCAGGTGACATCTCGCCCCTCTCTGCCAGTCTCCAAAAGGGAGATTTGGGCATGATTAGAAAGAATGTCTGGACCTCTGGATATCAAGTTAAAAGTTTCTTCCACTCAATTACCAACTTCCAGGAGGTTCAGTGTTTTGCAGTCCCTGGGACCCAATGGCAGCAAGGTGTCTGCTGAGCGAATACAGTTTCATCTGTTGTCAATGGGTTTTTCATATTTCCCTCTGAGATGCCACTATGTTTCAATTTCAGTTTGCACACATCCTTTATCGAGTTAAATAAAGTATTCCTTAATGTGAATCCCGTTTTACAATGTTTATCTAGAGGTTAAGAGCACTGGCTGCTCTTCCAGGGGCCCCACGTTTGATTCCCAGCACCCACACGATGGCTCACAACGGTCTGTAACCCCAGTTCCAGGCGAGTCAATGCCCTCTTCCGACTTTCGTGGGCACCCAGCACACAATTGGCTTACAGACTTAGATGTAGGTGAAACACCCATACACACAAAATAAATTAAATTTTGTTTTTGAAAATGAGAAGTGGGAGGAGGATGGAATAAAGAGGCTCATCTCTCCAGGCCTGGTGGGATAGGCCTGCAGTTTCAGCTACTCTGGAGCCGGAGGCAGAAAACCGTTAAGCACAGCACAGCCTGTACTACAGAGTGAATTCAACGTCAGCCTGGGTAACCTCATTGAGACCTTGTCTCAAATAAAAACATTAACAGTGCCTAGGGACATAACTTAGTGGTTGAGTGCTCATCTGGCATGTAAGAGGGCCTGGGTTCATTCTCTAGAACTGAAGAAGAAAAAAAGCTGATCTGTGGGATTCTCAACCAAGAGTAAAAGGCACAGGTTTAGAATGGAACTCAACAATAGTATGCTCACTTTTCGTGGGCAGGGCCTAGGGTTGAACCCCCAGTGCCACACAGGAAGGAAGGGAGGGAGGGAGGGAGGGAGGGAGGGAGGGAGGGAGGGAGGATAAGGAGAAAGAAAAGGCACACGCAGCACTATTTGTCTACCCCGTGCCCCAGGTTCTGAGCAGTTTCTGCAGTTGGCGAGCATGTTGCCATTTAGGACAGAGGTTGCTCTGTCATTACCTGTGAGTTCCTATTGGGCCATCATTTAGCACCTGCAGTCCATCTTCCCTGTCCAGCAAGAGAGCTGTGGACTGTGACTAGAAAGTGGGCTCCTAGTTAGCATCATGCTAACCACGGCAGCCTTGGCCTGAGGCTCACTCAAGCGCCCACCTGACATCCCAGAGTTGAGGCTCATTCAAAGGTGACCTGGTGTCCCTCTGGAGAACAACTCCTGCAGTCGGAGCTGGACCAGTGCCGGCCCCCACCACACACACCTGCCTCCCCCAGATGATTGCATCAGAGCCAGAGCTTTGTCTCTTGTCATCTTCCTTCTTCTCAGGCAGGGGAAAGAGGGTCTGTCTAGTCCAGTGCGGGAGAGGGAAGGTCTCCCTACACGTCCCTCACCTAGGGCTTGAACTGCATGCAGCTGCTGTCTTTGAAAGTGAAAGGAATGATCATTGCTGTCGGCCATTTCATCTGGTTCGAATGGCTACTCCCCACACCACTAGAGAACAGGTTTTCCCGGTCGCCTTCGTCCTCCAGCATCAAGCAGTCGCTGGGGTCATGAGACACTGGGAGTCAAACAGACACAGCAGACCAACCAAGGGTGCCAGCAAAACACTCCTCTTTGGACCTGTTCAGGGTTTCTAGGGGGTAAACATTAGTTTTTCTTACCAAGCAGAGAAAAACCTGCTGTAGAGCACAATCTCCATTCTCCGGCTGAAACTTGCCTTGACCCATCTTTCCCTGGGGTTGAGAAAGAAAGTCCAGTTAGGCTCCGGTGGAGATGCTCAGGGACACGTTCTGGAGCCTGTGTGCCTCAGGGACTCTACATAGGGACAGAGTAGGAGCTGGCAGTTGCAGGAAAAAAATTCAGAGTGTTTTATTATAAGAACTGGCAGTGCAGAGTAGATTCTTGATAAAGACTTGCCTTAGGAAACTAGTTGTATCCACCTACATGCATAGCAACATCCTTCACATTAACCAGAAGGTGGGTACAACCCAGCGAACTGGCTGTAGGTGGATGAGCACAGCAATGGTCTGTGCATGCAGTGGAATATTATGCAGCCTTCAAGGGTGAGGAAACTCAGATACCTGTTTCAACGTGGTAAACATCACGCTAAGTGAAACAGGTCAGTCACGTAAGGACAAATGCTGTGTACGGCTCCCTTTATTTGATAAAAGCTGTGAAGTCACAAGGTGGAACAGAACATACAATGGTAGCTGCCAGGGACTGAGGGAAGGAAGGAATCATGAGTCTAGAATTTCACTTTCACAGGATAGAGAATTCTGGGGATTGGCTGCACAGCACTATGATTATACTTAATGCTGCTGAATTCTGTACTCCGAAATGGTTAACATGATCAGTTTTATGGTATGTGTAGTGTGTGTGTGTGTGTGTGTGTGTGTGTGTGTGTGTGTGTGTGTGTGTGTGTAGTGAATGCATACATGATGTGAATGCATATCTGTGAATACATTTGGAGACTATAGGAAGACATTGGATGTCCTGCTCTATCATTTACCACCTTATTCCCTCGAGACAGGGTCTCTCACTGAATCTGCAGCTAACCTAATGACTAGAGAGTGCCAGTGATCTTCCTGTTTCTGCTACTTATCACCCAGTGCTCCGTTACAGGCATGTTTGACTATGCCCAGTTTTTTACATGGTTTCTAGGGGTTTGAACTCATGTCTTCACTAAGGTTACCACTAAATCATCCCCTCCAGACCCTATTATGTGTATTTTGCTATAATTTAATATTTACTTTATTTTTAAAGATGTTTATTTTATTTTAAATTATGTGAGCATGTGTGGTGGTATGTGTGGGTGACTGGAAGCTATGAGAGGATATTGGTTCTTCTGGAGTTGGAATTACAGGCAGTTGTTAACTGCCTGACATGGGTCTTGGGAACCAAACCTAGATCCTCTGAAAGACCATCAGGCACTCTTAACCACCAAGCCATCTCTCCAGGTCCATACAATTTTATATTTTTCTTAATATTTTCTTTGAGACTGGGTCTTATGTAGCCAAGGACGATCTTGAACTTCTAGCGCTCCTGCTTCTACCCACCATGTGCTGGGATTGGAGGTACATCATCATACTCGGTTTATGTGTTACTGGGAATTGATCCTAGGGCCTCATGCATGCTAAGCACACAAGCCACTGAGTTACATCCCCTGCCTTTCCATGATTTTCAAAAGGGTAATTGTGATCTGCTGCCATTTGCTGGCTGAGACATGGATAGCTCTGTTCTTCAGGCCAGTCTCTCCTACTGATAATGTTCAGTTTGAGCATCTGGCCTCAGAGCTTGGTGCAGCACTGGTGGGAACACTTGGAGTTCCCTGCTGCAGGACACAGGCATCGAATCTTTGGTAGCTGCATTGGGCAACCTCAGGGTTGGTATAAAAGGAGTCTGCAAGCATAGCACAGGCAGAGAAGGGTGCTATCCTTCTTAACTCTGGCCTCAGCAGTGAATGGATCCACAGAGAACTTACTTTTCCCAGCCACACAAAAGCAAAACATTGTCTCTCTCAGCTGTCTGTAGTTCTGATGTTTGCTCTGGCTGAGCTGAAGAATTGTCCAGGCAGGAAATAAGTTGCTCATGCTCTTGTATTTGACCCCTAATCCATGCTTCTGTAAGTAAGCCCAATTAAACTCACTGGTTCAAGTTGGACTTGGTTAGAGTCATGTTTTTGGCCTGTTATTAGGGTTCTATCAGGTGAAATGCACGTTTGTTCTTGGCTCCCCAGGAAAGCCAGATGTCCAGCTGCAGTAGCATTGTGTACATGTGGCCTCTGTGAGTTCCTCTATTAAACCTCAGACAGGAATGGCTAGTCAGATTTCCCCACTGCTAGCTGACTCTGGACAAGCTCAGTGCCCAGTTAAAGGGCCCTTTGCCTCTCTTTGGGTGATGTCGTTTCTCCTGCCTAGGATTTTGTCTCAGGCTCCAGGGATATGCTGTGGAGAAAGGGAGAAGGGAGTCCACAGGCTGTCCAAAAAGAATCTGGAAAGAATCCTGACATAGACCAGGGTGCGGGCAGCTCTGGTGTCATCTTAACACCTAGGATTCTGTGTCTGAGTCCGGTTCCTTTCCCAGGAGCCAGAGAAGGGGCAGCCAGCCACTGGTGGCTCAAAAGAAACCAGCAGCGTTAGGACATAGGGTTAAATGCTGTAACCATAACATCCACAGGGAAGCTAGAACTAAGCGTGAAGGTCATCAGATTGTAACAAAGCCAATGAAAACCTTCAAATGAATGAGGCTATGTTGCTAATCCTTCAGTGAACAATGAGGGGGAAGTGGTGTGCATTGGCACAAGAGCCTGCTTCTGTGGGGAGGTACAAAGGTGTAAGAAAATGACTCCAAATCCCCAGCTCCCTGCCCTGCCAGATCTCCCTCCTGTGTCCTAACAGGGATGCTTTTCCTGAGGCTGCACAATCCTCCTTAGCTTTGGCCAGAAGCTGTGTGACCCTGAGGGATGGCTTAACCTTTTGCAGGTGGCTTGCTCTCACGGGGTGGAAATATCTGCTGTTAATGATGACGATGGCTTCTTCCGTTTATCAAGCAAGGTTCCACTGGCAGGTTTAATGCTGAGAATTCAACACGTGTTTTCATTTCAGCCTTCCAACGCCTCTATGACATAGATTCTATTATTATTGTTTTAATCTTATCAGGAAGCTGAGCCTCAGATAATGTAAAGCTGTTTGTCTGAGGCCTCGTGGCTAGTACCCCAGAACTCAGAATTTGAGCTGAGAGGGCAGACTCCAGTCTCGAGATCTCAGCTAACCCTTGGTCAGAATTCTTGAAGGAGATTGTATGGGCAGATTGGTGGGCAAAGGATTACCAAGTGCCTTTAAGAACTCATATAAAAGATGGTTGGTGTTTAGAAAAGAAAGTTTTAAATAGTATTAAAAGTTTGATATTTATCCCCGATAACACTAGGCCAATGAGATAAAAGGCAGTACACAAAAATGGAAAGACTAATGAGAGAAAAAGTTTATTAACCTAGTAATAAAACAAATACAAATATTTGTGAAGGGAGAATGAGAAGAGAGCAGTCTGCAAGCCGAAAGCAGCTCTGGGGAGACATGGAACTGGTACCCTGATCTTGGCCTGGGAACTGTGAGAAATAAATGTCCATGGTTTATAAGCCCTCAGTCTGTGATAGTCTGTTAATGTAGCCCAAATGAACTAAGATTTTGTATTACTTACAAGGAAGACGAAAAATGTGTGCAATATAGAAACATAATCATAGTGAGCATGCACACAAGAATGAAAATTACATCTGTGCACTGCACTGCTGTTTGCTTATCAGATTGGAGAGGATAAAGTGGCGACAGGGAAAGTCTGGCGCGTAATTGACTTAATGTACTCCCAATTTGTTGCTATTGTGTTCCTGGGATGAACAGTTTAATATTCCACTCAACATATGTTAAGCTTCGCTAGGTGTCTGATCAAAAAGTAATAAACATTTTTATGATAATTGCCGAGGCAAAGTGAATGGCAGGCGGCTGGGCTTGCTGCAGATTGCGGAGACCCCGTGTCAGAGCAGCCAGGACCCGGGGGTGGGGGGGTGGGAGCGTAGGTCCCCCGCGGGGGGGCGTGGCCTGGGTCGTGGGGTGGGGAGCGAGCGAGGACCACAACTCCCAGGCGCCCGCGCGCCGCCTCGCCCCTGCCACGTGATCCGCGCGGCCGGGGCGCGGTAGCAGCCGCAATCTTACTGAGTCGAGTCGGGAGCCGCGAGCGGACGGACGCGACCCGGGCGGCCGCCCAGTGCGCGCACCATGGCGGTGAGTTCCGCGTCGCGCGGCGGAGGGGACGGAGGCGGGCGACTGTGCGGCACTCCCGGAGGTCCCCGCAGCCCCTGGCCCGGAGACTTGGAGAGGCGGGGGGATGTGTCCGCGGTGCTGTCACAGCAGGAGTAGGGCTGGAGGACGCTGCAGGTGAAGCTGTCTGTAGCTCTGGGAGTTTGTTTCTGTTTGTCCCTTCCGGACGGGAGTCAGTCTCCACAGCCAGGCCAGCCCCAGCTGGGACGCTGCGGGTGGGTGCGGAGAGCGAGGACAGCTGTCCGCCGTCCCTTCCCGGGATCTACCCAGGTTTGGGACATTACAGAAGGTTTCCTCCGAGGGGAGGCCCGGCGGGGTGCAGCGCAGCCCACGCGCGGGCACTGAGCACACACCCCCGGCTCAGTGCCCTGTCCTGGGCAGGCTCCTGGGTCTGTTTCTTTAAAACTAACCCAGTTACTTCCCCATCCTTCTTACCCTCGGAATCTGAAAGTGGCGTTTTCAACAATCATCTTTTTCTGGTGAGGTTCCCCCTTGGATAGAGAATGACAGCTTGCAAGACTCCACTACTCTTTGAGGAAATCCTATCAGTTTCATCTCACAGAGGATGTCTCAGAATCTAAGACAGGAAAGTCTACACAGGCGGTTTGGTGGAGAGGCACTCCACCTCCTGCGGATCCTCTAATACGGGGAAATAGATGAGAACCCCTTGATAAAAGGTCCCCAGGCCGTCAACAGCAGCTTTTGTCTCTTCCTGAAGTGTCTGGTTAAAAAACGAAGGCACTTTTCTCTCTTTAACCCCAAATGAGGGAAAAGAAAACAAGCCCTGTGAACGGCTCTGTCATTGGCCATGGTCCCTCCTCTGTGAGGTGCCGCCCTGCATAAAGCACAGATAAACTGCCAGAGACACAGATTTATCCCCAGTGGGAACACGGCTGGGGCCCTGCCCTTACATATCTCAACAGAGACCTGCCAACTCAAAGCTGTGGTCCCTTCCCGTAAGTCTGGGTGTGCTCATTTTGGATCCTCTTCTCTTGCGCCAAAATACAGAAAGAGTGAGGCACCAGGGGTTTTGAACTTGGTAGGGAAGTGGACTCGTTCCCTATGGGCACTGCAGTCTGGCCTCCCAGCTGCCGCCTGCTCCCCAACTGTCCCAGCCACTTGCCTCTCCTCCTGCAGGTGGCTTTGTCCCCTCCCCAGGTGGTCCCCCTGCCTCCCTGCTTCTGCCTGCAGCCTCTCTGTTTTAATTATCTATCCCCCTGCTAAGCAGATCGAATGCTACCAGCCTCCCCTCATTCCTCGGCATCCTCAGAGGCTGTACATTCCTAGCACACACACAAAAGATGTTGTTGAGAGAAGTTTACTGTGCGTGGGTCTTTCTGTGGGCAGCAAAAGGTGTTGGCTGCTTTTTTTGCTCCTGAGGTAGTTGGCCTGGACCCAAGGATGATAGGATAAAATGAGTTGTGGAAACTCCCAGAGTGACTAACTTAGCTACTGGAGGCATTCCATCCATACCTACTGCTTTACCAGCCTGACTGGGTGAAGGAGTGATGGGCACAACCTCCACCTGCTAGAGATGGTGCCGGGGCCTCTCCGGCAGTCTGAGGGAGGCAACCTCAGGATACATGGAGTTTTGCCCTGTTGTTTCCTTCATATTATTCTTTTGTGAACATTTTCCCAGGTCATCAACTGTTCATTTTGAAATTCTAACAAGATATCTCAGGATGGTAGAACTCAAAATGATTTTCCTATTTGGTACTATTTTAGCTTTTTATGTTTGCCAAGTACCACGTTCATATTAGGAAGATAAAGTGCTCATTATTCAACATGGTTTTGAAGTGACTACTTATTTTCCATATTGAAGCTGTTACATAATTTACCTGACCAGCCCCAGCTAGTAGGCAGGGACGTGGTGGTTCAGACTATTTCCCCAGCCCATACCCCTACAGATACTTGCCCCCAGAAATACCCAGAGTGCTTATCAAACATGCTGCAATTTGAAGAGTAACTATGCTTTCTAGAAAGTTCTATGACTCTGAATGCATGGGCCCTTAAACAAAGGCCCTGTTAACAGTAGCTGGCAGTAGCAGAGATGTTGGATTGGGGGAGATACTGGGTAGGTAGGAGCTGAACACAGTGCAAACCTGTGCAGGCCCTCAGAAGAAAAGGGCTGCTATTCTGTCAGATGATTTTACTCTCCTCTGGGTCTTCTGAAAGTCAGATGCCTTTCAGAACCGAAAGGTATATGTGCCACGTAGGACAGCCTTCCCTGTTTCCAGGTCTGGTCTATAGGGTACAAGTCTGAACACGGGGAATAGAACACCCATGGATGAGGCATCCCTCTCCACTCACAAATAGAGACATACTCAGTTTTTGTTTTCTCTTGTCCTTTATTGTAGGGCATTCCGAGTAGAAATGGAGCTCACAATGGGAGCCTGTCTGTACAAAGTTCACAGCGATCCGAGAAAGTGAAGCCAAACCAGGGAAAAAGGCTTCCTGGGTTCAGTTCCCATTTTACAGATAGACAGACTGAGCTCCAGTAGGAGCTTGCTGTGTGGCTTCAAGGTCCTAGCAGAAGAAGAGGGCAGATACAGAATGTTCAGGTTCAGAACCTGTGTTCTGTGCACCAGGCTTTGCTCCTGTGTTCAAACTGTACCATGCTGAGTGAGCATCAGAGCCCTTTCCTCGAATGGGTCTCGTTAAGGTCACCTGGCTCTTCGCTTGGCTTCTGATCGACAGGTCTGAGGAGGCCAGGCACCTGCAGTTTCAGGAAAGCTCTGGGGTCTTAGGGGAACATGGTGTCCTTCACTAAGCGACCTGGGCAGTGTGGGACCTGTTGACAGACTCTGAACTCCGAGGTTCACCTGTAATTCCCTGTGTGTGTGGAACCAGGATCATGCACACCTGTGTTCCGCTCCTGCAGCCTTCCTCTAACCTCTTCCCCCTGCTTTACATCCTGTTTCTCAGCTGCAGTCCCTCAAGCACTGGCTTTTCTTCCCTGTCTTCACATACCATAATCTTTATCCTTAAAGACCTGAGCACCACCCCTGTGACTGCGTGGAGGTCTTTGCTCCTATATTTTTCTCCTTTCCCAGCTTCTTCCCTTCTTTCCTCCCAGTGTGACCTCATCTCTGCTACTTTCACATCTTTTTTTGGAAGTGTTAAAACTAACAATCAAGGACTCCGGTGATCGAGTGCATGTCCAGCACACACAGAGTCATAGATCCCGGTGCCACAGAAACTGAGTGTGCTGGTGCATTCTTGTGATCCCAGCACTCAGAAGGTGGAATTAGGAGGATCAGTTCGGAATCATTCTCAAGTTCAAGGCCAGCCTGGGCTACACAAGACCCTGACTAAAACAAAACAAAATGGACTGGATAATGGTTCAACAGTTAAGATCGCGTTCTGCTTTTGCAGAGAACCCAGTTTGGGTCTCAGAACCCATGTTATCCTTGGGTAGCTCACAACTGCCTGTAACTCTAGCTCCAAGGGCAATCTGGTACCCTCTTCTGGCCTCTGTGAGCATTGCACTCACATTCAAAAACCCACACACAGACACACACTTAGATACACAATTAAAAATAAAATATATTTTTCCAGATAAGGTGTTTCATGCCTTAATAAAAGCACTTGGGAGGCAGAAGCAGGTGGATCTGGTATACATAGCAAGTTCAAATACATGGTGAAGTTCTCTCTCTCTCTCCATATATATATATACACACACACACACACACACACACACACACACACACACACACACACACAAAACAAACAAACAAAAAGCATACCCATGGGTTTTCTTCACAAATTAGGTTTGTTTACACCTTATGTCAAATGAGGGTCAGGTATGAAGACATGAGTTCTATTCCTGATACTGCCACCACCTCACAGTGTAACCCTGGGCATGCCTTAACTTCCTCTTGGGCTTCCTTAAAGGTTGTGTTGAGAGCACAGACTCTGAAACCAGTCTGCCTGGGCAAAAACCTGCTGGCCAGCATGCCAACAGATATGAGAAATGATTAACACTCTCCTGAATTAGATTCTGCCCAACAAGAAAAGGGGTGGGAAGGGACTCGGGCAGGGGATAGGGTTCTAGGGTCCGCCTTCCGGCAAGAAGGAGAGCTGTTGAGCTTTATTTTGCCCAATTCCAGCTTCTCCCAGGCTTGATTACAGAATCATTTCTCAAAGTATGTCTTAACAGCCTGTGGTTCTTGTGGAACCCTGTTGAGAAATATTCCTGTAGCTTTGACAGATGTGGGAAAGAGGGCCCATTGACTCTTCTCATATGAATGCTTCACACTTCTCCCAGCTTCCCTGGGCTGGTGCCGAGGCTCCAGAAAGCCCTTAGTTGACAGACCTGGTTTGCTCCCAAACTATTATCTTTTTGTTTTGCTTTGTTTTGTTTTGTTTTGTTTTGTTTTGTTTTTGAGATCATGACTCACCTTACTCCAGGCTGACCTGTGTCTCAGTCACTGTCCCGCTGCTGTGAAGAGTCACCATGACCAGGGCAACTCTCATAAAAGAAAGCAGTTAATTTGGGGCTTGCTCACAGTTTCAGAGAGTTAGTTCATCATCATCTGTGGAGATATACTGTGTACCCCAATAAACTGCCTGAGGATCAGAGGACAGAGCCAACCACTAGATTAGACATAGAGGTCAGGCAGTGGTGGCACACACCTTTAATCCCAGTACTGGGAAGCACACACGCCTTTAATCCCAGGAAGTGATGTCTGGGCAGAGAAAGGTATATAAGGTGTGAGGAAACAGGAACTCACTCTCCTTAGACTGAGGATTTTGTAGAGGTAAGAACTAGTGGCTGGCTGTTCTGCTTCTCTGACCTCTCAGCTTTCACCCTGATATCTAGTTCTGGGTTTTTTATTACAAGACCATTTAAGATTCATGTTACAGTCATCATCATCATGGCAGGGAGCATGGCGCCAGAGCAGTAGCTGAGAGCTACATCCTGTTTGATTGGCAGAGACAGACAGACAAACAGACTCTGGGCCTAGTGTGGGCTCAAAGCTCACCCCCCAGTGACACACTTCCTCCAACAAGGCCACACTTACTCAAACAAGACCATGCCGCCTAATCCTTCTCAAGTAATGCCACTCTCTGATGACTAAACATTCAAATATATGAACCTATATAGGCCATTCTTATTTAAGCCACCATATTCTGGAACTTATGTAACCGAATGGCCTAGAATTCAGAACAGTGCACCTGCCTCAGCCTTCCAAGTGCTGGAATTATAGCTGTGAACTACCACAGCCCCTTCCATCCTACTGTTCTTTATTATCTCCTTTGATGCTCAATTTTGAGAAGCAGGGAGAAGGAAAAGGTAGATGTGTATGATCTGTGACTTAGGGCTGTCACCTACAAACAAGTTTGGACTCTGGCGTCCAAGTGGCCAGAGAATGCCCAATGGCACAGCTTCCAGACAAAGTGGCAGCTGACCTAATTTTCCTGCCCCTCCACTTGCACTGAAGCATGTCTCAGTCAAAACTCCCACAGCCTTTCTGAGAACCCATCCTCTCTCCAGGTCCTCTCCCCTGGAGCACTCATTGAGAGCTCCCAGGCTTCTCACAAAGCCCACCCAGGGCAAATCTCTTTCCTTCTCGGGGCTCCCCTTTCCCATTTGCAGATGAGATGGGTTGAGGGGGAGGGAGTTGGACTGAATCAATGTGTTCCTTTTTTATGTTTTTAATGATACTAGGGCTTGAACCTAAAGCCTCATATATTTGAGGCAAGTGCTCCATCCTCCTCTTTACCTACTCAATGCTGAGTACAGACTGGGGTCTGCAAAGAGTCTAGTGAATGAGTGGATGTGTGTGGTGAACAGATGGGAGACATCTGTCCTTAGCCTTGTATGACAAAACTCTGTCATATCTGTCCAGGTTCACTAGGACAACAGGGACTCCTTGCTGGCTCTGGGGAGTATTTTTAGAACTAAGCAAAAAGGCTGAGCCAGTCTATAAGGCTTGACCTAGGACTTCCTAATGAGTTTAGAGGACGCAGAGGGGACGTCTCCATGAGACCCAAGGATACTGTGTCATCCCAAGTCTGGTTGGCCTTGAGAGGGTAGGCACTCCCCATCTTCACTTCCATATGGAGCAGGGCTCAGTTATAGGTGCTACTGACCCACTTGGGCAAGCCCTCCTCCTCCTCCATCTGGCTTCTAATGGACCTCCCAGCATGTAAGTCCTGTAGCCCCAGGTCTCCCGGGGCAACTGCTGGAGAGCATTAGGAAGCAGGACCTCTGTGTCCAAGCCTCCCATGATGCAAACCTCGTCTCTTTCAGATGCATTTCATCTTCTCAGATGAGGCTGTGCTTCTGTTTGATTTCTGGAGAGTCCACAGTCCTACAGGTAAGAATTGGGAAGGTCACTTGTAGTTTGGCAAGCCCCATAGTGCCAGGCGGCAGAGAACCTGGGTTCTCTTTATTTTCTGTGGGCAGTTAAGGCACACTGAGCTAGAACTTTGCATTCATCATTCTAAAGCAAGCTAATAATAGGTCAGATGCCTGTCATGGCAGACATGCCCTTCTCTACAATGGATGGCCATCGTGCAGACCAAGCTGTGGGGTAGAACACCATCTCATTAACGGCTCACCAAGATTCTGTGGGTTGACTATGCTAACTAAGTGGTCTGGACTCAGGGCCTCTCATGCAGTGAGCCAGACAGTGGCTGGACACAGGCTTTTGGAGGAGTTTTTAGGGTCTTGTACTGGTTGAGAACTGCAGCCTCAGCTGGGTCTCATCAGAGGCTCACAGTGGCTCCTCCTGTAGCCTGGGCTTCCTCATGGCAGAATGGCGAGGTTTTAAGAGCAGGTATCCTAAAAAGAACATGGGTGAAATGCATGGGGTTTTAAAACCCTGCCCTAGGGGCTGGTGAGAAGGCTCAGTTGGTAAGGTGCTTGCTGAGAGAGCATGAAGATCTTAATTTGATTCCCAACACCCATGTAAAAGACAGTCACGGCAGCATGCACTGTGATCCTTGTACTGAGGAGCAGAGACAGGAGGACCCTGGGGCTTGCTAGCCAGCCAGCCTATCTTTAGCTTCAGCAAGAGACGCAGTCTCAAATAAGGTAGAGAGCAACAGAGGATACCTAATGTTGACCCCTGGCCTCTACACACATGTGCATGCACACACATGAACATGCACACATATATACACATATGCACATACACATACAAAAATAAAACCTACGCTTGGAAGTTGCATAGAATTATCTTCACCTGTTGACTGATCCTTTGACCCTTTCAGGCTAAAAGGGAGGGAACATGGCTCCCATCTCATGTTGGAAGGAGGGTGTGGGTAGCATATATGGGAGTGAACATCTTTGAAAGATGCACTCTATCACAGACACTGTAGAGTAGCGTGGAAAAATGAGGTAGATGTGTGTGAACAGAAGGGAGACCGTGTCCTGGGGGAGATGGATGATGAAACTGGATGCAGGTGAGTGTGCAGATGGGATGCTGTCATTTAGACAGTGAAGGCTGGTACAGACATGGAGCAGCAGAGGCTGCTGTGGAGAGGAGGCTGGGATCTGGGAGTGTGGGAAGACTTACTGTTTAGTGTATGCTCTTCTCCATGATTAAACGTCTACCACAGGCATGTAATTGCCTATGATTACCTATTCAAAAAAAAAAAGAGAGAGAGAGAGAGAGAGAGCCTGTGGCTTTTGCCTTTGTGAAGGAAAAAAACAGCCTATGGTTTTTCCTTTTTTTTTTTATACTCAACACTTCCATGGTCAGACGTGTAGTTCTTCCACACCAGCCATTTCTCAGACAGCAGCTGAGTGTCCAACAGTTCAGTTTAATTCCGACACTAGAGTTGGTGCACACCCCACAGATCAAGAGCACGGTCCCTCTCGGACTGTCTCCCATGCAGACACTTGTACTTCTGACCAGTGAGCTGTAAAATCAAGGCTATGACCCCACCCCCAACTGGCATCAATCATTTGCTGGAACAACTCACAGAACTTAGGGAAATGCTTTACATAGGCATAATTAAGCCACTAGCCACTGGTGATCAGCTCAGCCTGCGGCCCCTTTCTGTTCCCCAGAGCCTAGGAGTAAGGCTGAGTGTTCCAATCTTATCGAATGTTGGTTCCTTTCCATCATGAGGCCAGCTACTTAGGGGCTTCAGCCACAAGTCAATGGCACATATAAGCCCCCACTAGCAAGTATTTATTGGATACAGTATTTCTTAGTATATAGCCCAGGCTGGCTGTAAATTCACAATCCACCTACCTCAGCTTCCTCAGGGCTGAGATTATAGACATGCACTACTATTCCCAGTTCCAAATATATTCTTACGTCACAAAGCCTCATAAAATACTTCAGATGGACCATCTATTATCTGTCTGCTATAAAACACAGGTAGCATCAGAGTTCATTTTACCCAGAGGCACTAGTAAGTACTTACTATTCATTTTAACTTACTGGATTTTTCTCTATAAATGTAATACATGGAATTCTCATAGACAATAATTTTGGAAAATTAGGCAAGAAGTAAACACCCACTGTATTCTAACTTGCTGTTGCTCTCCTGATGTACACCTTCCCAGGGGTTTGGTATGCCTACATGTGAAAAAATGTATGCCTCGATGTATACACCACCCCATTTGCAAGAAATCTTGGTAGAGATGTGTGCAGAATGTGGGGGAGCTAATGGGGATGATGCTGTGTGGCTTCTCATCCTTAACCCCTGGCTCTGCCAGAATGAGGAGCTGCACTCCAGTGTGTCAGCACTACCAAGAGACGTCTGGAGAGGCAAAGAGAGGATGGAGGTCTGAGCTTAATGGGGGCGAGGAAAAGAGACCGGTGGCTGGAGTGGATTCAGAGTGAGTGGAGAGTAGGCTGGCCTGCCTCCTGAGCCAGCCTCCTGCGGAGTGTCTGGGGGAGAAGCAGTGCTTCCCAGCCAGCTCTGCAACTTGGTTTGCTTGTTCTGGGGCCCTGGGGATCAAACCTGGGGCCTCACTCTGTCTCTGGGCCTTTTTACTTCTTGAGATGCGGTCTCACTAAGTTGTTTGGGTTGGCCTGGAATCCAGTCTAGTCCAGGCCAGCACTGAACTTGTAATCCATCTCCCTCGGCCATCAGAGTACCTGGGATTACATACAGGCCTTTGTCCAACATCTAGCTTGCTTTATTTATATGCACACGTCCCATATGTGCATATATACTTACGTGTGGGAGTGGATGTGCATATGTGTGCATGTCCGTGTGCACGTCAGAGGACAGCCTTGGTTATCATTCATCAGATGGCATCTTCCTTGTTTTTGAGACAGGGTTTCTCGCTGGCTTGGAACCTGCCTAGGAAGCTAGGCTGGGCTGGCCCGCAAGCCCAGGGATCTGACTGTGTTTGCTTCCCCAGTGCTGGGAATTCGGCAGAGGTGGCTGCTGCTGCTCTTCTCGTCCACCTCCCTCCTTCTTCCTCTTCTTCTTCCTCCCCTCCTTCTCCTCCTCCTCCTTCTCCTCCTCCTTCTCCTCCTCCTTCTCCTCCTCCTCCTCAGAAATCTACTTGCCTGTCTTTTAGTGCACGTCACTACACCTGACCAGCTTATTTATTTATTTATTTATTTATTTATTTATTTATTTATTTATTTATTTGGTTTTTCGAGACAGGGTTTCTCTGTGTAGCTTTGCGCCTGTCCTGGGACTCACTTGGTAGCCCAGGCTGGCCTCGAACTCACAGAGATCCGCCTGGCTCTGCCTCCCGAGTGCTGGGATTAAAGGCGTGCGCCACCACCGCCCGGCCAGCTTATTTATTTTTAATTGGCAAAAATCATCCCTCTTCTGTGGTACTTTGAGATGTTTCAGTACATGTGTAGGTTGTGAAGCATTCAAGTCAGGGCCAGCCACCTGTCTCTTCAAACTTTTATCATTTGTTCATGATGAGAACATGTAAAACCCTCTCCTAGCTTTTTTGAAACGTGATACACTATCATTATCTGCAATCACCGTACAGGACACAGCACACCAAAACCTATTTTTCAACTTGGCCTCTTCACAGGCATGGCCCTCTCAGTGCTGGTAGTCTTGCTCCTGGCTGTACTGTATGAAGGCATCAAGGTTGGCAAAGCCAAGTTGCTCCATAAGACTCTGGAGAACCTGCCTAGTGCCACCAGCCAGCAGCTCATCCTGGAACCAGACCAGGATTCTACAGGCTCCGGATCAACTCCAGCCAATAGTACCCGCCTCAGGTACAAACCATGGGTGGAAGGATGGCCAGAGCATTCATTCCTATCCTGAGAGGTGGTTGGGCCCAGAGAAAGAGAATTTTCACAGAAAGCACAGAAAGCTAATTTGGGCCCCAGGTAGTATTTAGTAAGATGAACTAGAGCCTGGGTCTATGATGTCTGGGCCAAAGCTATGTATCAAGAGACCCCTTGGGAGGATCCCAAGGGTTTCTCAGGGAACTGCAGGGAACCTCAAACCTGTGCTGCAGGCCTCTGTCAAGCAGCAGGCATGGGCAACTGGCCTTTCTCCCCAGGCTCCCAAACACAGGAGATGTGCAGGTGTACCAAAGCAAGAACTGCCATCAGCCTAGTGTCCACTTGATGGGACAGGGAGGCCTCCTTTCTGTGCTCCAGTCCCACTCGGACTGGGCTTTACAGGCCTGTCTGCCTTCTCTGCAGCCTCACCTATGCTTAACGAGCCTGCCCGCAATGTCCCAGTCACCTTACCTGGGTGCCTCACACCCTCACAACCACCCTGTGAGAGTTCTCCCAGAGTTTTACTGATAAGAAAATTAGCACTCAAAAGAGTTGGAGATTTAATAGGCACCCAAGTCCCTGTTCTTTTCATCCCTCATCCACCTCCCACATTCAATTCAGGGGAGAGACTGGCTTCCCGATGATTTCTTCTTATCCCTTATCAGACAAAATTGACTACATAAACCATAATGGTTTCCCCATCTGCCTAGGGATACAGGAAGCTCAGAACTAAATGTGGTGGGGATGTCTCTTTGGAGAGAAATCTCTGCTAGGTAAAATGTTATGCTGGGACTCTGGGCTTTCTGTCTCTAAACATATCTGCTGATCACTATGTAACTAACTTGTTTCTCTTTTATGCCTAGGTGGTTTTTGTGTTACTTTGGCCAGTCCCTAGTCCATGTCATTCAGGTGGTCATTGGCTACTTTGTGATGCTGGCTGTAATGTCCTACAACACCTGGATTTTCCTGGGTGTGGTCCTGGGCTCGGCTGTGGGCTACTACCTAGCCTACCCACTTCTCAACATGACTTAGTGGGCCAGACATGCATAGATGCTGAGGGCTGAAGAGAGCTGGGGCCTCTGTTCCAGGCATTGTACTTCCAGATGCTTTTTCTTATGATGGCCATTGTTCACCTCTTTCCCAGTTCCTGGCAGCTTTGAGCTGAAGCCAGCAAATGGTCCCTGGAGCTTAGAGGTCATTGGAGCTACCTCCCTTCCTAGCCCCGCCTACACAGGGCCTCCTGTGGTGCCTTAAGCAAGTAGCTGTGACCAAAGGGAAGATGGAAGAGACTGCAACCTGGAGGGAAGGTAGCCAGACCTGTGACCACAGATCTCAGACTTCAAATTAAAGTTTTCCAAAGAGCTTCAGTGAGGAAGGCCATGGAACCTGGATATCCTCTTCCGCTTTGTGCCTTAATGTCGGGGGCATCTCCCGTCTTTGGGGACAGACCATGCCAGCTCCTTCTCACCTTTTTGCCTTGGAACACATAAAGACTGCCATTGACAAAAGTTTTTCACTTGGACCTCCTAGTTGGCAATTTTGCACATTCTTACGAAACAAAGTTTCTAATGAACTCACTGTGTTCATGATGATGGCAGTGTCTGCTGAGACCCGGCTCCCTTTCTTAGGGATGCCTGATACTGATCAAAGGCAGAGCCAGGGCGGTTAGCAAGGCTGCAGACTGTCTGCTGTGCAGATGAGCTCTCCCCATCTGACAACACCGCCTGCGGCAGGTTCGTCTGGTGACCAGGGCCTTACCCCATCCTTTTGTGTGCACCACAGAGATCGCTGGCTGCCTCTTATTTCTTACTTGCTAATTCCTAATGACCTGGTAGGGAGCCATGAGTCAGTTGCTGGAGGACTGATTCAGCAGGGGTGTGTTGGGGGGGGGTGCTGACTGAGGGTGCAATAGAAGTACTGACTCGGCAGGGGTGTGACTGGGGGTGCAATAGCAGGCAAACCAAAGCCAGGTCATGTTAAGAGTTAAGTGGACTCCAGGTAGTTGAGCCTTTTCACTTTACAGAAAAAAGTTGAGAGACAGGAATGGGGACACGTACATGTAATCCCCAGGACCCGGGAGGCTGAGCCAGGAGACTGTGGGTTTGAGGGCAGCTCAGGTTACATACAGAGTTCCAGGCTAGCCACAGCAGTCACTGCTACATACTATATAGTGTCTGTGTTCAAGTACCTCATGGGCTCAATGAAAAGACGGTTTTAAGCTTTGGGAATTAAAAACAAATACACTTTAATAAATTTCTATTTTTGAACAGTCTGCAGTTGTTGGTCTGTCTCTCCTCTTTCCAACAGTGCACAACTCTTACATGTTACCACTGCAGGAGCTGGAACACTCGAGACCAAGGACTAAGATTGCATGTGTTAAAGACAACACTGTGTGCAGAGAAACTATGCCTAGAAATGTGCCTGTTGGTGGACACCAGAGTGTCAACTTAGTCATGTTAAGTTCATGTAACAAGCTATTGATTGTAACAGGTGTTAGCATATTGTGCATGGGGGACCCCCAGCTGGCCGGGCCAGGGTATCCCACAAGTGAGGGAAAACATGCTGGGCAGATGCAGCGGCGGCAGAAGCATGTGGACAGTCACTCATACCCCAGGCGCTGCATCCAGCATGATCTCTCGGTTCTCTGAGGAGACCCCTCCCCAGGCCATAGGACCTGTTGCTGTAGCTCTGGTGAGCCCAGGGAGAGAGAGCAGGAGGGCTCATGGGTCAACCTGAGAATGAATGAAAAGAAAAAGCTTGGGAGAGATGGCAGGATGCTTGTGACTGGCTGCAGGTGATCCTCCCAGCCTTTCCTCCATGGTAGGGCCACTCCCTGAGGGCTTTTACACCACCAGTTCTGCAGACAGGCTCATGATCCTCATCAATGGGCATTAGGTAGCCAATTCGGTCCCCTATGCCAGGGGTTCCATCCTTAACTTAGCCCTGAAGCCTGTCCTGGGAACGAGGAGCACAGGACAACATATTTTTCTCCATAACTGCTTCAAGCTGAAACGGGGCACAGGTGGTCAGGACTCTGGCTAGTTAAGGTAAGGAGGGAACCCAGGCAATGAAATGAGCTGGCAAGTTGGCTATATGGCCAGCATGTGGGGAGGATAGGTCTCCGGGCCTGCGGCTGAGGAACGCCAGGTCAAGAGCAGAGGACTCTCCTTGGCCCGTAAAACAAATACTTGCATAAGTGCTGAGGAGGCTGAGGTATGAGACAGTCACCCAGTTGAGGAGCAGCAGAGCTGGGACTCACTGTCCCCTCATCACTCAGATGAGGGTCACAGGTCACACAGGGCGTGCCTGTGGTATACACAAGTGAGTGGAGACTGAAGATGTTGTGTTCTGTTTCCACAATGGCTGGAAATTCTCCCGGATTTGGATGGGGCCAGGAGCCTACATTTTTCTTTTTTCTTTAGTGCTAGTCAGCTCCAGGGCTTGTGCATGCTAGGCAAGTGCTCTACCACTGAGATACACAGCCCTGGGACCCGTATTCCTAGCAAGCAGCATTAGCCCCTTTCCTCTACTCAAGGACAGGCAAGGATGGTGGACAAGAGCCCAGCTCTTGATCAGCTGGACAGGACCAGAACTCTTGTCCTGCTTGCTGGCTATGGAACTGTGGACAGCTTACTCTGCTCCACTACGTCTGGGGATAACAGGGCAGGACCAATGGCTCAGCAGTTAATAGCACTTATTGCTCTTGTGGAGGACCTGGGTTTAGTTCTCAGCACCCATAAGTAGGCTCATAACTGTCTGGAACGCTCTGCTGCTCTCTTCTGGCCTCTGCACACACATGGTACACAGACACACATGCAGGCCAAACACCCATGCACATCAAATAAAAACGAGTCTTTTTAAAAGTGGGGAAAACCGTATCTTCTTCAGTGACTGGCACTGCACAGACTGTCCCATAGCTACCACCCACTGCGGAAGACACCGTTCTCCACATTTTATAGAGACAACTGAGGCGTAGAGGTTAAAATAACTTGTTTAAATAACTGTTTAATACAGTCTTCCTTGATTTGTCCTAGACCCAGATGTGGGAGACCGGCACAAAGCCTGCAAGGGTAATG
Source organism: Peromyscus californicus insignis (assembly GCF_007827085.1). Lineage (NCBI taxonomy): Eukaryota > Metazoa > Chordata > Mammalia > Rodentia > Cricetidae > Peromyscus > Peromyscus californicus. Next base: position 87,542,798 of record NW_026294573.1, on the reverse strand, counting down.
GCCAGATGCAGTGGAATTCAGGATACAGTCTTACAAACTTTAAAATCACGGAGCATTTTTGTTAAAAGTATTCCTTTTGAAGACTGGCTGCAAGGTCTTTGGAAGATCCTAGAATATGTAAAAGGCCACGTGTATTTTCTCACTGCTCTTCTCTGCAGTAGTGTTGGCCCCTGGGGTTCACAGGCAAGGGAAGAATCCCTCATATCAGGAACAGTGGATATTACGGGCTCCCACTTCTCTTCCCTGCATGGCTCCTTAGCCTGTAATATAGTCTGCAGAAATCAGTACAGGGTGGGACTGGTCCTCAGATAACCACGATGCCCTAAGCCTTATGCAGCTGTGGTCAGCTGGAACTGCAGACTGTGACTCTTTGAAAGTCCTCAAGTTCAAGGTCAGGTGCCAACAGAAATATATCACAGTGCTTTTGTGCACATTAACTGACCAAGTTACAACGTCCCTCCCTTAGGGTCCCAAGAAGGAGCATGACAGCCCTAGAAACCAAACTCAGTTTCTCCTCGAGGGCCCAAGTCAAGTTTTATTGTCAGCATTTATTTTAGTCTTGTTAATTCCAAATACTTATTGACCTCTTTTAAAATAAGATTTAAGGCAGAGATAGAAGATACATGTCCCAGAGCCACAGGCTAGGCCAGCATGATCTCTCGGTTCTCTGAGGAGACCCCTCCCCAGGCCATAGGGCCTGTTGCTGTAGCCCTGGTGAGCCCAGGGAGAGAGAGCAGGAGGGCTCATGGGTCAACGTGAGAATGAATGAAAAGAAAAAGCTTGGGAGAGATGGCAGGATGCTTGTGACTGGCTGCAGGTGACCCTGCTAGCCCTTCCTCCATGTAGGGCCACTCCCTGAGGGCTTTTACACCACCAGTTCTGCAGACAGGCTCATGGTCCTCTTCACCAGGTCAGGCAGGGGCTCAGATGGCAGCTAACCCAGATGTCTGAACCACTGTCCTCAGAATGTCCACCGGGACCTCACCCTGAGGCTCCCCGAGACCTGAGGCCGGCTGTGCAAAATCATGCTTGGGAAGGGCTGGGAGAGGAACCTGTGTGCCTGTTCCCTAGGTCTTCAGCCCAACCAGTCAATGTCATCGTCATCATCATCATCTCCAAAAAGGGGTGTTGGGGGCGGACGTCCCTTCATGCTCTGACAAAACAGGAAAGAGAGGTCAGTCCTCACACATCCCCGCCCAGGGGCTCCTGCCTATGAGGGGAAGTGGTCCAACAGCTGTCCTGCCTCTGGCTGGAAAGGAGATGAACCGGAAGGACAGGCTTTGTGGCCAGAGAACTGATCCAGATAAAGCTGAGACAAGCAGGCACGGAGGGAAGTCATCTTTCAACAGAGACAAAAGACCAAAGTTGCTTGGCTGATTTTGTAATTTATTTGTGAAACACGTATTGATAGGGCAGATACGTCAACTTAGAAATTTCATGTGGAAAAAAGAAGGTTCGTTAAGGAGAGATGGGAAAAGAGAAGAAACGGAAGCCAAGCAGCCTGGGACAGGAGAAAAGAGGTTCGGAGAAGTACAATCACATTAGAAAGCCAGCTGTGGCCTGAGGTGGCCAGAGAAACTCAGAAAGATGTGGATGCAGAGGCATGTCCAAACTCTCAAGTGGAGAATCCCAAGAGATAAAGAAAGCTCACAAAGGCAGGTCCCATGCTCTCTTTAATGGGAGTGTGGACTAAAGGGATAAAGGGTCCTAGGACCCTAAGAGTCCCAGCCAAAGGATACTGTGTTACAGGTGGTACTGTTGGAGGTGCTGGAAACCTTTTGCGATGGGCCCAGTAAGAGGTCTGGTGACTAGAGGCTGCCCTCAAAGGGGCAGTGGAACTCTGGCCCTCCTTTTCACTCTTTCACCTCCTAATATTAAGAGAATGCTTTTCCTCTATACATGTCTTTACCATAGGCCTAAAAGCAGTGGAGTGAACCCACCGTGGACTAAAACCTTTGAAACTTTGAGCCAAAATATCCAGTCTGTCTTTATACACTTCCTGTATCCAGCGTTTGTGCAGTAACAATGCTGACTAACACAAGGAGCCGGGTAGGAGGTTCTCCTGCTCTTTTCATGATTTAAGCTTCTAGCCTTTCGTCTGCTTTGGTCAGGTGACAGCAAGGCTTGAGGCTCCAGACAAGCATAACACATAACTATATTAGTAGAAGGCTAACTGAGAATGTGAAGTATTTTTCTGAATACCGAAGAAACAGATTATTAACTTGATAGAACTGGCAGTAATACCAATTAATATATTGCTCATCTTCTTTCCTCCTTCATTTTCTACGCAGAATTTGTAGTTAGTGTTCTCAAATGCAAACTGAACTCTCAGGAAGGCAGGCTAATGGGAGGAATACGGTACCTTCTCTGAAGGCAGGCAGGCAGGCAGGCAAGAGGGCCGGGCTCTGCTTCACCTGAGTTGGGTTCCAGATGTCACTGCCTTCTGGCAAAAAGCAAAACTCACTCCAAATGAACGGTACAGAAGGGCAACAGGCTTTGCCCATGTTCAACCTCCTAGTTCTGTCCTAGACTGAATCTAACACTCCTCTGTCTCCTCCACACACACTTTATAACAGTGAAATTCCCATTACAGAGTCAAAATGGTCACATGTCAGATGCCCAAGCCAGGGCTCCAATCCTGGCTCTGTCAGCAGCTTCCTTTGTGGCTGGCTCTCCTGTCCTCTCACTTGACTACACTGTCAACAATGAGCCCTGGGTGTGAGCTGAGAAAACAAGCAGCAGGGTGGAAGTGGGCTAGGGGAGCAGAAGTTCTCAGAAACAAGTGACCCAAGAGAAGCCTGGGCTCAGTCCTAATCTACCATCAGCCTCCTGTGAATGAATGATCCTTCTAACCTTTCTTTGTCTAGGAAGGAGGAGCGCCAACAAGCTGACCTTCAGAATCCTTCCCACCTTCCCTTACTGCAAACAGGACTGATTCCCCAGGGGACAGAGATTATGGCACCCTTTTAAGAGTACAGTGGCAGCTGGCCATCCCCACTCTGCTTACAGAGCTGCCCACTCTGGACCCCAAGCTCACTCCCACAAGGTCCTGTACACAGAGTCCAGGAAGTAGGCCACCAACAGACTCCTTTTCTCTTCTCCGAGCCTGCAGGGAAGAGCCCCCAGATGGTGCCATGAGGACTCAGCAGAGCCTGAGATTTCCTTACCACCTCGTCTTCATCCTCTTCCTCAGGCTGGACTTTGGGCCTTGGAACTTTCAGAGTTGCCCCTTTAAACAGCTCGTCCTCTTCATCCCCAGAGAGACTAAAGGAGAATCAAGCCACAGATATGTTGCTGTTTCTGCCTGGGTCACAGTGCCCACCAACTACAAGGGTCACGGGTCCTGAAGTGAGACCCACTCACCCAATTCAAATCTCTCTTCCTACACTGTGCATCCATCCCTCCAAAGACCACACCCTGTATAATCCCCTCCACAGTCCTACAATACATTGGTCCCTCCAGTCTATACCCTGTGTTAGCCCCTCCAGTCTAAACCTTGTGTCAACACCCCTCCACGGTCTATACCCTGAGTTAACACCCCTCCACGGTCTATACCCTGAGTTAACTCCCCTCCACAGTCTATACCCTGTGTTAACATCCCTCCACAGTCTATACCCTGTATCAGCCCCTCCTCCAGTCTATAATACTCTGTATTATCCCCTCCAGTTTACATCCTGTGCCAGCCCTCTTCCGGTCTACAGCCAGCACAATCTCTAAAGCTAATAAATCAGACTCCACTACTCTTCTACTCAAATCCTTCCACTGGTTCCTCGTTGTACTTGCATACAATTCAAGCCTTCACAGTGACATAGATGATCGCATATCTTGGCCCCTTCTTTGTGTTCCAACTTCAGCTTTACCCGACTTGTCCCCTACTAGACCCTCTTAGTTCCTATGGAGTGTCCATCCACCAGAGCACCTCTGTGTGTGCTCCTCTGTCTGCAAAGACTTCCTGCTGTCAGTCTGGATGACTCAGGACTCCTCGGATCACAGTTGAAATGCTACCTTCTCAGCAGCATTCCCTAACCACCTATTCTAACAGAATTTTCCTGCCTGATTCTCAGTACCAGCGCAGATTCTTTTGGTTAGCATGTACTTCACTGTTATAATATGTAAGTATGTATTTTTCTTCCCCACTAGACCGTAAGCTCCTCAGACTCAGAAACTATGCCGGCCTTGCCCACCACACTATCATGGGGCCTGCCACAGAGCCCTGTATGTAGAGCTGTTGATGAAGAAATGAATAAGTACAACAGCCAGTGTCATATGTCAACCCTGGAAAAGACAGATCACCTCACAAGCAGCCATCTTGTGCCTGCTCAGAGTACACACCTGCAGTTCTGGGAGTCCTGGTTGTGTCTGAGGGATGCTCCTGAAGCTGCAGAAGCAAGCTCTGTATCCAACAATGCCTCAGGGGGACCAGAGCTACTGACATCCTCAACTTCTCTGAGCTCAGGAGGCTGAGGTTCTCCTGGGCTTTCAGGGTCTAAGGCTGGTGGCTCCCCCTTCTCAGGGTCTGGGGTCAGTGACAATCTCCTGGAGTTTCCTTGCAGTGGGCCATCTGGGGCTACTTCCCTGACATGTTCTTCTCCCAATGGGTTGTCGGGCTGCACTGCTCTCTGGTCATCAGCAAGTGCCTCCTCACACTCAGAATCCACAGTTACAGGGCCTGGAGGTTTAGGTGGGATTGAAGTCGGGGGCCCCAGGACTCTGTGGGATGGGATGCCAGCGGGCTCAGGTGGGAGGGAGCTGTCTTTCATCTCTGAGGATGTCTCTGCTTCTGAGGACTCCTCTTTCCTTGTCTGTGTACCATTCTGTGGCATGGGGATATCCTGTGGAGGCAGTGGGGTGGTCTCCCCTGCTACCTGTTCTGACAGCACCTTGGGAGCCTCCTGCATCTCCCCACTTGGGGGTGCTGGAGACAGCTCAGGAGTGGCGGGACCTGGCTTCTCCAAGGAAGGTCTCGAAGGCTTCTCTTCTTCCTCCTCACTGCTATACTCCCCTTGCTCTTCCTCCTGCTGGTTCAACAGCTGCAGAGTCACCATCTGTTCAAAAGCCAAGGAGGAGATGAGCACTGAAAGAGAGACAGTGTGCACCGAGAGGTCTTCTGTCCCCAGAGGCACAGCTGCCACCTAATTCAAATGACCGTGCTTCTCCCTGTCGGAAGAGGCTGGCCACATCCATCCAGGCATATGTCATTTCAGAGATCCTCATCACTGATGGATGGTCTTGAGTAACTTTTTAAGTATGAGTGCTTAGACAGTAATTAAACAAAATGCCCATTTCAATGAACCAACTGGCAGCGTTCTAGCTGTACCTTGATTGTATGCATGATGGTCCTGAGGATGGTCCTGCCATCATAAGATTCCTCCAGCTCAAACTCTCCCCTCAAAGACTGGAACACCTGGTTCATGATCTTCTTGACCTGTGCCAAGATCAAAAAGGCATGCTACCAAAGTCAAGTCATTAAGTGATGCATTACAATTACAGAGCTGGAACTCTACAGAGGGACACAGATAGTCATGAATGTCTGGTGACTGCCACCGTGGAGAGGACAGTTTTAAAGGAGAATTTCCTGCCAAGGGCACTCAAGTGATAGTAAGTGTACAAGACTGCCCAAAGATCATTTGCTGATATGATGTAACTCCAACCATGAGTACCACAGCCAGCCGTGTGGCCTTGACCACAGGGATTAGTGGATGCTGGATGCTGGGTGCAGCACGATCCTCCAACTCTTCTCTATGATTTAGGGATACTTTCCATAGCCGTCAAAGGTTCAGAGGAATAGAGTCTCTTTGGGTTTGCTACCAGAGTGGTAGATTCTAAAGAATTAGTTTTTATGTCAGACAAGTGATGAATCAATAAAGCTGGAAAAACACTGTCAGCATGACACATGGGCCATGTTTTCTAAATACTTGATAAGCACATTCACTGCCTTGATAGGATAGGTTTTGCTGCTTCTTTGAATGTCAGCTCACCTTCTCTGAGGGGTCAGCAGCAGCTCTGACTGCAGGTGCCTGGGACTTATTCTTCTCTAGTTGCTGGAGGTGCTCATTCTGTGCGGTGAGGGCTGTGACCTGCGCCTGGAGAGCAGTGCACTGCAAAGTGAACAGACATGGGCTGTGGCCTTGGAACCTGCATGACTGTGACGGTCAGGAAACACACGAGAACCATTCTGGGAACAAGTCCTGACTTCAGCAAGGTCTGCTGGGCCCAGTCTTGGTCCTCACCCCAGACCAGCTGATGCAGGTCACTCTACTTCCTCAACAATCAACTCACAGCTTCCTTCCCATCAAGGATATTTGACTTGCTCCCAGTGAGGTCAAGAATATAATGAAAACAAGGGGGTATGAGTAAGGATAGTCACTTACATACAAATACTCAGCAACCTATTCACCTCCAAGACTGCCTCCAAGGCTTCCGAGTCAAGGGGTTTTAACTGGATAATGCAAGGAATTGCCCTTCGGACAAGGGACTGTCATAACATGTCCCTAAGTCACCTTCCAGCTCTCTCTAAAGTATCCCTCCATACCCCACGCTCTACCTGTCTACCTTACCACAGTTACCTGTCCTTGGCTCTGCTCAAAGGTCACCTCCTTTGGGACTCCCTCCCAGCAACTTTAGGCACTTCCTCTTCTAGGCTTCCTCAGACCACTTACCTCAGTTTCTTTTCTGTGCTATGTGACTATTGAGGGCAGAGTCTTGGCATGCCCTTTCTTTAACACAGAGACTGGAGCCAAACTAATGCTCAGTAAATATCTGCTTAGGGAATTAAGGGTCGGTCGAACAGTGGAAACAAGTCCTGGAACACTGCTGTTTTATCTTTTTCCAGGTTCCTGACCTGCCACCCTGTGTAAGCAAGTGAAGGATAACTAACTGCAAGTTCCACAAGCCTGGCTGTGTTTGCTAGCTGTTAATACCGCCTAAACTCACAGGCTGGACAGGACTCCCACAGCCTGGAGGCCTTGTGTTTCGGAGCTGACTCAGGGAAAGAAAGAACTACCTCATCCTGAAGGCGGGACAGCTTCTGCTGCTGGGCATCCCTCTGCGCGCAAACCTCCCGGTACTGCTGCAGGTGCTCATCCTTCGCAGAGGCCAAGAGATGCTCACACTTCGCTTCCCACTGGCTCTGCAGCTCGGCCTGTGCAAGAGACAGCTGCCAAAAGAAAAAACAGCTGTGTGTGTGGGGAGGGGTGTGAGTTGGGGGTGGGGTTCACATTACAACAGAAGAAGACCATTCTCCATAGAATTTAAAGGCCCTTGCCCATGTAGCTAGAAATCAGCTGTTGAAAAGATCTTAATGACTTTGAAAGTATCCTGTGATTCCTTCTTGGTCTCTATGTGAGTGGTGTATGCACGTGTATGTGTATGTATGTTCACACTCAAGTCCACACACAGAGACCGGAGGAGGATATCAGGTGCCCATCACTCTCCGTGACATTCCCTTGAGACAGGGTCTCTCACTGAACCTGGAGCTTGGCTGGCAGCCTGCAAGCCCCAGGGATCCTCCTGTCTCCACTGTGCACATGCAGTAATACCCAACATTTTACTGGGTATAGGAGATTCAAACTCAGGTCCTCATGCTTGCACAGTGTCAGTCCAAAGTAGCCCCCCAAAATGGCAGTGCTGGTGTCAAAGTCCTTAACAGGGCTCTGTCTGGGTACACAGAAACTCGCCTTTAGGCTTTCTTTTTAGGGATTCTGTTTATTAGGAACCTCCCCTAATCTACCACCAAAGGTCAACTACCCCAAAGGCCATCTAGTCCACATCGATCCAAACAGTCTGTATGAGCTCAAAGACCTCCACCCTGCTGGCTACCATATACAATTAGCTTGCTTTTCCACCATTTTGCTTCTCCCGCCTCTACCTCCCAGAGATAGTCTTGTGATTTGAGCCCCAATAAATCTTTCTTTTTAGCCATGGAGTAGTCCAGTTCAGGGGTTTCCCTGGACCCTCCTTACACACAGTACACACTCCTACCTACTCAGTCATACCCCAGTCCCAAAGTAAGTATAGCTTTTAAACACTCCGAGAGGGTGGCCCTGGCTGTCAGGATTTCCATTACCCTCCCAGGTGTGTATAAGCCATAAGAAACATCTTCCTAGGGAAGTGGAAGCTACATGTTCTCACTGTGTCCTTCACAACTCCCTTCTATTTCCAAGTGCCCGTTACCTGCTCTGCAGTCGCTTGGTCTGTGGACACTCGAGCCTTTTTCAAGAGCTGCCGAAGTCTGTCCAGTTCCTCCTGGTGTGACTTGCGAATCTCATCCATCTCCTCCTCTGCCTGGCAGCGCTCTTGAGCCGATTTCTTTTTCCTCTCTGAGAGGTTCTTAGGAACAAGAGAACCATCCTCAGCACTAGCTGAATAGTGTGGACGGGGTGGTGGTCAATGACCTCAGTGGGTCATTTCTAGGAATGGTTCCTTGTTGTGGGACATTTGTACACTGTGTGAAGATGTATTGCTATGATTGGTATAATAAAAAGCTAAATGGCAAACAGCTAGGCAGGAGGTATAGGCAGGACTGCTGGGCAGAAGAAAGGAGAGGTCGCCAGCCAGACACAGAAGAAACAGGATGGGTAGTACAAAGATGAGAAAACAAGCCTCATGGAAGAATGTAGATTAAAATATACGGGCTAATTTAAGTTACAAGAACTAGTTAGGAACAAGCCTAAGCTAAGGCCAAGCATTTATAATTAATAATAAGTCTTGGTGTCATTATTTGCAGGCTGGCGGTCCTGATGGGAAAGTACTACTACAAATGGCACCCAACATGGGGCATGTAAATCCACATAGGGCCTGAAAAAGCTGGGAAAAAAATTCCAAGTAGACTCAATGCTTGCTGCATATGGAGCACAGCTCTTTTAAGAGACCCTGCTGTGTAGCTGAGTGTTTGAATAGCTGGCACTGGGTACAAACTCTAGCTGCAGTCGGACACAAACTCCAGAGCTGGGACAGGTAAATGTGGCCCTGGGCCAGTACCCACTGACATGAGGCTAGGCTCTCACAGAACCGAGGGGGCATGGAGCCATTCACTAGCACCACTTGGCAGCAGTAGCCTAGCAGTGTAAGGTTTGGCTCACCTTGTCAGAAAACTCTGCAGATGCACAGAAAGCCAGGTCCAGACACACACAAAACAAACCTCTAAAAAGGTACAGTATTCTTAAAAGGGTGCTTAGGTACTGAAGACAAAAAAGAAAATGGGTATAGATAGTCATAGAAAAAAATAATTTAAAAATAATAAAGTCTTTAAAGAGAGAGTAAAGTAATATAAAATAATAAGCCACATAAGGATGAAAACACAGGGAGTTTGGACCTTATACCAGATCGTTATACCATTTTCCTTGTTACTAAATTTAGAAAAGAAACTTACAAAAGAATTGTAAAGTATATAAGTTTGAGATACATAAAAGCTTAAGTTTGGGGGCTGGAGAGATGGCTCAGAGGTTAAGAGCACCGACCGCTCTTCCAGAGGTCCTGAGTTCAATTCCCAGCACCCACATGGTAGCTCACAACCATCTGTAATGAGATCTGGCACCCTCTTCTGTATACATAATAAATAAATAAATCTTTAAAAAAAAAAAAAAAGCTTAAGTTTGTTATCTAAACAAAAGTTTTGAGATTTAAAAAGATATTTTGAGGATGGTAATGCACGTTATGATAGAAAATGATTTAGATATAAAACTTTAGATTCCTCAAGATAGGATAGATATTTTCTCTGAATATGCCAAATACAGATGGACTAAACATTGTGAATGTAATTTTTACCTGATAATTGTTCTTATTGTTTTTGTTTTACAATGTTAAAGTTAAAACATTTCCTTTTAATTTAGACAAAAAGGAGAAATATTGTGGGGTATTTATAGACTGTGTGAAGATATATTGCTGTAATTGGTGTAATAAAAAGCTAGGCAGGAGAGTATAGGCAGGACTTCAGAGCAGAGAGAGAACTTTGGGGAGAAGAAAGATGGGGTTGTCAACCAGAAGAAGAAGAAGGATGAACAGTGCGAATATAAAGTAATAAGCCTCGTGGAAGAACGTAGATTAAAAAAAAATATTGGTTAATTTAAGTTATAAGACCTACTTAGGAAAAAGCCTAAGCTATGGCCCAACTTTTAGAATTAAAATGAGTCGGCATGTCATTATTTGCAGACTGGCAGTCCCGACAAAAAAGCACTACTACAGTTCCTTTTTAAGCACCTCCTTTTATATTTTGTATCCCTGCTACTGGGTGAGATAAGTTATGACAAGGAAAAGACAAGCAACTGATCTGCTGCTGTTCTCTTAAGAGCTGGAGACAGCATAACTTTTATGTAGATACAAAAGGGCAGATACTCACATCGGGCTGGCTGGTGAGAAAATAAATGGACATAGTCTCTTTGGATGGTAATCTTTCAAAATGCTTTTTAAAATACATCCAGAAATGCTACAAATTGTAAATCTGTAAATTCTAGTCAAAGATTATAAGGTCAGTCACAGTGATAGTGTCTGCAACAAGGAGAAACTGAAAACAGCCCAAGATCAGAAGGAAGTGCTTTAAAAAGCACAACAGAATGAAAGAGGGCCTGGGAAGATGGCTCAGAGGGCAAGCCACTTGCCATCCGAGTGTGAGGACCTGAGCTCAGGCCCTCAGAACCCATATAAAAGCAGACTTGGTCTCAGCACTCCTATGGCAAGAGGGGAAGTGGAAACAGGAGCATCTTCGGAAGCTCGTGGGCCAGCTAGGGAACAACAGACTATCTCAAACAAGACCGAAGGTAAGCACTGCCACCTAAGGTTGTCCTCTGACTTTCATACACGTGTGCATGCTTCTGCTCTCATGATCTCTTCCTGCCTACTTTCACTGTGCGCACACACACACACACACACACACACACACACACACACACACACACACTTTTTTTTTTCTTTGAGACAGGGTTTCTCTGTGTAACTTTGGAGCCTTTCCTGGAATTCACTCTGTAGCCCAGGCTGGCCTCGAACTCACAGAGATCAGCCTGCCTCTGCCTCTCAAGTGCTGGGATTAAAGGCGTGTGCCACCACCACCTGGCAACATACACACACTTTAAAGTGATAAAATCATAGAAGATAAAGTCGTCTTATGTGTTTACACACAAATTCTGTGTAAACACAGATCAGGATTGGCCTTCTCTAAAAAGGTACTAGTCAAGAATAGCTTTACTAAAGGCTCACTGAAATCTCATTAACAGTTCTTCTTTTCATGTTAGACATTCTAGTACAAAGAAAAAGATAGCAATGCTCCTGCTTTGTCCAAGCCCTGGGTGATTACCCTGATATTAAAATTTTAATCATTAAAATTTAAAATAATATCTAACACAAAAATAGCAAGCTAGGGGAAGTGGGTTGAAAAGACAGCTCAGCAGTCTTTAAGAAAGCTTCCAAAGGACCTGATTTTGGGTCCCAGGCCCCATGTTGGATGGTTATAATCACTTGTAACTCCAGCTCCAAGGGATCTGACACCCTCTTTTGCTTTCCTGAGGCACCCAAACACAAAATAATAATAACAATGAGGGTTTGTTGGTGGTGGTGGTTTTTTTGGAGACAGTTTCACTATGTATACTTAGCTGACCTAGAGCTTATTATGTAGACCAGGCCGGCCTTGAACTCACACAGAATGTTGTGGAATAATCTTTTTCTATACTATGAATATGTATTACTTTCAATGGTTAATAAAAAGCTGACAGGCCAGTAGCTGGTCAGAAAGTTAGGTAGGAAAGCCAACCTGAGAATGCTGGGAAAGAGAAGGGCGGAATCAGGAGATACCTGCCAGCCACAAAGGAAGCAAGCCATGTAGAAAATGAGGTAACAAGCTACAAACCACATGGCAAAGCATAGATAAGAAACATGGGTTATGGCGCACGCCTTTAATCCCAGCACTCGGGAGGCAGAGCCAGGCGGATCTCTGTGAGTTCGAGGCCAGCCTGGTCTCCAAAGCGAGTTCCAGGAAAGGCGCAAAGCTACACAGAGAAACCCTGTCTCGAAAAACCCAAAAAAAAAAAAAAAAGAAAAGAAAAGAAATATGGGTTAATTTAAATTAAGAGCTAGTTAATAATAAGCCTGAGCCATTGGCCAAACATTTATAATTAATATAAGTGATTAACTGGAAGTGAGTGTGGGACAGGGCAGGACAGAGAAGAGCCTGTCAGACAGATCCACCAGTCTCTGACTCCTGAGTGGTGGGATTAAAGACATGTACTATTACATCTAGATGTTTTGTTTGTTTATTGTTGTTGTTGTTTTGGGACAGGGTCTCACTGGCCTTGACTGCTCTAGAATTCACTAGACCAAAATTGGCCTCAAATTCACAGAGATCTACCTGCCTCTGCCTGCTTCTAGAGTCCTGTGTCCTCGTGCCTGGTAAATCTTCAAAAAATGAGAATAAAATTTAAAAAGTATCAAGATGGAAAAATATTAGTAATGTTTATGGCTGACAAAGGATTAACACTCAATATTCTAATAGAAAAGAGGATGCAGGACTCCAAAAGAGAATTCACAGGAAAAATAGAAATAGGTATGAAATATATGAAAGCTTTATTACTAATAAAAACACATAGCTGCTAGACATGGTGGCACAGACCTTTAATCCCAGCACTTAGGAGGCAGGGACAGCAGTTGGAGGCTAGCCTGGTCTACATGGCTCCAGGACAGCCAGGACTATATAGAAAGTCCCTGTCTAAAAAACAAAAACAAACAAACAAACAAAAAGCTATTCAGTCTGTGGAGGTCCACAGCAGATTGAAATGAGAAACTAGAAACATACATATCTACTGGTCCAGCATAGGACAGCAGCTGCACAGTGGACTAACAGGAGACTACTGTGCATAGTGAGTATAGTGTCCTCAAAACTCTTTTAAAAGCATTCACTAGGAGCCCAGTATTGTTTAGAAAAACATACTATCAGTACGTGTTTATATAAGGGGATATGCAATATTTTATGCATACAGAGAGTAACCTATGTTCATGTGTTGTTTATAGTTGTTATTTATAACCCATACAATGAGAGAAGGAATTAAAAACAACTTTTTAATTTTATACTTTTCTGTATTGTTTGCACTTTCCCTAATACATTCATACTATAAAAAATGTAAGGGATTCTGGTCAGGGTTAGGAGATACAGGCATGCTGCATCTTAAGGCTTTGATGCAGGTGCTAAGCCAAGCCAACACCCAACGAGTCCAAAGCACCCTGTGAGTGCACAAGGACCTGAGCATCAAGCGCTGGAGTGGGGTGGCATGAGCTGCCTGCAGTACGCACTGCTGAATAAGGAGGGACTGTACTGGCCTACTCGGGCTGTGGGGGCACAGATGCCCGGGTCACCACTGCTAGCACCAGTAACCTCTGGGCCAAGTACAATCAGAATGGGAACCACGCGTTTAATGAAGACAATCTCAAATTTATCCTCATGGACTTATACGGAGGGCCATATAGCCATTACCAGGTGGCCAACCTTCTGCTATGTATGAATGCCAAGGAGACTGTAGGCTTCGGAGTGCTCAAGGCCCAGACCCAGGCAATTGCTGGAGGGCCTGGAGGAACCCTCACTCAAGTAGCAGCATCATAATAGAGGGATGGAAGCTGGATCAGAAAGGGATGGTGGTTGGGAGGAGCAGAGCTCTGGAAACACCTTATGGACTGAGCACAGGAAGGTGGGACTTTCACTTTTTTTCTGAATAAATTTCAACTCTTAAAAAAAAAAATGAAAAAGAAAATGGTGTATTAATCAGCTATGCCTGGCCACTTGGCTCCAAGAGGAACTTGGCTTTTGGAATTCACCTTTTCCAGGGACTCCTTCTCAGCTCGGAGGTCAGTCAGTTCTTCCTCCAGGGATGTCACCTTGAGCTCCAGCTGTCTCCGGCTCTGCTTTTCACTTTTGAATCTGGACTGTGTTTGCTCAGAGGCTTCTCGGAGCTCTAGGACAGAGGAGCAGGGAGACATGACTGTAGAACCAGAGATGCAATGGGCACTGTGGCATCTCCAGAAGCTCTTTCAAAGTTGCATGCTCTAATCTCCCAATCCTACCATACGAGCCTCCCTGACCTGCAGAAAGGATTAATAAGCCCTCACGGACTCTACTATCAAGCCATGTTTACCCTGAGAAGGGTAACTTCTATATGTATATACCTCCTTGCACACATGCAAAGTGTGAGAGAATGGTCTCTGAACAGTCAGAGACCACCTTCAACACTGATCACTCCTACAGTCCCGTTTCCATTGCCATAGGACCACATGGAGTGTCTCTGTTGAGGAGAGCTCAGGTCCCTTCTCACTGCCTGGGTAAGACTCTCAACTTTCTTGGTAGCTAAGACATTTGACTGAGAATTTGCTTTCAAAATATTCCTTTTCAAATAAGGCTGGGGGTGAGGGTTATCTTTTAATTTAGTATACTAAAACTTGTTTGAAAACTGGCTCTTGAAGTAACTATCACAAAGAGCTGTCAGAGGGAACCACAGAAACAGAGGTGAGATATCTACACGATACTCAAGTCAAAAATTGTCCAATATGTTTGTTTGAGGTGGGCCAACTACTGCTCTGTAAGAGAAAGGGTGCATCTGCAAGGAATCGCCTTCCAATGCTATCAGTGATTCCGAGCTTTCTCTTAGACAAGGAACTGTGCCTCTATCCACTCCGCTGCTGCCTCTGTCCCTGCCCACTCGTCCCAGTTCCTTCCACACAGGTTTCTCTATACCAAGACAACATGAGCCAACATGCTGGCACTCACTAGCTTCTAGCTAATCAGCGTGCCTTAGTCATTGCCCTTGTGCCAAGCACTGACGTAACCCTCATATGGAGGAAGGAGTTTTACAAAGAATAAATCACTAACTACCCTTGCCCTCCAGGGACTTGTATTCTAGAGGGAAGAATAAACTTATAAATGACGCTTATGGAAGGTCAGAATAATGCACTTAGGGATCAAGGACTTGAAAGGAGAGATCAAATGGTCTAGAAAAACTGTGCAAGAGGCAGACTTTAGAGAGGACTGGGGCACTGCTGGTGGTGAGTGAGCACACCAAGCGACGGCTGCACCCATCTAAACACAGCTATTCCAAGAGAAGAACGTGATGAGACTCAAGCAGGGAGAGCAGCCAGGAGGCCTGTGGTTAGGGCAGATTCTCGGCAACAGAGCAGGAGGTGAGTGCAGGACAGGGCCTTGGTCCAAGCTGGTGCACTGTAATCCACGCTCCAGGAAGGCGGCTGTCAACCACAGCGGGAAGTGCTTGTTTCTTAAAACTCCACCATGTTACTAAGTAACAAAGATGCTGAAGCAACATTTCCTCAAACAGAAACAGTGTGACTTGTCCATTACAACGGAATTGGGGGAGGGGTGTCTTCCTGTTCCTCATGTAAAACAACCACGTGGTTTTTCTACCAGTCCTCCTCGATGCTCAGTACTTCATGTGTGTATGGATACTATGCCAAAGGAATTGACAGGAAGGAAGCCATTTAACTCCTTCTCCCCTGAGAACTTACCCGCGAGGTCGGCCTGGAGTCTGGTGACCTGGCCCCTGAGCAGCTCTGTCTCTTTCAAGCTTTCTGTCAGCTGCACCTGCAGCTCTGTCTCCTTCTTCTGGTGAGCTGTGATTTTCAGCTGCAGGTGAGAGACCCGAGCAGTGGCGGCTGCTAACTCTTCTGTCACCTTGGCCTGAACAGTGACAAAGGGTGACAGCATTTAGACACAGGCATTCCAAGTGCTGATTCAACCTCATGGGACTCTAAGTTGATGGTACTGGTAGACAGGAAGGGAGAGAAGGACACCTTCCACCTGCACTGGGTTAAAATCAAGACTTGAAAACGTACAAGGGCTCAGACTGACTTCTGGTGCAGGAATATGTACTTAGGAAATACTACACAAGCCAGGTGTGGTAGTACACACTGTAATCCCAAAGCTTGAAAGGATAAGACAGGAGGATAAGGAGTCGAAGGCAAGCCTTGGTTATATTAACAAGACCATCTCAAAAGCAAATAAACAGAGAAACCAGTACTGTAAGAGTTGCCAAAAAGTTTGTTACAAGGCTGTTCAATGTAGCATTAAGTTTTAACAGAATGTAGAACTAACATAAAACACTGAAAAGATTTAAGCAAGCAAAATAGGAAATGCTCATCCTGTGGGCTATCAAAATTGTGTTTGAGCCGGGCGGTGGTGGCGCACGCCTTTAATCCCAGCACTCGGGAGGCAGAGCCAGGCGGATCTTTGTGAGTTCGAGGCCAGCCTGGTCTCCAAAGCGAGTTCCAGGAAAAGCGCAAAGCTACACAGAGAAACCCTGTCTCGAAAAACCAAAAAAAAAAAAAAATTGTGTTTGAGAAAGAACACTCGATGGCATGGAATACAGCTGGAACCTACAGCTAAATGAAGACTATAAGCAGATTATCACATAGTATGGTAAGTATTATTCTGTTTTTGTAAAATGACCCGTATGTGAAGGAAAGAGCTTGCAGGGCATTTTCCATCAATGGCCAAGCTAGATAGAAACTCGGTGCTTCCTACTTTCTTCTTGCTGACTGGATTATATTTTACATGAGCCTTTCAAAAAGATGTTTCACAGATTAGTCTTTAAAAAGATAATGTGCTATTGCTCAAATTTTTTTTTAAGTATTTAAAAAGTAAACAGTGAGAATCTCCCATGCTATACAGTTCTGCCTTGCCTCATATTGATAACCACATAGAAGTATATTTCTTCAGGAGCTGGCAAGATGGCTCAGTGGGTAAAGACTGACAACCAGAGTTTGATTTCCAGGACTCACATAGTGGAAAGAGAAAATCGATACTGGAAAATGGACCTCCACATGTGCACTGTAGCAAATACATGGTCATAAACATATATGAACACAAAATAAATAAAAATGTAACAAAAGCCGTATGTATTCAATTTGTGTAAAGTGATTCTTATATACATACTGAGTCTTCACGCCTTCCAGATAAAACAGCAGATAAACTATATAGTCTTCAGTAGTACATATGGGTCTTCTCCCTTCCCCCGCTTTTTAAAATCAATATCATATTCTACCATGTGGCTATAACATAGTTTATTCTGTACTGTAGCATACATGCATTGTTTCTGGCCTTTCTCATTACACCAGTGAGCATCTTAGATCCATTGTATGCAGTGATCCCCTGATTGCAAGAGTAATGTAGAACATTCATAGGTACAGAGTGCTAGATCGAAGGAAATCCACTGCAATTTTGTATATCATTGGTTCCCCTCCAGCAGCTACTCTATACATTTCATCACTCATTGCCAAAGTTCTCATCAAGCTGATGAGACATGGAACTTGGGCCACTTTCTAGCATTTCTGTGATAGACAAGGACCAAGTTTAAAGAGACTAAATATTCTCCAGAACTTATGATGCAGGTGATATGACGGAAAACTCCTGGGTGGTATTCTGAACACTAGTGATGATGGTAATGATTGTAAGGATGGTCAAGAAAAGTCAGCTACTGCATTCACTGCCTTGAACTGCTGTGCTTCCCATAACACAAAGTCAGACATCAGCAAAGGCAGTGAGGGTTACTCTGTGGGTGGCAGGCTTGTTTCCGTCAATGGGGTTGGGCTGACTCCCCATGCTATGATATTGCCACCATGACCCCCTCTCCACTGTTATACTTTATGCACACTATACAGTTGTCTACTTTTGTCTTATTGTTTATAGCTTCTTATGGTATCCACCATGCACACCAGTTTTTACAGGATTTATTTCTAGGGCTGGGATATATCTCAGTAGTGGAACACTTGCCTAGCATAAACTAGGCCCTAGTATCACATATACACTAAAGTATTTATTCCTTGTCTTATTCTCAAGCATTTATCAACTTTCTAGCTTTCATTTAAAGTCTGCGGTTTTGACTCTCCTAACAGTGAGGGAAATGAAACAAAAGTATATATGAACTAAAGATAAATAGGCCATGAATCTGAGAGTATATGTGACCTTTACAGTAGGCGTTAAGATAATTTTTGTCTAGAACCTCCAGAGTGGGCTTCATCTTTCTCACATGGAATAAAGTCTACTTGCTGTTTTGCTTCACACAGGCATGAAAACTGAACTAACATAGAAGTCGGACAGTTCTGCACCTCTGTGGAGCCTAGGGAGCTCACCAATTACAGCAAAGCCCCTCACAAGACCTGGAAGACCCCTCTGTCCAAAGGACAGAGTAGGGGACACTCAAAAGTGCTTCCCCACACTTTCTTTTACAGTGATGTCTCACCATTTAGCCCAGACTGGCCTTAAATTAATGATCCTCTTACCCAAGCCCAAGTGCTAGGATTATAGACATGCACTACTATGACCAGCTTCAAAGTTGTTTTTGTATCAGATCCTTACCTAGAAAGGCCTACTACAGAAGCATAAAAATATTCTCACTCAAACACATGTACATATGCAAAGACATCAGCAATACATTAACCATGGTTATCTTTGAGAAGGATTATGGGTGATTTATGTGTTATGGTTTTTTTGTTATTTTATTAGAATGAACAGATTAAACTTTTATAAGTTGGGAGAAGGTACACGTGATGATGTGTGTGCATGTAGATATTTACAGACATAGTCACAATATTTTAAATATTGTCAAGATAGGCAATGTCAAGGGGAAAAGGAAATCAGCAGAAACCTACATGGTAGTGGGAGGACTCTGATTGCCACCCTGGAACAATGTCCACCGTCGAGGTAGAGAGCTGGGAGAAGAAGCAAGGATCAAAGACAAGGAAGCATTTACACTAGAAGCAGGAAAATAGCATCAGGAGAGAGAGAGACAGCACTCTGATGTGAGAGGACAGTGCTGGAAACGAGCCCTGAGCAAGTCCTGTCTATCTTCTGGGCCTTGATTTGTTCTTTTAAAAATAAGTTCATTGAGCTCAATTCCTCTAACAGCTTTTCCACTTTGAATCATTACTTCATAAGAAAATGGATTCTTATGAATCGATTCCATCACAGAGAAAAAGTTTCACTTACCAAATATTCATTGAACACTTAACCATATTTTTCTGAGAAGTGCTTGGAGGCAGACATCTGCCCCTGAAAGAACTGCTGGTCTCTCTTTACAAGAGATCACAGGGAGACTGCTAAAGTAGATCAAAGCTGGTGCACACCTTAAATCCCAGCACTCGGAGGAAAAGACAGGCTTATTTCTGTGAGTTCAAGGCCAGCCTGGTCTACATAGCTAGCTTCAGACCAGCCAGCATTACATAGTGACACCCTGTCTCAAACAGCAAATTTAAAAACAGAAGTAGATTATCCAGGGATAGTGGCACACATCTGTAATTCCAACACCTGGAAGGCTGAGCAGGAGACTGAAGAGTCTGTGGCAGCTTGGGTTACATACCAAAACCCTGGAAAAACCTGGGCTACACAGTAAGAACCTATATGAACAAAAAAAGAAGAAAAAACAACTACCAGGGGACAGTCAAGGCTTAAAACGTCTGGCTGAAATCATGGTGATAGGTGGAATACATGGACAGGCCCTATCATCAACTGGGAGGTTCTCTAGAGGAAGCTGGGTCCGCTGCTGCTGTTCTACTCCTGCTGTTTGACTATGACACATGGGACACCTGCTAGGCTCCATGCCAGACAGGTGGAATTTTAAAGTGCAAAACCACAAGTGGATTAGCAAGCTAAGTACGAGTTTGATAAACTACACCAAACTGGACCACTACTTGAGTGAGGAATAAAGTTTCACTGGAACATACTTGTGAATACATGTATAGACAACAGTGCCAGTGAACATGAAAGTCACATGTTGAACTTAAGTAAAAGCAAAAGTATCCAGATGTCAAAAAAGAAATGACTTTTATACCTGGGAATAGAGAAGAGCTTTGGAAAAGTTTTATCTTGGCTGCATATACTAAATTAGAAACCCAGGAGGTGAGGCTTCAAAATATGTAATTCTGATCAAGTTTCCCAAGCAACTCCGAGGTTGCTAAACCACTCTTTGGGCATTATTGGTCTATAGAATAAGTCATAGTCATCATTTACCCCTGAATAGCAACAGTGAGGATAAACAGTATATTTGGGTGCCCAGTAGGCCTGGGGTTGGGGAGATAAAGAAAAGGAGAGGGAAAATAAAAATAAAATCAGAGAAAGGAGACATAGTAAGGCACATTTTGTGGAGAGCAATGAAGTTGCAGGCTGCTGCTCATGACCAGGTCGTTAGTAGACGGCCACAACAAACAATGAATGAAGTAGCACTGGGAAAGAAACTGGGCCGGAACAGACAGGGCTGTGCAGGGCCAGGCACAGCGCATCTGTGGATAGGTGGCTGTCTTAGTTACTGTTCTACTGCTAAGACACCATGGCCAAAGCCAGAGGGCTTGCTTCCAGTTTAGAGGGTTGGTCCATGATCATCATGGTAGGGAGCATGAAAGCAGGCAGGCATGGCATGGTACTGGAGCATGGCTTTGAGCTCACATCTGATCCACAAGTTATAGGCAGAGAGAGCAAGACGAGGCCTGGTGTGGGCCTTTGAAATCTTCAAGCCCACCCCCAGTCACACAGCTCCTCCAACAAGGTCACACCTCCTATCTTTCCTAAACAGTCCACCAACTGGGAAACAAACATTCAAATATATGAGCCTATGGGGGCCATTCAAACCACCACACTGGCCAAAGACATTACTTACTGGATAGTATGGCTAAGCAAACACAAAAGTTAGCTTGAAACATAAATAAGGAACCCTTATTATCAGAGTATAGGAAAGAAAGTCAAAATCACAAGTTATATGTTCATTCTGTATGTTTCCAAGGAAAAGTCAATTATAAAATATGGACTGCTTAGAATTTCATGAAAAAATACAAGATAAAGAGCAAAGATTTCCCAGCTGAAGAGTGATGACCCAAATACAAAGGAATCTGTTCTGGACAGTGTCCAGTAACAAAAAGAGGGAAATTGGACTCCAGAATTAGTTGACTCCAACCCAACACTCACTAGCATATTTCTCCCTTCTATTCAGAGCAGATCAAAATTCCTACTCTGAAGGACTAAAGTCACAGTAATTCATGCCCCCTCCTTCTTTCCTTACCTATTTATCTATCTGTCTGTCTATCTATCTATCTACTATCTATTTACTGTGGCAGGGTCTCGTGTAGCTCAAACTTTGGCTTCAGACTTTCCACCTAACAGAGAATGACCTTGAACTCCTGACACTCCTGCTTCTATCCCTATGCTCTGGGACTATAGACATGTGTCACCATGTCCAACTCCATTATTTTCCTTCTGTTTTGTTTCTTGAGACAGAATCTCACTATGTAGCCCCAAATGGCCTGGAATTTGCTATGTATACCAGGCTGACCTCAAATTCACAGAGGTGAGTTTGCCTCTACCTCCCAAGTAACAGGATTAAAAGTGTGTGCCATCTCGCCTGGCATGTTATTAAGGAAAGGTCTCACCATGTAGTCCAGGCTGGCCTGGCACTTGCCACGTACCTCAGGGTAGACTTGAACTTACAGTAATTCTTTTGTCTTGGCCTCCTAAGTCCTGGGATTACACACATATGCTACCTGTCTGGCTCCAAAGTAGCACTTTAAAATGGTTTTGTCAGACTCAAATGAATAACAAACTAAACACAAACAAAAGATCAAATTAGACAATCCTAAATTCCACTAAGAACAACATACAAATTTATTACATAACATAATAGAAATTTTCTTTTGATTCTATCAAAAGAATAAATTTAGCTTCTGATAAACTATAATAGTCTCATACTTATCAAATTATTAAGACAAGCAATTGGATTTTTTCTTTCTTTTTGAGAGACGATCTCACTAGGTAGCTCAGATTGCCCTTGAACTACAGACTCTCCTGCCTCTGCCTGTCAGAAGCTGGGATTACAGGCATAAAACCTCACCCCTAGTTCAATCTTGTTTTTGAGTCAACTTCCTACAAAACATAGTAAAACAGATCTAGAGGTGACTAATACATGAAAATCTGTTGGATTTCTAGGTCTGTCCCCAAAGATGACAAATATCCTGCTGAACAGAAACTTGGAAATTCTTATGTAGGACTACTCCTCAGCTCAACATATCCCGACCTGGGCCTTCCTCTGCCCGGCTATTTTACCTTCTCTTGTTCAGCATGCAATACTCTTGCCTGTGTGTTTTCTGTGGCTGTTTGAAGTGAGTTGTTCCTCTTCTCCAACATCAGGTTACTCTGCTCAACATACCTGAGACAGAAATAAAGACAAAGAAAATATTTACCCAGCACTGAATGTTTGAAAGGCACAAGTGAACCCACTCAGTTCTCACATCATTGTTTTACACTTTCATCAGAAACAATCTAAAGGGAGCTGGAGGAATGGTTCATAGGTTAGGAGCCTTCGATGTTCTTGCAGAGGTCCTGGGTTCAGTTCCCAGCACCCACATGGTGGCTCACAACCATATGTAACTCCAGTTCCAAGGGATCCAGCTCCGTCTTCTCTCCCAGGATACTGCACACACACAATGCACAGATATGCAAGCAAAACATCCATATGCACATATTTTTTTAATCTTAAAAAAAAAAACAAATAATCTGAAAGCACTTTGCTTTCCCGATACCTGCAGTAATTAACCAAGATATCTGCAGTAACCAAGGAGGTGGCAACCCGGGCCACAGAAGAATCGCTCTGCATAATGAAGGCAGACATTCACAGGGTGTGTGCTAATGGGAGATGGGGAGGAAAGAAAAGGGGGTAAGAAGACTGTAAGCCTTCTCTCATGGCTCTAAGCCTGATATGAGAGACAACAAATACTAGGCGAGAAATACAGGGAAAAATGGCTTTTTCAAATGAAATACATTGAGACTAGTACTGTTTACCTTTTCACCCTCACAAAGCTCAGAAGGATCCATTAAAAACTACAAAATGACTGTGCTTTATGAAATCAGTGAGGCTCTGGTCGAGTTCTATTGATAAAATAATCCATACAGAAAAGAAAAGTGGACACAATTTTCTACGTAACATGATTTTCAGAAATGAGGAAGCTAGGCTTGCAGAGATAAACGAAATACCCAAAGCCACACAAGAATGAAGGGCAGAGCTGAGGGTCTTACACCAAGCACAGGCACCTCAGCGGTTTCTCCTGAAGCAGTGAACAGGTAACTCACACAACAGGCAGAACAGGTATGGCTGAAATACATGGACGGGTGAATAGGTGGCAGCTCAGAGAGAGGTATTGTGTGCTTAGTATGTTCAAGGTCCTTGGGTTCAAGAAACACAACACAACAAATGTAGAGCAGAGACTTGTGATTAATATACTGCCCTCAACAAACGTGTGTTAAAGTGGACAAATTACACTAAACCCTTTGCCCACCCTCCCCCAGCCTTGTCCCTGTCCTTACCTCTGGTTTCGTTCAATGAGTTCACTAATCTTGTCATTCTGCTCTTCTATCCGACTGCTTTTCTCAAGGACCTCCTGCTTCAGCCTCTCGTTTTCCTGAATCCAGACACACAACACACAAGGTACGTGTTTTAAAAGTGCCCACTTCCTCTCCACTCTCTGCTTCCTGGCTGCAGCACCAACGTGACCAGCACCTCACGTTCTGCAGCCAAGCCTTCCTGCTGTGATAGACTGTATCCCCAAAGTATAAGGCAGAATAATTGAACCCATGGGTAGCTTTGTGAACACATTTTCAAACAAACACTAAAACTTATTTCCCCACAGATGTAACTGTTAAAGCAACAAACTGAATTACACCTGATGGATTCTAATCACTAGGCTAGATAGGTTGAGGACTGAAATGGTCAGAAAATGGAGTGAGAATTTAAAATTGGGACGAAAAGCAATGTTTCTTTTTGACTACATATAGTATAAATCCCAATGCACGTAGAGTACAGTATAATATAGCTTAGTATAATAGAGTATATAGTACAATATAGATGGTTGTGGTTCCAACATGAGACGCCACCTGCATGCTCATGTGTTCAATACTTGATCTCCAGCTTGGGATGGACTGAGGCTGGGGTCCAGTTAAAGGAAGTGGGTTACTGAGGGTGGTCCTTAAGGGTTCCTAGCTAGGTCCCACTTCCTGTTGGCTCTCTGCTCAATGGGACCAGTTGTCTCACCCTCTGCTACCACTCCTACCTGCCATGATAAGCTGTATGCCTCCAAACTAGGAGGCAAAACAAACCCTACTTTCTTAAGAAAAATAACTAATACGACAGTGTAAGTCATAGGAGCAAATTAAGCCACTGGTTTGTCCAACTGCAGTATTCAACACATGTCATCTCTCGGGGCGAGGGACAGATTTCCAAAGGGTAGCACATCTGAGGAGGGAGCATGGACAAGCTCTCCAGGCTGAGCTGTGCTCCCCATTACCCTCACCTGAATGATTCGCTGGATGTTGCTCATAATCATGCTTGTTTCCATTGTGACTGGCATGTTAGGAAGAAGCAGAGAACTGCCAGAGCTACGCTTCTGCAACTCTTCCACCTGTAAAAGGGGGGTCAGAAAGACCCTGTGAACACGCTTAACTGGAGAGATACAACTCACCCAGGACCAACCGCTTCTTAAGGAAAGTTAACAAATTTCTGAGACAATATCTAAATGTAAGCCTGCATTCTCCTGCTAACTTGATCCCAAAGTAAAAATAACCACCCTTCTAGGGAAATGACTAAGGACTGTGAATATGGGAAACCAAGGAAGAGTTTTCTTATGGCTGTGGCTTCTCCTATTTACATCCTACTTATTGTCTACTTCCTGTCTCCCCCACCCCCTTTTTTTACACTTTTATTTGTTATCTCTTTTTAAAATTTAAAATTTTTTTTTTAGATTTATTTATTTTATTTTATGTGTCTTGAGTGTTTTGCCTACAAGTATATATGTGCACCATGTGTGTGCCTGGTGCATCAGAGACAAGAAGAGGTATCAGATCTCCTGGAACTGTGAGGGCTGGGAATGGAACCTTGGTCCTCTGCAAAAGTACTCTTAATCACTGAACTGTCTCTCTAGCCCTCTATTTATTATTTCTTTATTACAATTTCATACATATAAATAATGTCTTTATTATACCCACCTCTTTTATTAAAATTAGTATTTATTTATTTATTTTATTTTATTTATTTATTTATTTTTTTTTTTGGTTTTTTTTTTGTTTTTTTTCGAGACAGGGTTTCTCTGTGTAGCTTTGCGCCTTTCCTGGAACTCGCTTTGGAGACCAGGCTGGCCTCGAACTCACAGAGATCCGCCTGGCTCTGCCTCCCAAGTGCTGGGATTAAAGGCGTGCGCCACCACCGCCCGGCAAAATTAGTATTTATTTATTCAGATTATTCTATGCATTATTCTGTGTACATATGATATATGTGAATATAGACATGTACACCTGTGTCACAGCACATGTGCTGAAGTCAGAGCATACGCAGGAAGCAGTTCTCTCTTTCCATGATGAATTTCAGGAATCAAACTCAAATTGCTGGACTTGTTCAGCAAGTGTTTTTACCTGCTGAGCCATCCCTGGCCCAACTGGTCCATTTTGAACAGAGCCTCAGCTCTGACTCAGTCACCTTAGTCATGAGATGATCCATTTTATCAGCCACTTTGCTGACTGCCATTCGAATTTCAGTGTTGTGTTGTCGGGCTTCAGTCATGAGAAAGGACATCATGTCACCTGATCCTAAACAGACATGAAAAGGAACTTATAAACCAGGAAAGAGGAAACCATGCCTGAAAAAGTCAAGGGCAGTTTTAGCAGAGGAAGGAAAGGACCTCTTCCATGTACTAGGAAATGCAGTAGGTGATTTTACACTGTCAGGAAAAGACATGGAAGAGGGAATAGAGACAAAAGGACTCCCAAGCTAATAATAACTAGGTTATATTTCTGCAAAATGCATCCAGGGCTAGAGTCTGGCCCAAGTGCACACTGGTCCAATTGTATATCCACTTTGGACTACTATAATCCTGGCACTTACATTGCTTCCCCTTTCACCTAGCTGTGTGTCAGGCATTGCACAGGCACCAAGAATACAGTCGTGTAGGCTGGGCGGTGGTGGCGCACGCCTTTAATCCCAGCACTTGGGAGGCAGAGGCAGGTGAATCTCTGTGAGCTCGAGACCAGCCTGGTCTACAAAGTGAGTTCCAGGAAAGGCACAAAGCTACACAGAGAAACCCTGTCTCGAAAAACAAAACAAAACAAAACAAAAAAAAAAAGAATACAGTCATGAGTAAGACATGGTCCCAGATCTTAGTGGGCTTCAATTTGGAAACTGACATATAGACAAATCATTACAACAGAGTATTTTAAATGCAAGATGGGCATAGCAGCACATGACTGTAACTTATGAGGCACACAGAAGATTCAGAGTTGAAGATCAGCCTGGGCTTCATGAGATACTATCTGAAAAACAACTTTTTAAGGAACAAAAAATAGGCCATGTACAAGGTACAAAAATAGCACCTTAAAAGTAGTACTAACTTTCTGGGGACATTCATACGCACTTGTGTCTATGGGAGCAGTGGATGGAGAGGTGCTGAGCCAGAGGAAATGTCAGGTTGGAGGGATGCAAAAGTGTTTCAAAGATGGAGAAGGGACAGGGCTCCAGATAAAGGCTGCATTTAGGAAGCCCCTTCCCACTGCAGAACTGCAAGTTAGGCTGTTGGATACACTAGCTTCCTCTTGCACTATCGGGTGCCAAAGTGATTACCAAGCAAAAGACAGGCTGCACACAATGGCAGAAAACCCACACCTCAGTCAACATTTCACTACTTCGTTTACAAAACACACCTATGCTTGCATAAGTACATAAAATACACACAAAGTTGCCCAAGCAACTATGAGAGATGCTCTCCTATGGGCAGAAGTTTAATGACAGAGAGGACAGTTACCTTTATTTTATCCCATTTCGTATTGTTTGACATTTTTACTAAAGTGATTTACTTTCCTAATTTACAAATTTTAACAAAATAGTTTTCATCTGAGGCACTCAACACCCACAGTAGTCCTCATGCTTCCTCTCAATCCCTCCAGTGTTTGCTCTTTCACCATCTGCTATAGGCTCTAGTCACTTTGACAGAAGAATTAAAAAGGCTGGTAGGAGAGCATGGAGGGAAAAAGACCCAGACCGTGGGTACAAAGGGACTTTGGGGAAGATGCAAATGTTCTAAAAAATGGATTGCTGTGACAGATGCACTGCTGTGGGATAATTCTTTTGTGCACTGGTTTAATAAAACGCTGATTGGCCAGGAGCCAGGCAGGAAGTACAGGCGGCACAAGCAGACAAGGAGAATTCTGGGAAGGAAAAACAGAACTGAGGAGGAGATGCCAGCCTGCCATCCAGGGAGCAGCATGTAATGACACACAGGTAAAGCCAAAGAAAACTTGGCAACATATAGATTAACAGAAATGGGTTAGTTTAAGTGTAAGAGCTAGTCAGTAGTAAGCCTGAGCTAATAGCTGAGCAGTTTTAATTAATATAAGCTTCTGTGTGTTTACTTGGGTCTGAGCAACTGCAGACCGGGCAGGACACAGGAAAACTTCCAACTACAATGCACAACTCTGAACTTTTCCTAAAGAAAAAAAAAATGCTGGGGTCTGGGGAGATGATCAGCCAGTAAAAGTGCCTTGCTCCATAAGCTCAAGGACCTGAATTTGAATTTCCAGCACCTACCAAAAATAGTAACAGAGGAAGTTGACCATGGTTGTATATACATGGAACCCCAGCACTGGGGGTGGACACAGGTGGATCTCGAAAGCTTCCTGGCTAGGTGGTCTATGCAAAAATGGCAAGATTTCCAGTTCACTGAGAGACCTAGTCTCAAAACAATAAGCTGCAGACCAATAGAGGAAGACATCCAATGTCTTGCTCTGGCCTCCACATATATGTACACAAGTACGCATACCTGCATACTCATATGCATGCACACATATATACATACACAACATGTACTATATATACTATATTTAAACATATATTTAAATGAATTATATGGTACATAAATTACAACTCAACCAAGCTGCTAAAACAAAACAATGAAAAGAAAGAAAGGATAGAGAGCTGTTGGAGGAAAAATGAAAACAGAATGGGAGGGAGAAGAGCCCAGCAAAGGTAAAAGAGGGGAGACTGGGAGGAGGAAGTTATTCCCTACCTTGAAAGTGGGGAGCCTGGGACAGTGGTGCTGGGTACAAGGGCCGAACAGGCTGTAGCTGCGAGGTGACTGAGCATGTCTGGGGATATGTGTAGGCTTGCACACCTGCACAGGGCTGACAAAGTGACAAGTTACTTGTTTACATTCCTATGATAGAACAAAGCAGATAAACAGGGAGGAAGCTTGAAGTGATTAAAACTAGAAATGATAAGACCACAGTTAGGCCACTGTCTTTGGGACTTGATGGTACCTGGTCACTCCAGTCCTACCCAGAACCTGAGGAACAGGAATCTTGGATCACTACCAGTCCTCTGGCAATATGATTTAATAAAGTGGGAATTTGTTCCCTACTATCAGGCCTATTTTTAAGAAAAATTTGAAACTAAGCAAACCCTGTTTAATTTCTCTTGAAGAAAAAAAAAAGTTATGTTTCAAGATTCCAAACTAAGTCAGCCAGTTTCCTGGATGCCTCTCCCCTGCTAGAATCTTTTTTTTTATTTTACAGGCTTTTTAAAATCTGTATGCATGTATGTCTATGCACAAATGTGTGGGGGTTTCTAACCCACCTGATATGGTGGGTTCTTAACAGCTGAGCCATCCACTGCTCAGCCCCTACACTCTGTTTTGTTTGTGTGTTTCCAGACCAGGTTTCATGTAGCTCAGGCTAGCCTCAAAATCACTATATAGCTAAGGATACCCTTGCATTCTTGATGTTCCTGCTTCCAGCTCCTTAGTACTGGGATTACAGATGTTTGCCACCACATCCAGTACCCTTGCTAGATCCTGATGCTTATCTGGGTGACCAGAAGCTCTTATTTTTCTGAACCGGAGTATCTCAACTGTGCAAGGAAGATGTTACTGTTTCATGGGGATTTGCTAATGGGCTAAATGAGGTAATACAGGCAAAGCCCCTAAAAACTGGCAAATTAAGTGCCTGGCAAAAGGCAAATGCTCAATAAACATCAGCTATCATTTTGAGGAGAGTTATTCTCTCCCCATAGGAGAACTTGTTTATTTCTAAGGACAATATAACAATCCCAACATTGTTAAATTAAAAAAAAAATTCTTAGTCCGTGACAGAGGGATTTTCCACTGTAGGAGATTTTTTTCAGTTTTGAGTCTCTGTTCAAAATCACCACGAGGGGCCGGGGCTGGAGAGAGCTCTTGCTATGTTGCATGCACCAACGGGACCTCGCTGTGTGCCAGGCCCAGGCCTTGAGTAGGTACTTCGCTTATTCCTGCACTTACTCTTCACAGGAAGTTGTGAACAGACAACTCTGTGTGATTTAGGGATAAGAAAGGAGTAATTTAGGGAAAGGGAAATCACAAATATTGACTTGGGGAACTGCTGCTGTGTAAAAAGGAGAGAAGGGATCTTCTGTGTTCACACAAGAAGACCAACAGAAATTATATTTCATGACTAAAACCACTTTAAAATAATATTGTTTGTTACCTGAGGGCTGGACGTGGTGGTACACTCCATTAATCTCAGCTCTCAGGAGGCAAGAGGCAAGCAGACCTCTGAGAGTTTGAGGCCAGCCAAGACTATATAGTGAGACCCTGTCTCAAAATAACAAATAAGGAAATTAATTAATTAAAAAAGAGTTACCTGGAAGTTCTGAGCATTTCCAGATACAGCAGAGTGGGAATCAACAGGCGCAACTTGCATCAAGGCAGCAGAGGGTGTTTGGAACCCAGAAACAGATGGCTGAGGTGCTAGGTATGATAAACCAAGATATTTCTACTGTTACCATCCTTGCTTCTTGTGTTAACGCAAACACACAACTCTCACCACAAAAGGGATAAAGATAATTAATTTTGGTGCCAAGCAATCATGACCATGGCTTGGGAACATGGATTTGGGTTACTCCAAATTCCATGTTCAATGTAGTTAACAGTCTCATGAAGTTTTCACAAATCTAGACATTTTTTTAAACACAGCGGTGAAAACATCAGGTGGGTGTGTTCTGGAAAGGCAGGAGGTTTTAGTTTGGGGCCTCAGATGCCATCTGACCACATTCTTAGCTTTTGATTGGTGAAGGCTAATACTCTGTACATTTCAAAGGATTTACCTAATAGTTACAGAGATGTTAGGTCACAACCAAAGAAGGGCAATAAATGGCTATTAAGAATAGGCTGGGGTAGCCGGGCAGTGGTGGCGCACGCCTTTAATCCCAGCACTCGGGAGGCAGAGCCAGGCGGATCTCTGTGAGTTCGAGGCCAGCCTGGGCTACCAAGTGAGTTCCAGGAGAGGCGCAAAGCTACACAGAGAAACCCTGTCTCAAAAAACCAAAAAAAAAAAAAAGAATAGGCTGGGGACAGCACAGAGAACTGTCTCAATTTCTGAAAATGAACCCTACAGCTGCCCAGGCCAGACCCAAGGGTATGAGTTGGCCTGTCTCATCATTCACCCCATCTATGATCTGCTGGAGCACGTAAAGGGACCTGACCTGCAGACCCAAATAGGCATGATCTCTACAACACAATGTAAAAGACACATAGAAGAAATAAATAAATAAATAGATAGATTTTTCCAGGTGGCCATTAAAGACACATAGAATAAATAAAGGAATGACTGGATGAATGAATAAATAAATGAATGAATCAAATTTTCCAGGTAGCTATTAATGGCCCAAGATAAATTACAACTGGTCTCTGAACCTGTTGGATCTCTGCCTCTACACAACCACTGGCCTCGAGTAAGTTAGCCTTAAGAAGGTTCAATGTCAGGTGGGGCCTTTCCAGGAACTTTCCTTCACACTCTTCAGTCTGGACTAGCACCTGACATTCCCATGCTTTAAACTGGACCAGTTTCCCCACTTAATCTCCCAGAGCCGCTCCACAGGCATCCCAGCAACTGATGGAAACAGTGCTCCCTTGTGCATCTGACTCAGAGCCCATCTGCTGACACACGTGCAAATAACACACAGGGAGATGTCTCAAGAGCTGAGCACAGATTTCCAAAAGGGACAATGCAACACAGCAGAAATCACAATGACAGGCTGACTCCATCTGCGTCTGAAAGGGTTCTGCTAGGACAAACCCAAGTGTTAGTCCCTAACCCAGGCCCCAGCACCAACAAGGCAAGCTAACAATCTAAGGAACACTGAAGAAAAGTTAGATCCGACTCAGGGGCCAAGCCTTACAGAGGTTCCTTTCTTACCCTGTGTGGCCATCTGTGGTAACACTGGATGGGCTGGCTGAAGAGAAGGCTGGACAGACGGTGTCACCAGGGACTGCCCAGCTCCACGTACAACAGTTGTATCCTGAAAGAGACACAAGGGTTGGCCTCTATGTGTAGGACTTCAGCTGAAGACTGAGGCTGCCCCTCTCTAACTGCTCGCAATACAGGATTTCCAGGCAAGAAAGAGGAAGGAAAGGCAGGCAGAAAGCCAATAGTCAAGGGAATGAGCTGTATGCAGGAAGCATTCAATTATGCAAGAGTGAGAGCCCTTCTTCCTATAAACCATACCAAATAATCAAACACAGTTCATCTCTACAGATGTTCTACGCTGTCGATGTTTCATCATGACAGATCTACAGAACGCACCATCAGCTACCTAACTGATCTAACCTGTTCCCATGAAGGTCCTCCTACAAGGAAAGCCAGCATCAACCCAGCCTCACCTCTTCTGCCAAATCATTTCACAGACCCCGGAGCAGCCACAGGAAACTGGACAGAGTGGGATTCACTCCATCTCATCAGCATGCTGGCGTTGATGCTGGACAGAGTGGGATTCACTCCATCTCATCAGCATGCTGGCGTTGATGCTGCCTGAACTCTTTCGTTGTTGTTTTGTTTTGTTGAGAAAGTTTTTTTGAGTCTTTCTATGCAGTTGTGGCTGTCCTGGAACTTGCTATGTGGACCAGATTGGCCTCAAACTCAGAGATCCTCCTGTCTCTGCGCCCCAAGTGCTGAGATTAAAGGTGTGTGCCACCACACCCAGCTGTTTGCTCTCATTCTTAAAATATTTTTTGAAAAAAATCATAAAACCAAAGCTGCAACCCTAAACAAAGCTGCTCCATCTTCGTGCTTCGTGCCAGGGCAGGCAGTCCTGACACACAGTTCATAATCTGCTGTGCTCTGGTTCAAGGCTGTCACTTCGTCATTCCTTAGAGCTCCCCCAGCCCCTATATTCTCTTCTGGGAAAAATCAACCCACTTTTAGATTATTACCAATTTCTAAATCAACTCAAATGTCTACCAAGAGAATAAAGGGAATTATGATAAGTGGAAGGCCACTGAATTGCCTTTAAAGCAATATACATTATATATATTACTGATATTAACATAGGTATTTATGATATAACAATAAGTTTAAAAGTTAGTTTATAAAGCAATATATAAAGAAAATGCCTTTTTGTTAAGCATATTCTTTCTTTATAATTTTTAACTATTATGCAATAAAGTAACTTAGTTTTAATTATATATAAATTTTAATTAATTATATATAAAAAAGTAATTTTTAATGAATTATATTATTCAAATTTCATTTGTAGAAACCAGGAAACAAAAACAAAATAGTAAGCTCCATTTAAAATGTTAGAACTTTCCAGGAAACAAATAAAACAATACTATGAAAAATAAACCCTACTTCAGAGCACATTGTATATTTTTTCTCTTCATTTTATATCAAATGAAAAAATTCTCAAAAATCAATCTATCATATATTTCAGTTCATTTGAGAAAGAATTTTTTTTATCAGTAACAAGCTAACCATTGAAAAGAGGCTTAGCCTGGCGGTGGTGGCACATGCCTTTGAGCCCAGCACTCAGGAGGCAGAGCCAGGTGGATCTCTGTGAGTTCCAGGCCAGCCTGGTCTACAGAATCAAGTTCTAGGACAGCCAGAGATACACAGTGAAACCCTGTCTCAAAAAAACAAAGAAAGGTGGAGGCTTGGGGGCTGGGGGCAGGAGGAAGGAAGAGGGGGATCTTTGATTGGTATGTAATTTGAATGAAAAAATTTTCTTAATAAAAAAGAAAGAAAGAAAAAAACGGCTTAAGTTACTTTATATTCTTGTGGACCACAAATTTAGATCTAAATAAATATAAAATAATATTTCTGAAAGATATACCATATTTCTAAAATCTAAAAATGGGAGTGCTTTCACTTGTATATGAGTGTTTATATGTGTTCACGTGTGTATACAGGAGGGAATGTGTACATTTGTATACTTTTGGGCATGTGGAGGTCAGAGGTCAACACTGGGTGTTTTAACCTTAATTCTGAGTCAAGGTCTCCCACCAAACTAGAGCTCACTGGTTGACTGGACTGGCTGACTCTCAGGCCCCAAGGATCCCTCTGTGGGCCCTCCCCAGATCTAGGATTACAGGCACAAGACACTGCCCCGGCTCTGATGTGGGTGCTGGAGAGCTGCTTAGGTGCACATAGCAAGCACTTTCCCCACTGAACTACCTCCCCATCCTGGGGATGCTTTCTGAGCACAGTGTCGAAAGCAAAAAGCAAGGGGGATTGTAGATAGGATTTCAACAAAATTCTTGAACTTCTAAATAACGTTTTTAAAACACAGGAAAAAACATCATATATACAGTCATAAAATGTAACAGTTTGGTATTTAAACAGGTATCATGGGTGAGAAGACCAGTTTTTCCCAAACTGATCCAAGCATTCAATTAACAAACATGGATGGAAGCCAGAAGTAGTGGCATGTGCCTATGGTCCTATACACTAGGAAGGCTGAGGTAGGAAGTCACTTGAACCCAGGAGTTACGAGCCTAGGCAACATGGTGAGACTCAGTCTCAAAGGAAAAAAAAAAGAATTGAGCACCTGTAGACATGTAGACATGCATGCAAGCAAAACACTCATATGCATAAAAATAATAAAATTAAAATTTTTAAAGAGTAAAAGAAACTTTTAAAAAGTAGAATAGAGTGCCTGCTGTGGGGTTGTACATCTTGTATGAAGATTGATTCTTTTTTCTCAACATGAAGCAGATTTATTCATTTTAGACAGGCAGCTAAAGATTATGAGCAATACAGCTTCAAGATCCTGGTACATGAACACTAACCAAACCTCTCTAAATGGTCTAAAGATTATGAGCAATACAGATTCAAGATCCTGGTACATGAACACTAACCAAACCTCTCTAAATGGTCTAGTCTTGTGCCTGATGTGCAGAATTGCTTCTACACAGTCCAGTTCTTGGGTCAGATATGCAGGATTTACCTCCATTTGGGGAAGGCCTAATCACAGTAGAAAGACATGTACCCAGACTGATCTCGGGACTCTGGATTAGACACAGGAAAGGAACTTATTTCAACCAAAGAAACACAAGATGGCAGCACCTGTACTATGCATGTTAATACAGGCAAGGTGACATACTTCTGGTTCTGAGTCATTGGAATCCAGCTGTGGTGGGAGGATGGGCAGCATGGGCTGGCCCATTTTAGCCATCCGAGAGATCAGCTTGGCCTTGACTGTATCAGGACTCTAAAAAGAAGGCACAAACATCACTGTGACCGCGGTTTGTTGCTTTCAAACAGTTCAACTTCTGTGCCTTGTATCAAAACCTTTACCCGTACTATTCCCTATTAGAAGCCGTTTCTTCAAGAAAGCAAGAATTATTTGTAATACCAAATACAATGCAAATGCTATATAAATACAGTATTGAGGAAATAATGACAAGAAAGAGGCCTATCTGTGTAGATTTAGCTCAGATGCAGTCCCTATAGCCCCCCAAAAGAAAGTAAGAATTAAAGATGCCATGCATAGAAGCATATAATTAATAACAACAACAACAGTCAAAATGAGTCCCTATAGATCTGGAATGGACTGCTTGCATACACATCATCTCTTTTAAACCAAGTGTCCCCACTGTAAAATGAGAGTGCTAATGCACACTTAGTTTAACTTCCTGAGTTTAGAAAGTTTTTTCCATCAGGACCAATTACTTATGAAGTGTGTCCTGCTGTGGCTGAATGTGCACAGGGCTGGCTCCACCCATCACCTACTGTACCCAGTGGCAGGGGAAGGCCTTTCTTGAACCTGAAGTTCTCTGTCTACCATCTGGTCATCCTGCTACACACTCAGAGCCTGCATGGGCCAAGCAGGGCAGCAGGAAACCACCTTTTCATCCCTCCTAAAGGCATTCAAGTCCAAATTTCACTGAAATAGCAACTGGTCCTCTCCTCTGACCTTTGGGGAAATAGAAAGTCAATGACCTGCTCAAAGTCAACCAGTAGATGAAGAAGCCTCAGTTCCTCTGAGAGAATAAAAGCACAAGGTGTCTACTCTCTCAGGTAAATGAGTGCTCTCCAATCCCCCTCACACACACACTTTCTTTGGTGGTGGTGGCAGTTACAGAATTTTGTTCTTTTTGAGATAAAATACACATAACATAAAATTATATTAGTATCAATGAAAATGTGAACAATGCTTATTAAGCACTTACAATATGTCAGATATAATACTGAAAACTCAGTAAGTGTTCATTTCCTTACGTCAATTTACATACGAAGAAATAAACCTTTTTAGAGAGTAAGCTCTTTAAGGTCACACAGAATAAGCAACAGAGAAAGCCAAGGATTAACCTCTGATCCATCCCTGTTGGAATAATGGCATCTCTAGACGGAAGTGCACTTTACTGGAGGGGTTCCCTCCCAACCTCACACCTCTCTCCTGGTAACACCATAGCTACTGCCCATTGAAAACAACTTCACACAGCTCTGAGCTCAGGGCTTTAAGAGTATCTTTAGTCCTCACAAGAACTGTAAATGGGGGCTGTGAAAATTATCTCCACTGCAACAATAAAGAAACTGAGGATCTGAAAAGTCAGATCCTTTCTCAAGGCCACATACCTTTAATTCAGAACTACTGGTGTAAAAGTACAAGCTAATTTCTACTGACTGATTTCCAAGTAGGATAAAATGAATATAGTAATAATTAATTTCTAACCTAAGTCAATGGCTCTCAAACCATGTACTAAGCACATGAAACCAAGTACTCCAGGGCTTAGGGGTACAGAATCATACTTACTGTATTTACAGTAAGCTGTTCACTGAGAGAGTTAGATTTGGAACGAAGAGCCGGCTCCCTGAAAGAAAAAAAAAAAAAATCCTGAGATACTACAAAATCTATAAATACAAATTAAGCTGGCTTAAAAACCTTGCTTTTATAATATTCAACTGAACAGCTAAAACAGAATTTTAACTCCTCTTTACTTGTATAGTCTTTGAAGGCCACCAAAGTTGAACAATCTTTCATTCAAATTCAGTCCACTTTCTCATGGATCTGTATTCTGTATTCATGCCCTAAAGTTACTCAGCTTTCTTCCAGGGTTCTGCAGATATTCTTATTACCATTTTTACAGACTATTAATCCATTGTCAGAAGAATCTGATGCAGCATTTTCCCATTCCTGATCCTGTTTATTTTTTTTTTCAATTACTTAATATTGATTGCAGTTTTAAACTATATATGAGGAGCCATGTTGAAGAATCCTAGAGTTTGCCATGGCCCTAATGTCTTACCCGGATTTGAGAGGCAGTGTTATGGGTGGTGTCACAACAGGGTCACTTGGGAGGCTGTCAGCAGCAGGTACAGGGGAGGGGGCTGCAGAGTCCCGGGAGCTCACACTGTGGCCATCAGAGCCAGAATCTCTAGCAAACTTCACCTGGGGTAGAACAGAATGTACACGCTTACCCTTCAGTACTCTCCTTTATTTATTCTTTAGCACATAAGCTATTGCCTATTCAGTATAGGTAATCAAAAATGCAGAAGAAAAGACAAAGGGAATGGTTAGTTACAATTAGCTACCATTACATCATCTGCAGGTATGAACGAGGGCATGTGTGCTTTTACAAACGGGGCTATAGCTTCATAGCTGTTCTGCTTACTTGCTTATACATTAATGTATTTCCATGTCACTAAATATTTATCTTCATTGTTTTCAGTTATTGAAGAGTGTGTCTAACTTCTAGGTCATGCTCTTTCCTGCTATAATCTACAAGGTAAAGTCTCCAAAGGATTTTTGAAATGGAAGTTATAAATATACATGCTATTATAAAAAGCTATTTCGAGGCCGGGCGGTGGTGGCGCACGCCTTTAATCCCAGCACTTGGGAGGCAGAGCCAGGCGGATCTCTGTGAGTTCGAGGCCAGCCTGGGCTACCAAGTGAGTTCCAGGAAAAAGGCGCAAAGCTACACAGAGAAACCCTGTCTCGAAAAACCAAAAAAAAAAAAAAAAAAAGCTATTTCGAGGCTGGAGAGATGGCTCAGAGGTTAAGAGCACTGGCTGCTCCTCCAGAGGTCCTCTGTTCAATTCCCAGCAACCACATGGTGGCTCTCAACCATCTATAATGAGATCTGGTGCCCTCTTCTGGCATGCAGGCAAACATGCAGACAGAATACTGTATACATAATAAATAAATAAATCTTTAAATAAATAAATAAAAACCTATTTCACATAATTAGACAATTTATTTCTATCACAAATAATGCTTTAATGTCTAGCTTTATGTCTAGATCTTTGCAAATAATCTTACATATTTCCTGAGTACAAACTCCTATAAGTTAAATTATTAGATAAAAGGTGTACTCCTGGGCCAGAAAGACTACCCACCAAGCCTGACAACCTGAATTCAATTCTCAGAACCCACAGGGAGAGAACTGATTCCTATAAGTTGTCCTCTGACCATCACACATGCACTGCAGCATATGCACACACACATATGCGCACACACATATGCACACACACATATGCACACACACAAACTAAATAAGTAAATGTTTTTTAAAGAGTGTGCTCATATTTTAAAGACTATTATATAAATCATTAAATTCCCTAAATTCCCTTTATAAAATATGAACCCCATAAGCCATAGCAGTGCATAAACTTTCTCAACATCCTTGACATGCTAGCTGAGAGTTATCATTATCAGCTTTGTCAACTTAATATGCATGTCAGGCTCCAATTTTTTTAAAAGATTAATTTATTTATAAATTATGCATAAATGAGTGTGCCTGTATGACTTTATGTGTGGCACTTGCATGCAGTTACCGCTGAGGCCTGCAGAGGGCACTGGATCCTCTGGAATTAGAGTTACAGGCAGTTGTGAGCTGCCTGATGTGAGTGCTGGGAACTAAACCCTGGTTCTCTGGAAAAGCAGTAAGTGCTCTTAACTATTGAGCCATCTCTCCAGCCCTCCTTATCTTTTTTAAACTCAAAGTTCTCTTGGCTTTTTGTTTAATCAGCATATAAGATATTAGATACAAGGCATTTTCAAACAAAATATATTTTAGTAGATACTCTCCCCCTCATCTCCCTCATCCCATTCCCCTTCATTTCCCCCTTGCAGTCTCTTTTCCTGTCTCACATATGCTATTTCTAATTTCGCTCTCTCCATATCTCTCTCTCTCTCTCTCTCTCTCTCTCTCTCTCTCTCTCTCTCTCTCTCTCTCTCTTTCTCTCCCTCCCTCTGAGACAGGGTCTCACTATTAGCTCTGGCTGTCATGGAACTCACTATGCTCACTCTGTAGACCAGGTTGGCCTCAAACACATAGAGATCCATCTGCCTCTGTTTCTCAAATGCTGGGACTAACAGCATATGTCATTATGCCTAGCTCTAATTTCTTGATTACTGGTAAAGTAGAAAACTTTTGCTTATGTTTATAAGTCAGTATTAATAGTTTTGAACTAGTTTGTTATCTATCATTACCTATGATTTCCTGAGGCTCAAAGAAAAACAGAGAAACTAGAAGATATTTAAAAACAAAAAGGCAGCTGGGGACATGTCACTGTAAGAAGATTAGATTTGGCCAGCAGAGAGAAGGGTCTCCCATTAGGAGGGCTACCTCTCTGTTGTGGCAGGCATAACTACTGCATAGAGATAGCCATAAAATTCATTATTTGTATTGTATTTTATAGTTTATAGTTACCAGCACCATAACATTTAAACCTAATAATAACAAGGTCATTTGAGAGAAGGGATACTATAAACCAACCAAAATTAGTTGCTATTTTAGTATAGAAATTATAGCTATTCAAAGACAGGGTCTCACTGTGTGACCCTGGCTGGTCTGAAACTCATTAGTAGATCAGTTTGGCCACAAACTCACTAAGATCTGACTGCTTCTGCCTCCCAAATGCTGGGACTAAAGATATGCACCACCACACCTGGCTGACAAGATTTTTATACACTAAAAAAAAAGACAAGATGATGAACTCCAAGTCCATTCTCAGAGAAAACCACTCATCATTTCTTCTAAAGCTTTCAGAAATTCCTAGGAATGCATGAACATAGATATGTCTTCTATGTACACATATATACATGTATATGTGTATATATATACACGTATGTATACAAATACGTATGGTCGTTACAAACACGTGCCACCATACCAGCATGTTTGTGTAGGTTCTGGGGACTGAACTCAGACCTGAGGGCAAGGACTCTACCAACCTTCTCCCTACCCTGCCATTTCTATTTTTTAAAAGCAATCTATATCTTCAGAATCAGATTTACAAGCACAACACAGGTCAGTTTCACTTACCCGCCTAACTTCTACCTCAAACACCAGGATTGAGTCTGTTGGCTGAGTCCAGCCTATTACTCCTTCAGAGCCAGCAGCACAGGCAGAAGGAATGATAATTAACCGCTTTCCTCCTTTCTTCATGCCCAGTAGTCCATCCTCTAAGCCCTACAGAAACCGGAAGTGGGAAAAAGCTCATCAGACAAAAAGAACATAAACATGCACACAAACACATAAACTTACATACACTACACACACACAGAAACAATAAACAAATGAAAAAAAAAAAAGAAAGCTGGCACATCTGGAGTTGGGCAAGACATTTAAATGATGGGAGTGGGGGCAGAATTATAGTATTAAAAGAGAATCGAAGCTATCACTTATTAAATCACGTTTTTCCAGGTATAGCTATGGTTAAGCATTCCACCTGCTTGTTGAATCCCATGATGGCTAGCACTGCCTTCACTTCTTAAGTGAGAAAACAGACTCTGGAGGTTCAATAACTGGCTTAGAGATGACACAGTCAGTACTGTTAAGCTGATGTTGAACATAAGACCCGTCTAACTTCAAGGAGTATGCCTTAACTATTTAACAGAAAAAGTCTCCAAAGAATTTGGGCAAAACAGGCATAGGCAATGCAGTGAAAAAACATTTTGTACATGGATGGATAGACCCAGCACAATGCCCTAACATGCCCAATACCATGACACTGAACATATGTTCAAATGGTCACTGATAAGCAAAATTCACAACTCGAATCCTAGAGCAGTGCTCCTCATGCTACACCCAGTCAAACAGACGAGAATCGGGCATTATGGCAGCTGCTGAGACATAGTGCCACCTCTCCATCAGGCTGCGGGAACAACGGACTAATTTCCTCAGAGTCATAGGAGGAAAAGAAAGGAAGGGCCTAAAAAACAAATGCACTCCTCTTCAGCATAGCTTCTCATAGGTAAACATTTCTCCAATGTTGACAATGTAGAACACCTTTCCCCTTCCCACTTTTCTTTTTCTTTTTTTTTTTTTGTTTGTTTGTTTGTTTTTCGAGACAGGGTTTCTCTGTGTAGCTTTGGAGCCTGTCCTGGAACTCACTCTGTAGTCCAGGCTGGCCTCGAACTCACAGAGATCCGCCTGCCTCTGCCTCGTGAGTACTGGGATTACAGGCGTGCGCCACCACCGCCCAGCCCCTTCCCACTTTTCAACCAAGCTTTTCCAGACTCAGAAGACAAGGAGAGGTTGGGGATGCTACAACATAAAAGCTAAATTCCAACAGGCTTTTACCTTGACAACTTTTCCTGATCCTAATTTCAGGCGAAGAGGTTTATCTTTGTTAGCAGTAGAGTCAAAAACCTGCCATTTGGTAAAGAAAGTCAGTCAATTTCAAAAACAATAATCCTCATGATGATAATCAACTACCGGGGTCAGCACTTCCGAACAGGAAACAACAGGTATGACGGGCACGTGGCTCCCAAAGAAGCTAAAAGGATGGGACTACGTCATGGTTGGAGGTTATCACACCAACCCCTGGGAACAGTGATTTGCCAAGCTGGGGAACAGCACGCTCTGGCACCATCACATCTATAACACATTTTCAGTAACTGTACTCATTTGGTGCTGATACTGTCCTGCCAGGAAAGCAGGGGGAGGATTACTAAGCTCTGTGCACAAATGGGGAAAACCACGGGTTTCACAGGTTTGATCCAGGTCAAGCTGGGCCCTGATCTGCGCCCCCACCTCGTTCTTTTGTTGTTGTTGTTGTTGTTGTTTTGTCTTTTGTTTTGTTTGATACAGGCTTTCACTATGTGGCCCTGGCTGGCTTGGAATTCACTATGTAGATCTGGCAGGCCCTGAAATCATAGAAATAGGCCTGCACCTGCCTCCCAAGTGCTGGAATTAAAAACCTGTGCCACCATAGCCCACATATTCACACTTTTTAAGTCATACAGCTCTTTCTGTCACATCTCATTGCTTTTGAGAACTTAACAGTACTAAAAACACAATTCCAACATATTTACAGTGTCTGGTAAAGGAAAATGGTAGCTAGACACAGTGGCATTTGATTTTAATCCCAGAACTCTGGAGAGAGGGCAGAGGCAGAGGCAGGCAGATCTCTGTGATCTCCAGGCCAGCTGGGTCTACATAGCAAGTTCCAGGCCATCCAGGGCTACACAGTGAGCCCCTGTCTCTAAAAGAAAAAGAAAGATGGTGAGAAGGTCTAAAAATAAGATCTATTTCTTAAAGCTATATTCAAGTTTGAAACTGGCAGGGAGGACAAGACATACGCATCAATTATCCTTAGGAAACTGTGTCCCCCTAGATATGAGATGGGGTGTGGGGTCACTGAGCACATTTACACTGAAGTACTTCATGAATGTGTTTTGTGAAGACTGATTCAGTCTCAGCAAAGGTTTCTACTGATCAGTAGCCACAGTTCACTTTCCATGTGCACATGGAAAGCCACGTGCCACTTACATAGAAAGAACTTGGAGAGTACACTGTCTTACCTGGCCCAGCATCTGATTCTGAAGGAGCCAGCCTGTATAGGCTACTTCCAAAGAATCTCCAGTATCTACAGCAGGACCCTCTGCTGCAACCAGGTCCTGACACAGCACTGAATCCAAGGAAGAACTGCTATTGCATTTGGCCACACACACCTGCAAGGTCAAATCAGAGCACCAGAAGCTTGGTTTAAGCTTCATAAGTACCCATCCCATCACCGCTAATATTCTTTCTCAAACAGCTACATCTACTAACAAACAGATTACAAGTGTAGACGTAAGCCATTCCAAAGTCAGTAATCTGGCCAGGAATCTAGGTGCCTAACAAGACAGCACTGGAGTCAGAATGTCTGGGTACAGAGCCAGGCATTGCCACTTCTTAACTCTGACCTTCAGCAAATAACTTAATCTCCATAGATTTACCCGATCCCACTTGCAAAATGAAGAAGAGCTTTGCAAATCTTATAGGTGGCTATGGAAATTAGACAGGCCAATTCAAACAGAGTGCTTAGCAATGCACCTAGGAAATAACAGTAAGTAAACAAATGCTCTGACCTCATGATCTAATAACCACCTCCCAAAGACCCAACCTCCTACTACCATTACCTTAGTGATTAGATTTCAATAATGTGACCTCCTAGGGAAAGGTACATTCAAACCATAGCAGACAACATCCATAGTACAAGCTTCTAAATAATTTTTCATGAGGTAGGAAGATAAAATACAGAAACTATAGAACTCTCGAAGGAATACACATACTTACACTTACTATACACATAAAAAAGCAATGTAATGTGTTACTCTGGGTAGTAAAGTTACGAATGTATGTGTGCTACATGCTTGTGTGTGGGTGCATGTGTGTGTGTACGTACATGTAGAGGCCAAAGGATTAAAGTGCAGAGATTATAAGTACTCACTGCCACTCTTGGCTTTCTCTTTATCACAGTGCTCTGGGGATCGGACTCAAGTCCTCACGTTTACATGACAGACACTTCACCAACTAGCTCTTAAATGATTGTTTTAGATGTTTTTCTACAAAGAGCTTATAAAATTTTAAGTCTTTTGATATGCTACTTTTACAGGTTTCATGTATCTTTAAGAAAATTGTGTAACAAAAAAGGTAGGGATTTTTCCATCTGTATGTGTGTGTGGTATATGTGTATGTGTGTTCACATGTGTGGGCACATGGATATGAGGCTGTGTGTGTCTGGAGGCCAGAGGCTAATGCTAGGTGTCTTCTTCGATTGCTGTATTTACTGAGGCAGGGTCTCTGGCTGAACCCAGAGCTCCCTGATTCTGTTAGTCTAACCGGCTAGTTTGTCCTGGGAATCCATCTCTGTCACACCCATCCAGCACTTATTTGAGTGCTAGGGATGTGAACTCCGGTCCTTACACTTGTACAGCAACAAGTGTTTTAACACGGGACCATCTCTCCAGCCCGGCAAAAAAGTGTTTAATCAAATAAGCTTACATTTCCCCATTTTTCCCTTTAAATATTTCCTCAGGCAATTTCAATAAGAACGTCTATTCTTTTCCTGAAACACAGCAAGCTTAGTGGGTTCTTTACCTTGTTATTAATAACACAGAGCAGCTATGGTTTTGCCATAACTTAAACAAGGAAGACTCCAAACAAGTGCTCTGGCTTTGCACAGGAAAGAGTAAGAAGACGTCACCTGTTTATTGAACGCCACAGCAGCCTTCTCTGACTCAAACATGATAGACCAGTTTTGTCTCTGGTCATCATAAAAGGTGCTGTAGTTACTGGACCGAACCTGGGGGGACAAAAAAGTCTGGGTAATTCAAGCAGAGCAGCACGTG
This sequence comes from Peromyscus californicus insignis, assembly GCF_007827085.1. Taxonomy (NCBI): domain Eukaryota; kingdom Metazoa; phylum Chordata; class Mammalia; order Rodentia; family Cricetidae; genus Peromyscus; species Peromyscus californicus. Next base: position 87,498,933 of record NW_026294573.1, on the reverse strand, counting down.
GGTAAATCTCACTGTCTCAGCTCCCAGAGGAGGACTGAGGACTGGTTCAGGGACTCAGGCAGTAAACAGGAACTCCCCCCCCCCCCACACACACAAGTCCACTTTCCCAAAAGGAGCCAGGAGACCTTTCTGAAGGGCTGCTTACTGGTGTCCAGGCCTGAGCAGAGGATCTTTTTCTATCAGGAATGTTCAGGCCCATCTTTCCCACAAACCTAACGGGGCTAGAGATTCCAGTAGGAGAGACTCTTACCATTAGCTCAAAGTTCAGATGAACTGTAGCAACAGTCACTGGCTGCTGCTGACTGATGTAAAGAAGAATCCTATACTGTAGTCAAATACAATGGACAGAAAAAGAAAACAGGATCATCAGTAAGACATGAGGCTATGCTTCCTACATCTACAAATCTCAAAACCGTTCAGTCTGTGAAATAGGATTTTTCACTGGCCATTTACCTCTTTTCATTCTGGCCGCACTCTTTAACTGTAATTAGCAATAGCTTTATTTTGTTGGCATTTCCATTCATATGAGGGGTAACTAAGGGATAGTGGCTGAATGCTTTACAGAAAAAGCAAGCCAGATTTGGTGGTGCATGCCTGTAACCCCAGCTCTTGGGAGGCTGAGGCAGGAGGATTGCCATGAGTTTGAGTTCAACATGAGCTATAGAATGAAACCCTGTCTCAAAAAACACCAACCAACCAACAACAACAAAAATCTTTTAAATTTGAGAGGGAAAAAATCATATAAATCATACATGTACAGCTCAGTGAATTTTCACACGTATATGTGCCCACGTAGCAACCAGTCAGATTGAGAAAAGATCATTGTTTCCTACATCCTAATAGCTCCCCTGCCCCTTCCCATCAATAATCTCTCCCTACTCCAGGGAACCACTACTATGACTCAGTCATAGACCAATTTCACTATACTTAAATTACTATGGCTTATAGATTTTGATTTTTGTCCTGCCATTTTCATTTAATGTAGACTAAGCCCTGTCACTTAATGTACCAGTACTTGGTTCTCTATTGACCATTACTATTATTCTATATGAATATACCACAACCTGTTTACTCACTCTCCTAGTCATAGCTATTCAAGCTGTGTCCAGTTTGAAACCATATGGATAGTGCATCTATGAACTTTCTCCATGTCTCATAGAGGACGTGGACATATACCTCCTTCTACCTAATGAACTTCCTTTCAAGTTTCCCATAGTAACAATCTACTGACAATGGATTCTCCCAACTTTCGTTTGTCTGCAAATTTATTTTGTCCTCATTTCTTACGGGCATTTTTCTTGGCATAGAATTATACACAGGGGATCAGCATTATAGCACAGGGCTACAGCTGTACTTAGAAAGGTCATGGGTAAGAAAAACCATGGATGAACTTTGAGGGTACTGAGCTAATAAAGCAAGTCAATCACAAAAAGATAAATGTCACATGACTTCACTTACATGAGGTATCTGGAACAGGTAAATTCACAAAGACAGCAGATTAGAGGTTATGGAGAAGTAAGGGTAGGGGAGATGGAGGGTTACCACTTAATGGATAGTTTCTGTTTGAGATTACAAAAAAAAAAAATGGGACTAGTAGTGATGAGTACTTAATACTGTAAATGTAATTAAAGCCTCTGGATTGGGGCTGGAGAGACAGGTCAGCAGTTAAGAGCACTGATTATTCTTCCAGAGGACCTGAGTTCAAGTCCCAGCACCCACATGGTGGCTCATAACTCCAGTTCCAGGGGATCCTATACCCTCTTCTGGCCTCTTTTGGCACTAGGCACATAAGTGGTACACAGACAGACAGACATGTAGGCAAACCACCCACATACATTATATAAATAAATATAAAATAAATTAATTAAAAAATAAAACAAAATAGCCACTGTACTGTGTACTTAAAATGTTAAACTGCAAAATTTTATATATAAAAAAATATGTCACAGTCGGCCTCTATGTGCCTAGATTCCAGTTCTATAGATTTAAACATATACTTCTTCTTATATTTCTTGAATAATATAGTAACTATTTATGTAGCACTTATATCTATCAGATGGTACAAATAACCTAGAGCTGACCTAAAGTATAAGGAAGAATGTACAAGTACAGCCCTCTGCCACTTTACAGAAGGATCTTGAGCATTCACTTATACATGGGGAGGGGAGGACCCTAGAACCAATCTCCCAGAGACTTAGGGATGACATGTGCATGTATGCTATATATCAATTAAACAAACACAAACACACAAATAATTAAAATTCACCCTCTGGACAACAGACATAATGGCTCAGTGGTTAAGAGCATTGCTGCTCTTCTAGAGGACCTGAGTTCTGTTCCCCAAATCCATGATAGGAGGCTCAAAACCACCTGTAACTCTAGCTCCTTTGGCCCCCTCAGGTACCTGCACTCAAAGGTACATTCCCACATGCAGACTTACACATAACTAAATACTTACACATAACTAAAAATAATAAAAATAATATATACATATATAATATATTACAAATATATTACTTATACAAATACTTATACATAACTAAAAATAATAAAAATAATATATACATATATAATATATATGTGTATATATACATGTTTTTTTTTGAGACAGGGTTTCTCTGTGTAGTTTTGGTGCCTAACCTGGATCTTGCTCTGCAGACCAGGCTGGCCTGGAACTCAGAGAGATCTGTCTGGCTCTGCCTCCCGAGTGCTAGGATTAAAGGCGTGCACCACCACCACCCGGCTATAAATAAATATTTTAAAAAAATGGAATTTGTCCTCAGAAACACAATGGGGGGGCTGTGAGGCGATAGGTGGTTTCACCTGAGACACTATTTTTCAAAGTGAAGGGCTGATCACCACAGTTCAACTGTGGACTGAAGTGGTTGTAAGAGGATTAGACATTCACTAAGAATCAGTTTATCATGATTCGAGTTGGCTCAGCGGTTAAACATAGTTGTTGCTCTTGAATAGGGCCCAGGCTTGATTCCTAGTACCCACATGTGGCTCACAACCATCCTAACTTCAGTTCCAGAGGGATCCAATTCTCTCTTTTCACCTCTGTGGGCACAGTGCACTCACTTGGTGCACAGAAAACTAATGCAGGCAAAATATTCCTATACATAAAATAAAACAAATAAATCTTTAAAATGTTTTAAGAATCAGTCTACTTCTGAGTTGTCCTGATTCTCAGGCAGCACCTTGCCAAGCTTTTGGCTGAAAGCCTAGACCGTCTCTCCAACTCCTTGGTTCTTAAAGTTCTACTCAACAGAAATTTTTAGCTGAGTTCTTTAGTATTTCCCCATGAAGTTCAAAATCTAGTAAATACAAGCAGAGGAAGAGAGTTGCTATTGTGGAGGTCTCTCCCTCTACAAGTGTTTCTCCTATGCACCACAAAGCTGCAGAAATCATTCCAACTCTGGCATAGTGCCGGGACTTCCATAGCACCCCTGAATTCAACGAATGTCCTACGGGGAAAACTGATGTAGAGCTGCGAGACTCTCTGGTTTTGTCAACTTCTCTTCTCTTGAGCAGTCTCTCTGCTTGTGTCATACCTGCTGCCTAGACTACACCTAAAGTCAGCAATGTACTCAAGATAGAAAACAGAGGCATCTCATTGGTGGTTTTTCTCTAAGATTTTAATTTATCTTCCCTTCAACATTTCTATAGCTCTCCAGCAAGGTTTTTATCCAAAAAACTTTACAATATAACTGTTGCAATTTATCTGTGTCTTTCTTTTTTTTTTTTTATGACAGGACCTCACTGTGTAGCTGGCCGGCCTTGAACTCCCTATGTAAACCATATCTCCCTTGAGCCCACAGAGATCCCCCTGTCTGTGCCTCTCAAGTTCTGGGATTAAAGGTGTGTGCTTACCATCCAGCTATCAGCTTCGATTCTTTATTTAATGTGAACGGGTGTTTTGTCTGCATATATATCTGTGCACCATGACTGTACCTTGTGTTTGATGCCTGTTGAGGCCAGCAGAGAGCATTGGATCCCCTAGAACTGGAGTTACAGACAGTTGTGAGCAGCAATGTGGATGCTGGGAATTGAATTGGATCCTCTGAAAGGGCAACCAGGGGCTCTTAACCACTGAACCATCTCTCCAGACCCCCAAATGTATTTTATTTTCTGTGTATGGGTGTATGGCCTGCATGTATGTCTATGCAACACATGCATGCAGAGGCCAGAAAAGGGCATCAGATTCCCTGAATTGGAATTACAGACAGTTGTGAGCCAATATGTGAGCGCTGAGAACCAAACTCAGGTCCTCTGGAAGAGAAGCTGGTGCTCTTAACCACTAAGCCATCTCTCCAACCCCTTATCTGCTTCTTTATAATTGCTTCTCCAACCTACTACCTCTTTCTGGCCATCAAGCATAGTGATGTCTCACAGCTAGAGTTCTAAGATCCAAATTGTAATCTCTAATGAATTAATAGGTCTAGATAACAGTCAGCAGCAGCTGCTAAAACACAAAACAAGAGACAGCCAGACATCATTTGCTTCCTGATGGGAGGATGGAAGATTTGAGGGACATAGGGACCAACTACAATGGGTAACCTCACTAGATGTTGATTCAAATGGATATACAAGAAGAAAAACAGTACAGGAACAAGGAAATTTGAACACTTCCTGGTAGTGACTGAGATTAAGATGTACTGTTTACTTCTTTAGGTGTGATAATTACCTGACAGTTTTGTTTTTAAGTATCTCGTCTCTTAGAATTATATACTAAAGCATTTACCACTGAAATTGTATATTGAGATCTGTTCAAAATAACCTGAGTGTGAAAAGAAAGGTGAGGGTGTGATCACAGATGAAAGACTTAATAACCCTAGCAAGAGCTTAGTACTAATACTTATGGCTGCATATTTAAGCCCCGCTGATTTGTGTTTCAAATTTCCCATACCTGTTTTTGTGTGTCTTACAGTGCTGTCCATTGTATCAGTCACCATGGGCAACTAATCTTAGCTTTGTGCTGAGAGTGGCAGAGCAGCAGGAACCCGTGTTCTCTGGGCCTCTGAAATGCTAGAATTGATGTTCAGCTCAATAATGTCTAACTCAATGCTCTGGAGCAGTATTTGAGCTAGATGTACCAACTCAAAGAAGTCAGGCTTAGGGGCATTTAGTGACATCCATGACACTTCACCCTGACTAATCAACTGCTCAACCTTGTTTTCAGACTTGCAAAGGATAAATATCAGCCATTAACAGAGGCATAAAGATGGAATGTGCTGACAGTACAATGAATGATCATTAACTACCCAACAAAGAACATCCTTAACAGTGTACTCCAAAGCTTTCCAGCTCTGACACTAGAACCATCACAAATGAAACGTCTAAAGCAAACATTCTGAGCAGCTGTACCTGCTTTAATGCCTAACAGTATACAAACTGAGGCCATTTACTGAATCCTACACACTCAGACTTATCATTAGTAGCCACTGTTATCGTGACACACGAGCCAGATCAGGCAGATAAAAACCAGACTCCTGGTACTGACAATACTTGGGATGTGGCATATGAATTGATGTGGGGCTTCTCACCTCTCTGGTTGTGTGGTTCCCCAGGACAGCAGCTCCGAATTTGCCCTGCTTTGCATATTGACCGTTTATGCTATTAAAGCAAGAAAATAACAGACATCAGTACCTCTATAAACCATGAAGAGCCAGCACTGTTTTGATAAAGTTAGGCATCTGGCCTCTAGAAGAGGTCAGAGGCGGACAGTTTTTAATCTAAAGCTCTTCTGCAACTTCTTTTTCTTTGAGACAGGCTCTCATTGGTATAACTCTGGCTGGTCTGGAACTCACAGAGATCCTGCAGTCTCTGCCTCTCAAGTGCTGCGATTAAAGATGAGTGTCACCACACCCAGCTCCAACTTCTTTATTCCTCAGTCATTGTTATTAGTTGTTTTTTGCTCTTAGCTCTTTGGGGGCCCACCACCCATCTCCCAAATAAATCACACACAGAGGCTTATTCGTAATTATAAATGCCCGCCCTTAGCTTGGCTTGTTTCTTGTCAGCTTTCCTTAACTTTAAATTATCCCATCTATCTTTTGCCTCTGGGCTTTTCCTTTTCTATTCCTGTATACCATTCTTTGTTTCTTACTCCATGGCTTGCTGTGTAGCTGGGTGGCTGCCCCTGGAGTCCTCCTCCTTCTCTGACTACTTCTTTTTTTCCCCAGATTTCTTCTTCTATATATTCTCTCTGCCTGCCAGTCCTGCCTATCCTTTCTCCTGCTTTGATATTGGCCATTCAGTTCATTATTAGACCATCAGATGTTTTAGATAGCCATAGTAACACAGCTTCACAGAGTTAAACAAATGCAACATAAACAAAAGTAACACATCTTAAAATGATATCCTACAACAAATCATCTATTATCCACAGTACTCCTAAGAACTTAAGAAGCTGCTGTGGAGGGCCCAAACATTAACAGCACAGACAAGATAATGTTATTTAGGGCCCTGTCTAGGCAAGGACTGAGGAACTAGGCTGCAATGAGCATGGGCTTCTGAGAAAGGCCAGGAACTGCATCCTACACTTCCCTACCCTTCACCAGCACAGAGCTTTGTCTCCCAACGACTTACTATCGATATGCGTGCACTGCAGTTGCAAACAGTACTGACGAAGTGCCTGTGGTGGTTGTTGCTGGTTTTGGTGCTGTCTGATTTCCTGAAGATGAAGAAAAAAAAGGTGTCATTCTTTTTTTTGATTTTTCACCTCAAAACTAGCCTCAAAATTCCACTTCATACTTTCTGGTTGGTGTAACAATGCTTTCATTACCACTCTCCTCATTGGATCCAGAGGTGGTAAGGAAACAGGCTCTAAATGAGAGCTTTACATAATGACAACAGATGATGCTAGACTCACTCCAGCCCCAACACCATACACCACAGACAAATTTTATGGCTAGATAAGAAGTATTGTCTAGAAAACAGGGCCATACTACAGTGTTCTTTTCTCTTTTCAATGCTCAGACAACTAGGGTATATAAAAATAAAGCTATTTCCCTCTTCTAGTACAGGAAATTTAGGGTGATAGTGTGGATGAAAGTTCCTGGAAGGAACCCCACCTAACACTGAATCTCCTACAAGGCTGATGAACTGACCAGAAGGCCAGTGATTGGGCTGAGGTAAGAAGGTTTGCAGGTTCAGAGCCTAATTACAACCTATCCTGGGTTGTCTTCAGCCCCCTCAGGAGTCCTCTCTTGCCTACTCATGTGTCTAATCTAACATCCTGGTGACTAACAGGTAGAGCCTTTTGGAATGTATTAACTTAAAAGAATACTAGCTTCCACCAACCAAAAGGCTAAGAATGTCATCAGATAGCATCTGAGGCCTACAGCAGAGATTTTCTCAGTTTGTTTTATCCTCATGGCTCCACCAATGTATATGAAAAAAACCTTGATTTGTATTTTTCTTTGTTCTGTTCCCATAAAACTTCACCCATATTTAGAGAAGTTTCCTCATCCAGTTAGTCCAGTATAGGAACTCCTCACAGATATGCCCAGAGTTGGTCCCTTAAGTGATTCTAGATACTACCAAGTTAACAACCAATATTAACCATCATAGCATGTCACTTCCAAAGACAGTTAGCCATCCAACCTACGACACAATCCTAATGCCTCTTAACTTACCTGTGGTCACTATTCCCTGGCCTTTCTTAGGCTGCTTTGGGGCTGTGTACTGGAAGAATTCATTTCCATGGCCCGTAGTTGCTTGATCCAGTCCAAAAAGAGAAGCCAGCCTGGCACTGTTAGTGAAAAATGAAAATAAAATTTCATCTGACATATCCCAAACTTTTAATCACTTTAAATGCTGCTGCCTGTGATCTTAAATATCTCTGATGGTGTAGCTCACTACTCAGTAACAACAGTAGCAGCGGAGGCTCTCTGAAATCAAGACAGTATTTGTGATTTGAAATCAGTAGCTGACCCAAGTTCCATCTGATTGTATTTCCTAGAGAGTTCCCAAGCACATTCCCCACTTCCCTACCTCACTGCCACGTCCTCCATTTATGCTGCCATCACCTCTGTGTAGGGTTTTTTTTCAAGACGGGGTTTCTCCCTGTAGTTTTGGTGCCTGTCCTGGATCTCACTCTGTAGACCAGGCTGGCCTCGAACTCACAGAGATCCGCCTGGCTATGCCTCGAGAGTGCTGGGATTAAAGGCATGTGCTACTGCCACCTGGCCACCTCTGTATAGTTTTAATAACTGCAATAATCTCCTAATTCACCCCCCCCCCCACCTACGTCTTATACAGTTCTCTCTCTCCCCAGACCTACTCCAGTACTGGGGATTGACCATAGGGCCTTGAACATGCCAGGCAAGGGCTCTCCCACCGAGCTATATCCATCACCATCACCCTTTTTTATGTTACTTTACTTTATGATGGAGTCTTGCTAAGGGGCCAGGTTGACCTTGATCTTTCGGTCGACCTGTGTAGCTGGGATTACAGGCATGTGCCACCAGACCCAACTCTTATCTCCTTCTTATACATTCTACACACTGCATCTACATGGTTATTCTTGATGACTCTTCAATATTAGTAAGATACAGACTTGGAACTTAGGCCACCAAGATGGCTCAGTGGGTAAAGGTGCTTGTCGCCAATCTTGATGACTGACATGAGCTCCATCTACAGAAAGCAGGTGGTGAAAGGAGAGCAACAATTCCTACAAGTTACCCCTGACCTCCATACTCATGCTATGATATACATGTGTGCCTGTACCCATGCATCTACACATATACACTATAAATAAGTAACAAATAAATGTAAAAAAAATTTTCTTTTTTAATCCAAACTCTACAAGATGAAGATGGTTTTAGAAAACCCTTCAAGACTTCATCTCCTTACTTCCGAAGCTTCATACTTAGTTATTTCTTTCTTACCTCCAACTGTGTGCTACAGCTACTATAAGGAACTTTCAGCTTCTTTTCTTTTTAAAGATTTTATATGTAGCCCTGGCTATGCTAGAAATCATGGTTTTGCCTGCATATATATCTGTGCATCACATGCATGCAGTGCCCATAGAGGCCAGAAGAGGGCATTGGATTCCATGAGACTTGTGTTAAAGAGGGTTGTGAGCTGCCACGGGAGTTAGGAATTGAACCCAGGTCCTGTAGAAGCGCAGCCAGTGCTCTTCACTGGTGGGCCATCTCCAAATTCCTTCAGTTTCTTATATAAGGCAGGAACTTTTTTTTGGAGAGGGGTGCAGATGCTGGAGATTAAACTCAAGAGTCTCATGCAGGATGGGCAAAGACTTGATCATTAAATCACATCCCCAGGTCAAGGTTAAGATTTTTTTAAACTCCAGCCTTTAGACATGCTATTCTTTCTACCTGGAGCATTGTTCCTATGCCTGGTCTCCCTGGAAGCTAATCTAAGTTAGATGTTTTCCTGGGGCTTAAGAGATGTTAAGCACTATACTAAGAGCTAGGTAAACATGGATGAGCAAAGCTAGATTCTTTTTCCAGAAGTTTATGATCAAATAAGGAGATTAGATATCACAAATTATGAGTTAGCTAAAGGGGCAACCGTTATATGGTGTTGTACTCCACCAACTAAGTCCTAAATTTATTTTCTTTAATTACTTACCCAGTCTGTTCTATTCTGTTATAGCAACACAAATCAATTGAGTGGGCAGGAGGAGGGAAGGGGGGATCTGTGATTAGTATGTAAAATGAATAAAATTTTTTTTTCTTAATAAAAAAAAATAGGGGAAACTGAGATTTTTCCTTTTAGTCAGGGTGACCTAAAGATTCTCTCCCCTTTCTTTCTTTTTTAAGACAGTGTTTAACTAGGAGGCCTGGCTGCCTGGGAACTCCCTATGTAGATTAGGCTGGACTTGAATTCACAGAAATCTACCTTTCTCTGCCTCTGAGTGCTGGGATTAAAAGCATGTGCCATTATGCCTGGCTGAGGTTCTTAAAGGGGTTAAATTCTAGAAGAGTTGGGCAATAATACCTTTAGCAATAGTGAAAAACTGTCAAGTCTTATATGTATAAATTTTGAAAAACTTATTATCAGTACTGCGTATGTACAATGTGTATGTGCTTGCGTGTGTAGGAGAGTATGTGCCACAGTGTGCATGCAGGACCAGAGGGTAACTTTGTGGAAATAGTTCTCTTCTTCTATCTTAATGTGGTTTATGGGGATTGAACTTGGATTGTCAAGGCTTTATCCACTGAGCCATTTTGCTGGCCCAAAGCTTAAATCTAGATAAGGTCTAATTGCTTACACACCAATCATTGACAATAAAAGGAAGGTCAGGTGGGGATGTAGCTCAGAAGCTCTCTGGTGGAGTATTTGAACCCAGGAATTTCAGAATTTATAGGGCAATATAGTGAGATGCAATCTCAAACAAAGCCTGTGGGAGCTGGAGAGATGGCTCAGATGTCAAGAGCATTTGTTGCTATTGCAGAAGACTTGGGTTCAGTTCCTAGCACCCAGATGGTGGTTTGTAACCATCTGTAAACCTGACACCCTGTATACACACTCCTATACATTAACATTAAATAAATAAATCTAAAATGTTTAAAGCTTTGTGATTTGTTTGTTTTTTATTTTATTCCACTGTTTAAGGGGTAAGAACTATGCCTTATTCCCCTGTATTAGCTGAAGTCAAACACGATGTACTTAGCAAACATTTGTCCATTTCTTCACTTCAAAGTCACAATGGTGGGGAAAGGGCTAAGACAGAAGGAGAAGACATGCCTTTTGATTACTACTTTAGGTTAGCCATTGACTTTAAGGTTGGGGAACTTGTCCAGGCTCGATTCATCTGGGTAATCTCAACACTCCGGAGGCAGAAGCAGGCGGATCTCTGAGTTGGAGGCTAGTCTGCCATAAATTGTGAATACCAGGCTAACCAGAGAGGCACAGTAAAATTATGTCTCAAAAACAAACAAGCAAGCAAATGAAAAGAGGCCCAGGAACGTGAAAAGCAGACTATCAGTCACTTAAACCACCACCCCAGACATCAGTACTCCTACTCCGGTTAGCCTTCAATATCCTACATAGAATCAGGAAAGTCATAAAGTTAAGTCAAACTTCAGGAAAATTAAACTGCACTTGTAAAAGAGGAACTGAAAAGCAGTGTCAGCATTCACTGTCAGATGTGCTATTTCCTTAACAAAACCAATGGGGGAACAGCCAAATCGGAGACTGCTCACGGAACTGCCTCTCGTTTTTGGTTTTTTTTTTTTCTTTCTTCATTTAATGTGTGGGGGTATTTTGTCTGCATGTGTGTCCTATGCACCATGTGCATGCCTGGTGTTCAAGGAGGCCAGAAGATGGTGTTGGCCAGAAGGCCACAAGACTGGAGTTGCAGAAGGTTGTGAGCCACCATGTGGGTGGTGGGGATCAAATCCAGGTCCTCTGGAAGAGAAGCCAATGCTCTTAACTACTGAGCCATCTCCCCCGTTCACTTTTCTATTCTTAATCTTAAATTTGATTCTGTTTTCCTAGCTACTACTGGGGACAAAAATTGATCTGTATAGTTTTGTTGCTGAGTCTTTTCATCATCAAATTGTCTGTTGCTATGCCTAGGACCCACAGTCATACACGTGATGAATCTCAAATCCTTAGTTAAGCCTGCTCAAGGAAGCAGGCTAGTTGAGCTAGGAAAAACTTATCTTGGGTCAGGAATCAAGAGAAGAGCACATGACTGCCATTGTCTGCCTAGTCAGCAGCAGATTCCTTGATGCGTGAAAGTGGAGAGTCTTAAAATTCCTTTATAGACTTTCCTCAAATACGTTCACATAGTGACGATTATGAAATTAAAATATAACTCAAAGCTGGATGTGATGGCGCAAGCCTTTAATCCCAGCGTTCAGGAGGCAGACAGGCAGATCCTTGTGAGTTCAAGGCCAGCTTGGTCTATATAAAAAATTCTAGGCCAGCCAGGGCTTCATAGTGAAACCCTGTCTCAAATAGATAAACAAACCTTGAAGATATTCAAAAGGCCCCACATACAAACACAAACAAAACAGGTGTTGGCTGAAAACCCAGCCAACAGCAGCAGAGGCTGCAAACATTTGGGGCGAAATAGGAAAGAATGGAAACATTTTTGTCCAGTCAAAATGGTAAGCTCAGGTTCAGTGAGAGAACCTGTCTCAAAAAATAAAGTGGAAGTCTGCAGAGAGAGACACCTGATACTGAACCTCTGTCCTCTACAGAAATGGTCACAGCATGCACACACCACACACAGGCACACGCACACAAACACAGTGCACAAATAAGTAAGACCAAAAGAAAGCCAGTCATTTTATAGTCATTCCTGTATTGAATTCCCAGTACACCAAAAGATTAATCACTAGTGTTGCCTCTCGGAATCCGGCAGAATGATGGGCATGTTGCTGTGTTCGTCATTTCTTAAGGACGTTCATCACTATGCACAAAACTTGTAAAGCAGATGTGCAAAGCAGAGCTCTGCAAAGATGTGAGCTTTGCAGTTAACAAGTCTGAAGGGAGTCAAGAGGTCCACTAAGTCAATGGAAGGGAAAACACTAAGCTAACTGTTAAAAAGAGGGGGAAATCTTGCCTCCCTTTAAAGACTTCTGTGTCAAGATAGTATATATGACGTTTGACGCAGGAGAAAATGGTGCAGTCTCTCCCATTGGCTTTAAGCCTCAGGGCTTACAAAGTTTGATTTCGCAGGCACTTCCTGAGCAATCAACATCCTCCAGGAGTTACTCTTCTAAGAGCAACACAGAAATGAGCAACGTAAGCAGTTCTGTCAGGACTTAGATTTCAGTAGCTCCCATGTGCAAAAGACTCGTGGGAAAAAGGGAGATAATGCAGTCTGTTCTGCCTGGGGCTGTGAAGGCAGAGGATCGCCAAAAAGGTAACATCCGAGGTAGGCTTTGAAGGAAGCTGCCTACCAGCTCCTGGTTCAAGGTGTCACCACCTGGTTCACTGGGAAGAGAAAGTCTCTTGAATTTACAGCTCATATATTTATAGGAGCAGACTCCTATAAAAACCCCGAGGCAGGCAGTCTCCTCAGCAATCATCTCCATTTCACTGGAGACACTGTGATTCATAAAGCGAAAGGGTGCCAAGTGGAGATGCCGGGTCCTGAACCCAAATCGACCGGTCTGACACCAGGGCGAGCTGTGCTCAGACTGCCAAGTCTGAGCCAGAGTGCTGCAAGGGTCTGGACCCGGAAGTTGAGAAGAGGCCTGAGAAGAGACCGACCCCTGCAACCGCCCACCGGTCTCTCGGCCCTGCGCTCCAGCCCCGACTTCTCCATCACTCACCCGCCGCTTGGCGAGAGGAAGTCGGTGTCATCTTCGTCTCCGGCCCCGAACATCACGTCGGCTTTAGCTCGGCTGAAGGGAGGAAGTCGATGTTCCCAGGGCCTGTCACAACCGATGTCGTAAATTGCCGCAGCCGCGAGCTGCTTTCCGGCAGGAAAGCTCTCTCCCGGTAGTGGGGCCCAGAGGAGACCCGGCGGTGGAGAAGGTGGAGCAAAGGCAAATGAGAAGGTGAGCTCCTGGTGACGCAAGGCCTCGCCAGCCCTCCGAGGGGGTGGAGTTCCTAGGCTCTGAGAGAGGATTGGTCAGATAGCTCAGGGGGCGGGGCCGGGGCGGGAATCGGTGGCCTCTGCTGCAGTCGTGGGACGCGTCGAGCCTGACAGTAGTGGCGGGGGTTTGGGAGAAGTCCAGACCTGGTGAGGGGTTCCAGTTCCAGAGGAAGGCACGGGCGGCGGAGCTCGACCTGGGAAGGTAAGGCCTGTCCCTTTCCTTTCCCAATCCCAGCGTGTTCGCTGTCCTTTCCCCCTCCCGAATCAGGACCCCCCGCAGCTCCTCTGGGCTTGGGCGGAAAGAGAGAGCGGGGCGACTAGAAGTCTGGGGATCTGAGCCGTGCGGTGGCCTGTCCCCTACAGCGTTATTGCTATTATGACCTTAGGCAGGGTGCTCGGTGCCTCAGTTTCCCCATCTACGCAAAGGACCTTGTGTCCAGTGTCTCCGTGTGCGGTTTGCCAAGGTTTTAAATCTCAGTGATCATCGAGTCGGGTCCGGGTCTCTTCGTAATCAACGAATTTGCAGAAAAGAAAACAGGAGAACTAACCACTTGGGTGACTAGTCCGAGGTCACGCAGAGTAAAGGGCAGACCTGGTCCTTTGTATCTGGGTTTGGAGAGCTAATGAGTGAAGGAGAACCCTCGCCCTTAACTAAACTGTGTGGCATACCGCTTGGGAAAGGACCTCGTTTCTAAAATTCAGATAGGAGAGGTCTCGAAGAGCTGGGATATTCGGGAGGGTGGATGATGGAGGGAACTTTGAAGGTAGAAAATCCTCAGCTCACTTTTGCTGGACTGAGTTTTGCTGCCAAGGTTTTAAGTCAACATTAGTTGTTGCTGACTTCTCCGCCTCCAGTTTTCACCGTGTGTGTGTGTGTGTGTGTGTGTGTGTGTGTGTGTGTGTGTGTGTGTGTGTGTGTGTGTGTGTGTTCTGTATTTCTTTGGCTAACCCGGTATCATTTTTGAACGATCATGAACCAGACCTGGTTAGCCGCGCTGTGGATAAGTTGATAGTGTGTCCCATTGTAGCGTCCATTTCCACAGATCTCATTGGAGTTCTTTCTCTCAGCTTTTCTTCTCAGTCAGGTTGGTCCTGTAAGTTGGCCCTTACCGGAATGCGTTAGTCTGTTGGATGATGTTGAAGGGACGGGTAGCTCTCTCCCAGAGAACTTTGTACCTCTTGGCACTTTCCCTGTGGGGTTCTTTATTATAGTTTTTGAACTACTAAGTTGTAAGTCGTCTTGCCCACAGTGGGTTCTCATTAATTTTTTTATTAGATTGAATAATAGAATTTATCCTTGTTCCTTAATTTACTCTCATTCCCGCCCCCTCCCCGTGTGACCCAAAGAGCCAGCGATGGCTCTTGTCTCTTTATAGGTAGCTTCCAGAAAGATAAAAATGCTGTACTGGCTGTGAACTGTCTGGGTTGCTTGGTCTCTTTTGTTCATTGAAGGTGACTGCACTATTGTCTAAAACTCCAGGGGAGGGGGAAGGGGAAATAGTGTAGCTAGAAATATTATACGTTACTTATAATTTTTGTAAGTAAATTATTCCTGTTTATCTGCGGATAAGGCTGTTGGTCTGCTTCCTGTGTTTATTTTACAGATTAAGATGGTTACAGCAGTGAAATCTGACTGTTAAAGCCAGGATAAACTGGAATCTGTGCAGTAGGACTGGAATCTAGAGCAGTAGCTCTGTTTACATTGTGAACTTGAATTGGGAGGAGGGGGTGAATGGATAATAAATTCTAACCCTGCCCTAGGCCTGATCACTTCACTACTAAAACATTTCAGTCATGCTTTCTTTCTTTTTTAGTTTTTTTGGGTTATTTTTGTTTTTGTTTTTTGTTTGGTGTTTTGTTGTCTTGTTTTGTTTGAGACAGGGTTTCTCTATGTACCCCAGCTGCCCTGGAACTCACTCTGTAGACCAGGCTGGCCTCGAACTCAGAGATCTGCCTCCTCCGAGTGCTGGGTATGAACCATCACTGCCCAGCTTGTTTTTTGTTTTTGTTGTTGTTGTTGTTGGGGTTTTTGTTTTGTTTTGTTTTTTGAGATGGTCTATTTATGTAGCCCTGGCTGTCCTAGAACTCATTATGAAGACCAGGCTGGCCTTGAACTCTCACTGAGATCCACCAGCCTCTGCCTTTCAAGTGCAGCGATTGAAAACTATGTCACTACACTGAGCTAATAATGTTTTTGTTTGTTTGTTTGTTTTAAATAGGAAACCTTAGAGAATGTCTGAGCTCTTTTCTTGCATTCTTGGATGGAGGTGTTTTTCTCATGGGTGTTTTAAATGGCCTTTCTTAGGTATTCATTAACCCTAAAACTGGCCTGTTTGGTGATTGGGACACTCTAGGCAGGCATAATATCTGATCTTGAATTTCATACACAACATGAGGAAGAGAAAGGTAGAAATTGGTCTTCCTCAGTCTTTCAGACTTAGAATTGGAAATGTAGGATCTGGTGCTTCTGAAAAGCCAGTCATTCTGGTTTAGGGCATCCAACTTGGTACTACTGGAGTTGGAGTCAGGAAACCTGAGTTCCTCCCTAGCCTTTATAATGTGCTCAGAGTTTAGGTCAGGTTCCCAAAACACCTTTAAAAAGGATCAGATGTAGACATGTCTGCTGAGAACTGGGAGTGCAAAGATAAGTAATAAATACAACCATAAGCTCAAGTTCAAGTTCAGTATGTTTGTTCATTTCATTTTCTTAACCATACACACTGAAATGTGTAGAAAATGTGTTGATCATCAAATGTGGTAGCATACCTCTTTGATCATGGCACTTGGAAAGCAGAGGTAGGTGGATCTTGAGAATTAGAGGCCAGCCAGGCCAACATAGTGAAAACTGTCTTTAATATATATATATATTATTATAATATATATATATAATACATACATGCACAGAGAGAAAGAGAGAGATTAACTAGGAAGCATCAAATTTAATAATTCCTTCAAATCAAATTTTCAAAAAGATGATAACTTTTATATCAAGCAAATCCATATTATTATCTTCCAGTGGTGTAGAGATATGGATTGAATGTAGATTAAAAATATGTCTATAGTATTCTATTCATTCAAGTTGCTAAAGGCAGAAGAATATATAATACAATTTGAGAAATATCACCTTGGAGACTACTGTGTGTAATGCCAGCCTTTGTGTAGATCAGGAATGAACTCTCTAGGAAGTTATTGTAGAATATCAAAGTAGGAAGAGATCATATCTCTTCATTATAATCCAAAGGGAAACTGGGTTGAAGTTTAGAACCAGTGCCCTAAACCATGCCTTACCTCAGCCAGTCTGCACACCCCATGTTCTAGGGATTAACCTTTCCCTCTTTAGACTACTGAAATTGTAGGGTTACATGGAGGACTTTGGAGATGAGTAGGATTCCCAAAGGACACTGGGAGGTAAGGCTTTCCAGGTTGAAGGAGCAGCTTTGGCAAACACAGGCAGGTGCATGTTTCCATGGCACTGGGAATTGAAGACAGGATTTTGCACAAGCTAGGCAAGCATTCTACCACTAAGCTATATATCACCAGCCTAAAGGGGGCTTTGCAAAATTTTCCAAGACAAGAGATGTACTTTTACCTGCTGCACCTGTGGCTTAGCTAACTAAAGTATGTTCAAGTGGGGAGTCAGGCACATTTTACATATCTTAGTCCAGCTTAAAACACAATACCCTCTGTGAGTTTTGTTGTTTTTAACCTAAAGCCTCAACTTTTTCTTGGAATGTGGTTCTCAGAGATCAACAGACTACAGGCGAATCTTATCTCAGCTGCCTGTTTTACAGTTTTATTGGAACACAGCCATGCTCATTTATTTACATATTATCTATGGCTACTTTCATCCTTCAAGGTAGAGTTGAGTATCTGCAGCAGCAATGACGTGGTCCACAGTACCTAAATGTTTAGTCATTGGTCCTTTATAGAAAACTTATCAACCCTGGCCTGAATCATATATGGTTGCTTTCTTCAACATACAATAACTACTTCAAAGTCACTCACAAAGCAGCCTGACTACAAAATTTTTCTAGAGGTTTATGAAAATTTCTGCCAGCCTTTAGAGTTGATTCCTGCATCCAACAGCAGATTGTGGGCATCTGTGTGACTCCCTCTTATCTAGTATAGCTGAAGCATTCAACTTGATTTTCATAGACACAACCACTAGAATGGCTGTGTAGAGTAGAAGTTATGTACTTAAGCTTTGGGGTCAAATTTCTTCGCTCCTTATTAATTGCATAGGCCTTGGGCAAGTTGCTACGCTTTTTCCATTGTAAAATAGGGGTAACAATAGTACCCATTTTCCTTTCTTTTCTTTCTTTCTTTCTTTTTTTTTTTTTTTTTTTGTTTGTTTGTTTGTTTTTCGAGACAGGGTTTCTCTGTGTAGTTTTGGTGCCTGTCCTGGATCTTGCTCTGTAGACCAGGCTGGCCTCAAACTCACAGAGATCCATCCTGGCTCTGCCTCCCGAGTGCTGGGATTAAAGGCATACGCCACCACTGCCCAGCAGTACCCATTTTCTAGAGTCATATGAGTTAATTCACATAAGGCATAAAGTACTAGAACAATACTTGCAGGTAGTTAAGTACTCAATTAGTGTTAGTATATCCAATCTAGCAGGGATGATACCTGTGTCCCCACAGTTTGGCTTCTAGACTGTTGAAACAGTAGTCCCTGGTCTCATGCTGTGAGAAAAAAGTCTAAAGCCTCGGCCAGCCAGAGAAGAACGCTTTCTCCTGGAAAGAGACTTAAACCTGTTGGACTACCTTATAGAAGACCCCGTGATGTGTGTGGAGCCACACCTTGACTGGGATTGTTAGATAGGCCTTCTACTGAAACTGCACCTCACTTCAGAATCCTGAAGGTGGACTGTGGGGGAGGGTCACTGCATTTTTTCCTCTTCTTCCTGGTGTAGCCACATTGAATAAGTCTCCTCTTTGTCAGTTAAATTGTTTGAGAGAGTTTAAGATAATAATATACACAGAGTATTAAACAGTAATATGTAAAAGAAACCCAAAGCTATACTTATTAGTCCAAGATAACAAGTTTCCAATTAGATCAGCATGAAATGATTTATACTCTAAATGACATGACTAATATTTTTGGTTGGTTTGTTTGATTTTTAGACAAGGTCTTATTGTGTATCCCCAGCTATTCTGGAGCTATACAGACCAGGATTGCTTCCAAGTCACAGAGATCCATCTGCCTCTGCCTCCACCATGCTGGGATTATATGCATGTACTGCCACAGCGTGACATGGTCAACATTTAAAAAATTCAGTTAGTTCAGAAGTTTATAAAGGAAAAATTTAATCCCTAGAACATGAGGTTATGCAGATTGACTGAGGTAAAGCATGGTAAACACTACTTAGGGCAGTGGTATTAATCTTAAAAACTTCAATCCAGTTTCCCTTTGGATTATAATATAAATTTCAAGTTGAAGAAAATAAAGGTTCCAGACTATAGATAAAACGAAATGACTGTTGTGAAGGTAATAATTCAATACTAAACGTCTCTGGTCCTTAGCTGGAATGGTGGCCTGTAATCCCAGCTCTGGGAAGTGGAGGTGGGAGGGAGGAGTTCAAGATCAGAGAAGGTAAATAGATAATAAGCTTGAGACCAGTGTGTGTGTGTGTGTGTGTGTGTGTGTGTGTGTGTGTGTGTGTGTTGCATGTTTCTTCTCTTTAGGTCATCCCTTCCCTTCTTGTCTCTAACTTGGCTCTGTTGTTGAGTCTTTGTCCCAGTGCTACAAGAGAGAAAAGATGAGACAGTTATCACAGAAAATGAAATGTTTACATTGACAAGAGTTCAACTGATGTCAGATAAATCCCCCAGAAAAGTATGCCTTTGAAAGTTTGCCAGGCAAGTATGAGTGGGGGCAGGGAGTGGAGGCAGTAGGAAGTTGCTCACGCCTGTACTCCCACATTAGCTCCTGGCACAACAAAGCCATTTTTAAAACAGGTCTCCTGTCCTTTGTAACTAGGTATGTAACAAGTTATCAAAAGTCTTATACTTAATACATTACAGTGTGCTGTTTATCACACACACACACACACACACACACACACACACACACACACACACATCTTAGGTACTGGAAGGAAAATGCTTTTGAAGTTCCATGTCTTTGAGTTGTATCATTTTATAGTTTAGGTAACATCCCTAAGCAGAGGAGGGGCCCATCCTTAGGAATGCAAAGCCTGTGGAGAAGGAAGGGTTGAGAAGGGTCCACCCTACCTCTTTTCCTTTGCACAATGACCCCAGGGGGTTGTATACAACCTGCTTTTGTAGGCTGGGGACATTATGCAATACAGCATGACATGGAAGTCTGCCTCTCAAAAGTAAATTCAGAAAAATGGTTCGACAGTAAAACTTTAGACACATTAATGGCCATTTTTAGCCTTGTTGAGTCGTTCCCTAAATAGACAGTATATATGTTAAAGAACTATGAGTATTGATACAATTTTCAAGCAGTTCAGAGTACTAGAATGTAGTTATTTGGTTTATAAAATGAAAGGGGAATGCTGTTAGCCATGTTCCCATGGTCTCTAGTCCGTTGTCAGTTAGCTTTTCCTTTTTCTTTTCTTTCCTTTTCTTTTTTTCCTTTTTAAGACAAGGTCTCACCATGTAGACCAGGTGTCCTAGAACTCAGAGAAGGGCCTGCCTCTTCCTCCTAAGTACTAGGATAAAAGTTGTGTGCCACCATGCCCAGCCTTTGTTAGCTTTTTATCAGCTTCCATATAGTCTTTATCTGTAACTCATACATCTCAAATTGTGTTGTAGTTACATATTTCTTCCACCATCTTTGGGATAGGGCTTCATTGTAGTTCCTTCATTCAGTGCATGAGCAAGAAGTATTGAATGGGCCGGGTGGCGGTGGTGGCGAACGCCTTTAATCCCAGCACTTGGGAGACAGAGGCAGGTGGATCTCAGTGAGTTTGAGGCCAGCCTGGTCTACAGAGCAAATTCCAGGACAGGCTCCAAAGTGGCACAGAAACCCTGTCTTGAAAAAAGAGAGGGGGTGGTATTGAATGGGGTCTGGAGAGGTGACTAAGTGGTTAAAAGCACTGGTTACTCTTACAGAGGACCAAGTTCAATTTCCAGTACCCATGTGGTGGCTCACAACCATCTGTAACTCCAATTCCAGGGGATCTGATGCCCACTCTGACTTACATGGGCATCAGGTAGGCACATGATACATATACATACATAATAGATGTAGGCAAAATATTCATACCTATAAAATAA
The DNA here is from genome assembly GCF_007827085.1 of Peromyscus californicus insignis. Lineage (NCBI taxonomy): Eukaryota > Metazoa > Chordata > Mammalia > Rodentia > Cricetidae > Peromyscus > Peromyscus californicus. The sequence goes on along the minus strand of NW_026294573.1, from coordinate 87,478,160 downwards.
ATCTAAAAAGCTAAAAGTTCTGTAGTTGGAGAGATGGCTTAGTAATTAAGAGCACTGGCTGCACCTGGGGGTCCCTGGGTTTGCTTCCCTGCACCACATGACAACTCACAATTTTCTGTAACTAGTTCTAGAACAGTGGCTCTCACCCTCCCTAATGCTTCGACCCTTTAATACAGTTCCTCATGTTGTGGTGACCCCCAACCATAATTATTTTCATTACTACTTCATAACTGTAATTTTGCTACTGTTATGAATCACAATGTAAATATCTGATATGCAAGATATTTGATAAGCAACCCTTGTAAAAGGGTCATTTGATGACCACCCCCCCCCAACTCCCCTAGCCCCACCAGAGGTCTCGAAAACCACTGTTCTAGGGGATCTGATGCCCTCTTCTGGCCTCTGAGCACTGTATACGCATGGTTCATCTACATATATGCAGGCAAAACACTCATACATATAGTTTTCTTTTTTATTATTAAATTTTCTATTCTTCATATATACCAATCACAGATCCCCCTCTCCTCCCTCCTCCCACTCACCATCCTTCCCCCGCTCCAACCCACCCTCCATTCCCACCTTCTCCAAGGCAAGGCCTCCCATGGAGAGTCAGCAGGGCCTGGTACATTCAGTTGAGGCAGGTCCAGGCCCCTCCCCCTGCACCAAGACTATGTAAGTTGTCCCACCACAGGCACTGGGCTTCAGAAAGCCCACTCATGCACCAGGGACGGATCCTGATCCCAATGCCAGGGGGCCCCTTAAACAGTTCAAGCTAAACAACTGTCTCACCTATGCAGAGGGCCTAGTCCAGTCCCCTGGGGGCTCCACAGGTGTTGGTCTAAAGTTCATGAGTTCCCACTACTTTGGTTTGGTTGTCTCTGTAGGTTTCCCCATCATGATCTTGATGCCCCTTGCTCATAGAATCCCTCTTTTCTCTCACCGACTGAACTCCTAGATCCCAGCTTGGTGTTTGGCTGTGGATCTCTGCATCTGCTTCCATCAGTTACTGGAGAAAGGCTCTATGATGACAATTAGGGTATTCACTAATCTGATTACCGAAGTAAGCCAGTTCAGGCACCCTCTCCACTACTGCTAGTAGTCTAAGTTGGGGTCATCCTTGGGGATTCCTGGGAACTTCCCTAGCACCCTGTTTCTTCCTATCCCCATGATGTCTCCATCTATCATGGTATCTCTTTCCTTGCTCTCCTACTCTGTCCCTGTTCCATCTCGACCATCCTGATCCCTTATGTTCTCATCCTCCGTCTCCTACCCTCCATTGCCTCCCCCCACCCCCAGTTTGCTCATGGAGATCTCATCTATTTCCCCTTCCCAGAGCAATCCATGTGTCCCTCCTAGGGTCCTCCTTGTTACTGAGCTTCTCTGGAGCTGTGAGTTGTAGTCTGGTTATCCTTTGCTTTACCTCTAGTATTCACTTATGAGTGAGTACATGCCATGTTTGTCCTTCTGAGTCTGGGGTACCTCTCTCAGGATGATATTTTCTAGTTCCATCCATTTGCCTGCAAATTTCATGATGTCATTGTTTTTTACTGCTGAGTAGTACTCCATTGTGTATATGTGCCACATTTTCTTTATCCATTCTTCAGTTGAGGGGCATTTAGGTTGTTTCCAGGTCCTGGCTATTACGAATAATGCTGCTATGAACATAGATGATCATGTGTCCTTGTGGTATGATTGAGCATTCCTTGGGTATATGCTGGGTCTTGAGGTAAATTGCTCCCAATTTTTTGAGAAACCACCATAGTGATTTTCAAAGTGTCTGTACAAGTTTGCACTCCCACCAACAGTGGAGGAGTGTTCCCCTTGCTCTGCATCCTCTCCAACATAAGCTGTTGTCAGTGTTTTTGATCATAGCCATTTTGACAGGTGTAAAGATGGTATCTCAGAGTCGTTTTGATTTGCATTTCCCTGATGACTAAGGATGTTGAGCAATTCCTTAAATGTCTTTCGGCCATTTGAGATTCTTCTGTTGAGAATTCTCTGTTTAACTCTGTAGCCCTTTTTGTTTGTTTGTTTGTTTTTTGTTTTTTGTTTTCTTTTTGTTTGGTTGGTTGGTTTGGTTTTTTTTTTTTTTTTTTTTTTGGTTTTTCGAGACAGGGTTTCTCTGTGTAGCTTTGCGCCTTTCCTGGGACTCACTTGGTAGCCCAGGCTGGCCTCGAACTCACAGAGATCCGCCTGGCTCTGCCTCCCGAGTGCTGGGATTAAAGGCGTGCGCCACCACCGCCCGGCTGGTTTGGTTTTTTGAGACAGGGTTTCTCTGTGTAGTTTTGGTGCCTGTCCTGGATCTTGCTCTGTAGACCAGGCTGGCCTCAAACTCACAGAGATCCGCCTGGCTCTGCCTCCCAAGTGCTGGGATTAAAGGCATGTGCCACCACTGCCCAGCTCATTTTTTAATTGGATTGTTCGGTATTTTGATGTCTAGTTTCTTAAATTCTTTATATATTTTCGAGATCAGCCCTCTGTCAGATGTGGGATTGGTGAAAATCTTTTCCCATTCTGTAGGCTGTCGTTTCTTCTTATTGACCATGTCCTTTGCCCTACAAAAGCTTCTCAGTTTCAGGAGGTCCCATTTATTAGTTATCGCTCTCAGTGTCTGTGCTACTGGTGTTATATTTAGGAAGTAGTCTCCTGTGCCAATGTGTTCAAGACTACTTCCGCCGGGCGGTGGTGGCGCACGCCTTTAATCCCAGCACTCGGGAGGCAGAGCCAGGAGGATCTCTGTGAGTTCGAGGCCAGCCTGGGCTACCAAGTGAGTTCCAGGACAGGCGCAAAGCTACACAGAGAAACCCTGTCTCGAAAAAAAAAAAAAAAAAAAAAGACTACTTCCTATTTTCTCTTCTATCAAGTTCAGTGTAACTGGACTTACGTTGAGGTCTTTGATCCACTTGGACTTGGGTTTTGTGCATGGTGACAGATATGGATCTGTTTGCAATCTTCTACATGTTGACCTCCAGTTATGCCAGCACCATTTGTTGAAGATGCTTTCTTTTTTCCATTATACAGTTTTGGCTTCTTTGTCAAAAATCAGGTGTTCATAGGTGTGTGGATTTATGTCAGGATCTTTGATTCGATTCCATTAATCCATGTGTCTGTTTTTATGCCAATACCAAACTGTTTTTATTACTATAGTTCTTTAGTAGGGCTTGAAGTCAGGGATCTAACTTGTATTTCTTAATTAATCTAAGTAGTTTGTAACAATAACTTTGAAGGACTAGAAATTTACATTACATTGTGCAATAAATCTTTTTAGAAATATTGCATGAATGAACAAGTTCCTCAGGTTCACATAACTAGCAAGTGCCTAGGGTCAGGTCTAGAGGACCACCCTTCCTGGTCCTAGCTCAGGAGTTGTTGCATTCTACCATGAAGCCTCTATCTGGGTTTCAGACAGCTCAAGTTTTTTGGGGCTTTTTGTTTTGTTTTTGTGTGGTTGGTTGTTTATTTGTTTGTTTGCTTGTTTGTTTGTTTTGGCTTTTCAAGACAGAGTTTCTCTGTGTAACAGCCCTGGCTGTCCTGGAACTCATGTTGTAGACTAGGCTGGCCTCAAACTTAAAGAGATCCGCCTGCCTTTGAAGGTGTGAGTGTACCACCACCCCCAGCTCAGACAACTTAGTTCTTTGAGGGTTTGTTGTTCAGTTGTTTTGAGACAGGCTCATACTATGTAGACCGCGCTGGTCTCAAACTCACAGAGTGTGCCTCCCAAGTGTTGGGATTAAAGGTCTGAGCCATCACACCCAGGAGCAGATTTTCTTGTTTTCCGTTGTACTCTCTCCTACAGCACTTGGATAAAGTCATCTTTTGTTAATTAGTGGTTTGAGGGACGTAAGTTCCTATCACATAATCTATTTAACTTCAGCTTTCTGTTGAATAGAAAGAACAACTCAACTGTTTTGACGTTTCTGTTTCAGATCATATTCTGGGCACATCAACACTATAGCCTAGACAGTTAAAATCCTCTGTAACTAAAGACAGATTCAAACAATCAAAGACCTTGGATTGTATCGAGTACAATCTGTCTTTGACTACAGCAAGCAAGTAGCCAAAGAAATGCTCTGCCCCTGTGTGTATCTGCGTAGCTAGGATTATTTAAATCAGATGACAAAAAGCTATATACTTTGGGGAGTGGAGGCAGGAAGATCAAGAATTCAGGGTTGTCCTCGGCTACATAGTAAATTCAAGGCCAGCTGAACTATTTATTTTTGTATACGGGTGTGGGTATTCACATGTGTGGAGGTCAGAGTATGACTTTGTGGAGGCAGTTCTTCCACCTTTGCTTGGGTTTGGGAATCAAACTCAGGTTGCCAGGTTTGCTCAGCAAGTGCCTTTACCCACTGAGTCATCTCATTGGTGATTTTCTTAATGTCACATAGCGAATATGTGACAAACTTCTATCTGTGAAAAATAATGCCATACATAAAGCATTCTGAAGTCTTTACACAAATTATACTTGAAATCATTCTGATTAGGGCCTGAAACTGCACCCAGACTACAGTGGGGCACTAAGAGGAGAAGGAAAGAGTGCATTCCTGCTTTCCTAATTCCAGGGTATGGCTTAGCCAGCGGCGAAGGGGAGCAGTCAGGTTCAGTGTCCAGGAAATCACTCCTCAGTGGACTTGGGCCGCTCTGCCATTGCATAACTAAAGGACCTTTCCAGTTTGTTTGTCCTGTCCAATGTGAGTTGGGCTCTGGGGAACAAGCAAATAAAAGCTTTCTAAAGGCTTTGTGAAGAATGTAGTTTTATACTTGATCTTCTTTGTGTGGAAAGGTGAGAGTGGGCTAAAGAAAAGAGCTCCTGTATGGTTTACTGCCAAAACAGGATATGTGGGGCTCAGAAAGCCCTCCTGCTTACACTTCCCAGCAAACCATGTGGAGAAATGGGAGGGCTGAGTCTTACAGAGTCCCATTGCAGACGCAAATATAAAGGTGGCTAGAAAGTATGTTAATGTCATTCTCCAGTAAGGTACATCGGTTTCCCCCACTGGAAAATAAAGGGATGGAACCTGATCACTTATTTTTAAAACTGTAAGATATGTGTATACCTTCTCCCTTTAACGTTTTTTTATAAATTACATCATATAGTGTGCTCTGCTCCCCCACCAATTTCATAGTATATCTGGACGATCATCCTATAACGGTGGACAGACATTTCTCACTCTTAAATGGCTATAAAGTATTCTGTTTTCTGGGAATATAACTAATTTAATCAGTGAACACTTGGGTTGTATTTTTAGTGTTTTGGCGTTACAGACTGTCCTGTAGCTTTGTACATATAACAGTTCATACATTTGCCCTTAGGGTAAATACTTTGAAGCTGTTTCAAGGTGTCAGGGGATGTATGCATCAGACTGAAAACTGAAGACCAACTTATGATTTGTGGGGTATTAATTGCCAAAGCACAGTGAATTTTGAAACACCTTAACTTCTATTATTTGTAGACAAAATCTTCCATGGAGACGTTATATAGGTAACTTTGTCAGGTGTGAGGGACAGATACCGCTCTACACTGCGATCCTCAGTGGCCTGAGGAATTCCTGAAGCTTTAGGAACATTAAGGATATTTTAATATAGGCTCAAGTTTGAAGATTAAGAGAAAGAAGCACTCAGAAGACAGACAGATGTACTTAAGCTTCCCAAAGGAAGAGAGGGGAAGCAAGATGGACCTAAGTACCAGTGTGGGCTTCTCCAAGAGAGTGTGTAACTAATTGTCTCTGTCAGCCATATCTCATTTGGTGATGTCCTGAAATGGTTGCTAGGAACCATTTTTCTTCTCTCATTTGGTAAGTGAGGTGCTCTGGAGATGCCTTGGATAGAATTAGGAGCTGATAAGATAAAACTAGGAGCCACCAGTATTGCACAAGAGGTTGTTTAGACATGTCCTTTTCCTATAAATGAGATTCTGCTGGGAACTACAAAGTGCACTGCGGTTACCTGTGTCACTTGACATTTTCTAATGCTTTTCAGTATGGCATTATTTAAGAGCTGATTTACAAGGTGAATATTTTATAAACTTAGAAAAAGGCACCGAGTCCCAGTCATACTTGCCTTACTTACACATAGGAGTCAAGAGAGTCCCTTTTCATAACATCCACAGAGGGACTGGATTACAAAGAGTACTGTGTTCTACCCTCCCCTCCAATGTTGTGATTATGGTAACTTTCTGAAGTGTGTGGCACCCTCACAGTTGTGTCTTTTTGACCTTAGAGATCAAAAGCAGGTCAAAATTGCCAGCTGCTTTTTTGTTTTTGTTTTTGAGTCAGTGTCTCTTGTGACCAGGCTGGCCTCGAATTACCATGTAGCTGAGGGACTTTGAACTTTTGATTCCCCCTGCTTCTCCCTCTGGAGTCCTAGGATCAGAGGCATGTATGTCACCACATGCAGTATTTTCCTTCATACTTAAACATGGACTGTAACTTCCTCTTCCTCCTTCCCCCACCTCCATTCCGCTGCGAGGTGCCCAGGGCATTTCTGAAATTTGCCTGGGTTCTTGCAGCTTTAAGCCAGAGCCTCCTGTCATTTTTGTGTGGATTTCCTGTGGCCCCTGGGGCAGAGAGTAGGAAGTCAGGTAGTCCAGCCTCTGCTACCCTCTCAGGTTCCTGCCTTCCCTCTTCTCTGCACAACTCTGTCACACTTTTCAACTCCTCCTCCCTCCACATATTCTAGAGAAAAGACCAAAGACTAGCAGTTATCTTGAGAAGGTATGTGTGAGTGTGTATATGTTGCAGTAAATGCATACACATATCTCTGGTTTCCAATGTCATTCTTGGTGTTATCGTTGAAGTTTGGGAACATTGTTTTGCTGGCTGTGGAGGGTAGCACACACAGTAGGAACAGCACAGGGGTATATCAAACATGTATCCTTTTAGTCCCCCAAAATCTCCCTTTATATTTATAAAACCATAAAACTCAAAGTAAATAGATATTTTTGAGATAGGGTCTATCATTATGTACCTCTGACTGTCCTGGAACTTAGTATGTTGACCAAGCTGCCCTCAAACTCACAGAGATCCACCTGCCTCTGCCTCCTAAGCGATGAGATTAAAGTTGTACACCATCACATCTCACAACTATGAACTCTTACAGCCACCAAGATGATACAGTTTGATTAGTGTTGACTTTTTGGATTTTAGAATAAAACTTACCTGTTGGCCAAGCTCTAAGCATTCATCATTTCTCTGTGGAATGGCTCCAGTGAACTCGGGGGAGGAGGGGACATGCAATAGCCAGGCCCACTGTTGAACTCGAGGTTAGAGGACAGAATTGTAGACTAACACATGGCTTCCCTGGGTAGCCCTACTGAAGGTTTCCAGGCTCCCAGGGAAAGTTGCTGCAGGATGACTGAAGCCTGCCCTGCAGGCCACCTTTCTGCCAGGCTAGACAATCTGTCAAAGGCTTAGAAACCTTCTAGAAAACCAGCCGTGAAAAGAGTTTCCTTTGTTATGATTTCAGCTGTACCAGAGGGTGCTGTATTATACCTCTGAACTATTCCTACTCCTAAACTAGAAAAGACAAGATGGACAAGAACCCTGTACTCTATACGTATATACACTATAGTATAATCACATTTCCATTTCAACATGGCACTTTGAACCTTTATCTTTTCCTTCCCAAAATCCTAGTGAAATGACCATAGAAATATATATTTTAAAATATGCAATTATATGAAAAAAGCATCCTTTGTAGGCCGAAGTAGTAACTGTGAAACACTATGGGGAAATAAAATGTCTCTTTTCTATCCATAGCTGCCTTGTTTTTAAAACTGGAAATGCAAAAGTGCAGGAAGTAAATGATCTGGGGCCAGTGAGTTGGCTTAGGGTAAACACACTTGGCAGCAGGTTCCTTTGCTGCCAAGCGTCTCACTGGCCCTTCCAAAGAATATCTAATGGGTTATACTTACCTCGGAAACCACAGAACGTAGACTGACTGGGGAGGGTTTATTGTGGTATCATTTCATTTCTTTTTCTTTTTTCATTTTTTAAAAAATTTCCTATGTATGGGTGTTCTGCCTGCTTGAATGTCCATGTATCATGTGGGTGCCTGGTACCCATGGAGGCCAAAAGAGGGTGTGGGATTCCCCTGGGACTAGAGCTATAGGTGGCTGTGAGCTGCCATTGGGGTGCTAGACAGAGCAGCCAGTGCTCTGAACCATTGAGCCATCTCTTTATCACTGTTTCTTTCTTTTTTTAAGACAAAGTCTCACTTGGTGGACCAGGCTGGCCTTGAACTTACCATGTAGCCCAAGCTGGCCTAGACCTCATAATTCTGTCTCCTTAGCTTCCTGGGTTTATTTTCAGCAATGTTACTGGGAATTCTGATCCAAGTAGTCTTTGGACTGCACTTTGAGAAGCCCTTGAGTTAGGAAGAAAGTAATTAGCATTTATTATTTACTATGTGTGTGATTAGGGTAGCAGTTGCTTTCATCTATATATTTCCATTTGATTTTTATAATGTTGTGATGTTATTATCCCAGTTTTATGTGTTCATATTGTTCTCACAAAGTTTTAATAACTTGTTCTGAGTTCCAGTGATGGCAGAGCCATATACCAGTCAGCAGCCTGACTCTGGAAGCTGCGAAGGCTCTTGCCGTCTCCACTTTGGCAAAATGCCTCTCAGAGGAGCTGATTATTTAAAAGTGAACAGGAAAGTGCTAGGTGATCTAAGTGTGTTTGATAAGTAAATGCTAAAGACACTGAAAGGTCAGAATGTCTAAAGCATATCATCTATTACTCCGAGTACATTTAGAAGACAAGTGTGTGTTTGCTTTATTGAAACTGCTGTCCATTTCTGAACTTTTAAACTAAATAGGCACTAAAGATAAATTATTCCATCCCTTGACTCAGGGAACTATGACCAGAAAGGTTAAATTGCCTAATGTATCAGAAAAATAATCAGGGCTAGACCTAAAATTTCCTATTGTAGTTACCATAAAGGGTTGGGTAGCCTGGAACTCACGGTGTCTGGGAATTATGTAGACAAGTGCGGGTCTGTGAGTGGGAATGGTTTTCTAGCTGTTACTGTGTGAGAGAGGCTGGAGATGGTACTAAACATCCTGTAGCATGTGACAGCTCGTAATGAAGGATTTCCAGCTCAGAATGTCAGCGATACTGAGACTGAGAAGTGTTTCACACAAAAGAATTCTGTGACGGTGTTGGAACCAGCATCCAGCTTGTGGAGTCAATCTCGTATGTTGGCCATTGTCTTTAAAGCAGGACATTAAAAACGAACTACCTGCTAGTCACTGATGTTGTCGGGGAGGTAGAAGGGAGGCATGAGGTTTGTTCTGTGTCACTGTAGAAAATGTCCTGGTGTAGCACAGTTACGAGGTCCAGTGAAAAACCATTAAGCACTTACTGTTTTTATTCTGCTGTGTTCTTCCTGGAGCTTAGTCTACCTACATTTTATTTGTTTGTTTGGCTGGCTGGCTGGCTAGCTGGCTAGTAAGTACCAAATTTGAGTGGTTTATACAAGTGCTATTGAATTCAACACAACTTCTGTGCATGATACTTATTGCAAACCTAAAGACCATGGACTGTTCAAAGAATTGTCTCCAGAAGCCAAAAACAAACAGAGCCAGGATTTGAATACCATATAACTCTACACTTATGTCATCCCCTGCTTGCTACTCAGAAATAATTCCAAGTTACTCATGAGATACAGTTTATAGGCTTCTCACTGATCAACTATAAGTTATTGAACTGACATTCTTCAACTCTGTTCGTGAGCACTGTCTAAGCCTGTGGTTCTCAACCTTCTCAATGCTGCGACCCTTTAATACAGCTCCTCATGTTCTGGTGACCCCCAACCATAAAATTATTCCATTGCTACTTCATTACTGTAATTTTGCTACTGTTATGAATTGTAATGTAAATATCTTATATGTGTGCAAGATATCTGATTCTTTCAACCCCATTCCCAGGGTCATGACCCACAGGTTGAGAACCACTGAACAAAGGACCAGTCACTTCAGTCTCATTAACCTCTTCCCTGAATGTGTTGTTGACCTTGGATGCCCTTGATTCTCTTGCCTCCATGGGACACTTTCCTGCTCATTTACCAAGCTCTAGTAAGTTAACAGTGCTGAAATGCCACCTCCTTAAAGAGCACTCCTCTCTTCTCCCTACCTGCCCCACTCTATCCAATTTTGTCCTTTCATGGTTCTTCCATCCACGGTTGTTTACTCCTTCATCCACTTAACACAAACTGTCTATACCTACACATGTTTATTTGTTTTTATGTTTAATGAGGGTTTTCGCTCCTATAGGGCTCCCCAAAAGCCAATGACTTCTCATTTTTATCTAGTTCCATATAGATAGATATTAAAATCTACATGAATTTATAAGAATGAATAAATACTTTTGCTTGGGGAGGTTGGAAGGATCTCATGTAGCATAGGCTGGCCTTGAACTCACTATGTCACTGAAGATGATCTTGAACTTCCAGTCCTTCTACTTCCTAAATGCTAAGCATACAGACCTGCACCACTGTGCCCTGTTTATGTGGTGGTGCTAGGGAGTGAGCCCAGGTTTTCATGCATGCTGGCAAGCCCTCAACCAGCTGAGTGAACTTCATACCCAGCCCAACAAATATCTTTTGAAAGACGGCTTGTAGAGTGGTCTTCCAGAGCTGTAGGGGAAGAGTTAGAAAGTTACTTGCCTTCAAGGAACTTAGCGAGTATATGTGATATTTTCCATCATAACTGATGTTAAGAACTGTCAGTTAAAAATTCCGTAAGTAGGAAAGTCCAAAAAGAGATTTCGTTTGTTAGAAATACAAGGAAAACTCCATAGACGTGACACCCTAGTTCGACAGACTGAATTAGAGTGTGGCGGTCTGAATAGGTGTGGTCCCCCATGGACTCATGTGTTTGAATGCTTGGCCCTGGGGAGGGCACTATTAGGAGGTGTGGCTTTGTTGGAGTAGGTGTGGCCTCATTGGAGGAAGTGTGTCACTGTGGAGGTGGGCTTTGAGGTCATTTATGCTCAAGCTATGCCCAGTGTGGCACACAGTCTCCTGCTGCCTGTGGATCAAGACGTAGAACTCTCAGCTCCCTTTCCAGCACCATGTCTGCCTGCACACCGCCTTGTTTCCCACCATGACGATAATGGACTAAACCTCTGAACTGTAAGCCAGCCCCAGTGAAATGCTTTCCAAGAGTTGCTGTGGTCATGCTCTCTCTTCACAGCACTAGAAACCCTAACTACGACAGAGTGTACACTCACAAGAGTTCAGGCTTTGATCTATCCTTAGTTTGGGTGCTATGTGCATACTGCACAGTGAATGTGAATGGTGACAGGATTTGGACTCAAATTGGAGAAAAAAGAGTTCCAAGAGGACATAGTTTTTAAAAAATAAAAAAAAAGTAAGAAAAGTAAGTTTCAAAGTGCTAAATTCATTCAGAAAAACTAAGAACTGTCTTCGTGAAACACATCCATGTGAAGATGATTAGATTGAGAAAAGGGGGTGAGGGGGAGACAGACAGACAGACCTAAAAGTCAGGTAATAAATGAGTGTGCCAGTTGAGGAAAAGATAGTTCCTCCTATTGCAGCCTAGAAAAGCAAATTACGGCTTGAGAAGCAGGAAAGCCCTGGAGTGGAGACACTAGCTTAACCTGGGCTGCTGGTTCTTGGACCAACACCATCTCCATCAAGTAGCATGATTCAGATCCCAGGGAGCCTCTGCATTTGCCTGGCTGCAAGAGTTTGCTTATGTGTCTGGAATGGAGCAATACACTTTCCTGACGTGTTCCCACAGGTGTTGGAGCAGTTATTAAAAGTTATTAAAAATTCCTGTATCTACAGAAGGGTTCATGCTGCGACTTCTAAGATTTTTCCAGTTCATTCGGGTTTTTTTTTTTTTTGGGGGGGGGGGTCCTGATTGCTTGAAACCAGGCTTCTTTCTTTAGCATGTCAAAAATAATAAGTCTGTAGAAGAGGTTTGAAATGTTTGCAGTTGATGAGAAGGAATTTTGGAGAATTCCGCCTCCAGTCAACCATTTGTACCTTCTTACCACGCAATTCTGTTAGCATGTTGACAGAAATAAGCACAGATTGAAAAGGTCATGAAAACAGTTTAAGGATTTGTTGCCACCTGGCCCCAGTTAGACTGCTGGAGAAGGTACAATGTTTTACAGATGTGTAGCAGTCTTAGAAGTAGACCCTGGAAGCCAGGGAGGACATGCTGCCCAAGAGATTGGAAGGGTGACTTTTGATGCTGAAGAAATGATTGTCTGGAGCACAAGAGTAATGTAAAGGTAAGAACAGAGCTGTTGATGGTGAAACCCAGAGGCCAGCCAGAAGATCTCTAACTTACAGACAATAGGCTAGTTGTGAAGATATGTGGGTCCTAGCAAAGGGGCCTCAACTTTCTAGCATTGAACAGACCAGTGAGGCTCTCTTTGCCTTGGTTCCTCCATCTTGAAAAGATACTATGTTGGATTTTCAGAAGGATTTTTTTTATGTGCATTGGTGTTTTGCCTGTATGTATGTCTGTGTGAGGGTGTCAGATCTTGGAGTTACAGACAGGTGTGAGCTGCCTTGTGGGTGCTGGGAATTGAACCTAGGTCCTCTAGAAGAGTAGTCAGTGCTCTTAACCTCTGAGCTATCTCTCCAGCCTCCAGAAAGGATTTTTTTTAACATTTGTTCAAGTTCTATGCAATTATTTATTTAGTAAATGTACCGAGTAAATGTACTTGTAAATTGATCTAATCTGACAGTTCTCTCATTTCCTCTATTGTATGTTTTTGTGTTGCTTGTCAAGGTGTAGAGCCCTGGGTTGAGTCCCACCACCACAAAAATAAATAATGTATAGTCCTACCTGCAAGGTCCCTTTCCTAGATTTTACTTAGGTCTGAGGTAAGGCTAACAAACTTGCCTATGTTACTTCTACATCAACTACAGTTTGCTACTTCTTATAAAGCTATTGAATAGTTTTGAAGCCTATCAGATACTATATAACATGTCAGATTCATTAAGGTAGTAAAGAGGAAATTAAGATTGTCTTAGTATACTCTTAAATATTAAGGAAGCCGAGTGTGGCATGCCTTTAATCTCAGAACATGGGAGGCAGACACAGTTGATCTCTAAGTTCAAGACCAGCAGAGTTGTGTGGTGAGACTGTCTCAAAAAAGCAATTTACTTATGAAGGTTTTTATTATAATTTATTACTGTATTCAGGGTGTTAAAATGTAGGCAATCCAAAGGTAAATAAGGCAGGGTGCTCTCTCAACTTACAGTCCAGTAGTGAGGATGTTAGAGGCATTCTGTTCTACTAGGTGCACGTGGGAAGGCAGAATGAGGCTTTGGCTTTGGGTAGGGCCCCACTAATAATACAGTGTCTTGTTTTTACAGTTAGGGAAAATGAAGCTCTAAAGTACAAAACAATTTTCCGAGTAAACTAATTACCAAGTCTCATGTTTAAACTAGTTTGGGTTTGGTTTTTCCCTCTCCTATATTTTGTTGCTTATGTGGTAGTTGTACCGTCCATTCATGTTTGTCAGAAGACGTAAGTGACGTAGGGACTGGTCAGCAGCATTTTAAGCATTGTTTGACATTAGCATGATTTCTCTAAAAAGGATGGCCCTCGGTGGCTCTGTAATTCCTCACTCAGTCAGTCCCCCAGCATCTGTCTTGTCCTAACAGGTTTCCTATCTGGCTTGTTCAGTCCGAACAGCTTAATACAGTGGGGTGGGTGATGTGGGCTGATGAAATTTATGACACCAGAAGGTGACCTTCAGCTAACAGCCGAAACAGGGTATTTTTTGTCTCTTTCTGATTAGAATCAGAACCCAGGTTTGCTCTCCACAGACAGAATTAGATTTGGAGACAAAGGCAGTCAAATTACTGTCCTTGCTGAATAGATATTCCTAGCCAAGAGCCTCCAGGTAGAAGAGCCACTAATTGATAGCTGCTGTTTTATGATTTTAAAAACTTGTCAATCCATGCAGCATTTCTTGTTTGCCTAGATTATTGGCCACTCTTATGAAGGAAAGCTCTTAAGTTTAATTGTTTGAAGTAGTTTTCCCCTTTATGTGTCTGGTGGGTAGTTACTTTTGATGCGCCCTGGGAGTCTAATGTATGACTAAGGCAGCCACATGAATTCTACTGTTGCCTGAATGTGAACAATGAATGACACAGCCCGGTTTTCTTCCATGAAAGGTGCTTTCAGGGATGCCACAGATGACCTGAAGTAATGCTTCCTGTGATAGATGGTGAAGAAAGAAAAAATAACAGAGTGATCATTCAAAATCTGCAAAGATTCGCTGCATTAGCCCTTTACCCATCCTGGCGTCTTCTCAGCCCACCAGTGCTGTGGAGAGGGGCAGGTGATGCCTTAGTGTTTGTTTATTATCAACCCGCAAAAAGAGTGGGACTGAAACATTGTTTCACTTGGGTTTTCCTTTTTTTTATGTTTTGCAACAGGGTCTCACTGTATAGCTCTGGCTAGCATGAAATTCACTATGTAGACCAGGTTAGCCTCCAATTTACAAAGATCTGCCTCTGCCTCCCAAGTACCAGGATTAAAGGCATGAGCCACCAGAACCAGCTCACCGGAGGACTTTAAAATGTGAAAAGCTAAGAGAGAAGGAGAGAGAGAGAGTGTGTGTGTGTGTGTGTGTGTGTGTGTGTGTGTGTGTGTGTGTGTGAGAGAGAGAGAGAGAGAGAGAGAGAGAGAGAGAGAGAGAGAGAGAGAGAGAGAGAGAGAGAGAGAGTTTAAAGTTTAGCCATTGGAAAGTTCCCCTATAGTCTGTCCTCGAAGGTGAACTATGGAAGAGTAGACCGATCCTTCATACAAGGAAGTTTTGAAAGTCACTTGAAACAAAGTCAGGCCAATTCTCAGGATATATATCGGCCCTGTACAGGTCATCAGAAGGTAGTATTAGCACAGCTAAACTGGTTACTTGATCATGTGGACAGAGTCCAGGAACATGAATCCCTATTTATTGTGGTTTAATGTGTTTGACCTTGAGTTTCTCATATCTTTTTTTGCCAAAAAAAAAAAAAAAAAAAAAGCAGGAAAGCTGAGTGTCTGTCTTATGTTTGTACCAGTCTAAAAGGAAACATAAACCTAATCACTTTAAGAATAAAAGCTTTCTTTATCCTCCTGAACATGAAAGTCGGCAAAGGCCTAGGCAGTCTCCAGAACTGTCCAAGACTCTAGATTCCATCTGCCTGGGCTGAGAAGGGGGCCTTCATGCCAAGCATAACCACTTCCTTATAGCCTTTTGTGGGTCTACTCCTAGTCCCAGGGAGTGTTTCTCCTCCATCGTTATGTAATGCCAGGACAAAGAAGGAATGTGAAGTCCGGGGCTCACCTATTAGAAGTACAGTGAGTGTTGAGGCTCAGAATGCCATCAGGATTTAGCTTTTTTGTTACATTCTAGCTTCTGCCCACAAATTCATTTTTATTTTGCTAGATAGCCTAGGATTTGCAGTTTGGCATTTTAAGCATTTTGTTTTAGGCATTTTAAGCATTTGGCTTGGTTTGGCTTTTTGAGACTGGATTTCCTTATGTAGCTCAGGCTGGCCTGAAACTTGTGAGCTGCCTCCCAAGTGCTGGGATTACAGGTCTGTGCCGTGACCTGCCTCAAGTTAATCTTTTAGGTAAGTCTTTGTTAGAGAAGTTAGGGGAAACTGCCTTTTTCTGATAGTTCTTAGGGGTAGACTGACTGAATTGTAATAGAAAGAAAGCTATTTGTATAAACACCTGTATCAGGTCTTTCTCTGTCGTCCCACCAGCCAAATATTCCACAGCAAACACCTATGCTCAGATGCAGGAAAGGAGGACACAGAAAGAATAACAGAGCTACCCAGCATTCAGTATAGACTCTACAGGTAGAGAGGGCGATAGGACCAAGTTCAAGTACCTCTAAAGTAAGGTACTCCTGAGAAGCTGAGTAGAGAAAGTCTCCTTCACGGTTATACGGACTACGTTCCTTAAAATCTGCGCCATGTTTTGTTTTGTTTTGAAGTCAGCTCTTAGACTGCTTTGTATTTTCTTAACAATCCAAGTTGTCCATACTAGCAGCTTAGGAACTTCCGCATCCTGCTCTTAAGTTGTTTCACTACCTTTTTTTTTTTTTTTTCCCAAGACAGGGTGTCTCTGTAGTTTTGGTGTCTGTCCTGGATCTCACTCTGTAGGCCAGGCTGGCCTCGAACTCACAGAGATCCGCCTGCCTCTGCCTCCCGAGTGCTGGGATTAAAGGTGTGCTCCGCCACTGCCTGGTTTAAGTTGCTTCGCTATCTTTTCTAATACAAAAGTGTTTTTCTAATATGGGTCCCACTTGAATTCTATTGAAGAAAACTGGCTTAATCTGAATGGCAGCGATATAAATAAAAGCACAGTATTTCTGTTCTCTCTACTGTCTTATAAGAAGCCCTGTAACAACAGTATTGCAAGTAGATTTTATCAGTTAAGAATCAAGGATTTGCCGGGCGGTGGTGGCGCACGCCTTTAATCCCAGCACTCGGGAGGCAGAGCCAGGCAGATCTCTGTGAGTTCGAGGCCAGCCTGGACTACCAAGTGAGTTCCAGGAAAGGCGCAAAGCTACACAGAGAAACCCTGTCTCAAAAAACCAAAAAAAAAAAAAAAAAAGAATCAAGGATTTTTTTGTTTTGTTTTTCTGTTCTATCCATGTTTTGTTATTTCTTCTTTTTAAATAATGTGTGAACCTGATGAAATAATAGAGGATAAGGAGCAAAGAGAAAGTTGAGTCTTAGCATGGAATTACCATATGCCCGGTGTGTCCAAACAGTCACCCATTGAATCAATGCTTTATCTCAGAGATTTTAAATTCCGACTCTTACTCATCCTTGGGTTCCACTAATTGCTTTATAATGGAGAACTTGAGTCCATAAAATGTACAGGAATTGCTTTGTGGACCTTGAACCCGGTTCTTAGAAAGAGGTGGTAAGGGTGGAGCTAAATCACAGGAAACAGTTCTTAGAGAGCAAGCTACTGTGGAGTTTGGGAAACATAAATGAGTCAAACAGCCGGCTCCAGATTACTCTGAGGTCAGACCACTCAGATTGTGAACTAAGGCTGACAGCCATGTGTGCCTCTGGGTTCTAACTTACCCTTTCTTCCTTCAATATCCATTTCTGTTCTCAATAAATTGAGCTTGGATCAACTTAAAGCTATCAAAGGAAAACCAACAAATACCATTTTGCTGCCTATGAATAGATTTCTGTTCTAGAAGGAATGGGTTAATTGTGTTTGATTTTTGAATCTTTTTTTATATATACAGTCGGTTATCCAGACACATGGCATATCACTGAAAAGCTAAGTTGATACAAAAAAATATAGACTGGCATGTACTTATTATGATTTAAAGTTTCAGGGAACTGGAGAGATGGCTCGGTGATTAAGAGCCCTGGTTGCTCTTGCAGAAGACCCAAGTTCAATTCCCAGGACCACATCTATATGGCCTGTCCAAGGGGATCTGATGTCCTCTTCTGACCTCCACAGGGACCAGGCACACATGTGATGAACATACATGCATGCAGGGAAAACATTCATACAGTAAAAGTAAATAAGATACAAAATTTGTAAAAAATAAAACCTTTTTTTTTTTTTTTTGCCATGCTGGTGATTGATCCTAGGGCCTCAGTTGTGCTAGGCAAGAGCTCTGCAACTGAGCAATTAACTCCAGCCCTTATATGTTATGTTTTCATAAATAACTTCGAAGTTCTTCCTGATACACAATGTAGTAATATATATATATATATATATATATATATATATATATATATATAATTTATAAATTTGATTTGACATAGTCCTGTGGGATTTCTCCTAATCTCACACCTTCGCTGTTAAGGTCAAAACCAGAGCCCACACATACTAAGCAAATTCTGTATCCCTGGGCTACAACAATCCGAAGCAGCTCAGTGAACCCAGGGAGCAGCAGGCTGGAGTCTGAGCGACACTGTTTGCTTGATGATTTCCTCCCTGTCCAGACCCCACTGGGTAAGCCTTGCAGAAGGTTCCCATTACAGAAGTCCATTGTGCACTACAAGAAAAACAAGCTGATCCTCTTCCTGCTCTCTTCCCTGGTGCGTTTGAATGTGGAATGCATCCTACACACACACACACACACACACACACACACACACACACACACACACACACACACACACGACACTGCAGAGCAGGTGCATGGTTGAGAGCTTTCCTTGAGCTTTGGACCTGGGCCACTCATCTGCCTGAAAGCTTTTTGATAATATTTACAATTACACAGACTTAACTGCCCGGTCTTCAAATATTGTTACTGAAAACAGTGTTATCGGCGGTCGGAGAAGTCAAGGGTGTGGGGCTCCAGTAGTGTGTGGTGCTGTGTTCCTGCTTTTTAAAAAGTACATGTCATAAAGTGTGACTGCTCAACTTCCCCTTCGACTCGAGTCTCTAAGGAAAGATTGTGTCTGTTCATTTCTTTATCTCCCTCTGCCTCTTAGAAATAAAGGCACCCAATAAAACGTTCACTGCCTCTCCATGACCTGGATTCCTGTCGGTGATATGGAGTGAAATTATCTTTTGTGCTTTTCTAATGTTATCGTTTTCCAGCCTTGCACTGGAAGAAAATGAAATTTGTAACTTCTGTTTGTGTGTCTTTATTAGTCATCTGGCTCCTTTTATTCTGGTGCCATTTTATTTGTTTGGTTCAGAATCAGGAGTTATAACCAATAATCCCACCATTCTGTCATAATTGCCTTTTTTTAAGGAAAACTGATAACTGCTCGACAATTGTCTCATCATTGACACTTGTGGGCTCACTGTTTTATATATATATTTTTTTCTAGTTTTGGTTTTCCAAGACAGGGTTTCTCTGTGTAGTTTTGGTGCCTGTCCTGGGTCTCGCTCTGTAGACCAGGCTGGCCTCAAACTCACAGAGATCCACCTGGCTCTGTCTCCCAAGTGCTGGGATTAAAGGCGTGTGCACCACTGCCGCCCGGCTCTATTTTATATATTCTGTTATTTGGTATTTATTATAAAATTTTCATGAGCAAACCCACTGTTCAACATCTTAATACCCTAACAATGGTGTTGAGAGGACTAGGTAGACTGCCAACTCTGTAATGATACTATAGAGTCTAGAATGACAGTTACTCAAGTGGAAAGTGGAACTGATTATGTCTGTGTGACAGAACTATGTGAGCCGGCTCTTCTTGAGTTAGACATGTAGCTTCCTGGCTGTAAATTCCCTAGTCGAGCTGCATCTCTTCTCCACATCGTAGCGATGTCACGCTGCCCTGTTTAGTTCCTCCATAGCACTAATTACATCATGAAATTAGTCTGCTTACTTCACTGCCTCTCTCCTTACAAGTACTTCCCTTTATTTGCTGTTGAACTACTAGTACTTAGCTCCGAGTCTGGTCCATGACAGGAGCTTGAGTGGTCAGAAGCATACTCAGACTCAAGTCCACGGATACCTAATTGGAATTTCTTTTTCCTTTTTTGAGACAGGCACTCACTATGTAGCCCAGGCTTGACCCAGAATCTGAGTATTTCTCCTTCAACATCCTGAGTACTGGGATTACAGTGCGCACCACCATGCCCTGATCCTATTTTGAATTTCTTCTACATACTGGAGTTGAGGGACACAGAGATTTCAGGAGCTAGACGGGTGGCTCAGAGGTTAAGCAAACTTGCTCTTCTGGAATAAGTCCCAGGCTCCATTCCCAGCAACCACATGGTGGCTCACACCCATCCACAACTCCAGTTCCAGGGGATCCAACACCCTCGTCTGGCCTCCTCAGGCACTGCACACAAGTGATACACATTTGTACATGCAGGCAAAACATTCATACAAATAAAAATAAATACAACTTAGAGGAAAGACAGGTTTTTTCCAGTCAGTGGTGGTACATGTCTTTAATCCCAGCACTCAGGAGGCAGAGGCAAGTGGATCTCTGAGTTCAGGGCCAGCCTGGTCTACAGAGTGAGTTCCAGGACAGCCAGGACTACCTCTGCACATTATAGCCCAACTTCCCAGTCCCCTGCCCACACAGCAGCTATGGGAGTCACTGAACCCTGACTCATGTTGACTTCTGCAGTAAAGCATTAACATGGTGCAAAGGAACAGGCTGAGGATGCAGTGTCTAGACTTAATTTAATATAGACCATCCAATTTATACCTTGTTTTTCATGTTCTTAACGCTAATGTCCTGGTGGGACTGAAATTGTGTCTGAAAGCTGGGCACACTCCTTGCCTGAGGCAGCAGCAGACCTTTCTTGAGATTTAAATGGAATCTGAATCTCCTGGTTAAACACAGGCCATCCCAATTAGGAGAATTATCTGAAGTCCTGGCTTTTTATCTACTGATGTTTATGATTAGAGAGCCTTGGGGTGATCACATTTTGTTAATGGCTTCCACTTATACGTTATTTCAGATTCTCTATTTCCTGCAATCTGAAGAGGCTTCTTTCCTCCACCTTATATTTAAACTGAACACACGTTAAACCTGTGTCTTAGAGGAGTAGTTCTGCAGAATAAGGAATGGGTGTCTCAAGTCTTCAGTACAGCCCTTTGTCCTTTGTCTCAAAGGTGATCCTTAGTAGTGCAAGTTACTTCTGTATCTAGGAGAGCATTTGTTCACTGGGCAAAGTTCTGCATGGACAAAGTATTTATCAAGAAAATATTTTATGTCCTTAATAATACATAATTGTTCTTCTTGAAAGATTTTTCTGCTGACTCTCATCTTTTTCTGGAAAACTGGATCCTTCCGACCATATGGGGATGAACCATATGGGGATGAACCATATGGAGATGAACCACATGGACAACAACAGTACCATGCCACCTCACCATCACCCCACCACCTCCCACTCCCATGGTGGAGGAGACGGCATGATGATGATGATGGTAAGTGTCACAGGCCCTTGCCCACACACTTGGATAAAAGGAACATGGAATTTTAGCACTGGGAGGTTACCAAAGAGAGAACCAAAGCAGACCCCGCCCCAGGCAAGTCAGATGATCTGCCTGTATTCCTGTGACAGCATACACCATAACCAATACTTTCTAGACTCCTTTCTTTAATCCGCTCTTTTGAAATTCACCCTTTCCTGAATTAAGTCCTGGTGTTTGTGTTTCATATAGAAAAGAGAGAAGGACATGAGATGGGGGTGGAGGGTGGGGGAAACTCTTAGTGCTCAGGGGAGTAGAGCCTCCCACTGCTTCAGGTATTTCTTCTTGTCCACATGTGTTACTGTGAGCCTCTGCTGAGATCCCCATTAGGTCTTCAGCCTTCTCTAACTGGCTTGTTGTGGTTTTCTGGCAGCCTATGACCTTCTACTTTGGCTTTAATAATGTGGAACTATTGTTTTCCGGTTTGGTAATCAACACACCTGGAGGTGAGTAACCATCAGGTAATCTTTGAAGATGACAATCACATGAGAGATGGTGACATAGATTTGGAAATCCAGCACCTCTTTCTGTCCTATTACCGGATCCGGATGGTTGTGCTACATAACCATCACGATTCCAATTCCCTAATCAGAAGATAGAATACATGATACTTGTTTTTGATCCTCCAGTAAGCTTCCTTTAGTTAATGTGTATGTTTTGGAGCATTGAAAAATAATTTAAATGCAGATAAAGATCTTTTGTAATCCTTTTCTTGTTTGCTAAGTTGTAATTGGTCCTAGGTTTAAGACTACAAGCATATTCAAATACCACAGTGTAACCCTTGGTTAAAAACTGTTGATCTAGCCGGGCGGTGGTGGCGCACGCCTTTAATCCCAGCACTTGGGAGGCAGAGCCAGGCGGATCTCTGTGAGTTCGAGGCCAGCCTGGGCTACCAAGTGAGTTCCAGGACAGGCGCAAAGCTACACAGAGAAACCCTGTCTCGAAAAACCAAAAAAAAAAAAAAAAAAAAAAAAAAAAAAAAAACTGTTGATCTTGGCGGGTATGGCAGTGAATACCTTTAATCTCAGCACTTGAGAGGCAGAGGCAGGAGGATCTTTGTGAGTTCAAGGCCAGCCTAGTCTACATAGAGAATTCAAGGATAGCCAGACTACATAGACACTGCCTGAAAAAAAAAAAGTATTGATCTCGTAACTGCCTGTTTACAGATAAATATATATATTTATGTATATATAAATAAATATATATATGTATATAGTGAAATGGCTTGCCCTGAAACACACAGTTATTACAACAGAGCTAAAACAAGTGTCACACTTTCTAGAACTCTCTAAAGCAGTGCTTTCTCTGCTACATCAAACTATGGTGTCCATGTCCTGACACTTGGCATATCATAGAGTCTCTCTTAGTTTTAAGGTGGCTGCCACCTGTCTTTGGTATCTATCATGTATCTATTGGTGCTTTACATTTAATTGCAATTGAATGAGTTTACTGATCACTTAAACTGCTTTAGGTACGAAGCTTATTTCTGAAATAAACCAATTTGATTTTGGAAAAGGAGGGGGAAGCATTTAGTTCAAGTAGTATGTTAAATTTAAATTAGTCACATAAATACATTCATCTTATCAATTCTTCATTCTATATATATATATTATCTCTTAAAATGCTTATTCAAAATACATAAGCAGCACTTTTAAAAACAGGTTTTAGCTGGATGTGGTAGTGCATACCTGTAATTCCAGTGCTCAAGAGGCTGAGGCAGGAGAATTTCCAGAAGGTCAAGATCAACCTGGGCTACACAACAAAACCCTGTTAAACAACAAAACAACAGTTGGCTATTCCCTTTTTCCATATTCTATATCATGTGTTTGGATAGAATCAGAAAGTAAATATGTTCTTGAGCAGAGGCAGTGATTTTTTGATAATGTCTCAGCTCTCCTGATTGGGTAAAGAGGCAACCATCCAATTATTCATAAACTGAGACTACTACTTTTTCTGTTCTGTTTGTTTTGAGATAATTACTTGTCATGTAGCTCGGGCTGGCTGTGCACTCATAATCCTCTGCCTGAGCCTCCCAAGCACTGGGACCACAGGAGGGCGCCACTGTGCCCAGCAGCATGCTGGCTGATGATTTTGACAGTGCCGTTACCTCCTTCCTTCCTCCCTTTCTTAGAGATGGCTGGAGCTTTCGTGGCTGTGTTCTTACTAGCGATGTTTTATGAAGGACTCAAGATAGCCAGAGAAGGTCTGCTGCGCAAGTCTCAAGTCAGCATTCGCTACAATTCCATGCCTGTCCCAGGACCAAATGGAACCATCCTGATGGAGACACACAAAACTGTTGGGTAAGAAGATGGAACAGATCCAAAGGAAAGCTCTAGAGAGCTGTCTTAATAATGTAACAAAGCAAGTATTTTTTTCTTCCTGAGTTAGTGATTCTATGTAACTTTAGAAGTTCGCAGTTGTGGGTTATGGGACTTGCAGTCTGCAAAGGCACATACATGTTGTTCTAAGTTGCAAGTGTTTGCCACTTTGAAAGAACTTGAAAGGAATCCAATTTTTTAAATATTTGCTAAATAGTAATGGGCATTTTAAGAATGTATAGTCAAGATATAAAAGAATGGCAGAATGCAATTGATTCCTTTCTGTCAAAAGTTAAATCTAGTCAAGCATGATGTATGCCTGTAATCCCAGCACTTGGTAAAGGCTGGAGAATCAGAGTTCAAGGCCGTCCTTAGATACGTAGTGAGTTTGAGACTGGCTCAAGGAAAATCGAAAGTTCTATCTTACCAAACACCCACCCCCACCCCCACACACAGTTTCAGGTTAGCTGTGATACAGTCCAGTTGAAGGCTGTGCTAACAGCTACAGCTTTTCTCCTGACCTGCACCCTCCCAAGTCTGACTTTCCTGTCTGTTTACTCCCCAGGCAGCAGATGCTGAGCTTCCCCCACCTCCTGCAGACAGTGCTGCACATTATCCAGGTAGTCGTCAGCTACTTCCTCATGCTCATCTTCATGACCTACAATGGGTACCTCTGCATCGCAGTAGCAGCGGGGGCTGGGACGGGATACTTTCTCTTCAGCTGGAAGAAGGCGGTGGTAGTGGACATCACAGAGCACTGCCATTAACATCAGACTCCACATGTGGCCTTATCAATTGTATGTAGGAAGCATCTCGGGACTGGAAGATGTGATTCCCTCTCCAATCATCCCTTCTCTCTCCTGTCTCTTTATGCACACACACTGAATAGAGGCTTAGTTACAGTCTCTGAGTAGTGGTTTTTCTAATAAGATGAAATTGACATTTCTCTTGAGAAGCCACCTGTGAGATGTCTTCTCTCTCATAATCCTGAGTCTTGTCTAATCCAGGTAGCTTCCTAGTTAATGACTTGATTATCTGCTTCTTTTTCTTTTTCTGGGGTTTTTTTTTGGGGGGATGGGGGTGCATTTTTGTTTTAAACAGATAAAATGTGTGTTTGGTGGGTGGGGTTCTGGGTCAGTGACAGAAAGGGATTTTTAACTTCAAACAGAATTGATGGTAATTAGGGACATCTCACCCAACCCGGGACTTAAATTTCACACTAGAAAATAAGCTCCAGTCTTAGTAAGTGGGAAACACATTGTGCCTTTCTCTAGGTGTGATGTGTTATACCAAAATACTAGTAGTGTGTGGAGCGTGGTTAGGGACTAAATACGGCCTATGGTTTGTGAAGTATGTATTCTTCCTCACTCACCAACGTTTGTTCCCATTAACACTTGGATTAGAAATGAACTTACCAATCAAAGCAAAACAGGACAATCAATTTGAGATAACAGAAATAGAGATTGTTAAATAAAACCATTGCCATTTTACATTGACTCAGTACTTTGGTTTGTCCCAACTGAACAAAGCAAGAGTTTGTATTGTTTTTCCTATTATTGTTTTTGTGTATGTTCCTTGAAACCAGTGATTTTCAAACTTTAGAGTGTTTCAGAATCACCCAGAGGGCTTGTTAAGACACTACTCGGTAGACATCAACCCTAGAGCCACCAATTTGGCATTTCTAAGTTCCTAAGTGACATTTCTGCTGACATCGAGAGGATTAGCCCAAGAGTCAGCATTAAAACAGCAAAGCTGCACCCGGAAGTGACAGAGGGTGGGGCTCCCTGGTATCAGGCATGAGAATCAGAATTGCTGGTGGGTAGGTGGTATGTCTTGGGCACATGTCATATCTAAATGCTGCTAGTCAATACTTATTCATTCCACAAACTTACTTAGCTCCAAATAGGCTTTATGTATATACACACACTTGTGTATAGCAAAGTACACTTAGCAGCATATATAAAGTCTCTAGTCCTGACTTAAAGATCTGGGGTTCCTTGGAAGTAGTTTGAAGGCCAAGAGACCTTTGTCCTGCAGTGCAGGTCAGCCAGTCAAGGGCCAGAAGGGCAAAAACCCGACTTTCTGTTTGGGAGACGTGGGGCATGGTCCAGTAGCCAGATTTTTCTCAATGCGCACTATGTAGGTCCCCATCCTCCGCTTGACCACCTTTATTATTTATGGGGGTTTACATAGATCAAGTGGCCAAAACCCCTTTTCTCACTGCAGAATGCCATTGGATGTGCTGTCAGTCACTAGTCTCCTGCAGGCTTGTTCCCAACTACCTCTTTAAAGTGATTCTTCTTCCATGCTCGTCTGTTCAGCCCTGCCTTCTTTGGTGCTAGATCGATCCAGTTGTGCCTCGGAGCAGAAGAAACAAACCTGCTGTCTTGTTGGCCAGTGTTGTGATTCTGAAGTTTATACTTTCTCTCTATGGGTGCCAATTAAACCTTGGAGAACAAGGAATGTGCTCTTTGGGGGCTTTGAACCAAGAGAGGGTTATAAGCCTACTGGATGGAGGCTAAAAAAAATCTAAGAAATTCGCTTTAGAGCTTCGCTTTTCTCTTTGTTCAATCCCGTTGTGCTGGTTTTTAGCACTGCACAGTGAATGCCAGGTACTGACGGAGCCCGACATTATGGTGCAGACAGATGTACCCTGTTGTTATCTCAGAAGCCAAGGAATAAACAACCCAGGGGAATACAGAACCCACATTCAGTGGGGACCCTGGTGCTTTCTAGAAATCTCCAGATGAGCTGCCATAAAACACCTTCCCGGGGCTGAGATGCAGCTCAGATAGGGATCACTTAGCTAGCATATGCAGGCCTTGTTTAACCAACACCCTAAAAATAAAGCATACACTATCAGAAACAAGACCTTACCAGTGAGGTGGGAAGAACCAAGGCCAGTTAGGACAGGGTGCTATGAATCTGAAACCAAGAGAAACCTCACTTTGACATGGTTCTTCGGGTTAGAAGCAGTCTACTGCAAAACCTGCACCTGAGATCCCTGAGTACGTTCTAGAGGGTGTGGTTAGTACGGGACAGAGGTAAGCTTAAATCCTATGCTCTTGAACATTAATGCCCAGCTCTTGTGTTCATCTAAACGTCTCCTTTCTTCTGTGGGAAGACTAGGTCTAAATGTCTTTAGCCCTGCTTACTTTTCCCTTCCTGTCTTATCCCAGGCAGCTTAGTTTTGAAAGTCTCTCAGCTTCCTGATGCAGTAGGCATTGCAACACTGTGCTTATAATTATCTTACCAGTTAGAACTTGGTATTTACAACTGGGTACAGGTCTCAAGTCTGCTTCAAGAAGCAGTTGCCCCATTAGTTTCTATAAAGCTGAGTAAAGGATTACTTACCCCCAGAGTTACAGATCCTAGGTACTAACTCCAGTCCAAGGTGGGAGAACACTCAACACCTCATTTCCCATATGGAACCTCCTCAGCATCCATCCAAGTTTCTTTACTATTAGAGTAGGGTTGTCCCAAATTCCCTTTCAGACTGTGGGCTTGGGTTCCATTCTAGACTCAGGAGAGTGAGGCAGGGTGTACGTCATATCATTTAATCTTGAGCCTGCCCTTTCCAGCCACTTCAGAAAATTCATCTAAATGACAAGTCTGCATTTGATGTAATGCCTTAATCACTGGGTCTCCGTTCGTGTTGACGTTTCAGAGACTGTAAGCTCCCAGAGAGCAGGATTGCTGTAATGGGAATGCTTTAAGTGTTGTGCGCAAGAGAACAAAATAAATGTCTTGATTTTGTGATTCTATGCATTATGTCTACACAGAGTAGTCTCTAAGTAAGCTGGTCGCTTTGCAGTCTTTGGGGATTAGCTATTACCATGGGTTCTACAATGTCAGTCTCTTAGATGACATGGCCTTGTTGCTGTTCTCTGACTCTACTTAAAAAGCTGGCCGGGCAGTGGTGGCGCACACCTTTAATCCCAGCACTCGGGAGGCAGAGCCAGGCGGATCTCTGTGAGTTCGAGGTCAGCCTGGTCTACAGAGCGAGTTCCAGGACAGACTCCAAAGCTACACAGAGAAACCCTGTCTCAAAAAAAAAAAAAGGTCTGGACTAGTGCCTGCCAGATCAGCATGACCTTGTGCGTAGGACATGGGTCCTGTGTCTGCAAGTCTTTCAGTATAGGAGGGATTCTTGAGTTCAAAAGCTAACTTGCCTCGTTTCATCCATGATTCATAATCTCTGCATTCATCAGGCAGGAGCACTGGCTTCCAGGAAGCTCACTGCCGGACTCTGCCTAGCCCCATGGTAGTGGCCCGGTGTTGCTGTGACTGGTCTTCCTGCTGCCCCACAGGGCACTCCTCACCACTCCTGCAATCTTTCAGGACGCTGTGATAAACATGGCCTTTGAGGACAGTGGGCTCAAATCTGGGCTCCATCACTTAGGAAAAACTATTCTAACCATCCCAGAGTTTTCTCATGTATAAAAAGGCAGTTGACGCCGGGCGGTGGTGGCGCACGCCTTTAATCCCAGCACTCGGGAGGCAGAGCCAGGCGGATCTCTGTGAGTTCGAGGCCAGCCTGGTCTCCAAAGCGAGTTCCAGGAAAGGCGCAAAACTACACAGAGAAACCCTGTCTCGAAAAAACCAAAAAAAAAAAAAAAAAAAAAAAAAAAAAAAAAAAAAAAAAAGGCAGTTGATAGTCAAGTGTGGTGACATGTGCCTATCATTCTAGTATTTGGCAGGATGAGGCAGGAAGGTTATGAGGAAAGACCTGGACTACCTAGTTAAAGGTCTTCAGTTTGGAGGTACAGGGGAACACAGGTGGATTTTCCATTTGGGCGAGAATTTTATGAAGAGTCGTTAATGCCATGAAAATATAGACAGCAGCATGACAGGGTCTGAGAGTTCAGGCCTCAGCACCAGTCAGGCTATCTCTGATTCTTGGTGGCAAGGAGAAGGGAGAGAATTCCAAAGAAATGCACCACTCTGGATATAGGGGATGTAAGGAGGAGGGGCACATACAGGTGGCAGATGTGTCCCCACCAGGAGCCCTCTAATGGCCTGGAGTCTAGCAACCTGATCTGTCAGTCTAGGGAAACAGAATGGAATCTTGGCACCTGGGTTTTGTGTTTACAGATGCTCCACAGCATGTCTGTCTCTCTGTAGCAGCAAGGATCTCAGAACCAGCTATGAAGATGGAGATAGAGAGGGCATAACTTGAGCAGTGTGGCCTGGGCTTCTAACACAATGAGACCCTGTTGCAAAAACAAATGGCTATGGGTGTAGTTTGGTGGTTGAGTGCTTGCCTAAGTGTGCTTTTCTAAGGCTCTGGGTTCAATCTGTAGCATGCCTAGTGTGTACACTCCCACACACAAAGGAGTAATAGCACCTACCTACTTAAATTAAAAGCAATATGGATAAGGTACCCCACACAACACAGGCATATCCAACCCATATTGTTTTCACTATCTACTGGTTATTCTGTCCCTTAAGACTTTAGGAAAATGAAAGGTCACTCTCTTGAATAAGGTCAGTATCTTTACAAGCACCTGGCTAACCTCCTGGGCACTGGTAATCCAGAAATGAACAGATCCTAAAGAATACAGAATTGAAACATAACGTAGTTATGCCCAAAAAAGATTAGCAATTGCAGTAAGTCCTAGTCTACTGATGAATAACTGTCATTCTGTTCATAAAACAGCATGAAAATTCTTGGAAACCTAAAAATAGAAACTTCTATCCCCCACACACTGCTTTCAGCCAGGAACACTAAGAAAGCAACATATTAAAGGCCATTTAGAAGCATGGGCTAGGAAAGCAGACTGCCCGGGTTCAAATCTACTACCTGCCACTTCATGGCTGGGCTCGAGTTCACTTCTGCAAACTCAGGAAGGTGTGCCCTTTCAGGAACTGGGGTGTCTGCATGAATCACTCCACACTGTCTTACACAGCCCTCTGCATGACAGCTATTAGTACAAAGGGAAGCCATGCAGGAGGCACGAAAACAACTGGGAAATCCTGCTGGGGAGTTGCAGGGGGGAAGGAGTAATGCAGGCAGAATCTTCTTCTCTTTGCCCTCTGTAAGGCCTTTGCAGGCTGCAATAAAGAGTCCCTAGCTACAGCCTGTGTCTCGGGTTTTATTGTTTTTTAAGACAGTAAGATAACAGGGCTTAGGGGTCATTAATAAAACTGGAATAAAAGTTTTGTTTAAAAAAAAAAAAAGCATGGAGCAGGAAGAGGAAACTACACACTCCCCTTTATCTCTACCTTCCCGTATACATCACTCACGAACTATCCAGAAGCCTGGGTAAAACCCAGCTAAGGAGTCTCTTTGAAACTTGATTCCAGGTGTTCTGGCTTCCACAGCTGGTGGTTCTGTCCCTGAATTTTATAGTAAAATGGGGCATGGTGCAAAAATATCCAGAATTCAGATGGATTCCTGCTGCAAGAATTCTTAGGCGAGTTCCAAGGGAAGAAGGATTACAGTACCTCTCGTACTGTTGGGAATGCTCGTGTTTCCCTCACTGTATAAAACCTTTGTAAGTGGATTTGACTCAGACAATTTGTTTGTTAGAATCCAATCTCCATGAGGGTAGGGGTCTTTGTCTTGGTTTGGTTTTTGTTTTGTTTTTGTTTTTGTTTTTTTACATTTTGAGACAAGACTTTATTCTGTAGCCCAGACTAGCCTTCAACTCATGAGACTACCTCGGCTTCCAAGTACGGGTTACAGCCATGAGCACACTCAGCTGGGATCTCTGTTGCTTGCAGGATGGTTGGCAGTCACCAAATACTGAATAAACAAGTGAAGTGAAAGTCCAGGCATCACCTCCAAGTGTCCGGGTTTGGGGTCCTTTTGTAAAGACAAGGACATCACCTCTGATGGCGATTACCTCTCAGAGCGGGGGACTTCATTGCTACTACTTTTAAGGATGTCTCACATTTTTTTCCAAAAATATATTTAATTTTAAAAACAAAAATCAGGTAAGCTTTCCACAGTCCAATTTTCCAGAAACAGCCAGAATTTGGCTTCTAGCTTATCAAAAAAGTTGAACAGCAGTAATTTCACGCAGACATTATTTCTCCCTGCAGGAGACAGAAAACATTCTGCTTGGTTTTACACACTTAATTCTCTAAATCTGTTCTATATTTTCGCCATCATTTTATTCCATTCCAGGGGTCTGGTATGCCAGAGAATCCATCTCTAAAACTCAAAGTTTCCAAACTGGGATGTGCGGTTGTTGGGCTTAGGTTGGGGTTTATAACCAATTCGATCATTTATCATTTGTTCCCGGCTCTTGGGGTCACTGCTGAGCGCAGCAGCCCCTCCTTCTCCATCACTGGTTCCTACACCTTCTACATCTTCCTTCTGTTTCTTACGGGTCTGAAAGTAAAAAAAAAGAAAAAAATTAGGAAAAACATTCTTTCAATTAGCAAATATTTAATCTAGCACTTACCATACACAAGTATTGGGTAAGGGGCAAGGTTAGGGGCTAATAAACAATAAACTGATATCCCAAGTTTAGGATAGTTACAAGAAGGATACAGGCATGCAATTTTAGAAGATGTAACCCTACCTTCCAGAATATCACAGTCTAGAAGGCAATGGGCATGGAGACTATTAGTTATATACATAGAGAGTTCAGGGTTATAATGAGAAGTCCACAATGCCAGAGACACAAAGAAAAGGTGGTGAGGAGCTTAGGGTACAGTACAGAGGCCTGCAGGAACCTGCAGTTGGAGATAGTGGATATGGGGCAACAAAAGGTGTTTCAAGCAAACTTTTTAATGAGAAAAAGTGAAAAATGACATGACTGGTAGTCACCAAGAAGCCACAGCCTTGCCAGGCATGGTGGCACACGTCTTTAATCCCAGCACTCTGGAGACAGAGGCAGTGGATCTCTGTGAGCTCGAGGCCAGCCTGGTCTACAGAGTGAGTTCCAGGACAGCCAGGGTGGTCACACAGAGAAACCCTGTCTCAAAAAACCAGAAAATAAAAAATAAACCTACAGCCTGACTGGTTCCCCACAACTATGGTAACACAAGAAGAAACGATGCTACCTGGGGTAGGTCTCAGTTTGGGGGCTTCCGATTTATTTATTGATGATGCTAGGGACTGAACCCAAGGCTTCATGCATGGTAGGCAAGCAATCTACCACCAAACTATATCCCAGCCCCTGTTTTGCTTTTGGTTTTGTTTTGAATTTTTCAGAAAATTTCCTCTTTATTCTTGGTACCACTACTGCAACTCAATGAGCCATGAGTCTAATGCAAATGGAAAGAAAACCTACAACAGATAGATGACTGTGGTGTCAATCCAGCTGGCACCACACTGCATCAACAGTTGCTACACTTGTCTCAACTTGTGGCTGAGGACCTCCTGAACAAGAAGAGCTTCCTGCTTCCGCTGCAGAAACCTTCCTGATATGGGTGTCGCTCCCTTTGTGGCTCATTTCCTAAAGTTTCTTTAAGGCATTTGGCTGGACTGTCCCTAAGTAATCTATACTTTCCTGACAACTCTCTTTCCTAAGAATGGAAGCCCTTCTCTGCTGTGTGTAGAACTCTGCAACTGGACTATTACAAGTTCAAAGCCAGCCTGGCCTATATGGTGTAACCTTATCTCAAAAACTAACAAAAGAACTATGCTACATTCCACCACCACATGCCTGATTTCCTTCACTAAAACTGTTACTTCATGGGTCTCTGATCTGACTGATTTCCAAAGCCATGGAGTTCTCGCCACCACTGTAATTAGTTATACCACTGCCAAATTCCCTTCACTGCAGCCACCATTTATTCCGCCACTACCATGCCTCCCTTAGGTTCCACAGCCGGACCCTGTTTACAGATCTCTCCAGCCCCCACAGCCTGCTTCATACAACAACCCCTGGCGCCTCCGCCTCCGCCTCCGCTTCCATCACTGTAGCTTCGTCTTCTGCCAAAGTTGCCACCGTGACCAAAGTTACTTCCAGCACTTCCAAAGTTTTCTTCACAACCTAAAACCACATGACCGCCTCCTCACAGCCTGTCTGTATAGGCCTCCAGGTTTTCCATGATTGGTATTAAGATTAAAGGCATGTGTATCCAATAATGGCTGTATCCCTGAACACACAGAGACTTACCCAGCTCTGCCTACTAAGTGCTGGAATTACAAGCATACGCTACCACTGCCCTGCTTTCCTATGGCTTGCTAATAGCTCTGACCCCCGGGCAACTTTATTTATTAACATACAAATAACATTTTAATACAAATAAAATATCACCATAGGTCACCACCAGATCCACCTCCGTCCCAGCCTCCTTGTTATGCCGTGGATAACATCTTGTTCAAAAAGGCCTTTTCCATGGCAAAATGATGCCAATGAATGGTGTTATTTCTGAATCAACTGTGTGAGAACTGGCACAAGTTACAAGGATAAATCCTCTCTATTCCACTGTTTTCACACCCACTTCTTTCAAACTTGCTCTGCAGTTCAAAGCAGTCTAATCTTAAACATACGCTCCTGAAGAGTTTTTACTGTCACCAACAAAAATCTTCACTACTGATGTGCATAAGGCATCCTCTCCAGAAAGGGCTCCTTGGTTCCTTCCACTCTGCCTGTCCACCTTGCGTGGATGAACAAACGCTGATCTATCCAAACAATACCATGGCCCATGAACATTTTGTTTGGGGCTTTCTCGAGACCAGACAATTTGTGAGTATCTTGCGCTCTCCGCTGTACCTTCAAGGGTCAGATCAATGCAGTCCGACCAATCAGGGCTTTGGTTCTTCTGGTTCACGCCCTTAATCCTCCTGATAGAGCAGCAATGGCTTCAGGCAGGCCGCAGGAGACCAGACTAACTTTACGGCTGTTTGGAGATTGAACTCGACCTTGCCAATTCAAGTTGAATGGGCGATGCAGAGGAAGACTTAGGCTTGTTCTCTCACAAACGAGGTCCTGCTCTAAGTCACAAGTGACTACAGATTCCCATAGCCACCACTCCCTGACTATAAAGATGACATTAAATGATAATGCTCTATCTACAGTTCTTTACTGGGAGCACAGCTCAGCTGCTCTGATCACTGAAATCATGATGGTAATTGCACCACTCACTGGTGAACTGTGACCCCTCAAATCCCAGCATCAATGTACTAGAGTCAATCAAATAAGGCTGGGCTGAGGATCCCTTCTCTGAAATGCTTGGGACCCAAAGTATTTGAGGTTCAAGGTTTTGGGGTTTTTTTTTTCAGATTTTGGAATATTATGCATTGGCTACAGAGGTCAAGCATCCCTAAGCTAAAAATCCAAAATCTAAAATGCCCCCATATATGAAATTTCCTGTGGTTTCCTTTTAAATAACAACATAAGGAACCTGGCCAGTACGATGGCTGCACAAACCTGAGTCTGTGTTCAATCCCCAGAACCCATGGGTTTTTAATACATAACTAAAACAAAACTGGATGTGGTGGTGGAGAGTTGTAATCCCAGCACTCCTAGCAGCAAACTAGCAGGCAGAGACAGCCTAGACGCTCATGGGCAAGCTAGCCTGAAGTATACAACAGAAACAGGAAGAGACCCTGCCTCAACAAGAGCGAGGAGAGAACCAACTCGAGAAAGTTGTCCTCTGACCTCTACACATGCATTGTGGAAAACGAACACCCTCACTCAACCACATCATATCCGTAATAATAATAAATAAAATTGTGTGTGCACGTTTGTGTGTGTATTGAACTTCTGTTCATCTCTAGTTAGTCAACACTACAAAGAAATGACCTTAAAAGGTTCACCCCCAAAAATCTTTATGAAAACTACTTCTAAGAAGCAAAGGGATCTCTGAGGATACTCAGCTGGAATAAAATCCTTTCATGTTATGAATAACTACAGACTGTTCCTGAGGTGTAAACAACTTTAGTGAAAAATGAAACACCAAGGAGTAGAGGCAGAAAGATGACTCAGCAGTTAAGAAAGAGCACCTGCTGCTCTTGCACAGGACCCAGGTTCAGCTCCCAGCACCCACATGGCAGGTCACAACCATCTGTAACTCCAGTTCAGGGGTTCTGATGCCCTCTTCTGGCCTCCATGGACACTGCATACACATGGTGAGGACACATATAATCAAAACAAAAAACAGAGCCAGGCATGGTGGCACAAGCCTTTAATCCCAGCACTCAGGCATGGTGGCACAAGCCTTTAATCCCAGCACTCAGGAGGCAGAGGCAGGGGGGTCTCTGTGAGTTCGAGGTCAGCCAAGGCTATGTAAAGAGAGCCTGTCTTGAAAAACCAAACGAGAAAAGGAAAGGAGAAAGAGCAGAGCCAGGCATAGGAAGGAGTGCCCAGTTATAATGTCAGTCCTTGAGAGGCAGGAGCAGGACAAGTTGGGACAGCCTGGGCTATTGATTTGAAACTGAGGAGGACGGAAAGAGGAAGGGCCACTTTTCCTACTGTTTTCATTTTCATTCACTCCAAGAGTGTCCCTCTCTCCTGAGCTGTTTGAAAGGACACCAAACCCACTACCTTCCGTGGAAAGGCCAACTCAACAACGAGCTCATTCTGAAGAGTCAAAGTCCACTGGGCCAGCATTTTTGACTCATCACAACTAAAACCTAAACCATTTTTGAAGCTCATTCTTTTTAGGACTGAAGATGAATGCCTACAATCCCAGCACTCAGGAATCTGAGGTGAAAGGTCACAATGAGTTCCAGGCCTACCTGGGCTACACAGTGAGACCCTGTCTTAAAAACACGAAAAGAGCCAAACCTCATGCTTAATAATATACTACCAATATGAATTCTTAAAAAGCAAAAAAAGAACTGGACTGGCAAGACAGCTGGGTGAGTAAAGGCACTTGCTTGCCAAGCCTGAGCCTGAATTAAATCCCAGGAATAAACATGGTGAGAGAAGAGAATAATTTCTGCATGTTGTGCTCTAGCTGCCACATGTTCCATGGCATGAGGACACTCTTCACATTCACACACACACACACACACACACACACACACACACACACACACACGCTGTGGAATACTTTTGTACACTGTAAAAACTTGTCACTTGAACTGGTTTAATAAAACACTGATTGGCCAGTAGCCAGGCAAAAGATATAGGAGGGACAGCCAAACTGAGAATGCCAAGAGAAAGAAGGGCAGAGTTGGGGAGAGGCCAGCCGGCCACCAAGGAAGCAGGACATGCAGAAAATGAGGTAACAAGCCATGAGCCACATGGCAAAGCACAGATAAGAAATAGGGGTTGATTTAAATGTAAGAGTTAGGTAGTAATAAGTCTGAGCTATCGGCTGAGCATTTATAATTCGTATTAAGCCTTTGTGTCCATTATTTGGGAACTGGTGGGCTGGACAGAACTTCCACCAACACACACACACACACACATACACACACACACACACACACACACACACACACACACACACACACACATACACAGAGCAAACAATTGATGATACTTTGTGAGCACTACAGTTGCTGGAATGAAGAGCAAGAGAAACCAAAGTTGTCCGTCTTCATATGAACGATGTAAAGCCCATTCCATGCTGGGTACATACAAGATGTAATGTCCCCTACCATCTGAATAAAGTACCTCCTCGAGCAGCAAATGCAAACTGGCTTGTAGGGAGCCCTCCTCTGGATAGAGTCCAGAGCTTAATATACTAATCCTTGCCTTCAAGGAGCTTCTGGCCCAGCTGAAGAAAACAGCCCAACAGACAGTTAAAACAGAGAGTTAACATGGGGTGGGGAGTGAACTTAATCCAGCTAGAGGCTGGAAGGGGCCAAGTCAAGATGAGGTAGGTGGGAAGGGAGCAGAGTACACAGCACTGAGATTAAAGATAACTTGGCAGATAAAGTGGAGAGATGAGCAAGGACTGGGTCATAAAGGACTTCATGTACCATGCTTAGGAATTTGGACTTCATCCTGAAGGCATGAAAGAATTTATTCTTATTAACAGATATCTAATATTGTATGGCAAAGCCAGATTTAGAAAGTTCCTAATGCAAAAGATTTTACAATAAACAACCAAATGACTGCAAGGAGCAGGTGAACGTTCAATAAGAGTTATCTGTCTAACATGCACAAGGTCCTAGGTTAATCTTCAGCTCTGAGGGGAAAATAATGGTAACTCCAAGTTAAGAACAAATGCTGACAGACTGTAATGTTCCTCAGTTGGTAGAGTATTTGCCTAGCATGCACAAGCCTGAGACCAGATAGGTCACAGACCTAAGGGAAAACATAATACTATTCTGATAAAGGAACATTGCAATAAAATGACTCCTAATGACATACTGCTGTACCCACAGATCAGTGTCTTGCTCAGCCACATCAGAGAAGTTTCTTCTTGCACTAGATGGCAATTAACACAGAGACCCACAACTGGACAATGTGTAGAGAGTGGAAGACTTTGGAGCACTCAGTAATAATTGGATTGTCTTCCTCAAACCCTTCCCCTCAAGACTCAGGGATCTATGTGGAAGAGGAGGCACAGAGATTGTTAAGAGGTGAAGAAGGATGACTCCAAGGAAACAGCACCCTCCAGACACAACAGGACTGATGCATGTATACACTCAGAGACAGGCACTACACACAGGTTCAAGCCAGACAGGGTCCCAGCACTGAGGGAGAAGCAGACAGACACAGGGTCCCACCCCTAACCAAGAAGCTAGCTGCAACTGACACTAACTGCCAAAGGGAAAATCAGTTTTCTCTAATATCTCCAACATCACTGGGTATATCAACCACACTCCTGAGCAGACCCCATGCCCAGGAGTAGCTGGCCAACACAAAATGAACTCAATGGTATTTTTGTGGACTTTTTGTTTCTTGTTTGGGGAATTTGTTTCGTTTTTGAGAGAGAAAAAAAACAAAGTTGGGTGAGTAATGAGGTAGACAGGGTATGGGAAGAATTGGGGCTGGGGAAAACATGACTAAAATATATGAAAAAGTTAATAAACAAATAAAATAGTAATGTAAAAAAAAAAAAAGAACTATAAGAGGATCATTTTCTGTTGTTTTGGGCCACCAAATTCTTTGTTATGATAGTCACAGGAAATTCATTTTTATTTTGAGATCCCTGTAAAGCACCCAAATAGATTTCAAATAAGCCGCTGGTAGAGTCTGAGGTTCCGAAGGTAATTGCTATCTGAAATACCCCTAAGAATCGGAAAGTGAACTCTCACCTCCAGGTCCTTCCGAATGCTCTCAAACTCTTCAATGTCATCGAGCTTGAGCTCCAGACGTGTTGGTTTTCGTCGCAGCATACTGAAATCAGCAACAGGAGTCAGACCCAGGGAGCTATGGGCTGTTACAAATGTCGAGAGAGGAAAAACTTCAGCTGTTGAGTCTCAGCTACAAACGGATAAATTTGTAAACACGAACAATAAAATAAACAGGACATTAACTCATTTAGATTTTCACGCATAGGCTTCAAAGTCTCTAAGCATCTGTTTTTTGCTGGGGGCTAAAGAGATGGTTCTCCGGTTAAGAGTAAATATTGCCCTTGCAGAGGACACAAGTTCAATTCCCAGCTTATAACTAACTGCCTGTCACTCCAGCTTCGGGGGATCAGATGCCTATGCCCTCCTTGGACACCTGCATTCATGTGCATATACCTATATACACAAAATTAAAAGTGAAATCTTTAAAAACAAACCCAGCAAAATGCCAGTAGAGAATCTAGGCAGCAATCTTTTGGGGTTTGTTTTGTTTTTGGTTTTTGTTTTTTTTTTTTCCTTTTTAACACTTTTTGAGATGCTTCATTCAAAACCCGGAGGACATCACAGATACAGCAGCACAGAAACTATTCTCTGTCGAGAGTTTTAGGTCAGAAACCAAGCTTGGGTCCCCAGACTCAGGTCCTGAAACCCTTCCGGCTGTGAGCTCCCAAGCAAGACCCCCAACAATCACCTTAATCTTGTGCTCCAATAACCTCCAAAGAAATACACTAGCTAAAAGAAGTTAGCTGAGGGCAGTGGCATGTGACTACAGTCCCAACTGCTTGGGGTCACTTGAGCATAGGCTTTGGAGGCCAGCAAAGAAACCCTGTCTGAAAAAAAGCAAAAACAGACAAGAAACAAAAGGAAGAAAGTCAGGAGTTGGGGAGATGACTGAGCAAGTAAGAGCACTTCCTGCCCAAGCATGTGGACCTCAGTTCCAATTTCTAACTCACACCTAAA
The DNA here is from genome assembly GCF_007827085.1 of Peromyscus californicus insignis. Taxonomy (NCBI): domain Eukaryota; kingdom Metazoa; phylum Chordata; class Mammalia; order Rodentia; family Cricetidae; genus Peromyscus; species Peromyscus californicus. Next base: position 87,439,806 of record NW_026294573.1, on the reverse strand, counting down.
AAGACAGGCATAGCCAGGCAATGGTGGCACACCCCTTTTATCCCAGCACTTGTGAGGCAGAGGCAGGCGAATCTTAGTTTGAGGCCAGCGTGGTCTATACAGCAAGTTCTAGGACAGCCAAGGCTACACAGAAACCCTGTCTCAAGAAGAAAAAAAAAAAAGGCTGAGTATGATCTTATAGAGGCCTGTAACCCTGAGCTATGAAGGAACGGGAGATTGCTAGGATTTGCTGGCTATCAGCCTGGCTCCTGTCTCAAGGAGTAAGACAGAGTGGGACAGAGCAGGACACCCAGGAAACATCCTCTAGCCTCAAGGTGTGCACACATGTGAATACACCACACTCACAGTCACATACACACAAAGGAAAAATGGGAAACGGTTAACTATCTCATCTCAATTCAACATAGTTAGGGAAAGTGGACAAGCCATAAATTCAATCTGCTTTCTATGAACATCATCAGAGACTGTGACCATTCTGGGATATTAAAACCATGGCTTAAATCTCATGAAAACCAAACTTACCAATTCACAGGATTATCCACAGGATCTAGCCAGGTCCTAAATGGGTAAATCACTCACTAAGCAGATGTTTCCTGTGCTGAGATATAGACATTTAAAGTCACTGTTGCAACCTGTGGGGAAAACAAGACAACAGACTGTGGCAATCTAGTGGAAAAACAGAACTCTGAGGAGGGTCCTTCAACCGCACTGCATGAGCACTGAGCCCAGGCTGGGCTGCATGCGAGTGGCTAGGAATGTCAACTCCCTGTGGGAAAAGGTGTCTTCGGGAATTTGAAGGGGAGGCAGATAGGGACCAATAAGGCCAGAGGAGTCCACAATCATTTCATAGGGCAAATGAATGCTTGTGTTGACAAAGCCCATGTTTGTTTCAGAACAAAAAACTAAGTGGAGCTTAGTACCCACGGAAGGTATCATCTTTATGTCCTCCACAGTATCCATAATTAGCAGACAACAAGTTTTGGAATAAACTGAGCTATCCAAATAAGAGAAGGTGAAACTAACTTTTCTTGAGTCCTACACTCTTCCATTATTTCTTTTTTATTTCTCTTTAGTAACTTTAAAAACTCTGCTTTTTAAAAAAAATTTATTATATTTAGTTTTTTTATTGGGCGTTGGTGGAAGCACACAGCCCACAGCCCATGATCAGAGGTCAGAGACAACCTTTGGGAGTTAGTTCTCTCTTTCTACCACGGGGGATGTCAGGCTGGGTACTGGTTCCTTTACCCAGTGAACATGCTACATTCCCATTCTTTATATTACTTTAATACAGAAGACTTGTGAAGCTTGAAAAATTATTCCAGTTCTGTAAAATTGAAGCAAACAGTTTAGTTAACAATATCAGCCGCCTATAAAAGTTACACATAGACCACTAGAGAAAAGAGTTAAATGATAATGATCTAAGTGAAAGTTCTGCTATAGTGTGGATATGTAAATTACTATTGTATGCATCTAGAATCAAACAAAAGACTATGATGTATACAAATGAAGAAACATTTACCCTTCCCTCGGGAGGCTTAGCACAGCCAGGGGTGATATAATCAATACAAAACACTGGCCCGTGACATTTCAAATTGCCTTATTCTAAATCAGATACTACCTTCTACCAGATCCCTAAGTAGAGAAATGGAAGAGGAAGCCAGCTCCAAAGGAAAAGGAAGAAATAATTAGAAGAAAAGTTTTCTACTTGTATACAAACTGAAAGCTTCGCCACTAGAGGGCAGTATTGAGTGCGGGTTAAAAGAACTGCTCTCCACTTGCCACGTTAATAAGCCTACTACACTATGGCTCCAGAACGACGGATTAGCTTCATTTCTCACCAGAATTTATTTTCTGTACTCTGTTGTCACGTGACTTGGATAACTAAAATAGAATTATCTCCTTGCGCATAATTCGGCGTTTAGTAAGCACTCGAAGATGAAGTGCTCCGATAATTGCATTTGTTTGGGGAAGAGGCTTACGAGCGGGAGTGAGTCTGTCCAGCTCAGCAAACACGAATATTTTGGCAATCCCCACAATCTTCATGTAAGGATTAAAAGAAGAAGAAGAAAGAATAAAGAAAGAAACCTTATCTCTGATGGCCTAGCGATCAGGGGAGCGAGAGCTGCTGGTATGCACTCTCCCTGGCGCCTCCCTGGACCCTTTATCTCAAAGAACACAAACAAAGAATAGGTTGTAGACAAGTAAACCAACAACAAACTAGGCCGCCGATCCCCCGCCACGTCTTTTAGTCCTAGAAGGCTCTTAGAGTTTAATGTCTTCTTGAAGCCCAAAATCGCTGCGGAGCCACCCAGTTACGAGGGGCCCCCGGGAGGACTTCCGTACCATACAATCCTCTTTACCAGCTCCAAGGCTGCACTAGTCTAGGGAGAGATTTCCATGGCAACACAAGCTCTCGGCTTCGAGATGATGGAAGGCCTCCCGAAGGAGAGCAGAGACCTTCGGTTCGCTCCTGATTACAGCCGAAATCCGCGAACCTACCTCTTTTCAGGCCTCTGCAGCTTCCCAGAACCTCAACTCCCACCATGAAGCCATCGCTGCGCGGCCCGAACTACACTTCCCAGAAGACTCTGCGCCTCTCTTCCCACACGCCTCTTTTCCCGCGAGCTTGTGTTGAACGCTCATGAGGCCACGCCCCTCGACGCCAGCAGACGCTTGGCAACTACGACGCCCAAGATACTTCGCGCGACTCCTAGTAAGGAGTACTCTCTGATACGTTTCCGGCCAGTGACGCACTTCCACTTTGCTGGGCGCGCGGTGGACGATCTGAAAAGCAGAGCGCCGATTTGGCTAGGGCCTCGCGGCTCCTTAGCCCGGCATGGCCTCCTCACGAGCCTCCTCCACGGTAAGGAGCTCCGGATCGCAGTTCAGGCCGGTCCTATCCCAGAGAGGGCGGGGGTCCCTGCGGGAAGGGGCCGTTACCTTGAGGGTCAGGGCGGAGGAGGAAGACTGAGGGACCGTAGGGAGGAGATTAGCAACCTTTTCCTGATTTCTAAACGCCTTCGTGTGCCGCAGCTCCTTCTGCACCGCTCTCACTTCAGCCCGGAGCAGTGAACACTTTTTATGACTGCTCCAAAACACGGTGCTTAGAAATGGAGACATGTCTTGACTTAAACTGTATGACTCGGGACTTAACGATGAGGCCTCCCAACTTCTAATCGGCTCTGGAATTATTTGAAATGTGTATTCCAGTAACATTGTGACTTGGTGCACCTAAAACCGCCATGATTGTTTGGGTTATTCTTGGTATTTGTCCAGTAATGGGCAGTTATTTTTGTAAAACCGAAGATTGCATTTCCAATAAAATAAACGGGCCCCAAAGCAAACCAGATACTTCAAACAAGTTGACTCGTTGTATTTGTCTGCCAAACTTAACGAGAGCCTGAACTCGCACAAAATCAGTCTTGACGGATACCCACCTTGTCCTGTAGTTTTTGAAGGAAATAAAATGAAAGCATTAGCTTCATTCTTTCAGGAAGCATGGTTTACTCGGATTAAGCTTTAATCGGGGTCTTTGATTTAACAGGCAACCAAAACTAAAGCACCTGATGATTTAGTTGCTCCTGTTGTGAAGAAACCACACATATATTATGGAAGCTTGGAAGAGAAAGAGAGGGAACGTCTGGCCAAAGGAGAGTCTGGGATTTTGGGAAAAGAAGGACTCAAGGCAGGCATTGAAGCCGGAAATATTAATATAACCTCTGGTAAGATACAAATGGTGAATCATCTTTACTTTTCATTCTTTTTTTTTAAACAGTGCTGGGGAATCCAACCCAGGGTTTTTTGCATGCTGGGCAGGTGTTCCACCACTGAACCACACAGTCCCATCCTTTGGCTAGTCCTGCCTCCTCCCAGGGACTAGAACCAGGTGTACACCACCGTGCACCTTTAATGATCCAATTTTCTGATGAACACCTTCCCAAACCACATAACATTAAGATTTATAGGGTCAAAACCTTCCTTTCTTGGCCTGGGGAACTAGTTCCTGTCACAAAAGGTTTGCTGTGCAACCATTAGGACCTGAGATTGATTCCTCAGAACCCCTGTTGTTTTGTTTTGGGGTTTTTTTTGGGGGGGGGGTGCTGAGAAGTTGGAGATTTAGCTCAGTGATAGAGCACTTGCCTAGCAAGCATAGGGTCCTGGGTTCAGTCCTTGACTCTGGGATTAAAAAAAAGACAAAATAATTTTTTAAAAAGGGGGGGGGGGCTGGAGAGATGGCTCAGCGGTTAAGAGCACTGGCCACTCTTCCAGAGGTCCCAAGTTCAATTCCCAGCAACCACATGGCAGCCAATAACCATCTATAATGGGGTCTGATGCCTTCTGGCATGCAGGCATACATGCAGATTAAAGCACTCATATATAAAATACATACAACATAAATAAAATTTTTTTAAAAAACTGAATGTGGAGCCAAGCAGTGGTGGCGCACACCTTTAATCTCAGCACTCAGGAGGCAGAGGCAGGTGGATCTCCGTGAGTTCAAGGCCAACCTGGTCTACAGAGTGAATTTCAGGACAGGCTCCAAAGCTACAGAGAAACCGTGTCTTGGAAAAAAAAGAAAAGGAAAGAAAGAAAAAGAAAAACTGAATGTGGTGGTACCTACTTATAATTTATTATCCCAACATTGAGGAAACAGACTGACTTCCACATGTGTACATGCATACACCCTTACCCTTCTATTCTTACCATTGAATCTGTGGCTTTGCCTTTAGCATGATTCAGTTAGTTTTTCTTATATTTCATACAGTTCCTTACAGGAATTACTGGTAATCTTTGAAATCTTAAGTGGATATTTGGGTTCATCACTTGTATTTGTATTCGGGAGATATAACCTAGTTCTGGCATTGATGCATAATTCAAGCTGTTTATAGTATTCAATTCTTTTGGTTTTCCGAGACAGGGTTTCTCTGTGTAGTTTTGGTGCCTGTCCTGGATCTCGCTCTCTAGACCAGGCTGGCCTTGAACTCACAGAAATCTGCCTGACTCTGCCTCCCCAGTGCTGGGATTAATGGCGTGGGCCACCGCCACCCGGCACTCAGTTCTTTACTTTTCTAGTTTGTTTGTTTGTGGTTTTGTCTTTCAAGAAGGGGGTTTCAAGCCGGGCGGTGGTGGCGCACGCCTTTAATCCCAGCACTCGGGAGGCAGGGCTCCAAAGCTACACAGAGAAACCCTGTCTTGAAAAACCACAAAAAAAAAAAAAAAGAAGGGGGTTTCTGTGTATAGCCCTGGACCAGGCTGGCCTTGAACTCAGATTCACCTGCCTTTGCCTCCTGAATGCTGGGATTAAAGGCATGCACCACCACTACCCAGCTTTCTAGTTATTTTTTTTAACCTAGATTAAAATAATCTTTCTAGTATAAGGGGACAGTTATTTTTAAAAGATTTTTTTTAGAAAGTCAGCGTGTGTGTCTATGAAGTAGAAAATCCTGTATTGTGAATTTAGTGTATTTCTTCTGAGGAGTTTCATGTAGTTATAAATACACCTTTTTTTTCCTCCTATAAATGATACCATGATGTGTAAATTGTTTTATAGCCTGCATGTTTCCACTTGTATACTATTGAGGTTTGTCTCTTTATGTTACTATCAAGAAATGTATTAATTAGCCGGGCGGTGGTGGCGCACGCCTTTAATCCCAGCACTCGGGAGGCAGAGCCAGGTGGATCTTTGAGAAAGGATCTCCACTATAGCTCAAGCTGACCTAGAAATTGTAGGAGTCTTCCTGCCAGGCCCTCCTTGTCCTGGATAACAGATTAGAGCCACCATGCCCAGCTTAAGAGTTTTATATTTTTATATAAGATTATGCATATTTGTTGTAAGAAATTAGATTAGCACAGAGAGGTTAAAAACTTTAATGATTCCTCTGGGGGCTAGGTACATGGCTCAGTTGACGAGTGCTTGCGTGGCATGATGGCACACACCTGTCATCCTGGCACTCATGTACTGAAGGCAGGAAATCACAAGGTCAGGAACATCCTAGGCTACATAGTTTAAGGCCACCCTGTCTCAAACAGACAGACAAAAAAAACAGGACTGGGGATATAGCTTAATGGGAGAGTGCTTTCCTAACATGTAAGGTTTTGAGTTTAATCCCTTTTTTCTTTTTTGAAGGAAATAAAAGATTATCGTGCAGAAAGGGCTGTATGTGGCTTTTCACTGACCTTTCACACACTTTTTTCCCTGCACACACAAACTACTCCTAACTGTCCTTGGGCCTACCCTCATTCCCATATACCTCCTTTCATCCAAATGTGTGTGTGTTTGCTGGGGTTGTAGAACTCATCACTATAGTATCCAAAGACCTTATGGTCACAGAAATCTTGTCTTTCCCAGCCAGTATTTCCTCTTACTAGTTAATGTTTGTGAATGCTCTTATAGTGGTACTATTTTAGCAAATAGCTTTGGCAATTGTTAAGTAAGATTTCTGTTGGACCTTCCGAATAAAGACCTGGTTGGCTCATTTGCTAGAGGTGTTCTGTTCTTGCTAAGCTGTATAACGAGACAACCAAATGGATGAAAAACCTGGCCTGGCTGTCCTGCTCTCAATTTAAAGCATCTTTTGAGTTTATGTGTTGGGTGTCATTTAATAAACTGAAACTGGTAAACTATAAAAAGATAGATAGGTTAATTCTTTCATATGCATACAACTTTGCAACTTATTAAATACCAAAGCAAATTTGCATATTAATACGATGGACATACTTATTTATTAATAGAGAATTAAATCTCTTTTTTTTGAGAATTAAATCTTGGCTGAATATTTAATATTGTAAGACAGGGCATTTTAAATGTTTTTCATAGTGCTTTGATTTTTTTTTTTTTTAATTTAAATCAGCAGCTCAGATAGTGAATTTGTTGTTGTTGTTGTTGTTGTTGTTGTTGTTGGCCCTCCTTTCCTTTTTTTCTGTCAAAGTCCACATGGCTCATGCTATCCTGAAACCATGTAGCCAAGTATGACATTGATCTCCTGGTCGTCTTGCCTCCTCCCATGTGCTAAGATTACTGAGCTCTTCCCCATCTTTCTTTTCTATTTTGGCCAAACAACAATTTTAAATAATCAAATAATTTTAACACAGTATAATCGAAAGATAAAACTGTTCAATACTTGATGCTAAGGAAATTAATCTTTTTCCCCCCATAAGTGAACCGTAATGTCTCTGTAAGAGCAAATAACTTTGTGAAGGCACTGCAGTTCACACCAGGTAATGGCCTTTGAGGTAGTGTTCCTTCGTGGTTCATGGCACGGCAGACAGTAAGTGCATTGCAGACTTGCACATGCTTAGAACCCAGGCTGCAGCAGAGATTCATGATGTAGCCTGCAGGCACTGCCAGAATTAACTGTGAGTTGTTTTGAACTTGATTTTGGATTCATTGTTGATCACTGCCCCTTCGGAAACCCTTCAGTGTTGCTGAGTTCTCTGTGAGCCCCACACCTCCGTCTGGTGTAAGAAGCTCTACTCTAGGACACGCAGACTCTGATTGGAGGTTATTTCTAATTGTCTCTCTCCCCCATGTTGCCTGTTCTTTGCATAGGGGAAGTATTTGAAATTGAGGAGCACATCAGTGAGCGGCAGGCGGAAGTCTTGGCAGAGTTTGAAAGAAGAAAGAGAGCCCGACAAATCAATGTTTCCACGGATGACTCAGAGGTCAAGGCTTGCCTCAGAGCCTTGGGAGAACCTATCACACTCTTTGGAGAGGGCCCTGCTGAACGAAGAGAAAGGTGTCCTTTATAAATAGTTACACTTTTGTTTTAATTACAGAGTTTTATGGACTGTGAAGAAGGTGCCAGCTTTCCTATCAAACCCTTTCCTGTTCTCCTATGAAGTTGTTTGTTTGAAATGCTGCGGGGGGGGGGGGGGGGGGGGGGGGGGGGAGTTGTCTTGTTTTCTAAGATGTATTTTTAATTATGTAAATCTGTGTGGGAATGTGCACATGCGTTCTGGTACCCTGGGAGTCCAGAAGAGGGTGTCATCCTCTAGAGCTAGAGTTACAGGCAGTTGTGAGCTGTATGGTTCTGAGAACGGACCTTGTGTCCTCCTGAAGATCAGGAAGCACTCTGTAACTGCTGAACCATATCCTCTGGCCCTGGTACACAGCATTTCACTTTCTGTTTCTCTCTTACCTTTTAGAGTCATTTTGTTTGTTTGAGCATAAGTGCCACTTACTCACAGAAGCCTTTCTCCTGTGAAGTAAGCCCCCCCCCCATTTCCTGTGAAAGCCCTTGTAAAGGGTACTTTCTAAAATTCTATCTATTTGTGTGTGTCTGTGAAGATGTGGTGTGGACGTCATAGAACAATTTCCTGTGAAAGCCCTTGTAAAGGGTACTTTCTAAAATTCTATCTATTTGTGTGTGTCTGTGAAGATGTGGTGTGGAGGTCATAGAACAACTTGTGAGAGTTGGTTCCCTCTCACCATGTGTCCTGTCTGTCTGTATCACTGGGTCCCTTAGGTGAATGCCCGAGTCCAACTGCCACTGCCTTAGCTCAGGTCCACCTCTGTGGCTTGGGCTTGCTGTGACACTAAAGCCTGGTTTTCCACTTTTATTCCTCCTCTCCCGCCTGCTGCCACATCACTGTCATTGCAGACCCTCCTGTGTATAGCATGAATAGCTCTGGTGTCCGGGTGACCGGGCCCCCACGTGAATTTCCGCAGGCTGTCTGTATTCCACATTCCAGCTCTGCTGCCCATTTGCAGGTCTAAGCTCAGCCTGTTTTCCAGACTGTTGGCCTTTACATTTCCTTTCCCACTGCCTCAACTGTCATCTTTCTGTTTGGAATCTGGCCTGAATGAGCACTTGACAACACCTTTTCTGGAAAGCCTTTCCTGGAATCTGCCCCACACACCTCTCAAGCCTGGATTCCATACTTCTTCCATATTCCCTTCACATGCTGCCCACTGCTATCCAATACTGGTGTAATGTACTGTGTTCTGTAGTCCCTTCAGAATTAGTCTTTAGTCTTAGTGGTGGTGGTGTTTTGAGACAGGGGTCTCACTATATAGCCTTGGCTGGCCTGGAGCTCACCACCACACCTCTCTTTTTTTTTTTTTGGTTTTTCGAGACAGGGTTTCTCTGTGTAGCTTTGCGCCTTTTCCTGGAACACACTTGGTAGCCCAGGCTGGCCTCGAACTCACAGAGATCCGCCTGTCTCTGCCTCCCGAGTGCTGGGATTAAAGGCGTGTGCCACCACCGCCCGGCCTAATTTTTATTTTATTGAAATAGGATCTCAGTGTGTGGCCCTGACTGGCCTGAAACTCATTTTGTAGACCAGGCTAGCCTAGAACTCAGGGCAATTTACCTACGTCTACCTCCCAAGTACTGGGGTTAAAGGTGTGTGCCATCAAGCATAGTTCCTTTGGAACTATTCTTCCCTACTCCCACCCTCACCCCCAGACAGGGTTTCTCTGTGTGGCCCTGGCTGTCCTGGGACTCTGTAGACAGACTGGCCTTGAACTTAGAGATTCACCTGCCTCTGCCTCCCAAGTGCTGGAATTAGAGACATTCACCACCATGCCCAGCTTGGAACTATTCTTAGTCATTAAATATACTTAGCCCCTGAATCAGTGCCTTCCACATCATGGCATTAAGTGGATTCCAGCCATCCTTAAAGACTAAGTGGCAGCCATGTATAGGCCAGTTGACTAAATGGAAGAGAGCAATTGCTGATAGCTGCCTTTAGGGAGCCTTCAAATACAGAAGGAGGAGTGGGGAGGTCTGGGGAAGAAAGAAGAGTGCACAGCCTTCCCCTTTGCAGTGGTCTTGCTTGTTTTCCTGCTTTCTCTCATCCATAGTCGTCTGAGGCCCAAAAATCCTGACTGGGAAGATGCCGGAAGTAGACACTTTATAAATTTTGAGTTGCACACCCTTCTGAGTGATGTAGTGCAGTGTCACACCATCCAGCTCTGTCTGTCGGCTGTGTCCTTGCTGTCTGCTGCCTTCCAGTGGTGTGCAGGAGAGTAAGATAATTTTGAGAGGGAGAAAGAAAATACTCTGTTCGCTTAATTATAAAAATATGGGGTTTTGTTACTAACGTTTTACCTTGCCTAATTTATGAATTAAACTTTATCATAAGAATATATGAGCTGGGAAACAAACACAGTATGGGTAAGGTTCATTGCTCCCTGCTGTTGTTGGCATCTGGGGATCTTGACACGTCTCTCTCACAAGTGGTGGTGGGGTCCTGCTGGACCTTTTGACAGTCTTATTTTATCCATATTGGTTTCTGACCTTTTTTTGTTACAGGTTAAGAAATATCCTCTCAGTGGTTGGAACTGATGCCTTAAAAAAGACTAAAAAAGATGATGAGAAATCTAAGAAGTCAAAAGAAGAGGTAAAATGTAAAGAAATTTGAGGATAGGTCTTTCTAGTGCTATGCTTTGCTAGGATGAGGAGAGGTGTCTACAGGTTCTGCCATTCGGGAATGGTTGATGACATGAATTGGTAATTTTGTTTTGTTTTGTTTTTGGTTTTTTTGGTTTTTCGAGACAGGGTTTCTCTATGTAGCTTTGTGCCTTTCCTGGAACTCACTTGGTAGCCCAGGCTGGCCTCGAACTCACAGAGATCCGCCTGGCTTTGCCTCCCGAGTGCTGGGATTAAAGGCGTGTGCCACCACCGCCCGGCTGAATTGGTAATTCTTTTACGACTGAATGGTGTTGTAAGTTCTCCATTCAGGAAGGCACCATGGCACTCTTGATGTGACTCAGTAAGAAACCAGAAACCAGTAAGACATCAAAGAAGAAAAGTAGGGGGCTGGAGAGATTGCCCGGCCCTTAAGAGTGTACGCTACTCTACAAGAGTCAGCAACACACAACTGCGAAGCCCTCTGATGTGGTCTTCTGACCTCCATGGCACCTGCGTTCACATGCATATCCCCCCCATGTAGACACATAACACAGAGTTAAATCTTTTTAAAGAAAACAAAAGGCAATTAATAGAAAGAACATGTGCCTGCTTCTTTCCATTACTGAATCAATTCACTTTCTTTGTGAGCAGTTACAATTGAGAAGAGCTGTGGGGAGAGCCAGTGCGTTTCAGACCTAACATTTCTGTTAATTCCTTTTCAGTATCAGCAAACCTGGTACCATGAAGGGCCAAATAGCCTAAAAGTGGCCAGACTGTGGATTGCTAATTATTCACTCCCCAGGTAAGCAGAGGTCCAGAAGAAAGAAGTCTGTCATTTCAGGGACTGAGGGTAGACTATGATGGTGGCGTTTACTGTATGGGATTTAGAAGTAGAGAGTGTACAGAGCCTTGTTGGTAGCTCCTTTAGTGATGATGTTTATGGGTCACAGGGCAATGAAACGCCTGGAGGAGGCCCGTCTCCATAAGGAGATTCCTGAGACAACCAGAACCTCCCAGATGCAAGAACTGCACAAATCTCTCCGGGTAAGATGTTCTTCACTGTTGTCCAGTCTCTTCCATTATTAGAGATTCTGTTTTGGCCCCAGCCACAGGAAGGTAAAGGCACGTGCCACCTGATGAATCGGTGATGTAGGAGACACTGTCAGCTGTGACAAGAACATTCTATGCTTTGTGCTCACAGAGACCAGTGCTTCTGCTCTTGACTGCTCCCTTCTCATAGGTCAAGCTGTGCTCTGCTTTTCTCTGTGGTTTTGTTTGTGTTTAACTGACGTAAAAGCTAATGAAGTACCCTGGCAGAGTACTCGGGAGGCAGAGACAAGTGTATCTCTGTGGATTGAGTCCAGCCTGGTTTACAAAGCAAGTTCCAGGACAGCCAGGGCTGTGCAGAGAAACCATGGCAAGGGGGGTAAAGGGGGTGGGGCAGTGTTCCAGATGAGCCTTTATGCTATTCTTTCCATTCCTTCAACATTAGTGTCATCTGACGACAGCAAAGTGTGAAAAGTCTTGAGGTGGATTAAATTGGGAGGATGTTACTGCTGCCGCCTCCTCGCTCCCAGCCCCGCCACCCCCATTTTTTCCCAGAAGTGAAAAAGCCAAAGAACTCTTAGATTAGCCTTTGAAGTGATGGCCTTATTTGTTGTTGTTTTTGTTTTTAGTCTTTGAATAATTTCTGCAGTCAGATTGGAGATGACCGGCCAATCTCCTACTGTCACTTTAGTCCCAATTCTAAAGTGCTAGCCACAGCTTGTTGGTGAGTTCCATTTTACAGTGACATTTTCCTGAATTGTGCATGGGTTCGGGAAGGAAAATTGCCTTTGTCTCAGATGTCTGTTCCTCTGCCCTCTTCCTCTGCTTCTCTGAGGCAGGGTCATGGCTCAACCTGCTCATGTGCACTGGCAGAGTTTCTATTGGGCAGTTCTTACTACTCGTGAAGGTCCCCAGAGATCCATGACATGTAATGTCTCATGTTCTTCCACTGGTATTTTGGAGTAGTTCATATGGGAATTTATAAACAAAGTATATATTTTCACACCTTAGTCCAGCTTTGCTTTCTTAGTTCTGTGGTTTCACTGAGGTAGGCTATCCTTGGAAGCCTTGGTGCCTTTATCTGTACCATTGGTACAGTAGCTAGTCTTTGCTACTGTACCAATGGTACAGATAAAGGCACCAAGGTAAGAACTTGGTAAATGTTAATTATTAGTCTTATCTTTGTTTTGCACATATTACCACATATACAGGAAACTCAAGATGTATGATTGCTTTGGTTTTGGGTGCTGGGGTATGTGTATGTGTGTGGTGTGTATATGTTCATGTGGACCTATGTACATGTACAGTTCAATATGTGTATGCATGTGGAGGCCAGAGGCCAGTGTTGGATGTCTTCTTCCTTCCCTAGTTGCTCCCCACATTATTTTGAAACAGTCTCTCACTATACCTGGAATTATCACTTCACCTTGGCTGACTGGTCCATGAGCCCCAGGGATTTGCCTGTCCCTGTGCTGGGGTTATGGACATTACATACTGAACTTTTACATGAGTGCTGGGAACCTGGACTCAGATCCTCATCTTCGCATATAAGCACTTTGTTGAGTATGTGAGCCAATTCCTGGACCCTGTTCGTGGCTGTCTAAGAAAGAGGAAACTTAACATTGACTGCAGAGGAATGCTTCAGTGGGCAGAAAGCGAAGCTGTGGTTCAGGAGAAAGCTAAAGGCTAAAGTACATGGTACATGGCAAAATCCTGCTCGGATTTCAGGTCCTGCCATTACTGACCCAGTTTAATTTTTCTCCCTTCCCTAGCAAGTTGACCTGTACATGAAGAATAGCAGCTTGCATCCCATGGTAATCTAGAGGAGGCCACTGGTTGCCTAATAGCCGCTGTAGGTCTCTTTTCAACAAGCCTTTGCTTTTCTGTTGGCCACTGTCGAGTGTATAGGGGCAAGACAAAATTGTCCTTCAGTGGTGTTATGAAGGTGCCTTTTCCTTCCCAGACCAACCCTGGCTGAGATGCTTTCCTTTGTGTTTGATAGGAGTGGGCTTTGCAAGCTCTGGTCTGTCCCTGACTGCAGCCTCCTTCACACTCTTCGAGGTGAGTGACAATCTCGGGAGCTCTCATTCTTGTCTCAACAAATCTGTTAAACAGTAAAACTCCAGTTAACACTCAGATATAGCACACAGCATTGCTTCTGCTTATGTGTGCACGTGTGTGTACTCTGTGTACATATATAAGTGCCGGCAGAGACCAGATGAAGGTGTCTGATTCCCTGGAGCCAGAGTTACAGGCAGTTGTGAGCCACCTGATGTGAGTTCTGGGAACCAAACTCAGGTCCTCTGCAAGAGCAGTAGATCCTTTAACTGATGACTATCTTTCCTGCCCATGCATTGTATTTTCATTTGAGTGGATGTGTGTGGTTTTCTCTCCCCACAACACCAGAATATTAGGACTTCACAACATGCAGTCTGTTCTCCTGTCCAGCCACACAGGCTTTTACAGCATCTAAATTAACAGACACAAAGGTTTTGTGTTTTACTTTTTGATTTGGTTTAGTCTTTTGAGAATGGAGTCTTACTCTGTTTCCCAGGCCTTCCTTCAATTCAGTATCTTCCTGCCTCAGCCTCCCAAGTGCTAGATTTATAGATAAAGTCCACTATGCCATTTTTGACCTTTTTTCTCCCCCTAAATTAAAAAAAAAAAATGCAATTTGAATATATGTTTAAAACATTTCTTTTGGGGGCTGGAGAGATGGCTCAGCGACTAAAAACATGCATTGCCTTTATAGAGAGCCTGAGTTCAGTTCCCAGAATGTACATCAGGTGGCTCACACCTGCCTGTAATTCTAGCTCCAGTGGATCCTCTGACCTCCATAGGCACCTGCGATCATGTGCACATACTCACACACATATACATGATTTTAAAATACATCTTAAAAAACAAAATAAAGGGCTGGAGAGATGGCTCAGTGGTTAAGAGCACTGACTGCTCTTCCAGAGGTCCTGAGTTCAATTCCCAGCAACCACATGGTGGCTCAGAACCATCTGTAATGAGATCTGGTGCCCTCTTCTGGCCTGCAGGGACACATGCAGACAGAATACTGTATACATAATAAATTAATAAATCTTTAAAAAATAAATAAATAAATAAATAAATAGCTGGGCATGGTGGCACACACCTTTAATCTCAGCGCTCAGGAGACAGAAGTAGGTAGATCTTTGTAAATTCAAGGCCAGCCTGGTCTTCATAGCAAGTTCCAGGCAGCCAGGACTGCACAGAGATACCCTATCTCAAAAATAAATAAATGTTCTTTTTTGAGTAGTCAGCTAGTCACTTTAACATTCCCCAGTTGGTACTTTTTTGTGTTCTTTGCGGTAGTCTCTGTTTGCTCATAGGTTATGAAGAGTAAGAACCCTCTAACTCTGCTCTCCTTTATCTCTTTAGGTCATAACACAAATGTAGGAGCAATTGTATTCCATCCTAAATCCACTGTCTCTTTGGACCAAAAGGATGTCAACTTGGCCTCTTGTGCAGCCGATGGTTCTGTGAAGCTTTGGAGTCTGGACAGGTGATTATATTACCATTCTGCAGTCCATGGTGCCATCCCTAAAGCAGATGTGCAGGTGACTAACCCTTTAGGTTTTAAATGGGATATTTAACCCCAGACAAGCTCCAAGAGTCCAGGGAGCTCACTGAAAATAGAAGATGTCTTTCTTAGACCATTTTCGTTCACAGAAGGTGTGCTGGGCTTTTCTTGCCTTGCTGGCTTTGGGCTTCAGTTTTTGCCTTTGGCATAGGAGTCACTGATTCCCAGCTAAAACAATCCAGTTTAGCCTACATGGTACATTAGCAGTAGCGAAATGCAGTTTTGTAGATGGGCTAAAGGTGATCATCTTGGCAGCCTCTTGTATCTGTGCACACAGCCACAGAGGAGAGGGAAGTGAGGTTCTGTCTGGCAGAACAGGCCACTGGTGTCATCCTCTGCCTAGGATGCATTCTCCAACTCTAGCACAGTTTCCTTTCTCCATATGGGCATGTGGGTGTTTTTACTAGTCCACTCACATTTTAGAAGCATACTGTAATCTGAAAGACATTTGAATGTTCATTTTTTTTTTCTAGAGAAAGCATAACAAGGTTTTTATTCCAGAATTTTCCGAAGCACTAATTAGCATCTACAGTCTTTGCTAGATAGCATGGCAAGTTTTAATTGGCTTTTGTAATATTTAGCGGTGCTTGTCCCCATAGGGCACTGGTTGGGTCTGTGTGTGCTCGTTGACAGCATTCCCTTCTAATTGCCCTCTTTAGACTCCTGTTTATTTCCTGTCTCTGGTGTCTCAGCCTTTCTGTTGTTGCTAGGTAGCAGAAATTAGTGGCCATCCAGAGGACTGAGTCACTCTAGCTTAGGAGTTCTTTTTTTATTTGAGTCTTTTTTTGAACAGGCTAACAGATTATCTGGAACCCATTGGACCAAAACTTCTTTCAGTTTCCACACCTCTACCAAAGTATATTTTCTTTTTTGAATCCATGCACTACTTTGATGCGGTGGAACTATTTTGCTCATCAGTCTGAAGAACTTCTCTCTCATCCTCGATGGAGAATTTATCAGCACACTGAACTGAGATAGTGATCACTTTGCTCTCTGATCACAGAAATAATCCTCCATCTTTCAAAACCTTAGCAAGTAGCTTAAATGATTGTTATCCCTAAGATTGTAACCCATTGCAGGAGCATTTACAAGTTAGCATGACAGAGCCTTGTGCAGGGCGCTGTCAGCCCCCTGTGCTGCTCACTCCGTGTAGATAGCTGTGTACAAACTACAGCGTGGGTGTGTCTGCACAGCAGCAGGTAAACTGAGTGGCTGTCATGGCTGTAAGGTGTTTAACCCCTGTGTGTACTTGGTTCCTTTCAGTGATGAACCAGTGGCAGATATTGAAGGCCATACAGTGCGTGTGGCTCGGGTAATGTGGCATCCATCAGGGCGTTTCCTGGGCACGACCTGGTAAGCCATCTGTTAGTGTCCAGTTTGTACAAACCTGTTGGTTTTGATAATCCTTTTCAGTTGTCTGCCAGGTAAATATATAGAGCAAGGATCTTCACTTAGGACTTTCTCAAACTTCAGTGATAGAATCAGAACAAAAGAGTCAGAGCAGAGTGTGTTTGCTTTCACTCTCACTGAGTGTGCCGCACACTGTGTTGAAATGGCTCCCAGCTGACTGTGATGGCACACACCTACAGTCCTAGCACTCAGCAGGCTAAAGCAAGAGGACCACAAGCGTGAGGCCAGCCTGGGCTACATAGCAAGACTGAAGATAATAAAATAAAAGAGAGCTGGTGGTGGCAGTGCATGCCTTATATCCCAGCACTCAGGAGGCAGAGACAGGCAGATCTACAGATCAAGTTCAGGACAGCCAGGGCTACACAGAAACCCTGTCTTGAAAAAATAAAATAGAAATGCTAATAAATAAAATGTCTCTGTGCCAACACATTGACTTCTTTTGTTAGTTCTGTAGTTCTCTAGTTTAGTGAGGCTTAGTTCTACTAAAAATCTTTTTCTTTGAGGTTTAAGTAACATACAATAGAACGGGATTGTTTTATTGTACAAGTCAACCATGACAAGTGCATACCGCTTATAACCCACACCCTTACCAATGTAATGTTTCTGTCACCCAACAGAGTTCTCTCCCACCCCTTCGTAGCCTCCCTTCCAAAGCAGCCTCTGACTTGACTTGCTCGTTCTGCCTGTTTACACCATCTGTGCTGTTAAGCTGAGCAGCAGTCTGTTGTGTCTGTGCCAGCTTATGCATTCTCTCTTGATGGGCACCTGGGCATGTTTCTGGGTTGTGGCTAGTCAAGATAAAGCTACTATAAATACTTTTGTTTTTCTTTTAATGTATGTCTGTGTGCCTCATGTGCCTCATGCCCACAGAGGCCAGAAAGGGGCAGTGGATCCCCTAGAATTAGAGTTACACATGGCTGTGAGCTGTCATGTGGGTGCTGGGAGTCAGACCTGGGTCCTCTGGAAGAGCAGCCCGTGCTCTTCACCACTGAGCCGTCCCTCCATCCCTAGCTATAAATATTCTTATTGAAGCTTTTTGTTTTGTTTTTCCTTTCTCTTGAGTAAATACCTAGGAGTACAATTGCTAGTTCATAGAGTAGATGTATATTTAGCTTTCTTCAAACATTCAGGCAAACTGGGTTCAGTGCCACAGCTTGGGCCAGCCTGGGCTTCATGGTGGGACCCCATTCCCCAGAGTAAAGACGTGTGACCAGCAGAGTTCTGGCTGCTTTGTCAGTGTTGGCTGTTGTCAGTCTTCCTGTCTCACCCATTGCAGCTGGCACCTAGCAAACCTTATATTATTAGTGTTACTGCCCTCACAGCTCTTGCTGGTGAGTATTTTGCTGTGTGCATGTCTTCTTTGGTACAGGGTCCAGTTGCTGTGCCCTTCTTGAGTCGACTCGAGTTTATTTTTTTTCTTTTTTCTTTTTCTTTTTTGTTTTTTTGAGACAAAGTTTCTCCGTGTAGCTTTGGAGTCTTTCCTGGAACTCACTCTGTAGACCAGGCTGGCCTCATAAACTCACAGAGATCTGCCTGCCTCTGCCTCCCAAGTGCTGGGATTAAAGGCATGCGCTACCATCGCCCAGCTGAGTTTATTTTTTCTATATTTGAACCGCCATAGCCTGTGTGCTGCCTAAATCATCATTGAGGATTTCTATTAAAATTGCTTTAGCACCCTTAGTGAAGCCTGCTCATATATATCTGGGTCTAGTCTGTATCTGCTCTATGTGTCCAGCTGAATTTTTTTTTAAATGCCGACATCCAATGGAGGCTCTAGTAAATACACAGATGCTTGCTTGGTGGATGAAGGAATATAGCAATGGAATGAGGGGAGGGGGATAAACAATAGTCTTCGCTGGACTGTTCTTCAAGAATTGTGTTTTTGTTTCTGCTGGTGGCTGAACCCAGGGCCCTGCACATACCAGGCAAGCCCCACGCCCTCCTATCGAGCCCCAACCCAAACCGGGGAATTCTTTAATAATAGCCGCTCAAGTAAAGTCTAGAACGTTCTTGATCTCCTAGTTGTCATCTAAGACATAGAGGCTTGACTGGTGAGGCACTGTTTGTGCCAGAAAAGAACATGGTTGAGTGACTGGTTCAGGAGCATGCGCTACGCTGCCGTTATTTATAGTACCTTGTGGATAGTAGACACTGAATCATTCCGCTGGTTGATTGTTGGTGTCATTTATTTTATGTATTTTTAAGTTATGACCGTTCATGGCGCTTATGGGATTTAGAGGCTCAAGAGGAGATCCTGCATCAGGAAGGCCACAGCATGGGTGTGTATGACATTGCCTTCCATCAAGATGGCTCTTTGGCTGGCACTGGGTAAGATTTCCTCCACAAAGCAAGGGGTAGGCAGGCCAGTAGTCTCACCTCTTAGGCATCCCTGCTTCCCTGTGGAACAGGATTCAGAGTACTCACATATATGTTGTTTCTTCAGGGGACTGGATGCATTTGGTCGAGTTTGGGACCTGCGCACAGGACGTTGCATTATGTTCCTAGAAGGCCACCTGAAGGAGATCTATGGGATAAATTTCTCCCCCAATGGGTAAAGCACGTTCAGTGAAGGGAGGGTTCTGGTCGATCGAGAGTACTCTTTGTTACTAACTGTGGTACTCTGATCCACAGCTACCACATTGCCACGGGCAGTGGCGACAACACCTGCAAGGTGTGGGACCTTCGACAGCGGCGTTGTGTCTACACCATCCCTGCCCATCAAAACTTAGTGACCGGTGTCAAGTTTGAGCGTAAGCTTTGCTCTGGTTTTCAGCCTTGCTTCATAGAGTGCATGCCAGGGTTAGACCTAGACATAGAACAAGAAGGTAATCTCCTTCCTTCTGCCATACCCATAGACAAGGCTATGGCAAAGCATGCTTCTTGAGGCAGACTTCTGTGAAGGCTGTTTCAGGATGTCTTCCATGGACAGGCAGGCAGGCACTCGATGCTGTTACTGAACAGATTGACCACCAGGGAAAGAGCACATAGCCTTCCTACCATTCCTTGGGTGTCCTCAATCTGCTCGTGACTGTCCCTTATCTTGGTGGCCCCCTAGAAATGTAGAATCTGTGTGTTAGGTTTATCTGAACGCAGAAATAACTTTCCTTTCAAACCAACACGTTTGGGCAGATCTTTGTGCTGTTAGACTCTTTTTGAATACTTAAATTGTTCCTGCCTGCTTCATTTCACCTGCAGCTATCCATGGAGACTTCTTGCTCACAGGTGCCTATGATAACACAGCCAAGATCTGGACCCACCCAGGCTGGTCGCCGTTGAAGACTTTGGCTGGACATGAGGGCAAAGTGATGGGCCTAGACATTTCTTCTGATGGGCAACTCATAGCCACTTGCTCATACGACAGGACCTTCAAGCTCTGGATGGCAGAGTAAGCCAGACCATGGAAGGCCTCGGACCTTGTGCTCTCACTGAGGAGCCATTTTCCTCAGAGGAAAAGAACTGTGTTGTGGTCTATCATGTGTTCTGCCAGATCCCACGTGTGGGATTGGATTTTCACGTCGGCCCCACTTCTGAGTAGCCCGGTCTCTAGGAGACCGTGGTTAGAGTGCACTCCTCGTCTCAGGTTCGGCCATAAACTGTAGACATTGCTTAGACTCATCACTTTTGAATGCCCTCCCACCCACCTCTGTCAGTACTCAGGATTGTGGCTGTTCGTTCTTTCTTTCTTTTTCTTTTTTTGGTTTTTTTGAGACAGAGTTTCTCTGTGTAGTTTTGGTACCTGTCCTGGATCTCGCTCTGTAGACCAGGCTGGCCTCGAACTCACAGAGATCCACCTGGCTCTGCCTCCCGAGTGCTGGGATTAAAGGCGTGCGCCACCACCGCCCATCTATTCTTTCATTTTTAAGTTTTTTAATTTGGCATTTTGAGACAGGGTCTGTCTCTTTAGCCCTGACTGTCCTGGAACTTGGTGTACATGTCAGGAGGCTTCACATTGTAAGTGATCCTCCAGCCTCTGCCTTTCAAGTGATGGCATTACAGAAATGTGCTGCTGCCCCTGACAGCTGCATTGTCTCTGTAGCATGGTATGTGCTCCGTTCTACACGTGATCCAGCAAGAAGATAGTGGACTGTATTTGAAATTCCCCGTTAAGAGGGCATGCTGCTGTGCGTTAGTTGAGCAGGGCCTGAGGGCAAGCTCCTCTCCTGCTCCTGAGAATGTGATGTCAAGCAGCAGACTGCAACTGCATGATGGTTCCGCAGCAAAGATTTGCCCTCTTCCTGTGGAGTTCACAGAGGATGGTAACTACATCACGGAACTCAGAACTGAACACATCTGCCTTGTTGGGGGAAAACCTTCCATTTTGCTTTGAAGGTTGGCATTCTTCATGATAAAACAAGGCCACTGTATCCAGATTCAAATGAGTTTTTAGAAAACAAACATGTCTGGTACAACCTCCTTCTGTTGATTATTTAAAGGGTGTACTTTCTGTATTAAAGGGTACTTCATTGACAAAGTAAATGGGGGACAAATCCCTAATCTAGTTTGGGCATTCCCAAACATAAACGTTTTTTCTTATTATACACTTGCTGAGAGTAAAATCCTACCATAAAAACATCTTTCAAGGGATTCTTTTCTAGTTCGTTTTATAAGTCTTAACCATTAGTCCAAAGAGGTTCCCTTTTTTAGTTTTGAGATCTAATGTAATTCCAGGCGTGAATTGTTCAGTTTCTATCACTGTTCACAGGTGTTTATAGTGGGTTTTTCAGGGGGCAGGAGATAGGTTTTTTTGAGACAGGGTCTTGCTTTGTCGCTCATATTGGCCTCAGACTCTTAATGCTCCTGCCTCTGCATCTCAAGGTCTGTAAATTACAGGTGAAGGAGTGGTATTAACAGCCTTTGTAATAGAGTTGTTGGCCTAGGAGAGCATATTACAGTGAATTGTGTCTGGGTTCCATAATTCTTCATCAGTCTTGTGATTATCTCCACCTTCCCATTATGGGCATATATCCTCAACTCCAGAATTGCACAGTAAATCCACGTAAGAGTAATTTCAAAGAAGGTTGTGTATAAAGTAAAATTACCATGGACTTATGGTGGCATCCCCTCCAGTATTCAAAACTATACTCTACCAGCTTCCCGTTCTGTTCTTCTCTTCTGCAGATTATAGATATGTGGTATAGAGCAAAACATGTTGTTCTTGGTTTTTTGTTTTGTATTTTAAGATAGGGTCTTACTATGTAGCTCTGGCTGGCCTGGAACTTGATGTCTTAGACCAGACTGACCTCAAATTTAGTAATCCACCTGCATCTGCCTCCCAAGTGTTGGGATTAAAGAGGCTGCCCACCACGCCCAGCTAAACATAAATTTTAATCTGATTCCAGTTATAACTAAACATTTCCTCTATAGCTGTAAGCTTCTCAGGTCTACCCTTCTTTTGGCCCTTCCTACCCTTAACCTGTTCTGTTCCCATAATAGTGTGCCATGAAAAGTACCTTTTTCTTGACTTTCTTGTAGTATGTGTAAAATGATGAGACTGGTGTGCTGCCCTACAATCAGGATCTAGCACTCCAAGTTTCGCTTTCTCTGGTTTAAACTTTACTAGGACTTAACAATTTTTGGTTGTTCCAAGAGAGCATTTCAGTTGGAAATGTTCTGTGTAAACCTTTGTAAGGAAATGGTTAGTGGAGCCTGAGCGGCAGAACCACTGTTTATCACTCAACCCTGCCTGAGTGGTGCATCAGGCACGCTAGGACAGCTCATTCTCTTACGATTGCTGAGGTGGAGCGGGGTGGAGGTGGCGCATGCCTTTAATCCAGCACTCGAGAGGCTGAGGCAGGCAAATCTCTTGAGTTTTAGGCCAGCCTGGTCTACAGAGCGAGTTCCAGGACAGAGGACAGCCCGTGCTACACAGAGAAACTCTGTCTTGAAAACACCCTCCCACCCACCCGCAAAAAAAAAAAAAAAAAAAAAAAAAAAAAAAGATTACTGAGATGGATTCCCTTTTTATGGGCAAAACAGACTCAAGTGACCTG
This sequence comes from Peromyscus californicus insignis, assembly GCF_007827085.1. Taxonomy (NCBI): domain Eukaryota; kingdom Metazoa; phylum Chordata; class Mammalia; order Rodentia; family Cricetidae; genus Peromyscus; species Peromyscus californicus. The sequence continues at coordinate 87,417,394 of NW_026294573.1, read as the reverse complement.
CTAGATTACCTGGCTTGTAAGTGGTGGAACCATTTGAGACTGTGTGAAGTGATTTCACAGAGCCTTATGGAGAATGTTGGACACAAGACAAGACCAGGATGGCCACTGACAGATCACTCTGACTTGGTGAAAAAATGGAGTTCTTTTTCCCATTCCTATCTTGACTTGGCGCCTGTTGCTGCTGCTCAACGGATTTGTATTTCCAGGGAGGTGTTACTGTCCCGTAGAACCAGCACAGCCGCAGGTCTATGTCCCTAACCTTAGCACACCCAAAGAAGATGTTCCGTGTGTTGCTGTGAGTGGGTGAGGCTGCCTGTTAGGATTTGGTTCAGAAATGTCCCCCAGCACTGCTGTGTGCCATTAAACCCTCAGGACAGGACCTGGCTGGTGCAGATGGGTCACCAGCGAGGGGTCATTGAAAGTTATCAGCCCAGCTTCTGTTCCCAGCTGCTCTCTGCCTCCTGGTATGCTGTGATGTAGCAAGCATCTGCATCAAGCTCCCTCCACATGCTCTGTACCCTCTGAAACCCAGTCGGAATCAAGCTCCCCTCAGGTTGTTTCTGTCAGGTATTGTCAGGGTGACATGAAAGTGACTCACACTGCCCTGGGGTTAGAACTAACATGTGAAATAGAAACCAGCAGCATCCTAGACAGACTTCTGTCCAGTGTAACAAACTTACTAACTAGTTTTGGTATAGCCACCATCCTAAGAATCTAGGTTGTATTCTTAAAGAAAGGACTCCAACACTTGGTAGCTGGGTAGCCCTGGCCTGAGCCTCAGTTCCAGCATGAAGCTTTCTTGGTCCAGGGGCTCTGGAGCAGGGAAGATGCTCCTTCTTGGGTTCTTACCAGCTCCTCTCTGCCCGTCCCAGTTAGCTCAAAATATGGTGAGTTAGTTGCCAAGTTAAGAAGCAAAAGTGTGCAGAGAAATGAAGTCAGTGGGGACGGAGTCGGCGTCAGCGCAGTTACCTGGTGCGATCAATGGAGACTGATGCTCTGGTCTCAGGAGGAACATCTAGGTACCTTTCCAGTTTCGTAATGGAGAATTTTCCTCCACGTCAGCACTTAAAACTGTCTGGATTACTAAACCAAAATAGAGTTTATATCTTGACTATTTTATAGTATCTTTGACCCCTAAGGAATTTATAAATAAATGATACTTCTGTGAAAATACTATTTAGAGCAAATAAAACTGACTCAAGTTCTGACCTCTGACAGCTTACTCTGTCAATCAAAAAGGAAAATGTCTTTTCCTGATTGTGTGTTAGACACTTTGGGATTGCTTCAAAGTCTGGCGCCAGAAGGACATGTTCAAACCAGAGAAGCAGAACTTACACGTGGCACAGTGGCAGTCTGTCCCGTGGCAGCTAGCCTGACTCCTTTAGATACTTGATTCTGGGGTCTGTCATATGAAGAGAAAACCTGGGTCACCCCTGTGCCCTGGGCTACCCAAGCCTGAGATGGGGCTGGAGCATTACCTCTGCCCAGGGGTCCTCCAGCCAGAGTTACCGTGCTGGCCTCAGCTCCGTCTGCCCTGCAGTTACTGACCAGGGGAACAGACCTTTGCCCCAAAGCTTTCTTCACCTTTAGATTCATTTCTTCACCCTGTGTGCTGAAGACATCATCCTGCACACCCTCCCTTCCACTGAGGGCCGCCTCCCCCCCCCCCCCCATCATTCTCTCTCTTCTTCCCTCTCAGTCTCTGCCCAGTAAATGGTTATGGAAGGAAGAAACCAATGGATTAAAGAATGCAGGCTGATTTTACTGGGAATGGTGGCAAGAATCAGAAAGGCTGAAAGGGAAGACAAGCACATTGGTCCACAAACTGAAACACTGCAGAACTGTCAGCAACACATGAACAGCTCAACACAGCGCCAGTGGTAGGTGCTGCAAGCTATCTGAGCTAGTCGGTCTGGACAGTGCTGCCCAGCCCCTTGGCACAGCTTGCTGTGTGACCACGGAGCCACAGAACTGCTTCTCCACGCTCCAGGACCCCACAGTTCACTTCCAGGGCCCTGTTCTCCAAAGCAGACGCCTGACCTAACCAATCCCTGGGCTGTCAAATGAGCAATACTACATGGACTGACAACATCAAAGGAGGCTCGGTAGTCCCCATTCCAGCCACCACAAAGAAAGGCTCGGTTCCTTGTGCTGGCACAGAGAGTGCTCACCCCATGCCCCCAAAGAACTGCTTAGTCCAAAAGATGGAGAAGATGAGCAGCAGGGTAACGCTGAGGATGACAGCCATCAGGTAGGCAAAGATCCGGAAGTGAGGGTTGCGGATACACTCTCTGAGAGAGTAGTGGCTGGGGATGGGCACAGGCCTGGCGTCAGGGGCTGTGTTCTGAGGGGGTCCGGTCTGGCTCCCAGGCTCCGGGCCAAGGTCCAGGGTATAGACCCGAGGCTGACGCAGTAAGTAACGGCTCTTGGGTTGGTCCTTGAGACAGAGCTGGTGACCCTCGAGGATGACGTGGTGGGGTTCTAGGCGGAGCAGGGTCAGCATGGCAGTGTCTGTGGGTAAGTCAGTGACCGGCTGCCCTGAAGCCAGTACGGTGGGCTGACGGCAGAGTGGGCAGAGCAGGCGGCGCCTGGCTGGGGCTACCAGGCTGAGGTGGGCCAGGCATTCCACGCAGAAGGAGTGACAGCAGTCTAGCACTTTGGGGGTGTGGAATGTGTTGTTGAAGGGGTTCCAACAGACGGGACACTCAGCTGTGAGTTCCTGGCCCTGTGGCTCGGCCATCCTCAGATCACATGCAGGGAACACCACAGGGGATGTCCTGGTAGAGAGAGAGAGTAAAGCACACCCATGGGGCTCTGTCCCTGGGCTTGGTCTGCAGCCCTCAGCTCTGAGAGGCTAAAAGCTGTCTACCCACATTTCACAGGTGGAAGAATGCATGTCTAAAAGTACATTGTCCACGAACACCCAGTCCTGATCACTGACTTAAGTCTGAAGCTGTCCATCACCGAGGGGGAAGGCCTGAGCCACCCTATGAGTCATCCTACCCGTAGAAGGAGCTGGTAGTGGAGGGGACCACACTGGGGCTTTGGAGATGGCTAAAAAGTCAGCCTTCGCTCCCTGCATTTACTCCAGGCTGCCTTGGCTCTATGCAGCAAGAGAGCATTACACTTTCTGTGAGTTTCCGTTCCTGCAACCTCAAATCCCTAACTAGAGCAGAGATGGGCTCTGTGAATTCCCTGGTCTGTCCCTCCGCTGGGGACAAATGCCAGCCCCCTTTCTGCTCCTTCCTTTGGGCCAGAGGCCAGCTCTTCACAGCTGACTGACTGGTCCTGGTCCTGGTGAACAACTCTTGAGAAGACTCCCTTACTCAGGCCACTAGATCAGCTCTGTGTTTCTTCCCAGTTCTCACCTCCCATGGCTCCTTCTTCCCGCTTTCTCCCAGCACCCACCTGGGCTTCTGTGGACTGTAGAGGGGGATCAGAGAGACCACTCTGAAGGGCATGAGTTTCCCGTCTTTCCCTCTCCTGAATCCTCCTAGCTTTGGGAAACTGCCGCATTGTCACCAACCCCAGGGCTGTTTCCATGACAGCATGCTCACAGCACCTGGAGCTGCCAGGTGGCCCTGACTGCAGCCTTGGCGCACCTGCCTGGAGTCAAGGCCAGAGACCTGCCAGGGTGGTGCCTGGGAGACCCAGATGAGACACACACACACACACACACACACACACACACACACACACACACACACACACACACACACACAGAGGACGCGGCAACCAATTGAATCTAGAGCAGATACAGGTCGGAGGGTGGCTCTTTTCATACCTGAAATCCCTGGACTGGAAAGGTAAGGGTGACAGTTTCCTTTTTCAGGATCACCATGAGGGCAAGTCTTCTGGGTTTCCTCTCTCTTGGGCCCTCATTTCTTTCTAAAATGCTGGAACCTCCTCCTTGCACAAAGGAGTTGCCTGCCGTGCGCTTCACTTGCTACACAAACCTCTAAGATCTATCAAATCCCCAAAGCCTTCTCCTTCCCTCTCCTCCTTTTCACCACTCATCTTGGTAGCTACATCCAAGGCAGGCAAGCCTTCGGGACAGGGACAGTTCCAACCCCAGAGCTGGCCGTTCTACCCACCTTGGAGAGGAGCATTTGAGCCCTGCTTCCCCATTTCAAGCGGAAACATTTGGCTTTTATCTCTTGCTTATATTGGCCATTTAAATGATTTGAAGAGTTGAGTTGCTGTGGAGGAGGTATTTAAGGAAACTACTCCATTGAAACCATTCACTTTACACATGGAAACAGGAAGTGATTCTGGCTAGTTCCTGTGACGCTGGGACACATGTCTGGATTCCCAGTCCATGTGCTGCAGTCACAAAGACAGGCGCTGCATCCATTTCGTCCACCTGTGGGGTGTGTGGAAAGAGCTAAATAGGAAGGACTCCTGTTTCCTCTGAGATTCCTTGTGTCAGTTAAGATTCTCTGGGTAGGAACCCAGGAATCGTGCAAAGGAAGACTTCGGGGAAGTGTGACTTCCTTGGAGAGTTGATAAAATGTTCTATATCCTGAGCAATTTGATACCTGAAGCAAACCCTGTGTCCACTTTTACTTCCTGGTTTTGTCTGGACCTCAGTCACAGCTCAGACATGGACTAAGGAGATGAAGACATTCCGGAGAGGTGGTTGGCACAGCCATAACCAAAGCTGGCAGAGCCACAAGGACGTGTGCTGATGCCAAGCCGTGAGCCATCCATTCCTTCCCGACCACGGAATGCCTACCACATGCCAGGTGCTCTACTAGGTACTGACAGATAAAGGTGAACAAAATCGGCCTCATCTTTGATCTCATGATGTTCATAGGCTGCTTAGGCAAAACTGATGTCTCATGAGTAATGAGAAACATTTTATATTTGCAGCCCTGGATGTCCTAGACCTCATTATTTAGATCAGGCTGGCCTGAAACTCACAGAGATCCACATGCCTCTACTTCCTGAATGCTGCGATTAAAGGCTTGTGCTACCATACCTAGTGAAATACGTGATTTTAACAAATGCTACAAAGAATAAAAAAGAAAATGGGCTTGGAATAAAAGTGTTCTCCAAAGAGGTGATGTGACTGCTAAGTCAAGGTTGAAAATAATCCAGCCAGGCAGAGTGGAGGAAGAGCGTTCTAGGCCCAGGAAACAGCACATCTCAAAACCCAGTGGTGAATTCTGCCAATGTGAGGAAGTAAAAGGCCAAGATGGCTGAGGGGCTGGGTAAGCAAGAGAGTTCAAAGTGCTCAGAGTGAAGGCAGAAACAGGGTCTGTAAATTCCAAACCTCATCTGAGTTTTGTTGATGAAGTATACCTAATCCTTGACTTGTTTTCGTTTTTATTTGTTTGGAGGTTTTTGTTTGTTTGAGATGGGGTCTTATGCTAGAGCTGAGACTGCCCTGAACTTGCTATTTGTCCAGACTGGCCTTGAACTCACGGTTCTCTTGCCTCCTGAATCCCAAGTGCTGAGATTACAGATGTGAGCCACCATGGGATTCCTAAATCCATTTTATTTTTAATATAAAATGTTTTGGTATTGAGTATATATCTGTACACCAAATGTATGCCTGGTGCCCATGGAGGCCAGCAGAGGGTGTCGGATTCCCCAGGGACTGGGGTTACAAACATTTATGAACTATCGTGCAGGTGCTGGGAATTGAATCTGGATCCTCTGGAAAAGCAGCAAGTGCTCCTAACTGCTGAGCCATTTCCATTTTAAAAATGGCATTCCAGCCTGGCGGTGGTGGCACATGCCTTTAATCCCAGCACTCGGGAGGCAGAGCCAGGCGGATCTCTGTGAGTTCGAGGCTAGCCTGGGCTACCAAGTGAGTCCCAGGAAAGGCGCAAAGCTACACAGAGAACCCTGTCTCGAAAAACCAAAAAAAAAAAAAAAAAAAAAAAAAAATGGCATTCCAGCTTAGTACAGAGAAGAGACTGGAAGGGCCAAGAGTGGAGATGAAAGATCAGTTATGGCTACAGCGGTTAGTTCAAGTGTGTGACGGTGATGTCTGCTGTAGGTCAGGTGAGGGTACAGCTGGAAGAGTACAGCACACAATAACTATCTGAAAACTGTTCAGCATCCTTAGTCATCAGAAAGTGTCAATTAACATTGAGATTGCACCTCACCTGGTCTGAATGGCTATCGAGAAAACGAAGAACAAGAAGTGGCAGCCAGGTCTCCATCTAGGTGCTCAGTGGGGAACTTGCCGCCAAGCCCCATGACCTGAGTTCTAGCCCCTGGACCACACAGTAGAAGGGAAGAACCAACTTCCGTAAGCTGTCCTCCAACCTCCACACGTGCACATGCTCCTCCAAAAGAAGTGAATGTAAAAAAGTAAATAAAAAGGGAAATAAGTGTCGATAAGGACTTGGAGGAGGAGGGAACTTTGTACACTGCTGGTTGGGTGCAAACTGGGGAAGGCACTATGGAAATTGGTATGGGGCTCCTTGAACAACTGGAGCTACTCTGTGACCCAGCCATGTTCCTCCTGTGTGTGAACCTGGGCGAGTCTAGGTCAGCAGAACAGATACGTATCTACAGAGACATCTGTCAATTGCTGCACTATGAACAATAACCAAGACATGGAACCAGCCTAGATGCCCATCAGTAGATAGTGGATTTTTAGAATAAGTGTTAGGTATACACAATGGAGTTTTATTCTGCCATAAAGGATGAAATTACACCATTAGCGGGAAAGTGGATGGAACTGGAGGTTACCGTGTTAAGCAAAATAAACCAGAATCAGAATGAAAAATGTGTATTTTCTCTCATATGCAGAATCTAGATTTAAATGTATCTGTTCATATATATATGGATGGATGGAGGATATAGGGGTAACTAGAGAGGGTAACTGGAGGGGAAGAAGGAAATATCACATGCTTCTTCTCAATTGTGGGATGGACACATATACATATGTGGGTGTATACATGGGACATAAAAACAAAGGAATACTATTTGAGGAGAAGGGGACCAGCAAGAGAGATGAGGAGGAGTAGAGAGGACAGTGAGGTGATGGATCTCAGCAAGGTACAATGATGTACATGTATGAACATGACATTATGAAGCCTATTGTTTTGTATACTAACTATAAACTTTTATTTTTTTTTTTTTTTTGTTTTTTCGAGACAGGGTTTCTCTGTGTAGCTTTTGCGCCTTTCCTGGGACTCACTTTGTAGACCAGGCTGGCCTCAAACTCACAGAGATCCGCCTGGCTCTGCCTCCCAAGTGCTGGGATTAAAGGCGTGCGCCAACACCGCCCGGCTTAACTATAAACTTTTAATTAAAAAAAAACAAAGGCAGAGCCAGGCGGATCTCTGTGAGTTCCAGGCCAGCCTGAGCTACCAAGTGAGTCCCAGGAAAGGCGCAAAAGCTACACAGAGAAACCCTGTCTCGAAAAACCAAAAAAAAAAAAAAACAAAAACAAACAAACAAAAAAAAAAACCAAATAAGGAAATGGTGGGAGTTGCATGAAATATACCTTCAGAGACAGAATCAAAATCATTTCCAGGAAGCCAGGAGGCATCTTGGGAGCAAGGTTATAGATTGTGGAACCAAGTTGTTGGGGCTCATGACCACCACTTGTTAGGACTATAATTCCAAGTGAGTTGCTTAACTTCTCTTGACTCAATTTCCCTTTGTGAAAAAGAAAGCTAAAAGTCATGAAGCATTTAGTTTGTTTTCTTAAAGTACTGAGGATTGAACCAAGGGCATTGCTCATGCTAGGCAAGCATCACAAACTGTATCCCATTTGTAAATGAAGCTTTTAGATAGAGCCCAGGTAAAGAGGATGGACACAGACTGAGAGACAACTAATGCTCTTGTAGAGGACTAAATTCAGTTCCCAGAACCCACATTGAGTGGCTCACAACTGCCTGTAACTGCAGCTCCAGAGGATCCAGTTTCACTGGCCTCCTCTGCACTACATACATGTGCAGGTAGCCAGTTCTGTTTGAAAGGTGATTTGCATTATTACTGAAGATGGATTTAAGAGGGAGACATTCTGCAGCCTTTAAAATGATGTGATGAAACAATTCTTATTATGGAGTTTGTCTTTGATATAACGTTATGAAGTATTAAAGAATCAGTGATAAGACAATTACAACAGAATCTACTTTGAAAAATGTGTGCACTATGGAAAAATATCTACCGAAAGATAACTACCAAGTATTTTTTGTTGTTTGTTTGTTTGTTTATGGCAGGGTCTCACTTTGTAGCTCTGGCTAGCCTGGAACTCTCTGTGTAGACCAGGCTGGCCTCAAACTCACAGTGATCCTCTAGTCTCTGCTTCCCAAGTTCTAGGCTTAATGGCGTGCACCGCCACTCCTGGAAACAACTCATTATCAATAGTGGTTATCAATGTGGGCAAAACCGTCAATCTGGCTTATTGCTAGAGCTTTTGTTTTTAATTCTATTACTTGAAAATGTTAACTTTGGGGCTGGAGAGATGGCTCAGCAGTTAAGAGCACTGGCTACTCTTCCAGAAGATGTAGCCTCAGTCCCCAGCACCCACAGGCCTGCTCACATCTTTCTGTAACTCCAACTCCAGAGGATTTCAGCACCCTCACACAGACGTACACGCAGGCAAAACACCAATGCACATAAAATAAAAATAAATAAATCATTAAAAAAAAAGAAAGAAAGAAAACATTAACTTTATTCTGGTAAGCTTGTCTTCCTATCCCTGAAGATCTCCCGTGTCAGCCTAGATCAGATGACCTACATTCTCTGAAGTCCCATGGCCACAGCTCTAAATGCATGATCAGTAAAGAGATGCAACTGTTGCTTGGGTCCTTATCAGAGGTGCCCCCTCCCACCCCTTACCTGGTAGACCTCCTCCCACTCTTTACTTACTCTCAGACACCCACTGTACAGAGTTCAGTGTCTCTAGGAGACACTCAGGGACTTACGGGCTGCAGGTTCCCACCTGGACAGGTCAGCAACGGTAAATTCTACACAGCACCCAGCAGTCATTACTAACAGTAACTTGTTTGTAGCATCTGCTCCATGTAGTCAACATCCTGACAGCAGGCATAGAAAACCGGCATTCTGGAGGCACTTGCTGGCTTTCCAAGGGGGCTGGTCCTTGCTAGGAGCTGAGTGTGGTAACACTCGAGAAAGTGTAATTGCCTTTTACAACTGTTTCTGTTTTTATGAGGCCCTTTGATTCTCTAAACCCAGCCTAGAAACAAGACAGACTGGGGAGTAAAAAGTCTTCACGATGTGAAACAAGACTCTTGCTGAACTCAATCTATGACTCCACTTCTCTGAACTCCACTTTCCTCCATTGAAGAAGCTTATGACCCCTCCTTGCAGGCTGCTGTGAGGATGGGATCTACCTGAGCATGCCACAGTGGGTGGTCAGCCCAGAAGCTAGCCTGATTTTCTTAATGCCCATCTGATAGATGGGAAAACTGGGGCTCGGGATGTAAAATGACTTGGCCAGGGCTGCAGAGCTTGAAAACTGACCCGGGAGCCTGCCTTCCAGATCAGAGTTCACACTAAGTAACACCACCTGCACTACCCCCTCCCGCCCCTTACCTGGTAGACCCCCTCCCACTCCTTACCTGGTAGACCCCCTCCCGCTCCTTACCTGGTAGACCCCCTCCCGCCCCTTACCTGGTAGATCCTCTCCTACCCCTCGCCAGCTTCAGCCAGCCTCCTCCTCCTCTCTCAGCACAGTCTCCTGGCGGGTGCTTTGGTTTCTCACTTCCGCCCTGACTTCCAGGTCGCTGGGGGCCAGTCTCATTTGCATGGGTCTCCCAGCTCTTGATCCACTCTGGCTGGTTCTCTTGTCTGGTGACTTTGGACCTCAGCACATACAAGAGACCTGGACGTTTACTTCTGTGAGTCACCCTTGCTTTCTCCGAGCTGGTAGGAGGAAGTCCACTCATCCTTGCAAGTTGCTGAAACGGGAGGGGCTCTAGCCTTCCTCTTACTCTGGGCTGACCTGTCTTGACTCGCACTCAGCCTGGCTTCAGGGAAGCCAGGGGATCCCTCAAGCCAGCTACATGGCTACTCTGAGGCCCTGCAATGAAGGCACACCGAGAACTCCTTCAAAATACAGATAACCCAGCAGGAAAACAAAACAAACAAACAAACAACAAACGGTTAAATGACATTTCAGCAAACATGAGCAGGAAGTGCCTGAATTAATTCTTCAACAAGCCAGACATCAGACCCACTAGGAATCCAGAATCAGTGGCTTCTGAATGCAGACTAGCAATGAAGACAGGACTTCACTCCTCCTAGCCTTGGGTTTTCTCATCGGAAACTGGAGGGGGGAAAAAATCCACCTACTAGGGTTGGGCTAAGAGGACTGGACTTGCGTTGCTAGTGCAAGAACCTGAGTTCAAATCCCAAACACTTGTGTAAAAATGTGGGTGTGCCTGTAACCCCAGCATTGGAAAGGGCGAAAGGTGGAGACTGGCGGGTCCTGGGAGTCTGCTGGCCAGCCGACCCAAACAGCAAGCTTCCAGTTTGACGAAACTCTGCCTCCAAGGAATAAAGCAGAAACATCTGACACCCTCCTCTGGCTGCTCACTACATGCAACATGCGTGTGCACACACACACACACACACACACACACACACACACACACACCCCTACTCGGTGTGCAGATTAAATGAGCTAATTCACAGACATGTTGTAAATGGCACACAGAAACGCACAGTGAACTTCAGTTAGAACTATTATTATTGTCACTCTAACATGATCAGGTAAATAATAAAAGTGCAAATGAAGCACACGCGCAGGAGTTCAGGTGGAGACTGGAAGTCCAGCCTGTAATCTGTCCTATGGCTTCACCGTCTTCACACACGGCCCATTTTTGTTCACTTCTTTTGGCTTTTCGACACAGGGTTTCTCTGTGTAACAGTCCTGGCAGTCCTGGAACTTGCTTGGTAGACTAGGCTGGCATTGAACTCACAGAGATCCTCCTGCCTCTGCCTCCTGAGTGGTGGGATTAAAGGAATGTACCACCACCGCCCAGCTAACATTATTTTTGAACAGGGACATTCACGTGTTTCAGCATATGAAAGGCTTGATTTTGTAGTAAAAGTTCTTTTCCCAGCCATTTAGTTGCACTCAAAATTAAAGCATTACACTATATATGCTATTTGTGTCTCTTTTCAAAGATGTCTTGTGTGTGCACAAGCAAAATGCCTGGGTTCCTTGTTCCCTCTCATCCTTTTATCCACACGTGCATATTCTACAGGCTGCTCTGCCCCTTGCTGCAAACGCCCTTACTCACTGATCCTCACTGGACCAATTGTTCTTATTTCTGTAATGGCTGTATTGCTCTGTTGAATGGCTGTGTTACTTAACTAATCATTCAATAAGTTTCGTCGTCGTTGGTGTTTTGTTTTTGAGACAGGATGTCCTGGCAACCCAGTTTGGTCTCAAACTCACTATGTTGCCAAGGCTAGCCTCCACCTGGTGATCCTCCTGTCTCCACTACCCAAGTGCTAGAACTATGGGCATGTGCCACCATGCCTGGCAAAAACCTTTAATTTTAAATATGTAAATATTGCATGGAAAAAATAAATGCAATAGTAATTATAGATTTTTTTTTTAGGTTAGCCTAGAGTTGTATGAAATGAAACTGTGGACTTTGGGATGTTTTAGCTCTCTAAAGACTTTAAGCATCGGGGCTGGAGAGATGGCTCAGTAGTTAAGAGCACTGGTTACTCCTCCCAAAGGATGCAGGTTCGATAACCAGTACCTACATGGGTGGCTCACAGCTGTCTGTAACTCGCTCTCAGGGGATCCACCAACTTCTTCTGGCTTCTGCAGACATGCACATGGTGCACAGAAATACATGCAAGTGAAACACCCATAAATATAAAAATAAATGATTTTTTAAAGACTTTAAGATTAAAGTAAGTAGTGCAGGTAAGAAGTCAGTCAGGGCATTGCAGGACGTGAAGCAGACATAAAAGAGGCCCTGGCCCTTCGCTGGGTCACTGACCATCCTGTGAGGAGACCATCATCTTGATGTCTGTGGGTGACCAGGCTAAGAAGTCCTTTGTAAACAATGGAATTTTTTTTTTAATCTGAGAAATACCCAGAAGAGAGGGTGAGGCATCTCAAGAATTTGAGAGTTAAACTAATTTAGTTCATGCTTGGGGGGACCAGGCCAGCCAGCTGGAAAAGTACCTGGCCTAAGCATTACCTTGGAACCTGTGAGCCAAGGGTCATAAGACTCGGTGGATCACAGCCAAGGTAGGGGACCAGGGCTAAAGAGGGATTGGCTATCTCGGAAGGAAGCAGGCAAGAGGATAAAACATCATAAATAATGCTGTTAGTGGAGATTAATTGTTCTGTACAATTTTGTTAAAAAGAATCAACCCAAACTTCAAATATCACTACTAGCAAGAGCCAGTGGAGGCATAGTTACTCTAAGGTAAGTAGAAGTCTGTAAGTAACCCTAAGAAACCCACAGGTTCTCCAATACACACTCTGCTGGAACCATTTCTCTCTGGGCAGTCATTGGTGTCTTATCAGGGATATCCTAATTAGGGTCACTGTTGCTGTGATGAAACACCATGTCCCAAAGCAAGTTGGGGAGCAAAGGGTTTACTTGACTTACATTTCCACAGCACTGTTCACTGAAGGAAGTCAGGACAGGGACGCAAACAGGGCAGGAACCTGGAGGCAGGAGCTGATGCAGAGGCCAGGAGGAGTGCTGCTTACTGGCTTGCTCTCCATGACTTGTTCAGCCTGCTTTCCTATAGAACCCAGGACCACCAGTCCACACATGGCACCACCCACAAGGGAATGGGCCCTCCCCCATCAATCACTAATTAAGAAAATGCCCTACAGGCTTGCCTGCAGCCTGATCTTATGGAGGCATTTTCTCGATTGCGGCTCCCTCCTCTTCAATGATTCTAGCTTGAGTCAAGTTGACATAAAACGAGCCAGCACACTGGGGTGAATAGACATTTGTTCATGTCTCCCCAGAAAAAGCCATATGACATGAAGAAATGGCAGGAGAAAAGGCTGGATGCTAGCAATCAAATATTCCAACCAAATACTCTGTAAACAAATAACACAAGTACTCTGAAACAGGAGAGAACCCCCAACACCAGCTCAGAATAGACCAATGGACCAGTGACTGAAGCAAAAACAAGGTGCAGGCCCCAGCCTTCTACAGCACAGACCGTTCAGCATGAACATCCCATGTGAGAACTTGACACTGGTCTTGGTGACTGTTCTAGAGAAAGTGGGTCATCCTTGGCATTAAAACCTGATGATACAAAGCACAACGTCACCTTGAAAGAGTAAGAGACAGTTTACTCTGAGCCAAGTATGAGTGATCACAGCCCAGGAACGCAGACTCAGGTTGTCCTGAATGACATGCCCTGCCTTGGAAGTGGTTACATAGGCTTCTTTTAAGAAGATTTATTTATTTATGTGCATGTGTGTTTGCCTGTGTGAGTTTATGTGCACCGTGTGTGTGCAGGAGCCCATGGGGGCCAGAAGAGGTCTTGGGATCCCTTGGAACCAGAGTTACAGGTGGTTGGTTATGAGCCACCATGTGGGTTCTGGGAACAGAACCCAGGTCCTCTTAGGCTCTGAGCCATCTCTCCACCCTTACATGAGCTTTTATTAGTCACAGAACAGAAGAAAGTCATCAACCAACACATTTACTAAATACGTTGGTGAGGGCCATGGGTAGGTGGGTTAAGCAGAGTAGGAAAAAAATCTGCTATAGGTTTCAGATGTTAACTGATGACATTCTCAGGTTTTGAATTGGTAGAAGCTAGCAGTCTCCTAAAAATACATTTTAAACATTTTCTGTTGGATCAAACATGTAGATGGACAATGAATGACTAATATGGAGACTGAAGATAACTCAAGGTGATTTTGACTCTGGATCAGCAAATTTAAACTTCTCATCAGGAAGTTCTGATTGGTCCGTCACCCTTGTAAAGTTCTGATTGGTCAGTCACCCTTGTAAAGTTCTGATTGGTCAGTCACCCTTGTAAAGTTCTGATTGGTCGGCACCCTTGTAAAGTTCTGATTGGTCCATCACCCTTGTAAAGTTCTGATTGGTCCATCACCCTTGTAAAGTTCTGATTGGTCAGTCACCCTTGTAAAGTTCTGATTGGTCGGCACCCTTGTAAAGTTCTGATTGGTCAGTCACCCTTGTAAAGTTCTGATTGGTCCATCACCCTTGTAAAGTTCTGATTGGTTCGGCACCTTGTAGACACTTTAACCTAGGTGTGGCTTTTTCCTATTCATGTTAAGTACTTACTGTCAGGTCCAAGTTCTGGCCTTTAGACAAAAGCCAGCATTCCTCAGGAACTGGTGAAGCAGGTTCCCCTCTACCAAAGGAGCCAGTTCCCTCAACACCGTCAGAGGGACAAATGGCTATCTGCGGTGCCTATTGGCATACCAAAGTGCATGCTGGCCTCCAGGCTCCCTCAGTATCGCCAGAACCTAGCTCTCCTCACTTCTACTGTAAACTTGTCCAGCTCCGGCACTTGCGTCCCACCCCAGCTTCTCGTTGCCCTATAACCCTGCTAGTTCAGCCATGCTCTTCTTTCTTTGTCCCGCTCTCTTGGATCTCTTCTCTGTCTTCCTCTCTCACTCTCCCCTTCTCTCTGTTCTCCTTTCCCGGTCCAGTCTGCTGGCCATTTTCAGTCTACTACTTTCTCTCTGTGCTCTGGACTCTTCCAGATGCCTCTGGCTGTACTCTCCCTCACATCGACAATAAAAACCTTCCACTTAACCATAATGTAAGCAGTCACATTATCAGTTTAGGCACTGCCCCCGCCCCCAGTCTTGGAAGATATTCTAGTTTATTATGAACATTGGCATCAGAAGAATAAACAACACAACAGTATATGAAGCTTTGGCATCAAATTTAATGAAAAAAAATCTTAATTTTTCAGAGCAAGCGATTTGAGGATTAAAGATAGGGTTTTAGGCTGCTGATCTTGTTATTTTATTTTACAGTAGACTGTGTCAGTTGAACGAAATTAAAAACACTGATACCGCTCTATCTTCAAGTCCTTTCTGACCTCAGGCTGACCCAGATTATCAAGCCGTTTAGACCTGCTAATATGAATGCTAATTGTCAGAGCTGAGGCTGGGACCCAGGGCCTCAAATTTCCCTCCCTTCCCGGAGGACAGGGGATCTGAGGTCTTGGGCACACCCTGTTCTCTTTCAGTGCTCACGGTGTGCGTGCGTGCGTGCGTGCGTGTGTGTGTGTGCAGAACATGCGATCCAGCTGATGATGGAGAGTAAAATGGTGCCTCCTGAAATGGTGGCTGCTATTCTAGATACTCAGGACCTAGGGGGCGGATGGCCTATGTCACCCTTCTGGAACAGGAGTATGTCTGTCTACCTTATGCTGGTTTTGACGTTGTGTTTTGGATGTGGAGCACTTACTTTGATTTAACAGGCTGATAAATGGGACTTTGGACTTTACAGCTGGTGCCGAAACAAAGTAGGACTTTTGGGATGGACTTTGGAACAAGTTTAGATTTGGGGGATGGAGTATTTTACATTGTGAGGGGGCAGGCAGGGATGGGATGCTATGTAACATGAATCCTAAAAACTCTTATCAATAAAAACAAACCCGGGAGCCAGATATTGGGGTGAACGCTGAAAGATCAGAGAGACAGAGCAGGCTACAGCTAACCTTACCTCGCCAATTCCTCAGCTGATCTTGTTTCCTCGGACTGGAAGCCTCTGAGTCCTCATCCAAATGGATCTCAGCTGAACTGATGCCTAAAAGCTTAACAAGACTCTAGTTCCTGGTCCTCATGCCTTTTATACCTTTCTGCTTCCTGCCATCACTTTCTGGGGTTAAAGACGTGTGTCACCATGCCTGGCTGTTCCCAGTGTGGCTTTGAACTCACTCACAGAGATCCAGACGGATCTCTGCCTTCAGAATGCTAGGGTTAAAGGTGTGTGTGCCACCATTTTCTGGCCTCTATATCTAGTGGCTGTTCTGTTCTCTGACCCCAGACAAGTTTATTGGGGTGCACAATATATTGGGGAATACAATATCACCACAATGCTATGTTTTAAATATAGCTTGTCTGCTCCCAGACTTTGCTATTTCCTTGTGACGGTGCTGAAGGTGGTGATGCCGTTACGAGGGGATTAGGTCATTAAGAGGAGTAATGCGCCGGGCGGTGGTGGCGCACGCCTTTAATCCCAGCACTCGGGAGGCAGAGGCAGGCGGATCTCTGTGAGTTCGAGGCCAGCCTGGTCTCCAAAGCGAGTTCCAGGAAAGGCGCAAAGCTACGCAGAGAAACCCTGTCTCGAAAAACCAAAAAGAAAAAAAAAAAGAGGAGTAATGCTTCCTGTGGACTGCAGATTCATCGAGGAGACTATGGGCTATCACGGAGCAGTCCCCGATGCCTTTCCTCTCTCCGCTGTGCACAGAAGCCACAGAAGACCCTCACCAGAAGCCTGCACCATTATCTTGAAATTCTTAGCCTGTAATTTTCCGGTCTCAGGCATGCCATTACAGAAAGAATAAGCAGTGGGAAGTCTTTCCCACGGGATTCCCACAGTGTGGAAATCGAAACGTCAGCAATCCCTATGCTGTGCGTGTGCAGGTTCACGGCTGCACTCTTGGGCCTTCTGGATGCTCAGCTCTCCACGGCCACACACAGCCTCCCGTTGTTTCCCATCCAGGACAGAAAAATGATGAAACTCGGTGAACATAATTGTTGACACTTAGGAACAATGACAGGCACCTTTTCCGGGTGAGTGGATTTCATAACTTGACCCTGATGGCACCCTCTCTCCATCCTCTCCATTTTTTAGACAAGGACATTAACGCCCAGATTAAGCCACCCCTCCGCTATGAAAGCCACACCTTCTGGAAGAGGGAATCAACTCGCCTCAGATCCTCCACACAGAGCTAGTCATTGACACATCTGGAGATGTGTAACCCTCTGTCTCTTTTCTTTATATTTTAAATACAGAAATACATTTCTTAAATTGCTGTGCTGACCCCCATGTACCATTCGGTAGCCTTCTTTCCACCTCGCCATCTTTCTGTATCGTAAAATCATGCAGGCTGGAAAGTCTTTACTTCAAAAACAAAGGTCCTGAAGGGGTTGAAGAAATGGCTCAGCAGTTAAGAGCACTGGCTGCTCTTCTGGAAGACTGGGGTTCAGGTCCCAGCACCCACACAGCGGCTCACATTGGTAATGCCCAAGGGATCTGACGCCCCCTTCTGGCCTCTGTGGGAACTGCATGAGTGCAGTGCACTTGACAAGTGAACAAAATGTTCATACATTTTCAGTACTATCCTCCCATTCAGCCAGTCTTTTCACTGTAAAATCTCCATCTTTAAAAAAAATTCCATGTATTTTCTGACCTGTACATAAAATAGGATGCAGGAAATGTGGCTTGTAACTACCTGAATGTATCATCTATTGCAAAGGTAAGCTTACAAAAGGAAGCTGATATGTTCCAGTCACAAAACTAGTCAAGGGGGAAGAGAGCATATGAGCTCAGCTTACACTCAATACCCAGGTAAGGCATGGTCAATATATTTTCAAGATTTTATTTTAGTTTTTTTGAGACAGAGTCTCTCTACATAGGCCCAGCTGTACTGGAACTCACCATGTAGACCAGGATGGCCTTGAACTCACAGAGATCTGCCTGCCAATGCCTCCCAACTGCTGGGATTAAAGGCGTGCACATGACCACAGCCTGGTGAGGTTGGGTTTTTCAATTGTCTGTGTGCAGGACTTAGAACGGACAGATTGCTGTGTTCCAGATCTGGAAGAGATAACTGTAGTGGGTAGCCATTCCAGCTTTGATCTGGAAGTTCCAACCCCCATTGAGGCTTCGGTAACTGTCACACCTACAAGGCGGGGCCGAGAGAGGACCCTGAAGACCCGAGATCCGGATGCTCGGGCTCTCTTGGTTCCTGGACCCTGGATACTGGAGGTAGACCGAGCAGAGTTCTCCAGAGAACACCGCTGGACTGTGCTACACCTTTCCCAGACCCTGTAGCCTATCCCTTCACTTGTAAGTTACCCCACAAAATAAACCTCCCTTCTAACTACGTGGAGTTGCCTTAATAATTTCACCAATAGATAACCTTGGGATGAACTGGGTGTTGTGTGTGTAATTAGACTTAATGTTACTTATTTCTGTAGGTACAAACACTTCCTACCTGTCCCCAGCCCCTGTGGCCTTCAGGCTGACTCCCACCATAAAACCACTAAAAGCAGAGGGCCTCGCCAGGAAGAACCAGCCTGTGTGTTTAAGACCTGGGCTCGTGTCTGTGCCTACCACATGCTGTTGGGCCTTGGGCGTGCCTCTCTTCTATTGGAGATACTAATTTCCATGCCATCTATCTCGGAGTTATTTTCTTGGAAGGAGCAGAGGAGGTTGCGACCGTGAGAGTGTAAAGTACCAGGTGCTGTCTGTATATCGGGCTTTAGTATGAAATTCTGACCTCTTCACAGGAGGGACAAGAGTAGACGGCCAAGCCTCTTGGTTGGTCCAGCCTTTCTATTTTTGGCCCCTGGAACTCACTCCTGTGGTGCATTCCCCAGCCTCAGGACTCCTATTTTTATAATGGAGGGTTGCAAAGTTCAGAAGCACCAAGCGTGGGCAAAGGTGAATAGCCTGAACTCTGACTCTCCTGCTACCTGCTCGAGAGCACAGTGGTACAGATTCTTTGGGGGAATGTCTGGCAGTATTGACTAAAGCTGGTTACATGGATTACAATAGCCCAGCAAGTGCTCTGCTTCTTATCGAGTGGGCACAATTACATGCATCTGTTCACTGGAAGACCTGTTATGAGAATGTTCTAGGAGCAATGCCAAGTACCGACTCCATGCCCAGACCAGTGTCTCCATGCAATGGACTCCTGCCTAATAGTGAGGATGGTGTCCAACTACATGTAAGCACTGTGTCAATGTCACGGACACGCTGAGCAAAAGCATCCTGACCAGTCCATGCTTGTTTCACTGAAGTCTCTCGCAGCACCACAAACCACCCAAAATACAGTCTTGAAGCAAGAGTGCTTTACTATTTCTCATGGATCGTGGGCTGGCTGCTGAGTTCATGTACCAGGCTGTGCTGAGCTGAGGTTGGCTGGGCTTGGAGGCCCACGGTGATGTCATTCATAAGACCTCATTCCTGCAGTGCAGACTCTCCTCCTTGAAGCCCGGGCCACCCTCTTTACCTGTCGATGCAGAGGTCTGTGAGGACGAAAGCAGTGCCACACAGCTGGATCCATAGTCTCACTAAAACTCCCAGTGATTCTCCCATTTCACAAATGGGAGAACCCAGGCCCAGAGACATGCAGCACTTTGCCCGCAGTTTCAAACATAGGAAGGGGAAGGGCTAAGCTTTGATTCTGGGTCTGCCCAACTTCACTTGGAACACAGCAACCTACTGGTTCTAAGTCCTGC
This sequence comes from Peromyscus californicus insignis, assembly GCF_007827085.1. Taxonomy (NCBI): domain Eukaryota; kingdom Metazoa; phylum Chordata; class Mammalia; order Rodentia; family Cricetidae; genus Peromyscus; species Peromyscus californicus. The sequence goes on along the minus strand of NW_026294573.1, from coordinate 87,398,001 downwards.
ACATAACTGCAGCCGGGTTTTGGTTTCTAGAGTATTTTCAATTTATGAAAATTCAGAGCTTTAAGCTCGGACATTTGAAAATGTCCTCATGGTTACAAAACCTAGTAAAATAATTATATAGTAGATTTAAGAGGCTCATTTCTCTCTCAGCAACAGTGCGGCCAGGCAGGTGAGTAGCTTAACTCAAGGTGTCTCGGGGCCCTGCTTCCTTCTATCTTACAATCCCATCATTCTGACCTCATCTGGGCCAATGAAGCAGTTAGTAAATGCTCCAACTCGTCTATGGGGATGGGCCTGAGGGGTCATCCTGGACACACCCACCCGCATTCCTCTCAAACTAATTGGGTGAACGTAATGGACATCATTTCCATGCTAGTCCCATGGCACACCTGCCTGGAATGTAGAATTAGTGGGCCAACCGAGCCAAAATGCACCAACTTTAGGGGAACAACTAACAATCTTTGCCATCTGTGGAGTGGGCCCAGGTGGCAGGCATGGAAGCCTCATTTGGCCTTGAGCTCACTGTGTAGGTGAGGTAGGTGAGGGCGTCCTTAAACTCCTGACTCCCTGCTTTACCTCCCATGTGCTGGCACACAGGCAGGTCCCACCACAGCCGACACTTGTGCTTAATGATGAAACTGCTCTCCAATAATTGCCCTCAAAAGGCCACTCAGAAATAGCCGAGTCCTGTTCCACCATGCCAAAAGGTTACACTCTCCAGGTAATCCGAGTTCTGCGCTTTGCTGCTAACCCTAGTCTAAGTGAAGACCTTTAATAATTGCCACCCATTTTCCTTGGTGTATATCTATCCTAATGATAAACATGTTAATAAATATATAAATGTGTTTAAATTTTAAACGCATAATTGACAAGATTCCAAGGGCTTACACACTTTCCTGGAAGGAAAAAAGTTAACTGCCTGGAACATTCTGTTATATGAATGTAGAGGGCAACCTCTAAAATGAAGAGTTCATGACTTCAGCAGCCAGAATCTTGGACACCAAGACTATCCTAATTAGGGCCTAAAATAACCGCGCCCCCCCCCCCCCCCCCCCCAGGACAGGGTTTCTCTGTGTCACTTTGCGCCTTTCCTCAATCTCACTCTGTGGACCAGGATGGCCTTGAACTCACAGAGATCCTCCTGGCTCTGCCTCCCAAGTGCTGGGATTAAAGGCGTGTGCCACCACCGCCCAGCTCCAAAGTAACTTTAAAAGGCTCTATAAATGTGAGCATTTCTGTCTTCCTGCTTCTCAGACACAGATAAAGGAATCTGGCATGGAGCACACAGGCAGAGTTCAGGAAGGGCTGGTGTTGGTGCTGAGAATCTACTTAGTCCATGGAGGGTGTTCAATGAAGTAACTTCCTCTTACACCACTCCCTTGTCCTTCCAGAGCTCAAAGATCCATAAATTAGGGAACTGAAAGGCTAAACGATTAGAAAATAAGACCTGACAACAGATGAAGGAATGGTAAATGTTTATTATGAAAAGGCATTCAGTCCAGACAAGATACTGGTGACTCCCTTGCGTCTTGCCCTCAGGAACAGCCCCGTGAGGGAGGTATAGCCGCGAGTACCATATTACATATGAGGTGGAACTTCACTCAGGCCGGACTCTGTGTGCCTTCAAGAACACACTCTCCTCCTGACCCTAGGGACAGCAGGATGGAGAGAGGAAATGGTGGCCAGTCCTGAACCACGGACGGACAGACAGGAGCCAGCAGCTATAAAGGCAGTCATTCTCTGGCCAGCCTGAGACCCATCTAAAAGCGAAAAGGGCTCCATTTTCTCTCAAGTTCCAGGCCAAGGACTGACTTGGGAGCCACATAGTAATGTAAGCACCTTCACCCTCCTCACTGAAGGGTGTGTAGTAGCCAGGCTCAGTTAATTCCATCATCCCTCTGTGTCCCGAGTTCTATGTTCCAGAGCTGACTCCTTTGGTGGGAGGTAGGGAGGATGTGGATGGGTAGTGTTTTTTATATATATAAAACTATTCAAATTACAAATGCATATGTCTTAGCCTTAGTCTCCCAACCCCTCTGCTTCCCGGTACATGGGGCAGGTTGAATGATTCCTGTCATTTGGGGCAGGTGTCCTTGTACCTGTTTGCACGTCCCCTGGGCAACACAGGCCCAGGAAGGTAGATGGCAGGAGTTCCTGCCTCCTGTTCTGCTCCCCAGGACAAAGCCAGGGCTTTTGCTCTCTTGCTGTAAGAGGCTTTGAGGTGGTTTTGTTTAATCTCACTGTTGGCCATCCACTTCCTCTACGGAACAACACAATCACCAGCTTGATCTGTCTTGAAACATTTTTCCTTCATGGAGACAAGGAAAACATCATGACCCAACCCATGTTTTCATTCTCACAGAGGCTTGCCACTCTTAAGCCTCCAAGTCATCATCCTGAGCAATAAGGACATTTCTTTTGAAGAGTAGTCCCAAAAGCTCACTAAAAACTCTATTTGGATTTACCTGAGATCATGAACTTTATATTGAGTCCATGTTTCTAAACCTGAATTTTCTTGGGCATGCTGGCTCACACCTATAATTTCAGTAGTCAGGAGACTGAGGCAGGAGGGTTGCTATGAGTTCAAGTCCAGCCTGGGGTACAGAGTGATCCTGGTACAAACAAACAATTTTTCAATCACCCGACTTAAGCCAACATCTAATCCTGATACGCCTTCTAAGTGATCCTAAGAAAAGAATACCAGACTTGCACCCTGCTCCCCAAGACCATGTGTAAAAACACAAAGCCACACAGAAAGGAGGGACCATAGTGTGATATTGTCCAGTCAATGTCTCTTGGCTTCAGAAGGCTGCCACCTCCTGCAGTTCCAGCCCTCGGCTGTGGTCCACTCTCAGTAAGTGAACTCCTCTGTAGAAACTTGCACATAACAAGGAGGTGACGTCACCAACAGCCAGGGAGGTCAAAGGTCCTGATCCATCCAGAGACAAGGTGAAAAGGCAAGCTGGAGAAGGAAGGAGAACCAGGCCTACGCTTAATGATGGAAACGTCTCTGAGAAATGCATCATTAGACAGTGGTGCCACTCTGTTGCCTCCTGGAGTGTGCTTATGCACATGTCGATAGTATAGCCCACTACCACACTTCTCAACTCCTGACATGCTCTGTTATTCCCTGAAACATCATTATACAGTTTGGGACTGTATCATGAGAACAAGAAACTGAGCATGTCCTGTACCATCTCAGCCATGAGAGGGTTCTACCTCTCAACAAGGTACAGTGCACCTGACTGTGAGAACCTGGGTCACCTCCATGACTTCTAAAGAGAATGGTACCCAGGCCCAACAGGATGGAGGCTACCAAGCAGTATTTCAGACAACTAGGCCCATATTTGAAGGGTAGAGAACAAGACAGGCTGAGTCGGGGAAACAGGGACAGGGTCTGGGCTGCCAGAGAGCGTGTGGTGCAGGCCGGGCTTGGGCTTTGTTGCTTTTTTGTTTGTTTTGTTTTGGTTTGGTGGTTGTTGTTGTTGTTGTTTTGTTTTGTTTTGTTTTTTCCTGAGACAGGGTTTCTCTGTGTAACCTTGGCCATCCTAGAACACCAGGTTGGCTTCGAACTCACGGAGATCTGCTTGCCTCTGCCTCCTGAGAGCTGGGATTAAAGGCTGGGCTTTGCTTTTTTTTTCTTTGTTTTCTTTTTTTTTTGGTTTTTCGAGACAGGGTTTCTCTGTGTAGCTTTGCGCCTTTCCTGGAACTCACTTGGTAGTCCAGGCTGGCCTCGAACTCACAGAGATCCGCCTGGCTCTGCCTCCCGAGTGCTGGGATTAAAGGCGTGCGCCACCACCGCCCGGCTGGGCTTTGCTTTTAACTGGACCATCCCTCCAGCTGCATCTCTGAGGCAACTTTTCTAGGAATGCCAGGAGCTCATGCAAGGCAGTGGTGCCATCTGCTCCGGTCAATGCTCCCCACTTTGAGGCATGTGTCATTACATTGGAAGCATACACCTCCCCTCGCCCACAGATATTACACCTGAGCAGGTGGGAAATCTAGCTCCAGGGCAGGGGATGGCAGGCCTGTCTTCACTATTTAAGTTTGGCTTATGGCCACAGCTGTTTACAGAATGACATTAGAGAGGCCCACTTCTTTTCTCTAGATGGTGGTTCTCTCTCCCTGAGGGGAACTGAGTTGTTGGAGAGTGACTATGAGAAGCTTTTGAAGTTCTCTAAATTAACAATTTCCTGTCTCTAGCCAAATCCTATGTCCAGAGTAAAACAGCATACCAGCAGTGCTGTGAATCCAATGCTTATTCACAGCACTCGGCAATCTTCATGGGATAAATGCCCCACCATGACTGAATTCATGTCAGAGGCACTAGGCATCAGAAGTTTAGACCATGGCTCACAAAATCCCCAGGTGTCTACCATTTGACTTGTATGGCTCTACATGCAGAGGACTCTGGGAAGCCATGGTCTATAAGACATGGATTTCCTGGGGTGCTAAGGGGCCTTGACCTCACTGAGATCTCAAACACAGCTTCAGAGTCCCAACAGGGGGAGCCTTTCTGACTCTGTTCTCATTTTATCACAGTCCCAGCAAGAGCTGAGGTTCTAACTGTATCTCTGAAATAAGAACTCAAAAGTAGCATTCTTTTTCCCCTTTCCAGACATTCCAAGCATCACAAGTCAAAATCTGGTGGGGAACTTCAGACGGAAAGAATGCAAGAGCCAAACATGTACTCTCTGGAGTCTTAGGATTAACTCTGTACATTATGGTATGTGGGAAGCACGGTGTTGGCTTAGAGCCAGAGGCTGAACAGAAAGACGTGGGTACTTTGGTGTCTCACCTCTTAACTACAAAGGGACTATTCAGTGGCAGGACACAGAGGCTTTGCATATGGTGAGCAATGGGAAAAGTCTCCAGGCTGCACTTAGCTTTGAGAAACACTGAGAGCAGGCTGCTTACCTCCAGTATCTTGGTTCCAAATCTTCACCGTGGAGTCATGTGCTGAGGTAGCAATCATAGGCATCAAGGCCATGGATTTTGGTAGAAAGACACAGGATGCAACTGTCTGGAAATGCCCCTTATATTCACACATTCTGTTTCTTGTCTGCCTTAGGTCCCACAACTGCAAAGAAATGACAGCAGCCAGCTCATTCATATAGATGTTCATATGTCTCTAATACCTATCCTCCCATTCCCCATGACCTACTGATCCCTCCATTCATGGATTCAGTTGAAGTCCTTATCTCATCCATCATACCCAACCACCCATCCATCCAGCAACTATTGTAGCATCAACCATGGCCCAAAGAACACTCGCTGTGACTGTGGAGGAAGGGCGCTGCCTTTTCCATGATTTGAGAAGTGAGAGCTAACAGTGCTGTGGGATGATGGAACAGCACGGGGTGCCTTGTTCTCCGTGACAACTCGGAGAGCGGCCTCCTGGCATCTGTGTGTCCCATGGGGACCATACAGTAAGGAGCACCTTCTCATGTGTGCACACAGGTGCAGATATTCTGAGCTGATGCCTAGTGCCTCTGACAAGGAAGCGACAGTCCCGTCTGTCCCAGATCTACTGACACAGATCACATCACACCTGGAAGGTGACATTCAGAGATGAGAGGAAACGGAATGGTGTCCAAAACCTGGGTGGGGTCATAGGAGACCCCGTGATCCATCAGCTTGGACAAGAGATGCTACATCCAAAGCTTGTAACACCCTATTCTACCCCTTCTAAGAGTATGTACTGAGTAAGAGACTCCAACGTGCCGGGCCTCCATTCCCTCAACTGTAAAACAGGCATTGAAACAGCTTGTCTTAGGGATTAAATGAAATGAAACCATGCATGCTTAGCTCAATACCTAACATGGCATTGACACATCTGATAACTCAGAAATACAAATCTGATAACTTTGGAAACTAGATGATTCTTTTGTTTTGTTTTGTTTTTTTTTGTTTTTTTTTTTTTTTGGTTTTTCGAGACAGGGTTTCTCTGTGTAGCTTTGCGCCTTTCCTGGATCTCGCGCTGTAGACCAGGCTGGCCTCGAACTCACAGAGATCCGCCTGGCTCTGCCTCCCGAGTGCTGGGATTAAAGGCGTGCGCCACCACCGCCCGGCTTGTTTTGTTTTTTGAGACAGGGTTTCTCTGTGTAGCTTTGCGCCTTTCCTGGAACTCACTATGTAGCCCAGGCTGGCCTCGAACTCACAGAGATCCACCTGTCTCTGCCTCCCGAGTGCTGGGATTAAAGGCGTGCGCCACCCCCGCCCGGCTAGATGATTCTTTTAACTGACAACCTGCAATTATGAATCTAGGGATTTTGGAGGGGCCTAAAAAGTGTATCCTGAAATTACTGCAAGGAAGGTGTAGAGCTGGACAAGGGGTGGGGGTGGGGGGCCTGGACCAGTTTCGGAGCTCCACAGCTCCCCTAATGAGCTACACTTCCTTTGGCATGACCACATATACAAAGGGCATTTATATGGCTCTTCCAGCAGTCCCTCCCTGTCTAGGCTCCACCAGGAGCAAGGACCTCAGCAGGCTGCTCTGTTTCTCCCTTCTCTACTTGAGTCCCATCCTGTTCCTCTTGTCTATTACCAATTCAGACAGACCCAGCTTAACAGATTTCTTAAAAGAAGCCTCCGGAGTGCACAGGGTGATTGACAGTTTGCACTTGAAGCAGGCCAGTGCAGTTGCAGAGCCTATCTGTAGAGCCCTGTGAGGGGAGTGAGACCAGAGCAGCCTGCTCATCAATCTGGGCTCTTACTGTGGCTTCACAGCCTTCGCCCTCAAAGCCGCTGCTGCAGGAGATACACGTGCGTCCATCCATGCTGACTTCACAGTGGGTCTGAATGTGCTGCTTTGTGGGAAACACATGAGCCATCTGAAGCCCCCGACTATCCCATAATCTGCAAGGAAGTAGAAGCAGAAAGCGACTTTGTAGTAATGGGACGAGAACACACCCAGGATAGCTCACTAACAGGGAAAGATTGACTCTTTGTGGCCAGTCAGAACAGAATGTCCCAATCTAACAAACTCTAAAGCTGACAGGAAATAACCAAATCAATGCCATCTTGATTCTTTCTGTTTTGAAATCAAGTCATATGGATTTTTTAATTACACTTATTTATTGGGGGGGGGGAGCTGCATGTAGCGCAGCATCTGTGTGGGTCCCGGGACTGAACTAAGGCTGTTAGCCTTGGTAGGAGGCACCTTTATCTTTCACGGAGGCTTTAGAACACACATTTTTTTGTCTGTTTGTTTTTTGAGACAGGGTTTCTCTGTGTAGCCCTGGTTGTCCTGGAACTCTGGCCTGGAACTCAGAGATGCACCTGCCTCTGCCTCCTGAGTGCTGGGATCAAACACGTTCACTATCGCTGCCCAGCTAGAACACACATCTTAACTGTACAAGTTATCTTGATCCTTTATGACACTGCTTCCAACAGACAAGGGGCTATTTTTGTGCCTATAACTGAAATTGTTTTAAAAGATACTTTGCTGCTGTTTTGAAGCAGGTCTTGCTGTATAGTCCAGACTGCCATACTCCTCGGCCTCCTGAGCACTCAGATTGCAGTCCAGACCCACTGCTACAGCTACCAGATCCTTATGAGACTGTCATCACCATTCCAGAACCAGATCCGGGCTGAGGCCTTGGAGTCCAGTGGGGAGTTCTGCGAGCCTCTTATCTCACTGTTCCCTCTCTCATTCCTCCCATTTTATAGTAAAAATCTTTTTGGAGAGCCAGAATTTTGAGGCATGCTCCACAGTTTGTGAGTTCCTGACTTTATCTGAACCCCCGATGTAGAGTCTGACCCTTGTTCCCAGGGAGGCTCTGGCTGAGGACTAGGTGCCTGGAAACTCCAAGAATCACACAGGGCATGATAGCAGGGCCAGGCTGCCTGACGGGGTGGGTGAGCAGTGAGGCTGAGGTGATCTGGACAGTCTCACACTGGAACCAGCGAGGCAGCTGCTTCAAACCATTCAGAGCAGGACCTTAGCCTGACCCCATCTTGTGCATTCACTCTGTCCCCATAAGCTCCAGGTCAGAGAGGCCCCAGTGGCTGCCAGGAGGAAAGGGCCCAGCAGCACGGAGAAGCAGAATGGAAGCAGAGGCATGTAAGCACAGGAGCCACAGACCTTCACCAGAAACACCTCCACAGCGGCTCAGTAGCCCACCTGATGGTCTTATCCTCGGAGGACTGGAGTACATACGGCTCTCTGGGGACCCAGCACAGATGGGTGACCTGGAGAAAACAATCAACAAGTCTCCACGTCAGGTCGTTCCTCTGATGAAGTTCCGTTAGTTGGCCAGCCTCATCCCTCATCCCCTCTCAAGGAATCTGAGCTCGTGAGCTTGGGTTAGCAGGGCCACTGCCTCACAGCTCCCATCAGTCCTCCTTCACCTGTATCTCCTGGGTGGGCAGGGGCAGGGGTACCAGCAGGCAGGCCTGGTGCTTAATCTGGACGACCTGAACCCCAACTGGCAGTGATGAGCAGGTGGCAGCCAGAGGAGCAGCCCCTGTGCTAAGTGGGGTCCCCTGAACTCTGCTGTAACACTTCAGGGGTTCCTGAGAGTAACAGCAGTCCTGGCCTTGCAGCCTGGTGAACAGGCATGAAACAGGTTCCAAAACAACCCAGGGTAGAAGTGTGCTTTTCTCAGCACAGAATCCTCTGGAATGTGGAGGGCACAGGCAAGCACATCCTACCATCTGCAGCTGACTTCAAAACTAGAACAGGAGACAACTAAACTCTGAGGAACATCTGCCCTGTGCCAAGCACAATGACAGCTATTTTATAGTCTATTTTATCTCATTCAGTCACCCGAAGAAACTTGCCTAGTGACATAACTTCTATTTTATAAATGGAGATATTCAGAATCTAAGATTAAGTAGCACAATACAGCACTCACAATAATAAGTGATAGCTCTGTGGCTTGAAAGCAGGCCTGAGAGTGGAGATTAGAGGCAGAGTGTTTGCTTAGCATGTCCAAGGCTTAGGGTTCAGTCCCCAGCATGGGAAAAAGAAAAAGAAAAAACCCACACAAACACAAGAGGGGAAGCCAGGTGTGATAGAGCCCCAAGGCTGTGCAAAGTCTACAGCAGTCAGCTGTCACAGAGTGAACTACATCAAGCAAAGGGCACACTGATTTCTCTTCATGATGCTACATATTCAGAGGGGCAAGCAGCCATCTTATAGCACACTCTGTACACATAAGTTGTGGGTTCCTGCAAGACAGGACAGGACACCATGTCTTTGTTATATTTCTATTCCTAGCAGTGCCTGGCCTGCCCAAATTATGCTAACAGTATGCTCTGAAGAAATGAATGCGGATACCACTCTTCTCCTCCTGCCTCCCTTCTCTTTACTCCCAGCCACCACCTCTCAACTGAACTCAAAGCCCCCCCACCCCCATGCTAAATACACTCTATCTACGATGAGCTATGCCCCCAGCAGGCTTCCCTCACTCTGTGCTACTTCCCACCATCCTGTTCTACACCACGTCTGAATATGTACCAGGTTCCTGGAGACAGACGCTCTCTCCACACACCGTCCAGTACCTACATCCCACAGAAGCAGGCTGTTGTCCCGGGAGCCGGTGCACAGCTGTGATGAGTCTTTAAAAACAACGGTGAGAAGACAAAATGGCTGTGAGCTGGGATGTGGACAAGGGTTCTGGGAATGCACCCAGGAACTGGCAGGAGATCTGCTTCACTTTACCTGGACTCGCAGCCAAGCCAGTGACCACCATGGCATGGCCAGACAGTTGCTGCCTGGGCTCGGAAGAGCCCTGCAGGTCCCACATTATGACTGTCTTGTCTCGAGAGGCGCTGAAAAACTGGCTTGACTTGGGAATACAGGCTATCTGCTCACAGGACAAATAAAGACAGAAGTAGCTCAGGTGTACATGCTAGACAGGACTTCAGAATAGCACCTGGCTTTGTCTACGCCTCCCCACATACACACCTTCAACTTGTTTTCCGTTTTCTTTCTTTTCTTTTCTTTTTCCTGTTTTTTGGTTTTTTGTTTTGGTTTTGGTTTTGGTTTTTTGAAACAGGGTTTCTCTGTATAGCTCTGGCTGTCCTGGAACTCATTATGTAGACCAGGCTAATTTGTTTTTCTTAAGAAAAAAAAAGATTTATTTTTAATTCTGTGTGTGTGTGTGTGTGTGTGTGTGTGTGTGTGTGTGCATGTGTGTTACAGAAATGACCACTTTAACCATTTTAAGTATACAGCTCAGTGACAGCAAATATATTCACATTGTTGTACAGACTTCAACAATCTCCAATGGAAGCCAAAAGGGGATGTTGTATTCCCTGGGACTTGAGTTACATGTGATTGTAAGCATTATGTGGGTGCTGGGGATTGACTCCAGTTCTTCTGAAACAGCAGCCAGTGCTCTTAACTGCGGAGCCTTCTCTCCAGCCCCTTTTGTTCCTTTATAAGACTCAATTTAAAAAAAAAGACTCAATAAGCTGGACAGTGGTGCATGTCTTTAATCCCAGCACTCGGGAGACAGAGGCAAGCAGATCTCTGTGAGTTTGAGGCCAAGCTGGTCTACAGATTGAGTTCCAGGATAGCCAGTGTTACACAGATAAACCCTGTCTTGAAAAAAAAAAAAAAGCTGAATAATATCCTACTGTATGTGTCCTGTGGCGTGTTTTTCCCACACCTCTGCCAGGTTTTTGGTTAATTCCATTGTTTGGAATTATTCGCTCTGCTCTTCCTGGCATCAAAGGAAGCCTTTGCATTTTTCCTTCAGACTAAATATACAAGCCCTCCAAGTTGGGCAGTGGTGGCGCACACCTTTAATCCCAGCACTTGGGAGGCAGAGCCAGGCGGATCTCTGTGAGTTTGAGTGAGTTCCAGGACAGGCACCAAAACTACACAGAGAAACCCTGTCTCGAAAAACCAAAAAACCAACCAAACAAACACCAAGCCCTCCAAGAGCGATAGCTATTGAATTTCTTTATTCACTCCTCAGTTCCCTTCAGAATAAGCATCTGACGGTTACCTTAGTGATTTCCCGCTCATGTCCTCTGAACCTTTTCACCACGTGTCCAGTTCTCCAGTTATAGGCCACAGCGGTCTGCAGAGAAATGGGATTGCAGGAGTCACCACCACGCTGGTGCCTGAGAAGGACCTTGAAGCATTTCCTTGCTGAGTGTCTACAGTCTGTTGCTACAGAGAAGGGAGCAAGTACAGCCTGGCCCCAGTCACTGCTGCATCTGACCAATCAGCTCCCTAGTCTTCAAAACAGAGTAGACAGTCTTTGCCCCACTTACTTCTCAGAGGTGTGAGAAAGGGCCACATAAATAATACAATTTCTTAGCTCTAAAATAGTATCGACATTAAGACAAGACATTGTTGCCAGGCTGTGGTGGCACACACTTTTAATTCCAGCACTTGGGAGGCAAAGGCAGGTGGATCTCCACGAGTTTGAGGCCAGCCTGGTCTACATGGTGAGTTCCAGTATACACACAGAGAAACCCTGTCTTGAAAAACAAAACAAAAGAGAGAGAGAGAGAGAAATCACATTACTAATTAAGTATTGATACTCAAGTGTATCTTGATTTGAAGCCATGACATCCAAAGCAAATACATCTTACAAATTTTGAAATACAGTTTGCAAATGAAATTTATGATTCTGGAAGTCTATTGGAAATAAGGAATATTATTAGTATTATTCTCTCCAGGAAGAATGAGCAGTGTATTGTTTGTATTGTTGCTGCAGTTACCAGCAGTGACTGCCAAGACAGCTGTTAATATAAGGACAGAAGGCAGTTCAGTCCAGGGTGACAGCAAGAGGAAAGACCGAAATATAAAAGGGCAGTGTACACCAGCGTGAATCTGGGAAAACAAAACATAAAACAACCAGAAAATTCTTTTTGCTGACTCCAGGGTCTGAGTATTACTGTTAAGAATGAGGTGGGTGGAATATTAACATCCCCATTTATAAAAGCATGTAGGTGGCCTGGTGAGGTTCTCACTGGATCCTCATGACTGTCTTAGAACACAGGTGTTACTGTTTACCCATGTATCAGACTGAGACACCGAAGCTCAGAAAATGTAGACTTGCCTACAGTGATAGGAAGTGATAGAGCCGGGGCTCAAACTCCAGCCTCAAACTTGGAGCCAGGCTGTTGCAGTACAGAAATGCAGTGTTAGACCCTCGGGACATCTTCCCCTTCCTGCAGTGGGCCGGTTTCCTCACCTTGTCTTTTCCTCCAAAGACACAAAGGTCTGAGTTCAGAGCAGCAACTACAGAGACGGTATCCATGTGAGCGGGGCTGTACTCTTGGGAGGCTTTAGTCTGGACTCTCTCTTCTATAAGTCCATCAGGCCTGCAACAGAGAGGATGGAAAATGAGGCTCACTGCCTGAGACTGGACAGGGGAGCAGAGGGCAGAAGAACGTGGACAATGATAGCAATTCAGGCTAGGCAGAGGCAGAAAAGAGTCCCACTGTCTGTTTGGGAAATGTCCAGAAATAAATGGTGCTGTTTATTTGGGAAACACCCAGGGTTATTGAAATCTGATGCAGGGGAATTCTGAGGCAGGCAAGGAGTCTTTGCTCTCATTAGAGGTGACTCCAAAGATACAGGGCCCCCCAGAGTGTGCAGTGTAGGTACTAGCTGGTGAGGTGACCATTTCTCACCTAAAACAGTACATACACCAAACCAAGCGGAAGGCAAGATCACCACCACTCGCCTTGTCTCCTTAGGAGAGAATTGTAAAGGAGCATGTAGAACTGGGGACCCCAGGATGCCATCTACCTGTATTTGTAAGTGCTGTGTCTGAGTTTGCTCTGCAGTTTCCCCATCACAGCCCAGAGCCAACAGAAAACCCGAGGAAGAGCTGGTTTCAGTTGGTAGCTGAGTGACAGCATCCCTTGAGTCACGGGAGGTGTGTTCCCTGTGGAATGGAGAGAGCGCACACGTGGAATTTCATTAGGTCCAACATTAGTGGTGGGATTAGGTTGATTCTTTCCTTCCTCCTTCCTTCCTTTCTGTGTGAGTGTGGTGCATGTTGTTGTTTTTAAGAGATTAACCATGTACATTTGATTCTTTTCCTGCTCCTGCTTCATTCTCTTGGGCCTGGAACTGCAGCTGTCAATACAGGTTCAGCAGATAAACAAGTCAAAACTAATGTTCAAAAATACGAAGACTTATGATTATTATTATTATTATTATTATTATTTTAAGACAGGGTTTCTCTGTTTTGGTGCCTGTCCTGGATCTTGCTCTGTAGACCAGGCTGGCCTCAAACTCACAGAGATCCGCCTGGCTCTGCCTCCCAAGTGCTGGGATTAAAGGCGTAAGCCACCACCACCCAGCCTACTAAGAGTTATTTTATGTGTGCATGTTTGTGTGTATGTATGTTCATGTGTGCAGGTACATGTGCACATGTATGAATATGTATATGGAGGCCAGAGCATGACACCCCAACCTTAGGCGTCATTCCTCAGGAGATATCTACTTTGCTTTTTGAGACAGGGTCTCTCACTGAGACGTGGGGCTGACTAGGCTAGGCTGGCTGGACAGTGAGCCTCAGAGACCTGCCTATATCCACCTCCCCAGTGCTGGGACTACATGGAAGTGCCACCATACCCAGCTTTCTATGTAGGTGCATGCTCATGTTAGGACTGCAGGTGTAGTAGCATGGGTGGCAGCAGGTGGCAGAGTGCTTGCCTGGCTATAACAAGGCTTGCCTAGCATGATCAAACATGGGTTTGATCCCCAGTACTGCAAAAAAAGAAATAAAAGGAAAAATAACAAGGATGTCCATCTCATGTCTTCACTAAGTCAGGGAATAGCGCCTGAGCATGTGATGTTCCTGCATGAGTTGCTGGTGCTACAAAGAACAGGAGAGAAGTCTGAAGAGGTGAGCAGCACCAACACATTTTAGAACTGGACCAGGAGCCAATCTCAGCTACCCTAGGTCCTGTGTCCTTCAAACTAGCTATTCCCTGAGACGCTGAAGAACCAAGGGAAGTAAAAGGGGCAATGAGAGGGGCCAGTCCTCATTTCTTCCAAGTTTCTGCTTAAAGAAGTTCTGAAGGACTCATGTGTCACAGACACAAACATCCCAGCTCCAGGAAGAACTGTGCACAGAGAGAAAAACAGCCAAGAGCTGCCAGATACAGACTCCTCTTCACACCACTGCCACTAAAAATGGACTTTCCCAGAATTCCATCCTACTGCTGAGGAATTGCATGAGCTGGCATCTTGGAAAGAAGAGATGAACAGCTTAGAGGCACAATGCAGTGCCAAGGATGCAGTGTGTACCACTAGGGGTCGGGATCTGGCCCCAGCTCCGCCTCATCTCACTCACTGCTCACTGTGTCCTCGAGGGGCACCAGCGCCCACTCCTGCATCAGTCCCCTGCACCAGCCCCGGCTCCTGCATCAGCCTTCCTATCTACTGTAGCAGCACACTACTAAATGACTATGTGTTCCATAAGGACTCTTTTTTGTACCCCAAATGGCTTGTATAGTATGACAAAAATATTTGTTGCAAACTATGGAACGTGCAGTCTCTTCCAATTCAAACATTCTAAGATGTTCTGTGATAGGCCACAAGATGTATTAAAAGGGAAGACTCTAGGGTGGCATCCAGGAAACTTGTGATATGTACTGTTTATAGATATACAGAGTTGCAGAGTTGCCTATCTGCCAGCCTGACCCATGTCCAACACTGTCATCAAACTGCTGATGAGTGCTGCCTGTAGATCTAGGTCACTGGAAACAATGAAGGCTATACATGTATTTAAAACCAACTGGATTCTTATCGGGTATCTTCACTGAGGAGACAGTCTAAGGAAGGGTAACTTGGCACTACTTACCCCCAAGTCAACAGGATCTTCTTGATGAGCTCCTGTATTTGGTGATCTATAGTTCATTCAGCCTCTGGAAACTAGTCAGACAGCCACCTCCTAATCTCTGTAATTAACGAAAGGACGCTCAAGTTAATCTCCCTCTGTCTAAGCATATGTTTGCACCGAAGAGATTTACAACCCAAGTGTAAATAGGGATCTTGTTTAATTGAAAAGATTATTAGTGTAGTTTTTCCTCATTAGGAAATAGCACACAAATTTCCAAGAGTATGTAAGCCTCAAATTTCCATCAACAGGGTAGAGTATAGTATGATGTTAACTACACATTTGTTTTTTTGTTTTGAGATAGGGTCTCATGTAGCCCAGCCTGGCCTCAGACTCACAAAGTAGCCAAGGATGACCTTGAATTTCTGGTTCTCCTGCCTCTACCTCCTGAGTGCTAAGGTTACAGACACTTGCCCCTGTGCATGGCTTATCAATGCTGGGGTTGGAACCCAGAGCCTCACACATGCCAAGCAAGCACTTTACCAACCAAGGTACATTCCAGACACTATGTATCAACTTCTAAATGTGCAAAATAGAAACCTGAATTGTATCATTAAGCATTTTAGTTTTGCTCACAGTATAGTCCTTCAGTCCACCAAAAATCTTTAGAGTAAATTGTTTACTTCAGATTTCACTATTTTTGTGAAAAAGGTAACTTTTCTGTTTTGAATAAGTATGAATCATAGAACTTGTGAACAAAGAGCTTTTAAAATTACCCCTTATTTAAAGATCTAGAAATTGCAGAAAGATTATTTGTTCAAAATTATAACTTGGCAGCCCTCTTGAGTTTGAGCTTAGAATTTCCACCACAAACATCTATACAGAAACAACAATTTTAACTGCTTTATTTCCTCTATATTTAAAGGGTTCAGATAAATTCTTTTGATTGACAGTCTAGCAATTCTGAGAGTTTACACTAAGCGCAGCACAGAATAGTTGTGTTGTTGTTTTTTACTCTTTTGGGGGTCCTCCATCCAGCTCCCAAATAAATCACACACTGAGGCTTATTATTTCTTATAAATGCCCAGCCTTAGCTTGGCTTGTTTCTAGCCCAGTTTTTCTTAACTTAAAATTATCCCATCTATCTTTTGCCTCTGGGCTTTTCCTGTTCTCTTACTTCTGTCAATCTTACTCTTATAACATAGCTTGCTGTGTAGCTGGGTGGCTGGCCCTTAGAGTCTTCCTCCTTCTCTGGCTACTTCTTTTTCTTCTCCCAGATTTCTCCTTCTATACATTCTCTCTGACTTCCAGCACCACCTATCCTTTCTCCTGCCTTGCTATTGGCCGTTTAATTCTTTATTAGACTATCAGGTGTTTTAGACAGGCAAAGTAAGATTGCTCACAGTATACCCATAATAAACATATCTCACACACACAGACAGCATATATAGATGGATTTATGAGTCTGGAGGGTGTTAAGTCAAGTCATTTATGTCACCTAACTAGAATGACACCACAATCAGGCTAAAAATTATGTTATACACTAAGGCAATTTAAATTTTTGAGAACAAAAAAAAATATGTACTTGGTGGATAATATTCATCATATGTAGACTAACCTATTGTTTATATTATAAACATGTAACAGACTTGAGAGGGAGGATAATGTCTTGTTCATTTCTGCATCTGTGCTTCCAGCCTATTATGGGAGAATGGGTTTGAGGCATTTATCTGCTGAATGAGGGAATGGCATACTAAAATGAAGAGTCAGAACAGTTGAATGAGGGGATGGCATACTAAAATGAAGAGTCAGATTAGCCAGAAGCTTTTTTTTAAGGGCACAACATAACACCCTCTGGTTTGGGTCTGGGTTTCTTTCTTTCTTTCCTTTCTTTCTTTTTTTCTTTCTTTCTTTCTTTCTTTCTTTCTTTCTTTCTCTCTCTCTCTCTCTCTCTCTCTCTCTCTCTCTCTCTTTCTTTCTTTCTTTCCTTCTTTCTTTCTTTCAAGAGACAATATCTTGCTATATTGTCCAAGCTGGCTTCCAATCCCAAACCCTCCTGCCTCGAAGGCTTGTGTGACCAGACCTCCAAATAACGGTCTTTTTAAACTGCATAACAAGATCTCTGAAGGCACATTGCCCTGCTTCAACACTCAAAGGCTGGAAGGACTCGGGAAGGTCTTTAAAGGACATCATGGCTCTGGATGTCCATCTTGGTTTCTGGTGGAAGCAGATTTACATCTGAACCCTGGACCTATCTCTGCCCAAATCTGTGGTCAAAAGGCCCAGGGGTCATATTAAATAGTGCTCCGAGTATTCTCTTTCAGTTATACAGTGCAAAACTCCAAGCCGGGTGGTGGTGGCGCACGCCTTTAATCCCAGCACTCGGGAGGCAGAGCCAGGTGGATCTCTGTGAGTTTGAGGCCAGCCTGGGCTACCAAGTGAGTTCCAGGAAAAGGCGCAAAACTACACAGAGAAACCCTGTCTCGAAAAAACCAAAAAAAAAAAAAAAAAAAAAAAAACAACTCCTTTATAGCCTTTAATACAACTGGGCTCCATAGGGTTGATTTGTCACAGGGGCAGAGCTGAGTGAACTGAATATTATTTCCCTGGACTCCTCTGACTCTGAAGAGACAAAAACACAAAAAAGATTCAAAACAAAACAAACTGTCATATGTTAACATCAGACTCTGACTACTTGGATCCTGGCCCTAGTGACTTTGAGATGTCTTACACAAACATTTAGTATGACTCCTAGTTACTACCTAAATAACCAAGACACATGGTGCTGTAAAATTTACTAAACAAGGTAGTGAGACGTCCTCCTACCTCTTTATCTGAGCATAGCTGTTTTATATAAAAGAACTATTCCCTCTCAGGGGATTATTCTCTCTCTGAGAATCTACCCACTAGACCTGTCTTTTCTTGCAACCTATTTTTTTCAATAAATCTTTGTGTTTATGCCTTGTTAATACGTCTACCATTGAGACTTCAGCTTGTCATCATTGTTCCCAGCACGACACTAGTCATGTAAATGACTTTTTTTTTATCCTCCACTCTCTTCCCGAATATTTCACTTATGTATCTAACCCAGACTCTCTGAGACCAAGAAATCTACATTAACGTTCAAAGAGTAACAAGACTACAGGAAGAGAATCTCGTAGGTGATGGTCTGGTTTGACTCTCTCATGACAATGAAAAGGAAAAGGTTCAGACAGTAAGAGGATTTACACTCAGTGCTAGATGAGAACGCCCAAGGCTGAGGACAAATCAGTGTGCAGTTCTTTGGTTTTGTTTTCTTTCTGGCTCCTCCAATTATAAATACTCCTACCGTTGTCCATTATCCGAGTTTGTTTTTGATGTGCACGTGCCCTGTGAGGATTCAGTCAAGATGGAAGCAGGGTGACACTGGTCCAACACAGACCCTCCCCAACCCCTCTCCTCGCTTCGGGCCGGTAGGTGGCTGCCGCCGGGGACAGCGAGAGGGCTCCCACCTCCCCGATACTCCCCTCTCCCACCTCGGGCTCCATACCCACCGGCGGGCTGGCACCGAGGCCCGCAGGCACCAGAAGCTGGCATCCGCAGCTTCCATCGGCTCCCGCGTCTCCGCCCCTAGCAACCAGGCGCCCGTCTCTAGGGTGGGAGTACCAGTTAAACGCTCCCGGCGCCCACGGCAGCTTCGGAACAGAGGTTCCACCTGCCGGAAGTCTTCCAGGGGCCGGGTCGAGAGCGCCTATTTTTCTTTCCTAATTTAACGATATATGGATATTCTGCGCAGAAGAGCCTTGTGCTGAACCACGTTGCCTGAAAAATCTTTATAATCTAAAAAACGCAGTGATATCTCTGTCATAGCCACAAAGACGATTAATAAGTGTCATCTTTGTAATTATTATTCGCTCAGATAATTTTTGTGAAGTTTCCCTGAATACAAACAGACAGATATTTTTTCCCTTTCGGACGTTTCCCCCAGCATCTACTCCATCCCTTTCATTCGGCGTGTGTGTGTGTGTTTATTTTTTATTATTTTGTTTAATATATAAAGAAATGAGTTTCAAAAATATGGAACATTAGCTGGGTGGTAGCAGAGGTAGGCGGATCTCTGAGTTCAGGGCCAGCCTGGTCTACATAGTGAGTTCCAGGACAGCCAGAGCTGTTATGCAGAGAAAAACAAACAACAACAAAACAAAACAAATATATATGTATAGAACGTTTTGATTTTGCTTGATGTCCTTGTACAGAAGCCATGTTATTTTCTCTGTAACATTCCAATTAAAAAATAGTTGAGAATAACTTGTTTTATGTGTGTGAATGCTTTGCCTGCATGTATCCATGTACATCGCTTGTGTGCCTGATGCCAGCTGAGGTCTGATCCCACAGAATTGGAGTTACAGATGGTTGTGAGCCACTCTGTGGGTACTGGGAACTGAACTTGGGTCTTCTGCAGGAGCAGTGCTCTTAACTGCCAAGCCATTTCTCCAGTCCCTGTACTGTTTCAATTTTAATATATGTGCTGCCAAACTACATACTTTTCACTTTGACTTTCATCAAACTGAAACAGGCCAGCACTATAACAAAGAGACTTCTCAGTACCTCCTTGAGATCCAAATGGGAAGATATTTACAGCTAATAGCAACTACAAAACAGTTTCCAGTCCCAACCCAACATCTGTTTATCTGGATTCCTGATGCACAGCATGAGGCTTATTGAACAAATGAATGAATGAGCGAGTGGATGAGATCCTAACCAACATGTTTTTTATATCCTAGTGGGTGCTCCTTGTGAGAAGCAGGTATCTGTTCAATGGGGATATGCAGAGATTCTGAAAGTTGAGTGTCAATGGGTGTTAGCAGAGACTTTTGCCCCCACAGAATCAGCTTTGGCCACTAGGTTTATCTTCCAGTCTAGGGAGGGAATTTCCTCTGCTGCATTCCTGATTGGGGCTCTTCTAGCCCTTAATGTTCCTTCTATTGATAACACACTCATTACTTTCAGAGTTAGTGGGCTGTTGTTGGGAGATAATTTCCTGGCAGATGCTAAGCTTTATCTATGTCAGTTAGAAGTCTTAGTTTAAAAACTGAGGACTCACGAGGTGGCGGTGGTACACACCTTTAATCCCAGCACTCGGAAGGCAGAGCCAGGCGGGATCTCTGTGAGTTCAAGGCCAGCCTGATCTACAGAGCAAGATCCAGGACAGGCACCAAAACTACATGGAGAAACCTTGTCTTGAAAAAAAAAGAAAAAGAAAAAAAAACTGAGGACTCTTTGTGCATATTTAAATTGATTTATTTTTATTTCATGTACATTAGTATTTTGCCATGGATGTTAGGTCCCCAGGAACTGGAGTTACAGACAGTTGTGAGCTGCCATGTGGGTGCTGGGAATTGAACCAGGGTTCTCTGGAAGAGTAGTCAGTGCCCTTAACCACTGAGCCATCTCTCCAACCTCTCTTTGTGCATATTTTATTCATTTTTTCCATCATCTCATTTTGCACCAGAGCAAAACTGTCACCTAACCAAGTGGCAAAATAAGTAACTTCAATAAATAGCTATGTTAAATAAATTTTGGAGTTAGCACATGTAATAATTGCTTTTCACATTGCTGTCACAATATACTTGACAGAAGATAGACTTCCTGCCAGGTGGTGGCGGCGGCGGCGGCGGCGGCGGCGGCGGCGGCGGCGGCGGCGCACGCCTTTAATCCCAGCACTCGGGAGGCAGAGCCAGGCAGATCTCTGTGAGTTCGAGGCCAGCCTGGGCTACCAAGTGAATTCCAGGAAAGGCGCAAAGCTACACAGAGAAACCCTGTCTTGAAAATCAAAAAAAAAAAAAAAAAAAAAAAGATAGACTTCCTGATTTGTGTTGGAGACTCCAGTCTCCAGTAGGTTTAAGTACAACTACAAACTAAGTTATTATTAGTGTCCTATCCCCCAAAACACTCTGCTCTGGGATATAACCTCTTTGAGAAGTGCCTTAGGCTTCTGGCAGCTGATACTTCCAAACTGGTATCTGTAGTCAGACCTGTCCCTGGGCCTCACCTGTAATCCACCTACTTCCTGCTCATCTCCACCGGGCTATCTAAACAACACCTCTTCCTTGACATGACTCAGAGACATCATCTTCTACCTAAACCTGTTCTTCTTTTCTTTCTCTAAACACTGGGCAATGCCACCCATCAATCACCCAAGCCACAGACCTGGGAGTCATTTGTAACTTCTCCCCAAGAACAATCCTCCCCGCAAGATTTTCCAACTCTGCTTTCTAAATATTCTCATTTCTCCCTAGCCACCTTTTGGGTTCAGGCCAACATCATCCAGGGTGTGATAGGTTAAAAATAACCATAAATTCATTGTTGAGTATTCCATTATGGCTGGCCTTATAAATTATTTTGTTCATTTGAATGTAGCAGAGGTTACAGTGGAACTTCTGAATTGAAGTTCAAAAGGACTCAGTTTCTCCTCTCGTCTTTTTCAACCACTGCCATTACAGCAGGAAATCCTAGCCAGCTCACCTGAGAGACACAGCACATCCAGCAGCTAGCACCAAATGGCATGCATATGAGTACTGGGGGATATCTGATCACACTGTGTGAAGATGTGTCTCTGTCCTTCCTCATCTGCCTAAGGCACTTTCTGATTGGTTTAATAAAGAGCTGAACAGCCAATAGCTAGGCAGGAAAGGATAGGTGGGACTTCCGGGCAGAGAGAGGAACTCTGGGAAAGAATCTGAGGCTGGAGGACTCGCCAGTCAGACACGGAGGAAGTCAGACATTAAGTACTGAAGAGAGGTAATGAGTCATGTGGCAGAATGTAGATTAATATAAACAGGTTAATTTAAGTTTTAAGAGTTAGTCGGGAACAAGCCTAAGCTAAGGCCAAGCTCTCATAATTAATAAAAAGTCTCGGTGTCATTATTCAGAAGCTGGGGGTCCAAAAAAGTCTGACTACATATGAGTGAGACTGTTTTATACTATCTAGCCCTCAATAAGCCATCACCTGGTGGAAACCACAAGAAGAGTCGTCAGAAAAGTGGTCTAGGTAAGCAAACCCAATTTCTCATCCTCAGAATCATAAGCAAATAAACAAATGCCATTTTAAGGCATTAAGCTTTTAGGTGGTTTGTTATGCCCATTAAACAATGAATATCCAAGGTGAAATCCAAATTCCTCATCCAGTCTCTAAGGCTTTTCATATATATGTGTGTGTGTATCTTTACCCTCTCTGCCGCTATGCTACCTGATTCAACACGTGGCTGTTTGTTACCTTGGAATCTTGGCACACCATCCTTACATTCTGTCCTGGTTAGTATTGTCACTGGACAGGATCTAGAACCCTGAAAAAACAAACCTTTGTGCACATGAGGGAGTGTCTAGATAGATCAACCGAGGTGGGTTTCTAGATCTATCAATTCCAGTCTGGGGTCGTGAAGCAAATGAAAAAGAGAAAGTAAGCTGATTGTCAATATCCATCACCCTTTCTTTATTGACTGTGGATGCAGTGTAACCAGCTGCTTCCTGTTTCTACACCCATGCCATCCCCGCCATGATAAACTATATCATTCAGTTAGCTTCATGTTGTTGTGATAAAAGACCACGACTAAAAGCAGCTGAGTGGGGGAAGGGTTTATTTCAGCTTATGCTTGTAGTTCATCATGAAGGGAAGTCAGGGTGCAGAAACTCAAGGAAGGAACCCAAAGGCAGGAACTGAAGCAGGAGCCGTGAAGGAATGCTGCTTCCTGGCTTGCTCAGTCTGCTTTCTTATAGATGGGGCACCACTCACAGTGGGTTGAGCCCTCCCACATCCGATCATCTATTTTTAAAAAACGCTCCACAGGCTTGCCACAGGCCAATTTTTTGAAGCATTTATCTAATTATTCTTTATCATTAAAAAATTAGGAGTTAGCTATCAGGGTAAGAACCTGAATGATCAGAGAAGCCACCAGGGACCTCCTATCTTTTCTGTTTCTCCATCCAAAAGGACTGAGATCCTCTCTAAGTTCCACCTTACTACTTCCTGTCTCTCTATCTGTCCTCAGTCCTCCAAAACCTCTGTGGTTAATTTTGGTCAGCTAGCTGTTACCTCAGTCCTCTGATTCAAAACAAACTTCATTGTCAAAATGCAATCGAAATGTCACACAACACTTTCTCTTTCTGGACGACCCTAGCTTATGTCAAGCTGACAAAAAACTAACCAGCAGATAGACATATCCCTCAAGCTGTGAGCCAAAACAATCCCTCTGTTTCTTAAGGTGATTTTGTCAGGTTTTTGTCTCAGCAACACATAAAGTAACTAATCCATATCTCTTTACCTATTTTGTCTGGCTGTGTGCCCTCAGCTCACAGGCTACCTTCCTGTCTACCCACTAAGTCTTTGGAGTCATTCTTCTCTGCCAGGCCAGGTCAGTGATTCTCCTTCTGTGCTTTCAAAGCTCCTGCACGTTCCCTATAGTGGAGTTTTTCCCTTCTCCTTCTTTCTTTTTGTTTTTTTTTTTGAGGCAGAGTCTCACTATATAACCCTGGCTAGCCTAGAACTGGCTATGTAGACCAGGCTGGCCTTGAACTCACAGAGATCTGCCTATATCTGCCTCCTGAGTGCTAGGGTTAAGGACATGCACCACCATGCTCTGCTTTAAAAAAAAAAAAAGCAGGATCTTATGTATCTGAGGTTGACCCTTGACCCTCCTACCTCCACCTACTCTGAGTGCCGACATTACAGAAATGCACTATCACACCCGGATTCATATGGTGTTGGGGATGGAACCCAGGACTTCAGACATGCCAGGCAAGCACTCTACAACCTGAGCTATGTCTCCAGCCACTTGGAGTTTAAATTTTGTTTTGATTTTTGGATTGATTTTACTTTACATGTGTGAATATATAGCCTGCATAGCATGTATGTGCACCATGTATGTGCCTGTTGAATCTCCCGGGACTGGGGTTATGGATACTTATCAGCCACCGTATGGGTGCTGGGAACTGAACCAGAGTCCTCTGCTAGAGCAACAAGTATTCTTTGTTTTTAATTAATTTATTTATTTTTATTTTACATCCTGACCACAGTTTCCCCTCCCTTCTCTCCTCCCATTTCCTCCCCCTCTGTTCCCACCTGCAACAAGTACTCTTAACCTCTTGGCCATCTCTGCAGCCTTACTTGCTGAGCGCTTTTGATGAAAGAATGGAAGATGAAGAATCTTGGAGGGAATTAGAATAGGTTCTAGAATACTTTGAGGGTAATAAGCAACACGATCTCACGCACACGCTTCCAAGGCCCTCATCTCCTATCCCCGCCACCTACACTCCTAGTGCCTAGGACGCCACCTTTACACTTTACATAAATACAATCCGAGCTCTTGGTTCTTTACTGCCTGAGTTGTTTGGTTCTCTCCTGGTTCACCCAGTTTGGTCATGCTCCTCCTATGGAGTGAACTGGTCATGAAAGCCTCTGGGGAAGAGCTCGGGGCTCATCTGGTATGCCTCAAGTGGAGAGGCCTCTTTCCCCCAGGGTCCTGACCTTGTCACCGGGGACCTATGTGTCTGAGTTTGTTGGCACTGGCAGAGTGCCTAGCCCTCTTAAAGGTGACACAGTTGAAGCTAGTTATCCTGTGAAAACATCACAGGAGGAAACGAAGCCATAATGTTGATAGCCTTGTTCCTCCCAGAATCTGAGCAGACTGAAGTTGGATGACTTTGAGCCCAGACACCAGCAATTCTGGACCAGGGTGTGAACAGTGAGGAACAGGGCACAGAGCCTTGCCAGGCAGGGGGTGAAGGCTCTTCTGCCATCGAAGAGCACCTCGGCTGGAGAAGGAGAATGCTCCCTAAAATACTTTCTAAAAAACATTTACAAAGAATAAGCTTAGCCCGGCAGTGGTGGTGCACGCCTTTAATCCCAGCACTCAGGAGGCAGAGGCAGGCGGATCTCTGTGAGTTCAAGGCCAGCCTGGTCTACAGAGTGAGATCCAGGACAGGCACCAAAACTACACAGAGAAACCCTGCCTCGAAAAACAAAAACAAAAAACAAAAAACAAAAAACAAAAAAAGAATAAGCTTAAGGGCCTGGGGTGTAGCTCAGGGCAGAATGAGCCTGACATGCTCAAGACCTGAGTTCAGTCTTTATCACTGAAAAGTCGTGAACAGGGTGGGTTACAGAGCAGGCTCTTCGCAAAATCCCAGTTTGTATAATCAGTGCTCCCTCCCGTATCATGTGGGATGGGCTAAGAATTCCTTATCACACTGTAAATTCACTTGTTGTAGGTTTTTGCACTTGTAAACTGCATGAAATTCATTGCTAAGGGGAAGCAGATGTCATAAGAAGAAATTTTGCATTGGGCATATCTGTAATCCCAGCTTCTTAGAGGCTGAGGCAGGAGGATCACAAATTTAAGGCTAGCCTGGGCTAACATTTTTTTTAAAAAGGGGACTGAGCTTATTGATAGAGCATGTGTCTAGCGTGTGGGGGGCCCTGAGTTCAGTCTCCAGCATTGAAAACAACGACGACGACAACAAACAAACAAACAACAACAACAAAATCCAGGAGTGTTTTCACTCACTGTCCCTGTGCCCAAAGCCAGCTTCTCCCGGGGATTCTCGTGGCTCGCTTTCCCCAGAGTCTTCCTAGGCCTTCCCTCCTAGACCAGCACCACCACAAGCTCTCACTCCTCTTGTTCAAGCTCACTCTGGAGCCAAGGGGTCTCAGAAATAAAAGGATTCACTATGGGGTTACAGATGGCAGCCCCCCAAAGAAGCAGACCCTGGGACAAGCCCCTACAACCACCAGCAGCAGAACTAGGTGGCAGTTAGAAACCGTTTGCTGGACATAGTAGTTAAGGGGAAACTTGGAGATGGAGGACATAAGTTGTTTATATTAAATCTACGTTGGCTGTGCCGAGGAGACATGTATAAAGCGGCTTTTGTTCTTGGCCTAGAGTTTGTTTGTAAACTAATTAACCTCTTCATCTCTCCCCCCCTGTTGTCCAACACTTGAAATTAAATTTAGGTCACTTTTTCTACATTATATAGTATTTAATTGATTGACATAGAGTCTTGCTAGCTTCCTCATGCTGGACTTGAACCCTGTGGCCCAGATAGGCCTTGAACTTGGGATCCTCCTGTCTCAATCTTCCAAAGAGCTGGCATCATGGACCTGTACCACCAGGTCCAGCAACTTTGGATCTTTCTTGTAGCTCTTATCACTACTGACACTCTATTGTATTTGTCTACGGAGATGACTTTGTTCCTCTTGACCGTTGTAGCTCCAGTGCTTAAACAGGGCAGGTACACAGATAATTACCCAATAAATCTGTTGAAGGACTGTAACGTGACAAGGTATCCTTTCTTCTCTGATCAAAGGGTTTCCTGCTTTTGTAAGCCCTCAAGTTCAAGTACCACCCGCCTTAAGCCCACCAAGGTTCACCCACAGAAAGAGACACTCACGGTCACCACTTCCTCCTTATATAGCCTAAAGATGAAGTGACTATACACTTATTTATGTTATTTAATTGATTTTTATTAACAATTCTAGAACGAGGCAACATCTCATTCTATAAAATGGACGGACTGAGTAGATGAGGCTTGCTTTGAGAGTTACAGAAAGCAGAAATAAAGTCATTTCAAAGTTATTGTCCTTGTAGAGTCAAAACAGAGGGAAATTCCTAGTTAACTGAGCTACATCTGGCTTGTGTGGGTTAATAAGTGATTATGTGGCTTTCTTTCTGTCACATAATCTCTTTTTTTTATCCTTGTCTCTTGTTTTCTTGGAAGTTCCAGACAAACGAGTTTGTGATGAGTTAGTTTCAGTTTGCTAGTGAGCTTAAGCAGCTCCGTTTGGTTTTCCACGCAGGTCTGTTGGCGCCTATGTGGGAGCTAGTCCAAAATGACGATCTCACAGTGCCCACCTGGGAAAGAGCAAACTGTGTTCACGTTCTTTCCCTTCCTCCTTCCTCTTTCCTCCTTCCTTGACTTGGTAGCCTTGCCTAATAAAAAAGTTGCCACTGCTTAGAGCATTCTTTAGTTCAGAGGGCTTATTTGTGTCCTAGTTATGGGGTGACTGCTAAAAATACAGATTCTAGGTTCTCCCACAGACTTAGTGAATAATTTCTGTTGTAGAATATTACCTTAACGAGGCAAAGATGTGTTACGTTTGTTTAAGCTGTGGAATATTACTTTAACTGTGTAAAGGTGTGTTACATTTGTTTATGCTGAATTTGTTTCATTATGTAGAGATGTGTTACCGGTTCACCTTGCCCACCTAAGGCACTTGACTGGTCTAATAAGGAGCTGAATGGCCAATAGTTAGGCAGTAGAGAGATAGGCTGGAGAATAATTAGGGGGAGAAATCTAGGCAAGAGAGAAGGAGAATGAGGGAGAAAGATAAGGACTCTCCTGGGGCCAGAAGCCAGGCAGCCAGCAGCTGGACATGGAGACAGCAGGAAAATAAGACAGACAGACAGACAGAAGGAAGGAAGGGGAAAAAAGGAAGAAAGATAAAAAGCCCCGAAGCAAAATGTAGATAAACAGATTAAAATAAGAGCTAAGCTAAGGCCAAGCATTCTAAACTATTAATAAGTCTCCATGTCATGATTTGGGAGCTGGTTGGTGGCCGGAAAGAAAGCCACTTCTCACCACCCCCACCTTTCATCCCCCAGTGATTCTAAGGCCACCTAATGTGTCAGAGCCACAGCCTGGGAGTTTCTGAGTGTGGCAGGCCTGGTGTCTTGCAGGCCCTGCTGTACTTTCCAGGGGTGGGGGTCATTTGTAACTTCTTCCTCTCTTCCTCATTCAAGAGTCATCACCCAAGCCTTTTCGGGTTGGCCTCCTATCTATCCTAAAAATCAAAGCCTGCCTGTTCCTCTCTAGCCACCACCTTCGTTCAGGCCAACATCATCCAGAGTGTAATATGCTAAACATGACCTCAGAAGGCTTGTGCGTTCTTCCTTAGGGCTGGCGGTGGGACACATACACCCTGCTTTCTAAACGCAAATCCACTCACCACTCAGCCCTCTGCTATCCTAGCCCCTCTGCCTGGAAGCGTGTCTGGTGGTTTGCCTGTGGCTCTGTAGTCCCCTCTTAGGGGTACTCCCAACGACGGCGTCCAGTTTCCCTCAAGGACCTCATGGAGTATCTTTCTCTGCCCCCCCACAGCTTCTTCTTTTGAACAACAGCCACAGCAAACAACTAACAATTCCTAATTACCATGGCCTGCTTCTGTCTCTGCTTCATTGGAGGATGGCTGCGGTTTGAGGATGTTGTCTCCACCTCCCCCTGGAATGCAGCAGACCACCTTTATTTTAAAAGAACTTTTATTTATTGTTTGTTGAGATTTATTTTTTCAACTGTGTGTTTCCATGTTGGTATGTGCACATCACCTCCCCAGGTGATGGTGGAGGTCAGTGGATTCCCTAGGGCTCCAGTTACAGGTGCTGGTGTGTTGGGAACAGAACTCAGATCCTGTACAAGAGCAGTGCTCACTCCTAACCATGGAACCATCTCTCCAGCTCTCTAGGCTACTTTTTTTCCTCTTTTTTAATTTGGATGCCAGGGCCACAGTACCCTCCCCTCCAAGAACCTCTCATAATTTGCATTCTTAAACTTGCAATGAGTACATTCCAGGACCTCATGTGTAATAAAGGCATTTCTCATGCCTGGTCCATGCTAAACCCCCAAACTAAGCACTTCACAGATATGATTGCATTTAACTCTTGAAACAGTCCTCTAAGTGAGATATATTACTACCCCACGGTAGCAACGAGGAGAGCGAGACCAGAAGAACCAGACAACCTTACCAAGGACCGACAGCTGCAGGCGGTATAACCAATAGCCCTACATTCCTATGTTCTCTCCATGTCACTTGTTGTATAATATTTGTGTATCTGAGTGGTCTTGTGTCTGTACTGGGAGGATGGCTCCACTCACTACTACTCTGAGTGGCTGTATTCACATCTGGGGCTAAACCAGAGCTGCAAAGGCAAGGCTTTATCCTCTTTACATGGTTTAGAGGGTTTTCAGAGTAGAGAAGCCGGAGCCCCCAAGAGGCCTGCTTTGTGCTAGGAACAGTTTTTCCCACACATGTCAGGCATGCTGGGTTGCATGCCCAGCAGAGGGCTCCTTTGGGCTCAGTCTGATACATAAGAGAGGCGGGGGCGACTCAAGCACGCCTTAACAGTTAGTTGTTCTTGGAATGGGTGTTTTGGTTTTCTTCCTCCCTTACATGCTTACTTGCATATTCCATTTTTATCCAAAATAGATATACATGACTGTTTTTTAAAAAATCAATTAAAAAAAGAAAAACCCCCAAATAATCAAATTCAGAAAGTTTGAGTGCAAATACACTACTTGGAAAATCAGCCTTCTCAATGGGTCTCAATCTGTTGTAACTTAAAACTTACTCATCCTAGTAGCCCGAAGTCACAGTACTTGGGTCTTGTTATCATTGCCATCAATCAGCCACTGCAATTCCACAAAACAGTAACCAGGGGTGGGATGGCTCAGGAGGTGAAGGCACTTGCTGCCAAGTCTGGTGACCTCAGTTCAATTTCCAGGACCCTCATGGTGGAAGGAGGGATCCCATTGCTGCTGGTTTCCTCTGGTTTATGAGTGCACTGTGATACATGCACTTCCATGTATTCACACACACACACACACACACACACACACACACACACACACACACTGTGGTAGTTTGAATGTAATTGGCCCCCATAATCTCATAGGGAGTGGCACCATTAGGAGGTGTGGCTTCACTGGAGTGGGTATGGCCTTGTTAGAGGAAGTGTGTTACTGTAGGGGCAGGCTTTGAGGTTTCTTACCCTCAGGATACTGCCCAGTGTGTCCGTTGACTTCCTGTAGCCTGCAAGATATAGAACTCTCAGCTCCAGCACCACACCTGCCTGCATGCTGCCGTGCTCACCATGATGATGATAATGGACTGAGCCTCTGAAACTGTGAGCCCCCTCAATTAAATGTTTTCTTTATAAGACTTGCCATGGTCATGGTGTCTCTTCACAACAATAAAAACTCTAACTAAGACACACACACACACACACACACACACACACACACTGAATAAACGTGATTAAAAAAATGTGCTGCCGGGCAGTGGTGGCACATGCTTTTAATCCCAGTACTTGGGAGGAGGAAGAAGTAGGCAGATCTCTGAGTTCGAGGCCAGCCTGTTCTACAAAGCTAGTTCTAGGACATCCATGGTTAACAGAGAAACTGTCTCGAAAAACAAAAACAAAACAAAACAAAGAAACAAAAATATTTTTTTAAATGTGTCATAATAAGCACATGCCTTTAATACCAGCACTCAGGAGACAGAGCCAGGCGGATCTCTGTGAGTTCAAGGCCAGCCTGGTCTGCAGCGCGAGATCCAGGACAGGCACCAAAACTACACGGAGAAACTCTGTCTCAAAAAAACAAAACAACAACAACAAAAAAGTGTCATAATAGTGCTTTCCCCGACTGTTAGCAGTGCTCAGCTGCTGTGTGCCCAACACTGTTCATGCTTTTTGATTTGTTATAGTCTTGTTTTGAGACAGCGTCTCACTCTGTAGCTCTGGCTGGCCTGGAACTTGCTATGTAGTAAATCAGGCTGCTTCTAACTCACAGAAATCAGCCAGGTTCTGCCTCCTGAGCGCTGGGACTAAAGGTGTGTGCCAACACTTACAGCTTGTATTTTGATTTTGTGTGTCTTTGAGATAGGGTCTTATGTAGCCCATGCTGGCCTCGAACTTCCTATGTTCGAGGATGATCTTGAACTCCTGATCTTCTTCCCACCTCCATCTCTCAAGTAATAGGATTATAGATTTGTGCCACCCCACCTGACTCATTTTATGTGCTTTCATTTATCTACTCCTCAACCCAAATAGGTGAGAGAGAGAGAGATTCTCAATCCCCGTTGACAATCAAGACCACTGAGGGGCTGAGAGGGGAGCCTGGAATTAAAACATCTGCCTAAAGCTGCCTCTCAAACTGGCTGTTAAACAAAGCACTCAGCAAAAGCTCGACACTTGGTAAGTGCTCACTAAAGTTTCCTTCAGCCACTAGAATACTGGTTGTTCGTTGGTTGGTTGGTTGAAAAACTCAGGCACAACACACCTTAAGTGTACAAAGAGCCCAAGCCTGCTAACGCGGGCTGGACCAGAGTGGCGCGGGTTAGCGCGCGGGCGCAGCCTGGGGGCGGGGCCAGAGAAGGCGGGGCCTGGAAGGGCGTGGGCAGAAGAAACCACGCCCCCGGCACCTGCGACAGGTGGAGCGCGCGGCGCCGGGCACTCGGCCATGTCCGCGGACGCCTCGGGGCCGGAGTCCGGGCCGGGGCTGGGGCTGGGGCGGGAACCCCGGCTGGGGTCCGAGCCGGGTCAGTTGTGCCCCGACCACGGAGAGCCTCTGAGCTGGTTCTGCCTCTCCGAGAGACGGCCGGTGTGCGCCGCCTGCGCCGGGTTGGGCGGCCGCTGTCACGGGCACCGCATCCGCCGGGCGGAGGAGCACGCCGAGGAGCTGCGAGTGAGCGGGCATGGGGCCGGGAACTGGGGTGGCTCTCTCTCGGAGCCGGGGAACTGGGAGGGACCAGGAAGCCGGGGTGGTGGGGTGGGCAGGGGCTGGCTTCTCTGTGGCTTCCCTTTCAGAACTAGGTGGTTAAAGGTGTGACCTCTGGTTTAAACCCGATAGGAGTTCGAATCCTACCCCTCCCTGTGAGTCACGGAACCTAGTTTGTATTTCACCAATAGTTTCGGGGCATTCATAATACCACGTGTTTGTTATAGCTGCCATCGGAAAAACTCAGTTCCCCCCTCACCCCTTGACTCAGAGTCTCCTCCCCTCCCCTCGGGTTTCCTGGTGAGGGATCTAGTTCCCTTCCAACCTGGTCTTGACTGTACTTGAAGTTGATGGACTGGGGTGGGGAGAAAGGCAGGACGCTCTCTGTCTCCGAAGGCCTCCTCCTCTTCTGGTTCAGTGTGGCTCTAGGCCGCTCACCTCCCTGTTACACCCCCACCCCCCAGCCCCACCCTTTCCCCTGAGCTGCTGAGATTGGAGGCCAAGTCACCTTGGTGCTGCAGTATTCCTTTCATTCTAGCTGTGGCCCCTGGGGAACTCCTTGCAATTTGATTAAATGGTTTAATTCTCCCAACCCCACCTTGGCGCTGAGCCCTGGTGTGCACTGAGAGCTGCCACTAGGGACATCACCTACTCAAATCAGATTGTAATAAACATACCTCATTGGAAACTGGGGCCAGCAGGGTTCAGTTACTCAGTGATGATGAAAATAAACTTGAGTAAAGTTGATATAATCAGCTTGCATCATGGGTAAGGATTTTACAAATTCCTAAGGACTTAGATATTTATCATCTCATTCCACCCAGGCTGGGCTTCTGAAGCGTGGGTTCTAACCCAGGTTTTTCAGATGAGGAAAAGGAGGCCCACAGCAAGATGGTAACTCCTCCCAGACTCCTAGTGTTCAGGGCTTAGAAGGGGAGATTCATTGACTGGGCAAGAGGAAACCACTGCTTGACCTCAGTGGTTAAGAAGAGGAAATGACCTCATGGAAAACCTTGAAAAGTAGCCATCATGCCTATCTGAGCGATGGGAGGGGTGAAGGCTGGGGCAGGATGACTGGCTTGGTACCATGCCCCAGGTGCCTTCTCTGGGCCACCCTAAGACCTTACACACATGCTTGGCCTTGGCTTAAGGGAAATGAGCCTTGTCTCTTTCCTTCTACTTTAGATACTGTGTTTTGTTTGTTTGCTTTTCTTTTTTGGTGCTGGGTTTAACCAGAGCCTCTTGCATACTAGACTGTACCACTGAGCTACATCCTTAGCCCTAGAGTACACAATGCCTTCAGTACACTCCTCCTTCCTCCTTCCAGCCTGCAGAGAAATCATTACTGACCTGGGCAAAATACTACCAGTTCAACCGCTCTTAGCTTCTGGATTCATGCCTCCAAGCTAGTTAGAAGGTAGACTCAAGCTAGGAACCAGCCTAGGTGTCCATTATTGGATGAATGGATAAGAAAAGTGGGAATATATTCACATACAGGCACACACTAGAGTATTATTCCATAATACAGAATAAAATTATGTGGTTGGCCGGAAGGTGGGGGAAGTGGAGATCACCATGTTAAGAGGAACAGAGTAGTAAACATACCTTATTGGAAATCAGGTTTATCACCTGATTCAGAAAGACAACTGTCCCGTGTTTTGTCTCATATGTGGAACCTAGACACAAGCCATAAAAAGACAAGATGAGCTGGGTGTGGTGGCACACTCCTGTGAGGCAACGAGATGGCAAGTTTGAGGCCAGTTTGGATTTCATAATAAAGCCTTGTCTAAAAAAAAAAAAAAAAAAAAAAACCAGTTGTGGTAGCTTTAGTCAGCATTTGGGAGGTAGAGGCAGGAAGATGTCTGTGAGTTCATGGCCAACCTGGCCTACAAAGTGAGTTCTAGGACAGCCAGAGCTATGCAGAGAAATCCTGTCTCAAAAAAAAAAATTTTTTTTTTTAAGCAAATAAAAAGAAGAAAAAAGAAAAAGGTGCCTGCAGAGATGGCTCTGTGGTTAAGAGCACTGGCTTCTTCCGGAGGACCTGGGTTCAATTCTCAGCGCTCACATGACAACTCAAAACTGTCTGTAGCTCCAGCTATAAGAGTTCTGATACCCTCACACAGACACACATGCAGGCAAAACACCAATGCACATGAGATAATAATCATAATAGATAAATAAACTTGAAAAGAAAAAGGGACATGAAACTTAGAAGGGGGAGCATTATAGAAGAGAGGAGCGGGGGGCGGGGGGGATGGAGGATAATGAAGGGTGGATGTGATAGAAGAGTCAGTGCAACGTTCTATATAATTACTATACACTAATAAAACTTTTTTTTTTTTTTTTTTTTGGTTTTCCGAGAAAGGGTTTCTCTGTGTAGCTTTGGAGCCTGTCCTAGAACTCACTCTGTAGCCCAGGCTGGCCTCGAACTCACAGAGTTCCGCCTGGCTCTGCCTCCCGAGTGCTGGGATTAAAGGCGTGCGCCACCAATGCCCGGCTCTTTTTTTTTTTTTTTTTTTTTTAAAGAAAAAAGGACAGAAGCTAAGCCCAGTTCTCTTAGTCCCCGGGCCCACAATGACCACAGTGCTACAACTCACCCTTATGATGGGAGGGAGGGCTGGGAGTCTCTTGGAAGAGGCAGCTGAATTGCCTTGTGACAGGGCACTAGGGCCAGTGCTTAGAGGGAGGAGTGGAGGGGCTGACTGCTGCCTGCAAGCAAGCGCTCCAGCTGTTACAGGGTGGGAAGGAGTGGGAAGGTCAAGGTCTGTGTCTCCTACGGTGAGGCAGTTAACCTTCTGCCTCGGCTTCCTCGTTTCTAAACCTTTTCCTGTTCCTTGATGGTTGATACTAGTGAGTTTGGGAACAGAGAACTAACGACTCACTTGTGGTCAAGGCAATGAGCGTTCATCATCAATAAGTATTTATTTAAGGCCCTTTATATGCAGGAACTTCCTTCTAGATGGTAGGTCAGAGGTCAGAGTGTGGTACTTATGCTCCAGTAGTAGGGAGACAAAAACATACAAAAGTAAACACACAATATGTAGTCAGGAGTTGTAAGTAAGAGAAAAAAAAGCAGGACAAAAGTCGTGGTAAGTCAGGGCGGGCTTCTCTGAGGAGGCGGCATATGAGTAGATCAAGGGAACAAGACAATCAGGAAAGGCTGAGGCTGAAGGAGGAACAACCAGCCCAAAGGCCCCTAGACAGACTGGGGGAATCTGGCGTTTTTAAGGAGCAGAAAGAAGGTTAGTGTGAAGTAGAGGGTGGCATAGGAGACAAAGAATTATGCCAGGTAGGACCTGTGGGGTCAGATAAGAGGCTTATTCTCACTGTGACTGTATTGGAAAACCTCGGGAGGTTTTGAGTCGGACATGGCCTGCACTGGTCCCCTTAGGAAAAGTGGCTGTGGTAGTGGGGAGGCTTGAAGATTGACAAAGGAAGCCCAACTTGGGGGGCTCTAACAGGTTCCTCTGAGGTTATGACCATCTGGATAGAATATCAGAAGTGAAAGTAGCCAGTGGTGAGCTGAGGAGATGAGAGGGGAGGAGAGGGGGGTGGGGACAAACCCATCAAGACCCAAGCGTCTTGATGGCCCCAAATGAGTAACTGGAATGGGGAGCCCAGCATTAGTGAGCTGGAAGGGAAGACGTCCTAGGCATGTGTGGGATCCTTGACATAAGGCTCCAGGGGCATTATTGGTTTTGATGATGATTTCTGGGTTCGGACCATGGGAGTGGGCGACTAAGGGTGGAGTCACAGGGAAAAGTCACTTGAATGAGTGAGTGGCCCATCTGCACGAAGAAGGACACCCTAACGTCATCTGTGTTGCAGAACAAGATTGTGGACCAGTGTGAGAGGCTGCAGTTACAGAGCGCTGGCATCTCCAAGTATGTGGCGGAGGTCCTGCAAGGGAAGAGTCAGAAAGCAGTGGTAATTCTTTCCCTTTCCTCTCAACACTGCGCCGCCTGTGGGGCGTTTACCCAACCACCCCCACAGTTCCCCAGAGTTTTCTTGAGTGCGAGCAGCAGGAAATATTAGATAGAAGGATTTATTGCGGAGAATATCGCGGAGATAAACAGATAGAAAATAAAGGATAGCCTCGAGAGGGCCTGGAACCTATTCCAACGGGCCCCGACTGTCTCTGCGCCAGGGTTTTTATAGAGACGCCAGGGGGTGGAGCAAAAGACCTCCTCCCCCAGCACAGCCAAGTGCAGACCATCCCTGACACCTGCACTCAGGCCCGTGGTCCTAATCATCCTCTATGTGGACCTGCTGGGTAAAGCCACGAGGAACCCAAGAACGGGCTCCCACAGCCGCCCCCAGGATAAGACTCTAGCCCAGGTCTAGCCCAGTCTAAAGCCCCCAGGATAAGACTCTAGCCCAGGTCTAGCCCAGTCTAAAACCCCGTTCCAAACTTACAGCCTCATTGGGCTGCTGGATAGCTGGCTGACTGCTTCCTTCCGTACACAGGCTACAGACTAGAACGCAGAATTCTTGGTGATTTGGGGATAGAAAATCAAAAAGGCTAGTACCTTTTTTTCACAAAATTTTAGATTTATTTATTTTATGTGTCTGATTGTTTTGCTCGCATCTGTGTATGTGCACCCCATATGTGCCTGGCACCCACAGAGATCGGAAGGGGACATTGGATCCCTTGGAGTTAGAGATGGTTGTGAGCCACCAGGTGGGTGTTGGGAACCGAACCCAGATCCTCTGCAAGAGAAACAAGTGCTCTTAACAGCTGAGTTATCTCTCCAGCCCCAGGCCTTTAACTGTGGAATTATTTCGTGCTCATCTCCAGAATTATGAAATTCTTTAGGTACTTTTACATGGATTCTCCTCCTCCTCCTCCTCCTCCTCATCATCATCATCTTCCTTTTCTTCTTCTTGGCAGTGTGAGGAGCTACTAGGCAATGCTGTACATGCTAGGCAAATGCTCTACCATTGAGCTACATCTCCAGTCCTTTTAGGAGATTTTGTTTGTTTTGTTTTGTTTATTGAAACAGTGTTTTGTGTAGCCTAGCCTGACCTCAAACTTGCTATATAGCCAAGACTGACCATGAACTACTGAGCCTCCTGCCTCCATCTCCAGAGTGCTGAGATTACAGGCAAGCACCTCCATGCCAGAATTTTTGAAGTACTCTGTGACAATTTTTTTGCAGTAGATGGCAGTAAACATCACTATTTGAAGATGGGGAAATAAGTCTTACAGGAGTTAGTTGACTTGCCCAAGACCCTACTGCCTCATTGCGGAGTCAGTTCTATGTCCTGAATCCTCTTCGTCTCAGGCCGCTGCTGCCCTGCTACATCCCACTGCTGATCCTATATTCAGCACCTGTTATGTCTTCACACTTAAGTATGGCCTTCAGGGCAGGGCTGGTGAATCCCTCTTTGCAAACCCCCCCCACACACACACACATACACACATAGCATACAGAGTAAGGTTGACACTGCCTTAGCCAAGTTTCGTTTTAACTGCATACACTGAACTGGCATAAACCGATAAAGAACTTCACCTCCACACATGCACCGCAGTGTGCGCATGCGTACACACATATAATACACAATAACGATAAATAAAAGTTTGAGGAAAAGAAGGTTTCTATTTGCTCAGAAACCTAAGAAGTGGAGTCACGAGCCACACATCTGGGGGAAGAATGTGTAGATAGGTTGGCAAGTTCAGAAGCCCTGGGCAGAAGGGTGTCTGAGCTGCCCAGGAGAGTCCTGCGAGGCTGAAGCAGTGTGAACAGGTGAGATGGCAGGAAGGAGTAAAGTCAGAGAAACAAGAGGTTCAGGAAGAAACTGGGTCAGAGAGCAAAAGGTTCAGGGAGAAGCTGGGTCCCATCCTCTTGGTCACAGAGGATTCGCTTTCATTTCCGATATAAAGAGAAGCCACTGAAAAGTTGAGTTTTTTTGTTTTTTTAGTAAGTCAAACGACTTCAATTTAGGGGATAGAGGGGTGACTCAGTGGTTAAGAACACTTCCTGCTCTTCCAGAGAGCCTGAGTTTGTTTGCTAGTTCCTACTTTGGGCAGCTCACAACCACACTTAACTTCATTTCCTGGAGAGCCAACATGCATGTGGTATTCATACACACACACACACACACACACACACACACACACACACACACACACACAGGGGACGGGGTTGCAGACAGATTGAGATTTCAGTTTAAAAAGGAACCCCCCTATAGTAGGAAGTGACCATAGCAAAAATAAAGGCCAGAAGACCAAGTGGGAAGCAGTTATAACAATACAAGCGAAGTCTGTGGGGTTCAAACCCAAGTGAGTTTCCTTGATCGACACTAAGCTGTTCTCTCCTCCACACTGGGCAGATCGTGGGTCTCGGTTTCTTCTATAAAAGAGGGTGACTACTCCCTGTATTGTACAAAGCAAGTCTTCAGGGACAGGGCCCAGGGAAGCGACTGACTGTTCTTGGCCCCCAGACCTGAAGAAGACAGCTCTAGTCCATCACATCTGGCAGGAGTTCAAGTGCAGGTGCTTTATGCAGCAGATGGAGGATTGGTTACCAGGTAGCATCTGGCATAGAGCGCCAGTCGGGAGAATGGGATTCTAGGTCACCTCTGCCACTGGCTCGCAGTGTCCAAGCTAGCAAGAGATTTTCCTTAAGACATCAGAAGTTTCCCACTCAGTCACCAAGTGTACATTTGGAGGTACCTACTGCATGCCAGACCCTGACCACAGGGACTTAGAAGATGATGCTCGTTAACATCCTTAGCTGAGCCTGGGATGGTGGCATAGGCCTTTAACCCCAGCACTTGTAAGGCAGAAGCAGAAGGATCTCTGTAAGTCTGAGGCCAGCCTAGTCTACAGAGAGAGTTCCAGGACAGCTGGGGTGGTTACACAGAGAAAACCTATCTCGAAACAAACAAACAAAAACAAAAACATACATACAAAAAGAAAAATCTGTATCTGAGAATTTTTTCAAAGCCCCTCTATGGCACATAAAAGCCCTGTGTTGGAACCAGCTGGAATGAACAAGCCTTAGGAGGGGATAAGATTTTGGCCCGCGGGCCAGGTGAAATTTCAGCTGGAGCCTGGTTCGTATTGGTCGGTTGATGAGATAACTCTTTAAGGCTTTTCTGCCCTGTGATTACTATGATTCTCTCACTTTTGTCCCATGACCATCGTGTTTCCAATTCTAGTTCATCTCTAGGCCCTACCCACTTTTTATACTGTGTTCGTTACCTTCTGAGACATGGCCTGGATGTTTGGATCTCAAGTTTCTCTTAAACCACACTTTGGAACTCTAAATGCTGGGGTGTCAAAGTAAATGGCTGGGGCACCTTTATTCTCCTTACTCTGCCCATGGCAGACATTGTCAATCAATGATGACATTGTTTCTCCTAAGCAGGTACGTTCTCTCTCACTTGTGACTGGGACTTTGCCGGGATCTGACTCCTCATTTTATCCCTTGCCAGAGCATGGCTAGTGCATCGAGGGAGCTGGTGATCCAGAGGTTGAGTCTGGTGAGGAGCCTGTGTGAGAGTGAGGAACAGCGATTACTGGAGCAGGTGCATGGCGAAGAGGAGCGGGCCCACCAGAGTATCCTGACTCAGCAGGCACACTGGGCCGAGGCACTGAAGAAGCTGGACACCCTACGTACCAGCCTGGTGGGCATGCTTACCCATCTGGATGACCTCCAGCTAATTGTAAGTCAGGAGAGGGCGAGGACACGGGAGGTTGGCCAGGTTCCCCAGATGTGAAGACCTAGAGAATGCCAAAAAGATGGCCTTGGGACAGGGATGAATGCCAGTGATTTCTGCCAGACTGGGAAGCTGCTTCCATCCAGGCCCATCCATGTGCTTTCTTAGCAAAGAACCCAGCTAAATCAGCTTGGCCAAAAGCCCCGACCACTGACCTCTGATAGCCCTTGGCATTTATCAGATTCCATATCTCCACTATCCCCAAGAGGTATCTGATCATCCTGGCCTGTCTTGAGCAAGAATCCTGTTAGGTAGGTTTAACTAGTATCCCCCTTCCCCTCAGTGTTTCCTCTTAGCCAGCAGTTCTCACCTGTGGGTTGCAACCCCTTTGAGGGTTGACTGACCCTTTCACAGGGGTCATCTAAGACCATCAGAAATTACAGATATTTACATTATGATTCGTAACAGTAGGAAAATTACAGTTATAAAGTAGCATTGAAAATAATCCTACGGTTGGGGCTCATGACAACACAAGGAACTGTATTAAAGGGTCTCAGCATTAGAAAGGGTGAGAACCACCGCTCTTATTGATTTTCCACCCAGTGTTCCCACCCTGCTCCATGGCCATCAATTCCCATGCTGTATTCAAAGTTGAACTCACTCTCTCTCTCACCCACTGCAAGGTCCCCTGGCAGTGAGTGGTCCCTACAGCTATCTTCTTTACTATGTTTAATATCATTGACTCATTCCATTTTTAACATGAGACAGGGAATAAAATTAGGAGTATACAATATACTTTCAACGGCAAGCAAATGCTTATTGAGTGCCTAAGTGTTGTGTAATGGGGCAGTTATCGGGTACAGCTGCAGTCACTCCCAGCCCTACCCAAGAGCTGACTACATAAACTGACAAGTACAGTGTGTCACGGTAGTAGAGGAATCCCTTGGAGGTCAGAACACCCCCAAGGCAGTTGGAATGGATCATAGACAGTTTCCTGGATGAAGTGACTTAGATAATAAGAAAAGTACCCAGGTACAGGGAATTGGGGAGGTGGAGGGAGTTTAGAAGTACACAGGGAGAAGGCAGTGCTTGGGGCAGACAAGGGCATCAATATAAAAAACACATTCTCAGTTTTACCAGACATAACCACAATTAATATTCAGTGTGCTGCTTTTCAAAGTACTTTATAGATATGCAGATGCCTCCAGTAAGACACCTGAGTAAAAGTACCAAACAGAGGGAGAATGAAGAACCAGGCCAGCCCTCTGCCTTCCAAGTAGGGAGGTCATGGAGACAGACTGCCCTAGATTGTGCATTCATTCAGGACCAGCTTCCAGGCAAGGGCACATTCTGTCCCAGCCACTGGGACAG
The DNA here is from genome assembly GCF_007827085.1 of Peromyscus californicus insignis. Taxonomy (NCBI): domain Eukaryota; kingdom Metazoa; phylum Chordata; class Mammalia; order Rodentia; family Cricetidae; genus Peromyscus; species Peromyscus californicus. Next base: position 87,357,676 of record NW_026294573.1, on the reverse strand, counting down.
TCAAATAAAAGAGTCAGAGAATCACAGGCATCCAAGAGCAGGTAGTCTCCAAGGCAGGGGGCAGTGAGGAGCTGGGTCTCTGCAGGATGGTCCTGAAGTGGAGTTGAGGGGAGCCGGAGATACCACAGGGTAGGGGACAATGTTTGTGCGTGTTGGGAGGGTAGAGGAGCGTGGGAGAGAACAGCCCAGAAAGCTTCATGCTTGGTCTTTGCTGTTGAGTCTGCATCCCCACAGTTGTACGCAGTGAAATGGGTCCAGGTCGGGTCCACGTGCTGGGTTTCTGCTGCCAGCCTGACCCTGTTCTCTTCTCTTGCAGCAGAAGGAGCAGGAGTTTTTTGAGAGGTGAGTATGGCTCTGTCATTTTCTCAGGCAGTCGCTGAGACCCCAGTTCTTCTTCCCAGGCCATTACATTCCAGGCATACAGCTGAGCAGCTTCCTAGAGCCTGGCTCCAAGGTCAGAGGTCAACCCCCTGCCTTCCCACCGCACCATATCTTCTTTCCATCCATATGGAAAGGCAGAGAAGTAAATACTTACTAGCCAGGGCCTGGCTTTCCTAAACTATCCTACTTCAACTGTGGTTACCCTGGATACGAATGCTGAGGTCCAGAAAAGGCAGTGAGCTTGCTGAGACCCAGAACTGGGGCCTGGATTCACCTGCCACCTGTTTCCTTGATGTCTCCTCTACCTTCCTTCCTGCAGCGAAAGAATCTTTGAGACTTAAGTCTGCATTACCACTCAAATTTCCATCTTAATTGCTCAATAGTTAGAGAACGTCAACAGGTCCTTCCTGGAGGTAACAGGTTGAGAGGCCAGGGCCTGAGGAAATGACCAGGCGCAAAGAATTTGCCAGGCAAGGTGGTTAGCCCACCCCACTAGGGTTGTTGCTTGGGGGTACAGTGCTTGTGCCTGGTTTGTACAAGGTCCCAGGTTCAATTCCCAGCCCTCTAAAAAGAAAAGGAAATTTAAAATGAAAAGCGAGCCTTCATCAACCCTTCCCAATCTCATTTCCCCGGAGATGTGGTTGGTTTTAAAGATGTGGATTTTAAAAAAATTTACTTTGTGTGTGTGTGTGTGTGTGTGTGTATGTGTGTGTATGTGTGGGTGTGCCATGGCTCCTGTGTGGAGGTCAGAGGATGTTGATTCTTTTCTTCTACCATGTGGGTACTGGGGATTGAACTCAGGTTCCTTTATCCACTGAGTCAGCTCGCCAGTCTTACATGTGGAATTCCAAACTCTTTGTTTTACTAGATTTGGGATTTTGGATTTCTTATTTAATTGGAATATATGAATATATATGGCTTTGTGTGTGTGTGTGTTTATTTCTTTTTTGTCTTCTTTTAATAATATATGTTTTTAAACAAACACAGATAGGATCATTTTATACCTGTTGTTCTATTCATTAGCTGCTTTGGAAAAAAGTTCACATCAATACATATAGATTTACTTCATTTCTTTTTTTCTCTCTCTCTCTGATAAAAATAAATTCTATTAGATTTATTTGTTTTATTTTATATGTATGAATGTTTTGCTCTCTGTGCACCGCATGTGTGCCTGGTGCCTGTGAAGGTCAGAAGAGGGCGTCAGGTCCCCCGCAACTGGAGTTACGGAGGGTTGTGAACCACCATGTAGAATCTGGGTCCTCTGCAAGAGCAACAAGTGTTCTTTTCTTTCTTTCTTTTGTTTTTTTTGTTTATCGAGACAGATTTCTCTGTGTGTTTTTGGCTGTCGTGGAACTCACTCTCTAGACCAGGCTAGCTTTGAACTCACTCAGGCTAGCTTTGAGATCCACCTGCCTCTGCCTCAGTGCTGGGATTAAAGGCATGTGCTGCCACCATCTGGCATCAAAGATATTTTCCCATATAACTCCAGCATAAAATTTAGGAAATTCATCATTGATACAACACTATTCTCTAATACACGGTCCATATAGTCCATATTCAAAGGTTGCCAGTTGTGCCAAAAACATTCTTAATGACGGGGATTTTTGTTTTGTTTTCTCCTGGTTCATCTGGTTTTCTTCAATCTAAAATTGAATCCTCAATCCTTCAATCTAAAACTTCAATCCTCAGTCTTTAAGGTTCAGGCCCCTTTTATAGACTTATGACTCCGTGAGATATAATATTCCCACAGGAGTAGATTCAGATTATCCATTCCTGGGGAGGGAGGAACACCTCGTAAATGTCAAGTTCTCAACCCATCATAGTAATGGGCTGTGATGTCACTGTGCTATTATTATCAGGGCTATTAAGTTTGAGCACTTGAAGTGGTAGGTATTTCAGGTGTCATCAACCAGGTTCTTCATTTTAAGGATGTGTTTTCTCTTTCATAATTAATGAGCAAACTATGAGAGGCGCATTCTGTGTATGTTTCCTGTTAGCTTACAGACTTTTACCCTAAGAGTTTTGCACCCATTGTTAATTTCTGCCTGAGTTATTCATTTATTTGCTTATTTATTCCTTCTCCTATTTGGAATCAGTGCCAGTCACAGATTCTGATATAATGTGATGCACAGTAAAGCACCACTGTGGTGATTTGATACTCGGAGTGCCCCATATTTGTCTATTTGACAGGTCCCCATCTTCTTCAAGCACTTTCTTACTGTGGCACAAAAAGATGTCCCCAGGGGTGGGAGGGCTGGAGAGCTGGCTCAGCGGCTGGAAGACCTTATCTTCTTGTAGAGGACCTAGGTTTGGTTCCCAGTACCCACAAGGTGACTCGCAACCCATAATCTGATGTCTTCTTCTGACCTCCTTGGGCACCAGACACATAAATAGTGCACATACATAAAGCAAAGCACTCATATACATAAAACAAATCTAAAAAGAATTCTTTAAAAAGCTATCCCTGGCTCAGTTTGGGTTTTGCCTACCCCAGCCCTGGAACCAGCTGTTTCTCTAGGGGTCTTATACCCGTTTTTAGTAGGATGATATATCTCAAAGCCAAGATGGGACATTAAGTGTTCTCACTGATACTGACATGTCATTGTACTGGACCTTTAATCAGAGCTTGGGCATATGTGTAACTATTATGCACGAATCTGTATCATAACAGATGTTCTTCTAAATCCAGTGTAACACTACAATGTTTTGCCTTTGCCTGCACCCAATTCCATATTTGTATCTTACATTAAGAACCCTAGCTCCCAGGCTGGGCCTGGTGGCCCATGCCTTTAATCCCAGTGCTTGGGAGACAGAGGCAGACAGATCTCTGGGAGTTCAAGGCCAGCCTGGTCTACATAGCCCAGGACAGCCAGGGCTACACAGAGGCCCGCTCTTAAAAAAACCCACCACCAGCACTAATAATAATAATAATAATAATAATAATAATAATAATAATAATAATAATCAAACAAATGAAAAAGAACTCCAGCTCCCAGCAAGGCCAATAGCTTTATTCATTTGCTCAGTCCTTCAGCACACACATTGTTGAATTGCTGAGTCCATACCTCTTCCACAGGGAAACCTACTGGTAGAGCTGAAGATCTGTGTAGTGCTTTGTGCTCTCACTGAGGTTATTCTCCCTTAAGAGCTGCTGTCAGGCCCGTCTAGGTGGGATCTCACTTATCTAATGAGAAATGCCTTTGTTGGCTCTGGTATTTCCACATCCCTGGTGGCTGGGCTCAGCTCTTGGCTAAGAGTGGCAACAAGTTCCCACTGCCTAGATAGAATGCTCTGATTCTAGCTATACAGATTTTGCTGTTTTCTTTTCTTTTTAAATGTTGTTCCTGGAGTTTTATTTTATTTTATTTTTTGATTTCGTGATTGATTTTTTTTTTTAAATTATTTATTTGTCATGTATACAGTGAGTGTTCAGCCTGCAGGCCAGAAGAGGGCGCCAGGTCTCATTACAAGATGGTTGTGAGGCACAATGTGGTTGCTGGGAATTGAACTCAGGACCTCTGGAAGAGCAGCCAGTGCTCTTAACCTCTGAGCCATCTCTCCAGCCCCGATTTTGCTGTTTTCAAGTCCCCCTGTACCTCGGGGCCATGACTTTTTTGTTCTGTACCATGCGGTAGCTGGACTGGGAGGCTCTCTGTTGACTTCAGCCCAAGGGTGGTCTCAGCTCTGTCCTGGATTGGCAGCTTAGTTGCTGACACTGGTTCCTCGTCTCCACCTGTGAGCTGGGGCTTCTCCACAGAGAGCTGCCATGCTTTGAGAGCACAGACTCTCTCTTGTTCTGACCACAAAGAACCTTTGTCACTAGGGCCTATGGTCAGCATTTGTACTTCCCCGTTTCCAAGGCTCTGCTCATCTCATTCTCCCCAGTCCAGGCCAGTCTGTGACAGTCTCTCAGAGATCTTGCATGGATCAGGGGAGCACTGCTGAGAGGCCTCAAGACACCTTCAGAATTTGAGGTGGTAGGAAAGTTTTTTCCAAGAAGTCAGGTTGGAGGACTGCAAAGTCTTGAATAAGTTCCCACTTCACGTTTTGTCCCTTTGAGATTTCATTTCAGGTCAAGGGGAAAAAATGTGTTGAATAATTCCTGTTCTCCACCCTGAGTCTGTTTTACTTTTTCCATGGAAGCACGACTTGAATCCAACTCCCATTTTCTGCTGTATGTCTTCCGTAAAGCTCCATTCTGGTGTCAGACAGGGAAACCACCACCTTCCCATTACCGCAAAGTTTAAGCGATCATGTATAAAAACAGTAAACACAGGCCAAACATCTGGATAAATGGCATCCTACCCTAAGGCATTCCCTCCTTTAAATTTTTTTCTTTGTTTTTAATATTTATCTATCTTACTTTTGTGTATGTGTGTGTGTCTGTGTATATGGAAGTGCACCATGCATGTGCAGGAGCCTGAAGATATCAGAAGAGGGCATTGGATCCCCTGCAGCTAGAGTTATAGAAGTTGTGAGCTGCTATGTGGGTGCTGGGAATGCAACCTGAGTCTTCTACAAGAGCAACAAGTCCTCATAACTGCTGAACCATCTCTCCAACCCTAGTTAGGTTTTTACTGTGTGTGTGTGTGTGTGTGTATGTGTGTGTGTGTGTGTGTGTGTGTGTGTGCACGTGCACGTGTGCGTGGTTTATATGCGTGCATGTTTGTGTGTGTAAATACCATTGTGCATGTAGAGGTCAGGGAACAGGAACAATCTCAGATGCTGGTTCTTGCCTTCCATCTTGCTTGAGACAGGCTCTCTTTGCTGTTACACCAGGCTAGCTGGCCTCTGAGCTTCCTATCTCCCCCTCCCATCTCACACAGAAGCACAGGGATTGTAGGTGCGTGCTATCTCACCAAGTTTTCCACGGGTTCTGGGGATTCAGCCTCGGTCCTCAACTGCAAGTGCTTTAGTATTGTGTCACCTCCCCAGCTTCCAGGCATTCCGTCTTGATGACTAAATGTCCCAGCTCTGTGTGATCCTCAGGTAGGGGTGTTTGTGTTGAAGAGCTGAGGAGTAGTTGGGATCTTTGGACCAACCAGGGAAACATTTACTGTTGCAGTGGGGTTGGGAGGAAGTGAGATATTTTCTGGATAGTATAATAGAGAAATGTTATCACACAGCAGGTCCCGAGGCCCAGATCCTGTCCCATCTCTGCTGTCAGCTTACTGGGGGCACTCATGAGTCACTTACACCCTAGAGCACACAGCCTCCAGTCCCCACCCCTAAGATTTACTTATTTTTATCTTTGTTTGCATTCTTGTGTATGTGTTGGTGAGTACACGTAGGTGCAAGTGTTCACAGAGGCTTTCTGATCCCCCGGAACTGGGGTGACAGATGGTTGTATTGGAGCTGGGCACTCTAAATTGCTGAGCTTTCTCCAGCCCCTGCCCCCACTTTTTTTTTTTTTTTTTTTTTTTTTTTTTGGTTTTTCGAGACAGGGTTTCTCTGTGTAGCTTTGCGCCTTTCCTGGAACTCGCTTTGGAGACCAGGCTGGCCTCGAACTCACAGAGATCCGCCTGCCTCTGCCTCCCGAGTGCTGGGATTAAAGGCGTGCGCCACCACCGCCCGGCTTCCTGCCCCCACTTTTAATACCAGTTGAGAATATACTTCCCTATAAACTGTCTGTCTGCTTTGCTGGGATGAAGGCCCCTGGGAGAATCAGGAAAAACTACTTTCCCTTCTGGCTAATGCAATCATGGTGTCACCCTGCAAAGGAAGGATTTTACTTCTGTTTTCCTCCCCTCAGCCATGTGGATCCAGGTGCATTTCAAGAACCTTCCTGAACCTGTCTTTTTTTTTTCCCCCTTGCATAAGGGCCGAGGAAGCAGAAGGCATTTTGGATCCCCAGGAGTCGGACAAATTAAGCTTTAACGAGAAGTGTGCTTGGAGCCCGTTACTGACTCAACTCTGGGCAACATCGGTTCTCGGGTCTCTCTCAGGTTAGGAGCTGCAAGAGTCTAGTACTGCCTGCCTGCCTACCTGTGTGTGTGTGTGTGTGTGTGTGAGAGAGAGAGAGAGAGAGGCGGGGGGGTAGGTGGGGGTCACACTGGACATTAGTGCATCTGGGATGCTAGCTTTGACAGCCAGTAATGTTGGAAGCTTTGACAGCCAGTAATGTTGGAAGCAGACTGCTCAGTAGGGCCGAGGCTGTGGATGGGGCTGAGCAGTTGACCAGATCCTTCCCATTTCTAGGTCCTCCCATTTCTCTGTAGCTAGGTATAGGATTAATTATGTTCCTTTAAGTCCTGTCCTCCTTACATTTTACCTTTCTGGGGCAGCCCTTTATCATTTATTGGAAACCTCAGATTGCTTTTTTTTTTTTAATTTTTTTTTTTAGATTTATTTATTATGTATACAGTGTTCTGTCTGCATATATGCCTGCAAGCCAGAAGAGGGCAGCAGATCTCATGCTGATCTCATGGTTGTGAGCCACCATGTGGTTGCTGGGAATTGAACTCAAGACCTCTGGAAGAGCAGCCAGTGCTCTTAACCGATGAGCCATCTCTCCAGCCCCAGATTGCTTTTTTTTTTTTTTTTTTTTGGTTTTTTGAGACAGGGTTTCTCTGTAGCTTTGGAGCCTGTCCTGGACTAGCTCTGTAGACCAGGCTGGCCTCGAACTCACAGAGATCCACCTGCCTCTGCCTCCTGAGTGCTGGGATTAAAGGCGTGCACCACCACTGCCCGGTCAGCCCCAGATTGCTTTTTAAAAATAGATTGACATCTACCTGGAGAGCATCTGGGGCCACAGTGAAGTTGCCAGGACTTGCCTCACCCAGTCATTTAACAAATGTCTGAGTGTGGTGATGCACACCTATAAGCCCAGCACTTGGGTGGCTGAGGCAGGAAGATTTTGAGTTCAAGACCAGTCATGCTACCTATCTCCCTATCTGAGACCCTGTCTCGAGACCAAGAGAACACCAAAACACTGACTGGTGTTGAATGTGGACCTGGCCCTGTGCTGCATACTGGGGCATCAGAGGTGACTGTCTCCCGGAATTCCCCTGGGTTGGATGGAAGCTCATATGCCCAGTGGTGACAGACTGAAGCTTTCTTAGTTTGACTCTCCCCTGCAGATTATACACACACACACACACACACACACACACACACACACACACACACACACACATATATAATTACTATTACATGTAATAGCTTGTACAGTTTAGATTCTGGTATCAGATGGTGCCTGGTTTAGTTACTTCCAAGAACTGCTTATGTCATGTTTCTTAGTTTCTGGGCTCTGCCCTCAGGCTACCAGCTCTGGAAACCACAGAGAGGATCAGCTCAAAAGCAGTATGATAGGGGAATACTAAAATACTGGGTCTTCATTTGACCCTCCACCAGCTTGACGTGGGAACTTGGGCAACTCACTTTTCCTTTCTGGCCATTCTTTCTATCAGAATCTGCACATGAAGATTTTAGACCAATAACTACTGTTCTCCTGGCTACAGTTACTCAGCACATATTATATACGAAGCGCTTAACACATACTATTTCATTTAGTCCCCGTGACTACCCGGTTACAAGTCCTATTTGGTTCCCACTTTAAAGATGAAGAAACTGAGGCTTAGGGAGACTAAGTGGCTTATCTGAGGTCTAAGAAAGCCTTTGGCTACACGGTAGGACCAGATTAGGGATGGAGTAGGGGTAGGGCCCTGGACAACCCTGAGAATTCTTTCTGGCAGGCATGGAGGAGGTGCATATCAATGAAAGGACTGTCAGCCCCTTATTGCATTTGTCCGAAGATAGAAGGACCCTGACCTTCAGTGCCAAGAAGTCCAAGACCTGCTCAGATGACCCAGAGCGCTTTGACCACTGGCCCAATGCCCTGGCTGCTACCACCTTCCAGACTGGGCTCCATGCCTGGATAGTGAACGTTCAGCACAGTTGTGCTTATAAAGTAGGCGTGGCCTCAGCCCAGCTGCCCCGAAAGGGTTCTGGTAGTGACTGCCGCCTGGGCCACAATGCCTTCTCCTGGGTCTTCTCCCGCTATGATCAAGAGTTCCGTTTCTCACACAATGGACAGCATGAGCCTCTGGCGCTGCTTCGGTGCCCGGCCCAGCTGGGCGTGCTGCTGGACCTTCAAGCAGGAGAGCTGGTCTTCTATGAGCCTGCTTCAGGGACAGTGCTTCACATCCACCGCACGTCGTTCCCTCGGCCGCTGTTCCCAGTCTTTGCCGTGGCAGACCAGGTCATCTCCATCGTTCACTGACCATTGGCCACGGTGAGGCCAGATCCACGCCGCCATCACTCTTGCAGGTCAGGCCATGCTTCCAGCTAGTGTCCTTTCCCCCAGTGATGTGTCCGGTCTTCCCCATGGGCAACTTTTGGAGAGATGGGATCTGCTTCAGACTCAGACATAACCTTTTGATGTTGGTCATCTGTGGGATCTTTCTTGGCCTTGATCTCCCAAACCCACCATGCTCGCGCCCTTCCGAGGGTCTCATTAATCTGTGTCCCTGGCATCCAGCATGGTGCCTGGGGCATGGCTAGTGTCCAGCGAGGTACAGTGAGGGAGCATATGGCTGAGCAGGCAGTTGACCCTTCATGTGGCAGTTTTTGGAGAAGTCCCTGGATGCCTTTCTGCGGAAAAGCCTGTGGTGAAGCTTCCCTAGCCTCTCAGTTCAGTATTTCATGATCTTTTTCATGACGCAGCACGTGGAGAGAATATTTTTCTAGCACACAGAGGACAACCTGCCAGGCTGCTCTTGGCCAGAAAACTGGCCCGCAAGTGTCATGCCCTCTTCCCATATTCTACCATGGCACCAGTATCCTCTCTCCAGGAAATGTGCTTGCAGCACAGTTGTGGGTATCTGTCCCAGGCCCTGAGGCTGAGCTCTAGCGTGGACCTGCCTGTGATAAGGGTGATCCCCCTCACTGTGCACCGCACTTCGTGACTCTTTCCTTAGGGTGGAGACCTGGGTGGAGAGCTTCAAGCCAGAGGAGCTGAGGGGAAAGGAGGGCTATCTTTAATGAATGAATGTGTTATTAAAGGTTTCTAAAGACTTAGCGATGTCTTTGCTGGTAACTGGCTTCATGCTGCATGGTAGCCTTGGGTACATGCTTAGAAATAAGTGAGTCGTGGCTCCACCCAGCAGAAGGAGCCTGGAGATGTTACTTTAGATGTTGAACCAAGGGCAAGTCTGTTTGCCATTTCCTCCATAAGGAGTTCCTCTGAGAACAAGAGTGTTCTTGCCAGGACTGGGGACGAAGCTTGGTGGCAGAGCACTTGTCTAGCATGCTAAAAGTCCTGAGTTCAATCCCCAGCACTGCAAACAGTTTGAAACCAGTCGGGGTGGTCACAAAGTCCAGCTGGCAGATAATCACTGTTCTGCTTCAGTCCCTTATTGCCATGCAGGAATGTGGTCCCAGGATGACTGGGAGGGAGATCTTTGGAGAACAGTGTGTGTTCATATGGGTGGGTATGCATGTATGTAAGTGCATGCATGTGAAGGCCAGAGGATAGCCTTAGCTGTCACCTTCACAAGTGCCATCTCCCCTTTGGAGATGGCCTCCCAGTGGCCTGGAGCTCATCAACTCGGGTAGACTAGTCAGTGAGCCTCAAGGAACTGCTGGGATTCCAAGCACACATCACCATATCTGGCAAGTTTATGTGGGTTTGGGGGGTCAAGTTGGGTTCCTGCTTGCAGTGAGCAGGCACTTTTCCAACTGAGCTCCCTCCCTAGTCCTCCTGGATTTTTAATTTATTGTGTGTGCGTAACATGAGGGGTGCTCCATGCCATGGTGTACACTCGGAAGTCACCAGAGGACAGCTTTCTGGAGTTGGTTCCTTCCTTCGTCTCTACGGAGTCCCAGGTCAAACATGAGTCATCGTGAGGTTTTTTGTTTTTGAGACAGGGTTTCTTTGTGTAGCCCTGGTTGTCCTAGAACTCGCTCTATAGACAAGGCTCGCCTCAAACTCAGAGATCTACTTACCTCTGCCTCCTGAGAGCTGGGATTAAGGATGTATGCCATCACTGACTGGCTCATTTGTGGGGTTTTTTTTTTTTTTTTTTTTGGTTTTTCGAGACAGGGTTTCTCTGTGTAGCTTTGCGCCTTTCCTGGGACTCACTCTGTAGCCTGGGCTGGCCTCGAACTCACAGAGATCCGCCTGGCTCTGCCTCCCAAGTGCTGGGATTAAAGGCATAAGCCACCACCACCCGGCGGAGGGCGGGGGGTGTTATTCTTTTAAATAGCCTAGGCTGGCCTTGAACTCATTATATAGCTTCCACCTCTAGAATTCCAGGGTTATAGACATGTGCTACCATGCCCATATGTGACATACCTTGTTAGGTTTGCCTACTGGCTTATTCAAAACACTGATCAGATCAAATCCATACACAGGTCTACTATTATCAACTAACTTTTGTTGAAGATGATTTCTGAGACCCTTGTAGCTGGGACCACAGCTCATGACCTGTGTTCACTGCCTGACTCTTATGAATTACTACTGAGTCATCAGTTTCAAGGCAGACAGATCTAGAAAGGTTTGGTCAATCTGAAGAGATCTTCATTGCCATTGCCTGGACATGGAGCTCTTTTAAACATCTAGGTCAAAGCCATCTTCCGCTAGTACCCAAAGACCCCATGCTGTGGTGCCCTGACCACCAACTCAGATGCTGTAGCAGTGTTCAGCTTACAGTTTATGGGGCTGTTGCAGACATGCCCCTTCCTCCCTCTAACTGTCCAGATACTACCCAAACTTTATCCCCAGGTGAGAGTCCCCTCCAGAGTCACTGCTGTGTGTATCAGAGCATTACACTTGTGCTTGTCTGTGCTTATAGCCCATGGTATCCCCTGTGCCCAGCAGTGAACAAGGCATAGATGTGTCTAATAGACACCAGTTATATAGGTAAGACAGGAAGGAAAATTGAAAAAACCAAAAACATGCAGGTGTCATGACCCACACCTTTAATCCCAGCACTCTGGGAGACAGGGGCCGGTGGATCTCTGTGAGTTCAAGGCCAGCCTGGTCTACAGAGTTCCAGGATAGGCTCCAAGCTACACAGAGAAACCCTGTCTCTTAAAAAAAAAAAAAAAAAAAAGGAATTTAGGAGGGTATCTGATGCAGGGCAGGTACAAGTCAGCAGTGTTCCTTCTATAGTGTCTTCCTCTCAAGGGTGCTAGTCCCTACTGTATAATCTAGCACCCTGACTTTCAAATTCATCTAACCCTGAGGTTCCAAGGTTGGGGAGGGGATTTCTACTTCAACTTCTTTGGGCTTTTTTGATTTTGTGTTTTGCACAGTGGGGTTTCAGATCACAAGCCCTTGCTGTAAAGGAGAGACAGACAGACAGACAGACAGAGACTGACTATGCCTACAGTTTGAACCCAGGGCCGCATAAGTTAGACAAGTACTCTACCACTGATCTACATCCCTAGCTCTTGAAAGTGGCTCACACTTGTGACCCTGATTCAGAAGGCTGATGGAGGAAGGTCACCATGAGTTCCAGGCCAGTGTGGACTAGAGTAAGTTCACGTCAACCTGGGCTAGAGTGAAAACCTACCTCAAAAAGTACCTGGTTGTGAATCGACCGTCCATGGATAAGGAGCAGGGGTTATGATAGAAAAGGGACAGAGGGAACTGGTGAGACAGCTAAGTGCTAACAGCACTTGCTGTCCACACTCTGTGATCTGTTCGATCCCCAGAACCCATGTAAGGAGAGACCAGTCTATAAAATTATCCTCTGACCTACACACACACACACACACACACACACACACACACACACACACACAGTTGCTGTGGGATGTCTTTCTGTACACTGTAAATATGTGTTACTCCCATTGGCTAATAAATAAAGCTGCATTGGCCTATGGCAGGGCAGGATGGAGCCAGGCGGGAAGATCCAAGAGAGATAGGGAAAGGAGAAAGAGGCAGAGCAGAGACGCCAGCCTGCCACCCAAGAACAATATGCCAGCAGACCAGTAAGCCACAGAACATGTGGCAAAACATAGATTAATAGAAGTGGGTTAATTTAAGTTGTAAGAGCTAGCTAGCCAGAGGCCTGAGCCATTAGGCCATACAGTTTATAAATAATATAAGCCTCCGTGTGTGTACTTGTCTGAACGACTGCAGGACGAGCGGGATCCAGGAAAACTTCTGACTACACACTGTAGTACATATTACACACACACACACACACACACTGTGGTACACATTACACATACTGTGGTACACATTCTACACACACACACACTGGTACACATTACACATACTGTGGTACACATTACACACACACACACTTACTGTGGTACACATTCTACACACACACACACACACACACACACTGTGGTACACATTACACATACTGTGGTACACATTACACACACACACTTACTGTGGTACACATTCTACACACACACACACACACACTGGTACACATTACACATACTGTGGTACACATTACACACACACACTTACTGTGGTACACATTCTACACATACACACACACACACACACACACACACACACACACACACACACACACCTATAATAATAATAAATAAAAAGGGACACAGACAGGTATGAATAATGAGTGAGCTCAAAGACGAGACTACTGCCAAGCCCTTGCTGTTCCATGACCAGGATAGTTTATGGAGGCTGCAGAGGCAGGGAGGGCCAAGGCATCTCCCTCTACAGCAGAGGGGAGAAAGAAGGGACTCCCTGCTTCCAGTGTTTATTTGGTCCCAACTACTTCCGCCATCAGACTCATGACATAGGGTTTGAGGCCTCCAGAAGATCAAGGGCAGGCAGGAGATGGGACAGGGAGGGCAGAATATGTTCTTTAGGTATAGAACTTCTGACTGAGGGGTCCAAAGGCTCTGGGCCTTCCACCAGGAAGCTGTGCATGCCCACAGCCCGAGCCCCCTGGTAATCACAGCGGTAGCTATCCCCAACATGAGCTGCTACCGCAGGTTCTACACAAGCGAGTTGCAAGGCCTCGTGGAAAATTCGTGAGTCTGGTTTAGAACAGCCCACAGCCTCAGAGGTCAAAACAAATTCAAAATGGTCTCGCAGGCCAAGGCCTACTAGGATATCCTCTAGTCGCCGGTCAAAATTGGAGATCGCGGCCAGCCTCAGACCACGCTTACGGCACCCCTTCAGGGTAGTCTCAGCCCCCTCCAATACCTGCCAAGTGGAGGGGCTGCTGAAGTCTTCGTATAGGCGATCAGCAATGGGAGTAATGGCCTGGGCATCTGGGACCCCTGCTAGGTGGAAGGTATGTAGGACCATGTCCATCCACCATTGACGGGAGCTAAGGCCACTGCTCTGGCCATAGTTGGGAAATCTGTGGCTCTGGGTCGTGTATGCCTGCCGGAAGGCTTGTTCCAGGGCTGTGGCTTCCACCACCAGCCCATGGGCCCGGGCCTTGCTGGCATATTCCTCCCCAACAGGACGGCGGAGCTTGATCAAGGTATCCTTCATATCCCATGTCAGTAGACGTATCTGCAGCCGGTGGGCCATGGAGATCAAGTTCACCGTAGGTCCTAGCATCAAAGGAGACACTGAACTTGTTCAGGTCACCCCTCCACAGGCTAACAGTGACTCCTTTCCAGGCTGTGTAGGTCAGAGTTGGAGGCTGACACAAGGCACTTTGGAAATGTCTTTCAGCACAAGATCCTGGAATGAACATCAGCAGGTGAGATGGACTCTGAGGCCCTGATGTCAGAGACTGGGTCCACATTCTGATGTACCAAGTTCATGACCTGAGGAGTTACTCTCTGAATACCTGGGAATCTCACACGGAAAAGAAACATGAGGACTCCAACCTCCCAAGATCTTGAGGCTAGAGCTGAAGTTGTGGCTCAGTTGGTAGAGTGCTTGCCTAGCTTACATAAAGCCTGGGCTTGGTCCCCAGTACTGAATAAGCGAGGCATAGTGGCACAGACTTATAACCCAGCGACTGGGAGGAGGAGGAGGAGGCAGGACAATCAGAAGTCCAAAGTCATCTTTAGCTATATAGCAAGCCTGAGACCAGCCTGGGCTGAACCTGTCTCAAAAAATAAGAAAAAAAAGTGAACAAAGATTTTTGGTCTAAATGAAATTATTTTAATGCGTTTGTTTCAAACCAGATTTCTGGGCATCTTATGATCCGGATGTTGGGGAAGAAGACAGGTTTCCAGCCCCTGTGGCATTTCTAGGTATTAAATAATAAGGGTTTCTTTGTAGACAACTACAAAACAAGCATAACGAAGCCAATATGTGGCATGAGGCTGGAAGTCCAGAACCAAGTTAGTCTTTGAACTCAGGGAATTTCCTTAGCAGGTGAAGTTCTGGGGGAGACCTGAGAAAAGAACATTCGGGATGTGTGTGTGTGTGTGTGTGTGTGTGTGTGTGTGTGTGTGTGTGTGTGTGTGTGTGCGCGTGTGTGTGTGTGTGTATCACAACTGCCTTGAGGCTGGGCAAAGTCTAGGGCTCTGGGTGGAGCTGAGCTCAGGTACACAGTCTTGTAGGTCAAAGTCAGGGAGCAGTTATGACTGCTATTATCTTTGTTGTATTTTGCCTTCATGTAAGCGCACCTCAGTCATGTCTGGCACCTGTGGAGCCAGAAGAAGGTGTCAGATCCCCTAGAACAGGAGTTATGGACAGTTGTGAGCTGCCATGTGGGTGCTGGGAACCGAACGCAGGCCCTCTGGAAGAGCAGGCAGTGCTCTTAACCTCTGAGCCATCTCTCAGCCCATGACCCTGTTAACATTATTAGTAAATGTGCCCCTTCTTTGAGAGGCCCATATCCACACTTGAGTATGCCTGACTTTCTCCTAACCCTTATGCTTAAGCCTGTATTAAAATATCATTAATAAAATCTCCAACTTAACTTCATCAAAAAAAAAAAAAATCTCCAAAACCTACTAGTAATGTCAAAAGAGAGGAAGGTCCCTGGAGACTGACCAACAACACGGCTGGTGAGGGGTTGATGGAGCCAGTGAGGGGCAGTTACTTGCCTAAGGTCACAGTGAGCCTGCAAATACAGCCTGGATTAGAACCCACATGTTCAGACTCTGGCCAGGGCTCCCTTCCACTGGACTTTGCTTACCTATATTTATATCCTTTCAAAAATTGTATTATGCTGAGCCTGTACAGGGTGGGACAGAAGACAGTCTGTCCCTACCTGTCTCTTAAGCTTCCCCATCCTTCCAGGAGTTAGTAATAATAACTGCCAGGGAGGCCAGCCCAGGAGGGTGACAGACCCAGTGCCCAGAAGGCAGTTCTGTGCCTGGAGTGAGAGACCGACTGCAGGTTTCTTCCCCAGACAGACCTGAGTGCAGACAAAGCTGCCTCTCTTTGAATCTGAGGGGGCCGGATTCATTCAGAATGCAGCCAAGCAGGTGCAGACAGAGGTGAGGGGGTGGAGGGGGGGGGGCGCTTGGAGAAACGTGACAAAGAGGAGGATTTAAGTCAGCTTGAAATAGGGAGACAACTTTATAAAGGGGCTCTTACTGCTCAAGTGGGGAGGCCGAGGCCCAGGCAGGAACCGGACTGTATCCCAAAGACCTCGGGACATCCCTGGCTCAGCTAAGCCCCAGGACAAAAGGTACAGCCGGGTTGGGGGCCTCTGCTGCAGGCCTGATCACTCTGAAAGCAGCGTGACCCGGGCTCCGGCGTCCCCGGCTCGGCTGCACGGCGCCCCGCACACCCGGGGTCCCGCACACACCCGGGTTCCCGCACACACCCGGGGCCCCGCACCCACCTGGCTCGGGGAAAGCGACCAGAGGCAGCGGCTGCTCCACCGGCTTCACGTAGACGCGCAGACGCTCGAGACCCGCAGACCTGGCCTGACTTCTTCTCGCCCCGCCCGGCTCTAGGCGTCACCAAGCTCCTCCCTCGTGCGGGGCTCCCGCCCTCTCTGCTGGTCTCCGGCCTCTCTGTCCCTGCCGTTACCCCGCAGCCTCCCTGCTCCCTGGCCCACGCCCTCCCGCTCCTCAAGGTCACTGTCACAGCCCCTCTCCCCACTCCCCTATCACTCTCTCAACTGCGGTGATTCTCTCTGCTTCTCATCTCTACCCGCAACCCCTCACCCTCCACCCCCGCCGCATTCCCGCTTCCTACATCCCTGGGTAGGGGACGCCCGGGGAAGTACCTAGACTAATTTGGGGATGGGGGAATTGGGGGCTCAGCCTGTCTCCCCTAGTGCAGTGAGGACTCCAGCAGGGCGCTGTCCCTCTGTTCTGAGAGACCCCAGTCCATTCTAGAAAGAAATTCCTGCCTCTGCCCCTCAAGTGCTGGGATTATAGGCACTGCTACCACCGTGTTTGTTTATCCTAGGCACCTTTAAACACTCATCTTAAGGGGAAAGGAAGAGTAGTGTTTTCATAACTGAAATACATGTTTATCTTTAAAAAAATGTCCAAAGCAAACAAACAAAGTTGCACCCACAATCTCGTTGACTCGCCACATGCTAAGCAAGCACCTGTGCTCTGTGCATGACCCATTCATTCTTCACTGAGGATACAGCCGTTTCCTGCCTACAGGAACATGGAAGGAACAGGCAAACATCAAATAAATAAGAGAAACGGGCCTTAAGTGCAGCCAAGGATTTGGCTGGGGGCTGGGGGTGGGGGTAGGAGCGCTGCCCACTGCTCTTTACTTCCCCTCCCCCACCAACACCCTGTTAAAACCTCTGTTATCTCCTGGCGGCTTTGTGGACTTTGGACTCAACTGGCTCTCACTGGGCCTCAGAAAACAAAGTGCAAGGACCAGGAGGTTCACCTGATTTTGTGACCCAAGCTTGATTCTCAGAAATGGAGGTAGGAAGATAGGATATCAGAGGCTCACCTGTTTTTCACAGAATCCAGAATCCCGACTCAGTCTCTTTTCAGGGTCATCGCAAACCTAACCCTTTAGTTTCTGATCCCAACTCCGCCATCCTGGGGACTAGACAAAGTAACTTCCAACAGAATCCAGGCTAGCTTTATGTGGGTTTCCAAGATAATTAATGTCTGATACTCTGGATCTAGCTTCTTTTTGATTTGCAAGTTCCAAGATAGGCACACTTGGCCAGGTGATACACACCTGCAAGCCCAGTTAGGAAGCCAAAGCAAAAGGATTACTCCAAGTGTCAAGCTAGGCTTGGCTATGGAGCAAGATCCCTTCAAACAGACAAATAGCACATGGATACGATTTAATGGATATGTTTCCATCCCATAACTAATTACAAAAATCAGACAGTTTCAGCCCTTAATCTAACCTATGCCCCCTGGCTTATTATTAGTTTGGGATGTTTTTGCTTTAGGAAATCAAGTATTATATAAAACATTTCCCTTCCTTGAGAGTCTCCTGTTGAAGATACTAAGAAAACCCAGGCAGGGGCGCACCTGCCAGACACACATAGCTTATAACTTAATTTTTCATTCACTTTTAAAATTTTTTTCAGTTAAAACACACTGAAAAAAAAAGAAAAGAACAGGCTGAGTGTGGTAGCACACGCCTTTAATCCTAGTACTCAAGAGGCAGCGGCCAGGCTGATATCTATTGTTTGAGGCCAGCTTGGTCTACACCAACAAATTCCAGGACAGCCAGGGCAACATAGTAAGACCACATTGTTAAAAAAATGTTTTTGAATTTTCACAGTATATTCTTGCAACTGCTACCCTTCCAATCTAGATAGATGCCTTAGAGCATGTCTGCTTCCAATTGTTTATCCCCAAGTGGTAGCAAAAACCTCCACCTGCCCCTTTTTGAGATAGGATCTCACATGGTAGCCCAGAACTATGATTGCCCTATTTCATTCACAGCAATCCTCCTGCCTCAGCCTCTTAAGTGCTGAGATACAAGTCTGAGCCACCATGACCCACTTCTTTATGTATGTGGTGCTAGAGGTGAACCAGAACCAGGCAAGTATTCTTTCTACTACTGACCACCCCAGCCTTCCCATGGTTTTTATCGTAATTTCACTTGTGAGCTGTGTAAATGGAACAATACAGCAGGCATGATCTTGTATCTTCCTTTGCTTCTAAGTTTTATTAATCCATGTCACACTGTGTGGCTGTCTTGTTCATTTTCAGAACTGTAACATTCCATAATCATAGGGA
Source organism: Peromyscus californicus insignis (assembly GCF_007827085.1). Classification (NCBI taxonomy): domain Eukaryota; kingdom Metazoa; phylum Chordata; class Mammalia; order Rodentia; family Cricetidae; genus Peromyscus; species Peromyscus californicus. The sequence continues at coordinate 87,339,253 of NW_026294573.1, read as the reverse complement.
GCACATCTCACTGCTGATGGACATCTGGGTTACTTCCAGTTTGGGATGGTCACACATATTAGAAAGTGTTAAGACCCATTTTTCTCTTGGGTTGGTCTCCAACCTCGGCTTGTGATCCTCCCATCTAGGCAGCTGAGGACAGCAGGCACATGTGAACCTTCTAAATATGTCTTAGAGAACACCAGTACACACTCTCAATAAATACATAGGTGTGGCAATCAGGATACCATCATTGAGTATGTTTCATTTCAGTAGATAGAGCCAGTTTTCTGAAATGGGTGTACTAGCAACTAGAGTTCTCATATTCCCCATTCTCAACAGGCATCTACCTTTCAATGTTAGAAAATATGGATTTATGACATCTCAATGCTCCCAAACCCACTGGTGCTCATGCATGTGATTTGAGAGTTGTTGCTATGTTGCATAGGATGGCCTTGAACTCATGATCCTTCTTTCCCAGCTGTCCAGTGCTGTAATTATTAGAATGTACTACCACACTCGGCTAAAACTACCATCATTGATTATGAGAGATGAAAAATGGAATGTAGGCTGGGTGGTGGTGGCACATGCCTTTAATCCCAGAACTTGAGAGGCAGAGGTAGGTGGATCTCAGTGAGTTTGAGGCCAGCCTGGTCTATAAAGCAGTTCCAGGGCAGCCAGAGCTACACAGAGAAACCCTGTCTAGGGGCGTGGAGGAAAAAAAAGAAAAAAGGAATGAATAAGACAGGAACTGAGATCAATACCCCTGCCTACACAAACTGACAAACCAGCCCCAGTTTGCTTAGAGAAGTAAATTATATAAACACACACACACACACACACACACACACACACACACACACACACACACACACCAGAGAGAGAGAGAGAGAGAGAGAGAGAGAGAGAGAGAGAGAGAGAGAGAGAGAGAGAGAGAAGTGATATTTTATTTGTATGTTAATAAATAAAGTTTGCCTGGAGATCAGGGGACACAGTCAGCCAAAAACAAAAGTCAGGCAGTGGTAGCACACGCCCTTAATCTGATCACATGGTAAGCAGAGTCTCTGTGTGTTCAAGGGCACACTAGGGGACAACCAAGCGTGTTGACACATGCCTTTAATCCCAGTACCAACCATAGAGACCTGGAGGTCTGTACAGACAGGCAGTGACAAGGAAGTGAGGTAGCTGGGCTAAGAGCCAATGAGAAGGCAGAACAGCAAGGCAATAAAGGCGCAGGTTAGACAGGAAGAGGTTCTCTTGGGAAGCTATGGCAGCGTGGTGAGCTAAGGTTAGCTGGTGGCTCTCACTATTTCTCTGATCTCTACATGGCTTTCACCCCTGTGTTTGGTTGTGTTTCTTATTTAATAAGACTGTTTAGAAATCCATCTATAGGAGAGAGAGAGAGAGAGAGAGAGAGAGAGAGAGAGAGAGAGAGAGAGAGAGAGAGAAAACCAAAGAGGGCATGTGGTAGTCAGGAGACGCGTTTTGGAAGTTAATTCTCTTTTTTCACTGTGGGTTCCAGGGACTGAATTCAGATCAGGCTTGCAAGGCAAACATTTAGACCTGTTGACTCATCTTCATCTCCAAGAAGTAAATCTTTAAAACTAGCTATTTTGGCTTTTGTTATATTCACTAATCCAAATACAAAGGGTGAGTTCAGAGATTGTTGGGTCAGGTTTAGGGAAGTGACAGCTCAGCTCAGCTCAGAACATAAATGGAGAGCCACCCAGATTTATGGGAAAGCATTTCAGGGAAGAGGACCATTGGTACAAGAGCCAAGACCTTGTCAGCCTTTTATGTAATGGGGCAGCTCAACCATGTCACCCATCTCTTAGTTTACAGTGAGTGAGCCAAATGGCAGGCTTGTGACTTAAGCAGAGCAACCACAGATCTCTTATGACAGGGATGGGACAGAATGGGTCTTCCTCTGGGATTACAAATTTTAGGGATCGTTTCAGCAGTTATGGCGATCACATTGTTTACCAGGAAGGCTCATCTAGCAATAAAGTCTACACAAGGCCAAGAGATAAGTCTTTGACCCATGGACACACCTGACCTTATCAAGAGCTTGATATGAAAACCAGTTGTTTTTCGGTTGAACTGGGTTTTAGCCCCTGCAAGCAAGAATACCCAGAATCAGGCCCTTCCTGTGTGCAACTGGCAGTCCATGTGGGACAAGGAGTTGGAAACCAATGTTCTCCACTCCTCAGGAGTTAAATGGCTAATTACAATGCCTGTCAAAGGGACAAGCTACAGCCTAAACTGTAGGGCACATTCGAAAGAATGAAAAACCAAGTCTCTCATTGAGGCTTCTGCATGCCCATCACCCAGCAGTGTCTGGAAGGCTGACAATATGCCTTACTGGACTGTGAAAGTCTGGTTCTCTATCCAGGAGAGAGATCTTCCTGCTTTCAAAAAAAGATCTTAGGCTGCAGCTCAGGTTTGTCTCAAAGTCCTGGCAATCCTGCTCTAACCTCCCAGGTACAACCCACGTCTGCCTGTGATGGCTTTGTAAAGATGTGGGTGGCGCCGGGCGGTGGTGGCGCACGCCTTTAATCCCAGCACTCGGGAGGCAGAGCCAGGCGGATCTCTGTGAGTTCGAGGCCAGCCTGGGCTACCAAGTGAGTTCCAGGAAAGGCGCAAAGCTACACAGAGAAACCCTGTCTCGAAAAAACAAAACAAAACAAACAAACAAAAAAAAAAGATGTGGGTGGCTGCCACCAGGAAGACACCTTAGGTGACAAGACCCCATTCTAGGGGGCCCCACACAGACTGACACCTGAAAGTAAGTGGGCTCCTGGGCCTTCCTGCCATGCCGAAGTTGATCACTGCTGCTTACTAGGGGGGTGTCATGAAGTGGTTAAAGGCAGAGGCTTTCGAGTTGGGTCACAATGCCACACCTGGTTTTCTTTGTAGCTGTGGTCTAATCCAGTTCTGCCACAAATATAAGTAGCCTTGGTGGAGTGCCACCAAATCTCTAGACAGACCTTCCTCATTGCCAAGGAACCCAAGCTAAGCTTACCTTGAACCTGCTTTCTCCACTGATTGGCCCACCTGCCACCCAGACAACCAAGTTCATCTCTCATGTCTAATCTACCTTCTAATTATATCCGAAGCACATCCTTTTTTTGCATCCCTATGGTCACTATAGCCCACACAATTCAAACATCTCACCTGCACCATGCCACGGTGTTACTAAGAGAAAATACATTGCGGCCATTCTCCTGCTGGCATCCTTGAAATGCCTTTTGATCTTGGAATCAAGTTAGGGAAATGTGGCATCGAAGCCCCTGTGTGGTTTGGCCTGAAACTCCACTCTTCAGGCCACCTGCTCTTGTCTATCTTTCCTGGTGTGCCAGCCACACCAGCAATGTGCTCATCTGCCTCCTTTTTGGTCCCAGGAACTTTGCACAGTGGTGCTTTCCCTAGAATGCTCTTGTCCAGTTAGGTCTCAGCTTAGTTGCTCATCCAAGCATTGGTCCTTCAGAGAACTGTTTTCTGATCCTTCAAAGGTCAGGACCAGCTGACCTTCACTGTTGGAGCCCATCTGGGTTTCCTGGTGGCTTTGCCCAGCAGGTCTGCATAAAGAGGATGATTGGACCACAGGCCTGGGTACCGGGTGTTTGGAAGGGTCAGCACATGCCTGTGTCTAGCAAGGGGGAGATCTTTTGCTCTGCCCCTTGGCATTGTGATGAAAAGCCCTTTGGAATAAAGTTCTGGGATGATGGGTTGAGACCCAGGCCCTCCGGTGTCTTCCGTCTTTCCTCTCATCATCTAGGTCTCTCTTTCTAGCTAGTATTTCTCACTTCTCCCTACTCAAGAGTACCCTGGGTCGTAAAAGGGGTGGCTGCTCCACCACAGATGGTGTCTGAACAGAGACACCAGAGAACTGGTAGGGTAGAGGGCCCTGTGGGAAGTTAGGGCATGTCCAATTATGTTGTGTAGACGAGGGTGACCTATTCTCATCTTGGGAGTGAAAGGGACTGAAAGTATGCCCAAGTGCTGCAGCAAATGTTTGCCTTTGTCTGTGTTTCTCTGTTTTTCTCTCTTGTTAATAAAGTAAGTCATAAGTTTAGTTTAAGATATTAGCGTAGAGCTGGGCGGTGGTGGCGCACGCCTTTGATCCCAGCCTTTGATCCCAGCACTCGGGAGGCAGAGGCAGGCAGATCTCTGTGAGTTCAAGGCCAGCTTGGGCTACAGAGTGAGTTCCAGGAAAGGCACAAAGCTACACAGAGAAACCCTGTCTCGAAAAACAAAAACAAAAGCAAAACAAAACAAACAAACGATATTAGTGTAGAATAAGCTTTAGGTCTAGAGATACAGTGAAGGTTTAATAAAAAAGTAGTAGAGTAGGTTTTCTCAACCTGGGACCCAGAAGGTAGAGTCCCTAGCAGATGTGGGCTGGCAGTCTGAACGGTTTCAGAAATCCCAGAAGCCGCTAAGAATGCCAGAGCCAGGACAGCGGCCACAGCCTGGCATCCGCAGCTGAGACCAGAGGATGCAGTGTAACCCAGGTTGCAGACGCCCGAGGGCCTGTAAGCTTTCTGCTGAAAGCAAGCCACTGTGAGAGCGGAGTGGAGACACCAAGAGCCAGCGAAAGCAGAGCCAGCACCAGCGGTGAGGTTCTGCGTGTTTTCGGCCATGAAAGCGCCGTGGCGGGAGAGTGCAGTCAGTCAGCCTGGGACAGCAGGCAGCAGCTTTTGAAGCGCAGCAGACTTTGGACCCCAGCTACCGGCACAGGCCTGTCTCTTGGAGCCACAGTCCCCGGCGGCACGAGACGCCACGGGAAAGGCAGAGAGGCTAGAGGCCGAGCAGGTGGCTGAGGGGAGGTGCCATGAGAGGCCAAGAGCTCAGTGGGCAGCAAAGTGTGGATGGAACCCTGGAGGCGAGAACCATGCTGCAGACCGAAGCTCTGGGAACTGCTGAGACGCAGCCTGAGCTTCCAGCAGCAAAAGTTTTGCAGTATGTTTGTTGACTCTAAGAAAGTCTCTTTTGAGAGGACTTTGCATCACCCAGCTCCCATGGAGTTAATAGCTTTCTCCCTGAGTGAAAGACTACCACAAAAACCATCATTGTAACTGCAAGTACTTCTGTCCGTGAGAACGAAAAGTTGCAGAGATGCTTGTTGGAACTAAAATTATCAACTGCAAAAAGTTTTTGGTTGTAGAATGTTTCTTCATATTTGGAAGTGAAAGTCTAGTACCAGAATTTATTTGAACTTTTTGAACTTAAAAAAAAATGAGATAAAACTACAAAAAGGTTTTGGCTATGGGTTTCTTCGTATTTGGAAGGCTGGTACCAGAATTTACTATTTGAATTTTGGGACTTAAGAAATGAGTTGGACAATAGTGATTTCATTGCAACGGGACAACTTTGAACTTACTTAATGTATATAGACTATCAACGGTGATGACCTGGGAACTGTTTGTATTAAAAATGGAACTGTTTAAATGGAGAAATTTGTTTTTTCTACCTAGGATCAAGATGCAGTTTTGTGTATGCTTTACTAACTATGGTGATTTATGAACTGTTTTGTGTTAAAAATGGAACTGTTTACTTATGGAACTGTTTAAATGGGGAAGTTTGGGTTTTTTTCCAACTAAGCTCAAGATTTAGTTTAAAAAATTATAAAGGGGGAGTTAATATTCCTCAGTCTATTTAATTTAAAAAATATTTTCTTATTACTTGAGTGGATTAATGTTATGTTTATATAGTTATGCTAAGAGATTACTTTAAGCATAAAGAGTTTTATTAAGAAATTGCTTTTAGGGGGCTGGAGAGATGTCTCAGAGGTTAAGAGCACTGACTGCTCTTCCAGAGGTCCTGAGTTCAATTCCCAGCACCCACAAGGTGGCTCACAACCATCTGTAATGAGATCTGGCCTGGTACCCTCTTCTGTATATGTAATAAATAATCTTTAAAAGAAAAAAAAAGAAATTGCTTTTGGATGTTTTGCTGAAGTCGTGTGTGCCCCCCCCCCCCCCCCCCCCCCCCCCCCCCGCCCCAGTTGAGGATCAAACCCAGGGCCTTGTGCTTGCTAGGCAAGTGCTCTACCACTGAGCTAAATCCCAAACCCCTAAAGTTTTTGAAGTGTTAATGGTTATATTGAGAATATTGATTCTGAATGTATGCATGGTAATATTTATGATAGAACTATGTTAACATATTGATATTGATACACCATGGTTTGGTGAAGTTAAGGAAATACTTAAGTGATGCAGATGCATCATAAGTTTATTCTATGTGTTAGTAAGAAATGCAAATGGTTATATAAAGAGATTGCTTTAGAGTGTAAAGAGTTTTAAGAAATTGCTTTTGGATTTTTGCTAAAGTTTTTAAAGTGTTAATGGTTCTATTAAGAGTTTGTTTTGGCCGGGCGGTGGTGGCGCACGCCTTTAATCCCAGCACTTGGGAGGCAGAGGTAGGCAGATCTCTGTGAGTTCGAGGCCAGCCTGGTCTCCAAAGTGAGTTCCAGGAAAGGCGCAAAGCTACACAGAGAAACCCTGTCTCGAAAAAACAACAACAACAAAAAAAAAAAAACAAAAAAAACCCAAGAGTTTGTTTTGGATGTAAGTTTGAGAGAATTGTAATTATAGCTCTGGGATGGCCTAGGAAAGCCATCCCTAACACATGAACCATTTTAACTGGAGGAGAGCTCAGAGGCAGTGGAACAGGTCCAGAAGCGAGGACAGTTCATTTCCAGTCTGGAATACCTCGAGCCCAATGAGGGCGTGTCTCAAATTAGTGATCTAGGCGCTAGATGGTAGATCCAGGCTCAGGCTTCCAGAAAGGGAACCTTTAGGACTCTAAGATCTGATTTCGGAGGCTATCTTTCAGAAGGCGAGAAACAGGAAGATCAGCTCTTAAGGTGAGTTAGCCACAGCTCTAAATGAAAGCCACCACGAGCCGGGACCAGTCTGACTACGGGAGCTGCCACTTTATAACTAATTAATTCTACATTTTAAAAATGGATGGTATGGCTTCAGAGACTGAACTGAACTTGCTTTGGTGCCAGAGTAGTGAATCTGAAGTCAGGTGAGCTTTACACTCGCCCTGACTTTCATGAGTGGCAGTGTGTCAAAATGTCAGATGAATGAACTGGAACCAGCTGGGCAGCTGCAGAAATCCACAAAGACCTCTTTACTCCCTCTTGTCCCGTATTCCCCTCCAGCAAAATTTCTAGTCCTGTTTCCAGATTGTCTCTTGAAGGGCTAGAGGCACAGCTCAGTGGCAGAGTGCTTGCCTAGATGCGTGAGGCCAAGATTCAGTCCTTAGTGGAGCAAACCAAATTAAACCACCCCACCCCACCATCTTTAAGATGGCTGCCATCAGATGCCAAATAAAACCTAAGGTCCCTGCCAGGTGTGAGAAGTAACCATTCCAAGCTCTAGGCGGTTATTCACCTTCCTCCTGGACTGCCCTCCAGCCCTGGCCAACTCCTACCAAAGGGGTCTCTGAACATGTTTCCTGGTCCCTCTGAGGTCTCAACTCAGGGGCAGCTTCTCGGTCTTGGACCTTTCCTTCTAAGCATGTATCACTTCAACGGCTTTGTTACATTTTATCTGACCCCCCTTTTTCTGTACAAATTCTACAGAGACAAGCTGCTGCATGTCCTGTGTCCAAATAGCCCTGGGCAGAGGTTCTCAGGAATTTCTTGTGTATAAAGACTTTTTGATGCTGGCTGCCATCTCCTGCAGCCAGGAATTCCTGCCGCTTCTGGGTTTTGATCCTCATTAATGAGTAAATCTTCTTTAGGGTTCAAGATCCAGCTGCTCTCCTCTCGTCCCAAAGCCCCAAGCCTGCGCCTAGGGCTCTTGGCTCCTGCCAAGCCGAAGCCACACCTTAGAAGAGCAGAGAGGTGGGTCTCTGGGCTGGGCCAGGGTTGGGAAACTTGGAGGGCCTGAAGATGCAGCTGCCAGTGAGAGTTGAGCATGCTGGCAGAAACCACCCATGGTGCTGCACCCTACCATCAACACGGGCAGGAAGAGGGCAGAGGGCACAGTTCTAACAGCAGCATTTACTTTGGTTTTCACTTCTCAAGGCCCAAGGGTGCTTTGTCAAGATCAAGTCCTACACACTGTCCCATCACTCTTCCTTCAGCCACTTCAACAGCTGGGGTGCAAAGTAGGTGATGATAACATCCGCCCCTGTGTGGAAAACAAAAATGAGGGGGATGTGACATCAGCCCCAGAACACTTGGGAGGTGAGGGCCAGGCACGGGAAGACCATCATGGACAGGCACAGCCTGCTGTCACAGCCTAAGACTGAGCCTGGCTGTAGCCAGCTCCAAATACTGAACAGGTCATTCTCTTGCTCTGGGCCTTGACTTGCTGATGTGCGACGTGTGCAGAAGCAGCAAGCACAAGCCTGAATGTCCTGCCGGCCTGGGGAACCCGAGGCCCAGTGCAGCACTGAGACCAGACTACAGGCATCTCTTAGTTGAGGCTCTTTCTCCTCCTGCTATGTCACTGAGATCCAGCCAGGGCTGACTGAACTTCGACTCCACTGTCTCCCCATGGGCTTCAATGACGAGCTAGAGTGTCCAATTTGCTTGTTTCTATGGACCTTTCTGGTGAGTGGGGATAACAGGCGTCTGCTGTTAAACTCTTGGCCCTGGAGCCCAAACCTACCCTGATGACCAGAATGGTGTGTGATACTAACGAAACCTGCTCCCATGTATACGGTAATAAGCCTCCACTGTATATTATCTCAGGCACTCCTCAGGACACGTATGTACCAGGTATCTTATCCCGGTCTATGGACAAGGACTCCGAGGTTCACAAAAGGGTCCTATTCCCGCCATCGCTGCACACTTGTCCTGCCCTTCCTCATACTCTTTTCTGCTTGAGCCTGGTGATCAGAACTTCCGGCAAAGAATCCAAACTTCTCAGACCTTTGCTTTCTTACCTGGGCAGAGTGCCCATCAGGCCCTGTGGCGCAAGTTCCGAACCCCACCCCCGCTTACCGGCTCTGCGGAAGGCCGTCACGGCCTCCAGTACGGCAGTCCTGAGATCAAAGGCCCCAGCCTGGGCTCCGTGCCACAACATGGCAAACTCTCCGGATACCTGGTATACTGCGAGGGGGAGCTCGGGGTGCTGCGGAGAACGGCAAACAGGTTCGGGTGACTGTCCCTTCCTCCCTGCCCAGTCTGAATAATCACTGCTGCTGAGAGCCCAGCTCATTCACAAACTCTTCAGCCAGAGCTGTCTAAAGGCTCCTGTGAGCCGTGGCCGACGGGACAAGCAGTACCTAGGCCGGGATGGGAGGGGGCTCCTCTTCAGGGGCATACTGTCTCTGGCTCAGAGACTCCTTCGAGAGCCCCTCCATTTAGGGCCCACTGTAGGGACGACCTCTCCCACCCTACATTCTGTGCTTACCTTGTCCTTCACCTCCCGCACCACATCCAGGTAGGGCATTCCCGGCTTCACCATGAGCATGTCAGCTCCTTCCCGAATGTCCCGGGCCTAGGGATAAGGGGGAAGTGTGGGCAGAGCCTGAGACAGGGACGGGACGGGGCAGGGCAGGTGGGTACGGGGCTTAAGTTCTGGTCACTCACCACTGCGCGCAGGGCCAGGCCACGGGCTCCAGGGGGCAGCTGGTAACAGCGGCGGTCTCCAAAAGCTGGGCTCGACTGAGCTGCATCCCTACAAAAGAACATCACAATGCTAGGGTCCAGCTTCAGGAGCCCGGGCCAGGAATTTAACAGCCCACCGCTGGTGCCACTTACCGGAAAGGTCCGTAGAAACAGGAGGCAAACTTGGCGCTATAACTCATCACAGAGACCTGCGGAGAAGACAGCGGGGTCTAGGCTGAGTCGGCCCTTTCCAAATCCCAGGCTGAAGCGACAAGGAGAAGTCCTCAGGCAGGAATGAAAGGACCTATAACCTAGTCTCACTGCACACACACTAGGCCTGAGTTTCTCTGAGGCCGAGATGGAATCCAAAGGCCTCATCCAGCACTGCTCTCGATTTTATGATTCACTGTGTCTACGTGGGGTCACGTGAGTGCACGTGTGTGCACACGCATGTGGAGCTCAGAGAACAACTTCCGCATCATTCCTTAGGTGCCGTCCACTTTTTTTGTTGAGATGGTTATCTCCTACGGGCCTACAACTTTACCAGGGGTAGGCTAGCTGGCCAGCAAGCTCTACCACACCATCACAGGGATTACAAGCACACCACCATGCCTGCTTTTTATATGGGCTGGGAGACCCAAACTCAGGTCCTCACACTTATAAGCAAATGCTTTACGGAGCCATATTCCTTGGGCTGGCCTAGGCCCTCTCCTTCCATTCATCCCCACACCCCTCCCTGCCCTCCGTTCATACCCTGTTGCCAAGTCCATGTTTTAGCAGGGCAGTCTTGATGGCCTCAACACGTCCATCCATCATGTCTGATGGAGCTACAACCTGACATCCTGAGGGACAGAAGGTGACTTTCAGAATTCTGGATCTCTCTTGCCCATTATGCCACCCTGTCCCTGCTACTAGGGGCTCACTCACCTGCCTTGGCATAGGCCAGTGCCACCTCTGCCAACCGCTGTCGGCTTTCCTCGGCTAGGAATGCTCCATTCTCACTCAGGAGGCCTGGGGGACAAGATGGATGGATATGAGGGTACACCTTGGGTCCTTGTTTATGCCCGCCCTGGGGGGAAGCTGGGCTTGAATAACAGGGCATGCAGCTCACCACAGTGACCATGGGAGGTGTAGGGACACAAGCAGACATCACAGGCCACTAGAAGGTCAGGGAAGGTCTTCCTCAACAGACGGATAGCCTCAATAGCTGGAGAGTCCTCAGAGTCAGCTGCAGAGCCCTGTTCATCCTAGAGGCAGGGGAAGGACAAGGTGGTCTGTATGTTACAGGTGTTTTTCACAAGGCATGGTGGCTGCCACTGAAGAACACAACCCCAGCCCTCTCCTTTCATCCCATCGAAGACTCTGGATGAGGATGCACTGGACTGGCCCCATTTATATAGCGTACAGCAGAATCCTGGAGACAGTGCTCAAATCACCAGTTAGGGTGTCACAGTCCTACTTATGAGCTTCCTGACCTGGGGTCAAAGGCAAAGAATGCACCAATGCAGCTGTGGCCCCCAGAGCCTGCACAGGGCAGAGCAAGGCCACAGTGAGTGTGGCACTTCAGTCCCTCCTCACTCTGTCTTCATTTATCTTTCTGTGTGTGTGTGTGTGTGTGTGTGTGTGTGTGTGTGTGTGTGTGTGTGTATGTGTATACACATATACACACGCACGCAGAGACCACAGGTCAAAACTGGGTATCTTCTTCAATCATTCTCAACCTTACTTTAATTTGTTTGTTTGTTTTGGAAACAGGGTCTCACCACATAGCTTGGGCTGGCCTAGTTACATAAACCATGCTGGCTTTGAACTCAGAAAGAGGCTGCCTGTCCCACTAATGGGGATTAAAGGTATGCACCACCACGCTACAGGTCTTCACTAAACCTGGAACTCCCCAATTCAGGCAGACTGGCTATCCAGCAAACCCCACAGATCTCCGTATCTCTGCCTCCTCAGCACTGGGATCACGGTCACGCACTGCCTGCTCAGTACTGGGGTCACGGTCACGCACTGCCTCCTCAGCACTGGGGTCACGGTCACGCACTGCCTCCTCAGCACTGGGGTCACGGTCACGCACTGCCTCCTCAGCACTGGGATCATGGTCACGCACTGCCTGCTCAGCACTGGGGTCACGGTCACGCACTGCCTCCTCAGCACTGGGGTCACGGTCACGCACTGCCTGCTCAGCACTGGGGTCACGGTCACGCACTGCCTGCTCAGCACTGGGGTCAAGGTCACGCACTGCCTGCTCAGCACTGGGGTCACGGTCACGCACTGCCTGCTCAGCACTGGGGTCACGGTCACGCACTGCCTGCTCAGCACTGGGGTCACGGTCACGCACTGCCTGCTCAGCACTGGGGTCACGGTCACGCACTGCCTGCTCAGCACTGGGGTCACGGTCACGCACTGCCTGCTCAGCACTGGGGTCACGGTCACGCACTGCCTGCTCAGCACTGGGATCACAGTCGTGCACTGCCTTCTCAGGACTGAGATCACGGTCATGCACTGCCTGCTCAGCTTTTCAACATGGGTCTTGGGACTGAACTTAGATCCTCAAGCTGGAGCAGCAAGCTCTTTACCAATTGAGCTACTTGCCCAGTCCTCATCTTCCTTTTTCAACTCTTCCAATATTTCACCTTGGGAACTCTGCTGGGAACGCCAAAGATCAGGACGCAGCGCAGGCCGGCTTCCACCAGGGGTCTCAGCATGTCCTCTAGCTGGTTGACGCCATACCTGGGAGAGGTCAGGGAATCACGAAGCATTGAGGGAACAGGTTCCCTGCCCAGGCCTCCACCCCTCTGGATAGTGCTTCTGTTAAAAGCCAAGCTGCAGGCTGGGGATGTAGCTCTGTGGTTACACACTTGCTAGCCTGTGAGAGGTCCGCAGTGAAGATCCAAGCTGTGTAGGTACCAGGAGGGTACGAGCCCCGCAGTAGTCCAGGACCAAATAGTAACACACCCACCACAGAGGTTTGGGCAAATTGGGTCACAAACAGAGAAGTTATGGAGCGAGCTGTGGCAGACTCCTCTCTGGCTTTTACTCAACTCAAGTACCATCTCAAGCTCAGTTCCTGCCTGCAGCAACCTCTGCCACAATGTCCCCGATGGTGGGACGCTTGTCACTTTATGAGGTTGCCTCCCATACCATCTAACAGTCTAGTCCCCAAGCAATCCTTCTTTCCATGGCGCCTTTCCAGCTCCGCTAGCTGCTGAGTGTGCTTCCATCTCCTGCCATTCGGCCCCATGACGTCGCTCCCTCCATCACCTCCCCGCCACTCATCATAAGACTCCTTCCTACCTGGCCACTCCTGGGAGGCTGGCAATAGGCTGGACATCATCAGGTACATCCCTGCAAGAGTGGGAGGGGCCAGCGGTGAGTGTGACAGGGAAGGGCAGGTGGGAAGCCGGCGAAGGACAAGGGAGTAGAGATGGAGGGAGGAGGTGGAAACCCAAGTCTGGCTCCCCTGCCTGGCCAACCCCAGGGCCTAAAATGATGACAGGAACAATCACAGTGTGACAGTAAGAGCAACTGTCCCGAAAGATCAGCAGTCACAGGAAGGACTTGGACTCTGAGGTCAGAGGGTCCTTGTGTCTTAGCCTAGGTACATGTTGACTAAGTGACCTTGGCCAAGATGTAGCATCTCCTTCAGCCTCAGGCCCTTCACCCGGATCCTGTGTAGATTCATCTCTTCACCCACTGAAGATTTACTGAACAGTTCTTATGTGCTAGGTAGTGTTCTGGGCACTGATAAGAACAGTGAGGCAGCAATAACCCCTGCCCTCCAGAGGTGAGACGCATGAAGACGACTATTTCTTCCTTGTGTAGAGACCAGGACTGAATGAGATAACAGATGCAGGTGCTTAGCATAGTTCCTGCTGCACAATAAGCAAGCACTCCACAAATACCTTCTGTGGTTGCTAACAATTACAACCGCTTGACTGTTTTTTAACAATCGCCTCTGACGTAGACACAGCATTGGACCCAGCTACTCCCTCCTCCCTCCTCTTGTTTTAAACACTGAAGCTCAGAATGGCAAGAGTAACCTTGACTTTACAAACTGAGTGACTTGAGTTCTTTTCGGAGCTTGTATGGTTCCAAAGACTACTGTCTTCAACCTCACAGGCCACTTGCAAAAGCTTTTGTTTTGGCTGATAACCCACTCTAAGCCTCCCGCTCCCAACAGTACTGCCTGCTCCAGGCACGTATGTCCTCCAACCCTAGGCAGATCCAAGGCCTGGCACAGTTTTGGGGACTCACGTGACAAAGATGGGATAGATGAGGTTGGAGGCACTGATGGTGGAGGCAGAGGTCTGCCAGGTCCGAAGCACTGGGTGGAAGTAGCCGCTATGCAGAATGGACTGGTGATGCATGGTGTGGGCCAGTGGAGCACAGGGCAGTCTGCTTGATGGGATCTAGACTCGAGTGCTGTCCGCTGTAGATCAGCTCTGCGGGGGACCCACAGGAAGTGTAAGACATGGCTGTGCCCAGGGTCACATCTGGAGGACGGCTCTTTCCAGTCTCTGCAACTCATGGTGTGGTTTTACCAACGGCTGCCCCTCCAGGAGAAGGCAAGGCAGGGATACCCACAGAAGCTTCAGTAGTTCAATCTAACGATAGCATTTGGCCTGTACTTCACAGGTCTGCTAGTTAAAAATAAACAAACAAACAGACAGATAGACAAACAGTTTTTGGGGGCTGGAGAGATGGCTTAGTGGTTAAGAGCGCCGGCTGCTCTTCCAGAGGACCTGAGTTCAATTCTCAGCACCCACATGGCAGCTCACAACTGTAATTTCAGTTCCAGGGGATCCGACACCCTCATACAGACATGACTACAGACAAAACACCAATGCACATTAAAAAAAACAAACAAACCACAACTTTTCTAGTATCTTTAAATTGTATCTTAGCAAGGAATCTGAAAATTAGAAATAAAAAAGCAGAACTGATTCTTCCTTGTACGTATTTTAAGAAGCACTGATCATTGCAACATTTAAACTTCATTTAATCCATGAAAAACGCCCATGATTATGGAGGACCGAGATGTAACAATTTTTTTTTTTTTAAATGTGGTGCCATCGATCAAACCCAGGAGCTTTGCACATGTCAGGCATGGATTCAACTGCTGGGTTACAGGCCCAGCCTTAGTGCTGTTTTGATTTTGAGACAGGATCTCACTGTGTAATTCAGGCTGGCCCCAAACTTGCTTGGCAACTATTTTAGAGAAGCAGAAAGAAAAATGCCCTGGAATTCTGCTGCTAGCGCAAAGCACTGCTAACACCTTGGTATGTGGGCTGTGGCACTAGGCACAATGAATACCAGGATCAATTACTGTGTGCATGATTCACACACACACACACACACACACGCACGCACGCGCACGCGCACACACACACACACGCACGCACACGTACTTCCCCTGTACAGTGGCCTCAAAAGAGCTCAAAGAGCTCTCTGTGGCGGCCAACCATGGACACCTGATCCTCCCACATCTACCCCCCAAGGGCTAGGATTATGTGATACACAGGAACCCAGGTTTTTGTGAATGCTAGGCAAGCACGATACCAGCCCAACGGCTTGTATGGTGATGGCATGCTGTTCTCTTTCCCTAGGCCTACACTCCGCAGTCTGCCCTCAGGCAAGTGTGCCACCAGCTTCTCCCTCGCCCACCGTGGCCTCCTTCCTGCCCACTTCACAATGCCTCTTCTCTAACAGTTCTTTGTAGCACTGGCTTATCTTGTGCCAGTTAACAGAGGTTCTACAGGGCAAAGGCTGTGATGAATTCATTCTGGCCTCCCACACCGTGCTCTCCCCACGCACAGACTCTAGCACAGAGCAAATATTTCATCACACCGAGCACAAGACAAAACTGCATGCCAAAAAAGTGATGCATGACTGAAGGAAGCCTGGGTACCACGTTGTTTTAGGAGAGCCTACTGTGTGCCAGCTCACGGCAGCACCCTCACAGGTGCCTTCTGGAAGTCATAGGCTAGTCCTGGGAGGCAGGGCGGATGAGTGCATTGCATAGTCAGGCAGCCCAGGCCCCTATCATCCATGGACCCAGAGGAGGACAGAAGAGCTTGAACAAGCCAGGGCTTGGGCTCTCCTCCGCAGGACTCGTGAATCTGGCAGAGGGCAAGAGAGAGTGCTCCCTCAAGAAGGTGGGTGAGTGAGGATGATTGTGGACTCTTCTGTAACAGAGGCCATGTCAAAGAGGTGGAGGAATTGAGACAGGGATGAGTTCTGAGCAGCAGCAAATAGGGTAGTGGCCTGGCCAGAGCCTGGCTTTAAGAGAACTCTTGTGGCTGAGGAGAGCAGACAGGAAGCAGAGGATCAGTGGGAGGCCAGGCGGCGGCGAAGGAAGGGACATCTTGAAGCAGCCAAGAGGCTGTCTCTTAGGGCGGATGCTCTGACCCAGGGGACAACTGAGACAGGGGCAAGGCAGGAAGAGGGTGGTGGGACGAAGGGGTGGACAGCTAGCTCCATTTTAGACATTTCCTTTTGGAGATCTCTTTTGGCTACTAAGCGGCCAAGTTTAAAAAAACAAAAAAGCCACAGAAAGTGGAGGTTGGTGGGCTTGAATCTCTGCTCTTCAAAGGGGATGTCGAGCGAGGACCGGAGGGCAGGTACTCACCCAAAGTTCTACAGTGAATTAAAAGTGAAAACAAGTCCAGAAGGCTGGGATCCTTCAGTGTGCTCTGCCGTGTTTCTGCTACTTCTTAGTCTCCTTCAGCTGCCTCCCAACCAGCTCAGGGGCCCCTCTTATCCCACCTTCCTCCTTGGTAGAGTTGAGGTTATCAGGAACCACACAGGGACCAACCCTACCACCACACCCCTGGGTGGGCCAGCCTCATCACAAGACACAGGGGAGGCCAGGCCTCCTTAGAGATGTCACACTCAGCACATGAGGGTTTATCGACCCACTTTGTGCAAAATTTGGCTCTCACATCTGCTAGGAGTTAGTCCCGAGGTGTAAAATTATTTGCTCAAAACCATATAGCTGGTCAGTGATAAAACCAGACTTTTTCTTTGTTCTGGACTCCAGTTGGTCTCTACCGATACCATTTCTGATCTACTGGGTCTGTCAGGTACAGAGCACTGACAGTAGTACTTTAGGACACTTATTTGCAAAAATCAACATAACTTTTAGTGATTAGGAAATAGAGGCTCAGGGAGGTTATGGAACTTGCTCAATGCCATTCTGGATTGGAGTCAGATTTTGAAACCAGGTGCATATTCAGATTCATCTGCCTAAGAAGTATCTCTGCAGCAGGATCTGGCTTCTGGAATCCACACCTGCATTCCCTGGCTTTCACTCATCTCCCCTAAAAGCCTAAGGGAGCGACTGATAGGCCATCTGCCTAAAAGTAAAACTTGGAGGGCCACCTAGGAGCTATGCCGTTTGACTTCTACGTCAAGGTAGCTGGGAGATACGGGAGGGGAAGAATGGAGAGGTGTGTGGGTAGGTGGGGGTACTACAGCAGCTCCTGTTTTCTTGTGGGACTGAACTCCTGGACCCTTGTGCTCAATCACTGAGCTATATCCCCAGCCACAAGAGTTCAACTTCCATTTAGATTTTTTTTAAAAAAACTGTTGAAGATTTATATCATGCCTGGGAGTATTTTGCTTATGTGCATGTATATGCATCACATGTTTGCAGTGCCCAGAGTTCAGAAGGGTGTAGATAGATTTTTCTTGAGGCTGCCAGCTTACTCTCTCTCTCTCTCTCTCTCTCTCTCTCTCTCACACACACACACACACACACACACACACAAATGACATGGAGATTTATTAATTATAAAGCTCAGCCTATAGCTTAGGCTTGTCTCACTAGCTCTTATAACATTTCTATTCATCACATGTTGCCACGTGACTAGAAGCTTTTACCTCTCCTCCTGCACATCTTGCTCCCTCTGCATCCAGGTGGCAACCCCGCCTTTCCTCTTCCAGAGCTCTCTCTGTCCAGAAGTCCCTGCTATGGCCCCCTGCCTAGCTATTGCAGTTCAGTTTTTTATTAAACCAATCACAGTGACACATCTTTACACAGTGGAATCAAATATCTTGCAACAGAAGGGGTTGTGGGATTCCCTGGAACTAGAATTACTTATGGTTGTTGAGCCACTATGTGGGTGCTAGGAACTGAACCCAGGTCCTCTGTGAGTGCAACAAGTACTCTTAATCACTGAGACATCTCTTGTCCGGGCTTAGGTTTTTATTTTGATCACCAGACAAAACTGAAAGGGATGTCAGGGCAAATTAAAAAAAAAAAGTTCTATTCAATCCTTCACATTTTGATAGGAGAAATGAAGAGCTGGAGGGAAGTCACAGGACTTGAGTTCACCCAGCAAGTGAGGCTCCTGACTTCTAGTCCAGTGCCCTCTACTACACCGTCTATTACAGCAGGTGTTTAATGAAAGTCCAGAGTGGAAAGGTGCCCGGAGTTGCTTCTGTTTTACAGAACCAATTCTAGATCTGAATTGCTTTGAGAGATAGCATTCAGAGCCTGGAAGATTCTCAAACAAGGGCAGGCACTTTCCCCAAATTAAGGGAGTTTGCAAACTTCAGCTTAAATCCTGTGTCTCATATTAACAGGAATACATGACCATAGGGGCCCAGCTCACCTTTCCCCCATTTTAAAACAGCTTCACTTTGCTAGCAAGCTTACAAAATGGTGCAGAGAGAATCGTTTGCTCAAACAGCCCCAGAGTGGACTCTAACTTTGGGCAAGGCCTTTCAGATCCCTTTTTTCAAAATCTAAAATGTGCTGATCTTATCAAGCCAGTAAGCTGTGGAGAAGATCAGATAATGGTGAGGTGTGTCTGACACCACACACAAGGCTAATGCTGAGCTGGGATGAGTACAGGTACTGTGTGACCCTGCACCACACCGGAGGAAGGAGATACATTCCACCCCAGCGCCTGAGGTAAGAGAGGATAGAGGCCCTCCAGCAGCACCTGCCTGACAGGAAGGAACTGACCACTGTAGACAGTCAAGGGTAGTTTCATAGAGACACTGCAGGATAGCTTTTTTGAAAGACTATAGAAATCTCACCTTCCATAGGAGGCAACATCCTCCAACCTGGGAGTGAGACTGTCACCAGGAGTGGCTGAGAAAGAGCTTCAGGGCCTGGACTCCCAGGCTGTGCCCCATGGAGGATTCCAGAGGCTGTGCTCTTGGCATAGATAGTGGGAGCCGGTGCCAACTCTGGCATGCTCTGCACGGGCTGGGGCGGAGACCTGTCAGGAGGGCCAGCTAGGTAGAAGGTCCAAAGCTGGGAAAGCTGAAGCATTTTTCAAAAAGGCCCAGGAAAGGCAGCTGTGAGCAGTTCTGAAAAGGGATTGCCTGGTGGCCCATTTGCATTTCCTGAACACTCTTGCTGCCACCTGCCACAGTGTTAGGAGGGATTAGAGAAAAAAAACCAGACCTCCTCTAGTCTGCTGGCCTAATCTCCCCTGCCTGGATTTAGCCATTTCAAACTAGGAGTTGCCTTTCCCAGATTTCTAGAAAATTCTGGCTGAGAGCTTCAACATCAAACAATGGTAAAATTGAACAGGGATCATACAGCAGGTCAGCTGTAAATCCGGTCTAAAATTCGTGAGTCCAGCAGCCCTCAATTCTCACCATGCCCTTTGACACTAGAAGAACAGAGTTCATACATTATAGTCCCAGCAGTTATGAGCCGACTGAGCGCTCCAGGCGAGAGAGTAGGGGAGGGAAGGGGTATGGTATGACCTAGACCTGGCCACTGCTGGTAGCAGGAGGGTTAAGTGTGTGACTTTGGGATTTAAAAGGCATGGAGACAAACTCTTGTTTTCAGATGCTTGACCTCTTGTCTTCTCATGTGGTAAATTGGGGCTTGAACTGACCTCAATGGGCTGTTGTAATGCCTGACTGAGCAGAAGCTGTGGACATCCAGGACAAGCGACGTTCATTGTTTCCCCTCAGTTCTCCAGCCTGCCTGACACCTCGCGCTCCGAGACTACCCCTGCGGCCTCGGAGAAAGGAGGCGGGTGGAGCCCAGCTTTGAATCCCCAAGCCTGGACACAGCAAGACCACGTAGCGGCAAGATATTCCGCCCACTCTAGAGGGTGCACCGGGACTGTGTCTCCGCTGCAGTGTTAGATCTTCGGGAGCACAGTGCCATCCGGGATGCACCTCGTCTGGTCCTGGAGTCGTCCTCCCAACCCGCCACTCCCCAGAGGCAGGGCCCGCTCACCTACCCGGGAGGCCGGTCCCCGCTGCTCCGAGTCGCGGCTCCTGACTGCGCTCTCCCGCTCTAAAAGCGCAAGCCCACGTGGGGGCGGGGCGACTCACCCGGAAGCGGCTCTCCTACTGCCCGCCCCCACGGGAATGCAGCCCAAGCTCCCTGCGGGGCAGTCCAGGATCCCCGGGCTGCTCTCGGCCTGGCCCACGCCTGGAAGGCTGGAGTCTTGGCCAATCTGGAGTTTTCGGGGTGCCCGAGAGACCGCCCACCCCCCTACTCCGGCCCACCCCTTCTCCCGCCCCTCCGGCCTCATTTGAGGTGGGAAGGCCCGAGGGGTGCACGTGGGCAGTCCCAAGCCTCTGGGCGGGGCCCTGGCTTGCAATTCCAAACTCATCCCGGAGTTCACTTGAAGGTCTCTTCTCAGCCTCGAGCAAAAACTTGCTCATAGGTTACAAAAAAAGAACAATTGGATGTCAAGGACATTATAACACCACATAATGCCTAACACAGCGGGTAAATCCATTTTGGCGGGCTGAGCCCTTTAAAGTTGTTGAGTTCAGCAGCAGACTGACTGCCCATTTCAGACAAATTTATTCCAGCGTAATTAATTATCCAGCCCTTGATCTGTCATGGGTTGAGAGATGTGAAAGATGTGGACATTGAAAAAACAAAACTAATCAAATGTGACAGGGGCATCAGGTTTATCTACAATGGGTATATTAAAATCTGACCAAAGGGAGCAGACTTGGTGGTACACACCTTTAATCCCAGCACTAGGAGGTAGAGGTAAGTGGATCTCTGAATTTGAGGTCAACTTGGTCTACAAAGTGAGTTCCAGGCCAGCCAAGGCTATTACATAGTGATACATTGTCTCGACAAAACAAAAACAAACCAAACAACACAATTTTTTAAAATTTAGCCGGGTAGCAGTGGTGGACAAATCCTAGCACTTGGGAGTCAGAGGCAGGAGGATCTGTGAATTCGAAACCCCATCTCCAAAAACAAAAACAAACAAACAAAACAACAACAACAAAATTAACCAAAGGTTTGTGGAGGATCAGAGCTTGGGGTCTAGGGAGGCTAATGGGGCTAGAAACAAAGGCTGGTGGTGGGTGGTAAGGGCCTGAGTGGAGGGGAGCATGGGGGAGTGACTGCTTACTAGGGAGGTGATGAAATTATTTTGAAGGTAGACATGGGTAGTTGTGTAATACTGTAAATGTCTTAAGTACCACCAAATCTCCATTTAAAAATGGTTAATTTTATGATCTGTGAATCTCATTTAGTTTTTAAAAATTCAGTAGAAAATTTGGACTTTTTCAGTAGAAAAGTTGTAATATGAGAAGTCAAATGAAGGCTATATGAAAACTGCGCTCCTTGTGATTTTCCTGTAAATCTAAAATTATCCCAACCATTTATAAAGTTTACTCAAAACCAGAAGGCCAAAGGCCACTGGATCATGATCTCAGTAATCATAAATTAGCTCTAAGACCCTACGTAATTTCTTTCTAAAGAGCCTCAACTTCCCATAAGTAAAAATAGGGGGCTAGGACACAAAAACATTTTTGAAAAGATTTATTGCTATGTGTGTGAATGTTTTGCCTGCATGCAAGGCTATGCACCACCTGCCTGCAGTGGCGGGAGGTCAGAAAAGGGCATGGGATCCCCTTGAACTGTAGCTACAGAAGTTGCCAGCTGCCATGTGGGTCCTGGGAACTGAACCCTGGTCCTCTGGAAGAGTGTCACTGCTATTAACTGCTGAGCCATCTCTTCAAACCCTCAAAGTAGCTTTGAATGAATTAAAACAAGAACTCTTCCACTGCCCAGATCCAGGTTAGTCTCTGTGCATGAAGCACTCTGCTTAAAGAAAAGAGAAACTTACCTAAGTCTGCTGGAAAACCTTCAAAATCCAGATGCCATTATGGGGTGGTATAGGTGTGACTGAGAAAGAGCTGATGGATGACCTCAAAGATTCTTTCCAGGTGTTGAATTCTGTACTTTTAAATCCAAATCTCCATTCCTAGAAAAGGTTTCTCTTAGTTAAAGTTTAGTTAAGGGTTTGGGTAGGATGAACTAAAGATATAAAGAGCATTTTTGTTGTTGTTGTTTGAACAAGCTAGGCAAGTATGCTGTAACTGAGCCCTTTCCATTTTTTACTGGCACGTGAACAGCCTTATGGTGGAGATTAGATGGTAGGGTGAGCCCCTCTTACTCAGGCCTTGAATAAACAGGATTTGACCTCAGAAAACAAAGCTATGTTCCAGGAAGATCCATTTGCTAAGTAGTATTCATGGGACACTGACCTCAAAGGAAGTCACAGGAGTCCAAATGGGACTTGAAAGCCTAGGTCTACCATGATGCTCATGGGAATTAAAAAGGGATATCAAATGACCATTGGGGTTCTGATTTATAAATTTGACTTATGACTTAACGATGTCTATTGGAGAATTAACATAGAGAGCTAACAAGGGTAACAGTAATGCAGCTTGATAGGAGTTAGGAATTAATACCTGAAAGCACTTAGAACAGCAGTCCTTAATTGTGAATGCTCATTCACCTGCTGGTGATCCAACGAGATCCAGGATTCTGTGTGTGTGTGTGTGTGTGTGTGTGAATGGGAGAGGAGAGGAGAGGAGAGGAGAGGAGAGGAAAGAGGGAGAGAGAGGGAGAGAGAGGGAGGGAGGGAGGGAGGGAGGGAGGGAGAGAGAGAGAGAGAGAGAGAGAGAGAGAGAGAGAGAGAAAGAGAAAGGGAGATGGGTCTTTTCCAAAAGCACACTGTATGAGTCATCATTTTCAACAAGAATGTTCTTTATTGTATAAAGCATTAAAATCTTCTCAACAGTCTCCAGTCACTTTCAATAAACTCTTCACTGTATCCACTCAACTAGCTAACAGTGTCCAACTATATTATATTACTTGTCAACCTCAAGTGCTCAACTAAGATAAAAAGCAAAGTGCTTGGAGCACTAACTGGGGAGAAAGGAAAGGCCATCAGACACTTCCACAGCCACAGAGGTGGTGGCTGAGTTGCTAGATTCCTGAGCACCATTACATTCACCTGAAGGTTCAGAGGTGTTTCAGGAGACGAGGACTAAGGATCTGAGGACTAGAAGATGAAATAAGTAAAAGGAGGAGGAGAAAGTGGGCTGGGAAGCAGAGGCAGGAGACAGATGGAGAGGGAAAAACTGTGCCTAGAGGAAATAAAGTCTGGAACTTGTCAAGAGTTCAGGAAGTGAAAAGCAGCAGCCACTGGTCAGGGAGATGGACTAATGAAGAGAAAACCTGGGACTTTACACCTTCCAGGAGGTAGCACTAAATCCTACAGTGGCAGGCACTGAGTTATCGCTAAGATTAAGCCACCTGTTTTTCAGAATTGGCACCCCTTTTGACAGATTCCAATTGACACTGAGAATTTAAGAGTGTATGTTATAGGAGTGCAGCCACCCCAGCAGACTGAACATCTACAAACAATAAAGAAGGGCTACAAACTAATTAAGTCTAGAAACCAAACCAAATAAACAAACAAGAAATGTTACCATCCAGTGAAGAGATTACCTTATTTCCCAGTTTAGTCATTTCCTAAAGGGCAACCATTCTGACCATTAACACCTACTGCCAATACTGTGCAATCAAACGGGGTGACCATGATCAAAGCCCCATTTTGCCCCCTGAGCCTTTAGTGCCTCTGTGACATGGAACACAGCAGGCAACATGGAAGTTGCCTTTTTTGGAGGGGCAGGGAAATGGGATAAAAAAAACCAAAAACTAGCTAGCCACATACTTAAGTAAACAAATGATATCATACTATTTAGTCATTCAAAATCCCTTATACTAAAAAGTCACAAACTCCAGACTGATTCAGCAAAACAGGTTTCTGTTACTCAGATGCTCTGAGTATGGGAAGAGCTGGTTTTGATCATTCTGCTCAGTTTTTACTTTGATCTCAGGCACCTGTGCCTGCAGAAGGCTCTGCCTCGCAGGGAAAGGCCTCACATGGAAACATCTCAGGGTGGTCACGTCCATGGTGCCACAGTCTGCCCACTCTCTCCACTCAGTTGTCTACTTCCTCCTCCTCATTCTGCTCTTCCTCATCCAGTCTTTCCTCGTCTTCATCCTCTTCCTCCCTGCTCTTGTCCTGCTCTTCGGAATCCGTTTTTTTGTCTCTGTCCTTCTTCTTTTGCTCCGAAGCTTCCTTCTTGCCTTTCTGCTCCCGCCTGTACGCTGTAAGGAAGCAGGAGAACAATGTTTAATCAGACAAACCGAGGCACAGGAGGAATAGCCAGGCCTGCGTCACACGTCCGAAATGTTACCAACTAAACAGAGTGGAATTGTGACCAGTACTGGATTCCTGAAACCAGGAGGTCAGGGAACGGAGGATGCCACCTTTCATATGGCTTAAGAAACAGAAGAGGGGATGGATACCTTCTAGGGCTTCTTTCAACGGTACAACGAACCGCTGGAACTCCATCTCTTCCATGGCTGACAGCACATCACTGGCATTGAGAGTCTTGCGCTTGCCCTTCATGGCGAAGTTGTTCGCACTGGGAGAAAAAGCAAAGCCCTTCAGAAGCTGTCAGAGTGGGTGGGGACACGAGACACCACGAGGTGGGGGTGGGGAAAAAAGCCCACACGTATCTTAGATGCATGGGTTTTTGCGACACGCCTCAGTTCGTTCCTTCCCCGTTACAAAGGGCTACGGCAACCTTCTTGTTTAACCTGCTTCAGAATTTACGGGAACTGGAGGAGAGCTGTGAGTCGCTCTCTCTACCGAGGCAGGGAACAATTACGGGGGCCACGAACTCGGGGTCGGGATCCCGCAGGGCCTCCCTTCCGCCTCTGCTCGGCTCACCAGGATGTGGCATAGAGAACGAAGACGCTGGCGGCGCGGGAGATGGCGCTCCGGGCCTCCTTGGAGATGTTGACGCCGTCCGGGAGCTGCGAGAGTGGATAGGACACACACGCGGATCTCGTTAGCCTTCTGCCCACTCGTCCGCCCCCGACCCGTTCGCCAGCCCGAGCAGCTCACCGCTTCCTTGATGATCCTAGTAATGACGGCGTTGGGCAGATTTAGGTCCTCGGGCCTCTCCGCCATGGCCTCCGCCGGAGCCCGAGCCTCCTCCGCCTCAGGCCTTCTCTTCAGACAGTTCTGGCGTCTGGACTTCCCGCGTCGCTAAGATCTGACCCTCGGAGGCTTCCGTCCCACCCCACGTTGCCAGTGTCCCACAGTGCTTTGCGCAGCACCGCCTCCCTTCTACACCCGCCCCGCCTCAAGTCGCCGGCGTAGCCAAGCTTTCCATGTCGCAGTGGTTTCGGCTCACTGAGATTTCCGTTAGCTTCCATCGTATCCTTGACGTTCCTCTCCAGGCTCGTTTCTTTGCCACACACCGTCATTATCACTGGAACTTCCGTACCAAACTAATTTTGGCTCTCTGAGGTTTCCGTCTAGTCTCCCATCGTGCTCTGCGCCGCTGCTAGGCAACGGGACAGCATGGTGCCTAGCGTGGAAGGGGCAGGCGTAGACTGAGCCGGTGGGGCGGGACTCCGATGGACGAGCTGGGCGGGGTCTTCTGGGAGAGGTGGACGGGGGCCAAGGCCTCGGAGCGTTTTCGCCATCTCAGCGTTGTCCCTAGTGGCGCAGAACAGAGCACTTTGGTATCTACCTTTAACCCGCGGAGTCGCGGACCACTGACACTTGAGTCCCTCACTTTTTTTTTTTTGGCTCGGAACTCAATGGAGATTTTCTCTCAATTTTACTTCACCGATGTCCATCTTTAATCTTAGTCCCCTCACAACTTTGTGATAATCGTATTGAGGATAAATGTTATCTAAAACTTTGTTGTTGTTGTTGTTTTTAATGCCAACTATTTTATTAGGACAGCTGTAATACTGGCAATATCGAGAGACGCCTCATGAGACTTCGGGGCTCAGTTTGGACTGGTCCGGCACTGAAAGGGCGAGAAGCATCTGATTGTAAGAATAATGCATCATATTCGCATTCTCATTTAAAAACCCGTGTTAAAGTTGTATTTCTTAATTCATTAAGTAATTCATCGTACATATTCTCCATCAAAATCATTACGGAATTTTACATTTCCAGTGGCGTTTTAAGTTACATAACTTTTGTATTAAATACAAAAAAATTCTTACTGAGAACTAATGTTGGAGTCTTTCTTTCTCTTTGCTTGTTTTTCTTAAAACATGTTCCAAGATTTGTTTTCCTGCTTTGCTTGAAGACACAATTACAAAGAAATATTTTCCTCTTGGGAGGAAAGAAACACAATCCACTAACAAGGCAAATAGGATGATGAATGGTGCTGAGGGATTGCTGTGGTGGAAAGAGCTTTGCCCTCAGAACAGGCCTGGTTTAACGACATCAGAAGCCTTACTCCCAGCCACTGTTTAGCTGGAACTGGTGTTGTCAGACATCTTGACCTAGGAGCGAAACCAGAAATCTGAATATTATGGACCATTTCAGTTTCAAGATACTGGCTCAAAATGCTTGCCAAGCTAAATAAGTCATAGGCCAGGTGCAACCCAGGCCAATAGTTTTGGATTCCTGATTTAAATGATAAGCTGTTTAGAAGAGAGAGTTTGTTTATTGCTGTTCTCCAGGCCCCAAACAGGTTCTCTCACATATTTGGTAGTCAATAAATGTGTTGACTAGAAGAGGAAATTGACAGTGTCCTTAAAAAGTTAATAAGGAGACCGGTGAGATGGCTCAGTGGTAAAGACACTTTGTACCAAGCTGAGGACCTGAGCAGTCTCTGGGCTCATGAAAAGAATGACCTCCTGCTGACCCTCACATGTGTACTGTGGCACCTGTGCCCACAAAATAGATGAATAAACTGCAATTATATGTTAAAAGGAATAAGGTAGTTGTAGGGACTGCATAACATTTTAAAAAGGGGATTGATAATATTTATAGTATAATTTATTTGTGTGTGTGTGTGTGTAATGTATGTACTTATGTGTGTATGAGTATGGATAGTCACATGCCATGCTGCTGTGGAGGTCAGACCTTAAGTGTTGGTCTTTGCCTTCTGCCTTAAGACAGGATCTCCTTTTTGCTGTTTACATCATGCCAGGCTTGTTAGTTCATAAGCTTCAAGAGATTCTCAAAGCTCTGCTTTCTATTTTGTGGTAGGAGCAAAGGGATTACAGACGTGCTACTGTGCCTGGCTTCTTATGGGTTCTGGGCACTGGAATTCAGGTCCTCATGCCTTGCCCTCCAAATGTTTTTAGCTACTGGGAGCAAAGCCTGATAATATTTATCAAGCACTTGTTATAAGTCATACATAAAAAATTGTATCTTATTTGATACTTTTACAATTTTTGCTTTGTTTTGTTTTTTTGAGACAGGGTTTCTCTGTGTATCCCTGGCTGTCCTGGAACTTGCTCTGTAGACCAGGCTGGCCTTGAACTCACAGAGATCTGCCTGTCTCTGCCTCCCCAGGACTGGGATTAAAGCATGTGCCACCATGTCCAGCCATGCTTCTAAAATTTTTTTTTTTTCCGTTTTTCGAGACAGGGTTTCTCTGTGTAGGATGCTTCTAAAATTTTATAAAAATAGTTTAAAAATTTTTGAGGTCATAATATAATTACATCATTTCCCCCTTCCCTTTCCTCTTCCTCTCTCAAAACTTCCCATGTTGCCGGGCGGTGGTGGCGCACGCCTTTAATCCCAGCACTCGGGAGGCAGAGCCAGGCAGATCTCTGTGAGTTCGAGGCCAGCCTGGTCTCCAAAGCGAGTTCCAGGAAAGGCGCAAAGCTACACAGAGAAACCCTGTCTCGAAAAACCAAAAAAAAAAAAAACTTCCCATGTTCTCTTTTAAATTTATGACCTTTTTTCTTTGTTTTATGTATATACATATATGTATGTATGCTCCTACAATATAAAAAAATTATTTTTTGAGATCATAATATAATTACATCATTTTCCCCTTCCTTTTCCTTCCTCCATACCCTTTCATGTAAGCCCCCTTTCTCTTTTTCAAATTCATGGTCTCTTTTTCTTTGTTGTTACGTATATATGCGTGTAACATATATATGTGTGTGTGTATATAAATACATATATACCCTTATACACACATAAATACAATCTGCTCAGTCTGAATAATGTTATTTGTATGTTTTCAGGGCTGACCATTTGGCACTGAATAACCAACTGGTATGCTCTTCCTTGGGTAGACTATTTCTTCAGATCTCAGCACTCCTTAGTTGCCTGTGGTTCTTTGTCTAGGCTTGAGGCCTCATGAGAGTTCCTTCTTCTCTGATAGCATGTCTATTAATGTTGTCTTTGTTCAGCTCATGTTTAGACCGGCATGTTGGTGGGACTTCGTGGGTATAGCTTCTGGGTACCAGGCTTTCTTTTTTGGGCCACCAACCAGCTCCCAAATCATGACATGGAGACTCCTTATTAGTTATGAATGCTTGACCTAGCTTAGGCTCATTTCTAGCTACTTCTTTAACTTAACCTGTTTCTCGTTATCTACTTTGCCTCGGGGCTTTTTACCTTTCTTCCTTCTGAATAGCTAGCTTATTTTCACTGCTTCTCGTGTCTGGCTGGTGGCTGCCCGGCTTCTGGCCCTGGGTGTGTCCTTCTCTTTCCCCCTCCTTCTCTTCTCTGATTTAGACTCCTCCTCCTATTTATTCTCTCTGCTCACCAGCCCCACCCATCCCTCTCCTGCCTAGCTATTGTCTGTTCAACTTTTTATTAGACCAATCAGGTGCCTTAGGCAGGCAAGGTGAAACAAATGCAACACATCTTTACATAGTTAAACAAATGCAGCACAAACAATTGTAACACATCCTTACATCATTAAAGTAATATTCAGCAGCTTGAACAAATGTAACACATCTTTGCCCAGTTAAAATAATATTCCACAACACTTCTGACATTTGTTTGTTTGTTTTGGAGACAGGGTTTCTCTGTGTAACAGCTCTGGTTGTCCTACAACTCTCTTTGTAGACCAGGCTGGCCTCGAACTCACAGAGCTCTCTCCACCTGCCTCTGTCTCCTGAGAGCTAGGGTTAAAGGCGTGTTCCACCACCATCCAGCCCAGCTTCTGACATTTCTAGGAGACACAATCTCACAGCAAAACCCCAGCTCCTGTGCCCCCCTCTTCCACAATGGTCCCTAAGCCTTAGGTATAGGAACTGTATTGTAGATGTACCAGCTGGGACTGGGCTCTTTAACTCTGCATTTTGATTGGATGTAGTTTTCTGTAATGGTCTCTGTCTGTTACAAAGAGAAGTTTCCTTCCGAGGGGTGAGAACTACAGTTATCTGTGGGTGTAAGGACAAATATTTAGAGTATAGTTAGGGATTATGCTGGTTTAGTAAATTGGTGGTTGTAGGTTCTCCTCCAAGATCCATAACTTCCCTAGCCCTAGGTAGTTGACAAGATTTCCAGTGCCAGGCATGGTTTCCCAGTTGTTAAGTGGGTCTTAAGTCTTATTAGAGAGCTTCTGGTTACCACCAAGATATGCATGCCTCTATTTCACCTTAGAGTTATGGTGCCACGTCAGTCATTGATGTGGCTCATAGGCAGCATTGGTTGCTTCTCTCCTTTGGAAGCTTTTCGTGGCACCTCTGGTACCACAAAAGCTAGTCCTGAGGGAGGAGGCTTTCAGGTGAATCTGAGCCCTGTGTCTGAAGTGTATTATGTCTTCAGTAATAGGGACTTAGCTTCTACCTTTGGGGGGCAACTGAGGACAATAGCAATAGCCTATAATGTTTTGGGAGTCTCTTGGACAACCCTGACCAACAACTAACAAGAGGGCTGCTCATACCCAGTGTTGTGATGATCTGTGTCTCTCCAAGGGAGCACTCTCAGCCCAGACGGGAAAATCGCACTTCAACTCGATATGTCTGTCTATATACTGACTTACATGAATTATAGGGATTTTTAGGTAGATAGTTAAAAGTTTAATTACTGCTGGGCATGGTGGTGCACGCCTTTAATTCCAGCACTCGGGAGGCAGAGGCAGGCTGATCTCTGTGAGTTCAAGGCCAGCCTGATCTACAGAGTGAGAATCCAGGACAGCCAGAGATACACAGAGAAACCTTGTCTTGAAGCCGCCCCCACCCCCCAAAAAAAAGACAATAGAGGATGATTCCTTATGACTTTTCCAGAATCCTACTGCTATTTTATCATCCTTCCTCCTTTAGTATTTATCTCCCCCATTCCTAGTCAGAGCCCCTCATTTTCCCCATTTCCTCCTTCAGATCACCTGTGCCCTGCTAGTCCCCTCTCCTTTTCTTGAATTGTTGATGAGTGTGTATGTTCCTACAATGAAAGTTTTAAAATTTATTTTATGTGTAGTGGTGTTGGCCTGAATGTATGTACCACATGCATACAGTAGAAGAAGAGGGTATGTAATCCTTTGGAACTGGCTTTACACAAGGCTGTGAACCATCATGTGGGTGCTGGGAATTAAACCTAGGTTCCCTGGAAGAGCAGCCATTTCTCTTAACTGCTGAGCCAGCTCTCCAGCCCTCTTGCAATCTTATGTGGGATCCCCACTCTCTTTCATCAGGAAATGGCCCAAGAAGGGTGAGGTTACTTGGTCAAGGCCACGCAGCCAGTAGATGAAAAGTCAGTGGTCTCTGAAGCAACATCAGGCCATCTGACTTGCAGTCAGAGCAAGGCCATTCATGGGCAGGGGTATTTCCTGATGATTATAGCATTTTGAAAAGTGATAAATTCTTTCTAAAGGCTTGAGCCACCTAAATAGCACTTCTGTGATTTCATTATTTTTAAGTTTTTATTGTTGTTTCTTTTTGAGATGGAGTCTCACAATATATCCTTGGCTGGCCTGAAACTTGCTATGTAGATTATTCTGGTCTTGAATTCATAGAGATCCATCTGCCTCTTCCTCCTAGAATGATGGAATTAAAGTTGTACGCCTGTCTCTACGGGTTGTAATTTTCAAAGGTGGTGGCATTTTGTAATGATAAATGAAGGGGGAAAGGAAAGGATGCTGATATTATTTTATTTTTTCATTGTGTATATGTGTGTAATGTGCATGTGTGTGCAGGTATGTTTGACCATACAGATGTATATAGAAGCCAAAAGTCAACACTGAGTGTCTTCCTTAACCACTCCTCCACCTTATTTCTTGAAACAGGGTCTCTCACTGAACTTGGAGATGGCTGGTGCTGTTAGACTAGCTGGCCAACAAGCCCTGGGATCTGTGCCCCCCAGCACTGAGGTTATAGATGTACAGTGCCACGCCTGGCTGTTATGTGGGTGCTGTGGAGCTGAACTCAGGTCCTCAGGCTTGTTCCACAGCCACTGAGCCAGCTCCTGTTTTTTCCATTTTTAATACTTACTATTTTTTCTATCTGCATACATAATGTGTGTATGTATGGAGGCCAGAGGACAGCTTGCAGGAGTCAGTTCTCTCCTTCCACCATGTGGGTTTTGGGGGATCATCGAACTATTATTGTTAGGCTTGCTGGCAAATGCTTTTACTCACTGAGCCATTTCCCTGGCCCTACTTCTGTTTTTGAGACAAAGATCCTGTGCTATAGCCGAAGATGGCTCTTAACACCTTGTGTAGCCTAGGCTGACTTCAGATTCCTATTAACCCTCCTACCTCAGCCCCCTGAGCTGCTGGGATTACATGTATGAGCGTTTGGCTCTGATATTTATTTTGAATTATTGGAACAACATTTTCTTGTTTGTTTTCTCTTCTTTGAGATGACAGGGTCTCACTATGTAGACCAGGCTGGCCCCAAACTCACAGAGATCCACCTCCGTTTGCCTCCTGAGTGCTGGGATTTAAGGTGTGCGCCACCACGTCTGGCCTTAAGCGAGTTTTTGAATGTCTGTAAACTAACTGTTGTAGTTCCTGAAACAGACTTGTCATTTCACAGATGAGAGAGTGAGGCAGAGTGGGAAAGTCTCCAGCCACTCACTCAGCTGCACAGGGCCAGTCGGGGGCTTTTGAAGACGACGGTCTCCCGAACTTGCCTGTTGACCTCCTTCTAGCTTCACACTTGCTTGTTTTTAAATTATGTTTTTGTGTGTGACCACGTTTTACTCAGTTGGGTTTGATAGACAGTTTATGATTTCATTTCAAATTGAGATCTCCTGCATGGCTGTCTAACGTATCAAAATAATAACCCCTAAGTGTGTGGCTGCTAATTCTCCAGAGGGTTAAAATGCTGCAAGACTGGGTTTTGTCTTAAACCATCCATAGCTATGAACTTGCCAAATGAGGACCAGTGGGACGAAACCACCTGTGGCTCGGCAGTTTGTCAGCATCCACAATGCTGGACATCTCTCCGACGGATCGAGAGGGGCCATCCTAGGATCCTGGACTCATCCAGCAAATCTTCCCGCGAAGTTGAAGGTACGTTGGCTAGCCTCTGGTGTCTTCTTCACTGAGTCCTTATCCTGTTTGTTTGGTTCCCTTTCCGCAGGCAACAGGTTACACGTTTTATTGTGGTCCACTTTCTCAGATAAACTCCCGACACTCACCATTGTAAATATCACGGATACCTGCTTGTGGTCCAAGCAGAGGGTGGTTCAGCGACCACGATCAGAATTTACCTTCCCTAAGGAGCGGTCTTTACTGTGGAAACCAACCTGCAGACGTCATGGCAGGTAAGTGATCGAAGAATCTTTCCTTAGCAAACTGTGTCTCCAAACCCTAGGTGTGCATTTCTCTCATCCGCACAGATGACTCAGAAGGATGGATTTGAAAGAAAATACTGAGGGCTGGGGCTGTAGCTCAGTGATAAGACCCCTTTGCTCAGCACCTACGAGGCTTTGAATCTGATCCCCAGTGTTACCAAAAACAAGACAGCAAAATGGAACATACCCAAAGTTAAGTGAATAGTAAACAGGGAAAGGAGAGTCCAAAGGAACAGCCATACGTGTGTTCCGGGAGCAGAGTAAGTGGGGCTGTAGTGGTTTGCCCAGGTGAAGTACCGTTGCCTGGGTGGTTTAACTAATGAAATTCAACGTCACAGAATTCTGGAGGCAAGAAGTCTGAGATCAAGGAGTTCGTATTTTTTTCCTAGGCCCCTCTCCTAGGAGATGACATCTTGTCCTTCAGTCTTCTTTGTGTGTCTGAACCCTAATCTCATTTTATAAACATACTAATCCTATTGGATAAGGACCCACCCACCCACAGGACCTCATCTCATTTTAGTTCTCTCTTTAAAGAGTCTGTCTCAAAATATAGTCAGTCACATTCTAAAGTACTGGGGTTAGAAACTCAGCAAATGAATTTTAGGTTTGGGGCACAACTTAGCTGCTAATGGGGCGATTTTATCAGCTTCTGAAGGTCATCAGAGAAGAGTGGGCACACATGCTGCCTGCCTGCCTCCCTCCCTCCCTCCCTCCCTCCCTCCCTCCCTCCCTTCCTTTTCCTTTTTTTTTCTTGACAGGGTCTCTTCATAGTCTCTGCTGTCCTGGAACTCACTAAATAGATCAGGCTAGTCTTGAACTCACAGCGATCTACCTGTCTCTGCTTCCCAGTGCTGGGATTAAAGGCGTGTGCCACCATGCCTGGTTCATGTTGTCTTATTTTTTTAGTTTTAGATGTGAAACGACTTGTAAGCTCCTAGTGGCTTTTTTGTTTAATCTCCTGCAAAGTCTAGGCACCCAGTTTTGCCGAAACATGAAATTGCAGTTCTGTGGAAACCTCAGCTTTTAAAATTCAAAGACCTCGCTGCCCAGAGTCCAAGCACTAATGACTGCCCTTGAAGTGGTTTCTTTTCTCTAGTCCATGTAAGCAAGCTGGTGATTTTTCTTAGCCTTATGGGAGTATAGGAGGGACTAGGACTACTTTCTGATTCTCTAGGACCTGAGCCCTGAGAAAGCAGCATCAGCATCCAGCCAGGACCTGCACTGGGCCCCACATCTGCACACAGGCACGCTTCTGCTCCCATTAGGGCCCGTGTGTCCGTGCTGCAGGTAGCCCCCTCAGCAGCCAGCTCCTGTTCCATCTGTTCCTTCTGTGTTCTTGCTGTCCGCCTCCGCCTCTGTCCTGGACTGTTTCCACACCACCTCGAGTGTGGGCTTCTGCTCTCTTGCCTCTTCTCTGACACTCGGACTAATGCTTTGCCCATCTCCTCACTCACTTCATTCCTCCGCATCTGCTCGTTCTCGAGCTGTCCCCTCTGTTCTGCTGCACTCCTCTCTGGTCATGGTCCTCGCTCTCTGATGTCAACTTTTTCTGGCTTTTCGATGGTGACTTGCTGCTGTCTCTAACACTTTGCCCATGTGGTCTTCCCAACCTTAAAGGCTCCCTTCCCTCTGCCCTGCTTCATTAAATCCCTGGAGTGCCTTAGACTGCCACAGGAGGTCCTGAATTCCTGACGGACCTCACCTTCTGTGTCTCTCTTTCTTGTTCAGTAGGTTCCAGCCATGTTGTCCTTTCTGTCTGTCACATCCTCCACACTTCCCACCCCACAGCTCAGGCACCTACACTTTGCTCCCTAGACTGGTGTTTTACAGTCCACCATTGCTGACACTTTGGGTCAGATAGTTATTATTGGGGTCTGTGCTGTGTGTCATGGGTCACTGAGCTTCATTGCTGTCTACACACTGCAAGCCAGTACCACCTCACCTGCAACTGTGACAACCTCAAATCCATCCATCCATTGTCAGATGTGCCTTGCGGGGGGGGGGGGGGGGGGGGGGGGGGGGGGGGGCAGAGTTGCCCATTTGAGAACATTGCTTTTGATGCTCCTGCAGCTAGTTCTTCCTTGTCCTCTAGTTTGAACTGAAGAATTGCTTTTTCACAGAGATGAGCACCTTATTTAAAAGTTCCCATATACACCTTGACCATCATTAGACTTGGCCTCTTTGGCCTCGCATCCTGCTCTGAGAAGCCTTTTATTCATTTGTTTGCCTTGTTGCCACAAAACTCAGCTCTCACTTCAAAGGGAATGCAAACTGGGCATGGTGGAACCCAGTTTAATCCCAGCACTCAGGAGGCAGAAGCAGGCAGATCTCTGTGAGTTCGAGGCCAGCCTGATCTACATAGTGAGTTCCAGGATAGCTGGGGCTACACAGAGAAACCCTGTCTCAAATCACAACAACAAAAAGAAACATAAAATCATTCATTCTTGAGCCAATCTGAGTGACCTTGGCCTGAAATACAGAGGTTACAACAAAGTAGGAGAGCTCTCTGTTACAGGTCTCAGCTGCTACATGGTGACATTCTTCCTTAGCTCTCGGGTGGGTGAAAACTAATGAGCTATTACTACATCTCAAAAGGTTTCGCCTGATGGTTACAGCATGTTAGGTCAGACACAGAGCAGAACAACAAATGGTTATAAAAGGAGTGAAAGATAGCCAAGAGAATTTGGTTCTGGATCTGTAACATGCTAACGCTCCACAATCACAGTCAGTCATTCAACCTTATAGACTTTAATATAGATATGGCTTTGGGAGTGAGAGGAGGGACATCACTTCACAGAATCCTGTCATTAGAATGAATGTCAGTGCTGGGAGCTGGAGAGGTGGAGTAATGGTTAAGAGCACTGGCTGCCCTTCCAGAGGGTCCAGGATATATCGTTCCATTCTATTCCTTCCCGTGTCTCCAACAGTACATGGCACAGAGTGGAAGCTCAGGTTTCTGGTGAATGAGTGAATATGGTGTCCTCCACTGTCAAGGTTGAGTTTTACCTCTTACCATTCTCCCTGCGTGCTGATTCTTCCCAGTTCTTCCATCAGTGATTGCTCCTGCCATGCTTATGGATTTGTTCCAGTCCTACATCCTCTTTGCTCACCTGCATTTGAAGCCCTTTTGAAAGTAGGAGTCACAGCATCATTTGTTTAGTCACATATGCAGCTCACAAATATGTTTTTAGTGGGGGTCACCAGGCTGGGTTCTGGGGATACAACAGGGTTTTGTTTATCTCATGGAAATAAGACAGTGTCTGTGCTCAGAGGCTTTCATCTTAGCTGGGTATTGATTACCCAGAGTCCAGGGATTTCGCTATGTCTGGCATGGGATATCTGAGGGAAAAAAAATCTATGTACACTAAGCTCTTATGTCTGTTAACTATTCCTCTAAGACAAAATTCTATCAATACAGCTACAACTCCATTGAGCATTCAGGGCAGGGATAAATCTAGATGCACCAAGCTCCTTATCCGTCTACTTTATTTCTCTGGGGTGAATCCATAGCTTCAGTTCTCCATAGCTTCAGTTCCATCCAGTTCCCTTTCATAGTCCTGCTGATGACTAAGCTCTTATGCTTCCTACCTCGTCTTCGTCCTCTGTTTCTTCTCACTCCATCCTACTTGCTCTCTATTCCTAGCTCAAGAGTTTTGTCTTGCCATCTACATTACCTCTGTGTTCTTCTCTTCTCCTTGGTCATGCCCTTCTCTCTGTCTACAGAAAATGCCTGCTTCTTTTCTCTCTGGCCAGGCAGTTCTCTGCCCTCTCAGGAATGTTCCTCCACCCTACCTTCTACCTCTTTTGTTCTCAGTCAGTTGCTCTGGAGAGCCACTAGGCCTCAAGGCATCATTTGCACAAGAAGCAAAGCTGTGCATCTCCAGCCAGCTTGTCTCCTAGGCTCAGTGGGGGAGTTAGTTACCTAGAAGTTCAGCAGGTCTGGGGAGCTGAACTGTTAGCCAAATGGTCTGGAAATATTTGGGCACGCAAGAATTTCATAGCAGAAGGCAGCTGAAATATTAAAGCCTGGTTAGCACCAAATATTCATAATAAATGGCTTGCCTTTTGACAGTCCCTTGGCTGGTCAAAGTATAGCTTTAATATACAGCTGAATCTCTGTAATATATTCTTGTGGCTCGCCACAGCTGGGGAGGCAAAGATACCAGCAGGCTGGGGTGTCCAGTGTGGAGTGACCTAAAAGGACTACTGTTCCAGGCTATGGAAGCACAGGGAAGATTTCCTAACCTAGAGCCCGGTCATCTGCACAGGGAATATTGATCCCCGGCTCTGAAATTAGAGCAGCATATTGAAAGGGGGGGGGGCTTGCATGTGGGAAGCTGGCAGGGAGAAAACTCTAAACTACAGAGCTGGGCAGAGGTAGTGCACACCTTTAACCCCAACACTCAGGAGGCAGAGCCAGACGGATCTCTGTGAGTTCGAGGCCAGCCTTGTCTACAAGAGCGAGATCCAGGACAGGCACCAAAACTACACGTAGAAAACCTGTCTCAAAAAACCAAAACCAAAACCAAAACCAAAAAACAAAAACAAAAAAAACTATAGGACTGGGGCCTGAAAGTGAGAGGACATTCTTTGAGAGTTTGGAACACAGAGCAGGAATGATGTGGGCTCAGAGGTAAGGCTGAACTGTAGAAAATACCAGTGGAAAGTAAGGTCTCTCACCTGAGACTTCATAAGTCAGGATGAATGGAGTCTTTGTTTGCATACCTCCATATTACTGTTTCTTAAAATTAAGGAACTTATTTTTAAGTAATAAGTCTTAAAAATAAGGAACAAATGATATGAAAACATTACAGGTTCTCTATCTCTCTGTGTCTGTCTGTCTGTCTGTCTGTTTCTCTCTCTCTCTCCTATGTTGTTTTTTGAGACAGGGTCTTACTATGCAGCCCTGGCTGGCCTTGAATCACAAAGGTCTGCCTCCTTTTGCCTCCCAAGTGCTAAGATGAAAGGCATGGATGGACCTCTGTGCCCAGCCTTAATAAGCCTAAAGAAATTGTCTTTACTTGGTGTGTGTGTGTGTGTGTGTGTGTGTGTGTGTGTGTGTGTGTGTGTGTGTGTGTGAATACAAGCATGTGGGCATGACACTGCACATGTGGAGGTCGGGGGACTGTTTGGAGAGTGGGTTCTGTCTTTCCAGTGTGGGGATCAGGGATCAAGGTTAGGTTACCAGGCTTACACAGAAAGTGCTTTTACCCTTGAGCCATCTTGCTGGCCCATACTACACTGTTATTTAAGGTGCTGTACTCGTTTTCCTATAGTTAGAGAGGCATAGGCTATGCATTGAGTTTGATGAGATACCTAGTTATAAAGTGCAGTATACAATGTCCGTGTAGGAATACCTGTGTTTATTTGATTAGTATTAAATCCCGGGCCTTCGTAGTGAGTAGATGGGTTTTCTTCAGAGCGTGAACTTTGCTATTCCATTGGCTTTTTTCCTCTTTGACTCTCTTTCATACTTGGCACTCATATCTTCCAGGTCTCCGAAGGCTTTACGTGACAAGGGTGTACCTGGCCTTTCTAGTCCTCCCACAGTAAGTCACAGTTTTAAATGCTGACTCCTCTATAGTTTCTCTTTATTAGTGGGAATATTTTGCTTTTGACATTATTCTTTTAAGAAAATTTTTATTCTCTGTGTATGGTTGTTTTGCCTATATGTCTGTGACCCATGTGTATGCCTGGTACATTCCAAAGCCTGAGAGGGCATTGGATCTCCTGAAGGTGGAGTTACAGATGGTCGTGAGTCACCATCTGGGTGCTGGGAATTGGACCTGGGTCTTATTCCCTGAACCATCTCTCCAGCCCCAGCATCATGGAATGAGAAGGATACGAGCTGTCCTTACTGTGTGATAGGCTGGCTCTGTGCTAACAGCTCCACAGGCTACATTGTCTTTAGAAACCCCAGACACATGGGAGTGATCTGTGAACGTTTGACATAGGTGAAGATTTTCTCTCTGTCCTTATATAGAACATGCTCAACTTTCAAGTAAACATTCTCATTTCATAAACAGAGAATTCAAATTGCTGAAATGTTAGGCTTAAAATTGGCCTTAAGGCCATCTAGTCTGATGACTCCAGCTTTAAAAACTGTGATCCATGGTTAGACATGGATTTTATATACATGTCTGAAAATGTCATAATGAAACCCATTATTTTATATGCCAACTTAAAATAATGTTAGATTTTGCAGTCAAAAAGAGCATAAAATAATCTTTCCCTTCACCAGAGGGGAAGTATTCTGATATTTTCTGTCCTGTTTTTTTCTCTGTCCTCTCTCATTTTCTGTCCTGTTTTTTCTCTCTCCTCTCTCTTTCTTGTTTTTTTTTTGTTTGTTTGTTTGTTTTTAGACAGGGTCTCATTATATAGCCCTGGATGGTTTGGAACTTGCTATGTATATCAGGCTGTCCTGGAACTCACAGAGATCCCCCTGCCTCTACCTCTCCAAGTCAGTCAGTTCTGATCAGCAGACAAGACTTTATTTTTGGTAACTTTGAAAAAAATCTTAAACGGAATATGGGCTAGATGATTCATAGGATTTCTTTGAGCCCTAGTGCTGTGTGACTGATCTCAGGGGTGGGAGAAATTAGCAAGGTAACTCATATGGATTCCTGTAATTATAGACAGAGTGAAACTAAAGGAAGAAACCTTGATGACCTATGCTCAGTATGTCCCCAGTTCCAAAATGTGGGGTGTATTACCTGCAGGGAATCCAAGTCTTTGCATGGAGTGGCAGAATAAGTAGAGTTCCTGTAGGGTTGCCTCCAGACATCCTCATGTGAGATGGGCCTTTCTAAATTCTACACTAATGGCATGGAGAAGCAGGGAGTGTTACTGTTGAAAAACTTCTACCCCCTGAGAAGCACTTGTACTGATATCCCATGTAGGAGGGCTTTTTAAAAAACAATTTTCTGAATCATCAAATGTTTTGGTGACTGTAACAACACAGCATTTGGTCTGAGGCCCCAGCCTCCTGCTGGTGCTCAGTACCAGTCCATTGCTCACCTTTATCTAGCTTTCAGTGTTGAATCTGAATGAGGCAAAACTTCCTTTTTCCGAAGATGTTGGAAACTTGGTGGTAACCTGGGTTCCAGAAGAAACAGAGAAGAACATAAGGTGAGCATCCTTGTCTGAAACTTAGAGGCCTTGATGGCCATACTCTTTAAATCCCTGTGGCCCTCTGCAGACTCTTTTGTCATCTCCCTTCTAGCTACCTCATTGCAGGCAGCAGCTGGCCAGACGCAGAAGGTGGTCCAGGTTTGCCTCTGCCTCTTACCACACTGGACTTCATTGTAATGACGCTGTGAGATGCCTGCTGTGGGAATTCTCCACGGGAGTAAAGAGCGCATAAGAGAGCCCAGTTTATTTACATTTCTCTGTTGTATTTGTACATGCAGGCATGTGTGCGCCACAGCACAGGTGTCGTGGTCGGAAGACAACTTGCTGAAGTAGTTGGCCTTGGGGGCGTGACTTTCCACTTAAAAACAACAACAACAAAACCTTAGTTTATTAATTGGGGGAGCATGCCAAAGTGCCCTTGCAGAAGTCACATGATGACTTAGGAGAACCAGAGGACAGCTTGCAGAAGTTGGTCCTCTCCTTCCCTTTCATCAGGTGGGTCCCAGGGATCCAACTCAGCTCATCAGGCTTGGTGACAGGCATCTTTACCTGCTGAGCCAGCTTGCTGCTCCTCCTCCCCAAGCTGCATTTGTTATGGGGTTTAAGAGACAAGTGCTGGCCCGTGAGATGGCTCAGCAGGTATGGACACTTTCCACCAAGCCCAGTGACCTGAGTATGACCCCTGGAACCCACATGGTAGAAAGAGAAAACTGACTCTTCCAAGTTGTCAGCTGATCCCTACAAGAGCCCCGGGCATGTGTAGTTCCAGCCCTGAAATAAATACATGGAAAAAAAAACCCTTTTCACTTACAAAGAAACACATTCGGGGTTGGTTTGGTTTGGTTTTTCCTCACAGATGAGTAGAAGAGCCCTCAGTGAAACATGAAATTTTGATCTCAACCCTGAGGCCTAGGGCATCGAGAGAGAATGAACAGCATATGAGCCTTTCACATAAGCAGAGGGAAGGCCCAAAGGCTTGTTAGCACTGCAACTGTAGGAAAGGTGCTTTTCTTTGACAATCACTGAGGTTTTCAATTCTTGCTAAGTGGCTGAATTAATTATATCAATCTTAAGAGTTTCTTTTCCACTTTCTCTTTGTGCCCAAATTTATATATGCATTTGTGTGTGTGTGTGTGTGTGTGTGTGTGTGTGTGTGTGTGTGTGAGTGTGAGAGATGTCACCAACAAGAGCCATAAACGTTCATTTTCTTTCATGTACAAGAGTCATGGAGGTGGGTTGGCCAGGGACAGAATGGTAGTTGAATGAAAGAAACGGAACATGTGTAGCTTTCCGCCACACCCATGCTCGTCATTCACAAATATCCTTAGCACTTCCATTTGAAACGTCTGGGGATGAGTGCTGGTTTTTCTTATTTCAAGCTCAGTTGGAAAGACACCTTTTTTTTTTTTTTTTTTTTTTTTTTTTTTTTCCAGCTGGCCTGGGAAGAAGAGAAAGAAACCGAGAGAGGTGAGTTCCATGCTCTGTTCCTTGAAGTGATTCTGTAGGTTGATGCTTTTTCCTTTGAGGATTTTCCAACCCTGTCTCACAAAATCTGTAAAGGAAACCCTTTCTTTAGGAATAGCTACAGATGTCTTCAGACCCTTCCCTATCTAGTCTCTGTAGGAAGGTAAGGAATATTTTTAAGAGAGGAAACAGGAAGCAGTGGCTATCAAGGGGAACCTCTGTCAGTTAAAAGCTAATCCCCGGTGTGATGGGATAGCATTCCAGTGGACCAGGAGCAATTCAGATCTGGGCTCCCAACCCCAAGCCTGCCTTTATGGTAAATGTGATCTTATGTCCCTGGAAGTAGTTCCTGCTCCATTTCCTTCATTGACCAGTTCCCACTTTCTGTTTGGCACCTAATTGGATGGTTATTGTTGGTTTGTTCAGTTCATAAGTGCATGGCCTCTCCAGAAAAGCAAATTGACCCTGGCTTGATCTCATTGGAACAGCATGTTAGAAGGCCAACAAGGGAAAGACGGGTATCTTTCATGGAGGAGACAAGGCGGGAAAACTTGAAGTAGGTCTGTGTGTTATTTTTTGAGTTGTTGCTGCCACCAAAATACATGAGCAGGTGACATCACAGGTGAAAAGATTTATGCTGTCTTGAGTTTCAGAGGGTTCACAACACAGAAATGCTTGGCCTCAGGTGCCTGGGCAGAATATTGGGACAGAACAGCCCGTGGTAGAGGCTGTTCAGCTCTTGGCAGACTGGGTGTGGAAGAGGCTAGGGAAGATGGAGGGAGCCTCTAGGGCCAGCCTCCAGTTTCCTGCTGCTGCTGCTGGCCAGGCTCCACTCCCCTTCACTGTGTCCCAACTATGCCATCATGTTAGGGACCCGTCAAGGGACTAATCCACTCATTACATCAGTGGCCTCATGGTCTGATTATTTCTGGAGTCCCTACAGGCACACCCAGAAGGTGCTTTGCTAACCTCTTTAACGTTTTTTATTAGTTGTGGTTATTATCTGTGCCCGTGTAAACACTTGTACCATGGTA
The DNA here is from genome assembly GCF_007827085.1 of Peromyscus californicus insignis. Lineage (NCBI taxonomy): Eukaryota > Metazoa > Chordata > Mammalia > Rodentia > Cricetidae > Peromyscus > Peromyscus californicus. The sequence goes on along the minus strand of NW_026294573.1, from coordinate 87,297,230 downwards.
TGGGTGTAGAGATGAGAGGACAGCTCTTGAGAGCTGATTCTCTCTTTCCATTGTGGGTTCCAGATGGTGCAGCAAGTGTTTTTACCCGCTGAGCCCCGTCACCTGCCGCCCTCAGTTTTTAAAATTTATTTATTTATTTATATTTTATGTATGAGTGCTCTGCATGTATACCTGCATGCCAGAAGAGGGCATCAGATCCTAGTATAGATGGTTGGGAGCCACCATGTGGTTGCTGGGATTGAACTCCGTACCTCTAGAAGAGCAGTCGGTGCTCTTCACCCCTGAGCCATCTCTCCTGCTTCATCTCAGTAGTTTTTGTTTATTTTTGAATTCAATCGAATTGACACTCACAGTCTGGAAGTAAGGAGTTTCAGGTGTCAGGGTGGAATATTGGTGGGAAGAAACAAGACTTGAGGAGAATGTTCTCAGAGAGTCCCTTGCTTTGTTTTTGTTCCAGAAAACCAAGCCATCTCTGTATTTCTCTGGAAGACAGTATGCATCGACGTACTCGAGAAGTCCAGGGGTGATTGTCCCTCCTCCCTCTCCAGTGCACTTTTTTGACCCATTAAGTTCCCAAGTCATACCTCTATGGGCCCAGGTCGACATGCTTCCCCAGGATCTACTGAAGGAGTGGTGAGTATCATGGAGTCAGTGGGGAGAGCCAGAGTCCTGCTTTCTATTGAAGCCGAAAAGGGTGAAACCATGTGCTTTGAGAACAGGGAGCGAGCTACGATCCTGCTTGTTTGGATTACTAACAGGCAGGGTGACAGTCATCACCACCACCGTTCCTCAAGCACTGGGCTCCTGGCTAAGCATAGTATGTGGACTCTCTAACTCCTGACCCCCCTTTTCCCCGGAGACTAGTTATGGACATTTGTCCATTTGGGAGGCAGAACGGTATATGTGGTTTGGAATGTGACAACCTTTGAATGACACATTGAAACTTAACTGGCTTTGTTAACTATTGGTAACTTATTTAGCTTTTTTCTACCTAGCTTTCCTCATCTGCAAAACGAGGAGGATGATAATATCTTGGGGACTGTAAGGGGTTAGTGGTATAAAGGAAGCATAGGAGTCTGGCATAGCGTTAGCCCTTAATAGACCCAGTTGTGGTCGTCATAGCTGAGTGGGAAGGTGTTACCGAGGGAGGCCCGTGCAAGCCTTTGTAGAGCCAAAGTGGACATTTCTTTAGATTTGAGCCCCTTTCTTCTTTCTCCTCAGCGCCTCTCTCTGGGAAGAGCTGACTGTCTGGATGTCTCTGTCCCCTTTAGCTTTTTGGCACATGAGAAGACCATGACTAGTCCTGAGGTGAAGACAGAGTTGGCCAAGATGAGAAAGAATCTTCCCCCAGAAAAGAGCCGACCAGTCAGCGCTGTCTCCTCTAAGATGTATCTAACTATACACCGCATCACCCTGCAAGTAAGAACCGTGGTGCCTCAGAGGAGAAGGCCTACAAGGAGGCCGAGCCATCTGTCTTGAAGAGAGGAAGCGTTGGTTATCTGTCCATTCTTCATTCTGCCCTGCCGCTCTGGACCCAGGCTTTGCAGAGCGGAGGGCTGGATTGTGTGGAAGTGAAAGCCAGGATAGGGGGAGGGGCAAGGGGAGCAACTCTGGGTCTTCTGGACTCTGTTTCCCACTCATGTCCCTTCTTCCTCGGACCTTGGTACAAAGCCACTGCCGAAAACCCGTTTCTCAGAACACCTTTATAGACTAGGTGAATACATGTGCTTGGGGCAAAGAGAGACCCACAGAAGAACTTTTTGCTCATTTTTTCTTCTGGCAGAGACCATCGTTGCGGTACCCTGAACATCTGAGGAAGCTGCAGTACAACCTGAAGAGAAGGGAAGGATCTCCCGGGCCTGACTCTTCAGGTACCGTCTTCTCCTCTGTCACGGCACAGTGCTCTCATGTCACTTGGTCCCTGTTCAATTGTATCCACAGTCACACAGGGTCAGGTGGAGAACCCAGGAGACCCCAGTTTTAGAGCAGCTTCTTGCTTGGTCCTGGCCAGGGAAGGAGAGTCACCGTAGTGGGGCAGGTCACAGTCAGTAGCCTGGCGGATGTGGACTCTCAGCGGGGAGGACTGAGCTGACCTCTCTGCTTCCCAGGTTTCAGGAAGCAGCAGCAGAGGAAGATGAAAACCTCTACTACGAGACAGGTAGAGTAGGGAGGGAAGCCTCTTAGATGTGGGTGCAGTGAGGGCTGGGAAGGGTACCTCAGAGGAGGGGCCCTTCCCTGGGTGTCAGTTGTTGATAGGACATTACTGTCCGGTAGTCATTTCAAGTTCTTTCTTTTTGCCAAAGTTTTCTTTGCTTCCAAAAGTCCCAATTCAGTTCCTTATGTTGGTTTCAGGAGGCTAAGAAGAAAGCCCAGATTGATGTTGAGGTCCAGCGCAGTATGAGTAAGTCGACATTTATAACCCTCCCTTTGCTTAGTCAAGTGATAGCATCCCAGGATGTAGCGAAGGGCAGCAGTCAAACACACTTTTCTCAGGCATTCAGAATTGTTCTGGAAATGCTCAATCTGTCTGGCAGGCCTACCCTGAGTCATCCGTGAACTAAATAGTTACTGGACAAGTAGGTTAGGCTGTATGTCTGCTTCACACAGGCATTTGGGAGATGACTGACTCATAGTTGTATTTTCTTCAGGTCCTGCTTTAAAAAGTACAGAGTGGGAATCAGGTGTCGGGATACCTGTCTCTACCAGTATCTCACAGGCTGAGGGGGAAGATTGGAAGTTCGAGGCTTACGGAGACAGGTCCTGTCTCTCAAGAGCCCTCTGGTTTCCCCCAAAAAGCTGGAGAGTTCTGGGGCTCAGTGGGCAAGCAACACGTTGTATCAGCAGTAACAGTACTCAGCAGGCAGCCATTCTGACTGGTGTCATGTTGAAATCCAGAACAGTACCTATCTTTTTGGAGCTCTGATCTCATAGACTGAGGGACACGTGGAGCCCTGCCTGCCTGACATTTCTCAGCTTGAATGCAGAGTAGGAAGGGCCAAGGAAGACTCTTCTAGAATCTTATAAGATTGTTCTGCTCAGACTGGGCATTGCTGGCTTTACTCTGCAAACAACTGAATTCTCAGAATTTGCTGTGGAATCTGGGGTCCTGAGCGGGCTCAGGTGAGACGTCCCTGAGAAAGCTGCTGTCTTTGTGCTTTGCTTCACATCCCACTGTTTTCTGGTGTCAGCGCTGTCCATAAGCCTAAAGGTCTACAAAGGGTTCTGACCTCCATGTAGGAAGTAGAAGAGGCTGAGGCTCAGGGTAGGAGGAATTTGTCCAAGGTGAGTTCCTCTCTAGGATGATCGTTCCCACAGTTCTCTTCTGGTTCCTTTTGTACTTCTTCCTGATGCTCCCAACAAGAGCTGTGTTGCTTGGGTGACTGGTGTGCCTCTCTTGAGTTATGGTCTCCGAGCGGTGGCCTGTCCTCCCCAAGTTGAGACGGGCTTTACAGAAAAGATGGTTTGTGAATTGGATCGCAGTCGTGTGGGGTTCCTGATGTGGGAAAAGAATTCCTGGAATTGAGAGTAGCTTGGGAAGATGTGTCTTGCTTAGTGTAGCTGCTTAGTGTGGCTGTGAGGGTTTAAGGGAGAATGTGGAGAGAGGGGCCTGCGTAAGACTCTCTGCACTTACATTTTCCCTTTGTGTTCACCCTGACTGCACACTGAAGCCAACCGAGAAGCTTTTAAAACCTAACACCCAGCCTGAACCCCTCATGTTTTAGATCATAGTTTCTGGAATTGGGGCCCAATGTCGGTTAAAGCTTTTCAGTGTGGCCCGTGTGAAGCTTGGATGAGAACCAGTGCTTGGGAGCAACGGAAGTGTTCTGTTTAGCAGAACCCTTGGGAGTTGTTTGTCTAGAGGAGGGTGAGAAAGAGAGAATGGGTGCCTTCAGGGTGTGGTTGGGAAAAGAGTGTGTGTGTGAAAGGAATACCCAAGGCCTGGATTCAGAAACTAACATGGGTCTGTTGGGGGTATCCTCAGAGGAGCGCATGACACATTCTCAAACTAGGGGTAGCAATGGAAAGAAACAGAGTTAGCAGCTTCTTGATTCCTTTTGGAGACAGGCTCTCACTGTGTAGCCCAGGCTGGCCTGGAACTCACTGGTAGATCAGGTTGACCTCAAACTCTTGATCCCTGTTCCTTCGCTTCTCAGTGCTGGGATGACAGGAGTGCCGGGCCTGGCTTAGCTAAGATCCAGGGTCTTTGGCTGCTGACCATTGCAGGGATCCACTGTGCACCTCTTGCAGGAGTCCTAGGTCGCTCCGTCTCTGTGCGTCTGTCTCTTTCACTGACCAGTTCTGAATGCAGGTTACATACACTACTGCTCTCTTCCTGCGCTTTCATTGCTCCTCCCTCGTGTCTGCTCTTGCCTTTCCTACATGGCGAGACTTGGCTTTTTGTTTCAGAATTGGTTTGCCCTCTTTGATCACCTTTAGCCTGGTGACAACACCTTGCTGGGGCTTTTATCTGTTCTGCTTATTCAATGTAGATGACACATTTCTTCCTGAAAACTTAGACTGCTTTGATGACTTTGGAAATGTCCTTGTATAGCATGAACTTCACTATCCTTTCGATGGGCATAGATTGAGCATTACACTTCAGCTCTTTGGAAAGAGGGGGAGACAGGATCTTCCCCTGAATGTGCAAAGGGGCATTGAAATGCCCTTTATGGTTTTGCTTCAGGCAGAAGTCATAAAGGGATTGGACTTCATTTGATGCCTGCCACTCCAGCAATGGCCACAAGGGGGCCTGCCCCCCCCTTTTAAATTTAAATTTTATTTTATGTTTATGGGTGTTTGGCACACATATCTACAGACCATGTCACGTGGTGCCTAAGGAAGCCAGAAGAAGGCATTGGATCCCCTGGGGTTCAGTGTATATTCTGGGAATTGAACTCAGGTCCTCTAGAAGAGCAGCCAGTCCTCTTAACCACTGAGCCATGTCTCCATCCCTCTTTCCACTTTTTTTTTTTTGGAGGCAGGGTCTCACTGTGTAGTCCCTGCTGGCCTGGGACTCGATATGTAGATAAGGCTGAGCTGGCACTCACAGATCCACCTTCCTCTGCCTCCTGAGTGTTGTGTGCCCACCAGTGCTGGCACTGGGTCTCTTCTAGTCTCTAGCAGACATGGCTACATCCTAGGTAAAACAGGATCATAGAACTCAGAAGGCTTTACAGGGTATGCATATTTTGAAACATCTCATGGAAACTCATAAATATGTATAATATTTTTTATGCATCAGTTATAAAAAAAAGACATCCCTTGACAAAAATGGAATTCAGAAGATCTACCTCCCTTTCATCTACCACCAAGGCCTTATCTTGTCCTGAATAGGGAATTACTCTAGGGGTCAACTATAAGTCCAACTATGGGACACGAAATGCCAATAAGAAGAGGACTGAACCTATCTTCTGTTACTAGGTCAGATAATCCCATCAGTAGAGGAAGATGAGCAAAAGCTGGAGGAGCAGGAAGAGGAGGCGACAAAAGCCTTTGTGAAACATGTAAGTGTGTATGCCCCAAGGCCTCTGCTGGGGTCCAGTTTGGTAATCTCTTACTGCGAATTTATATAGCAAACTACCCCAAAATACAAGAAGAGGTGGTCTAGTCAGTTAGTTTTTTTTCTTGAGACACGACCTTGTTATGTAGCCCAGGCTAGCCTAGAACTTGCTATGTAGACCAGGATGACTTCAGACTTGATCTTCCTGCCTTAGCCTCCAGAGGACTGTGATCATAAGCTCCTGCTACAATGCCTAGCCCATGATGTGTTATTTCTAATAAGTCTGGGTTGACTGGACAATCATTCTTCTCCTACTTGAGATCGGTCGGTGCCGCTGGGAGGAGCTGTTAGCCAGGGTGCCTGTGTTCTCGTCTATGATTTCTCTCTATGTGATTTATTGTGCTTATTGACAGACTAGCCACTTTCTATCTTTTAAAAAATACATTTATTTTATGTGTGTGTTATGTCTTGAGAGAAAGACAGAGAGACAGAAACAGAGACAGAGACAGAGACAATGTGTATCATATATGTGCAGTGCCCACAGAGGCCACAAGAGGGCACCAGATCACTGGGAACTGGAATTGGAATTGTGAGTAGTAGTTTGCTTCCTGATATGGGTGCTAGGAACTTAAACACTGCAAGATCAACATTTGTTCTTAACTGCTGAGCCATCTCTCAGTGGTTTTTTTTTTTTTGTCTAGTCATTCCTTAAGTGATGGACTTAGAGCTAAAACATTTATTGGTCAAAGAAGCCAGCATTTCATTTCAATTCCCAGGTGTGAAAATAGACCACATTTCTTGATGAGAGCAGTGGCCGTCTGGGCAGCCATCTCTAGAGTCAGGCTTCCCTTGGTTGATTTCTGGAAATGGGGAGAAGTGAGCCCTGGCTTATCTGAGTGACCCGGAAAGCAAGGACTGTGTAATATAGGCTTGTTCTGGGGCTCTTTATCCTGTCTTAGATGTTACTTTCCTCAAGAAAAGTGTCCTAGAAAGTTCTTTTAGTTTACTGAGGTCCACATTCACATTTCTTCTGCTTACCCCAATGAATTTAGGCTTCCGTAGAGGAAACATCGGATTATGACCTCAGCAGCTACTACACAGACTACTCTTCCTTTCCAGAGAGTAAGTGCCTGAGAATGGGAAGAGCTGATTCTGTGCTAGCCAGGATAGCTGACTTTCTGGGGAGGGGGGACAGGGGTTGGGTGTGTGTGTGACCACAGCCCTTGTGCTTTGGAGAGGTCCTAAAGAGAGCCAGTCTTTTCTAAATGCCTCTTGTCATAGTTATTTGGGAGAAATCAGCCATGCAATTAATGGTCGGGTCTTCTTTTAGGCCCTGTTCTATATGAGCCGGTTTACGAAGACATTGGTGACGTGGATGAGACTATGGTGGGAATGATGACTTCCAGCCAAAACACTAGCCCCAGGAGTGTGTCTGGAAGTATGGACAAAGGCAGCTGGAACCCTGACCTCAAACTGCTGAGGATTCTTCAGGCCCATGTTGAGGAAGATGAGGAGAACCATCTTTCTAGGGCACAGAGTGAGGCATCTCTGGATGCTTAGGCTGGAGACGTCACATGGGGCAGCCTTAGCTGGAACAGTTCTTGGTATTTTGAGGACAACAACCTTGGACGTAGGATAGAGAAGAGACTTGTTCTCTGGATTCCTTCAGCAGGACCAGGACTCAGAGACCCTGCTTTCTTCATTTGCTTCTTACCTCCAAAATGAGTGAGAAAAAAGCCCTAAACCTGCTCAATATGGGAAATTTTTCCAGGGCAGAGTATTTCCACGATTAAACACAATCCCTTCTATCGAAAGACTTGTGCTCTATTTCCAGGAAGGGAGGAGGTAGTGCTTCCTTGTGTCTGTTTTCTGGGTCCCCTTTATTTCTCTTCTGAAATCTTTGTAGTGATGGGAAGCTGGATTCAGCTATGGGAAGGAACCTCTATAATATCCCTAAATGCTCCTCTCCTTCCCTGGAGATGGCTTCATTTGGTGATGGGGCCTGCGCCGTTATCAGGTGGTGGTCACTGTATGGTACTCCCTCCTTAAAGTTTATCTTATCTACAGATAGTTCAGTGTGGATCTCTAAAAGAAAAGTGTGAAACATCTAAAAATTATCTCATTCCACAGAATTCATATTGATTGCTTGAGTCCACATATCCAAGCATATTCAAATTTCCATGTCTTACTAAGTTTTTTAACAGTTGACATATTCATATTAGAATTCAAACAAGCTCCATAAGTTGCATTTTCTCACTATGCTCTAGTCTCTTTTAATTTGTGCACCCTCCTCCCTTTTCTTTCTCTTTTCCTAGAATTTATTCCAACTCAGAAGAGCTTGCTTTCTAGTTTCTAAGAAATCTAGTCTTCAGGGAAATTTCAATGTTTTACAAAGACCCAGAATTCCAAAGTCTCAGGAGACTTCTAACTTGGTTTTTGGATGGATTTTTTTCCATTGTGTTTAGTCCTTAAAAAAACCTTTACTATTAAAAAACCTCCTGAAATATTTTAACCTGTAAAATTTGAAAATTGTATAAAAATACAATACAATACAATACAATACAATATAATATAGCAAAACTCTAAGTTCCCACTACCTGGGATATTGTTAAGAAAGGCCCTTGGTTGGGTTGAACCACATACTTTAGAAAGACCTACTGTTGTTTTGTTTTGTTTTTCTAGCTAATGTTATTTCTCATGGAAGGAGAAGTCTATAAGGTCAATGACAAGCATACCTTCTTTTAAAATGTAATTCTTAAAATTCTTAGAGAACTTCATAATGCATACCATGTATTTTAGTCATATTAACCCCTCCATCCCCCAAGCATACCTTTTTGAAGTCTCGTTTCTTTTGTATTTGACCACTGGTGTCTGGAACCCTAGAATTCGCTGTCTAAATGGTCTCATGCTTGCTTCCATGGCCTCTGCAAGGCGCTTTTCTGAGCCCACCATCTATGTGTGTACTGCTGGGTTTGAGGTGGCTAAGAGAGGCTGGTTAGAGGGCATGCAGCCAGAGCTTGGGCATGGGGATTGGGGCATCTGCAGGTGTCACCAGTCAGAATGGGAGCTAGAGACGTGAAGGACGGACCCCGCATGGACTTAGGCTGGTTCTTCTATTGCACTGGATGACAGAGGTGGCATCTCAGGAAGTGGGAGGCTTGACTGAGGATGGACTTTTAGTTCATGAGAATAGACTGGAGTCTTAGTTGCTTTTCTATTGTTGTGATAAGACACAATGACCAAGGCAATTTATAAAACGAAGTGTTTAATTTGCTCTCACAGTTTCAGGGGCTTAGAGTCCATGATGATGGATCAAAGTCACGGCAGAAAGAACCACTATGAGCTTATATCTTGATCTGGGAGTATGAGGCAGAGAGGGAGAAAGCACTGGGCATCGTGCAAGTCCTTGGAAGCCTCGAAGCCAGTCCCCAGTGACACACCTCCTCCATCCAGGCCATACCTCCTAATCATTCCCAAACAGTTCCACCAACTGAGGACCAAATATTCAGATGTATGGGCCCATGGGGCCATTCTCAGTCAAACACCACAACTGATCAAGTAGGAGGGGAGTATGTGGTATCTTGACTTATAATTCTTACATGCTCAAACAAACTTAGTAGAACGGGTTTTGTACTCTTCTCCTGGATCCTGAGGTAGTTAGGATTGCGGGCAGGTGAGATGGCTCGGTGTTGAAAGTACTCGCAGTGCAAGACTGAAGACCCACACTCGTTCCTCCAGTCCCACAGTGGAAGGACAGAACTGACTTCTGAAGGTTGTCCTTTGGCTTCCCTGTGTATGACATGGCTCATACCTGCCTGCACTCATACCTACAAACCACAAATACACAATAAATTAAATAAAATTTAAGAAAAAGTTGGGTAATGCTGTGGGATGTTCTGTATGCTGTGAATATGTGTTGCTCTGATCGGTTGATAAGTAAAGCTGTTTGGCCAATGGTGAGGCAGAACAAGGTTAGGCGGGACATTCTAACTAGAGAGAGAGGAAGGAGAAGGACAGAGCAGAGGACGCTGCTAGCCACTGCCAGAAGAAGCAAGGTGTAAAGGTACCGGTAAGCTGCTATGGAACGTCATTCTGTATGCTGTGAATGTGTATTGCTCTGATTGGTTGATAAATAAAACGCTGATTGACCAGTAGCCAGACAGGAAGTATAGGTGGGATAAGCAGACAAGGAGAATTCTGGGAAGAGGAAGGCTGAGTCAGAGATACCAGCTTGGCTGTCCAGGGAGAAGCATGTAATGGCACACAGGTAAAGCCACAGAACACGTGGCGACATATAGATTAACAGAAATGGGCTGAGTTTAAGTGTAAGAGCTAGCCAGTAGGAAGCCTGAGCTAATGGCCGAGCAGTTTTAATTAATGTAAGCCTCTGTGTGTTTAATTGGGTCTGAGCGGCTGCGGACTGGGCGGGACACAGGAAAACTTTCAGCTACAGGGTAAGATTGTGCATGTCTTGTGCAGACAGCCTCAACTGCTGTGAAGTCATGAGCTGTCTGACATAGGAGCTGGGAACTGAACTGGAGTCTTCCCCAAGAGCAGTATGCACCCTTAACCACTGAGCCATCTCGCCAGCCCCTTAGTGTCCTTTGTCTAACTATACCGTCTAGTATAGTGTTGACGGAGTGGTGAAAACAGACATCCTTGTCTTACTATTGATCTTAGGAGAAAAAAGATACTTTTACCACAAAGTATGTTGTTAGCTGTGGGTCTTTTAATAGAAGTCTTTATTAGATTATTTTTTCTACTACCCTTAACTTGTTGAGAATTGTTTTGTTCTTTAACTGTGAAAAGATATTGGAGTTTGTAATTTTGTTGTTTTTCTATTGTAAGGAGTATATATTTTTGTTTTTTTTATTCTATTAATATAGTATAGATTTTTTTTTTGGCTGTTAAACCAACCTGCATTCCTGGGATAATGCCACTTGACTGTGGTGTATGGCTATTTTTATATGTCTTTGGATTCAATTTGCTAGCTTATTTTTAAGATAGGATCTCACTGTGTACTTGGGTTGGTGTATCAATTATTATGTAGCTGAGGCTGGTCTCAAACTTACACTCCTCCTGCCTCTGCCTCCTGAGCAGCTGGATTACAGGCTTCAGCCACCATGCTCTCTAGCCCTAATGGCTGTAACTTGGTTGTGATGTCCCTAGTTTGGGTATTAAAGACTCATAAGTTGGGAAGTTTATGTATTTATTTGTTGATATTCTTTGTCTTTTTGGGAGAGTTGGTGAAATATTTAATTCTTTAACTTTTGGTAGAATGTGCCCATGAAGCAATATGGGCTAGGCTTTTCTTTTGGGGTAGTTTTTTTGTTTTTTAATTATAAACTCAACCCATTGTTATAAGTCTTTAGAATACCTATTTATTTATTTTTTATTTATATTTTATGTGTTTGGGAGTTTTATCTGCGTGTATGTCTGTGCACTACGTGCATGCCTGGTGCCTTTGGAGGCCCCAGAACTGGAGTTCCAGATAGTTGTGAGCTGCCATGTGGGTGTTGGGAATTGAACCCAGGTCCTCTGAAAGAGCAGCCAGTGCTCTTAACTGCCTAGCCATCATTCCAGCTCTGTTTCTTCTTTAGTCTGTTTTTGTAGTTTCTAAATATTTGTCGCTATTTCATCTAAACTATCATTTCTTAGCATACTGTTATATGTTATTTCTTTGTAATCACTTTTTGTGTGTGTGTGTGGGTTCAAGACAGGATTTCTTTGTGTAGCCCTGCCTGTCCTAGAACTCACTGTGTAGACAAGGCTGGTCTGAACTCACAGAAATCCACATGCCTCTGCCTCCCAAGTGTGGGGATTAAAGGCATTCGCCACCACTGCCAGGATGTATATATATGTTATTTCTTATGATCCCTTTTATTTCTGAAGGTTGGCAGTAATGTGTCCCCGTTCTTCCTATGCCTGGCTCTCTTTCCGTAGCCTAGCCTGGCTCTTAACTTACTGTGAGCTGAAGATGACTTTGAAGTCCTGATCCTCTGCCTCTCCCTCCTGAGAGCTCCGAGTATAGTCATTTGCTTCCTGGCTCGTGTCCCCTATCATTCCTGATTAGTAGAATCAGAACTAAGTCTTCCTTTTTTCTTTTGTTTATTTGTTTGTTTTGTTGATTAGCTAATGATCTGTCAGCATTATTTAAATTTTCGAAGAGCAAACTTTGGTTTTCTTTGTTTATTCCATTAAAAACATTCTCTATGGTTTCCAACCTTCTTGTTCCTGTTTCCTTTGTTCTGTTTGCTTTGGCTGTTTGTTCTTTCTCCAGTGTCTTAAGGTAGAAGGCAGGTTAGTTTTAGTACTTATTTGTTTGCTTGTTTTTGTAGTAGTGGGGATTGGATCTAGAGCTACACATACTAGGCAAAAGCTTCCACTGACCTATGTATCTCCACCTCTCTCTTTACCTCTTGAATGTGGGTCTCTTTTTTTTTTCACCTTAAAAACTCTATTTGGTTACAATTCTCTCTCTCTCTCTCTCTCTCTCTCTCTCTCTGTTTTTTTCAAGACAGGGTTTCTCTGTGTAGCAGTCTTGGCTGTCCTGGACTTGATCTTGTAGACCAGGCTGGCCTCAAACTCAGAGATCTGCCTCCCTCTGCCTCCTGAGTGCTTGGATTAAAGGTGTGCACCTCCACTGCCCGACCTACAATTCCCTTAGACATTTCTAAATAATTTTCATCCTAGATTCTATTTCATTTTTAAAACATAACATTTTTATTGATTATTTGGGAATTGCACATCATGCACCCTGGTCATGCTCACTTCCCAGTCCTCGAGTGTCTGTTCCCCTTCCCCACAAAAAGAAAAAGAAGAAAGAAAGAAAAAAAAGAGACAAGTCCATTTTATGTTGTCATTAGACTCACTGGAGCATGTTCAGACTCCCAGTGGTTAGCCCCCTAAGGAAAGCTGAGTCCTTCTCCATCTGCACCCCCTCTAGAAGCCATCAGTTGTGGAGAGCTACACTTCAGTATCCCTGTGACAATTTTTTTTTTTTAAAGATTTATTTATTTATTATGTATACAGTATTCTGTCTGCATGTATACCTGCAGGCCAGAAGAGGGTGCCAGATCTCATTACAGATGGTTGTGAGCCACCATGTGGTTTCTGGGAATTGAACTCAGGACCTCTGGAAGAACAGTCAGTGTTCTTAACCGCTGAGCCATCTCTCCAGCCTCCCTGTGACAATTTTTAAAAGTAATCTTCAGTGGCTTCTTTTTTAGGCTGTTGCTTTTCAGGTGGGTGGGCGGGGGGCGGGCGGGCGGGTGGGGGTTGTCACAGAAGCCTTCTGTGTGTCTCGTTCTCAACTGTGCATCTGCAGTCATCAATACCACTGCAAGAGGAGCTTGCTTGCCCTTTGCAGTCAGTGGGAGTGTGGGTCCTGGGCTTCTACGTGGTTTCTGGCAACAGCATGGACCACAAACATCTGTATGCACAAACATCAGCACTTGCCAGGGACCTCTGCTTGATCTCTGGTGGTAGTTCAGCCTGAGAACATCAACATGGCCCTGGGCCAAAACACGGGCCACTGACCAGCATGGACTCAGGAAGAAGTACGGACCACAGAGGTCTTCAGGAGGTTCAATCCTGTGAATGAACCACTCTTCATCTTGAATATCCTGTTACTGTTCAGAGCCAGGGAGATCGTGGGGCTGGGGCCTCTTGTTCCAGGACGGAGTCTGCCCAGGCTTCAGGTGCTGCATGCCACCCTGCCGACCCTTCTGGGTAACGAGCTGTTCGTCCATCAGCTGCAGCCTTCTCTCGCCCCGTCACAGCTGTCTCCAGTTCCAACTCACAGGCACTGCCCTGCTCCTCCATTTCCCCTGCCTCTTCATCGTATATTTGTTCATTGTAGAGGTATTAGAAGCAGCAATGTGTCACAATATACCCTTCTGCCCAAAAGCTTTACATGCAAATGTTCGTTGCAATGAGTCATTGATCTGCTTCAAGGTCTTTGGCTTCTGCCACACCATCCTCACTGGACCCTCCCTGAGATTCCTCTCGGATATCCTGCTGTTGCCCAGAGTTATGGAGATCCTGTGACTCTGGTACCGCATAGTCCAGCATGCAGTCATGGACCAGCACCTTTCCATGCTCCCGCAGCTCATAAATGGAGTAGATGATGTTTGTAGTGGACCAACTCAAAGCCCTGGATCTGGGCATGGCTGGTAGCTGAGCTGGTTAGCTGGGGCCTCAGCAGGATTGGCGAGGGGCGGGGCCCAGGCCTCATTTGTTGAGAGAGGGTCTCATTAAGTTTCCCATGTTGGAGCTGGGCAGTGGTGACATAGAACTTTTTTTGTTTGTTTGTTTTGTTTTTCGAGACAGGGCTTCTCTGTGTAGTTTTGGTGCCCGTCCTGGATCTCATTCTGTAGACTAGGCTGGCCTCGAACTCACAGAGATCCACCTGGCTCTGCCTCCCAGCTTGTGCTGGGATTAAAGGTGTGCACCACTGCCGCATAGACCTTTTATCCCCTCCACACTTGTGAGGCAGAGGTGGGTGATCTCTGAGTTCAAGGTCAGCCTGGTCTACAGAGTGAGTTCCAGAACAGCCAGGGATTCACAGAGAAACTCTGTCTCAAAAAAAACCAAACCGGACTAAACAAAAACAAAAAACCAAAAATCAAAAAACAAACAAACAAAAAACTGTAGTGGGTAGCCATTCCAGCTTTGATATGGAAGTTCCACCCCCACCCCTCCCCACCCCCCCACCCCCTGCCAGGCTTAGGTAACTGTCACGACTACAAGGCGGGGCGGAGGGAGGACCCTGAAGACCTGAGATCCGGATGTGCCGGCTCTCTTGGTTCCTGGACCCTGGACGCTGGAGGTAGACCCAGCAGAGTTCTCCAGAGAACATCGCCAGACTGCACCACACCTTTCCCAGACCCTGTTACTTATCCCTTCACTTGTAAGTTACCCCACAAAATAAACCTCCCTTTTAACTACATGGAGTGGCCTTAATAATTTCACCAATAAAAAACCTGAAACACAAAACCAAACCAAACCAACAACAACAACAACAAAAACCCAAACAACAACAAAACCAAACCAAACAAAAATTTTCCCATGTTGGCCTAGAACTCATATTCTTGTAGCCAAGGCTGGTGGTGAACCTTCAATCCCATGGGTAGCTTCTTGGTAGCTGGGATTATAGCCACCTGGCCTGGTGGGCTTCTTTTTAACTATAGGTACAGGGCTATAAGTTTCTAAGTACTATTTTAGCAATAACCTATACATTTTTATAGATCTTAAATTTCATTGATCTTAAGCATATTGCTATTTTTCTGATGATTTCTCTTACTTCTCAGTCATTTAAGGGTACATGTTATTTGATTTCTACATATTTGTGACTTTCCCAGATTTTCATTTTCCACCTATATATGCATGTATTTGGGGATGTTTCTGAGCCCAGACTTTGGTGGTGGGGACAGGGACGGTGCTGTGTTCTCTGTGTTTGGTGGTGGGGACGGTGCTGTGTTCTCTGTGTTTGGTGGTGGGGACAGGGACGGTGCTGTGTTCTCTGTGTTTGGTGGTGGTGGGGACGGTGCTGTGTTCTCTGTGTTTGGTGGTGGGGACGGTGCTGTGTTCTCTGTGTTTGGTGGTGGTGGGGACAGGGACGGTGCTGTGTTCTCTGTGTTTGGTGGTGGGGACAGGGACGGTGCTGTGTTCTCTGTGTTTGGTGGTGGTGGGGACGGTGCTGTGTTCTCTGTGTTTGGTGGTGGGGACAGGGACGGTGCTGTGTTCTCTGTGTTTGGTGGTGGGGACGGTGCTGTGTTCTCTGTGTTTGGTGGTGGGGACAGGGACGGTGCTGTGTTCTCTGTGTTTGGTGGTGGGGACGGTGCTGTGTTCTCTGTGTTTGGTGGTGGTGGGGACGGTGCTGTGTTCTCTGTGTTTGGTGGTGGGGACAGGGACGGTGCTGTGTTCTCTGTGTTTGGTGGTGGGGACAGGGACGGTGCTGTGTTCTCTGTGTTTGGTGGTGGTGAGGACGGTGCTGTGTTCTCTGTGTTTGGTGGTGGGGACGGTGCTGTGTTCTCTGTGTTTGGTGGTGGGGACAGGGACGGTGCTGTATTCTCTGTGTTTGGTGGTGGTGGGGACGGTGCTGTGTTCTCTGTGTTTGGTGGTGGGGACAGGGACGGTGCTGTGTTCTCTGTGTTTGGTGGTGGGGACAGGGACGGTGCTGTGTTCTCTGTGTTTGGTGGTGGTGGGGACAGTGCTGTGTTCTCTGTGTTTGGTGGTGGGGACAGGGACGGTGCTGTGTTCTCTGTGTTTGGTGGTGGGGACAGGGACGGTGCTGTGTTCTCTGTGTTTGGTGGTGGGGACAGGGACGGTGCTGTGTTCTCTGTGTTTGGTGGTGGTGGGGACGGTGCTGTGTTCTCTGTGTTTGGAGCAGAGCAATTGGGAGATATGATGGAACACACTAGTCCCAGGTCTTAAGACCTTGCCATGACAAGGTCACCCAGGGCCTCAGCACTCTTAGTGGTACCATGTCCAGAGTAGAGCCTACTTCCGTAATAGGGTCTGGGTGCAAGAAGGGAGTCCTCACTTAAATAAGCAAATGTACTAATCTGGAACTGGGTCTTGGAAGCAGGTCGTGGGGAGCTGACAGCTGGTCCCTCCTGGGAAATAGCCCTCTGACTTGTGCTGCAGGTGAGGCAGCCGTGAATTTGGGGTGCAGCAGACCAGAGTGCAGTTTCTGTCTCTCAAAAAATGCATCTTCTTGGTCACATATCATAAAACCTGAGAGTTTCAAGGTTTTTAAATTTTCTTTTTTTTCCCCCTCTCTCCCTCCCTTCATTTTTTTTTTTAAAGGAAATAGTGCTGGAGGGATGGCTCAGTGGTTAAGAGCATAGACTTCTTTTCCAAAGGAGCCAGGTTCAATTCCCAGCACCTACATGGTAGCTCACTACTGTGTGTAACTCTAGTTCCAGGGGATCCCACCCCCTCACACAGACATATACGCAGGCAAAGACTAATACACACAAACAAAAAATAAATAATTTTGAAAAAGGAAATAACTTTAAAAATACAATGTGTGTATTTGTGTGTGTGTGTGTGTGTGTGTGTGTGTGTGTGTGTGTGTGTGTGTGTACATGCACATGGCATGATACTCATGTATAGGTCAGAAAACATTTTGTGAGATTTGGTTCTCTCCTTCACCATGAGGGTCCCTGCGATCGAACTCCGGCTGTCAAACTTGGCAGCAAGTGCCTCTACCCACTGAACCATCTTGCCTGCCTGTTTTTGTATATTTTCTTGAAAAAATGGTTTTTTCCTCCTCTTTTTCTAAAATATTTATTTAGCTTCTGTCACGTCTATGACTGTTTTGCCTACAAGTGTGTATGTGTGCCATGTGCATGCCTGGTGCCCACTGAGGTCAGAAGAGGGAATCAGTTCCTGTGGGAAGGAGCTAGCATGTGGGGGCCAAACCTGAGGGTTTTATTTGTTTGTTTACTTTTTTTTTTTTTTTTTTTTTTTTTTGGTTTTTCGAGACAGGGTTTCTCTGTGTAGCTTTGCGCCTCTCCTGGAACTCGCTTGGTAGACCAGGCTGGCCTCGAACTCACAGAGATCCGCCTGGCTCTGCCTCCCGAGTGCTGGGATTAAAGGCGTGCGCCACCACCGCCCGGCTGTTTGTTTACTTTTTAATGAGAGAAACAAGTGCTCTTAACTGTTGAGCCATCTCTCCAGCCTGTTGAGTAAGTGTTTCTCGGCTGTATACCTTTATGACTATTCCAGTAGACCTGCATTTAAGTGTTTTCTTGTCGTAAGTATTTTTCATCAGACTCACTGGAGAACAATGGAGCTCCTCATGTCCTGTGTCACAGAGGAACTCTGGCTGAGTCTGAGCTCTTTGAAGAGAAGCTTTCCATCATCAATTATTCATTACCCTAAGTATAGTTTGATTGGAAGGGCAGATTAAACATGGTCTCAAAACAGACCAGAGTAGAAAGCCAAACCTGCTGCCTCCCCATTTTTCCCATCGACAGCGCATGATGTCACTTGTGTTACTAACCTGAGCTATATTTAGCTGAACCTTCACAGCAAGAGAAACCAAAGAGGTGCTATGTGGGCTGCTTTCCTGAAAATAGCTAGTTTTCGAATGTATATTGTAGACTGTTTTTTGTGGTCTGACTTTAACATTTATAACTGTTTCCACTTCTTAGCCTACCTCAAGACCCAGTATCAGTCTCCGCCCAATTTCCAGGGGTGAGAAGTGCTGATGGGGTGAAATGGGGCCCATTTTGATTGTATTTTACTGAAGATTCAGACCCAGAAGAGAAGGTCAATTTTTTTTTTTTGAGACGGGGTTTCTCTGTGTAGTCCTGGCTATTCTGGAACTTGCTCTATAGATTAGGCTGGCCTTAAACTCACAGAGATCTGTCTGCCTCTGCCTCCCAAGATTAAAGGCATGTGCTACCATGCCTGGCTTAGAAGGTCTAATTATTATTTTTTTTTAAATAACCCAACTACTTGATGAAACAACTCTCAAAAACTACAATAGTCTTTATACTCTTTAAAAAAAAATCGTGTGTGTGTGTGTGTGTGTGTGTGTGTGTGTGTGTGTGTGTGTGTGTGAATTCAGACACCTGTATATCACTGTGGACATCTGGAGGTCAGAGGACAGCCTGTGGGAGTTGGTCTTGTCTTTTACCCTGTGGAGTCAAGGTCTCTCTGGTTTCTGTCACTCTTGAGAACTTCAGACTAGCTGGCCCTTGAGATTTCAGGCTCTCCTGTCTCCTCCTGCCTCCTAGTCAGGGTGCCTGGACCACAGATGATTGCCACCATGAGATTTTTGCATGAATTCTAGGGGGAAGGAACTCAGATCATCAGGCTGTACAGCAAGTGGTTTTTATCTGCTGAGCCATGTCCTGGCTCTAGAATATTCCTTTAAGTCCTGTTGACTAGTGCAAAGTTACCTTTTAAATCATGACATTTGAGTGAGGAGATGCTTACTCTGAGCACTGGCCTTTTCTTTTCAAAGAGGAAAGCCTACTTGCAGGCTGAACTTGTTTTGTGCCTTTTATACCAAGTCCTCAAAGTTAGATAATCACAAGAGAATCTTGGGAAATACAACCCAGATAGCATGCTCGCTTTAATGGTGGGTAAACACTCTACATACGGTTTTGGGTAGTTCTATGGCCAATTCTATAGACAGATGTGGGTTGTCTTCATTTTATAGACGAGGCTCAGAATATAGGGCTGATGAGCGGTAGATGAGGGGTGAAGGGATTTGCTCAAAATCGAAGGCCAGTAAGAAAAGGAGAGCTGGGTTTAGCGCTGAACTTTTCCTTGTCCTCTATATCTGGATCCTTCTCTGACTCCCTCTTTTTAAAAATACATATTTTAAAAGACTTAATTTTGTGTATGGATGTTTGCCTGCGTGTATGGACATCACGTGGATGCCTGGTACCTATGGAGGCCGGAAGAGCACATCAGGTTTCCTGAAATTGGAGTTAGACATGGTTGTGAGTCACCATGTGAGCCTAGACCCTCTGGAAGAGCAGCCAGTGTTCTTAACCATTGAGCCACCTCTCCAGTTCTGGACTCCCTTTTAATTATTTTTCGGAAATTGACAATATCACACTTGTATACAATACACTGTGACAAGCTGGTTCCCTTCCTACATTTCTCCCCACTTCCTCTCTTATCAATGTCATAACAGAACTCTGGACTGGGCCAGAGAGACCTTGGAAGAGAAACTTTCCCTCATTAATTATTTCCTTATTCTAAGTATAGTTTGATTGGAAGGGCAGATTAAACATGGTCTCAAAACAGACCAAAGCTGAAAGCCAAACCTGCTGCCTCCCCCTTCTTCCCATCGACAGTGCATGACGTCACCTGTGTCCCATGCAGGCGGTCACAGCTTGTAATGACCACATCATATCAAGACGGCAGTGGCCCTCTCGCTCTTCCCCATCCTTTGGTTCCCACAGTCCATCCACCCCCTCTTCCATGATGTTCCCTGGGCCTTGGAGGGAGTTCCATAGATGTCCCATTTGGGACAAGCATCGGCAGATGCTTTGACTAGTGATGAGCCCACACTTGGACCATCATCCACTGCTAGAAGAGATTTCTCTGACCAAGGTTGAGAACTTCATTAGTCAATGAGTATAAACATTTGTGCGTAGAAGGCAATTAATTATATGCCTATTCTGCAAAACATCAGTGGTAGATTCCCCCCACGGTGCCTGTGACATCTCTCTAGCCCTTTAATGCAAGCTAAGATAAGGACATCCTAAAGCAGAAAGGAAGGATAAGGCCAAATCAACAAGAAATGGCAAAGGGAGATGGGCCAGCCCTCTTGGATCCTCTGCCTGTCCCGGCAGTGTTCTGACCAAGGAGGACACAGGTAACTGTTGCTAACTGCCACTTCCCATCTCTGGGGCCTTGGGAAGCAGAAGTAAGACCCGGGCTTAGAGATTAGCTTTCCATAATTTGCCAGGGGAACTTGAAGTTTAGTCTGTTGAAATATTGTCGTGGGAGGCTGATCTTTCCGAGAAAGTAGTCATCAGTCAGTCCTCTTTTGTTCTTGGTCACTTTATGATCCCTGCTAGAAACAGACCACTTGATTTGGTTCACTGGATTTTTTGAGCATGCTTCCTGGCGACATGTGGCCCAGGCTTATCTGTGTGTAGTAAGTACCCTCATTGTAAGTACCCTCCGAATCCTAGGTCCACACTGTCTCTTGGAGCCAGGGTCCATTATGGGTGTTGTCCTGACCACAACAATCTGTTCTTCATTTTTGGATTATAAAAAAGTCCCTGAGTTTAGTGGGAAGGGGTCAGGGTTTCACCAGTGACCCTTAAAAAATCAGTTTATTCAAATATGCCTAAAAGAATTTCTTGCTAGATTAGGGACAGAAATATCCCTGGCCTTTAGATGGAAATGATTAGAGGCCCTTTGGAGCCAAGAGGAATCTGAAAGAATTAATTTTTTTCTTTCTGTTGCCATAAAGTACCAGATTATGAAACTAATGTGTCCTTCTGCTATGCGTTAACAAATGCTTATTTAACAAATGCTTGTTTACCTGTTAAGCATTAGAGCAGTGGTTCTCAACCTGTGGGTCATGACCCCTTTGGGGTCAAATGACCCTTTCACAGGGGTTGCCTAAGGCCATTGGAAAACAGATATTTACATTATGACTCATAACAATAGCAAAATTACAGTTATGAAGTAGCAACGATAATTTTATGGGTGAGGGTCACCACATGAGGAGCTGTATTGGTCGTAATGTCAGGAAGGGTGAGAACACTGTGTTCGAACTCAAGGATTGCCTTTTGTTATTTTGAAGCAGGGGCTCCCTCTGTAGCCCTGGGTGGCTTCAAAATCATCACACTTCTGCCTCTGCCCCTCAAGTGCTGGGACAGCAGACACTTTCGGGGAGCAGTTCATCACAGAGAGAAGTCAGCAGGAACTCAAGGCAGGAACCTGAAGGCTGGGACTGAAGCAGAGGCTGTGCAGAAGGGCTGTTTACCGGCTTGCTCCTCCAGCCTTGCTCAGCTGACTTCCTTCTACAACTCAGGGCCACTCCTCTGTGGGCTGGGCCCTTCCAGTCAATCATTAGTCAAGAAAGTGCCCTTCAGGCTTGCCTACAGGTAGTCTGATGAAGGCATTTTCTCAACTGAGATGCCTCCTCCCAAATAACTTTAGCTTATGTCAAGTTGACAAGAACCAACCAACACAATTGACCCAGCTTTCTTACTGTCTAGAAAAAGAAAGAATGGGTTCAGGTGGTAGGAAGTGACTTCCTGGAAATCGAGTTCTCCAGGGAAAATCTCCTGATCCGGCTGTCTCACTAGTTGGGCCCACTAGGTGGTAGTATTAAACTATGGAAATGACCGTTTGCAGCCAGTGTCCGTACAACAAAGACATTTATTTCTTCAGGAGTAAATGAAGGAAAAGATACGTCTTCTGATTTAAACATGGGGTCTAATTTAAACGCCCAAGGGACTGGTAGCTCGTTGACTGTGCCTGTTGTCGTGGTTACAAATGACAACTAGCAGGCAGTGGATCAACAGCGGACAGACGAATGGACAGATCTCAGTAATTTAGATCATCACTGAAAGCACCATTTCAAGAATGGGCGGGATTCTGGAATCCACAGGCCTTGGGGTTTTGGAACGTTGGGAGCTAATGATGACCTGACATCATCAGCTGGACAGACTCAGGGAGATGAGAATACCAAAAGCACCCAACGCACTAATAATACTGTTTTGCATTTTCCCTGCCCCCGCCCTCCCCCCCCAGGTGTGAGTGTGTGGTCTGGAGTTGTTGTTTGCCTAAAAATCATGAAGCCCAGGGTTAAGTCCTAGCACCACAAGGAAGAAAAGAACCCAGTCCGCGTGTATGTGTGAAACTTTTGAAACCGTTTTGCTTATAACCTAGCCCTGTCTCTAATTTGAGATCTTACTTGCCTCTGCTTCTCAAGGCTAGGATTATAGGTGTGTAGTACTATCAGGGGCCTGTGTATATCTTGACTTGCTTTTACCTGTTTAAAAATATAGGGAATAGGTTGGTGAGATGGCTCTGTGTGTAGACACTTGCCTTCAAACTTGGTAACTTGAGTTTGATCTCCAGGACCCACAAGATGGAAGCAGAGACTTTATTTTTTGTGGATTATCCTCTGACCTAGACACACACACACACACACACACACACACACACACACACACACACACACACACACACTGTGACAAGTGTGGGCCTATACAGAGACAAAAAGAAATACAGAGAGGTGCTGGAGAGCTAGCACAGGAGTTAAAAGCATTTGCTGCTCCTCCAGAGGACCTGGCGCCTACATGGTGCTCACAACTCTCTGGAACTCCAGATCTGACACTCTTTTTGGGACTCCGGCATTGTATGTACATACACACATGCAGACAAAATGCTCATACACATAAAATAAAATACATCTAAAACAAATACAGAGTGTAGTGTGGTGGTGCACACCTACAATCCCAGCACCCAGAAGTTGGAGACAGGAGAATTGCTAGTGTGAGGTCAGACTAGGTTACAAAACCTGTCTCAAAACATTCTGATCTTTCTCAGCCGGGCAGGAGTGACTTATGCCTTTAGTCCCAGCACTTGGAAGGCAGAGGCAGGCAGATTTCTGAGTTCGAGGCCCGCCTGGTCTACAGAGTGAGCTCCAGGACAGCCAGGGCTACACAGAGAAACCCCTGCCTTAAAAAAAAAAAAAAAACAAAACCCCAAACAAACATTCTGACTTTTTTCTTGAGTCTGTACTGGGTATAAAGGTATTTCTACCTTGGAGGGGATTGCTAAAAGTTATTTATTCTCTGCCTCTCCTTCATTGATTTGTTGTAAGTCATTCATGACAGAAATACTCCTTTAAAGATGTGTGTGTGTGTATGTGTTTGTGTGTGTGTGTGTCTGCTTGGATGAATGTATGCACATGTGTGTGCACATGTGGACGCTGGAAGAGGGTGTTGGACCCCTCAGAGCTGGAGTTACAGGCATCTGCAAGAAACCTGGCTTGTTGTGTGGGTGCTGGGATCCGAACCCCAGTCCCCACAATTCTGCAGCCAGTGCTCTCCTGGGCACCCACGGCGCAATTAGCAGTTGAGCAGCTGCCGTGGTGAAGCAGTGGTCTAGGCTCTGTGAGCATCCACGGTCTCTCCAACTTCTCTTGTCTTAGCCTGTTTCTCCGGGCTAGCCTCAGCCCCTGCTCTGTGCTGCCCACCACCATTCTTCAACACCTCTCCCTAAAACCCTCCCTTGAAGGGAGAGGACTGCACTCTCTTTCACTGGGTCCTCAAGCCTCACAGAGCAGGCCCACAACCTGGCTTGGCCTCACCCTATTCGCCTGCTCCCACTTGTTCCATAGGCTCTTACCATGGTTGTTTTTATGTTGAGTTCTAATGAGCCATGTCCTGTGCTATTTCAGTCTGAAAATTTTTTGGTACTTTCCATTCAACCTGGAACATTCTTTTTTTCCTTCTTGTTTGGCTGTGTTCTATGCATTCTTGGGTCTCAGCTTACATGTTCCTCAGTTTGGAAACCAGCCCTTTCCCCACCTGAACGTTGTCGCAAAGATGAGATTCCTCTTTTGTTTCTCCTTTCATGGTCTCTGGAGGGTGTGTGCGTGTGTGTGTGTGTGTGTGTGTGCGTGTGTGTGCGTGCGTGTGTGTGCGTGCGTGTGTGTGTGCGTGCGTGTGTGTGTGCGTGCGTGCGTGTGCGCGTGTGTGTGAGTGTGTGTGTGTGCGTGTGTGTGCGTGCGTGTGTGTGTGAGTGTGTGTGTGTGTGCGCGTGTGTGTGCGTGCGTGTGTGTGAGTGTGTGTGTGAGTGTGTGTGTGTGTGTGTGTGTGTGTGCGTGTGTGTGTGTGTGTGTGTGCGTGTGTGTGTGTGTGTGACGGCCTGTCTGTTGACACCCTCTGCTGCCGGACTGTGCATTCTCAGAGGGTCACTGCATGTCTCCACATTTGGCTGAGTGCCTGACACATTGTAAGGGCCCAATAATACGTGCTGAAGGAGTGAGTGAATGAAATGCATGTCCTATATGTCCCCTTCCTTCCTGCCTTCCTTTCTTCTTCTTCTTCTTCTTCTTCTTCTTCTTCTTCTTCTTCTTCTTCTTCTTCTTGGTTTTTTGAAAGGAGTCTCACTATGTAGCTCTGGCTGTCCCAGAAGTCACTATGTTGCTGAGACTGTCCTGGAACTCACAGAGATCTGCCCTCCTCTGACTCCTGAGGGTTGGAATCAAAGACGTGTGCCGCCATGTCCAGCATTTCTTTCTTTTTTTAAATTAAAAAAAATCGAATGTATTCGGGTGCTTTGTCTGCATGTATATCTGTGCACACATACATTCCTGGTACTCTTGGAGGCCAGAAGAGGCACTGGAACTGGAGTGAGAAACGGTTCTGAGTCACTGGGTGCTGGGACTCTGGAAGAGCAGCAAGTGCTCTTAACCACTGAGCCATCTCTCCAGCCCCCAACATGCTCTTTTCTTTAGTATACTCATGGCTTGGCAGTGTGAGATACACCAGACCGAAGTGGAGCCGCAGTGGAGAGAGGAAAGGGCCAGTTGGGATGTCATCATTTGAAACATTTCCAATTTTGTGGTGGGTGGCCTTTGAGGTAGAAAGTTGTGATATAAATGGGACGCATTTGGGCAACAGGTAAGGAGTAGAACTCCGCCGGGAGGCTGAAGATAGCCTGGGGCTAGATTGTACAGGATGCTAGTAGCTAGCCAGTGGAGAAGCATTGCTGGTTCTCAGGGCAGACAATGAAAAGACTAAACCACTGCTTCAGAAAATGTCGATCCAGCAGCCATGTGAACCGTGGACTGCGGAGGACCCGTGAGACTGGTTAGAGGCTTTCCCAGAAGTCAAGATGGGAGGTGGTCAGGGCTGGAGCAGTGGGTGGCCGTCGACGGTGGGGAGGGCAAAGGGGAGTAGAGTGAATCATGGGCAATGGAAGAGATGGGGAGGAGAAGGAAGGGTCGGGGTTTCCAGCCTCCTTCCACCCGGGGCTGTCACTGGCAGAAAGAAGTCAAGGGGGAGAGCCAGTTGAGGGAAAGAATTCATTTATCAAACCTTTATGTGGTAGAGTACAGTCTGCATTTCACTTGTGGAAACTCAATCAACGTGTGGGGTTTAAAAAAAAAAAAAAGGCAGAGTGGGAGGAGGTAGCAACGGAGATAAACTAGCTAACAGAAGCCGTCCCAGCTCTTCCACTTCACACGGTACTTCCAAAGGGAGGCCAAGACGGGGAAGGGAAATTGCCTGTTCCCCCTTTCATTGGTAAAGCCACGTGATTTTATGAGTGCCGTAAGAGATTCTTTGAAGGCAATTGTGGCCATTCACAACCTATTTTTTATATGCTGATTATAGAATTGAAATTCCTGGCAAGATATAGACACCCCCCTCCCAGTTCCTGCAGGTGCTAAATGGGCAGTAGGCAGCTAGGAAGACCCTCTCCGTCACCGCGCAGGAGTAGTTCACACCCTGAGTGGAAAGATGGGGAGGCAGACAATAAGGGCCCCAGTGTAGGTGAACAGTCGGAAAGCTGGG
The DNA here is from genome assembly GCF_007827085.1 of Peromyscus californicus insignis. Taxonomy (NCBI): domain Eukaryota; kingdom Metazoa; phylum Chordata; class Mammalia; order Rodentia; family Cricetidae; genus Peromyscus; species Peromyscus californicus. Next base: position 87,271,703 of record NW_026294573.1, on the reverse strand, counting down.
CACACAGAGGAAGACCGATGACAGGTATGTCAAGGCCAGGGTGGCCTGGGTGCTGGGACTGGAGAGAAATCGTGGAGTCATCAGCACAGTGCCACAGCAGCAGGAGTGTGCAACATCTCAGAGGGAGCGGAAACTGGCGGGGGAGGGACGGGGGAGGGCAGAGCCAGCAGCACATTTTCCTGGAAAGGTAGAAGAGTCAGTCATAACAGAAAGCAGGTGTTAGAGAAGTGGGCAGGGTGGAGGACAGCCAAGAACAGAAAGGCAGCTCTCATAAGGAAATCGATGGTGACCAAACCCATGGACAGCTTCCGCTGAGAGGTGGTGGCAGGAGAAGTGGCTGATGGAAATCTGGGAACAAAGGGAACACATGTCCCTTCTCTGTTACAGCTCCAGGAAATCCAGCTTCCCTGAAGAATGGGCTCCTTGGGTACCAGGGCCTCTTCCCTTTGTGAGTGGCTGCCACCCGTGGAACTGCACCTCGACATCTCCTTGCACTGATGGGGACGTAGACTCTGCTCGACTTCAGTCTTCCGGTCCAGCAGCTTGCGTGGGGGCCAGCTGAGGCGCAGATGTAAGCAGTGGTGCTTGTGCTCTCTGCTAATCAAATCTTCAGTCTTTCCTTCCATACGTACAGCCCGATTCCCACATGGCTGTAAACACTAACGGGCTAAGAGCTTCCCTGGAGTCTGCCTCTTGGGGTGACCTCATCAGAATCTAGGCAAGGCTGCATACAAACAGCAGCTTGTTCCGGGATGCAGGGGGCCCTGGGTGTTTTCAGCTAAGGGTTCCCTCTCCTGGTTACATTGTTCTTTTTTAAAAGATTTAAATAATAAGAAAAACTTCTTTTATACACGCCCACTTAGCATTTCCGGTGTTTTCTCCATTCTTTTGAGCAGATGCAGACGGCAGTATGTCCTTTTCTCTTGGCCTGAAAGACCCTTAATATTCCCTTAGTGTGTACGTAGAAGTTGCGTTCACGTTCTGCAAACGTGAGAAAGTACTTCATCCTCATTTCTTTGACAGAAATCCTCATTTTTTTGCTGAGTGGAGAATTCTGGTTTACATTTTGTTTCTTTCAGAACTTTAAAGAAGTTCTCTCCAGAGCCTAGGTATAGTGGCACAGGCCTTTAATCCCAGCTCTGGGAGGCAGAGGCAGGTAGATGTCTTCGAGTTCAAGGTTGGCTTGATCTACGTAGTGAGTTCTAGGCCAGCGAGGGCTATTTAGTGAGACCCTGTCTGGAAACAAAACAAAACAAAACAAAACAAACAAAGAAACCCCAAAGAAAATAACAAAACTCGGAGGTTGCTACCTGTCTGTGGCACATTCTTCTGGTGAGAAGTCTGACACAGTTCTCTTGAGAGGGTTGCTTCTGAGATGTCCCAGTCTCACTGGCTTCAGGCAATCTCCTCATGGTGCTCTTCATATTTCCTTCTTTAGGGTTCATTGACATTCTTGGATTTGTGATGTCTTACACTTTCTTCAAATTTGGAAAAATAAAATCCACTGCCGCCCACTTTCTTTAGGGTTCCAGCGACAGTTATTAGGTTGTTTGAAATTGTCCTGAAGCTTCCTCATGATCCATCCTTTTTTAAAGTCGTGTGAGTGTGAGTGTGTGTGTGTGTATGTGTGTGTGTGTGTGTGTGTGTGTGTGTGTGTGTGTGTGTAACTGCCCATTTGTGTGCCTTCATACGGAGGCCAGAGGTCAACCTCCAGTGTAGTTTCTCAGGGGCTGACACCTTGGATTTTGAGGCAAGGTCTCTCAGTGGGCCTGGAATTCGCTATAGCCAGAAGGCTATAGTGGCTGACTCCGAGAAGCTCCGGCATTCACCGGTTTCCATGTCTCCTGTGCCGTGATTACAAGCACTTGGTACCATGTCCAGTCTTATACGTGGTTCCGGGATTGAACTCAATCCTCATGCTTACAGCAAGCATGTAACTGACTGAGCCATTTCCCCAGCCATTGAATGTATGTTTTAACCTTCAAGTTCACTAACCTGCAGTGCCTAATACACTGCTAATCCCATCCTGTGCAGGTTTCTTTCATCCCAGACATCAAGTTTTCCTGAAGTGCTTATCTAATTATTCTTTATCAATAAAAACTTGGGAGTCAGACATAAGGGTAAGAACCTGAGTGATCAGAGAAGCGGTGGAGAAGTGACCAGTGACCTGCCTCTTGTTCCTCCATCCAAAAGGGGCTGAGACCCTCTATAAGCTCTGCCCTACTACTTTCTGTCTCTCTATCTGTCCTCAGTCCTCCAAAATCTCTATGGTTAATTCTGGTCAGCTAATAGCTAGCCCGCCCTCTGATTCAAAGCAAACTTTATTGAGAATGTGATCAAAATATCGTACAACATTTTCCCTGTTTAGATAGTCAACATTTCACTTAATTGTGTTTTTTGTTGATGACACAAAATACCCGGGGAAATCATTTTTAAGGAATAAAGATTTGTTTGGCTCGTAAGTTTAGAGTTGCTGTCTGTGGTTTCTTGGTCTGTGTTTCTCGGCTGTGTGGTGAGGTAATGTATGTCACGGTGGAAGGGAGTGCCAGAGAAAAGGTGGTCATTTCACAGTGGGGGACGGGGTGTGGGGGGGGGGGTAGATGGGAAATAGCCCAAAACAAGACATACCCTTCAAAGGCATGCCCTCATGGCCTACTTCCTGCAACCAGGCCCTACCTCCCAGTAGCTCATTCAAAGTGCATTCATCAATGGATCAACCCAGGGAGGGAGTTAGAGCCTTCATAATCAAGGCACCGTCCTCAGCACCATTAGTGGGACACCATGCCTTCAACACAGAAGCCTTTGGGGCCATTTTATATCCAAACAGTAACACTGTTAAAGTGCTTCTCCAGCACATAACAGGTATACAAACTATTTCAATGTCTTTGTCTACCAAGTCTGTCAGTTGTGTTCTTCCTCGGGTTCGTTGGTTGATGTTCCTCCTCATTGTGGTCATATTTCCCGCTTCTTTGCATGCCTGGAGGCTTTTTACTGGACCTCAGACATGACTTGTACCTTGCTGGGTGCTAGATATTTTTGTATTCCTATAAATAGTCTTGAGCTTGTTCTGGGATGCTGTTAGGTTACAAAGAAACAGTTTGATCTTTTTGGGTCTTGCTGTTGACCTTTTTTAGATGGGGCCAGAATTGCATTGAATCTAGGACACAAATGCAGCAAGACCCTTCTGGGTATGCTATCCAGTGCCTCGTGAACTGGGGGAGGGGAGTCTTCCCATTCTGGCTGAGGAGAAGAAAGGCTGTTCTTGGCTCTGTGCAAGCTTCAAAGACCGTTCTTTCTCTAATCCTTCTGGGTAGTTCTTTTTTGTTTGTTTGTTTGTTTGTTGTTTTTGAGGTGGGGTTTCTCTGTGTAACAGCTCTGGCTATCCTGGAACTCGCTTTGTAGACCAGGCTGGCCTTAAACTCACAAAGATCTGCCTGCCTCTGCTTCCCAAGTGCTGGGATTAAAGATATGTGCCACCATAACCAGCTCAAGGTAGTTCTTTGTCATCCTTGGGGTATTTTCTTCATACCCAGGAGTTATCGGTATTAGCAGGGGTTGGGGTAGGACCCTTGGCAGATCTCTGGTGCTCTCTCTCCCTGTGTGACCATCTCCTCTCTGTTGTTCTGTCTCATGAACTCTAGCTACCATGGCCTCCCTGATGTCTTAACTCATGGGTTAGAGTTGCCCTCTTTCCCTTTTGGAAAACCTGCTGTGGCCGCAGGCTGATGATCACAGGGCTCGCCCTATTCCCTGTTGCTCAGGGCTCATGAAGCCTTATGTCTTGTATCTGAAAACTATCGTTTCATATTTTTTCCTGGCCGTTTAGTTGCTTCAGATGAAAGGGAAAATCTGGTCCCTAATATTCCACTTTGGCTAGAAGCAGATGTCTACACTGTTCTTTAAGTTTGGAACACTCAGGAATGCAAGACTATGTGCAAGTCAAGTGCTCTATAATCAGGCCAGGAAAAGGGTGCTTCTCTAAGGGCTGAAAGAGCTTCCAACTCAAGTACAAGGATACAGCAGTTTGAGGAGCTGTAGGGCACTGTGCTTTCTTCCTGGATCGTATCAAGACTTTGACCTCAATTTAGCCGTTTCACTGCCCATCGGTGGAGGTTTAGTCTTTTTCACACTGAAGCTGCACCTCTCAGCTCACTCTTGAAATCATAGAGTTTTGTTTTGTTTTGTTGTTGTTGTTGTTGTTGTTGTTGTTGTTCTTCTTCTTCTTCTTCTTCTTCTTCTTCTTATTATTATTATTATTATTATTGGTGGGGATTGGCCCCGGTTTCCACTTAGATGCTGCTTGAGTATTTAGGTCACCAAAAACTTCCCCACTGGAGGTAAATGAAAGTTCCTCCATTGCACTTACAGTACCTAGCCTTTGCTCCTGTACAGAGTCACTGCCCCAAAGACACTGTGTTCCACTTTGAAGATGAAGTGCAGACACACTCTTAAAAAGCAGGTCCTCCATCTCGAGGGTGAACAAAACACCACTTAGCCAAGCATTCCGGCTGGTTAAATTTAGGACGAGGGAAAAAAACAAAACAAAACAAAACGAGTCCAGAATATTCTCTGGCATTGAGCCTGGGGTATTTTCCCTTTTAGAATGACTTGGGCACATTTTCATTCATGTGGACCTGTTGCCTCTCAGCTTTATATTCTGGGATGGGAGGTCAACAATGACTGCTTTGTTGCTAAATCCAACGGGCACTTCTCAGTTATTAACCTACTTGACCTCTCCACAGCATTTGATGTGGACAGTTCTCTTTAGCACATTCCCTGGCTTTTTCTCCCTTTCCTGGTCTTTCTATTTCTGTCCTTTTAGTTGGTACATTGTGTGGTTAGATCTTGAGCCTTCCTCTCACATGGAACATTATCTTTGGACTTTCTTATCCATGCCTGTGGCTTTCCTGGGAACTCCTAAACCAACATTTCTAGCCTAAATATTTCTTGTGAGCGTCACCCCGGAATGTCCAGTTGATCTTTTACCATCTTCACTTAGGTGCTACAGAGCTCACTCCCCTCAGCAGCCTTGTCCTGGATAGTTTTTTGTCAACTTGGCATAAGCTAGAGCCCTGCAAGAAGAGAACTTCAACTGAGAAAATGCTTCCATGAGAACCTATAGGGCATTTTCTTAATTACTGATTGATGAGGGAGGACCCAGCTCATGGTGGGTGGTGCCATCCCTGGGTTGGTGGTCCTGGGTTCTATAAGAAATCAGACTGAGCAAGCCACGAGGAGCAGGCCAGTAAGCAGCTCCCCTCCATGGCCTCTGCATCAGCTCCTGCCTCCAGGTTCTGTAGTGATGGACTCTGATGTGCAAGTATAAGCCAAATTAACACTTTCCTCTCCAAGTCGCTCTGGTCATTGTGTTTATCACAGCAAAAGAAACCCTGACTAGGGCAAGCCTCATGGAAGCCCATTCCCCTTGGTTCAGGCTTTCTTGCCCGGTACTACATCTCTGTGAAGGATACCCCTGCCCATTTTGGTTCTAAAGCCAGAATTCCTTGCATTCAACCTTCCTTTTGGTTACCAAGCCCTGCCGATGATGCTCCTTCCATTCTTTCGGGAGCGTTCCTGTGTTAGTCTGGTGGAGACCTCCTTGGAGCATGTTCGGTTTCTATCCCTCATGCCCTCTCCTCTCATGGCTCCCTTCTGCCAGCTCTAGCCAGAAAGGCCTTTATAAAAGATGAAGGAAGGCTTGCAGGGTCCTGTTTAAATCTTTCAGTGACCACCCTGTGCTCTTAGGGTCTAAAGCTCATACTCCTTTTGCTTTATTTCATGGGGCTGGAGATCAAACGAGGGCCGCATGTATGCGAATCAAGTGCTCTGCCGCTGAGCTATAGCCCCAGTCCTCCGTGTTCATTCTAGTAAAGTGTGAGGACCCGTATGATCTGGTCCCTGTTTAACCTATTAGATGTCACCCTCCCTCCCATTCTCAATTCCTGCCTATGCTTCCCATTGTTTTCTTCCGCCGTCTATGATGCTTCTTATTTTAGGGCCTTTATAAGTTTTGTTCTTTTTGCCTAGAACCCCTTCGTCACCACTTTTGCCTGAATCAGTCACCTTCCAGGTCACTTCCTTTGGGATTCTTCTCTGATTTCTTTGATCAACGTGGTCTGCCAAGAATAAATGAGGTATTAGTCTGTGTTTCCAAATGTCACTCTTGTTTTCTCTATAGTAACACCCATCTGATAGCCTATAATTTCTGCATCTCCAGTGTTCAGTGTGAGGCTCGGGCGTAGAAACAAGCAGCAAACACTGGTCGCATCAAATCTTTAAATAATTGTTTGTTTGTTTGTTTGTTTGTTTTTGGAGAATGTTTTCACCGTGTAGGCCAGGCTGTCCTTGAACTTGTAGTCTTCCTGCCTTAGCCTCCAGAGCGCTGGATTTACAGGGATTACAGCCACCACACCCAGCTGTTGCACTGAAAATAGTTTGTTTGTTGAGACAGTCTTCTGCAGCCCGGGTGGGCCTTGAACTATGTGACTGAGGATGGCTTTGAATTCCTAATCTTTCAGCTTCTGTCTCCTGGAATTGGATTTTACTGTGTTAGCAGCTGTGGAGGTTGCAGACCTACTAATCTAGTCTGGTTGAGCAATGGAGCTTGGTGTAAAGGATGGCTTTTTGGCGTGGATCTCTTGCTGGAAGCTGGCTTTCTTATTTCTCCACTGCTCATTTCCTGGTTGAGCAGCCTGATTCAGGCAGCAACTCTGTACCTTAGTGGTTTCACATATGAATACAAATGCTTGGGTTTTCTAAAGGTAAGTAATAGGGCCCGATGGTTTCATTCATTCTCTTAGATGAATGAACTCCTAGTAGTTCGTGTATTAACTGTATTTCTTATAAAATGGTACTTCATATTCTTTGGTGCTCTTGTCTCATTTGTCTTTATTGGTTTGTAAGTTTTTATTATTGTTAATATTTGCCATAGATTTCACAATTTTTTTTTTTTTTAACTTTTTCCCTTTTCATTCAGGGTTGAGCTCTGGGTCTACACAAGCCAGGCAAGCTCTCTGCCACTGAGCTACATCCCTAGTCCTTAACTCATCTGTCAATTAGAAATGTTTGTACCTTTTTCAGTGGCAAGAAAAAAGTATTTGTTTATTTGCTTGAGATAGTGTGTCACACTTCGTAGCCTCAGGCTGGTGTCAAACATATAATCCTCCTGCCTCAGCCTCCTGAGGTCTGGGGATCCCAGGTTTGTACCAGCATACCCAGAAAAGCTATTTATTTGCTTATATTCTTACCCAACCACTTGCAAATGTGCGATCCATTCTCAGTTCACCTGTTGTGCCCAGACCGGCTACCAGCCAGATTCGGCTGGTTAGGCTGTAGTTTGCCAAATTTGAGCCATCTTTGGATTCCTGGAAGAAATACCACTTGACCATGAATAAACTGTTGGCTTTGGCTTGTGCATATTTAGGATTTTTTTTTTTTTTTTTTTTGGTTTTTCGAGACAGGGTTTCTCTGTGTAGCTTTGCGCCTTTCCTGGAACTCACTTGGTAGTCCAGGCTGGCCTCGAACTCACAGAGATCCGCCTGGCTCTGCCTCCCGAGTGCTGGGATTAAAGGCGTGCGCCACCACCGCCCGGCGAGTAAATCTTTTTGAAAAGGTTTGACTGCTTTGTTTTTGAGAGCTAGGGTCTCATGCCCAGGCTGGCCATGAAATGACTGTGTGATAGGGATAGCTTTGAACTTCTCATTCTCTTACTCCATCTTCCAGATGCTGGGATTACAGGTGGTCATCACAGCGTCCGGGTTCTAATTCTAAGGTGCTGAGGGCGAGCCCAGGGCTTTGTGCATGCTAGGCGAGCACTTACTGACTGAGCTATATCCCTAGACCGACAAATTTTTTTTTAATAATTAAGAAGTTATTGTCATATCTTAGGATCGTTTTTCTTGTTTATTTTTAGTTTTTCTTTTTCCTTTTTTTTATTTGTAGTTTTTCAAGAGGGCTCTGCTTTACTGGTGTTTTGAAAAAGCAGACTTTGGTTTTATTGTTTGAATCTGGTTTGTTTTTTTTTTTCTTTGAACTTTCTCTGTTACTTCCTGTTAAGAGTTTCATCCGATTTGGACTTACCCTTCTAATTGTTTGAATGAACCTACTTTGTTGTTTCCTAAATAAAGTATTTTTCCTTGGAATTTTGGTAATCCATTGTTGATTTGTCTTTTCTTCCTGGCATGACATTGTTAAAATAGTGGTCCGTTTCAGTTTCTTCTCCAGTCACTGTGATTGAAATACTCTGACAAGGTCAAGACAGGGGAGACAGGGTTGCTTTCACTCACAGTTCCGGTGACATCCCATCATTGCAGGAAGTCACCCCAGTGGTTCACATGGCTCCCACAGTCAGGAAGCAGAGAGCAAGGATCACTGGTGTTTGGTCCCCCTCCTTTTGCTCCATCCAGGACCTGCCAACAGAACAGTGCTACTCAGGGTGGGTCTCGCCACCTCAGCTAACCCGACTGAGAAAACTCCTCATAGGTCAATCCAATCTAGACAGTCCCTCACGGCGACTCCTGTCCCAGGTGATCCCAATCTGGCCAAGTTTACACCTAAAATTAACCACCATGGCAGTCCAAGCATCCTGTCCTATTATTTTTTTTAAAAAACTATTTTGGTTATTGGGCAAGAAGATATGTTACTCTGTGTTAGTCAGTGTGAAAATGTTCCCAAATCAGTCTTTTTTTTTTTTCTCAAATCAGTCTTTTTAGTCCTCCCTTCTAAACTCAAATATTTCTGATTCTTACGAAGCCATGCTATGATCAATCTATTCCTATGGATATGGTTTATGTAGGTAGTATATTGAAGTGTGTTTTGTATATATTTGTAAGGTATATATGTGTGTTCTTGTGCCTGTGCATCAGGAGCATGTATAGTGTATGTGTATGTGCACCTGTGTTCACACATATGGAGTATGCATTTGTATGACATATATGTGTGTAGGTGATGTATTCTGTATAGCTCTCACTGGGACTGAACACTCCTTGCAGGGGGCATATCTAACTTCTGCTCTCCATCCTGCAGGTCTGCAGCACTTTGGAACTCAGCCCCCTGTTTGCATCCATTGTTTGAAGCTAGAGCTGTCCATTTTCTCTGGCTGGATGGAGTGGCCACAGCAGGATACTTTCTTGTCCAGAAAGGATGCCTGGACCCAGACCTACCCACCTAGGAGGAGGATCAGGCATGCACAGGTCCAGGGTATAGGTAAGTCTATCTGCCAGTGGGTTAGGACTAGGGGGGTGGGCTGCTCCTGCTCAGGGTAGTAGTGTTCTTAGCTCAGGGGGGTGAGGTGGAGGCGAAGAGCAGCACAGGGGTTCAGAAAGTACCAGGGGTCAAATAGTTCACTGGCCTTTATAGTATGTGGCTCATTTGCACTTGACTATGTGTTTGCTAACCTCAGGTAGACTTCTCCAGTTTCTGCTCCGCTCTCCCCTCCCAACCAACCCCACCCCCATGGGCCGCTGAACTTATGGCATCCAATTTCTTATCCTCATAAAGGCAGGTCTGTTGCCCATGCCTGCTCTTGGCCATGGGGCATGTGTGGAGGCCATGGAAGAACAAAGGGTAATGGTCTTTGGGGGCAGACAGACTTGAGTTCAAATTGCAGCTCTGCAAATCTTGGGCAAGCTGCCTTCTCTTTCTGCCTGAGGTTCAGATATCTCCCTGGCAAATTTTAGCTAATACTTTTAAGGCTTACTGTGAAGTCTAAATGACACGTGTGTGAATTGCTCAGCTCGGCTCCTGGCACTATATTCTTGCATTCCCCTGATCTTGTCTTGAGTGGCTCACAGAACCACAAATATCCACTGGCAATGAAGTCGGGACCAGAAACAAACTCTAACACTTCCCGTTTTTAGGTTTACATGAGACCAACAGCTTTCTTTCCCACAGTGGCAGCAGAGATTTGCAGAGCAGATGTCTTGGTGTGAAACTGCTCCCTCGAGGTGTCTCATGAATGTTTGCCGACAAATCCATGCAAGGGCTGACCTTCCTTCTATCTGCCTTCCTGCGCCAGGTTGGGAAGACTGAAAGGCCCTGCCCTGCACTGTATCTGCAGATGGCGAGTCTTGCTCTTCTGTCTGATGGCGCCAGGCTGCAGATGGGAAGCCCTGAGGCTGGATGGAGCAAGCTGCTCCTCTCTGGACCTGTGCCACGTTGCTCTCAAGAAAAGGAGGCTCAAGAGAGCGATCCAGGCTGCATGCAGCCTGTCTATGTGCAGCTTCATGTTCCCCGATCCCATGCCCTCTTGGGCCACTCCGGAGGGCAGGCACTCCTTTGCTCCAGGTTGGTCTGGCGATTACAGGTCTGAGCTTCAAAGCCGGTTACAAACCTAACTAATTGCAGCCTGGGGGAGCTGGGCGAGCAGGCCAAGCTTGCTCAAGTGGGCAAGCCAGGCGGCGGGGCCATAGTTGGGTTGGCACCTGCAGCTTGAGATGCGGGTGCTGGAGCTAGGGTTCCTGCCGGATCACCGGAGAAGGAGCCACCTCTGGTGGCTAGTGGCAGTCCTCCCTGCTCCAGGAGCCCACGCCTCCCCGGATCTGGCCCGCGTCAGCTAGGTCAGGTGGAAATCTCCCCATTCAAACCAGCGCGGGCCAATCAGGGGCTGGCGCGCCCGGCCGTTCCCCAACGCGCCTTGCAGCCCGCCTGGGATCCCGCCCGCCTGGGAGACGCCGGAGCGAGGGGGAACGGCTGAGTCTGCTGCCTGGGTTACCTGCAGCTACACAGCCACCGCCTGGGGACAGGCCCTCCTGCCCTGGCCGCAACAGGGACGCCATGGAGCGCTCCCTGCACCGCGTCTCCCTCGGGAGCCGGCGCGCTCACCCGAACTTGTCCTTCTATCTCACCACCTTTGGTAAGTGCCTCTGGGCCAAGCTGCCAATGGACCGCTTTCTTGGCAATCCAAGCCAGAAAGGCAAGCGCCCACCATGGCAGGGAGGCTACAAGCAGGTGCTCTTTCCGTTGGGACACCTTCTCTGGCCCCTTCCTCCAGGCCCAGCAAGTCAATGGACACCACCTGCTGCCGGCCGCCGCTGCCAGCCGCAGTTGGTTCTGCCTCACTTGGCTGGAATAATCATGCCCCAGTTTATCTTTCAGAGGCCTGCCTTGTAACCACGGATCTCCCCATTAGCCAGCTCTCAGGTTAAATCAGGGTTTGCTGTGTCAGGACAGCTCAATCACCCGCTTCCTTTGGCTCAGGGACTAGATGGGAAGGGTAAGTCCAGGTGGCTTTGCCGTCTTGTAGGCCCATTTTGGAGGCTGTAATCTATCCTCTCCCCGTTGGTCATCTAACTCACGATCAGTGGAGATGGGAGCCGTCTCTTCTCCAAGACAGACCCTAAGAGAGCATCAGTGCTCAGGTGAACAGAAAGGGACAATCGACCCTACAAGTCCCAAAGTTGCGGACTCTCTATTCCTCCAAATCCCAGCTGGACAGCAGCTTTCCCAAAGGCCTGTGCAAACCTGGCCTTCCAAGGAAGCACAGTAAGGGTTGCACCCCTTCCCCAGATCACAGCCCTGCTCCGCTCTTCATTTCCTCCATGCCTGGAGGGGCTTGTTCCTCCTCTGCAGTAAAAAACAACTGACAGGAGAGTCTTTCTCTGGCCAGCGGTGGGCTTTGATAGCTGAGTGCAAGCCTTCCCAACAATGCTCTTTTAACTTGTCTACAAGTTCTTTACGAAGTTGGAGTGGGTCCTGCAACAGAAGCAGACTTTACCCAGATTCCAAAGGCAGAGCACACAAGGAATTGGGCCCTCAGGAGGGTTCTTGGCCTCCCCGCTCTCCAGCTTATTCCAGCACCACACATTTGGCTCTTCACAGTTTGTACACACACACACACACACACACACACACACACACACACACACACACACATACACCCAGGACAGAGGGGTAATGGAAAAGCAGCAGGTTGAACTCCTAGAGATGGGCTGCAGTCTGGCTGCCTGGACTTCGCTGGTCCTGGTGTGGGAGGATAAGAAGGAGGAATTTACTAACCATGAGTTTGTTGAGTGCCCACTAGGTGCATGAATTGTCTCCAGTGTGTCACCTGAATCGTTTCATTTAATGTTCCCAAATCCTACAAACCAATCCTATGAATCCCAGTGGGACACAGGGCTGTCCGAGACAAGGGAGATTTCCAGCTGAGAGGGACGGGGAGCTATAGCCTTTTCCAGGTCTCCATTCAAAAGTGAATATAACCACTCTAGCTTACATTCTCTAGGTATCTCCACCTGCTCCTTCTTAATTGTATCAAAACCGACATCATTCTTTGTGTCCAGCTTTGAAACACAGTCCTTTTCGCTGCTGGTGTGATGTGAATATTTCTCTGCATTCACTCTTGTGTTCTTTTGTTCAGCTAATCTCTCTTCCAGACTGGGGCAGGGGAGGGTCCAGTCCCAGCAGGGCGTGGATCCTCCAGGCTGGCCATGGCTTCCGGGTTAGGAATGATGGCTATCAAGTGGATAGGCTGCTTGGACCCGTGACTGTCACCTGAGTGTGCTGGAGGAGGCAGGCAGGAACTGGGGAGAAAGGGGAGCCACCTGCTTGTTTCATGCAGTTTCTTCTTAGATCTTTTTGACACTAATTTGAATGCTTGGAAAATGTTTCCAGTAATAGTTCTGTTTCCTGGGGTTCCATTTGCCATGATGACCTTATTGTTGGGCTGCTAATTGTCACTGGGCACTAAATGATCTTTGATCATGAGTCCATGGAGATTCCTGTTAAGACCAGAAGCATTTTTGGACTTTTAGTTGTGCTGGTGGAGATTGAACCCAGGGCTCCAACACTAGGCAAATGTCCTGCCCTACTGGATTATGTCCCACCCCAGCACACAGGCTCCCAGGATCCTCTCCCAGAGAGTAAGCTTTAACAACTAGGAGTGGATCCTGAGAATCTAACCTTTAAAGACCTCCTAGGGGTATTTTGAACATGAGCCAGACTTGGGAGCTATGGATTCCAGATCAGTTTTGGTAGCCAATGTGGGTACCATTTGATGCAAATATCTTTGCTGAGTTTCTTAGTTCCTTGGCCTCTCCCCAACACACCAGGCAGCCCTGGCCTTCAACAGTGGGCTTTACCTTGGAGGGACCTGGTGATGATGCCGCACACATTTAAAGAAGGCAGAAGCATCTCTGGAAACACAAAGGGAAAAAATATTTCAGTCAGAATTGCCTACAGGAAGTCTCTCTCTCTCTCTCTCTCTCTCTCTCTCTCTCTCTCTCTCTCTCTCTCTCTCTCTCTCTCTCTCTCTCTCACACACACACACACACACACACACACACACACACACACACACAGAATGGATCCCATGAGCACAACCCCTGTTCCCCAGGAAGGGGCTGGCCAAGTAGCTCACATGGATGGCCTCATTGCTTCTGAGAATTCAGCTGACTTCAAAGGAAGGTCTATCCAAGCTGAGGCCAGGACCCCGCTCTTCCTTCTTTATTGTAATTTCGTGTAATTTGAAGAAGTCATTGTAAGTGTTTGTGGTTGTATCTTCCAGAATCATGCCTCTTATTTCCATTAGGGTATTTGCTCATTCTTTGGTAAGAGTTCTGCTAAGATATAACTTGTATGAACAACTCATTGGAAATGCACAGCTCCGTGGTTTTGAGGACATTTGCAGAGTTATGCAACTATTACTGTGATCAATTTTAGAATAATTCCATCACCCTAGAGAGAATGTGCCCTTTAGCTTATTATTTCCAATCCCACCCCTCATCTCCAACCCCAAGAAATCACCACTGTGTTTTCTACCTTAATGCACATGCCTCCTTGAGGGGATTTTATGTAGATAGAGTCATGTGTGTTTTTCTATGACTGATTCCTTTCACTTGTGTTTTCCAGGTAGGCTCATGTAGGAGCACGTAGCAGTACTCCATTTAAAAATATTTTTCACGTTTATTTATTGCGTGTGTACACATGTGCCGTAGCACAAGCGTGGAGGTCTAAGGACAACTGGTAGAAGCTGGTTCCCTTTTTTCATCTTGTGCATCTTGGGCATGACACAGTGTGTACCTAGAACCCCGGCACTGGGGGATTTTGGTGTGACGTGGAGGCAAGAAGATCACTGGGCCTTGCTGGTTGCCAGCTTAGCCTAAAAAAACGAACCTCGATAAGACTGGCATGGTCTGCACATCCTTAATCCCAGCACTTGGAAGTAGAGGCAGGCAAATGTCAGTTTGAGGTCTGGTCTACAGAGTGAGTTCCAGGATAGCCAGGACTAAATAGAGAGACTCTGGCTTAAACAAATACAACACAACACAGAACCACAACAAAAATGGTCCACTGAGAGACTGTCTCCAGGGAGCAATAAAGGAGAGCAGCTTACAGCCTCCTTTGGTCTCTGCATGTACACACACAGGTGTACACATATGTGTATAGCAAGCGCACATGCTCACAGTAAACAAACATTTTAGAGATGTTTTTTAAAGCAAGTTTTGTTTTTTTTTAAGCAAGTACCATAGCTGTGTGGTTTTATTTTTGGACCTTCTGATTTATTTCACGATCTGCTACTTTGACATTACCAATATACCACACCGACTTGATTACTGCTGCTTTGTGGTAAAATTTAAAACCTCAAAGCACAAATCCTTTAATAATAATAATAATAATAATAATAATAATCTTCTTCCTCCTCCTCCTTCTCCTCCTCCTCTTCCTCTTTTTTTTTTTTTTTTTTTTTTTTTGGTTTTTCGAGACAGGGTTTCTCTGTGTAGCTTTGTGCCTTTCCTGGAACTCGCTTTGGAGACCAGGCTGGCCTCGAACTCACAGAGATCCGCCTGGCTCTGCCTCCCGAGTGCTGGGATTAAAGGCGTGAGCCACCACCGCCCAGCCCTCTTTTTCTTCTATGTTATTTTGGTTGTTCTGGATTCATGGAATTTCTGTATGAAATTTAGGTGCAATTATTTTATATAGAAAAATCCAATTCATAAAACGGTTGGATACTTACAGAAAATCTTCTTGAAAGGATACCAAGTTTTTAGCTTGCCCAATAAGCCATATCACTGCCCTCCCTGGGGTCTCTAGCATCCTAGAAATGGCAAGTGGTCAGGAGAGAGTACAGGGTACCTTTCCTCCAGGGTGTCTGGACTGGGAGATGATGGGCAGCCAGGGGATGTGTTATGAAGGCTGAGGGTAGCTATGGCCACAGATGATAACACCAACTCTCTTTAGAAATGTCGCTCCCACTGAGCCTGAAAGGTGACAGCTATGGGAACAGTCACAAGGTAGGCTCATCAGAGGGAAGCATGCTTCTGAAGGCGGAGAGGGCTGAGGGACGGCACATGTTTGCTGGCTGTTCTCTCTTTTTCCATGTCTGTTGTGGTAGTGGTATTAACTAGGGCCCGGCCTTCCCATGTTCTGCCTCTCTTTGAAGCCCCAGAGAAAACAAATCTGTTTTTGTACTGAGAATGAAGCTCGGGACAGATGCCCACCAGCTGCTCCCTGTGTTGGGCAGAGTAAGGTCAGTGCTCTGAACTGGAGACCATTGATGTGTCCCTGCCAACTGCCATCAGCCCTTGTTTCTAGCCCTGTTGCCCTGAGCCTGGCAGACTCATTACGCTTGGCTCAGGAAACCCATCCATTTCTCTGGAGTTCGTAATTTGCTGGGCAGAGTCCTCGGCGTTGGTTTGTTTTCCTGTCGTTTGTAGTCCATCTGCTTGGGAGGATTGAGAAATTCCTCAATGTTGCTGTTCGTTTCCAGCTCCTTGTTCTCTTTCAGTTCCTCCATCTACGTCCTTTTCCAGCCTTTGTTACTATGGTGTACGACACTCATACAAAAAACATCCCTGTATTAATATAAAGTACCTGTATGGACGGACACACACACACACACACACACTCTAGCTCAGGCATTCTTCTGGCTTTCACATGGGTGCCAGGGATCCAAATTTTGGTCCTTCCATGTGGCCAGCACTTTTATTGTCTTGAGACATATCCCTGGTCCTGTTTTCATTAAGATAAACTATTATGACATTATGTATCTCAGGCAGGCCTCAAATTTACAATTCTCTTGCCTCTGCCTCCCAGATGCTGGGACTACAGGCAGGTGTCACTGAGCCCAGCTTTGGCCATGGTTTCATTGTTTATTTTGTGTTTTGGTCAGGGACCATCCTCTGAATCCTTCAGTTCTTTGAGGTTTGTTGAGATTTGCTTGCTGGCCGGCAGACCATCATGTGTTATAAGAGTCCCGTGCGTCCTTGAAGAGAGCCTTGTAGTCGGTGGGTGGGTGCAATGTTCTAGTACATCAGCTCAGGTCAGGCTTGGTCATCGTGTTGTCCCCGTGTTCTCCATCTCTGTTAGCCTCGCTCCCTGTTTGCTCTGTCGGTTATCAAGAAACAGATGTTAGAATCCCTGCTGTAGTTGTAAACTTATGCACCTCATTGTCAGCTTTTCCTTTATACATTTCGGAGTTATGTCAGGAACATATGGATTTATAATTATTCCTTTTCTGGGGAGTGGAAACTTTTATTATGAAGCCTTTGGTTGTTACGAGCCTTCTCTTTATTTCTTGTATGTCTTTTTATTGTAGTGGAGCTACAGTCTGTAGCTAGAGTTTTCCTGCCTGACCCACAGTCAGGACAAATCTCTGTCACCAGCCAGTCCCACAGCTGCTCAGACCCAACCAAGTAAACACAGAGACTTATATTGTTTAAACTGTTTGGCCTAATGGCTCAGGCTTTTAGCTATCTAGTTCTTATATCTTAAATTAATCCATTTCTATAAATCTATACCTTGCCACGCGGCTTACCGGCATCTTTACATGTTGCTTGTCATGGCGGCGGCTGGCAGTGTCTCCCTCCTCCGCCTTCCACTTCCCAGAATTCTCTCAATTTTCCTCTCTGTTAGCCCCGCCTATGCTTCCTGTCTGGCCACTGGCCAATCAGTGTTTTATTTATTGACCAATCAGAGCGATTTGACATACAGACCATCCCACAGCAACAGTCCATGTTTCCTAGCACTGGCTTTTTCCCTCAGGCCCAACCTTTGCCTGGCCTGTCTTTTTCCGTCCTTTGGCTTTCCATCCTGTGTCTTCACTCTTTAGGTGTTCAGAGCCTACTGCAAAAGGCGGCCATGGAGGTGTTACCCTTTCTCATCATTCAGAGGTTGCAAACATGTCTCTTCTTTTGCTTGTCGGGTGCTAGAGTCACTAGCAGCCCAGGACTGCCTTTCTTTTTCCAGCTATCACCTCGATATGTTGCCCAAGTTGGGTCTCAACTTACTACATAGCCCAGGCTGAGCTTGAACTTATGACAGAAGCACATCCTGTGCCTGGCTCTTGGGATTAACTTGATTCAGTGTCAGGGACTGAGACTATTTGAATTGAGCTGCCGTTCTTTGAGGCTCTGTGTCTGGTTGCAGTTCACCCTGTTCCAAAGGAGCAGCCTTTTAGGGTCCCAGTGCAAAAAGTAGGGGTTCAAAAGAACCTCATCTTTTATCCCGTGACTTCTGGTCTCCAGCCTAAGGGCCAGGCAGAAATCCTGTTCAGCTTCTCATCACCAGAATTCAGAGACAGCCCAGTAGAAAATTGGCCTGGGGAAACGCCAGACCTGCGTTTGACTCCCCATGCTGTGTACTACAGCATGCATGTGGAGGTCGGAGGTAACTTGTGGGAGTCAGTTCTCTCCTTCTACCATGTGGGTCTCACATGTCAGACTCGGGTCCTCAGCCTTGGCAACAAATGCTATACCCATTGAACCACCTTTCTGGCTGTTTATGTATGTATATGTGCGTGTGTGCCTGCATGCATTTATGTGTACCATGTGCATGCCTGTGCTTGTGGAGGCCAGAAGACGGCGTGGGATCCCTTGGAACTAGAGTTACAGGAAGTTGTGAGCTGCCTGATGTGGATGCTAGGAACTGAACCCGGGTCTTCTGAAAGAGCAGTCAGTGTTCTTAGTTACTGAGCTGGCTCTCCGACCCCTCCCCCAAGATGTCTTCTATCATTTTTCTTCTCCCTCTCTCCCTGGTCATTTCGGTGGTCATGTCATTGCATACTGGACACTTTACATGTGAATCAGAAGTGTGTTTCTGTGACAGTTCCCACTGTGAACTGGTGAGGCAGGAGCCACCCCAGGTCTTACAGATGCCCAAACCCATAGGTCCATGCTTCCCATCTTGTGTTTTCCACACTAGGTTTGTTCTTCTGGAAAATGTTATTTGATCACTTGAAAAATGCCACAAGTGTAAAACTGAATGAAAATAAATCCTGAATTCCCTGTGGGTCATAAAGCTGTCAGTATGTACAATGTCCATCGTGACAGAAGAACTCTGGGCAAGAGAGGTGCCATGTGAAGCAGCTAAGGCTGCTGAGGAGTTTACAAGATGTTGGAAAGTAGACACTTTCCGACTAAAATTATATGACTTGTATGTGTGATTAAGAAATAATTATAGTAAAGTGAAAGGAAAAGAAATCAGGAAAGGCAGCGTACCGTGAATTTTCTACACAACAGCAGTGTGTGTGTATGGATGGGCGCGGTGGAGAACCATCCGCAGAGGGCGAAGCATCTTGAGCAGATGTGTGGCTTGTTCCGGGCTTAGAGTGGACAGTTCTGCATTCTAGTTTAAGCAGGAATAGTTACAGCCAACCAACTTTTTTTTTTAACATGTGTATAGTGGGCATGGGTGTACATGTGTGTGCATGTGTGCACACGTGTGAAGGCCCAAATTTAACATTGGTTGTCTTCCCCAGTTGCTCTCCACTTTATTGAAGCCAGGTCTTTGGCTGAACTGAATGCTCACAGAACTTGGCTAGTCTCTGTCTCTGCCTCCCAAGTTCTGGGGTTACAGGCAGCAACCATGCCTGACTGACTGGCTTTTTATGGAGGCTCTGGGGATCCGAACTCTGGTTTTCACGACTGGGCAACACGAAGCTTTATCCACAGAACTGTCTCCTCAGCCCCTCTACCAGCACTTTTTATTAAGAAAATCAAAGAACTCAAAATACAAAAAGTCTTCCATTCTTAGTTATAATGGTATTTTTTAACACTGCATTTTTTTCTTTCTTCCTTCAATTCTTTTTTTTTTTTTTTTTAAGGATTTATTTATTATGTATACAATGTTCTGCCTGCATGTATGCCTGCAGGCCAGAAGAGGGCACCAGATCTCATTACAGATGGTTGTGAGCCACCATGTGGTTGCTGGGAATTGAACTCAGGACCTCTGGAAGAACAGCCAGTGCTTTTAACCGCTGAGCCATCTCTCCAGCCCTCTTCCTTCAATTCTTAAAACTGAAAAATTGCCTCAGAATTGAGATCAGACTTAATTGCCCCAATTGTGGAGACAATTCATCCCAGAGTTTATTAGCCAAACTGAACAACTTCTGTCTCACTGTTGGTGTGAGTCTGGAGGTTGGAAGTAGCTGAGAGGAATGGTTTTCCTCAGAGTTTCTTGCAGGGCCTGAAGCCAAGATGTTAGCCAGGACTCGGTTATCTGAAGGTATTAAGCAGCCAGAGGTCCCTCTCGGAGAGGCCTTATTCACGTGACTCGTGGCAGGAGGCCTTGTTCCCTGCTGCTCATTGTTAGGAGACCCTGTCTTTTGTCACTCTGTCCTCTTCATGGGCCTCTTGGCTTGGCACAGGCCCCTGGCAGCTGGCTTCCTCCTGAGTGAGCCACGCAAATGTGGAAGTGGGGAAGAACCCCAGATAGGACAGAGAACAGATTTAATATGGACACGGGGTTTTTTGACAGCTTAAACAAACATTTAAAAAAATTTTATTATTATTGTGTGTGCATGTGTGAAGTGTGTGTGTGTGTGTGTGTGAGAGAGAGAGAGAGAGAGAGAGAGAGAGAGAGAGAGAGAGAGAGAGAGAGAGCGAGAGAGAGAGGTGGGGGGGTGGCGGGAAGAGAGAGAGAATCTGTGCACTCCACAGTGCATGTGTGGAAGTCAGAGGACAGTTTTCAGGAGTTGGTTCTCTCCTTCACGTGGGTTCTGGGATCGCGCCCGGCTTGTCAGCCCGCTTGGCAACACTTGCCCTCACTGAGAGCCCCGCTGACGGCCATCTGATAGGCGTGCTCATTATGTATTTACTTACTCATTCGTACGTTTTTTTCTAAAGTGTTTTTATTTTTAAAACCACGTGTAAAGTGTTAGGTTTCATTGTGACACTTTTGAACCCAGTTTTCTTTTGTGGAGCCTCCTCCGTTCCCCTCCCATCTCTCTGCCCCGCCCCCTGCCCCCGCGGGGGTGGGGGGGCGTGTCCTTCCATCCCTAGTCACATGTGCTCTGTCACCCGCCCACCCTCATCTTCTTCCTTTCTCATGGTTCTTGCTCTAGTTTTATGACCTATGTCCACACACATGCTCTCATATACATTCACACACACACACACACACACACATATGCACACACACACACACACACACACACACACACACACACACATGCATACATACACGCACACACATACACAGAGGCCCTGAAAGCCAGGATCTGTGTACGAGAAGGAGCAAGTCCCTCCGAGTCTTAGTTATAGCACTCTGTAGAATGATTTCCCGAAAATCCATCCATTTTCTTGCAATTTTCATAATTTCAGTTTCCCTTCTGGTTGAGTACAACTGTACTGTGTACACGTACCATGTTTTCATTATCTGTTCCTCTCTTGGTGGACATCTAGGATGATTTCACTTCCTTGCTATTGTGAATTGAGCAACAAAAACATATGCTGGTATGCTGGTCATCTGGTAGGTCTGTTTCTAATGTCAGAAGCCCCATGCTGGCCTCCACAACGGATGTACTACTTTACACCCCCACCAGCAGTGAATAAATGTTCCTCTTTCCTCACATCTCTGCCGGCATTTGTTGTCCTTTGTTTTTTCTTTTCTTTTTTCTCTTTTTTATTGATTAATTTTCTTTTTGGCCAATTTCATATATATATGTATGTATATATATATATATATACATACATATATATATATATAATGGATTCTGAATACTCTCTCTTCCACCACTACCACCCCTTTTTGTTTTTGTTTGGTTTTTCAAGACAGGGTTTCTCTGTGTAGTCCTGGCTGTCTTGGAACTTGCTCTGTAGACCAGGCTGGCCTCGAACTCACAGAGATCCACCTGCCTCTGCCTCCAGAGTGCTGGGATTGAAGGCATGCGCCACCACCGCCCAACTTTTTTTTAAAAAAAATCTCCCCCCCACCTATCAATCCCACTCTACCATCCCTGTTCTTCTTCCAGGTTCCTAACTCTTGGTTTTGTGACTCACCTAGCTAACCAGGGCCTCCTGTGTGACCATTGGATTGGAACTGTCCATCGGAGCCTGGTGGGGCCACCAGTGGGTACAACTGCAGACAGCGACTTCCCTCTCCCTGAACCCGTCAGTAGCAAATAGTTCTTCAGTGAAGGGTGGGATCTCGTGAGCAGGTTTTCCAATTCCTGCCTGACTGTTGAGGGGTCCATCTGTGTAGATCTGGTGCAGGCATCCGAAGCTGCTCTGAGCTCGTGGTTGTAATGATGGTGTACTTCCCGGAAGATGGTGTTTCACAATCCTCCTCCCTGTCTTCTGACTCTTATTTTCTTTCCGCCCTCTCCTCTGTAACCTTCTGTGAGCCATAGAAAACGGTCTTGTACAAGGCCGGTCCTTTGTTTTCTCGATAACCATTGTGTCTGGGGAGAGTAGTTTTAATTTGCATTTTTCTGATGGCTAGGGATGGTGGACACTTTGAAAAATATTTATGCACCGTTTGTGTTTCTTCTTTGGAGAACTCTCAGTTCATTTTGTTAGCCCATTTATTGATTGGCAGGGATTTTTTTTTGTATTTATTTTTTTCAGTTCTTTGTATATTCCAGATATTAATTATCACGATGAAAAAGCATTTTCCCAAAGCTGATATACTAACAGTGAATAGCACGAGAAAAAAATGCTCAGTGATGTTAGCTGTTAGAGACGTGTCAATCAAATACGAGAGCTGGATCTGGTGGTCTAGTCCAGCTACGTAGGAGGCTAAGTTAGGAGGATTACAGGTTCAAGACCCATCTGAGCTCCATAATAAATCCAAACCCAGCAAGGGCAACTTAATGAGACCTTGTTCCCAGCTAAAAAGTAAAAGGACTTGGATGTAGCTTAGTAGTAAGCATTTGCTTCGCATGTACGAGTCCCAGGCTTTGATCTCTAATACAAAAAAATAAATAAAGTTTCCCAAACCCTAAAGCCAAACAAGTCAAAAATGAGCAAACAAAAGCATTTGGACAAAATAAAACAAGGAACAAATGAACATCCACCCCCCCACTCCCCACCCCCGCAATGAGGCAAAACTGGGCTATAATTAAAGAGAGAAATAATAAATGTTGAGATGATGAGGGGAAATTTGAATGTCTGTACATGGTTAGTAGAAGTACAAAAAGCTTGGCCTCTTGGGAAGAGAGTCTGGCAGTTTTTCTAAAGTTAAAGACGGAGTTAACATTTGACCTAGCAATTTCTCTCTGAGGTATATATCCAAGAGGAATGAAAACATGCTTACAAATATGTGCGTGAGCTTGTATGTTGGGCACAAAACAACTAATATATAAATGCTCATAGTAACAATACTCACAGTAACTTCAAAATGGAAATAACCCAAATACTTATCATCAAATGAAAGGGTAAAGAAAATGTGGTATATCCACACAGTGGAGTATTGTTGGGCCATAGGAAGGAATAAAGTATTGATACATATTACAACATATAAATCTCCGAAACATTATGGTAAGCGGAAAGAAACCAGTCACAAAGGCACATCTGTTGTAAGGTTCCATTTATATGAACTGTCAGAATAGGCAAATCCACTGACATAGAAAGAAAATAATGGTTTGACAGGGCCTGGGGGAAGTGGGCACCTGAGAGAGACTGGTAATGATTTTGGAATTTCTTCCAGGAGAGGGAAAAATATTCTAAGTAGACAGCAGTGCTTCGCTACGCAGTCCCATGGAATGTGTTAAAGAATGATACACTACATGTAGAGCTTGGCCACACAAATCCATGAAATAAATTAAAGAACCAACTTAGCTGAAACAAGAAAAAGGAGCCCTTAATGCCTAGTATGTCCTTTTCTTACACAAGCCGCCCGTTATTGCTTCCACCACATTCAATTAGAAGTCACTAGGTCCACTCCACAGTGGAAAGGATGAACTAGTCTCTACTTTCAAAACTGTTTGTGTGTATGTGTGTGAGCAGGCGCACATGAGGACGGGTGCCTGTAGAAGCCAGAAGAAGGTGGGGATCCCCTGGAGCTGGAGTCACATGGGACTGTGAGCTGCCCTGATGTGGGTCCTGGAAACGGAACTCAGATCCTCTGTAAGAGCAGTATGTGCTCTTAACCACCCAGCCATCTCTCCAATTCTAGTCTCCGTTTCTAGACAGGAGAGAACATCAAAGACCTTGTAGACAAACATTAAGCCAGCCACAGTGATGCCCTGGGTCTAACTGCCCACGTGTCAACCACGTACTGCTTGTGCAGCCTGGATGTTCAACTTTTAGCCTGAACTTGCCTGTTAGTGAGGATTCAAAGTAGTAACTATTCTATGGTGTTTCCACGAGGAGTGAACACATTGAGAAGCATCATGTGAAGTTCTGAGTACCACGCGAATATCCGGCCAGTGTTGCCTGCCTTCTCCTATGGAGCTCTGAGCACTAGGGTGTCAGGTTGTGGCCTGTGGGATGTTGGATCTGAGCCCGGCAGGACTGATGGCTTTGCTAGCAATATGGTTCGGTCAAGGTTGGATGTTGATGGTGGTAGATCAGAGATTGTAGTTCACTGGCTTTCCAGGAAGAACTGAGAATCCCTTCATAATGACCCACAGGAACTGAACTCACCGGGAGACCTGGAAGCTAGTTTATGAGTTTGTGCTGAGTAGACTGGAAGACTCCTCTGGCTAGGGCAGTGTTTCCTGAAAGAAAAGCCA
The DNA here is from genome assembly GCF_007827085.1 of Peromyscus californicus insignis. Lineage (NCBI taxonomy): Eukaryota > Metazoa > Chordata > Mammalia > Rodentia > Cricetidae > Peromyscus > Peromyscus californicus. The sequence continues at coordinate 87,247,816 of NW_026294573.1, read as the reverse complement.
CTTGGGACATCACAGCAGCACCAGATTTCACAGGAAGCAGAGTCACACAGAGCAGTGACCTAGTCACAATTCTTATCTCCACTCAGTAGGTCTGCTGCTTATGTCTTCAGCTCTCCTGCTGGCCAACTAGCCCTCCTACAACAGAAAGGAACTGGATGAACCCAAAAGGTTCAATTCAGCAGACACTAGAATTCTCCAGGGTTAAGGACAGGAGCTGTGTGGCTCCCAGGCCCTGCCACCGCCTGTGGTTTATCAGAGGACAGAAAGCAGAGCTGGTTAACATGCCTCATTCTCTCCGTGTGGACCAGGGCTCCTGTGTGGACTAGGTGGCTGACACAGACAGGGAACTAGGAGCTGGCAAGGCTCCTTCCAACCGTCCTCTTGCTCACAGACAGTCCTCACAACTGGAGGGCGAATCTGTAAATGTCAGAAGTTGTTTGGGTTCTGTGTACACCCAGCCCCTGATGTACACTGATGTCATCCTTTGCTGTGTGATATTTTGTTGGTGTTCTGACGAATAAAGCTTGTCTGGAGATCAGAGGGTGGAGTTAACCGTAGAGGCCAGGCAGGTGGCTCACACCTTTAATCCCAGCACTCTCGAGGCTCACACCTTTAATCCCAGCACTCTCGAGGCTCACACCTTTAATCCCAGCACTCTCGAGGCTCACACCTTTAATCCCGGCACTCTCGAGGCTCACACCTTTAATCCCGGCACTCTCGAGGCTCACACCTTTAATCCCAGCACTCTCGAGGCTCACACCTTTAATCCCAGCACTCTCGAGGCTCACACCTTTAATCCCAGCACTCTCGAGGCTCACACCTTTAATCCCGGCACTCTCGAGGCTCACACCTTTAATCCCAGCACTCTCGAGGCTCACACCTTTAATCCCGGCACTCTCGAGGCTCACACCTTTAATCCCAGCACTCTCGAGGCTCACACCTTTAATCCCGGCACTCTCGAGGCTCACACCTTTAATCCCGGCACTCTCGAGGCTCACACCTTTAATCCCGGCACTCTCGAGGCTCACACCTTTAATCCCGGCACTCTCGAGGCTCACACCTTTAATCCCGGCACTCTCGAGGCTCACACCTTTAATCCCGGCACTCTCGAGGCTCACACCTTTAATCCCAGCACTCTCGAGGCTCACACCTTTAATCCCGGCACTCTCGAGGCTCACACCTTTAATCCCGGCACTCTCGAGGCTCACACCTTTAATCCCGGCACTCTCGAGGCTCACACCTTTAATCCCGGCACTCTCGAGGCTCACACCTTTAATCCCGGCACTCTCGAGGCTCACACCTTTAATCCCGGCACTCTCGAGGCTCACACCTTTAATCCCGGCACAATCGGGGGGGGGGGGGGGGGGGGGGGTGGAGACAGGAATATAAGGCGGGCGGAGACAGGATCTCAGCCCACTTTTTCCATCTGAGGATTCGTAGAGGTAAGAAGTCTCTGGTGGCCGCTGCTCTGCTTCTCTGATCTTTCAGGTTATCACCCCAATATTTGACTCCTGGCTTTTATTGATAAGACTAATTCGAATCTCGCATCAGTCCTTCCTGTGGCTTTTAAAATGTGATAGTTCTCTCTCTCTCTCTCTCTCTCTCTCTCTCTCTCTCTCTCTCTCTCTCTCTCTCTGTGTGTGTGTGTGTGTGTGTGTGTGTGTGTGTGTGTATGTGTGTTTGTATAGATCTACCTGTGTCTGTGCACTTGCGTACATGAGTGCATGTACATGGGGAGACCAGAAATCCACGTCAGGCATCGTCCTCTATCGCTTTCCACATTATTGCTTTTATTATAGTTGGTGTTGTCACTTTGACTCAGGGTCTTCCACTAAATCTGAAGCTCAATGATCTGTCTTTTTGTTTTGTTTGTTTTTTTCGATACAAGGTTTCTCTGTGTAGCTTTGCGCCTTTCCTGGAACTCACTTTGTAGACCAGGCTGGCCTCGAACTCACAGAGATCCACCTGCCTCTTGCCTCCCAAGTGCTGGGTCAATGATCTGTCTAGGCTGGCCAGCAAGCCTCTAGCAGTCTGTCTCTCCAGTACTGTGGTTACAGATGCACACAGCCATGCACACCCACCTGTAAATCCTCTAAATCCTCCCTTCCCCACCCCAGGAGCTGAGGACTGAACCCAGGGCCTGTTACCTCCTAGGTAAACCCTCTGCTACTGGGTCAAATCCCCACCCCACCCCCTTTTTATGTGGGTGCTGGGGATGTAAACTCAGGTCCCCATGCTTGTGTCACAAGCGCTTTACCAACTGAACCACCCCTCAAGCTCTTAGGACAGTTCTCAAGTGAGCAGTTGGTTTGGGGGGTGAATTGTTTGGGGATGACTGTTGCTTTACATGAACCTTATAGATGTATTCTTGACATACCCCAGAGTGGCATGGGCTGTCTTGAGGACATGTGTCTGCTGACCCTGGAGCCCAGCAAGGGGGTGCAGCCCACATCTTGCTGTTTTCTGAGTCCGTCTCTCTGGCCTGGATCCTGAGAGAGCTCGTCTTCCTGTGGTTCTCTGCTGAGCAATGCCGACAGGACAGAATTTCTTTGGCTGCTTTCTTCGTGTGGTGTACAGTGAGTCTGTACCCCTCAGCCCTGTGCTTAGCAGAACTGGGGGTTGTTGCTCTCTCCAAACTTTTAAAGCTTACTCCTTCAGCATCACCCCTGGCCTATGGGAGTCCTGGCTGTTCTTGCTTTGGCTCTGGGCCCTGGGTCCCTGGCACATCCTTACAGGTTCTTTGAACACCCATTACAGGGATCCTTTGCACATAGAAAAGATGTCCAACTACAATCCTGTGGTATGGCAACAGCCCTTTCTAACCCCCCACTCCCCCGTGTGCCCACACAACCCTGAGGTGATGACTTCAGGTCCTTAGCCTCAGCACTCCAAGGCCCTTGGCACTCTCCCAGGCCACACTCTGAGTGCGGAGGGAGGAAGCAGGACCATTGTAAAGGACAAAAATGAAGAGAGGGGGATATCTTGCTTGTTTTTTTTTTTTGTTGTTTTGTTTTGTTTTTTCTTGTTTGTTTTCTCAGATCAGCTAAAGACTCAGGATTCGTCCTGTCTTCTCTTTGCCCAGTGGTTCATTTCTTTAGAGTAGATGTTTCTTGGAACCTGCCACCTCCTTGACGCTCTTTTGGCTTCCTTCATTCTAACTGAATTCTTACGTATTATTGTTGTTGTTGTGTGTGATGTGTGCATGTGGGTCCGTGGGTGCCGTGGCGTGGGTATGGCAGTCAGAGATGATGTGTGGAAGCTGGTTCTTTCCTTCTACCGTAGGCTCTGGGTGCCAAACTCCCGTAGGTGGTCAGGCTTGTGCAGCGAGCGCTCCTCCTCCTGACCTGTCCAGCCAGCACTCTTTTGGCTTCTTTTTTGTCTTGTTTTTGAGACAAGGTCTCTATATGTACTCACGTCTGTCCTGGAACTCTCTATGTAGACCAGGCTGGCTTCGAACTCAGAGATCCACCTGCCTCTCCTCCCAAGTGCTGGGATTAAAAGCGTGCGCCACCACACCTGCTCCCCTTCTCTTGGCTTCTTGAGTAAAGCTGTGGCCCTTTGTCCTGGGATGGCAGAGGAGGTGCCTGCTGGGGGTTGTGGGTTCCAACAGACTACTTGTACAGGAAGGAGTGCTGAGTTGGGCCAAGTTTTGGCCTCCAGTCCCAGTTCTGGGTACCCTGGATCCTCTGGGTCCAAGCCACTGTCTACACCAGGTATACTAGCTACCAGTGAGGAGCTTGGGCAGCATGACTTCAGGGTCCCTGAGTGTTGGACATTTGGTAGAAGAGGCTGATGGGGAAGACAAGGGAGACAGATATGGCCCAGTCTTGATCTAATCCTCAACTATGAGCCTAGGTGGCCTGACCAGGAGCCTGGAGCCTGGCTGCTTGTCTTGGTCTCTGCTACTACATGGGAAAGGGTCCTTAGGCCCTCTTTGAGTGCATGCCCTTGGCAGATCTTTTTTTTTTTTTTTTTTTTTTTTTGGTTTTTCGAGACAGGGTTTCTCTGTGTAGCTTTGCACCTCTCCTGGAACTCACTTGGTAGCCCAGACTGGCCTCGAACTCACAGAGATCCGCCTGGCTCTGCCTCCCAAGTGCTGGGATTAAAGGCGTGCGCCACCACCGCCCGGCTCCTTGGCAGATCTTATAGACTCATCAGAACTCTGAGCCAATCTTTGACTTAGACGGTGGTGTTCAACATGTGGGTCTTGACCTCCAAAGTAGCAAAATTACAGCTTTGGCCTGGCCTGTACCCCTGTCCACTCTTCCAGGCTGGGAGCCTGCTACAGACAGAAACCTGTGTGTTCAGATCTGCCCTCTGACTCTCACGTCTGCCCAACGGAACCGATGGCCATTTGTGTATGGGGGTGTCTCCATTTCTGGGAAGGGCTTTTGTTAGGTGTTGTACAGTATAACAGTTCCAAGGGCTTTGCAAATTGGAACACATTTGGGCCAGAGCTGACTTTGCACTGGCAGTGATTTCAGAAACAAACAAATAACATTTCATGCTAAACCTAGATGCCACTGGGTTGGTGAGCTCTGACCCATGACTGCTGGCCACATCTGTTTCAAACCTTCCTTTCCCACCCCACCCTGCAGCAGGCGCTGGATCTGCAGCAGATTTCTAGGCACTAGGGAGCCCAAGAGTAGCAATTTCAGGGACCTTGAGGTAATCGTCCTTCTGGTTCCCATGCATCCTTTCATCCCGGGACCTCATCACCCTCCTGTATCTTCTGATCACAGCCTGGAGCACACTTTCACCCCATCATTAGCCCTGCCTCCAAGCCATGGACAATGTGGTCCTGGGAGAGAAGTGGGCAGTTGGGTCTGGAACTAGTATGGGCTTCCTGGGCTTCTGGGGCCTGCAACCTGGTCAGGAGAGCAGTAAGAATTCTGAGGGGCAGAAGGCTGGAGTCTGAATAGCTTGTGGATTGTATCAGTGTGAGAATCAAGGCATTCCAGGTGACTGTGGTTGGGGACCTCACGCAGAATTTTGAAACACAAGACTCCCTTCTTTTTGTTATCCAAAGGCTGCTTGTCTTCTAGTCAGTAATGAAGCCTCAGGCGCCAGCCCACGCCGAGGGCACACACAGAGATGAACAGCTGGGATAGTGACAGGGCATCTTACTATGCCTGAGGAACGGCTGAAGGACTCTGGACATCAGGTCTAGAGGAGACAGTCCACAGCTGGAGGACCAAATGAGGTCAATGAAAGGTACCAACAGCCTGTTTAGATGGAGCATCAAATAGTTATCAAAAGAGAAAGTACTCTTGTTACAGGAAGTGAACTTCCCTTACTGGAGGTGACAGAGCTGAGGGAGGGGATTGCTAGGCAGCAGTCATATGTGGGGCAAGTACAGGGGCCTAGCCCTGCTCCTCTGGCCTCTCAGCTTATGTCCCTGGGTAGGTGGAGTCTTGTAGCTGCCTGAGGCTACAGGGAGACCACTGGATTCAGAGAATTTTTGATATGTCTGGGAAGTGATGGGTATGGCTGTCTATGAGGATGACTTGAGGGGTTTTTGTTTGTTTGCTTGGTTGGTTTTTAATTCCCCCAATCTCTCTCTCTCTCTCTCTCTCTCTCTCTCTCTCTCTCTCTCTCTCTCTCTCTCTCTCTCTGTATGTGTGTGTTTATGTACACAAATGTGGGAGTAAATGTGCCAAGACACACATGTAGAGGTCCAAAGACAACCTTGGATGTTGGTTCTTGATTGCACTTTGCTTGAAACATGGTCTCTTGTGCTGGCTAGTTTTATATCAGCTTGACACAAGCTGTAGTCATCTGAGAGAAGGGAACCTCAACTGAGAAAAACGCCTCCATAAGATTGGGTTGCAGGAGATCCACAGCCAAACACCAGGCCGAGCTCCAGGAGTCCAGTCGGGGAGAGAGAGAAGAGGGATTCTATGAGCAAGTGCATCAGGATCATGATGGGGAAACCTGCAGAGGTGACCAAATCAAACTAGTAGGAACCCATGAAAGCTGGATCAATGGCTGTGGAGCCTGCATGAGACTGGACTAGGCCCTCTGCATGGCGAGACAATTGTGTAGCTTGATTTGCTTGGGGGCGGGGGGCTCCTGGTGGTAGAATCAGAATCCATCCCTGGTGCATGAGTGGGCTTTTTGGAGCCCACTACCTATGATGGGACACCTCCTGCAGCCTTGAGGTGGGGGGGGGGGGGGGGGGGGCGGGGATAAGAGCTTGGACTTGCCTCTACTGGATGTGCCTCCCCCTCAGAGGCCTTGCCTTCTTGTGGGAAGAAATGGGGGGTTGGTTGGGGGAAGGCTGGGGGGCGGGAGGAGGGAAGAGGGGGATTTCTGATTGTTGTGTAAAATGAAAAAAATTTTTTTCTTAATAAAAAAAGGGCTACAGGCAAGTTTGTAGGGCATTTTCTTTTGTCTTTTCTTTTCTTTCTTTCTTTTCTTTTCTTTTTTTTTCTGAGACAGGGTTTCTCTGTGTAGCTTTGGTGCCTGTCCTGGATTTTGCTCTGTAGATCAGGCTGGCCTCAAATTCACAGAGATCTGCCTGCCTCTGCCTCTGCCTCTGGAGTGCTGGGATTAAAGGCATGTGCCACCACCACTGGCAGGCATTTTCTTAATTAATTGTTGATAGGGAAGGGACAGCCCATTGGGGGTGGGGCCACCCCTGGGCTGGTGGTCTAGAGTCCTATAAGAAAGCAGGCTGAGTTCTTGGGCAATGGTAGCACATGCCTTTAATCCCAGCACTCGGGAGGCAGAGCCAAGTAGATCTGTAGACCAGGCGAGATTCAGGACAGGCACCAAAACTACACAGAGAAACCCTGTCTCAAAAAACAAAAACAAAAACAAAACAAAACAAAACAAACAAAAAGAAAAAAAAGAGAAAAGAAAAGAAAGCAGGCTGAGAAAGCCATAGGGAGCAAGCAAGTCAGTAAGCAGCACCCCTCCATGGCCTCTGTATCAACTCCAGACTCCTGCACTGACTTCCTTCAATGATGAACTATGTGTGGAACTGAAAGCCAAATAAACTGTTTCCCCCACAACTTGCTTTTGGTCATGGTGTTTCGTCATAGTGATAATAACCCTAACTAAGACATTTGATGTCTTCCGATGCATACACCAGCCTCATTGGCCCTCAGGCTTCTGGGGATTCTGTCTCCACCTCCTCTCTCTCATAGGAATACGGTGATTACTGATGCACTACTGTGCCAGGCTTTATGTGGGTTCTTCGGGTCTGAACTCAAGTTCTCACACTTGCACATAAGCGCTTTGCCCGGTGGGCCATTTCTCCTTCTTAACCTGACGCCTCATTTTATTTTTCTTTTATTTAAATAAAAATGGGAGGAGGGGCTGGAGAGATGGCTCAGTGGTTAAGAGCACTGGTTGTTGTTCTTCCAGAGGACCCAGGTTCAATTCCCAGCACCCACATGGCAGCTCACAACTGTCTGTAACTCCATCTCCAGGGGACCTGATACTTTCACACCAGTGCACAAAAAATAAAGTTAAATAAATTATTTTTTAAAAAATGAGAGAAGCCAGAAACAACCACCCAACTCAGGTCTCCATTTTTCACCTGCTTCCCATCCCAGATCCATTATCATCTTTCCATCTTTCCCTTCCCCTCTTTGGTGTCTTTCTTTCTTTCTCTTTCTTTCTTTCTTTCTTTCTTTCTTTCTTTCTTTCTTTCTTTCTTTCTCTCTCTCTCTCTCTCCCTCCCTCCCTCCCTCCCTCCCTCCCTCCCTCCCTCTCTTTCTTTCTTTCTTTCTTTCTTTCTTTCTTTCTTTCTTTCTATCTTTGTGGTGCTGGAAGTTGAACCCAGGACCTTGAATGTGTGCTAGGTGAACACTGTAGCACTGAGCTACATGATCCTTGTGTGTGTGTGTGTGTGTGTGTGTGTGTGTGTGTGTGTGTGTGTATGTGTGTGTGTGACAGGATCTTGCTGTGTAGCCAGGGCTGGCCTTGAACTGGAGATCCTCCTGCTTCTACCTTCTGAGTGTTGCAATTTTAGTTATGAAAATCTTGTTGTTCATGGATGCATTTATATTGTGAAAACAGCAAGAGTTGGAAAACAACATAAATTGGAATTCTTAACTACTTCCGTCCAATTCCCATTCTCTTTCCTCCAGACAATTCTCTTTTTAATTTGGTATCCTTTTTAATGTTCATGCACACACACCAGGTGTTTTGCTTTCCCTTTTAAAAACTTGTTGGGGCTGGAGCGATGGTTCATTGGTTAAGAGCACTTACTGTTCTTTCAGAAGACCTGGGTTCAGTTCCCAGCACTCACATGGTGTCTCATAACCATCCCTAACTCTAGTTCCAGGGGGTCAGATGCCCTTTTCTGACCTCTGGGGCCACCAGACATGCAAAGAAGCGCAGATATACATGTAGGCAAAACACTCACACACATAAAGTAATCTAAAAAACAAACAAACAAAAAAAAAACAACAAAAAAACCTTGTCAATAATATCCCCATGCCAGGCCACATAGAACCATACCATTCCCCAGTACAACTGTTTCCATGTTTCCTTTCATTTAGTAGCCTGTGTGCATATATGAGTAGTTTGTCCTGGTAGGCAGGCACCTGACTGAAGGGTGTGCACATAAATTCCAGTGTATATTACCAGCAAAGGCAATTGGCTCTCTTTGTGGCAGAATGTAACAGTGTCTTTGCCAACATGGACACTGTCCACTGTCTGCCTGGGCTGCCTCCCTGTGCAGGGATGAGTTCCTCATCACCAGAATGGCATCTGTTGGCCTGGAACCACTGCAGAAGGCACTCCTGATGGGGAGAGGAAGCAGAAGCGGGTGTCTCAGAGGCCCCTTCCAATCAGAGATTGCGCACGTCTTTGGATGGCCTCACGTGAACACAGGGCTCCTTTACCACCATTATTAGTTTCCCCCACCAGGAGCCGAGGTAAAGGTGTTTCTTTTATTGTTCTTAGGTCAGCTGAAGCTGTCCATTGATGCCCAGGATCGGGTTCTGCTGCTGCACAGTGAGTATGGCTATGTGCAGGCTCACTCAGGGAGGAGAGGGATGGTCTCCTCCTGCCCGGAGCTAGACAGGGCATGGTGTCACTATGGTATCTTTCCTTTCCCTATAGCATTCTGCCATTTGTCGGCTGGCACAGTGGGTGCTCACTTGGGACACTTTCTGTAGACCCAGCGTCTGTCCTCACTCTTAAGTCTGGAGTCTGTCTACCAGGCCCGTTTTCCCAGCAAGCTGCAACTGTCTCTAGACATCTCAAAGTTACACTTGGGCCAGACACAGCAGGGACTGCGGAAAAGCCTTCCTAGCCTCCCTGCTGCCTTTAAAAAAAAAAAACCCTCATTATTTTGTTTATTCACACAATGATGGGCAGCACAGTGTTATGGTTAAGGTCATAGCCTTTGGAGCCAAGCCACTAGAAGCTGAGTCCTGGTTCTGATGCTTTGCTTTCTAAGTAAACTTGAGCAAACTCCGTTTTCCCGTCACGCAGTGCTGGTAATAACAACCCTCTCACTCCCGGGTTGTTTCAAGGATTAAACGAGTTATATTGTGTAAAGCACCCAGCTCACAGTAGAGGTGTCTAGTAAGATAAGAGGGAAAGCCATAAACGGCAAAGTTAGCGGTTGAGCATTGCCTCTGTGCTAGGGGCTGTGGGCACCAGGGAGAAGTGCTTCCCTGTGTCTAAGTGGTGTTGTGGGTTGCCAGAGAGGAGGTGACTTGCCCACTTAATCCCTTTGTTCTTCTTTCCACCCAGTGTATGAGTATTGCCAAGCTTCTGTTGTGGCCCTTGACGTCTGGACTTTTCAGCTTAGTGTGGAAGGCCCTACCTGCCTCTCTAGGCTTCCTAGCTCTTGCTGTGCAAGATCCTCTCCATACCATTCTATCTACCACAAGCCCCACTCCTCAGGACTGCACCCTGCTTGTCCGTGCACTCTGTCTTGGCACGGGGGAGCTACGTGTCTGCAATAACCTTCCTCTTTTGTTGAATTCGAACCTTTCCTTCCTCTGATTTTGCAAGAATTGAGCCGACCCAGGACATCGGTGAGCCTCAGAAAGGAAGGCTGGATTTGCTCCCCGCCAGGAGTGACCCCTGGTCCTTACCCACTTCCAGGGGCTGTTTGTTGCTCCCTGTTTGGGGTCCTCATCATAGTCTGGCCATATTGTGCCACCATGAGTTTGGTCTCTCCACCATGATGGTTTTGCAGTGAGGGTGTGGTCAGGGCTACCTTACTGCCTCTGGTAGTCAGGAAGACCCAGGAGGTCACCAGGCCTGGATCCTCCCCAGGAAAGCCACACCCTACAGGGGAAGAATATACTCTCGGGGAACAGTAGCTGGGATACAGAACAGAGGACAGCGGGCGCCTGAGGTCCTTTGCTCCTGGCCTTAAGGGGCCCAATGTGAAGTTCCCAAGGACCAAAGGAGGGGTGTTCCGGGCCTGCCAGGGTCTCTCTCCAGCTGAGCAAACAGTTCTTGCAAAACGCATCTTGGCCCCTGCCACACCATTTGTCCTGTGTAGTTTGCTTTGGCTCTCCCCCAGCCTCAGCTCTTCATCCCTTCCAGCCTGGCTTCCCAGGCCTCATGCCCCAGACTACTGGGGCTCTGTGTGAGCCAAACCCGGGCCCCGACCAAAGCAAACACAAAAGAAAATGAGAGATGTGGGTTCTGTTAGACCTATTACCTGATTGCTGTGGGCCTCAGGTAAGAGAACCATTCTTAGCCTTTAATCTATTATTCCTGTCTGTCTATCTTTATTATTATTATTATTATTATTTATTTTCTGTTTTGTTGATAGTGATTGAATCACAGGCTTCATACACACTAGGCAAACACTCTACTCACCGAGCCACACCCCAGCCCTTATTCATTCTTTTCAGCCAGCAAACATTTTGTAGAATTGTTTCTTGTTGGTCAGGCAGTCTCCTGAGCACTTTAGAAACATTCGTTTATTTTAAAAGTACAAGTGTCATGTGAGTGAATATCATCGAGCACTCAGTCTGAGAAAGTCCAAGGTACTTGCTCTAGTACACACGGTTAGTGAAAGGTGCAGCTGCCTTCACGGCCTGCCTGCCTGCCTGCCTCTGGACTGCGAGCTTGGGACCGTTCTGTGACACTGCCCACAGCGTAGCACAGTGCCCCATGCAGCTTGGGCTCCCGTTCCCGGAGGCTGTCATGAAAGGAGAGAGAGCACTGGACTGGGAATCAAGAGACATAGGTCCTAATCTAACTGCCATTCTCATTGCTCTGTGATTCTACACGAGATTCTGTGATTCTTTGGGTCCTCCTGGCAGCCACATTTCCCCCACTCAGTGATGGCTTGGACTGAATGCATTGTAAGTTCCCCTGTGGCTGAAAGACTTGGGGAAAAGAGTGCACTCCATTCTATAGCATGGTGAGGGTGCTGCCAGAGCGCAGGGGTCGGGGAGTGGCAATACACTAGGCAGAGATGGAGTAACAACCTTTAGTTAGCATGTCAACCAAGAGACCAGGATGAAGGGTCAGAGTCCTACTGCCCAGGGATATGCTTTGTATTTCCATATCCTTCCATTAGTGAGTGTATGCCTGTGCCGTGTACATATCCTCACTCACTCACTCACTCACCATAACCTTTCGATTCTCTCCTAGTTATAGAAGGCAAAGGCCTGATGAGCAGAGAGCCTGGCGTCTGTGATCCCTACGTGAAGGTATCTGATGGGACTAGAGGCTGGTGTGAGGTACTGAGGAGCCATGTCTCTGAGTAGAGTCTCAAGGTCCTAGCACACCTGTGGGTTTGGGGCCTGGGGTGGTGGCTACCACCTCATTTGCTGGGTCTCTGGTTATTTATGAGGCCCTACACTGGCCTAGACCCTTGCTTTTTGACTGGCTTGTTCCCTAGGGCTTTAGGCAAGAGCTAGACTCTTAGGGGTTTTCTTGGTGATCCACATAGTGGGCCCTGTGACCATGCTGGTGACTGACACACAAGCTTTCTTGTGGGCAGCAGCGTCTTCGTCCCCTTTCCTGCCCAAATGAGGCAGAACCTAGTCAAACTTGGGCAGGAGAGTGGAAGGGGTGTCTCTGGGGGCTGCCAGGTCTTTCTGGGTTAGACCCTTGCAGTGAATGCAGAGGACCATGGGGGTGAAGGATACAGGAAGCCAAAGGCCAGGGACATCCCAGAGTGTGGCAGCCAAGATGCCAGGTGCAGGCCTGATGCTCTCTTCCCTTTACTTCCTGAAGCCCTTCCTGCCAAGAGCCGGAGAAAGGCCTGACGGGAATAGGCGGACTGCCCGAGGCAGGGGAAAAGGAGTCCTGGAGTGAAAGCATGGCCTTGAGGCTTCCTGGGGAGGAAACACAATGCCCAGGGGCTTCTGTGGGACTTAGAAGGGAGGAGGCCTTTGGCTTTGGGGAAACCGTTCTTGGTTGAAGCAGGAGTAGAGATGATACAGTTGTACCCTGTCTCCGCAGACCTATAGCTGCCTTCTTGGGACCACCGAGAAGGTGGTGTCCCTGTCCTAGTGTCCATCCCATTGGCCCCAGGCTCCGTGTTTGTGATGGGGACTCTGCTCTGTCCTCTTCACAGGCTGCTTTGAAGAACCTTGGGAAGCTTTTAGTTTGGAGCCACTTTGCAGAGCTAGCTGCGGGGCTGAGGTGATGATGTGGCTCTGTGATCGCCTAATGTTTTCACTTTCTCACTCCAGATCTCTTTGATCCCGGAAGACAACCAGCAATGCCCTCAGAAGACGCAGACCATTCCAGACTGCAGAGACCCAGCGTTCCACGAGCACTTCTTTTTGTAAGAGTCAGGAGCAGCTCAGCCCCCAAGGGGAGAGGCAGGCGGGGAGGTTTTGTCTGGAAAGATCTCTGTTTGCCAGATCTAGACACAGATCTAAGCAGAAAAACAGCGGCTTCTGAAGGATGCCTTTGTTTTCTCCATCCCCGGCGTCCTTGCATCCCTGGCCTGGGCCCAGCAGTAAGGCATGCAGCAATAACATCACTTGGCTGGTTCTCCTAACTACAGTCACTAGGGCTGGCAGCCCCCTGAAGAGTAGCCAGTTTCCCACTGTGCCTCTGGCCAAGTTTTCATCTTCAACAGAAGGAATTTTCCGAGCTGAGGGGCGCTATTACCTGCTCATCCCCCCTTTTTTATTTAAACTCATTAACCTCCCTGAGCCCCAGCTTCCTCATTGGTAGAATGGAGTTAATAATAGTTCCCCCCGGGGGGAGCTGGGGACTCTTAACTGGGACATGGGGCAGCGCCCATCAGAGTGGGAGCTGCTGCTGTTGTTGTTATTACTATTATTTCTTTCCCCCATCTCTGGGCACTCTGGGGCCAATGGGAAGGTCATGGACACTTAGTCTTTTCCTGTTGGTGAGAATGAATCATAATATTTTGGTTTTCTCCTCACTTCATGACATAATTTTGCATATTATGCAAAATTGGACAATACGGGTGAACAAAAAGGAGAAAATAGAAGATCTTCAGAGCCCTCCTGCTCACACAGATAGCCTCGCTGCATTTCTTGTCCCAGCCCTTCGTTCATGTTTGCGTGTGCCTCCGCGTTATGTTTATAAGACGGGATTGTTTCATAATGGTGTGCCCGAGCCCCCTTTGAGTCCTTCACAGTATAGTCTACACGCTATTGTGCCCGTGAGAACTCTTCTCCCACACTATGGCACTATATTTAGCCGTTTGTAGATTCCTTCTCAGCTGTTGTCAACGTGGTCAGTGCTGTGAGCCTGGCCGAGAGCTGGGCCCTCCTAACGCTCTGCTTTGCTTCCTAGCCCTGTCCCAGAGGAGGGTGATCAGAAGCGTCTTCTGGTGACCGTGTGGAACAGGGCCAGTGAGACCAGGTGAGGGGACCTGCTGAGCTGGACTGAGAACCTTCCCTGGGTTTGGGGTGCCAGCATGCGGTAAGGGAGAAATGCCTTTGGGGTAAGTAAATGGCAGTGACTATACATACAGAAGCCCTGAGACCCTATCACATGGATGAACAAGAGGAGGCCAAGACGCCATTGTCAGTGAATATTTGTGAGCCCTAGGTATCAACAAGGCAGGGCTTAAGCCTCCCCAGGGATGCCCACTGGCGAACACGAGACTCTGCTCTGAAGGTGCCCACTGTCCCAGGAAGGGACGTTAGGCATTGTCCGGAGATAAGTTACAGTGACAGCGTACACGTAAGCCAGTTCCCTGTGACTCTGTGCCCTGTTTTCACTGGGCCTACTTTGCTCTGAATCACCACTGTACCCAGTACACACATGTAATGAATACTAACCTCACAAACTAGAAAGGGATGAATGAAAAAGAGAGTAAGTGTGGGAAGGTGCCTGGGAGGGCTTCATGGGAAAAGTGGAATTTTGAACCTGGGCAGAGAGTAGGAGTAAGACAAGGAGAGAAGGAAGGGGCATTCTGGGCCAGGCGTGAGTAAGCAGAAAGCAATGAAGAAGTGAGGAAGCAGGGCTCGCGGTGGTGGCCTCAGGCTGTCCTGAGGAGGCCTGGTTTAGGGGTGCAGAACTTTTGCAGGGTGGGGGGGATATCGAAACAGGCTGATCTCACAGGTGGTGGGAGACAAAGGAGGCAGTCGTGGGTCTGAAAATGAGAGGCAGCTGTTACAGTGTGGGGCAGGGGCGCCGTAGGCAAGGGTGGGGACTGGCTGCTAAGGAAAGCCGACCGTTGGCCTGTCAAGACCAGCTGGGCAGGAGCAGCGCGGGGCTCGCTTCACAAAGGCACTATATGAATCTGGGAGACCTGGTCACCAGTAACTTTGTCCAGCAGGCACAGAGTAGAACTGAATGAACTGAATTCAGGGGCCCATGTGAGTGAAAATCAGCTCAGCTCTCCAGCCTAGACCTGGAAAATGTTTTGAGGTTGAATGCTTTTTGTGTGTGCACTGTGTTGGAGATTGAACCCAGGGCCCTGTACATACCGGGCAAACATTCTACCACCGATCTGTGTCCCTAACTCCTGGGTTCTTCTTGGAAACATAAATCCCAGTAGCTACTATGGTCTTTTAGGGGTCCCATTTAACCTTGAGAATGAAGAGTTTTTGTTTTGAAGGAACCTACTGTTCATCACAGAGTGATGCTCACGGTCCTACTCACCTCACCCATCCATTTTTTCCATCATCCACTCAGCTGCCGCTTCCCGGCAGCCAACATTCTAGGTGCTAGCACCCCTGCAGCTCTCTGGAGGGGAGTGAAGGAAAGAGACTTGAGGGTATGGGTGAGGGAGGGGGCACCACACCGGTAACAGGTGCCCCACTTGCGGGTGCTGAGCTGGGTCCAGCCAAGAATGCATTATCTCGTGTGTGCAGGTTGTGCTGTTTCCAGAGTTGATGACCGAGCCTCAGGGAGACTAGACCGTGCTCAGGGTCACCCAAACGGTGAAGAGTGGACCTGGGAAGAGAAGACAGACAGCTGTGTCTAAATTCTGTCCTTGTCACTGTATTGCCTCCTGGCCCCAAAGGACAGAGTGGCGAGCGTGGGTTTGTGCAGTGAGACAGCATCTGAGGACTTACCAGTGTTTTGGGAGGATCAGGTGCAAAGTAGGCCGTCGACAGAACTGAGATGGAGTTGGCGTAGGCCCAGCCAGGTGGATCCATAGGTCCTTTAGAGAAGGGTGTATCCTCTTTAGAGAAGGGTGGTCTTTTTTAGTGCTGGCAGTTCTCTGTCCCAGTTGGACATCAGAGTCTCCCAGGGCACCTGTGTGGAACACGAGTTCCCAGACGCCACGTCAGATGGCCCAGCCCACGTCTCCATGAGCAGAACCTGGAGGTCTACACTTGAACAAGGCCCCATGGTGAACTGAAGAAACCAGTTTGGTGTTTGGGATGCTGTTTGGCCACTGGGGACATACCTGAAGACCCTGGCAAGAGAGTGGCAGATACGTGCTGTGGGTCTAAGATTTGGGAAGGTCTTTGGCAGGACAAGGTGAAAGAGAGAATTGGTGGGAGCAGTATTTGGATGGGGTACTTAGCTGTGCGAACAGGAGGAAGGGGCAGATATACCTCTTGGGTGGTTGGTGGTGTCACCAGTAGTGTATGAAAGGGAAGGTGAGATGCTGGTGTCTAGAGCATCTCTGAGACCGTGGTGTCTGCTGGTGGTGCATGCATGGAATGGATGAGATGGACCACCCAGGACACACTGAGTGTGGGGCCCTGGCTTTGAAGGGTCAGTAAACTGCATCAGGAGCCCTAAAGGAGCCCGGAGGAGTGTCAGAGAAGCAGAGGGATACTCAGCACGCTCCTGGAGGGCTGGAGCTCAGCCTTCCATGGGAAGCAGGCAGGCGGAGCTGCCGGGGGAGCCAGCAATGCGGGTCACGTTTTTTGGAAGAGAAAGTAAAGCTGGGGAAAGTGAGTCAGTCCCCAGCGAGGCCGCCTGATCAGGGCCCTGTCTCCACCAGTTGCCTATTTTGGGAAAGTGCGATTCGTATTAAACACAGCCAGCCTCGTGGTCAGAGCCCCAGCCCTAAGCTCAAGAGGGCTGGGGCAGGCTTAGGCAGGCCTGCCTGCAGAGCAGATGGAGCCTGTCAGCACCACGCTGGCTGTTTTCAGCCTCCCAGCGCTCTTAGCCGGCTCTTCTTTATCGACCAGAGGAGGCCTCTGAGCTGGAGCAGACGGACAGCAACTCCAGGAAACCCAGGCTCTGCCAAATGCTCCCAAATCAAATTGTGTTTCTCTGAAGGACAGACATACAAGTTATCGATGTGAAAGACCATCGTGGAAGGTGGAGGCAAGTTTACTGAACCGTCCTCCATCCCAAAGCATTTCCCATGCATTATCTCACTTAACACAGGTTTGGAGGGGTGAGAATTACGATTGTCTTTCTCTTCAAAGGCCTATGAAGGCACAAGACCTTGAGGTTATATAATGGCCGGTACTTAACAAGCATTTATTCTGCGTGAACATTAAGCCCATGGCATGCCTTATCTAATTTAATCCTCACTCTGCTCTTTTATGGGCGAGGAAACAGGCACAGAAAGGTTATGTAACTTGTCCAAAGTAACACAGCTGGAATGCAGAAAAAAAAAATCAGCGGCAGATCCAGGCAGTGAGAAGCAAGTCCATGCTTGTTAGTCACACCGCAGTGCGCTGGCCCACCTCCCGCGGGTGACAAACGATGACTCCAAAGCCGTTCTCCTTCCCTGCCAGTGGCTTGCTCCTCCAACCTTGAGATGTTTCAGCACACATAGTGTGGCTTTGTATGAACCAGCCAGTCAAATGTGCGGTGGGCACCTTCCGCCTCCTGTAGTCAGCAAGAAGGAAGGAGCCTCCTGGTGGTGGCTGTCCATTCCTACTGGAGACGGGACGTACAGAGAACTCCAGGTGGGGCTGGGGAGGTGGCGGCTCCGTGGATGAGAGCACTCACGGTGCGAGCATGAGGACCTGAGTTCGAATCCCGTGGCAGCACACAAGCCGGTCACCCCAGCACAGTGGCGGTCAGAGACACGAAGATGAACGAACGGGTTTCTAGTTGCCTGCCTCACTCCAGCTTCAGTGAGAGACCTTGTCCTGAGGGGATGAGGTGGCGGTCCACAGAGCAGGGCACCTGACACGGTCCTCTGGCCTGTGTGCGTATATACACCTGTGCACGGACGCCACCGGATCACAGACACACAGCATCCTGGGGCGGAGCTGTGGATGTCAGTGTATGTCAGCATCTTGGCAGGAGCTGAGGAGAACCACTGAGCCTGTGAAGGAGGACCATTCTCACTGGCTGGGCCACTGTGGGCCAGCCTTTCCTCAGCTCTGGGCCTCAGTTTGTTTGTCTGTAAAATGCAGGCATCTCTAAGTCGGCTTTTTTTTTTCAATTTCAAAGTTCTGTGAATGTTAAAAATTATAGCTACCTTCATAAAATAGTTTGATAAACTAAACTAAACTAAACAAACTGTAGACCTTTTCAAAGACATGCAAAGCTAGAAGGTAGATATCACCCCCAGAGATGCATAGCCCCAATGCATCTGTTATCAACGTGTGGTTGATCTTTGTCTCTGCCCACTCACTTGCCCCTCCTCCAGTGGATCGTTTTCAAGCAAACCCCACACATTTTCATGTCTTATCAGTAATATATATATATATATATATATATATATATATATATACACACACATATATATGACAATTTCTAAAGAAACAGAATTATAAAGACGTAATCACACTCAGAAAATGGTAATCCATCTAATTCCTCAGGCACTTTGAACACAGAGCTAAACTGTTTGGACGTCTTGCTGGATAATAAGCAGAAAGGCAAACTGAAGCTTATAATATTGTTTAAAGCACCTTCTGAACTTGTAGCCAGAGAACAGCCTTGGAGAAAGATGTAATTGTTCCTCCGAAAGACAGACATTTGACTTGTCATGTGAAAAACTGTTGTAGACGGATATTAACAAGTGTTTTTAAGTTTTATATATATATTATATATATATTATATATAAAATTAAAGGATGCAGTCTTCTATGAAAACAGTAACTGCGTACATGGAAGGTCTGCTTTGCCGTGCGGCAGGCACCGCCCTCAGCACTGTAGGGGCAGCCCCTCCTTTACCCCTGTTACGAACAGGATCTCCGTGCCAAGTATAGCGGCCCTAACATCAGAAGGCTTGTGACTAGTGATGGGTAAGCAGCCCAAAGAAAAAAAGTGAATAGAAAGACATGGACTCAATTTAAGGCATCAAACTAGAAATAAAGATTACATTATATAACCCTGTGATACAAAATGGTTCAAGGTTCTTCAGTGAGCAGATCAGTGTGCCTTCCCGAAAACATAACGCACCTCGCCTTGCAGTAAGCTGAGCCCTGTTCTGCCGTGTGCTCCGTGAAGTCACCTCTGAGCCTCTGCACTGGTTGGTCCCCCTCTCTGAAATGCTCTCCCTCTCATCCTTTCTGGCCCTGCTCCTGCGACCTCCTGCAAGCCTCCCAGCCCCAGCTGCCTCTTGCGCCTTCCCAATTTGTGGCCCCGCACCGTTCATCTGTCAATCTCGATCCGTCTTGTGCCAGGGCCTGTATTGCCGTCTTGAACTGCCATTGAAATTCCTGCCTATTTGTCTTGTTTCCTTCATACTGGGGCTCCTTGCCCAGGGCCTGCCAACCATGGGCATGATGGATTCCCCCATTTGTCAAGCCTTTGCTGAGTGCAGAAGCCTGGAGCTGAAGCCTTGGCAATCAGCAGTGACCAAGGCGTGGTTCCAGAGCCTCTTTACGGAGGGAAGTTGCCAGCCTCTCCTGCATGGGCTCAAGTTGGTAAGCTGGCTGGTACCTTGCTGTATGCCTGGGCTGCTTATATAAGCAGTTTTTCCTCCAAAGGGTTTTCAAAAGCAGCCTTCAAAAGTAGCTAATTGAAGAACACTCAGAGAGAGAGGTTCCTGCTTGTGGACATTAATTGTGACAATTTACTCTGCCTGAATGATCATGAAATCACTGGAGGCCCCTTAGCAGGAAGCAAAGCTCGAGGGAGGCTATTAACCATTTAGCATTCTCTAAGCACCAGGGAATAAAAATTCCACTTACAGCAGAGTAGGGAGAGGCAGTGTTTATTACAGCTAAAGCCCCAGCCTGGAGATGGGAAAATTTGCAGCGCTGGCCAGCCTGAGTGCCGAGTGTGCATCACCTCCCTACCAGCCAAGGCTCTCCCAACTGTGCTGATGAGAACAAACTTGCTAGGAGCACATTGGTAGAGCCTGCAAAGGCTGTCCTCGAGTGGCAGCTGTCTGGGCGATTGCTGCTTGGGGCAGTCTCACCCGCTAGTGCGGCTCTGACCCCTTTCCAGGAGGGAAGAATATTTGTTCAGAACAGTGGGGTCGGAAGGTGAAGGGATGTCTTATTGGGGGCGGGGACTGCATTATCCTCCTTGAGCGAGTTATTAATGATAGGAGGGGACAGGGAGGAGGAGGAGACCATGAGCCACAGCTGGAGAAGTAGCCAAGTGCTGCCGTGGAGAGAGAGAGCTGGGTGAACTCCGAGGCCCCGGTCCTGTGGCTGTGGTTTAGAACTTGGATAGGCAGGTGGGCGGGTGGCCAGTGTTGCCTGTGTGCTGCCCCTCACTTGACGTGGCCGCCTGGGAGAAGCTAGTTTTGTTATGCTTACCACTATCAGGTGGCAAGCTGCCACCCTTTCCGGAGAATCCAAACAATATGTATTTATGGAGGCTTCTTGACCTCCGCTTGACCGTGGGTGGGTGCCTTGCAGAATCCCTGGAGAGCTTTCCCCGGGGTTCCAGTGCCCAGACGCTGCCTTGAACCAGTTTGGTTTGGACCTAGGCATGAGCTCTACAGCTCAAATCTCAGGCAGGTTTTTGGGCAGCCCTTCGATGCTGTACTCTTCCGAGTAGCCTCCCGGGCCTGGGCCCTGTAGACCAGCCTTCTGGGAGGTGTATCTGCAGGGAGTTTACTGTCCGTCTTTGCTTTAACCCTGTGCCTTCCAGGACAGACCAAATCCTCCATCTCCGTGGGCCCTACAGACAGTGCGAATGGGGCTGCCAGTGTTGTGCTCCAGTCTAACTGTGTGGTATCAGGGTCAAGTAGAAGGCTGTACAGTAGAGGTCCTTAAAAATACGTTTATCCACCACCCCACACTGCAAAAGCAGTGACTGTTCCTGTGAAGATTTGAAAACAAAATCGCAAACAGTCCCACCTGCCAGACACAGCCGTTGTTTGTCTTTTGTGGTTCGGTTTCCCATGAAACTACAGCTTTGTACGGGTCCTTTGCTCTGACAACAGCGAGCTTTGGCATTTTATTAGCATTGATCGGTACCATCCTTATTAAAAGCTGTTAATGAGTTCCTGGTGGGTGGACATTCTCTAGGCACTTTGAGTTCCTGTGACCCTAGTCTGACAATGTGTGAGGCCTGACCTTGGCTCATGCTTGCCTGTCCCACTGACAGGTCAGACAGGTCATTGTGGGTCATTGTGACTTTTGTGTGTTAGGTATGTCTGGAACTTGGTCTCTAGCCATCTGAGAACTGCTAAGGTCCCGCTTGGATGCAAGGCAAAAACTATGTGAGCTGAGGCCCCATAACTTTCTTCTTACTGCATGTCCCCAGCTGAGGTGATGGCTAAGAGACGCTGACGGGGACAGTCTTCTCCACCTATCCAGCACCAGAACAGCTAAGACACTCAAGGTAGTCCTGAGCTCCCGTAGCATCAGAGAATGCAGCATCTGCCCAGGCCTAGGATGCTTGGCTTCCCTCAGAACCGACTACGAACTCTTCTGTGACCTTGGGAAGGGGACCAATGAAGCTTGGTGTCTTCCTCGGGAAACTGAGTAGAACTCCTGTGCCACCTCACAAAGTGGGAAGGAACAGAGGCAGGTGGAGGTGCCCTCAGGAAGCCACACGTAGACTGTGGAACATTTGACAGAAGCCTTCCTTGAACAGACAGCAGGGAACTCACTCTCTGCTCCTCTCCTAGGCAGCATGCACTCATCGGCTGCATGAGCTTTGGGGTGAGATCCCTCTTGACTCCGGACAAGGTGAGTTGGCAGGAAGTTTCAGGAGCAATAGCCCCCCCCACCCCCAGGCCCTGGCTGGTACACTCATGCCAACCCTGCAAATGCTCGGGTTGAGCTGTTCCCTGTGACAATTCCACTGAGGCAGGCATTGGTAACCTAAGTTATAGGCTGCTGTTGTCACTGGGCTGGCTAAGGGTTTGGGTCCTCTTCCAGAGGGCAGTTTGGCAGCCCCCAGGCTCCCTAGGAAGTGTGGAGTCTGCTGGATGCCAGGATGCCATGAAGTATTTTGGCAAGTCCCATGGGATGTAGGTACTCCTAACCTACTCTGGGTGAAGGGAACTGGCACCCCTGATGCCCCTCTACAAGGGTCCTCCTGACCTGTCTTCTGAGTGCAGGAGGGGGCAGCACTGGCATTGATGCCATCCCTCTCAGACGGGGCTCACAGGACCCTTCCTTTGGGTCACTGTCACTTACCTGCCATTATTAGGCACTGCAGCCCCAAACCGGAAGCTCCAAATAGGGGTGGGTGCACTTCTCCACATCCTGAAAATGTCCTTCACGGCCTGTTTTGTGTCCCTGCCACTTAGCTTTGTGTCCTGGGGTGAAGTCAGGAGATGGCTGTGTGGAGGTCCTTCGGATCTCCTGGCTGCAGCCTTGGCTTCCATCTGCTCTGAGGACTGTGAGAAGGTGCTCCTCATGGAGACCGCACAGAGTCTTGAGCACCTGCTTTTGTGGCCTTTTCCACTGCTCTTCACTCTTATCTTTTTGTTCTGTAAACATGGATTTAATGAACACCTACTACTGTTTACCAGGCTGAGTATTAGGTACGTTCGAGAGCCTGGCTGGAGGCAGGAGGCAGGCGAGTCCATAGTTGTTCTCCAGGGCTAAGAGGCCGAGGGAGAACCAGTTCTGTCCAGAGCATCAGGGAAGGCTTCTTGGTGTAGGTGGTAGCCTTGGACGGGGAGACTGGACCATCAGCATCTGAGGAATGATGCCCAGCTGCAGTTTTTGTTGTTTGGTTTGTTTTTGAGGGGTTAGTGGTGCCTTGACCTGTTCCCTCTGCCTCTTTGGTCTGATCATATTCTTCCTTCTCTCATGACAGGAGATCAGTGGCTGGTATTATCTGCTAGGGGAGGACCTGGGCCGGACCAAGCACCTCAAGGTGGCTAGGCGGCGGCTCCAGCCCCTGAGAGGTGTGTACGAGCCCCTTGAAGCTCCCTGACCCTTAATGAGTGGAGCATGAATCTCGCCTCCCTGGGACTTCTTTCCAGCTGCTATAGGACCACAGGCTACCCCATGCCCAGGACATTATTACCATATGATGAGCTTTCCTCGGAGTTTGTGCCCCTTCACACAGATCAGTCCCCTGCCTCACTCAGAGAAGCTTCTTTACTTCCCAAGTGTCTCTTTCCCAAGGTTCTGTATCTCACCTGTGAGGCCTTGCTAACCTTGGGGATCTCACCTCTGCAGGCATGGTTTTAGGGTCTGCCGTGAGCCTGAGGCTCAGGGCTTGGATTTCATGCCCCCTCAGTCCTGTTCTTTTGCTCACAGCCCTGGCTCCTGAGCCTCTGCTTACTCCGAGCCTTGGCATCCTTCTGTCTGGAAGCCAGGAACGACCCTGACACTCTCACCCCTGGTTGGTGCATGGGCCCTCCTGCCCATAGGAACTTTCTGACTCAGCTCTATCACCTTCCAGATATGCTGTTGAGAATGCCAGGAGTTGGGGACCCTGAGAGTGGGGAGAAACTCCAGGTAGGTGGGGACATTCCTGCTGGCCTGGTGGAACCTGGGCATGGATCCAGGGTCTCTGATCTCCTTTTTGTCAGCCTCTTGACCCAGGAAGTGGCTGTGAAAGAGGGTAGCATTTGATGTTTGGAACTCAGCAAGTCATGCATTGTGAGGGAGGATTCTTGGCTTTCCTAAGGTGTGTCCTTGGAAAGGTATGCCACTGCCCTGTATGTAGTTATTCATGACCTTTGCAAGGGTGGGAGAGAGCCAGGAAACACAGGTGACCAGATCTTTCAGATTGTTTTGACCTCCAGAAACAGAATCCTCCCTTCCCCCGGGTCCCCAGAACCCCTGTTTCTCCTAGGACCGTGGCCATGTCATTTTCACAGGTTAGGCCTGCCGGGGCTGGAGAGTAGCCAGGACTCTGAACCTGAATGGTATGGGTTTCTAGCTTCCTAACAGCTTTGAATCTGAAGAGGAACATTATGTAGGGATTTGGAAGAACTGTCCAAAGTTCACTCAGTCTCTTTAGAGAAACTCTCACAGTGACTCATGGTTTTCTTTAACTAGGAGAAGGAAAATCCAACTCCCAGGGACCCAGTAGCACCCATTTATCCCCTGGGTTCTACTGTGATCTAACCCTCACCACCCCACCTTACCGATAAGGGGACATACAGGTCCCTGGGTTATATGTCACCGTCGCCACACGGGCAGCAAGAGGTAGACAGTGCCTCTGAAAAGGGTGTGCCCTGTGCTGTGCTGTCTCTAGAGTGCGGAGAAGACATCACTGAGGAGACGTGATGTGGGCATGCTCCTTGAGCAATCTAGGAAACCTCTCCTTTGGCTGCACTCATCTATCCCCTCACACACGATGGGGTGGTTACACCTGCATGGACCCCAGCCTGGCACTGGGTCCTGGAAAAGAGCCTTGGTTCAGCCCTTGTGGAACATACTGTTGAGAATATCACTGCCCAGCATAGTACCAGCTTGCTGCCTGTGGCTTCTTAGCATTTGGCTGTAGCAAGTGAGCCTGAGGAATTGAACTACAGCTTCTATTTCACGTCAGGTAATTTCAGTTTGCCTTGTACAAATGTCTAGCTCCCATTATAGTGCTAGGGTAACTTGCCAGATGTAGTTTCTATGGCTTCACGTGGAGTTTAAAAGCTTCCCCTAGCTTCAGGGATAGTTTCCAAAGATCTTCCCCCACACTGTCTGTGATGGGGTAGTGACTATGGAGCCACCCTGGTAATATGTGGGAATTACTTGGACATCAACATTGGAGGTCTCCAGGTGGCTTGTGAAAGAAAGACCCACTTTGTGCTAGATTCTGCAGACTGTCCTATGTCCCTAAGGCTACTGTTCTCAAGTGCATTGGATCTGGGGACTGATACACCCGAAAGGTGTCCATAGCGCTCAGCAGAGACAGGGATTGGCAGAGGTTTGGGAAAATAAGAGTTCGCTTATTCGAATCCATTTGAAGGACATAGAGATGTAGGTCACCTACCCATGATCACTTAGCAACCAAACCAAGGGACTGCCTCTGTTCTAATAACATGAGTGAGCAGGTGGGCTTTCCCAGGGGCTCCTAGGAGGGCAGAGGGGGCTGGGCTCATTCTGTGCCACTCTCAAGACCTGATCCTGGAACTACAAGGAACTTGACTGCAGGGCCTGGGTTCTAACCTGGCGTTCAGCTGTAGCCACTCTCCTTGGCTTCCATTTCCTTGTTGTTAAGATGTGGAGGGTGGTGCCCCCGTGGCTGGGAACCCACTTACACATCTGTGTGCCATCAGTCCCTCTTCACAGCCCACTTTTGTGAACGAAGAAGCTGACTTTTAAGTAGCTCCAGAGTGCCCGTCAGTCTCCAGATGTTTTGTGTTCTCTGACTTGGGTACCGTGCTTAGGCCATCCCGGATTGTCCCCACTGGGTTAGTCCACAGGATTTGCTCCTGGGGACCCTGGGATTGGCAGGGAGGTGTGCTGTTACAGAGCAGCGGCGTGTTTTCTGCTTGAGTTTCTCGGTGAGGGGTGTTTGTGAGAACACTGGACTCACAGAGTGGCCCAGGGCAGAGAATGCAGTCAGAACAAAGGCGCCCTCTCCCCGCCAGGCCCGAGGAATACTAACTAGCTGACAGGAATTTGAATATAAAACTCTCTCTCTTCCTTGTCATTCTGAGGTTTCAGGAAGCCTTCGGGCTTATCTGCAGAGGCACACAGCGCAGACAGGGCTCGGGGAGGTGAGAGGTGATTTCCTGCCATTCTTCTGTGGGGCGGGCTTCCCAGGGCGGTCATGCCAGGCTGACGGGGCGCAGTGCGGGCTCCCGCTGCTGGGGGGAGAGCTGGGTTTTCATGGGGAGGCAGCTGAGGCAGGATCCGCAGCCATGAACCGCTTCAATGGGCTCTGCAAGGTGTGCTCAGAACGCCGCTACCGGCAGGTGGGTGCCCGATTCCGCTGGGGTCCCGCGTGATTTGGGGAGTCAGGGATGGGGGCTCATCCATGTAGAATCTCTCTCTCCACAAGGCCGTCCGTGCCGCCTCCTGTCCCCGGCAGGCACATTTTGATATGCGGGGGAAGTCTGAGGCAGAGGCTGGACCCACGGCCCTGTCTGCTACCTAACACCCCATGTTACAGGCAGCTGAGGCCAATTCTGTGTGTCCTAACCACTGGCTGGCATCCTTGATGAGAT
This sequence comes from Peromyscus californicus insignis, assembly GCF_007827085.1. Taxonomy (NCBI): domain Eukaryota; kingdom Metazoa; phylum Chordata; class Mammalia; order Rodentia; family Cricetidae; genus Peromyscus; species Peromyscus californicus. Next base: position 87,222,028 of record NW_026294573.1, on the reverse strand, counting down.
GATTTAGCTGATTTTTTGTTTTTATCATCTGGGAAGGAAGTGATTGTTTTTGTTTTTGTTTTCGGTTTTTTTGTTTTGTTTTGTTTTGTTTTTTAAAGGCATGTCAAGTCTGAGATTGCCAATGGCTTTTGGGCCGGGAAGTTGAGGGACTCCGGAGGGATACGGTATTGCTGACTTTCCCGTTTCTGGTGGGCAGCCATACCCGTTTCATCCCTTGTGTGTGCTTCTGTGTGAGATAGGATATTCTGTGTATGCATATGTTTTCCTCCCTGCTGCCTTGAAGTGGGTCCACATTGCTGTGGCCTTAGAGTCCAACTTCATTGAGGCTGTCTCTTAGCTTCTGGGCTGGGAAGCAGGGCAGAGGCCGGAGTGATGGCGACGTTCACCCCTAAGACTCTTCTAGAACTAGGCCTTTCCTTCTTTCTTTCTTTCTTTCTTTTTTTTTTTCTTTGAGACAGGGTTTCTCTGTGTAGCCCTGGCTGTCCTTGAACTCAGAGATTCTCCTGCCTCTGTTTCCTGGGTACCGGGAGGAAAGGCGTGAGTACCACCGCTAGGATTTTCTTTCTTATGAAATAGGAATGGGTTGGCTATAAAGCTAAAAGATACCCAGATTTGTGGTGTCCGAGCTGGAGGGAGCACACTAATTTCCTGATTGCTAAAACATGAAGAAGGCCTTCATTAGAATCTAGGTCCTAACTCCTTAGTGTGTAGGTCACAGGGAGATGCCCACGGGGTCCCTGTACCTGCCTCTGTCACTCGGGTATCCAGATGTTCCTCTCGTCCTTCCTCTGCTCTCAGGTCCTGCCCTACTCATCCCAACCTATGCTTCCTACTTTCCTGCGGTTGGACTGAACAGTTCCTGTGGCAAGAGCATTTAGGTAGTGGGGCGGGGTGAGCACTGGATGGAAGGTAATGAAATCCCAGGTGTCCTTGGGCTAAGGGGCCAGAAGACTGGGATGTGCTGGTAGTCAGAGTGGGACCTGGTACCCACATGGACTGGACCCAAGCTCTGGACGAGGAGTAAGCTGTCTCCTGCATTAGAAGCTGGGGTGCACAAAACTTTATGGGACCAGGACTCTAGTCCAGCTTGGTCCCCTTTAGCTGCCACTCCTGAGCAATTCATAGTCCCTTGTCCCTAAAATAGGAGTAATGTAACAGAGACAAGCCTGTGCGAGTGGAAGGATGACGCCTATAAAGTGCACGGCTTGTGCCTGCCGCCCATCTCTAGGGAGTGGTCAGTAAACGCTGGCGGCAGCTAGGGACAGGAGTCCAGGTGTGACAGAACATCAGAGACTAGGCAGGCACTGGCATGGCTGAGACACAGGAGCAATGGCACTCCATGCCCTTGACAGGCAAGAGAAGGAACCACCCTGGGAAGGACACCTGTCAGGAGCTGCTGAGAGTCAGGAGGGGACTGTCTCCCTCCTTGAGCCCAAGGTCAGAGAGGAGGGGTGGGAGAACATTCTCTCACTTTGGGCCTTGATTACCTTCTCTGTAAAAGGGGCCTGCTGGAGCTGTATTCCTTAGGATGTGGTGATGGACAGACTCTTGGACACCACCTTCTGCATGCATGATCAGAGATCATGATGGTACGGTTCTGCCTCCATGGCAGTCCGCTTCTCCCACAAAGCCAGGCGGTATTCTCCTTTCTTTATATCCCCTCTCCTGCCTGACGCTCCTTTGCTTGCCAATGGGATGGGATTGTTCTCTGGGGTGACACTCAGGGAGGTGAAGAGGCTCCTGTCCCTGCCTGGACTAGAGCACCAGAACATGGAAACACATTCATCTTCAGGCCAGGGAGCTGGGGCTCACCCTCCAGAAAGGAGGGGTCATCCTCAGCGTCCTGTGGTGTAGGCCCGGGGCAGGGCTGGAAGGGTGTCTGTGTGACGTGGCCGGTGGGTTGTAAGTCCCCTGTGAGTCCCACACAGTGGCTCCCACTGTCTTTGCTGGGCCTCTCTTGGCCTGGCAACTAGAAGCGTCTCGTTCTCCCAGAGTTCCACACTCACTCCCAGCTTTGTTTAGCTTTCTTTCCACTTTTTCCTTCTCTTCCTGTCTTAGCTGTGTGTTTTCCCAGAATTCTTATGGGAACAGGGTATTTTCCTGCCCCCCTCCCCTCCCCCTTGTCTGTCAGATTTCCTGTTTTATAAACTTGCTTTGAATCCAGGCCCAGGACTGGTGGGAAGCAAAGCCTCGGGGACCTTTGGTCACCCTGGGCTCCTGCCTGCTCCCCTTCACTACGCCTGGCCTCGGGGCACCATCAGGTGAATACAGGCGCTCAGCTCCAAGAGACAGCCTGCTCTGCCCAAGGCTGACGCCCTTGACCTAGTCCAGGCTGGCTGAACTGTTTTCTTCCTCTTCCTAGCCGGGATACCTTTCCTTTGTACCTTGTTGGGAGTCACCCGGACCTTTCCCTCTCCTAAGGGCGTCTTGGGACTCCCTCTGAAGCCGCCATTTTCTGATCTAATCATCTGAATGAGCCAATGGGCCATGCTGCACACAGAATCATCCTTTCTATCTTTTTTTTGAAGGTTTTGTTTTAAAAGATTTTTTAAAAATTATGTTTATATGTGTGCACGGGTATGAGTACATGAAGGCCGGAGGTGTTGGGCCCCCGTGGAGCTGGAGTCACAGGTGATTGTGAGCCACCTGGCGTGGAAGCTGGGACTAGAACTCAGGGGCTAGTACTAGCAAGAATGGTGGACTGTGCTCTTATCCGCTAAGGCGGCTCTTCTCAACCTTGGGTTTCGACCCCTTTAGGGCGTCTAGTGACCTTTTCACAGGGGTCACATGTCAGATAGCCTGCATATCAGATATTTACACTACGATTCATAGCAGTAGCAAAATTATAGTTACGAAGCAGCAAACGAAAGTAATTTTGTGATTGGGAGATCGCCGTTAACACGAGGAACTGTATTAAGGGGTCGCAGCGTTAGGAAGGTTGAGAACCACGGCACTAAATCGTTTCTGAAGCCCCAGATGTAAACATTCTTTAGATCAGATGCTGTCACCACCCTAAGGGACAAAGCCTTTGCTGAACTTCTGCCAGGCACAGGCGTGGTGTCCGGGATCACACAGGCCTGATTGCTGTACAGCCCTGTTTTCTCCTGTTGCTGGTCATGGCCTACTTTTAGAGATTTGTGTGGGCTTGTCCTCTCCAGTAGCCAGAGACCAAGTGCCACTCCCCAGGGGCCCCTGTCCCATGTGCCTCAGCAGTGCATGACACACAGCAGGAGCTGGATTATAGAATGCTGGTCTGCAAAGAGAATCCCGATAGGATGGTCCCTTGATGGAACTTCTGAAAGTTGGGGCTGGGACCCTCCCGCATACGTAGCCCTTTGCAGGCAGAGTGAAGCCCGTGGCTAGTGCTGGTTTATCTGGGAGACCTTGGCTCTGCCTGTGCCTATCTCCTCTCTCGGGAACTCTCTTCCTGACTGCCTAGAGGCTCTGATCAAGCCTGCCTGTGAACCCCAGCACTCTTCCCCTGACACTTGGCTGTAGGCTGAGATAGTAGGTCCTAGTTTTCCCTCCTTGTGCTCTGGGAGGATGGCCACCCGCTTGGCTTTATTTGTGGGTCCCCAGCACGAGGCAAACCCTGCGCCAGATCCCAAGACCTTGGTGAGAAGGGAAGCTGGGTGGGAGGCAGGCAGCTGGTCTTCGGTGGGGAGAGGAGGTATACAATTCTAGACGGTTCTTAGGTAAAGAGCTGGGGCTGTTAGCACCACAAGGGGCAAGATTTATCCTTTTCCCAGATCCAGTCAATTCTGCCCTCCACATGAGGTCTCAGCATCTCGTTTGGGCTGCTAGTCAGTGTTAAGATGCTGGGTCTCAGATAGGAGCAGAGAGAGACTGGCTGGCTCCTTTTCAGGTCTGGTTCCTGTGGAGAGGAAGGTGGCTGGGGGTGGGGGGTGGGGTTAGAGGCTTCCCAGCTTCGAAAACTCTGGAGTAACTGGGCAGGGCTGTGTTCTAGATCACTATCCCGAGGGGCAAAGACGGCTTTGGCTTCACCATCTGCTGTGACTCTCCGGTCCGAGTCCAGGCTGTGGATTCTGGTAAGTGAATGGCGAAGGATGCCAGTCCTACCCTCCCACTAGGCAACTGGGCTTTGCAGTTTGGAGCTGGAGGGGGCCTCACACTGGATCAGGGTCTGGGTTTTCAAAAGGAAAAGAATAATATTTTTAAATGACCCACAGATGAATCTGAGGTTTATGAAAATAGACCCATTTGTGTTTTATCAAAATGAAAATAGGTGTTGTACTTTTGATTCCCGGTGGTTTCTGAAGAGGAACTAAACTTGAATTGTGATGGCTAATGAAAGCCACTTACGAGTTTTCATCCTGTCTCCAGGCCCACTCACCACTTCCTAGCTGGGTGTGGTGGCTCATACCTGTAGCCCCTGCTCGCAGGAGGATTCTGAAATGAGATCCTGGAAGTTCAAAGCTAGCTGGGCCTATATCATGAGACTCTGCCCCTCCCCGCCCCCACAAATAACAACAACAAAAAAAACCCCAAAAACCAAACAAACAAAACAAACAGAGATAAGAAGTTAATTCAGTCAGTAAAGTACTCATCTTGCAAAGTCGAGAACGTGAGTTTGGTCTCCGGGACCCACGCCAAAAAAAAAAAAAAAAAAAAGAAGGAAAAGAAAAGAAAAGAAAAAGCCACACATAGTGGCTTGTGTTTGTAATTATACTCCTGAGGAGGCAGAGAAAGGAGGATGGTTGGGACTTGCTGGAGTAATCTATTTCATGAGTCCCAGGCCAATGAGAGACCCTGTCTTTAAAAAAAAAAAAAGAAAGAAAGAAAAAGAAAAAAGAAAGAAAGAAAGAAAGACAGTGCCTGAGGAAAGACACTTGTTGTATAGAGGTTGTCCTCTGGCTTCTATATGCATGTGTGCATATGTTCTTTCTCCCTCCCTCTCCCACACTCTTGAACACACACACACACACACACACACACACACATGCACACACCTCCTCCACCAAAAAAGATATCACTTCCTTACTGTTCCAGGAGACCCTTGGAGGGGGACAGTGGTGGGTCGGGGGGGGGGTGCAGCTAGGGTGAGAGGAGACATGGGCAAGGAGTGCTACCTCCCCGACAGCCCCCTAGTTCAGCACCTCTTTTCTCAGACAGAGCAACAGAGAGAAAAGGGGCAATCCTTGCCCACGGTCACTAGGGAAGCGAAGGACTCCAGGCTCTTTTCTTTGTCCTTGCAGGGGGCCCAGCAGAGAGAGCAGGGCTGCAGCAGCTGGACACAGTGCTACAGCTGAATGAGAGGCCCGTGGAGCACTGGAAATGTGTGGAGCTGGCACACGAGATCCGGTGACAGGGGGCAGTGGGCGGCGGATGGCGTATCCTCCCCACCCAGCCCCGGGCACACTGCCTCGCTTTACTCTGCTCCTTCTACTCTCTGCCCAGCTGTGAGCAATTTACATCGCTCCTCAGGGAATCCGTTTCTTGGCCTGGAAATGGAAGGTTCAGGCTCCGATGAATGTTGATCTCACAGCACGCAGCAGGAAAGACTCTCTGAACAGACCCCATGGTTCCTGCCATGGTTCCAGGGGGCCGGTTCCACTTCAGCTAATTACGCTACTGAATGGCTAAACCCTTTGTTTAAGGGTGTGTAGACAGCGCAGATGTTTCTACTGCACAATTTAAAGTTTAGTCTGTAAAATATTTGAGCTCCTTGACTCCGTGGGGGTAACACCCTAACGGTCCATTTTGGTCGGCTTCTAGAACGACTACATGAAAATTGCATTTGCTTGCTCCTGCCTGGTTTCGTTCACTTGCTCTCTGCCCTGCAGGCTTCCTACCCTCACTGACTCTGGTCTCCCCAAGTCTGAACTTCTCTGTGGAATTTCTAGGAGCTGCCCTAGTGAGATCATCCTGCTCGTGTGGCGTGTGGTCCCCCAGATCAAGCCAGGGCCGGATGGTGGAGTTTTGCGGCGGGCCTCCTGCAAGTCCACACATGACCTCCTGTCGCCCCCTAACAAGAGGGAGAAGAACTGTACCCATGGGGCCCCGTCCCGTCCTGAGCAGCGCCACAGCTGCCATCTGGTGTGTGACAGCTCCGACGGCCTACTGCTTGGTGGCTGGGAGCGGTACACTGAGGTGGGCAAGCGCAGCGGCCAGCACACCCTGCCTGCACTGTCTCGGGCCACCACCCCCACCGACCCCAACTACATCATCTTGGCCCCGCTGAACCCTGGAAGCCAGGTATGGACAGCTGGCTGTGGAAGGGCACTGGGTCCCTGTGGTAGGCTAAGCATGTCTCCCAAACAGAAAATTGGATTGCGAGGAGACCTCTGTGGTATAGCAGTCCCACCGTTCTGGTGATCCATGAGATGCACTTTGGAACAAGCTGCTATGAAGGAAGTTGAGGTCTCTCAGAGGGCCACAATTTCATGGTGCATGAAGCCTCTTTCAGCTCCGTTCCACCTCTGCCCCTTAAGAGAACCCCTGAGTTTTCCTCTTGCCCTGCGACGCCCCAAGTCTGTGTGCAGCTACCTGCTGGGCTGCTCTGCCCCGTTCCTGGGACTGAAGCTGGGTCTCTTGTCTTTCCCTTGCAGTTGCTGCGGCCTGTGTATCAGGAGGATGCCATCCCTGAAGGTGAGCTGTCCACTATGCCAAGCCCTCTCAGCCTGGGGAGAAAGCTGACGTCAGCTGAGGTTGGGCCGGACTTCCTGCTCTGAGTTCAGAGGCCTTTCTAATGGAGTAGGGGTTACCCAGCATATTGACACAGACACTTGATCCTCCTGGTACCCTCTTCCCCTCACTGAATGAGTGTGTACTTCCTTGAGTGAGAGCTGAGTTGGTAGAGGGGGATTCTATGAGAACCATCCAAGAGACAGATGCTGAGCATTTCTTTGGCTATTATCCAGTGTTGCCGAGCAACCGTATCTGTTAGGGGCTGTAGACACCATGCTTGAACCTGCATGGGAAGCAGTCCTGGAATGCTGAGCTGTGAGGCCTCAGGTCGGACTCTTCACTGTGGGACTCAAGCTGCCTCACTTTACCTAGAAAATAGAACCAGTGCTTCTTGCTCAGGGCCTTGTCTGGAGGATTCTGCAGGCAAACAGTTGCGTGTAGCTGCCTGCATGCTGAAAGATGGTACAGGAGAGCCGTCTCTGAGGCACACAGATGTCTCTGCTGTTTAGTCCATTCTTCTCCGTTGGTCTGTACATTCTGGCCAGAAATGGAAGCCGGCGTAAAGCAACCAGTTCTCCAGGAAGCCTGGGAGATGGGTCTCTCTGCAGGAGCTGGCGGGGGGGGGGGGGGGGGGGCTGCTCTGAGGACCTTACACACCTGCCACACAGCTCTGACCCAAAAGTCCAACCGGTCTACAAACTTGAGTCCAGCCATGCCATGTGGCCTGTGAGGCCACCTTGAGTGTGCTTGAACCTTTCTTCTGTGCCCACGGGATACCCTTGACTTTCTTCCTTGAGAGTGGCTTTTTCCTATCTTCTCTCAGATTTCTTTCTGGGCTGTTTCCCTCCATTAGTGAGAAGATGATTCTTAAAGTAGGTACTTGGGCCTTTGGGGAGAGGGGGCTTCCATCAGGCTCAGGACTGGTGAAGGAAGGCACCCCCTTCCTCTCCCTGCTGGGGCCTGTGGGCAGTTGGGCCTTGCCTGCCAGAAAAGAAGGTGTGCCCCTCCTGGGGAGGATCCTGATAGTGATTCAACAGTAAGTGTCTAAAAGCTTTTAGTGGGCACATTAGGGTGGAAGAAATATGTCACTGCTAAATGGTGACTTTATTAGGGGCGGGGCTGGGCTTGGAGTATTTCTGTGGGCCCAGCATCAGATCCAGGGCCTGTCAGGCAACACAAACTTGATGGAACTGCGGCAGAGTGGCTAAGGAGAATAACTCTGCCTGTCTGTATGGTTGTCGCTGAGGAAGGGACCTGGAGAGGTGTGTCACCTGTGTGGGTGCATGCACATGGGCTAGGAGCTCTCCGATCCTTTCCTACAAAGCTCCAGAGATGCCTGTGTGGTCAGTCCCAAACCTGGCTGTGTTTTTACTCCTCTCTGAAATGCAGTGCCAAGAAGGGCCTAGTCACCTAAGCCTCAGGGGAAGGGACGAATAAGGAAGAGGTGATGGTGTTAATAACAGTGGCGATGTTTTGAATTCCTTCTGTCAAGATCTTGTGTGTGTGTGCACATGTTTGTATGTGTGTGGGTGTGCATGCATGCGGAGACCAGAGGTCAAACCCAGGAGCCGTTGACTTTGATTTTATTGAGACACCCTCTGTCACCAGGACCTGAGACTGCTGAGTGAGCTGGCTAGCTAGTCAGAGAACTCTAGGGGACCTCAGCCTCCTCAGTGCTGGGATTACAAGCTTGTGCCACCATGCCTAGCTTTTCCCCTGGGTGTTGGGAATTAGACTTCAGGTCCACCCGGTTAGTACAGCAAACACTTGGCCAACTGAGCCATCTTCCCAGCCCCTGTATCAAGATCTTGGCTTTATTTCATTTCTATTTCAGCACAGTGATCCTTTTAGTGTCAAAAGATATCTTTTCCCCATTCCCATGCATTAATTCTTTGCAGCCCCAGGTCCTGAGTTCAGAGGTTAGGGTTGTCAGCAGGGTGCTGGCCTTTTGATTTCTCTAGCCTGCCAGGAGGTGGCCTTTCAGGAGGGAGAGCTCAGCTATCCTGCTTTGAATAGCAGGGACAGGGACAACTTAGCCATCTTGCATTGAACAGGGTCTGAGACCTTTCCGGAGCCTAGAGTGCCTGTCTGGCTGTAGTTGGCATATGCCCCAGAAACTGCTGTCCTGTAAAAGCAGAGTGACCTCAGATTCACCACTGCCAGAGCCAGAGGACTGCCAGGGCTCGCCTCGGAAGCTGGGAGCAAAGCCCTATAATTACTGTGTTTGGTCAGTGAAGCAGGTGCTAGAGGAAATGGAGATGATATGGGGTTTAGGCCAGACATCATCACAAGGTGACAGGTGGAAGTTTGCCTTCGTGGGGCTCCGCAACCGGGCTGCAATCTAGATTGTTCTAAAAAAGGATAACTTGGAAAATCAGTTCCGGAGAGCCACACCCCTTGCCCCATATCTCCAGGGGGTGTGGCAGGGTAGTTTTAGGGTGTGGCCGCCACCTAGATCGGGCTGGTCCTGCCTGGTGTCATTTGCCAGCTGAATGACCTTGGGCAACTCGCCCAAGCACTCTAGGCCTCCGTTCCCTTATCTGGAAAATGGGAGTAGGCAGTCCCCTCCTCTCTGGAAGCAGAGAGACATGTCAGGTGGCTGATTTGTGACTCTTGATGTCTAAGGGGAAGATCCTTTGACAGCACTGGGCAGCTGGGCCAGGAAAGAAAAGGAATCTCTTGTAAGTCTCCACTTAGAGCCCAGCACCTCGATTTCTCCACTGTGGACTGGGTCCTTCCTTCGTTTGGGTCTGGTTGGCCTCAGACCCTGTTTCTCTGGTCCAGGCTGTGCCATGTCCACTCAACCCATCTACCTCCAGACCTCACTCATGGCACGCTCCCAGGCCCAGTGACCTTCTCTGTCACGCTACCATTGATGGCTGGCTTAGTGTTGATCATCCATCCTGCAGTCACATACCAGCCTGGCCTTCCAAGCCCCGCTTCTCATGGGACCTTTTTTGTGAGTTTCTACCTGACTGCCTGGCCCAGGTGAGACAGGAAGGTGTATGGTCTCTGCTTCCAAACAGAGGAAACTGTCTCAGACAGGGAAGGAGCCTGCCCTGTGTTGCACAGTGGCACAGAGTTCCGTACCGCATGATGACTTAGGAAGTCATCGCTCATGTTCAGGGTGTCTTGTCCGACTCAAACGTAGTGTAGATCTGGAAACCCAGGTTGGATTTTTCCAGTAGAAGGCCAGCTGCTGTACAAACAACCCCTCAACTCCCAGGGTCAGGTCAGAAGAGAAGCTGTGGGGCTCCTTCCCTGCCTCTGTGCCTCCTGTCCCCTTCTGGGTACCTGTTCTTTGTACCGTCTAAGCCACCCCTGAACAGGCAGGAAGTGGTTTGAGTTGTAGTGGTTTGAGCGCTGCCACCAGACTGTGATCACTGGTCACTTGTGGGGATGGGAAGCGTTGACATGTTTTTCTCACCTCTCTGTGAGAAGGGGCATTGCGGGTTCGGGGGAGGAAGAAGTATGAAACCCTCTTGGCTGTTTCCTCTGCGCTGTGGCCTTGCGTTGGTGGGGAGCTTCCCCGAGATGCTGCTGGGTCAGGCCACCTGTTCACTGGTTGCAGAAAGCTAGGGAAGCCTGGCCTCTGAGGCCCAGGCTGGGCACCTCCATCAGGGAGAACCTGGTGGGGTTCCCCTGGCAACTGGAACCCTAGGAAGGAGCCTAGGTGTGTGTGAGCCCCATCACTGGGGCTTGTTCCCACTGCTTGCCCCCAGGGCACACACAAGTGCCACTTCTTATCCTAGACAAATTGATGGTGGTGGCAGGGTGGGCTCCTGCTACCTGGGCTAGCGGTAGGTGTGGACCCCGAGGTCCATGGGCAAAGCAGACTGTCTCTGTCCCTACTGCAGGGGACAGACCTTTGTCTACAGAGCCTGGGAGATGATGAGCAGGAGGTCTGGGTTGGAATGGTAGCAGCAGGAGGATGAGTGGGTGCCCGGGAGCGTGTGAAGCCAGCTCTGCTCTGATTCATGTTCCATGTGTGACTCCAGGATCAGTGAGGTCAGGCCTGAGCAATTTCTTGATATTCGTGGCACTGCGGTTTTGTTGTTTTGAGATGGGATTATACAGCCTTGCTGTACATCTTGTCATGCAGCCTAGGCTGCTAGGTCTTTGGGTTCTTCTGCTCCAGGTTCCTGGATTCTGGGGTTCTTGGCGTGTGCCAGCATGCCTAGACAATTTCTTGGTTTTCAAAAGTGCAAAGCTGATAAATAGATAGGTTTGTTTTGGTGCCTGGGTCACTGGGGAGGGGGTAACTCCCCCTGTCACAGTTGTGGGCTAGTGGCTCCCTCCTAGCTCTGGAGTTCTCTCTCTCTCTCTCTCTCCCTCTCTCCCTTAAGGCTAAGGCTGAGACCAGCTGGACTGGGTTCACTGACTAGATCTTATTCCTTATTCTTACCGGGGGGGGGGGGTGTCCTTTGAGGGATGATGGAAGTGACTCACTGTCCCCCACCTCTGCTCCACAGAACCAGGGACTACCACTAAAGGAAAATCGTACACCGGCCTGGGCAAGAAGTCCCGGCTGATGAAGACAGTGCAGACCATGAAGAGCCACAGCAACTACCAAGATTGCTCGGCCCTGAGACCACATGTCCAGCACTCAAGCTACGGCACCTACGTCACGCTGGCCCCCAAAGTCCTGGTGTTCCCTGTTTTTGTGCAGGTGAGCCTGTGGCATGCCCCAGGGTTCCCTCAGGAGGAAGTGAGAACAGGCAGGGGCCTTGGTTCCAGGACTGAGGGTGGAGCCTCATCGAGGATCCAGGGCCCCCTTTGGGGACAGAGAACTGGCTTCGTATTGTGGAGATGATCAGGGAAGCCCATGAGGGAGCCCCCTCTTTTCCTCCCAAGCCTCCTCATCCTCTGGGGCTGGGAAAGGGGTGACACAAAGTCAGCCAGTGCCATCCGCTGCCTTATCCACAAGAGTTAATGTTTGAAACGGACTGAGGGAGAGCTGCTGTGGCTGGTCGCTTTGCTCGGGCACACACACATCCGGCCAGCAATCGCCACGCAGGAGTCACACACCTCTTCCCTTTCCTCTCTCACTTCTCCATGTCTCTCCTTCTTTCCCTCTTCCTGTCATGACTTGGCCAGCTTACCAAGTCTTGGGTTCCATTATGGCATTTTCAAACACAATTTGTTTTTCCCTGTCCTTCCCTGATCCTCTCCTCCCACACCCCGACCCCCAATACTCTTCTGCCATCATAACCTCTTTCCCACCTCCATGCCCTGCATGTTCTGTTCCCCTCTTTCCTCAGCAGCTCCTTTCCCCTCTTGTGGTTCCTTTTCTGGTTATGTGACCCACACCTACACCCACAGGTGTATATATAATAGAAGCATTTGAAGTTCCATTCTGCATATGAGAAAGCACATACTGTATTTGTCTTTCTCAGTTTAGATTACCTCACTTAATATGTCTTCTAGATCTGTCCATTTTCCTTAAAATGCTGTAGTGTCATTTTTTTTAATGTCTGAATAAAATTCATTGCACATATATACCACATTTTCAACATGAGGATTTTTTGAATTAACACATAATTACCGTATGATCTACCCATACCACTTCTGAGCATGTGTCCAAAGGGCTCTCTGTCCTAGACAGAGATCCTTGCACATGTGTGTGTATTGCAGCTGTAGTCACACTACCAAGGAATTGCAAACAGCTTACACAGCTGGTGACTAGAAATTGAAAATGCACTACGTGTCTTTCCTCTCAAGTCTTCGGTAGTGCTGTCATTTGGATGTCACTTCCATGAGTATCATCTTAAATATAAAAAGCTCTTCTCTCCTGTCATGTTGCCCCCTCCCTTGCCTTGTCGGGCTGGGGACCACGCTCATGGCTTTGCCCCTGTTGTCCCGCACTGCCGCCGAGCCGGACCCACAACGCTTGGCTCTTTCGACAGGCGTTCACTATGTAGCTCGGGGTGGCCCAACTCACCATCCTCCCCCAGTATCCCGAGGACTGGAATTACAGATGCGTATCGCCTGCCTGGCTATTTTTGGTTTTGTCTTTTAATTTTTGTTACAAATTAAGGCTCACCAGCTGGCCCTGTCCGGGCAGGTGTACATTGCCAAGCCTGACAATCTGAGTTCGATCCCTGGGCCCCACGTGGTGGAAGGAGAGAACGGACTTCTACAAGTTCTCCTTCTACTTCCGTACCTGTGCTGTGCCTGCTCCACGTATACGTGTGTGTGTGTGTGTGTGTGTGTGTGTGTGTGTGTGTGTGTGTGCATACACACATAAGTAAATATAGTACAATGTTTTAAATTTAAATTAGGTTTAGAGTTTTTGTTGGTTGTTTTTTGAGAGAGGGTCTCTGTGTAACCCTGACTCTTCTAGACCTCACTATGTAGACCAGGCTCACCTTGAATTCACAAAGATCCACTTGTCTCTGCCTCCTGAGTGCTAGGCTTAAAAGCATGCACCACCACGCCCAGTTTAAATTAGTCTCTAGAATTATAAAAACTGAAAAAGTTTAAATTGTGAGATATTCAAGTCGGGCGGCGGTGGTGGCGCACACCTTTAGTCCCAGCACTCGGGAGGCAGAGGCAGGCAGAGCTCTGAGTTGGAGGCCAGCCTGGTCTACAGAGTGAGTTCCAGAACAGCCAGAACTACACAGAGAAACCTTGTCTCAAATAAATAAATAAATAGATGAATAAATAAATAGAAAAGAAAAAAGAAAAGGAAATAATCAAGATTTTTAAAAATGGCATAACACTTACATGTGCAAAACAAAGAATTGGAGAATGAATACCTACCAAGATAAAGGAGTAGCCAGCAGCTGTCCATACAGGAGCCATCTCGCCTCTTCCTTACTGTGGAGCGCTCCCTTCCCACCAGCGACCACCCCACCCCCGCCCCACCCGCCTGGCTTGCTGGCCAGACTTGCTTTGCTGTCCATCAGTTTTCCCGTCTGTTCCTGAGTCCCTGAGAGGTCTCATTTAGCCCCCTTTTGAAGCTCCGCCCCTGCTGGAGTGCACACTTGGTACTTGCCTCATTATCTTTCTACAGCCCCTTGCTTGAGGTCAGGGACTCGGGGGTCATGTGACAAACATGCATTCTCAGGTGCTTCCAGATGGTCAGCCAGAGTTGGGGTGTGTTCTCTGAGCTAGGCTGGACAGGGTGGTGGGATGAGGAGTTTGAGTGGGACTTGGTTGCTGGGGAAACGGATGAAGGTGGAGGAGTCAGTTTGCTCAGCTTGGGACCTGAGCAGGGCAGGGAGGGACCCACTTGGCCTTGAAGAGACTTGAGTGGCCAAATCTCTTGGCATAGGGCCCTCAAGATCCCTCTTGGGTCTGACAGTAGAGACTTTCCTGTGAGGCATACACAGGACAGAGGAGGGCTGGGAGGGCCTAGGAGCCTGGTGTGGGGGCGGGCATCAGGGGAGGACTGCAAAGGCTCTGAGCTTGTGGCTGAACTTCCTGTAGAGAGAGCAGCTCTTTTGGTCAGGCCTGGCTGCGCAGGGCTGGAGCAGAGTCTTTCTGTTTCCATTGTGGGTGTGAGGGGTGCATGGGGTCAGGGGCAGGAGGAGGGCGGGCGGTCTTGTCTTCTCCCTCTGCAAGAGAGTTCTCTGATCTGGCTTTGGCAAGCTGCCCTTTGCACTCCCACTCAGTGTGATTGGCTTTCAGCCCCTAGATCTCTGTAACCCCGCCCGGACTCTCCTGCTGTCTGAAGAGCTGCTGCTGTATGAGGGGAGGAACAAGGCTTCCCAGGTAAGACGCGCCCAGCCTGGCTGGCTTTCCCGCTGGACTTCCTTGCCCACTCGTTAGGCCCCTCACTTTCTCTCTACCACCTCAGGGTGGAGACCTGAAACTTGTTCCAAAACCCTACCAAGTGCTCACCCAGCTTTTGCTTGCCCACTGGTTACTATGACGATCTCGCTGCCTCTGAGAGTCGATCATTGATATGGTCAAAAGGTACCTCTAGCCCCTAAAGACATCTCAATGTTTACCCTGGACTCCTCTATGGAGGCGAAAGAGGACCTTCACCCCAGCTGAGAGAAGTACTAGCCAAAGAGAACTATTAGAAGAATGTTGGAGGCTTTTCTGTATGAACCCAACCCCAGACCCCCTTCTCAAAGCTCAGCCTATTGGCACCCCTCACAGCCCCTCAGCCCCAGCTCCAGCCCTGTCAGCAGAGGTCAGGGGTAGGGCCTGTGTCATTCTTCCTGGGAGCCAGCCTATCTCTAAGCTAGGAGAAGCTCCCTCACCCTCACAGTTGGCCAGGTCCCAGCTCAGTCCTGGGATGGAAACAGTTTAAGAGACGTTGGAGCCCTGGGATCTGGCTGTGCTACCAGGAGGTCCTGGGGTGAGGGCAGGGTGCTGGCTGCAGCTCAGGCCTGATGCAGAGCTGATGCAGATCCAGGATGAATGGCTGCTAGGATCTGTGGAAAGATCAGGAAGCTCGGAGGCAGGAAGTCTAGATCTAGCCCCAGCTCTGTTCCTGGCTTCTGGTGACTTCTGCCTTCCTCATCAGTTCTTTCCATCTGAGTAATGGGTTTGTGCACGTCTGAGGCCAAGGGCAGGGTCTGAGGCCAAGGGCAGGGTCTGAGGCTGGCCCCTTGCAGCCTCATGGTCCTGGGCACTCTGTGTGACTGGCGCTAATACAGGAAGTTGGCTTGGCTCTTGTTTTGTTGTAAGCAAGCAGATCGGACACCTAACACCTATGTTCCAAACGAGTACTGTCTCTTTCACGGGAGCTGCCTGGGGAGACTGTGTGCTTGTCCCTCCCATGCTGATCATTTGTGATTTTTGAGTGTGATAGGACCCTTCGCAGTCTTGTTGTGCGTGACCCAAGGGCGTAAGATGCTGGAGCAGTCAATCATCAAAGATTGACCTGGGTCAGTAGTTCTATTTGTTGTCTTAGACCAAAGAAAGTTAATGGACGTCAACTCTTCAAAGTATGGAGAGCAGAGTGTAAGCTTTACTAGGAAAGATTACAGAACAGTGAAAAATTGAGGAAAAGGAACCTAAACTCCTGAGAGCGCGCGCGCACGCATGTGTGTGTGTGTGTGTGTGTGTGTGTGTGTGTGTGTGTGTGTGTGTGTGTGTGTGTGTCCCAGGGAAGAAAAATCCGTTGGCTTTCCTTTGTTTAGGTTTTATGAAACAGTGGCAGAAACTTGACCAAAAGCCAACGTAGTCTGTTGAGGTTGGTTAATTCTCTGGGCTGTCATGGGACAAGCCAATGGAGAGACCACACACTCTATACTTGTCCTCTCAGTCCGACCAGGGAGATGGACAGTGGCGTTACGCTCACATGCCCACCCAGTTATGGATGACTGAAGCCCCGCTCTGTTCACCTCTGCCTTTAGCTTTGACCTCGGCTCTCTGAGTCCTTGGTCCCTTGACCTGGACAGCTACTTTCCAACCTTGCAGACATCTCAAGGGCTGGTAACTATGCTAAGCTTCTCTTATTTACAGGATCAGCTTGCCGCTTTACCATGGCAAAGGGTGTTAACTCTATCCCAGCCACCAAGTTACAGTCTTTTGTGGTTACTTCCTTGTTTATGGGGTCACCTAGAGTGTCTCCTAGGAGGAAGCTTCTTGTTAGAAGCCATCCAGGCTTACAATTTAGTCTGTCACAATTAGTTGCCTTAGAATCAAGGACATATGAAAGAACAATGGCTTCTTATATAGGTTCTAAGGGCTCCTGGAGCCAGCGGCCTGCCATGACTGGCCCAGAACCCTATCTCTCCTCTTATCTGGCCAGCTTCATTTATCTGAGACCCAACTACAAGCCCCGGCCACCGATTTAACTCTTAACCTTCCTTGCAGCCCCCGCCTCTGTGTCCACCGCGGCATAGGTGAGCACCCCACAGGCTTTACCAGAGCCCTTTCCACTGACTGCCCGCACAGAGCTTAGCTCCTGCACCCCTGGGGTTACTGACATCACTCCTGGACCTCTCTTTGGAGAGCTTTATTAGGGAGTTCAGCCTATCGACCTCCCACTTGTTCCAGTGGGAGAGAAATTCCAATGGGAGATGGGATCTAGGTTGTAAGAGCGAAAAGTCCCTTGGGACTGGGTTTCGTGCATACGTGTGTGGTGCAGGTAAGGTGTTCAGGGTCAGAACTGGAGAGTTGTGACTGCATGTTTAGTGGGCCCAGAAGAAGCCAGTTAGGGATAGCAGACACCTGGAATATACTCTTTCCTGTCTTGCTCACCATTAAATCCACAAACATTAGGCACTTACTGTATAGCCTCACTGCTCATGCATGCTACAGGCAGGATCCCATGCTACATACATGATCCCAATCATCCTGCAGCATCCTCACCCCAGGAGAGGAGAAGCATGGTGAAGAAACTGAGGCTCCCGTGACCGGATCCAAGAGTCTCAAGGCTGGTAGAGAATGGAGCAAGGATTAGTGCTTGGTTCTCTGGCTGGGTAATGCTTTCCATGATCCCTGATGCTTTTGGTATGTTTTTTAAAGACAAAGGAACAAAAGACAAACTATAATAACATTTCACCACCACCCCCAACGAACGTACACACACACAGACACAGACAGACAGACAGACAGACAGACAGACAGACACACACACACACACACACACACACACACACACACACACACACACAAATTCTTGCCTCCTGCATCTTTGGAGGCTGAGAACTAGAAGAGACTCTCTCTTTAAGATCGAAGGAGGTGGTTTCAGGACAAGAAAATTAAGTACATCCATTCTCCTCGAGGTAAGATCGCAGCCACATAGGAGTGCTTTGACCTCATCTCATGGTCCTCAAACTGAAAATGGGAAGCAGCTGTCCTGGGCGTTGGGTAGCTTCTGAGAGCTTTAGAACCCTTGAGCCCCCAGGAGTCACAGATTCTAGTTACTTCTGTGTCACTCTCCAGGGAATAACTTTTCCCAAAGTGGTTTCCGAATGAGCATGGCGGCCTCTCTGCACAGTGGAGTCGTTAACTGGAAAGCGCTAAGTAGTTGGGAGCTCTGCATTCCTTGAATGTGCACCTCCCTCCCTCTCCCCCCATCTCCCCCCCTCCCTGCAGCATCCCTTCTCTGAGCATGCTGATGTTAGGGAGCGGCTCGGGTCCCACAGCACAAACCGCTCCGCCCCTCCCATCCAGAAGTCACAAACTTGCTGGGTGCATGCATATCCAGATCAAATTGGCATTTTGTGGTGGCCTTTATGTGTGTGTGTTGTTTTTGTTTTTCAAGACAGGCTTTCTCTGTGTAGCCCTGGCTGTCCCAGAACTTGCTTTGTAGACCAGGCTGGCCTCGGACTCAAGAGATCGGTCTGTCTCTGCCTCCCAAGTGCTGGAATTAATGGCATGTGCCGCAACGTCAAGCTCATGGCAGCCTCTTATACGTACATCCTGACAACAGCTCTGGTCATTGAGGATTCTTGGCTAGGTTCCAGGAATACTGTGAGGCCCAAGATGTCACACCCTCACTTTCACACTGACTCATCCAGGTTTACCATTAACTAAAGCACCAAGGTTCTTAGGGTGCTTTAGTTAATGGCCTCGTGGCCTGGTTCCCAGGAGAAGGCTTTGGTTAGGCCACTTGGAAGAAGTCACCCTGGAGTTGTAAGGATTCTGTGACTGTCTTGAAACTCTGGGAAATACCTGTGTCCTAGAAACCAGTGAGAGAAAGACTCGAAAGGCCCCGGGGCCAGTGGTGGAAGGCACCGGGTAACTGGGCTGTGGAGATGGGTCACAACTTCATGGACGGTGAGGGTCCTGCCTGTGGGATGCTGGGGAGCAGGGCTCACAGGCTTTGCTCTGGCATTCTTGCCGTCTGCCTTGCCTCCAGCCCTGTGCCAGCCCTGGCCTTTGCCTGACCGACCTTGGGGGGAAATTTTCTCTCATGCCTTAATCACTTCCTGTCTAGACCATATTCTGAGCTCTGGGAACCAGGCTGGGACCGCGGCCTGGGGTTTTTCTCACCTAGCTGTGGCTCCTCCCACAAGTCTTCCATACAGCCCCATGCCTTCCCCGCCCCCTTCATTTTCCAGGCTCACAGACTTCCTCTTCCAACCTTTCTCCTGCCAACTGCCCTGTGCATCTGGAAGTAACAGCCAGACCTTCCCTGATTGGGGGGCATGCTTTTGTGGTAACATGTGGGTTTGCCTAGAACAGCAGCTCCTTGACTTTGCAGGCCCCTCCTCAGACGATCCCTTATGTCATTCTCTTGAGCATTCCATCATTTTCCTTCCCACACTCACTAAATTCATTGTCTCATCTGCTACGGGCACAACACCACCTCTCTGTCGAATGTGAACCCTAGGAACAGGCAGGCCTGTGGAATGATCCCTAGCTGTGTGGCTGTGGGGCGTCACCTAACCTGTCTGAGCTGTAAAGGGCGATGACACTGTTGAAGGAGTACTTACTTATAGGACAAGAGAAGGTGCTCAGCAGCTGGGATGCTGTATGGAGACTGGGCTGGGCAGGGCCCATTGTTAAGAGCCCTTCTAGCCAAGAATTCTAGAGCTTTTGTGTTTGGGACTTCTTGGAAGGGGACATAGCCCTGAGATAGACTACTTAAGGACATCCCTGAATTTTCTCTGTGGTCCTAATTTCTTCCAGCTTCTCTGTTTGCATGGCACTCAAGATGGCAGGTCGGCCATCTTACATATATATATATATATATGCATGTGTATATGTATATATGTTTGTATGAATACATACATAATGAATACAAGCTCCCACCACATAGCCCAGGTTAGCTCAGAGCTCATTATGTACCCTGGGATAGCCTGTAACTCTCAGTTCTCTTGCTCAGCTACCAGACTGCTGGGATTATACATGTTTACAACCATGGCCGGCTTTTTTTTCTTTCAATTACAGAAGTGCCACTGAGAACATCCTTACATGTTCATGTTTATATATTCTTGTATTTCTTTAAGAAAGCCTCAGAGGTGGGACTGTGGGATCACCTTTAACAGCTTGCTCGCTAAATGTCAGCATGCTGGATTTTTAAACACGGTTAACAAATCACATACTCACTGTGCCCTTCAAGATGTACCAAGCCCTTCTGGCTGGTTCTTCTTGCTTCAGAAGAGATGGCATGTCAGATTCGGGCCCTCAAAGAGGAATTCCCATAATTAATGATTCATTATTATTATTATTATTATTATTATTATTATTATTATTATAGAATCTGAAATTGGACTTTATGGCTTTAAGGAAAGGCTACTGTAGGGCAGACAAAGGAAAGAACAGTGTAAACCTTAATGGACATAGAGAACCAAGTGGATTTTTTTTTAAGCATAAAAATATGCTGAGCACATCTGTCAGTTTACCTGTAATGTTTAAAAATAGCCTTTCCTTTGTTTTTGGAGCATAAAGGAGATTAGCAGTTCTGTAGAAGCCTGTATCAGAACGTCAGTAACTGCTGTTTTCTTGAACCAGTTTCTCATTGGTACACTGCAAAAATATCTGCTAGGAATTTGGTAATGTTGCTTGGTGATGCTTCCCTTCACATTACAGAGGGCTTGTAGAAGAAGCTTGAAGGAGTCAGATGTGGGGTGGGGTCTTGAGACACCTCAGGGCCCAAGTAAGGCTCTTCCAGGTTAGGTGAGCCTGGGGGGCTATGGCTATAGTGAAGCCAGCAGAGCTGTCCACTATGAAGGCAAGAACCATTGCTTCTTCTGTTTTGTTTTCTACTTCGAGTGGGGGAAGTCTAGAAAACTAAGGGACAGATTGGCCACCCCCACTGCAAGGGAGGCCTCCGTCATTGGTGGGGTCACACTTCTGGTTCTGCCCGACACAGCACGGGTGTGTTTCCTGGACCTCCAGTGGACCTTGTGGCTCCCAGGGTCCTGGGGGGACAGCAAAGCGGACAGTTGTGTTTGCTCTTTCTCTGAACAGGTGACACTGTTTGCCTACTCGGACCTGCTGCTCTTCACTAAGGAGGACGAGCCAGGCCGCTGTGACGTCCTGAGAAATCCCCTCTACCTCCAGAGTGTGAAGCTACAGGAGGGTAAGAAGGGCCTGGACATCCCAGGAGCAGCGTGATGTCCAGCTGGGGACTCTCTAGAAACTTGGCTGCCAGTTTCAGTGGGGCGCTGTTGGGTCTGCCTGGGGCTGGCAGATTGTCAGGTGTTGTACCCTAGGCCCACAAGCCTTCTGCTATACCTTGATCTCTGTAGGAGGTGTCTATCCTAGGGAGCTTCCAAGGAAAAGGGTAGGGAGAGCTTTGGACTCCAAGACCTGTGTTCAAGCTCCTCGGTTCGGTGTGGCCTTGGGGAAGTGACTTAACTTCTCTGAGCCCATTTCCTGTAAAGCGCGATGATGATAATAGCACTTCAGAAGGTTGTTGGGTTAAGTTAGGTCATTTCTGTAAAGGGCCTTGCTCTAAGCCGGTTTCCAAAAGGTTTCTTGACAGTGGTCTGTGGACACTCCCTTTTTTAGCCAGCTGTGTGGGCCTGCTCAGAGTCTTAGGAAGCTGGAGCATGCCTGAACATCAGCAGCAAGCTGGGAATTTCTAATCCAAAACTTTCCATGGCACCCTGGCCCACCGGGGACCAGGGAACGGAAAGCCGGCTGGGAGTATCTGTCCAGCGGCAGGCTTTGGCGCCTGAGGTCTCAGCTGAAAGGGGCTCGGTTTCCTCTCCCAGATTATGCAAACAACAACAGACCTGTGTGAGCTCAGGGCAGCTGGGGCACCGGAGGAAAATGTTCTCTGCGAAAGAATTCTGTTTTGGCGGGTTTTGCTCCAGAACTTCCTGACTGCTTGCAAAGCCGTCCTGTGTACTTGGTGCCCTGGCCTCCTCGGGAACTGGCCTCCCCATGGGAAGTCCTTCACGGCCGGCCCTCCTCTCTAGTTCTGTCCTGCTCAGAGGCTAGGGTGGCTACTGACAGGAGAGCAAGGCAGGCCACTAAGGGGAGAGCGAGACCCCCACCCTCAGGGCCAGCTACAGGGCTGCAGGAAGAGCAGGCCTCTCAGCTTCTTGGGCACTGGCTCTGGTATTCCAGATGGTGCCTCTCTGCCCTCCAGGGAATCTGCGCTTGGCTTCCTGCTACCCTCCCACCTTCCCCTGCGCTCACATACTCACACAACGTGCTTTCTATAGTCAGCCTGGCTTCCCTGCCCCCAGCTCAGCTGCTCTGGGACCTGGTTAAACTGAAGGAGCACCCAGCAGAGCAGTGCTCAGTACCATGCACTAGGTGCACCAGGACCTGAACCCCGACTGCTGTGCACACTAGAGGTCCAGGGACACAGCCCAAATGCCTCACTGGCTCAGCTTCCTGCTAAATGGAAGGAGGGAAAGAATTAGGGGGTGGTCTGTTCCAGGTGTCTGCCTTTTGGGTGGATCTAGGGTGGAGGGTAGAGAGAGCAGTGGCCGTAGGATTGGGGGCCCAGACAGAGGTTGACCGCTGTAACAATATGCTTGTAACCTCTGTGGGCCTTTTCCTTTTTCCTCTTCCTGGTTTCCCTGCGAAGTAAGGATTCAGTCAGCCCTTTGAGTTCCCTCCTGTCTCTGACACCCCCGGATGGAACCCCCAGGGCTCCTGGGAGAACTTGACCAGTATTCACATCACCCTGCTTCCAGACTGGGGTATAGAGGTTAGCGCTGGCTGGGTTTCCCTTCCGGGAGCCCCAGGGCCTGGACTTGAAGTTTGAGGGGTTTAGACACACTCTCCTCTACCAGGCAGTGATGTTCATGGTGGGTGGTAAGAGCCTAGAGGTGCAGAGGAGCTCCCCAGAGACTCAGCTGCTTGCAGATGTGGCCTGGGGCTGAGACCGTGTCTGCCGGTAGATGATGGGACAGCTACATGAAAGCTGTGGTCAACTACGTGAGAGCTAAGGGTGAGTGACCCGGGCAGCACATCTCAGACAAGGTGACCATGGACACGAGAGCCTGTGGGGGTGGCATGGAGACGTGGACCTGTACTGGATTTCCTGGGGAGACCACAGGCTTGAGGGGGTTTGCGAGTGACCTCTGAGAACCCTGGAGCTGCTGAGATGGAAGGAAGAGGCTAATTGGCAGGGCACTCAAGGTGCAGGATCTAGGGCTCAGATTTCTTTCCAGGCATCAAATGGAGCCTTTGTAGACCCCCGACCCTCCAGCTTCCCTGAGATAGGTTCCATGTTCTGCCGAAGTCCAGTGCCCCTTTTTGCAGCAGCCAGAGTCAGAGCTGTGAGGCCCAATGTTCCAAGGCTGGTGCCGTTTCCTGGCCCCTCCCACAAGCCCCAGAGGCCCACTACTACAGCAAGTGAGGCTTTTCAGAGGTCGTTTGGGGTTTGTTAGCTGGAGTGTCTGGTGGCAGAACCGTCTCTAACTAACCATGGTGTGAGACTCCTAGGTTTCATCTCGCTTTCGAGTCAGTATGTATGCGGAGTTCAGTGTTGGAGGGGGGTCAAAAAGTTGTTAAACAAAAAGGCATCCAGCTTGGCAGGCTGGGGCTGGCAAATGCTGTTCCCTGGCAGGGCAGAATCCACCCCACTCCTGGGACCAAGGACTCTCTTGTGACTTGTTTGCTAGGACCTGGCTCCACTCAACCATATTCCTAGGACTCAGAAGGGAGCATGGCATACATTAGGTGACCAACGGATGCTTGTTTTTGTAAACAATGAATGGCTAAGAGGAGACCAGAGTGCTGCCTTAGCTTGGCAGCTGGGGTGTCTCCTCCCCCAGAGCTCCAGATTCGAGGTCACTCCTATGGGGACTGCCTCCTCCTGTCAGCGTCTCCCAAGGTTCGTCAGGCCTGAATGGCGGTGCGATGGGAACAGGCGGAGAGCTGGTTGCTAACAATCGGGACATCTCCGGTCAGCCGAGGGCCCATTGTGGTCTTTTCCTGCCACGGCTGCCTGCTGGTTTCGCTGCTCTTTGTGTTTCTGCCTCCCCGGCAGCCAGCATCACGCCCACGGTGTGTCTTTCTGGCCTTGCCTGTTCTTAGACATGACCTGGAAATGTCTATCTGACTCATGGGCTCTCCAGGCACATTGGGGAGCCAGCCAGGATCCCATCATCTTGGAAACTCAGCTGCCTCAGCTCCAGCTGCTGGAATGCTTGCTTGACATTTTCTAAGGTGTCCTCCATGGCTACCTCAGTTCTGGCCACCGCAGCGAGAGCTGTGGAGGCCTCTCCACTCTGGAGCTCCAGGCCGGCTGGAGTCACAGACCTGTGATATAGGATTAGGAGTCCTGGATTCAGATCTCAGCTCTGCCGCTTACTGTCTACGAAGTTTGCTGGGCCTCCCTGGCCCTGCCTGTGTATGTGGAGAATGCAGACAAGAGTTCTCTGGGTCTGCCTCTACCAGTGGAGAAGGTGGGGTGACTCTCAAACCACCAGAAAGTTGTTCTCTGGGTAAATGATGGATGGGGAGACACGGGCCGGGGAGCCCTCTCCGGCCTCCACCTAGCCCACGATGAGGGAACCCCCGGCGGCATGGTCTATGCATTACATGGTGGGAAGTAAGGCCCACTCTGGAACCAAAGACTCCCTGATGAATTCCAGAATGGCAGAGGCAGTAAGTGTGGTTCAAGGAGAACCCCCCGCCGCCCCCCCCCACACACACACAGACACAGGTACGCTGTCTCGGGCGTCCCTCTCTTCGAGCAGGGCAGGGGTTCCCTCTGCAGTCCTCCAGAGCTGCAGACACTCCTCCCTGGCACCCTTGGCTCCCCCAGTTTGCCGTTCTTTGCTGAGGCTCTGAGTCAGGCTGAGCACGGCTCCCCTTCCATTCCTGCTGTCCTGCCGCAGCCAGCGCAAGGCTGTGATGGGGAACAGATGCCAGGGAGAGTTTGCGGCGGCCATGTTGGAGGGGGCGGGGCTGGTGTCGGAGCACAGAGAAGCTGTCGTTCATCAGTGGCTCCCGACACAGGGACTGTCTGACAGTGTGCTTCTCCAACCTCGGCTCCCGCCTCCCCACGGCTCTTGTCCTTAGTCCCACTCTGTACTTCTAGAGTCTCCTCTCCTCCAATTGCCTGCTCCCCAAACCCAGGTTTCTCTTACTTTCTTACACCGATGGTAGTGGCTTTCCTTTAGACTAGGGTCTGCTAGGAAACGTTTCAGTATGTTTTCCTAAGCAAAAGGACCCCTTCCTCTTGTCTCTGTCTCACCAACACAAGGAATCCACAGGGGCATTGGGATCCAGGTTTTTTTCCCCCCTTTTTTTAATTAATTTTTTTTCATTCATTTTACACACCAATCAAAGATCCCCCTCTTCCCTCCTCCCGCCCCCCAGCCTCCCCCTCCCAACCCACCCCCCACTCCCACCTACAAGAAGGCAAGGCCTCCCATGGGGAGGCACATCCAGTAGAGGCAAGTCCAAGCCCTTCCCCCTGCCTCAAGGCTGCAGGAGGTGTCCCATCATAGGTAGTAGGCTCCACAAAGCCCCCTCATGCACCAGGGATGGATTCTGATTCTACCACCAGGGGGCCCCCCAAGCAGATCAAGCTACACAACTGTCTGGCCATGCAGAGGGCCTAGTCCAGTCCCATGTAGGCTCCACAGCCATTGATCCAACTTTCATGAGTTCCCCCTAGTTTGGTTTGGTCATCCCTGTATGCTTCCCCATCATGATCCTGATGCACTTGCTCACAGAATCCCTCTTCTCTCTCTTTGACTGGACTCCTGGAGCTCTGCCTGGTGATTGGCTGTGGATCTCTGCGTCTGCTTCCATCAGTCATTGGAGAAAAGTTCTGTGATGACAGTTAGGGTAGTCACTGATCTGATCTCTGGGGCAAGCCAGTTCAGTTCAGGCACCCTCTCCACTATTGCTAGTAGCCCAGGCTGGGGTCATCCTTGGGGATTCCTGGGAACTTCCCTAGCACCAGGTTTCTCTCTAACCCCATGATATCCCTCTCTATCATGGTATCTCTCTCATTACTTTCCCACTCCATCCCTGTTCCAGCTCAACCCTCCCATTCCCTTATGTTCTCTAGGGGTTAGGGAATGGGATCCAGTTTCTTAAACACTATAGATTTCTGAGGCAGGGCTGGCTCCCTCTTCAACCTGTTTCCAGGTGGGGAAAAGTAGAAAGATTTAGTCCAAGTCCAGAGTGAACCTCCATTTACTTATGGGACATTTTTTTTCCTGGCTCTGCCTGATGGCTCCTGCCCTTTGGGGCATGTCCACTCTCTTGCTTGAGGAAGTCTGGTTTCCCCTGGTTAGATCTCTACTCCCTGCGTTTTTAGAGTTTGGTTTGATGTGCAGTCTGGTTTGACCTTGTAGGCTTCTCTTTGTGACAGACCCTGTTTAGTTTGATGGTTTCTTTGCCTTAAGTATGCATTGAAGGGAGTCCTACTGGAGCCTGGCATTTGAGAGGCTTGCTGTGTAGTGGCTGAGTGTGAGCCGTAGAATGCGGCTACAGTTCCCCTTTACTGCCTGTCTGAGTGACTTCATTTTCTGGGTCCTCTGTTCTCACATGAGCCAGGGATGCTAGAAGCCCTGCCTCCTGGTTATCAGGAGTGCATACAGAAGCAAGTACTCTCCCACAGAGCTACTCTGAGCCCTTGAACTGACTGGTGGAAGCATTTGGGGCAGCAGTTGGCCCAAATCACGGTGGTACTCCAGGGTCCCTGGCATTTCAAGTGCTTGCTGTTACTTGTGTTGGATAGTTGGTTTCCTCAAAAATGACACCCCGCTTGGTAAGGCCAACAGCTGGAAGTGCAGGGGGTTCCCCCACCCTCCCAGGCCTGTGTCCAGATGAGTGCTTCGTGGAGAGTGTGGCCGAGTCCCAGGAGAGGCTGAAGTGAGCAGGCAGGTGTCCTGAGGGGTGCTCCTGTTTTTCTCTGCTCACCGGCACAACTCTATCTCCATGCCACACTGTCCCCACCTCCCAGCTGTCCCCACCTCCCAGCTGTCCCCACCTCCCAGAGTTCCCTTCCTTTCCATCTGGAGTTCTTCAGAAGTGAGACTCTTTCCAAGAAGGGAGGGGACAGCCCACTGTCCCTCCCTGTCCTTTCCAGTTTTGTAACTGGCTGAGTTTGCCATCCTAGACTGGCAGAGGCATCCTGAGAGAGTGCCCTGTTGAAAAGCTGTCTCCCAGGATGCATAGAGATGGGATTCTTGGAGACTGTCCCTTCTTGACCCCTGCTTCCCTTTGTGAGCAACAAGACCTACTCAAGATGGCTCCCTGTTGAAGTTCAAAATAGTAAAGGTGGTAGAGTGTTTAAGGCAGTGTTCTCAACCTGTGGGTCTTGACCACCTGGGGGATGAATAGCCCTTTTGCATGGATCACATATCAGATATCCTGCATATCAGATATTTACATTACGATTCCTAACAGTAGCAAGATTACAGTTATAAAGTAGCAACAAAAGTTTATGATTGGGTCACCACAACTCAAGGAACTGTATTAAGGGGTTTCAGCATTAGGAAGGTTGAGAACCAGTGGTTTAAGAGAAACCCCAGAATTTGCTGCCTCTGTGGCAGAATTCTGGGAAGAAGGAGTCCTTCTGGGATACAGATAGTTCCCTGCACTTGGCCATAGAGGTCAGAGGGTCTCCTTCTGGGAATGGGGTTCCAGCATTCCCTGGGTCAGGCTGACCTGTAGGCAAGAGCCTTTCAACTGTACATTGCTTGGATGCGTGAGTTAGTGAGCTTTGCTCTAGAGACCGCTCTGCTCCCCACACCTGCCATCTCCTTCCTCTTATTCGGGGAGTCAGCACACACAGCCTCCTGGGCGAGACAGCTGCGCTCAGCGAGACTTTGACTGTGTAGCCAATTCTAATGTGAGTCTTCCTTTCTGTTCCCTTCAAAGGTTCTTCAGAAGACTTGAAATTCTGTGTGCTGTACCTGGCAGAGGTGAGTCCCTCTCTCCGATTTGGAGGAGAGTCGAGTGTGATCTGGTACTTGAGCAAAGAGGTGGGACTAGGCTTGAGGCTGGCCTCCATATAATCTTGCGACGACGATGACCCAAGACAGCCAGGGGCAGTTTCTTGCTCTGTAGCACACAGCCAGCCCTGCTTACCTCTGTGTCAAAGGGCAGCTATGGCCCCCGAGATACCCTGCTTGGGACCTCTGGTACCCCTGCACCTGTGGGCATCCTGAGGGCGTGGCCCGACAGCTGCACGCTACTCTGTTTATTTATTTACTCGCCCTTTTTCTGGAGAAGGTTCAGCTCCCACGCCTGCCTCTTTCACCCTGTTTTCCAGGAAGTACCACCCATCTCCCGCCTACAAAGGCTTGTCAGCGTTTCAAAGGCCTCAGGTAATTGTACCTTCACCTGGGCCAGACAGCGCAGGCCAAAGCAAGCACCACGCATCTGTGTTTGGCTCCGAGTGATCCCCACGAGAGGGACTAACGCTCTTGATGATCTCTGATTAGAAGCTCGGGTAGGCTCAGACAGCTCTACCTTTGGGGAGCAAAACCAAGCAAACAGCTTTTTGCTCCATGTGGTTTGGTAGATAAAGCAGGGCTTTAACCAGAGAGGTCCTTGGTGATGAAAAATCTGAGGGTCAAATTCTCTTCAGTTTCCTGTGTAATTTTCTGTCCCTAGCCCTGTTCTGCTGACATGTGGCATCTGTCCAAGCCAGGCCCACCCCTGCCCTCTGCTGCCTTGTGTCTTGCCAACTGTCCTGAGAACCTGTCTATATGGATGGGGAACGACCTAAAGGGCCGGCCGAGAGGCATAGACCTTTCTGAGAAGGAGTTTGTGCCATTTGGGATTGTAAAGCCTTCCTGGCTAAGAGGTACACCTCTTTGAACAGACCCCAGGGACAAGAAAGGTTACTGAGAACTTCACTCGAGACTTGCCCAGAGCTGCCAAGAGACAGCAGAAGGTGTCAAAGTAGAACTGGGGACTCAGAGGCCTGAAAGTAGACCTGCAGGCACCTCTGTGTCAGCCACAACCCAGCCCAGGTCCAGGGGTGGCTGGGAAAATCCCTTCAGCACTGGAGGGTGTTCTGTTCCACAGAGCCGAGTGAGCCAAGTACAGACAGGAGAAATGGTGCCGGGGCTGTGCCCTCTGGCCCCTCTGGCTTCCCGTATGCTTCACCAGCTCCTGAAATGAGGCTCCAGGTTCTCTAACAGCAAGAGAGCTTCCTGCCAGACTGGTGTTTTGTTTTCCTGGAGAAAAGCGCTTCTGCCCATTGCTTCTAAGACCTCCTTTCTAGTTCTCTAAGGATTGCTGAAGGGCTATCGACCTGAGGCCTCCAATTTCCGGAATGTACCAGGTGATCTGACCCCGAGGGACCAGGAGAGAGAGCATCTCTCAGGCAGCTGGGAGCTGGGAGCCTCTCACCTTAATGGGCTGCTACTAATGAGAGGCAAGCCCGTGGTGCAGGGAGAGCCACACTGCTTGGGCTCAAAGCCCTGAGCATTCTTGACATAGGTGGTGTTGGGCCTCATGGAGATCCGTAGACAAATCTTAGAATTTCTACTGAAAAGTTTATTCTCTATTGCCTGATATGCAAGTGGTAACCCCAAGAAGAAACCTGGGGAGGACGTGAGGTTTTGAGAGGAATTTTCTCCCTCTGCATTCAGAAAGTCGTAACCATCCCGGGGGACAACAGCTTGTTCCTGGGTAGGGTTACTCTAAGCAGTCTTTTGGTTTGTTTTTTTTCTTTTCTTTCTTTTTCTTGTCTTTTTCCTTTCCTTCCCCCACCCCCTTTTTTTGTGACAGGCTTTGTATGTGCAGCCCCGGCTGTCCTAGAACTCACTATGTAGACCAGGGTGGCCTCAAACTTAGAGATCCACTTGCCTCTGTCTCCCGAGTGCTGGGATTAAAGGGGTGTGCCACCGCTCCTGGCCTGCTCTAAGCAGTCTTAATCCCAAGGACAGGCGTCCCTCAGTCCTTGCAAATCTGGGACAGCAGCCCACAGCTGGCTTCAGAGCATGGGGCACATTGTTTGGGGACCATTTTCTGTCTTCTTTGCAATGTGGGGCTGCCTCCATTCCATGAAGGAGCTAGCTTTGGGAAGGAGGAGGTCCTAGATTTGCAACTTGGCTCTGCTGTTCGTTTCCTGAGTGATCTGGGGCAGGTTACATACTCCTGACAGAGACAGTGTGGTCTTTCCTGCAGGGCTGTAATGTTAAGTGAGATTCGATGAGACAGTGCATCTAAAACACTTAGCCCAGAGCCCAGTACTCAGCATGCTCAGCGAGGGGTAGCTGCGTAGTCATTAGATCAGAGCAGGAGGAAGGGCTTTTCCTGTTCGTTTACCCTCCATTTGACTCATGATCTTTTACAAGGACAGCTAGGTGGACTATCTCATTTGCCAGATAACACACCTACATGGTTCTACAGGCCGGGCAAGATTCCAGGTTCTGGAGTCAGTCAGGATCTTCTTAAGATTCGGCCTCCCAGAGTCTTAGTATTCTTATTCACACACACACACACAAAAAAAAAATAAAATAAAATAAAAAAGGTGGCGGCAGTGTCTTTCTTGCCTCCCTGCCTCCTCAGTCCATCAGGAGGGAATGAGATGGAACACGCTTGTCACGGCAAATGAACAGGCTTCGGTTACTGCTGGAGCTGTTTGGGTTTTTACAAAGATAAAATCAGTTTAAAGCAAGGAGGTTAGGAAAGATGGGGGTTTGAAAGAGACCAAGAAGAGCTGGAAGTCGGGTTGGGTCTGAGGTCACAGTCAAGTGCAGGGGTCCCCCACCTAGTGCTGCGGGGTCAGGTTTATGCAACCGAGAAGCCCGTGTTTGGTCAAGCACCCCACAGTCAGAAGGCAGTACCTCCGAGGGGACAGCATGAGGGTACCTGGGGACGGCTTGCAGCCTTGACCCTGGAGTCTGCTATTGACGCCGTTGAGCAAGTCAGAATTGAAACCGACTAATTGGGTCATTTGGAGCACACACGGAATTATGACAGATGGTTCACATGTGGGGCCAGCTGGGCAGGCAATGAGGACTCACCGTTTGGACAGATTTGGGCAGGTAGGGATTTAGCCTCTCTTCAGGGAGTTGGCTCTCGTCTGTTGGCTAAGCCGGTCTTTGACACTCAGGCTTCTTCCGAAAATGTTTGTCCATCTAAGGCAGCCCCACCTGGGGTTGGATCCTGGATGCTGAGGAAGTCTTCTAAGCCCTCGAGCATTGTAGCAGGGTTTAGTTTCAAGCTGTCAGATGCAGTCTTGTCCTTTGCTGCTGAGACTGATAGACAGTAAGGTCATGATCCCTGACCTGGGATACCACTCTTGGAAGGTGATTCTGGGGGAGGCTCTGGGCTCAGTTGCTGGCTGCAGGGACTTACTGAATCATGGAATCTTTACAAACGGCCTGGTGGCTGACCCAGGTAAGAACCCCAGGGCCTTCCTAAGAAGTGTTTCTTGAGGGTGTCAGCAGAACCGAGTGACCACAGCTGCTCTCTCGGAAGGCTGTTGGAAGAAATATCGAGACATGGCTGATAAAGAGCTTGGTGCTGTGGAAGTCAATTCAAGATTAGGGATGCTGGCTGCTCCCAAGAGGCTTTTCTGTGCCTTTGTAGGGACAGACTTGCCATGCCAGAGGAGTAAGCAGTTGTACAAAAAACCACAGCTAGAGAGCCCCCTGACCTACATACAATTCCTTCTGATGACATGACACTCCTGTCGCCTCCAGGCTGTGAGACAGAGCAGTCCTGCCAGCAAGAGGTGTAGAAGCCTCACCGGGAGGTGACATCTTCCAGAACTTGGAGATGAAATCGCAGCAGGTGGCTTTCCCTGGCTCAGTGTTTCCTCTGATTCATTGGCTTCAAGACTCAGAGAACCCTTTGGCCATTCTAAACCTTGGTTTTCCCCTTCCATAAAGGGGAATCACAATCCACACCCCAGCTAGGCATAGTAGTTACGTGTCTATAATCCAGAGGTAGCAAAAGGTCCATGTGTTCCTGGGCAGCCTGGGCTGCATGGTGAGTTCCAGGCTGGCCTGAGCTAAAGGATCATGAGATTCTATTTCAAAAAATCAAGGGCTGGAAGTAGAGTGCTTACCTAGCATGTGCATGAACTTAGGTTTGCTCCCCAGCACCAGAAAAATAAAATAAGAATAAAGAATCCACACCTTCTCTGCTTCTTGAAATTGCCCAGATCAAAATGAGATCGCAGATGACAGACTATATTATAAAGTCGATAAATTAGGTAGAAGATAGTCAGAAGCCACATGGTAAGGTAAGGGCAGGGCGGCGAGGCTCAGGCTGGGCCATGTTTATAGAGCGGTGGTCTTTCCAAGCTGGAAAGGACCTTCTTGGTCCCTCCCACTCAGCAGAACACCGTAAGACAGGAAGCCAAGGGCCAGCTGCTCCTTGGCTCCTTGGGCATCCCCTTGGGGAAGCTGAGGCTTGTTTGCCCTGCAGCCGGTAGGAGTGGTCTGGGAAGCGGATGGGCCTGACTTTAAGAGGAAGCAGAGGCTCACCACAGCTCATCCCCTCAGCTCCCTCTCCCTCATGCTTTTAGGAAGAAAGCTTCTCAGTATTTTGCAGCATGAGAGGATGGTAAATACTCCAGGGACTTAGGATGGGAGGTGTACCCGCCCTGAAGGTCGGATGCTGAGAAATAACAGTACGCTGTGTGCTAAGGCCTATGGAAGTCCTTATTGCTTTATAGGTCTGGAGTGGGGGCAATGCCACTATTTTATAGAACACGTCTGACTTTCCAGAGGTTGGCAGCTAGGAAGTGGCAAAGCCGGCATGCAAACGAGGTCTGCAAAATGGAGAGACTGGGTCGATACATGGCCTTTCTCTCCCAGCTCATGCTCTTAGCTCCTTGGTTGAGTATTATCACCAGCGGGGTGAAGAAGAACTTGTCATCTTCTGATCCCAGTGTCTAGTGGGGGACCAGCGTGGGGGTGGGGACAACAGGTCTCTACCCGCTGCATGTCCTGACTGCTTCAGGGGCCGACTGTCTGGTGCTATATCAAAGCTGCCCTGTTGTTATCATGGAAGTTCTTCCAGGCAGCCAGCGCTTACCAAGGCCAGTGCTTACCTGGCACTGTGCTAGGCCCAGATGAAGATGATCTTCTAGGTGTTTGTCATTCAGCAAGGTTCAAATGACCAGCCAGACTAATATTGCACAGCAGCGGATGGGAAACCCAGCTCAGGTGCTGGGTCGTGTTAGAGGGCCCTGGGACTGCCCACCCTACACTTTCCAAAGGGACTCCTCCAGTTCTGTTGCTGTGCTCATCCAACCCAGCTAACCTTGGCCTGTGCTTTGAAGAGGGTGCCATGAGAGAAGGGGGTTCTGTGGTCAGAGGGGAGGGGGGTTGTATTCACGGAAGCACCAGCTCAAGGGCTTGGTCCTTTGGCTTCCCCACGTGATCCCCAGCTGCTGCCTTGTGCTGCCTGCTCCAAGGGTGACCTCACCCTCTGGCCTGTAGCTCTCCACAGGCTTCCACTGTCCAGGGAGCCACTGCCTCCCTCCCCGACTCAAACCGTGGCCTCGTAGCTCCCCCATGGCTCTACTTCCCTGGTCCGCTGACCACCTCAGCGTCACCAGGGATCGGTGTGCATTTGTTGTTCTTAGCCGATGCTCCCTTCCCTGATGTAGCCTCACCCTCTGGAGCCTCGGGGATGGGCTTGGGCCCTGGAGCCCCCTTGAGTCAGGGAGCAGCCCTGACCACCCATTCCTGTCTCTCTTCTCCCTGACGTCAGAAGGCAGAGTGCTTATTCACTTTGGAGGCTCACTCACAGGAGCAGAAGAAGAGAGTGTGCCGGTGCCTGTCGGAGAACATCGCCAAGCAGCAACAGCTGGCCGCATCGCCCCCAGAGAGGAAGGTAAGGACTCCGCCAATGGCTGCAGCCCTGACCGCCACCTTCCCCCCTTGGCTAGCCTAGCCTTTAAGCCTTGGATCTGAGCTGGGAGTCATCCAGAGTTTAGCCCCCGGACCAGCGCGGTGGGCTTGGCAAAAAGGTCTGTGCTTGAATATCTCTCCTCTGAGTTTTCTCTGGGTCTGCGGAATGGGTTTGACATTGCTTGCGGAAGGAGTAGCAGCCAAACTGAGCATGGGCCATCCCATTTTCGGCTCCGCTCTTCGGTTTGCCGATGGCAAGGTTTAACTGCCCTTCTGCTATTGGATAGGCGGTGTCCGGGGGCAGCACACTGCTGTCAACACTAGCCCAAGACAGGCATAATTGAGGGGATGTTTGTGGTAGAACACCATAGTTTGATGCTTGCCAGAGCCAGGTGGAACTGACTTTGGATTGCTGAGGCCTGGGGCTGGCCAGCTGGAATGTCAGGGAGCGTAAAGATGGCCAGTGAAGGCTGAGCTGGTCCAGTGCAGCTCTGTGCTGGGGAGTAGATGCTATGGGAGCCGGATAACAGCCTTCTCCTTTGATACTCAGATGTCTGCCACAAGGCACAGCTGCTTGCCCACTGTGAAGTCATTCGGGTGTCTTTTCTTACTAGAAGTGCTGGCCGTTTGGAATTTGGGGTGGTGGCTGCACAAGCTGGTGGATGAGGTGTTAGCTCTGTCAGCTCTCAGGGAAGAGGAAATGAGAGGGGCCTGGAGCTTGCCAACCTGTGGGCCCTGTTGCTGCTATCTGATGTGTCCGGGCTACCAAGCCATGTGCCTTGGCTTTCCGAGAGGGCAGGGAGCACATGGAAGAGGTGCCGGCAGCCTCTCCCTTCAGGGGTGGACAGCTGCTCTCCAGCAAACTGGCAAGGGAGGCGAGGATCGGAGAACCACACCATCCTAGACTTTGAAAGGTGTTTTCAGGGGAGAGCCTGAGTCAAACACTGCTGCTGACGGCCAGGGTAACTGTGGGTGAGTCCCCTTGTTGCCCGTGCTTTGATGGCTCCATCAAAGGGGTCACTGGTTCCTCCCTTAAGGATTGCTGTGGGCATTAAATGGGAGGGCACATGCCGTTCATGGTGTAGCACCAAGTACGCAGGAGATGTTCACTCAACAATCACTAAGGGGCGTACACTGTTCCCCCAACCCCATTTCAGGTGACACTGGCTGGCCCCCATCACCACAGTCCTCTGTCACCACGACTATAAATAGGCTGCCTTACCCCCATGGATCTGTGCTGGCTGCAGTCAGAGCACAGGCTACTTTCCCTTCTGTAGTACAGCCCCGAGGTCACCCAGGGCCAGCACTCACGCTACTGTTTCCTTTTCCAGAGGCTTTCTTCCTCTCGCCTGGGGGAAGAGTGCTCTGTGCTTTGACTCCAGAATTTGCTGGCTCTGGAGAGCCACAGCCTCTCAATACCCTGGAGACTCTTCCAATGCAGGCTCACCTGGGAATGTGGGACTAGCTAAAGGCAGGCTGTTTCAGAGAGGCTCTCGGCCCTGCACAGCAATAGGCTGGGTTGGCTGACCCTGAAAGGGTTCCAGCCCATGACTCACCCCTAATATGTGGGCACCCTGGGCAGGCAACAGTCTGGACACCTTAATACACCAGCTCTGTAAGTGTGTTGTTAGACGGGCAGCTGGAGGGGGTGCAAAAGACGGGGTGGAGGGCCCGGTAGCTAGAACAGCTTTGGAGGCGTGTTGTGCGGCTGAGACCTGGGCCCTGCTAAGACTTGGACATCTCCACTCTCCTGGAGAGGCCATTACTGCACCACTTGGCTTTTGTGAGGCAGTCCCCTCCCTGGGGAGGGGGGTGTGTGTTTTGCCGCTCAACCCTACCCAGCCACACCTCCACCATACCTACTCAAGGAATTTTCACAATGAATTCCATGAGTCACTTACAGAGTGCTTCTTGAAAGAAGTTTCTGGTAAATTGGATCCTCTGCAGCCCTCTAGCAGTCCAGGCATGCTTCAGCAACTCTAATGACTGGGCCCACCTCTCATCCACCTGTACTCAGCCTCAGGGTGACTGCCGACATCCTTCCCAAAGGATGGCCTTCCCCCAGTGAAGGATGTCGTCCTCCAGGGGAGGAGCAAGAAAGCCAAGCAGGTCTGGGTAGCTGGCTCTTGCTTCTAGGCATGAAGGTTCTGCTGGACCAATGCTGAGGTGCCATGCCTTTCCCCTTCTGTTCTCTTTGTGAGCACTCTGCCTCCTGTGGAACTGAGGACACTGTGACTCGGCAACCGGCCCCATTCCAAGGCCTCTCCAGGGAAAGAAGGGCTCATAGAGCAGCCATCAGACCCCCAACCCCACCCCTTCCCACCCCAGCCCCTGCTCCTCCCCATCGTGTGGCTCACCCTTTACCATGGAAAGCTCTTCTCCCTTCACACACAGTGATGGACACAGTTTGTCCTGAGAAGGGCTGGTGATGCTTATTGTGAGGCCCCAGGGGAAGTGGAGAAGGTGAGTGTAGAGAACAGCACGCAGGTGTGTGGTGCTACCGCAGCGCAACCTATGGCAACCACTCCCGGCAGTCGGAAGTCACCTGCTTGGTTCCTTCTGCTTTGTGATCCTCAGAGGCCAGGGACTGGGGCCAGCCACCTCTCTTAGGAAAATACACTCTGGAGAGTTCTTTAAGCTTTTGTACAACTCTCTGTAACGTATGTGGGAAGAGGAGGAGATGGTCTGTGGCGTGGTGATGTAGGGGTCCTAGCACAGTGTGTGTGTGTGTGTGTGTGTGTGTGTGTGTGTGTGTGTGTGTGTGTGTGTGTGTGTGTCTGTGTCCTTGTGTGTAGGTAGGTCAGAGGTCTATGTCAGGTGCTTTCTTCATTTGCTTTTCACCTTAGTCTTGGAGATAGCATCTCTCACTGAAACTGGAGTTCACTGATTGTGCTAGGCTGGTTGGCCTCTTGGACCCAAGAAGCTGCCTGTTTCAGCCCACCCGACACTGGGATTTCAGGAGTACACCGCCATACTTGGCTTTTTCTACGGTCGCTGGTTTCCAAACTCAGATCCTCTTGCTTGTGCAGCAAGTACATTGCCTACGAAACCATCTTCTCTGGCCTCCACCTTCACCCGTTTGAGACAGGGTTACCTGTAGCCTAGACTGGCCTCAAACTCCATATGTAGCCAAGGATGACCTTGAACTTTGGCTCCCTCCTGCCTCCACCTCCCAAGTGCTAGGATTACACATGTGTACCACTATACCCAGTTTATACCGTTCCTGGCATTGAACCCAGGGCTTTGTGTGGGACAAGGAAGTACCCTATCAACTTGAGTTCCGTCCTCAGCCCTAAGGATGTTCTCTTCTGTGGGAATAAACGATCTGCCTTCTGTCCCATGCCAGCTCCTTTCTCCTGCTCAGCACCCATGCTTCTCTTTAGAACTCTGCCCCTCTCTTGCTTCATTACATGTCCCTGGAGGGCACCCTCCTTTCTTATGCCTTTGATAACAGGGACCAGGCTCCCTCTGCTACACTTTTAGCACTACTGTGAGGCTTCTCATTAGATCCTGTCGGAGCTGGTCCATGCTGTGGCCAGTGAGGCTGCCGGGGACTGGCTGATCTATACAATTTTGATTATTTGATCAAATACACATGATGAATGTCTCCTCTGCGTCTGGCATTGCTTTAGATTCTTTGGGGTCACAGAGATGAATGGCACCTCACCTGGGTCCTTATGGACTTCTAATTGGAAAGGGATGATGTGGGCACTGGAGTGGTGATCCAAGCATTGGAGGCCATGCCTGTAGATCTGAGAGTTGTCCACAGGGGTCCTGACTGTCCATTCATGGTCAACAGTGAACCTCCCACTGGTCACTCATGCAGGTGCTTCTGGGATGGGCTCCAGAACCTTCTGAACAGAGTAGGCTTGTTTCAGTCTTCAGGGACCTAAGGGTGAGAAGGGTACATGGACCAACCTTGTTCTCAGGTGGATCCTGGGCTCTATGGGGGAATTTATCACATTCTCTCCTTAGCAATCACAGGCTGGTGATGGAGACAGATATGGTAACAGATAATTCAAAATGATTGCATTGAGCTTGGGAGAACCACTTAGCCTCCGTGAGATTTCTTATCAGCAAAGGAGATGGGGTAACCAGGGTTACTGTGAGGCTGTGTAGGGTGTTGCAGCATGCAGGAGGTCCCTAGTGAACTACCTACTGTGATGCTCATCATTGTCTTTCAGTGTGACTGTGTAGGACAATTTATTGTTATTCCTGTTTACTGAGGTTGACGCTGGTCCCCCAGCACATGTGACAATTGTTTTTTGTTTTTGTTTTTGTTTTTTTGACACTCCCTGGTAGCTACCTGCCAGATTCTAGAGCCCTGGCAGGGAAACTGAGGCCTCCTGGGCTTTCTCTGGCTGTATGACTTCCAGATGTGACACTGAGGCATGTGCCACCTTGCCATCTCCTCTGGGGCAGCTAGAGATGGGTCTCAGAGATGCCAGGGACTGTCTGAGTGCCTTAGAAAGAAGCACAGGCAGGTTTTTGGAGTCAGGCAGTCCTGATCAGAGTGGACAGCGAGCTAATTCCAGTTCTGTCTGGTTCCACAGAAACTTCACCCTTACGGCTCTCTCCAGCAGGAGATGGGGCCAGTCACCTCCATCAATGCCACCCAGGATAGAAGCTTTACCTCATCAGGACAGACTCTGATTGGCTGAGCAAGCCCAAGGGCGGGACTATGCTTCTGGCAACTTAACCCTTTTGGGGCTTCCCCTACCACACAGTAACCTCATCTCAACTGGACCCAAAACGGAAGACCAAGATGTTGGGCCTAGGGTCATCTGGAGGGAGTGGTCCCAAGGGTGTGTATGGACTGGCAACAGGAGGAACAGTGGTGTGAGAGACCCTGTGGGCTTGTACAGAGTGGTACCTGGAAGTCCTGGACGGAGAAGATTCTGAAGCAAGCTCCCTTCAAGCAGAAGGAGGCTGAATGGCACCTGGGCACCTGCCTGGGCACAGCAGGAAAGAGGGAGAGGTCACTCTAATGGAGGACAATGCCTATGACCCATTCCTTCCAGAAGATACCTTACCTTCCCACTCCTGTTTCATCTGGACACATTTACTTCTTCATTCAGTGGATACTGGGGGACATCTCCTTTGTGCTAGTGTCTGTACTAGGGGATACAGTGCTCCCATCAAGATCACAGCCCTCCCAGTCCTGATAGGGAGAGAACATTAAATAAATCAGCACCAATCCATGCTCACACACTGGGAGAGTCTGTACAGAACCATCACAGATGTCTTCAGAGAGGGTATTGTATCTAGTTGCGATGTGTAGGGTATGATGGGGAAAGACGTAGCTTGTAAGCCGAGCCTGTGGGCTGGAAAGGAGCTAGCCAGCCAAAGACTTTAGAGAGAACATTCCAGGCAGTGGAAACAGCACAGGCAGAGATGAGAAGGAGGGAGCATGGTGTGTTGAGGACTAGAGGGAGGCTAGTGTGGCTGCAGCTTTGTGAGGCAGAAGATGGAGCCAGGCCACACTACTCAGGACATCCATATGTGGCGATTGCTTTGTTGATTCCTACATGTAGTAGGGAGCCATGGAAGGCTTTTGAGGAAGGGTGTCACAGACCCCTCAAGTGCATGTCTGCAAGATCGGATTGTAGCTAAGAGGAGCCTAAATGGCTGTGAGGCTGGTTAGGGCTCCTCTTCAGGCCTCCAGGTGAGGGCTGATGGTGACTTGTTCTAGAGGGTGCTGGGATGGTAGGTATTGGAAGGCTAGGCTCTGGGAGAAGGAAGGATGATTTGCTCACCCCCACCTGCCCTCATACTCTACTGGGTCTTGATGTCTCAATGATGTGAGGTTTGAAGCCTCCCTCAGAAATACTCTTCTGGTCAGTCTAGAACTAGGGCCAGTGCTGAGCTTCTGGGAATGTCTGTGGCCACTGTAACAGTAAAGCTTAGTTTTTTTCCCAAGGTGGGAAGGTTCATGGTTGCCCTGCCCCCGGGCTCCATATATTAGTACTACTTCTCATGCCAAGGGGTCTAGAAGGAAGCCAGGGCCTTACACTCAGAGAACTGCTTTTCTGTGGAACTTCTAAGGGCCAAGGTCCAGAGTCCAGGGCCAGATAGAGCTCAGCAACCTTCACAGAGACAAGGCAAAAGGTAGCCTGTTCAGAGCTGGCTGGGCCCACTCCCTGTCCACCTAGCGGGACTCTGGGCTGGGCAGCTTGCACAGCCTTCCCTGACTGCAGAGATGCAGCAGGACAGAATCCCAGGGCTGTGGATTAGAGGGACAGCGGCTACATGCTAGAGAGTATTTGTAGGTCTAGGTACGGGGAGCTCAGAGACAGAAAGCTGTAGTGATGGCCAAGGCCAGAGAAGACCCCGACCTTAGTCATGAAGGACCTTAGGGAAGATCTTGTGCTCTCGTGAGTTTTCTAAACTGCCAGGGCCACCTGCCCAGTGGCCTAGAAGAGAGTGGGTCCCTTGTTTTCTGTTTCTCTTCCTTCTAACATAGGAAAAACGAGACCATGTTGAATCATCAGTCTAGTGGGAAATGGGGTGAATCTGCGGGTGTCAGGCTAATAATGCCCAGCCCAGGATGGAAAGATGCTGCTTGGCCTGGTACAGGGGATAGGTAACACCATGCTGCCAGCCAGTGATCGGCCCGCAGGGTCTGTGCAGACAGCAAACTACATGTTGGTTTCATTTGGTTCTCTTACATAATGACCTTCAGGGGACCAGGAGGCACAGGAGAATCGCCAGCCTGGGAAATCAGCAATCTTGTCTCTCCTGAGTCTGGGGACCTCCTCTCTATCCAGCAGATAGGTACAGAAGACAAGAGCTCTTGACTCAGAAAAACGGAGGATCTGAACATGACACCCATCCCTGGGAGAAGGGCCGTGCTCCCTGATAAGCTCCTGAGTAGGATAGATTCTCCCATCAAGCTCCCAGGCCCTCTGTCCGATGGGGAAGAGAACAGGCACTCCTGGCAGGCCCTGGGCTAGCTTGCTCCGTGACTCTAGGGAGCCACAGCACCATGACGGTCTTGCCTCATGGATCAATGCGACAATTAATTTGGTGTCACGGGCCCGAGAAGATGAAATATGACCTGGTGGCCACCGCTCTTCAGTCCATCCCAGCTGTTCAAGAGAATGAACAAGCTCTCAACACTGCCTCTGAGAGTCATAATCACGGGAAACATGGCCAGCTCCTCCCTGCCACATAAATCATGCTAAGAAGCACACAATGACCTCTTTCCTGATGGACCAATTGTCTTGGGTGGTGTCTTTGGCCCCGGAGCTGGGAGGATGGGAGCACAACCGCTTTATTGTTGAAAGGCCATTTGTGAGATTTGAATACAAAGTGCCCCTTTCAGTCTCCTATGTATTCTTGGACCCCATTTCTGTGTCTTGGGCTCTGAGTCCTTTGAAGTTCATCTCTCATATAAGCTGTCATGCCTGAGTCTTTTGGCTCTTTAGGAGCTATAGATAGCCACGTGGATCTTTAGGGAACGGAGAAACTTATTTGTATATTTATTATTATTGTTGTTGTTGTTATTATTAATTTCCCCTCTAACTTTTGCCATCAAAGCCCGTACTAATCGTAATCAATTCTGAGGCACCGAGAAGGTTCTCCAAAGTAGAGGCACAGGCAGTTTTGCCATGTGGATGCATACCCACAGTGAGAACCCCACAGTGAGCATGCACTTTGGAGATGGCAGTAGGTCCCCAGCTTTGTCTCCCATGAACAGACTCATTTTGTGAAGGGAACAATGAGAGGTTCTGAGTAGTTTAAATGACTTAATCTATGGTCAGGCAGCTGGTAAGAGGCCTAGTCCATTGTCCTTTGTGGAGGCAAAGGTGTTTTGAGGGACGGAAGTAAGAGAGGTCATTCTTGGCCCATTCTGCTGAGGAAGAGTGCTTTGGGGACCGATTAAACGAGACACGGTTGTTTGCCACCCAGTGGAGCATTCCTTTCCCTAAATGGTGGCCCAGGCTGAAAAACAAATCTGTTTCCACAGGACTTGACAAAAGTCTGATATGAAAGGCAGAACTAAGCTCCCAAGACAAGCCCTCAGGATGCCCTGGAGTGCTGGGTTATGCACCTTCCCTTTCAAAGTCTGGCTTTCAACAGGATCACCGGTCACCTTGGCGGGGACCTGGCAGTAAGGGAACGGTGCCAGAGGCAGGGAAGGGTAGCTCAGGCTCCAGCCTGCTAGTGCGAGCATCAGTGCAGAAGATAGGAGACTTTAAACCAGGCCCAGCGGAGGGCAGGAGAGGGCCTGCCTCTGCCAGAATCCCTGCCTGGCTTTTGCTAATCTGCTGGTTTAAGATGTCAGCCCTAAGTAGCTGGGAATCGAAGGGATCAAATTTCAGCCTCCCCGCGCAAGCGCTCCCTCCCTAGAAGAGCATTCTTTTTTCCAGCTCCACTGTTTTCCAGGCTGCCTCCAGATCTCCTGCTCTCCCTCCCACTGCTGGGCTGGCTGAGGGAAGACTGCCTTCTTCCCTGCCTTGCTCTCTCTCAGAGGCAGCCATCTTTCTTTCCTTCTTCCGCTCTTAAGGAGCAGAGAACAACCCGCCTCTACACCTTCTCTTCCCTTTTCTTTTTCTTCCAATCTAGTCTCTGAAGAGGGTCACCTGCCGTGCCCCCAGCCATTCCTAAGTCTTTGGTCAAGTGCAGAATGCATGGTAGTGCTAGGTGATCTGCCGAGCACCCACTGTGAGCCGGGCATGGCATCCACCTCCTGACCTTCGTTGTCTCTTTTGACCCTCCCTAGAGTCTGAGGTGCTATGCTAGCCTCTTGAGAACTGACTCCCACTCTACTCAGTTTATAGATGGAGACACTGGGTCTTAGGAAAGTTAAACTTGCCTGAGATCACACAGCTAATGTCTGCGCAGGGCAACCCTGCTCAGAGGACCCGCCACAATTATTTGGTTCTACCGTTTCCTTGCAACCACAGACCATTCTAGTTGCGAAGGACTGGCAGAGCTGGGCAGTCACAGTCTTGTTGAAGGGCTATCCCCGCGGTCTTGAGCATAAAGCCTGGGTCACAGCTTGACTCTCCTGGCTACGTGGGTGGGAATGTCCCTTCCTCCCAGAAATCCTTGTGCCTTTCCATGGGCAGGCTGTTCCTTGACACTGTTGTCCACCTTCAATGTCCCCGATGGCTGCAGTCCCCAGGGAGACGATCATGGCTCAGCACCTCTTGTAAGACACTTTCTGAGGCATGCCTCAGAGGTTGCTGCCTCCACCCACGCTGTGCTTGCCAGAGGAGTGTGTTCATCCTTAGCATGGTGTACCTACCAGGCAGCTAGTTCTACCTTACTTGCAAGCCTGCAAGCTCCATGGGAGCAAGTGGAGGCCATCTTCTGTTCTGCTGTTGACTGGCCCATGATGCTCAGTAGATGGTGTAGAACTGAATTCAGCTGTTCAGTGCGACCCTCCCTCTATTCTAGAATGGAGATGAGGAAACAAGATCAAAAAGGGGAAGTGACCTTTCTGCCAGGGTCACAAGCAAACCAGTGTTAGAGCCCTGGGGCCAGAGAGCTCATGTTCTTGCTCCACAGCTTTGCAGATACCAACAGGCCCACACCCTCGCTTGATCTATGATGCAATCTGGCCAGGTTTGCATCAGGGCAGAGGGCTAAACCCTATCCCCATGCTCACGCAGGCATCCCTGGAGGAACAAAAGCCTGATCAGAACTGCTCCTCGGTCCAGGGCGACCGCCCCTCCCCCACCGTCCATAAGCGCTCTGCCTCCAAGCAAACCAAAGTAGGATCCAGAAGTCCCAGACTTGAATACTGACTTATCTAGTACTTACTGTGTGACCTTGGACAAATCACCTCACCTCTCTGATCATCTGTTTCCTTACTTTAATAAAAACCAAACCAAACAAGGAAGCTGACGACAGGTGGTCTCCAGGGTCCACCAGCATGCAGACTAACCATAATGATTGGCTGTTGTAGAGTAGTTACACCCTTCAAAAAGCAGGAACCAACTCAGATTCCTTATCATAGTCACTGTTCCGGGGGTGCAGACCCATATCCAGACGTTTGACACTGAGGTTCAGAGGGAAGGATGGGCAGCAGTCAGTGCCTCGGGACTCTGGGAACGAGTTAAAGGAAGAAGGAAGGCAGCTGTCTTAGGCTTCGCCTTGAAACAGGAGAGCAGGCGTGAGCAATAGTCATGGTTAGTATTCTTCAGACGAGTGCTAGTCAGCCCGTACCAGAAGAGGGCCTCGTCACAGAAACCTTTCCCTGCTTCCTCTCCATCCCAAGGTTCCTCTTCCAGGCTGCCCTGGGAAGCAGCTCCATCGGTCTCCCAACCAGATTCCTCTCGGGCCCTCTGCCCTTCACTGTGCTCGGTGTGCCCTGGACTCTTGCTTGACTTCATGCATGTTTGTGTGCACACGTATTCTTCAACCAGCCCTCCTGCCCGCTGAGTCTCAGGCTTACTTTCCAGGAGAGCTGTTGGCGATCAATTTGCCCTCTTCCAGTTTCCAGTGTCTTCTGCAGACCTTCTCAGAAGCATCTGTCCGTTGCAGCCAGGAGCTGTCATTCATT
Source organism: Peromyscus californicus insignis (assembly GCF_007827085.1). Lineage (NCBI taxonomy): Eukaryota > Metazoa > Chordata > Mammalia > Rodentia > Cricetidae > Peromyscus > Peromyscus californicus. Next base: position 87,178,249 of record NW_026294573.1, on the reverse strand, counting down.
GCTCAGGCAAAGCAACACAAGATACATTTTTCTATAGAGGGTTCTTAATGCCATTATTACAAGAAAACAGTGTTCTCGTGGTCTGCCTGGCTGGGACATTAAGGGTTGTGTAGGCTAGCCGAGGAGGTGGACCACCACTTAACGGCAGTCTACGATGGGAAAATTCATTCTGAGACTCAACATTCAATTCCCAGAAGTCTTTGGGAACATAATCCATCATATATATTTTAAAGTGGAGAACATAGTGTGTATGCTGAGTAACTGGAATTTTGGTCCAACCATAGGATCCTTGAATGTGGAACTGAAAGCCTCCCTTGTCCCCCAGGGAGATCAACAGCTTTACAATCAGGTTTGTAGAGAAAGAGACCAGGATAGAGGCTAGAACTTGGCCAAGGGCACAGAGTCAGTGACTTGAAGGTCTGCCAGAGGGGATACGGATGGCCTTAGAAAGCAGTGTTCTTTTCGCTTAGCAGATATGTTGTCATTGGGAAGTCCCCAACCTGGGCCATGATGGGAACTGAGCAGCTAGCCCCAGTGATGGGCTGACAGCATGGGGCATTATCTGGTCAGCAGGCATGTCTACAAATTCCGGGGCACGTTCTGGCTGGAAGGGAATGAATGGGCTGCTGTGTTTTACCTGGAGCTGGGCCGTGTGTGGAGTGTGGCGGGGGCTGGCAGAGACACTCTGCTTCCTGTGGACGGTTCTAAAAATAGCAGTGGGAACATTGCTGAGGGGAAGGGGAGGGGGCTCCTTGGGAGCTGGGTGGGGATGCCTGGCCCCTTCCTCTTCCTGCCAGGCCCTCTGCGAGGAAGTCCTGCAGGTTCACAGAATTCAGATCCGGGAAGGTCCAGGAGCCCTCTGTCCTCACCTCTCTCCTCGCCCACACTAGCAGGTCCTGGAGGCCCAGAGCTGAAAAAGGACTGTTCAGTAGTCCCCAAACCTGGGGACCAGGTTCCAGAAGGTGGGCTCATTTCCTTCCTGCTCTTTCAGAGGCCCACCTCAGGTCTCATGAGGCTTCTCTTGCGGCCTTGGGTGCTCAGGGCCTGGGAACTCTTGGGACCGGATGTGGTCTGCCTTCCTGAGAGCCGCCTGCCAGGCGAGGAGCCCCCTGGCTAGCCCGCCCGGTTCGTTGACCTCAGCCGGCTGGCCTTTAGCACCTTCTCTTCCCTTTGCTGGTGTCCCTTCCTTGCTGTTCCCTTTTGTCACTTCCTACACTGTCTTGCAGAGAGCCATCCTGGAGGAGAGAGGACCTCAGGGCGCTGGCACTTTCTCTGCCCTTCCTAGGGACGGGCAAGGGCAGCTGAGGGCCCTGCGGGACTGTAAAATGAGGCCAGGTCCTGGGCAGCCTGCCTCCACTGTCCTGTGATGACGGAAGGGGATGGACGCAGGACATCTCTTACCATGCCTGGCGAGACTAGGTTCCCAGTGAGAAAAACAAACATGGAGGAAATTAGTAGTGATCCATGGTGGACTCTCCATGACCCTCCACCACAGTGGCACGGTATTATTTGTTTGGTGCAGTTGATTTTGTCGTTGTTGTGAATAATTCCTGTAATTGATGTTGTTCGTGGAGAAGACATTTAATACAAATGAACGAGGAAATAAAACAAGGTTCGCCCTTTACAGTGCTCACTGTTAACTATTATTGACATTTTGGGGTGCACCCTGTCAGAAATTTGTTTCTCACACGTATTTCTTGTGTGCAAGTTAGGGTTACTTCTGGGTACAGTTTTTTTTTTTTAAATCTGCCTTTTCCTACTTAACAGTGTAGTAGTGTATCCACATTTCCTGCTAATAAATGATGTTCTACAACACCACTTTTAGAATATTCATTTCATAGGAGAAATCTGCAATATTTGAATCATCTTTAAGAGTTAGGTGCTTGGCTACAAAACCCTGAGATAAAAATCCTTAGCAACATAACTTGGAATCCCCCAGCATCCAGTTCATGCCTTAGTATATTGTCTGACTCTCAATAAATATTTATTGACAAAGGTTTGGTTGGAATTAATTTGGGGCAATTAATTTCTGGGTCAATGAGTGTGCGTCTGTAGAGTGGGTTCTTGCTCCAGTAGCTGACTTACTTTTCAGCATGGCTGTGCAGATTTCCATTGCCACCTCAATTGGAACTGCTCGTCTTCTTTGGCCTCAGTTTCTGTCTCTGTTTCTCTGTCTCTGTCTCCATCTCTCTCTCCCTAGTGCTAGGGATCAACTCAAGGCCTTGTGCATACGAGGCACACTCCAGTGTGAGATTTCCCATTTTTAATAGCGGAAGTCCTACTTCCCAGGAAGCAGACATCTTAGGAAGAGAATGACTATTTCCCTGCACCCTCAGTGGCACTATATATTGTTAAATTAAAAAATTGTTTTTAGATTTATTTATTTATTTATTATTTTTTATTTTTTTTGGTTTTTCGAGACAGGGTTTCTCTGTGCAGCTTTGCGCCTTTCCTGGAACTCACTTGGTAGCCCAGGCTGGCCTCGAACTCACAGAGATCCGCCTAGCTCTGTTTCCCGAGTGCTGGGATTAAAGGTGTGCGCCACCACCGCCTGGCAGATTTATTTTATGTGTGTATGAATGTGCACCTACATACATTCCCCCATGCTTGTAGAGGGCAGAAGAGGGTGTCAGATCTTCTGGAACTAGAGTTACAGATGGTTGTGAGCTGCCATGTGGGTGCTAGGAAACAAACCAAAAACTCTGTAATAGCAACAAGTGCTCTTAACTTCTGAGTCATCTCTTCAGCCCCTATTATTCCATTAAAAAATAAAAGGGCTCCCTTTGATTCCTGGAGTCCCTGGACATGTATTTACATGCCCTTTGGTCATTTAATCACCTCTTGGGGCAATAGTCTCTTCAAGTCTTTTGTCTGTTTTTTTTTTTTTTTCCTGTTGAGCTGTTAATAGTTGAATTGTTCCTTCACAAAGATCTCTTCATATAAAAGGATGTTTGTGTACCAGCCTTTCCTTTGAAGTTCTGCACCTTGACTTTAGTTGGCTAATATTTCTGCCTTCCTGCTTTCATTCACATATTTCTGTATCAGGCTCCACAGCAGTCCTGTAAGAATCTGTCTTCCCCTTCTACAAGCTGCCCTAAGCCTGTCAGCCGGCTCACCACTCCCTTTGGTTTTCTCTGTAGCTCCTAGATGAAATCATTTGCAGTGTAGCTTCTGGTGGTCTCGGCTGTAACACACTGGTTCCATCGCGTTCTAAGTCCCCTTTAACGCCCGGTTATATCAGCAGTCAGGAAATCTCCAGACGTCCTGGCTTGCCTCTTTCTAATGGCACACCGTCTTACCCTTGACTTCCGGGCTTCCAGTCGCTGTGCGGAGCTGTCTTGAAGCATTTTCTCAGAAGCGTCCAAGGGTGTTCCACTTTCTTGGTTCTCAAAAGTCTGGAAATGTTTGCCGCTCTGCTAGTGTCAGAGCTTGCTTGAATAAAGGACTCTAGATCAAGGGTCCTTTCTTCCAAGAGGCCCGAGTGCGGTCCTTGCTCTCCTGTCTTTACACACACAAAGAACACGGTTGACATGGCTTTCTCAGATCCCCTCATGAAAACAGCCAGGTTTCTCTTCCCCACCTTTGAGAAATGTTCCCAGAACCCACTCAGTTGTTCTCTTTTGGCCATGGTTCCCCGTCGTAACTCCCTAAGCCATTCAGCCTAGACACCCATCTTTTCTCTCAGCTCACAGACATTTTCATTAAATATCTTTGGAATTGCGCTCTGTGTTCAATTTCTACTTCCTGAAATTTCTACTGCAAATAATAATTAATAACAATGATGCTAAGTACTCAGTGTGCCTTCCTTCTGCCATAGTATGTAATCTGTCCAACGCTGCTGCTTTTCCCACTTTATTACATTTTTTTTTTTCATTCAGAGAAGTTTTATTGATAGTAACCCAAACTCAGGACCAGCTCAGATGTCCTTCAGTGGGGAAAGGTTAAAGTAACTGTGCTGCACCCAACCCACAAAATGCCACTGGGTTGGGGTTTTCGTTGCTGTTTAGATACCGGAGAGAAACAATGTAAGGGGGGAAAGATTTGTTCTGCTCACAGTTTCAAGGGGTTCCATCCATCATAGAGGGGAGGGTATGGTAGAGAGAAGGGGGGGACAGAAGAGGGGGAAGAAACGAAGGAACAGGGAGGTTACCACACTCTAATCCCTGCCTGTCAAATCCAACCCCCAGAACCGAGATTGACCCTAGCCCTGCTCGGTGCTGATTGCAACCGATAGTGAGACATTTAGAGTTAGCAATCACCCACCCTTTTGGCCTCTGCCTCCCTTCTCAGGCATCATCTCTGTCCCTGGGATGCCTGCATGGTCTTCTAGCAAGTCTCCCTCTGTGTCCTCCTGCCCCCTTTGACGTCTCTCTAAACAGCAGCCAAGATGACTCTTTCTGTTGAACAAATCCGGTCACTTTCTTGCCGCCGAATGTTTGTTGAGTGACTGCACGAATGAGCAAACAGTTTTAGAGTGCCTGGTGTTCGAAGGACCAGTGATGTATCAGTCAGGAATTCACCCGCTGCAAGCGGCCCAAACCCACTCCAGTGAGCTGCAGCCCGCAGAGGGAATCCACTGGGTTATGGAGGGCAGCAGCTTTTGTGTGCAGTCGGTTGGACTCAGGACCTTGACCAATGTCACCAATAACCAGTTTCACCCCGTCCACTGCTTGGTTCTACCTACTTATGTGTTCACTCCCTCAATGGTGGCCGTAGATTCCAGGAGAGCCAGGTTATGACTTTACGGCGTGACTCCCTCATTTCAGCAACAGTGCTGGGCCCCGAGTCCCACTGGCCCTTGTAGGATCATATGCTCATCTCAGTCACTGAAGGATGTAGAATGGGTGAACAGGCTGACTGAGCCCTACGGGGGTTCCCAGGCCCATTTCTGGAGTCATTTGACTCACTGGAGTTGAGTATGAAGGAAGGAAGTGGAGGCCCTCTGATGACTAAGAAAGGTGAATGAAGGCTGGTTAGGCAGACTCTCAGGCATCCGCCAGCACGGTCCTCATCGCCACAGAGAGCTGTCTGTCTAGTGTGGTGCAAGGACAGCTGTGGGAGACACAGACAGCAGCCGATTCTGAGGAGCATGTGAGGAATCAGCTTTGGTCGGGACAGAGGGCTCTGCATGGGTGTCTGGCTGACCTGGTCAAGGATGTTAGGAGAGAGGGCAGGGGCTTGGAGAAGGCTTGTTCTAGATGAGGACATTAAAACAGGCCAGTGTCAGTGCAGGAATGAGGAAGATGAAGGGAGCATGAGACAAGGCTGGAGGAGGGTTGGGGTGAGGCCGTGGTGCCACCCCCTACAACCCTGTGACAAGGACTTTGAGCTTGGTTCCAAGGGCAGTAGGAGCCGCTGGGGCTGGGTTTGTGTGGTAGAGAGCTCACGGTGGCCTCCTGAGGAGGGAGCAGGGAGCCTTTTGGAGTTGTCCTTCCACCCTGCCAAGGAGGGATGTTGGTGGCTTAGATCAGAGCGGAGACACTGTCTCAGATGGATAGGAGGTGAGACCTACATTGCTTTGGTGATTGGTGGATGGAGGGGCTAAGGAAAAGGCTCCCACTCAGGCACACAGCTCAATGCCGGTTGGACACCGAGTCCCGGGAACAGCGGAGAAGGGAGAGTTTCGATGACCAGCCTACACGGCCTACCGAAGGAGGTAGTGTGGGACCCAGTTAGTGAGTTCTCACAGAACAAGGCTGGTTTAAACCAGAGCCTCCAACCCTATGAGGCAGGGCCCTTTGCAGAGTGCTCACTGGGCGTGATTTGTCACACCTGGCCTGGCCTGTACTCCATTCAGTGGGACGTGTCCTTTGAGCCCATGCTCAGATGTGGCAAGGAACGCTTGTCGTGGGAGTTTCCAAACCCTCTCGGATTTACTCCTTACCACATCGCAAACCTGTGATGAGTTAGGCCCCTGTGCCATTCTCCAGACTAAGTTTTGATGGGACTGATCTATTCCAAGCCCTTTGCTCATCTTGGAGACAGGACCCCCGGGGCTCGGAGAGGGGGTTGCCCTCGCTTCTGAAGGTGGCAGCAAGGTTATCAGGTCGCCGCAGTCTTTTCTGCAGACCTTCTGCTTTGATGGCCCGAGCTCAAGCCCAACTGTCCAAGCAGAGGGCCGGCAGGCCCCTGGGGGAGTGCAGGAATGAACTACTTCTGGCAGCGAAGAACGGACGGAACTGGACCGTCCCAGCCCTGGGTCTCCCCACGGTTCAGCCTGCAGCCCAGCACTTCCCAGGAACTCAGGCTGTCAGAACACAAGTTGGCCCTGGGGCTGAGAGAAGCACAGTGAGGTCAAGGATTGCTCCCAAAACTTTAAACTCTTGGGCCAGCGTGTGGACAGTTCGGGTGGAGCCAGGGAGGGAGATGGCACTGTGCCTGGCCATGCTGTGCGGTGACAGCCACCCAAGGTCAGGCCAGCGCTGTGCATGTGACAGTCGCAGAGCATGTTGCAGGCAGGATGCAGAAGCTCGCTGGGGCTGCTGGCAGCTCTCCGGGATAGCCCCAGGGGGTGGCCTTTGGCTTCCTACTTACAGCCTACGGGCTTCTTGTTTGGGTGGTTGGGAGCATTGTTACTGTGAGTGGGGCCCAGTCGGGTATGCTGCTGGAGGTCGCTGAGGAGGAACAGATGGCAAAGCGGACGGACATTAGGAAGCATCAGGTGAAGGCAGCGTGTGCAGTTAGGAGCCCCGGTCTCGGAACTGCTCCTCTGGACTCAAGCCCAAACCAGCTTTCATGTACGAGACAGTTGATTCTGGAGCCAACTATGAATGACCAGGGTCTGGGAAGACAGATTTAGATTGCCCCAAATACAGTTTAATGAGGTTTTGTTGTTGTTGTTGTTGTTGTTGGTGGTGGTGGTGTTTTCCTCCAGTAAAGGAGCAGAGAAAGTCATAAATCAAAGCTCTTTTCAAATCCATGGGTAGAAACGTCAGGTAGGTAGGTTATTGCACAGAAGGGAAGTCTCTGCTGTAGGCCTCGGCTGCTGGATGCCCTCAACCTTTAGATTGGTGACAGCCAGTACTCTGTTAGTACATTCCGAAAGGCTTCACCTGATAGAGTGGACAATGGCTGCCTGTTAAGGGGAGGAACAAGAACCCAAGATAATTTGGTTCCAAGAGCTTCAGCATTCCAAATCTCCACACTTACGGGAGTTCCCATCAGTCATCAGCCTTGTAGAATTTTTTTTTTTTTAACACTCTCTCTTTCTGGGAACTTCAGTTCATACCATGTCACTTTTTTTGTGCCTTACTGTCTGAACCCATCAGCAGCGCAGGCTGTTCACATTCCGCTGTCCATAAACGCTAGTGATGGTCAGCTGTCAGCCCACTCAGGCAACTGTTAGGCCCTCCCATTAGCCTTCAACAGATATGATCACAGTGAACTTCCTGTTGACACCAGCCCTCCCAAGGAGTAGGCACAGAAGCAACCTGTTCCATGCAGTCCTGAGCAGTGGGTGTGACAAATGTGGGCACTGATACTCCAGGCAGGGGCTGGCCTGCCGTGTGCTTGCCTCCTCGAGGGCCCTAACAGCGGGGCAGGTCGCGTCCTCTCCTCCTGCTTACAGAGCCATGTACCTGCTCTTCCTGGTAGCGTAGGCCTTGTTTGGAGGCCACATGCCACAGGCAAGAGGGTGGAAGAAGACAGAGCACGTATGCTCAGGCTCCTGGTGTAGGCTCTAGAATAGAGCGGAGACTCCGCAGGATTTGAAACCATACATGACAGTTTCTTGGCCGGCCCCATGGTAGGGAGGGCCTTTCTGCACAGAACTAGTAGACTCCCTCACCCCTAACCATGAGCCCCCAGTGAGTGATAGCCCAGAACTCCCTAAGTGGGCTGGCACACACTGAGCTTGACTTGGTGTGGGCATGTTCAAATGTCATCGTCCAAACCCTCTTTCCCTATTGGAACCTGCAGGGACAAGGGCTTCTGTCTTCACACGGCTTGGCTCGTGACAGGGTCTTGGGAACACAGACTCAGACGAACTGGGCATAACGCAGCGGGGGCTGGAAGGGAAGGTACGCAGAGCCTTGAGGCAGTGAGTGTTGCCGGGGGGCCAGCCTGTGTCTGGCGGTGTGCTCTATCTTCAGGGTCCTGCTGTATTTCCCTAAGGCTCTCCCTGGAGCTTGGGGGCCCCGCCCTTCATAAATGGGAGATGGGCCCGTGCTGAGTCTCCCTTGTTCTGGCTCTGGGAGCTGCTGCTGCCTTAGCTTCTCACTGGACTTGTGAGTGTGGCTGTTGTCGGGCTCTTGGAGAATGTGCCTGCGGGACATGGTGGAAAAGGGCCTGCTCTGTTCGGGAACACGCTCTCTTCCTGCTGTCATGGCCCCTTAGTGGACTTCTTAATTTCTGCTTACTCATCTGTGAAATGGGGATATTAGAAATCATGCCTGATAAGGTCCTGAGGATTTACTGAATCAGTCAGAAGGGCTCCCACCAGTGACTGTGCAGACGCAGAAGATCAAATGAATATTTGTTACACAAAACATGCGCATCAGCTAATGGGACTGGGCCCTGAGTGTCTAGGCGCCGACCCCTGTGCCCGTAGGGCACATAATGTCGCTGTTCCCTGTGTGTCCATTCCTCCCACAGTGACAGTGCCATCACTGATGTTAGGCTGATAAGTACCGGGCTGCCATCCATGGAGCACTAGACAGTCCGAAATCCCTGCTCCTAGCCCAGCCACACAGTTGCTTGGTTTCCTTAGGAAAGTCACCCTCTCTGTACCTGCTTTTACTGGCTCCAAGTGGAAAAGCGATGGTAAAGGATTCCCAAAGGCTGGCTCTCCAGAAAAAGTAGCTTGGCTGAAGTGACTCCCTGGTCCTGGGGTAGGCTATACTTTGAGAAGGGCATTGGCTTTGCTGTTGGTGTTGGGGTAACGGAGAGGCAAGAGGCGGTAGCTTCCCTGGGCTCCCCAGGAACTAGATGTTCCCCAGTCTGTCTTGGCTGGCTCCTCGGGGCTCCATCCCTTCCCCTGCATGCCACAGTCCAGCACATTAATGGATGAGTTCTGGGCCTAGTGTCCTGGGTTGATAGAGCTGTGTTGCCCCTCATAGTATGATGTCTGATTATGGCCTCATTCATTCATCTGATGGCTGCCATCCATCCATCCGTTCTGATGGCTGCCATCCATCTCACACATTGGATGTCAGCTTTATGATTACAGAGCCCAACCCATGCTGTCTGTAGGAATGACCTTGGCTTCTTTTATTGCCCACAAGATGAGTACTAAGTATAGTTTTTAAGTAACCAGTACAAGGGTATTTCGCATCATCAACCCTGCTAAGGATCCTCTCTCAGCTACGTGCTCATGTGTGCTTGTGGGTGTGAGAGACACAGGTGGGCAGGCAGGGTCACATCCAGAGATACCTTCAGGGAGAGGGAGGGGCCAAGATACCATGTTATGCTCTGTTCTAGGGTGCGGGGTGGGGGGTGGGGGGGTGGGGGGGTGAGGTGCTGAGAAGACAGGAAGGCGGGGCTCCTTCTGCCCAGTTCTTTGTGAGCTGCCACCCTAGGAGCTTTCTGCTGAAGTGGAGCAGCATGGGATGGGCTGCCAGCCTGACTCTGAGACCACTGTCCACAGAATGGCACAGCCAGGCTTCGGGGTCCAGCACGGCGAGGGCACAACTGCTGCTTGCGGTAGTGGGGAAACGCTGTGGTGAAAAGTGGGTAACTCAGAATCTTCAACCCCAGCCCGCACAGCCACTAAGCTGTGAGCAGCTCTGCAGCCAGGATTCTTCCTGTGTGAGGAGTGTAAGAGTCCCCATCATCTGAGCTGCGGGGGAAGATTAAATGGACTAATACAGGCGAAGCTCTAAGCACAGGGCTTGGGCACAGAGTCTGTGTTCAGAAGAGGGGAGCCTAGAGTCAGCTTTTAGAACATTGCTGCGGGCCGGGCGGTGGCGGCGGCACACGCCTTTAATCCCAGCACTCTGTGAGTTCGGGGCCAGCCTGGGCTACAGAGTGAGTTCCAGGAAAGGCTCCAAAGCTACACAGAGAAACCTTGTCTCAAAAAACCAAAAAAAAAAAAAAAAAAAAGAACATTCTGGCTTCTGAAGATGGGCAGCTTTCAGCCCCGTTCTACAGATGAGGAAACCAAGGCTCAGAGAGCAGCAAGAACTTCCTCAGGGAAACCTAACCAGCCTGGGCTGGGACTAGAATTGGTCAGCTTTGTCTGTCGTTGAGACTACACTGTCTCCTCTCTCTTGGTTGATATCATGGGCACTTCTTGGCCACTGTGCTGTGGAGAGGAAGCTTAAGTCCTCTGTCTATCTCAGATTCCTCAGAGTTTGGTACACTGGGTGCCCCATAAAAGCATGTGTTTCCAGCTGTGCTGGACAATGATGTGAGAAAGACAGAGGCCACCACTCCCTGCCCCTGAGGGCAGCTACATTCTCAGTCAGCTGTGCTGACTGCAAGACCCTGAGTTCACATGCAGCTGTCCACTGGGACAGCGCAGCACAGGGGTGGGGGTGTGACAGGGGAGACTTGATGATTGGCTGGGTCTTGCTAGGGAGTGGCAGCCTCCGCTTTGCACTGCCCCAGCCCTGGGAGACCTCAGAATGAGTGTGGGGCTTATGGTGGAATCCACTGAGGATCCCAGAGTCAGGGGTGCTGCTAGGAAGGATTGGGACCTGGGGAATGGGCAGCCAGGGACCCAGGGATGACAATTTTAATTGAGCACAAGCCAGACTCTAACTAGCGCACACTTTCTGCTAAAGGATTGGCCAGCCGAGGACTCTCTTCTTGAGACATCCTTGGGGGAAAGTGGTTTAGGAAAATCATAGACTTTTCTATTTGATGGAAGCAAGAGAGTCAAGCCTCTCTTCTGAGTGGCGGTGGCCGGCTGAACCGGGTATGTGTTTGGGAAGGGCACTCACTCGCAGGAGGAGGAGGAAGAGGAGGAGGACAAGTAGGAGGAGGAGGGACGGGTGATGCAAGGATTTTGAAAAAAAAAAAAAAAAAGCTACCTCCATGTGGGAGGTGGAACCTGGTCATTTGGTTCTGCTTTTCCCAGCAGGTACCGCTCCCCTGGGGAACTTGGGTAAGTCCATAAATAGCTCTACTGACACAAAGGAGCTCTGTCTGGGGAAGGCAGCCGCTTGACACGCCGGCCGGCTGCCCGCCCGCCCTCGGGAGGAGCCGGGTGGAGACCCGGGCGGGTGGCCGGCAGCAGCCGCGGCTGGGAGTTGCCTGGGTCCTTGCCGGAGTGTGCTGGGTAGGTGCCTTGATGACAAAGGTGTGTGTGTGCGGTGGTGGTGGGCAGTGGGAGGGTAGTCTTGTTGGAGACACCCCGTGTCCCTGTTTCTATTGTTTCTTCCCCAGGGCAGCCATTGAGAGACATCTTGCAACCAAACAGGCTCTGTTCTGTTCTAGGGTGTGTGTGTGTGTGTGTGTGTGTGTGTGTGTGTGTGTGTGTGTGTGTGTGTCCCCGTATGTCTGTCTGTCTGTCTCAGGGGGTGGTAGCCCCTCAGGGTTAGGGGGCAGGCTTCTCCATTTCCGAGCTAGCCAGCAAGCTTTTCTTTCTAGGAGAGACAAGGAATGTTTGGTGACCAGTTGGGACACTGCATGGGGAAGGAGTGCTTAGCCAGCAGGGCTGGCTATTGTGTCAGGGATGCTGGCCACACATCAGGAGGCATTGGGGATGACAGTTCTTGTGTAGATCCCCTGGCTGGGGAAGAGCTGGACTCCTAAGCCTGTCTTGGGGAGTTAATGCTAGTCTCCTCCGAGATCTGCCTTTGGAAACACAAGCAGCCTTGCTGTGTGCCCCATGAGCTCAAAGCTACCTCCCTACCCTGCCAAGGGAAGAGCCTGCACCTGCTCCCTTGGCTCCAGCTGAGACCTACTCCCTCTCAGAGCTAGCCCCTGTAGTAGGCAGAGACCAATTCTTTTCTCAACTTGGAGGGTCCATGTCTTTACTCTTGTCCCAAAAGAACCCTAAGTCTTGGGCTAGAATGGGACCCTGAGCCCAGAGCGGGGAGAAGCCTCGGCTAAGTTCAAGCAGCAGGTCTGTGACTGAGCCCAATCAGGACTGAGGACCTTTGCCTCCCAGAAGAGTGAGGGCAGGACCGGACACATGGGAAGCCATTTCCCAGCCCCGAGCTACAGGATCCCGCTTGAGTCAAGACTCTTGACTTAATGCATAGCCAGCAGGCCCCTCAACAACTCCGGAGAACTGTTTCCCATCCAGATGGTCTCTGGCTTCGTACTGCGGTCACTTTGCTCCGTAGCAGGGTGGCCGGAGTGGCTGCACACCGCCAATGCAAGAGCTGCAGCAGCTTGCTCCTCTGACGCTGGCAGGATCTCAGCCAGAGTCAAAGTTTCCACCCAGGCCCTCTGAGTCCTCTGTGCCCAGCCAAGGGCCACCTCCCCTCTTCCTCAGCTCTAGCATGTGGCATGGCTTAGCCCCGGGCGGGGAGCCTCTAGGGAACCAAGTTGCAGAGTGGGGGCACGCACAGGCCCAGCCTGGCATCCGAGAAACAGGAACCTAGTGAGGATGGAGGCCATGGAGACAGTGACTCCCTGTCGGGAAGTCTCCAGGGCTTTGAGCCAGGATGCTCCATTAGGCTCCTGACTATAGGTGCTAGTTATCAATGAAAGTACCGCACTTCCCGGCTTGCCTGTCTGTCTTGCCAGTTTTCGCGCACGCTGTTTCATCGGCCAAGAAACCCCTCTTTTCCATTCTCTCTAGATCTTAATCTCACCTAAACCTCCATACCTGGAGTGAATACATCTGTCTGCTGGTGGTGGCATCTCTGGTGGCTGCTTGTGTCCTATTTATGCAGGATGTGGGTTTTATTCATCCCTTAGTCACCCACAAGCCCAGCTTTCTCCCAGGGCGTGGTTGGAGATGCCTTGGTGAGCAAGGATGTTTTTTCCCCCGAAGGACATGCTCTGATGTCCAGGTCAACTCAGACTGTCCATCCTGTCTCTGTGACTGGCAGGAGAGTGGGCACTGCCGGGAGAGGACCTGGCCAGAAGCTCCTTAGGATGAGCTTTAATCTCTGCCCATCAGTGTGATAATAGGAGGGCCAAGGAGTTGAAGGCTGGGTTTGATGGAGGCAGGGAGGCCTGCCTGGAGCCCTGGAAAGAGCCTGTTCAAGGGTCCTACTGTGCGGGGTGGTGACCATACCATAGTCCGGCCATCGATGGTAGAAGGGACAGCCCTGGATGGACCCATTGCACTCATGCCTTGTCCTTTGCACAGACTATGGGCGCTTGGAGTTCAGCTTCCTGGACCACTTTGGAATGGTCATTGCTTGGACTAGATCTTGAAGACGGGTTTTCTGCCGGGGGCTGCCTGGCTCTCTCAGAAGAGGCACAGCTGGGGAGGGAGGGCCCATGCCCAGCCAGATCCCCGGGGAACTTAAATGTTGCTTCCTATTTGGTTTCTGAGCCTCTGGAGCTGGTGGAGTCTGTTTACCTTCTGAATAGAGAAGGGATTGAGACAGAAAGGAACCACTCACCTGAGGTTACATGGAACCCAGGACTCTGGTTGCTCGGTCCATGTCTCTCCCCATTGCGCCGTACCTCAGGATATACGAGGTTTGTCTTGGAGCACTCTCTCTCTCTCTTTTGGACTTCCCAGTGACACACTCCTTTTGGACCCTTGGGCTTACTGACTGAGCTTGCTGATCTCTGGAAAAGCAGTGTGTGTGTGTGTGGCAGAGAAAGTCCAGGAGACCCAGCTGTTTCTCATACCTGCCCAGTGACTCTTAGGCAGATTCACCTATTTTTCTAGCTCAGTTCCCACTTTGGAGCAACCAGGGACAGGATCAGATATTGCTAGGCACGTTCCAGCCACTGGATTCTCTGGTTCTCTGCAGACCTAGGGCCAAGAGTCAGGGTCAAGACAAGGCTCAGCTTAGAAACAGTCTCTGACCTCAGGGCATCTTGCTCAGGCGCCTCTGGGTAGAAGCCCTTCTCATGCGAGCTGCAACCCAGGCTCCGGCTGGGAGGTTTGTTGTTGTTTGTGGAGCCCGTCGGTTTCCAAGATCTCATTGCTCAGGGAAAACCATCATTCCTCCCAGGGATAAACAAGGCTGCTTATGGCTCAACCCCCTAAGTCCGGGGAGGCTGGAGCCACTCACAGCAGGCCAGCTGGGCTCAGGCCCAGGGAGCTGATGCTTGGCTGCTCCCCACTCCACACCCCCTCCCACCTCGTAGAACCACTAGTGAGCAGAGTGAGCTGGAGGGGGAATGCACCACCAGCCCCTTGGGAAATCAGAAGGTCTAGGTACTGAGGAATGGATGGCAAGTCCCTGGTACCCTCTTCCCCCTGATGGTGGTCTGGTCATCACAGCAGATGTGTGGAGAGCCGCCAGGTGTACCCTCTACCCCAGATGGCCCAAGGGTCTTCCTTCTGGGCAAGATGGCCCAAGCTGCTGTCAGATAACCACCCAGACTCCTGGCTTAGGGAAATGGGCTGTGTGGTGAGTTACAGGGCATTGGATGGAGCGTTTACCATCTGCCCGGTTACTTGTTGGTATGTTAGCCTTGGTCTGATAGTGGAACATAGAGGCGGGTGGCAGAGGGTGAGGGAACATGAAGAGGGACAGAGAAAAGGCTGTGTGAGCCTCTGAGAGCCAAATGGCTGGCGGGAACCTTGAGACAAGGAGGTCAGGGAAGGAGCCATAGGTTCGAAGCTGCCATGGATTGTAACTGGTGTCCAGTCAGGACATGAAAACTTCCCTGAAGAGACTGTAGTTGACAGAGTTCCCAGTTGGTCCAAATAGCAACCTGGTTCTGTTCTCTTTACCTCTCCTTCTGTTCTTCCTTCTCTACCTCCCCCTTCTCCCTTTCTCCTCTCATCCCCCTCTCCTTTCCTATCATACCCATTAAGTGCCTTTGTATAACACCCTTTCTGGGTCTTGGAAGTGTCAACACAAAAGGCTCAATCTGTGATCTGAGACCCAGGCTGGGTAGGTAGGGGCTAGGGAGATGGATGTGTTGGTGGCCCATCGACAGTGCCCTGGAGAAGCATCGGATATATCCTGGGAGCCTCAGTGAAGCTTCCTAAGGACTGAGGCTGTCTGCTCGTGCGCATGCATACCTGTCCAAAGAGCAAGAACCCATCCTCGTTTCTCCACTCCCTGTCTATGGGGATGTGATTTGGGGCCTCTGTGTACAAATTGCCCTCCAGCCTCAGCCACACGCTCCCCCTTATCTCCAGAGGCTGTCTAATGTTGTCTTGTAGGGTGTGGCCTCTGGACTTAAGGGCAGTGACCCCACTTCACAGTATGTATCTCTCCTGCCGGTGGTTCCTCTGGCAGTTGTCAACCTCACTAGTCAAATGAGATGCAAAATGGAACTCTTAGATGAGGAAGAATCATGCCTGCGGATTCCAGGTCATCTCACGGAGGACCAGATGTCTTGTCTCATAGGTGGCTGTTGCCAAATACAGCCTTGTAGGCGAGGTGCTCAGGATGGGGGGACTGACACAGAAGGTGATGGGGGCAACAGCTTTTTGGAGGGGGATGGTTGGAATGTGTTGGAAAGGGGTATTAAAGATGGAGGTCTCGCAGAGGAGAGATCTGCTGTCTCCAGCAGAGAAGAGGCACAGTTAAGGGCTTTTCATTGTCTTTCCAGTGAACTTTTAAATGGAAGCCTAGTGTACCAGAGAAAGATGACAAGAATGCAGCTGATGGCTTTTCCCCAAAGGAACACCCCCGTTCAGGTCCAGAAGGAAAACATCCCACCCAGCGCACTGGGAGTGTCCCAGCGTGCCTTCCAGTCGCTGTGGTCCTGGTGTCTCTCACCGACTGCTTGCCTACCTACCATGTCCTTTGTGTCAATGGGGCCCCTGAGTAGACGTGCTCTCACGCTGACTTCTCCCCTCCAGCGCTCTCATGGTGATTCATCACCGTGTTGTCTCAAGTTTTATTATTTTGTTCACTCTATTACTGTTTCGTGTGCTTCTCTAGATGCGTGCCTCAGTTTACCCCTTATTCTACCTTTTGACAAACGTTTGGGGTATTTCTCACTCCAGGCTGCCGTGAGAAAGGTTGCAAGGGCTTCCTTGAACATGTCTTTTTGCAGCGCATCCCTCTTTCTTAGATATGCCTACAGTTTGCAACAACTGACTCACAGAGCTATGTATAATTAGCTGGGTAGATGCCATCACAATTTCCCAAAGCGTGACGCCGGTGCGCCGGCTTTCAAGCTGTGTGTGACCGTGCCTGTTGCCCCTCGTGCGCAGCCACACTACCGCTATCAGATACAGCGACATCTAATTATGTTTTTAATTTACATTTCCTTGATGACTCATTAGGTTGTGGGCCTTTACATATGCTAATTGCTCATTTGGGTAACCGCGGGCAAAGCCCCTGTTCAAGCCTTCTCCTCACTTTGCTGTTGGAGCATGTCAGCCCCGCTTCCCCACAGTTTTGTGAGCGCTTAAAAAATATTCTGGATGTGTTTGTGTTCCTTATTGGCTAAACACACTGAGAATATGTTTCCAAGTCTGGGACTCATCTTTTTATTCTTGTCAGGGAATATTTGAAGAAAAGAGGTTCTCGATTCTAATACAGTCCAATCTGTTAACTTTTTTTTTTAAATGGGCTCCAAGTTCAGAGAAAGACCTTGCCTTGATAAAGTGGAGAATAATTGAGGAGACAGTAACAATGTCAACTTTGACCCTCCGTACACCCGCACGTAAATGCTCACCCAAACTCGTGTGTGTCCACACACATGCACACACTCATATCACACATATGTACACATTCAAAATAAAAAACAAAAACATTAATAAGTAAAACCCAATACAATGTGAATTCTAGATTGCATCAGTTACCCCCATCTGTGTGGATATCAGTAAGTTTAGTTATTGTTATATAATATTGTTCTGAGGATAATGACAAAGAAGAAAAGTTTATACATTTTCACTACAGATGAATTTTTTTTTTAATTTTCGACCTGTGGTTGGCTGACTCTGCAGACATGAAACCCGCAGATATGGTGGGCCTTCTGAAGTTTTAATCGTTTTATGTTACATATTTAGACCTGAAACCCATTTGGAATAGGTTGTTCTGCACAGTGTGATGCAGAAGTCCAGATTCATCTTCCCTGAGGAGATGCTTAACTTATCAAAAAGACTATCCTTTCTTATTGTGGGACATTGTCACCCCGTCAGAAATCAAGAGAACCAGATGCAGACATGTGGCCGGGTGGGCTGAGCTGTGGAAGGATGAACACAGCTGTTCAGGTTGATGGGGCGGTGGGAGGTGTTCGGACGTGAGTGACAGAGCCGGTACAGGTGTAGAGTGCCTGAGAGAGTGTCTGTCCGCGAAACCGTAAATGGATTGGATTGGCTGGGGTGCTGTGGAGCTGGGGACAAGGAGATGCATTAGTGGTGATGTCTGTGGGACAGAGCACGTGCCATTTCTCACACAGCACTTGAGCATCTGCAGATTTAGCCACCTCTAGGGGTTAGAGAGTTCAGAACAGGAGAATGATTTGCTTAGGTTCGTGTGAGACTAAGGGGGTGGGAGTCCCATGACGTGGATAGCTGGAAGATGGGTTTGGAGCAGACCCAACCAAACCCAGCCCAGCATCACCCCTCCCAGAGATGGTGCATCTGTTTGGACTCAGTGGTATGAGGCAGGCATGTGCCTGAGGGCCTGCCAAGGTGACCTTCAGCTACAGGGCTGCAGCTGAGTCTAGCGTCCAGTTGTACACTCCAGCCTTCTATTGCCTCCAATGTTAGCCACCAGGGCCCCCAGCACCACAGGCCCTGGAGGTGGAGGAGCAATGCAAACAGATTAGGCAGGTGTCCTGGAAAGAGCCGGGCCATGCATCAGGTCAAGATCTGACCCCTCTGAGCAGGCAGACATCCTGGAAGAATGATACTCAGCAGAGGAGTGAAGTGGCCTAGGTCTCACAGGGAGCCCAAATGACCGAACCCAGGAGAAGGCTAAGGGTATAGACAGGCCCCTTCCTGTGACTCTGAGGCCTTTGGTACAGGCCTCAGTTTCCTGCCTTGAGCTAAGCAGCTGCAAATACTCCTATTCTAGGTTGTTATAAGGACCAGAATGTGTTAAGTGCTCTGTCCCAGAACTGAACGCAGGGGCGTGAGCTGACAGTGTCAGTGACGTTGATGCTGATAGGCTAGGAATATGATTGCAGGATTTGTAGGTGCTTACCGAGCACCTGTGACGAGTCAGGCCCATGTCTTATGCTTTATGTGGAGCTCTGCTAGGATGTGGGGACTTGGCGTTTGAGTCACTGTGCTTCATACTAGGCAGCCCCAGCCTTTAAAGAGGTCAAGCGCTTGCGCACTGATCTTAGAGGTGGTGGAGATGGGATTCGAACCCCGATTTGCCCCACTTCTTCACCACGATGAATTTCTGTCCCGTCATTTCTGGCTTTCAGGGTGATCCCGTTCACTAAGCTATTGCTTAGCAAAGTGTAGTTGGGGGCTGGCCCATGGCGCCCACCTGTGAGCAGAGGACACCGTGGCATGCTGCACACTGCTGTACACCAGGCTCTTCCTCCACCTACCCCACCGGGGCACACTCGCTTCAGCACATGATTAGGAAATGGGCATCAACTCCAACTTCCCCACCTAGTCTCAGTTGCCAGCCTCATGACCACAGAGTTATTTTTGCCCTTTCCTGGGGCCTTCTGGGTACGTCAGAGCTTTTTTTGTTCCTGGTTGACGAACCTAGAGCAGAATGGTGTAGGAAGGCCTTATTTGGAGTGGACTCTGGGAAGGAGTTGGTTTAGGAGGGTCTCTAGGTATGTGGCATTTTAAACCACACTCCTATCGGACTCACACACACACAGTGGACTCAGACTCCTGCCCTCCTGTGACCAGTCACTTGGAACAAGGGCAGGTCGTGCCTGTGTCACGGCTCACTATTGCCCAGCACAATGTCTACCCCATGGGCACTCAGGAGAAGTCCTTGGTAGGAAGGGCGGAAGAAGGGAAGCAACTGAGGTCAGGATAGACCATGAAGGAATGAGAAAGAGAAGGTTTTGAAGGGTGTGTGTGTGTGTGTGTGTGTGTGTGTGTGTCTGTGTGTGCTGTGTATGTACATGTGAGTGCATGCGAAGAGCTCTACTGCCTCAAGTCCTCTTCCTGTGTGCCCCTGTGAGCCCCAGCCCCAGCCGATTGTTCCTTCAGATGCCCTGGCTGACTGACGGGCTCTAGGCCACTCTAGGCTCCCTTGCCAGGGCCTCCCCTGTGCTGTCTCTGTGGGCCAGGCAGGCCCCTGCTTTGGCTCATGAAGATTGGAGCCCTGGCTCCCTTCCTACCCTCGCTCCTCAGAGTTACTCAGCAAATGCCTACAGAACCCAGCCACATGCCAAGGCCTGTGCCAGGCACTGGCGCCAAAGACCAACGAGATCCATGCCTGCCCTGAAGGGGCCAGGTCTCTAGGGGGAGAGACCTAGGTGAAGGACCAGGTCAACCTCTCCCTACCCAGCCCTGCCTCGGGGGCTGTGGAAACTCAGAGGGAGGTGGGAGGGTGGCCAGGGCTCTCAGGGGGAGGGAAGGGAGAAGGGAGGGGAGGGGACAGGAGACTCGATGTGCAGCTGGAGACAACTCGGAGCACAGGGCTCCACAGGGCAGGGCCTGGGCATGTGTAGGAACCAGAACCTCGCCCTGAAAACTGTCTGCTTGGCGCTGGAGGGATCAGGAAGGTGGGTCTAGAGATAGTGGAAATGGATCCTAAGGATGGCGGCGGCGGCGGCGGCGGGATTGGGAATTGTTAACTGCGGCTCACCCACCACCATGACCCACCTTTCCTTGTTTCCACTCACTTCCAGCAACCCTAGGAGGTCAGGATCATTGGCCCCATTCTGAAAATAAACAGACTCAGAGGTCAAGTGATTCGCGCAAGATCAAAAAGCAAACAAGTAAAAGAAACCCTGAGGGAAGAGGGGAGAGTAGGCCAGGACATGGTCCCATGAGCCCAGTGCTGCTCTCAGAGTGAGGTTGGGACTCCCCAGCACACCCGAACCCCTGCCTCATCAAAGAACAGGACCGTCCCCAGCAGTCTACGCTGTCTCCAACCGCGTTGGAGGCCCGGATCCTTCGTCTCCCCTCCCCATTTCCTCCTTCCTAAGCCTCACCTGCCTTTCTTGCTGCCTCAGCTCCCGCAGCCCCCGGGGCGAGGCTGGGGTGGAGAGAGGTTGGCCTGGCTCTTCATTCCAGGCTCTCCTGCACAGACCTCTAAGGCAGGGATGTGTTTTGCCGCCGTTTGGCTCCCGTGCCTGGCTCAAGCCTTGGCGCATGGCTGGGCTCTGTGAGAGTTTTCTGAGTTACTCTAGGGGATGGGGGGTGGGGAGTGAGCCAGGGCCGGGTCCTGACAAGTGAGGGAAGGGCCTGCCTGACCACTGGGGAAGTGCGACCAGGTCCTGGCAGGGAAGCCTGGAGCCCTCTATGGGGACCTTCCAGTGGAGACCTAACGTCGGCTCATAGGGTCTTCCAGGGTCTTCCAGGGCTACAGAGTTTGGACTCAGAAGCACTGGGGAAGTCACGTGAGAGTTCTAAACAGAGAAGTGGTTAAGTTCAGACTTCCACAAGACAGTTTTTTTTTTTTTCCCCAGTATAACACAAAGAACGGCCAGAGAGATCTGGGCTGCCATTGGGAGCGCCACACAATTTGGATGGAGTTAACGTGGTATGAATGCAGAGAGAGTGGAAAGATTCTTAAAAAAAAAAATCAATAAGCTTTGTTTTCTAGCACAGTTTTGGGAATGGAGCAGAAAGTGTAGTGTGTCCTGCTTTGTCCTTTGTCCCCTGGGTTCAGCCTACCACTTGCCCGAGGGTTGCCTGAGGTTTGATGAGGAACCATCCTGAGGATTTGGTGCCTGGCCCCAGGTTTGGGGTGAGGTGGTAGTGAGAGATCCAGACGAAAGAATGATGGACAGGACTCTGTTTGAGCAACTGGTGGCGGCATCATACAGGGGCCCCAGAGGAGGAATGAACTCAAAATTCACTCAGTCTGGGGCACAGGAAGCTGGTAGAGCTGAATAGATTTCCAGAAAGTGGGCTCCAACTCCATCCCTAAGCCGCACGCCATGTGCCCTCCCTGACACTTTTGGAATAAATTGCTTGGTCCGCCTCCTCTGAGTGAGCCTTCTCTGCCCTCTGTGCCATCAGAGGGCCTCCCAATACCCCACTCCTCCTCACAGCAGGATGTAGCTCTCCTTTACGCTGCAGGCTGTGGCCAGTGTTGATCTTGTGCTTTTTTTGAGTGACCACTTGGTTGAAGACTGTCCTTCCCTCCCAGCCTGGAAGCACAGTTGTGTCCACGGAGCCTGGGACGGTGTTTGGCTGCAAAGTACTTCTGTGAGGCTCTGGTAAAAGCTACCCATGGACTCTAGCCTCAGGAGAGGAGTGGTTTGAAAATGCAGAGGGTGTTCTAGACTAGAAGTGGATAGTTCATGAGGGAGGTGCGGGGCTAAGATGAGGGACCTGGAGCAGATCCTGATGGACAGGAAGAGTAGTCTATGATGGATCAGAGCAGGGCTCAGTGGACCAGTCAGGAAATCTGCAGGCAGGTTCCAAGGCCAGCAGTGTTGGGAGTGGCCACGGCTACCATTTACAGGCTACTTATGTGGCCACACAGTGTTGAACTCTGGATGCATGATAGCTCATTTATTTTTCTTATCAGCACCATGATCAAGTTGTTCTTAATCCCATATTACAGCTGAGGAGACAGAGACACAGAAACTCTAAGCCTAAGGTCCCTCAGCCAGAAAGGATGAAGCAGGTTCAGTATCTAAAGCTGTCACCACTGTGGGGGCTTGTTGTTACCCTGGTATGGAGGGCTAAGCTGGTGGCGGAGGCAGAGGTTGGGGCTCTAGGCTCTGTGTCTAGGGGCCACTCCTCGGGGAGCTGGCTGAGGTTGGATGGAGGAAGCTGGGTATGGGTCGAGTGCCTAAGGTCTGCGGAAGTCGGTGTGGAACCAGAGACCCAGAAGCTGGAGGCCCGTGGACCCGAAGCCCTTGAAGGGACAACCCAGTACAAACACAGCCCCCCCCCCAGGAGTTCTGAGGTCCTTTCCTAGTCTTGGGCAACTTCCTGGCTCCAAGAATGGACTCTTTTCGTGGCTTCTCTGCACCATGGCAGAGAAGAACAGGTAGCCAGAGACACTAGGGTTAGCAAATGCTGGAGGGAGGACCCAGTTCTCTGGCTCTCCAGCCAGTGCTCATTCGGAAACATTCTGACTTATGTGAGGGCCACCCTGAGACAGGCGAACACCACATCTGCACTCCCAGAGCAGGAAGTGGTTTCTGAGGGCATATGTTGTGCCTGGCATCCAATGGTGGCAATGAATCATCGGCATGAGAACCCCAGGTCACCTGTGGGGTCAACGGGGATGGCTCCACAGGCAGCAGCTGTGTGGTACTGGGCAGGTCGCTTCCAGCAGCCTACAGCTACCTCTGAAACCTAGTAGCTGGTGTGTGTGTGTGTGGGGGGGGTGTCTGAGGTCAGCAGCCACAGCTGGTATGAGCAGGAGCTCCTGGGCATCATCGATGCCAACCTTCCTCAGCCTGTTACAAGCTCTGGATTGCATTTGGGAGAGGATTTGATTAGGCTCTGGGCAATGGCTCCATTTAGAGGTCCTGGCTCATTTCCTGTGGCTGCTAGCAGGCGAGACAAAGGCAGAATTAACCCTGTTCCAGCCTAGCCAAAGAAATGATGGATGGAGGGAAACGGACCAGGAGGGATATGGACCCTCTGGGGGTGAGACTTAATGACCTGACAGACCAGGCTAGTCTCCCTGGGGCACCCTGGCTAGATTCTTGTCACCCCAGCCTGTTACAGCAGCTTCCAAATTGGGTATCCTCGACTACTTGCACTTCCTTTACTGGAGCGCTCAACACACCCCTTGTCTAGCCTCTATTTTATCTCTTCCTTGAGGTCTATATGACTTGTTCCCGGCTGCCTTCCAGTGCCTGTGAATAAGTGAGTCCATGTGTCCTGCCCCCAGGTTCTCCCAGCACTGCCCAGAGCAGGTTTGACGTAGATAATTCTTCCCATGTCATTCTCTCTGACAGGACAATCTATACTCGCCATTTATCCCGAGTCCTCTCTCTTTTGCCCTGTTTGTATCCCCTCCTGCCATTTCACACTCCTGGGGTTCTCAGGTCTCCTGTAAGTTTCTCTAGAGGATGGTCTCAAGCCACTGCCACTCCAGGTAGCTCTCCCAGGAACGCTGGCCTGACCAAACCTGTCCACGGTGGTCACAGAACGCACAGATCCTGCCTGGGAGCTTGGCACGGAACGAAGAGTTCTGGGCCCTGTATGCAAAGCACTGACTCTGTAGATGAGCCTTGGGCATGCTCACAGCCTGCTCCCTCCCCCTCGAGACCCCCACCTTGTATGTGAGAGGCCTGGGACGGGAGACAGGAGTTTTAATCCTGCACGAGTCTCCGCCTTCTTAGGTAATTCTCTCACTGCCCCCCGGGCCTCGGCTCCCCATCTCTAACATGAGACCACTAATAGCCGCCATGGTATCAGTGTGTCTCCTGGGCTAGACGCGGTGAAGAAACTGATCGAGGCATTGCCGCGCATAACCACCAGGCTCCTGAAAGCCCTTCCTGGCTGATCCTCAGGGTACACCCTTGCTGCAACAGCACTTCCCCTCCTGGTTTTGTTTGGTTTGGCCTCAGACTAGGGCTGAGTCGACTACGGAGGCAGGCTGACTTGCATTTCTGGTTTGGGGCTTGTTGCCGTACTTTCCCTAAGGGGATAGGGCCGGTTCTGCCAATAGGCACCTGTGGGACAGACAGGCCTAGGCCCTTCCCCGAGGCCCCCAGGAAAGGGGAAATTCACTTGACTCTTGTGTTAGTTTCATTCTGTGCCAGGCCCTGAGGCACCCAGCGGCTGCTTCCTTCCATCTTTCCCCAAGGACCGTAAGAGGCAAGTAGAGGTGGGTTGTGGTGGGAGACGGGGGGCTTGCTGAGGAGAGCTTGCTGCAGGAGAATTTGATTTTCCGATGCAGAACCCACCTGGAGGACGGTGGTGGGTTTGGGATCAGGCTGCTATCAGAAGCATGTGTGCAAAGAACAGAGTTGGGCCCTGGCCCCAGCCTCACCCAGTGCACGTTGGCTTTGATTGGAGTGCACTGCTCAGGACCCTCAGATGTTCTGTCTATCCCTGCAAGGTCTCTGTGCTCAGGAGCAGCCTGGAGAGTCTGAAGTTCAGTCCCCGAGTTTTCTGGCATTCTGGAGTGGGAGGCTTGGCACCACAGAGGCCAACTTTGATTCCGGGTGTTTGGTTGTATTTGCATCTACAGTTTTGTGGGGAAGACATGCTTCGAGTTCAGAATTTCCCTCCAGATGAGTCATTAGCACCGTATCCACCATCACCACGCTCCTCTTCTGTACTTCTCTGTGGTGTTTCTCCTGGTTTGTGGCCGGTGTGTGGCAGGCATCCCATTTCAAAAGTGGACACTTGGAAGTCCAGTGACTGGCCCTGCTGCACAATTTCAGGATCCCCTGTAGCCCTCTCTGGACTTGCCTTTCTGTTCTCAACTTTCCCAGGGCTGTGACCCTTTAATACAATTCTGGGTGTGAGAGACCCCTCTTGGAGATGGATAGAGGAGCGGGTGTCTCAGTTTCTAAGAGCATCGGGAATATGTGTTTTCCAATGGTCTTAGGTGATCCCCGTGGAACGGGTATTCAACCCCAAAGGGGTTGTGACCCAGAGGTTGAGAACCATTGGTCTGAGCTGTGGGGATTTAGGATGACTGGTGCTTAGATTCTGAGGGATCCCTGAGAAGTCACCTCCTGGCTGGCTCCAGGATTACCCAGGGAAGGAAGCTCCATGGAGTCAATGGTGCCAGTCTTTGGCCTGGGAACGACAGCCTTGGGGTGTCCTTCCTGTTTGGGGCCAGGCCATCCCATGGTCCTCTGAGGCTTCTGTTTCCTCTACCTAGCAGGGCATTCTCATTTTCATGCGCGTAGATGCGGGCTCTTCCCACAGTGTGCTTTCACATCCGCTCTGATGCTCCCAGGCGTCTGTGTGACCTATGTCCTGCATGGACCGCACCCTGAGGCTGTCCAGAACCATAGATGGCTCACTTAACTCCTAGAGAGGCCTAGCTGGAACTTCGCAGTGCTCACCATCTTCAGGCATGGCCTTTTTGTCTCTGGGAAACTGGGCAATCATGGTTAAGTCATTGCTCTGGGGGCTTAGTTTCCTTGTCCGTCAAATGGCCATCTCCATAGCAAGAGGTCAGAACTCATATGCTGGGGTGCCTTCTGTTGGGGCTCTGCACCAATGTATGCCTACCATACATTCCCATGTGCTAAAGCTTCCCAGGCGCGCGTTTGTGTGTGTGTGTGTGTGTGTGTGTGTGTGTGTGGTTTCCTGTTTCCTCTTTCATAAGCTTGTATAGTTACTGCTGTTTGAAGAATGAAAACTGGGCTCTAAGTAGGTCTAGCTGCTGTGTTCCAAGTCCTTGAGTACAGTCAGGCCTCAGGAAAGAAAGGAAGGACGGAAGGGAGGAAGAAAGGTAGGAGGGAGGGAGGGAGGAAGGGACTGCGTGTGCCTGCAGCACTGGGGACAGTAAGACATGACATTCTCTATCTTCTCTCGACACTACTTCATCTGAGATAGCAGCATCTTACACTCTTATTAGGGGACAGTGTCTTTCTTTGCAAATGTAATCTACTGTCAGAACCCGGTAAGAATTCCCAGGGCTCCTTCCATTGTGTATGAAGCAGGAAATGATGCCGTTCTTGTCTGTGTGCCTTTCTTTCTTTCTTCCTTCCTTCCTTTCTTTCTTTCTTTCTTTCTTCCTTCCTTCCTTTCTTTCTTTCTTTCTTTCTTTCTTCCTTCCTTTCTTTCTTTCTTTCTTTCTTTCTTTCTTCCTTCCTTCCTTCCTTCCTTCCTTCCTTCCTTCCTTCCTTCCTTTCTTTCTTTCCTTCCTTTCTTTTTCTTTCTTTTATCCTTCTTTCCTTCCTCCCTTTCTCTCTCCCTCCCTCCTACCTTTCTTCCTCCCTTCCTTCCTTCCTTCCTTCCTTCCTTTCTTTAAATTTCTGAGCTTATCGGGTGGATAACCCCTCAGTGAGGTTCCGTGTGTCTGCGACATCTGACCATTCCAGGTGTTGGGCAATATTTGAAAGCTTTGGTTCTCGTCCAGTTGACTGGTTTCAAATATCTACTTAACATTTAGAGCGAATTCTTATTTGAATGATTCACTTAGATTCTTGTTTTAGTTGTTGGTTCTGGTGTAATGACCCTCTGATGAGATTCAAGATTGTTCCCCATGCTGAGAGTTCCGGCTTGGGGGCTTGGGTTTCGTTCTGGTTCATGAAGGCAGAGACTGCCTGCTATCTCCTTACACACACAGGCAAATAAGGGCAGTGATGCTTCCTATGCAGAGAGAGGGAGTCTGGGCTGGCGTGGTCCCTGCAAACCAGCAGACCAGTGTGCTGTACATAAAACAAGTTTCAAGCCCAAAGATCTTACAGCCCAGCCCTGGGAGTCTTGGGCTTCTGTCTGGCTCTCAGACTGACTGTGGGGTTCTGGTATTGGTATCAGCCTCTGTGGTGCTGGCTCAAACATGGAGTCTGGCATCTCTGAGACTTCTCTCTTCCTTTTTGTGTTGCAGATGTTTGAGACAGAGGCAGATGAGAAGGAGATGCCCCTGGACAAGGGGAAGGGGCCAGGTGCTGAGGAACTCACACCCATCAAAGACCCCTCTCCCGGCCAGGAGCTTCCTGCAAGACAAGACCTCCCACCCAGGAAGGACTCCTCTCCCAGCCAGGAGCTTCCTGCAGGACAAGACCTCCCACCCAGCAGAGACCCCTCTCCCAGCCAGGAGCTTCCTCCGGGACAAGACCTCCCACCCAGCAAAGACCCCTCTCCCATCCAGGAGCTTCCTCCGGGACAAGACCTCCCACCCAGCAGAGACCCCTCTCCCAGCCAGGAGCTTCCTCCGGGACAAGACCTCCCACCCAGGAAGGACTCTTCTTTGGGGCAAGAAGCAGCTCCTGGCCCAGAGTCACCATCTGGTGAAGACACAGCTATCCGCCAAGAGCCCCCTCAAAGCCCAGAAACCTCAACAAGCAAGAGCTCCCCACTGCACCAGGGCTCTCCTCCAACCACAGAACTCCCATCTTGCCAGGACCTTCCTGCTGGTCAAGAATCCACCCCTAGCCAGGACCCTCTGCTCAGTCAAGAGCCCCCTGTCATCCCAGAACCCCCTGCCTCAGTCCAGAACCTTCCACCCTCTCAGGAGTCACCTCCCAGCCAGGGCTCCCCACCGGAGAAGGCCCCTGATGGACAGGCCATCAGCTCTGGGGAGCTCGCCGCGGCCACCGCAGCTGTACCTCCGGCCTCCCGGCCCAACTTTGTGATCCCCGAGGTCCGGCTGGATAGCGCCTACAGCCAACAGGATGGGGCCCACGGGGGCAGCTCTGGCGAGGATGAGGATGCAGGAGAGGGAGAGGAAGGGGAAGAGGAGGAGGAAGATGAGGAGGAAGACACCAGCGACGACAACTATGGGGACCGCAGCGAGGCCAAGCGCAGCAGCCTGATTGAGACCGGCCAAGGAGCCGAGGGCGGCTTCTCGCTGCGTGTGCAGAACTCGCTGCGGCGCCGGACGCACAGCGAAGGCAGCCTGCTGCAGGAGGCCCGGGGGCCCTGCTTCGCCTCCGACACCACCCTAAACTGCTCTGATGTCGAGGGCACCGCGTCCACCTGGGCCATCCCTTCACCCCGCACCCTCAAAAAAGAATTGGGTCGTAATGGAGGCTCCATGCACCACCTTTCCCTGTTCTTCACTGGACACAGGAAGGTAAGAAGAGGAAGTGTGTGTGTGTGTGTGTGTGTGTGTGTGTGTGTGTGTGTGTGTGAGGGGGACAGGTACATGAGATGGGGAGGGCAATTCCAGCAGCTGTGGGAAGGAATCATCACTCTGTTCCCCCACCCCCCACTCCTTGGCTTCCCAGTGAACCTTCTGCCCATTTGATAGAAGAGAAAACTGAGGCCTCAAGGTACCAAGAAGGCGAACCCATAGGCTCAGATGTTCTGTTCTCCCAGCTCCGTTGTCCAGTGGTTCCCCACTGGAGACAGAGAAGGTGTGGTTTGGCCTGGAATGTTGTGCACTGGGATCTAAAAGGTCCGAGACAGTAGCTGGAAAAATAAAGCGTTTACGGGGCTGAGGAGGCGATGACTTTAGTGGGTAAAGCACTTGTTCGATTCCCCAGAACCCACATAAAGCTAGATGAGGTACTAACTACACCTCTGCAGTTCCAGGGCTCCTAAGGCAAGATGGGAGGCAGAGATGGGAGGATCCCTGGAAACTCACAGGTCATCTAGACTGGTACCACCAGCAGCAAACACTGAAAAAGGCCCTGTCTCAAACAAGGTAGAAGGCAAGGACTGATACCCAGGGTTATCCCCTAACCTCCACACACACACCCCCCCCATACACACATAAATATTATGATTTAGATCTGGTCCAAGCCTAGCCAGACTAGAAATCTGTTAGCTAACAACAAAGACAGTACATGTTTATTCTAAATGATTCACACTAATCTACTCAATAGCTCTGTGCACTACAGAGTATTTTGTGCCCATTTCACTGATGAAAAATCTGAGTCCCAGATAGGTTCTATAGCTTGACCCAGACCACATAGCCTCCGAGTGTCTGAACCAGAATCAGAGTCTGAGTCCAAGGCCAGAACTCTTAAGAGCTCTGCTATTTGCCTTGTGCAAATGTTTATAAACAGGCAAATCAACGTTTATGGTTCTCTGCTTTGTGCCAGGCCCTGTGCTCAGCGCCACAGCAGAGGCTGCAGAAGCTGGGGCGGGGGGGCGGGGGGAGGAATATGTCCGCTGGGGAGGGAAAGAAAGAGCGCTGTGCGTGGGCTGGGGACTTGGCCTAGTGGAACAAACCGCACTGTGGCCTTTAAGTCCTCCAGGCAGTGGGAGCCCAAGTTCTATTCCTTAGTGTAGTGTGGCCTTGAGTGAGTCACCAGCTCCTGTGAGACTTGCTTTCCTTCTCTGAAAAGTAGGACTTAATGGCTCTCTGTGTCCATGAGTGGGTGGCGATGAACTAGAAGAGCCTGGGGCCTGAGGACATGATTGACATCACACTTTGGAAGAAGCCCTCAGGGAGCCCTGCTTCTCCTCCCTCCCTTGAAGAGCATCCACAATGCTAAAGTGTTGTTATGGCAACTGTAGGAAGTCAGGTGGGAGCACAGCGAAGGCCTAGAGACCTGGAAGTTCAGGAGAGACCCTAGGACCTGGGACCACCAAGAAAACCTAAGAAAAGTTGCCCCCAGCAGGGCCTGGAAGGCCACATACATTTAGGATAAACTGAGGATAAGGCTAGAACAAGGTATTCCTGAAGCACAGACACATGGCATACTTACTGCCATTCCCTGGCCAAACCCATGGCAGACATCACTAATGGATTCCAGCTTACTTTGACACCAAGTTGGGACATGGCCTCCAAAGCCTTCTCAGCCAGGCATGGTGGTGCACGCCTTTAATTCCCAGCACCAGGGAGGCAGAGGCAGGCGGATCTCTGTGAATTTGAGACCAGCCTGGCCTACAAAGCAAGTTCCGGGACAGATGGAGTTGTTACACAGAGAAATCCTGTCCAGAAAAACCAAACAAAACCAAAACCAAACAACCAGACAAACAAACAAACAAACAACTCAAACCCTTCTCACCTTTGTAACCACCGACAACTCTACAGACCTGGCATTTTGAAAAACCACTTTCTGCAGGAAGGCGGTCAGGCTATCAGGACCATGAACTTTGGGCCTGGACACTAGAACTAAACCCCCAGGGGTTGGAGTTGCTTCTGTTTCCTCGTCTGTAAGTTCCCAGAGAGGGTACCACCTTGTGACTTCTTCTCCCCAGCCCGGCTCTCTGGAATCAGAATTCCCATGGCTAGTACCCAGACCCTGCATTTTAAACGAATGCTCCGGGGATCGTGATCCTTGCCCAAGCTTGATGGCCACTCTTACCATCTTAGGCCAGTCCTTGAGGCAGCCGCTGCAGGCAAGAGCCTGGAACTCTGTGTCATCGAGATGAGATCTCAGAGGGCCCACATAGACGCTGGCTGCCCTTCTCTGGAGGGCAGCTGAGGACCAAGGGCCCAACCAGCTACCTTGGGCCTCCCTGGTCTGCCTCCCACTAACCCCTCCCTTCTTGTTCTGTCTCTTCCTCCATCCTTGCTCCAACACAAATATTTATATACAGAGACGTCGTTAACACACATTCACGCATGTATTCCAACTTGCCCCTCAGTCCGGGTGACCCCAGTTCCCAAGAACAGACGCCCCCACCTGGGAGTCTAGTGGCTCTGTACCAGCTCCCTCCTGTCTCCACTTAGTGTTGCCCAAGGTTCCCACTGGCGTCTTCCCACCTCCCCACCCCCCCACGCCCACCCCACCCCCACCCCCACCCCCACCCCCGCAACTCCCCCACTGTCACTTCCTTTCTCAGGCTTGAGTGACAGAGCTGCCAGCCCCCCCCCCCCCCATCCCCAGCCTGTTTCCTCACCAGAGAAATTATGGTAGTGATACTGCAGAGGGCTCCTGGGACGCTCAAGCAGCTGGATGCAGGAGCTTAAGGCAGGATGCTGGCACTCTGCTCCCGATGGGTCCTCTGTGAACGGTTGTCGTGTTGCCGAGGTGGTTCGAGCATAGCAACCAGTTTTGGTTGTTGTTGTTTTTTGAGACGGGGTTTCTCTGTGTAGCCCCGGCTGTCCTGGAACTCTCTCTGTAGCCCAGGCTGGCCTTGAACTCACGGAGATCCGCCTGCCTCTGCCTCCCCGAGTGCTGGGATCAAAGGCACGCGCCACCGCCAGCCAGGCTTGCCGGTTTTACCCTCATGTGCAAAGCCCCACCCTAGCCTTTCTGACCCTCATCGCTCCACAG
The DNA here is from genome assembly GCF_007827085.1 of Peromyscus californicus insignis. Lineage (NCBI taxonomy): Eukaryota > Metazoa > Chordata > Mammalia > Rodentia > Cricetidae > Peromyscus > Peromyscus californicus. The sequence continues at coordinate 87,147,388 of NW_026294573.1, read as the reverse complement.
CATTGCTGATTCTTCTTCTGAGGGGGGATCTCAAACTGTGTAACTCACTGACTGTGTAATCCAAGCTGACCTTGTACTCGTGACAATTCTCCTGCCTCACCCTCTCAAGTGCAAGGATTACAGGCCTGAGCCGCTGTGCCCAGTATTAGTAGTAGCCTGTCCTAGCCCTCTTCTTAGTGGGAAGGACTGAAACTCTTTTTGTCCCAAGCCCCACGGTGAGTCATGTGGCTCTGCCCTTGGACCCTGCATGTCTCATGCTGATAGGCTGACAGAGAGAGAGAAGCGGCGTGTTCTCCTCGTGATGTCTACCCTCCGGCTTGGGCCTAGCTCCCTAGAGTGAAGTCGTCACTCGCGGAGACAGGTAAACCCATTCCAGTCTCAGTTCTGCCTGTTCCCAGACTCTGAAACCTTGGACAAGCCACTTCTTGGAGCACCAGTTTCCCATTGTCAAATGGGACTAGGAAGTCTTCCCGGGATATAGATAGCTCTAGGTCAGAGAGTCTAAATGATCTTTTTTTTTTTTTTTTTGGTTTTTCGAGACAGGGTTTCTCTGTGTAGCTTTGCGCCTTTCCTGGAACTCGCTTTGGAGACCAGGCTGGCCTCGAACTCACAGAGATCCGCCTGGCTCTGCCTCCCGAGTGCTGGGATTAAAGGCGTGCGCCACCACCGCCCGGCCCTAAATGATCTTTTAATGATGTGAGAGCCAGGAAGGCCCGGTGGAGCTGCCGTGATCCTAGGCTGGTCACACGTGCTGCTGGGTGGCCGAGCTGTGTGGCTCTGAGCACAGGCTACTCGCTCTAGGGCAGCAGTCCACATGGTGGTCTCCACACACCGCTGCCATCCTGCCCGGGTGTCCCGAGCGAATTCTACTGTGAGTTCATGCCTTAGAGAACCACACACTCCTTACAGGCTGCCTGCTTGGGCTGGAGGCTTCACAGGTGCCCACTGAGGTCCAGAGAGTGGGGGGGATCATGAGGCAGGCTCTCCAGTGGAGCTTTCATCGGGCCTGGCCTCTGTGGAGCCAAGCTGGCTTATGGCGCCCCCTGCTGCCGGACCGCTGGAGGCACAGCACAGTGATGCAGCAGTTAGCCTTTAGTGCTAGTCCCTGCTCTCCAGAGGAGCCCCTCTTGGTAACTGTGTGTGTGAGCCCAGGAGCTGTCACTGACTTAGACACTTCAGCCGTGTCTGGCCGTTCTTTGACATTGAGGAAAACGCAGGTGATGGCCCTTCCCTGGCTGTGCTTCCTTCCTGCCCCCCTTGCAGGGGCTATCATGGCTCCAGCCAAGGTCACAGGTCAGACACAAGGACTCCCAAAAGCCCTTCATCTCCAGGGTAGGATAACACTTTATTTTCAAAAAGTCTAAAGGTGTTTCCTATGTCTAAATTCCCCATGTCTCAATAAGTTCAGTGCACAGACCACTGCTGCCACATGGCCACACAGGACCCAGCTCGTCAGCCACACGTGGCCACACGACCCCAGAAGTCAGACCAGGACCAAGAGGGGAAATCATCTGGGGCCCTGCTCCTCAAGGAGCCCTCAAACCCCAGTGGGATTTGATGCCAGACCCCAAATTCTCTGCGTCTTAACAGCTCAAAGAGTCCAGGCAAGTTATACTGTTCTGGGTCTCAGTTTTCTTCTCAGTGCAAGCCAGGAGAAACAGTAGTAAATGGTGCTTGGAATCGTGAGCATTAAATCAGATCATATGTGTCTACGGACTTTAGCACAGTGCCCGGTACATAGTACTTGCAATGGCTGATGAACACCGACCACCCCTGTGCCTTTGTTGATCCACGGCAGCCCTATGAGGTGGGTCCAGTTGTGACCCTCATTTTACCAAGAAAGGAAGCAGACGTGGCAAGCAGACAGAGCACAGCAAAGGTCAATTAGCTAATATGTGATTGAGCTAGGATGCAAAGCCAGGCCGTTTGGAAGCTACACTCTTAATCACGGCTATAATTACAGTGGTAATGACAATAAGAATTATAGTTATTATTCCGTGAGACTATGAGCTCCTGGTCCCAGAGGTGGCAGGGTGAGGCCAGGCAGGCCCCAGGGATCCCTGCCAGAGTGTGGGCAGGGCCAGTGACTCTGGGTTCACTTCTGTTACCTTCCAGCAGGGCAGGGTCCTGGAGGAGGGGTAGGGACAGGTGGAAGGAGCTGCCCTTTTGCAAGCTGGGCCTTGCTGCAGCTGGAGGAAGAGGACCTTGGGGACCACACTGGCACCTCCAAAGACTCAAGGCTGCTGCCAGGGGGTGTATTTAAGAACCACTAGGGCTGGGGGAAGTTCCTGCCCTTCTGTCTCAGTTTTTGGTTTTCCTGGTTGCAGCCTCCCTCATCCCCATTTCCCTTTTAGTGGCCGGGCTCCCTGGTTGCCTGAAAGCTGAGTCCCAGGGTCAGAGCGTCCCAGCCCACGGCCTGGCTCCTGGGCTTGGACCCGTCCCTGCTGAAGATGACCCCACCCCACCTCCAGTAGTGGAAGGAAGAGCCCATTTCCCAGCAGTACAGAGACTGGGGGTGGTGGCTGGCGGGAGTGGTCCCCAGGCCCATTGTGTGGGGCTGATAAAGTGCGGAAGCCGAGGTTAGAATGGGAGGAAACCCAGCTCCCTGGGCCCTTTCCCACGGGTGGGGGCTCCAAGCACTGCTGAGCCAGGCTAGCACAACAGCAGCCCGTGTCTCCGCGGGACAGCGGCAGTGACGTCAGGCCGCCGAGCTGGTGAGGGCATGGTTGGGGACCCGGACTTTCGTCCTGGTGAATCTTCCGGCCTTGTTTTGGCAGGTAGCTGACCCTAGGCCTCTGCTGTCACCAGAACAACCAAAAAAACTTTTTTCAAGTTGCTGGGAGCAGCACACGTGCTGGGGGGCTGGCTTCGCACCACGTGGGTGTGTGCCCCTGGTGCACGTACACACAGGAGTTTCCCGCTCCCGTGTGGCAACCAACTCAGGAAGGAGGCGGCCTTTCCTGAGTCCTGGAAACATTCACCTTGTGCCATCTTGGCACTTGCGTGTCTGCGCCCTCTGGTGGACAGGCCTTGATTTACACAGGCTTGTTCTGTCTCTTCAATGCTCAGTGGTGTTTGGGCAAGTGACAGTGAGCCTCTGTTTAATTAGGGACTTACTAGGAGGATTAAAGAGATGGGAGCCAGAGGGAGGGTATGAGGCAAGGAGGAGACGGAGGGCACAAGGAGAGAGGGCCTCTCATGCAGAAGATACAGGCCAGGCAAAGGCAGAGGGCCGGGGCTGTAGAGTCTGCAGGCTCCCACGGGACATGGCGAGGAAATTTGCTGCCCTGGATCCGGCAGTGAGGACTCCCAGGTGCATTGTCTCCAGTCTGCATCCCCTTCCCCATGCATCCATCTGACAAACTCGACTTTGTGTGCTCCTATCACGCCGGCTGTATGACGGTGACCGGTCTGCCTGAGGCTTCCTCTGGGAAACTCAGATCCAAGCCGAGGAGGGTTCGGACAAAGCTATTCTGGGTGTGATGGGGGCGTTAAAAGAGATAGAGAGGGCACAAGAGGCTCCCTGGGGACAGTGACCTCTGAGCTGCCTGGCTGAGGTCTCTCAATCTTGGTCTTGCCCTAAGGTGGATCTCAGAGGAGGGAGAGACAGGAGAGTCACCAAAGGATGGGGATGATGACAGAGCGACTGTACTGGGCTGGGGCAGAGGAGGCGGTCTCTACAACAGGTGCTGGACTGGAGATCAGCTGACGGTGTAGCAACTGGTGTTAACGTGAAACTCGTGCCAGGTCCTGTGATGAGTACTCTGCGATGGAATTTGGATGCTATCCCAAGAGCACTAGGGAGCCCTGGGGTGCTTTAAGGCAAAGGGGATGCTCTCAGTCTCCTTGAGCATCCTGAGCTAGCCTGTTAGGGTCTTGGTCGCAGAAATTAAAGAATGGAGAATCAGAAAGGCTCAGTGACTGGCCAAATCACACAGCAGAAACCTGTCTAGATCCCTGCTCACCTGCCAGCCAGGATGCCTGGAGTGATGCTCTGTTGTCAGTGACAATTGTCCCTCTGCTTCTCCCCAGCAAACCAGGAAGAAGCCGACTGCTTGATCTGGGAGCTCTGCCAGGGACGGAGCACTGGGGCTCCACAGGCTGCTTACATGCTGCTGGAGCCCTGTGCCCTGGGTTTGAGCAGCAGCTCCTGGGTACCTAGACAACATCGTATCTCTGTTTTCTCTGCAGATGAGTGGGACTGACCTCGGGGATGATGATGAAGCCTCCCGGAAGAGAAAGAGCAAAAACATGTAGGTTGGGAAGATCCTGATAGTCATCCCCCTGCCCAGGGAGTCTCCTGGCAACTCTCTCTTCTACCCCATACTGGTCTCCTGGATGGGGGTGGCTGGGGAAAAGGAAGGGTGGCACCCAGCCACACCCACTCCCCTAGACAGATACTAAGAAACAGTGAGATACTGAAGTCCCAGGGAGAATCATCAGGATCTTGAACATTTATTTTCTTAGAGATAGGCAGCAACCAAGAAGCCCTGGCCTGGCCTAGCCTGGCCTCTAAGCTGAGCAGTGATGCAGAAAAATCTTTGGCACACAAAGAGCTGAACTGACAGTCTCATGCATAGACAGGAGGGGGCACTGTTGGCCCGGCTACACTATACCATCCTCTGTAAGCCTTTGTGGTCAAGCCAGCCCAGGCCCCCTACACTTGTGGAGGTTTATTTCTGGTGCCAGTTAACAAGGTCTCTGGGTTGTGAGGGATGGGGTGTGCGTGTGCGTGTGCGTGTGTGTGTGTGTGTGTGTGTGCGCGCGCGCGCGCGCGTGCGTGCTCCCATTAGGTTTCCTCAAACCTTCAGGCTTAAGGCCCTGGAGACTGGAAGAGCAGAGTTATAGGGAGTAGTCTGTGGGATCATGACCCCCAAAGGGAACACATCCCCCTAGAGGGAACACATTCCCCCAGAGGGAGGCCACCGTTCCTCCAGGTTCAGTAGTATCCACAGATCAGAAGGAATTGGAACTGGGGGAAGGCGACAGGAGTCTTCCCAGGCAGAATGCCGTAAGTGACCCTCTTACCTAGCACAGACCTTGGATGGAGCCGGCTGGTCTATGAACCCGTTTTCTCCAGCTTCCATGCCCTCTCCTGTTTTTAGCAACAACAGTGGGCTTCTCTCAGTCTGTAGCCGGAGACAGTGAAATGTACGAACAGCAATCCTCTGCATGGGCACTCCCATTTAGCTGCAGTCTGTGGGGGTGAGGGTGGAGGGAGGGAGATATGTATTCACTACCAGAGCTGCTGTGGGGGTACCTCGGAGAGCATTAGGTGGTGATGGGGGCGGGGTGGGGTGGTGGAACTGCCCCAGACACACCCACTTCAGCCTCCTGTCAAAGTAGGCGTGGTCTTTTGAATGTCTGGAGTTCACATTCCTCAAAGCTTAGACCGGACTCAGCATCTGATATGAACACAATAGCCGGAGTATTCATTGTGCCGGGTTCTGGGTTCTGCGTGCGTTATGTAGGCAATCCAATTTAAGCTTTACCGTTACTTTGCATGATCTTTTTATTTGCCGTATCCTCATTTTACAAAAGGAAACAGACTTATGAAGAGGTTAGTCACTTGTCCAATCCCCGTAACAAGAGAATGGGAACCAGGATGGGAAGCCAGTCTGCTTTGGAGCTCCCAGCCTTACCCAGAGAACTGACGGTCTCTGGACTCCTTGGTCTTAGCCCACTGCCTTGGAACCTATTGCATCAGGGACCCATCTCTGGGCATCTGTTCCTGAATCCCAGGACAAGTGTGACTGCCCCCCTCCCCACACACAGAGTCCTGAACACCCCAGCAGGTGGCAGGAGTATCATCCTTGTTAGATAAGCAGGGAACTTGACCTCCAGAGCTGTTGGGGGGGGGGGGGTGGCTGGACACAGCAGACTGGGGGAGCTTGGGCTTGACCCGGAGGCTGTCGTCTCCAGAGCTCAGAAGCCAACCTCCACCACGTAGAGTGCCACAAATGGTCCCAGAGGTCCTGGGGCATTTAGGCTTGACTAGCTTCAGAAGGAGAAATTCCACAAGTTATCTAGAAAGTTTGATTTTTTTCAGTTTCTTGGTTTTGTGATTTTGATACTGTGATCTCTATTCGAATCTTTGACTTCAGTTAGCACTTCACATCTTCAGAATTATGGAGAACAACAGTCAAAATGAAAAAAAGATTATTCAATCACAAAACTAAATATGCACAGAAATTAAGTAAACCATCAAATGATTCTCCACCCTGCCCCCCCCCCCAAAGTTTATAGTATTTACACTTTAGGTTATTCAAGCTTAGAACTACTGAGACTTTTGGGCCCTCTTGTATATTAATGGATGGCCCTGTCTGATGCCAGTGAGAGCTGGCAGGAGCTGGCAGGGGACCACAGACTAGGGGTGTGAAGTACAACAAGGGGCCTTTAACCCTTGTTTGACCAGCAGCTTCCTGAAGGCTAAAATCTGCCTCTGGGAGGAGCAGCCTGGCTAAAAATGGTTTTTGGCTAAAAATAGTCAGTCCTGCCACCCTGGTGGGCAGAGGCTCCTTCCCTCCCTCCTTCCTGCCCAGCAATTTGCTGACTTGCCCCCCCCCCGTTGCCATGGTAACAAGGGAGGTGGGTCACAAATAACTGGGTCTGGCTTTCAGCCTGGGGCTGGCCCCAGGGGCTGTCCTTTGCAAACACATGCCCCTTTCACGCTGCCTCTCAGGGTTGGCCAGGAGGGCTGTTTTTCTCGGCTCCCCCCTCTGGTCCCTCCCATTTCCTGGCTCCGCCTGTCTGAGTCCCAGCCGGGCTTGTGCCTGGAGTGCAGTCATCCCGGCCAGGATTCCAGAGAGAGACAGAGACAGAGACACACACACAGAGATCCAGCCCTCTGCAGTCTGCACATTTGCCTGGAAGCCTAGGAACCCTGTGGGAGGCAGGAGCCTGAGGGCGCTCAGTTCCCGTCATCCTGAGTCTCAAGGTGGGGGACTCTTTGGAGATGCTCCGAGGCATGTACCTCACGCGCAATGGGAACCTGCAGAGGCGGCACACCATGAAGGAGTAGGTGCCCCTCGCTCCAGTTTGCAGCCTCCTGCACCCCACATTTGCAGGGGTTGTGTGGGCCAAGCTGATCAACCCTCTTCTCTGCTTCTGCCCCCAGAGCCAAGGACATGAAGAATAAGCTGGCTATCTTCAGGAGGCGAAATGAATCTCCGGGGGCCCCGCCAGCCAGCAAGACAGACAAGACAACAAAGTCCTTCAAGTAGGTACCCTCTGCCATCCTGGCACTCGGGTGATCACTGGCTTTTAGAGAGGACTGGGCAGTGGGTTTGGGGAAGAGGCTTTGTCCACTGGATCCTACTATAAGGTGAGGGAAACTTGTTTTGGGGAACCCAGTACCCAGCAAGCAACTCTTTCCAGAAGCTGCTGTTCTGGGGAGAAGGCCAGGCAGGGGTGGTTGGAGCTGGAAGCAGAGTTAGCTTCCCAGCCAGAGCTCCTTACACACTCCTACCCTCACCCCTCAGGCCTACCTCGGAGGAAGCCCTCAAATGGAGCGAGTCTCTGGAGAAGCTGCTGCTTCACAAGTGTGAGTAGGGGCCAGCCCCTCTGTCTTCCTCTGGCCTTCTTACCACCCCACCCCTCTTCCCATAACTCATCCTAGAGAGTGTCCCCCAGAAGTGCCTTCACTGTCCCCTGGTCCCGGTCGCTCCTGTTAGAGAACAGCAGGGCACACTAGGGCCCTTAGTCTGGCCTTGGGTTGGCTCCTGCCAGCCCCTCCCTGCCCGTGGGAGCTGGCCCTGCCTGCCAGAGGCCGTTGGGACCTGTGTGTTCAGATCGTATTCTCAGAATAAGGGCAAACATTTCCATGGACCGAGGGCTCACACTGGCCTGGGCCAAGTATGCCTGCCACCTCTGGGGCAGGATTCCTCCAGATCTCCCATGGCTCCAGGAGATGGGTTGGATAATCCTTATTTTACAGAGGAGGACACTGAGGCACAGAGAGGGGGGAAAGCAGCCAAGGCCCCAAACAAGACATTCACAGGGCTAGGACCATGTCCAAGTGCTCCACCGTTCTCTGGGGTAGGGACTCTTGAAAAGTTCCCAGCATGCCCCCTCTCAAGGCTCTTGGAGGGGGTACGGTGGAGGGGTTGCTAAAGGCAGGCGAGGCTGGCTGTGCCTCTCACCCTGGCCTGGTCTTCCCCTCACAGATGGCTTAGAAGTGTTTCAAGCCTTCCTTCGCACTGAGTTCAGTGAGGAGAATCTGGAGTTCTGGCTAGCTTGTGAGGACTTCAAGAAGGTCAAATCACAGTCCAAGATGGCAGCCAAAGCCAAGAAGATCTTTGCCGAATTCATCGCGATCCAGGCTTGCAAGGAGGTAAGACTTTATGCCAGGACCTTGGGTCCTCAATCTCCCTGACCCAAGAGCCTTTCTGCTGCTAGGAGGCAGCCAGCAGCTCAGGAAGGGAAAAGGCCGGAGTGACACTCAGTGGTTTGCTAGGTGGACCAGAGAACAGAATGGTAGCCCATAACAAAAATGGCCTGACTTGGCACTGCCATGTGCCAGGTACATGCTGAACTCTTTATGCATGAGCTCCTGTGTTTAATTTTATACTGATCTCTCCAACAACTCTGAATATTATCCTCATTTTAAGAACGAAGAGAAGTCTGGGCTGGGGGAATAGCTCAGTTGGTCAAGTTCTTGCCTTGCAAGCATAAAGGCCCACATGGGATCCCCAGAAGCCACGCAACAAACAAGCCAGGTGTTGTGGTACATGCTTGTAAGTCCCTCTCAGGAAGGCAGACGGGATGGCTCGCAGGCCAGCCAGTCTAGCTTAATCTGCGCACCCCAGGTCAATGAGAGATCCTGTCTCCCTGAGGAAAGGTGGATGGCATCTGAGGAATGACAGCCAAAGCTGTCTTCTGGCTGTCGCATGCAAGCACGCACATGCTCACACACAGTCATACACAAAATGAAGAGGGTCTTAGAGAGCCTGCAGAGACCTCAGTCCCACTCAGTGCCCTCTGTGTGTGGGCACACATGCACGGTTCTCACAGCTCCGAGGAAAGCACCATTTATCCCGCATGTAGAAAAACTGAGGGACAGAGTCCCTGAGTGATTATATCAAGGCTGCTAGCCCATGAATCTCGGCAGCCTGACCCTAGGGGTGGCGTTTTTAGGCGTCATAGATTCTGCCACCCAGCAGCACTTGACTGAAGCAGGTCTTGGGGCCCTTTGTAATGTCATGGGGTACAGAAGAGGCTGTAGTGACCCCCACTGTTTCCCTGATACTTGGCCTCCAGACAAGTAGCCCTGACCATGCCCCTCTGTGACTCCTCAGGTAAACCTGGACTCATACACACGAGAACACACCAAGGACAACCTGCAGAGTGTCACGCGAGGCTGCTTTGACTTGGCACAAAAACGTATCTTTGGGCTCATGGAAAAGGACTCATACCCTCGCTTCCTCCGCTCCGACCTCTACCTGGACCTCATTAACCAGAAGAAGATGAGCCCCCCACTCTAGGGACCACCAGTATCCAGCTCAGCGTTCACACCAAGCGGAAGCAGGCTCCCTGCCCATCCGCCTCCCTCCCCTGTGACGGAGGGGGCAAGCGAGCCCCCGAAGGCTGTGTCTCCAGACAGACAGAAGGACATTTGGATTCGAGACCTGGACTGAGAGAGACCCAGGCCGCTACAGGAGTAGGAGGACAGGCTGCATCAGGTCCTCAATGCTCCGGTACGAGGGGATCAAGGGCTCTGGCAGGCCCCAGCAGGATCAGGAGCTGTAGCTCCATGCTTTGGAGATTCAGAGACTTCACGCTGACCAAGTTCCTTCAAGAACTGGCGAGGGAAGGACTGGAGGCCCAGGCCTGGGCTCTGAGGACGTCTTGGGGGCTGCGGGGGCTCATGGCTCGGATCCTCCCCCATTGAATTTTATTTATTTAAACTGTAGTTGGATGCTTGGCAATGAACTGTAATAGGAAACCTTTGCCCTGCCAGTTTTCTTAATTTACAAGTGCAATATCTTAACCAATGCCTTGTTAAAGCCACCTGGAGGGGTGGCCACCACCCTGCAGTTTCAGGGCATTTGCTGGTCCCAGGAACCAGTGGTGGCAGCTGGGCCTTCTAGACTGACAAGGCCTTGCGGGGATGCTGCAGAAATCTGGCACCCCCTAGGTGGGTGTCATTGTCCCCCCCCCCCCAAGAGATCTGGGAAAGCATAGTGCCCTCCAGCCACACAGGAACAAGTGTTGGAACGAATAAACGGCCTGTGTTCTTCTCATTCTTGGGCGTCGCTGTGTGTTCCTGGTCTCTAGCCTTCACGGGTGGCTGGGCCGGGAGGCCTGCGAGGTGCACTGTCACCCCAACAGCGACGTCTTTCTCGCGACCACCTGCTGGCCACCCTGAGGCCAGCCTCTGGGAGGGCTGCTGCCTCTGCTGGGCCACAGGCTCCTGGGGTCCTTGGCATCTGTCCTCATTTTTCCAGATGAGGACAGCGAAGCAGGTCAGGTGACTTGGGTCAGGTCCTTAGGCAGCAGGTACCAGAGACAGAGTCTAACCGAATGAAGCCTGATTGGCCGTAAAGCTTCTGCCCTTGGCCCTGGGCTGACAACTCCGCAGGGTGGCTAGCTGCCTGTGGGACCTAGTCAGTTCCTCCGCTTCACCCTGCCACACCCTGCACTATTAATGAAATGTCCAGGGGCACTGGGATGGATGCAAGAGGTGAATGGGGCCAGAGTCTCAGGTAGGGCGGCAGCAGGCTCACAGGCCTCTAACGGAAGGAAGAGCTAAAGAGGTATAAGGAAGGAGGACTCCAGAGTTCCTCTGGGGCCTTGGGCCCATCTCTCTCCTTTGCATCCTTATTTTCCCTCCTGTGTAGCAAAAGATACAACTGTAGAAAAAGCCTGCTACAGAGGAATACTGGAGGGTGGTATACTCTTGCCTAGATGGGGCAGAGGAGGGCCCAGAACCAGAGCCAAGCTGACACCCGGGCAGGCCCTGGAGCCCACACATACAACCTCATGAGGCACGGTCCAGGGTGAGACTAGCTTTTCTGGGAGACTCAGATGAGTAGATGACAGAGCTGGTATGTGACAGTCTAGACATAATCCCCTAGATCCTTTTGCTTGCCTGGAGTCCTGGGCTCAGGTCTGTCCACCAGGGAGCTGGAGATGCAAAGGGCATGGGCCTGACAGTCACACTCTTCTCTGCCATGCTGTGTCTGCCCCCTGCACAGGGAGAGGGTCAGAGTGGTAGCTGGTAGCTCCCATCAGGAAGTTTGGGGGCTGCGCCGTGCAGAATGGTTGGGCAGGGCTTGAGTTCGAGAGGGTCCATGGTCCCGCTCCCGTTGCGGACCTGGGGTTTCTCTTGGCAGGAGTGTGTGAGCTGACCACCTGACTTCAGCCCCCTCTGCAAAGGCTCCTCCGCCTTGGGCCTGTCTTTGGAAAGACCATCTGGATGCCAGGCTAGTGTCCCCCTTTACCAGACAAGCTCTGGTAAGCACCATCGGAGTCAGGTGTGGTTAGTCTGTCTCCAAAGGCTGCATGGGTAGTAGAAAAATGCAGTCCTGGGTCTGAACCCTGTCGTTGCTACTGACTCACTCTGTGATGCTGGCCTGTCACTGTGGGGCCCTGGTACAAGTAGGGAGGATGCCACGGACAACTTGGCTCTGGGATGGAGGCCCAGGGAGCCAATGCAGATGAAGGATGTGCCCTGGACCAGGCATGGAGCAGGGACTCCAGACGTGTTGGCAGCCATTTTCTCCTCCAGGAGAGTGCTGGGTCTTCCTTCCCCAGGCCCTGGAAACCCAGCAGTAGGCCTAGTCAGTGAGTCTGTTTGGCTTTGTAAACAGTGAAGGCCTTTCCCACCATGGGGCCTCCTTAAGGCTGACCATTTGGGAAGCAGAGCTGGGTTTGTATTTGAGAGCAAGGGTATTTCTCAGGCTTCTTCCAGGCCCGAGTTGGAGGACCTGACTGATTCCTGAGGACTGCAAAGCCACTTGTTTCTCTAAATCCTTCAAAGCAGAGCTAGGCCAGTCAGAGCTTAGGACCCTGATGCCTCGCTTGTCCTGGCTCCTCTGGGGCATCTTATGCTTCGAAAAGCCCCTGGCTACACACAGAGATTCACTGTCCTCTTTCGTGGGGTTCCAGGGATACAGCCATGAGCCAGACCCTCCACCTTCCAAACCCAAGTTGCCATGGAAACCAAAGTCCAGGAGAACAAAGTCAGGCAGATGGAATTCCCATTTCGGAAGGCCCCATCGCCTGCTTTCCATGACTCATGCACACCCTGGTTCCTTTGGCAGTGTGGAGCAGCTAGAGGCTGGTCTGGAAAGGCGCTGGGTTCTCCTGTCCTGGCCCCACCTGGACTCCCCAACGGGTGTTCCTGGACTCCCCAACGGGTGTTTGTGTGTGTTTGGGCACATCCTCCTACCATGTTAGGCTCAGTGCCCTCACCTGGGTAGTGTTGTTTAGGACCAGCATCTCGTCCAGCAGCCTGGGCTGGACAATGTGGGTCTCACGCTGGGAAGGCCTTTTCTGCACGCACATCCTCTCACACAGCCAGGAAGACTGAGGCAAGGCAAGGCCCGAGCTCAGCAAGGGCATGGAGTCAGCCTCTCTTAGTTGCTGCCTCAGCTTCCTCCTGGTCCTGACCTGTGGATCAGTCTCTTAGCCTTTCTGACTCTGGTTGTGTCCCAAGAGTTGGGAGTCTAAGCGAAGCTGTATGTAAGGTCACTGTCGGGTGGTCCCGGCGTGGGTATGTGTCCTTAAACATAAGCTGCTATTGGCAATAGTATTCAGGATCTAACTAGACCCGAGAGAGTGGGGAGTTTTTCTTCTTGTGTAGCTGGAAGACACAGCTAACATGTTCCCAGGAGTAAGTCAGAGACAGCGTGTCCCTTGCATGGCTGCCCAGCCTTGGCATGGCTGCCCAGCCTTGGCCTGGCTGCCCAGCCTTGGCCTGCCTGGGAACAGCTGGGGTCAGTTAGAAGGGTGAGTGGGGAGGGCACAGCCATTGCCACTCTACTAGGTGCCTCTGCCAGCTCAGCTGGGCTCCATGTGGATGAGTCAAAGCCCTCTTGCTCAGACTGGTATGTAAGCAACATATTTTCCTGTCCTCCCCTGGCCTGGGACAGCGAGTGTCCCTAGCTCCTCCAGCCTGCAAGAAGCCAGCTGGTCCAAGCTGCCATGCAGTGCTGAGGCCTTTCCTGGGTCTCTGCTTGCATTCCTTCCCTGACAGAGACTTCATTATTTCCTGAGGGTGTGCAGGAGGGCCTGGGAGCTTCTTGAGGGCTCTCGACTTCTGTCCATCTGACGTCAGGATCTTGAAGCAGGTCATTGGTAGCCTGTGAGGGACTCTAGTCATAGACTCTCTGATCCTAAGCCTCTCTGATGTATTTCTCTGTCCCTTACCTGCTTCCAGATCTGAGGCTCCCAACACCCCGGCCCCAGGCCTGTTTCTGCCTTAGAGTTCTGGACCCTTACTAAAGTCACAGACTCTGAGCTGGGAGATACACCTTGTTTGCTGCTGCTTTGCTTACAGTTGGCAACATCTGCAGAACATCTGGCTTTGCCTGTCCTCTCCATGATTGAGCTAGGCAGGAAGAAGAGGTACCCAAACCTCCTGCCACATTAGTGCCCTGGGGTGGGGGACTTCCTGAAGAAAAGCTGTGGGGCTGTTTCAGGCCAGTTCAAAGAGAGGATGTAGTCAGTGAGGGATGGGAGGCCAGGTTGCACATGGGAAGAATAGTTCCCTCTAGTCAAGGCACACACTGAACATGTCGTGGTCCATGCCCTGTCCCCACCCGTCCTCACAGTTGCCTGAGGCAGGAGCTAAGGATTATTTTCACCCCATAAAAGAGAAAATAAAAGTTCTGGGGAATGTGGGTGAGCATCTTGCTGCTGGCAGGACTGGGACCTCAGTCCCCGATCCCCAAACCCTACCTCACACAGAAGCAGAGAAGACCTTAGGGAGGCAGCTGGGTCTGCAGCCCTCTGAGGAACACAGAGAAGGTGGAGAGGTGAGCAGGGCCGCAGAGGTCTGGGCCCAGTGTTTGCTTTTCCTCTCTAGTTCTCCTGTGTCAGGAGCTGGTTCCATCCTCAGAGTTTGGTGCATTCCAGGCCAGGACCAAAGTGGCGAAGAACAGGACCTTTGGAGGGCAGTGGACCTGGGTTGAGCCAGGTTTGTGGACTTCTGTACTGTGTGACCTTGGATAAGTCACATCACCTCTCTGAGCCCCTGCTCCCTCATTTATGAGGAGAGAGTGATAGCAGCTCTCTGCGACATGAGAGCAGTGTGAGCTTTCTAGGCAGACCAGCTGTGCCTGCCTTCCACTCCAGATGCTCTGGGTCAACCTCAACGCAGGGCCTTTGTGTTCATGGTTTCCCTGCCTGGGTATGCCTCCCCCGCTCCTTAGTGTGACAGTGACCATAGTTAACATGGATGGAGGGTCAGCTTGCCTGACTTCTGTCACAAAGAGTCGCCTGTAGCTAGAGATTTCCTGCCTGGCCCACAGTCAGGACAAATCTCTGTCACCTGCCAGTCCCACAGCAGCTCAGACCCAACCAAGTAAACACAGAGACTTATATTGGTTACAAACTGTATGGCCGTGGCAGGCTTCTTGCTAACTGTTCTTACAGCTTAAATTAATCCATTTCCATTAATCTATACCTTGCCACGTGGCTCGTGGCTTACCGGCATCTTCACATGCTGTTTGTCATCATGGCGGCTGGCAGTGTCTCTCTGACTCAGCCTTCCACTTCCCAGCTTTATTCTCCTCCTTGTCCCGCCTACACTTCCTGCCTAGCCAATGGCCAATCAGTGATTTATTTATTGACCAATCAGCAACACATTTGCCATACAGAACATCCCACAGCAGTCGCTGCAAGGTGTCGTGGAGCCGGATTCAGAAGCCAGGCCTTGGCAGCTCACCCACTTAGTTTCCAGACTCGAGCAAGTTGCTTCCCTTTCCTGGCCTCAGCTTACCCTTTCGTGTGTGGGAATGGTGCTGAACCCGCATCAAAAGGCAGTCATGGCTCTAAGTGAAGAGTGCGTCCTGGGGAAGTGCCGGCAAATGTCTAGCAGCTATAAACCCACGAAATTCCTCAATAGGAAAAGGGGGTCCAGAAGCCGAGCATGGTGTGCATAAGGCACTCAGGAAGTGGAGGCAGGGAGGGTCAGGAGTTCAAGGTCAGTCTAGGCTACATAGCAATTTCTGGGCTAGACTGGACTACATGAAACCTTGTCAAAAACAAGCAAGCGAAAACAACCCCAAATCCCCAAACCAAACAAAACCCAAGGCACAGAGTCCATCTTGCCCTTGGGGACACGAGAAAGAGGAGTCGGGCGTGAGGGCTCCAGGACCTGTGCTCTTGAGTTCAAGCTGTGTTTCATCCCTCAAACCCTACTTCCGAAGCTTGCTGTAGCCATCACCTCTTCAGGGAGACTTCCCAGACAATAATACTCACTACAAGGGGCCTTGCTGCTGCTCACAGAGTGCCTGGTGTCTTTCCTTCCTTGCCTGTCACAAGTTGTAACTGCCTGTCTCTATGGGTTCATTTTGTCAATGTCTCTATCTTTCAACAGTAAAAGCCTTGGGGATGGGGTCCCCATCTGTCTCTCTCCTCATGGCATCCCCAGCCTTATCACAGTGTCTGACACGTGACCAGTGCTTAGTTGGTGCCTATTTAGTGGCTGGGACTGTGGCTCAGTATGTGGGTTGGGGACGGGCTCGAGCTAAGAAGCCACCCCGGGAGATAGCTGGTCTTGAAAGCTTAGGAACCTGAGTGTAGAACTCATGTAAAAAGTCGAATGTTGTGTGCATGCTTGTTACCCCAGCACTGGGGAGGCTGAGGCAGGCAGATCCCTGGGGCTTACTGGCCAGTTCCAGATCAGTGAGAGACTATCTCAAAACACAAGGTGATCCACACTTAGGGAATGACACCATGGCCTCCATGTGCCCACACTCTGCAAATAGAGCTTGAGTTCTCCTGTGAGTTATAGAAAGAAACACAAGACAAAAAGGAGAATCTCTCACACAGAAAGAAAATGGAGATGCCCATGGCCCAGGGTTGCCATGGCATTTCCGTGAGCATCACAGCCCCGAGTACTTTCTGTTTGCAGCTTTATCTCCTAAAAATGCAGCTTCCACGCCTTAGCCAAAACATCTGCTAGAGCTCTGGCCATCAGGGAGAGGTGAGGGGGCTAAGGAAGATGGGCAAAAGGTTAATACCAGTTATTGCTTAGAAGGTGGCCCAGATTGTCACATGATACTCAGGACCTTACTCACATGGCCACCCTGAGTTATAAGGGAGGTTGGAAATGTGGACATAGTCTAGAAAGCAACATGGCCAGTTTAAAGCCGTAACAACAAACAAACAAACACCAGAGGTTTTATTACTCTGGGACTCTGAAATAACCTCAGGGTAGAACCGATATCGAGGGACAAGCAACCATCTGTCACTCGCCAAGGCAGCTGCCTGCCTGTTCTTCTCGGGCTGTGGAAGGTAAATGGATATTTATCAGTCAGCTGCTAACACAACAGTGCTGCAAGAAAGCCTCCCGAGCTCGGTGGTTTAAAAAGCTGCCATTTCTTCTCCCACATGCTCTGCGTGTATCTGTACTCCTCTGATCCCAAAGGAGCTGGGTGGCTGGCTTCTCGCCATGGCTGCATACAGATCTGCTGCTGTATCCAGCCCTCCGACATGAGAGCCAGCATCCATCGTCCTGGGAAAGTTCCTACTGCAATGAAGGCAAGGTTTTATTTTAAATTTTGAGGTTCTGAAATAATTATATATTCACAGGGAATTACAAAAATAGTACAGAGAAGTCACATGTACCCTTCACCTAGGATCCCCCCCATAACTATATCTTACACGATTATAGACCAGTTTCCACCATAAATGGAAACTGACATCGGATAGCATGTGTGTAGAGTTTGATGTCAGTTTGTCACAAGTGTAGATTTGTGTAACCACTACCACCGTGAAGATACAATGACACAATGACAAAACAATTCTGTCACCACAAAGAGCTCCCTCAATGCCTTTTATAGCCATGCACATCCCCCACCATCTCACTAGCAACCACTAATTTGTGTCCTGTCTGTATAATTTTGTCATTTCAAGAAGGTTACATAAATGGAATCATACAATGTATAACATTTGAGGTCCTTCTTTTTGTCATTCAGTATAACATCTTGGAGATGTGTCTAAGCTGTTGCATGTAGCAGTTAATTAGGTCTTTTTAATTACTGAGCAGTAGTTCACAGTGTGGATGTACCACAGTTTGTCATTCACCTTTTGAACGACACTGTGCCCATTCTTAGTGTTTGGCTGCTCCATTTAAAGCCACTACAAGAAGTCACGTGGAGTCGCAGGTGGTTGTCACTTCCCATTTCTCTGGGCAGATGACCAGGAACGCAATTTTTGGGTCCTCTAGTCAGTACAGGTTTAGATTTTAAAAGACTGACAAACTGTTTTCCAGAGTAGCAGCCCCGTCCCACGTGAGATCATTTCTCTGCCCTTGGCGGCAGGTGACGTTGCCCTGCACCTCAGTTTTGCCTTCACTGTTCTGGCAGATGTGTGGCAATACGGCATTAGTCTGAGCTCATGGTTTCCTAAGGACGAACCAGTGATGCTGGCATTGCCTCAAGCACTCACCTGCCGTTTGCAAACCCTCACTGGTGAGATGCCTTTTGCCCATTTCTAATTAGATTGTTTGCTTTGGGGCTGTTGAAATTTGACTGTGTTTTATTGTTTTAATCTTATATTTTAAAGGCAGAGTACAAAATAGTGGATTTCATTATGGCATCTCCATAAATATGTATCATTGTATTTTGTTCCTATTCCATTCCCCCTTGTCTTATACCCCCTTCTGTGAGAGTACTTTGCATATGCTATGCATGTTCTTTTTTGAATATATCACTGGCACATAATTTCTGTTGATAGCTTGCCTGGTCCGTTCTCCTAACCCCGTCCTTCTGAAAAGCTGTTCATTTTGATGGGGCCCAATATATCATTTTTAAAAATGGATTGTGAGCCTTGTGTTATTATATCTAAGAACTTTTCTCTGAGACGCATGGCTCCAAATTTTTCTCTGTTTTCTTCTAAAAGTTTTATAGTTTAAAAAGTTATTATTTTTGATTTGTGTGTGTGTGTGTGTCTATGTGCAAATTTATGCACATGCCTGCAGAAGCCAGAAGAAGGCGTTGGATCCCCTGGAGCTGGGGTTACAGATGGTTGTGAGCCACCTACTGCCGGTGCTGGGAACCAAACTCTGGTCCTCTGGAAGAACAGCAAGAGATCTTAATCACCGAGTCATCCTCCCAGCCCCCTAAAAGGTTCATAGTTTTGTACTGAAATCTATGATCCATTTTGAGCTAACCCTCGGATGCTAGATATTAAATTGAGCTTAATTTTTTTTAATGTAATCTTTCCAGTACTGTTGGTTGAAAAGACTCCATCCTATTCAGTTGCTGAAGGAAACAAACCCAGCTTTATGGGGATAGCCACTTACAACGGACAATTCAATAATTCTGGGGTTTGTTTTCTTTAGTATTTTCAGAGCTGTACAGGCACCGTTCCAATCAACTTTAGAACAGTTTCATCATTTCTCAAAAACGCCTTCCTACCCATTGGAAGCTGTTTCCTTCCCTGAGTCTACCCCCTAATCTGTTCTGTCTCTGCAATTTGCCTATGCTGGACATTTCATGTGGATGGGATCACCCACTCTGTGGCCTCCTCCACATACCCTCATGATTTAAGGCTCAGCTCAGTGTGTCGTGATGTGTCAGCCCTGGGTTTCTTTTCATTACCTAAGAGTCTCCCATTGTCTATAATCACACTTTACACACCACACTGGATTTCTATGTTCCTTCATGGATGCCTGGGTTGTCTGCATTTTATTTATTTATTCACTGACTTTTGCAGTTGAGAACAGTGCCATGATAAATATTCATGTGCAATTGTCTTGCGTGGTTGTGTTTTCCATTCTCTTGAGGACATGCTTAGCTGTGGAATGGCTGAGTGAACTGTGTGTTTCATCTCCTGAGGCACTGATGGACCTCAGCATCTTCTCGTCCCACCCTCCACATGTGGGGTTTCAGTCTCTCTCCTTCTTCACCTACACTTGCTCTAATGTCCTTCTTGCAGCTACCATCCTCGAGAGTGTGTAGCAGGCCACTGGATTGCTTTTGTACCCTGGCAGGCATTCATGGCTCTACTCACCCTGGTCTACTTTTGAACTCTCTGTTCTGTGGGTCTGGATTTCCACAGCCTATGTTTCTACCAACAGCACACAGCCTTGACTGATGGAGCACACTCAGGAAGCCTGGAGTCAGGCACAGTGATTCCTTCTGATTTGTTCTTTATTTAGTGTGTAGTGTGTGTGTGTGTGTGTGTGTGTGTGTGTGTGTGTGTGTGTGTGTGTGTGTTCCTGTGTGTAGGTGTGCAAGTGAACAAGTCCATGTGGAGGCCACAGGTCAATGTTGGCCTCCACCTTATTTTTTTTTTTTTTTTTTTTATTAATTTATTTTGCAATACAATTCAGTTCTACATATCAGCCACGGATTCCCTTGTTCTCCCCCCTCCCGTCCCCCTCACCTTCCCCCCAACCCTCCACCTTATTTTTTGAGACAGAAATTTTTACTAAACCTGTAGCTCACTAATTCAGCTGGATTGACTGGCCAGCAAGTCTCAGGGATCCTCCTGTCTCCACATCCCCAATGCTGAGATTGCAGACATGTGCTGCTATGCCTAGCTTATTATATGGTTGCTGGTGATCACGCTCACGTCCTCAGGCTTATATGGCAAGGACTTCACTGATTGAACCATTTCCTTAACTATTTATTTATTTATTTATTTATTTATTTTTCTATTTAGAGACAAGGTATCATGTAGCTCAGGCTGGCCTAGAACTCACAATATAGCTGAGGATAACCTCGAACTTCTGACCTTTGTGCCTCTGTCTCCTGAGTACTGGGACTGCAGGAGTGTACCCATTTCCGGTTTATGCAGTACTGGGGATCAAGCCCAGGGCTTCGTGCATGCCAGGTAATTATTATTTTCTTTTGTAAAACTATTTTAACTACTCTGGTTGTCTTAGCAGTCTGTTAATTGAAGGATACTCTTGTCTAAAATAGAAAACTCTCTTGAGATCTTGATAGTAATTGCTTGGTGTAGTAGGACAGGCCCATAGGGTCGAGGAAATTGGCTCAAACCAGTTGCCAAGGCATGCACATAACATACTTTCTTATGAGCCAACCCGGAGTCTGCCTGAAGGCCTAGCAACAGGTGCTATGAGAGTCCCTAGTTGCTGTCAGAATTCCTGATCATGCAGAGTCTGCCTGAGGGCCTACCAACAGGTGCTGCC
This sequence comes from Peromyscus californicus insignis, assembly GCF_007827085.1. Classification (NCBI taxonomy): domain Eukaryota; kingdom Metazoa; phylum Chordata; class Mammalia; order Rodentia; family Cricetidae; genus Peromyscus; species Peromyscus californicus. The sequence goes on along the minus strand of NW_026294573.1, from coordinate 87,127,059 downwards.
CAGCCAATGAGAGACGACCACACAGTGCCACCAGATTGTGACACAGACTGGGTGCTGGGAGGAGGGTATAAGGCCTTCTCCTTATTAAATAAAGGAGTTTGTTGTTTGCCTTCAACTGACTCCTGGTGTCTGTGCCGTTGATGCCGCGCCTTCTCACTCCCTCCCCTGAGGAAGCCATTAGGATCCAGCAACAGCTTGGGAACTACATTTTGGTCTGTGTGCTGTGGTAGACCTCCCAATCTATGAGCATGGTATGTCTCTCTATTAAGTTAGACTCCTTTTATTCTATCAGCATTTGGGACTTTTCTGCATGCAAACCCTGTATATATTCCATTACATTTGTATCCACCTCAGTTTTCTTTCTGTTGCTGTGAATAAACACCATGACTTAGGGAGGAAAGAGTTTACTTCACCTTACAGCTTATAGTCCATCATCCAGAGAAGTCAGGGCAGGAACTCAGAGCAGGAACTGAAGCAAAGACCATGGAGGACTGCTGTTTACTGGCTTGCTTTCTAGCACAGGTTCAGCTACTTTTCTTATACAGCCCGTAGTGGGCCAGGCCCTCCCAGTTTAGCAATTAGCAATCAAGAAAATGCTCCATAGATATCCTCAGGCCAATCTGATCAAGGCAACCCCCAATCTAGACCACCACAGACGACTTCCCATATTAAGTGCAGCTGAAGCTAACTAGAATACACCCCACCCCCCCCAAAAAAAGCACCACAAAAATATCTTAGAAGTTCCCAACCTCCAGATGCTTTGAGTTTTTCTAAATATTCATGAAATAGAGACAATTTGTTCCTTTCTGCTCTGGCTGTCTTTGTTAACACAGGCTCTATCTAGTCTTTCACCACTGAATAGTACAATCGTAGCTTTTGTAGATGGTCTTTATTTATACAGGAGATTATCTTGTGCTAGGAAAGTCATGGACAAAGTGTATGTGTGCATGCCTCATGTGTGTGTACAAGTGCACAAAGTACACGCATGTGTGCACACTTGTATGAGTATGTGTATGTGAGTGTGTCTCTGTGTGTGTATAAGTGCACAAGTATGTGCATATGTGCATACTTGTGTGTGTTTGAGTATATGAGTGTGTGTGTGTATGTGTGTGTGTGAGCCTGTGTGTGTTCAATGTATGTGCCTGTATATGAATGTGAGTGCAGGATCACATGGAAGTCAAAGGACTGTCCTGGCCTTCCACCTTGTTTGAGGCAAGGTCTCTGGTTCATTACTGTGTGTTTCCAGCTAGCCGGTCTTGAATTTTGATGGATTCTCTGTCTCTTCCTCCTGTCTCAACACAGAAGCACTGAGGTGTGAGATGAACAACACTGTGTCTGGCCTCTACTTGAATTGCGGGGTTTTAGACTTGGGTCCTCACACTAAGTGGCAGGTGCTCTATCCTCTGAACAATCTTCCTGAATGCTGAAAAAAATTTTTTTTTCTTGCCGGGCGGTGGTGGCGCACGCCTTTAATCCCAGCACTCGGGAGGCAGAGCCAGGCGGATCTCTGTGAGTTCAAGGCCAGCCTGGACTACCAAGTGAGTTCCAGGAAAAGGCGCAAAGCTACACAGAGAAACCCTGTCTCGAAAAAACAAAACAAAACAAACAAAAAAAAATTTTTTTTTTCTTAACTTTATTTTAGATGTGTCTACTTACCTTTCCATTGCTGTGATGAGACACTGTGACCAAGGTAACTTATAAAAGAAGATATTTATTGACTGGGGCTCATGGTTCTGAAGCATTAGAGTCCATGATCATCACGGTGAGGAGTGTGGCGGCAGGCAGGCATGGCATGGGAGCAATAGCTGAGAGCTTGTACATCCTGACCCACAGGCACAAAGCAGACAGCTAATGGGAATGGTGTGGGCTTTTGAAATCTTAAAGCACACCTCCTCCAACAAGGTCACACCTCCTCATCCTTCCCAAGCAGTTCCACTAACTGGTGACCAAGTGTTTGAATATATGAGCCTACAGAGACCATTTTCATCCAAATCACTGCAAGATGTGTGGGTGTTTTGCTTTTATGTATGTCTGTGCATGTACATCTGTGCATGAACATCTGTGCATGTATGTCTGTGCAGGTATATCTGTGCATGTACATCTGTACATGCATGTCTGTGCATGTATGTCTGTACATGTATGTCTGAAGGGTACTTTTTTCTCATGCTGCTGCCTTTGGCATTCCCACCCCCACAAATGGACTTTAGCCCCTCCCCCACCCCCACAAATGGACTTTAGCTCCTCCTAAGGCCTGGAAGGACGTGCTGTGGGCCTTCTCCATCCTCCCCAGTTTCCACCTTCTACATCAGGGATGGGGAGCACTGGCTGGGGAAGAGTGTGAGGGAAGGCGCCCATGGCGATGTCTACAAGTCCAGGAGAACCCTACTTAGAATGCAGGGCCCTCTAAAGGAGACTGAGCTATTCCTCAATTCCCCCTGCCTCTCAGTATTGCAGCTAGCCCCCACCCTCATTCCATGGCTTCTGCCCCTGGAGATGCCTTCTTTCCCTAGCTGTGCCAACCTGTTTTTTCAGGCTCTTCCTCCAAACCCTTGGCAGGTTGACCTAGCTCACCTCTGAACTCTGAACTCCACCAGGCTCTATTCCTCAGGAATCAGAGCTAACTTTGGACTTTCCATTGAGCTCTCTGCGATGTGCGCGTTTGGGCTCCCGGGTCAGGCTGACCTGGAAGCTGGCCAAGCTGGGCTTCACCAGAGTGGTGGACAGGAAGAGCACAGGCACCTCTTGACCCCAGAAGCCAGATAAGCTGCTGAACCCAAACACTCCTGGGCTATTTTTAGCTCACTGGTTCCCAGCAGGGTAGGCCTGGCCTGTTTAGGGTCTAGGGGGAGAACAATGAGCCTTTGAGGCCTAGCTGGGCCTAGTGAGTCCTGAGAGGAAGGCAGCAATTGTGGGAGCAGGGCTAGGGCTGGACAAGCCAGGCAGAGGCCCCCCAGTTCCTGCCCACAGGAAGAGCCTCTACCCCAGCTCCCGTCAGGCTTCCTGCGGGGCCAGGTGGTGGCCACTGAGTGCTCCAAGAAGGCCGGGCTGCACATGCAGCCACAGCAGCCCTACACCATTCCCAGAGCCCTTTCCAGGGTCTGAGCTAAGCCTACAAGTCTTCAAGTGTCTGTCAACCTGGCACAGATGTGGACGCTGAGGCCCGAGGACAGAAAGATCAGCAACATGCTCTACACAACAAGAGGAGGATTCAGGATTTGAACCCATGCCTTCCCTACTCCTCTGGACACATTTAGAGCCTCCCCTCTCAGGCTTCCCTGGGACCCATGGACCACAGTTTCTCCATAATGGTTCTGACTTCATGAATGACCTCAGACAAGTTGCTTGCTTTTGCTTTGGCTGCAGGTTTTCTGTCCTGTGAAATGGGCAGAGCTCTCTGGTAGGACTATGTGTCGCTGCAGGTGAGGTGGGTTGCTGCTGACCAGCTGGAGAGAAGCAATGCAGGAGGAGCACCATGCCTCTAGTCTCCCCTTCGTGTGCATCTTTCCTTTAAATTCACTGCCCAGAAGAGCGACAGGAACACTCCTCACATGCTGGAAGGTGCGCAGAGGGGCTCCCAAGATCCTTGACTCACCAGCCAAAGCTCTCAACAGCACTGGAAACGGACCGTGAGAGGGCACTGAGACGGGAGGGGGGGGGAGCTTCCAGAACTTTCCTCAAGGCCAGGTTCTCCTCCTCGGCTGCTGAGAGATGGTCTGTGCATGAGAGTGGCCATGTCTTACCTTGGGATGTCAGTTGTCTTGTGCTCAGGGTTGGGTCACACTGCACTATCTCACAAACCTCAGGAAACTTTGTCACCCAAATTAACCCTGGCCAATGGCCTGTGGGGGTGGTGTGGGATGTGGGGTGCCTCCAGAGAACAGCTGTTGGCACTGTGAGCAAGAAGGGCTGAAGCAGGGGGCACTCCAGAGCACAGAAACTGGGGTGGAGGGGAGACCATGCCAGGACAGTGGGCAGGGACTCTGGCCATCACACCCCCACAGGACAGCCATGGCAGAAAGAACTGGGGACACGAGGCCGTTCCTATGGGAAGGAGGTGTCCACACTGTCCCGGAGAGTCAACCATCAGGGAAGGCTTCCTGAAGGAGATGACAGCTAGGTCTTAAAGGGTGATCACAGATTGCTGGCGGGGGTGGGTGGGTGGGTAGGGGATGGCATTCCAGGGATCTTGTGAGAGCAGAAGCCTGCAGACCTTAGGTGACATTACGCTGAGTGCCTCCCTTCCACGGGGACCAGACACTAATGAAGCCCCTCCTGCAGGTGGTAGCAGGCATGTGGAGTCGGGTGGGGTGGTGAAGACACATGTATACATAGGAAGCGAAGGCTGGCCACATGGAGACGGGATTGGAACATCCAACTGAAGACCCAGGACGTTACTCCTCTGAGAGAAGCCTGGGGGCTCTGGGAGGAGAGGGCCGGGTGACATGGTTCCAGGGAGGCCAAGTAGCTGGCATTTGGTGATTTCTCAGGGCTGAGGGCAGGGGGTTACATGTTACTGTGGGCCGGATCACAGTGCCGAGGGTGCCAGTGAGAGGGCAGGGAAGGCTGTCACAGTCCTGATCAGGTCTGACGTCATGTGGCACTGGCCTCAGGGCTCCTATTCGTGGAAGCTTTGGATAGTGACTTTCCAAGAACCACTGTTTGTCTCTCTAAGCTTCTACTGGGACCCAGAGAAGCTTAACCTTTGGATCAGTCATGCCTGGCTTATGACTCGTGCCTACCCAGGGCAGCTGGGGACAGGGACAGGGCACACATCCGTCAAGTGCCTCTCTCGTGCCAGGCCCATGTGGCAGACACTCCACATGTTCAAAATCCTTTGACCGTCCCTAGAGGGGACAGTTGATACCCTCACTTTATGGAGGAGGAAACTGAGGCTCTGGGTGGGAGGAGGGCTACGGAAGCCCCAAATCTAGATCTTTCTTTTCACCCTCTAAGCCCAGCTCCCAAGAAGCGCTCGTGGTCTCCAGCTGTTGGAGGTGAATCTCTGGAAGGAGAAGGAAGACCGTGGGAAGCAGGTGTCTAGCCTGCCAGCTGCCTGGGAAAGATGGAGAAATGGCAAGGAGAGAGGTCCCATGGCCCCCGTGTGCTCAGCACCTCCTCCTCACCCTAAACTGCAAAGCAAGCCAGTGCCCCCTCAGCCACACCGCTGCACCCCTGCAGACTGCCCCAACTTCCTTGACTGGATCTCAGAATGAAGACACACCTCTCTTGGCTCCAGGCTGTCCTTGTGGCTTGGGTTCTCTTGGGTCCTGGTGGCTTTCGGGGGGTCTGCCTTCCTTTCTCCCCTCGGAGCCTCTTTTCTCCTCCAACAAAGCAGAGCACTGATAGCCCCTTGGTGGACTGCTGGAGAGGGAGCTGGGCCACACTTACAAAGAGGCCTCCAGAGGCTGCTCTGGGAGCCTTGGCTGGGCTGCAATGGTGGTTCCTGGCATTGCCATATGTCTCTGTTGTCACAGCTCTTCTTGCTGCCTGGCTCTTCGGCACTCGAGTGCTTTGAAGGCCAGTCCAACCACAGGGAAGGAGATGACATTGGGTTCTTCCTGTGGAGACACTGGACTTCTCCGAGCATTAGCTGTATTGCCTGCTGCTGTCTGGACTGGGGGATTTTGGTGTGGGGTGTCACCAGAAGCCAAGAGCCTTCTGACTTGGGGCAAGGCAGGTGGGGAACAGGTTTTTTGAGATGCCACTCGCCTTTCAACATCTTCTACCTGTCATGCTATTCGGCTAAGAAAGATGTGGAAAGATGGGGCTGGGGAGAGGTGAGGACTGTGGCTTCAGTTCCAATTGAGCTCCGGCTGGTACCCAGAATCGACGCTGGTTGCATCGTCCGTATGGAGCCTGAGCATCAGATTTACATGATACACACAGGAGACGTAACACTGTGCAAACACCATTCATCTGTAACACCATCCACGCCACACACCGGACCCGCAGCAACAAAGGCTGTGTGCTCATGCATGCGCGTGTGCGAGCGCGAGTGCACACATGTACACACTTGCAGACCACCCATGCAATTAGCTCCTTTCAATTGAGCAATTACATTCCAATAAAAACTCCACAGAGTTCAGTGAAGCTTGTGAGGAGCTGGGGTTTCATTCACCCCAGCAGCATCTTTGGATGACTGAGAACCAGCTGTGCACTCTTGGGATGATGGCAAGCCAGCTGTGCATCTTTTATTCCCATCCCAACTTGTGTGGGTCTGATGGATCCAAGCACCCAGTGGGAGCATGGCATAGCCAGCGTCCCGGGTTCAGGCCTGGAGTGGGGGTACCTGGGATGGCTGAAGTTAACTGTCACTCAGGCCTCTGGGCATGACTGTGGGGGATTGCCTTGACTGTGCTAAATGATCTGGGACTAGAGAGATGGCTCAGTGGTTAAAAGGGCACACTGCTCTTGCAGAGGGCCCAAGCTGGGTTCATAGCACTCACCCATGTCTGATAGTTCACAACTGTCTGTAACTCCGGGTCCAGGACATCTGACACCTTCTGGCTTCTACAGGCACCTCTGCTCACACACACACACAGAGCCTACATATACTTTGATTCAAAACAATAAAAATAATAAATAATAAAATAAATAATAAATAATAAAAATAAAAACAATAAAAAGTCTTAAAAGGGAAAGACCCACCTTAATTGTGGATGGGACCATTCCTAGTCCAGAGATCCTGGACTGTATAAAAATGCAGAAAGTGAGCTGAGTATTAGCATGCATTCAGCCCCCTCTGCTTTCTGATTCCGGATGTGGCCAGCTCCTTCAGGTTCCCTTGCCTTGACTCCCCTGCCGTGGGGCTGTGAGCTAGGACAAACAAACAAGTAGACAAACATTTCTCCCATAAGTTGCTTTTGTCAGGGTGTTTTATCACGCAACAGGAAAAGAAGCCAGCACACCCCTATTCCGTCACACTTTCTGGTGGAACTTGGGACCCCAGTGGCCCCCAGTCCGTCCAGCTCCTCCGTCTTTAATCCAGCACATGGGCCCCCTCGACTCCACTGTGCATGTGCGTCCATGCATCTGCCTGTTGGGGGAGGCAGGCATGGTGTCCAGATGCCTGCTCGGCCTGCCCATGAGCTCATCCACTTGGTTCTCTCCTGGAGGAGTCCCCTTTGGAGACTTCCCTGCCAGCTCCGCCCAGCAGGGCAAGCAGATGGGAAATTGGAGCAAGTCCTCCTCTTGGGTCAGGAAAGAAAATATTCCTTTTCTCCCCTTCTCTCTAAAAATATGCTCAGGGCTTTTTTGAGCCTCGATGCAATAAAAAAACAGCTGTGGCTCCAAACACCCCCGCAACCTTCGCCTGGGGAGATGGGAAACAAAAACAGGCTCTGAAGGCAGATCGGGCACGTGTCCCAGCGCTGGCTCCGCCGAGGTGCCTCTGGCCCGGAGTGGCTCCCCAGGGACTCCAAATTGTCCTTGTTTGTCTGTCCTGGTCCGAACACCGGGCACAGAAGCCACTCATTCCTTCCTCTCTTAACTCTTATCATTGATGATGAGGTAGGTACGACTTGAACTCTGCTCCCCAGCTGTACCTAGCTAGAGTCAGCCTGAGTGCAGCATCTTCTGGTGGCCAGGAGGAGGGAGAGGCTGTGTTTGATGTGGGGAGCTTGGAGGGCTTCCCGGAGTAGGTGACATTGGGAGAGCCTTTAAGGGAAGAGGCCCAGAAATGGCGACAGGAAGTACTGTGAGGTGACCAGAACAGACAGGGAATCAGGGAACATAGGGTTCGTCTGGGGAGATAGAATGAGAACTTGCGTATGTATGGGGTGAGGTGTTCATTAGGTGGGTGATGGGGAGCCGTGGAAGGTGCTTGAGCAGTAGAGTGATTTGTGTACACATAGACTCCTTGGAGAAAGAGGCCCGGGCTTGGCTGATGAGTCCCTTGAAGGAACCATGCCTTCTGGAAAGGCTTTGGTGTGCTGTCAGTGGGGTCTTCCTATTGGTCTGGCTTCCTTCATAAGGAGCGTTCACTCCCAGGAGTGAGCATCAGGGTAGGTACTTGGAGGTTGGACGTAAATGCAGGTAACAGACAGCAGTGGCCTCAGACCAGGGAGCCCAGAGGAGGTGACGCTGTTGGGGACTCTCAGGGGTAACTGAGGAACTCTGGAACACTAAAGTTCCCCATCCCAGGAACAAGCCAGCCTGAAGCCCTCCCATGAAATGTGAGCTTGCTGACTTCCACGCTGCTCCACAGGGCTGAGTGCCACTCCAGGGCTTACCACTCCAGGGCTTACCACTCCAGGGCTTACCACTCCAGGGCTTGCAGAACCTCTGACTATACCAGCTGGCTGGTGGCAGCCCCCGAGGCAAGGCCCCTTATCATTGTCCTGGTCCACTATCCTCCCCTGATTGACCCTCAGCTCCCCAAATCAAGACCTGTGTCTTCCCTGCTTCAGCTCTGACCTTCTCCTGCCTCACCCGCCTTTGGTCTGAATGCCAGCCCTTGCCTCCCTCTGCGGACTCTCTAGGCCCCAGGACAGCGTGGGATTCCCAAGAAATATCCTCAGCACATTTTATTGAGCACAGTCTACACCGACTCTTGACAAGAAACGGCATACCCAGATGAGGCCTTCGTCTCACGGGGACCAGATTCACACATGCGCCCTGGATCACCTCCCCTGGCCTGTGTCCTGCCTCCACTTAGTGGTTTAATGGGTGTGGCTTGGGTTTGGGGATTTTTAAAAATAAGATTCCCAGAAAATTCAAGTTTGGGAACCACCGGTTTTCTGAAGAAATATTTTTAAAGGACTCCCAAAACCCAAACAAAAGATTTTATTGAGATTTAATTGGCATAACATAAATTGCACCCACTCAAAAGATAAAATTTGATAAATTTGTAAAAAGCCTCCTTAACCGTTTTAATACTGAGTTCAGTAGTTCTAAGTATAGCCACACTGTTGTGCAACTAGTTTCTAGAACGTTCTCATCTTGCAACACCGAGACTCTAGGTCCCTCGGTAATGCCAGGCCCCTGGAAGCTCCGCTCTTTTTTCCACGATGGTTTCCGTGTTTGCGGTACTAGAGACTGAGTCCACGGAGCTAAATCCCAATCCCACAGTTCGTTTTTGAGACACGATCTCACTATGTTGAGTAGCTCGTCCTTAATTGAACTTACACTGTAGTCCAAGCTGGCCTTGAGTCTGCAATTGAGTTTGCAATCCCCCTGCCTCAGCCTCTGGAGTAGCTGGGATGATAAGCTTGTGTTAACAGAGACTGCTCTTTTTTTTTCTTTTCTTGGGTTTTTTTTTTTTTTTTTTTTTTTTTTTTGGTTTTTCGAGACAGGGTTTCTCTGTGTAGCTTTGCGCCTTTCCTGGAACTCACTTGGTAGCCCAGGCTGGCCTCGAACTCACAGAGATCCGCCTGGCTCTGCCTCCCGAGTGCTGGGATTAAAGGCGTGGGCCACCACCGCCCAGCTTTTCTTGGGTTTTTTCTTTCCTTCTCTTTTTCTCCTTCCTTCCTTCCTTCCTTCCTTCCTTCCTTCCTTCCTTCCTTCCTTCCTTCCTTTCTTTCTTTCTTTCTTTCTTTCTTTCTTTCTTTCTTTCTTTCTTTCAAAACAGGGTTTCTCTGTGTAGCCCCATCTGTCCTAGAACTAGCTCTGTAGACCAGGCTGGCCTTGAACTCAGAGATCTACCTGCCCCTGCCTCCTGAGTGCTGGAATGGAAGTGTGGACCACCACTGTGCGTCTTTTTTCTTTTCTTTTCTTTCCTTTTTTTCTCTTCTTTTTCTTTTTTTGAGACAGGGTCTCACTGCCCTGTTCTTTTGGGTCTAGACTTGGAAGTGGATGGCTTGATTGTTGGAAGTGAGACTCTTGGCTTTCTGAGGAAGTGACTGCTGCTTTCCCCAATGGCAGCCCGGCAGAGTCCCACCCACAGTTCACAAGCAGTCCAGTTTCCCTAGTTCTTTGCCAACACTTACAGCTTTCTGTTTTGGGGGTGGCAGCCCTCCCAGGGAGAGTGAAGAGCTATCTCCACGATTTTGACTTGCGTCTCTCTAATGATTGGCACTGCTTAGTATCTCTCCTTAAGTTTGCCATTTCTTTAGAGAAGTGAAGGGACTTTTTTTTTATCTAGGTGTAGCCTTGTGGTGCAAGGCTTTTACAGGGTGAAGCACAGACTTCCAACGACAGGAAGCCGTGTTTCCCTCAGACCCGAAGGAATGAGGCAAGAGTGCAGGACATTGGGCCTTCTGGTCTCCTGCTGGGTGAGATCAGCTGGGCAGAGGGCAGGGATGGATGTGTGGACAGAAAGGGACGGCTAGCAGAACTCACAGGAGAGGGCTGTGTGTGTGTGAGAGAGAGAGAGAGAGTGTGTGTGTGTGCCGGAGGTGCCTGCAGGTGTGTGCATGGGGCCAGCTGTTGACATTGGGTGCCTTCCTCAATCACTCTCTATGTTGTTTTTGGAGACATTGAACCTGAAGCTTGCCAGCTAGGCCCAGGTCCAGCACTAGGGTAGTAGACTCCTGCCCCCATGCTCGGCTTCTCACGTGTGTGCTGAGTACTCGGACTCGGACCCTCAAGCTTATACAAAAAGCACCTTATCCATCAAGCCGTCCCCCTGACCCCACCCTGTCAGGAAACGGAGAGAGAAGCTTGGCTCTGCAGCGGTTGTTTGGGTGGTGGGAAATACAGGGGGCATGAGAAGGGAGAAGGACCCTTCTCACTTGTCTGGTTCTGGCTTCTGTCTCTCCGTGGTGGACACCCCCAAGCGTTTGCTAGACCAGACTGACGCAAAGGTGGGGAGGGTGTCGTCAACATGAGGATCTATCCAGGCTGGTGAGCTCCAGGTTTCATGAGAGACCATGCCTAGAAAAAATATGACTATTAGAGATGGCCAGTGAACTACGCCTTCTGCTCCACTGTGACTAAGAATCCACTGATGAACGCTCCTCTTCTCCCAGCATCCTCTTCTCCAGGGGCAAGCTGACACAGCTTACTTCTAAAAAAAAATCTCCTCAAAGACAGAATTCTGTTGATAAGAAAAAGAACACCAACCCATTATTTCCTGATCCCTAAACTTAGTTGCGGATCAAAGCCCCTAAATTATATATATGTGTGTGTGTGTGTGTGTGTGTGTGTGTGTGTGTGTGTGTGCGCGTGCGCTCGCGCACGCGCGCGTGCGTTTAGAGAGGTGCTTACATCATTCTACTCCTGACACCCTCCCAGATTCTCTTCAAACGTGTCTGGCCTTTCTCTTTCATCAATAAACTTGTGATTTTTCTTCTCTCTGACTTGTCCTGAAATTCTTTTCTTTGATGTTAAGTCAGGAACCTAACTGTTCCTGAGCCAAGCACCCCGAATCTCTGAAAGGCACCCCCAATCTCTAATGAAGCTCATCGGGTTGCCCTGCCAGCAGTAAGATATGTTTCCTGCTTACAAGTGCCAGCTGGGCCAAGATGGGCCTCTGATGTAGGGGCTGCCAGCCCAGGGCTCCAACCATGAGGCCACCTGGGACAAGTCGCTAGAATGTCATCGGTGGAGGAATAAAGTGCTTTAGCAGTGACTTCAGCTGGAGCGAGGGACTCAGGAACCCAGCCAAGAGCTTGAAAGCAGATAATTCTTAGGAGCAGTGCCCAGTCCCAAATCCAACAGCATCTCACCCTCCCGACTTGGCAGAGACTCTCTCGTGGGATGCTCTGAAGGGGAAGCGAGCGGGTACCCCAGGGCTGTGGAGATCTCTGGTCTGCCACTGTGGGGAATGCATTCAAAGTCCTCAGACACTCACATCCCCAAAGTCAGACCCAACAAAATTACCCAAGAAACTTCAAGAGGGCTGGAAGAGCCCCCAAGAACATGGCTCTGAGACGTACTTGGAGGCCACAGATGCCCACCTTCTCTCTATCCCCACCACCTACTTCACAGATGGGGAAACCAAGGCCTGGAGAGGAGCGGGGCAATGGCTCCAAGTCACCGGGCAAGTCAGAAGTTGAGCCGGCCTCTGGCTGCCTGCCCTCCTTGAGCATTCCAAGGCACAGTGTAACAAGAAAGGAAGTGTCAGCAGCACCCCCCTCCCCGCCGCCCCGTCCCCCCTCCACTCACCACACACAGCCCTCACCCTCACAGTCAGTCTCCATGAGCCTGCTTTTTCCAGACCAGGATGGGGACCAGATTACCCAAACCAGCATTTACTTTTATTTCCCAAGCCTTAAGTCAGCAGTTTTGCCCTGAGCAAAGTGCTCAGGGGCCCTGGATGTACACCCCCATGGCCCCCAAAGTCCCCTCCAGGTCTGCCTTAGCATCTTCAAGGCGTGTGTCATGGAGCCTGGGACACACATCTTTCTCTGTCACCCCTTCTCCTCTCAGTTCTAAAGTGGAGGGTGGGCCGGTGAGTGGTTCTATCCACAGTGCACAGCAGAAAACCTCTCTGCCCCGAATGTCCTGAGTGTGGGCATACTGTCCAGGATGTTAGAAGTCTAGATGTGAATCACGGTTTTGCTTCTGAAGTGCTGCTGTGTGAGCTTCAGTACAGGCCCCTCCATTTCTGGGCCTCTCCCACTGTCTGCACTAAGAGGAAACAGAACGAGGCGTGTCTCTGGGGCCTCTGCAGTGTGGCCAATCTGGACTCCGCAGTCCAGGAGGCCTGAGACACGCCGATGCCTTAAAGTGGCTGTCACAGGAGGGAGATCCATCCACTCCTGCGCCTAAAGGGTGGGCAATCAGCTCTCTTGGGTTCCTCCCCCAAGCACAGTATCCTAACTCCTGCTCTACCAGGAATGGAAAAACTATATCTGCCAATGACCTCACTCTGGAAAACTGCAGGAGGCGGGGCCAAGCCTCACTCCAGGGAAGTAGCCCAGGGAAAGGCTCCCAGCTGCTAGCAGGGCTCCAGAGCCCCACTGATCTCAGGAAAGCCCCAGGCCTTGGCGAATTCACATGTTCTCTGAACGTGGGTCCTTCCTACTCCACAAAGGGCACGCCTGAGAATGACTAAGACCTTCTCACTGGACAGATACCTTAACACCTTTGGGGCTCTGCATGTGGAATTTTAGAGGCCTCTGGGTTCCAGGTCCACCATGGGAGGCTCCCCAGGCCCTGAGAGGCACAGGTGGGGACTGAGGAAACAGGACAGGGGTCGCCCTGCCTGATACAGAGGACACTGGACACGTGACTGACCCTGGAGGTTTGTCATGTGACCCACCCACCAGCCCAGAATCTTCTTGGTCTAGCGTTGGGGAGAGTGCTCTACCCCACGCAGTGATGGCAGATTACATCCTAGTGCCTGCTGCAGTGGGGGTGTTTGTGAAAAGAGCCCATGATGATGCCCACAGCTCAGCTTACCAACCCACAAAATGAGAGGACTGTAGAGATCAGCTTCAGGCTGCTGAGCTGGTCCTGCGGCAGAAACCACTTGCCGCCAAGCCTGATGGTCTACGTTTGATCCCCAGGAGTCACATAGAGGAAGGAGAGGACTGAGTCCTGCAAGTGGTCCTCTGGTGTGTGGGTGTGTGCATGTGTGTGGGTGTGTGCGTGCATGCACATGTATGTGTATATGCACATGTACTAAACAAGTAAATGTAAAAGAAAACGCTTTTAAGATCAGATCCAATGAGCAGAGAGAGCCTGGAAGGACTGGAGGCTTGGGTCCTAGTGCTCTCTGAGACCTCGGGGAGGGGCACCTTTCTGTTGTAGCTCAGAGAAGCCCCCCCCCACCCCCCAAGCAGAGAATAGGGAGAGGCAGTTAGAGTCCCAGGACAGAGCACAGGAAGGGCAGCAGAGCCACCTTTTCCCCCTGGGACTTTGAACCCAGAATCCCCATGCATCCCTGTTGGGCTATCAGTGGAGGAGGACAGGGCCGGTCAACCACAGCCGCAGATGAGGAGGAGGCTGCCAGGGAGGTCAGAAAACCAGTGCTGCGAGAGCTGGGCCACTTACTCTTCCTGTCACAAAGCTCGCTTGCACAGTGCGACACGGTATAGAGTTATTTACAAACACGTCTTTCCCGGTGAACTTCAGGTCACTGCAATACCTAAAGCCTTGCTTGTATAAATATGGGGGTCTCTCATCACAAATCACCTAAGTTTTACTCTCTCTCCTTTCTCCTCTCTCAATCTCTCTCTCTCTCTCTCTCTCTCTCTCTCTCTCTCTCTCTCTCTCTCTCTCTCTCTCTCTCTCGTGTGTGTGTGTGTGTGTGTGTGTGTGTGTGTGTGTGTGTGTGTGTGTGTGTGTGTTGCTAGGGATGGAACCCAGGGCCTTTGCACATGTGCTATACCTCTGAGCAACATCTTCCTCTGCCCTATTTACTCCAAGTAGACTTTAGGGTACATAACTTAACCCTGGGGCTGTCACTGTGAGCTGTAACTGTTGTGCATGTGGATGACTTGAGTAGTTCTTTAACTTTGCAGATCATTGCATTTGGACCCCGAGTGTCTCTTAAGTGACTAGATCTTTGGGTCTGCTTATCTGAGCTTGTTTTGCTTTCATTTTTCTATTTTTAAAGATTTCTCTCTTACAATGTATCCACCATTACATATGTGTAGGCACAATGTACCTGAATGCTGGTTCATGCGTATGTATGGACATACAGTGAATGGATGTAAGAGTACAACTGTGTGCACATGGAGGCCAAAGATCTCTTCCTGCTTATAGACTGGCAGATTGGCTAGGCTGGCCGGCCAGCAGGCACCAGGGATTCTCATAATCCATCTCCCCAGTCCTGGGATAACAGGAAGCACACCTGGATTCTTATACAGTGGCTGAGCCATTTCTGAGGCCCCCATAGTTAATTCTCATGGTGTTATCAAGACTCCTGGAAGAACCAGTGAGCACCCCCTTTATAACTGTGTTTGTAAGCATTGATAAATGACAAATGAGAAGATTCTCTGAATCAGAGGCACACACTTGGGTGCTTGTTTGCATTAGGATTTTGGTGGAGAATATTTGATCACACTGTGAACACTGAGTTAGCATTTGGATTAATTAAATAAAATTAACCTTGGGTCAGGAGGTTGAGTTAGCAACTAGTTGACAGAAAGTAATCATAGAACATTGGAGGGCATCTGGAAGAGATAGAGAGACACAGGAAGTAGTAGGGAGGGATTTAGCAGAGTGGAAGGGTGGGCTTTGGGGAGATGCCAGCAAGGAGAGGTCAGCTGGCTGCTACTCAGCCTCTCTGAGCTCGCAGGTTTTCACCCCAGCCTTTGAGTCTCGGGTCTTATTTATAAATAGAATGATAGAGATTCAGTTAAAGCTGCCTTTAGCAGCAGCGACAGGGCCAGCGCCTGCGGTAATAGATTTCTTGCCAGGCTGCGGCCTGAGTGGCCAGGCTGCTGGCAGAGAAACAGGCTGGTAACTGCGGAGTGGCAGTTGCTGGCTGAGATAGCAGTCAATTAAGGCACAGCCACCGTGCTGAAGGCAGAACAATGGTTTTTCTTGTGAATTTTCTTCCCACTCCAGAAGGCTCCTGGTAGCTCCCTGAGCCAACGAAGAAAGCAGACACATATTTTTTTCCTCCTCGTAATTAACGATGGGCTGGGAGGTCTGTTTTGTTACCTATGTAGTGAGGCCTTTATGTCCTCTTCCTCACATTCTAGTTTGGAGAAACTGCTCCATCCCTAGCCAATGACATGTGACATGTGACCTAGCCACTAGCCTCCTTAGGCTACCTGGGCCCATCAGGTGTTCTGGTCAGGAAACTTGTAACTGGGATTCAGAATAGGGGAGGACCACCTGTGGGGAGGACCACCTGTGGGGAGCTGTGTTGCAGGCCGGGTCAGTGTGGGGCTGAGGCCACACACGAGCGGAGCGGTCCTCCTAGGCCATGGCTAGGCAGCCAGGAGTCAGGCTGTGTGACCTCTGAGGTGGAGTGAGAACACAGCAGTCCAGAGGCGGGGCTGCTCCAGTGAATTCACACAGAGAGTGAGGCCCGGGATGGGGTGTGGCTGAGATGGATCCAAGGTCACGCTAGGGACAGGGCCACACTAGCCTGGACTCTGCGTGCCTGTTCCGTTTTCTTGGCAGCTGTGACAGGGATGAAGATGGCAGGCCTGTCTCCTCCCCCTGCCATTCCACCTCAGCCCTGCTGTTTATCGGGGCGACTCTGGGGGCGAGGAGGGGTCCACACCAGGGCTAGTGTTCTCAGCAGGGCTTCCCTAGCGGCTGCGAGAACCTGAGACAAAGAAACCCCCTTTATGGAGTCTCCAGGCAGCTTGTAACTGGTGTACCGCTTCGGGAGGCTGGCTTCATCAGAGAGGAGGAACCGGGCTCAGAGGGAGGCAGGCAGCACAGCGATCAGAAGCAGGGCTACCTGTCCTTACCAGAGCCTGGGATCTCTTTAAGGCAAGCTCAGACATGGAGACAAGCAGAGGCCAGGGGACAGGACCGGCAGCAAGATGCGCTTATTCCAGGGAACCACGCAACGAGAAAGCCTTGGGAGTCAGGGCTGGAGGCACTACCACGTCAAGTCCTTTCGGGGTCGTGCCTCTCTCACCTCCTAACGTGGGGTTGGCCTGGTGCCCGTCTGTGACCCCTGAGCACTCTCTGGGCTGAGAGGGGCCCAGGTTCAGAGGTCTGAGGCAGGAGAGCTTCTTGTCAGTGGAGGGTTGTTACCCACCGCTTCAGAGCCCCCAGCTCTGCTCAAGGCGCGTAAACTGCACGCCATCTTCGGTTCCCACATCTGTGAAGTGGGGACAGTTCTAGATGCTTCTCCATGTAAATATCAATGAATCCTGCGACGTCAGCCGGCACCAGTTCCCCTGCGCATTGATGGATTAGGTACTGTCACCCACTGTCCCCGCACTCTCCCTGGGGCTGGTGCATGGCTGGAGCCTCCTGTCCCACTGAACATCGTCCTCTCCCCGACTGCAGAGCAGCTCTGGGATCTAGCAGCTGGCCCCGTGGGCTCATTTCCTGGGCAGAATGAGTCCATGAGCTCCGAGACGTGACACACTGCCTGGCCTCCCCCACTGACCGCAGGCAGCCAGGCCCTGTGCTAAAAATACCCAGTTCATGAATGGAGCCAGGGAGACGATCCCGACCCCACACTTAGCCTCAGTCATAAACCTACTCTCTGCTCCCCATAGGGTGCTCAGTCCACCTGGGCCCCTCCGCTCAGCTGCTCTGGGTTGGAAGGCTGGGGGATGCTCAGAATAAGCAGGGGGTACCAGTCCTTTGATAGGTAAGAAGCCAGCATTCCCTCCTACAGAGAGAGAGGGCATTGATGAGAACGAATATAAATGGATTAAATTCCCCTTTGTGGTAGAAACAGACCTCTGTTTGCAGAGTGCTCAGCCAGGGGAGAGAAGTAAGCTTGAGACTCTGAGTGTGTCCATCAAGTCCATCCCATCACTTGCTACCCTGGAGAAATCTTCTGGGCTGGTGGAGTGGTGGGTGATGAGCTCAGACATCTTTCCTCTTTTGTTGGAAACAAGTGACTGGGAGTGAGGGCCAAGCTCCCAGAGCAGTAGATGCAGACCCAAAACCGAACTGGGGACATCCAAGGGTCACTAGGTGATGGACCAGGCCCAGGGTGGGAATAATCTTGGGAAAACTCCTAGACTCACTGAAAGCCACAGACTCCTGGCTTCTTCCTCTAGTGGCGGGGGCTGATGGCTGGTATCCTTGAGACGTGACAGCAGATACGGGTGAAGACCACCATCTTAAAGGGGGTCCAATGTAATTAGGCCATGGGTTGCCAGATCTCTGCCAGGGTCCCTCTCTTGGAAGATTTGCTCATTAGATCTTAGGATCTCTGAGGACAGAGTTCTGAGGAATGGGAATAGACAAACGGGTGGGCTCTAGAATCGAGATAGAAAAAGACTTGGGGACTCAGGGGCGTAGAGGGCAGTGGGGTTTCAGGGGATCACAGAAAAAAGGTTAAGATTAAGAAAAAGGTTAAGGTTAAAAAACCCTGTCTTGGAGATCACTGAACTTGGGAATGACTGCCCCTCAAGAGTCTTAGGAACAGCCATTCCCAAAGGGGTCCACCAGTGGTCCTGCCACCTTCTCCCACCGTTCTCAGTGGCCTCAGGTGGGGTTGTTGGGATCTAGGAGGTTGAACTTTCGAAACTTGTGGTGATGGGAGAATCCTGGAATATCAGAGCTTCAGAAACCTCAGTATCCTGGAAACTTCTGAACCCCTGGAGTCTTACGACCTAGTAAACTCATAGGGTCTTAGACTCCTTTGACATTTTAGAGTTTTGGGGGATTTAAACGGGGATCCTTGAGTCTGAACGTGATGTGTGTCCCCTTGGTGGGCATTTGTCAGCACCTCTGACTGCAGGATTTTAGGAAGTTTTTATTTTGGATTTAAGAAATAAAATCCTATTGTTTAGTGTTGAGTGTTGTATCTCTCAACTGACAGTATTTGTTGGCCTATGAGACTTCTTTCTCAAACTTCAAAAAAATATGCATATATAGTTTATTTGTGTACATTCCATGCTGTTTATGTGGAGGTCAGAGGGAGTTGGTTAAGTGGGTCCTGGGGATGGACACAAGCCGTTCAGGCAGGAAGCTGTTTGTTTTGTTTTTAAAACCCAGTGCACCAACTTGCTGGTCCTCAACTATTTTTTAAAGCCAATTTTTGTTTCTTATGTGACAGATTCTCCAAATATTAATATTCACTTGAGTGTAGGACATAGAAATTGCCTACTTTTGCAGGTGGGGAAACTGAGGCCCAGGGAGTGGTGGTGTCCATCTTTGGCTTAGAGTGAGATAGATCAGAGTTGGAAGTAGGCTTCTTGGCCCTGCACTTGAGTGCTGACCCCAACACCACAGTCCTCGAGCCTCCTCTCACTTCCAGGCTCCAGCCCTCTGCAGTGGGTCAGTGGGTCCCTGAGTCAGGCCTGGCCACATGCCCAGAGCTGCTACATGACTGAGGAGCAGGGGTGCTGCGGAGTCCCTTCCAGCCAGTGGTGAACAAGGAGCTGAAGCCTCCTCTTACCTTCCCAGGGCTCCCATCCAGAGGGTGGTGTCCTCCATAGCCCCTCTCCGTGCTCCCTGTGGGTGCTCCCAGTCCTCAGCTGCTCTTCCCACCTCCACCAATCTGCCTTCAGCTTCCCGTGGCCCAGTCTGTGTTTCCTGTGAGCTCACAGCTTCGGCAACCCCTCTCTCTGCTTCCCTTCCCGAATCTCAGCCTCACTGTCACAACCGGTTAACATACTCCATGTCCCTCAAAAGTGGGACTTGGGTGGTTGGGGACTCTTGCCAAAACAGAACCTGAGTTATATGCTCTCACCCTGAATCCTAATTCTGCAACATCAGTCAGAGTTCACCACAGTCCTACTTAAGGCTGATGCCATCTCCTGGTGGTAGCTCAACCCCCACAGGTTGGTGGCTCGGTCCCATGGGGCTGTCCCCTCTGCATCCAGCACAAGGCAGGGTCCATCTATACACCCCAGAGAATGACCATGGACTGGGGTGTCCACAAGCCTCTTGTCTACAGCCTGCAGTCTTTCTTTCTTTTTTTTTTTTTGTTTTTTTTGAGACAGGGTTTCTCTGTGTAGCTTTGCGCCTTTCCTGGAACTCACTTTGTAGACCAGGCTGGCCTCGAACTCACAGAGATCCGCCTGCCTCTGCCTCCCAAGTGCTGGGATTAAAGGCGTGCGCCACCACCGCCTGGCCAAAAATGTACTTTTTTTTTTTTTTTTTTTGCCTACATGTATGTCTGTGAGGGTGTTGGATTTCCTGAAATTGAAGTTATAGATAGTTGTGAGTTGCCATGTGGATGCTGGGAATTGAACCTGGGTCCTCTGGAAGAGCAGAGTCAGTGCTCTTAACCACTGAGCCATCTCTCCAGCCCCCACCTGCAGTCTTTCTTACACCTACCTTTCTGAGGACACACGTAACCTGCAAAGTTATCTCACTCATGGGCCGGCCACATGCCCCTGGGGTGGGCTCCCATTCACTTCCTCTGTTTAGCACTATGCAGAGCATCTTGGGTAGGCCTGGCCAGGCTGACAGCTACCCCGTGTGGGTGCTCTGGAATCACAGATGGTCACACCACACAAGGGCAGCGAGTTAAGCCAGGTATGGTGGCTCACACCTGTAGCCTAGCTCTTCATGTGACTGAGATTGAAGGAGTGCCTAAGCCTAGGAGTTTGGGCTAGCCTGGGCAACATAGCACATTTTCACAGACTATGTTGAGAGAGAGGGAGACAGACAAAGAGAAAGAGAGGGAAAGGGAAGAGGTAAGAAAGGGAAGGGAGGGAAGAGTAGAAAAACAACAATAACTTGAATATTTAGCAATAGCTAATTAAAAATACATGGTTGTAATGGAGAATGGAGTTTCCTGGTCCTTAAGTCAGTCTGAAAGCAGACGGGAGCTCAACAACCAAATCCATCATCAGGAAAACAGAAATCAGAACCGCAGTGAGGTGGCCTTCTCACTCTCTGGGGTGGCTATGGTTCTTTGTTTTTTGTTTTTTTGTTTTCAGAGAGAAAAGAAAATGTGCCGTGTTGGTGAGGATGTGGAGAAGTCAGAGTCCTTAAACTAGGCTGGTGGGAATGTAAAACTGTGCAACCACAGTGGCAAAGAACCTGGCTGCCTCTCAGAAAGCTAAACATAGAATTACCATAATCGCAGCAGTTCCACTGCTAGGTATGTATTAAAGAAAAGGAAAACACCACACAAAACCTTCCACATGGCTGAGAGGATCATTTGCCACTTGTAAAATGTGCAGATGACTCAAATGTTGGTCAAGCGGTGAGTGACCAAAATGTGGCACATCCGTGTAATGGAATATTATTCAGCCATCAAGAGGAACGGGGCAGTGATTCACTGTAACATGATGAACCCTGATGCTCTGTGAAAGCAGCCAGGCTGCTGCTGCTGATTCCATTTGTGTGACTTATCCAGAAAGGCAAATCCTGAGAGACAGGAAATGGGTTTTGGTTGTTAGGGCACAGGGGGTGGGGTGGGGTGGGTGGGTGGGAGTGTGGAGAGGCGGGGGGCTCCAGAATTGGGATGGTTGGTATTACACAATGCTTCTTTGGAGCATAGCAGTGCTCTGGGACAAGGCAGCCATGACGGTCTCATACACAATGAATACACGAAAGGCTCTCGGGCTGTGCTTTTTTGGAGGGTGACTTTCAAGCCTTGGGGCTCACACCCCCTTCCTGCTTTGGGGAATGGGCAGAGGCAATCTTTATAAGCCATCCTGCCATGTGCTTGCAACAGAAAGCAGGATGGTAAACGCTGACAGAGTGGTCTCTGGGTGGAATTATGTTATTTCCTTTATCTTAATTTCAGACTGTTTTGAGATTTTTTTTTCTTCTTAATGACTGCATACTCTTTTATTAATAAATACAATTTAGAAAGTATCTTAGTTACTGTTATATTGACCAAAGCAACCCTTAAAAAGAAAACATTTAATCAGGGGCTTGCTTGTAGCTTGTTTATATCATGGCAAGAAGCAGACAGGCATGTTGCTGGAGCAGTAGCTGAGAGCTTTACATCCACAGGCAGGAGTGGAGAGAGAGAGAGAGAGAGAGAGAGAGAGAGAGAGAGAGAGAGAGAGAGAGAGAGAGGAGGCTGGTCCTGCATAGGCTTTTGAAACCCCAAACCCCACCCCCAAAGACATACCTCCTCCAACAATGCCACACCTCCTAATCCTTCCCAACAGTTCTATTCCCTGAAGACCAAGCATTCAAATATACGAGCCTATGAGGGCCCTTTTCACACCACTACAGAAGGTGAGAATAGAAATATACCTGTAGTCTCAGCACTCTGAAAGATGAAGCAGGAGGATTGCTACGAGTTTGAGGCCAGCCTCAGCTACATAGTGAGAACTAGTCTAATTAGGTATAACAAGAAATCCACAGAGACTATTTAAAGGGCAAAGGATTTATTAAGGGGAAAACTTACTGTACAGAACAAAATTGATACAGATTCCTGACTGCTGTTGCAGCTGCCTGAGTCAATTCTGCATCCAAGTCCCATGATGGAGCGAAAAGAAGGATGCCTACATGTGTCCCAGGTCTTAAAGATCTGAGAGCTATGCCCCCGGGGCATGTACTTCAAGGTCATAGGCAGGTGGAGCAGTTACATAGCAAGATTCTGCCTCCAAAACATCAATCAATCCATCAATAATAAATAGAACAGAAGGAGCTGGGGGTGTATCTCAGTGGCAAAGTGTGTGCTTCGTATGCTCAAAGCCCTTGGTTAATCCCCCAGTCTTCTGAATAAGTTGAATAAATAAAAATAGCTTTTAAATCTGCTATTATTATTCTGCTAAAGACACATAGCAGTAAAATGACTCCTAATGACACACTGCTGTACTCACAGACCAGTGCCTCACTCAACACTTGTCAGAGAAGCTTCCTTTTGCAGAAGATGCCAGTTAACACAAAGACCACACTGGACAATGTGCAGACATCGGGGGAAATCGGAGCACTCAGTCCTAAAAGGGATGACTTCATCAAATGCCTCCCCTTGGGGCTCAGGGATCTCTGTGGAAGAGAAGGTAGAAAGACTGTAAGATCCAGAGGGGAGGGATGACTCCAAGAAACAGTGTCTTCCAGACACGTATGCACTTGAAGACACTGTGACAGGACAAGACTGCACAGGTTCAAACCAGACAAAACCCCAGCACTGAGAAGGGAAGTGGACACAAGTCCTACCATAAGGAAGAAGCTGTCTGCCGTTGATGGCGGCTGGCCAAGGAAGATCAGTTTCTCCAATGGAGTCTCATGAGAATATCAAACCCACTCCAGGACAGGCCTCGTGCTCAGTAGTTGGCCAACACAAAGGACTCCATGGTTTTTATTTTTATTTATTGTTTTGGTACATTTTGTCTTATTTTTTGTTTGCTTTTGTTTTTGTTACACACACACACATACAAACACACACACACACACAAACAGATAAAGAGAGACAGAGAAAGAGAGGGAACATGACGAGATGTGGGTAGGGAGGCAGAGATGGTCTGGGAGGAGTTGGGGGAGGACAAAAACATGATATTAATATATTGCATTAAACATTTTTAACTAAAAATTAGCATTTAAACTAAACCTATCTCTTGCTACATGTTTTTTTGCTTTCCTTTCCACGAGACCCAAGGTCCAGCCCTCAGACCCCATCGGGTCCCCCCAGCTACAAGTGGAGGGGAGGGGTACTGAGGCTCAGCTGCCCATCTAGACAATGGGGGCTGTGGACAATGGGTCTCAGTCCCCACGTGGAACGCTCCAAGGTGCAGACTTTGCAGAGGAAATGGCAGAGAATGCCTTGGGCCTGGAACCAGGAAACAGTTGGGAGGCAGAAGGTTGCTGAGAAAGCCCTTGAAGAGAGGCCAGGGGGCCAGGGGCCCCTTCCCCTGAAGGAGTTGCAGCCTCTGTTCCCTGGGGTTGGGGCTGGGTCAGCTCAAGTGTTCGGGAGAAGGGAGGACAGGGGATGCTGGCTGAGCTCTGGGAGGACCACCATGCTCAGGCCACAGCGTTTTTCCTAGTTGTGATCCTGCAGTCCTGCCAGTGAACCCCTGTAAGAATCTTCTGGGAGGGGCCTAGATCTATGTGGGGTGGGATATGTATGGAGTAAGGAATTCCTGGGGCAGAGATAGGACTGAAGGGTGCCTATAAGTGGGACCCAGATAGCAGCCTCATCAGGTGATAAACACCCCTTCTTTCCATGCTGCACCTGACGTCTGAGGAACCCCACATCTTCCAGGTGACAGTCTTTCTTGGTGACTCAGGAAGAAGCTAAAAGGTTTGTCTTAGTGGATGTGTCAGGATCCAAGATGGCGTGGCGGGGGTGCCTGGGTGATCTTCGGCTACAGTGATCAACCAGGTAGGAGCAGAGAGGGAGGAGAGATCCCTGACAGAGCATTGCCCCATGGTGGGTTTGCTGGGCTGTGTCCCACTGAGCCTGGTCTCAGAGGTGACACTGGGTGTCACAGTCTCTTCTCTACTACTCAGGCCAGTTCCCTAAGGCAGATTTCTCACCCCATTATAGTGCAGACAGAGACACAGGGGCCCCAAAGGGAGAGATGACATCCTTGGATCTCTGACCATCTTTCTGTGCCCTGTTGTAGCCCCTGGCTCCTTCCAACAGTACCGGAGATGTGGGACAAGTAGTGATGTCCCCATCACCAGGCAAATAAAAGAACTTCTGCCCTGAGGAAGAACACGTCCCCGCTCTAGGTCCGCTCTGGAACTCAGTGTGGGCCTTGTGGGGAGGCCTGTGGGGACTGCTGCTTTGCTTGCAGGCCTGGGCCATGGAGTTAAAGGTCAGGCCTTGCCAAGGAAACCAGCAGATCTGTGTGGCCTTGTGCTGTGCTTATCAGTTGTGGAGAGAGGTGCGCGTACATGTGTACCCAGCTCCCAACACTTTCTCGTTCCCTCAAGGCTCTCCTGGTGAGGCCACCCACAAGGGGCACTGTGCCCTGGAGGTCACAGATTGTGACACAGAACAGGGGCACGAAATTCCAGGAGAAAGCTGCTGGGGGAGGGACCCTGACATGTTTCCTGTAGGGAGCCTGGTCCTTCTGTCCTGCAAGGCTGGCTGGGGGCGGGAGGGGGGTGGGGAGGACCCGCCTAAGGAGACGTGAGAGCTCCCAGAGGGCAGGGGCCACAGGAGTGTCCTGACCAGCTCTCTAGATGACCCTTGTATCTCCACAGGGAGGTCAGAGGGCAGGAGAATCTGACCACCAGGTTCCTTGGAATTCCCCAGGCCAGGAAGGCCCTGCGCATTCCCCTAAAAGGCCTGGCAGGGACAGCTGGGCTCAAAGAATCCAGATTACATCAAAGAGGACGGAAGCAATCTGGCCAGCGCTTCCTGGTGGAAGGTACCAGCGACATTCTTGGCGGTGAGGTGGCTTGGAGGAGAAGGGGCAGCCAGCCCCACCGAGCCCCAGCGTGGGAAAACAGCTGGAGATGGCAGGGATTAGGAATCCATCCGTGCCTGGCTCACCCAGGAGGATTTGATCTGGTGCTGTAAACAGGTTTAAGGAGGCTTCCAGAAACCTCTGAGCAGGGGAAGGGGAAGGTTTCAGATCAACACTGGAGTTCTGAGCCGCCTGCCTTCCTGGTACTGTTCTTGCATCTTGGCAGTGGGTGTGGGGTTTCTGTTTTCTGTTTTGTGGTACATGCTGTGAGAAAGAATCTGAAAACTAAAGCCAAAATAAAAAAAAATGTCAAAGTTCAAATCCATCAATTACTACTGAACACGTGTATGTGTGTGTGTGTGTGTGTGTGTGTGTGTGTGTGTGTGTGTGTGTGTGTGTGATATCATGTGTGATATCATGTGTGATAGCATGAAGGAAACATGAACCAGTACATGATTGTGTGGCGTGGGCTGTGGGATCAGAGAGCTTATGTCACTTGCCCAGAACCACACAGCAGTCAGTGGGCGACTTGGCTTCATCCTTGTGGTCTGGAGGCTGAGGCAGGTTTGCCCAAGTTGGAGGTCATTCTCATGCTTCCTCTGTGCAAGGTGCTGAGCCTGGGACAAGAGATGAGACCCTGTTTTCACCGTTACACACTCCCTAGGGCTGCTCTGAAGGAGACCCCTCTAGAAGCTCCAAGTCCAGAATCCTGGTCCAGGGACACAACCGTGACGGGCGGACAGTGCAGCAGAGGCCGGAGGCAAGGCTGATGGGAATGTCGGCTGCAGCGCTCAGTGGGAAGGTGGTGGGACTAATGAGGACATTCACCCCCAGCTCTAGTCACGGGAGGGTTCACAGTGGCTGGAGGGCCCTCAGAGTCAGGGCGAGGAGAGAGTTAGGGACACTGGCTTTACAACCAGCCAGATCTGGACAACAACCCAGCTCTGGCTCTCTGTGCCTTTGAGCAAATTACTTGCCCTCTCTGAGCCTCAGTTTCCCCAACTGTTCAAGAAGGGTGATACCACTTTCCTTGCAGGGAGGTCACATGCAAAGCATTTGACCCCATGGTCAGAACAGCAGACATGTTCCCCAGAGGGAGGTGCTGGTTCACCCTGTGCCTGGGCACACTCTTCTCCACGTTCCCGGGGTGCTCTGGGAGGTTAGGGCTTCTTCCTTGGGTAGGGTGATCCAGGCCAGGTCCCCACGGAGATCAAGTTCCCAGCTACTCCATGGAGCCAGATAAACACAGGGGAGACCGCGCGGCTCCTTAGGCTGCCCACTAACTACCAGATTCCGAAGCTACGCAGCTGTGGCTGCCCACTGTGATTGTGCCTGGCTCCAGTGTCCCTGGACTGCTGCTACCACCCTCCTGGGACCCTGAGGCCTGGGCTGAGGGGTGTGGGGGAAGGCGGGGCTAACCTTGGCAGCTCTTTCCCAGGCAGAAGTCCTGCCTTCTGGAGTTGCCCTGCCCAGCTGCCTCTCTCCTCTGGTGGTGATGTCACTGGACCCGTGTGATGGACCCCGGACTCTAAGGACACCCCTACACTTGTGCATCTCAGTTCTCTACTGTCAAGGCCAGCAGCCTCCATTTGATAATGTCTACATTCTTCTAGTCTTTGTTTTTACTTCCTGGAGCAAATCAGTCTGTATTTATGGGGCACGACTGAATTTTCAGCATAGAAAAGCAAGAGGTGGAATTCTAAGTCCTTAATGAGTTTATAAAAGTGCCTGGTGAACTCTTACCAACCCTCCAAAGCCCAGCTCAAATACCCTTTCTTCCCATTCTGTGACTTGCCTCAGGCCACTCCCTCAAGAGTTTTCTGCACAGAGCCAAGTGACCTTTCAGCAGTGGGGGATGGAAAGAGACTCTGAAGTTCCTTCAGGGGTGGGGGTGGGGCCTCCAGTGGTGCCGTCTTTGTTCCAAGCATCCTATACCTTTGAGAACCAGATTCAGGTGGGATCCTCCCACAGGCAGAGCAGAAGGGCCTAGACCACCCCCGGGGCCAGGACTGCAGGCTTTAATTAGTGTTTATGTGATGCCTGCTGGTTTCCCTTCCTGGAATGTAAATTCTGTGGGGATCTGGGGAGATTGGTGGTCTCAAACACTAGTGTGCTTAACAGGGCTAGTGTGCCTCTGTTAAAGTAAGCGTTTGTTCTGCACTCTGCCTCAGTTTCCCCAGGCTTATCTGCTTTCTCTCCTCCACATCTTTCTCTACCTCCTGGCAGTATTTCTTCTTCTGCAAAGCCTGTAACATATTGATTTTTTTTTTTAATGTCTTATGTACAGAGAAAAGAATCCAATAGGCCCATTGTTTATCAGCTGTCAATCAAGTGTTCCTTAGCCACTAGAGTGAGTGTTGCCAGCAGCTGGAACTCCAGCACGCCTTCCCCTCCCTATGCGGAGGTAGGACCTTGATTTCTGCTCACCTTGTTTACCTGTCATGGCCACGTGGCATCCTGCAAATCCGGGGATGAGTTGTGCTCACTGTGGATCGCTCTGCAGGCTGGCACACCTCACAGCTTCCGTGTGTTTGACATCTGCAACTTGGTGTCCCTCACACAGCTCCTCCATCCACCCTCCTCACATATTGCCCTGGCAAACAATGTCACGTTTTCATGTAACCTACTACCCACATGCACTCTACCCTCTGGTCCCCTGGGGCCCTTGCTCACTCTAGTTCTACTGAATGTCCTCAGTCATGGAATACACATTTCGTCACTTTGAATAACTAAGGCCAAACTATTTTGTGAAGTGTTTGTACTGATTTTTACTCTCTCTACTCTTCCAAGGAGAGTTCTTGCTGCTCCATGGTCAACAATGAACCGAGGACATTGGTTTTAGGGCAAATGCGATTCCAGGGGACAGGACAGCGCTTTCTAAGAATGACTCTCTCAGTGTCCTGATGGCAAGCATAACAAACCTGATCCTTGCTCTGCACCACAGAATGAAACCAAACAACAAAACAAAGCAGAGCCTTCCACGTGGCGCCTAGGGTCTGCACGGTCTGGACTCTTTGTCTCCGCTGGTCTTGCACGTGTATTATTTCTTTCATTGCAATTTTTACTTAGAGCTTCTGTGACTGGTTCCTGTGAGCGCCGTTTCAGCTTGCAGTAGGCATCTGAACTTCCTATTGTGGGGAAATAGTTGTCTCCTTTCTCCTTAGGAGTTCTTTGGATGGATTCTGGATCTGAGTTCTTTGTCTGATGCATTGTGGGAACATCACCTCTAATCCTGAGGTGTGTTTCTTCGTGGCTTCAATGATGATCAGACATCTAACACATTTTTAAATGTGTCGTCATTTTTCTAGAGGCTTAGTGCTTGCTCGTGTGTGTGTGTGTGTGCGTGCGTGTGTGTGTGTGTGTGTGTGTGTGTGTGTGTGTGTTTGTATGTGGTTGTGTAGTGTATGTGCACTCATGTGTGAAGGTGAGAACCACCCCCCTCATGTCCACGGAGGTCTGGTGTCTTCACTTACTTCATTCCTGTGAGACGGAGTCTCCTTCTGAACCTGGATCTAGGAGGACAGCCAACAAGACCCCACCATCTTCCTTTCTCCAACCCCATAGTGCTGAGGTTACATGACCAGCCTGGCTTTTTACATGGATGCTGGGGATTTGAACTCCGGTCCTCATGCTTGTCAACAAGCTCTTTATTCATGGACCATCTCCCCAGCCTGCTTAGTGCCTTTTAAGGAAACATTGCCCCCTGGCTCCAGGCTAACTTTTGAAGTCTTGTCACTTGTTTTCTTTAGATTTACATTTTTCACAGTGAGCTTCGTTTTCTGGAGTGGGGTCCAAAGAGCTCTCCTGACACATCTCATCTCCCGTGTCCACAGTGTCCCCTCAGCCTGGTCTGCCTCTGAGTTCTGTTTGAGGGACAGACTGATGTCCATTCTGGCACCAATATCATGCCTTGACAATGGCCTGTGATGTGCATAGGAATGGGGACCAGGGACTGTGAACCTTCCTGGTGGTTAATTTTCACACACCATCTTCCTAGCCTGGGTGTGAATCTCCCAGTTAAAACAGTGTGCTTGTGTGTGAACATATGTATAAGCCAACCAGCCACCCTGTGTCTAACCAAAGAATCTTCATTTAACTCATGCAGGAGGAAGACTGGCCATGTGGAATGCTGAGAAAGATGTCACAGACTGTGGCCCCCAACAGGGTCCCTCCATGCAAGATTTTCTAGGACGGTTTTAGGTCAACCAGTATTCTCTGTATGTGCTGACCTGAGCCCCAGCTTCCATAAACACAGAACTTCTCCAGGCCACCTACAGGACCAGCTTACCCAGTACTACCTCCAAGAATCCCTTCATGACCCACGGCTGTGGCTGGGATCTGGAATATTCCTCTTCCAAAACCTAATTCCCCAGCATGGTGCTTTTGGGATCCTTGCCCTTTAAGAGGTGGAGCTAGTGAGAGGTCTTTATGGAACTGGGAGCAAGTCCTTGAAGGAGATGGGCCCTGGTTTGCCCTTCCTCTGTTTCTCTCCCCAGCTGTGAAGCGAGTGGTTCTGACCCACTCTGTGCTCCCTCCATGAGGCCCTGCCTCCCTCCAAGTCCTAGAGCAACTGGGCTGGTTGATGACAAATGGAAACTTCCAGAAGTATGAGTCTACACAAACCTTTGTAAGTTATTACCGCCAGCGTTTGGTACAGTGTGGGACAGCAGTTTCAGTCCACACGCACCACCTTCCTCCACGGCTGGATCTAACCCCCTCCTACCGTGGGCATGGATGGCACCAAGCACTGTGTAGTGTTTTGTGTGTGGCGTCTGTTACTCCGCACACTGTTTCCGAGGGTCCTTCACCGAGTCTCAGTAGTTTGGTTTTCTTGCTGTGATTGCAGAGTCGTAACCCTCTTGGGGAGGAGATCTACCTCAGTCTGTGCAGTCCCCTTGACCGGCATCCCAGCTTGGAAAGTCTCACGAATAAAGTGACTAGAACTACTGATATCCAGGTCTTTCCACGGATGTGTGCTTCAGCTGCTCTTGGGACACACTGAGGGGTGGTCAGACACCTGTCAACGTTGTCAGGAGCTGTCAATCAATCTTCAGAACATCGATTTACAGCCTCTCCTACTGTCGCATATCCTTGTCTGCCCTCGGTTCTTCCCTTCATTTGGTCGCTAGCCACTCTCATGCACGTGCCCTCGGGTCGCTGCCATTTTTATGTGCGCCTCTCTAGCAAGATATCTAGCATCTTATGCATTTATTGGCTGACAACTCGTGTGTATTTTAAGGTATATACTTATGCATTTTAAATTTTGGATTGTCTTATCATCGAGTTGAAAATGCTCTTTGTATATTCTGGATACAAACTGTGGGATATAGCACTTTGAATATGCATGGGATGCCTCTCCATTTCCTCGGGATGTCTTTGATGTTTCTTAGTCACGTTTCACAGATTTTTCTCATATCAATATTACATGTGCTGTGTTAAATATATTCCCCAGTGTTTAATGTCCTGATGCCGTTGTGCTTTTTTTTCTTTTTATCAATTCAGTTCCCAAATGTTTGTTGCCGTTATGTAGAAACACCATGTATAGATGTAACCGTCTTGTTAAATAAGAAACACAGAGCCAAATACAGAGTTTAAAGCCAAGAGGTCAGAGCAGTAGCTAAGAGCTGAGGTAAGGTAAAAACCTTACCCTTCACTGCCGCTGCTGTCCTACCTCTCCACAAGAGCGCTACTTCCTGTGTGTTTGTCCTTTTTATTGACGTTCTATTCTGCGTTCTCATTGGTTGTACACCCAACCACATGACCTCCTCTTTACTGCTCATCTATTCAGACCTCCAGGTCTTCTATGGTTAGTATTGAGATTAAAGGCATGTGTCTCCATGCTGGTGGTATCCTTGAACACACAGAGATCTGCCTGTCATGTGATCGGAATTAAGGGCGTGTGCTACCACTGCCAGACTTCTGCTACGGCTTGCTATTAGCTCTGACCCCCAGGCAACTTTATTTGTTAACATACAAATAAAATCACATTTCAGTACAAATAAAATATCACCATAATCTTGGATTTGTCCTAATAGCTCTTTATTGATATATTGTACTTTCTATGTGATTATTAGCTTGGGAGAATTATTTTTTTATTTAATTTTATTTAACTAACATTTTTTCATTTATTTTACAAATCAACCACAATTTCTCCCTCCCCCCTCCCCCCACCCCCACCCCCAATTCCCATCTACTCCCCTCTCCATCCACTCCTCCTCTGGCTCCATTCAGAAAGGGTCAGTCCTCCCATGGGCTTGAACAAAGCTTGGCACATCACGTTGAGGTAGGACCGAGCTCCTCCCCCTATAAAAAGACTGGAGGAGGTAATCCAGCATGGGGAACAGGTTCCCAAAAGCCAGCTAAGCACCAAGGACAGGACCTGATCTCACTGCTAGGAGCCTTACAAACAGACCAAGCTACACAACTGTCACACACATGCAGAGGGCCTAGGTTGGTCCCATGGAGGCCAGTTTGGGAGAATTTTTAACAGATCAAGATCACTTTATTTTTTATTGTCCAATAACTACGTATTTATTTCCTTTTCCTTCCTTATTGCTGTGGCCTGTGCCTCCCATACACTCTTACACCACAGACTTTGCTCCAGGCACCGTGAGAAGGCAGGCAATGTTCACTGCTAAATACAAAGAATATGATTTTCATAGGTCTTTTTATAAAACATTAATTTCTATTGATTTCTTTCACTCACAGAGATCCACCTGTCTACCTCCCAAGTGCTGGGATTAAAGGTGTGTGCCACCACTGCCCAGCTTGATTTCTGATTTTATTCTACTGTTATCAGAGAACTCACCCAGCGATGGCCATCTTTTGAAATTCGCTTAGCCTTTTTGTGGCCCAGGACATGGTCTGTGTCAGTGGATGTTGTGTGTGCAGTGGGACAAGCGTATCCTGCCATTGTGGAGCCCCCTCTGAATGTCATTTTAGCTCAGGGGGCTGCAGTATCACTTGAGTCTTACATCTCTGTTCTGGTTTTCCCAATCACCTTCATTGTTAGTGTGCAGATAGGACGTGATAAGGTCAATCAAAAGAGCCAGACACCATAGGACATTTGAAGAGGGAGGGCTTCATTAACTGTTGGGATTGGGGTTGTTTTGTTATTGTTTTTCTTTGTTGTTTTGTTTTGTGTGTGTGTGTGTGTGTGTGTGTGTGTGTGTGTGTGTGTGTGTAAGCCTGAAGTTGTCAATAGGCATCTTCCTCAATTGCTCCCCACCTCATGTTTTCAGGCAAGATCTCTCACTGAACACAGAGCTTCCTAGTTGCCTGCATTAGCTGGCCAGTGAGCCCTAGGGAATCTTCCTGTCTCTGCCTCCCGGGAATTGGAATTCTACATGCATAATGCCTCCCTTCCCCAGCCCCTTTGCTCTTGAGATATGGTCTGTCTATGCAGTTTGGGCTGGTTTTGAACTGGTGATCTCAGCCCCCTGATCCATTACAGACCTTCTCCTCTTCCTCCTTGTCCTCCTCCTCTTCTTCCTCCTTTTTCTTCTTCTTTAAATCAAGAGACATGACGGCCGCTGCTCTGAAGGGCAGGGTAAGGTGTCAGCAGGTAGCAGACACCTTAGTCAGCTGAGAAGCTCCAAAGCCCCCATGCTATCAGGCTCATCAGAAGTCATTCTCTCAGAGTTCCCAGAGGCTCTGCCTTGGTCCCCAGACCTATGCTGTTCAGCCTGCAGAGGAGATTATCCCAAGGACTCTCCATCAGCCAGGGCACCTGCCTCCATTGCAGAGGGCAAAAGGAGGTTCCAGCCACCAAGGCCCATGAGACCCATGGAGTAAAATGACAGCTCCCTTCCTGACGGAAAGGCACCTGGGCAGGTGCTCTTGGAGGCCTTGAGACAGGATGGGTGAACAGGTCACATCCTCACTGAATGTGGGTCAGGCCACCAGTAGGTCACCATGTGTGAACCCATAAAATACTAACTTCATGACTCACGAACCTGGGAAGTCTGGGCTTCCTGTCTTCTAGGGAGGAATTCCTGCCCCTCACTGTCTCTATGGTGTTCATAACTAGAGCAGCAGACATGATGCTACAAGGGCCCAGCATCTCCTCAGGGGAATGACGAGGATCCTGGGCATGGAACAGGAGACTGCTGACACGCGGGGTAGAGAATTCTCACCACTCCCTCCCCTGCACAGGAACACAGTCCCTGGGGAGGGGAACATTGATAGGAAACTACTCACCTACTCACGGAGGCCTGGCTCTATGCCAGGGCTAGGCAAGGTAGACCAGTTAGCTGAGATGTGTCCTCTTAGGCCACTTACGTTAGTAAATATCAAATGGAGGTTCACAGAGTGAGTAAACGAGCCGTCCCACATCACATAGTCAGTAAACTGGGACCCGAATCCCAGAGCTCACCACTGTCAAGTCCATTTCCTCTGCTCTGCACCTTGCTCTCTGTGTGCCTTGCTCTCTTCTCCAGTGAGTCCGCACCCCATGCTCTGGCTCCTGTTTGGGTCAAGCCTCCCTTACCCCCAAGGGCAAATTCAAGGTGGGGGGAAAAAGATGCTGCAAGGTCACTGAGCAAAGACGGCTTCCCTTCTCCCTTCTTCCTCTCTTTGGGCATCCTTGATCGTCCAACAAAGAACAGTTTCCTTGAATCCTGGAACAACTGGTCACCACTGGGTTTTCTCTGTCACAGCCCTTGTTTGCTTCCTTGGAACAGATCTGTGTGCATGTGGAGTCCCATATCCAGCTCAAGGGCTGATTCCCAGTAGGCAAATGCTTGCGGAACAGACGGCTGTGCCATAGCTGTGGAGAAAGACGGACTGGCCGAGATCTGTGGCTAGCGTCCGCTCTTGGGGTTGCTGCGTTATAGAGAACAGCTCCTACACTAAACTGCATCCGAGCTTGATTTCTATGGCAGTGATAGAGAGTGTGACCAATGGCAACCGGGGAGGAGTGGGCTCATCGGGTTTATAGGTCCCAATCCACGGTCGATCAGCCAGGGAAGCCCCGGCAGGAACTCAAGCAAGAGCGGAGGCAGGAACTTCAGAGGAGAGCTAACCCACTGGCTGGCTCCGTTTGCCTTCTTGGACCACCTGCCCAGGGGTGGTACCATCCACAGTGATCTGGGCCCTCCCACATCCATTACAAGTCAAGAAAACGCCTCCTCAGACTTGCCCGCAGGATAATCTGATGGAGGCAATACCTTAGGTTCCTTTTCACCAGATGACACTAATTTGTGTCAAGTTGACAAAAAACAAAACAACCCCAAACCAACAAATAAAAAACTCCAAATGAATTAGCCCAGCCCAGCCCCCTAAGGCAACCCTCCCTATTAGAATGCCGTTTACAAGCCTGGCTGAGAACCCTCTAACTTAGTGGCCACAGCGGGGTAGTCACGCTGCCCTGCTGGAGAGGCTGGGCCACCCTGACCTCCCTTCATCGTCCTCTACTTAAATAGACTCCCAGATGGCCCCTTAGAGAAATGGCTACTGGAGTCTCAGAACACATGTCCCAGCCTGCGGGGCCCTGAGCCCTTGGAATCAAGGAACCGAGGCTTGTAGTTAAAGCTGGCAGAGCAGGCCACCCCTACCCCCCCCCTCCGTCTCCCAGTTTGTCTCTACCTGCTCAGTCCCCAGGGGGCTTCCTGGTCACTCTGTAGTGACTGAAGGGAC
This sequence comes from Peromyscus californicus insignis, assembly GCF_007827085.1. Taxonomy (NCBI): domain Eukaryota; kingdom Metazoa; phylum Chordata; class Mammalia; order Rodentia; family Cricetidae; genus Peromyscus; species Peromyscus californicus. The sequence continues at coordinate 87,092,665 of NW_026294573.1, read as the reverse complement.
ACTTCAAAACCCGCTCACTGGCTATAGAGAGAACCTTTGAGTGAGAGTAACGGGGAACCGCCTTTGTCCTCCCCCACACTGCTGTCCACAAGAGGAATAACAACAGCACCTACTGTGTGCAGGAATGTAACAGTGCATAAGGAATATGGCACACACTGGCTTCTAATTCTCATGACATTTTGAGATTTGCAGATGAGAAGCCAGGATATCGGAGGGCTGTGCCTAGGTTGTACCACTAGGAGGCAGTAGAGTAACATTTGAATGTCTTTCCTGCCTCTAGACTCCACTGGCAGCCCAGGGTCGGCCACACCTCTGGGTTCTTATCTTCTATTTCTGGGCCTTTCTTCACACCCCCTCACCCCCATGAGGCCCCAGGTTCATAGGGCCAAAGCAGCAGGTGGCCTGTTGGGGTCTGGGCTGAGAGGAAACCTGGCTTCTGGGGTGTTAGGTGAAAACCACATGGGAGGACCCCCCAGAGGCCTCTGTCTCTTTGGTGACTGGCACCCTGCAGGCCCCTCCAGGCCCCTGAGAGCCTTCAAGGCTGTGGGCCAAGTCCTTGGCAGATGGCTGACAGAGGATGCTGAGTGGAAGCAGATGTGTGGGCGTGTCTGGCTGTGGGCCCAGAGGAGCTCCACATCTGGAGTCCTGGGGCTTGGAGTGGGGGATGCTCAGATGGTGAGAGGGACTCAGGGTGGGTGGGACTCAGACATGCTCCCTCACTCAGATCACAGTGTTTTAGTGCGCTTGGCCTCAGGAAGAAATAGCTTCATTTTTCTGTGTGTACACAGAAACTGTTTCCAAGGCAACAGTGGTTAGAGATCAACATCCAGCCTCGTCTACATTTTTCACATGGGGAAACTGAGGCCTAGGGAGGAGCAAGGATGAGGACATGCTACGGCAAGTGGGGTGACTGGAAGCCTTCCACTTGACATGACCGCAGCCATCTTGGTTACATCCACCATTTTCCCCTGCCAGGTGACCCTGAACCGCATCTGGAACTCTAGGGGTCAGAAAAGGTTGCTGTGAGAGTTAGAGGAGTGAGCTGGATGCCTGGACTGTTTCTTAGCTGAGGCTGACTTCATGGCTTTAGTTTTAGGGAGGGCTGAGGGACATCCTATTTGGCTGCTGTTCAGCTTCAAATGGAGACCTCTTTGTCCCACTAGGGTGTCCTTAGGATCCTTCCGTTTTGCTATTGCCTAAGACACCCTTCTGTTCTATGAGCTGGACAGACTGCACATCATGGGGCCACCTTTCTTGTCCTCTCTCTCTCTTTCTCTCCCTCTGTGTGTGTGTGTGTGTGTGTGTGTGTGTGTGTGTGTGTGCGCACATGTGTGTGTACATGTATATGCTTGCATGTAGAGGGCAGAGGGCAGCATTGAGTGTCTTCTTCAATATCTCCCCACATTATTTTTTGGAACAGAGTCTCTTGCTGGCTCTGGATCTCACTGATTGGCTAGACTGATTGGCCAGCAAGCCCCAGGGGTCCTCCCTTCTCCTCCTCCCCCACACTGGGATTCCAAGTGTGCACCTCAGTGCCTGGCTTTTACGTGGGTGTTGAGTGTGGAACTCAGGTCTTTGAGCTAGCATCCATGTGCTTTACTGGGTTCTCTCCTCTGCATGTCTCCTCCAGTCATCTACTTCCTGACAGTGGGTAAAGCCAGTCCTCTGAGGTAGGGAGAATGATATTCTCTTTAGTGAAAAGACCTGCTTAAGGATGTACAGAATCCGTGAAGCCACACTGCAATGATGCTGCAGAGTTTCCTGACCCTTAGTTCAGTGGTCATCTCCTCCTCGGGAGACCCTCTGCCCCCCTGCCAAGCCACATGGGGATTGTGGGCACGGCCTCCAACCCTGGGTCCTCTCCCATGCCTCTTGGGAGAACTAGAAAGTGAGGCAAGGGCCAAAGTTTTGCGGTTTGCCTCTGCTTCCTGTTAGGAGGGGCTGTTGAGGCTTAACATCACAGACCTCATCAGAGATCTGGAGATTGCAGTCTGCTGGCCTCTGTCTGGATGCTTCCCTGATGGGAAGCTCATCACCTCCTCAGCAAGGCCCACCCCATTCAGTGCTCACCCTGAGAACTCATTTCCATTCAGGTGGGGCCCTGACTCTTTGTCAAGGCCCCTCCACATCTCAGGCTGTGCCCAGGCTACTCCTCAGCTGGAGGAACAGAGCAAACTCCAGGAGTGGCCCAGCTCCCATCCTCCTACCTGGTCTCCGAGGCCCAAGTCCAAGAGTGTTGCCACCAGAGGCTGTGAAGTACCTGCAGCAGGTGGCCCCTCCTCTCTGTCCCTGGCCAAGCCACTGGGCCTCCTGGTGCCTGTGTGCACCACAGTTCTGGACCATCCTACTGACAAATATCTCTCTCCTCACTGAGGAAGGGGAGAAACTTCTAGTTCAGACTGGAAGTCGGCAACCAAAGATAAGCTTCTCCTCAAAACGGGGTATGATTCTCAGATGATGTGGTGGTTTGAAAGAAAATGGCCTCCACAGGAATTGACATAATTAGGAGGTGTGGCCATGTTGGAGTAGATGTGGTCTTATTGGAGGAAGTGTGTCACTGTGGAGGTGGGCTTTGAGGTCTCATATATGCTCAAGCAACGCCCAGCGAGACAGAACACTTCCTGTTGCCTACAGATCAACATGTAGGAATCTCAGCTCCTTCTCTAGCACCATATCTGCCCGCAGGCAGCCATGTCCCACAATGAAGATAATTGACTAAACCTCTGATATTATAAGCCCCTCAATTAAATATTTTTTTTTATAAGAGTTGCCATGGTCATGGTATCCCTTCACAGCAATAAACTCTCACTACGATGAGTCCTTTGTGTCTCTGGGCTCAGTTTTGTCATCTTCAGAATGGGTGACAATCCTGCTCAGTACCATCTGTGGCTGGTATATTCAATGGGCAGCTCTCGAAGTGAACTCCACGTGGGTGAGTGCAGGGGACACAGGTAAGGATGGCTTAGCAACAGCCTCTCACCCAGGAGAGGCCCTGGGGAGAACCGAGTTTTCCAGAACCCTGCACACAGGAGCTCCCCTCCACTCTTCAAGCCTCTGGCAGCAGTGGCCAGGTCTCTGTCATCCCTAGAAGACTTTGGGCAGATGTGACCGTAATCTTAAGGTGCATGCATCACAAACACCACAGAATACAGGGTCCTGAGACTATTCCAGAGAGGGATGAGGTTTTGGAACAATGTGATAGTGAGTCTTAGTTGTCGACTCAACATAACCTAGAGTCATTGGGAAGGGAGTCTGGAGGGATTTTCTGGATTGTGTTGGCCTGTGGACACGTCTATGGGGGATTGTCTTCATTACTAACTGAGGTAGGAAGACCCGGCCCACTGTGGGTGAGACCATTCCCTAGGAAGGAGATCTTGGACTGTCCAAGTGTAGAGAGTGAACTGAGCACAGGCATGTGTGTGGTGTATGAGTCCTTGCTGACTTTCCCATAGGGATGAACTGTGACTCGGAACTGTGAGCTAAAACAAACCCTTTCCCCCTCAAGCTGCATTTGTTAGGGTATTTTGTCAAGCAAAGACCCACAGCCACTCAAAAATTCACTTTAAAAGCCACTATAAGACAGAAGGATAAATTGGCATGGATTTTGAAAGAAACCACGAGGCTGGAAGGACTTCCAGTCAGTGGCAGGTTCCATCCTCCTCCAGCTCTGTCCCCTGTCCCTTCTTCCCGTCTCTAGCTTCAGGACTGCCCCTTGTTGACTGAGCTCTCCCCCTCTGTTGTTCAGGTGACTGTGTGGCCCTGTGGTGGACAAACAAAGCCAACCAACCAAACTTCTGGTGAAGCCCAGGCCTTCCGCATCAAACGGCACCCTTCTCGTTGATCCCAAACTCTCTATTCCAAAAGCTGGGTCCAAGCTCTCTCTGCTGCCCCAGACACAGCTGCTGTTACTGTCCTGATCATGGTCCTCACCTTCTCACACAAGCAAGTATCGGCATCTACTTTTGTGAGGAACACAGATGGAGCCTGTTTGACCCACACTCTCGGGCAGCGAAGCTCACACTCTGGAGCGTGGGGGAGCTCTCAAGTAAGTCCTGAGTAGGTAGCCACAGGCACATGGACCCCTGGAGGAGGGTCTAGTTGCTTGAGTTCTCAGCAATCTCCCAGGTGGATTCTGAGACCACACTTGGGTCCCACAGGCAGTGAATGACGGAGCATGGCTGGCACCACCCTCTTCCACCTGTGACCACTATGGTTTGGAAGGCAGTGGGCAACCTGAGACAGTCTTCTAGGGGGAATAGCTAAGAGAAGCAGACTTCTTCCTGCTCTGCCTGGTGAATTCTAACATTAACCTTTGTAGCTTGCTATATTTAGGGAGAATCATGTCTGCAAGGACCGCTGGGAGGCCAGTGCTGGTGAATAGGGTATTCACTAATTTGGAAATAACCACAAGGATTTCTCACTCACTACAAAGGCTGGGGAGTCTGGGCAGCCAGCATATTCTCGTGCCTCAGGCTAGGCCTTGTTGTTGGGAGGACAGGCTGACCGCCTATCCTGCCCTTGCTGGAAATGTGGGCTTGAAGCTGACCCAGGAGCTTGTCCCATGGGAGGTTCTGCAGGCTGTCTGCCTGGATTCTTCAAGGGATTTGATTCCCCCCAAAAACAGAGTTGGGGAGATACAACATGCAGGATGCTTGATCAGACCCTATGTTGGGAAAAGATGGACAGATACACGGTGCATGCAGGGGCAGGTGTGGGGACATGAGTGTGGGTCTTCTGTGGACCAACACTGCCAGAGGACACTGGTTCTCTTCACTGCACAGTTCTGTGAGTTGGACAGAGAACGTCCCTGCTCCTGGGTATGGGAACTTGAGGGTCTGGGCTGAGATTCAGTCCGTCATGGTGTAGAAGTCAAGGCCGCAGGAGCTTGAGCAGATGGTCACACTGCACTTGTGTTGGGAAGAAGAGAGTGACGGACGCTGGGGCTCAGCTTGCTTGCACCTTTTTATCCAGTCAGGTACCCAAGCCCAAGGAATGGTGCTGCCCACCTTCAGGATGTCTTCCAACCTCTAGTTGAGATGGTCTGGCCTAGTCCTGCTCAGGGGCTGAGCTAATTTAGACAATCCCTCATGGGCGTGCCTGGAGGCTTGCCTCCTGGTTAAATCCAGATTCTGTTGACAATCAACATTAACTGTATGGCAGGAAAAAAATGTTTCAGCAGCCTCCCCCTTGCCTTCATCTCCAAGTCTTGGTAATTGTGGTGCCCCCACCTCACCCCATGCCAGTCCCAGAACTGCCCCTCTCATACCCTGGCCCTGCCCTGGCTTACTGCCCCTGTCTGGGCTTCTCTGTATCAGACAGTGGCTGATCTTCTTCATCACATTTTGCTATCAGAAACAGGTTTGCAGGTTAGGTACCAGCGTGACGTATCATTAGCATTTAGGTAGTGTATCAGAGTTGCTTAGGACTTTCTCTGCCTCAGTTTTCTTATCTGTAAAGTAGGGAGAGCATCAGTATGTACTTCACAGTGCTGTCTTGAGGACTGAATGTAATTTAGACGATCTGGGCAGAGAGCAAGTGTTCAGTCAATGCTGACTGCTTATCTTGTTCCAGGGTTAGTCACTTGGGTACAAGAGCCAGCCCCAACTGTAGCTTCTGAGGCATCTCTGAGAGGCCATGTCATGGAGGCAGACGGCCATCACTCTTAACTTCCTTCTCTCAGATCTCCTCCTCTGGTGCATGAATGATCGTACCAAGCAGCTACCAAGAGCTTGGGCATGGCTTGTCCACTCTCCTTGCTGAGGCTGCCAGGGGCTCCGTGCCTCATGCTCTCCCCAATTCTGGTCTGCAGGGTAGCATGTAGGCTCTACCAAGTCCTTTGGGGCTCTGCACGAAGTGAGAGGTTGACCTCTGCCATGAACCACCTTGTGGACAGAGGAGCTGGCATGTTTTCAATATTCATATAGGTAAGGCAGAGCTGCCCTGTTCCGGGGATAAGTCGCCCTGGAGTGTTGGTTTACACGAGGGTTAGTACTTTCTAAGTGTCTCTGGCCCCCAGCCAATGGATGGCCTCTGCTGCCCAGGAGCCTCTAAGGCTACTGAAATGCCATCTCATTTCTCCGAAGAGAGATTCTTGTCAGCTTCTTCTGCTCCAGGACACTCAGTCACTGTCTTAGTCCAGACATGAAAATGAAACCATCTTATTGGATCCTATATGGGGGAAGTTGGGTCCAGCTTTATCACAGCCAACATTCCTCTGCCTCTAGCCCCAGCTGCTGGGACATCTGAAAGGCAGCTTGTTGGGAAGGGAGCCAGGAATGACGGACAGAGCCCGGGCAAGAGGCAGAAAACCGAGACCGCAGCCCCAGCATTACTTCTTGGGTGCTACCGGGCTGAAGAGCTAACAGCTTTGCATTCCCCTGCCTCAGGGCTTTTGCATCAGTTGGTTTCTGCTCATGCCCCTCTCTCCATTTGGTGACTCTAACACAGCCACAACACCTCGTTCTAAACACAGAATCATCACGTTCAATGCACTGGCTGCCTCCTTTGGAGCAAACGCCTTCCTTAATTCCGTGCTGTCGGGGCTCTGAGGGCTGTGAGGGAGTTTGGCTGGTTTGGCTGGAAGGCATAGGTGGATGACCCGTGCAAATCTGCCTTGCAGAGATTCCAGCTCCCTGGTTCTGGCAGAGAGTGGCTATGTCCAGCCCACTCCTCCTAGGAGCTGCAGAGGGCCCCTCTCTTTCTTCTGAGGCGTTAGTCTCCTCGGCAGGGTTAAGCAGCCCTGACTTGGCCCTGTGCTGCCCCCTGGTGTCCTGTTCTGAAATAACATGTGATGGAGTCACCTTTCTAAGAGGAAGGATGGTCTTAGGCTTGGGAAATAAAGTTTAAATTTGTTAACTTATCTTAGTAAATAATTATCAAATACCATAATTTTGAAGCTAGAACTTACTTAGTAAACAGCACTCACAGAGCTAACATTCAGGGCTGTCCTGGGGGGGTGGGGGGGTGGCAAGCAAGTGAACAGAGAGAATTCGCGCGCGCGCGCACGCGCACACGCACACACACACACACACACACACACACACACACACATACATGCACGCACATGCACACACGCACGCATGCACACACACACACACACACACACACACACACAATTACAGGATGCCAGGGTGACTGCAGCTGGTGCTTTGGTGGGTCAGTTATTAATTTGCATCTCTGTGGTCATAGATAAACGGCCTGACTTGGACCTAGTGGTGGTGATCATGGCTAACGCCTCCATAAGACCTAACTCAGAGCCAGGCACTGTTTTTTATCCTCATGACAACCTCACTCACTGTTCCTACATTTCTCAGACAGAAAGCAAACCCGGAGAGGACAGGACACTCCCTTAAGATCACTCAGCAACATGGTCTGTCTTCTGAAGATGCTAAGTTTGGACCCCCACAGCTGAAGGCATGGCGGTGGCGGCCACAAACTCGGTGCCCCTTTCTCCTCCCATCCCAGCAGGAAGGTTCGGAAAAGCCAGTTATGCTGGTTTCTTTTCCTGTGGATGTGACAAAGCCTCTTAAAGGAGGAAGGGCTGACTCTGGCTCACAGCTCGAGGGTAGAGTCCATCATGCCCAGGGAGGTCAAGGCAGCAGGGGCTTGAAGCGGCTGGCCATGTCCGATCCATACTCAGGAGCAGAGAGCCATAAATCCTGCTCAGCTCCCCACATACACAGTCCACGATCCCAGCCAGGGAACGGTGCTACCAAGGGTAGGTGGGTCTTTCCTCCTCAGTAGCAAGCACAGAGGCCCCCTCCCAGGCCGTTCAGATCCCCCAGGTTGACAGTTAACACCTACCATCATATCATTCTGGCCAGGCCCTTCTCTAAAGTAACCAAGAGACTTGGATTAGGGAGAACCAGGGAGAAGGTGTTGTGGAAGGCCCCTGCCCCCGGAGAGCCCGATGGGCTGGCTGTAGGAACATCAGCCTTGAGGGACTATGAGGCAGTGGGTTCTGTGGGGAGGGAAGTATTCAGAGGTAAGGTTGAAGTGGGCGCAGGAGGTTGAGTAGGACTCAGAGGGGCAGCTTGGAGGCTCTCTGACTGAGTCCTCCAGCCCCCCACCCCCGTTTCTCTACTCCTTGGTTTGACGTGACAGTCACAGCACAATCCTTGAAGGATGGCCCACGTCACGCTTCTGTCTCCACCTGCCTCCGACCTTCATCTTCCTCCTGTTCCAAGGTCACCAGAAGGTCCAGATAGTCCCTGATTGCTGCACAAAACAGGCAGCAGACCCAGCCCTCTGGGCACCAGGCTTCTCCTCTGCACATGTCTGTGGGAGAACCAGCTGGGAGACTGGCTCCCACATTTTACCCCAGGGTGCTCTTGGGGAGAGAGGGATAAGAGATTTAGATAGAAAGATAGAGGGGAGAGAAACAGATAGAAACACAGGATAGCCTCAAGAGGGCCTGGATTTTTATCCACTAGCCCTTCCGGTCTCTTCTAAAGGGCTATTTATAAGAATGCCAAGGGGTGGAGCAAAAGACCTTCCCCCAGCACAGGCAAGTGCAGACCCTTTCCAATCACCTGGTAACCACGCACATGGTCAAGCAATCCTCTAATGCAGCCCTGCTGGGTAAAGCAAGCTCAGATCTCACTAGAAAACCTTTGTAGGCCTCTACACATGTCCTTGTGTGTGGCTGAGGGCACAGTGGGACTCAGTGCTCAAGATCAAGATCTTATGAGCAGGGCAGGGTCAGAGTAAGCAGCTGCTAGACCATATCCTACCCACTTTTGAGTGACAGTTCCTGAGACAAATATCAAGAAGGCAGAGTAGCAGGGCAGAGACGGCAGTGTACACACATAACTATACACACCCATGTGTTAATACACCTATAAACCCCCGCATGAATGCACGGGCATACACAAACACTCACATGTATAACATACTTGTGTGCACACACTTATAGATATGCATGAAGTGCACCTGATCAAACGATGTACATATACATACACCCATGACCCCCACATGCACATGTATACACACAGAGAGTATATACATATACTCATGTGCAAGCATACTAACACATACGTGCCTACACACATGTGCATATATGTATACTTGTTTTTGAATCATGCTTCATATAGCCTTAGCTGGCCTCAAGCATGCTATGTAGTCAAAGATGACCATACACTTCTGATTCTCCTGCTTTCACCTCCTGGGTGCTGGAATTAAGGTATGCACTACCACACTTGGCTTATACAGTTCTGGGGATGAGACCCAGGGCCTCACACATGCTAGGCAAGCATTCTACCAACTGAGCTGTAGTCCCAGCCTGCATTTATATGTACTTCTGACACATAACTCCCAACTCCTCCCTTGCTGGGGCGATGACCTAGCTGCTCAGGGCCCAGTGCAGAGATTGGCTGGGCTGTGGCTGTGGACACCCACCCAGGTCTTTCCAGAATGCTGTGGAGGTAGAGCTGCATAGGGGAGGCCACTGAGCCTCTGCTGACACCTTGTGGTGATGTTCCAGATGGCATGAGTCTGCAACAGAATAGATTCTCCGTGCTCTCAGTCTCGTCACCATCACTGGGCTGCTGGGAAAGTTGTAGCACCCTCTGAACCTGCACAGTCCTGGGACAGGCCACATGGGGTTTTTGTCAAATGCCACGGGTGTTCACTGGGCACGGAGCAAGGTCCATACTCCTACACCCACACACCCTTTTGCTCCTCTTACCTACCACCGGGTCTCTGCTGCACTGCCTGCTGCCCAGTGAGCTCCTGGTAGCAGAGACCTGACTGTGCTCATCTGGGTGTCTGGAATCTCCCTGGCCTCTAGTGTAGATGAGTGCTCTGAGAACGTGGAGACGGGACAGGTGAGTGGGGGGCAGAGAAAATGGGTTTCCTGGTCTTCAGACCGGAGAAGCTTGTATACTGGGGAGGGGACACTTAAAGGATTAAGTGACACCAAGGACAGAGAGGGGGCTCCGTGGGCTGGTGGAGATGGTGACTAAGGTCCTGTGTGTGTGGCAGCAGATGAGGATGCTGCCAACTGGATGGTCTTGCCAGGCCTGAGGGGGACAGCCTCCTGGGAGGGAGGGGGAGAGAAATGTTGGCACTACCAAGCCTTCTCTCAAAGCTAGGGAAAGGCTCCTTTCCCATAATGCCAGCCCACCAGGCAGAGCCGCAAGACCCTATTAGCAGGGTGTGCTGGCTAATCTTGAGTGCCATCTTTATTAGTTAAGAGATGCCCAGAGCACATAATGAAACACCATGCTGGGCTATCTCAGGTATTTCCAGAGATGATTAGTCCGTGGAGACTCTGATTAGATCAGTGGGTCAACCCACCCGTGGCTTCATTATAGGATGATTATTGGGGAGGGGTGAAAAGCAGGAGATGAGACCTTAGGAGGCCGTCATCACAGGTGGTATCCTTGGGACTGTCTCTCGCCTGGTCCCTTCCAGCGTTCCCCACATTCTCTGCTTCCTGGCAACCATGATGTGGGTTGCCCTGTTCTACTGCACCTTCCCTGCTGTGAGGTACTGAACCCCTGAAACCATGGGCCTAGATGAACAATGCTTTCCCTTAATTAGTTTCTGTCAGTATTTGGTCACAGAGACGAGCAAAGTAACGAACACAGGGCAGCTCTTAGCCTGGATGTGACATTAAAATCACGGGCCAGGAAACATCTAGGCTGACCCCACAGATAGTACTCTCTGCCCTCCTCCCCCACCACACCCCTGGCTTCTAGCCCTACCCTGTCACTTTCTGGTGGCTCCCTGCCTCCTGTGCTCTGCAGAAGATGTCTCTGAGGGCCTGAGGTGGGTAGCTTTGGGGTCTTTGCTCACTTCTCCTAGGCGGTCCCCCTTCCTAGGTTACGGTACCATTGCTGCTCTCACAGCAGTGAAGCCTTGCCTCCCTGGCTTATCCTTGGCCGAGGCCTATCATGAATCTACCCAGGGCTGATCGCTACTTACCGCTCCAGCCCTGAGGCTGGAGGCTGCGTGAATGTCTACGGATCCTAGCTGAAGCCCACTGCTTATCCAGCTGTCCACACAAAATCTGTGCTGTGATTCTTCCATGGTCAGACACTCAAGGGTTCTGAGAAAAGTGGGCTGTGGCTTTGCATAGCTTTGGACAGATGGACAACAGCCTGGATGTTCTGGTTGGCAAAGGCCCTGGTGGGGCACAGACCACCGGTGGGAGCGTCTTCCCACCTTCTCTCTTCCAGATGGGCTTTGTAAAAGGAACCAGTAAAGTCCAGATCAAATCCTGTGGCTCCCTTCCTGAAGCAATGTGCTGACTCCCTCTGCCCTCACATGCCCTCCCCATCACATCATGCCCTCACCTTCATCCCGAGTTGCTGCACTGCCCTTGAACTTCACGTAGCTTCCTGAGCACCCAGCAACTGCCTCTGACTTCGGTGCCTTTGCTGCAGCTGCTCCTTGGGTGACAGTGGCTTTTCCTTCCTCTGGAGAGACTAATGATGCAGGGCTCAGGGGCACCTGTGAACCCTCCATGATGTCCCCCCAGCTGGATGGAAGCCCCCCTTTCTCCCGCCATGTTCATTTACCCACGCATTTGCTGCTTTTCCACAAACCCCACTTCTTTAAGGCCTGATGGCCTTCCTGACAGTCCTTTGTGAGGGACAGGTTTGTGCAGGGTGACTTCATCACTCAGCAGTCGGCACACAATTTACTCCTTGTCACTAAGCCTCAGTATACTTCTGGTGACGGATGTTGTTGCACGTGGGTGATTATGGAAAACTCAGACCTGATCTTGAGAGGACAGACTTAGGAACGCAAGGGCAGGGCTGTGGATGCATCTTGGTTGGTGGAGTGCTTGCCTAGCATGCATGAAATCGTGGGTTTGATCCCCAGTGAGGCATAAAACCTGTGTGATGGGTACTTGCCTGTAATTCCAGCCCTGGGGTGGGGGAGTGGTGGCAGGAGATCGGAGTTCAAGGTCATCCTTGATTACATGAGTTTGAGGCCAGCCTGGAATACCTGGGACCACGTAACAACGGCAAGAAAGGGCAGATCTCACATGACACAACTGGGCATTTCATGGGCTATCTATCCTTTTCTGTTGGATGTTTTCAAAGCTGCATTCCTAAACTGCTTTAGAAATTTGCAAAGATCTCTGCAGAACCCGTCCTGCTAAAGCCAGACACCCAGACCCCTCTGCTCATGGAACTGGATATAAAAATAACCACCAACTCTAGTGCTGAAAGGTACCTCCTCAGGGGGGAGGCAGGTGAGGGCTGGAGGTGAGCAGGAGCAATGATGGGCAGGAATAAGCAGTTAAAAAACAAAACAAAATAAAACACAAAACTGTTCTCAGCCAGCCTCCTCTGGCAGGCCCCAAGTTGATGTGGAAGCCACCAAATGTGTGTATTTGTGGAGTCTTAAGTAGGTCAGATATTTCTGTCGCTAATTATTACTGTGGAAGAGATATGTCGGGAGCTTGCCGCAGGGGGCGAGTATTGGAGCAGCATCGATCTTCAGAACCTCAGGCCCCCTTCCTCCACGCAGGCCTGGTGCAGAGTAACAGAACCAGAGGAATGTCACAAGGTGGAGTCCAAAGGGTGTGGGGAGACAGTTGAGGAAAAGTCTAGAAGGGAATAGAGAAATCCCCCATCCCAGCCCTACATGGTCCTTCCTGCCTCTTGTCTGCCTCAGTTTCTCTTTGGGCTCTGTCTTCAGTTTGTGTGTAAATTCTGGCTCCTGAGCTCCTCAGTGGATGATGATCTTTTGGGGTCCAGGGGTTCCCTTGTGACATCGGAATGGGGTCCATTTCTTAAGGTAAACATCCCCCGAGAATCAGATGAGGAGTGAGACATCTCTGGATTAATACCAGGCAGCTGGTGAGGCGGCTCAGTGTACTGGTGTTTGCTGTCAGGGTCAATAAGACTGATTCTCTTGACCCACGTGGTGGAGGGAGGACCGGTTCCTGAAACTTGTCCTCTGACCTCTACATAACTCACTATGGCATGCGAGCACCCGTGCCCACATCCACACTTGTACACATATGCAAAACAAATAAATAGAACGTAAACAAAAATCAGGTGGAAAATTTTGCTGTCCATGGACCAGACCCACTCAATGCCTAAATATTGAATGAGTCCTGAATGTGCGTTGGTCATTGTGCCAAGCAGTTGGACAGACAGCCCCACATGTCTTGGCTTATCCTCTGAGAGAGGGTCTTACTACGCTGCCAGTTGTTTAAATTTGTGACCCACTCCACCTCAGTCTCCCCTGTGCTGGGATTTTAAGCATGCACCACTGAGGAGCTGTCAGTCATTCCTTAATTGTCCTTGTTGGTGAGGATCGGAAGGCAAGGTTCTTGGCCCCAAGTTACACAGATAGCCAGCAGCAGACTTGGATGAAACTCCAACCTGGGGATGGGGATGTAGCTCAGTTTGTGGAGTGTTTAGCATGAGTGAGGCTCAAGGTTTGATTCCCCACCCAGCACCACACAAATCTGGCTGGTGGTACACACCTGTCATCCCCTCACTTGGATGGTAGAGGTCGGAGGTTATCCTTGGTTATATAGCCAGTCCAAGGCCAACCAGGGCTACAAGAGACCCTGTCTCAAAAACCAAACAGAATCCAGTCAGACTGCAAGCCAGCCTCATAATGCTGGGTCAGCCCCCACAGCTGTACTGAGCGAGCAGCTAAGAATGCAAACATGTCCCCTCCCCTCCTAGGACAAGGCATTCCTCTAATTAGTTTTCTTGAACAGGCTCTGAGACTTGTCAATGCTTTATGCAAAGTTATGCAGAATATGTAAATCAGCGGAGGCTCTGGTTGTCTCGTCACCAGTGGGGCCACAGTGAGTCTCTGATCTGAGGGGTAAAGCTTCCGGTGGCCTGGACAGTGTGTGTGTGTGTGTGTGTGTGTGTGTGTGTGTGTGTGTGTGTGTGTGTGTGTGTGTGTGGGCAGGGGGATGCTGGGTTTCTATCCTCAGTGCCACCTGCTTGAAAGTCCCTGTGAGAACTGTGCCCCAGAGCTGGAATGCAAAGGCTCCTGAGAAATGGAGAGAGCTGACTTCTTCAGACGCCTGGACAGGCATGGATCTATTTGTTTGGAAGCTCTTGGTTTTGATTTTTGGAAAATGAACCTTAGTTTTCCCTCACTCTCAAATGGAAAGTTAGGTGAGCTGGTCTCACAGGTTTTAAGTTTCTGCGATAACCACAGCGTTCAGATTCTTGTGTGGAGGCTTCTGGAAAGTACTGCTCTCTCGTTTCTCCACTGCTTCTTTTGTGGTTTTGCTTGTTTTCTTGAGCTCACTGTTGCTAAGGCCGTCTTCAAGCTCCTAAGTACAGGCAGCCTGGACTGGCTCTTTCAGTGACCTCTGTCCCCACCCATCTCCCATGGTCACACCCCTCACACTGGATGTTGGTTCTCCAGAGAGGTTTCTGGCCTTCTAGAACCCGCCAAGACCTCTCCTGCCTCCTGTGACTTGTACCTGCTAATCCTACAAGCTGGAGTGCCTATCCCTCCCTTCTCCTGCTCCTTCTTCTTTTCTGACCCCTTATCTTTCCTCAAGGGTCAATTCTATGTTCCCCTGCTCCTGCCACCTGCTCCTGCCACCCACTCCAGGCCAGCGGGGGACTTCCTTCATCCTGAACCTTCCTGACCACACCTACCTGCCTTCTGCAGGAAGACTGAGACCTGTCTTCTCCATGTTCCCCAACGCTGGTAGCACTCACTGGACCATCATGGTTCAACTGTCCCTAATTAACAGTGAAGAGTGGATGAGTGAGAATGAACGTTCTCACCCTCAGTCAGAACTGACCCCCAAAAGCGGTTGAGTTCCCCTCTCAGTTTGTGACTTTAGACTAAAAATAGGTACAAGGACACCAAGCTCCTCACGCGCCCTAATATACATTTTAATTTTTAATAACTTGAGAAATCAGTGACTATACCTGTGGGAAAATGATGAGGAGCCAGGCACATAAATTAATGGAAAGTGTGTGTTCACAGTATCTAACTGTATTAAGTGTGAATAATAATTAATTATAGATTCTGCACACAGTCATGGCCTAGAGAATTCTCTAAGCTGATGGGAAAGAATTTAAAAAGTCTTCCATCACCCCTGTGCTCCACCCCAGGCCATAACATAACAAGCAATAGCCAAAGAATTTTCCATAATTTATGAAAACCAGTATCTTGCAGAAAAAAAAGAGCTGGAATTAGGAGCATAATTGCTTGGGAAAAAGAGCTATAGCCAAGTGTGGTTTAAGATATTTGAATTATCTGCCCACCTTCCTAATTTCCCATTCATTCATTCATTCATTCATTAATCTATCCATCCATCCATTCACTCACTCACCACGTACTCACCTGGTGTGTGTGGAGAGGTGGACAGTGGACACAAGGGAACATGAACTCTTAAGTGCTTCAATAATTATTTGGATTCAAATCAAAGTTTGCCTTCCGTCTGTGTGGTATTAAGCAAATTGTTCAACCTTTCTGTGCCCCAGTTTTCTGAATGGTGGTAATCATACCCTGTCTGGGAGGTTTCATATGAAGGGTGAACAGAGCACTCTTGAAGTGCTTGGCATGGTGTCTAAACACTCAGTAAATGCTACCCTTAGCTGTGGCTGGGTGCTATGTCAATATTACTTAAGACAGACCAAGTTTCTGTCCTTGAAGGAGCTGCTGACTAGTACTGGCCAGACAGCCAGGAAGTGAGCATAGTCAATGCCACAAACGGCCTATGCCACTCATGCAGGGGACTGCAGCACTGTCCCAGGGAAGAGCCCAGGTGGCTTCAGGCCAGACCTAAAGGTCCATAGGAGCTAGTTAGGTAACAAGTTAGTGGCAGAAGTTTTCAGGTCCTGCCTAGTGCTATACATTCCACCAGAACACCCTTTGCATGTGTACGTGTGTGCGTGAAGGTGGAGGCCAGAGGCCACCCTTAGTGTCATCCCTTGGGGTCTATACACTTTGTTCTTGGAGGCAGAGCCTCTCAGTGAGACCTGATTAGCCCAGGCTGGCCAGTGAGCTTCAGGGATGCAGCACTAGCAGTCTGCAAAATCACTCCAGCTTTTTTTTTTTTTTTTTTTTTTTTTTTGTATGTGAATTCTGAGAATCGGACTGTGCAAGCATGTTAGCAATGAAGCTGTCTCTCTAGGCCCTGCTTTGACTTTTTAAAGGAAGGACCCGCCACAGCAGATGTTAAGACACCCCACAGAGCCCACACACTAAACATGTGATGAGGACACACACAGAAGGGAACTGGAGAGGAACCTCTGAAGGAAGTCCGTGGAGATTCTGGAGCTGGGTAGGTGAACCGCAGGCAAGAGAGGAGGTTGGGGCCCCTGGCCAGGGAAGACTAAGGGAGAGAAGAAAACTCAGTCCTGCCTCCCTCCCGTCAGCCAGGTCAACTCAGAACACAGCACTCGAGCCCTACAGAGAACCAAGGGAAGCTGGGGAGATCCCCTGACTTAGGCTTGAAGGGTAGGACTGTGGAAACAGGCATGAAGGAGTGTTCTTCAGCCGAGGAAAACACAGAGAAGGCAGGCAAGCAGAGGTGAAGCCAGGGAGATGGAGCAGAAAAGGGTTAGTGCGCAAAGAACTCCTACAAACCATCAGTGACGTTCTCTGCAAATTGGTGGAGGAAGAAGTCCAAGAGCCCAGGAGCACTTGAGGAGACGTGCGGGCACATCAAAAAAGCCAAGGCATGGGCCTTGGGAAGGCTCAAGACCTGAGTACGGATCCCAGCACCCATGGGGAAGCTGGGTGTGGTGGTGTGTGCCTGTAACCCCATGCCGATGGGGCAGAGAAGGTGGACAGAAGAGGAGGGGGGCAGACATTGCTGACCAGACAGTGTCCTAAATGGTGAGATTTTTCCCAAAAATAAGGTGGAGAGCCATAGAGGAAGATGTCTAACATCAACCTCTTACTTCTCCATGTGTATGTAGATGCACCCCACATGTGACTCACACACACACACACACACACACACTGGCAAACCAAGGCATGCAAAAGAAACCCTGCTACTCCCTACCAACCCAGATGGCAGCAGCTAGAAAGACAAGTGAACCCAGGGATTATCGGGGACTAGGGGGGTCCAGCCCCTCGATAGTCCCCTCCCAGGGTCCGGGAAGAATCTACAACCAGCTGATAATTAATCTTTGATGAAAAGAAATGAATCTATGTACACGAAACTCCATAGTTCATACACTTTATTATTCTGTGATAGTTCTCTCTCTACACAGCTTCTATTCTGCTCGCATGTCTAGCTCCTCTCTTGCCTGATTTCTCTATATTTATCTACTGTCCCCTCTAGGTTCTATCTTAATTCCTTCATCTAGTTCTGTCCCTTCGAGGTTCTCATCTATCTAGTTCTTTCCCCTATCAGCTCCTCTCCTGTCTCCTTCTCTCTCATCTGGCTCTTCCCCATCTAGTTCTTCCCCATCTGGCTCTTCCTCATCTTCCATCTCGTTCCTCTAGTCCTCTCTTTTAGCCCTTCAATCTAGTTCTTACCCATCTAGTTCTTCCATTCTCTTTTCTCTTCTCCGTTCTGTGCCCTGGAAGTCCCGGTATATAAAGGGAGGGTCCGAGCTAAATTGTGTAAAGCTATTACTTAACGTCCACCTGACCTAGGCGGTGTCTCCTTGTGGAATTTACCTTAAGTCAGGAGACTTGTATGTGGGCTGTTACCACTGTTAGTCCTCGGAAATTGGGCGACCACCTGGGCGGTGTCTCCTTGTAGAATTTACCTTAAGTCAGGAGTCTCGCCTGTGGGTGGTTATCACTGTTAGTCCTCGGAAGTTGGGTGACCACCTGGGTAGTGTCTCCTTTAGTCCTTGAAAATGGCTAGGGGAGATATCTGATTCCAGAGAAAGCCTTTCCTGGGGCTGTTCTCCAAATACCTGGAATGTGTATGTCCAGAGAGTGATCAGTTCACATTGTTAGCCCTTCTTAGGGAAAAGTTAACTGGGAAAACTATGAAGGCACACATGATTTTCATAACAGAAGACAGCTGATATATAACAAGCCAAGTAACACCAAAAACTCCTTGGGATTTGGCTTCCTCTGGAGGAATTCCCTGATCCCTCCAGGTAGTGACTTTGCCATAACCAGCTGAGTTCTTACGATATATTCCTGCGGCCTGCAGCAAGGGATGCAGGGGAAGGGCAGTCCTGGCCATGCCCTGCATGCGGGAGCCATTCTGTAGAGTGCTGCATGTGGTCACCACAGCCTCAAGCTGTGCCTTTGGCCTAGGCCTGGGCATGTCAAAGGAAGGGTCTCTCTTCAAACCCTTGCCAGCTACCTACCACCTGTGGGACAAGCTGGAGTTGGTGGGACAGCACCCACCTGGAGGGGGCAATCTTGCTTGACTGTAGGGTCCTGGCCTTTCAAAAGCTGTTTGAGAGAGGAATTTAGCATTTCCTCAGGACTGTCCTAAGTCTGTTGCCGTGATAAACAACGTGTCCAAAGCAGCTTGGGGAGGAAAGTGTTTGTCTCACAGTTCACAGTCCACCATTGAAGGAAGTCGGGGCAGGAACTCAAGCAGGGCAGGAAACTGAAGCAGAAATCACGGAGGAATGCTGCTTCCTGGCTTGCTCCCAAGCTCACACTCAGCTACGTTTCTTGTATCGCCCAGACTCGCTTGCCTAAGCATGATGCTGCCCACAGTAGGCTGGACTCTCCTACCTCAATCAGCGGTCAGAAGATGCTCACAGACATCCCTACAGACCAGTGTAAGGGAGGCGGTTCCTCAACTGAGGTTTCCTCTAAGTGTGTCAAGCTGACGATGAAGTTTAGCCATCACAGTGACCCCACAAGGCCCCTCCTGGACAACCATCCCCAAGCCACTTCACGCCGGATGAAAGGACACTGCTAGAGCTATGACAGGGGTGCTTTGGGGTACCAGGGGTTTGGAGGCCACCGAGATGGCCTTCCCTGGGGAAATGCATGAGCAAGTGTGGCGCGTTCTGGTGGATTTCATACAGGTAGAGGCAGCCATGACACGCCTCGGCACACTCCTGGCACTGATCAATGTAATAAAAATAGAATAAAAAGACAGAGCTACAGCCCAGAATCAAGCCACATTAACGAAAACATCCAGAAGCAGGAAAACAGAGCATGCGTTGTAAGGATTCACCCATATTGAAGGATGTGTAGCAAATACATTCGTGAGGATGATTGTGGGGAGGAGGATACAGTGGGGGTAAGATACAAGGAAAAAATGTTAGGAAACAAGGAAGTAAGCCTGTGGAGAGGGTCTTGCCCAGTGTGAGGGTGGGGACACTGGGAGGAGGTGAGGACCCCGCTTTGCCTCAGTCTGGCAGAAGTGGTAAGACAACAAAGCAAGAGAGAAAGGAAAATCATTCAGCCTTGGAGGCCACTCTGGTCCGAACCTGAAGTGTGCCCCCACCCTACGGTCACGTTTTGAACACTTGGTCCCCACTTGATGATGCCATTTTGGGAACTTCAAGAAGCACAGGGAAGCGGGGCCTGGCGGGTGGAAGGAGAGCCTGTGGTGGTATTGTGTTCCCCAAAATATTGTGCACCCTAATAAACTTATCTGGGGTCAGAGAACAGAACAGCCACTAGATATGGAGGCCAGAAAATGGTGGCACACACGCCTTCGATCCTAGCATTCCAGAGGCAGAGATCCACCTGGATCTCTGTGAGTTCAAGGCCACACTGGAAACAGCCAGGCGTGGTGACTCACACCTTTAATCCCAGGAAGTGATGGCAGGAAGCAGAAAGGTATATAAGGCATGAGGACCAGGAACTAGAGCTGGTTAAGCTTTTAGGCTTTTGAGCAGCACAGTTCAGCTGAGATCCATTCTGGATGAGGACTCAGAAGCTTCCAGTCTGAGGAAACAGGATCAGCTGAGGAACTGGCGAGGTGAGGTGGCTGTGGCTTGTTCTGCTTCTCTGATCTTCTAGCGTTGACCCCAATAACTGGCACCGGGTTTGTTTTTATTAATAAGACCTGTTAAGATTTGTGCTACAAGATTCTTTAGTGTGGACCTTTAAGTTTATACCCAACCTTGGTCTCTGCCTCTTAGGTTCTGGGTCCATCATGATGTGAAGAACATCTGCCACAGCCTCCTGCGGCCTGAACTACTCTGCCCTTCCTTCCTTGTTATGAAGGCTTGAAACCGTGGCCAGTCAATCTGTGTTCCCTCAGGTGTTTCTGTCAGGCTATTACGGTCCTAGTGATGCAAAGGTAAGTGGTACAGAGGCTCAGCTCACTGCCTGCTCCTCAGGGGCGGAGGCCATCTTTCCTCCTCCCAGAGCCCTGGCAATGGCCTCTCTCTGCCTGGGAAACAGGGGTGCGGTGGGGGAGGGCATCTGTACAGACATCATGTGCCTGTCACATTTTTCTCCCACTTACAAACAGCTGGCCAAGCTGAAAGTCTGCCGGACTGATGTTCTATTTCCTCCACACACTGTGTAACTGACCAGGCGGGAGGGAAGACGGTCTATGAGACACCCTGGCCCTCTTCCCTTGACCATCACTTCAGAAACAGTGGTCCCCAAGGAATTGAAATGTCCTTAGGAGTGTCGTGCTGGGAGAAAGGAAAGGTGGAAAGCTCATGCCGGCCGGAGAAGGAGTGTGACTTCTGGAAACACATTTTACACAGTTCTGAAGTATTGTCAGACCACTTTACAAGAGACACTGGAGCTGGGACGATGGCTCAGTGACAGGTGGGATCACACCTTGACCATGTCCACCTAATTATGTACACCTCTTGCCTCTATTTCAACTTGAACCTCCTATCGGAACCCTGAAGATGGACATGGTGGTCATCAGGATCCTTTGTGTCTCTTCCCAATGTGGAACAAATCTCCTTTCTCTGCTTGTCTGTTTAATGGCCTATTCAGGATGGGCTGCCGTGGTCCAGGCTCTGACCATAGTAACTGGTTAATGACAGCAGTGTGATCCCGTCAGCAACTGCCAGAGGGGACAATAGCGAGACCCAAGAAAGCAAGTGTCAGGAGTGTGGCCTCTTTTTGTCAAGTTGCTGAGTGGTCTAGGCTGATGACTTTTTCTTCCCAGACCTCAGTTTCCCACTGGGGGCTTCTTAACAGTAGAGATTGGCTTCAATTCTCTTCAAAGATTCTCCTGGTTCTTACCAGGCTCACAGTCAGCCTAAACTTCAGCCCCTGTGAAGAGGGGTTGTGAAGCCTGAGTTTCAGGCAACAGAATGTGTCTAAGTGGCACTTGGAACAGTAGCTCAGAATCCAAAAGGAGCCAGCCAAGTGCTGGGGTCTCTCCATGAAGTTGGTTCTATCCCATGATTCAGCTGAGAAAGCAGTTCTCTTCAGTATCCCAGTTCTTTACATGAGTCATTTGCTCGGCCCAGAATGTGCTTCCATCCCCTCTTTCCCATCTTTGGAGCTAGACTTAAGTCACTTCCCTGAAGGTGTCTGGTCACTCTGAGTACCCTGTCCAGCTTGGGTGGACAGGCTTACCTTCCATGACATTCATCTCAGCTGCTCCTGCTTCTTCAACTAATGGGCAGACTCTCTTTCCCAGAATGCACAATGCTGGTTGGCTTTTGCCAACTTGACACAAACCTAGACATATCTAGGAAGAGGGAATTTTAATTAAGACAATGCCTCCGTCAGATTGGTCTGAAGAAAAGTCTATGAGGGTGCTCTCTTGATTAATGATTGGTGTAGGAGGGCCCAGTCAATTGTGGGCCGTGTTACCCTGTAGATAGAAGTTTCTGTTCCTCCTTGTCCCGCAGTGGTTCAGTCCCACATAAACACACAGGGGTGTATGTTAATTACAAACTGTTTGGTCTGTGGCTCAGGCTTCTTGCTAGCTAGCTCTTACAACTCACCCCATTCCAATCAATCTATGTTTTGCCACGTGGCTTCGTGGCATTACGTGTTCTCTCACATCTTGCTTCTCCTGGTGGCGGCTCAGGGAGATGATCCCACTCAACCTTTCTTCTCTCTCTATCTCTCTTGGATTTCCTGCCTGGCTCCATCCTGCCCTGCCATAGGCCAATGCAACTTTATTTATTAACCAATGGGAGCAACACATATTCACAGCATACAGAAAGACATCCCATTGTATGTAGGCGGAAGTTTCTCTCCCACCTGCCTGTTCCCAAATACCCAGCAGCCGCTTCCCAAATAATTGACTCGGAAGCTTAACATTAATTACAAACCATTTGGCTGATGGCTTAGGCTTATTATTAGCTAGTTCTTACACTTAAATTAACCCATAATTCTTATCTATATTTAACCACGTGGCTTGGTACCTTTTCTCAGTGTGGTGTTCTCATCTTGCTTCCTCTGTGTCTGGCTGGAGACTCCTGACTCCGCACTTCCTCTTCCCAGAATTCTCCTAGTCTGGTCACCCTGCCTATACTTCCTGCCTGGCTACTGGCCAATCAGCGTTTATTAAACCAATTCAAGTGACAAATCTTTACATTATCCCCCACTACCCTTTGGTAGATGGTCCTGGATGGTATAAGAAAGCAGACTAAGAAAGCCAAGGGGAGCAAGCCAGTAAGCAGGACTGTTCTGTGGCCTCTGCTTCAGTTCTGACTGTTACCTGGAAGTGTGAACGAAATAAACCCTTTCTTCCCCAAGTTCCTTTTGCTCATGGTGTTTGATCACAGCAACAGAAGCTAACTAAGGCAGGCCCTTTCAGGTGGGTTTAAATGACAGTTAATGTATATAATACATAATGTTGCTTTCTTCTATGAAGCCCCAGTATCACAGGGTTAGGAGTGTGTGTGTGTGTGTGTGTGTGTGTGTGTGTGTGTGTGTGTGTGTGTGTGGTGGGGGGTATGTATCTATTCTTTTAGGCTAGGCCCAGGCTCTCCAGGGCACCCCAAAGTGCCAGCACCCTCCACATAGTGAGGCTTTAGGGTGATTCTCCTGTGGCTCAGTAGGAGGGCGACTGCCAGGACAGACCCTCTGTGACCTCTCAGGCCTGCCAGCTTATCGATGACATCCTTTTTCATCCCTCATGAGGAATCCTGTGACCCTTGACCCACCATTGCCATGTTAATGATTGGTGTAACTGTGGAAATGCTGTACCCGAACCGGCTGCCAAGTCGGGAGGAGGTGGCCAGGCCCCTCCTGGGTGAACTGGATCCTGAGCTCTGCTGTGAGCAGGGTAGTGAATGCAGGACAATAGTCCTTGCTTGGACCTTGGAGTGGGACGGCAGAAGTGTTCTCCCTTCTGAAGGATTTCTCAGAGCGCTCAACACCCTACTGGGCGTCAGGGAAGGCTGGTAAGGCTGACGGTGTTGCTGACACTTACCGGATATCAGGAGTTCTTGCTGTGAGGAAAACTGCTGTTGTATGAAATGGACTCTGACATGAACTAACTTACTGGGGCAGTTGAGGCCATTTTTAAAGTCTCCAGTCACCGTGCAGCGCTGACACTGACCCCATCTTCTCTCAGGCTGCCATGAACCCAGATGCTTTTGATAAACAACGGCAAACTCCCCTGATCTCTCCTGGCTGCTGAGACGTCACACCCTTGGCCACATGGCTCATGTTCCATGACCTCTCCCCACCCTATTGCTATGAGCAGTACCTGTCCCTTGGGAAAGGAGCAAACTGGGATATGGGAAGAGATGTGAAATTTCAAGGGGAGGGATCATTTATGGGCAGGTGCCTGGCATTCTGGTGCAGGGGAAGTCGTCCATCAGCTTGGTTATCCACTCTGTGGGGTTTGCACCCCCCTGAACCTCTATGGGCTGTCTGAAGTCCCCTGCCCTTTCTCAAAGCAGCAGGGCTATGCAAAGAACTCCAGAGTCCAGGGGTGATGCCCTGGCATGCGGAATGGAGGCTGAAGAAGACAGCCAGCCGCATTGGCCTGGGTCCGTTAGCTGGTGACATCAGTTGGTGGGGGTGGGCCTTGAATATGGATTTCACCATTGCCCCCATGCCTCGTTCTTTTGTGTGTATAACTTCCCTCAGTGATGGACTGTTCCCTGAACTTGTAAGCAAAAGAAACCCTTCCCTCTCCAAGTTGCTTTTGGTCATGGCATTTGCTCACAGCAACAGACACCCTGACTAACACTGACGGGTGCTGGCGATGGAATCCAGGCTTCCGATATCACCTCCACAAAGAACATCACATTTTTCTGAAAAGGAGAAGCAGGCTCAGGGAGGGGACAGAGCTCACCAGAAGTCATGTTGAACCTGAGTGTGTCCGAGCTGAGCTGAGAGCCAAGTTCTTGCCTCTGTCCCCATGGCTGCCACTCGGTCCCATTATCAAACTGTGAGCAAGTACTGTACTTTACCACAGTCTATTCATCAATCTCCACAGAATACAGACCACTTTATCAGCCCCAAATGGACACTTCTGGCCTCTGCAAGGGTCTGGCATACTTCCCTTTCTGGAATTTTCCACTTCCCATTCCCATTTAAGCTTGCTTCCTAAAACCGAAACCTTATAACTGAAATCTGACTGGCTCACCACATGCCCACCCTGGCAGCCAGCCTCTTTGTCTTCTAAAGATTTCTTTGCATTTTCTCAGTATCGTGTCTTTGATTTCATGACATTTCCACAATGCCCTAAGTAATCTTAGCATTTTCCCTAAACTGGAAAAATAAAAAAAGTAAAATGCTCTCCTAGGGAGAAAGGGCAAATTGTATGTTCTTTTGTTTACACATGTGTACAGAAAAATCATTACTCTCCTTGGTGATTTTCCATGTGATAGCAAGAGAGAAATGGAGAGACTGGGGCTTTGTAATGGCTCCTGAGGGACTCTTTCTTATTTGGTGACCCCAGAAAGGCTCCAAGCATCCAGCTATTTTTGAAAGAAAAGAGGAAATGCGGATGGTGGCCTCCCCCAGCCACAGGTCACCGAATGGCTAACTTATTCTTATGATTGCTTATTTTTATTTTTATTTAATCTGATGTTTTGATGCAATCGTTGGCATTTTGAGTTTGACCTTAGACTAGTACCATCCATCTTGGGCACGCAGAGAGTCAGTGGACTACATTCAAGGGAGGAGAGAGAAGTCACCTGCTTACTTAAAATATGGCCACTCTGCTCATGCAGCTGATGAAGGCCAGGGCTTACCTGGGGAGAGAAGGTTGACCCAGCTTTTATCTTCTTGTTTTTCTTTTTTAACAAACAAACAAACAAACAAACAAACAAACAAACAAACATCAGCATTTATTTACTCTTTTGCCACCTAGAGTAGAAGCCTGCTTCTTCTGGCCCAAGGTTTTTACCAAAATATCTGTAAATCGAGGGATGTACTTGAGTCAAGTCCTGACCTGGGAGTCAGGTGTACCTCAGCTTCATAACGGGCTGTCTTCTTAAAAGCGTCTGAGACTCATAAACTTCAGTTAAAGTCGGTGAGCACTGGACTGGGAGTCACGGTAGGAAGGAAGGTCAGTTGTGACCACTTCACAAAGAAAGATCCAGAGCCGTGAAGTGTTGAACTCATTTCAGTACTAAAGCCTTGCTTGGAGTGCAGGAGGCTTTCTGTCTGTCTGGAGTCCCTTCAAACCTGGGGTGACCGTGGGTCAGTCCCTCTTCTTCTCTGCCCCCCTCCTTCTCCTTTAAAATAAGGTGTGTTGGGTGAATGATTTCTAAAGCCCTTCCACCATGGGCTGCTTATAAAATAGGATCTTCTCGAAGGTCCAGCAGGCACCCAGACCTTTACAGTCATGGCCAGGTTCAGTCAAGATGTGCAGAGAATTGGGCATGACTGGAGAAATAAGTCACTACGCTGTGTCTTACGCATGGTCTACCCTGGGTCTCCACTCGGTGCTCACCACTGTTTGGTGAAGAAGGTCCTGTTACCACCCTCAACTCACAGGTAAGTACATATGCCCGAGGAGTGGTGGAGCCATGATAAGCCTGAAGGGTCCTTTTCCATCCAAGCATGTTTGGAGTTAGCTCTCTGAACATATCTAGTGTAGAGGGTGAGCTAGGGTGGGACAGTATCTACAGGTCTGGCCCAAACAGATGCCAATCTGCACTGTGGCATGGATGGGTGGACTGAGTATTCTAGAGCACCCTCCATGCCCTGGTGCTAACTGTGCATGGACTTCTGACTGAAAAGGAAGTCCGACATGGAGAGATGGGCTGGGAGAAGTACCTGCCATTTCAGATCAACAGCTGGAGCTGAGCTGGTTGGTACTCAGTCCTCGTGACTGCCTGGCCGGGATCACCAGCTCGGAACGGGGCTACAATTGGCCAAGTGCTTTGTAGAAATAGTGCTATTCCTTCTAAACCAGTGTCTGGTGGACCAAGAAGACTATAACTTCATCCCTTTCTCTTGCTGGATGAGTGTAGAGCGCCACTATTAGCTCAGAAGTCTTTCTTTTCAAATATTTATTTTTAAGCATGTGTGTGGGTGGATGCCTGAGGAGGCCAGAGGTGTTGTATCCCATGGAGCCAGAGTTCCAGGCAGCTGTGAGCCCCCTGATATGGGTTCTGGGAATTGAACTCAGGTCTTCTGGAAGGATAATCCATAGTCTTAAACCATCTTGTTTGTGCTTTTCGTCAGTTTCAAAATTTTGTATAATGACTTTTAAAAAGCAAAGTAACAGTTCCATATTTAGAGGTAGGGCCAGTTACAAGACTGTGTCTTCATTTCCATGCTTTGGGAAATACTGAAGAGGTTGTTTGGCAGTATCACATCAAAAAGAATGATAGCTACCTGTCCCTTTAAAAAACACAATGCTAGGGGAGCAAAGAAGCCGGTCATTACCGCTGATGCCCACAAGAGGGCGTCTCAGGGTCATCGCGAAGCAAACCCAAACCCAGGATCCTGGCTGCTCCTCCGTGAATGACCAATGAGTAGGCTCTGAAATACCAGCTGTGACCCCACCTTCCCAGCACTTTAAGGAGACTCTTTCTCTTCTACATAGCGGGAGCCATTCCTGCTCTCTTCAACCCTGAGGGCACACTGGGCACTTCATGTGTGTGTGTGTGTGTGTGGGGGGGGGGGAGACAGAAATGGAAACTGCCTATCACAACTGTATTGCCCTGCACTCTCCATGAAGATGTGACATTTCTGCCCTGGCAACAACACCCCCTCTTGGAAACTGAGGTCTGGAGCAGCCATATTAAAGACATCTGTCACCAACCTTGTCAAAATCAATTTGGAGGGAATATCTGCAGAGTCCCAGCAGGTGGAGGTGGGGGCGGGGCATGGGACTCTGCAAAGGGAGAGAAGGGTGCCATCTTGGTGGAAACCCATTCAGGACATCGCACATGTCGTCTCTTTTGGGGCCCACAAGCCCAACAGAGAACTGCTGTTAGCCCATTTTAACATGGGCAGACGGAGGCTCAGGGAAGGTAAATCATCTGCTCAGTGTGTCTCAGCCCTTCTAGGACACAAAGAATCAAGATGCCAACCTTTCCCATGTCCCTACCTCTTCTGTAAGGAAGAAATGGGCCTTGGGGTGGGATGGAGCCCTTCCCAAGAAGCAGTGAGATGCAGGGTGGGCAAGGCGCAGGCGCACCTCCTGAATTCTCATAGGCTGCAGGGAGGCCAAGCTTTGTTTCCAGTGACCTGTGAGCCTGCGCAGGGAATCGTTTTCCCCCCATTAATGCATGCTTTACTTACACTTCTTGCTACAATTACTCTGCGGTAATTAACAAGGGAAATAACACATCTGGGGCTAACTGCGGCTCCAAACAGATGTACAGGATGCAGAGGCGTGCCGAAGCCCGCATGCTTCTCTGACGTCTGTACTGAGCACCTTCTCTGCGGTAGCAGTGAGCCTGGGAACAAGGCCCCTGCGGGCCACCGGGGTAGGCTCCCGGGGAGGGGTTGAGGGGCAGCATGCAGACAGCGGGTGCGGGAATGAAGCAACATTGTCAGCCAATGATACGAGCTGTGAAGACAAAACATGACGATGTGGGAGGGACAGTCCTTGCTCTCCCTCCTCAGGGGTGACATGTGAGCTGAGGGATGTGGGGAGCCAGGGGGAAGTGTGGCCAGTTGGGAAAGGGCAAGGGCCAAAGCCCTGCGGCAGAATGAGTTGCTCACACTTTGGGAAGATGGGCAAACCAGCATGGAGCAGAGGGATGATATCAGGGTGAGGGGACGGCTCAGAGGAGGGCTAGACGGAGCCCCCGTCTGGTCTGGAGGCCATAGAAAAGTGGTTAGATGTTCTAGAAAGCACAAAGGGAAGGCCTTGCTGGGACCTTTCGCGAGGTCACTGAATAGTCTGATTCTGCGTTGTTCCTAAGGCTTTGCTGCTTTTGTCTCTACAGGGCGATGGGTCCAGGGGCTTTGTATAAGCTGGAAGTGACCGGCCATCCTAAGCCGGCCACCGTTCCCATCTGCCCTTTTCCACACTGGACAATCTCCCCTTCCCACTCTGCAAAGGTGCAAAGCCCTGCTTGTGGGCCTGGGGCCTGGGTTGTCCGGGAGAAAAGTGGTAACCCTGACTCTCTGGACCTCCTGTGCCCCGCAGAAACCTGGGCCCTGCCTTGAAGGGCTTCTCTGCCCCGTGACAACTCCATACAAGCCCACCGGTCCAGGACCTATGGGTCATCTTCAACATCATTCCTTTAGTTTGCAGTCATTTTGAGGAAGACAGGAAGCAAGGGGGTACAAGGCGGGCAGTGGACCTGGGAGGAGTGGGTGGGCAAGATGGGAAAGAGACGGGCTCTCCAGAGGACAAGGGCTTGTGGGAGCTGTTTCCACAGGCCCACAGGGGAGCAGAGGCAGAAGCCACCTATCCCTGAGGGAGGAAACTCGCAGGCCACTCCTACCTCCAGCCTGGGGAGGGCCGCTCACAGAATCTGTGCCAGGAACTACAAGGGACAGGGGAACCGAGTTCTTTACAGGTGTAATTTCTCTGGAGCCGCTGAAACACTGTGAAACAGAGTGTGCGGGAGGGGGGATGATGGAGGGAAGGGGGATGATGGAGGGAAGGGACTGTGGATATTGTAAGACCACCCTCCTCCCTAGGGCTGATGAGCCCTGTCTCCCCTTCTGCCTGGGACCTCATTCCTCCTGCAGAGCGGGTGGCCTTGTGGAAGGACTCTGGAACTTTCTCATCAGAACTTTCTAGCTCCTTTTCTTTGCCTCCCAGTTTGGGACACTTCTAGCTTACCTCGGAGGCCAAGGGAGGGACTATTGTAAACCCGAGTGGGTCCCAGGAGAACTGCTCTGCTCTGGAGCCACCCACAGAAGGCAGATCCTTGTCACCCTGTTTCCTCACAGTTCCATGTCACCCACAGCTTGCTTTTCTGGGTCCCCAGGGACCTTCTACAAGGATCTTTTTGATTGCTCCTGTTCATCCCTCCCCACTTATAATACACCCCAGGGGCCGGCCCTGTCCCTGGTGGGTGTTCCTGGGGGTATTTGCAGGCTGTGTGCTTGTGTGTCTGCGGGAATTGCCAGTGGCTTCAGAGGGCAGAGGTGGGAACTGCGACGCCGTGTGGAGGTCTCTGGAGGGCAGTGGGTAGGGACCCTGAGGGAGGAAGGGGCACTTCCAGCCCCAGATTCTTCCTCCTGGCTTGATTTTGATTCCTCCTCTTTGATCTCTGTTTCCTTTTTGGGAAACTGAGGCCATACCCAGAGAATGAATGGGTGATTGTTAAATCCATTTTTTTTCTAGCAAGGCATATGTGTTTATGCGGGAGAGGGGGCTGGCTTGGGAGCTGAAGGGGGAAGACTTTGAAATCCAGTCACCTGGCTTCCAGTGCTAGCACTGAGTCACCTTTAAGGAGTCATTCAACAGTTTTGTGCCTCAGTTTCCTCTTGTGTGGAGTGATACTTCCTATGGGCTAGTCTGAGAATTCAGTGTACTCACACATGTAAAGTCATTAGCAGGGTGACTGGTACAAGATGTGCCCATTAAGTGTTGGCTGATGTCACTGTCACTCCTGTGGGTAAAGTGAGATCTTGGGAGCTTTTCTCTGCAGGAAGGTCCAGCTCTGAGACGCCCCTGCACCTCCCCGTGGGGTCTCAGCTTCCACCCCACCGCCAGCACCTTCTCACGCTGTTCCTCTGACATAAGGTGCAGCCCTTGGGACACACAGAGGTGCCCAGCAGGGGACTAGCTCTGAGCATCCAGGAGAAAATGATTTGCTAGGAGAAGGCCCCTAACCAAGAGGGCACTCTGGGTCCTGACTGCGCAGGGCTGTGGGTGGAACCCCGAGTTCTGAGGCGTCCCTGGAGATGCCTGCTGGACGGATGGACCCTTGAAAAGACCCCAGGTTATAGAGTCACACAAACATGGGGTCTGCCTTTGTTGCTAATTCTTGGTGTCCTTGAGCTGTGCGCATCTCTCAGGGATAAATGTCCTGAACTACACACAGGAGCAGCAACATCTGCTCTGGAGGATTGGCAAGACTCAGAGATGCCTACTTAGGTGAATACCTGTTCACAACGGGCATTCATGTTATCAAACACTGGGAATGGTGTGTGCATCACCTGCCGTCTGTGCTAAGTCTCATTTTTCGCGTCCTGATAAGGAGGTAACTCTGTAATACTGCATTGATGGAAATGTCCCTGTTCTTACCTGGCATGCCACTGAACTCCCTGGATCTGTACACAGGGCTTTCTCTGGCTGTAGGATCACCAGTGAGCTGCTTGTCGATGGGCAGATGATCCAGGGAGTTAGCGCCCCCAGAGCAGCCCTCAGCCACTAATAGACGGATGGGGCTGATGGGTGATTCCCTTTGCTCTTTCTCTCTCCAGGGACAATGTCAAAGCCCCCAAGAGCTGTTAGCACAAAGGACCTCCATTTGCCCACAGAAGTAACCTGCTGCTCCCTCATGTCCTCCAAATGGCATTCTTCACCACCTGGTGCCATCTGCCTCCTCAGCAGCACCTCTGGCAGTCACCGACCACATCTATTGATTCAGCTTGGGGTCAGACCTCTTCTCTAGTGGTCCTCCAAGATGGCCACTGTCCAGCATGGGAGGCCTAAGGGGCAAGAGCTTGACCAGAAAATTCAGTCTCTTCCCTCCTCTGAAGGTCAAGACCAGTTGTTCCAGGTGCTCTGAGAAGCAGGGACCAGGACTATGTTGATGTCACTGCCTAGACCTCCAAAGATCCTTCAATGAATGGACAGGGCAGGGAACACAGAGGACAGGGGTGAATGTGCAGTTTCACAGTCTC
The DNA here is from genome assembly GCF_007827085.1 of Peromyscus californicus insignis. Taxonomy (NCBI): domain Eukaryota; kingdom Metazoa; phylum Chordata; class Mammalia; order Rodentia; family Cricetidae; genus Peromyscus; species Peromyscus californicus. The sequence continues at coordinate 87,061,657 of NW_026294573.1, read as the reverse complement.
TCCCACGTGGCTGTGCTTCCAGGCTTCTGAAAAGGCTACACAGAACAGAGCACAGTACAGGGGGATGAAAGGAGTGGGGGTAGGGTGGGGTGGGGCTAAGTGGCATGAGTCAGAAGGTCTCGATTTACCCTGAGAGTCTTTGATTCAAGTCCATGTGTTCAGTTCACAATGCACCTTCACACCCATGACCTTAGCTTCTGTTCCCAACAACTGGCCTGGGAGAGTGTAGCTAGACTTGACTATTACTGCTATCCATGTCATTGTGGCTGCTTATTTCATTCTACTGTGGGAAGTTGTCACCCATTCCTGGGCCCTGGCCAGACATGAACAATCAATCGATGATCTTTTGGCATTGTTGGAATCTTTTCCCACCTAGCACTCCAGGTAGTCACTATCAGTTGATGGAAGTTCTCAAGAGAGCTTGGGGTCATTTTGTTTCCCAGCTAGACACTTTCCTAACAATAGCATACTCTTTGAAACTGGCATGACAGGCTCAAGGGGAAGCCGAAGACAGTCCCGGACCAGGGTTTCCCGATATACTCCCCATTTCAGGCCTCCACAGTAGACATTAGCCAGAGGAGTACCTTCTAAGACACTCAGTGGATACCTGAAACCTCAAATAATACTGAGCCCTGAGCCATATCTGCACGGTTATTTCCTATGCAGATATCTCTCTGACAAAGTCTAATGTATTAATCGGGCACCATGAGAGATTAAGAATAACTAATGATCAAATGCAGCAAGTCAGCTCTTCGCTACTGTGATGAAGGCGAGATTTATCTTGGCTCATTTCAGAGGGTTGAGCCTAAGGTTGCCTGCCTCCATTGCTTTGGGTCTGAGGTGGAGGGAAAGGGTGTGGTGGAGGAAGCTGCTCACCTCATGGTGGCCAGGAAGCAGAGAAAGACAGGATACACCTTTCCTGGCCACACCTTCAGTGACCTACTTCCCCCAGCTATGCCGCACTTCCTAATTTCTATAATCTCTCAGCAATGTCACTGTATTATGTATTTATCACTGGGCGAGTCAACATCAGGATCAAATCACCCACCTAGGAGCCCATCAGCCTTTAACACATGAGCCTTAGGGGGATATTTCAAATTCAACTATAACAGCACGTCTCAAATATAATAGTGCGCTCTCTCTCTCTCTCTCTCTCTCTCTCTCTCTCTCTCTCTCTCTCTCCTTTTCTTCTTCTTCTTCTTCTTCTTCTTCTTCTTCTTCTTCTTCTTCTTCTTCTTCTTCTTCTTCTTCTTCTTCTTCACCACAGGTAACTGTAAGCATGGAAGCTGCAGCTAAGGTAGCGTGGGGACCACTGGACACTACTGGACACACATGGTAGACTCCTCTTACCTTAAAACTGAGATTAAAGAGAAAACAGCGATAAACAGTGTTGGCCCCTGAGGCCTGGTTGTTACTGTTAGGCCCAATGTGCAAGAGAGTCAGGGACCTGGAGGAGGCCAGCGCTGTAGCACTACATCCCTGAGATAAAGAGTTTGCCTCCTTCTTCCCTCTCACCAGGATGCTTGTGACTAATGATGGCACGTTTTCTTCTTGCCATAGCAAGCACATGACTTTTCATTTGCCACTTTCTAGACAGGAGTCTTCCTCTAGGAATTCAGATCAGCTTCTAGAAGTCCAGGGAAGAGGTGAAGCTGAGCCACTGTGAGGGTCAAGGTAGAAAGGAACTGGCCGAATCTGTGGGACTTCTCAGAGCCTCCCCGATCTGGACACGCAGCACACAGTCGTCCGTGCCCGGCTGCCGCTGCACCTACCGCACAGGCGATGGGCAGCTAAAAAGCATGGACAGCCTGTTCTGCTTCAGAGCCGTGTTCTATTTAGGAAGTGTGAAGAATGGCATCGGGCAAATTACACTCGCTGTGTGAGCATGCGGTCCCAAGACAGCCCAGAGAGGAAGCGACTGCTCTCCAGCTCGTCGTTAGCTCTCCGTTAGCTCCATGAATCCTTGTAAAACCAAAGCAGCCAAGATGTCCTCTCTGCCCTGGTGCTATTGGTAGAACTTCCTAGAAGGATGAAGACGTCTCATAGAGTTCCAAAGCTGCTAATGACGGGCAGCCAGTGAGCCCTTGAAATGTGGCTCGTGTCCTGAAGTATTGTCTTTTCAATTTGGCTTCACTTAAATTAATAGAGAGTCAAATAGCCCCACGTGGCTCATGGTAACTTGGGTAGGCTTAGCGGATCTACACCTACAGCAAGAATCCCATTAGGCAGTAAATCATTTCACTCCCTGCCAGAGCCAACGCTCTACCTCCAGCAGCTGCTGTGCCTGTTAAGCTCAGAAGCCAGCTGAGGTCTCTGGCAGCTTTGGAAACCCATCAAGCTGGTTCTGCCATTAAAAAAAAAATCTAGTGGGGCTGGAGAGGCAGCTCAAGCTGTAAAGTGCTACTGGGGAACACAAGGTCCTGAGTCCGGATCCCAGGACATGGGGCACCAGGTGCAGCACGTGTCTGTCATAGCAGGTGCTGGGGAGGCAGTGACAAAGACCGCTGAGGCTCACTGGCCAGCCAGTCTAGTGAGTGGTGAACTCTAGGTTCAGGGAGAGACCCTGTCTCAAACAATAAGGTGGGGCTAGTGTCTTAGTTAGGGTTACTGTTGCTCTAGAAACACCACGACCAGAAGCAACTTGGGGGAGGAAAGGCTTTGTTTGGCTTACACTTCCACATTGTAGTCCATCACTGAGGTAAGTCAGGGCAGGAACTCAAGCAGGGCAGGAACCTGGAGGCAGGAACTGAAGCACGGAACAGTGCTGCTTACTGGCTTGCTCCCTCATGGTTTACTCAGCCTGCTTTCTTATACCACCCAGGACCACCAGCCCAGAGGTAACAATTAACAAGAAAACACACCACAGGCTGGCCCACAGACCAACCTGGTGGGCGGGGGGCATTTCTCAATTGAGGTTCCCTCTCCCCATATGACTCTAGCGTGTGTCAAGTTGACATAAAACCATCCAGCACAGCCCCAAGAAGGCTCAGCAGGTAAAAGCATCTGCCATGCGAATGTGAGGACCCCAGTCGAATTCCCAGAACTCATTCAGAGGTGGAAGGAGAGAACAGACTCCAAAACGTTGTTCTCTGACCTCCATGCTTTCACCTAAGCACACAAATCCACACTTGCACGCCATACTTGAGCATGTGTGTTTCATGTTCACACACACAACAAAATTTTTAAAGTAAAGTGGAGAGCAACTTTGACCTCTGCCCCTCCCCCATATTTTTTTTTTAAAAAATATCAAAATCTAGAACAAACTGAGAACCAGAGGCAATGTCCTGACTTGCTCCATGATGCGTGACCGACCTGGTTCTCTGATTCCTGTGGAGGTGTCCCACCTTTATCCCTAAACAGCAGGCCAAGTGTCCCTCTTGTGGGGGACAGAGTCAGAGGTAGCCTGCAAGATGAGCCCTGCCTGCGGTTTGAGACATAGATATTCTAACTACAGTTAAAATTCAGAAACGCACATTCCAGGCACCTTTGTGATAGGGTAATAGGTGTTGTTTTTCTTCCCTTTCCTGAGAGAAAGGACATCCCCGCAAACAGCTTCAGCCCCCTCCCCAAAGGGTGCGGATTTCCCCATGACTTGGTAATGGGGAGCCCTGTGAGGTGAATGACATAACCTGAAGCTCACCTGGGCAAAGCTCTGAGCTGTTGTGAGTCTTCTCTGCTTAGAGCCTTGGGGAGGCCCTCAGGGTGCAGTTCAGTAATACCCCAACAAAACCATCTCGTGGGAGGTGATAAAGATTAAGGGGGAGATTTCAGTAGAGGCCAACAGGGAGCTCGCTTCCGTGAGATGCCCACATCAACTCTGAAGGCAGAGAGAACCCTCTGAGGGCAGAGCCATCCACAGGGACAGGCGAGGGTGGCTAGGAAAAATTGCCCCGTGGATTAATCTCACTGACCAAGGTTTAGTGCCTGACACCAAGGCCAGCTCAGGTCCATCGGAGCACATTCTGCTGCCTTCCGTCTGTCAGGCTAGCATAGAAGCAAACCTCCCTGGTGGGGCGGGGGAACCAAGCTGTGTTCCTCAACACAGCTGGCTTGGAGCAGAGGGGGAAGTCAGGCTCGGAACCGGAAGCCCTTTGGGGGCCCCCTTTTCCCCCTCAAGTCTTTCAAGTTATCTTAACACAGTTGGTCAGGGAAGCAAAATGATTTTCAGCTCTCACGGGAATTTAAATTGATTGGTTGTGACTATGTGGAAAAGGATTCTGAAGACACCAAGAACACTGATTGATTGCTCATGTCTGCCAGGGCCTGTGAGTGGACATGGTATCATCCCATAGTAAGGAGACACCATGAGCAGCAACAATATCAATCACTTCAGATCATGATAACTGTGTAGTTAAGTCAATATTGTAATGAGTAACACAGGATATAAACCAGATTGACTTAGAAAGTCCCTTTGCCCAGCCCATGTGACTTCGGGCACCACTACTACTAGTAATACTCCATATCTTAGTTATATTTCTATTCCTGTGATAAACACCACGAACAAATAAATTGACCTTCATAATAATTAAAATTCAGGGGCCCGAGATTACCTGGCTCAGCAGCTGAGAGTGCGTGCTGTTCTTGCAGAGGATACAATGTAGTCCTAGTGTCCATATCTGGTACCTCACAACCTCCTCCTGTAATTCCAACTCCAAGGAATCACACAGAGCTCTTCTGAGCTCTGTGGGCACCCACATTCAAGTTGTTTAGACACAGATTCTGTGTGTGTGTGTGTGTCTGTCTGTCTCTCTGTCTGTCTGTCTCTCTCATCCACATGCACACACAGACAGTGAACCACCAGGTCTGGGGCCTTGACATAGTTCAGTGTCAGCTCCTACCACAGGCTCCAGTGAGTAAAATGTAAAGATGCTTTGATGACCACACTTCAGATTTCTGAGCATCGAGACAGTCCATGACGAGGTGTCCTTGCTGTCTCTCTGGAGCTATGCAGCTGCTCACACCTGGAATGATTTGTCTCCTCTCCAAAACTGCCTTTTTTCCTGGACAGCGGAGCCTGTGCTTGCTTCGGGGCTAGGAGACCCTGGTTGGTCCCGTTGCTGGAGTCTCCCTTGCCCACTCTCTGGACCGTCTGCGGGAAGCCCCGCTGTGACTCTGCCACCTGCCTGACCTTGCCCCTACTGTCCCCCCGGACCTGCCACTACTCCCACCTGGTTCACAGTGAGTTCCCGGCTTCATGCTAGTGACAGAGCCTGGCTTCTAACTTAGGTGTCTTGACTTCCTCCTTGGGAGCCTGAGGAAGGCTTCAGGGACAGGGTGACGTTGAAGTTGTTTCTTGATGACAAGCACAGACTTGGAGCTGGAAGGTAGGATTGGAGAGCCCACCAGTGGCCAAGCCTATGGCAGAGGCAAGATTCACACCAGGCCTCTGTGAGCCTAAGACTCTGCCAGGCTGGGTCCTTCAGCCATGCCCAGTGCCTTTGGAGAGCTGAGAGACGGGCCTTTGATGTGGTCAAGTCCTTCTGGTGGGGTTACGGTGAGGGGAAGGGGGGAGAAGACCTTCTCTCCTCTTTATACCTTTTAAATATTGATTATACCTATTCCAAAATGAACAAATAAAGGGTTTTTAAAATTTATTTACAAAAAAATTATTGTGATACCTGTATATGTCCCAGTGGGCACAGATGAAATTAGAGGTCATTTCCCAGAATAGTAGTATTGGGACTTGGTTTAGGATCAGGTGGTTCTCACCCCCAGAAGCCACATGTCACAGCTGCCTAAGGAGCTTTCAGACCTCCTGGAGCCTGGCCCTGCCCACAGAGGCTGCGGTAATTGGCCTGGGGCGTGGCTTCAATTTCAGGAATTTTTACAAAGCTCTGCATGCGGTTCCAATGTGCGGCTAAATTAACAGCGCCCTGCCGTGGGGTGGGGTAGGATTCTGCTGAGAGACGGCTGGGGAGGGGACAAAATGGGCTCAGCGCAGGGCACAGCACGAGCTGAGGCCAGGCTGAAGTGGCTGATTTGTGTGGAAAGCATGAAAAAGAGGGACTTTGGAGGCACTGATGCTGAAGCCCCACAGAACAAAAGGGAGCCGAGGTGTTCAGCTTTCTGTGCCCCAGTAGTACCGCGTTCATGGGGTTGGTTCACTGAAATGCCCAGCCTTTCTGGCTGAATCGATCCCTCCCCGGAGGACCAGATTTGAAGGCTGGTAGTAATTAGGTTGGGTAGCTGGGAGAAACAATCGCAGTACACAATTCCCCAGAGAATGGGGAGAGAGAGCCTGTGTCAGGAAAACAGGGTGGACAGTGATAAAGCCTCTGCACATTCAATCACAGGTACTCACACACGTGTATGCATACATCACACATAACACACACACACACACAGAGGCACACACACACAGAGGCACACACACACACACACACACACAGAGGCACACACACACACACACACAGGCACACACACCAATCAGGTGACATTAATGTGAAGCGAAGCCGGAGAGCCACTGGATCAGGGAACGTAGAAGCAGGCTTTGGCCCAGGTTGGACCTCAGCACTGACAGAGGTAAAACTTTGGGAATTGGGAACTGGCAGTCACACAGCTCGGTCAACAGCAATACACCTGGAAGTAAATACAGTCAGGTCTTTCCTCGGGTCACAAACCACAATCCAGTCCAGATGGATGAATACATAGGCAGAAAGGACAAAACACAACTGACATATAGAGAAATACTTTCATAATTACGGGGAGTGGGGCGGGAGAGGAAGGACTTTTTCAAGCATGACACAAATCCCAGAAGCCACAAAGGAAAATGGCTGGCAGCCTGGCTGCCTCTCAAATTTAGGATGCTGTTCAGCAAATAAACAACAAAGGCAAAAGACACGTGAGATGTAAGAAGAAAACATTTGAAACATATAGTAAACCAAGGGTTACTACAAATAGGTGTTAACTTATAAATAATTGAGAGGGACAGAAGCTCAATAAAAATAGACTAATGAGAGATGGCTCGGTGGGTGAAGGTGATGGTCGCCATGTCTGATGACCCGAGTTCAATCCCTGAGACCCACATGGTAGAGAAAGGAGAGAAATTACTCCAGAAAATTGTCCTCTGACCTCCTCATATGTGCTGTGACACGTGTTCACACTCAGACACACCCACGCACACACAAATGTAATAAAAGCAGACTAGTGATGCTGAACAATAATTCCCAGGAGAAGAGATACAGGAAAATATTGATGTATCTGCTAATAAGTGTGCCAGAAGATGCTCAATTTCATGAACAATTGAAATGGATTTTTTTTTAACTTACTTGGTAAACAATGAAAAGTTTAATGTATCAGTCTTAGGGAAGATGAGGGAAAATGATAGGTCTCAACTGTTGTTGGTGGAACGTAAGTCGGACTTCATGGGCGCCAACTTGGAGAAATCATGAAAATGTAAAATGCACCAGTTGGTCTGACAATCCTGCATTAGACTCCATCCCGCTGCGGTTGATTGATGAGCTGCCCCACATATTCTCAGGCATCCGAATACTCGAGCTCCAGTTGGTAACTGTTTAGGTAGGTTTAGGATGTTTGGCTGGAGGAAGTATGTCACTGGGGTCTTTGAAGGTTCAGAAGCCTTGTGCCACTTCCAATGTGCTCTGTCTCTGCTTCCCGTTTGCCGGTTGAGATGTGAGCTCTCCGCAGCCACTCCAGCTGCCTGCCGCCTCTGCCTCTGTTCCGCCATCCTGGACTCTTATCCCTCCGGAACCATAAGCTAAACACACCCTTTCTTCTCTAAGCTGCCTTGGTCGCAGTGTTTATGACAGCAACGGAAAAGTAACTAATAAATGCCAACATCTGTACAGTGATTCTGTGCCAGGATGCTCAGGGTACCTTTCAAATATATTAATGAATTGTGTGGTTAGTTAATTGTGCAAGTGTGCATGTGTTCCACAGCCCACGTGTGGAGATCAGAGGACGGCATGCAGGGGTAGATTCTTTCCTGATTTTGCGTGGGACCTCGGGATTGATTGAACTCAGACTGTCCGTCTAGCAAGGCAAGCCCCTTTATCCATGAAGTCATCTCGGCAGCCCCTGTGGCATTTTGTTTTGTTTTGCAATAATGGAAAACTAGAGGGATCCAGACATCAAGCACAGTGGTCCTCACCCTCCTAAGGCTGCAACCCTTTGATCAGCTCCTCATGCTGTGGTGACCCCCAGCAGTAACACTGTTGTCCTTGCGACTTCGTAACTGTGATGTTGCTACTGTTATGAATTGTAAGGTAAATATTCGATATGCAGGATATCTGATATGCAACCCTCATGAAAGGAGCATTGATGCCCCCAAAGGGCCCGTGACCCACAGGTTGAGAACCTCGGCTCTACACTAGACCAGTGGCTGTCCCGTGAGCAGGATGAGCAACAGGCAGAACTCTGTGCACAAGATGGAAAGATGTTCCCTGACTTACAGCAAACGACCGCCACACGCAGTGCTTGGGTTAGGAGAACAAGTCAGTGTGGGCTCACAGTGTCTGCCACGATCCACTTTGGGCAGCATATGAATTCCAGAAAAGCTGAGGTCCCTTTCTGGAGACATCACGGAGAGTCTTGGATAAGATCATGTGAGACCATGATAAAGAAATCTGTTTGTTTTGGGGCTTAGAAACACAATGATAATAAGAATTCACGCTGTGACAATGGCTTCTGGGCTGTGTGTCCAGCTTTCTCCCAACTCCTTCCATCAACGCTTCCAGGCAGAGTCATGTTCAAACCCTACTTTACCACTCCCTGCTCTCTGTCCCCAGAGAGATCACTCCCTGCTCCGAGTCTCAGTTGGTAAATAAGGTGGCAGAGAAGGATGCTGATTTAAACGATGTGACCCTGCTGAGGGCCCCCTCTGAGCACACAAGTCACTGGCCGCTCACAGTTCATTTCCTGTAAGACACCCTCAGAATAGGATGCAGCTTAACTCAGCCCATGTACCGACTTCCTTCCTTTAAGGCGCGGCTATCAACTTTCTGGAGATTTATTCATGGTTTCATTTCAATTTTTCTGTTCTTGAACTTTCAGGGCAAGTCTTCAGTCTTGAAGCCATTCAGTGTCAATTTTATTACTTCCCAGTATGGGTTGCCCAGCCCTCTGTGACCCACTGAGGCCTCTGGCTGCATGTGACATTTTAAATACTAACTTTGGGGTGCTTGTCTTAAAGTGACGAAGAATTAAGTTCAAATTGTGGCTCTTTAGAAATCCATAAAACATGAGTGCATTTTTTAATGGAAAGCACCACACAAGCTCAGCTAGGTAAGGCCAGGAACGGAGATGTTCATCTCCTCCCCTTTTCAAAATCAAGAGGGAATATTTGTTTCCTCTTAACCAAGATGACCTCAGGCCTATTTTCTGTTGACGTAAAATAGCAGGAGTTGCTCAAGGCAAAAGGGAGCCACAGGTAAGCATGCAATTTGGGGCCTTCTTATTGTACAGCCAGTTAGGAAAAACTGAACATTCCATTTAATGCTGCCCTTTCAGGGCTTGGGGACATGGCCCAGTTAGGTAAAAACCATTGCCCTGCAGCCAGGGGGACCTGAGCTTGAGCCCCAGAACCCAGGTGAAGAAGCAGGATGTGGAGACACAGACTTGTAATCCCTGAGAGGGGCAGATCCCAGGGTCAGCTGGTCTAAGTGACCTACTTGCTGAGGTCCAGGCCTGTGAGACAGCCTGTCTCAGACAGAAGAGGAGGGGGCACCTGGGAATGAAATCCATGGTTGTCCTCTGACCTCCACATGCACACACACACACACACACACACACACACACACACACACACACACACACTAAAAATAAACACACAAAGTGGGCTTTTCACAGGAAGATTCTTTGCCTAAGGAATGCACGGGGAGCGGTGGCCTTGTGGTGATTTTAGGAGTTCTTGGGGGCACGTGCTCAGCTCTGGGCTGACCCACAGACAGAGTGCCTTCACATGGACATACGCTTAATATATGGTTATTTAGCAACTGTCCAGAAACCAGCATTGGAAATCTGGTTGATAAAAACCAAGTGGCATGGTAGCTCACTTGGTCGTAGACCACAGACCCTGAGACCAGGTCACCTGGCTTTTAAGCTGGCCTCGGCTAATAGACAATGGTATAAATTTGACCTGTCTTTAACAACAACAACAACAACAACAACAACACAACAACACTCCTGTGTGTCTTAAGCTGCAGAAGAGGAAAGGAAAAGAGTAGGAGCCTGGCCATGCTGTTACAAATGTTCACTTGAAAGGTATCTGACATCTTTCTAAGTTTTGACTTTATTTTTGAAAATAAAGTCAAAGATAGATAAAACTCATGCTAGGGACCCTTCCTTGAGGTGACTTATTCTCTCTCTCGGAGATCCTACCAAGTCAACTCCTTCTGCTGGTAAGACATGTTAATTTCATGGGAAATCAGCATTGCTTCTCTGATCCTGGTAACCTTGAGTGTCAGCACATCATCTGAAGGCCAAGGGAAAGTCCCCCAGCCCCCTAACCACCCTCTCACAGCTCTGGAAATGGTCCTCAGCATCTCATCCCCCCACCTTGAAAGTCATGACAGCTTTTCTGCCCCACAGAAGGGATGCTCTCTGGGCATCCTCCCAGAATCTCATTCTGCCCCTCTCCAGAACTTCATCCCACTGCTACCCACTCCAGCTTCAGCCTTTCCTGCTGGGCTCATGCTATGTGCCAACTTGCCTAGGCTACGAGGTGCCCAGGTACCAAATCAAACGTTACTCTGTGTACAACCAAGACAGCTTCTGATGAGATTGAAATCTGAAGGGATGAGTAAGGAGGCTGCTCTCTCAGGTGGAGGCCTACTCAGAGCAATCAGGCCGACCTTTCTGGAGGTGAGGGGGATCTCCTTCAGTCTGGCTGAGTTGAGCTAGGATGTCAGTCTTTTCCCGCCTTCAGTCTGCATCTGAAACACTCAGTTCTTCCTGAGTCTTGAGCCTATGGCAGTAACCTTCCTAATGCTGCGACGACCCTTTAACACAATTCCAGGTGCTCATATGTGAGCATGCCTGCATGTGGGTGGATCCGCCTGGAGGCCATATAGGAGCAGTGTCTCAGTTCCTAGGACCATCGGAAATACATGTTTTCTGATGGTCTTAGGTGACTCCTGTGAAAGGGCCATCTGACGCCTGAGGGGTCCCAACCCACAGGTTGAGAACCACTGGCCTATGGCTTCCAGGCAGGAGCTCTCAACCCTGTACTCAGCTGCTTTTCAGGCTTTGGACTTGCCCTGGAAGCATGCTTCAAGCTCTTTGGGTCTGACTGTAGATCCTGGGTTGTCTCAACATCCATTTTCATGTCAGCCATTTCCTTATGATAAGTCCATCCATCCATCTATCTGTAATCTGTCTATCTGTATGCCACCTCTATCATGTGCATACACACACACACACACACACACACACACACACACACAAACACACACACACGCACATGCACACACACATATTATTGTGCGTGTGTGCGGACATGCAGGTGTGCACATGCTGTAGCATGTGTGTGCAGGACAGAGGACAACTCTTGGGAGACAGTTCTATCCTGCTGCTGTATGGTGTCTGGAGACTGGTAGAGCTTAGGCTGCAGGGCTGTGCACAACACACTTCTACCAAACAGGTCAACTCACCAGCCATTTATACGTAAGGCCTATAAACATATACTTTATAGGCCTATATATATGACCTATAAATCTACATATTTTATATATCACACAGGCATCGTATGTGACCTGTTGGTTCTTTTTCTCTGTGAAATCCTGCCTGAGGCAGGCTGTAAGTTTAGCAGCAGCAGGGGATGTCCCTGCTCAGCTTCTTGTTCCTCGGAGCCCCAAACCCCGGGAAGGGTAGGCAGGCAATCTGTCAATGTGCTGTAAGCAGATGCGGGGGTAGCTGGGATCCCTGTGTCAAGGTGGCAGCCCTCAGCCCTCAGCTCACTGAAAGCCTTAACTAATAAAGCGTTCAGAGGACCTGTGCCGTCAGTGAGTGTCTCGGTGGGACTTTTGCCTCTCACTCTCCTCTAGTCTTTGGTTGGGCTAAACCTCACATCCTAGTCTCCATTGATGTGGAGTGATGGGGCTACCCTGTAGTGCAATGGTTCTCAACCTGTGAGTTGTGACCCCTTGGGGGAGTCAAATAACTCTTCCATCGGAAAACCCAGATATCTACATTACAGTTCAATCACAGTTATGAAATAGCAACCAAAGTAATTGTATGGTTGGGGGTCACCACACCATGAGGAACTGTATTAAAGGGCCACAGCATCAGAAAGGTTGAGAACCACTGCTGTAGTGGATACAGAGCCGATGGCCGAAGCACAGGCTTTTCCCTGGGGCCTGACCCCGGGTAGGAACTCAATCAATACTCTTTGTTATTTTGTGTTATTACATCAGGCTATTTCTATGAGTGTCAAGGGAACAGCAAAAGGGAAATACTGCCCTCATTTTGTACAAGTGGTGTGAGAACTGAGAGAGCTCACCCAAGGGCACACAGCCTGGGCATGGCAGGGCTGGAGTTCAAACTATCCTCTGTGGGACTCTAAGCCTTGAGCTTCCTGAAAGGCCACTCAGAGCGGATGGGATCATTATACCCAGATCATTGCTTCCATCTTTAATAGAAATATGCATCTTCATGCTTCATGGACAGTGACACTTACCTTTCCCTTGACTTTGGGCAAGGCCAATGACTTGTTTTGGCCAAGGGATATTAATAGATACAACGTATATGGAGGAGGACTTACGGGCATGACCAAGATCTGCATGGGCTCCTTGGTCCCTCTGATGTATCATTAGAATGCCAGGTCATGGACTGAACTTGATCCAACTCAAACCCTTCAGCCAATCCAGACTAACCTGCACTCAGAACACAGCCAAGACAGCTAATAGGCAGTTTCAAGGCAGGGAGAAAAATGAATATGAGTATCATAAAGTATTGAGTGTAGAGCTATTTGTTAGGCAGCATTACTGTTATAATCGCTGACTAATACACTCCCTTAAATGAAAAGTTTTTCAGATGTCATACGTGGAGGAACACGAGATGAGGCAATGTTGGGGTCACTGACAAGATTGTAATAGACATTACTGGTGCCCAGGTTCCCTCTTTCTTTTGGCATATGAGAATTTTTCCTACCTTCTTATGTGAGTCAGGGCCAGGTAACCATTTCTGCCGCAGGTCCCTCTCAGATGGTAGCACTAATATTCAGGGCACTGCCAGCTGCCTCTCTTCCCCTGCCACAGAAGTCACAAAGGGACTTACCCTGAGATAGGAGCCACAGGAAGAGAGCTAGCTGTGTATCAGAGAGTCATTTCACTGGGGCCACAGTGGATACCCATGAACAAGAAATCAGGTTTTTTGAGTATTATGAAGACATAGAGATTGTTTGCTCCTTCAGAACCCGGGCCATCCTGGACAAGACACAGGGTGAATGAAGGGCATGGGGGAGGGACTGCTGAGCTCCAACTCCAGAGTGCGTAGGGAGGAAAGTTCTACCACAAACTCCTCTGAGACTCAAGGACTTCTGTCACCCTCTTCCTCAGCCACCTCCATGGTCACTTGGGCATCCATAGACCTTTCGAGCAAAGCATGGATGCATTCCGTGGGGTCACAGTCTGGCAGGGACACAGGAGCAGCAGGCAAAGGGCTCTGGGCTGGGGAGTGGGTGGGACTTGCTGGCCTCTGTATGTAGGAGCTGGGGTCTGGGGCATCTTTGAATACTTGACAAACCTGTAAACATGTGCTGCCCAATGTGTCTGCCATCTGCGTGGAGAACAGAGCTGATCAGGCCTGAGGGCAGCATTGCCATTTCTGAGACATTCATCTCTGTTTTGCTGACAGTCGGCGTTGAGGCAGGAGGCTGAGGAAGAGTAAGTGAGCTGGAGAATGACAGCACACAATTGAGAGGTTGGGCTGGAGGGCTTTGGATACCCAGGAGGAACACAGATGCTTAGAAGATTTAAATGTAAACAAATAGTAATAAATGTGAAGCCATCTGACCTTCACTGTGCAAGATCTTCCTAAATATATGTGAGGAGGAAAACCATGAAAGAGAAAAAGATTGCTATATTGCATGGAACAAATTTTTGAAAATCTTACAAGAAAAAAATAAACAAAAAAACAAATTAGAAATCTAATAATACAATGGTCAAAATAGTTTTGGTATATATGGAAAGAGCAAAGAGATCTCATAGGTTAATAAGAATAAGGATGAAAAGGTAAAGGTAGGGAAAAAAAAAGTCCAAACATGTGTGGCCACCAAGTACATAAGACATTCAGCCTTGTTAACGATGCAATATGTTCATATCAAAGAAACTGCTTCTTCTCTCACGAGTTGGCCATGGATGAAAACAGTCAGTGTGGATCAGCATGGGTCAGGATGCTGTAATAATTTCCAAGAACTTGTTAATATAAAGATTTTTAATGACAGAATCATAATGATAAAACTCCCTAATGTATCTGTCATAAAATGAATGGTGGACTTAAAATAAATAATTGCTTTTCTTTCTTCTAAAATATCTCCCTTGTTTTTTAAAATATATTTATTTGCTTATATAGATGTAACAATAATATCTAAAAAAAAGAGAGGAGGCATGAATTAGAAGGGAGGGGGAGAAACATGGGAGAGGCTGGAGGTAGGAAAGGGAGGGGGAAATGATGTAAATATATTTAATTTTATTTATTTATTTTGGTTTTTCGAGACAGGTTTCTCTGTATAACAGTCCTGGCTGTCCTGGAACTCACTTTGGAGACCAGACTGGCCTCAAACTCACAGAGATCCGCCTGCCTCTGCCTCCCAAGTGCTGGGATTAAAGGCGTGCGCCACCACTGCCCAGCTTATATATGTTTTAATTAAATAAAAAATCTAAATGGTGTGAATTTCCAGGATGCAGACGTAATTATATTCACAGAGAAGGTCACAACTTTAGCAGTGTTATTTGTTAGATAACTTTGTAAAGTACAGAAAAGGAACAAAAGTGAGTCCAAAGGAAGGGGCAGGAATGCTATTACGGTCTAGATTAAAGCTGAAGTGAATCCGTTAGAGACTACCACCTCAGCAAAAACAGACAAGCAAACGCATCCCCAAATACAGCTGACAAATAAGGCCAAGGTCCTGCTCTTCAAAGGGACTAGTAAAATATACCAACTTCCAGCAAATTCGGTCCAGAGAAAAAGAACACGGGATCAAAATGAGGAAGCAACATATGAAATTTGTACAGCGAAGGATCCATTCAGTGCAAAGAAACATCTGAATTAAAAGGGTTGATTTTTATCAAAATCTCTCATTGTCATAGGCCCCCAAAATGCACTCCTTGTTCATGTGACAAAAATCAGCCCCAATGATACCCAGGCAACCTCAACTCCTTCTTGTCATTGTATGAAAGACAATGGGTTAAATAACAGTGACAGCTTCCGCCAGGTGCTCCACGAGGGATGTCAAAACTGGCTTCAAACTCTTGCTATTATATGCCAGGGTTGCAAGATATCATTTGATGGAGGCTCCAATTTTCTCTGGCTCTGCATGGCATCTTGACCGTCACTGGCCTCCCAGGTCATATGTGGCCTCCTCTGCTTGGCTAGACATCTCTGAGATTTCAGAGTGTGTTTCTCAGAGACATCTATGCACCAAACACTTCTAAGATCTGGTGCAGATCCAGTCTTTCAAACTGAGCCTTTCTGAGAGGCTCCATACCGTGGGCTCTTCAGCTATGTGATGGAAGGACCATGAATTCGTGCCATGAGTGCTGTTTCTAGGGGAGATATCACATACCACTTTTATTTTGCAATAATCCACTTCAAAATACAGTACTAGAAAGGAAACCAAAGGGAGAAACGAGTTGGGGGCTCAGCCTTACGACCTACCCCAAAGCTTGTCTAAGTGCAGGCCATGGGGGTTAAGGATTCTGGATCTTTTTCTGTCCCCACATTTCAACGTAGCTAGGAGCATGTCACCTGAAAGGGGAGACTGTGAAGGTGGTACCTGTGACCGTATATCTCTGCCCTGTGGATGAGATGATGGAATCCCCTTAACCCTTCAAGCTACTCTCTGGGGAGGTCTTCCTATGGACGTTTTCAGGTCTTGGTATGACATATTCATCTAGGTTCTGGTGCTGTAACAAAATACCAAAGGCTGGGTACTTTATAAAGAAAACAGTTTTAAGTTGCAGGATGAAGTTCCAAGATCTGGTAGCCTCATCTCTTCTGTTGACTGGTGAGGCCCTACGGTGACAGCTGTAGTGGGTGCGGATGCAATCACACTGTGAGGTGAAGCAGGAGAAACCAAGAAGTCAGGTCTTCCGACAACACAGGCTCTCTTGGGGCCTGTGTTGGTTACTTGCTATAGTGACAAAATTCCTAACAAAAACAACTTAGAGAAGAAAGAGTTTATCTTGGCTTTTATCATCACGGGGCTCAGCCCATCATGGCAGGGAAGCCGTAGTGGCAGGACTTTTCGGGTGTGTGTGGTGGGGAGGTGGTTACATTGCATCTACAACCAGGAAGCTGAGTCAAGAATACTGGTGCTCAGCTCACTTTCTCCTTTGTGTTTTGTCTGGGGGCCCAGCCTAAGGAATGGTGCTGCCCAACACAGGTAGGTCTTCCTTCTTTAACTAAGTTAATCTAGAACCCCTCAAAGACATGTCCCGAAGTCTGTCTCCTGGGTGATTCCAGATCCTGCTAAAATGACAATCACGTTAATCTTCACGGGAACTAACCAGGGTCTCATTGTAACTGCATCAGCCCCTTCGAAGGCAATGTTGCCATTGAAGAAAACACTTTCCCTTACATTCCATCACTTCTCAACATCCCCGCAATGAGGACCACGCTCCTAGCTCCAGAAGTGTTGGGGACTCACTCAAACCATAGCAGTTGGGGTTCTGGGTGGATTAGTCAGGGTTCTCCAGAGAAATGAAGCAGTGTGTGTGTGTGTGTGTGTGTGTGTGTGTGTGTGTGTGTGTGTGTGTGTGTGTTGGTGATGGCTCTGTAAAGTTAACCTGTGCTCTACCAACTGCTGTCAAGAGGCCTTCATCAGAGGCGATCAAAAGAGGTGTCACTCCCATTCCCTTTCCTCACTGTGGGTGCACACAGACTCGCAGTGCACACAGACTCGCAGTGCACACAGATTCACTGTGCACACAGACTCACAGTGCCCACAGACTCACAGTGCACACAGACTCACAGTGCACACATTTGCAGTGCACACAGACTCGCAGTGCACACAGAC
This sequence comes from Peromyscus californicus insignis, assembly GCF_007827085.1. Lineage (NCBI taxonomy): Eukaryota > Metazoa > Chordata > Mammalia > Rodentia > Cricetidae > Peromyscus > Peromyscus californicus. The sequence goes on along the minus strand of NW_026294573.1, from coordinate 87,044,463 downwards.
TCGCAGTGCACACAGACTCACCGTGCACACAGACTCGCAGTGCACACAGACTTGCAGTGCACACAGACTTGCAGTGCACACACATTTGTAGTGCACACGCATTCACAGTGCACACACATTCACAGTGCACACGCATTTGCAGTGCACACGCATTTGCAGTGCACACACACAGTTCCCTCAGAAGAACCAAGAAGAAAGCCCAGGAAACGTGGGCTCAGGGGATAATCAATCCTAGGTTTTCACACCTGTCAGTCTCTGATAGAACACTTCACGGGGATTGAGACTGTAATTTACACTAGTTAACAGTTGAAGAAGCTGAGGCACAGAGGTTCAGTAACTTGTCTGGGTTCTTACTGCTGTAGAGACCAGAGTTAGAATCCAGCCTCTCAGAGTGCAGAGTCTGGGTATGGAATCCCAAGGCTCTGCTGTCTGCCTCTGAGGAGGAACGGCAGGGGCTCAGTGGAGAGAGGTAGGGAGGGACCATGAGATTTGGGCATGGCTTCCAGCTGGAGGTGGCCCTTAGAGAAAGTAGCTCCTAAGGAGGGTGGAGCCGCTCCTTAATTCAGAGGTGGAGCATGTGGAGAATGTGGTTGGTGGATGAGAGAAGTCGGCTGCCAAATCAAAGCAATAGCGGGGGCCTGAAGACACAGCACCCCGAGACCACGGGTGTGTGGGGGGAGGGAGGGCAGGCAAGCCCGTAGCTGGAGCCCTTCCCGGCAGCTCCCACAGCACTGCCTGCTGCCTGCTCCTCCTTCGCTCTGGGAGCAGGCAAGAGTGCTCCCTCCCACTTGGCTCCTTCCTAGGCTTTGGCACTTGACACACTGACCCACTTCACAAGCAGCTGCGTGCTCTGCCTACCTCCCTGGCAGAGGCCACTTCCTTCATGCTGCTTACTCGGGGCAGCCAGACAGGAAACCATCGGCCAGGGAGCTCTGGGCGCTTCCAGGGACAAAGAGTGTCTGGCCCTGTCAGCTGAGGTTCCCTCAAGGCCTGCTCTGCTCAGGAAGGTGTGGCTGTGGGGGCAGCCCGAGGCTGGGGCAGCAGTGAAGCAGCTGCTCGCTCACATCTCAGTGGGTACGAAAACAGAGAAGGGAATCTGGCATTTTGCTTTCTCCTTTTTCTCTTTTATTCTGTCTGGAACCCCAGCTCATGGGATGGATCTGCCCATACACAGGAGGGGTCTTTCCTCTTAAGTCAATCGTCTCTGGAAATACCCTTACAGATACACCCAGGAGTGAGCCTCACTATGCCCTAGGCATTAATTTTTCAAATCAGGTGGACAGTCAAAATGGACCACCATACCCACTCATCTCATTGACTTATGCGTTCATTTGTTCTGGAAGCAGTCTCTCAGATACACCCAGAAATAATGCTTTGCCATTTCTCCAGATAAGTCCTAATCCAGGCGAGGGGGCACCTTAACATTAGCTACCCCAGCAAGGCATCCATGTGGACCAACCGTCTATTACTCTTTCATTCAATCAACAAACACTTCTTGAGTACCTAGTATGGTGTTCAAGGAAGGCATATCTGCTTAGTTCTAAGGGTGGCAAACACTGGTGGGGCCATCTTGTGGGATGTCTCTTCTTTAGGACCTTCCTCCTCCTGCACAAGACCAAACTGACCTCATCAAGGTCATCTTCTATTTTCGGATTCCCTGTCCCCATGAGCGATACCACAAAGATCCCGTGGTCAGCCAGAGAGTGTCCCTGGCCCCCCTCATCCTCTTGGCTTCCACCCAGTCTAGAGAGCTGCCTTTCAAAGCCCTTTCCTGTCTCACTTGTGCTAAGAACTCACCCTGTGCTGAGAGTCAGATCTCTGCACCCTTCCCCCAATCTGGGCTGTGGTCCTTCTCTCCTTTCCCATGGCTGTGGCTACTTCTAGCTTAAGATCCCTCCAGGGTTTCCCTACTGCCCTCAGGGCAAAGGGCCAAAGCCCTGCGGTGTGAACTGAGTTGTGTGCCTCCCCCAACACCTCTGCTGAATCTACCACCTATGACATGACCATTGGAGAATGGGCCTTTAAGAGCTCTTGGAGGTGACACCTTAGGGGCAGAGCCTTAGCCCAGTGGGACTGGTGTCCCTGTAAGAGGAGACACTGAGGAGTTCTCTGCCATTTGAGGACACAGCAAGAAGACTTTTTGTGTGGCTTTTCCTAGGGAGACAGACATTGAGGCTGTGGGCCCCTGGGATAGGAGAAGGGGACATAATAACCCCGGTTTGAGGGTTTTTGTTTTTAAATGGCTTTTTAATCCCTAACAATAGACAGTTTCCACTTCTCTGTGGCTTTCGCCTCTGTCAGTAAGTTTTTATTTCTCTGAAATGCAGCCCATTTCCCCTCACATGCGACAAGTCTCTCTCTGTGCCTGTCATACCTCGGAGAGCAGGGGCGGGGGGTCTACTCTCACTCTGTCAACAATTAAGGAGCCGGACTCAGCCCCTGCTTTAGAAGAGACACAGGGACACCTTTAAATCAGTAGACAAAGGGAGGGGAGTGATTCTGAGGTAAGGCATCCCAAACCCCTTAGAGTGGTTAGTCCCCCAACCCTGGGGCCTTTCTCTACCTAAGAGGCCTGTAACACTTGCCAATAAACATGTCCATCTTACATTGCATCATTTCTCTTTTATAAATCTAATGGACAAAGAAAAAGAACCCGCCCGCCAGCCACTATCAATGTGAACGAATGTCTATTTACCTTAGATGGGGCGCTGAGAACAAGCCTAAGTTCACCTTGGGAAACCAGTGAGCTCAGTGGGAGTCCTTACAGGAGAATGGACTACCCAAAGCCCATGGACACTGAGAAGCCCACCCCAGCGTGGACCACCACTCAGTAAAGCCACCCTTCAGGAGTTTCCTGCCTGGCAGTTTGGAGAGCCCCCTCTCCTCGGCAGTAATTACTGCTTTTATCACTGCAAGGAAAGGACTTGTGAAGTTCATTTCTGGAGTCTCATGAGACTCCCTCCTCCCTCCAGGATGAGATGTTCCAATTTGGAAGCTGCTATTGAACAAGACTCCTGCACTGTGAGCTTTGACCTTAGACTTGTAGAGATGCCACCACAGATGATCCTCTTGGAAGGTTGGTTGGTGCTGACCCCCCAGCAGGGGATGCTCAGTATCCACACCCACCCCTAACCCCCAGCAGGAGAGGCTCTCAGTGTCCACACCCACCCCTGACCCCCCAGCAGGGGATGCTCAGTGTCCATACCCACCCCTGACCCCCAGCAGGAGAGGCTCTCAGTGTCCACACCCACCCTAACCCCAACAGGGGATGCTCAGTGTCCACACCCACCCCTAACCCCCAGCAGGAGAGGTTCTCAGTGTCCACACCCACCCCTGACCCCCAGCAGGGGATGCTCAGTGTCCACACCCACCCCTGACCCCCAGCAGGGGATGCTCAGTGTCCACACCCACCCCTAACCCCCAGCAGGAGAGGCTCTCAGTGTCCACACCCACCCCTGACCCCCAGCAGGGGATGCTCAGTGTCCACACCCACCCCTAACCCCCAGCAGGAGAGGCTCTCAGTGTCCACACCCACCCCTGACCCCCCAGCAGGGGATGCTCAGTGTCCACACCCACCCCTGACCCCTAGCAGGAGAGACTCTCAGTGTCTACACCCACCCCTGACCCCCAGCAGGGGATGCTCAGTGTCCACACCCACCCCTAACCCCCAGTAGGAGAGGCTCTCAGTGTCCACACCCACCCCTGACCCCCAGCAGGGGATGCTCAGTGTCCACACCCACCCCTGACCCCCCAGCAGGGGATGCTCAGTGTCCACACCCACCCCTGACCCCCCCGCAGGGGATGCTCAGTGTCCACACCCACCCCTGACCCCCAGCAGGAGAGAATCTCAGTGTCCACACCCATCCCTGACCCCTAGCAGGAGAGGCTCTCAGTGTCCACACCCACCCCTGACCCCCAGCAGGAGAGAATCTCAGTGTCCACACCCACCCCTGACCCCCAGCAGGAGAGAATCTCAGTGTCCACACCCACCCCTGACCCCCAGCAGGAGAGACTCTCAGTGTCCACACCCACCCCTGACCCCCAGCAGAAGAGACTCTCAGTGTCCACACCCGCCCCAGGTTCACCTGCAGCTGCAGTTGAGAACTGTCCCCAAGCACACCACCCCATGTGCATTGTCCTGTGATAAGGCTTCCACCAGATGCCTGCTGGAGCTTAGAACTTTTTTTTTTTTTGAGTTCATTTTTTTTTTTATTATTTTGCAATACAATTCAGTTCTACATATCAGCCACGGATTCCCTTGTTCTCCCCCCTCCTGTCCCCCTCACCTTCTCCCCAGCCCACCCCCCATTCCCACCTCCTCCAGGGCAAAGCCTCCCCCGGGGACTGAGATCAACCTGGTAGACTCAGTCCAGGCAGGTCTAGTCCCCTCCTCCCAGGCCGAGCCAAGCGACCCTGCATAGGCCCCAGGTTACAAACAGCCAACTCATACAATTGAGCACAGGGCCTGGTCCCACTGCCTGGATGCCTCCCAAACAGATCAAGCCAATTAACTGTCTCACCCATTCAGAGGGCCTGATTCAGTTGGGGGCCCCTCAGCCATTGGTTCATAGTTCATGTGTTTCCATTCGTTTGGCTATTAACCTTGGTCTCAACAATTCTCACTCATATAAACCCTCCTCTTTCTCGCTAATTGGACCCCCAGAGCTCTACCCGGGGCCTGGCCATGGATCTCTGCATCCAGATCCCTCAGTCTTTGGATGGGGTTTCTAGCACGACAATTAGGGTGTTTGGCCATCCCATCACCAGAGTAGGTCAGTTTGGGCTGTCTCTCGACCATTGCCAGCAGTCTATTGTGGGGGTATCTTTGTGGATTTCTGTGGGTCTCTCTAGCACTTTGCTTCTTCCTATTCTCATGTGGTCTTCATTTACCATGGTCTCCTATTCCTTGTTCTCCCTCTCTGTTGTTGATCCAGCTGGGATCTCCCGCTCCCCCAAGCTCTCTTTCCCTCGACCCTTGCCCTTCACTACCCCCACTCATGTCCAGGCTGTTCATGTAGATCTCTTTCATTTCTCTGTCATTGGGCGATCCCCGTGTCTTTCTTGGGGTCCTGTTTTCCAGGTAGCCTCCCTGGTGATGTGAGTAGCAGTCCAGTCATCCTTGTTCCACATCTAGTATCCTCCTATGAGTGAGTACATACCATGTTTGTCTTTCTGAGTCTGGGTTACCTCACTCAGGATGATTTTTTCTAGATCCATCCATTTGTCTGCAAACCTCATGATGTCATTGTTTTTCTCTGCTGAGTAGTATTCCATTGTGTATATGTACCACATTTTGTTTATCCATTCTTCAGTTGAAGGGCATCTGGGTTGTTTCCATGTTCTGGCTATTACAAACAATGCTGATATGAACATAGCTGAACAAGTGCTCTTGTGGTATGATTGAGCATTCCTTGGGTATATGCCCAAGAGTGGTATAGCTGGATCTTGGGGGAGATTGATTCCCAATTTTCTAAGAAAGCGCCATATTGATTTCCAAAGTGGCTGTACAAGCCTGCATTCCCACCAGCAGTGGAGGAGAGTTCCCCTAGCTCCACATCCTCTCCAGCATAAGGTGTCTTCAGTGTTTTTGATCTTAGCCATTCTGACAGGCGTAAGGTGGTTTTTGTCTCTACTTTCCGTCCCGTCAAAGGACAGTTCAGAGACACATTTTGAACAATTCCTTGGTCTTCTCAAGCTGAGCTCCTATTGTTCCCAGGTACAACTTGGCACCCTCCCTGGCCTGCCTTCTTCTGCAGTTTGATGTCTGCCCTCTCCTCACGCTTGAGTCCTGAGGTCACTGAAAGGTCAAATAAATGCCCTGCTCCTGAGTCCTTGCCTCCTGCTCTGTTTTCAGGGCACTCAAACCAAGATACCTCCTCTTTCCTCCACAGAAGAGTCGATTTTTCTATTCTTTCTCCCTAAGCCACTCATCATTTGGTGTTGTGAAGGTCTGCCTAGGTGCTTGTCCTAGTTAGCTTTAATTATTAATGACACAGCCTAGAATTATATGAAAGGCTAGACTCCATTGAGGGATTGCATAGAGTACAATGGCCTGTGGGCATGTCTGCAGGGGATTATCTTAATTAATAATTGATGTAAGAGAACCCAGCCAGCCCACTGTGGGCAGCGCCATTCCCGGAAAAGCTGGTTCCGGGCAGTAGAAAAAAGAGAGCTAAGCATAAGTCTGTGAGCAAGGTGAAGAGCAAGTCAGCAAGCAGCATTTCTCCACCGTGTCCATCTCAAGTTCCCGCCTTGGCTTCCTTCAGTGATGAACTATGATCTGGAGGTGTTTGGTGAAAGTGTTTTATATCACAGAAACAAGGACAATGCCCATCTTCTCCACTTCACTGTGATCTAGAAAATAGGGACCTGTCCTTGTTCCCGAGAATATGCTTCACTTGGCATATGCAGCAAGTCCTCCATCAGTGCTGTGAAATAAATGAATAAAAGCAAGGTACTGGCTATAAATACACCCAACAAATGTGTAGAGGGAGCATTCTCAACCTTACAAAGGGCATTTACAAAAGCAACAACAGAAAAGCCACAGTCCCATCATACCCTGTGTTGATCAGCCAGAAGCGTCCCCTGCCCAGGGTCAAGAATGTGTCCAGAATGCTTCCTCTTGCTGTTTCTTTTCAACACTAAACCAAAAGTTATAGTCAGAGAATCAGAACAATATCCATTCTCGCGTGAAAAGGATCAATTATTTATTTTTGAATTGACAAAAATTATATATATTTGTGGAATACAACATGCTGTTTTGAAATATGCATACATGTTGGAATGCCTGAATCAAATTTGTGAATACCTTACCCCACCTCCTTAGCATTTGTTTGTGGTAGAAATGCTTTAAATCTATTCTTAGCATGTTCCAAGTATACAATACTCTGCATCTATAGATATTAAGTGCAGCTCTCCTCAAAGAAACCTCCTTTTTTGCAGTAGATGGAGACCATTACAGGAAACCACAACTGGCCAGAATGCAAACAACAGACTGTGGGATGTCCAGTCCAGAGTGATACATCTACAGCATAACTCCTACATTGAAGGTCCAGGGGATATCATGGAATAGGCGCAGAAAGACTGGAAGAGTCAGAGGACAAGGACATCCGCTGTGAGACAGTGTCTTCTATGCGTGCACCCACGAAGCTTCAACAATATGGTTTCCTAAACAAGAGATGGACGATGGGAACACTCAGCGACATGCCAATGTGGCTGGGAGGAGATCTCACAAGGCCCCATCCTGAGACGCACAGCTACAGACGACTAATGACTTCAGAGAGGGTGTAGTGATATTTGTCCCCCAATATAATGTGTACCCTAATAAATTTATCTGGGGTCAGAGAACAGAACAGCCACTAGATAGCCATAGAGGCCAGAAAATGGTGGCACACACACCTTTAATCCTACCATTCCAGAGGCAGAGAGCCATCCGATCTCTGTGAGTTCAAGGCCACACTGGAAACAGCCAGGCATGATGACACACACACCTTCAATCCCAGCACTTGAGATCTCATGTCTTGCTTGGGAAAGACACATGCCTTTAATCCCAGGAAGTGATGGTAGGAAGCAGAAAGGTAAAAGCTTTTAGGCTTTTAGCAGCAGTTCAGCTGAGATCCATTTGGATGAGGACTCAGAGGCATCTAGTTTGAGGAAACAGGATCAGCTGAAAAGTTGGCGAGGTGAGGTTAGATGTGACTTGTTCTGCTTCTCTGATCTATCAGAATTCACCCCAATATCTGGCTCCATATTTTTATTGAATAAGACCTTTTAAGATTCATGTTACAAGAGGGGGAAATCAGTCTTCTTCAGGGATGAGCTCCCTGACGGGTTATTCAGTCCCAAGTGGTCAGCCCTAAATAAATACACATGAGAAACACTAGGTGGACTCAGCAGGTGTATTTATTTGTAATAATAGTGATTAAAGAATAAGAGGTCAATAATTTTGAGAGAGAGCAGAGGCCATAGGAAGAGTTGGAGGCAGGAGAAGGAGGGGTCAAAATGATGTAAATATAGTACTTGTCTTAGGGTTACTATTGCTATAATGAAAAACTATGACCAAAGCAACTTGGGGAGGAAAGGATTTAATGTGGCTTACACTTCTATGTCATAGTCCATCACTGAAGGAAGTCAGGACAGGAACACAAACATGGCAGGGACCTGGAGGCAGGAGCAGATGCAGAGGCCATGGAGGGGTGCTGCTTACTGGCTTGCTCCTCATGGCTTGCTCAGTTTGCTTTTTTATAGACTCCAGGACCACCAACCCAGAGATGGAACCACCCACAATGGACTGGGCCCTCCTCTATCAATCACTAATCAAGAAAATGCTGCAGGCTTGCTTACAATCCAAGCTTATGGAGATATTTTCTCAGTTGAGGTTCTTTCCTCTCAAGTGACTTTAGCTTGATTCAAATTGACATAAAACTATCCAGCACAGTACTCATGTGTGAAATTATTTTAAATATAAATGAAAGCTACTCTTAGTAATTGTCAAGTATACATTATTATTACCCACAGTTACTATGCTGAATGACAGATCTCTTGAAAAAGCAAATTCTTAAAAATGCAATTAAAAGCATCCAGACTAGAAAGAAACAAAATTGTTTATATTCAATTGATATGAAGCTAGTTACTAATTTTAAAGACTTGACAAAACTATGAAAACTAACAAGCAAATTCAGCAAAGTTACAGGGCAAAAAGTAAGTTATAAAAATCAGTTGAATTTCCTCATACTAGCAACAAACAATCCAAAATAGGAAGCAAGCAAACAATCCCATTGGAGATATCAAGAAAGGGACAAGATACTTAGAAATAAGTGTAACCAAGGAGGTCAGACACTGAGACAAAATAGTACCAAAGTAAAAGAAATCTAAACTAATGGAAAGACATCCAATGTTCATGGACCATGAGCAAGATGTCAACACTCTGAACAAGACTACAGGTTCAATGCCATCCCCATTTAAATCTCAGTGGGCTTCTTTTTATTTTTCTTCAGAAATGGAAAAGGTGATCCTCAGATTTATCCGAAATTGCAAAGAAATTTGAATTCTCAATAAAACTTTGAAAAAAGAATGAGTAATTTCAAGATTTATCACAAATATATAGTAATCAAAATAATGCTGTCAAAACTATATGCACAAGTAATGTTATATAGAATGAGTAGTTTATATTTAGAAATATAGATGTATGTACAAAAACATACATGCATGCAATAACAATTCATGTAAAAAGAGACCATGGATTTGAAGAAAAGTAGAGAGGGAAGGGAAGGGAAGGGAGAAATGTTGTAATTTATATTAACATCAAAAATTAGAAAGGATGGATACATAGATCATGGAATAGAATTAAAGACTAGAAATAAACTCAGACTTTGGGTAGTTGATAGAGTGTATGTGTTTGTGTGTGCGCACATGAGCATGCATCAGGCCTCATGCATGACAGGCAAGTGGTCTACTACTGAGCTGTATCCCCAGTCAACCAGTTTTCAATGAGGAGGGAAAAAGAAGGCGCTTCAGTAACACAGTGGTGCTGGGACAACTGTTGCCAAATGAAAAAAAGAGAGAAAAATGAAGTTGAGCTTTATCTTGCCCTGTGTATATAACCGCCCCAAACAACGCCTAGCTGAAGATCAAGTGTGTAAACGCAAGAGCCCGTGGGGAGCATTGCAGATCCAAACCATTACATCTGGCCACGCCCATCTCCGCGTCTCGCTTTGTACCAGTGTGCGAGTCCTTTGTCGATGGAGTCTCCCTTCATTAGTCCTTTGTGTTTCTCACAATACAGTCACCTGAGCCTGCCACAGACTTGTTCCACTTCTGAAGGCCACAGAAGGTGTCTCACATTTTGAAGTTCCTAGACTGGAAGTGCCCATCAGAGTCTGGTCAGAAGAAGAGCTCTGGGCCACAGCGGTTGCCAACACAAGTGTGTGACTATTCATGAAGGGTCCTGCGCTGCAAACCCACTTGTCCAGTTGCTAGTGGCCCTGTTTGCTTTCTTGCTGAGAATAAAAACTTGGTCTATGTCCCCATCAAATTCCTCAGGGGTCAGGGAACCCTGTGGAAGAGGAGGCAGAAAGGGTGTAAGAGCCAGAGAGGATGGAGGACACCAAGGAAACAAGGCCCTCTGAATCAACAGGACTGATGCTCGTATGAGCTCACAGAGACTGAGGCAGTACACACAGGGCCTGCACGGGTCTGTACAAGATGAGGTCCTGGAGCTGAACAAAGCGGAGACATGTCCCCATCCCTAACCCAGAAGCTGTCTCTGACTGGTAACTACTTGTCAATGAAAATTTAGTTATCTCTAACAGAGTCTCACTGGGGAAACAAATTATTCTTAAGGGTAGGCTGTGTGCCCGGCACTGGATGCCCAACAGAAAATGAACTAACTCAGTGACATCACTGGAAGTCCCCTGTCACATGTCAGGGCTTTTTTTTTAAAAAATTTTTATTTCACTTTATCTTATTTTTTACTTTTATGTGTGTGTGTGTGTGTGTGTGTGTGTGTGTGTGTGTGTGTGTGTGTTTCTCTTTCTTTTTACCCTATCTGTCCTTTGAGTATGTCTTACAGCTTCTAGCTAGTGGTTTTAAGGGATTCTTGAGTGTGTGAACGAGTGACTTTCTGCATCTACATTTGTTTCATGTGCCTTTTGTTGGGCTCTTTTCTATTGTTATTTTGTCCTATCCAGATGTATTACTTTTTGTTTTATCTTATATTTTATTATTAAAAATCTTAATTTGTAACAAAAACAAGCATTCCATTGAAGGTCTGGACTTTTAGGAGCCTACAAAGGCTCTGTGGAGATTCACTTTAGCCTAGTAAATGTTTTGCCCCAGGGTGAGGCTTCAGAACTTCCTCACAATTCCTTTTGAAGGATTTGGTTATTGGACAACTCCTATAGGGTCTTTAATTTAATGGGACATAGTGACAAATGGAATGGTCTCGGAGAGCAGAGGATCCCTGATGTCTGGGATGGCTTACCATCCTAAAGGATCCTCAAAACACATGACCATGGAGGCATTCCTGGGAGAGGGAGGAGCTAGGTCTTGGGCTATGCAGAGGCTGTATGGGCTCACATAACTCCTCCCTCCTCACTAGGCCTCAGAGTTCTCTTTTTAGAAATGTCAGAATTAACTTAGACATCATAAGAATTTGTGACTTCAGCATCCCATACTTGAGTTTTTTTCCAGAAAGAAAAAAAAATCATCAAGGCAGAAAGTTATACATTTAAAACTGTTCAAGGGCCAGCGAGATGGCGCAGCAGGTGAAGGCGCTTGCCACCAAGTTTCATGTCCCCGGTTCAGTTCCCAGAACCCGCACGGTAGAAGGTGAGAACCAGTTCCTCAGATCTGTCTTTCGTCTCCCACACCGGTGCCATGGCATATACCTGACTGCCCATCTACACACATAAGCTCACAAAATAAACAAAATATAACACCATATTTTAAAAATCCATCTAATGTAGTGTTATCCATTAAAGAAAAGGCAAATCAACAAAAAGAACCCAAGAATTGGATAGAATTACAACACCATCTATGGTCTATCAATTGGCATTTTACACAGTGTAGGCGTGCACACCACCTTGGCCTCCACGCCACCCAGACAGGGATGACACTTGTTCAGAAGAAACTCTGGTGCTTTCTAAGTAATGGGATCACAGATGAGTTTTGTTTCCTTCTCTTTGCTATTACAGATTTTTTTTTGATTTTCTATAATGAACACATATTGCTTTAATAATCAGTAAAAAAAAAACCCAAATGTCACTGAAACAGCAATTAATTCTATAAGGAATGTGCAACAAACGAGAAAAAGCTGAAGTCATACGTGAGAAGAGAAGCAAATCCAACAGGAAATGAATATTCAGATTGCGGCGATATTGAAATGCAAAGTCACTTCGCCTAATTGTCAATTCATCTAATAACCAATTCTCTATAAATTCACACACACACAGCCTTTAGGTTTTTTAATTTTTTGTCTATTCAATTAGTGGATTCTTTCTCACTTTGCCATCTTATGACACGCTAAACATTTTTGTCCCACTGTCTGAAGTTACTACTTAATATTCTGTTCCTAGGAGTTAAATTGGCACTATTTTGCAGTCCTAAGACAGTTTTTAATCCCTGCATGTGCAATTATTTCTTTTTAACCTACTTTTGAATAACTTAAGGACTCATTAGGTTGTTTGCTAAAATTCATTTCTTTAGAATTTCTTGTTTCAAACACTTTTCTGTGGTGTCTGAACACTATGAGGACCATTCATTGTAATGTTAGCATTTCTTAAAAAAAAAAAGACCCTTCCTTATAAGTCAGTTATGGACCAAGGAAGACATGCATGGAGTGCTAAACAAAACAAAACACCAACCAACCAAACAAATCAACAAAAACCCACTTTTATGAAACAGTAACAATTTGATCAGCATAAAATGCCCAAAAGATACAAGAAAGCATGAGATACAGAAGTGGATTCAACATAGGATCGAATTTTAGGTGACTACACTTATCTGTGGGTATGAGGATAAATGTTTAGATTGTGCTTAGGGATTATGCTGATTGGGTAAATTAATAGCTGTAGATTCTCCTTCAGTAACCATGACTTCACCAGCACTGAGTAGTCGGCTAGGTTTCCAGTACCAGGCATGTTTTCCTTCTTGTTGAACAGGTCTCAAAGCACAATTAAAGGGCTGTTGGCTACAGCCAAGGTCTGTGTGCCATTACCGCCTCTTAGGGTTATTGTGCCATGATGACCATTGACGTGGTTCATAGGCATCATAGCTGGGTAGAACTGCTTGTTGCCTCTCTCCTTTGGAAGCTTGCATGGTACCTTCTGGCACCATAAAATCTCAGTGAGGGGACCATTTGGGTCAGGTCCAGCTTGGGGGTCTCTGGGCTCTGTTTCTGAAGTGCATGTGATCTTTAACAATAGGGGCTTAGCTTCCATGTCTGGGAAGTCACTAAGGGCAATAGAGGTAGGCTGTATGTTTTGGGAGTCTCTTAGACAGTCCTTAGGATTCCTTACGGCTTTTTCAGACACCCTTATTGCTATTTTACCCGCCTCCCTCCTTCTGTGTTTCCCTCCCTCTCCGCTGTCTAAAGAGGTCCCCTTTTCCATTTCCCCCCTCCTGTACTCTGCTATTCCCCTCTTTACTGCTTCCACCCCACCCCCAAATCCCGGCAATTGTCCATTTTTACTTTCCTGGTTTCTGTAGTTACTCCAGGCTAGGTACTCGTATCTAAAGATTTGGAGCCAGGAGCCTCCACTGAGAGAGAACATGGGACGCTTGTCTTTCTGGATCTAAGTTATCTCACTCAACGCATTTTTCCCCCAGTTCCATCCATTTACCTGCAAAGTTCATGCTTTCATTTTTCCTTACAGCTGAATAGTATTTCATAGTGTATATGTTCCACGTTCTCTTGATCCATTCATCTGCCGAAAGACATTTAGATTGTTTCCACTTCCTAGCTGTTGTGAATGAAGCAGTAATGCATATGGCTGATGAAGTATCTGTGAAGTAAGATGTTGAGTCATTTGGGCGTATGCCAAGGTCTAGTACAGTGGGTTTCCTTTTAGCTTTTTGAGAATTCCCCACACTGATTTCCGTAGTGGCGTCACCAGGTTGCAATCCCACCAGCAGTGAACGAGCGTTCCCTTTCCTCTGCATCCTCTCCAGCAGTTGTTAGTTGTTCTGTTGATAGCCTGAGCCACAGGAACCCTCTTGTCTCTGCCTCCCCGGCACTGGGATTACAAGAGGCACCTCCACATCCAGATTTTTTAGCATGAGTCTTCATGCCTGTGCAGCAAGCCCCTTCCTGCTAGGGCAGTCTCCCCTGGCCTAGACTTTGTTCTCATGTTTACAATTTAAATTACTATATACTTTTCTTTCCAAGATTTATACTTGCTTTTCTCATATCCAATTGTTCTTGTTTCGTTTCCATCATTACTAGGTTCACAAAGTCTTATTCCTTTTTAACAGTTGGTAGCTTAAGTTTCTCCTGACTACCCTAAAGATACTTCTTTTAAAGTTTTTTTTTCCCCCCAATTGATCCAGTTGGTCAGATTTGAATGAAGTGAGTGCACGTGATTATTGATTTTTCTGGCTGTGAGATTAGTTTCCACCTCGTGTTTGTCTTTGCTCTTGCTTTTTAATTCAGATACCGTAAAACTCACCCTTTTGGAGTGAAATGTTGTGGGATATTTGTACACTGTGTGAAAATGTATTGTTGTGATTGGCGCAATAAAAAGCTGAACGGCCAATCGCTAGGCAGGAGGCATAGGCGGGATTTCTGGGGCGAGACAGGAAGAGGAGGAGATAATCAAGGCACAGGGGAGATGCCAAAGAGACATGGAGAGAGTGTGACACACAGAATGAAACAAAGGTAAAAAGCTGAGGCAAAATATAGATTAATATCAATGGATTAATTTTTAAGAGCTAATGGGACAGGCCTAAACTAAGGCCTAGTTTTCATACTTAATAATATGTCTCTGTGTCATTATCTGGGAGCTGGTGGGGGGGGACAGAGAAAGGTTCGTTACAGTGAATGACGCCACAGTTTTTAAATAAACCCACAAGGCTGTGAAGCTATCCTAACTGCCTGTTGACCACTTTCAGCTCCATTACTGTTAGCAGTCCTTTTCCATTGCCTCTCCTCCTTACAGTCAATCACTCATCTGAGTTCTGTCCATATGGACTTGCCCGCTGTGCATGGTCAACTGAATGAGAATGGCCCCATAGGCTCAGGTATTTGAATGCTTGGTCCTCAGTTGGTGGAACTCTTTGGGAAGGATTAGGTGACCTTGTTGGAGGAAATGTGTCACTTAGGGCAGGCTTTGAGGTTTCAAAAAGCCCACATCATTTCCAATGTGCTCTTTGCTTCCTGATTGTGTATCAAAGTGGAAGCTCTCAGCTACGGCTCTAGTGCCATGCCTGCCTGCCTGCCTGCCTGTTGCCATATTCTCCACCATGATGGTCACAGACTGTACTGGCAGGTTTTGTGTGTCAACTCAACACAAGCTGGAGTCATCAGAGAGGAAGGAGCCTCAGCTGAGGAAATGCCCCCATGAGATCCAGCTGTAAGACATTTTTTCAATTAGTGATAAATGAGGGAAGGACCAACCCATGGTGGGTGATGCCATCCCTGGGCTGCTGGTCCTGAGTTCTATAAGAAGGTAGGCTAAGTAAGCCATGAGGAGTAAGCCAGTAAGTGGCACCCCTCCATGGCCTCTGCATCAGCTCCTGCCTCTGGGGTCCTGCCATGCTTGAGTTCCTGTTCTGACTTCCTTCAGTGACAAACAGCAATGCTGGAGTGTAAGTCAAATAAACCCTTTCCTCCCCAACTTGCCTTTTGGTCATGGTGTCTCTTCACAGCAATAGAAACCCTCACTAAGACACAGGCTCTAACCCTCTGAAACTGTGAACCCCAAATAAACTCTTCTATAAGTTGCTTTATCACAGCAGCAGAAAAGGAACTAAGATACCCGCTCTGCACAAATGCCACACAAACAGAATCATATAGAACGTGACCAGATTCTTCTACCCAGCACAGTGTTCATCTTAAAGTACAGATCTGTTACTTCATTCCTTTTCATGGTAAAATAATATTCCACTGTGTAGTTTGGTCCCATGCTATTCACCCATTCATGAACTTACAAATTAAATTGCTTGTACTTTTTGAGTATTATGAAGGCTACTGTGAACGTTTGGGTACAAGTTTTTGTACGGACTTACATGAAAATTATTTTCATGTGTTTGCAGATACGTGAGTGGCTACCCACATGCCACACCACACCTGTGGAGGTCAGAGGCCAACTTTCTGGAGTCACTTCCCTCCTTCTATTAAGTGAGTCCCAGGGATCAAACTTGGGTCACCAGGCTTGGTGGTAAGCACTGTTACATACATGTCCCGCTGGCCCTGTATGGACATGCTTTCTTTCCTCTGCGTGATAAATTATGCTGTTAAGTCCCTCTACTAAAATTTTCATTTTAGTGATTATGTTCTTAAACTACAGGATATCTACTGGGCTCTTTTTTAAAAAATAATTTCTACATTTTATTGAAAATGATATAAGCTAATAGAATTTACATGAGTATAAATTGATACAACTTTTCTACCTGGTAAGACGTCATTCCATACATTTCTTTGTTTCTTTGATATGGTTCCTATAGCTCACTGGATATACTTGCAGTAATCCTCTGAATAATTACCTAGAAAGGCCTGTGTGCGGACTTCTCAGGGAGTATGTGCCGAGTGCTCCTTCCTGGATGCAGATCATACTTTCATGTTTTGTTTTGTGTTGTTTTGTTTTCAGCAATCGTAATATTTTGCTAAGTTCTTGAAGTTTAAAATAATATGATTTGGTAGCTGTGGAACTTCTTCTTTGAGGTCCCTGTCCCTCGATGTGTGTGGGCACCTTGGTAAGTTCATTCTTCCTGGGACTCGGCTGTGTGTGTGTTGGGACATACTCTCTACATTCAGAGGGCTGGCAACCCGGCCTTAGCCTTCACTTCTCACTTGTGTGGTGTCTGAGCAATGGCGCGGTCCCAGACACATGCATAGCCCTGCATGTATGCCCCAGCCCTACATTCCCAAGATGAACTCAGACCTTTAAAACCCCCCTGGCCTTATGCATCGTCTTCTCTTTCAAGCGTTTGTTTAGCCCCTTGTCCGCTCCAGTGACCAACCACCCCAGGAAGCCACAGATTTCATCAGTTGCCTCTAAGTGTTTTCAACAAACACATAGGGCAGTAATTCTCTACCTTCCTAATGCTGTAGTCCTTTAATATAGTTCATGTTGTGGTGACTGCCAACCATAAAATTATTTTTGTTGCTATTTCATAACTAATTTTGCTACTGGTATGTTATGACTCATAACGTAAATATCAACATGCAGGATATCTGGTACGTGACTCCTGTGAAAGGGTCATTCGAGCTGGGTCTTGGCCCACAGGTTGAGAACCACTGATCTAGGGGAGAGGCTTTTGGCATTCCAAGGCAAGTCAGATAGTGATGACTTTTGCAAGGGGTTTTCCAGGGAGGTGCTAGGCAGGTCCGATGATGACAGTTCTCTGGGAGTGAGACTCTAGAGGAAGTCCAATCTTGTTGTGTCCCACCCACGGCTGTCAAGCTGATGGGTCTTGCTGTTGATTGTCAAGGCCACCATGAAATTGGACAACCTGAGATGGGGTCAGGTCAGATAAAAATGTGACACTTGCTCTTCCCAGGAGGCAGCTCTTTCTCTCTTTCTCTTGAATTTAAAGTCCTAGACTACTTGAATTTAAAGTCCTAGACTACGGACTGTGCCCTCGAATTGTGAGCCTAAACAAACCTTCCCTAGCACAGGATGCTTAAGCTAGGTATTTAGTCCTGGCAACAGGAAAACTAACAGATGCGTGGATTCTATTTTATTTATTATTGATGTGTTTGGATGAAGAAGTTATGCCATTAAATAAATCTCCCTTTAACTACGTGGAGTGGCCTTAATAATTTCACCAATAGGTTTTAGGAGTAGGCAATGCAGAGGAGCAATGCCATCTTAACTACACATTGGTTAATATCTGATGTCGCTCAGATTGAAGCTAGGTCTTATCTAGAGATGGTATCTATTGACGATCTGCCCTGATTGATGGGAGATTTAGCTCAGCTGATTAAAAAGTGACAATTGGTATCTATGGCTAAAGGGAACTCTGGGGGCCACATATCTGCACCTCACAGGTGCTTGGGAGCTGCACTCCTGGGTGTCTTTCTCTGATGAGAGATTTCTGCTGCTTTCAAACTCATGCAAACATACCAAGCATTTATCTTGATTTGGCTACACTAGAAAACATGGATGTAAGGCACCAATCTCTGTAACAAGGAATTTCCCCTTTTCTGTTGTCAAGCATGTTTTATGGGAGAGAAGCGGCTCTGTGGAGGATAGACATAATTCCCAGAAACCCCACAATTCCGTTGAATTACAATACTTGAGTGCATTTTATGGACTGGGATGAAAAACTGTAATTCCCAGCTGAGTAAGACTCTCCTAACAAGAAGTTTATGGACTAAACTGGCTTGATCCAGTCTGATTAGGATTCACTGAACCTTTAGAAGACACAACTTATGCTAGGCATTGGGGGGAATAGCAAATCTCAGTCACTCTGTCCTCCAAGACTAGCAAGGGAATTAACATGACTTGGGAGTAGGTGGTGTAGTCTACATAGGCCTGATGTCTTCCAATGAAGTTATTCTGAACATCAGCCTGAAGATCAGGCCACCTGGATTCCCCCCTCCCCGCCCCCCAGCAGAGTTTCTCTGTGTAGTTTTGGTGTCTGTCCTGAATCTCGCTCTGTAGACTAGGCTGGCCTCAAATCCACAGAGATCTGCCTCCCGAGTGCTGGGATTAAAGGCGTGCACCACCACTGCCCAGCTGCCACCTGGATTTTTAGGTACACGCTTCACCATGCTGTTGAAGACCCAGTGATCATAAAATAATTAGTATCTGTTTTTAAAAAGTTCTCTTTGGATCTTTACGGATTAGTTCACTATTCTAGAAGCAGAAATGCTATTGGCCAATCATCTGGGGTCAGTGCTCTGAACTTTCCAGAAAGTTTGTTATTTTGATGTTGAGATCTAGATTGGGGAAGGAAGGGACTACCATAGCTCCATGTAAACTTCTTTACTTTTTAAACTGCATTTTGTGTTTTGTTTTGATGTTGTTTTGGAAAAAGGCTCTCATGAAGCCCAACCCAGCACCAGGGACAGACAGAGTTATGGAGAGCCTACCAGAGATGACCACTCGGATAGCTTATAGCCAACTGGGGCTACACTCAGATATTCAGAGACCCAAGTGTAGCACTGAGTGTTCAGAGCAAAGGTTTTTTTTTTTGTTGTTGTTTTTTAAAGACAAAAACATCCTGATATCTTGCTCAGCAGCTGCAGGATTATGAAAGCAAGCAGTTTAACAGAAGCCAAGATAAGCTGTTAGCTAGAGAAAGAGGTTTGCATAAGCAGGCAGGTTAACAGAAGCTAAGATAAGTTAACTGGAACATCTTGATCCAAGAGATTAGGGCTACCCACCCTTGAGTTGGGTAAAGTAATTTTCCATGGGATTTTCCACCAAGGACGTAGAATTCTAGTTAAACTGAAAAAGACCTCAGCAAGAATACAAGATGGAGGTAGTTTCTTGCTGTCACACCAGAACAGACTCGCCTCGTAACACCCACAGAGGAGGTGGGAGGGACAGTGGACTCTTTTCCTGACGATGAGAGGGAGGGATATGGATGTGGATACAGCTGGGGCCACAGAAAGAGCAGTCCAGGCAGATGAAAGTGAAAACTGAAAAGTTCTGATGACAGAGAAAGTGACATCAAAGATGGACACTTGGCAAGGCACGCTGAGGAAGCATGGGACAGGAGCCAGGTACAGGAACTAAGAACTATTCGCAGGGCCACAGCTTCATTCATGAACATGTTCCTACTTGGAACACCCTCACATCTCTTTTCTCATCTCAACTTTTCTTTTGAGACACTATGTAGCCCTGGCTTGGAACTTACTATGTGGACCAGGCTGACTTCAAACTCAGAGATCCACCTTCCTTTGCCTCCTGAGTACTATTAATAGTCTTTTGTTGGTGCCTATTATTTGTTTATTTGTTTGTTTTTTGAGTCAGAGTCTTGTGAAGCCTGGGTGGACTTGAACTCACCATGTAGCCGAGACTGGTCCCCGACCCTCTTGCCTCCATTTCCCCAAGACTGGAGTTATAGATGTGTACCACCAGCACCACATCTAGTTTGGATGTCTATTATGAAACAGGCAGTTAATACGTACACAGGACGCCCTCCCTATCTGGGAGTTATGCATCTGAAAATTCAACCAATCAAGGATTGAAATTCCTCTAAAAAGAAAATGACCCCGGTGTGGAGTGTGAATAGACTTCCTGTCATTAATCCCTGAGTAACACAGCAGAACAGCAATTTGCATAGCATTTACATTGTATTAGGGATAATAAGCAACCTAGAGATGATTTAAAGTTTACTGGAGGATGTGTGTAGGATATATGCAAATGCCACATCATTTCGTATAAGGGACTTGAGCATCTGCAGATTTAGGTACCCCTGAAGAGACTGAGGACAATAATTTTCTTCCAACCATGCCCTTGTTATAGTTTTAAGGGTTTGACAAAAATTTGTCTTTCTCTCATCTAAAATGAGGACCAGCTGAGAAATAAGACCCAGGAGACGAGTGAACAGAGATGGGCATTCGCTTTTTATTGATAAGACATTCAGAGAGCCCAGTTCTATGTTTGTGGTTGAACACCAAGCTAACAACCCTTTCTACCCTTCTCGAGTGAGTGAAGACCTGGGACAGCCCACCAGGAGGAATCTCAGGCCTCAGAGTCCCTCATCTACGTAGAATTGGGGAGGCAAGAGAGTCATCCCATGCCTCACAGAATTCTAGGTAATCATCAGTTGAATATTTCCTCTCAGTGGGAACCAAGGTTAATGAGGTTAAGATCAGATAACTTACCTCCCTCCAGACCTCAGTGGGAGAAGAAGGGATGGGGCTAGAGATCAGGAGTGTTCTCTCTTCAAGTGCCAGCTATGTGTACACAAAAGGCAGGAGGCACCGAAATTCCGCCCAACAAGACCGGATGAAGGGAATTGTTTTAGCTTTGTGACAACAGAGGAAGACAGCCCTTGAGACGTCCCTGGAGAGGTCACTCAGACAACATGTGGCAGGGAATTCCAAAGCCAAATCTATTTAGCTCTGAACACTTGCCTCTAGTCACTAGTTCTAGACTCTTTTAGACTTGTAGTAGGAAGCATTATAGTAGAACAGGTGCGTGTTCCCAGCAGTGGCTGGCATAAGCCCCTTACCATCAGAAGACTGCAGTGCACAGGCCCCAGGCTCTGGGCCACTTACCTTACATTTTCATTGTCTTCTGTCCAGACTCAGTTTCCTTCCTTCCCTCCCTCCCCACCCCTAAGTCTGCCCCCCATCCCTTCCATCTTTATCCTCATCCCCAACTCTATCACTTTCATTTTTGAGGCTTGGTCTCACTAGGTCGCCCAAATTGACCTTCAACCTGTGATCCTCCTGCCTCAGCTTGCCCAATGCTTGGATTATAGGTGTGTAGGCGTGCACCATCACACATGGCCATCAGCTCATTTCCTTGCTAAGACAGTGTACCTGAGAGCAGGAACTACAGATACTGCCAGAGACTTTCCACAATGCTGCAGGATGTTCCATTATTTGATGTATAGTGTGAGACGCTTTGTGTCCTTCCTCCCTCCCTCCCTCCCTCCCTCCCTCCCTCCTTCCTTTCAAATGACTGTCCTTAAATCATTGTGTCCAAGGCATTTCAAGAGAGTGGAGAGTGACTGGGTTCATCGAAACAGTGCAGAAAATTGATTCCAAGTGTGTACTTTTTAGTTTCCACTGGGGGGCGCTGTCTACTTTGATGGAAGTGCAACTATGGTCCATTTCAACAATTCCAGCAACCTCTCAGCTTCCCATGTGAACTTGTGCCCTAGGCAATTGACCCGCTGTCTACTAGGTGACCTGGCTTTTCACAAAGCCCCACAATGCATTTGTACCAGGATCCAAACAAGACCCTGGTCAGTCTAATTTCTACTGGGCTAAGTCCACACATTTAGAAGGCTCTTGTCATCCTTCATTGTCTTTTATGTATTTTTTTACTTCCAGCATCAGGCTCTACCTGGCCTCCCCATGTATGTGTGCCTCTCCTACACTCTCCATACTATCTGTGACATCATTTCCCATTGATAAAAGATATGGCAGGCATCTCTCCCACGGGCTTCTTGGGTCCTTACTTTCGTTTGGGTCCGTCCACCTTCTCCCCACACTGTCAGTACATGGCTTTAGCACACAGGACTGCCCGAGCATCTTGTGACAATAAGGATGGGTACATGTGTGGGTGTGGGTGCACACACACAAGACTCACGTGGAGGTCAGAGGACAACCTTAGAGGGTTGACCCTCAAGTCCCTTTCATCCTCTTTTGTTTTGGGTCAGGGCCTCTCACTGACTGGGAGTGTCTTCATGGAGTCCAGGTTAGCTGGCCCCTGAGCTGGCAGAGCTCCATTTGTCTCAGAGCTCTGGGGTTACAGGCATGTCATGTCATCTGGATTTACATGGGTTTCGGGGATCTGAACTCAGGCCCTCACGTTTTCCAGGCAAATGCTTTACCCACTGACCCATCTCCTCGGCTCCTTAACCCTATTTTAAAGGTGGAGAATCCAAGATCCAAGGAGAAATGAGCTGTCTAGCGCCCCCACTAGAAGGGTGGGCAGCGGGGAGGCAGCTGTGACTCCAGCTTCAGTGCCGTTCCACCACACGTGGGGTTTTATTGCCCTCGCCCCCCCCCCCCCACCGTCAGTGGGACTGCCTCCCAGCACCCCGCTGCTCTTTTGTTCTCTGTTCCCTCCTGTGGCATGCTTCCAGCTGGGCTGATTCATGGATCTGGGACCGCATGGCTCCCATTAACTTCGAGGAAAGGCATAAGGCAAAACCCACATCAATCAAGACTCTAAATTACTCATCCATCTTTGCAGGTGACACATGGATTAAGATGAACTTGGAGAGAAGAATAACTATAGAAAAGCTATTTAGATTTATGAAAATTGCTTAAGAGTTTATATCAAGTCCCCAAATGGAAGCCGACTCTGTGTTCTCAGCACAGATGAGACGAAATGGCTGTGAGAAGAGCCAGGTTGTCACAATACAACAGCCTCGGGCTTGAAGTCACAGGGGCTGGGACTCCCCCAGTCACTGCCTGCGTAGCTGGTGTTGGTAGGCAAGTCCTCTTACCTGTAGGATTCATTTTCTCATTTTAAAATTAAACACAGATTTTTAATTATGCATGGGGGGGCACATGTGTGAGTACAGTTGTTCACAGAGTCTAGAAGAAGGCACCAGGTATCCTGGAGCTTTGGGACACCAAACTCAGGTCCTCTAAAGGAGCAATGCATGCTCTTAACCACCGAGTCATCTCTCCATCCTGTTTTCTAATTTCAATTTTCATTCTCCCAACGAAACTGAAGAATCAGGTTTTGTCCCGTTTTTGCAGATAGGGAAACTGAGGCACAGAAAGGTTAAGGTACTTGCTCAAGGTAGCATTGTTACCCAAGGATGAGGCAGTGTCAGACGTCTTTGTGCCACTTTATCTCCTAAATGAGACGTGAGTCCAAAGCATCAGGCACAGAGTAGGTGCTTTGTGAGGCTTTCTGAAGCCGAATCTCCGGGACAGTTGTCCCAGCACTGTGGGACCTAGTAGGCGCTCAATTAGTCAAGTCTCATGGCACAGTTCCGTGGAAACTGCTCTGCTTTTATTTAATGACTTGCTTAGATGCGTTTTAATATGCAGACCACAATGCCGGTACACTGTCTTCTGGACGGTGAGGCGCAGGCATTCATTATTTTATGAGCTGCGTATGTCATGCAGAGCACAAGCCCCTTTCTTAAACCAACACAACATGCAAATAGAAATTTCATGTAAAATCACATTCAGACAGACTCAAAGTAGAAACAGATGTCTGAAAAATACGAACGCCGGGCTTATTAAATATTTTATCATCAAATATTTCATACATTTCAAAAATGTCATCTGTGAAAACACAGAAATACCGCCTCAGGAGAACCAAAATATTTAATCACTTTCAAGAAATTCTTAAAAATAAGTCCTCACCCCAGAACTATTCCAGGCAGAGAACAAATTTCCAGGTGCAGCAAGCTATATTTATTATATTTTCATCAAAATCAGTAACCTAGTTGAAGGAGATACAGTAATCAGTAAGGTCATTATTAGGTAAGATAATGACTTCTGAATGAATTCTCTCATTAATCTCATTACAAAATGGTAATGGTACCTGACTAATCATGCCAGAGGGGAGAGCTGTGTTGAATCAGAGCAAAATTAAGGCTGTAATCATTGAGCTGCTCTCCTTGTTTTTCCAGGAAAACCTCACTGGGCGCTTGGAGAGCGGCTTGAGGTTCCTCTGACCCAGTGGACTGCAGATCTGAAGGCTGGGGACACTCACTGTGTTGAGGGCAGGTTGGGGAGAGCTGGGTGGCAGCAGCAGCAGAACTGGGCTCTTCCTGCTTCTGTCCTCTACCTCCTGGGTGCCCTTGGCTGGGTCGTTCTTATCTCCGGGCTCCATTTGCTTGACGTGGTCCTCTGTTTCCATCCTTGATTCATTTATAGTCTGGTCTCTATCCATCAACCCACATGGTCCAGAACGAAGGTTGGATCACTTCACTCGCAGCAATGACTGCCCATCTCCCCAGAGAAGTACCCAGGCCCTTCCATGGGCCACCATGGCTTCCTTCATCCTCGATGCGATTCTGTTTTACTTCTACAGCATGAACCTTGTTACTGCTGTTTGAACACACATACACGCCTGTTGTCATCATACACTGCCTGGGCTGACCCTCAGCCCCACTCTGCATTTCTTTCTGACGTACCCCCTCACCTTCTCTTAGTCTTTGTTCAACTGTCGCCACCTCAGTCCTGCCTTGGCCCAGTCCACCGCACCGAGAGCTGCAACCTCTCTGTCATCACTCAAGGGCACTCTTTCTTTCTCCACATTCTTATTATTCACTGCATGATTTATTGAATGTCTTGTCCGTCTGCCTCCTCCATGTCCCCCTCAGGAATGTAAGCTCCCCAAGGGTTTAGCGTGGTGATGGTTCATCTACATGCCAGGCACACAGCAGATATGCAGTGTTTGAGGGATGGAGACCGGGCAGGAAGGCAGGAACCCAGTGTGGGGGACGGAGGACCAGGGATGACTAAGTGTGTTCACAGGAGACTGGAGCTGCACCAAGGCCCTTTATTTCTATGAGAACGGACAGTGTCTGGGTCAAGGAAACCTGCACAGCCAGAAGGGTAGTGCCATCTGACTGTGGCCTTACCCCAAGTTCCAGCACCAGTGTAGGTAGGGATTAGGAATGCTTGATTAGACTACTTGTGGTAAAAATTAGGAAGGTGACAAACTCATGCATTGTCACAGAAAGAGCCTCTCACTCCTGGTTTATAATGGTGTTCACGAATGCTGTGTGGATGCTCATTAAACACTCGGTGAATTAAGCTCTCAGTTAACACTTGAATTCATTTTTATAGGGTCCAGTAATAAACTGCCCAGTGCTAAAACAGTCTCAAAATCACACCTCTCAAGGGACGATGGGAAAATAAGGGAGTACTTATACCGAGTCACAGAAGGCAGAAATAGTGCAGTCTTGGGTACTCGCAGGACCAGTATACAACAGCTGGATGGCTTTTATTGTTCTGCATCTTTAGAGCTAGGATAGCATCACATACCCTCACTCCAGATCAACAGTTAGTAAATATCACTAGCTGGTCCTGCACATTCTCCTGCCCTGTCAGACCAAACCTCAGAATACTAATCCACACAACACAGCACACCAAGCTTTCCAACCCAGCTGAATGAAATCTCACAGAAGGAATGGAATTGGCATGCTTTCTCTAGAAAACAAAGATAGATCATGGATTGAAAGCCATGAGTATTAAGAAATATATTTATGTCCAAGTATAGTAGGAGCACGACTCTGATTCCAGCACCCTGGAGGGCGATGAGATGGAGGCTGTCCTGGGCTACATTTGCAGAACGTGTCTCAAAACTAAACAACAAAATATTAACTGGATGAGTTAACACAATTTTCTGGATGTGGGAGGGGCTGCTCAAGAGGCTGCTGCTAAAACCAAAGGGGGGAAAAAAAAGAAAGGGCCGGGCGGTGGTGGCGCACGCCTTTAATCCCAGCACTTGGGAGGCAGAGCCAGGCGGATCTCTGTGAGTTCGAGGCCAGCTTGGGCTACCAAGTGAGTTCCAGGGAGGCACAAAGCTACACAGAGAAACCCTGTATCCAAAAACCAAAAAAAAAAAAAAAAAGAGGCTGCTGCTGTCCTCTCCTTGCTGATGGTGGCCAGGAACAAGGAAAGCAGCCAAGTCCCCACTGGTAGTGTTGAATTTGACAGTTCAGACCCGTAGTTGTATCTGACCAGGCATCTTAACAGCTAGGGACGGTGAGTGGAGCTCAGGAAGAGGAGGGACAAGGCACACCGACTGGTCAACCCAGCACACAACATCTGCATGTTTGTGCGCGGGGCCAGGAAGTTTGGCCATATTCTTCTGCTGACCAGGTTCCTGCTTCGTGAGGTCTCGCTGGCATTATCATTTGATTTGGTGTTTGATCCTGCAGCCTTCATGTCGTAGGGACCCCTTTGCCTCACTGTGGGCCCTGTGATGACCATGTACTCAGTACCTGCACTGGATAGTTTTTATGTTAGTTTGACACAACCTAGAGTATCTGGGAAAATGCCTCCAAAAGATTGGACTGTAGGCAAGCCTAAAGGGCACTTTCTTAATCAGTGATGGGGGAGAGCCCAGCCCATGGTGGGTGGTGCCACCTCTGGCTTGGTGGTCCTAGGTTCTAAGAAGGCAGGCTGAGCAAGCTATGGGGAGCAAGCCAGTAAGCAGCATTCTATCCGTGACCTCTGCATCAGCTTCTGTCTTCAGGTTTCTGCCCAACTTGAGTTCCTGTCTTGCCTTCCCTCAGTGGAGTGTGATTTAGGATGTGTGAGCCAAATAAACCCTTTCCTCCCCAAGTTGCTTTTGGTCATGGTGTTTCATTACAGCAATAGAAACCCTAACCATTGCCTCCCGCATGTTCCGTGCAAATACCTAAACACAGAAGTTCTCTCTCGCTCCTTCCTTCCATCTTGGTTTCTCATGTAGGCACAGGACACCAGGAAGGCATCTGACCTTGGCTTGGAAGGAGCATATGCTGGTACTTGAGCCAGTTACCCACAATCCCTTCTGCCCACGGTTCCTTCCAGACCAGGACACTGGAGTCTGCCCTCCATATAGTTCCTCATCACTCCCTCTTCTTTCCTCTCCTTCCCCTTTCCCTGTGGTAAGAGCGTACCTTATCACTACTCTTCATGTCTACAGCAGGGCATTGTGAAGTCACTTCCTGTTCCAAGTAGAGAAGTCACCCCGCATCTGAAGCCCTTTGGCTCTTTTCCCAACAGAGCCCTCTGCCAAGGCTGTCTTCTGCTCCCGTCTTTGCCTCACAGTTCTGGTCTGATCAGAACTGGGACAATGACCTTTCTGAGCTAGACTCTTAGGTGGCATCCATGTTTCTCTCAGAAGGAAAGAAGACCATTGGTTCCGTAAATGGGAAGCCACAAGACAATGCGACAATACCAGGATATGCAAAACTGTTTATTATAGTATTATTTATAACGGAAATAAAGTCAGGAACAAATTGAATATCTAATGAAAGGGCATCAAAGCTTGATCTTAAATGATATTATAGAACATTGTTCATTTACACAGGCAGAATTTTATCACATATTATCAGGCAAGGAAAGATCAGTATAAATATGGTATGAAATATTATTACATTTTGTAAAAGTATGTAACTGCCTCCATGTGGCAAAATGACAAATTATTATTTTATTTTCAAGACAGGGTTTCTCTGTGTAGCCCTGGCTGTCCTGTAACTTGCTCTGTAGACCAGTCTGGCCTGGAACTCAGGGATCTGCCTGCTTCTGCCTCCTGAGTGCTGGGATTAAAGGTGTGTGCCATCATCACCCCACTGACCTGAAGAATGATTTTTAAAAAAAATTTTCCCTTGTTCTCTACAATATTTTCCAAATTCTAGTGGACGTGGTTAGATGTGATGGCATTTTTTTTTGTCAGAAATAAAAGAACAATAAATGCTCTCATCACTTTTTTAAAGAAGGAAGACTGGTGAGTCCTTGTTGGGAATAGCAAGGGTTCTGAAGGTGCAGAGGCTGTAGTAGCCAGCTTCTTCCTATTTGAGAGACTCTGTCCTGTGTCCTTCCCAACTTTGGCATCTTGCTCAGTGATGTGATGGAAGGGGGCTCCGCTTTGGTGGTCCCCAGGCTCTTGGGCAGTGGCCAATGCTCCCACCAGCACAGAAAGTGCCCCCCCAGGCCTCCCACCACACTCCCATCACTCTGTATTGAACAGGCTTAGTAGCCGAAGAGCCCGCTGCCTGGTCTCCAAGCCCGAGTACCCTGGAGCTTCAATCTTTTATGAAATAGCTTTTCATTTTCCCTTCTCAACTAAGGGCTTTTACAAGCCACCGAGTGGTTCTTTGTACATCAATTTTTAATCTTGTTAAGGTTTTATTTTTCCACTTGACCAATGCTCAGTTCATAAATAACACATCAAAAATTTGCTCCAATTCTTTCTGTAGGTTTTTGTTTGTTTGTGTTTATTTTTAAATGGCCTCCTACTGGGAAGGAAGAAAGTGGAGAACACGTCAATGTCTGCCTGTCCTTCCCTTGTATACAGACTTCAATGTCTGCCTGTCCTTCCCTTGAATACAGACTATAATGGCTGCCTGTGGACAAGAAGAGGAAGCCCTGGTTCTCAGCATAGCACTCAAGGTTGCCATGCCTGGCCCCTTACTCCCCCTTCAATCAACTCTCCTCCAGTACACCTGGCAAGGCAGAACCAAGCCCTGCTCCAGCACCTACTCTACTCCCCAGTCCTACCATCTCTGCCTACCTCTAACCTCCATTTTGGGAGATGAGGGAAGGCATAGAGTGATTTTGCTTCATGTATCATGTTTCTGTCTGGTTTTCTCTGAGCTGTGTTTCTGAGTCACTAACTCTGTATTGCTTCTTTGTAGACATGACTGCATTAGTCAGTGCTGGACTTGAGGTCAGATAGATATGTGAGAATCATACCCCATATCACTGTTTACAAGTTCTATGCGTTTATTCACCAAAGTGAGGGGAGGGAGGGGAAGAAAGGAGGGAGGGGGAGGGAGAGAAAGAGAAAGAATTATTTAGGTTTAGACGGACAGTCTGACCAATGGTCAACAGACAGAGAGTTGGCCAGGCAGAGACAGTTAGCTAGATGGCCAGTGTTAAGAGTGTTTGGAGAGAGATGGAGAACACACAGATACAAGAATACAGCTGCAGCTGAGAGTTCAAATTCAGCCGAAGTCTCAGATTTCATGGCTACAGAAATCCTGTCATACATCCAACCTGTTGTTCTGCACTATGACACGTGTATTTGAAGTTAATTCTCATCACTGACCTGTTAGATAACTCTCTTTTTCTCTCTCCCCCCTCTTCTTGCCCTCCCTTTCTCTTTCCCTCTCTCTGCCTTTCTCTCTCCTTCTCTTCCCCACCATCCCCACCACCCCGTGTGTGTGTGTCATTGTGTGTGCATTTCTCTGTCCAAGGCACTTGGAAGATGTCAGCAGATACAATGATTTGGCTCTTGGTATCTGAGGATCAGAATATTATCTTATATAACCAAATCGGATTTTGCCAAGAACACTAGCCATGATTCCATATAATCATTGTACAATGTGTGCCTGAAATGTTCCCCAAAGGCCCGTGACTTAAAGGCTTACTGAAGCTGAGGGGTGGTGGAACCTTCAACAGGCAGGAATATCCCCTTAGAGGGATTGAGGGATCCTGGTCTCTTCCTCTTTTTCCTATCACATCTTGACCATTTATTGACTGACTTTGCTCCTACAGTGATGTGCTGTCATGGACCCAAAGCAATGAGGACAATTGGTTCTTTGGTCATGGCTGAAATATCCAAGACTGTGAACCAAAATAAATCCTTTTTCTTTATAAGCTGATTGTCTCCAGCATTTTGTTATAATACTGGAAAGCTGACTGTAACTGTAGCCATCTAACATCTATGCTTCATTAGCCCCCAACCGAGAGCCAATCAAGTTCAGATAGTTCATCTTCACTGCCTCTTTTTAAATCTAGAGCATCTCTAATACTCATCTTTATTGACTTTGGCAAACTCTAGGCTACTGTCTTATGAAATGGTTCACATTTTGGAGTTTCTTATTATTTCTTTGTATTATCATTTAACATTTTCCTTTATTCCTTGTATTTTCTATCAAATACTTAGCACAGAATATAGCCCACTACAATGGTAAGTATGGGCTTAATTCTTTTCCTTTCAGTACCAAGTTTTAGAGTAAAGAGTTGAAGTTGTGACTCTTTGAATGTTGGCATCTGACTTGATTCTCTTTCTTCCTCTGTTATGAATTATGTTTTTGGGGTCTGAAGAAATGGCTCAGGGGTTAAAAGCATGCACTACACTTGCCTAGAACCCAAGTTTAGTTCCACTATCCATGTCCAGTGGCTCACAGCTGCCTGTCACTCCAGCTTTAGGGGATCCAACACCCTCTTCTGGCCTCCTCTGGCAACTGCACTTACTTGTACATGGACACACACACACACACACACACACACACACACACACACACACACACACGATTCCCAGGAATCTACAAGGATAACCCCAGCTAAGACTCCTAGCAATCGCAGATACATAACCTGAACTGCCCATCTCCTGTGACCAGATTGGTGCCTAGCCCAACTGTCATCAGAGAAGCTTCATCTAGCAACCGATGGAAACAGATACAGACCCACAGCCAAACATTAGGTGGAGTTTGGGGGAATCCTGAGAAGAGGAGGAGAAAGGATTGTAGGAGCCAGAGGGGACAAGGACACCACATGAAAATTCACAGAATCAACCAACGTGAGCTCATAGGGACTCACAGAGACAGGAAGCCTGGATGGGACTGACCTAGGCCTTCTGCATATATGTTACAGTTGTGTAGCTTGGTCCTCTTGTGGGACTCCTAACAGTGGGAGCAGGGGCTGCCTCCAACTCTTTTACAGGCTTTTGGGAACCTACTCCTCATACTGGGTCACCTTGCCCAGCCTTAGTACATGGGAGGTGCTTAGTCTTACTGTACCTTGATACGCCATGTTTTGTTGATACTCATGGGATACCTGCCCTTTCCTAAACAGAAACAGAGGAGGAGTGAATTGGGGGGGTGGGAACAGAGTGGAGATGGGGGGAGGGACTAGGAGGAGAGGAGAGAAACTGCAGCCAGGATATAAAATAAATAGATAAATAAATTTATTAAAAAATAAATAAAAATAAAAATCTTGACTGAATCATTCTTTGAAGTCATTCCATCCATTGCTTTACTTAGTTATGAATTCATCAGAGGATGATAGAAGGATCCAGTGACTCCCCCCATCCCAGTATACTATCTGGTTGTCACATGTTATTTATCTTAAAATCCACATGTCTTCAAGAATTTGCAATTTCCACTCTAATATTTCTGCACACATGGAGTATTCCCATATTTCCATGTATAGTAAATCTGTTTCTGATCTCTTTACTCCATTCTATTGATGTATCTGTCAAGTTATGTGATGCTAAACTCTTATATCCAAGAGAACTAGTTTCCCTGGGCATTGGTTTAAGTTTTTCTTTGCTTTTTCCTGAACGTTCCTATATTAGGACTGAGTTGTCTGTTTCCAAGAAAAAAAGAAGCATTGGTATTTTTACTGTGATTGGAACAAATTTATTATTTGAGAACTATATTTGAGAAAGGTCATGTAAAAATGCCTATGGAGAGTATCACATCATTTTTATTATTAAGTAGTTATAAATTTAACTATTAATTATTATTAATATTTATGGGTATATAAATTCCATAATATTGAACTATCCTTGAATTGTTATGTGTTATTTTAAATATGGTATTGGGTTTCTTAAAAAAGTTTCATTGTGATTTTTGTGTAATTACTGAGACATGAGATTGGCCAGGAGCCTCAGTTTTTTACACCAAGTTTGTCAAGTTTATCTACCAATTTTATTTTGACTTTCTCCCCAGATTTGTAGGTTTGCATTGTTTTCTGCTACTTTAAACAGTTTAAGTGATACAGAAATGATCTCATTTTGAACCCATAGATAGTGTTAATCACCCTTTGAAGTCATCTGGCTCTGGGGTTTTTATGGTTGTCTAACGGTTCTATAACTTCCTCTGCTGTGGAAATGGATCTCTCCAAGCTGCCTCCACAGTGTCAGTTCTCCTCAGTTGTACTTCTCCCTGAACATTATCTACCCATCTGCCATAGTTAGCATTTCTATTGCTGTGAAGAGACACCATGACCACAGCAACTCTTATAAGGAAAACATTTAATTGTGGTGTCTCATTTACAGTTCAGAGATTCAGTCCATTATCATCAAGGTGGCTGGGAGTATGGCAGCATGCAGGCAGACATAGTGCTGGAGAAGTAGCCATGAGTTCCACATCTTACAGGCAACAGGAAGTGGTCTGTGACGCTGAGTGAAGCTTAAGCAAAGGAGATCTCAAAGCCCGCCTCCACAGTGACACACTTCCTTCAACAAGGCCACACCTCCCAATAGTGCCACTCTCTATGAGCTTATGGGGTGGGGCAGGCAGTTACATTCAAATTGCCACATTATCTAAGCTTTCAAATTGTGTATGTTCATAATAATGCAAAGAAGAATTTTTCCACATTTCTTCTGTTTCACTTGATACTTTCTCCCTGTTGCTATTTTTATGTTTCTTTATGGTTATAATTTTTTAATTTTTAAAATTGCATTAAAAACATTTTACTTCTTTTTTGCAGGGTGTGGGAAGCAGAAGAAGGCCCGACCTGAGTGAATGTGTAAGGAGTGGATGACGTTCTGAGTGAGTGTGTGTTATGGACAAGGGCCCCAGTGTCTCAGACCCATGGACATAGCAAGGAAATCCTCCTCTGGTCTGTGTGCAGATGTTGGCAGTGTGTGCAAAGACTAGCAGCTGCAGCTTCCTCCTGGATGACTGAAACCTGACCTGCTCCCATTGAGACTCATTAGCCCCTGCTCCTGCCCTGTGTGTGATACATGTGCTGAGGGTCCAGGATGCTGGGTAGTGATCGCTGCGTCTCCATCAGAACACGACAGCCCACCCAATCCCAGCTTTCCTGTCTGTGCCTGCCTTTCCTCATTCCCTCGCTGCCCTCGTCAGGGGTCCAGGACCAAGGTGTAAAGGATGCAACCATGGGGTGGGAGATGCATGTGAGGATGCACTCACAGAGGTCAGAGGACAACTTGCGGGAGTCAGTTCTCTTCTTCCACCCACCCCAAAGTAGGAAATTTTGGAATTTGAATCAAGTTGTCCGGGTTATCAGCTCCTACCTTTGCCCCAAAGCCATCTTACTGGCCTTTATTTTTGAGATGTAATTTTGTGTAGTCCAGGCTGGACTTGAACTCCATATGTAGCTGAGGCTAATGTGAATACTCCTGATACTCCTTATTTTCATATTATGCTATTTGTATGTTTCATTTGTATTTTTTTTCTATAACTTATTAAGGTTTCCAGCATGGCCTAATACGTTGTTGACTTTTGTGAATGTTTCATGTATGATTGAGAAAAAAGACATATTTTCAATTATCAGGGCATATATTTAGATGGATACATAAGATTTATCTCATTTATTACCATTGATGATGTTGAGACAATCTTACTGCATAGCATGGCCCAGAACTTGCATCAATCCCTCTGTTACAGATGCCCAAGTTCCCCTTACTTTCCTTGGAATGAGGGTGTTATCTATCTGAAGTTTACCACCTTTGATTGGAAGCAGTTCTTTTTTCATATCTTACTGTTTCTGCCTCGTAAAGATAGTGGTGTGTGTGCGTGCGTCGGTACGTGCGTGCGTGCATGGGGGGGGGGAAACAGACAGACAGACAGAGGAGACAGACAGGCAGAGGTGTATAGTGTACGCATCTGTGAATGTACCTGAGTACACTCACATGTGTGTGCCCTGGTTCACATGTGGAAGTTAAAGGACAGCCTCAGCTATCTGTCTTCATCTTCCACCTTGCTTGAGACGGGATCTCTTTGGTTTTTCTCTGCTATGTACGCCAGGCTAGCTCACCTTCAAGGGACTCTCCTGTCTCTGGTTCCGATACCTTTGTTGGACATTAGGGTGTAGATGCCTATTCCTGTACCCAGCTTTCCTTGGATGGGAGGATTCTAACTCAGGCCCTCAGGCTGTCTTCCAAGTATCAGGATGTAGGCATGTATCACCACACCTGATGCAAGGCCTAGTGCATGCTAGGCAAGAGTTCTAATTCACATACATCCCTAGCCCCCGGTATAGCCCTTTACATGTCATTTACGTTGCATTGGGTATCATGAGTAACCCAGAGATAGATAAGTGTACAGGAGGATTATGTAGGCACCGTTCCAATTTATATAAGAAACTTTAACATTGCAGTGTTTGTTATTTCATGGTCCCCTGGGAAGATGAACAAGAATTGAACCAATGGACATCCCGATAACAGGCAAAGAGTCAGGGAAGAAGCAGAGCATATAAAGATGGTTACAGGACTCCAAGTGGAATTCGAGAACAGGCAGTGTGTTGGTGTGGTACAGGAGGTGGCAAGAGCCAGGCCAGTGAGGCTGGGCCACGAGTGGAGCCATGACTGAGTCACAGCACCCACCCATGTGCTGAAGGGACCTCACCAGTGACCTGGTCCACTTCCCACTCTGCACAAGAAGCCCGCTGGGGGTGAGAGGAGCCCATTCTCCCGGGCAGCCTGTAGCCCAGGTCCCTCTGGTTAGCAGCACACTCTTCAATTTCCCGCCTGAAGCAGCACCTCCCTTTCGTCTCACATAGCCAGCCTGGCTCTGGAGCAGCATCAGCCAGTCAAACCTGGAGACATTTTATTTTACTGCCTACAAGCTGTTCTGGCCCCAGGTTCTCGGTATAGGGGCCCTAGTTTCTACTCTCTGAATCCTGCCCAGGTCCCCTCTTCATTTCATAGGCCTGTTCTTCAAAGCACTACAGCAAACTGACTTATTAAACAAATCCCATCTAATGGAAGTTCCACCACTGAGCACATCTGACCAGGGAAGGGAGAATATTCTTCAGTCAGGAGTGCCTTTATTTCATGGGGGCCTGT
The DNA here is from genome assembly GCF_007827085.1 of Peromyscus californicus insignis. Classification (NCBI taxonomy): domain Eukaryota; kingdom Metazoa; phylum Chordata; class Mammalia; order Rodentia; family Cricetidae; genus Peromyscus; species Peromyscus californicus. The sequence goes on along the minus strand of NW_026294573.1, from coordinate 87,009,661 downwards.
CACTCACTGAAATTCACAGGAGAAAGAGAATCCCAAGAAAATCAAGGGCATTTGCATTACAATCCACCTCAGTGCCCAAAAATATCCTGCTGAGCATGCAGAATTTCAAGGGAGTGAGTGTGTTTTGCTTATTCGCAGGAAATAAATGAATGCTTAGGGGTGGGGGTGGGGTGTGTGTGATTTAAACTCTCAGGCATGCGGAGTCAAACATTTAGCAAATGTTGACCAAAGAATCACCTTTGACCCTGCAGATTTGGGAGCAGCCTCCAGAGTTGACGTAGGCAGGAGTAGAAAGGAATCTACTTACAGGATGGAGAGAAGGCTCTGTGTTTTAGCAGGGACCTAAAGGCTGGGAATCTTGACTTTCCTGCCCATCTGGTTCTCTCCTCATTGGTAGAAGAAAGAGAGCAAGAACTTGACCCTCCGTACCCTCCATCTTGTTGCTAGGAGTGGTACTAGGAGGCAGGGGGATGTCCTCTGTGTTTATCAAAGTGAAAGTGACTTTGAAGTCTTGTTCTTGACGTTGGGATGTCTTTACATTTGTTTGTTTGTGTGTACATTTATTTGGGAGTGCCATGGCATTTGTGTGGAGGTCGGAGGACAACTTGCAGAAGTCTGTTCTCTCTTTCTATTATGTGTAAACCTGAGCATCCACCTCACCTCATCAGGCTTGGTCTCAAGTGCCCTTACTCACCAAATGTTCTTGCAGGGCCTGAAGTTGCCAACAATCACACCAAGTATCTGCCAGATGCTATTTTACTTCAAGACTTTAGGAAACTTTTCCACTGTCCCATGCTTAGGAAATGGCAGCATAGGACTCTAAATCAAATTGATAGAACTCCATGGCACAGAGGCAATCTCCCAGGCAGCCTGAGTCTCCCATCGACAAGGGAGGGATGGGCCAAAGAGGGAAGATGCTGCATCTGACTGGCAGAGTAGTCGGACTTTATTTTGGGCCACCAGCCCCTAATAATGACACAAAGACTTATTATTAATTATGGAAGCTTAGGCTCATTCCCAGCTAGCTCTGATAACTTAAATTAACCTGTTTCTATTAATCTAAGTTCTGCCATATCGCGTTTAACTTCTCCTAAATTCTGTATGCCCAACTCCCTTCATGTCTAGCTGGTGCCCTCCTCACACCTAGATTCTAACCCTGAGTTCCTTTTTCCCTGGAACTCTGACCTGTTCTCTTCTGCCTCTAGCTATTGGCCACTCAGCTTTTTATTAAACCAATCAGGTGCCTTAGGCAGGTGAGGCAAGGCGTAAACACATCCTCATGCAGTATAAACAAATATCCACCAATATGGCACTCTGGAATCCCTTTCTCCTTGTACATTATGGTGTTCTAAGAATCCAGACTCCAGGGAAGATGTGGGTGCCAGGAATCTTTTACCCAGTCATTGTTTCCTCAGCAATGATTGGCAGGAGGAGAGGTACAGGGACTGACTACAGGGATGTTTCCTCATTTGGCCTTGGGCAAGCCAAGATGATCCTCATCCTTCTGTCCTGTCTCAGGGAAATGCTCACAGAGGACATTCTAGGAAGGAAATATGGCTTCTGTTGAGGGTCATAGCAATTTTCTTTCTTTTTTTTTTTTTTTTTGCATGTGTATGTGTGTGGTGTTTGCATAGGTGTGGGTACATGTGTACGTGGAGACCAGATGTTGGTGTCTGACGTCTTGCTTGATAGTGCTCCACTTTATTTACCAAGGCAGAGTCTTCCTCTGAACTTTGATCTCCTCAATTCAGATAGTCCAGGTGACTAGCTTGCCCCCGTGTCCCTAGCTCTGCCTCTTGAGCACTGGGATTACAGGCAACTACCACATCTACTTGGTGCTTTTATGTGGTTGCTGGAAATCCACACACTGGTCCTGAAGTTTATGCACCAAGTGCTCTGCCCACTGAGCCATCCCGCCTGGCCCAGGTGTGATTTTCATTGCCCTGTATCCCAGCCTAGTGTCCACTCTCTCCACCTGGTGCTCAAGCCTGCCTTGGCTAGTCAATAACCTTATTTTCCTTGAGTTCTCTTGATGGACAATATGCTAATTGTTTGGAACATTAAGTGCTAGTAAGCAATTTTACGCAGTGTTTCATGCCTTTCCTTTGGTTTTAAAGTCTCTCTGTTGATGACAGACTGGAAGGCAGTTTTCATCCGTGTTTACCTTCCAGTGTGTGACTCTCTATCTGTCCTCAGTCCTGCAAAACCTCTATGACTAATTTTGGTCAGCTAGTAGCTAGTTCCACCCTCTGATTCAAAGTAAACTTTATTGGCAATCTCAGGAGCATCAGAATACAGAATGTGATCAAAACATCCCACAGCATTTCCCCCTTTTTGTCTAAATAAAAAGGGAAGGTTTTAACTCTAACACAGTAAAGCTATATATAATAAGAACAATTATCAGGTAAGAATTACATTCACAATGTCCAGTCCATCTGCATTTGGCAAATTCAGAGAAAGTACTCCACTATCTATCCTATCTTAGTGAGTCCAGAGTTTCAAACCCAATTCACTTTCTATCCTGACTTGTGTTACCAATCCAAAACTATTTTTTTTTTTTTTTTTGTTTTTTCGAGACAGGGTTTCTCTGTGTAGCTTTGCGCCTTTTCCTGGAACTCACTTGGTAGCCCAGGCTGGCCTTGAACTCACAGAGATCCGCCTGGCTCTGCCTCCCGAGTGCTGGGATTAAAGGCGTGCGCTACCACCGCCCGGCCCAAACTATTTTTTTAGACCTTAAAACATTTTCTTAGAGAAATAACTTAAGATTCTATGTCTTTCAACATGTGGTGATATATTATGTATCAAATAAAGCTTGTCTGAAGATCAGAGGACAGAGCTAGCCACAGAGTTAGCCACAGAGGTCAGGCAGTGGTGGCACACACCTTCAATCCTAGCACTTGGGAGGCAGAGGCAGAGATCCAGCTATATTCTTTGAATTGAAGGCCACACTGGACTACACAAGATTAATCCAGTCTAAAAAAGAAACAGATTCAGGCAGTGGTGGCACACACCTTTAATTCCAGCACTTGGGATCACACACTTTTAATCCCAGCACTAGGATATGCTGGTCAGAGAGAGGAATATAAGGTGAGAGGAGACAGGAATTCATTCTCTTGCAGGGGCTCCATCAGGCTGAGGAGTTAGTGAGGTAAGAGGTGGTAGTTGTAGCTTGCTCTGCTTCTCTGATTTTTCAGCTTTCACCCTGATATCTGGCTCTGAGTTTTTATTATAAGACCATTGAGGATTCATGCAGGTTTGTCAGTTGACCATTGTAAAGGTAGGCTGTTGATGCCTTTGAAAGATCAGCAGCTATTGTGCCCTGCTTATGTATAACCTGAACGGTCGGTGACTGTTCTTGATAATGCCTTTTAATAGTTCCTTTAGAAGCATTCTTTATTTTATTGTTTGTTTCTGAGATTGGAGAAATGTTAATCTGGGTTTTCCATTGCTGTAACAGATTATGTCCCATAAATTCATTGCTATATTAGCCACATATGGCTTTAATTTTCCTCTCTGCCCTTCTAGCCCTATATACTTGACCTGTTTTGTGCTTTGTTTTACCTGAGATAAAGGTCCAATCTCTAGAAGCTGAACATTTACCTCCTGAAGAAGCTAATGTCAATGCCAAGATTTTAGTGAAATTATTGTTACATCTGCCCCTATGTCTACCAAACCCTCAATTTCAATGCCATTTATTTGTATTTTTAACTTTGATAATTTATAAAGGTTTGCTAAAATTCTTGTTTTATGGTCTTTCCTAAAAATTTTGTTTTATCTATTGAAGTTGTGCTGGCATCCACAGCAGTAATGGTTTTTAACAACAGGCATTAAGTATTTAAATTGCTCTGTGGAGTAGTTTCCACAATGCTGACAGGGAAAGATTGAACAAAACTTGACACAGGGGCCTGCAAGAGGCCCCTAAGGCATTTCCCAATGGCAAAGGGTTACCTTGTTTGATCCATGTTGATCTGCATTCATTAGTGCAATGCTGACCTTTGGTATACCTTCTGCATATTCCAGAATTCTGGGGCCTTCTTTTTGGATTATCTCTAGAAAAAAAACATTGTTTCTTAGAAAATTTTGCCTATAATCCCTTTTCAGATGACCTGGTTTACCACTATTAAAACATCTAACCTTTTTTCTTTAAAAAAATCACTTCTATCCAAGTATCATCATAAGCGTGAGATCCAATATCAGCCCTTTTTCTAATCCATTCATCTATTGGTGCTGATATTGCCTTTATAGGTCTAATATTCTTTTGAATTCTGAATTAGTATTTTGAAAATCCAAAGATTCAATTAGTATTTTCTAACTTCTGGATCTGATATCATTCTATTTACAGCTGAAGTCAATCTTTGAAACAAATCAGTGAAGGCTTCTTGTGGGCCTTGTATAATTTTAGTAAATGACTCAGTCCTCTTTCCTGATTCTTCAATTCTGTCACAAGCATTCAAAGCTGCTATATAGCATAGAATCAGAGGGCTTGGGGTGGGGGGGGGAGGGGCGGGGGGGGGGGGAGGAAAAGCCAGCCATGGCAGCAGGTCTGTCGGCTGTAAAGTCAGTGGCTACCTCATGATCTTATGTCCCCAGTTGGACATCAAACATTTGTCTAATTATTCTTTATCAATAAAAACTTGGGAGTCAGATATCAGATTAAGAACTTGAATGATCAGAGAAGTGGCAGAGAAATAACCAGTGATCTCCTCTCTCAATCCATAAGGGCCGAGACTCTCTCTAAGCCCCACCCTGCTATTTCCTGTGTCTCTCTATCTGTCTTTGGTCCTCCAAAACCTCTATGGCTAATTTTGGTCTGCTAGTAGCTAGCTCCACCCTCTGATTCAAAGCAAACTTTATTAGCAGTCTTGGGAGCATCAGAATGAGATCAAAATATCCCACAACACTTACCAGTGTATGTAAAAGTTAGATTTATATTCAACCAGTCTATTACATATGAATTAATACATATTAAATTTTTCATCTCTTAAAAATACTCCATTGATAAAAATACAAGTCATCTAAGCTAGTAAGAACCTGTGGTGCCAGTAGACTTACTTGACAAGGGGATATCTCAAGACTTTAAAAGACAGAGAATCTCCTCAGTGCAGTAAAGCAAAGCAGAATGAGGCAAAGTGTGCCCCATTGTGTAGTTGAAGAGTTTTGTCTCTGTGAGACACCATTCATCTTTTAAAAGATGAGTGACAGACACACTCTCTCTCAGCCTCCCTTGCAGCTTTAGAGTATAGGTAGGTTACTTGATATCTGGATACAGCAACTCACTTTTAATTAGAAACTAGTGATAGAAAGAACTGAGGACTTTGTAAACATCCAGCATGGCTGCAGGTGGCAGTGGCCACACTCCAGGGATAGGGACTGCTATTATTGGGAGCCGGGGGGCAGGTTGCTAATAGTGGCTATACTGGTAATGTTTCTGCAGGTCCCTTCTGGAGCATGCCTTTGGGCACAGCTTTGGACTGAATACAGTTTTTTTTCTGGGAGTCTGTGAACTTACCCAGTGTTCGTGAGTGCATTCCTCCTCTGAAATCAGGCTCTTTCACTGCTGAAGCAAAAACAAATGTGTATCAGTGGAGTTAAAAGGGGTTTGACGTTACTGCCTGCTTCATTGCATCTTTTTCTTAAATGATGATGAATCAAACATGCTATTTTGGGCAAAATCTTCCTATTTTTAAGCCTCAGTGACACACTGGAAAAAAACCTAAATGAAAAACACTTCTAGGCAGAATACTCTCATGAATGATGCAGTGGTCCCAAGACCCTTAAGCTGTCTGTCTCACTTAAGGTTTGACCACCATACCACTGATCCCACCTTCACTAATATTCTTGAGATTTTCAAGTTAACACTATGCTGTCAAAAAATGACCCATGTATTACTGAAAATTCTTCACAGTCTCATCCTTGAGATTTTATCAGACCCTTTGTAAATAAAGCAATTAATAAGATATAAAATGCCCCAAATTTTACATGTAAGTCTTATCTGATAAATAGAAAATAATGAGGGTAAGGGAAATGGCTTAATTGGTAAAGTGTTTGACACATAAGCTTGAAGACCTGTATACACACACACACACACACACACACACACCTGGCCTGGTAGTATATGATTATAATCCCAGCCCCGGAGAGGTAGAGCCTGAGGATCCTTGGGGCTCACTGGACAGCTAGTGTTGCTGAATCTGTGAGCTCTAGGCAACAAGAGACTTCGTCTCAGAAATTACAGTGGAGAGTGATTGAGGAAGATGCCCAGTGTCCACTCTGGCTGGCATCGTCTGCTGCTGGAACATCTCTATGCTGAGAACTAAAGCCAGGACTGGGGAATATAGCTCAGTTTTAGCATGCTTGTCCAGCCCGTGTGAGGCCCCAGGTCAAATTCCTAGTGTGGCAAAAAAATTAAAATAAAAATTAAATTAAAACAGTTCTTACAATAATGAGGACAGCAAGGTCAAAAGCACACAGAAGCCAACTGGAAGAGCTCCCACAGGGCAAAGATAAAATAAACAAATAAAAATAAAGACAAAATAAACAAAGTAAAGTAATATTACTTTATAACTCAAAGTATCCAATAAATTTACTATTCATTCTGGTATTAATGATTAGTGAATGGGTAAGTAACTCAACGGGAACAGAGACATCTCCTGTGTAGAGGAATTCCCAGCACTGTGTGTAGATGGTCCACTCTCATGGCGGTGAAACAGCTTCCCCTCAGAAGTGTGTCTGTGCATGAGGACCCAACAAAAAGCAGTGGGTAGAATAGGGAGCGAACCTGACAGACATTCATGAGCCTGGAGTTCAAGGTCAACAGCAGTAGCAGGAAGTGACGCTGATTGTGCATCCCTTATTATGATGTGATGCAATGACTCTCTACCCTGTGTTCACCCACCAGAGGGAAAAACCAGGCTACTCCCAGCAGGACATCCTACAAAACATCTGACCGGTACTTTCTAAAATGCCAATGTCCTACAGAACAAGGAAAGTCTGAGAAGCTGCCACAGCCTAGTGGAGTCCGAGGACAGTGACGGCTAGCTGTGAGGTGGCATTGAGGTGCTGAAGCATGAACAGGCAAGGACAGAGGGACTCTGCAGAAGGACAGACTTCAGCCTCAAATACCCTGTCAACGTTGGCTGATCAGAATGACTGCACCACACTAAATACATGATGCTGATGAGGGCGGGCACTGGATGTACCGTATACGACACAAGGTTTCTAGATGTCTATAGAGCTATGAAACTATTGAGCTGGCAAAATGACTCAGTAAAGGCACTTGCCACAAGCCTGAAGGCCTGACTGAGCTCAGTCTTTGACACTCACGGTAGAAGAAAGCAGACTCTCACAAGCTGTCTTCTTGTCTGCACACATGCACACGTGCAAAATAAGTCAGATTTGACAAAAATTGCTCTAAAATGGGCCCCTGTACACGAGCCCATGGGGTGATATCGGATGTAACATATGTATAGTCAGAAACAGAAGAGAGAATCGAGGGGACAGAATCGAAGAAATGATGGCTGTAACTTTTCACAAATTTTGTGCAGGAAACAAACGTACAGATTTAAGATGCCGAGCTGTGGGCTAGAGAGATGGCCCAGTGGTTAAAAGCACTAGCTGCACAGTGAGTGATGAGGAGCAGAGTTCAGATCCCAGCTCCCACATAACAGGCTGGGCGGTCTGCAAATACCTGTAAGGCCAGCCTTGGGGGATCCAACCAGCTCCCTCTTCTGGCCTCTGTGCACAATGTGCATATATACTCACACAGCCACACACAGTCACAAAAACAAATACATAAAAATTTTAACAGGATCTACAGAGATGACTCTTAATGCTCTCCCAGAGGACTGGAGTTCATTTCCCAGCACCCCTAGCAGGCGGTTCACAGCTGCCTGTAACTTAAGCTCAGGGGAATCTGATGCCTTCTTCCATCCTCCTTGGCAGCGCACACATGTGACATACATGCACACAGACATGCACATACACATAAATAATAAGTAAAAAGGAATCTCCATAAACTCTCACTAGGGTGAGTAGAAAGAAAACCATGGCAGAGGTATCAGTGGACCTGCTTAAAAAAAATCTGTGTGTAGAAGTATAGAAGTAAAAGATTTGTAGCCTTGATGATCATACAGAAATAAAAAAAAAAAAAAAAAAGGCTAGGCGGTGGTGGCGCACACCTTTAATCCCAGCACTCGGGAGGCAGAGCCAGGCAGATCTCTGTGAGTTCGAGGCCAGCCTACTCTACAAAGCGAGTTCCAGGAAAGGCACAAAGCTACACAGAGAAACCCTGTCTCAAAAAACAAAAACAAAAATAAACAAACAAACAAATACAAAAGAAGAAAAAAAAATCAAGAAAGGAAAAGGAAAGGGAGGGGAGGGGATAACAGCAGAAATGAATAAAACTGAAAATAATTACACAATGAAAAGATTGAAGATATTAATTGTACAGAAAACTCTCTGGCCAGACTGATATAATTAAAAGAGAAAATACAAATGTAGATTATTATTATAAATGAAAAGCGGGATAGCCACAGATGGAAAGAAACTATGAACAGATGTACGAAAAGCAATTGAATGTATAAACAAAACAGACAATTTCTAACTATGGGCTGTTTATAACTGAATCAAGAGGAAATAAGAAACATTAACAATGTAGTGCTTTGTTTCCTTTTTCTGATTTTCACCGTACTGGGGATTGGACTTAGGGCCTTGTGCCTGTTAAGCAAACAGTCTGCCACTGAGCTATATCCTCAGCTTTCTTTTCATGGTTTGCTTTGAGATAAGGTCTCACTGGGTTGCCTCGGCTGGCACTGAACTCCTTCTGAAGCCCAAGACAGGCTTAACCTGTAAACCTCTTGCCTTAGTCTCCTGAGTAGCTGGGATTACGCTTGTGCCACCAGGCCTTCGTAATTCATTGTTTTTAAAGAAAACAATTCGACCTGTAAATCTTGAAAATGAGTTCTAACAAACTGTCAAGAAACAAGTTCAGCCTTCTACAAGTTCTTCCAGAAAGCCATAGACCAAGGGAGGTGCAGGCACTCATTGGATGAGATAACAAGTCTCTTGAAGCAGAGTGGACCAACACTTCACAAGGAATATCATTCCCCACTTTCCTAACTGGGAAGTGTAGATGCAAAAACATGGTGACACTTGAGAAGTAAGTGTACAGAAATGCATGTATAATGATGTTTCCGGTGGTTACAACTCAGGAACGCCCAGATGGTTGGAGTGAAAGGAGAAAGGAGGCTGTATGGGCATCTTGGTAGGAGCAGGGATCAGTGAAAACATTCAGCACCCTTTGGTGTGAGGGCATCTGGGGAAGAAGGAAGAGAGGGACCATCCCAACCCCAGGAAGGGGACAAGCACGCAGCAAGCCTATTTGATTAGTCTACATCAAGAAGTGAATTGTTTCTACTGAGAAAGGGGCAGAGGTCCACTACATGGCCTCTGTACTGAAGACACCAGCCAGTGCATTGAGGAAAAGTAAAAATAACAAAGAGTAAACAAGCAAACAAACAAATAAATGGGGTGAGGCAGAGAGATGGCTCAGCAGATAAGGGCAAGTCCCACCAAGCTTGATGACATGACTTCTATGCCTGGGACCCACAGGGTGGAAGGAGAGAGCCAGCTCCCAGGAGCTACCCTGACCTACACACACACATATATATATATACATGCACACACAAGTAAATAAGTAACTAACTAAATAGATTTTAGAAAGTAAAAAAAAATTGTTTGGAAAAGACCAATGAAAACTACCAGTAACCACAGAGTAAATTATCATCACTCCAGAACTCAAGGGAACCTTTGAGTAATGAACAGGCTCTACAAGGTTCTCAATACAAAGACGAATACTCTTTCACCCGACACCAGCCACAGATATTAGAAAAGGTGGCGGGGTGTGTGTGTGTGTGTGTGTGTGTGTGTGTGTGTGTGTGTGTGTGTCCAATCTCTGTATAGTTTAGAGGACACAAGAAGCATAGGAATGCATTTAACCAAACATGATCATCACATTTGTGGAATCTGCTGCTTGAGTAAAAGAAGCAGAGACAATACTAAACAAAGCAAGTGGTATACTATGTCCATGAATAAGACTTAATATCAGGATATTTGCAAATTCCCCACAAATGAATTTACAAATTTAATATGCTCCCAATCAAAATCCTTATAAAATATTTTGTGGAGCTTGAAAACCTGATTCTAAAATGTGTGGGGAAGAGGAAAGAGCCATGTTGATTAGGATAGTTTAAAGAAGAGGATGGGGGTGGAGAGATAGCCCAGGGTGTGAAGGTGCTTGCTGCCAAACCTGATGACCTGCGTTCAGTTCCCATTACTCATATGATGAAAGGAGAAAACAGATTACCTTAAGCTGTCCTCTGCACTCCACACATGTGCCATGGTGCTCTCCCCCCTCCCTCCCCACCACCACACACAAACACAACTACACACCACCACAATTATAGTAATAGAAAGAAGATGCGTGGGTGGGCCCTGCAGTGCTTCTCAGTGTGACTCTAGCAGCTGAAACTGCAGTTTTGGCAGGCATGGAGAAATGAATTAGTGAAACAAAACTGAGAGCCTGAAAAGCAATGCTAATGTGGAAATTTACTGTGGAACAAAGCTAACTGCAGATCGGCAAGAGTGATGAGGTAACTATTCAGCAGAGAGTTCATACGGAGAAAGTCAGAGCCTACCCCACACCTCATACACACATAAATTCCTGGAAGAGTAAGACCTTTAATGTAAAGGCAACCACAATTAAGTCTGCTATAAGAATATATAGGTTATTCTTTTAAATTCACCACCAGGAACGATCCTCTAAGATCTTTATCCTTAAAGGAGGATCTGTGAAAGAACCGATTAAGAACTGAAACTCGAGCTGGGGATGTAGCTCAGAGGCAGAGCACCTGCCCAGCATGCATGGGGCCTTCGGTTCAATCCCCAACACCACCAAAAGAAGTTAAATGTGTTTTCAACAGAGCAATGTGCACATCAGAGTTAGCATGCAGGGTATTTCAAACATCTGTAAAACATCAAAATAGCTCAAAAGAGCATAGGAAGCATAGGAAGAGGTGACATACAGAGGAAAAGCATTAAATGGACAGTAATCACACGAATAGGTGTTCAATTCACTGACTGTCAGAATACAAAGTCAAACCACCATGAGATGTAAGTTTACCTGACCAGCTGGGTAGTCATTTAAAAGACTTACATACAGTATCACGTTCCAGGCCATCTCTCATTGGCCCTTCCAGGCCCACTCTGTACCTGTGACATCTAGAACAGTGGTTCTCAGCCTTCCTAATGCTGGGACCCTTTAATACAGTTCCTCATGTTGTGGTGACCCCCCAAACATAACATTATTTTGTTGTTGCTTCATAACTGTAATTTTGCTACTGTTATGAATCGTAATGTAAATATTCGATATGTGACCTCAGAGGGGTCGAGACCCACAGGTTGAGAAACACTGATCTAGACGAAGGTGGCTGGATGCACTTTTGGGTTTGGGGTTCATGTCTCTAGTACCCCCTGGCCTGCCTAAGGTGATGATACCTGTGACACGTCCCTGATGCTAAGCCCCTACTGAGCGCTGTCTCCTGTAGTTATGGCTCTCTCTTGCCACTAACCCTCAGACCTGCCTCCAGACCTGGGCATTTTGACTTCCCATTGTGGACACATCCCCACCTCCCATTTAACAGTTTACAGTCATGTGACTAACCCCTCCAGGGACCTCTTCTTATCAACTCTATTTGAGTGTCTCTTCTCTCCAGCCAAGGGTTCCTGCACTATGCTTTGGATCTTAAATGTCATCCAAATGCTCAGGTGTTGGTCCTCAGCCTGTGGGGCTACTAAGAAGTGGAAGAACCTTTGGGAGGTGGACCTGGCCAAAGCAGCTTAGGGGTTTGGGGACTCCAGCCCTTTTTTCTCTCTTTGCTTCCTTGCTGTCTTGAGGGAAGGAGGGGGTTGTTCTACCACACATTCTCTACTGCCCTATGCACCCTCACTCCAGCCCAAAGCAACAAAATCAACTGATCATGAGCTAGAACAACTGAGGTCGAGATGCAAAATAAACCTTCCCTCTTTCTAAAGTGATTGTCTCAGGTATTTTATTACATCATGGAAAATGGATCACACACCCTGATAAGCTAAGTACAGGTAGGAAGTTTAGATAAGAAAAGCCGACATACACCTATGGCAATGTGAGCTGGTGTAACCACTTTGATGTGCATGGCCCATTATCAGCTACTTATTCTGATATGAGCCTGGCGCATCTGCTTCTCTGCATTAGAAATGTATAAGGATGACCTTCACAGCCATGTTGTGATAATGAAAAATAAGGGACATGACCATCTACTGATAGGAAAAGGGTAAATAAATAGTTGAATGTTCACATAATACAATGACATTGAGATTATTAGTAAACCTGGGGTTATATCTGTGGCCACTGATGCATGTCACAAATACGTATTTGAAAAGAACATATATTGGGCTGGCAAGACAGTTCAATAGCTAAAGAGGCTTGCTGCCAAGTCTGATGTCCTGAGTTTGATCCCAGGGACCCACAATGTGGAAAGAGAAACCAACTCCCCTGACTTGTCCTTGGACCTCCACATGTACATTGTTGCATGGCTGCATCTCCTTTCTCTCTCTCTCTCTCTCTCTCTCTCTCTCTCTCTCTCTCTCTCTCTCTCCTCTCTCTCTCTCTCTCTCTCTCTCTCTCTCTCTCTCTCATACAGAGAGACACAAAATAAATAAAATTTATAAAACAAAAAGCTAAGGAGCATTTTCTGTGACAAAAAGTGGTAGAACACATACATAGAATGATTCCTTGGAGACATGACACGTATAACAACTGTACAAGGCAAATATTTGGGAAGAGTTTATCCAATGCAGGGCAGAGGTTGCCTGTGGGAGGGGGCAGGGATGAAGTGATTACAGAAGGGCATCTACCAAGAGAGTTAGCTGTGTTGACAAGGTTTCATTTCTTAAGCAGGGTGGCAGGTGTATGAATATACATGATATTATTTTTAAACTGATTTTTTAGGTCTCAGTTATTGCATACACATTTAAAAATTTAAATAATAAAAGAGAAAGAAAAAAACCCCAAAGTTTGCATTGAGGAGAAGCTAGCATCTTCCTCTGAAGTTGCAATGTGTTAGTAAGGATAAAAGAAAATATACTTAAAACAAGTCTTAGAACTGCACATATGATAAGCTTTCTTTTGCATATGGTTGTCCATCTGTACATCATCTCTGGTAAAATATACATGAACTTGCTAATAGTGGACCCTCTGGCTTTGGAGGCTGAGTGACAGGAGCATGGCTTTCAGGTACATTTTTATAACTATGAAGTTCATATCATGTGCCTCGATTAACAGATAGTTATGGTGCTTGAAAAGGCTCCACATAAGGCTCTGTTGACTTGCTGAGGAAGCACACCATGTGGCCTGCACTCATTAAAACAGGAGAGAGTGCTGCATTGAGGACACTTCATAGCCCCCAAATCCACACTATCTACTCTCTGGCACTTTGGAGGGAAAGCGTGCCACCTCTAAGACACAGAGGAGGGTGAGGGAGAGCCTTGGAAGATGTCTAAGCTTTGAGTTTGAGCCAATGGCTGGAGGGAGGAACTCACTGAGTTACAACATTAGAGCTCTAATGGGAGAGGGGTGAGGTGGACCATTGAGGCTGTTCTGGAAGACTCTGTATAGATCTGGAGCTGTGGAGACAGGCCAGTGTAGTTGAAAGTTTTCTCAGCTCCTGTCTAGCCCCACGGTCCCACATTCCTTTGGTCTGCCTGGCCCTGTGGTCCCTTAACCGCTTATAAAATAATCACTCAGAGGCTTAATATTATTTACACACTGTAAGGTCTATGGCAGGCCTCTTGCTCGCTAGCTCTTATATCTTAAATTAACCCATTTCTACTAATCTATGTTTTGCCACATGTTCTATGGCTTACCAGTCTGCTGGCATGTTGTTTCTTGGGCGACAGACTGGCATCTCTCTCCAGACTGTGCCTTTCTCTTTCCTGTCTCTCTCCTTGGATTTCCTGCCTGCCTCTGAGCTGCCTTGCCACAGGCCAAAGCAGCTTATTTATTAACCAATGGGGAAAAAAACATATATTCACAGTGAACAGAAAGACATCCCCCAGCAGGCCAGGGCTGGCAAAACAGAATTGGGGTCTCTGGCTGAGAGAAGACACACAAAGCATATGAGAAAACCATAGGAGGGGCAGAACCCAGGGTCAAAGCGCTTTACATCGTGTGCAGAGAAGAGGTGGAGGGAAGACAGAGGAGCAGAAGGTAATGAGCGTGGAGGAAAACCAACGGACTATGGACTCTCAAACACAAGGGGCAGGTTTTATTCCTAGAAGGGGAAACAGGACCACCACGGGCCAAATGGCACTGAGAGGGACTTAAAGAGGGGATCACAGCGGTGACCTGGAAAAGAACATTTCCAGGGAGACACTTGGATTCTAATGAGATTTCGGTGGTCAGAGAATAAGAGAGCAGACTCTCCAGGACTTGGAATGGAAGAGAGCGAGAGCAGGAGAGGGAAAGGGGGGAGAGGGAGGGAGGGAGGGAGGGAGAGAGAGAGAGAGAGAGAGAGAGAGAGAGAGAGAGAGGGTCAGCAAAGCTGGTGCCGTGTTGAAAGGATGGAGAAGAGCGTAGGAGGAGTTCCTTCTGAAATTCCAGGTGCAGGAGGCTGAATCACATCTGCACACATTAGGGACTCAAGGCAGATGTGGAGCCCAGCAGTGCAGTTGAGCAAAGAGACACCTTTCTGTCTATTTTCCTTCCTTCCTTCCTTCCTTCCTTCCTTCCTTCCTTCCTTCCTTCCTCCCTCCCTCCCTCCTTCCCTCCCTCCCTTCCTTCCTCCATTTCTTTCCTCCCTCCTTTCTCTTTCTTTCTTCTCTTTTTCTTTTTGGTTTTTTGGTTTTTTTTTTTTTTTTTTGAGTCAGTTTCTGTGTAATAGCCCTGGCTGTTCTGGAATTCACTCTGTAGTCTAGGCTGGCCTTGAATTTACAGAGATCCACCTACCTCTACATCCCAGGTGCTGGGATTAAAAGCATGCACCACCACTGCCCAGCTGAGACATTTCTTTTTTTTTTTTTTTTTTTTTTTTGGTTTTTGGAGACAGGGTTTCTCTGTGTAGCTTTGCGCCTTTCCTGGAACTCACTTGGTAGCCCAGGCTGGCCTCGAACTCACAGAGATCCGCCTGGCTCTGCCTCCCGAGTGCTGGGATTAAAGGCGTGCGCCACCACCGCCCGGCTCGAGACATTTCTTTAAGAGAAGTGATCATGCATGGCTCTCCCTGGGAGTGCCAAGACTCAGCAGGTTCCTCGGGAGGTTGAGATGATACATTTAAAAACATTGTCCCTTCATCAGCCCCTGCTAAGGTCCAGCAGATGTGGAATTCATCTCATATGATTACACAGAATTGAGATGTTTTCTGACGCTTTGACATGCAAGAGCTGGGGAAATAGGAAGTGGCGGATCTGGGTACCAGTAAGTCTGATGAAGATTTAATTAAGAACTCAATTTTCCCAGACTTCCAGTACTCAGATGCCTGATGTTTCTTTAATAGGAACTGTTGATAGGGTCTAATTATGGTGGGTTATTTATGGGATAAAGTCTCTTCTCTTTGCTCAATTATGTTTTGTTTGAGAGATTTGCATTCTTTGAGGACTCTAGTTTTTAATTGGGTCTATTGTGTTCCCCAAAGATGCACTTAGTCTAGGGACCTCTCATTTGTGCCTTTTTTTTTCTACCAGAGATCCCACTACTCCTGTCTTCCTCTTTCTTTCATTGATAAATCCCAAAGGCATGAGGAAGTGACTCCTTCTCCCATTCATAACGTTACCAAGTTGAGTGGTTTCCTTTAATTCTCAGAATTCTTAAAACCTCGCCTGAACATTAGTTATCTCTGAGACTCCGTGCTGCGGAAATGGCTCAGTGGTTAAAGTGTTTGCTGTACAAGCTTGAGGAACAGTTTAGATTCCCACTGGGTAGGCATGGCAGCCCACCTGTGATTCTAGCCTTAGAGGGCAGGGATGGGGGTCCCTAGGGCAAGCTGGCTGCTGAGACTAGTCTCACATGGACACACACTCATGCCATGTATTCCCCCCCACACACAAATATGCAGACACACACATGAAAATGGAAAATAAAAACCTTTAAGAAAGACAGACAACATTCTGCATAGAATCCAAACGAGGTCTTGAATTGGCTGCCTCACATGACTCACATGACTTCAAAGGACCGGAAAGGCATCAGCCTCGATGTGAAGTCCCTAGGGAGGCTGCAAACCTTCAGACCCAAACCACATCAGAACTTTCTGTATCCACACAGGACCTGTGAGGGCGACATCAAGAGGTGAGGGACTATCAAGAAAACAGAGCTGGCTGTCATTCTAGGTCAGAATCAGACAGTGGCAGAAAAGTGGAACCTGAGGAAGCAGGCTCTGGGGATCCCTGCAGAGGTTGAGAGGCACCCTGGGTATTGTTGAGTCGCAGTCAGGATAGCAAACTACATGCTGTGGTAACAAAATAACCCTCACTCCATCTAAATGTGCCCCAGACACAGATGTTTCTCACTCATGCAGTATTTCAGTTGTTGGGTTTTTCCAAATATCATCACGCTATTGTCAGTCAGAGATTCAAACTGATGGGGTAGGGTTTCCCTGGAAGGCTGCCAGCCACGAAGAATGAGGGAGAAAGACCCGGAAGCATATGTTAACTTCTAAACTCTCTCCTCATCCAGAGAAGAAATGCTTTTGTTTGCCTGTTGTCCTGGGGGCTCCCTTTGTGCATTCTAGTAATGATGTACTTAATAGTGACATTTACATCCACAGTCTCCCAGAGGTGCTCACATGTGTTACAGCACATGTTATAGGCTCTGCTGTGCTTAGAGAGTTGGGAGTCTAGTGTTTGCTCAGAGTCCACTGTTTTACCTCATGAGGCATGCAGGGCTGGAGTGCTACCGTTTAAATCCCTACTTCTGCATGACATGAGTTTTAGATCTCCTAATGTGTCCGATATTCTGATCTGAGCCTTAGGTTCAGTCATGAGTGCCTTGAAATTATGACTTAGTTGCTCAGAGGCCATGTGACCCAGGCCAACGAAAGTCACCTTGCTGAGATTCTGTTCTTCCTTAGTAAATTGAAATAACAACAGCTTTATCCTCACAGGTGTTTAGATAATGTTTAGATTGAGAGAGCACCTATAAAACGCAAAGCCTGGGTCCCAGTGATCAATACATCACAGCCATTACTGTTCAAAAATTTTGCTCCATGTGATGGTTTGGTAAGAAATGTTCCCCATAGGCTCATGTATTTGAACATTTGGTCCCAAGTTGGTGGCGCTGTTTGGGGAGGTTATGGTACCTTTAGGAGACACAGCCTTGTTGGAGGAATGATGTCACTGGGGGTGGGCTTTGGAGTATGTCACTCATCCCACTTCCTGCTCTTCCTCTCTGTTTCCTGGAGGTGGATGAAGGTGATCACCTGCTCCGTGCTCCAGCCACCTGCTGCCATGCTTTCCACACTATTATGGACTCTGGCTCTTTGAAACAATAAGCCAAAATAAACTCTTTTGCCTCTTAAGTTGCTTTTGGACATGGTATTTTAATCACAGGAACACAAAAGATATGCTCCACAATGTCAGTTCTACCCATGCCTAATTGGTTCAAGTTATTTGGTCATGTCTAATTTGAAATGTGTTCACTTCAGTGGAAGAAGGGACCAGCTGTGGAGAATGGTCTCGCAACCTTTCACACACTGTATCTTGCATGTGGTTCATACTAAATGCATTTAAACTTTAAAAACTCTAAGTTGTTATTTACCAGTGAAGAATTAGATATGTTTTTTCTTTTTTGTTTTCCTTATTTCTTTCTGATTGACTTCAACGGTTAGTGTTCACTGCCAACTTGAGAGAATCTATAATTGTCTTGGAGAGGAACCTCTGGGCATGCCTGCAGGGGATTATCGTGATTACATTAACTGAGGGTGGGGAGACCCGACCCCTGTGAGTGGCGCCATTCCTTGCCTGGGATCTTGGAGATCGGAGGACGGGAACTGAGGAGCAATACACACTCATCCCTGTCTGCTTCCTGATTGTGAATGGGATGTGATCAGCTGCTTCAAGTTCCTGCTGCCTTGTTATCTCTGCCACAAACTGTGAGCTGAAATAAATATTTTCCCCCTTAGGTTGTTTTTGTCAGGCTATTTTTATCACAGAAACAGGGAGTGAAAAATAAACCTATCCCAACCATAACGTTTCAATGTGTTGGTGAACGCTGGACCCTGGACTGTCTTTGCTCATGTGGCCTGGCCACTGGTGTCTAGGAAAGCTGTTTACAAGTCATATACCCTTGGGTCAGTTTGATTGTGGAAAGAGAGAAAGAAAAACAAGGTCACAGCCTGCTGACATCTCCTGGGCTAGCCCATTTTCCCATCTCAGCTATAGGTACTGCAATGTGGCCGGCTCTAGTGGGCTATAGGAACAGTTATTCCTGTACATTCCTCAGTAGTTACCACGCGATCTGCCATGGCCACACATGACTGTGGTGTGGACAGCACCATGAAGGACACTCCACCTTTGCAATGGATGAGAAGGAAGTAAACGAGCACAGAGGGCATGGTCACTGCTTAGAGGGAGACCCAGGAGCACACTGGGAGACTGGCTCCAGGGAAATGGCCACCTGGGCAGCAGGGACAGCCTCCCAGGGTAGGTGACCTCTGGATGTGCTGAAGGAAAGGGTGCTTTCGAATTTGGTTGTTGTAAATCCTGATTTAAACAGTAATCTAATTTCATTGCTTAAATTTGGAATATAAAGTCTAAAGGAAAAAGGAGATTGTGGATAATACTCAGTGCATCAGTCTAGACATTCACCCAATTTACATAACCGTGATATCATTGCAAGACTCTGTAGGCAGAATTCCCTCCAGCACTGTAAGTGGACTCTTTCTGTAACAACATGCGTGCATCTGTGTTGTTCTGAAGGATTACTGAGCTCGTCAGGCTGTGGATACATGGCCATCTCTAACAAATGTTCTATTTGTGGACATCGGTTGTTTCCAGCCTCATGACAAATGACTTTGGGCATGCATCGTTGCACACATCCCCAGTTATTTCTAATGAATCAATTTCTGGGAGGCAAACTTCAGAGCTCACAGACAGGTACTGTATTAGGCTTTTCCCAGACTGGAGCTCATTGAACCCCAGCAGGTCAGACTGTAGCTGCAGTTAAAGGTATGAGACCCGGGAAGGCCTGCTGGAGAGCTGGAGAGGGAAGTGGGACTCCTCAGAGACAGGGAAAGCGTCAGCACTGCTGTCTGTTGTAACAACATTTAGGCATCTCTCCAGCACTTGCTGGTCATGACAAGATCCATTTGGGGACCAGGGATAACACTGAGCTCCGTGGAGGTTTTCTAAGGGCTCTTTTCCTTCTTCCCTTTTCCTCACTGAGTGCAAGGCATACAGTAGGCATGCATAGATGCTGCTCTTTGCTGAGTCGCCAGAGAAGTCTATTATCCATTGTTCCCTGAGACCGTTGATCTTCACCATCAACTTGACTGGATGCAGAATTTCCTAAAAGATGGTGAGGCAGGCATCTGGGTATGTCTGTGAAGGAGTTTCCAGAAGGGGATTAACTGAAGGCAAAGTCCCACTCTGAAAGTGAGTGGCCCCTTCCCGTGGGCTGGGGGACAAGATGGAATGGAAGAAAGAAGAGGGGAGAAATAAGCCCTCAGAATGAAGACTTCTTCTTGGGCTGCCTCACTGTGGGCCACACATTACACCTGTCACCACAGTATTCTGCCTATGTGCATGGGGCCAACCAACTTTGGACTGAGCCCTCTGAAACCATGAGACAAAACAGAAGATCCCTTCATTACATCTCCTCTCAGGAGCTGTGGTCCCAGCAATGCAGATGTGACTGACCGCACCCTCAGCACCTTCCCAGACCAGGCAACCAAGCAGCCACCGGCAGCGGGAGTGGCGTAGGACTGTCACATAGCTGAGGAGGAAGAATTGCATCCTGGAAACATCTCTTTCGCTGGCCATTTGCATTACTGATTTGGATTCTATAGCCTTTTGATGTGAAGAAATATGTAATGGGAGAGAGTGAGAGGCCAGCATAAGAATCATTTATCATTTCCATTGAGGAGAGGTATTGATTCTCCAGAGGACTCATGAACCCTGGGACACTTCTGGAATGTGAAAGCTTTTTCCCTCAGCACATCTCTTCTCTGCTTACCAGGGTCATTTCAGTCCCCCAATGTTCTTGGCAGTAGGATGGAAACTCTTTAACAATCAGAAAAGTCACCCCAGCTATCTAGAGGGGGTCCCCTTCCTCCATCTCCAAATCTGATTCTGAAATAACACCTTCCATCAAACTGTGGCCATTGCTGTCCTTTCCGGACACACAGCGTAGGACTGTATGAGACTGTCTACCTCCACATTCGCTCAGTGGCCCCCAACTGTGGCAAGAAGTCTCGAGTTTTCTTCTGCCATGGCACTCCCGTGGCTTGTAGGAAGCCCCGTTTGCTGTCTCCCAGGTCTGTGGTCTGGAGTGTGGGTACAGCCTGGATCACCTGCTCATGCCATCTGTGATGGGAGCTCCCCGAGCCATACCTGGAAGAGCCCAGGACAACTCGGCTTCTAAACTCATCCAGGCCATTGGCCAGATCCAGCTCCTCGTGGATCGAAGGAGCGAAGCCCTGTTTTCTTGCTGACTTTCAGCCAGGGCCTGCCTTCCTTGCCTGAGGCTGCATGTCTTGCTTTGTGCTGCTCTCTAGGTGGGTCTGCCAGCAACGGTCAGCCTTCCTCATGCTTCTGGTACCTCTCATCTCTTCCCCTTCAGTCTTCCAACTCCAGGCAGAAAAAGTTTTCAGCTTTTAAACCCTTTGTGGTTACAGTGGACCGCTTCCTAGTTTGGGTTGTAATTTTAAATCATGTCTGCAATATCTCTTCTGCCATGTAAGTGCTCCTGTTTGCACATATCCCCAGGTTCCAGAGATGATAGTGTGGCCACAGGGTGGGGCTTCCACCCAATCCAAGAGCAACGTCAAGAGCCAAACTTTGCTGCCATCTCTCCAGCAAGTCCTCGCAGGACCCAGCATCTCGTCCACCTCTTCCCCACATCCTCACTCTGTGCTGAGCTCTATGAGGCCCCGGCCCCAGCTTCTGCACATCTGATCCCAGCCGTCTTTTCTTTCCCCAAAGTACTTTACAGTCACTAAGGCAAGGAGGAGAGAAAAGTGATGCTCACAAAGGTTGAGCACAGGAATTGGAGCTTCAACAGGAACAAGGTCATGTAGGAACAGAGCTCAGGTCTCCAGACTGTCCGCCACTCATTTTCTTCCTCCCATCTGAGCAAGCTCCGGTCACTGGAAGCTTTCCAAGAGGTCTCCAGCGGGGATGCTGGGAAGCCAGAGGAGAGTCCAGCGGCTGCTGTTGGCTCCAGCGACTGTGGATGTTTGGTGGCATAAGTCCCCACAGTGAATACCAATGCCTTGGGTAAGGTTCCCAAGCCTTACCAGCAGACACATGGCTCAGACTGTGGGTGTCTCAGAGAGATGGCTTGCAGAAAGAGAGAAAATGGGACTGGAGAGATGGCTCAGCAGTCAAGAACACTTGCTGCTCTTCCAGAAAACCTGGGTTTAGTTCCCAGCACCCAGGTCAGGCAGCTCATAATTATCTATAACTCCAGCTCTAGGGGATTGGATGCCTCTAGCCTTCTTGGACATCTGTACTTATGTGCACATACCCATATACAGGCACATATACTCATACATAACTAAATATACTAAAAAAGTAATGTATATGTCGAGAGAGACAGAAACAGAGACAGAAGCAGATAGAGCACTGCAGAGCAGTAGGACTGGGTAGTTAGTAGCTTGCAGGTCGTGCAGTTCATACTAAACGAAAATCAACTGAACTAAACTAAACTCTATCTGAGTTTAGATATGGAGACTGAAGCGCACAGGGATGGAGGAATTGCCCATGTGCATCAGGACAATGGCCCAGCCATTCTGATTTTCAGAGCAGGGCTCAGTCGTCAACCTCATAATGCCTCAGTCTGTTCTCTCCAGCCCTGTGTGAACCTACCTTCAACAGCCACAACACCACAGCAATGCATGCATGGGCACAGAGTGTGCTTGTTGTGAATAACACACACACACACACACACACACACACACACACACACACACACACACGCATGCCAGCAATCTCGGTAGAGTACAGTGGTGGCCTTCGTAGACTATGGCTCAGTCTCTTGGATTCCTCTGAGTCAATCTTGGGCAAGTTGCTCCATCTCCCTGTGCCTGCGCTTCCTAACTCATAAATGAGACTGAGAATAATGCCTAGTTCTGAGTGTGTGTGTGTGTGTGTATGTATGGTTTATATATGTGTTCGTGGGTAGGCACATATATTGTTCATGTGTGTACATACACATGTAGAAGCCAGAGGTTTATGTCAAGCGGCTTCTTCAATCACTCTGTTCTCTGAGACAGGACCTCTCACTGAAATGGGAGCTCATGGATTTGATTGGCTGACTGGCCGGCCAACCAGTCCTAGGGATCGGCCTGTCTCCCAAGCTGAGGTCTTCATCAAGCCCAGCGTTTACCTGGGTGCTGGGATCCAAACTCAGGTCTCGATGCTTGTGTTGTAAACACTTCACTGAGCCGTCCCCAGCTCAGGAGTGCCTGTTCCATCAGCCTGTTGTGAAGCTCCTGTGAATTGCTACGAGTAAAGACCTTTAAATAGTGCCCGACGCGCAGCAGGTACCAAAACCCAGCACCTGGGAAGTGCCTGGCAGTTATCATTTCCAGAAGGCTGGTGCCATGCCTCCTGCTGTTCTCTTGGTTAGGAAATGATGGTCTAAAGCGAGTAATAACCCAATTACACTCACAACAGAGAATGCCCGCAGGATCCGGAACAGAAGTCAGTCACGGTGAGGAAAACTGCATGGTCCTATCCCCAGTTTTCACTGCTACGGGGAGAACAACCGCCAGGCACAGTAGAAGCCGGTGACTGTGTTTGTCTCAGGGTCTGGGGGCGATAGGGAGTGGTGGGGCCTGAGGTACATCAGAGAGCACATGACCCATCCAACGGCACGTTTGCTGCTTGGTTTAGCTGATTGTTGCCATGTGACAATTCAGATCTGGGCCTGTGAGCCTTCCTGATTTTTTTCAAGACAAGCCAGAAATCGGCATTTTTAAAATGTAAAATGTCCCAATTATTAAAAGTTGGCTCGATTCTTTGAAAACATTAGCTGAGCCAAACTAAACATCTGTGGACCAGACTCAGCTGCAGCTGCCGGCTGGGCTGAGTTCTCTTTCTGTGCCCCAGTCAGGATTCCCCTTCATCCCACGGCATCCCCAGGAGTGCCTTCAGGCTGCCAGTGATGGCTCCTTCTGGAATAACATACAAAACGGACCCTTGGGGGTTGCAGCTCACTGCAAGTTAACCCTGCCAGGCAGAGAGAAATCCGACAGAGCCGGGGCACTGATTCAGAGGATAAAGTGCTCATGTCACATTGGGCAGATCTGGGTTCGGACTCCAGCAGCCACATAACAAGCCAGACGAGTACAGCCGCCCACTTGTAGCTCACCACCTGGGAGAAAGACACAGGAGGTGGAGACAGGGTTCCCCAGGGCAAGCAGGCTAAGAGATGAGATGGTAGTGAGCTCTAGGTTCAGCAAGAGACCCTTCCTTAGTAAATAAAGGAGTCGCTATAGAAGACACTGGACACCAACCTCTAGCATTCATATGCACAGTACACACATGTACTTGCACAGGCATACACATGTTTACACACACACACACATACACACACACACACAATGGAGAGAGGAATCTGAGATTATAAACCAGATTCTCCAAAGAATTCTACAAGTTTCTGACCTGGGGCCATTCATTCCTCCTCTAGGACTCAACTTTCCAAATAGCAAAACCTTGCCCTGTAGCCTGGGTGTTATTGGGGAGGATTATGATGTTGTGAATGAGAACATGCCCACCAACTGTAAAGTCTTGTAGAAGTACATGCAGCAGCCTCTTATTGCAGTAGTTTTTAAAAGGCACACACTTTAAACTCTTCTCTGCCAAGGGAACACTAGTGGATTATAGACTTGTTTTTAATGTAGGCCAAACCCAGCATTGTTTGCATATCAAAAAATTGGAAACAATTTCAATAGATAAGGAACAGATAACTGGGTATATAAGTATTGGGTGAAATGTTACATAACACTTAATAAAGACAAAATGTGCATGCTTGTAAGAAATGACATGGATTGGTCCTGCAGAAGACAGTGTGGTGGTTTGAATAAATATGGCTCGTGTGTTTGAATGCTTAGTCACCAGGGAGTGACACTATTTGAGAAGGATTAGAAGGTGTGGCCTTGTTGAGTAGGTGTGGCCTTGTTAGAGGAAGTGTGTCACTGGGGGTGAGCTTTGAGGTTATAAAAGTCCATGCTGAGTCTCTCTCTCTCTCTCTCCTCCCCCTCCCTACAGATCAGGATGTAGCTCTCAGCTACTGCTCCAGCACCTGCCTGCATGCTGCCATGCTCCCTGCCATAGTGATAAAGACTAAGCCTCTGAAACTGAAGCAAGCCCCCAGTTAAATTCTTCCTTGCCTCGGTCATGGTGTCTCTTCACAACAGCAGAACAGTGACCAAGATAGGCAGTGAGTGGCAGGAGTAACTTTCATCTGAATATACAGTGTGAAGACAGTTGCATAAAATTTGAGATCCCACCAGAATTTCTCTTCATTATTTACTGATAACTAGTTATGTATTAAAACCTGTGAGGAAGTATGGGAAAGGAGTTTGCTGAACTTGTGACAATGGCTGTCTGTGGCTTGGAAGAGAGGTGTGCAAAGGAGCTTCCAGTCCATCAGCAGGTATAAGATCTTTTTAAAAAGAAACTGCAGGAGCTGGAGAAATGCTCAATGGTTAAAAGCAGGTAGAGCTTTTCCAGAGGACCCGAGTTCAGATCCCAGCACCCAGGTCAGGCAACTCATAGCCACCTATAACTCCAGCTCCAGGGGATCTGACGCCCTCTTCTGGACTCTGTGGGCATTGTATTCACATGCACATACACAGACACACACATACATATCATTTAAATAAGTAAATAAATAAAATATGAAGCAGAACAAAATGTTAGTATCTGTCCATTTTAGAGGGTGAGCACATGGGTCTCCATCATTTTCTGGGATTTGTTTATTTTGTAATTGAAAGAAAAAATGAAATGAAAGCCACCCTATCAAAGCTCTGTTTGGCCCTTGTTGGTGATGTAGCTCAGTTGGTAGAGTGCTTACCTAGCTCACACAAAGCTCTGGGTTTGATCTCTGGACTCACATAGACCAGGCATCATGGTACATGCTTATAATACCAGTGTTCATAGAGATAGGAGGAAGAGAAGTGCAAAATGCTGCATGGCTGTGTAGCGAGATTGAGGTCAGCCTGGGCTACATGAGAGCCTGTCTCAAAAAGCAAAACCAAAAAAATTTGGTCCAACCTTTTATTATTATTATTACTATTACTATTACTATTGTTATTGTTATTGTTATTATTATTATTATTATTATTATTATTATTATTATTATTATTTTTATTAAGCAGGGTTTCACCATATAGCCCCATCTGGCCTGGAACTTGCTATGTAGACTAACTAGCAAGACTAGCACAGATCTGCCTGCCTCTGCCTTCTGAGTGCTGGAGTGAAAAGTGTGGACTATCATGCCTGCCTTTGGTTCAGTCTTAGAGGACACAGAAAACAGATGAATAGCAGACTGCAAAGAATGTTTTTGTAACTGTATGCCATTGGCCACAGCTTTACCCACTTCTGTAACGTAGATTTACAGAGGAGACTGCTCCTCCTAGAGTTGCAAACGCTTAGGCTCCACGGCCGGGTTAGGGGACACTGAGTGCAGACATGGAGAGTAGCTGCTTTGGTAGGAATCAGGAAAAGGGGGTGTGTGTGTCTAATTTGATCTCCCAGATGGCCTTAAAATGCAGGGGAGTCCAACTCTGAGGGGCATGCCATCATGAAAATGCAGGAAATTTCACGCAAAGTTAGAAGGAAGGTGGCTGACAGCTTTGAGATCCCCCAAGGGGAGTTAATCCTGGTTTGAGAACAGTGGTTTTTCCTGCTGGACATAATATCGAATTATGATCAACAGTGAAGAGTCGAGCCATTGTGGTGATGTGTACCTGTGATCCCAGCATGGAGGAGGATGATCAGGAGGTCAATGCCAGCCTGGGGTACTTAAATAATTGGAGACCAAGCTGGGTTACAAGAGACTCTGTCCCTGAAACACAAGTACCAATGAAGACGACAAATGAAGGAGTGGGTGACTTCTCCCAGGGCTTACTGAGCACTGTCACCTCTGGAAGCTGCCCCTTACTAGCTGTCAAGGCCAGGCTAAGTGCCTTTCATGGGGTGACATCTGCCCTTTGGGATCTTTGCTTCCTTCTAATTGCGGAACATTCCTTCTTCTATCCATGTGTTTCTGTCAGGGGTGTTTAGTAGGATGCACAGCAGTTAAAACTCAGCCATTGAAGATATAACCTAAGCCTGGCTGACCATATTTTGCCATCTTCCTGGAAATGCTGATTAATTTCTTTAAGATGTGAGACTCCAGAAGGGTCCAGAGAGAACTTCCTTGAAATTACTGAAGGAAAGAGGCATCTTGAGGTTGACAAACTGGGTTGCAGTGACTAGATCCCAACCACAAAGGGACAATAAAAGTTTTTGGGTTTTTTGTTGTTGTTGTTGTTTGTTTGATTGTTTGTTTTGTTTTTCTGTGTAATTTTGGTGCCTGTCCTTGATCTCGCTCTGTAGCCCAGGCTGGCCTCGAACTCACAGAGATCCCTTGGCTCTGCCTTCCGAGTGCTGGGATTAAAGGCGTGCGCCACCGCCGCCCAGTGGGACAATAGGAGGAAAAGAAGCCAATAATTCAGGGAGAGAGTGACAGCAGAGGAAACAGCTTCAGAGGGACAGAGGAAGCAGTGCTGTGTTTTGCCCCAGGTGCTGATGCAGAGGCAGGCCCCAGCCTCATGGTGGGGCTTCTTCAGCTTCCGTGGACTACCTTGTTATGCACTGAACTGTGGCGACCCATCAGCGCCTTCTCTCCCCTTCCGCCATCTGCTTTCTATTGCTTGCTATCAAACACTTCAAACATCGACCTCAGAATCCTCTAGAATCTGCACAAGCAGAGCTCTGTTGGTCGTGTTTGCTACTGTGTCCCCAGAGCTAGGGAGAGTCCCTGATCCACAAGTTGGGGAAAGAATTACTAAATGAATAGACAGTTCATGAGTATCACCACATAGGATCCTTAGGTAAACACTGACAGGACACGTTATCAGCAGTTCCCAATCGTGCAGACAGAGTCCCAGTTTACTCATCTAGAAGGAAGGAGAGACCAGTATGGGGCGTGTGTGTGTGTGTGTGTGTGTGTGTGTATGTGTGTGTGTACGTGTGTGTGTTTGGAGGCAGGAGGTGACTGTCAGGTGTCTTCCTCAGTTACTCTCCATTTGTTTGAGACAGGGTCCCACTGATTTGGGTAGACTGTGTCACAAGCTACAGAGCCCCAGGAATCCACACATCTCCACCTTCCTGGTGCTGTGGATTTTTACACAGCTCTTTATGCAGGTATTCACTTTACCAACGGAGCCCTCTCTCCAGCTCCTGGAAAATGACTCTTAAACCTGGCGCTGCATCAGCTTCCAGTCTGATGTGTCACCTCCAACTGGGGCTGTAGCACCCCTGAGAATCGGGGTTCTATTTCTGTATTACAAAAGGTGTGTGTGTGGGGGGGTGGGGGGTGGGGTGGGGGGACTTTCCACTTAATGCAGGGAATCGGAGAGGTCCCTGGAGAGCAGACCTAAGTCAGTCGCTCCTGCCTAATGCCCTTGACTGGTGTCTGCCTCTGTGAAGAGTCAGTGGTAGGGATGGTTCCTTTGGCTTCTCCATCACTGGCCTCTCCATCACCACTGCTACCCAGGACTGTGGCCTTGCCTTCCAGCATCACCAGCTGCCAGATGGAGGTCCCGGCTGGTGGCTCCTTCTCCCCCCAGTTCCGTGACTCTGTTCCAATTCTCTGGTGAGTTATTGGAGCCTCAGTTTTAAATCTTTTTCATATGCAAGTAGTTTATTCTCATTAAGAGAAATCCTATCCTCTGCTTGTTTAACTCTGTCACTTAAATCCGTTAAGTTTATTTGTGTTTGCCCAGTGGTAATTTTTATTGAGAGAAAATCTGAAACCCTCCACAGGGAGGAGGCAAGAGAAGCCTGCAGAGCGGCCCGACTCTGGTCCTCATCCTCCTGATAGCTCTGCCACCCAGAACAGCGCCTGCCAGCCAGGAAGGTTGACCTCCAGGTCATACTTCCCAGAGTCCTTTGGCATTCTGCACTTGTGTAGAAACAGCCTTGACTTCTGAGATTTCACACGTGTGTGTTTGTGTTCAAGGGATTCAAAGAGAATTGACCTCGAAGAGAGAGGTACAGAGATCGCTGAGCCCAGGTGAGCACCAGTGGACAGGACTGGCTTCTGTTTTCTGACGTCAGATGAATGGAGTGACCCGGAACTAATCTCCACTGTCAGGATAAACTCACTCCTTTCTCTGTGCCTCACTATCCTTAGACCCCTGGTATCTACCACCACCCGGGCAGATCCATCTGCTTCTTTCCCTTGCTAACCTTGAAGTCATGAGCCAAGGACCTGTAGAATTTGTTCCTCTGTCTAGCTTGCCCCATGGTGTTTCAATCTAGGAAAGGCTTTTTGGTGTTTGATGGATGACGCAGCAAACAGATGGGTGGAGAGCTGGCTCCATGAACATCATCGTCTGGCATACCTCCTGCCGTCACAGAATGGTAGACAGGCTCAAGGGACAGCCCTGCCTGCGGCTGGTCCTCTGGGCACCAAGGAAGTGGTTGCTCCTGCATTGGCGCTATTACTGTTTTTACCGGGCGTTCAAACATTTAGTCCGCTATCTTCATTTTCTCTAAGGAAAGAAGTGTGTGTTCATGTAGTTACTCTAAGGTTTCCTGCATTTATTTTCTTTTTCTTTTCAACACAGATTGTAGTTTCCAAATGATGCGGAACCAAGATAACCACAGTTGTGAGTCAGGTAGCTCAAGCAGGTAAACTGTGTTTCGGCACACAAAGAAAATGCAAACGGCTCTTTGCCCGCCAGCTCCCCCCATCTCCACCTGCTGCTGTGTGTTTCAGAGTCTCATTTGACTTAAGTTTATAATCCTTGGAGATGAATCAGGCTGCCGTCATTGTTAGTGGGCTTCTCATCAGAGGACGCAGGAAGTAGAGTGGATGACAACCCCTGGGAGAAGCAGGTGAGAAAATAATTGAGTGAAATATGGTGGGAAGTCCAACAATGTACACTAGGAAACCAGAAGTGACAAGTTCAGCTTTACAGCTGGCAGACAGAATGGAGTGATTTTTTTTAAAAAAAATTACTCGTGTGTATGTGTGTGCGCGTGATTTAGACCTAGTCCTGAGACTATCTTGGTTTTGTATGGCCTTGAGAAAGCTATATAATATCTCAGATTAAATGAGATATAAATATTGAGGAGCCCAGCACAGTGCCAGACAGATAGGATGTCAAAATAAGTTAGCTTTCTGATCTTGGTTGTCAACTTGATACACTTGGGAAGAAGAAACCCAGTTGAGGAATTACGTCCAACACCTGTGAGCATGTCTATGGGGCATTTTCTTGATTGCTGATTGATATGTGAGGGCCCAGCCCATTGTGGGCAGTGCCAGCCCTGGACAGGTGCTCCTGAGCTGTATAAAAAAGCTAGGTCAGCACCAGCAGGAGACTGCAAGCCAGTAAACAGCATTCTTCCATGATTTCACCTTCAAGCCCTGTCTTTGGTTCCTGCTTTGACTGCCCAGTATGACAGACTGTAACCTAGAAATCAAATTAGCCAGATCCTCCCCCGAGTTGGTTTTGGTCAGTGTTTTATCACAGCAACTGAAACCAAATGATAACCAGTGTATTTCTATACGTGTGCTCACTTGATGTTTGTTGTTTCTCAAGAAAAGGAGAAGAATGGATGGCAAAATAAACCCTAAATTTCTCCCATCCTTGAAAACACTCATTTTTGGAAATGATATTACCTCTCCTCCCATCTAGCAGTTAGGTCTATGACTTCATCATGTGTGGTCATGTGACTTGCTTTAGCCATTGAGGCTTTGACCCATAGACTCCTAAGCAATAGCAGATGATTGTTGTCTTGAGCAATTGGACTTTGGGGTTGTTTGTTTCACAGCAAAACTAACTATTACATATAGATTGGAAATAACAGGGATCAATGAGCAAATGGAATCTGCTTTTCAGAAACTGGCTAGGTAAGTGACTTCTAATTTAATAACAGACCTGGATGAGTGGATGGACTTTCTTCTTGAGAAAATCACATGATAGGTGACTTTGCCACAGCTCAGCTAGATATCTGGATGCAAGGACCAGCTGTGTGAACAGACCTGTTGAATCCCGATGGAACCCTTGGTCAGGCCTTTAGCCAATTTAATCTACAGAAGTGACTGCTATGGCCAGAACAGTGAACTTGAATGTTTGGGTTGCTAATGCAAAAAGAAATTTAAGCTGTATTTACTCAAGTGCTGTGCCCTCTGTAGCCCCCCACCCCCACCGCGCATGGCTGGGACACCACTGGTGTTCCAGCTTTCAGAGGGCCTGCTGCTGAGAGAAGCAGAGATATAGTCAAACACATGAGAGCCCACTTAGTATTTCCTAAAGACCCCCTGCAGAGGCTCTGGTGTCTTGGCTGGGAAGAAATAGCATTACCCTCTTCAGAGAAAGTGACTTCATTCCTGAATTATATTGCTGCCTCTTTCTCCTTCTCATCACCACTCTCCTCCTCCTTTATATTCCTCTTCCTCTCTCCCCCTCCTTCCTCCTCCTCTTTTCCTCTTCTTTCTCCTCTTCCTCCTCCTCTTCCTCCTCAATTCAGTTTTCCCATCTTCCCTGAGGCTGAGTTGATGAAGCTACTTGACCCACTATTGCTGCAGTCCTCAATGGCGACTGTCTCTTTCCCATTGGCCATTCCAAGGTTCCTGCTCTGCCTACCCTACCCTCACATCCCCTGACCTAAGCATACCAGCTCTGACATGGTAACAGGAGCCATCCTGCCCTCCTGGATCCTGGGTGAAAAACAGTGCAGGAGTAATCTTTTGAAAACACCTGTCTCTCATGACTCACCAAGCTCATAAACCTGCAATGGTTTCCTATCCTGAGCCACTGAGATCCATCTTCTTTGCCTACTGTAGTATTCCTTAGGGTTACCTAGCAAAGTACCACAAGCTACCTGGCTTAAACAACAACAAAAAGTACTGTCTTGTGTTCTGAAGGGAGAAGCCAAGGCTTGGTGGGGCTGCCTTCTTCCAGAGTGCTGTGTCGCCTTGGGCATCCCTCAGTTTACAGGCTGTCTTCTCTCCACGTCTTCATTTCTTCCTCCCCATGAATGTGTGTTTGTCTGTTCATCTCTTGTTTTTGTTTATTGTTTATTTATGTGCTCATTTACTTATTTTGGGGGGTGCACATGCCATAGCACACCTGTGAAAGGTATAATCAGACTTTCTTTGGACCTCCAGCTCCCAAATAACGACACAGAGACTTCTTATTAATTATAGAAGCTTAGCTTTAGTTTAGGCTTGTTCCCAATTAGCTCTTATAACTTAAATTAACTTGTTTATATTAATCTACATTCTGCCACGTGGCTTGTTACCTCTGCTCAGTACTGTGGGTCCCACTTTCTCTGTGTCTGGCTGGCGAATTCCCTGTGCCAGAATCTAACCCAGAGTTCCTGTCTCTGCCCGGAAGTCCCACCTATCCTCTTCTGCCTAGTTATTGGACATCCAGCTCTTTATTAAACCAATCAGAAGGTGCCTTGGCCGAGGCACATCTTCACAGTCTACAAAAAGGTTATCCCCCAACAGGAGGGTTTGAAGACACCTTGCAGAAGTTGATTTTCTCCTTCTCCCGTGTAGGTCCTGGGATCAAACTCAGGTTGCCAGTCTTGGAGGCAAGTGCATCTACCCACTGAACCACCTTGCCATCCTTCCCTACCTTTAACAAAATACATAGCAACCATCTCCGACTAGGACCCAGCCTAATGACACATCTAAATTTGATCACCTGCCAAAATTCTAAGTACACTCATACTCATGGGACCTGAGATCAGGACCTCACCTTCCATGGGGAGGGGCACACTTCTATCTACAACAGCTAGTTTTCAAGGCCCTTCATAGGTGGAGCTCAAACTCTGCGTTCCTGAAGACCCCAGTGACTTCTTGACTCTGGTGTGACTGGTGCTGATTCAGGTTTCTGTCCTGTCTCCTGCCAGGTCATTACTCCCCCTGTGTCTCAGATTCTTCATCTTTAAAATGGAGGTAAGACTAGTACATACCTCAGGGCAGGAAGAGGGGTTGCCACGTGGCCTAAAAGGAGTTAAATCATTCATTCTAATGAAGACCTTGGCACAGTGCCTGGCTGGAAAGTATTCAGACCAAGTTAATCACTAATTACTTTTACATCTTCAGGGTTCTACCTTGTTCATTTTTTCACACTCCCCAAAAAAGAGGTGGTGAAATCCCAAGGTCAACTGTTTCAGTCCCCAGTAGCTTCCCCTCAAGCTTGCCCCCTGCCTTGAATCAGTCTGGAGTGTTCCTCTTCCCCCTCTCCTGACTCTTGTCATTCCCGAACCCTTCCATGGCAGGACCTCAAAACCCTTCCACAGTCTTCAAAACCTGGCTTCCAACTTAAGCCACCGAGCCCTAAGTGTTAGCCCGTTTAATTTGTCACTCTGGGATACAGAGAGGACAGAGGTGCATCTAGCACCCGAGAACGGTGTGTCCCCAGACTTCATCAGCATCCTAATTATTCCACACCTTTTTAATAGAGGAAGCATTAGCATTCCCAAACTGTGTGGGGGTCTGATTGAAATAATGTCTCCCGAATTATCTTTTTATAAACGGGGAGGAAAAAAGGAAGAAAGAAAGAAGTGGGAAGCTCCTGGAAAACTCCAGGGTCTGTGCTGGGAGTCCTCCGGCACAGTGACTGAGGGGGGCTGTGTTTGATACGCCCAGGGCAGGAGTGTGGCAGTACTCTTTGTCTCTCCTCCTCCATCCTTCCATACTGGGCTCAGGGCCTGATCATGTGACCCCCTCCCCCAGGAAGCGTTCTCGGACTGAGCACACAGGGTACACAGTAGTCATTCTGTGTGGGCAGCTTAAGGACAGAGCCCTCTAGGAGCTGGGACCCTCCTCTCTGACTGCTGGCACGCACCCTTGGTTCTCAAGAAGTCTTTCTGTATGGCTGATAACGGAAGTAGACAAAAGGAAAGAGCTGGAAGTCTCTCTGCCAAGTCTCTCCCACTTCCATCCAGCTCCAGTTATCACTCAAGAGTAGCTGAGCCAAGTCCCTCCCACTTCCATCCAACTCCAGTTGTCACTCAAGAGGAGCTGAGCCAAGTCCCTCCCACTTCCATCCAACTCCAGTTGTCACTCAAGAGGAGCTGAGCCAAGTCCCTCCCACTTCCATCCAACTCCAGTTGTCACTCAAGAGGAGCTGAGCCAAGTCCCTCCCACTTCCATCCCACTCCAGTTGTCACTCAAGAGAGCTGAGCCAAGTCCCTCCCACTTCCATCCAACTCCAGTTGTCACTCAAGAGGAGCTGAGCCAAGTCCCTCCCACTTTTATCCAACTCCAGTTGTCACTCAAGAGGAGCTGAGCCAAGTCCCTCCCACTTTCCATCCCACTCCAGTTGTCACTCAAGAGGAGCTGAGCCAAGCTTGCCAGCGTGTTCCGCTCAGCACCCAGTGGGCACATCAGGGAAGAAGCTGCCTTGAAAGAGCAGTTTCCATCACGAGGAGCTTGCCAGCAGCACACCTGAGGCCTTCCATGGCCAGGGTCTTGTGACACTAGGGTCCCAATCATTGTTTCCTGTCACCCCACACGAAGGAAACACTAACTCCTTTTATGTAGCACCAAGACTGTTGGATCCCAAGTCTGTAGCCAGCGCTCGCCACTTTGTTAAAATCGACACAAACAGAACGTCTGGAATTTCAGAGCTGTCACTCCACTGAGAGTCATTCACATAAACAACGAGGTCCTCGTGGGTCTGATGGGAACACAAACACCACTTCTGACTCAATTAAGGAAGCAGTAATTAAAACGGGGGAGCAGCACGCTGTAGCCTCTCGTGTAGAATTTTCCCACAGAAGCCTAGGTGTATGGGATACGGGGCCTGGGGACAGAGCTTGCCCAGGGTGAGGAGAAAGGTGATGGGGTGTGCACACAGCCCTTGACCCCAATGATGGCCCGTCACTCACACCAGTACTGGGATCAACTCATAAAAATTGCTGCCAATCATCAAAACACACCCAAGGAGACACAAGGTTGTTCCCTGGAGACGAAGCCCCATTTCTTGGTTCTTACCCAGTCCCAGTATCTTATTTTTCCTATGATCCCCACTGTCGTAACGATTTGTAGCTATGGAGCCACAGCTGCTCCCAGGATAGCTACCATAATGAGCTTCGTTTTTCCAGATAAGGAAACTGAGCCATGACCTTGAGGTCATTTAATTAGGAAGAGGCAAAACTAGTGTCTGGCTCTAGGGCCCGCCTATTTTACGATCTAAGTACCTACCTCTCACTCTCCAGAATGTTTTTTCGAGGCCCTGCCCTCTGTCATGCTAGTCTTCTGCTTTGCCAGGAGCTGTGCTGTGTACTTATGGTCTGCCCTGTGAAGACTAGTCTTTGATTATCCCCATTTTACAGACTGAGAAAGTGAGGTAACAACCATCCATCACCCAGCAGAGGGATAGAGTCTGGAGTCAAGTCCACATCCCCAGATATCCCATCTAGAGTTATGCCCTTTGCACTGCACCCCAGTTCTGCTGTCTCTTCCCAGGGGTGCTCAGAATCTAAAGAACACCCTTCCTTGTCTGTAAAATGGGATGTCTAGAGACTGAGGAAGGGATGAGGTCTATGTGGCAAAGGAGCATTCACCGCTGATGCCAGTGAGTGGGTGGTCTGCTGATCTAGGCTGGGCAGGGACAGCAAAATGGGGCCTCAGCTAGCTGTGACCCAGGACCATCCACTCTACGAACCCACTGAGACTCACATCTCCCTAGAGGTTGGTATGCGGTCAGTCCAGTGCAGAAACGGAGGCACAAGCTGTGAGGTAACTTCTCCAGGGTCCCACGGCTATGCATTCAGAACCAGCTTCCACACTTTGCCCCAGCTCTGTCCCCTTGCTCTCTGTGTGGCAACAGAAAGAACCCCTGGCCAGTGCCCAAACAGGCTCCAGCAGGCCTGGTTCTACATAGTTGTATGCCCTTTGGTAGCTCCAGAAGCCTCTATGGGATTTCTGGACTCTAGAATGAAGGTTAAAATTCGAGGAGAGGGGATTTCATTAGACACGAATATATTCAGCCTGGGCACTGGACTGGGCACAGGAAGGGCTAGATGCTAGAGCAGCCATGATGTTGAGGAAGAGGAAGAGGAAGGAAGAGGAAGAGGAAGTAAGAGGAGATGGCACCACAGATATATTTCCTGCTCTCTTGTGCCTCTGTCACTGGCTTCCTCCTCACCCAGCAGAGGTGAACTGATTGACCCTGACAGCCATGTGAAAGAAAGACCTAGTCACCTGCAGGCCATAGGCCGGACCTTCTCGCCATGACCTTGACAACCTGCTGCCCTCAAATGCAGTGAGCTTCCTCTGCAAACCCTTGGAAGGCAAGGGCTGGATCCGTAATCAATGGTGTTCCCATGGCCATTTACAGACTCTGAGGTGTAGTCAGCTCTGGGTAGTGCATCATGGCAGGAAAGACTTGAGAGACTGTAGAGTGGCAATTTGGGGCAATTCCACCGAGTCTGTCTGATAGTCAAAGGGGTTTATTTTGAGTTAACTTACAACAAGCAAAGGGGAGTTGGTCGCGGGATCCAGGAGAGGTGAGGCGCAGTCCAACACAGTTCTCTGGAGAACTCTGCCTTGGTTCGTCGCCGTACCAGCATCCAGCATCCAGCATCCAGCATCCAAGACCACGAGGTAGTCAAGACAGTGAGCAGTACGCAGGGAGTACACATTTCAGGTCTTAAGGGATCCTCCCTCGGCCACGCCCCGGGGGTGGCATTTACCTAGCAGTTACCTGCTGCCTACTAGGGGCGGTACTTCAGGGGTAAAGCACAGACCGCCACCCCTACAAGACTGTCATCTCCAGCCATTGAACAGGAAGATCTATGTCCTCTCCTGGCCTCAGGGCCAGTATCACCAGGGCCATACTTTGGGCCATACTTTGGTCTCCTTCAAGAGATTACTGTGCAAGTGGCAATGGCGGCCGTGTGTGTGTGTGTGTGTGTGTGTGTGTGTGTGTGTGTGTGTGTGTGTGTGTGTATGTGTGTGTGTGTGTGTGTGTGTGTGTGTGTGTGTGTGTGACAGAGACAGAGAGACAGAGAGAGAGACAGAGAGAGAGAGACAGAGAGAGAGAGAGGTGTGCTTTGTATGTGTTTGTTTGTATGTGTGTTTTTTCCAAGAGGCCATCAGCATTCCAGCAGCGTCCTAAGAAACTCATCAAATTATTTAACCTTTGCAGGAATAAATAAT
Source organism: Peromyscus californicus insignis (assembly GCF_007827085.1). Lineage (NCBI taxonomy): Eukaryota > Metazoa > Chordata > Mammalia > Rodentia > Cricetidae > Peromyscus > Peromyscus californicus. The sequence continues at coordinate 86,973,012 of NW_026294573.1, read as the reverse complement.
ACATGTGCTTTCTCAGGATTTGTTCTGATTAAGCCATTCTGGAGTGGTGCCAGGCCCAAGCCCGCCCTGGGAGAGGCAGGAAGGAGGCTTGGGGGGGGGGGTGCACAGGATGGAAAATCAGGAGGCCAGAGGAGGGCTGGACGGGAGGGGGCAATGAGGCCAGGGACGGACCTTGGCAGCTCCACCAGATTGGTGGGTCACTGAAGAGGAAGGTAGGCCCCAGCAGCCTCTAGTACTTCCAGAATGTCACTCCCACATAGGCTGTCACCCTCATCTGGGCCTCCGGCTGTGAGGATGAGGTGCAGTGGAGGATGTACTGCACTTGGGGTTGGGATGTTGTTCAGACTGCCCAGAGGCTGTCCGCAGTTTCAGGAGGCTGAATGCCAGGCAGGCCCGGGTTTAAGTTCCTATTCTGTTCCCTGCCAGCTGTAGTCCAGCCCTTCCTAGCACTCACAGCCACAGCCACACACCCACATCCACATGTACGCACTCAGCTGGCGTGTTTAGAGGCAGCATCTGCCCCCAGTGAGTGCTAGACAAATACAGGGCTGGAATACACAGAATTGCTGGTAGATGACCAGTGCTCGTGTGTGAGAGAGGACAACTTCAGCTTTCTGTGGCTCCACCTGTCCGCGTATCATCACAGTGACCACAAGTCCTAACACAAGGACTCGGGCTCTCTCTCAATACGTCCCTCCCTTCCTCCCTGACTCCCTTCCTTCTTTCCTTCCTCCCTCCCTCCTCTCCTCCTTCCCTCCCTCCCTCCTTCTCTCCCTCCAACCCTCCCTCCTTCCCTTCTTTCCTTTCTTCCATTCTTACTTTTTAAATGAAGACAAGGTCTCATGCTCCCCAGGCTAACCTTGAACATGAGGATGACTTTGAACTTCTATTTTTTTTTTTTTCTGGTTTTTCGAGACAGGGTTTCTCTACATAGCTTTGCGCCTTTTCCTGGAACTCACTCTGTAGCCCAGGCTGGCCTCGAACTCACAGAGATCCTCCTGGCTCTGCCTCCCAAGTGCTGGGATTAAAGGCGTGCGCCACCACTGCCCGGCTTGACCTTGAACTTCTGATCCTGCCTCCAACTCCCAAGTGCTGGGACATCTATGTGTGCTACCACCCCTGGTTTATGTGGTACTGGAGATGGACTCTTGGGCCCCATGAGCGCTGGGCAAGCACTCTACCAACTGAGCTACACCCCCAGCCTCCAAATCACTTTGACCTTCAACTTCAGGCCTTGGAAGTCTGTACGTTATTATGATCATCCCAGAATGATCCAGGAACTGCTTGAGGGCACCCAGCTGACAGAAGGACTGCCCGGGTTACAAAACCGGGTGTCGCAGCTTATTTCATTAGCACGCAGTCACTTGGTATTTGCCTGTCCTGAGAGAACATGGCCGATAAACACGCGGGCAGAAGGGACAGCAAAGGCTCTAGACGTCCAGACTGTGTCACTTGCATGGGCGGCGAATGGCCAGTAAAGGATAGACAGTTCCAAGTCCATCCATGGCATGAATTTGATCCCAACAGCAAGTGTTCAGCATGCTACAGAGCTACAGAGAGGAGGGGGACGTGTAATGAGCTTCTGCACACACAGCAGTGTCAGAGGATCCCAGGAAGGTTCTAGAAACTGCCTAGAAGCTGGCTGCAGGAAAGGAGCTCTCATCCCAGCAAAGGAGACCCCTCACTGGCTCGTCCTCACCCAGGCTGGGTTCAAGATTCAAGCAGGACCCTGAGCACCACTGGCTGGATCCAGAGGAGAGGGGCCAGGCTCACATCCCCCTGGGAACTGCTACATCCTCTCTGATGGGTGGCTAAGCGGTCTCTCTCCACATTCTTCAGAGTAGAGCCATCCTTAATCCCTGAGCCTGCAAAGCCAAGGAGAGCATGCAAGAGCTCTCTTTGGAACTCATTTCTTTATCTACCTGTATCGATGGGTTTGGATAAAAGAGCTTTGTCAGGACTGGGAGCTCCAGATCCAGCAGCGAACTTCTCCATAACCATGCCCAGGAAGGCCTGGATAGGAATGGGGGAACAGAACAGTGAAGCTCAGAGGACTAGCCTGGAGAGGAGGTAACTACGGCCAGCTCATCCCACATCCACCTGGACTCCAACCCCTCAGGTCCCCAGTACAGAACTCAGCATCTCCAAAGATACCAGGCAGCTCAGCCCTGGCTCAGGATCGGGCTGGGACCGGGGAAACTTTCGTCGTCACCCAGCGATAACCCTAGATAATCCGTCTTGCAACCACATATCATTTTCCCCTTAAAGAAATAAAATCTCTAATTAGAGTTTTCTCTTTGAAAAAAAAATTAAAAATGCATAAAGCCTCCTGTATCACGTATGTATATTTCATCGCCGCATAATTGGGATCTTTGTCAGTAGGCAGGGTGGCGGGCGACAGCCTTTTAATGGGCTACGGATGCTAATGCAGAGGGCGCCCTTCCTCGCTCCTCGCCCCTCAACTGCTCAGCCCGAGCCTAGAGTCCTCCCTAATAAGTATTTATGTCAAACCCCTTTTGGGGGGCGGGGAAAGAGCAGCTGTAGCACAGTTGAAAGACGGGGCTCTGATTACAGAGCGCCAGCAAAGGGGGGGCGCGCTTTTCAAGTGAAACAGTGTTAATCAAGTTAATCACAAAACCCGCACTATAATTGCTTCTACTCTCAGACAAAATTTTACTTTTATCTAAATTACTAAAGTGAGGGGAGTGCAATCCACTCTAATTTAGCTTTTGAGCTAAGGAGAGAGCGTGTGTGGAAGACTAGAGAGGTTTTTAAACATAGGGTGGGTGGGGGACTCCTCTCTCTCCCTCGCTCTTTCCTCCTGCCTTCCTGGCCGGCCGGGCAGCTCAGTCTCACACTGGAATGTGTGGACTCCTGGGTCTGTTGCTTTGGGGTCCTGCGCCCAAGCTGCCCAGCCGCTAAGTGTCCTCGTTCTACTCCTCTGTGAAATGCGGACGGCTGTGGTACTTCCCTCAGGGCAGTGGGGATAGCAACGGGAAGCTCTACTGTGAACATGCATCACATGGGGTCCTGAGAGATGACTCAGCGGGTGAAGCAATTGCCGTGCAAGAGTGGAAGCCCACTTTCCACCCCAACACTCGTGTAGACAGCCAGACGTGATGCTGCGTGCCTGGAATCCCAGCACGGGGGAGGCAGACAGTGGGCGCGATGGAGCTCGATGCAACCAAACGCGTGAGCTCCAGGTTCAAGGAGAGAGCATGCCTCAAAAGACATGGTGGGAAGAGATGGAGGAAGACACCTGACATCAGTCTCTGCCTCAACACACACAAGTACACACACATATATACCACACATACACTCCTCAGCACACACAAGTACACACATGCATATACCACACATATACTCCTCAACACACACAAGTACACACACACGTATACCACACATATACTCCTCAACACACACAAGTACACACACGCATATACCACACATACACTCCTCAGCACACACAAGTACACACTCATATATACCACACATACACTCCTCAGCACACACAAGTACACACTCATATATACCACACATATACTCCTCAGCACACACAAGTACACACACGCATATACCACACATACACTCCTCAACACACATAAGTACACACACACATATACTACACATATACTCCTCAACACACATAAGTACACACACGCATATACTACACATATACTCCTCAACACACATAAGTACACACACGCATATACCACACATACACTCCTCAACACACAAGTACACACACATATACCACACATATACTCCTCAACACACACAAGTACACACACACATATACCATACACATACTCCTCAATACACACAAGTACACACACAGATATACCATACATATACTCCTCAACACACACAAGTACACACACGTATATACCACACATACACTCCTTAACACACATAAGTACACACATGTATATACCACATATACACTCCTCAGCACACACAAGTACACACGCGCATATACCACACATACCCTCTATTAGTTGCTATGGTGATCTGTCAACCCGCCCCCTCCTCCCACTCTCCCTGTTCTCTTTGCTTCACCTCATTCCCCCACCTGTTCCTCTCTGCCCTCCCCCCAACTTCACTTCTCTCCTTCTTCCTCCTCTCCACTCTTCTCTGCAACTTTCACCTCCAGCCCCTCAGGACCTCCTCTTCATGGCATGACGTGTGTTCAAGGACTCACAGTCTATCTGGCCTTGATTTGTTCCAGGATAAGAGGGAAACCAGGAAACCCTAAAACTGGAGAGCCCAGGGGCTGGCCAGAGGGAGGCTCTCCTCCTCAGGGTTGTATGGGAAGTGCATCATCGTGGCTGGGCAGCAGGCTAGTTGAGATCAGGAGAGTAAGGAGTAAGGTCTGGGACTCCTGTGGCCAGTGTGTGTGAAGGCCTGCAGGGTGCTGAGCCAGTGCTGCGTGTCACCAGCGAGACAGGAGCTGAGCCTGGCGCAGAACAAACACAAGCTGTCATTTCTGCTCTGTGCAGCCCCAAGTTCCCATTTGGCTTAAGAGGGGTCTTATATCCCTCATCTTCTCTGGGACCCCAGGTTGGATCCACATCTTTGGGCCTACAAGCTTCCATACCCCACCCACCCTCAGGGGCCCCTCTCGCGGGAGGCCTCTTGGGGGTCTTCCAAATTCACACTTAGTCGGACGAGGAGCTGATGTCATCCAACTTGCCCGGAAACACAGATTAGAGAAAACACACACAGTCAATTTAACTGGCAATTAAACAGGCTCCCCTATGTAATTAGCGTCAAGACAACTCACAATTACTACGGGGCGCGCTTTTGCAGCCGCTCTACATTTATATAGAACGACAATTACTAGGCGCTAATATCTTAACAGGAAGCGAAGGAAATTTGTGAAACCGTTTTTTAGGAGGCAACCATCCTATCCCTTTGCACTGTAAATAATTCCCTTGCAAATGCCACTGTAGAATTAAAGAGGGAACCCTTGAAATGAGGCTGGAGAAGAAGCATATTTACTCCATTGAAAGGAGCAGATTGCTGGACGGGGATGACCCATTTCAGGAGACCCACTAGTTGGACATAATAATAACAATGAACACCACTGGCTCGGGGTTTCCCTGGTGCCCGGGTTAACTGCATCCAGGCCTCAGTAATTCCCCTACAGAGGAGGGGAACTGGGGTCATGAAGGGGAAGTAACTTTCCTGGGGAATCACACAGCTCACAGGCAGACAGCAGGACACAAATCTGGGTCCAAAACCTTTGTAAAAACTCATCACACACACACACACACACACACACACACACACACACACACACACACACACACACACACACATGCATGCGCACGTGCATGAGCACCTCTGTCTGCCTGGCCAGTTCACATCTACTCCCAGACTGATCAACAAACGTGGAGGTGGAGGGTCAGAAAAGGGGAGGTTTATCCAAGGCCATGCATTGGGTTCAAGGCCCAGCAGGGCCTGCAGCCCAGGTCTCCCACCTCAGCTCTTTCTGATATATTCTCTGACGTATGGGAAAGCATGTCCTCTGGTGCATGTAGAAGCAAGTGACTTCATTTCTCCTAGAACTAACTACCTTGTGGGTTTAAGGTGCTTATCCTAGGGAGAGGGGATTGTGAAAAAAATTTTGGGTCAGCAGACTTCATGCAACACAACCCCAATAAGAGCAACATCGGGCACCATTTGGGACACAGAATGTTTTCCTTTTCATCCCTTCTCCCAGCCCTTTATTAACTCCTAAAAGGGTAGCAACTACCTCTCAGATTAGGAACCCAGTAACTAGCAATGCTTAGCCACTCTTACTGTACAAACTTTGTTCATCAAAGGCCATTGGCTGTTAGAGCCATGTTCTCAGCTAGCTACTGCTGTGTAACAAGTCACTGACCTTTGGAGTGTAAACACAATGACTTTCACTCTCTGTCCTCTGTGCTGGCCAGCTGCGGATTGGCTGATCTAGAGTAAGTGGAGCTCCCTGTAGGTCTGGGGACTTGGAGGTAGCTCTGTTTCATGGCTTCAGGCTGGGTGAACTAGCAGGTCACCTGTAATCTGAGCTTCCCCTGGGGGGAGTAAGGCTCAAAAGTGTGAGCAGGAACATTGCAGGAAAGGCTAGGGTTGTTCTGTCTGTGTGGCACTGGCCAACACAAGTCACATGGTTTGATTACATCACCCAAAGTTTCCTGTGCTCAGAGCTTGACCTTGTTGTGGTGCTGAGATAATGGCACCTTTAAGAGGCGGGGTCTAGTAGAGAGTGATTAGGTCACTGGGGCACCATTCTCAGAAGACATTCATGAGGTTCTCATAAGACCCTGGTAAGTCCTCTCAAGAATGGGTCTTAGAAAGCTGGGTCTGTTTTGCACATGGCTGCTTCTCTTCCTGCTTCTCCACCACGCTATGGTATAACCCGGAAAGCTATCAGTAGAGGATGAACAGATCACCCGTCTTGGCCTTTCTGGTCTCTAAAATTTTGAGCTAAGTAAGCATATTTCTTTCATAAAGTACCTAGCTTTGGGCATTTTGTTACAGCAGCAACAACAAAACCTTAGTAAGACACCTAGTCGAATCATATAGGGAGAAGAGAAGATTCGTAAGGAGGGAGATAATTACCACAGGGTAGAAAAACAACAATTAAGTTATTTCTTGCTTAAAAATCAGTACTTGGGGCCGGCTGTGTGTGTGTGTGTGTGTGTGTGTGTGTGTGTGTGTGTGTGTGTGTGTGTGTGTGTGTGTGTGTCTCAGCTGCTAAAGGGACTATGATGTGTGAGGACCTGAGTTTGGATCCCCAATACCCATGTAAATGAATCCAGGCAGGCTGTGCATGTCTACGAGCCTAGAGCACTAGTGAGAGGAAACCGAAAGATCCCCAGATTGCTGGCCAATTGCCAGGGTTCAGTGAGAGACCCTGTCATTAAAGACAAGGTGGGGCTGGGAGATGCCTCAGTTGGTAAAAGCACTTGCCATCATGTCTAAGGACTTGAGTTCCATCCCTGGGACCTATGTGGTAGAAGAGAACTGACCTCTGACCTTCACAAGCACGCCATGGTACCTGTGCCCACGTGTATTTGTATAGGTCGGTATGTACACACAAGGGTGGGAGCCCAAGGAGACCAGTGGCTTCAGTTCTCCTGGGGCTCCAGGTGGTTGAGATGTACCCCGCATGAGTGCTGGGAACTGAACTCGGGTCAAGAGCAAGAATGGAGCGTGCTCTTAGCTCCTGCCCCTCCCCTCTACCCCCCCCCCCGCCCCCCGAGTTAAGGCTTTAATGTATGAGTCTACAATGAGAGTCATTATTATCTCCTCACAGGCTCCCGTGAGGCTTGAATGAAATAATCCACAGAATTTCTCAGTGCCCTCCCACCTGGGAAGTCAGCTGTCGTCACCGACCCCATCATCCAAGGGTGACCAGCTCATGCTGGCTTACCCAGACAAATCATCCTGGTGCCCCTGTACTCCCAGGTAAACAAGGATGACTGTTCACCCTAACTGTCCTATCACCAGGCTAGCTTGTGCTAACCTTCACCGCCAGGCATAGGGCCAGGTACGGGGTGGGGGCAGATTTTCCAGTTACCCCTTAAGGCTGCCCCACACCGCAGGGGCCGCTGTCTTCATGTTGCCGTGTCAGGGTCTCAGCACCAGAGATGAAACTGAAACACGATTTTGATGGATTCTTCCCTCTAGAACGGAACATGTGAACCTCGTACCTAGTGAGAACTCATTGTCCCCGAGGATGGCAAGGCTGGGACCCTAAACAATTAGCACCCGAGGACAGTGGGATGGCTCAGTGGGTTAGGGGGGGCCAACCAAGACTGGAGACCTGAGCTTCATCCCCAGGAGTCATGGTGTGGAAGGAGGGAACCAATTCTTACAAGTTGTCCTCTGATTCTCACACAATTGCCTCTCTCTCTCTGTCTCTCTCTCTGTCTCAGTCTCTCTCTGTCTCTGTCTCTCTCTTTGTCTCTGTCTCTGTGTGTCTCTCTGTGTGTCTCTCTGTCTCTCTCTCTCTCCTTTTTAAAATGAGCAGCCACATTCCCTGGTATATCTGTTCTATTTTGATAGCCAAGGTTTGGAATTTCATGTGAGAAACTCAAGGAAAATTATGTATGACAAGAGTTCCTGTGACTTAGTTCCCTCACCAAGGGCTCTTCTAATGACATTTGGTCACAGACTGGAAAGCTTTTGAGTCATCCAAGGGCTGTGTAAGCATTCCACACCCCGAGATTCGGGGAATGGGGAGGACTCTGTATTCTGGGTCCTCTGTGTACTGCCAGCCCTCCTTGTCCACATGGATACAGACACTGAATCAGGATGACCAGCCCCACTGCTTCATGACTGGCCTAGCAGCTGGGCTCTTTAGTGCTGTGTTTTCATTGTTTTCTGAAGCCACAGGTGAAATACTGTCCCACCAGGAACAGAGCAGGGAAAAGACTTGGGGTTCAGTCCTGGGACCTCTGAAAGAGCAAGTACATGAAAACATTTTGAGGTGTGTCAAGGACTGTGAAGATTTTTTTCTTTCTTTTCCTCTTTTTTCTGATGCTGGGATAGAAGCCAGGAACCCTCCCATACCAGACAAGCATTCTCCTGCTGAGCTGCATCCCGAACTTCCTTCTGAACTTTTGAGACAGGGTCACTAAGTTACCCAGGCCACTTTGAACTGACTCTGTCTCTCAGGTAGGCCTTGAACTTCCTGTCTCAGCCTCCCTGGGAGCTGGAATTCCAGCTCCCCTACCCCACCCCCCCACCTCCAGCCACTCTGCTTGTTAGCAGGGTAAATGCTCCACCTCTGGTCTCTCTGGCTAGACACCGCCGCCCCCCCCCCCCCCCCCCCCCGTCACTCTCAGTGTGAGTTCTCTTGCCAACCACTGACTTCTCACCAAGGGCTCTGAGATCAGGTCTACTCTGAGCTGCAGAGAAACAGATCGGCATTGGAAGCGCTGAGCTGGGAGTGTGTCTACATAGTAAAAAGGCAAAGGCAGTCTTACGAGTTCCCTGTGTGTGGTGGGGAGAAGGAGAGAGCCCAGGAGGGTTTCTGGACAATTCTGGGACAGGAAAATTAGGCTTTCTATCCCTGCCTCTTCTCACTGGTGGCTTTACATGACATTTTTAAGCTTCCTAGGCGATTTCTTGCTCTCCCAGTGGGGGTCATGACTGTGCTCATCTCATAAGGTATGATGACAATTAAGTGAGGAAATATGTCATTGATGGAGAAGTATCCAGTAAGTTCAGCAGTGGTGGGGGCCAGGTACTGCAGCAAGCAAGGGGGCTCTATGGTGGCAGAGCAGCCGAGGTCCCACGATGACTGGAAAGTAGCAATCCAGGGCAGTTGGTCTCGTCTCTTTAATGTTGCTGTATTGGCTGGGAGGGAAGATTTATGTTGGCTCATGGTTTCAGCCCTTCACGGTAGGGGAGCCATGGCGGAAGAGCTTTAGGTCATTTCTGCACACAACAGAGGCTGCTTGGACCGTGGAGTTCTAGGAGGTGGAGAATGCAGTGGGGACCAGGGACTGGATATAACCTTCAGGGTCTGTCCTCCACTAGGTCCCATGTCTTGAAGTTCTCCGACACCCCAAATAGCACACAGTGGTGATAGAACAAGAGCTTGTGTGGAACACTTCAAACCATAGGAGAAGTCCAGGCCTGAGGGACCCCACTGCAGTGTCTAGAGGGCCATTCCCTCCACTAATGCTGCTCTGATTGTTAATAGCCACTGTCTTAGGGTTTCCATTGTATGAAGGGACACCATGACCACAGCAAAGGAAAAACATTTCATTGGGGCTGGCTGACAGTTTCAGAGGTTTAGTCCATTATCATCATGGTGGGACATGGCGGTGTGCAGGCAGACATGGTGCTGGAGAAGGAGCTGAGAGTTCTATATCTTGATCCACAGGCAACACTAAGTGTTACTGGTCATAGCTTGAGCATGGGAGATCTCAAAATCCATCCCCACAGTGACACACTTCCTCCAACAAGGCCACACCTACTCCAACAAGGTCACACCTCCTATAGGCCAAGCGATTCAAACACATGAGTCCATGGGGACCATCACTATTCAAACCACCACAACCATGATTTACTGGAAACAAATGTATCACATATTACATGCCCTACTTCAAGATTACATGGATTCTTTTTTTTTTTTTTTTTTTGGTTTTTCGGGACAGGGTTTCTCTGTGTAGCTTTGTGCCTGTCCTGGATCTTGCTCTGTAGACCAGGCTGGCCTCGAACTCACAAAGATCCGCCTGCCTCTGCCTCCCGAGTGCTGGGATTAAAGGCGTGCGCCACCACCGCCCAGCCTACGTGGATTCTTATAACAGCCCTAGGAAGTAAGAATCACTAAACTACACTGTAATGGTAAACTGAGGCACAAAAGAGTGATTTGTCTGGGTCATGTGGTTCTTGGGTAGCAGAGAAAAGACTGAATGTCAACAGGCCTCCTCTTGGAGAGTGAGCCTGAGGAACTGGTGTGTGATGGAGCAAGTTGGTTCCCAGCCTTCCTGGAGCCAGAGAGTTGCTGGTATGATGTTTGGTAAACCATTTACCCTCCAGTGGTTCTCCACCTCCTAATGCTGCGATCCTTTCATACAGTTCCTCATGTTGTGGTGACCCCCAACCATAAAATTATTTCATTGCTACTTCATAACTGTAATTTTGCAGTTATGAATCATAATGCAAATATCTGCTTTGCAGGACATCTGATATGTGATCTCTGTTGGGGTCATGACTCAAAGACTGAGAACCATTTCTCTATGGCCTCAGTTTCCCTTGCTGTAAGATGGAGCTCTCACAACTGTCCACTGAACTGCTGCTACTGGGGGTTAGCTGGGTTTAAAGCACATGAATTTTGCAAAGAGTGTTTATTGTGGGAGGCTCAGTGAGTATCTTCTGCCACTGCCTCCCTGCAGAGAGAAAGGGCCTTGCCTCCAGTGGAGGAGGCACCGTTCCCAGGAGTCAACCTTCCCAGGGCCTTTGAGCACAAAGTGACGAGCCCTCCGCTAGCAACATACACATTTATAGTAGTTTTGAATCGTTGACATTAATTCCTGTTTGCAATTCTCACCACATTAGTTCCTCAATAGCCTCTTTCTTCACTCTGCTGGGAGAACCATCACTCCCCTGGTCCTTGGTTGCTGCTCCAGGCCAGGGGCCACCAAGTCATCTCTATCTCTTTCGTGAGAGTCCTTTGTGGGCCACATGTTTTATGCCACCCTTGGCACCCTCAGTGAGGTCTCCTTCCTCTTAGGAATCCAGCAGCTTTCCCCAGTCTCCCTGTTGGTTCTGAAGCCCCTGATGTAGGAGTCACCACCTGCTACCCTTTGTTTGACTTTTGATCCCTGGCTGCTCTGAGGACTGTCACTTCACTGCTTGTAGGCTGTGCCTGGGAAGCTTATGTTACTCAGGAGTGAGATCTGCTGAGCTGAAGGCCCGATTGTGGGCCTGCAGGCCGAGTCCAATAAACTCTTTGCTCCCAACCCTGTCCACACTCCCCGGTCTCCTCCACAATTGGTTAGTTATATGTAAGTATCAACTTGGTTGTGCTACAACATCCAGAAATTTGGTCAAACGTTCTTCTAGCTGTTTTCTGTGAAGGTGTTTTTAGATGAAATTGACATTTACAATAGTTGACTAAAGAAGATTGTCCCCACTGTGGGAGTGGAGTAGATCCAATCACTTGAAGGTCTTTGTGGGGCTGGGTAGCAGGGGTGGGGGGTAGGGGGTGGGGGGTGGGGGGTGGAGGGAAGTGGGATGGGAGTAGGGGAGCAGGGTTTCTCCAAGGAAGAGAGAATTCTGCTAGCAAACTGTTTTGAACTTGGACTTTCAACTCTTTCCAGAGTCTCCAGCCCACTGGTGTAGTCTGCAGATTTAGAACTTGTAGCTATCCACTAGTACATGAGCCAGTTCTGAGAGTCAGGGGACAATGGGTGAATCTTCCACTGGTGTGATGGCTAGCTTTGATTGTCAACTTGACAGTCTAGAATCACCTGGGAAGAGAGTCTCAATGAGGGACTGTCTACACGAGGTTGGCTCATAGGCATGTCTGTGGAGGATGGTCTTAGTTAATTCAGTTGATGTTGAAAGACCCTGCCTGCTGTGGGTGGCAACATTCCCTAGGCAGAGAGGGTCTTGAACTGTCTGAGTGGAGAAGTCCATCTGAGCAGAGCAAGCAAGTGAATAAGTATGCATGCTTCTGTTTCTTTCTCTGCTCCTGACTAAGGATGTGTGATATGATTAGTTGTTTGAAGTCCTTGCCTTGACTTTCCCACCGTGGTGGACTGTAACCAGGAATTCTAAGCTGAAATGATCCTCTTTCTTCCCCAAGTTGCTTTTGGTCATGGTATTTTATCAGGACGATAGAAATGAAACCAGAACACCCTGGCTTCTTCCTAATGGTGTAGATATATATGAAGTCTGAACCAGAACTTGAAAGCCCAAGACGATCGGCACCACTCCTGGGCCTGAGGGCCGTGTGAACTGGAATTATGTGTGGCATGTCTTCGTTCACTCATTTAACAACAAATCCTTATTATTTGTCTCCCATGCACAAGGCCTGTGTCAAATACTGGGTACAGAGAAGAATGGTTCAGGATGGAACGGTACAGAGACCAGGCAATCAACCACGGAAAACACCGAAGTAGATAATGGTGCAGGATGGAACGGTACAGAGACCAGGCAATCAACCACGGAAAACACCGAAGTAGATAATGGTCATCTGCACCACTCTGTCTGACTGTTTCGGTTGCTAAAATGGAGCATCTGATGCCGAGTAATGCATAAAACAAAAAGGTTTGTTTGGCTTGCGTTTCCACCGGGCTGTGTCACAACATGACAAAGAAAGAAAAGAAACTAGCTCCCAGACAGTCCAGCCAGTTCACAGCGGAAGGGACAGACCCGAGGGCAAGAGGAGCCTCAAGCGCTAAACTGGAAGCAAAGCTATACAATGCTGGTCTCTGAGTTTGAGAGTATCTCCCAGGAGAAGCAAGAGCCAACGGAGGACTTCAAATACAAGATGGTATGGTCCACTTGAGGGCTGCTTGTTGTTTCCAGTGCGCCTAATGTTTTGGTGGACAGGCACCTTGATGTTGACCCAATTGTCCCAGGCATTAATTACGGCACCGGTGGGAAACGGCAGGCGCCCCCTAGTGGACGGAGGGGGCATAGCATCCAGAGCACATCCTGGTGATTTTGAGACTGGAAGAAACCAGAGCCCCAGACTGTTGTCCTCGGCAGCTCAGCCACCTCCATGCTCAGGAGACTGGGTCAGGGATTGAGCTGCAACATCAGACCATGCAAAAGGAACTGCTGTAATTAAAGGTCCGTCAGTGTTTCCGTTAGAAAGGCGATCATCCCAAGGGCACATGCTCGGGTTTTGCTTGCTTCCCTCCGTGGGTATAAGGGCCTGGGCAGGGCTTGCTGATTGTGCATGCGAGACAGGTCTCCAGGCCGTTGTGCAAGTGTTAGCGTTCCGTTACAATATCCAGTAATGAATTGGGGCTTTCAGAGTAATAGCCGTCTGTGCTATTGGCCAAAATGAGTGTATTCATCTTAATTTTAAACATCTATCGCCTTGGAGGAGCTTTTATAATTAAATGTTTGGATGCGCCAGCAAATACGAGGAAGTAAGTTTCCTCTTATGGAATGGAAGGTTCTTATGACTTCCACCCAGCAATAACCCTGGCTCTGGACACAAACGCAGCTGCTCTTGCTCTACCTACAGCCAGAATGGGGCTTTTAATTCCAGCCCCTTACACAAAGCATCTTTAGGGTGACCACTGTGTTCTGGAAATAGACTGAATTCTTTTTTGAGGTAATAGGTTCCCTCACTGCCTTCAGGCATAGACTATCAGCTGATCATCCATTCCAACATTAGAAAAGGGATTTCTGTTTCCAAGGCACAAGGCTTTGTGGCTAGACCAACACAGGACCATCTTTGAGCCTGCACTGTAAGGAAGGTACTTTGGGGGAAATTGTTCAGCCGTTTAAGGAATTTTAATGAAAACTTCTGGTAGCAAACGGCAGGCTTCTCTTCCATGCTCTGTCCATACTGTTCGTTTCCTGGAGGCCTGGCAACATGGTGTTCTCTGGGTCCTTGGATAGCCTTGTGAACAATAAAACTGGGCCTCCGGGTCCTTGGATAGCCTTGTGAACAATAAAACTGGGCCTCCGGGTCCTTGGATAGCCTTGTGAACAATAAAACTGGGCCTCCGGGTCCTTGGATAGCCTTGTGAACAATAAAACTGGGCCTCCGGGTCCTTGGATAGCCTTGTGAACAATAAAACTGGGCCTCCTTTGACCTGCTCCCACTTCAGCTGCTCCTCCAACTGGCCTTCAAAAGTTCAGCAAAGTTTGGTGGATGTTTCTATCAGTGCTTCAAAGAGGCGGCTGCAGAGAGTGGGGTGGCAATGTAACGCGGACAGCATGAGTTAGGGCGGCTGGTGCATGATGAGTTCCTGAACAATGAGTCCCAAGACCCTCCTCTGTCGACTCCAAAGAGCCGCCTCAGTGCCACTGTGGACCCTCCATCTCCTTCTCTGCACAAGTCAGACTCAAGCAGATAAACCCTTTTATCCTAGCCGTCATTTCCAGGATTCCTACTAGACAGCGAGGGTTTGGGAGTTGCTGCTGCATGAGGCAGCAGTGGAAGGGGGACAACGGGCATTTCCCAGAAACGCTCACTCCTACACTGGCCTCTGTCCACAGGCATAGCGGCCTCGCCAACCCCTCCCCTTGTCCAGTGTGTCCCCAAGGAAGGCTACAAGTGTGTGGGCCCTGCAGGGAGCCAGGAGGCGTGATGCTGTTCCTGCAGGGGCTCCACTTGTCTTCCCGTGGTCTCTTCACCTTAGTGTTTATGCTTATGCTGCCCTGCTCAGCATCTAGCTCTTGGTAAACATCCATGAAATAGATGTGGGGTGGACAGACGGATGATGGGTTGGAAGGATGGAGACCACTCCCTCTAGATTCCTGGACGGCTCCAGCACGTCTTTCCACCTTTCCTCCCCTCTCACTTCCTCACTTAAGAGCATCCATCTGTGCTCGAACCCAATACCTGATGAGTGCCCCACACTTCCTAGCCATTTCCATCACTACATGTGAGTTTCAACCTTCCTTGAAATCACTGAGGCAGAGACTATGGGATATCACTTAGGAGAGAGAGGACCTAGATCTTTGATTACAAGACCAAGGCACTGGTGAGATGCATCCAAAAGCCTTGCCACTTCTAGGATGACGACCCGGGAAACAGCCTTTTGGAGGGGTCACTCCTTTTTTTCACCTCACGTAGCCCACCCATGCTTTGGTCCCTGCCTCTCCCTTCTGATGTCCTCATAACTGTACCATGGCTTGTTCTGTGAGGGCTTCGCCTCAGCAGGCAATTACCTGAGTTCACATGGTTAATTGAAATATTCCTTTTCCTAGAGTTTTAATTCACCAGCGTAGTTCCAGGAGCCACAGATAATAAGACCTAATTTATAATTAGGGCTTATCAAGAATCAGCTAATTTCCAGACCCCCGATTCCCAAGGAGGGAGAGCAGGGTGGGGGCTTCTCTTCTCTTTCCAGGGAGTTGCTACCCACGAAGCTCCGTGAGGCACCAGGGAGGCAGGAGAACTAATTGGGAGCTGGCCCTCCATCTTGGACAATTTATTAATTGGATTATGGGAAATCTCAGGCCCCAGGCAAATCCCAAGGAGGCCCCACTGCCTCCCTGGTTTATGGTGAGAATATCAGATGTGGAGATTCAAGACTCAGGCCCACTTCGTCTTTCAGGAGCTGAGAATCTTTAAATAAGTCCCTGCCTACTGTCTCCCACCTCAGTTTACCCAACTATCCAATGGCCAAGATTGTCTCCGTCCTGCAGCCTTCAGAGATTTAGTGGGAACTGCATGAGGCAGTTGGGCAGGTACATTTCCAGAGCTTTCATGATTAGTCTTGGGGCCTTTGTGCTTGGAATGGGCCCCCAAACCAGTCAGAAGAGAGTGTCCTAGCCCAGGAAACCCCCAAGCCTCAGGAGGACCGAAGCTGACCAGAACTCTGTAAGAAGTAAGAGTTGGGATCTGCTTTGTGCCTGGTTTTCCTGATTCTTTCTCCACATCCGCATGGGCCTAAGGTCTTGGGTTCCTGTTCCCCTGTTCCTTACTTACTCCAGGCTCCATTTCTTTCTGGAAGCTTCTCACATACCCACACAGGTAGTGTGAGCAGCTGAAAGAGCTAAGGGTGGTACTGTGGAGAGAAGCATTGGGGGATCATGTGGGGCTTCAACCCATGCTAGAAAAGCCCCAGCTGCATAGTTGCACAGTTGGATCCAGGGGCTCAGTGGTGAGGACAGAGATGTCTCCCTCCCACTCATGTAGAAAGGTCATGTTCCTTTCTACACTTGCTTCCTTTTTCAGTGGGGAGAAGCTGGGAAAAGATGGCTTGGCCCATCCTTGGGACCATAAGGGGAGGTGGAAAGCGCCTGTTTTTTTACAAGCAGAATTTCCTTGAAGGGTAAGAAAGGGAGAATGTGAGGATCAGAAGCCAGGTGATCAGAAGCCACTCACCCACTCCCGCTGACTCTTCCTCTCGTCAATGCCAACAGCCATGCTGCCAGACGCAAGATAAATATACAAGAAGAGATGTAATTTTGACACTAGCAACAAAAGAACAAACAAAAGGGACAAAAGAATTTCACATTAAAATCACTTCAGAAAGGATACTTAGTACATGTAGCAATAGAAGAGCAACACTTTGCCCCTCAAAACTACAAAGCATCACTGAAAGAAAAGAATGGAGAGCTAAAAATGCACAAAGACGTCCCATGCTTGTGGAAGATTTACTGTTGCTGAGACATTCATGAAACGGCAAAGTGCTAGCCAGTTTCTCTTCAGAAATCGGCAAGCTGATCCTAAAACCCCTCGGAAATGTAAGGGGCCAGGATTAATCAAGCTATACTAAAAAACGAAAAGACAAAGTTGGAGGACTCACACATTTCAGTTTCAACATTTCTCCAAATCAACAGGAATGAGTGTCTTTGGAAGCATTACTATTGCTGAGATGAAACACCATGAACAAAGCAATGTGGGGAGGAAAGGGTTTATTTGGCTTACACTTCTACATTATAGTCCATTACTGAAGGAAGTCAGGACAGGAACTCACCACAGGGCAGGAACCTGGAGCCAAGCGCTGATGCAGAGGCCATGGAGGGGTGCTGCTTACTAGCTTGCTCTTTATGGCTTACTCAGACTGCTTTCTAGTAGCCCAGGTGTGGCCTCACCTACAATGGGCTGGGCTGGGCCCTCCCCATCAATCACTAATTCCCTACAGGCTTTCTTATAGTCCCATCTTATGGAGGCATTTTCTTAACTGAGGCTCTCTCCCCTCCGATGACTAGCCTGTGTCAAGTTGACAGAAAATTGTCGAGCACACGGAGGCAACACAGTACTGGCCTGAGGACCGGCACAGAGATCAAGGGCACAGACCTGAGCATTTAGAAACAAGCCCTACACCTACGGCTGGCACCTGAGTTTAGACAAGGGTGCTGAGACAATTCAAGGGGGCAGAGCCATCTTGTCAGTAAATAGTCTGGGACCTGAGGGCACACACAGCCCAGGTAGCAGAGTGGTTGCCTAGCACACGTGAAACCTGGAGTTCAATCTCCAGTAACACACAAACAGGTCCAGTAGAGCACCCCTATAGTCCCAGCTCTCAGGAGGGAGAGACAGGAGGATCAGAAGTTCAAGGCCACCCCTGGCTACACAGCGAGTTTGATGCCAGCCTGGGAAATGTGAGGCCTGTCTCTTGATAAATAAATAAAAGTCAGTTGAGATATAGGCTTTCCACATGCAAATGAGTAAGCTTACTCCTTGCCCGTTATTAAAACTAACTCCAAGTGGACCATCAATCCAAATGTGAGAGCTAGAACAATAAAACCCCTAGACAAAAATAGAGGTATAGATATAGGTGACTTCAGATGGAACAGTATGGTTTTTTTAAGCACAGCGCCAAAAATTCCAAGGAAACAGATCAACTGGACTTCAAAGAATAAAATATTTTTAATTAAAAAGATGCTACCAAAAACGAAAGGAAGTAATCTGCAACTCATGCATCTGATAAGAGAATTGTGTGCAGAAGACATAAAGAAATATTGCAGCTCAAGACGGTTTGAAGGTTGTTGTTTCTCCAAATGCCGAAAGATTTGATAAACGTCTGAAGGAGGACACACACATAATGGAAGGCACTGAGCAGGAAAAAGCAAGTCCAAACCATAGGGCAGGGCCATGTCATGTCTGCTGTGATGGCCATAACTGCAAAGATACAGAATCACATGATGGATACGCAAAGAAACTGAGCTCCCGAGGCCTGGTCACTCTGGAAAATAAGACGGTAGTAACCTACGACCCAGGAGTTCCTCACTCAGTAGGCCCACTCTGCCATTGACGAAGGAATTAAAGACACATATGTACACAAAACATCTGGAGGATGTTCACAGCAGCTTTGTTCACACTAGACACTAGTGGAGAGCCTCAACTGATCATTGGATTTTAGCTGTGCCGTGGAATATTATTCAGTCATAACACAGAGCTGTAACATGGGTGCACTTCAAAAGTCTCATGGTACATGGAAGAAGCCAGTCACATTGACTGTGCATGGTGTCACCCGCCTGTAATCCCAGCACTTGGGAGGCTGAGGTAGAGGATCATGAGTTCAAAGCCAGCCTAAGGTATATAGTAAGTTCAGGGCTGTCTTGGGCTACACAGTGGTCTCTGTCTTTAAAAAAAGCCATATATTATATAAATTCATGCCTGTGAAATAGCTAGATTCAGTTATCTGTGTGACAGAACACAGGTGAGTGGTTGCCAGAGGCTTGAAGTGAGGATGAGGAATAACTGTTAAAGGGTTTAGGGTTCCTGTGGGAGGTAATGAGAGTTCCCGAACTACAGTAACAATGCTTGTGGATTTGACAGAGAGTAAAACTGCTGGGCTGTGCATGTCAGGATGAATAGGCAGTAATTCTATCTCAATAAAGGTATAGTTTCTAAAACCCAGACATCCCGCATACAGCGTAGTTGTGGGGAATGAACTAATCTGAAGCATCTAGCACATGCCAGGCACACGGTAAGTACTTTGCTCACCCCCTTTTCCTTTCCTTTCCTAGATAACCACTCCCACTTCCTCAGCTACCCTCTCCAGCCCTGGCGAAGTGATCCCCAACACCTTCCCCCTCCCCCCCACCCAGTGTGTAAGGTAGAACTTTGAAGCATTCCGTGCAGGCTGGCCACACTTGGCTACTGGAGCAGCGGGGTCATTACTAAGATGGTTGGGCCAGTCTTGCTGATATTCATGTTCTTGAGAATGCAGCCAGCTCTCTATGCAGCCCCAGGACTGTGGAGGAGACTGCAGTCCTGTGAATGCGAGCGGGCATCTCAGCCACTTTGATTGGATTCCTTCTGGTCAGTTCCCACGTAGGTGGTTTATTAGCCCACGATGACAGGGATCCCAGATATTGGGCATTTGGCTGGGGATGACGGGGAAGTTATTTTTAAGTCCCTGGAGTTCAAGGGTATGTGCCTCAGCGCTTTTGTTTGAATTGATTTGTAGTTCTGCTTGCTTGACCTTGCTATTTAAAATAGTTCCAAGAAGAACAGAAAGAAAAGAGCTGTTCTAACCAGAGATGTGGATGGGCCCTCGCCAAACCCACCTCCCTCTGACCTTGAACAGGGGCGTCCACAGTGGCAGAGTCACCATGCAGCCAGAGGACAGCTCAGCAGAACAATCCAGCTACCTCGGTGAAGACCTGGGGGCGGGGCGGGGGGGGGGGGGGACAGAACTGCCCAAGGTCACTTAAAGAGTCAATGACAGAGAGCACTTAAATCCAGATTGTTTCAACACCAGTAGAAGTGTTTACCTTTTGCTAAGTGCCACATGCCGGGCACCCTTGTGCCTTATGATACTACCTCCCTTGATCCATACAGCAGGCGGTGAGCTAAGGTGTGACGGATGTCCTGATCTCACAAATGAAGAAACAGAGACTCCCTACTTGCTAAACAGTTTCCCTACATGTCCAAGCTCGTATGGCCAGTAGGATGGACGGCAGGGCCGGAGTCTGACCATAGAGCCAGCCCTCCTGCCACCAGCCCCAAGCCCAGCCCCAGCCTACCCTATGTACTCATTTCTTCAGGAAACCAATAGTGCCCCCCAGGCTCTGAGCAGGAACCATGTCAGCAGGGAGATATCCCCCGACCCCCCCATGACACCTCCTGCAAGATGCAGCCAGATGATATCATTCTTTGACAATCATTCCTCCACTTGGGTTTCCTGGGAGCCAGGAGCAAGCTAGTCAGTATGAAATATACCACATCTTGGAGCCATCCACATAAGCGGCCATCTCCCTTCCGTCTGGCCAGACTGACTCCGGTCCCAGCCCAGAGTCATGCAGACTACTGGGTTTTGTCACAGCTGAATCCCAAGCCTGAATTGAGAGCCAGGACATCCATGTGGGATTCCTGTGTGTCCTTGAATAAGTCACTTCACCTCTCTGCCCTCCAGTTACCTTGTACATGAGGTAAAGCAAGGACATTTGCTTTCCCTACAAGGTTGTTCTGTAGATTTAGAGAACTTGCCGAATGTGGGTGAATTACCTATAGAGCCCTCCCAACCGATGGGCTGTAATGAGAGGAAGTGACCAGTAGGTGGCAGTGCTTCAAAGCAGCCCGTAGGAGGTCCAAAGGAACTTCTAGTCACCTCTCCGTCAAGTGTGGGGGACCTTCCACACCCTCCTCACACCTGTAAAGGTAAAACGGAAACTCAGAGAGAAGTGTCCCCTCCAAGGGCTCAGGGAACTAGAGTGGCAGAATCAGGATCAGACCCCTGGGTTGGCTTTTTTGCTGAATGCCCCCACTCAACCCCTGTTTATCAGACTCCCCTCAGAGTGCAAGTGCTTCTGGGAGCCCTTTCCCATGAGCCTTACTGCTGAAGCCGGCCTGTCCATTGTTGTCGTCTCCCCCCCCCCCCCCCCCCCCCCGACCAGACAGGGATAGCTAACAGACGCATCCTGGATAGATCAGGGGCCCAAGAAGACTGCTTCTAGTCCCAGCTACTCTCCAGGTTGCTGTGACCTTGTCTAAGGTGTTCAATAGTAGGTCATACAATCAATTCAGCGAGGGGGAAAACCAAACCAAACAATGCAACAACAAAAAGTAGCATGTGTCTGCTGCAGTACAAAATGGTTCTGCTTTTATACACGCGCCGTGAGAGAAAAGACGTTCTTGGCTTTTGATCCTTGTGTGTGTGTGTGTGTGTGTGTGTGTGTGTGTGTGTGTGTGTGTGCGCGTGCGTGTGTTTATGTATGGTGTGTGTGGGTGTGCATGTGTCACACACATGTGTGGAGGTCAGAAAACAGCCTTGCCTCCTATCTTGTTTGAAACAGGGTTCCTTGTTCCCTGTCCCAACATGGGGGGCCTAGCTGGCCTTCACCATTCTCCTGTCTACACCCCTCGTCTTACCTTAGGAGCGGGTTTAGAGACACATATACGAGGAGGACCCTGGGGATCCTAACTCAGGTTCTCATGCTTGCCAAGCAAGCGCTTTACCCACTGAGCCATTTCCCAAGGCATAAAAGGCATTTCTCTTGTGAATCAAAAATGCGCAGCTGAGATCTGAGGACCTCCCTAACGAGGAGTTCCAGCTATGCCGTGCACTGCCCACTCCCTCGCTTCAGGCTGCAAGCCGGGGACCCCCTAGCCGGAGTGCTTCTGCCTGTGATCTGATCCCACCGTCATCGGCCATCGCCCCCCTTCCCGATAACCCCCTCCCCCATCCCATCCTCCACGAATTTGCACGGAGACGATGTGACCCCACCTACAGAGGAGCAAACCAAGGCCTCACCACAGGCTAGGGGCAGTTGTGCCCTGGCAGAGCTCAGACAGGAACTGCCTTCTGCCTGTGGCAGGCTGAGAGTCGGAAAGGGCCTGAGCTGCTTCCATGCGGCTCCCCGGCACCCTCCATTCCTCTTGTTCCAAGTCACTTTTATTTTCTCTCTCTTTCAAGTTTGATTGAATTTACAGTTAATGAATCCAACTCTGTCATTTAGGAGATGTTGGTGCAATAAGGCCTGACAGGAAGTGAGTGATGGCGCAATAAGCCTCGCAGGAGCCGCGGCCCTCCCTGCTCAAGCTGCCTTGAGCAATGGCTGCCCCATCTGGCTCGGCCACTGGACTCTCAGCAAGGAGCAAGCCGGGGTGGGGGCCGTTTCTTTTAGGTGCAGAGCTCAGAGCAGGCTTCTGGATTAGACCTGGCAAAGAGGGCTGGGAATGGGATGGGAGGGGCGGAGAAACGGGACAAGTGGGTGTTAACTCTGCCACTGAGCCCCTTACTGTGCATCCTTGGACGACTCACCTAGCCTCTCTGGCCTTCAGTTTCTTCATCTGCAGAATGGAGCAATGGCCCAAGGTGGTGGCTTTCTAAATTGCAGGAAGGGGCATAGACAGTTGTCAGATGGATTTCAAAGGTGATTGGTTGACTGTCAAATGAGTACTCTGAAGTCCCTCTTCAAGGGAGCTCTGCCTCCGGACCCACCTTGGGCAGGGGTCGGTCAGAGAAGGCTTCTGGGATAACGGGAGAGAACAATCTTGGATAAACCAAACACACGAAACTTCAGAACTTACTAAAGTGAGAGTTAGCACTTTGGATAGGAAACACAAGACATGCATGGTAAAATGGGGGCTTGGAGGGTGGATCCAACGGTCCCAGCATGGGTAGAAGTGTCTGGGGCTATCCCTCTCATTCTTCTCTGGATGTTTACCTTGCCTCATACACAGTTTTTCAAAATGAAGTGGAGGGAAAGTTCATGAAACATGAGGGAAGTGTGGACAGACCGATTGCTTCCATCCCTTGAAGCCTCTCTCCCAACTCCCAAGCCAACCCGACACAGGCAGCCCTGTCTGTGCCTTTGTCTCTTCGGTTTTAGTCTTTCATTGCCTTACATTTGAAAAGAAATAATAGCTTGGAGGGAGGCAAGATGGCCCAGTGGGTAAGGGGGCTTGCTGCCAAGAGTGATGACCTGAGTTCAATCCCTGGAGTCTACATGTTGGAAGAAAAGAATCAAATTCTGAAAGATACCTTTTGACCATCGCACATGTGAATACACATGCACACATACACACATACTCACACGAGGGTGCGCACACAGAGAATAGTTTCATTTTACCTATATTTGAAATGTATAGAAATATAATCCTGCTACCTGTATTTTGTGGGTAGGTGTGGAAGACAACACTAGAGAAGCTTCCCTTTCTTTCTTTCTTTCTTTCTTTCTTTCTTTCTTTCTTTCTTTCTTTCTTTCTTTCTTTCTTTCTTCTCCTCCTCCTCCTCCTCCTCCTCCTCCTCCTCCTCCTCCTCCTCCTCCTCTTCTTCTTCTTCTTCTTCTTCTTCTTCTTCTTCTTCTTCTTCTTTGACAGGGTCTTGTTATGTAGCCTTAGTTGGCCTCAAACTCAGTTTGTAGCTCTCCCTAGCCTTGGAATCCTGACCTCCCTGTGACTTAGTTAGGGTTACTATTGCTGGGATGAAACACCATGACTAGAGTAACTTGGAGCTGAAAGGGTTTCTTTGACTCAAGTTTCCACATCACAGTTCCTCATCAAAGGAAGTCAGGACAGGAACTCAAGCAGGGAAGAGACCTGGAGATAGGAGCTGATGCAGAGGCCAGGGAGGGTACTGCTTACTGGTCCACATGGCTTGTTCAGTCTGCTTTCTTATAGCACCTAGGACCATCTGCCGAGGGTGGCACCACCCACAATGGGATGGGCTCTCCCCATCAATTGCTAAGGAAGAAAATGCAGTATAGCTAGATCTTATGAAGACACTTTCTCAGTTGAGATTCCCTCCTTTCAGATGACTCTAATTTGTGTCAAGTTGTGATAAGACTAGCCAGTACACCCTCTCTAAGCCTCCCCAGTTCTAGGATTACAGGGGTGCACCATCATTCCTGGTTCATCATTATGTTTTAAAAATGCATCTGTGGTGGTTTGAAAGAAAATGGTCTCCAAAGGGAGTGGCACTATTAGGAGGTGTGGCCTTGTTGGAGTAGGTGTGGCTCGCTGGAGGAAGTGTGTCACTGTGAAGGCTGGCTTTGAGGTCTCATATATGCTCAAGCCACACCCAATGAGACAGTTCACTTCCTGTTGCTTTTGGATCAAGATGTAGAATTCTCCAGAACCCCAGTACAATGTCTGCCTACATGTCGCCATACTCTCAACCGCCATGCTCCCCACCGTGATGATAGTGGACTAAACCTCTGAAACTTTAAGCGGTCACCTCAATTAAATGCTTTCCTTTATAAGAGTTGCCATGGTCATGGTGTCTCTTCACGGCAATAAAAACCCTAAGTAAGACAACGATCTAGAGGATGTAACTCGGTGGTAAAGAGTCTGCTTGCCATGTATGAGGCCCTGGGTTCAATCCCCAGTATTTCTATAAGGAAAGAAAGAGAAAGGAAATGCTTTGGGTGAGGCTGTAACTGTGAGTGTCTGATGCTGTAGCCACCGACCTGTGGTAAGAAGATGTCTGTGACTTTTATTGGAGACATGTCATAGCATGGCTAGCGTGGCTCCAGTTTGTTTAAAGAATGCTGAATTTCAGTAGAGAAATTAGTAAAAATAAAGAAAAATAGTGACGTACATCCCCCCCCCCCCGCCCCGTTCCCTGAGTTCTAACAGGACTCTTTGTAAGTCCCTCCAGATGTCTGAGACTGTTTTTATTAATAACGGAATAGCCCACGGTAAAGCCATGAGCCTCTTGGGAGTCTATTTCTCCTTCTACAAACACATGAGTACAGATGGAGATGCAGCCACCTGCAGGACCCAACCAAGGTGGTCAAAGGACGCAGGGGTGGGTGGGGCTGGAGGTGCGGAAGGTGCCTGATACAGAAGCATTCCTAGGGGCTGAGGAGATGCCTCAGTTGCTAAATGTTTTCTGTGAAAGCATGTGAACCTGAGTTTGATCCTCAGAACCCATGTAAGAAAGCCAGACATATATACTCCAGCAGAGCCAGGAGGCTCACTGGAGCTCACTGGCCGGCCAGCCTAACCTAGCCAATGAGAGATCGTGTCTCAAAACAAACAAAGACACAAACAAGCAAAGCACGTGGAGCTGACAAGATGGCTCAACAGGAGATGGGAAGGATGTTTGGCACAAAAGCACTCCTGGGGCCAGGGGAGACGGCTCAGTTAGGAAAATGTTCACTGTGCAAGCATGAGAGCCTAAGTTTGATCCCCAGAGTTCTCGTAAATGTGGGAGGAGAGGACGGACTCCATGAAGTTGTCTCCTAACCTCCACACAGGTGCGGCGACATGCACGCAACCCCACCCCCCCACATTCACATCATGCTCACTCACACAATAATCAAAAGGCAGATGGCACCCAAAGTTGACCCCTGGGCTGCACATACTTACACACACACACACACACACACACACACACACACACACACACACACACCCCAACTCCTAGAAGTCGTCTTTGGGTCAGCTATTTCCCAATGCCCCTCCTGACAACACAGTCATTACGGCCCCCCTCCCCCCATATTACACACTGTACATCTTAAGATCACAGGCAGTCACTTAGCTTGTCAGTGGGCATGAACTCTGCTTCACAGGCTTTTTTAACTTAAAGACCGTAAACCATAAAGAAACCACGTGCTCTGGCCCCTGGAAAGCAGGGTTTTCTTACCCCACCCCCAGCATGCACTCAGACCCTAAGGAAAATATTAAGCTGGAAAGAAAGATGATAGCAGGAATAAACAAATTAGAAGACACAAAAACAGAGGGATCAATAAATAAAACCCAGAGCTGGTTCTCTGTGAGAGTTAATAAAGAAAGACCAACCTCTGGCAAATATAATCAAGAAAAGAAAAGAGGCCCAAATGAAATCAGAAATGAGGAAGTGATTATAACAATGAATCAAAAAGATTAAAACATATCGAGGGGGGAGCACACATAATTCTACAGCAAATTTGTTTTAAAATTATCAATTAAACAGATGACAGGCTACAAAATTATAAAGTAACGCCACAGACACGAGAAATGTGGGTGAGACAGGCACACAATGAAAAATCTGAGAGCGGGAGAGATATATGAAAGAGTGATCTTCCCCACTCTCGAAAAGGACATTCTTATCCACCGGAATGTCTCTGGAGAAATCTATCCAAATTTTACAGAACACTGCATTTCCGTGTTACATAAATTTTTCTTTAACATAGAGAAAGAATGGTGAAAAAAAATCTGCTAATTCATTTTGCAAGGCAAATACAGTTCTGATTTTGAGCTCTGATAAAGAACTGTTTTTCTAAAAAAAAGAAACAGGATCTAATATCGCTTAAGAATACAGTCCCAGAGAATGAGGTTCAGCAACTTATTAGGAGAGTAAACCACCATGACCATGGAGGGTCTCCAGCAATGCAAGGCAGGGTCAGCACAAGGACTATTAATACAACACAGCAGATCAATAGATTAAATAATAGGAACCATACGATCATTCTAGTGTGTGCCAAAAATGTGTTTCAATGGATGTCAAAACAGTTTTTTAAAAATAGGAACACGCCGGGCGGTGGTGGCGCACGCCTTTAATCCTAGCACTCGGGAGGCAGAGCCAGGCGGATCTCTGTGAGTTCGAGGCCAGCCTGGGCTACCAAGTGAGTCCCAGGAAAGGCGCAAAGCTACACAGAGAAACCCTGTCTCGAAAAAAAACCAAAAAAAAAAAAAAAAAAAAAAATAAAAATAGGAACAGTATGACACTTCTTGTCATAGTAAAGATCTATTAAAACCCAAGCTAGCGGCTTTAATGGAAAAAGGCAGAGACTTTCCCATTAGGAAAGCGGAGGTGGGCAGGTGAGCAGTGTACTGCTATTGTTATTCAATAGTATACTGATAATTCAGGCTGATGTGATAAGACATGAAAAAGAAAGCATAGGAATAACTCTCAGAGAGGTAGAAGGAAGATTCCTCCACAGAGGCTGTGATTACTCACTTTAAAATCTGATGTTCAGGCTGGAGAGATGGTTCAGAAGTTAAGAGTGCATGTTCTCTTGCAGGGGACCTGAGTTCAGTTTCCAGCACCCACATGAGGCCACTCACAACCACCTGTAACTCCAGTTCCAGGGGTTCCGATGTTCTCTCCCGGCCTCTGAGAGCACCTGCACACATGTGCACACTCAGACATACCTCATACTCATTAATAATTTTTTTAAGTCTCAAAAAAGTAAAAATAAGTTGATATTTTCATCAGGGCAACAATAGTGATAATATACTAGTTTAATAACTAACATCATGAAAGTGTGATAGATATTTTTTAATTAATAATTTTCATAAACAGATATAAGACAGAAAACAAATTAAAACCAAGATCTACTTCACAATCAGATATAAACAGCAAAATACAAAGACAGAAGACCCCCAGAAATAACATAGTTTTCCATGAAAGCAATAATAGAAAATTTGAATAATGGGGGGGAAATGTAACTTTTTTACAGAAGATAATATAAATGGTATTATTTTATGTTTTACTCTAAAAGGATTTCTTTTAGAATTTGACAAAATGCATTTTAAAATAATTTGGAACAGAACTGGCAAAATGGTGGAGAGAGGCCTGGCGTGGTGACGTTAACAGCGTTAAATAAGTCATGGAGAACCAGTATCAAAGTGGTGTGATAATGGAGCCAAATTAGCACTGTGGCTCAAAGAATCCAAAAGTCCAAAGGTAAGTATAGTGCCACAAACAAATTTAATATGTAAGACGTGTGTCACAAGGGCTGGAGAGATGGCTCAGTAGTTAAGAGCACTGGCTGCTCTTGCAGAGAACCAGGCTTTGGTTCCCAGAAACCACACAAGGACTCAAAATTCCACTGTCATTCCAATCCCAGGGGACCCAGCTCCCTCCTCAGGCCTCCATGGGCACCAGGCATGCATGTGATGCACAAATACATCCAGGCAAAACATTTCCACACATACAATAAAATAATAATCTTTTTTAAAAAGTATGTCACAAAATGGCAAAGGAAAGAAACGTCCTATAATAAAGGAAGCAGGGGAGCCAGGGAGTGACTGCAGAGTTGACCTAAGTCTACACCGAAAAATGCATTCTAGATTTAGAAGTGGCCAGTTCAAACACTGCTGTAGTCAACCCAGCGTCAGTAAATGGTGTGCGGATGCTCGTTCCTCACCTTGCAATGGGGCTGCATCTATTTACACACCCACCTTACCAAGCACCCTTCGTAGCAACAGAGGACACCATAGAGTATCCATTGTTTACCCTTGTCTGCAGCTGCCAAGGTCACTTCAGAATCACCAGTCCAGGAAGACACCAACACCCACACCGAGAAGTCTGGGTGTCCAGGGTGAGTCTTACTGTACGCAACTGTCAATAAATGCAAAGCCAGACCCCTGTAAGTCAGGTGCTGTCTGTATTTGTTCCATGTGAGGAGTTGTAGTTCAAGAATAAAGGACACAGGAGAAATAACAAAGGGGAAAGACTGACAGAGTAAATCATGGTAACAAGCTGGATATATGCATATGCAAACACCGAGAGTAGACGGCAAAGGAAATAATATGCCAAGGGGATGATTTGCAGCAAATGGGTGTTTAGCTTCCTCCCCCTCCCCCCTCCTCCTCCCTCTTCCTCTTCTTCTCCTTCTCTTCTCTTCCTCTCCCTTCTCTCTCTTCTCCTCCCCCTCCTCTTCCTCCTCCCCTTCCTTTTCTTCTTCTTCTTCTTTCTCCCTCTTCATATTGCTATCATTTGGGGGTGCTGGGGTTGAACCCAGGGGCGTGCACGTGCTAGACAAGTGTGACACGTCTGCAGCCATGCTTTCAAATTTTCTTTTCTTTCATTCTTTTTATTTTTAAAATTGATGCAAATTCACTGTATACAGTGCTTGGTTTAATAAATACGATTTCTTTCTATTATATCATGGGTTCTGACCGTGACACACACACACACACCTCTGCCTCTCTCTCCTCTCTCCTCTCCACTTTCCCACTAGCCTCCTTCCAAGTTTCTCTTGTGCTTCCACACCAAATTTGTGTGTAAATGCTAATATATGTGTATGCACACACATCTTAATGTTCTATAAAAAAAGCTGTGCTCCACAGGTGAGAGAAAACATGCAATATTTGTCTCTTTGAATCTTATTTCACTTGATATGATTATCTCCAGTTGCATCTGTTTTCCAGCAAATGACATAATCTCATTCTTCTTTTTGATCGAATAAAACTCCATTATATGTATATGTGCATATATGTGTGTGTATACAAACACAACACACTTTGTTTATCACCCACTCACACACACACACACACACCCTACAGACACTTTCTTTATCCTTTTATCTGTTGAAGGACATCTAGGCTGATTTCCTAACTTGGTTATTGGTCATCGGTAAACACCAATGTTCGTCTATCTCTGTTGATTTAGAGTTCTTCAGGCATATTCCCCGAAGTGGTTGGCTTGGTCATTGGTAGTTCTAGTTTTAGTTCTTTGAGGAACTTCGTGCTGACTTTCATGGTGGCTGAATCCTTTCACATTCCTAGCAACAGATACGAGCGCCCCTCTTTCTGGCACAATTGCCAGCATTCACTGTTTTCTTTCTGAAGCTGTTCTGATCACGGCGAGATGGAATCGTGGTGTGGTTTTTACTTTGTACCTCCCTGACTGGGAGGGATGTTGGCCATTTTTCCTGTTTCTCGGCCGTTTCATTTCATCTTTTGAGAACTGCTTATTTCATTAGCTCATTTATTGGCTGGGTTGTTGTAGGGGTGGTATTGTGGTCTGAGTTCTTCATACGTTCTGGATAGTAATCTTCGGTCGGATGTATACCTAGCAGTATTTCTCCCAGTGTGTAGGCTGTCTCAGCACTCATTTTCTTTGCTGTACAGAAACTTCAAGTTTAGCAATCCCAGTGGTCAATTCTCGGGTTTATTTCCTGAGCGATTACAGTCTTTCCCAGAAAGTCTGTGCCTATACTCACACTTCTAAAGTGTCTTCCTTCAGTTTTCCTTTAATGACTTCAGAGTTCCAGACCTTTGGACCATTTTGAGTTGGTTTTTCTACAGCGGGAGAGAGAAGGTGTTGGTTATTCATTAAGTGGTGCTGTTACCATGCGAGAAAAGCCACGAGGCGTGACAAAACCCACTATCAGAGTTTCTTAGGGAAGGAGGGACAGAAGAGACCGTGCTTAGGCCTGTAGAAGACATGGGGGGGAGTGGAGAAGAAGGGGGAGGAGTCTGTGACCCGCTTTTTGTGGATCCCCCCCCCCCACACACACACACACACACGTATTGGGCTTATGGAGCTATGCCACAAATGCGCATTGATTGTGTAATCACACTGAGCGCAAATTATGCAATCACGCAGAGCAGATTACGTAGAAAGTAAAGCCCTGGAAGGACTAATCGGTTTTTGTTGTTGTTGTTGTTGTTGTTGTTTTCGAGACAGGGTTTCTCTGTGTAGCTTTGCGCTTTTCCTGGAACTCGCTTTGTAGCCCAGGCTGGCCTTGAACTCATAGAGATCCACCTGGCTCTACCTCCCGAGTGCTGGGATTAAAGGTGTGCGCCACCACCGCCCGGCATTGTCCAGGGCCTTCTACTAATTTTAAGATTGTAGTTCTATGAGGAATGCCATTAGAATTTTTCTGGGAGCTTCCCTGAGACTTTCGATTGCTTTTGCTAGTGTAGATGCATTCTCTGTATCAGTTCTGGCAACTCATGGGCACAGGGGTCCTTTCCATCTTCTCAAGCCTTTCATTTCTCTCTTTAGTGTTTTAAAATTGTCAATATAGTCTTCCACATCCCTTGGTTAGGCTTACTGCTTTATGTTTTTAAGTTATTTTTTAAAGCATTTGTTTTCTTGATTTCTTTCTCAGTATTTCCACTATTGGCATAAAGAAAAGCTACTAATTCTAGTTTTTGTATGTTGGTTTTGTGTCTTTCTCTCCACTGAAGATGTTCATCAGTACAAGGAGCTGTCTGGGAATGTAGGGTCTTATGTACAGGATCATCTTATCTGCGATTAGGGATAAGTTGACTTCCTCCTTTACTATTTTTGTCCCATGCATTCATTCCCTTTCTTGTCTTATGGATGTAGCTAAGACTTCAAGGACTGACTTTGTTGAATGAGAATACAGGGAGCGGACATCCTTCTCTGGTTCCTGATGTTAGTGGTTACTCTTGAGTCTTTGCCTGTTTCATACAATGTTAATAACAGGCTTGTCATGTATGTGCTTTATGATGTTGAAGTAAAAACCTTTTGTTCCTCTTTAGGGCTTTTGTCATTAAGGGGTGTTGGACTTTGTCAAAGTTCTTTTCTGAAATAATTAAAATGATCATATGATTTCTGTTCTGGAGTCTATTAAAATGATGTTTATACGCATTTATTTGCATATGTTGAACTCTCCTTGCATTCCTGGAATGCAGTCTACTCAGTCATGATGAATGATCTATGAAGTTGAATTTGGTTTGTAAATATTTTTATTAAAAAGTTTTCATCCATGATCATGAGGAAGACAGCAAATAAATAATTTGATTCATTTGCTGTGTTCTTACCAGGTTTGGGAATCAAGGTAGTACTGGCTTCATAAACAGGGTTGACAGAATTCCTTCCTAAGCCATAACAGTACTTAGTACATCATAGTTCAGAATAATTAGCAGTGACTCTACCTGTGTGTGGACGTCTATTTAGTTGTGAGAATTTGCATTACTATTCCTATCTTGTTGCTTGCTATAGATCTATTTGTTTATAGACTCTTGGTTTAGTTTGGTTACTTATTGATAATTTATCCTTTTCTCCTAGGTTTTCCAATTTATTAGAATCTAAGTTCCCAGAGTACGCCCCAGGAAGCCTCTGGATTCCATTGGCATCTGTTGCAACATCTGCCTCTTCATCTCAATTGTTATTAATTGGTGTCTTCCCTCTCTTTTGATTAGTTTGACTACAAGATTGTTTAACTTTGCAAAGAATCATTGATTTTTTTATATTGTTCTTTTCATTCACATTTTATTCATTTCTTCCCTGATCTTTATTATTTCTTTCTGTCTACTGACTATGGGCTTGGCTTTGTTTTTATTTTTCTGGGAATTTGAGGTGCGTTATTAATTTGAGATTCCTCCAACTTTTTATCTATCTATCTATCTATCTATCTATCTATTTGTTATTGGTGTGTGTGTGTGTGTGTTTGTGTGTGTGTGTGTGTGTATGTGACAGATGTGTGTAGAGGTCAGAGATTAACTTTATGTCTTCAGTTCTCCCCTTCAGCTTTTATGTGGGTTCTGGGAATGGGATTTAGGCCACCAGGCTTGCATTGTGACTACTTTACCCATGGAACCATCTCAGTAGCCCCCTATTGTTTTAACACTTGTCTGTGGTGGAGTGGGGTGCACACAAGCGAAGGGCAGATTACCAGTTGCCTAGGGTCAGTTCTCTCCTTCCACCATGTGGGATCTGTATTTTGAGTCTGAGTTCAGGTCCACCCCAGACTGTGCCTCAGACCAGATATCCACTGCATGGAGCTCTATGATTCTGACTCAAAGTTTCTTCCCCCCCTAGAGTCAATTAAGCAGCCAAGGTCTGAGAGGGCAGTCCCATGGTGCTTGCTCTGAGTTCTCAGAATGAGCTATGCGTTGAGGGACTTTTGCCTCTCTAGCCACCTACCCAGCAGAAGCCTTTTCACAGGGCTTCATCCCCCTGCTCTAGTGGGGTGCCGACACTACCCCTCTTCCTGCTGTCCCTCTCTCTCTCCCTCTTTCTATTTTAATGAAAGTATACTGTAACTTTTCTTGGTTTTTCCCTGTGTCCTAGCCCACAGTCCTTCCCTCTGCAGCTGTGTTCACACTGTGAGCAAGTACTCCTCTGTCAGGCCAAGTCCTGCAGTATAGACTCAGGACTCCCCCTCTTCTATTCCCCAAAGTTCCCTCTCTAGTTTTGTTACTGACACTGGCGTCTCCACCATCATCCACTGGATAGGATGGCCGTCCTCCAGCTGCGCCTGGTTTACTCTTCAGATTGTCTCCTAGTCCTGTGCACGGGTACCATGCCATCTTCTTCCTTTCCACAACAATGTTTCTCCTTTCTTTTTCATTCTCATTTTCATGGGGTGGGTCGGTTGGTTGGTTGGTTTAGACAGAGTCTTTCTGTGTGTCCAGGCTGACATCAAACCCACAGTCCTCTTACCTCCACTGCTCAAGTGCTGGGATTGCAGTGTGCACTGCCACACCTTTTTTAAAAAATTTAAACCTTTCTTTAAAAAATGTAACCATTTTTTAAAAATTTAAACTTTTTGAGAATCTGAGGAAAGTTAAGAAACCCTCCACAATTACATATGGGTATGTATACCTGCACAGATACACACACACATGCGTGCACACACACACGCACACGCACACACACACATGCATGCACACACACACACACGCATACACACTCACACTGACACAGATAAACACACACAGACGTAGACACGATGCATTTATGGCACACATATCTTCTAGGACTATTAGACTCCCCTACACCTCTCCTTGGACCAAGGTTGAAAATGTTTCATCCAGAAAAAAAACAAATAACATCAAAAAATTACTTAAGAACCCCCCCCCCCCCAAGGCCAAATAACTAAATGAGCAAAAGGTATGACCAGAGGATTCTCTGCACAGGAAATAGAAACAGTGAACACAAGGACAGGCGATCAATAGCACTAAATAATGCCCTGGCTTTCTTCCTCCACACTATCAGCTGATTTCAGAAAGTGAACTTAACGCTGATGATGTTCCAGGAAAATTGCCACACTGCTGGTCCCCTATCTGAAGTCACTTAAAACACCCACGATCTGCCCAACACCATCAATACTTCTCAAGCTTTAGGGCCTTTTTCTGGGAATTTACACTCATGCAATAAACTTGAAGAGCAAAGCTCCTTCGAAACTTTCATGGCTTCATTTAGAGGCAATGCGGTGTGAGAACGAAACACCTCACACCGAGGTTGGAGGTGGGAAACAATTCAGGTGTGAACAGAACAGAATGCTCTGCTGACCTTAGAATGAAAAGGAGAACGTGGTTGTGACGTGCCAGATGAGGGTGGACAAACTTGTGTAGTTAATACAAAGTGGTGGTGGGACTTTGATTTTTTATGTATTCCACTCAAAGCATGGGGAGGCCATTATCCTAACATAGACTCTGAGGAAGAGAAGAAGTTTGTGGGTGTGAATCTCAAATTCGGGGATCCAGAGTTAATTAATGAGTGATTTGAGACCCACAGGATCTGTGATGAACTCAGAATTCCCTCTGCTCTCTTCCCCTCTCACTCCCTCTCTCTCCTCTCCCTCTGAAATTGTCCCCTTCCTCTGTTCTCCAACCTCCCCTCCCCACCCTCTCTTCTGGTCTCCTTTCTTCTTCTCTTTTTATTTGTATTTGTGCCCTCCTTAGAGGGATACATCCTTCTTATACCAATCATCATGACTTGACTGTACCACCAACCCCATCATAAAGAATTCACAATCCCTATCGGTGCTGAACGATGAGGATCTATATTATAAAGCGACGTGATGTGAATCGGCTCACTTGGAGGGAGAGAAAATCCTCTTCTTGTGGGCTACGGCTCTTGTCAAGATCTCAAGCTGCATGCCTGTCTTCTTCCAGCGCTGAGCCACCAGCATCCAGAACAGTACTTGGCGTGTGGTCGCTGCTCAGCAGATAACACGTGGAGGGAGTGGATGAACGGAATGAAGAAGGCTTCCCCTAAGACATAAAGAGACACCAAGCTGTGATCTGAGATCATTTGCTGATCACGGAAAGCAAACAAAGATTTTGGAAATGCTTATACTTGGAGCATGGGGCTGAAGCAGTTTTCCCCTCTCCCCAGGAGATGCACTAAGGGTGGTACCTAAATTGAGATGGAAAATCAGACCTGTTGGGAAAGTTGGCTGGACCTTGGGTATCCCTGCTCTATAGGAGTTTGAATGACACTTTGATCAGTATCCACTGGTTCCAATAACTTAGAGCTCATCCTAGTGCCTGGGATCAGGGATGACGCTGAAGATGAACCAAAGGGCAGTAAGAGGCTGAGAGGATGAACTGAGCCTGCCCAGGGCTGCATGCAGAAGGGTGAGTTGTCCAGTTCCATAGACAGTGAAACCCGATGAATATCCAGGAAACATACACGCAGGCAGAAGAACTATAAAGACAATTTTTATTACCAAATTTGTATTTCCATGAGATTAGAGAATACACAGTGCTTTTTCAAAGGGTATTGTGTGAGTTTAGACCATTTTACTTTAAGATGAAAATCATGATTGTTGGATTTGAAAATGTAGAAGAGCCATGAGGAGCATATTAA
This sequence comes from Peromyscus californicus insignis, assembly GCF_007827085.1. NCBI lineage: Eukaryota > Metazoa > Chordata > Mammalia > Rodentia > Cricetidae > Peromyscus > Peromyscus californicus. The sequence goes on along the minus strand of NW_026294573.1, from coordinate 86,937,682 downwards.
AAATTGAAAGAAGTAGAATAAATAATTTAAATCATCTGTTCAGAAAAAGAAAATCTCTCAGAATTCAGAGAGAAGCATGGAGGGATGAAAGAAAAGCAAAACATCAGAGTCAGTCTGAAATTGGCCAAAACAAAAACAGTCTGAGGTGGGAAATGCCTACACAGAGCAGCAAAACTAACGGAAATGACTCTCATCTAAATACAACTGGGAAAGGGTTCACATATTCCATGTACAGAAGATGAGTCCAGAATTAGTAAGGTTTTTTTTTATTTTTTATTTTTTTATTTATTTATTATTTTTTTTTTTTTTTGGTTTTTTCGAGACAGGGTTTCTCTGTGTAGCTTTGCGCCTTTCCTGGAACTCACTTGGTAGCCCAGGCTGGCCTCGAACTCACAGAGATCCGCCTGGCTCTGCCTCCCGAGTGCTGGGATTAAAGGCGTGCGCCACCACCGCCCGGCTCTTTTTTTTTTTATTTTTAAAATAGGATCAGCCAAAATAAAAAAGAATACATGTAAATTATGAGATTATTAAAAGAAGAAGAAGAAGAAGAAAGTGGAAAACGTGCACACAATATGCAGAGGGTAAGGAAGAAAGTAAGAAGAGACATGAAATACGCTGACAACATTAGCAGGAAGACACTGGTCATCACAATAAATATAAACAGATCAAACTTCTCTCTACAAGGACAAAGATTATCGTGCTAAGTACAAAAGCAAATTCTACTTGGACTAGAATAATAATGTTTAAAACAAAAGAATGGGCAAAAGATATAAGATAATCATTAATATGTCAAAGGAATATTGTGACAATATTAATATAAAATCTTAATTCATACCAGGTATTTTAATGGGAGGACAGGAATAAACCTTTTTTCATTTTTTATTTTTACTTATTTATTTTTTTGAGATGGGGCTTTTCTGTGTAGCCGTGGCTGTCCTGGAACTCTCTTTGTGGACCAGGCTGGCCTTGAACTCACAGAGATCTGCCTGCCTCTGCCTCCCAAGTGCTGGGATTAAAGACCACTGCCCAGAAAGGATACACCTTCTTTTTATATAAAAGTGAGATTCTCATTATAAAGAATAGTAAACACTAGTCACTAAATAACATGGAATTCTAATACACAAAGCAGTCAACTTGATGAGAGACTTAGAGTCACTATGTTATCTACCCACTAATTTATAACCATGACAGGAAAATTAAAATGAGAGTCACTTCTTGTCCTAAACAGCTAGAAAACTTGGCAGCACTGATTAATCAACTGTTGTCAAGCCAGTCTGACCTGACAGCCAATGAAAACTTACCAGCTTTATCGGGAAGTAGAAACACACCACTATGAGGGAAAAAATAATGCACTGAACCCCAGAGGTGATACTGATGAGTATTTGAAGATGTTAATGGCATATAACTCCATTTCATACATCCAAAGAACTAAAGAATGGCCGAACAAGTTAGGTGCAGCTGTTAGAAAACATACACACAAAAAATGATTTGACCCACAGAGAAAAAATTATACTACATGAAATAAGACACAGAAAATCTGGGATTACCTGTGAATTTGATGTTACATATGGAAATATTAGTGAAGTGGAGTCATATGCTAGGAAGTTTTCAAAATGAAATGGAAAAGAAGATGAAAAACACTAGGCGATGATGCAATGTGCCACAGGAAACAGCAAACAAAACAGCCTAAAAATGTCCAGGGAGAGAAATCATGCTCAAAGAAATAACAGCAGTTTTCTACATATGTACCAAAAGATAAAAAACAAATTAACAAGCTCCAACCACAAAATGAAAAGAAAAGAGAGTCTCATTGAGGGACACCACAACCAAGTTACTTACAAACAACTATTAAGAGAAATCCTCTACAGCAGCATCCCAAGGAAGATGTGTTAACTACAGAGGAACCAGATGAGAATGACATATATTGCAGCAACATAGGCCTGAAAGAAAAGACCTTTCAAGATCCAATTCTACAACCAACAACAGCTGAATAACAAAAGGCAAAATAATCTTCAGACACACAATCTTGAAGAATTCATCTAAAGATCTTAACAATGACAAATAAAAAAAAATTCCTTCAGGGACTGAAGGGATGGGTCATCAATTGAGAACTGTTGCCGTTCTTCCAGAAGACCAGAGTTTGGTTCCCAGCATCCACCTACAGTGGCTGGCAACTGCATGTAACTCCAGCTCCAGAGGATCTGATGCCCTCTTCTGGCCAACTCAGGCATCCACACTCACAAATCTCTCTTGATCTCTCTGTCTCTCTGTTAAACACACACACACACACACACACACACACACACACACACACACACACACACACACACACACACACACAAAGAGAGAAACGTTTTTAAAAATCCCTTCAAAGAGACAATGATAATACACAGAAATATGAATCTACATAAGGAACGAAGAGTCCCCCAAATGACAGCTACCTCAATAATAATAAATAATTCCTTATTTCCTAATAATAAATAATTCCTTATTAGCTACATCTCTCTGAAGATCATTGATTATCTGAAGTTTACAACATATGTAAAAGTAGAATGTATGATGAGGCAGCAGCTGAAAGCAGGAACCAAAGCAGGGGAGGACCAGGGCAGAGTGAGCCAGACAGAAGAGTCATCATACGGCAAAGTCCGACAATAGAACTCATTCAACCTGAAGAACAGAGAGAAAACAGACACGAGGTGGAATGTGCTCAGAAACACATGTACCAAGTAAGAACATCAAAAAGCACCCGTGGACTGGAGAGACAGAAGGCTCAGTGGTGAAGAGCACTGGCTTCTCTTCCAGAAAATCCACGTCACAGCATCTGCATGTTGTCTCACAACCTCTGTATCTTCATTTCCAGGGGATATGATGCCTTCTTCTGGCCTCCTCAAGCACTGCACACACATGGCATGCAGATATACATGCAGGCAAAACATTTATACACATAAAATAAAAAATAAATCTTGAAAGGCTATGTTAAAAATGAGTAAATAGATATTTAAATCACAAGCAGCTTTATAAGGGCACTGGCACTGAGAATTTCTTCAGCCACATGGAATCGAACCAAGAATCAGAGACATAAAGGAGAAATCTCCTAATACTGGGAAACAGACCATCAGTTCTAAATGACCCACTGGACAGAGAGGAAGATTCAAGAGGAATAAAAAAAAATACACAGAACTGAATAAAGTGAAAATACAGTGTATCAAAATTTGTGGACACAGCCAGGGAATTACTGAGGGAAATTTATTACACTACACGCATGCATAAACAGATGAACAGTTTCCAATCAGCAATCTAAGCTCCCTCAGGAATTTTGGAAAACAAAAGCAGAATAGACTCAAAGCAAAAGAGCAAAAGAGAATAATAAATCTAAGATAGGAAAAAAAATCAATGAAAATTTAAAAATAGAAAAAAAATGAAACAAAGAACTTACTCTTTGAAAAGATCAATAAAGTTAAAAAACTGGCAATACTCACAGATGACACATTTCCCAGTATCAGCAACAAAAAGAAAGCCACCATAGACTCTGCAGGTCACAAAAGGACGTCAGGTGGGGCTGTGGTGGCGGCTCACAGGAAAAGACGTAAGTTCTGATCCCTAGCACTGGTGTCGAAAGCTGGGTGTGGCAGTGTGTGCCTGAAACCCTGACACTGGGGAGGTGGCGACAGGCGGAGCCGAGGCACGCAAGGCAGTCTGAAACCATAAGAGGTGGATCAGTGACTGAGCCGCTGAGCTCCACACCTGCACACACTCAACACACAGAGACACATGTGCATGCACACTCAGGCTCACACACCCACAAGGACATTAGACAAATCATTCAAACTTCACAGGGTAACTTCGAAATTGAGATGACATGGACTAGAACCTTTGAAAAGCACAAACTAGTGCAACTCATCCGTTACTAAAGCAGGCAACTGAATATCCCATAATTTATAAGAAATTAAGTTTATAATAAAAAATCTGAGCGATTTCTCAGTCAGTAAGGATCAAATAAGGAAAGAGAGGCAGTGGACACTGATTATACAGATGTACAGGAGCGTGAAATGATGCGGGCAGCCTAAGAATGTGTTATTCTCAAATGTTCACACAACAGTTTTTAAGTTAATGACTTTAGGAATCACAAAAGAAAACAATGGATCCAAAAGGGGAGGACTTCGTTGATGTCTCTACATACTACAATGCAATCAAATAAAGAACAGGCTGCAAAATAAATAAAAATCACTTAGAAAATTAAAAATGCCCTCATAAATAAAAAAGTCAAAAATAAAAATCACACCACAAGGCCTAGGAGATAATTAGAGCAGTGTGTGTGGGGACTCAGGAGAGTCCAGGGGGCTGCCCCCAGGATAACCCATCATTTCAGTATTACTCATCACAAAACAGAGAAAGATCAAAACAGCTGGAGTACCCATTCATTTCAAGAAGTTTTTTTTAAAGGCACATTTTTAAATGGACTGAACTAAAAGTGAAAATATTCGACAATAGGTATGACATCAACAACTTGGAAAAGAAATGGAAAGGGAACTGTTGAATTCTAATTATTAAAATGTGAACAAGAGTGCTGGCAAAATCAATCAGAAAGAGAAAAGGCTAAGGGGTGGGAGTTTGTTAACATTCGGACCAATGTTTGTGGAAACAGCAAAGACTTGTATAAATTCTCTCCCCCGTGAGAGCAATGAAGGAGCTGGGAAACTCTGTCAGAAGGGATTTTTCCAGGGCTCTGAAAAAATAAGCCAAAGGCTGCAGCAGTGTGCAGAATATTTGCTTGGTTAAAACGGCTGAAGGTTAAGGTTAGGGCTGGGCTTAGGGCTAATGTAAGGGTTAGGGTTAGGGTTAGGGTAGAGTTAGGGTTAGAACAGTACTTAGGACCAGTGGTATTTTCTTCTCTGTAACCCTACCTCCCTCTCTGAAACTCTGCAGATGCTTTGAATATGCCTTATCTCTGTGTAAATCTTTACCTGGTTGCTACTAGAGTGATCCCAATAGTTCTGCATCCCTTTCAAAGCCTTTTTCCTGTTGAATTTCTGGTGACTTATGAGATCTCCCTCTTCTTGGGTTATACTTTTCTTACCTTATTTACTTTTTACCTTGTCAAAAACATAAAGATGTTTGTTAGCTACAATCCCAGGCAAGTCTTTAGACTTCTTGGCTTCCTGAGTTGATTGACTGCAATGGAAAATATAGACAAAACCAGCAGGTTCTGGTGGAGAAGCTGGGAGGAGATTTGCAAAGCTCTAATGTTGCAATAAATTCCATCTGCCTTCCCCCACACCTCAATACCAGGACTCTGGCCCTAAAATGTATATGAAATTCAGGGAGCTGGGTATATTCTAAACATCTTTCATTGATAGAGTGAAGTTGGAAACCTTGCCATTTCCAGTGTCAGAATGGAGATTACAAAGCTATTGTAACCAGGACAGCCTACTGGTAGTGTAAGGGAAGCCATGAAAATCTGAAATTGAGAATTCATAAATGAACTCATGCAGCTCCAGGCTCCTATCGCCAACATGAAAATTCACAGAGGTGATTGACAGACAGCATTGCTGCTTTTGCAGAAGACCAGAGTTCCAATCCCAGCCCAACTCCACTTCTCAGGTGTCTAGCGCCCTCTGTTGGCTTCCATGAGGACACACATGCACATGGCACACAGACACATAGGCAAAAATAATAAAATTAGTCTTTTTTAAAAAAGAAACTGGTGTGGAGATTATTTTAAATTTTTAAAGAAAATTCACGATCTTTTAAAAATTACGTTTTATTTGTTTATGTGTGTATGTGTTTATCTATGTGTCTGTTGACAGGGATGTGCCATATGTGGAGATCAGAGGACAATTTTGGGGAGACATTTCTCTCCTTCCATAATGTGGGACCTGGGGACTGAACTCAGACCATCATGATAGGCAGCAAACAGCTCTACCCACTGAGCCATCTCTCAGGCCCCAAGAAGAAAACTCAGGGAGGAGAGAAGAATCTGATGAAAAATTGGTGTAGAAAAGCCGGCTGTCATGTGCAGGTGAGATTGGATTCGTAATTCACAGCATATGCAAAAATTAACCCAAAATGGATCAAAGACGAAATACAAAGGCTAAACACATAAAACTATTAGGGAAAGACATAAATACTCTCCACTAACCAATAGTTTCTTAGGTTGGAAAGGGGGCTGGAGAGAGGCCTCAAACATTGATAGCACATCCTGCTCTTCCCACAGCCCATCTGTTCAGTTCCTAGCCCCCATGCTGGGCAATTCACAGCTGCCTGGAATTCCAGTTCTAGGTGATCTGGTGCCCTCTTCTGGCTTCCTTTGGCACCTGAACTCATGTGCACATACCCACACACCAACAGGCACACATACACATGAATAAATAATAAAATGATCTTGGTAATAAATTAAGTAAAATAAAAAGTTGAAAAGCTACCCATAGGATGGAGAAAACATTTGCAAATCACTTCTATGTGACAATAGTATATCCAAGAAGTACCATGAATCCAGAATATGTAAAGACCCCTTAGGATTCAACAATAAAAGTACAAATAACTCAGCAGGCAAGGGGTACAAATAGGCACTTTCCCAAAAATGATACAAATGGTGAATAAGTGTGTGATGAAATGCTCAACATTATCTTTCATGTCTTTATAGAAATACAGATGAAATCTATTCCATTCCTTCAGGGGGATGGCCATAATTTTTTTTTTTTTTGGTTTTTTTCGAGACAGAGTTTCTCTGTGTAGCTTTGCGCCTTTCCTGGAACTCGCTTTGGAGACCAGGCTGGCCTTGAACTCACAGAGATCCGCCTGGCTCTGCCTCCCGAGTGCTGGGATTAAAGGCGTGCGCCACCACCGCCTGGCTAATTTTTTAAAAATAGTTGATTTAAAGGTGTAATGTAGAGAAAACTGGTTACCAGAGGAAGTTTTATAATGGTACAGCCACTTTGGAGCGGTCAGTTCCTCAAAAGATTAGAGTGACAGTATGATCCAGCAATGTCACTCCTAGAGGTACATAGAAGAGAATGAAAAATGTATCCAGAAAAAAAAATGCACTTCAATGTTAAGCATTATTTGTAACATCTCAAAGTGTAACTAATACAAGTGTCCATCAAAATTGACAGGAAAAAAATCAACATACACACACATCAGAGGAATAGTATTTAATCATAAAAAGGTATGAAGTATCAATACACCCATTACGTGGATAAATCTGGAAAATATTTTTGCTAAACGAAAGAATCCAAGCACAAAAGGATATGAGTGCTATGATCCTGTTTGTATTAAACCTCTTGAATGGTCAAGTCCAAAGACAGAAAGTGCATTAGTGGCTGATGGGCTGGGGGAGGGAGCCTGGGGAAAGGCAGCTTAAGCAGCACCAGGTTTCCTCTAAGTTATAGCAGTGTTCTGGAATTAACCTGTGGTGATGTCATAAAGTTGGTGAATATAGCAAAAAGCAGGGAGCTGTGAACCTTCAAAGGGTCAATTTTATGGTATGTGAATAGTATCTTAGTTTTTCAATTATTCTATTCAGAATGATGAAACTGCTTTACTATAGACCTAGAGGAAAGTGCCATCTTAAAGCATATATTACAGAAATCACAAATTGCTAGGCTCAAAAACTGATGCTTAAGGATCTGGAGACATGGCTCAGAGGTTAAAAGCACTGGCTGTACTTGCAGAGGACCTGAGCTCAGTTCCCAGCATCCACAGGTATGCTCACAGCCATCTACAACTCTAGTTCCAGGATATCTGACACCCTCTTCTGGCCTCTCCCACACATGGTACACAGACATGCAACACACACACACACACACACACACACACACACACACACACACACACACACACACTAAATGTATTTTTTCAAAATTTGAGATTTTTGGTGAAGCAAATTCTTTTGTAAGACTTAGTTCCCTGAAATGGACTCAAAAAGAGATAGAAACTGAAACAAAAAAAAAATAGGGTTGGGGAGAGGACCTGAGTTCAAATCCCAGTACTGAGGAGCTGGAAATGGGGGTGGAGGTGGGGAGAGAGAGAGAGAGAGAGAGAGAGAGAGAGAGAGAGAGAGAGAGAGAGAGAGAGAGAGAGAGAGAGAGAGAGAGAATAATAAAAAGAGTGGAAGCAATTTACATAGACTAAAAACTGTAATTGGACTTTTTTTTTTCAAGGAGAGAATACAAAGCACTGTGTCTCTGTTGTTTAATTGGGAGGGGGTCATCCAGACTCAAGTCTGATAACATTTATAGATAAACCCAGGAAAGAAAGCTAATAACCAACTGTGTTTGGAGATGTGGATATGAAATTTCTTTTTCTTTTTTCTTTTCTTTCTTTCTTTTTTTTTTAAAGGATGATTGAATCCAGCTGCACATTAAGAAAATAATATACTACCACCAAATAGGGCCCATTATGAGAATAAGAGGTCAATTCAACATTAAAAGTCTACTATTTTAACTAACCTTATTAGTATGTCAAAGATGGCAAACAATATTAAATTCTTTACACACAAAAAATAATGCTCACAAAATTTGATTTTTTAATTACATTCAATCAAATATCAGCATTATGAAAAGCACTAAAAACATAATTAAATTCAGCAAAAGCAACAACAAGGCCCCAGCCATCAGTGTTGCTTAACTTCATCTTATCACCGCCTGCCAATGCAATTTGTCACAAAACCTAATAAAAACGTGACTATTCAAAAGGCTAACTAAGGACTCAGTAATAAAAACATATATACTAAAAATATCAAAATTTTATTGTTTTGTACTCTTTAGGGAAACAAAGTTGTCTCTACCTACATATCATAAACTTTCTTGCCATTCCTAGAGATAAAACATTAAAATTGTCATCAGATTATTTTAGTAACTTCCAAACCATTTGCTGATTTCTAGGAGTTGTTGGCGCAACTTTAAAAACACAACTATCACCAATCAAGTGAGCAATAATCTGACACACAGAGCACATCTAATTCTCCCAGCCACTTAACCACTAATTAGTACTCAGTGGCTGACTGGTGCCACATGTCTCTCAAGATCACAATATTGTTCAAATGCTGATGAATCTGTCAGCTTCCGCTGAACACCCAGCAACCAATCCAAACATTTCTAACCTTTAAAACATTCAGTTTTTACATTTTCAAATCCATCATCCTTGAAGCCATGCAGAACTTGAGGACTAGAATGTTGTACAACCACATGCCATGTAACACATTTAATCAGGGAGGGATAGGCAGCCTGTCAGCTGGTCATCTGCAAAGACTGTGTCTCCTGTGACACGACAAGCATCTGAGTCAGTAGTACCCTCTGCCATGGTGCACAAATGTGAGATCACCTAGCCCATACTCCTCAGAACATTTTCCCACTGCCGAGTGATGCATGACTGTATTTAATTACAAAAATCATTTTATCAACCTTCATTTACCTTAATCCATTTGCAGAGCCAAATAGTGGTCATAGCAACAGTAATAATACATTTTAAAACACAGTTTAGTGAGAAAAAAATTAAAGAAAAATTTCTGTTTTTTCTTTTGCCATTAAACACCAAATACATTTTCTGACTGTTTATGGATTGGACGTATTTTCTCTTCAATGTTTTCTCCCATCAGAAAGAGTCTATTATCTTTATTTCTATTGAACCTCTTTTTCCCTTTGGTTTTCTGTGTTCCCACATTTTTTAGTGTTCATCACATTAATCTGCCTCCAATCATTAGTGAAACTTCACATTAAACTGTCACTGTTCGTATTTTACTTTCAAATTAACTTACGGTGGAGTTTCTTTCTAAAAAGAGGGCAATTTTCTCAGTGTTTGCTCCTATTACACTATTTTTGTTAAATTGATAAATTCGAAAATTTCAAACTACTTTTGCAATCCATCACAGCCCAAGCATTCTAAGTCCCATTGTTTCAACTTTCAAATCTTTGGTTCTGTTATTAATTTTTCCCTGAAACTCTATAATTCGTGACAATAAATCAAACACTAATTTAGAAGACATTCATAATCACTTACCTACTTTATACAGGTCAGCCACAGGGATTCTCGACTTCAGTGAGTCAGACAGTACCTGATTAAAATGTCCAAGAAGTTTGCTGAAATGTTGTTTGAAACTGTGGGTTCTCTCCCCAGCTCTTCACAGGCTTGTACGAAATCTAATAAGTTTTTCATGGAAATATTGTTCATTGGAACCATTTTTCTTATGTGTCAACAATAAATTTTGATAAATTATTTCAGGTGCTTTTCCTTCCTGCCTCATGAGATCAACAAAAGCCATTAAATTATCTTCAAACTCTTGAAGTTCGCGTGTTAAATAAATTATTAAAACTATTTTATATGAAATGGTTGAGACTTCATCAATAATGATTGACATTTTACTGCCTTGATTTATACATTTTCCAAAAAGTTGTTTTCTTCTCTCAGCAGATAAATATTTCTGCAACAAGCAAGTCCATATATTTAGATTGCAGTGATAAGCACATATTAATGGCATTCCTTACTTGAAGCTTATTAAATATTTTATGTCTGAGGATGTACAATTATTTTTAAAGACACAGACGGTATTCTCTAGATGTTTTTCATTTGCTTTATCAATATTTTGATAAACTTTAGGAAATTTTATTACAAATACTTATCATGTGAAATTGATTCCTAATGATTTTTATGATTTTTCTCATTGATGAGAGAAATTATTCTTTATTTAAAATTCAGGTTTTGACAGACATAATCGTCACTCTTGTGAAATGGCGAATTATGACATTTTCAACTTAAAATCACTTTTTAGATTTACTGATTTTACTTTTATGTGAATGAGTGCTTTTCCTGTAGTATGTATGTGTACCACACGCATGCCTGGTGTTCATGGAGGTCAGAAGAGGGTAACAGATCTCCTAGAACTAGAGTTACAGTTGTTGGCTGTGAGCCACCATGGGAATGCTGAGAATCAAGCCCAGGTCTTCTGCAAGCGCAGCCAGTGCTCGTAACCAGTGACCTGTCTTTCTAGCCCTCAGCTCCTTTTATTTTAAGTTTTTATAGAACAACTTTGGGGAGTCAGCTCTCTCCATTGTAGGTTCCGGGCCTTGAACTCAGGCCCTCAGGCTTCCAATTCAGGAGAGCTTTTACCCACCGGGCCACCTCACAGGCTCCCTTTGAGCTTTTAAACATACCAAGGTTTGAGCATTCTGATGATCTGGGCAACTTACCGACTCCAAGTGCAGCCTCTGATATGACAAAGCTGCCACTTTATGTCTGTTGATGTGACCATATCGCTGTCGTTGAATTCACTTCAGTTACTGTTCTCCTTTGCCATCTCTACAGTTTCCAAAGGTCCCAGGTTCTGGTTTCTGCACAGTATCAGAGGCTGTTTCCCCACATAGTTCAATGTTAGGAATGTGGCTTCTTTGTTCTCCCACAGCCAGAAAATTCATGTTTATAATACTTAAAAAGAACATGGAGGAACTTATCCCAAAGCCTGCTGTATCTTCAATCTGGATTTCATTGTTAATATTTTATTATGAAGTCTTGAATTTATAAACATCAAAAACACTGCACAATTACTACTTACACAACTAATTATAGCCCACTAACAATAAAAGCAAAGCAGGAATGGCTGTATTTAGAAGCAGGAGTAATTGCATAATTTAGCCTCAAGCCATAGTTCTCAAACTTTTTGTCCTCAAAATACTTTCTCATTGTTAAAAATGATTTAAGATACCCACGGAACTTTGGTTTAAGTGAGTTATGGCTATGGATACTTACCGTACTAGATGTGAGGACAGAACTTGACTTTATTGTTATTTATTTAATTACAATAACAGTAATAAAGTCACTCAATGTTAGCATAAACAACATGTTTGTGAAAATAACTACATTTTCCAAAACAGAAAGGAAAAGAGTGAGAGCAGTGTCACTCTAACTCTTATAAACTGCTTTGATGTTCGGCTTAATAGAAATCAGCCGGCCCCTCCCATCTGTGTGCATATTCAGAAGGATGGACTCCCTCATGTCACGCAGCCTTCAGAACATTCCGGTCACACGGACTATCTCATGTCATGCAGCTTCCAAACATTCTAAAAACATCTATGCTAAAATCAGGGGAAAGGGGGGCAAATGAGCTTTTGTGTTACAACTGTAAAAGGTCGCCAGCCTAAATGCTTTAAAACACTTTGTAAGTGCCTTATAACCCCTGCTTCAGACATATAGTACACACTTCTGAATGGTGCCAGGAAGCCGTACTGCCATCTCTGAAATGGGGCAAACTGGCAGAAGAGATGGCTAAGATGTTACTGTGATGGGGGAGCAAGCTATTTCAGTGGATGCTGTCGCATGCTATCCCCATGGATTTGAATTAACCAATTTACATTAGAACATATGTCATTAACTGGCTTTGCTGCACTTTGCTGTTTACTAACATTGTTTACTAACATTCAAATACGTCTCAAAAGGTAAAGACTGGTCAGACATGCTGGACAGCATCATTAGAACATTGGTCTTGCTGAGGGCTTTAAATATTTAATGAGGGAAGTTACAGTCTTCATTCATGCACTGCCATATGAAAGCCAGGAAGAACAAATGAAAAAAAAAGTAATTAGGGATATTGAGTAAGGAAAAGTTGTTGCTAAAATATCCTGCTGCTGGGGCAGGAGAGATGGCTTAGTGGTTAAGAGTGGCATTGCTACTGCAGAGTGCTGGAGTCCAGTGGCCAGCCCTCAGGAAGGACAGTTCATAACCACCTCTATCTCAACCTTTAGGGGATTAGCACCTTCTTCTGGACTCCACAGGTACCTGCACTCACATGTGCACATACCTATACACTAACGCACACATAATTTTAAAAACAAATCCTAAAATATGTTGTTGCTGCCTATATGAGAGGTCCAGAGATGGCTCAGTCAGCCAAATGTTTGCCATGCAAGCCTGAGGACCTGAGTTCAGATCCCCAGAGCCCGTGTAGGATTCTGGGCGTAGTGGTGCCTGTCTGTAATTCCAGTCTCAAGAAGGTGATGACAAGGGACTTGCTGGAGCTGGAAGGCCAGCTCGCTTCAGTGAGAGACCTTGTCTCTAAAAATAAGGTGAAGAGCAACCAAAGAATATGTCCAGTGCACTCACCAGCAGGTATACACACACACACACACACACACACACACACACACACACACACACACAAACACACACACACACACACGCGCACACACACACACAATTATATGTATGGGAATACTGACATCCACATCTATGTCTAATTTTCCTGAATAACAAGGGCAATTTAAATTTAATAAAATATGCATGACACATATGAAGAGCAGAACTTGATTCAAGGATATAAAAGAAACCATATTATTATCCAAAACAGAGGGTTCAACGGCTCGATGTTCTATATTCAATACTATTTCTATCAACATAATATTATTTTTATACTTGATAAAATTAAAGGTATTTGTATTAAATTTGATTTAAAATATATGCAAGAATAACAAAGTAAAGGAAGAGGAGAGAGAGAGAGGGAGATAGGATGGGAGGGAGTCAGAAAGGGAAGAGTAGACAGTATCTGGTCTGCTTTGTTAAATGCTAATATGTATTAAAATGTGCAGTATGAAAATAGCACAGTTCTAAGACCAGAATAAATAAGCACATAAATAAAACAGAACAGATACGTTCCCCCAAAGACCCAGCATGGATAACCTCAGATTCTAAAATGAAAAGAGAATTATTCCATAAACAGTGGTTCAACTGGCTACTATTTTGGGGGAAAGTTAAGATGCCTAAGTTACAACACACCAAAATAAATCCACCAACATTAAAGATTTAAACATCAATGAGACATTTAGAGCAGCTATACATGGATACAGAAGAACAGATGTAATCGTGAAACAGAAAAGGCCTTTCTACGCAACAACAACAAAAAAATGAGAGATTTGACCAGATAGCAAGAAAATGACTGCAGAAAAATAATGCATAAAGTAAGAAAAAGCCTAGTCAATACACGGGATGTTCCGATAGAGAAGTGGACACCAGCCCTACCCACTAGTCAACACAGGCAGCCAGAAAGCAAAGAAATTCCTGACCCAATGCAAGGAAAGAATGAGGCTGGAGGATGGCTACATAGAGGAGCACTCGTCCAGCTTGCAGTGGGGTCCTGGGTTCGATCACCAGTACTACAGAAACAAACAACTAACCCCTATCTCAAGAAACCAGTTTCCATCTACCATATTTTCCAAGTGTAAAATTAATCACACAGTCTGTTGGTTAAAACAAGGAAAAAAAGCCGGGCGGTGGTGGCGCACGCCTTTAATCCCAGCACTCGGGAGGCAGAGCCAGGCGGATCTCTGTGAGTTCGAGGCCAGCCTGGGCTACCAAGTGAGTTCCAGGAAAGGCGCAAAGCTACACAGAGAAACCCTGTCTCGAAAAACCAAAAAAAAAAAAAAAAAAAAAAAAAAACAAGGAAAAAGGAAAGCATAAATTAGAAGCGTTTGGGATGGGGGTGACCAGGTGAATAAACTTAGAAGAATTATTTAAATGCACAGAATCCATAGTACAGCAGTTCCATTTCTTAAAAAAAAGTACATTTTAGATTTATTTATTTACTTGTGTGTGCGAGTGTGTGTGTGTGTGTGTGTGTGTGTTTGTGTGTGTGTGAGTGAGTGTGCATGCACACACATATGTGCAGGTGCCACAGTGTACGTAGTGAGGTCAGAGGACAACCCACACTGGGGTTGGTTCTCTCCTCCTACCATGTAGTACCATGTCCATGTAGGTCCCAAGGGTCAGACTCAAGTCATCAGACTTAGCGGCAAGCTCTTTTCCCCACTGAGCCATCTCATTGGCCCAACAGTTCCATTCTTAAGGAGAAATTCAAGTAGGGTCATAACAGGATGAATGTGTTCAGGATGTTCTTCACAATATTGTCCCTTCAAGAAAAAAATACCAAAACCATGTTATCAATGATAAGGATTTAGTATGTTTATGTAACTGTATCATAAGAGAATGTTTTTCTATGCTTTGTGATATACCAAAAATATCATATAATAAAGGTTATGTTCATACTGACAAACTATTAAGCTATCCATAAATATGATACAATATCATTCCAAGCAACATATTGAATAGGATTTTGTTGTTTTTAAAAGCCTATTATTCATGCATCTGTGTTACTGTGCTGGCTGCTTTTATATCCACTTGACCCAAGCTAGCATTATCTGGTAGGAGGGAACCTCATTGAGAAAATGCTTCCATAGCATTGGGCTGTAAGGCATTTTCATAATTAGTGACTGATGGGGGAGGGCCCAGCCCGTTGTGGATAGTACTATCCCTGGGCTGCTGGTCCTGGGTTCTATAGGAAAACAGGTTGAACAATTCACGAGGAGCAAGCCAGAAAGCAGCCCCCCTCTGTGGCCTCTGCATCAGCTCCTGCCTTCAGGTTCCTGCCCTGTTTGAGTTTCTGCCCTGACTTCCTTCAGTGATGGACTGTCATGTGGAACTGTGAGTGAAATAAACCCTTTCCTCCCTTTGTTCATGGCATTTCATTGCAATGGTAACCCCAACTAAGACAATTACAGATAATCACAGACAATATTTGTGAGCTGTGCACTAAAATACTAATAGCTTGATGATGAGTTTAAATAGTTTGCCTTCTTGCTGTTTTTGCTAATCTATGTTTTTCAACATTAGATGTGAATGGCTTTTACTATATATATCTTAAATTTTGCATGACTAGTTACCAGTTGAGTTTGGTCCTTAATACTTGAGGGGTGCTGTGGTGACTTAATGTGAATGTCTCCCCATGGGCTCACGTATTTGAACACTTGGTTCCAGGTTGGTGGTGTTGTCTGGGGGGTTAGGAGGAGTGGCTTTGCTGGAGGAAGTCCACCCCTGGGGGCGGCCTGGAGAGCTTCTGTCTTCACTCTATTTGCAGTTTTCTTTCTTTGTTTCTTGCTGATGGTAAAGGATGTGATCTCTCTGTGGTCTGCTCCAGCACCCTTGTCAGCTTCTTGCTGCCTTGTCTTCTTCCACCCCTTCCCCCACAATAGATTCTTATCCCTCTAGATCAGTGGTTCTCCTCCTGTGGGCCACAACCCCTTTGGCAAACCTCTCATCCCAAATCACATTTATAGTATGATTCATAGCAGTAGCAAAATTATAGTTATGAAGTAGCAACAGAAATAATTTTATCATTGGGTGTAACACAAATTGCTAAATGGTCTTATTTAAAAAAAAATGGAGCCAGATATTGGGGTGAAAGCTGAAAGATCAGAGAAGCAGAACAAACCACAGCCAACCTCACCTCACCGACTCCTCAGCCGATCCTGTTTCCATGAATCCTCAGACTGAAAGCCTCTGAGTCCTCACCCCTGAGGGCCTCAGTTGAACTGCTGCTTAGTTCCTGTCTCCTCACGCCTTATGTACCATTCTCCACCCAGCCATGTAGGAAGTGACATGGTGTGTGTAGTTTCCAAGTGTGTGCTTTCCAAGCAAAGGCATGAGATCTCAAGTGCTGGGATTAAGGGTGTGTGCCACCACTGCCTGACTCTGTTCCCAGTGTATCCTTGAATTCACAGAGATCCAGACAGATCTCTGCCTTCTGAGTGATAGGATTAAAGATGTGTGCCTCCACTGTCTGGCCTCTCTTTCTAATATAGTGGCTGGCTCTGTCCTCTGATCCCCAGATAAGTTTATTAGGGTACACAATGTATTGGGGTACACAATACATTACCACAGTTGGGAGTCATCACAACACGAGGAACTGTATTAAGGTATTGCAACATTAGGAAGGTTGAGAACCACTGCCCTAGAACCATAAATCCAAATAAATCCTTGTGTCTCTAACTTGCCTTGATCATGGTGTTTTATCAAAGCAATAGAAATGTATGCCTCCATGTGATGGAGGGAGGAGACTGGTCTCAGGACTGGCTCAGACTCCCCAGACTGATGCTGTTGGAGGATCTAAAGAAACAAACGCATGATAAGAAGAGACAGCCAGACCTCTGGCTTCTAGAAGATGGAGCTCATGGACAGCCTTCTCAGGCTGCAGGGAACGCTCCCCACCCCCACCCTATTCACAGACAGTGTTCTTTCACAGACTTAAGGCCCCCTTCAGGGAAGCCCTGGAGAATGTGGACTCCACCCCGCTCGCTCAGCCCTCCGATACTAGTACTCTCTACTTCTTATTTCTTTCATTACTGACCATCGTTGTTCTTTAGATCAAATCGCTCAAACAAGGAGGACAAGCTAAAGGTCAACTTTTCTGTCCTCATCAAGCCAGTGCTAAGTGACGTACCACCCCACAGGACTCCATGCTTGTAGATCTGTGTCTTTCATCAGACCTGCCTTCCATTAGTTCTGGAACTCATCTGACTTGTACCTGAAACAGTAAATGTAGCCAGACACAGTAAATCTGTTAGTGATCCTTGGAAATTAGCAACAAATTTTTAACGTGCCACCTTTCGCCAATATAATCCATCCATCCACTTGTTCATTCCCTCAAATAAATGCCCAGCATAGACCATCTTTGCTCTAACACTCACTGCTTTCCTGATTAAATAGGACCTACCAGCAGCTGGCAAACACCAATTCAGTGACTAACAAGGTGACCAGAGCGATGGGATTAGGCCATGGGCTAAGAGAGGGCGTCCATCTTCCTGCTCCCTTTACTCAGAGCTCTCACACTAGCAGGGACAATCCAAGGATTTGAGTATCAAATAATGATTCAGCTACATAAAAATAGTGGGCAACTGACTCTGTATTTCCGAACTTGTTTTTTTGCTTGTGAGCTTGGGACCCAAAGTAACATATATTATGGAGTTGTGTAGCCGGAAGGTTTCTCCGATCCTGTCCGGCCCTGCAGTCGGGATGAACTCTCCCACCCACATCCCACAGCTGCTTGGCCCTAAGTAAACACACAGAGGCTTATAGTATTTACAAACTGTATGGCCTATGGCAGGCTTCTTGCTAGCTAGCTCTTTCATCTTAAATTAACCCATTTCTATTAATCTATATTTTGCCCATTTCTATTAATCTGTTTTGCCAGTGGCTTTACCAGTCTGTTGGCATCTTGCTTCTCCTTTAGTGGCTGCTGGCATCTCTCCAGACTCCACTTTTCTCCTTCCTTTTTCTCTTCTTGGATTTCCTGCCTGCCTCTAAGCTGTGTTGCCATAGGCCAAAGCAACTTATTTATTAACCAATGGGAACAACATATATTCAGAGTGTACAGAAAGACATTCCCCAGCAGAATTGCTTTGACCCTTGCTTATTGAAATGGTGCAGGTGAAGTTGGCAGAATTGGGCCCACTAAGTGGAGCCTTAGCTGTTGCTGGTGTCTTCCTTGTGATTATTATATTAGAGGAGTTAGGTCTAGTGGTAATGAAGGACCTTGCCTGACTCCACCACCTTCTTCTCTTGCTTTGGGTCGTAGTGGAGCCTGAGAACTCCCCTAGAATCTGTGAGGGTACAAAGGTCCGGAGGAGGTGTGGCTTGCTTAAGAGCATCCAGTAACCCTATTGACATGGACCCAAGACCCAGACCTCTTGCCTCCCAAGCTGGTGCCTTCCAACAAAGTCCCCATCCCCTTTGAAGAACAGAGCCTTTTATAAAACACAGGTTTCAGGGACACGGGGCGTGCTCCATTCTCCTGCTTTAGCCCTGGTTTTGTTGGTATAGGGACTGGCATGCCATCAGTAGGGAGTGAAGGTGGGCTGATGTTCCCTGGACTGTTTTACACTTGCCAATTCCATCTTGGCAGTGTGCATGCAACCCTTCTGGTTGGCAACAAAACTGTTCTGGACTCCCTGCATGAAAATGTGGCTGCCCTTCATGTGGCTTACGAACTCTGAGCACAGTGCGCCCAGGCATTAAAACACTGCCTTGTGAGGACCAGCGTGTCCCCCCCCTCCACCCCGAGGATGCCAGTCAGTGCTTCCTCACCCGGAACAATGACAGATTTGCCAAAACTCTGGAGGTGACGGGTCCATGGCCACATTTTTCTTACCGAAATACTCCCTGAAAATTGACCAGTAAAGCCCCCAAAGAGTACTCAAGAAGGGAGCCCATCACCTCACATT
Organism: Peromyscus californicus insignis; assembly: GCF_007827085.1. Taxonomy (NCBI): domain Eukaryota; kingdom Metazoa; phylum Chordata; class Mammalia; order Rodentia; family Cricetidae; genus Peromyscus; species Peromyscus californicus. The sequence continues at coordinate 86,918,648 of NW_026294573.1, read as the reverse complement.
TTAAAATTGCTTGACACAAATCCACCTTCTTAAAATTCACCTTTTTCTTAGTGGACAAAATAACAGGTATTTAAGACATTTGTCTACATGTGTATCGTTGACCTTCACCCACATTTGCTCCCCATCACCTCCTCCTTGCCCCTCCCACTGTCTCATCCCTACTCAGCCTCAAACAACACCCCATGTCTCTTTGTATCTCTATCCCGACTGGTGTTTCTTCACAGGACTTAGCACACAACACAGCAGGTTGTTCTGAGCTTTCTGCGTATGTTTCTCACTTGCCTCCCTCTCTGGAATATGAGCTCCAGGTGAAACACTTTGTCCTGTTTGCTGCCCATCTTACTTACAGACACCAGAGGACCTACATAGAAGCCATTGAAAAAAATAAACACGCTTGCTAAAGATTTTTTCAGTGTCTTTGGGGCCTGCAAGATGGCTCAGCAGGTAAAGGCACTTGCTGCCAAGTCTGACACCTGAGTTCAACCTCCTTAGAACCCACATGGTGGAAAGAAAGAAGTGATGCCTACAATTTGTCCTCTGACCTACACACACACACATGCATAAACATGCACTCAAATGTGTGCTCTCTCTCTCTCTCTCTCTCTCTCTCTCTCTCTCTCTCTCTCTCTCTCTCTCCATGAAGTTAAAATGTTTTTAAAAGATTTCAGAGTCATGAAATTTCAGTTCCGTGAATATCAACGAGAAGATGGCCTGTGATAATCCTTTGTCTCAGACAAGACTCTATTGGCCAATTGATATAATTTAACTTGTTTGTACCAATTAACATGAACCCTACAAAGTGGGAAATTAATGGCAAATAATTAAACTTAGTAAAAGTGATTAGATTAAAGCAGAAATGCAGAGAACTCCCTCAAGCAGTCCATGCCTCCTTCAGAAGTAACTCTGAGGCACCCCGCCTCCTCTTTATCGAGCCATTTAGTCCTCACAGCTACCTGGTAGGGAAGGAGTGAGACTCAAGGGCTTCTAAAAATTCCTCAGAAAGAGGATGAATTTACAGATCGGCTTGGAAGAGGTTCATTCGGAAAACATGTGGTTTTCCAATCCACAAACATGTGATGTCTTTTAATATTACTTAGATTTTCTTTGTGTTTTTCTCTGTAATGTTTTACAGTTGCAAATGCACACATCTAGCATCTCTTTTGTTAAATTAAATAAGTATTTTATTCTCTTTGTATTTTATTGCTAGCGGGCTGGATTTATTTCACTGTGCAGGGAATCACTTGATTAGGCTGTTTGTAGAAAGATCATTTGCTTTTGCAAATCTGTCCTGTCTCCTGCTACCACGCTTCCAAAGGCTTTTTGGTTCTAGCTACTCTGTGTGGGTTCCTTAGGGAACCTGGGGTACAGAGTCTCAGCTGAGGTCGGTCACTCCTCCTTTGTGAACTTGTTTGCCTTCCTTTTATTTTCTCATGCTGTGGAATAATGCTTTTGTAAATTGACTTAATAAAACACTGATTGGCCAGGCAGGAAGTATAGGCGGGATAAGTAGACAAGGAGAATTCTAGGAAGAGGAAAGCTGAGTCAGGAGACACCAGCCTGCCACCCAGGGAGCTACATGTAATGGCACACAGGTAAAGCCATGGAACATGTAGCGACATATAGATTAACAGAAATGGACTGAGTTTAAGTGTAAGAGCTAGTCAGTAGGAAGCCTGAGCTAATGGCTGAGCAGTTTTAATTAATATAAACCTCTGTGTGTTTACTTGGATCTGAGTGGCTGTGGACCGGGCAGGACACAGGAAAACTTCAGCTATATTCTCCCTTTGCTTATTTTGTCCTTTGCCTTATTTCCCTGCTGGAAACAGCCCGGGTGGTCACACAGAAGCAATGACAGCACACCTTCTCTGTTCCTGATGTCAATGTTAAAACTGTCTTTCAAGGTTTTAGGTATGATGGCAACCATGGCTGTTTCATAGACACCTCTGTCCCCCTAGCTTTTTGACATCTTATCAATAACTTTAGGAGTTAGATTTTTGTCTGACATCTTCTCTGAATCTATAGAGATAATTGTGGAAATTTTAAAGTTTTTTTGCCCTTCAAAACTATGTTGATTTTCCCATGTCAAACCAACTTTGAATTCCTGGGATAAAATTCTCTTGGTCACAGTATGTTATTAGTTGGATATGTTGTGTTCACTATGCCAGCCTTTGCTGAGGATTTTGTGTCTAGACTCAGTAGAGACAACAGTCTGTAGCTTTCTTATGACACCATTGTCTTGCTCTGTCTCTGGGTAATATTGGCTATGTTGAGTAAGTTAGAAAGTAGCCTGGTGTGGTGGGGTAGTCCTGTAATGTGAGTACTCAGGAAGCTGAGGTAGGGGTTCAAGACCGGTCTGAGCTACATAGAAAATTTGAAGCCAGCCTCCTATATGGTGGGCCCGTATCCCAAAAGAGAAAAGGGGGAGAAAAAAAAAGAATTTCCTTCTCATATATTTTGTGAAATTGTGTTTTTCTTAAATCTATGGTAAAACCAGTGACCGCCTTCAAGGCTTGAGGTTTTTTTTTTCTTTGTAGAATGATTTCATTGCTAATTAGATTTTTTTTATCATGTGTTCTATATGTTGCATGTGTCTATTCTGGTTTCCAATCTCTTTTTGAGTCATTCTGATCATCTGGTATTTTAACACTTGATCTCTTGAAATTATCTAATGTACTGGCACAGAGTGCAAACATCCCTTTATCATCTTTTCATTTATGCAATCAACCAAATTCAAAGAATCAACTCTCTAAAGAGATACTTTATTTTAATTACATGTATGTATCTCTGTGTGAGTGTAGGTGCTTGTGAATACAGGTGCCTGTGGAAGTGAGAGGTGTCATCCCCTGGAGCTGGAATTGCAGGTGGCCGGCCGTGGAGTCACCTAATGTGGGTGCAGAGAACCCAAAACATGTTCTCTGAAAGAGAAACTTTTAACTGCTGAATCTATCTCCTCCGCCCCAAGAATCAACTTTTGACTGTTTTCTATTTCTCCTCTCTCTCTCTCTCTCTCTCTCTCTCTCTCTCTCTCTCTCTCTCTCTCTGTGTGTGGTAGTCTTTATTATTTACTCTTTTTCTGTGTGTTTGTTTTTTTCTCCTTTTATTTGTCTAATTTCTGAAGGTCAAATTTTACATATATACATGGTATAATCACAAGAACAGTGTTGATGGACTTTGTATCCACTTCAGATTTTATCTCTGGCACAGGTATACATTTTCCTCTCAGGACACTTTTAGCTACATCCCATAAATATTGATGTGTTTCCATTTCCAGCAAGCTGAAGATATTTTTCTAACTACCTTGGGGTTTCATCATTAACCAGTTTATCATTTACATGTATATTTTTTTAAATTTCCTAATGTTTATTTAATCCCCAAATTCCCTTCCATTGTTGAGTTCTAACTTAATTCTATAGTGTTTGGAGAACATAGTTTATATTATTTCAATCTGTTTGGGTTTATTGAGATTTGTTTCATTGTCTAATATACTGTCTACTTTGGAAAATGTTCCATATGTGCTCAGAAAGTGTGTGAATTCTGCTTTTGTTGGATGGAGCATTGAGTAGATGTTACTCACGTCAGCTGATTGGTAGAGCTGTGTAAATCTTATTGCTAAGCATTTTGAAGATAGGGTATAAAATGATCATTGTTGCTATATTTCTTTATATTATTAAACATCTGTTTTCACACTATGAAAGCAGTGAGCTCTTTTAGACACTGTCTGCTGGGAATGTCCTTTTCCATCCTTTCTTCTGAACCATCTCGCACGGGTTCTTTGAAGGGAGCATGTAGGTGGCTTGCGTGCTTTGGTCCAGTCTGTTGTGGTCCTTCCGACTGAGGTGATGAGAGAGAGCCTGAGTTTTAATGTCATTACTGGTAGGCTAGAGTTATATTTGCCATTTGTGTTTGTTATGTATCTGTCTTTTTCTTCTTATATCTCTTTATTTCGCTATTTTGTACCAAATAAATATTTCTTTGTAGCATTTTTACTCCATTAGATTCCTTAGTTCTATTCTTATTGGCTTCATTAAGGTTATAATATATGTGATAATTTGCCCCTGGGAACGTCTAACCAGTATGCACTGAATTCTGGGAAAATACAAACCCCTTCCCCTTCCCTAACTCCCTCCCATATTGTGCTAACGCATTTATATAATAACATAGAATAAACATAACTATGTAAAGGCGATATTATTTTTACATCTTTTGCAAAAGTGAAGGGAATAAAACAGAAATGGGGGAAAGAGAGAGACTCTGATAGTAAGTCACATATTTATCATTTATGGCAGTTTTCACTTCTCCCTGGAGGTTCTGATTAGCATCTGGCTTCAATCCCTTTCTGCCCAAAGGACTTTTTATATCGTCTTGTAAGACAAGGCCTCGAGTCATCACGGCTGCTAGCCCTTTATCCACTGACTTATATTTTAATCTGGGACTCTCTTTATTTAGCTTTTGTGTGAAGGATATTTTTGATTACTGTAGAATTCTTCTTTTGGCAGGTTTAGTGTTTTTTTTTAAACCAGTGCTTTTTAATATGTCTTTTTGGTTTCCATTATCTTATATGAAAAGGCAGGATTGAAGTTAATGTGCTGTCTAGATGTGTGGAATCATTTTTCTCTTGCTGCTTTGTGTGTGTGTGTGTGTGTGTGTGTGTGTGTGTGTGTGTGTGTATGTGTGTATGTGTGCGTGTATGTGTGTGTGTATGTGTGTATGTATGTGTGTATGTGTGTGTGTATGTGTGTATGTATGTGTGTATGTGTGTGTGTATATGTGTGTGTATGTGTGTGTGTGTATATGTGTATGTGTGTGTGTGTATGTGTATGTGTGTGTGTGTGTGTGTGTGTGTGTGTGTGTCTGTGTGACAACTTTGGCTGTCATGCCTCAGGAGGGTGTCCATCTTTATTTTGTTTTTCTAAGCCAGGGTCTCTCATTGGCCTGAAACTCACCAAGCAGAGTAAGCTGGTTGGCCCATGAGACTCTAGGATCCATCTCTATGGTCTCAGTACTGCGGTTACAAGCACAAGCACATACCACCTTTTTGGGCCTTTTAAAACATCTTAATATTTTTTTTTAATGTGGGTTCTAGGGTCATCATGCTTGTAAGGTATGGTGGTTTGAATGAAAATGGTCTCCCTAGGTCCATAGGGAGTGGCACTACTAGGGGGTGTGGCTTTGTTGGAGTGGGTGTGGCCTTGATGGAGGAAGTGTGTCACTGTGGAGGCGGGCTTTGAGGTCTCATATATTCTTAAGCCATGCCCAGTGTGAGAGTTTACTTCCTGTTGCCTGTGGATCCACATGTAGAACTCTCAGCTCCCTCTCCAGCACCATGTCCACCTGCATGCTGCCTTGCTTTCTGCCATGATGATAATGGACTAAACCAACTGTAAGCCATCCAATTAAATGTTTCCCTTTATAAGAGTTGCCGTGGTCATGGTGTCTCTTCACAGCAATAGAAACCCTAAGACACGAGGTATGTGCTCACTGACTAAGCTCTCCCCACTCCTCTCTTGGTAGTTTTGCTTTTTGTCTTTTGAGGCAGGGACTCTCTACTGTAGCCTTGGCTGGCCTGGAAGTAACAGAGATCCTCCTGCCTCTGCCTCTGCAGTGCTGGGATCAAAGGTGTACAACACCATTCTCAACTTCTCTAGCTGCTTCTAAGATGTTTTTCTTTGGTCTTTGTTTTCCACAGTTGAGCTATGGTGCATGTGGGTGTGGGTCCTTTTGTTTTGAGACACAAGAATATCTGTTCTTTTGTTACTTACTTTCTTTCCATTTTTTCCTTTCTGTCCTCCAAAACAGGTCATTTGTACTGATCTGTTTCCTCCCTCCCTCATTCCCTCCCCACCTCTCTGCTGTGTGTGTGTGTGTGTGTGTGTGTGATGCATGTGGAAGCAAGAGGTCAATATTGGCTATCTTCCTCAGCCATTCTCCCCTTAAATTTTTTTATAACAAATACTTCTATTGATTATTTGGGAATTTCTCATAATGCACCCTAATCATCCCTACTTCCTAGTCCTCCCAGGTCTGCTCCCCCCATTGTGGCCTCCTCCCCGCACCAAAAAAAAATTTAAAAAGTCCAATTTGAGTTGTCCATATTGACACCGGAGCATGGTCAAACTCCAAGAGGCCAGCCTCTTAAAGAAAAGTGAGTCCCCATCCTCACCCCTTCTCACCCCTCCTTAGTAGACATCTATTGTGGAGAGCTACACTTCAGCATCCTTATCACAATTTTTAAGGTCTCTTCGAGCCGGGTGGTGGTGGCGCACACCTTTAATCCCAGCACTCGGGAGGCAGAGGCAGGTGGATCTTTGTGAGTTCGAGGCCAGCTTGGGCTACAGAGTGAGTTCCAGGAAAGGTGCAAAGCTACACAGAGAAACCCTGTCTCAATGCTCCCCCCCCCCCAAAAAAAAGAGTTTCTTCAAATACTTCCTGTCAAGGTTGTTACTTTTGGGGGAGACTGGGTTGGGGGTTGTCACAGAAGCCTTCTCTGTCTCTCTTTCTCAACTGTGGGTCTGCCGTCATTGACGCCACTGCAGAAGAAGATTCCTTGTCCTTTATAGTCAGCAGGAGAACAGATCATGGACTTCCACATGGTGTTTGGTCACAGCACAGACCACAGACATCCATCTGGCCTCCGGCATCAGCTCTTTCCATGGACCTCAACATGGTCTCAGGTGGCAATACAGGTCACGGACACCAATATTGTTCTTGGCTGCAGCCCAGCCTATGGATGTCATCGCGGCTTCAAGTGGCAACACAAACCACAGACATCACATGGCTTTCAGTAATAACATGGGCCACCGACATCAGCATAGCCCCTGACTGTAGCTGGACACAGACATGGCCCCTAGCGTCAGCATGGACCACAGACATGGAAAGGTCCTTGATCAGGAGTACAGGACACGTACATCAACATGGCCTCTCAGCGTTAGCTCAGGTCTTAGACATCAGCATGATTCAGCCTCTCTCCACCACATCTGCATCACTGCATTCCTCTATCCTCCCCCACCACTCCACTGCAAATTCGTACGTCGCAGTGGCATTGAAAAACTGCATTGTGTTACTCAGTACATGTTTTTGTCCACACAGCTCTCCACGTAAATACTCGTTGCCATGAGTCATTGGTCTGGCTCAAGGCCTCTGGTCTCTGAAGCACCATAAACACCGGACCATTGCCATGACTTCTTTGAGCACAACCACGCTTCAGATTTTCATCTTCAGTATCGATGATGTGCTCCTGGATCTGGTTTGGCAGCACCGGCTCCTCCTCGAGGTCTAGCAGTTTGTAGCTGGAGTAGGTGTTGGGGTTGATGGAATCAAAGCGCTGGATCTGGGTCTGATGGCTGCCAAGTTGGTCAGGCCATCCCGCTGGGCCACAGGCTCTTCCTCCACCTTAAGTTTTGAGACAGAGTTTCTCACTGACGCTGGAGCACCTCAGTTCAGCTAGACTGACTGAAAAGTAAGCTGCAGGGGTCTGCCTTTGTCCATCTTCCCAGTGCTGAGATTACAGGCACAAGATACCATATATCTGGCTTACATCCCGTGAATACTAAGGATCAGAATTCAGGTCCTCGTGGTTCTACAGCAGGTATTTTACTGACTCAGCTCTCCCCACATCCCATTTTTATTTTATTTTATTCTTGCATTTCTTTTCAAGGATATCTTCCTAAGGGCCAGTCCTGGGTCTGTATTTTAATAGTCAATGGTTGTCAGAGTTCTATTGAGACACTTTAAGTAAGTAGGGCTGCCATCCACTGCTGACATCTATTAGTGGGTAGGAGAATAGACTTGAAATGCAGGGCACTTTACAGTCTACTCCAACATTCCCTCTCTGCTAAGCCCTTTCGGTTTGCCCACATGTGTGTGCAGCCTGGGAAGCCAGCCAGACTTTTGTGTTTTGGCTTATGCCATCATCTGGTCTCTGTTGCTTGTATGTGTTGCCCCAGCCAGAAATATGCTTGCCCTAACCTTGACCAGAGTCTTAGACTAATAGAGCTGTTCACCTCCATGTACAACTACCGCCAAAGGCAGCCTTTTGTGTGTGCTGTTGTGCTTGTGTGTGCCTCTCTCTGTGACCCAGGAAAGTCCTCTGACTTCAGCAGTACAACTGCCTGTCCTCACAGCCTGCCACACTCTGTCAGACCCTGTACCCCCGCTGAACAAGGAGGTTGGGCTTAGAAGCAGCCCGGGCTAAGGTACCACTGAGGTACTGCCCTTTGCCTGTTCTTACCCAGCATCCAATAGTTGGATTTGTCCATTTGCTTCTGTGACAAGGTAATCCAGGCTGGCCTTGAACTTTCATGTCCACACCCTCTCTAGACCTAAGATTACAGGCATGCTCCAGTACATCAGGCTAGTCCATAATTTCAAATTCAGGCTATAGTTTTAAGCCCGGATCCTGATCATTAGCATATATGTTGGTTCTCTTCTCTACTAAATTCTATGTAGCTACCATGTTGATTTGTAAGTATTACTGCATTTAGTACTCAGGACAATACACTTTTCACTTTCCTTATTCTAGCTCTGGGCTTGAGGACAGCCTCGGGTGTAAGAGGTCTAGGGGTGACACAGAGGAGAGAAATTGGGTCCAGGGCAAATTAGGTAAAGCTAAACAATAGGTCAGTGAGTCTGCTTGAACCTGAGCTTGGGTGTTCTGCTTCCCAGATGATGGCCTGGGTATACCACCGCCCTGATTTCTTCTGGGGGAGAACTGGGGTAAGAGTACTGCTCTCCTCTCCATCCCTGCCCTGTCCCTGCCCCAACACAGCGCCAGCCCAGCTCCAGCCCAACCCAGCCCAGCCCCAGCACGTTTACTAGGTCCCTGGAACTCCCTGCCCCTAGAGGGCGCTGCTGTCATCACAAAGGGATCACAGGTTGCCTAGAAAAGGGATTTAAAGTTTGGTTTAGGGCAGCTGTACACATTCTTTTGTTCTAATTATAGAAGGATTAATCTGCCTTTAATAGATAACTATTAATAATTCATATAATTATCTTTAATAATAAATTTCTGTTTAAAAATGGCCATTTCTTATTGCTTTTCCCAGTTCTGGGGTTTGGTTAAAGCGTTAGCCGATCATTAAAGTTTCCATGAATGGAGAGTTAATCAGGCAAGTTTTTAGAGAAATAAGGATCAGTTTCCAAAGGAAGAAGATGTCAAAGAATTGGTAACGTTCAAATAAATAGATACATGTGCATGAGAGTTACAAGAAGAATAAAAACATTTTTAAAGGTTTCGAAATCCTCCTGCTTCAGCCACATGTGATTTCAGATCCTCTAGGGCCAGATCTCTTGGTTCTGCTGTGGCTTACCTTTGTTGTTTTTGTTTAACTACACATGTTCAGCTCAAAATGGAGAGTGTGGTGGACTCCTTCCCTTCTGGCCTGTACTCTCGGTCAAGGGGATTGAGATCTGCTGGCTTCCCGGCCCTTTGGCTGTTGGTTAGTTTGGTCAACAGAAAACACTAGCAAGAAAACGGGAGATTTGACAGATTTAACTCTGGTTTAGCAGTGACCATGTTCTTCTGTTTAACACGCAGCTCCTATGGGTGACTTTCTGCTGAGGCTACAGGCTTCCCAGGGTCCTGAACAGGACACCTTCCCTGTGTGCCCTCAGGCCTAAGAATGGAACCCACTTTCCCATCTTGATAGGCCAAAGCAAGGTTAGTAGACTCTGCTGTTCTTGTTAACCCATGATCTTTCTGTGCAAGCACACTCTAGATCAGTGGTTCTCAACCCGTGGGTCAAGACCCCTCGGAGGGTTGAGCAACCCTTTCACAGTGGTCACGGAAGACCATCTGCATATCAGATATTTACTTTATGACTCGTAACAGTAGCAAAATCACAGTTACGAAGTAGCAACAAAAATAATGTTATGGTTGGGTCACCAGGACATAAGGAACTGTGTTAAAGGGTCGCAGTGTTAGGAAGGCTGAGAACCCCTGATCTAGAGGAATGTTCATTTCTTTGATGCCTTTGGAGTGCTGGGACTTCATGGAACTCTGATGCAGAGGGCTGGCTTTGATTAGGAGTCGAGTGCTGTAGTGTTCACAGTGTCAATTTGACACTTAGAAGACAAGCTCTGGGCCAGCCTGTGAGGAACTATCTAGATGGAATTAATTGAAGTTGAAAGACCCATCTTAACTGTGGTCAGCACCATCCCATGGTCTGGGACCCTGGACTAAAAGTAAAGGAAAAAGTAGGCTGAACACCAGTGTTTATCTGTAGTCGGACTTTTTCTGTCCTGCCAGTCAGCTCCCAAATCACCACATGGAAACTTACTATTAATTATGAAAGCTCAGCCTATAGCTTAGGCTTATTTCTAACTAGCTCTTATAACTTAAATTAACCCATTTCAATTCACCTATGTGTTGCCACAGGACTCGTGGCTTTACCTCTCCTCCTGCATGTCTGTTCTCTCTTGTCTACTGGCGATTCAACCTTCTTCTTCCCAGCATCCTCTGTGCCTGGAAATCCTGTCTAGCTATTGGCTAGATTAAACCGATCACAGTGACATATCTTTACACAGTGTAATCAAATAGCTTGCAACAATGATCAGTCTCTGCTTCCTGACTGTGCACAGGGTGTGGCCAGGGCTTCAAGTTGCTGTCACTATAATTTTCCTCCTGTAATTGACCGTCCTCTGGAACTATGAGCCAGAAGCAACGTTTTCTTCCTTAAGCTGCTTTTGGTAGGTATTTTGTTGTAGCAAGAAGAAAAGTAGCTAATACAGGGGCCAAATAAGGAGTTCTAAGACTTTTGAGGTAGGGCTGGCTTGGGTATTACTTTGCTATATGACCTTTCCACCCTCTGGATTTCAAGAGCTTCATCTGTATAAAGAAGCACCTGAATAAAATCAGAGGCCTTTGTGCATCTTTTTTTCCTATGTGCCTTGAAAGGAAATATGAAAAATCTCCATAATGACACACTTTTAAAAATATATTGTTCTCTGAGTTTGAGGCCAACCTGGTCTACAGAATGAGTTCCAGGACAGTCAGGGCTACACAGAGAAGCCCTGTCTTGGGGGGAAAAAGTCCCAGAAAAAAACCCAACAACAACAAAAAAGTATTGTTATTTTAAATAGTTATAAAGCATGCAGTTTGTTATTATTAATATTTAAATATAAAATGTTTACATCATTGTTTTCAAATATATCTAATGCAATTTCAATATCCTAGTGATTTTTGGATGCAATATCATTTGTTTAAAAAATAGATGCTGATGCCGGGCGGTGGTGGTGCACGCCTTTAATCCCAGCACTCGGGAGGCAGAGCCAGGCGGATCTCTGTGAGTTCGAGGCCAGCCTGGGCTACAGAGTGAGTTCCAGGAAAGGCGCAAAGCTACACAGAGAAACCCTGTCTCAAAAAAACCAAAAAAAAAAAAAAATAGATGCTGACAACCAGTTAAGCCAACCAGGTTCCTTTACTCTCAGGGGATGGCTTTGCAGTGAATTCGAACACCCCCCTCCTTGGTAGCCTATTTCCTATATGGACTGACCTAAGGTAACTTGGAGACAATGTTTTGGCATATATTCATGTCTTTGATCTCCGTATTGTCCACAGTATAGGCTCCTGACAGGTTGGCAGGGTGCCTTTGTGAAACTTCAGAACACAACAGGTCATCATGTACATTCACCCTAAGCTGCAGAATGGCATGTGATTGAGGTCCTGCATAGAGCCAAACTCAAGTTGCCCGGCTACCAGAAGATCCATATCTCAAAGAAATGGGACTTCTCTAATGCAGATGAATTTGAAGGTATGGTAGCCGAGAAGTAGCTTATCCATGATAGATGTGATCAACTATATCCCCAACTGTGGTCCCCTAGAGCACCACACCTTAGGGCTTCTACTGGGCTGTCCTACACCCCATCAAATCATGTTTAGTAATAAATCTCACATCCAGTCTGAGGAAAAGTAAACAAAAATATATGGCTCCTTTTTCATGGCACCTCCTGGACAGTTGGCTGTGTTAAGATGAAGCTGAATATCTCCTTCCCAGACAAGAAACTCAATGGAGTGGATGACGGACTCAAGCTTTGTATGTTTAATGAGAAGCAAATGGCCACAGAAGTAGCTGCTGATGCTCTGGACAAAGAATGGAAGGGTTGTGTGGTCCAAATCAGTGGTGGGAATGACAAGAAAGTTTTTCCATGAAGCAAGGTGTCTTGACTCACAGCAGAGTAGACCTGCTGTTGAATAAGGGGCATTCTTGTTAGAGACCAAGGAGAGCTGGAGAGAGGAAGCACATGTCTGTTCCAGATGCATTTTGGATGCTGGGTCTGAGTGATTTCAACTTGGTTTTTGTAAAAAAAGAGAAAAAAGAAAAGGAAAGAAAGAAAGAAAGAAAGAAAGAAAGAAAGAAAGAAAGAAAGAAAGAAAGAAAGAAAGAAAGAAAGAAAAGGAGAGGCGGGGGGATATTCCTGGACTGACAGATACTATTCTGCCTCAGTGGCTGGGGTCCAAAAGAGCTACCAGAATCCTAAAACTTTCACTCTCTCTAAAGAAGACTATGTCTGCCAGTGTGTTTTCAGATAGCCATTAAACAAAGAAAGTCAGAGGTCCAGGATCAAAGCACCCAAGATTCAATGTCTTGTTACTCCATGTGTAACATAAACACAGACAATTTGCTCTAAAGAAACAACACATTAATGAAAATAAGGAGGAGATATGCTAAACTTTTGGCCAAGGGAATGAAGGAAGCCAAAGAAAACCACTAGGATCATCTTGGCATCACAGCTAAATGAATACTGTGTTTATAGATGGAAATTCAAAAGTTTTATGTTTTCTGGAGTCATAAGGCTTTCATTCATATATATATGAATAAATATATGTAATTGAGTCATTAATGAGATTGGGGACATTGTGAGTCAAAATCTGGATAATTTTGTTAAACAGGAAAAAATGAAATGAAAAGAAGTTCATGTCTCAACGAAAAGGATGGAGAATGGTGTCTCCATTAAAGGCATCTCTGCTCCCCAAAACATTTGGAACCAGATATCCCCCTGCCACAAACTCAGGTGATGCCCCCACAGTAAGAGTAGAAGGCTGGGGAGATGGCTCAGTGAAAAAAGTGCTTGCTGCACAAGCTTAAGGACCTGAGTTCGGATCCCTAGCACTCATGTACAAAGTCGGGCACAGAAGTGCACACTTGTAATCCCAGCATTGGAGGGAGACGGTGGTAAGAGGGTTCCTAGAGCGTGCTGACCAGTCAGGCTAGCCAATCAACGAGCTCCAGGTTCAAGGGGAGACTGTCTCAAAGAACAAAGGAGAGAAAAATCAAGTCATACATTCAGCATCAATCTCTGACTTTTATAGGCACCCGTGTACATGTGCGTGCATGCCCATACATGTGTCCCTGCCCTTCCCCCTGAACACGTGAAATAACCGTAGTGCATAATCAATGGAGAAGGGTGTTGAAGAAGATGAGACAAGAAAATAATCCAGGTTCCTTTCTTTCCCCGGGAGCTCCAAGCATTTCAGTTTCAGAGACTCCAGACAGATCTCTTCAATACCCCTGCTGGCCAATCCCCTTGGAAATTGTATCCCCCAGAGACTATGGATGCCTTGACTTGAGAGCAGCTGAGCTTGCTGATTTCTGAAGGAAGGGCACTCATGCATGGGTGGCTTCTTGGAGCCACACCTGAGAGGGCCAATGCTGCAGTCAGACACATAGTTGTGTGGCGTGGGCAGTTTCCGTCACTGAAGTGGGCCGCCTCATTTCCGTGATCCGCAAAATGAAGATGCCCACTGCCTCACTTCGGGCTCTCCAACTCCTTTTGTGTGTGTGTGTGTGTGTGTGTGTGTGTGTGTGTGTGTGTGTGTGTGTGTGCTGGCCAGAGGCCAACCTCAACGGTGCTTTTCCTTGGGTGCTGTCCACTTGTTTTTTTGAGACAGGGCCTCTCACTGGCCTGGAACTTGCCAAATAGACAAGGCTGGTTACCTAGCTAGATCCAGGGATCCAACTGTTTTCACCCTCTCAGACCTGAGATCACAAGGGCATGCCTCCAGCCTGGCATCTTTACCTGGGGACTGGGGACTGAACTCAGGTCCTCATGCTTGCAAGGCAAGGTTTTACCAACCAAACCAAACCAAACCAAACTACCTCCCCTGCCCCTCCTGGGGATTCTTTCAGGGTTGATTGAGATAACAAATATAAAGAGCCAGTACATGACAAACACTTGAAGAAGAGTTCGAGAATTCTGGGGATTTCTCCCAACCAATGCACTCTGGGAAGAGAGCCAAGATCCTCCTTGCCTCCAGTCACCACCAAGCAGCCTGTTTCCCTCCATCAGTGCCCCGAGTGAAGGCGATGCTGTCACTGAGACTGTCTTGGCATCCCTGTGACAGAAAGCAGAGCGCTCGTTGGCTCACTTTCGTGTGTTTAGTTTTTGTTTGGGGTAAGTTTTTCCAGCTACTGAGGCTTTTTTGATTTAAAGCGAAATGTTTACACCAGTCAATATTTACCCACAGGTCCTGACCTTTCTTTCTTCAGGAGGGTTGACCATTTCTGGTATCTCCCACCAGAAACAACAGCCATGGATCTGGACGTTTGGAGAGTGGTTTTGGCAGGCTTCCTGGGGTTCCCCCATTTCTCAGGGAGAGGATTATAATCAGCCTGTGTGCAGGGTGTGTGAGCCCAGAAAATGACAGTTGCTGCTTTCCAGGAACAGAAAGAAAATAGATACTCACTTGTGCCCTCCTCGAAGCGCTGGGGTTGCCTGGGGGCCAACTTTGAATCAGGCGATCCAATATTTGAGCTTACAGGAGAAACAAAACGAGACATTGATATGCTAAGAAGTCACTAACTGAGTCAATGTAGCTACTGCCTGCTCCGATGTCGCTGCTATGCTAACTTTATTGCTGGCACAGTGGTTGGCAGTGACTGCCACCTTGACTCCAGATGGGGACCTCACTGACTGAGCTCTGCACTCTGTTTCCTGCAGGTGCAACGAAAGCTCTGTTTTCTTTCTCTAAAGAACCACTTGTGCACATTTTCCTGCACACACACACACACACACACACACACACACACACACACACACACACCCCTTCTTCACTGCCCTTCAGAGCTCAACTGAAATGTATGGGTCCTTGGTGGTGCTTTGTCTAAACGACTTTTTTACTTGAAACTTAATTTTGTTCTGAGGCAGGCCTGGGAGCTTGGTCTGGAAGGTGCTTGTCGTGCTGGTGTGAGGATCTTAGTTCAATGCCCATCACCACCCGTGTAAAAAGCTGAATGTGGTGGGTGGCATGTGCATGGAATTCTAGTGCTGGGGAGACAGTGACAGGTGGGTCTCTAGGGCTTGCCAGCCAGTCAGCCTAGCTAGTCAGGAAGCCAGTGAGAGACCCTGTCCCAGTGGGAGAACCTGCTTCCAAAAAAACAAGGAAGATGGTGCTTAGACATACAGATACATCTCTCTCTCTCTCTCTCTCTCTCTCTCTCTCTCTCTCTCTCTCTCTCTCTCTTTCGTTAAGAAGGATGAAAAGTCATAGGTTGTGTGTATTTATGGCCCAATTTCTTATCCCTCTCTGTGTCCGTTCTTTGAACCATACAATCATAATACCCTCCCAACTGGACTCAGGTCCTACCATATGACTATATGACTTGCTTTGGCCAATGGAATGCTAGCAAAGGTGAATCTACACAGAAGTTTGCTGAGTGCATGCACACTGAGATCATGTGCTTCTGCCCCTCTGCCATTGTCTGGGCTAGCCTGCTAGAAGGTATGAGGCGTGTGGTTCAGAACCAAGTATCCCAGTATGTCCTAGCCAACACAGGTCAGCTAAGAGTCACTTAAATCTAGACATGTGGCCAAGCTCAGCCAAGACCAGAACCTTCAACTGACCTGCAGACTGATGAGGAGAATCTGTGTTTCTTATCTGAAGTCATGGTGTTTGGGGGATGTTTGTTAAACTGCATTGCTAGGTAGTAGACAGTGTGTATAGAATAAGGTTGTAGGAACAGCCCTGCTCTCTGGGAACAGAATCCTGGGAACACTGAGCCCACATATAACCCTTCCCGAGGGCTCTGGAAATGGTGAGAATTGGAAAAAGGAAGAAGTCTTAAAAGTAACATTCAAATACTTCTACCATGAGGTAAGGGATCTACATCAGTGAGATCCAGCATCGACAAAGATGCATATAGGAAGGAGTTCAAGCCCTAGGATGCAGCATCTGGGTCCAAAGCCCAGATCTATGCATGTGCTTCATGTCCTTGAGCAAGATAGTTTAAGCTCCTGGTCCTGTGTCCCTTACTTGTGAAACAGGAAAGCAATAAACAGCACCTACCTCATAAAGCTCTGAGAAAGAGCAATAGGTTTTTTAAACCTTAAAAAATTTAAATTGACAAATAAAATGTGTATTTTTTAGTGTACAACAAAATGTTTTAAAATATGTATTCATTATGAAATGAATGCTAAGCCAAACTAATTAGCATACACATTACCTCACATGCTTTATTTTTCCTGGCGAGAACACTTAAAATCTACTCTCTTAGTAATTTTCAAGTACACAATACGTTGTCGTTAACGATACTCCCCGGGTTGTACAACACAGCTCTTGATCTTCAGTCTCCTGCCGGTTTGAAATCTGTGTCATTTTGCCATCATCTCTGTTTACATCATCCTCAGCCCACGAGGATGCTCTCTACCCTTTCCTGAGCTTCCCGCCTCTCAGATTCTATATAATAGGTGAGATCATGGAACATTGGTCTTTCTCTGCCCAGCTCATTTCCCTTAGCACAATGTCCTATAGGTTATCTATATTATCACAGATGGCAGGGTGTCCATTTTTTTTTAACTTATAATCTGTTATGGATGAACACCATGTTTTCTTTATCCATTTATCCCTTAATAGACAGTTAGATCAATTGCACATCTTGGCTCTTCTGTATAGTGTTGCAATCAACGTATAAATGCAGATGACTCTGACATTTTGCTCTTACTTCTGTAGGCTATATACCAAGCAGCGGAATTGCTGGATCCCATGGTCTGTTTCTAGTTACTTGGGAAACCGCCATACTGATTTCACAATGGCTATATATTTACATTCCTATTAACAGATTCTGGGGGTCCCTTCCTCACCACTTCCTTGTCAGTACTTGTTATTTTCCAGTTTGGGGAAATAGTCATTGTATCAGGGGTGAAGTGGTATCTCACTGTGGCTTTGAATGGCATTGCCCTGGTGATTAGTGTTGCCAAACACCTTGTCCTATACCTCTTGGCCATTTGCATATTTTCTCTAGAAAAAAATGTCTATTCAGGTCCTTTGTCCGTGGTTTAATGGGGTTCTTTGTTTTCTTGCTATCAACCTACTTGAGTTTGTTTATTTGGGGCACTACTCTCTTATATTCTGGCTTATAAATAACTTCTTCTATTCTGTAGATTGTCTCGTCCCCTAGTGGCTTGTTTTCTTTGCTGTGCAGAAGCTTTATTGTTGAAGTTGTCCCTCGTGTGTGGCTGTCTGTCTTACATGCACTTTTGCAGCAATGCCCAGACCACTGTCATGGAACTTAGGTTCTGTGTTTTCTACTAGCTAATTGACAGTTTTAATGTCTACACGTAAGGGTTTAGTTCATTTTCAGTTGATTTTTGTGCGTGTTTTGAGATAAAGGTCTAGCTTCATTCTTCTGTATGTGGATACTCAATTTTCCCAACACTATTTATAGAAGAAACTATCCTTTGCCCCCTGTGTGTTCTTGACATTTTAGCAAAAACCAATTGATCTTAATGCACTTTGAATTGCCCATTGTGAGGCCTGGGTTAGTATTTGTTAAATAAATATAGTGTGACCTCATTTATGCTCAAAGCTTGGTAACCTCTGGGGGCATCTGGGCCATGCTTGTCTTTGGTAGGGTGGGTACACTTGCATCATGGGAAGGCTGGTTTTCATTCATATAGGTAGCCATTAACTCTAAAGAACTAAATGCATACTCAAAAATGGTGAGGGAAATCATATTTCTTTGAAAATGTACTCCATCGTACAAATATGCTGCTCTCACGTACTTCTTGCAAGGCTGGGAGCAGTCCTGAATGTGGGGTTTCAGGAAGGGCAGGAAGAATGATGCTATCTGATTTCCAGAAAAAATTCCATTCCAAGTTATTGAAATCCGAGTTTAGGCACCTAGAAAGGAAGTCCTCCACTTCTTGAAAACCTGCAGTGAGAATATCTCTGCAGACACTTTAAAGCTGGGCTTTTGCTGCACTGTCTTTTAAAGTAACATATGTGGGTCAATGGCTTTTAGTTCTGCTGTGGTAGGGAAGGCAAACAATGGAGAGGCATACGAGTGTGTGAGCGTGTGTGTATGTGTATGAACAAGTGTGCATGTGAGTGTGTGTGTGTACCCACATGCATGTATGTACAAGGCGTCTGTCCTTTCCTGTCTCAGAGTTGATAAGGTATGGGCAAGAGCTTATCCTCATCGCCCCGCTGACTCCTCTGACTTCCTCTGACTAGTATTTCCTCCTCCTCCCCTCCTCTCCTCCACAGGACTCCTGGGCCATTATCAGAGCCTTGGACCTTAGAAGATTTCAATGACATAAAACTGCAAGAACAAAACTACCTCTACCCATCTAAATCACAGAAAAGCAGAGCGGCAATGTCTTGATTTT
This sequence comes from Peromyscus californicus insignis, assembly GCF_007827085.1. Lineage (NCBI taxonomy): Eukaryota > Metazoa > Chordata > Mammalia > Rodentia > Cricetidae > Peromyscus > Peromyscus californicus. The sequence continues at coordinate 86,900,048 of NW_026294573.1, read as the reverse complement.
GGCCAGGTCCTTATAAGGAAGTAACATCAAAGCCTCAACAAGACTCTATGTTGTAGAGAAGCTCACAGGCAATGGACAGCCTGGGAAGACCATCCCCTTGGATAAGGACAAAAGACTCATGGAAACTGGCCGCAGGGAGTGTTTTTACGGGGGGAGAAGGGTCTGACGACACAGCAGTGACTCTGGTAGCCAAGGTTTCCCTTCCACTGTGCATCACGGACATCATAGTTGATACACAGTTTTCAAATGGGACCTTCCCTTTCATTCTATTTTTTTTTCTTTGTTGGTTTTTTCGAGACTGGTTTTCTCGGTGTAGTTTTGGTGCCTTTCCTGGATCTTGCTCCGTAGACCAGGCTGGCCTCAAACTCACAGGGATCCGCCTGGCTCTGCCTCCTGAGTGTTGGGATTAAAGGCGTGCGACACCACCACTCGTCTTCACTTCCCTTCTTTATGGCTGTGTTACAAACAACTTCCAACTGTAGAGGTTTTAAAGAACCGTTTCGTTAAGCTTCTGGGTTATAAGGTTGGAATTCGAACATGGCGTGGAAGAGATATCTGGCTTTGTTCCATCATGTCTGGGGTCAGTAGGAGAGATTTGAATGCTGAGAAGGGAGTCTGCATCTGGTAGTGGAATGATCCAGGGGCTCACTGCTTGTATGCCTGGTGCCTGAGCAGGGGGGACCCGAAGACTGGGGACCATGAATTCATTACCAACCTACTGTGAGATGATCACACATCTGTTCTTTCACAGCTTCCGTGGGTCAGGAATCTTCTTAAAGGTTGTAATTACAGGTGTGATGGTTAGTTTTACATCAACATGCCACAAGCTAGAGTCATTGAAGAGAAAGGAGCCTCAATAGAGAAATGCCTCCATAAGATTGGACTGTAGGGCATTTTCTTAACTAGTGATGGATGGGAAGCGACCCAGCCCATTGTGGGCGGGGCCACTCCTGGGTTGCTGGTTCTGGGTTCTATATGAAAGCAGGCTGAGCAAGCCATGAGGAGCAAGCCAGTAAGCAATGCTCCTCCATGGCCTCTGCATCAGCTTCTGCCTCCAGGTTCCTGCCCTGTTTGAGTTCCTGTCCTGATTTCCTTTGATGATGAACTGTGATGTGGAAGTGTAAGCCAAATGAATCCTATCCTCCCCAAGTTTCTTTGGTCATGGTGTTTCATCACAGCAACAGCAACCCTGACTAAGACAACAGCTTTCACAGAAGGCTCATCAGGGAGAAGAGTCTGCATCTAAGTGCACTTATACGAATGCAGAGGGTCTCAGGTACTTGTGGTTAAGGAGTGGGTATGGCTATTGTCAGAAGCTATCTCTAGTGCCTTGCCTTACTTTGCCACAAATGGCAGCTTTTGAGCAGTTGGGTTTCATTCACAATGGGCCATAACTCCAGGTTTAAAAATTCTAGTGAAAAACTATACTATCTTTCATGCCTGGGTCTAGGAAGTCATTCTCCTTGACTTCCTGTGTATCCACATTTGAGGACAAGAGAATTAGAATTCATTTCTTGAGGAAGAGAGGTACTGTCTTACTAAGGGTTACTATTGTTGTGATGAAACACCATGACCAAAGCACCTTGGGGAGGACAGGGTTTATTTGGCTTACACTTCCATATAACAGTTCATCATCAAAGGAAGTCAGGGCAGGAACCTGGAGACAGGAGCTGATGCAGAGGCCATGGAAGGGTGCTACTTACTGACTTGCTCCCCATTCTTGCTCAACCTGTTTTCTTATAGACCCAAGGATCACCAGCCCAGGGATAGCCTCACCCACAATATGCTGCCCCCACTTCATCAACCACTGTCTTAGTTCGGGTTTTATTGCTGTGAGGAGACACCATGACCACTTCTGGAACACAGCTTCTGTGTGCTGACCCTAAGGAAACACTTCCAGAAGACTTCACGTCAGTGATGTTGGTCTCTTCTTCCTAACAGCTGAGTCTTCAGTCCCAGCTGACTGGGATCCATTGTCCTGGCCAAACAAAGATTTCACTTGAGTGGTTAAGGTATCTTGTTAATCACAGCTGACTCTTCAGCTCCAGCTGACTGGGACCACAGATTCTTTACACAAAAGGCCTGTAGAGTCTTTGCTTCCCTCTGAAACTTCCTAAGTTAGGACTCCGCTGTCTGCTCAACCTTCTGATCTTCCAAGCTCCTACAGAACAGCCCTCTGAGCTCTCAACACTCAATGGCTCTTCTAGCCCAAAGTTCCAAAGTCCTTCCATGATCCTCCCCAAAACAACACGGTCAGGTCTGTCTCAGCAGCACCTCACTCCTGCTACCAATTTGTCTCAGGCAGGGTTACTATTGCTACGATGAAGCGCCACGACAAAAGCAACTTGGGGAGTGCCTTAGGGTTTCTATTGCTGCAATGAAACACCATGACCAAAAAGCAGGTTGGGAGGAAAGGGTTCATTTGGCTTACACTTCCACATCACAGTTCATCACTGAAGGAAGTCAGGACAGGGATTTAAACAGGGCAGGAACCGGGAGGCAGGAGCTGATGCAGAGGCCATGGAGGAGAGCTATTTACTGGTTTGCTCTCCATGGCTTGCTCAGTCTACTTTGTTATAGAACCCAAGACCACCAGCCCAGGGGTGGAACCTCCCACAATGAGCTGGACTTTCCCCCATCAATCGCTAATTAAGAAAACGCCAAATAGCTGGATTTTATGGAGATATTTTCTCAATTGAAGTTCCCTCCTTTCAGATGACTCTAGCTTGTGTCAAGTTGACATAAAACTAGCCAGGACAGATACCATGACTGGCAACTGTGGACTCTGCCACACTATGCTGTTAGACTCCTATCGTTCACATTTGTGTGGGGGTTAATGTGATAAATACCAAATAACAAAGCAAGTTGGGAAGGAAAGGGTTTATTTCATCTTACAATTTACAGTCCACTATGGAAGGAAACTAAAGCAGGTACTCAAAGGCAGGAGCCTGGAGCAGAAATTGAAGCTGAGACCACAGAGGAGTGCTGCTTACTGCCTTCGCTCCCCTGGCAAATAATAAAACCACCACCCACCAAAATAAACTGGAATCAAAGTCTAAACAACTCTATGAAATTCTGTACAGTTAGAATTGGCATTGGAATGGAAGCTATGGAACTTCACATTATATTTTATTATTTAAGCATTGAATATATTTGTGTGTGTGTTTGTTTCGAGACAGGGTTTCTCTGTGTAGTTTTGGTGCCTGTCCTGGATCTCGCTCTGTAGACCAGGCTGGCCTTGAACTCACAGAGATCTACCTGGTTCTGCCTCCCGAGTGCTGGGATTAAAGGTGTGTGCCACCACCGACCTGCGCATTGAATATATTTTATGCACTTATCCACAGGTAATAGACATGAGTTACTAAGGAGGATATAAAGCTAATTGTTTTTCTAGGTCTAATGCTGTCATGGACTTTTTTTTGTGGTGGATCAGTTACTTAGGCCCAGCCACCAGGTATATTACTGCCCACAGTGGTCTGGGTCCTCTTACATTAATCTAAGAAAATGCCGCATGGATGTGTCCACAGGCAATTTGATGGAAGAACTTCCTCACTTGCAGTTCCTTCCTCCCCGCTATGTCAAGTTGATAACTTAAACTGTGACAGGGGTTATAGAGAATACAGATGTGACAGCAGAAGGACCAGTGGCCTGCTAAAGGTGACCATATACTTTTTTTTAATCCAAGCAGTGACATTACTACAGTGAAAATTAGTGCTCTCAGTAATCACACTTGGACACCAGACAGAACTCTCTAGAATAAACCAGCATGCCTCATCAGCCCAGACGTGCTCAATCACCCTCTTTCAGGATCCTGTCTGGACTTGGCCTGGGAGTCCCAGGTGGGGTCTATCAGTAGGACTGAGGACTGGGGGGGGGGGGAGTGCGGGGGCGGAGGTGGCGAGCCCAGTGGGATGAGGAATGTGGCCCAGCAGGAATGCAAGGAAAGCTACTCACTCAGTTCCAAGTCACAGATTCCTTGCTGAAATTGTTTTCACAAAACAAACTCAAAGAATGTTTATTGATTTAGATAATTTAAACTTCCAAAGAAGTAGAGCTTCAGACCTGGCTGGATCCAGGGTTTCTAACCATGTCATCAAGACCCCCTTCTTCCCATCTTTAGGCCCTGCTGGCCCGTGTCAGCTGTGATGGTACACCTTGATGGCCAGCTCCACAGGGTATAGATTCACCTTAGGTGATAGACCACTGGTGTGTCTGTGAGGGAAGCAGATGGTGGGAAGACATGCTCTGAACGTAGATAGTACAATCCATGGGGTGGATGATTCTGGGAGGCAGAAAAAGGGGGAAGTGAGCCAAACCCTCCCATTCATCTTGCTCTGCTTCCTGACTGTGGACACAAGATGACCAGCCAATTCCCATCTCCACCGTGCTTTCCCAACGCGATAGCCCACACCCTCTTAACCGTCTACCGAAAGAAACCTCCCATCCTTACGGCGCTTCAGTCACAGCAATAAGAAAAGCAAATGGCACCTCACTAGCTTTCTTGACAGGGTACCCTGGGAGTCTGTAACTTTATGTCTCCTTAGCAACCTCAATGGCAAACAAAACTTGCTGCTCAGACTGTTGAATCCAAACATCATTGGCTCTGTCTGTCACATGGTCTGTGAACCAATGTGTGAACGGAAGGGGTGGAATGCAGTAACTGGACAGACCAGGTTGGCTTGTTGTTGGTACTCAGGGTTAGAGTAACTCTATGCGGACCGAGTCTGAGCACATAGAAGACTTGTTCCGTGTGTGAGTCACAGGTTTGTTGGCTGTGGCAAAAGACCCTAGAGAACAAGGCATGGAAGGAAAGAGTGACTTTGGTTCACTTTCAGAGTGTTCTGTCCATGACTGGCTGGACCTGTGGCTCTGGGTGTGAGACGAGGCAGAATCTCATGTCACGGGATTATGCCAGAGGCTGCTCCTGATGGTGACTAGGAAGCAGAAAAAAGAGCCTGCCTGCCTGGTAGACTTCTCTTTTCATCCCACTTGGACACCACGCTGTTGCAAGGTGTTGCCCATAGGAGGACAGATCTTCCTGCCTCATTTGATGTCCCACCTGGAAACATCCCCCAAAACACACCTGGGGTGGGACATACTAGTGTTCTGAGTCCTTCTCAATTTAGTCAGGTTGACAGTCAAGATTTACTTTCACAGTTTGGGAGATAAACAGAGATATTGTCACCAGAGCAAGGGAAATGGAAACAATGTCTCCAGTTCACCTTCCTTGTAAACTGAAGGATGGCGACCTTCAAGATGGATGGGAGAAATGGGCCTGTGGATTATAGCTGTCAGAGGCCAAACCTGACTGAATCTGTCATTCACATCTCATGACAGCTCTATGAAAACAGTGAAATTTATTGCCTTCTTCTTTTTTGATAGCTGCAGAAACTGCAGCTAATCAGCAGAGGAAGAAAGTGTGTATCAGTTATCCACTGCCATAATAATGCTGTGTAACAAACCACCCAAAACCCACACACACAGCAAGTGTTTGTTGGGGAATATTCCTTTACACTTTACACAGTGACAATGTGTCACTGTGATTGGTTTAATAAAAAAGTTAAACAGCCAATAGCTAGGCAGGAGGTATAGCAGGGACTTCTGGACAGAGAGAGCTCTGGGAGGAAGAAAGGTGGAGCCATCAGCCAGATGCAGAGAGACAGCAAGACATGCAGAAAGAGAGGTAAAAGCCACGAGTCACGTGGCAACACGTCGATGAATAGGAATGGGTTAATTCAAGTTGTAAGAGCTAGTGGGACAAACCTAAGCTGTAGGCTGAGCTCTCATAATTAATAATAAGTCTCCGTGTCATTTTTTGCAAGCTGATGGCCCAAAGAAAAGTCCAACTACAAGTGTTTCTGCTGCTCATAAGTATGTGGACTTGGAATACAATGGAGATGGTCCTTCCAGGCTCCTCCAGCTCTCTCTGCCTCTTAGGATAGCCAGAGGTTAGCTAGGTGTTCACACATCTGGTGGGTGGCTAGAGTAACTTCTTTTTACCTTTCTCTCCTGGTTTTCCAGAAGACCACCTTGAACACATTCTCACAGTAAAGCTTAAGTGCAAGATGAATTGCAAAGTCAGTAAGTAGCACAACAGCGCTTTGAAAATGTCTGCTAGCAAGTCTCACCAACACCGCCTGGTCCAAAGCAAGTCACAGCGCTAAGCGCAGACTCAAGGACCATCTGTTAGGTCCTACCGCTTTAGTGAAAACTGCAAAGTCACATTACAGAAAGGGATGGGCCCAGGAGATGTGCGGAATTAGGTCCTTCAACACAGTCAGTCTCCCACAGAACAAAAGGAGGGTGTAACTTTCCTTGGTTCTTTGAGTTTGCTAAATAGAGATGAGTGGATGTTGTTTCTCAATAGACTCTGGATAAAATTCAGAAGGATTAATCATCACTTTACCTTATTGAAGCAGCTTTTAAAGACATTCCTTTTTCAGCTGCTAAGGAAAACATGATGGTTCATCAAAACCTAAAAATAGAATTACCCCGTGAACCAACAATTTCACATCTGTCTTTATACCCCGACGAACTGAAAGCAGGCAACTGAACAAATGTCCATCTACAATGTCCACATACAATGTCCATATACAATGTCCACATACAATGTCCACATACAACGTCCACATACAATGTCCACATACAATGTCCATCTACAATGTCCACATACAATGTCCATATACAATGTCCATATACAATGTCCACATACAATGTCCATATACAATGTCCACATACAATGTCCACATACAATGTCCATATACAATGTCCACATACAATGTCCACATACAATGTCCACATACAATGTCCATATACAATGTCCACATTCAATGTCCATCTACAATGTCCACATACAATGTCCATCTACAATGTCCACAGCAGTGTTGATCACAATAGCTAAACGTGGGGACAGCCCAAGCATTTACTGGACGAATGCATAACCAACATGAGGTATATCCATACAATAGAATATCATTCAGTCTTAAAAATAGTGAAATTCCAGTAATTAATAAGTGGCGGCGGCGGGAACAGGAGTCCTCATTGACAGCTCAGTTGGTGGAAGGCCAATTTGTTGGTTCCTACGATCCAACCGTAGAAAACATGTCCATGTCAGAGGTGACATATAAAAGTCATACTCCAGAACATGGGAATCTGCTCCTGTGCTGGAACATTCGTATACAGAATCAACTTTTTAAAAAAGGAACTTGGAGCAGAGTCTTTATTTTTGTCCCGGCCTGTTCCATTCAGCAGGAGCCCTTTGTGGAGATGTCAGTCTTGAAAAGGAAGAATGAACACACTGAAACAAATAAATAAATAAATGAAGTTCTGGCGCATGCCACATCATGGAGCAATTTGAAGACATTATGCTAGTGAAATGTGCTAGGCACAACAGGACAGATGCTGTGCTGTTATTTATGGGGGTTAGAGTGTAGTCTATATGGAGATAGAGTCTGTCCGTGGTCCCCAGAGGCTGCTGGGAGCTAATGGGGATTGATGTTTGATAGGCTCAGAGTTTCTGTTTGGGATGATGAGGAATTCTGGGTTGTGATTGTTAGCCGGCAACATGAAAATGCTCAATCACATCCTATAAACTTTGCACTGTGTTACATACATTTCACCATAATTTAGAAATGCAGGTTTCTTCTCTATTTAAGGTTGTAGTTGGGCCACCAATCAAACAGCCAATGAATTTTCAGTGACTGTCAGTCTATGTGAGGATCTGGGCCAGCCAATAAGAAATCAACAAGCTTGACTCCTTCTCTCAAGGATTTCTTAGTTAAGATGGGAATAGACAGCTAAAACAGTAGAAGGACAATACTGGGGAATGTAAGATGTCCACCATAGAAGGTTCATGTGTTGGGTCCATGTCTGCTGTAGAACTTGGGAGTGGGGCCTGCTAAAACACAAGCACCAGGCCCCATCTGGCTTACAAGCTTGTCTATTTCAAACATTCTCAGCAGATCGAGATGCCCAGCCAGGGGTCCACACAACCCCTCAGCCACCCCAACAAAGTTAATTTTGAAGGATTACATCTTATGGATAACAGTGAAAATTACAAAATCACATGCACGCACACACACATGCACACACGCACACACAAATTCACTTAAAAACAAGCAATATAAAATAATACTGAGAAAGATTACTGACTCCCATATGCAGTAAATATCATGATTGACTACAAATTGTGGCAGACTCTAAATCTCTGTGGTAAAATTTAGAACACAAAATTTGCCTAGGAAAATTGGACCTGCTAGGAATAATGGCCACAAATGAAAACTCACATCATTAGAAAAAAAATCAGCAGATTTTGATGCAGGTAAGCTCTGATCAATGAATCAATTTTTTTTTGTCAGACAAGCAATGAAAGATTCCATCGTGTTTAAAATAACTTCAAGGTCAGCTTCAAGCTATTCCGAACATCTCAGACATTTTACTTTTTCTTAAACTTTTTATTTTGAAATAACATTAAAGTTACAGAAAATTTGTAATAATAATACAAAGAAGGGCTGAGGATGTAGCTCAGAGGTAGAGCCCTTGTCTGGTATATTCAAGTCTCTGAGTCCAATTCCCAGCAAAAACACACACACACAAATATACCACATACCCACCATACACACACACCACACATGCACCACACACCACACACATGCACACACACTACTCACACACCACACACATCCCACATACACCACACACACACACCCCACATACATACCACACACACACACACACACACACACACACACACACACACACACACACCACATACACACACACACACGTAGTACAAAGAACTTTTGTATACTATTTATTTAAATTTACTAGTCATTAATATGTAATGGCATATTATTGCTTTGTCATGCAGACATGTATGAAAGAATCTATATGTAGGCATATATAAATAATACATGCATTTATATACTTACATGTTGTGGAATATTATTTCATGGTGTGTTATATTTGTTTGTGCTATGAAACATTTGTTTAATGATGCAAAGATGTGTTACATTTGTTTATGTTGCATTTGTTTAACTCTGTGAAGCTGTGTTACTGTGCCTGTCTAAAACACCTGATGCTCTAATAAAAAGCTGAACAGCCAATAGTGAAGCAGGAGAAAGGATAGATGGGGTTGGCAGGCAGAGAGAATAAATATAAGGAGAAATCTGGGAGGAAAAGAAGAAGGAGCAAGAGAACAAGGAGAGGAGGATGCTAGGGGCCAGCCACTCAGCCACACAGTCAGCCATGGAGTAAGAGTGAAAGTAAGCTATACAGAAGTAAGAAAAGGAAAAAGTCCAGAGGCAAAAGGTAGGTGGGATAATTTAAAGTTAAGAAAAGCTGGCAAGAAACAAGCCAAGCATTTATAATTAAGAATAAGTCTCCATGTGTGGTTTGTTTGGGAGTTGGGTGGTGGAACCCCAAAAGAGCAAAAGCAACTAACAACATTTTGGCATACAAACATGGGTTGAATTTCCATGTAGGGCTCGGGAAAGCTGGAAAAAAAAGGCACAGCTCCTTTAAGAGGCGCTGCTGTTAGCTGGCAGCACTAAATAGAAACGGTGAGCTGAGTAAAAACCACTTGTGGCAACGCAGGTACTGGCTTCCTATCTGCTAGGAAGGTTGAATACAGTTCCTGGTCACACACCTCTGACCTGGCTATGAGTTTTAGGCTTGACTTTCATGACCCCAGAAGCAAGTGGAGCCAGCCACCAAAGCTGTGTGGAGGTCTGTGCCACTTAATAGTTTAAAGTTTGTTCATGTGGTCAAAAAAGACTAAAAGGTACTCAGTAAAGACAGATCCAATTCTCATGTGGTCTTCATTTATCATGGTCTTTTATTCCTTGTTCTCCCTCTCTGTTGTTGATCCGGCTGGGATCTCCTGCTCCCCTAAGCTCTCTTTCCCTCGAACCTTGCCCTTCATTACCACCACTTATGTCCAGGTTGTTCATGTAGATCTCATCCATTTCTCTGTCGTTGGGCAATCCCTGTGTCTTTCTTAGGGTCCTCTTTACTAGGTAGCCTCCCTGGAGTTGTGAGTAGCAGTCTAGTCATCTTTGTTTTACATCTAGTATCCTCCTATGAGTGAGTACATACCATGTTTGTCTTTCTGAGTCTGGGTTACCTTGCTCAGGATGATTTTTTCTAGATCCATCCATTTGCCTGCAAACCTCATGATGTCATTATTTTTCTCTGCTGAGTAGTATTCCATTGTGTATATGTACCATATTTTGTTTATCCATTCTTCAGTTGAAGGGCATCTAGGTTGTTTACAGGTTCTGGCTATTACAAACAATGCTGCTGTGAACATAGCTGAGCATGTGCCCTTGTGGTATGATTGAGCATTCCTTGGGTATATGCCCAAGAGTGGTATAGCTGAAGAAGCAAAGTGCTAGAGAGGTCCCCAGAAATCCACAATGATACCTCCACAATAGACTACAGGCAATGGTCGAGAGACAGCCCGAACTGACCTACTCTGTAAATAGGATGGCCAAACACCCTAATTGTTGTGCTAGAAACCCCATCCAATGACTGAGGGAACTGGATGCAGAGATCCATGGCCAGGCCTCAGGTGGATCTCTGGGAGTCCAATTGGCAAGAGAGAGGAGGGTTTGTATGAACGAGAATTGTTGAGACCAAGATTGGAAAAAGCACAGGGACAAATAGCCAAACGAATGAAAACACATGAACTATGAACCAATAGCTGAGGAGCCCCCAGCTGGATCAGGCCCTCTGGATAAGTGAGACAGTTGATTAGCTTGATCTGTTTGGGAGGCATCCAGGCAGTGGGACCAGGTCCTGTACTCAGTGCATGTGCTGGCTGTTTGGAACCTGGGACTTATGCAGGGACACTTGACTCAGCCTGGGAGGAGGGGCCTGGACCTGCCTGGACTGAATCTACCAAGTTGAACTCAATCCCCAGGGAGTCTTTGCCCTGGAGGAGATGAGAATGGGGGCTGGGCTGGGGGGAAGGTGGGGGGGCGGGAGGGGGGAGAACAAGGGAATCCGTGGCTGATATGTAAAATTAAATTAAATTATAAAATAAAATAAAAAAACAAAAATAAAACAAACAAAACAAAACAAAACAAAAAAGACAGATCCAGACAGAAAAAAACCTCTAAACAGATTCCAGTGGGTTTTATAAGGTGCATAGGCTTAAGAAAGAAAGAAAAAGAGTATGGACAATCATAGAAAGAAATAAATAGTTTAAAAATAATAATGTCTTCAAAGAGAGAAGTAAAATAATAAAAAAAGAAAAAGTCACGCTGAGATGGAAAATACACAGGGAAGCTGGATCCTGCATGTTATTGTGTTGATTTTGAATTTTTTTATTGTTAATAAGCAAACAACAGCTGCTGAGAAACATGGGATTGAAAGGACTGCTGAAATAAACCAGCCTGTATACTTTAGGAATGCCTTAACTTTAAAATGGAAGTAAAAAATGCTTAGGAGAAGAGGTTTTGCTTTTGTTTCCACAGGAAACAAGAGGCTGTGGATTTGTTCCAGGTTAATATGGATCAGGTTTGATCAAGGGAGAGCTCCTTGACATGTAATATCTATCAACAAAGGTTATAGCTGGTCTTTCCAGGACTTGGCCATTATCTTAAATTTTCTCAGGGACCCTAAAGATGCCTTTACCTACAGCCAGCAGGAAGCAGTCTGGAGAACATGATGCCCACATTCCCAAGGAGTGTGGGTGGTGTTTGGTTATTTGGTGGGCCGCGGATGTTTGTTATAATTTAGGGGAATATAGGATAAAAAGACAACTATTAATCTCAGATATTTTGCATTGGCATGGATTTTGGTATATTGATACAAATTTGAAGTTATTTTTACTATACTGTATATATGTTTCTATTCTTGTTTGGGGTACTGTGCTTATACAGCTCATTTAAAATTACAATGTATAATTAAGAAATGAGGTTAGTAGTTAATGTATAATAATCAAACTTGTAGTCACATTAGGTATGTTTTCAAGGTTAAATAGATATATTTAGATAGATAAATTGTCTTCAAACACTTCAAAGACCTGTAGAATATGGTATATAAAATGTTTTGTTAACCTAAGGTTTTTCATGACAATGAGACACATCTGCTCCTGGCAGCACAATTTACTTCAGAGATGAGGGGCATTGAAGAAATTCCTTATGGAGTTTGCTTTCATTGTGGCAAGGTTAGCCAGTGGATAAAGAACTGATCTTGGCTTTGGCTGCTGACAATGTGCTATGCAGACTGAATTTGCAGGACCCACAGAAAAGTGACTACTGAACTTTGCAAAAATAAGACAGTACAGTCCTTTGAGATTTTTGCTTCACAGAAGAATCTGTCAGACATTCTGCAGGATACAGAGGAAAGCAACTGATGAACTTTGCCAATACAAGGTAGGACAGTCCTTCAAATTTCCTGCTTCACTGAAAAGCTTGCTAGATATTCTGGACCTGTAGGCTGAAGATGGATGCCCCAACATTGTAGAGAAACTTTGGGTGACTGTCCAGGCAACAAGATGTCTCTGTTGTTAGTTAATATTACATTTTTCTGGGTCTTTGATAGAATTAAAGACTAAATAATTAGAGTTATAGTTTTCCTTAGTTATGATAGAAAGTAAATTAGGTATAAAACCTTAGACTTGGCTGGGCGGTGGTGGCCTACGCCTTTAATCCTAGCACTCGGAAGGCAGAGGCAGTCTAATCTCTGTGAGTTCAAGGCCAGCCTGGTCTACAGAGTGAGTTCCAGGACAGTCTCCAAAGCTACACAGAGAAACCCTGTCTTGAAAAAACAAAATAAACAACAAAAAAAAAAACCCAAAAAACAAACAAAACAAAAAAACCCGAAAAACCAAAGCCAAAACAAAAATCAAAAAACTTCGGACTCACTAAGATAGATAATGTAGTATTTTCTCTGAATTTGCTAAATGCAAATCGATTGAATATTGTAAATATAGTTCTTGATAATTGTTTTTATTGTATGTAGTCTTACTATGTTAAAGTTAAAAACTTTAATTTTTTTTATTTTTTATTTTTTGGTTTTTTGAGACAGGGTTTCTCTGTGTAGCTTTGCGCCTCTCCTGGAACTCACTTGGTAGCCCAGGCTGGCCTCGAACTCACAGAGATCCGCCTGGCTCTGCCTCCCGAGTGCTGGGATTAAAGGCGTGCGCCACCACCGCCCGGCGAACTTTTATTTTTATTTAGACAAAAAGGGGGAAATGTTGTGGAATATTATTTTAAGGTGTGTTACTTTTGTTTATGTTGCATTTGTTTAACTCTGTGAAGCTATGTTACTGTGCCTGTCTAAAATACTTGATGTTCTAATAAAAAGCTGAACAGCCAAGGGCAAGGCAGGAGAAAGGATAGACGGGGTTGGCAAGCAGAGAGAATAAATAGAAGCAGAAATCTGGGAGGAAAAGGAGAAGGAGCAAGAAAACAAGGAGAGTAGGACATCAGGAGCCAGCCACACAGCCATATAGCCAGCCATGGAGTAAGAGTGAAAGTAAAATATACAGAAGTAAGAAAAGGAAAAAGCCTAGAGGCAAAAGGTAGATGGGATAATTTGAAGTTAAGAAAAGCTGGCAAGAAACAAACCAAGCTAAAGTCAGGCATTTATAATTAAGCCTCCATGTATGACTTATTTGGGAGCTGGGTCATGGGCCCCCCAAAAGAGCAAAAACAACCAATAACACTTATATGTATGCTTTACACATATACACACACAAAGACATAAGTTATTTTCCCAGGATCAATTTGAGTTTATGCTGTTTCTTGCCTCAAGTGTGTACTTTCTAAGGGTGAGAACATCATCTTATGTGACCTCAAAAACAATGATTAATTCAAAAAATTTAACACAAAGAAACATGATTATCCAATATAGACTATCCATGTTGAAATGTCATTATTTCTTTATATCATTTTTTTCACACTCTGGTTCGGGGCCCCAAACAAACAAAAAGTGACCTGGAATCTAGGATCCCTCTACTTTGAAGGATCATGATTACTGGGACCGCAGGATCCTTCGGTGGGTTCATTATTTGCCCCTGCTGATGTGTGATAGCAGCTTCACCTCTTGGTCTTCGAAGCATTTGTTATTTGGAAAGACACCGGCCAGTTGTTTCAGAGTGTGTGTCTCTATCTGAGTTTGCCTGATGGTTTTTTGTGTTTAATTTTGCATTTTTTTGGGGGGGAGCTGAGGATCGAACCCAGGGCCTTGCGCTTGCTAGGCAAGCGCTCTACCACTGAGCTAAATCCCCAACCCCTAATTTTGTATATGTAATTTTCTTTACTACTTTTTTTTTTGCTGTTGTTTGTTTTTAGGTGGCCTTGTGTATCCAAAGTTGGATACAAAGGAGAAATGTAGCCAAGGGTGACCTTGAACTCTTGTTCCTCTTGCCTCCGTGCCTCTACCTTCCTAATGCTGGGATTACAATGTGTACCTCTATGCCTGGTTTATGCAACGCCGGAGAGCCAATCCATGGCTTCATGCATGCTAGGCAAACCTCTGTTTATTGAGCTACACCCCCAGACTCAGAGTATGTCTTAAAAATACTTATTTATTTATTTATTTATTTTGAGACAGGGTTTCTCTGTGTAGCTTTGGAGCCTGTCCTGGATCTCGCTCTGTAGACCAGGCTGGCCTCAAACTCACAGATATCCACCTGGCTCTGCCTCGTGAGTGTTGGGATTAAAGGTGTGCACCACTGCCGCTAGGCTAAAAATACTTTATTTTTAATTGTGTGTGTGTGTGTGTGTGTGTGTGTGTGTGTGTGTGTGTGTGTGTGTACATATTCACACAGCAGATGCCTGCAGTGCCAGAAGAGGTCAGTGGGTGTGAGTGGGAACTGATCTTTGGTTCTTAACCACTGAGGCATCTCTCCAGCTCCAGGTTTTCTGTGTTTTGGGCAAGAAGTCCATGCAAGTGTGTCTATTCTTGGTATGTGTCATTAGGAAGTGCATATTTGCCCTGATCTCATTTGTACTGGCAACGGAACCAAATGGTTTCATGGCTAATGCATCCTTTCAGACATGCTCCATCTGTTGGAAGTTGTGTAGATAAAGCCACCAAGATGATCATCACTAGTAATGCCATTACTGGTAATATTTAGGACACGACTGTATGCTGGCAATCATGGATATGCTAAATCTCATATAAGACATGCATATATATATGTGTATATATGGTTTAGTAAGTTAGGAACCTGAGGCTCAAGACAGTGATGTAATATGCTCCAGATCATATAGTTAGAAAGGGGCTGAGCTGAGGCTGAAGCCTGGCTGTGTCGAGGACCAGGGCTTTACCTCTATACAGGCCATGCAGTCGGCTGACCCACTCACAAGGTGTTTCAGAGCAGAAGGAGCGGATCGAAGCCTCCAGCTGGCCCAGGAGAAAAGGGGTGGACCGGGTTCTGTCACCGCTGGTGCTTTTCTCTCTCTCCTGTGGCCCGAGCCTGTTTCCATCCTGAGACATCCAGGAACTAAAATCAGGATGAAGGTGGCACCAGAGGTGCACAGCCTGCTGGTCTGGGGGCTCTGCCATCAACTCAGACCGTGTGGCCTTTCTGGCTAGGTGACTCCATCCCTCCCACCAAGGACTTGAATTTTCTTTTTTTTTTTTTTTTTTTTTTTTGGTTTTTCGAGACAGGGTTTCTTGTGTAGCTTTGTGCCTTTCCTGGAACTCGCTTTGTAGACCAGGCTGGCCTCGAACTCACAGAGATTCACCTGGCTCTGCCTCCCAAGTGCTGGGATTAAAGGCGTGCGCCACCACCGCCCGGCGAATTTTCTTATACTTGTTAAAGTATGACTGCTTTAAGCCTTTAAATAACCCTGTGTGATAGGCACCTTGATTTGGCCATTTAACAGATGAAAAAAATTAAGATACTTACAGCGGTGAATGTTGATGGCCAGTGAGTGTAGATTTGTATGCAGGTCTACTGAAGCAAGCAGAGGTCACTAGGATGCTGGGCTTTCTGTGGGGTTCATGGGATGGCAGAGGCCAAGGAACAGTGCCTCGAACACCGAATGATGCATAAACACAACATGCTTTTGGTGTTGGATACAGGGACAGGCGGCTCACACTTGCCCTCAATTCTGCTTCCTGGCAGGGACCAGCAGCTTGACTTCTCCAGTCTGCACAGCCCCTGTCCTGAATCTTTATTCTCTCTGGTCTTTCCACCTAGGCTTATTTCTCTGGGGCACAGGCAAGGCCTTGGGTACCTGCTTCTCTCAAAACTTCCCTACCGTGACTGCAAGGATGCCTTCCTAGAAAGTGAGTTGGCACTGGTTGATCTCCCTTTTGAGGAAGGAGAAGGATAACAACAAGGTAAAGAGGAAAATTTTCCAGGAAATGCACGAGGTTTGAGAGAAGCCGCTCATTTTGATGGCCGTCATGGGAAGGTTGCGGAGAAGGAGCAGCAGGGGTGTTCTGGAGGAACGTTGGGCAGGAGTCTGGCTGGCTGCTGTATGCTTTTCAGGGCTTAAGCCTCAGCTTCCCCATCTTTAAAATGGGGATAAGTACCTCCTCATCTTACCTCAGAGAAGGGGCCTATGTGCTCAGAAAAAGCTGCAACTTATTTGAAAACATTTTAAGGGAGGTACGAGACTGTAGTGTGAGTTTCTTCCAGGAGCCCTGGCACCTCAACTGGGCCCTCCCAAGAATGCTACTCTCATTCCTCAGACTCTGCACACAGAAGCTGTTTGCTAGTCCCTGTCTCCATTCTGTTCCACGTCTCTCAGCCTCCAGCTTTGCTGCACGGGAGCACACACTGTGGACACACCCACTAGGCTTTTTAGCCAGGCCCCCAGGCTCTATGTTGTACCTTTCTGTCTCCAAAACACCTGCCTGTGGTGAAAGCTTGACAATTGTCCCCCTCCCTTCCCTCAGCATCCTAACTCTGACCCCTGAATGTGGACAGGCTCCAAGAGGAGAGCTGTGGAGAGTGCCGGTCCGGAGTACAGCCTGGGCTGAATATCTCAGGGAGTTCTCCAGTCCCTCCACAAGGGTGCCATTGGATGGGTCTGTCCAGTGCCACATCCTTCCTATGCTTCCATCAGGGGGTGTCTCAGGAGGCTCTGTGTACCAAGTAGCCCTGCCCTCTCCTTGGTCACGGATGATCTGCACCCAGTGACACCTGAGCCAGGCCTAGCCAATCAGAGCCTCTCTCTTTGGAGTTTGGAGTGGTGCCCAAATATACCAGTCAGCACCTGTTGGCATAAGCAGACCTGTGGGCGACCTATTTGACTGCAAGCCCAGAGAGGCAAGGACTCTGTGTTTGTGTGCGCGCGCATAAAACTAAAGAGACCTGTGTCCCTATGTGATGGGAGAGATGAGAGGGAGCTTCTGGCTTTGTTTTATTTCCAGCCCGTGGATTCCACAACCCAATCCCTTAATTCAACAAAACAACACTCTATTTTTAAATTCGTGTGTGTATGTTCCTACCTGTGTATGGGGTCAGAGAACAACCTTGTGTGTCATTCATTAGGTCTTAGGTATAACTCACCTTTTTTTTTCCCTTGTTGAGGCAATGTCTCTAACTAGCCTGGAGCTTGCCAAATAAACTGAGTGGGTTGTCCAGTGAGTCCCAGAGATCCTCATGTCTGTACCATGTGATGTGGATGTTTGAATTGTTGGTGGTTGTTTTTTTAATGGTGTTAGGGCACAAACTCAGGTTCTTAGCACTTTACTGATCCAGCCATGTTTTCACTTTTAACTTTCTAGCGTGATTTTGTTTCTGCTGATGATAACCAAAAGAGGGCTCACAAGACTGGTGAGGTTTTGGAATCCCGTGGGTCAGAGTCAGAACCTAAGGCTCCACTTCATTCATGCCTGGCTCTGGCCTCGCCTTTGTGACCTCAAGTAGACAATTCTGGCCTCTTCAAAAAGGCTTTGAGACATCATCTACTTCATGCTGGCTGGGTGGGAGTGCCCCATGTCTTCTTAAGTGAGAAATATGAGAAAAGTCCCTAAAAGATGCTTAGGAAGGACAGAGGTCTCCATACCAGGCAGTCAATGGAATTCCTGTCCCTCATCCTCGCTTGCCAGGAGGCCAGGGTCACCCTGCTAAGGATGAATTGGTTGACTGCATGGGCTAGACTTTTAGAAATCACAGCACACTGCAGGTGTGCTGGATACTCTTGGGGAGCTCTGTCCAGATGAGGTTCAGGTCTTCTGACCTATGGGTGGTGGAGAAGCAGGAAGAAAAGGCCGAGGAGGACACAGGATTTCACAAGCTAGAGGTGACAGGCTGTCTGTTGTTCGCAGTTGGGGGTCACCGAACCCTTTTGGGAAATTGGTTGAAAATATTTTCTCCCTTCAAATGGACGTGTAGACGAAGTTTGTTTAGGAGTTAGTCCCTGGATCCTTAAACCTATGCAAGGACCTATGAACTCACACTTCTGTTCTGGAGAGACCCTCTATCTGATGAAGATCCTGGGGAGGATGCTCTGCACACAGGCCAGTCAGGTGTAACTTCTCCTGGAGTCCTTGCCGTGCTCCTGGAGTGGACTGGGCCCTTTCTCTTGCACCTCAATGTGTCCAGGTACTACAGTGGCTTGAAAAGGGCCGTTTTTAAGCAAGCAGCTGCCGAGAATGTGATGGAAATGTCAATTATTGGTCCCTTACCTCAAATGAATGAACTAAAAACTCCAGGGCGAGACCTGCCAATCTGGAGGATGGTTCAGGTTCCAGAAGGGCTGGGCCAAGCTTTTCTTGACGGCTTATCTGCCCTGCTAGACACACGTATACGGTAACTGCTCAGTGAACAGTTAACTGCATCCAGTTTTCCTGAATCTCAGAGTAGGGCTTTTCTCTTGATACAAACACACCGCGAGACTCCTTCCTTACTATTCTAGGGCATCCTATCAGGCTTAGCTTAGGCAGAGGACGGGGCTTGGCCTGGACCTGGTAGATGCTCTGAAAACAGCACACCGGGGTGGGTCAGAGAGATATTGAACCAGAGGCCTCTCCAGATACCAAGGCTCCAGCATCCCGGAGGAGGAGAGGCAAGCAGGCAGGGGCTCCCTGGCAGAAGTAAGCGAAGGGCTTTGCCAGGCTCAACCCACTGCCAGCTCTCCTCCACACCTGATCCACACTGGCCTTGGCAGATGCTGCCAGATCTCTGCCAGGAACATACTTGTTAAGCTTGGGGGAGAAGAAACCACCACTTTTTTTTTTTAAATCTTAAATGAACCACTGATTTTAGGGTTTCCAGAAGTAACTAGAAGATTCCTCTTAACTTCTCATGTGACTGTTTGCCAGGTCAGGGTGTGAGAGAGACCTGGGTTTCTTCACCCAGTTTCTTCCACAGAGGGCCACATTCCCACAGATTCTTCCAGGAGAGTGGTGTCTAATTATTTGTGTGTGTGTGTGTGTGGGGGGGGTTGCGGGGGGGGGGTGGTTTAGAAGTGGTTCTCAGGGGACAATTCTAGAGCCCTTCCTGTCTAGTGGACTTTGTTGTTTAAACATTAAAAACTCCTACACGTTTTCTTAAGGTAGAGTCGGAAAAAGCACCCCGTTTACTACCCTTAATTTCCATTAAAAATAAAACCAAACCAACCAAACCAAACCCCACCCTTACTGTTTTTTCAAGGGAGGGGGTAGAGAAACATGCTGGTTCCTTTCTCATCTGGTAGACTGCGATTCTTCAACTTCTTATTCTGAAACTCACCCAGTTGTGGGAAGGACTCTAGGGCCCTCTCCAGTTCCCATATAGGCCAGGCCTTTCTGTTTTATTATTTTTAAAATCTATTTTGGGGAGTGGGAAGACAAAACAAAACACACTAACCCTCTTCAATTTTCCTAAGTCACAGGAAGGAAGCTCCTCAAGTAAGAAAAAGTTTTTTGTATTTTAGGATTTTCCTAGAAGCCTGCGTCTTTCACCTTTCAGTTCAAGAAAGAGCCCTTAGTCAAAATTTTCTTTTTCTGAATTGGAGGAGGGGCTGACCCTTGTTCAACCTTCAACCTCTCCTTTTACCATAGGGCCAGTTTCTAAGCTTAAAAAAAAATGACATTAAATTTTTTGGCAGGGGAGGGTAAAAGAGTCCTTCACTGACATTACACAGAACAGAGGCTCCTCAAATAGTAAATTAAAAATCAAGACTTCCTGGGGACTTAGGGAGAGTCCCCTTGGCCCTCAGTTCTCAAACTTATGGGAGGAGGGCCGGGGGCAGCCTGGGCTACCCGAATATTCCCAGGAAGTCCTCCAATTGCGCTCTTCGAAACTTTTATTTTCAAAATCAATCTGACTTGGGGGGTGGGGGGTACTGGGGAGGGGAGAGACGTTCCCATTAACCCCTTCTGTCCCAACAGAGACCGCTCCCCAAAACTTTTTTGGTGCCCCCACCCCCGCCCCACACGAGCAAATGCCCCGCGCACGGGGCTGGCGCGGGAAAGTTTGGGGGGCCGGCGGCGGCGCGGGGGACCGGCGGCTTTGTGTGCGGCGCGGGGCGGCGCGGAGGCCGGCGGCGGAGGCCGAGGAGAGGCTGGGGGCCGGCGGCTGCTCGGAGGCCGGCGGGGGCGGTGCGGGGCGCGGCGCGGCGCGGCGGGCGCGGGCCGGCGGGGCGATCTGCGGTCCCCGCGGCGGTCCCCCCCGGCGCCCCCGGCCCCCGCCCCCCGGCCCGCGCGGGGCGGGCGGAGGAGGGAGCGGCAGCAGCGGCGGCGGCGGCGGCGGCGGCGGCGGCAGTGGTGGCAGCGGCATTGTGCGCGCGGCGCAGCCCGGCCCGGGAGGAGCAGGACGCGCCGGGGCCGCCTCCTCCCGCACGGACCGATGAGCCAGCCGGGCGGCGCGGCGGCTCCGCAGGTAACGCGGGGCCGGGGCCGGGGCGGGGGCCGCGCCAGCCCCGCGGGTTGCCGAGCGCGGGCGCCGGCTGGGGGCTCGGGAGCGGGGCCGGGCGGCCGGGGTGCGGGAGCGGCCCCCCTGGGGCGCTGCGGGGCGCGGGCGGCGCGGGGGCGGCGGCCGGGGCTGACGGGGACCCCGCACCGGGCGCCCCCCGCGGCCCCCAGCTCGGACCGGAGCCCAGAAACAAAGCGGCGAGAGCACGGAGCAGCCATTGCAGTTTGGACAATTCAGATTTTGCGAAAATGCAACCTTCTTCCAGCTCTCCCCCTCCCCCGAAATTTGCAATTTCCCCCTGACCCTCTCTGCGCTCAGGGTCCCTGGTGACCCCCCCAGGAGAGCTTTCCTTCCAGGCCCCCATCTTCGCAACAATTTTTTTTTTTAAAGGCCATATTTCCTTCTCTCAATTTTTTTTTTCTAATTTTTCTTCAAACGGTAGTTTTTTTCCCATTAAAACGACGCCACCTAGAGGATACTATTTTGTAAATAATAAAAAAAAAGAAATTAAAATTGAAAAGAAATATTTTTTATTTCTTATTTTTTCCAAAGTTTCCTCTACAAGGCGGTGGAGAAGGGGAAAGATTCTTTTTTTCTATCTTTTTTGGAGTGAAAATTGTCACTTTGGTCATTGAAGGAACATGGAGACAATTTTTATTTCTGAAGCCAAATCCAGATAATATGTAAATGAAAATTAAGCTGGAATTTGAATGAATTCAATTCTTGAAGGGAAGAAAGCAAAAATACCTCCTAAAAGCAAAGACAGTTTAGGTACCCAAGTCATTTTAGTTTGAGGGGGAAAAAAAAACTAATTGGAATGAGGAGAGGAGGGAATAGTTTAGTTTAAGGAAAGCTGGGAGAATTGGCTTTATGAAGCAATTAGAAATTGTGTTTCATTGTAATTTGTGACTTGTTTTGCTCGGTGGGCAAGAATGACTAATTTTACCATTTGGCAGTGTTCAAAGTTTTTCCATTTCCAAGAAAGAAGGATTTAGAAGAGAAAATAGATTCTAAAATGTTGGCTTTGGACACACCCAAAAATTGTAGCTTTAAATTTTTTTCATTTACATTTTACTGCATTTAACTCCTAAGATTCTAAGAAAAGCAGAAACTGGAAAAGTTAGAGTGAAATCCTGCCTGTCTTTTTTCTGGTTTTTGTTAGGTTTTGTGTGTGTGTGTGTGTGTGTGTGTGTGTGTGTGTGTGTGTGTGTGTTTTGCTTTGATGGAATAATTATGACTCTTTCTTGATTTTGTTTGCTGCAAGGTCCACGCATTTCTTGTTTTGTTGTTGTTTTATCTAGAAAATGTCAGGGACCTTTTCTTGAGCAATATTCGGTGGGGGAAAATGTCAATTCATATATTGTACAAACTGAGTAGCCCACAGATTTGTAGGAGAGGCCGCCATTAAAATAAGATATGCATAATTAACATTATTATGAAAAACTAACAGTGGATTCACAGAAGCCCATTTTTTTAATGGCACGCAAGTGAATCAATTGATGAAGATAGGGATAAAACAAATCCTCGTTAAAGAGAATTTCTTCTTCATATTGTTCATTCTTTCAACTAGAATATTATTATTATTATTATTTTAAAATTTGTGTTGGCGTCAGGTCTCTTTGTGATATGGGGTTGGATAATTTATTAATATTTTGTATTTTTCATTTTTTTCATGACTTTCAAAGGAAAAGAAATTCATCAGCCTTGATCATTTGGGGAGTGTGTGTGTGTGTGTGTGTGTGTGTGTGTGTGTTAGTGAGGGGTTGTAACAACAACAAAAAAAGCACAAATTTTACTGACCCAGCAAGAAAAAAATAAGATGGAAGAGAATGGCAGAGAGATGAAAATTCTGATTTGTATCCATCTTCCCTGGTTAAAAAACACTTTGCTGAAGAAATGGACTAAAACACCAACTCAGCTTTTTCTAGCAGCAAAATTTATTATTTTCTTTGAAAGAAAAACTAATCAGAATACACACAAAAGCCAAACCAGGAGATGCTGGCCTTTGGAATTTGAAGTCATTTTTACAAACAATATTTTATGTGGAGATTTGGGCCTTAAGATGACTCAAAGGGAGGTGAGACAAAAAGAAAAAAATTCAAATGACAAATATCGACTGGATTCAAATTTGACAGATGAAAATAAGATCTCTGCTCCGAGACAGGGGAAATTTGTGATAAATCAGAGTCTGGTCGGATGTGCTGAGATTTTTTTTTTTTTTTGAATTAAAAAAAAAAAGTTCAAAAATTTCAGTCCAAAAGGAGTATGTTGGTAGCAGTTGGGGGGACCTTGTAGGACTTGAGGTGGGAGCTGGGGTGGGTTACCTGGGGTGGGGATGGGCCACCCTGGACCCATGAGCAACAGCCGTCGGGTCTTGGAGGCCTGGTGGACCTAGTCCGTGCCTTGCCAACCTTGCCTTATGCTAATTGGGTTTCTGAAGGGCTCCTAATTCTGCGAAATGAATCTAACAGTGGCACGGGTTTGACAGTCCCCATCATCACCAGTACATTTGGGAAATTTTCATTTCTTTTTTTTTTTTGTAACAAAATCCTTCAAGGTTGACTGGCTACATTCTGACATATTTGGAATGAGTTTTTTTTTTCCTCCTTAAATAGCATAATTAAAAAATATTTTTTTTCTGTTGAATTATTTAGGGCAATGTCTTTACGGTCAAGGAATTTATAATTTCAGGAGTTCTGGAGGCCTCCTGAGATTGTGGGCTCAAGTTTAGCAGGACTGGAGGGGGACTGAAGTAGGGACAGTTGGGTAAGGGCGTCGGAGAAAAAGTCAGGGCTGAAGGGAACAGGTTATCTCTAGTGCAAAGGAATGAAAATATTTCAGCCCATCCCTTTGTGTAGCCTGCAATCTGCCATGCCACTCAGATTCCTACGATCTATTCTGCTAAACATTTTGTTTTGTTGTCTGTAGTTAGGGTTTATGGCCAGACCTGCAGATCATTTGTTTTGTAGACCTTGTTTCCTTTTTTTTTTTTTTTTTTTCTGTCCTAAAGAATTGGTTATTCTCGTCATGTTTGATGTGTAGGAAATAGAGAAATAGAAGTGCATGCTGGTCCTGTTGGGGGCGGGGCTAGTTTTCTTTTGTCTCTCTTGGTGTCACTGAGGTGTGAGCTGACCTGGGCCTCATCTCTCTCTGCGTCTACTCTCTCAGATGACATGTGGCCAGAAAT
This sequence comes from Peromyscus californicus insignis, assembly GCF_007827085.1. Classification (NCBI taxonomy): domain Eukaryota; kingdom Metazoa; phylum Chordata; class Mammalia; order Rodentia; family Cricetidae; genus Peromyscus; species Peromyscus californicus. The sequence continues at coordinate 86,876,049 of NW_026294573.1, read as the reverse complement.
GGATCCAGGAGCTATTTTTATTAGTCCACGTCTGTTTATCATACTCATATAATATTGGCCAAAAGATTTGGCAAATTGGACTTGAGGGGTGGTAATTTGATGATGGCCTGGGTCATTTTGGTGAAAGATAATTTATATTCCCTCTCACAGTGGAGAGTCTTATTACTTAATGTTTTGCTTTTCTGCCTAAGGAGATTTCTTTTTTTTTTCTAATAAGGTTTGAAATTTCAAGGACTCGATTTATAGTTTGACTTGGACCAAGCCAGGAGGAACAGCTTGCTTATACTTTTGAGCTCTGCACAGAGGTAGAGTTGAACAAGGCTGGCTTTGGCGGACCGACAAAGATGGCTGGTCATCTGACTCTAGAAGACACGCAGCCCATGGCTTGTGCCATTTGGGAACAGTTGTGAACTGTTCCAAGGTCAGATACATTTCTTCCCCACCTTTGCCTCAGCCCTTGGCCCATTCTCTCCGCTGACTTCAGACTCCTTCCTCCTTCTTTGTGGGTGATGAGAACTTTCTTGCCCCGTTTGACTGAGTATAGACAAGCTGGCTTTTCATGGGTGTAGAGAATTCTCAATACTTTCACATTGTAGAATTTTATAATGGTTTGTGTCTTCTCTGTGGTAATGAGAAGTGGCTTTGTGGGTACTCAGGGCTAGCTCTCCTGAGGCCTTGGTAAGTGACCTTGGACAAATCACTGTTTCCTGTAGAGCTGTGCTTGTGAAGTGAGCACATCAGAACAGTTAGAGGATGTGAGTGCATTGGTTTCGCTGCTGATTCCGACTCTTAAGGAGTTAGCTGTAGCCGCTCCATCAGAGTGTAGCGAAAGCTGCTGAGGCCACATCTGGACTCCCACATTCTCGAGACAGAGGGGCAGTGGTCAGATGGCATGCATACCTCTGAGTCACTGTCTCTCGGTTAGACTTAGAGTCACCATTTGTTGGTGAGTTGCAGAGTCGCTTGGCAGATCAGTCAGCCTTAGAGAAGAGAAGCTAGAAGAGAACACGGAGACAGAACATAGCAGAGGTGTTTCAGGCAATGAAAGGCCTGGAACTTACCTATGCTTGAGGACGTCTGTATATGATGGGAAGCACAGAAGATCCCAATCCAAAGGCATGGAACTAGGAGAACTCCCTTGATGGGCTGGGAGTAGCTTGAACTTCCTTGTTTATATGATGTTTTCTCATTTATTGCTTGGTTGACTGTAGGGGAACTCTGTAGGGTAGGTGTCCCGGGCCACCCGCTTTGTTCCCTGTTTGAACGGCTTTACAGCCACCTGTGAATTCTTGGCTGTGTACATCAGGAGGCACGATCCCAGCTTGCCGGCCTTGGTGGGACACGCAGGCAGAGCCTGAGTCCTTCTGCTGGAAAGGTGATGGGGAGTGGCGTGGAGCTCTGTCTGGTAGGCCCAGTGGCTGTCATGGTTACTTGTATTTCCTACTTTCTTGTAGGTTGGCCAGAGAAGTCTTTCTGGGGTTAGCCCATGTCGGGGCTCTATTTACGTTCTAATCACTCTGGAAGTTTGTGGGTTTGTGTGTGTGTGTGTGTGTGAACGTATTTCCTCTGCAGCACCTTTCTGGTTGTCTTCATCGTCTCATCCTTTGAACATGTCAGAGCAGTGTGGTCTAACAGAAATAGAATTCAAACCACAAGTCAGAACTACATATGCCGTTTAGCATTCTCTAGTAATCTACTAAAGAGACTAAAAAGAAACAGGTGACACTGATTTTAGTAAAATGTGATTTTAACCCTGAATTTGAACAGCGCCACCATTTTGACCCACCATCAATATAAAAAGTAATTAGCTGGGCGGTGGTGGCGCACGCCTTTAATCCCAGCACTCGGGAGGCAGAGCCAGGCGGATCTCTGTGAGTTCGAGGCCAGCCTGGGCTACCAAGTGAGTCCCAGGAAAGGCGCAAAGCTACACAGAGAAACCCTGTCTCCAAACACCAAAAAAAAAAAAAAAAAAAAGTAATTAATGTGGCATTCTTTGAGCAGAGAGTATGAGTACTGGAAATCTGTGAGCATCTCCCTCCAGTAGTGACTCCCAGTTCTGACTGGCAGCCACGTTTCCTGAATTAAGTATTGATACGTGCCATAGTGGACAGCACAGGGCCAGACCCACCTTCTGTCTGGTTGTTGTTCAAGTTAGCCTCAGAAGGTTAGCAATGTCCTTCAACCCCCATGGTTTCATTGGTGGGGCTTCCTCCCTGAGTTCCATTTGAGTATTTTATCTTCTGGTGGTCAAGTCCATCAATCCATGCAGCTCGTCCTGGTCAGAGTGGTCCACACCTCCGTTCTCTTAGTTGAAAATGAGTGACTGAGGATGTAGTAGGATGTGGTGGGCATGTGTGCAGGTGTGTCTGCGTGTGTACGTGTACGTGTGTGTGTGTGTGTGTGTGTGTGTGTGTGGTGGAGGTGAAGCTGAGCCCTGTGTGAAGAGGGCAGTCATTGGAATTTGGATTTAAATAAAGTGTTATCTGAAAGAGATGTGAAGAGGGTGGGGTGTGAGGAGAGGGAGGAGCTGGGGGCGTGTCAGCGAAATCCATTTTTTAAGTGAAAAACATGGGGCCATCAGGAAGTTACCTCAGGTCAGGTGTTATCTCAGATGCTCAGGAAGCTTCTGGCATTCACCCTGTTGGCAGTATGCAAAGCTAGGACCAGACTCTGAAATCCAACTTAGTGATGTGTGGTGAGCTTTGTGTCACTGTGGGAAGTCACTTTTAGTTTTGGGACTACAGTCCCTGCATGTGGAGAAGGGGGTGGATAGTTGCCCTGACCTTGAAGGGGACTTTATGATGATATGAAGCAGCTGAGTGGAAACACCAGGTCGTGTGAGCTCCTTAGAGGGTGGACAATGTATGTCAGTTGACAGTTGATCAAGGGGCCAGTGAGTCTCCATCTGGGGAGACTGGGTCTCCCTGACACTACTTAAACTAGTTCAGGAAACATGGAGGCTTTTCTTTAATAGGTGGGTAGTGTGTTTCTCTCCAGGGAACAGCTGAATACACACACACACACACACACACACACACACACCCTTTTTTTCTCTTTAAAACTGACAGAGGTGAGGCTTTTTATCAGTGTCCAGTCTTGTTCAGGGTTACTGAGTGTTTCCTGGTCTAGTCTGTTTCAAAGCCAGTGGCCTAGTCTTTAAAGTGATGTGGTTACGCTGAGGCCCCTGCTTGGAGTTTCCTCCTTCGTCTCTGTCCCAGAGCAGCTGAGACCCTTGGGAAGGTTCCTTTGCACCAGCTGGAGTTAAGTTTCTCTCCCTGTGCTCCTCCAACTCTGTGGATTCAAGCCTGAACTGGTCATTTGCACATCTGTTTCTCCAGCCAGCTGGTGACTTCCTTAAGGCTAGAGATCATGGCTTATTCATCCTGGGGTCTGGCACAGAGCAGAAGCTCAGTAAATATTTGATGACTTAATTTGGCTTTTGGAAATAGCTCAACTGGAATTGAGTCCGGTGAGGAGTGGATGACCAATTTGGGTTTGGCTGTTTGGTCCAAACTGGTGTCTTCTTAGGGAGTCATGGGCAGTGTTCTCTTACAATTGGCTCTGGAGCTCCAGGCTCCCTTGGGAAAGAAAGTCAACTGGAATCCTCAGCAGGGCAGGGAGGGAACTTCCTTTGACTTTACATGTCTTGGAGATTTTAAAAGTACTTATGACCACATTACCGCGCTCTCTTTTTTCCCCCATTTGTGGGTGTGTGTTTGTGTGTGTGCAGATGTGCTGGTCTGTAAGTGTTGTATATAGAGGCCGGAGTGCACTGAGGTCTCTTCTTCCAGCACTCTTCACCTTTGTGAGTCAGGGCCTCTCCTTGAACCTGGAGCTCACAGTTCAGCCAGACTTGCTGGCCAGCAAGGTTCTAGGATTCTCCTGTTTCTAACCCCCTCACCCCCCGGGGGGTTACACGTGTAAGCGACTGTACCTAGCTTGTACGTGGAGGTTGGGAGCTGAACCTGGGACTTGATGCTTGCATAGCAAGCATTTTACCCACTAGCTCCCCAGTCCTGTACTATTTCTCTGTGTGCATGTGTGTGTGTGTGTGTGTGTGTGTGTGTGTGTGTGTGTGTGTGTGTGTAGTCAGGTTGACATCGACTATTCTTAGTTGCTCTCGACCATATTTATTTACTTTTTTGAAATAGGGTCTCTCACTGAATGTGGACCTCTCCCATTCAGCTAATTTGACTGGCCTGCAAACTCCAAGGATCCTTTTCTGGGGTTAGAGGCATGTGCCATCACACTTGGCTTTAAAAAAAAAAAAGAAAGAAAACAAAAAACTTGTGTTCTTGGAGTTGAGCTCAGATCTTCATGTATACTCGGCAAGTGCCTTACTAAGCCGATCTCAGGATTCAGTATTTCTTTAGACTGGGTTGGAAGCGACAGGAGTCACCCTCTACTTGGTGGAGATACAGACTGTAAGTGGGGCAGAGCCAGCACCGCATGGAAGTGACATGCCAGCCATGCATGTGTTTGCTTGGGGAGAGGCTTAGCTGCTCGCCAGGGGGCTGTTTGCCGAACGTTGAACACAAGGGCCCTCAGACTTCAACTGGCTGTGTGATTTGATACCCGGCCAGCCTCATCTCTGGCCCAGTTCTGTGTTGCAGATGCCAGACTTCAACTAAAATTAATGATGGAAAACTGAGATTATTGTTTGCTTGCTTAATTTCTTTCTGTTTTATATGAAACTTTATCATTTTGACAGTTTGTGCCCCAGTTCAGCAAGGGAATGGGAATCTTAGTTTAAAGTTGACCATGTGTCTTCAAAGTTCACTTCCACGTTCATATTGTGTGTGTGTGTGTGTGTGTGTGTGTGTGTGTGTGTGTGTGCGCGCGCACATGTGTGTATGCAGGCCCATGTTGCTTTTCCACCTTGTTTGTTGAGACAGTGTTGGCATTACAGGTGTGCACTTCTGTGTGTGGAGTTTTATGTGGGTCCTGGGGATCTGAACTCAGGCCTTTGCATGCATCAGGCACTTCATCCACTTCATGTTTCTGAGTTAAGGAGGTGCACCCAAGGGCTAGGATTCTTTTCACACATGAGTTGTCCAGCTCCTGGTGGTGTATGCTGTGACCCATCCCTTCTGTTTGCCCCTGGATTGGCTGGGCTTGACCTCAGTGCAGAGAGGGTATTCCTTCACCTAGAGAAGTGTCTGGAACTCTTGACTTTCCTGCTGTGTCTTTGGGCAGGTTGCCGTTGTTTTGCTATGACTGTCTCTAAAAGGTGTGAACAGCCTGTGGTGTTTCCTTCCCTGTATCTGCCCTCCCCATTGCAGAACACCAGTGTGACATTATCCAAGGGCTGATTGGGTAGATCAGAGCTGGAGGGGCCTAGTCCCCGCTCTACACCACCCCTTGGCCAAGTTCTTTATTTCTTTGCTGGTTATTTTCCTTACCTGTAATGTGGGGATGACAATACTATCCATGATGGTGATGCTTATGGTTGTGAGATGTGAGAAAAACCTTTGTAATGGACAAGAGGCTTTTCATCATCATTGTGCTGATTTTCTGCTGCCTAATCCAGGGGTGGTAAATAGGTAACATACATTCTACCACTTCCCTTTTAAGCCTGTGCAGACATTACTAATCAATCATGGCCGCCTTCTTTTCCCTTCACTTGACTAGTAGCCTCAGTGTGCTTCTTAGTATGAGGCTCTCAGTCACTTGAGTTTAGCATGGGACATGAGCCGTTTGTCCTTCCTGATCTAATCATGTTTATCCCCCAACACACAAACAGAGGAATGGAGGCTGGGGGAGGAAGGTGGGGTGACTTGTCCCCAAAACTCAGCAAGTAAGCAGAAGGAGGATTAAAAATCTCAGATTTCTTGACTCTACAACGAGTGCATTTCCTGCAGTATGCACATACCCTGTGTTAAAAGGAATTAAGGCTAATTTGGTCTTGAGAAATAGCCAGAGAATCCTGGCTCCTCCCTTCCTTGTTATAATTAGACACCCTTGGGGCTGTCATCAAAGCTGGGCTGGATGGCCTGCTTCTCAGCCCAAACCAAGCAGACTGATCAGATTTCAAAAGGAGGGTGCTGGTGGGGGCATGGCGTGGTTCTGGCTGGAGAGGGTGTCGCTCCCTCGCTCCCTCGCTCCCTCGCTGGTAGAGTGTGGATGACAGCAGAGGGGGAATGACAGGCCCTGGCATCTCTGGAAGGTGGTGTGAGTTTGTGACATGCTTTCTGTTTGTATACAGAGACAACAGAGGGATGCCTTCGACCCTCTGTGTCTTAATTTCTATATCTGGGAAATGGGCTGGTAAGAATACTTCCCAGGAAGGAACTGAGTTGACATGTTTGAAAATGCTTTTTTTTTTTTTCCTTCTTTTTTAGTGTTTGGAGACAGGGTTTCTCTGTGTAATAACCCTGGCTGTCCTGGAACTCACTCTGTAGACCAGGCTAGCCTTGAACTCACAAAGATCTGCCTGCCTCTGCCTCCCAAGTGCTGGGATTAAAGGCGTGTGCCACCACCACTCAGCTTGAAAATGCTTTTTAAACACCACAGCCTCAGTGTGCTTCTTAGTATGTGATAGACTTCGAAGTGCTTAGGAACGGCAAAGATGTGGAGGAATACACTGGTGATGACTCTGTTCTTTTCTTAAACAGGGAAGGAGGGAGAACGAGGTAAGGATGGTATTGAGTCGACAGAAAAATGATATAAATATTTTGGCTGACAAAGCAGAATGGAGCCTCCTATGAGCTAGAGAGAATAAGTGGAGTCAGGTGATACCAGGCTCCCAGTGGGCTGTGGACCACACAGGAGCATCACTGTGAAGTGAGTTGAACCTGGGCAGGGGTGCCAGCTAGGCTGGCATCCTTGGGTACCAGCCCTGGGCCTGGGCAGGGCCAGGGAGGGGTGAAGCCTGGCAGATCCCCTGTGGGTAAGAGGCCTGGTGGCCGTTGGCCAGTCCCTGGCGTTCAGTTTGCTCATCCTGTCCTAAGTCAGGAACTGTTCTGGCTTTGTGCTCTGGATGTTATTGTCCAAGGCAGCTCGCCTGAGGAGCTGGCCACTCATCTTTCAGCTCTGAGCCCTGGTGTACAAATCCCCATCTGCCCCGGTATTTTTCTAGAAAACCGGAGGAGTGAGAGGGTGGGGATTTTTTGTTGGATACATTTTGCAAGGAGTTTGTGTTTGGCTTTATTTTGAACTCAGAGTTCTGTGAGCCAACTTGATGTAAGCAGGACGCTTGGGATGGCCAGAGAGAAGAGATGAAGACATAGCTGAATATTGGGGATTTTTTTTCTTTTGATTTCATCAACTGGGAGAAATAACTACCAAAATTTGAGTGTGTTTATGAGAGTGTTTCTTCCAGTGGATGCTGGAAAAGCAGAGAGTGAAACTGATCCAAAAGACAACTCAAACCGACCTGGAATGAGGCCCCTGGGAGGGAAACTTCCTCGGGTGCCACTAGCTTTAGGTGGGATTTATTGTGTATCTGGCCTCCTTTCTGTCTGAGCCTATACCAGGACAGCTCAGGATGATGGTCTGAGCCCCTGTCATATAGTATATTCTAGAAATCACCAGCTGAAATGTGACTAGTGGATCCGCATCAGCTTTTTAAGGACTTAAATGAGGAAAAAGTCTGACTGATGCCAGTACCAATGTGTAACATTGGTGACCGGTTGAGAAGACTTTCTACGTTGGCTTAAATAAGATACACTCTTAAGGTTAATTCACCAGTTTCCCTTCCCATTTATTTGTTTATTTGTGTACATTTGTGTCTGTGCAAGTGTGTATGTGTGTGTGTGTGTGTGTGTATACATGGGAAGACCAGAAATCAACCTCAGGTATCGTCCACAGGTGCTGTCCACCTTGTGCTTTGAGAGAGGATCTCTCACTGGGACCCACCGCTCACCAGTTGGGCTAGGCTGGCTAGGCAGTGAGCCTGAGGGTCCTTCTGGCTCCATCTTCCCAGGGTTGCAATTACAGGCTCGTGCCACCACACTTGGCTTTTCCTGTGGGTGCTGGGAAGTGAAATCAAGACCTTGTTCGGCCGTCACTTTACTGACTGGGCCATCCCCCGCCCCCACCCCAGCCTTCATTTTCCTTAAAAAAAAAAAAAAAAAGTAATGGAGCCGTTAGGATCTTCGAGATTACCCTCTGGGCTCAAATGCTATTTCTACTGGCTAGTGCTGACCCAAGCCACCTAGTTCCACTCCCTCTGTGGTTGAGGAAGCAAAACCCCGGAGGAGCGCGAGAGCAAGCCTTGCCTAGGGTTGTCACACAGCAGCCTCCTGAGTGAGCTGGACAGAGTTCAGGACTCCAGTGCTGGCAGGAGACTAAAGACGATGAGGGGTGGGGTGGCAGGGGTATAACTGAGTGGTGAACACAGACCAGGTAGTGGGAGCTCAGCAGAGCGCTACGCACACAGAGGGAGGGGGAAACAGACTGGTCATTTCCAGGGAAGAGTTAAAGAGTGTCCCATTCTGCTTACCAACACCTCTAAACATTAGCCAAGAAGTTTGAAAGAAAGTAAAACTAACAGGACAGGCAGAAACCAGTCTAGACGACACCTGTTCCCCTACCCTCATCCCTGATTGTTTCTCTGCCTGCCGGATATCACAAAGTGTAGACAGTGTTTGAGCTGGAGCCGAGGTCTTTGTGTGTAGGTGTTCCAGGGGGGCCTGGAGACCCAGCTGTACTGGAGGGCTCTGGGCTTTGAGGCCTAGGGGTCCTGGAAGCCCTTTTATGGAGTCTGGTTTGTTCCATCATTGCTGGGAAAGCAGGGCTTCTGGAAGACCTGGAGTGCACGCAGCCTCAGTGGGCAAAGCAGGCAGGTGGGGGGCTAGCCTCGGCCTCTCACTTGGTCCTGAGTCCTGGAGGGGGATGAGAGCAAGCAGCGTGTGTCTAACTTTCTGCCCTGGACTCTCACTCTGAGTGCTCTGGAAGCTGAAGCCGAGTGTTGGAAATTCAGCGGTGGTTTTGTTTTTAATTGGGATCTCTGTCAAAAGGTCGCAGGGCGGCATTCATATTTATCTTACTTTAGTTTTGCAAAATGGATTTTTTTTCTGCCTTGAAGTATTTCTGCCACTGCACATTGGCTGAGTATGTATCATAGGCTGGGCACTAGGCTGAGCAGTTAAGAGCTGGCATCTCATTTAGTGCAGTCATCCATGTGGCTTTTCAGGGGCACACACTCGCACACATTAAGTTTATATGTATGCATGCGTGTGTGTCTATGTGGAACCACTGAGATCTGCCTGTCACCATTCCCCGGTATTGGGGCTTCAGATGCATGCCCCTGTTCCTGTCTTTTACCTGGGTGATGGGGATCTGAACTCGGGTCTTCATGCTTCTACAGCAGAACTTTTTACCCATTCAGCCATTCCCTGCCCAAGCCCCTGTTGACTTATGTTTTCAACGTGAATCAGTTGCGGTTGGAGATGAAAGGAAGTACTCCACTCTTGCCCAGGTAGCTTAGGTGGCAGTTGGATTCAGGTCATGGTGGACACAGAATTCCAGGCCCTGTCTGAGCTGTGAGCTCTTGTTCTGTTATATAGCCAGGGTAAGTGTGGTGACACACGCAGTGTGTGGAGTTGTTGGCCGGACTGGACTTGAGCCCAAGTCTTGCAGACCCTGCCACTCTGCCCTTCACCTTGGCCGCAATGGATTTTCTGACTGGGATGTGGGGAAATTGTGCTCCCCATTCTGTTCAGCATAGGCTCAGGACCCCCTGGCTTTTATTCCCCAGATTCTTACAAGCCTCAGCGGGCCAGCGGGGTGTGTTCTGTGTGCACAAAGCCTCTAATACGGCGTTTGAAAACAGTTGCAGGTCTGCTCTAATTAATTACATTTGACATACTTGGAACTGGGGCCTCCCGGTTGCAGAATGCAAATTTCTACCCAGACAGATGTAAGGTACGCTTGCAGCCAAGAGCTCTGGTGCGTCCCAGCCAGGCTTGGCAGTGTTGCTCACGCTCCTCGTGGGACAGTGACAGACAGTGAGAAGTGGAGTCAAGACTCAGCCCTGGGGATGCCAGGAGCCCACAGGCAGTTGGCAGAGAAATAGCCAGGGGTTTTAGGTCTCCAGTCTGGGGCAATCCTTTTCCCTTCTTTGAGCCTCAGTTTCTCATGCTGTTCAGTGAGAGCTTTGACTGGGTGTTCTCCGACGGTATGTGCCGTTCAGTTGTTCAGCGGAAGGAAGGCAATTAGACAAGCAGGGTTTCTTCTTAGAAGAAAAAAGGGTGGAGTTTGGAAATACAACTGCTGAGGTGAGGGAGGCTTGAATAGCGAGGGAAGCGGGAGGCTGTAGAACAAACAGAGCGGAGAGGAGGCGGGATACCTGATACATACGTTGACACTTGCAGAGCCCGGCAGCCGCACTGTCCTGCCTCTTAGACACACACGCATCTCCCCACCCATGTAGGGTATGTGTCGCTCTGCAAGATGGTACCCTAAAACTCAGTGGCTTACCACAGCAATAGCCACCTCTGGTCTTCTGGTCTCTATGGGCTGGGGATTTGGGAGTGTCCCAGGTGAGTTCTGACTCAGGGTGACTCTGTGGTCTCAGTCACGTGGTGGCTGGGGCTGAAGTCATCTTAAAAGTTTTTTTTTGTGTACCTACCTGGTTGCCAGGATTTTGAAGACTCAGTTGACCGATGGGGCTTCATAAAGGATGGCTTGGAAGGAACAGGGACCCTGTCCCTGTATGAGAGGGAGAGTGGGTGGGTGGGGTAGCGCCCTTTATGATTCCATACTCCAGTAGCATACTTCACCGTGGCATTTCATTGATTGAGACTGGTTCCAGAGGTGTGCGCTTGTTAACACTACCTGCCTAAGGAGCCCCGACATGGTGTTGAGTTTTAGGATAGGAGATATATTGACGTGGCTATCTTGGGGAAATGCAGACTGCTGTTCTAGTTACCCACCGATCAATCTGTCTGTCTCAATCCATCTCCTGAACCATCCATCTATGTATCCCATCCCTCCATCCTTTAGAGACTTCTCCTCCTGCCTCACCATCTGCTCATCTGGCCATCCATCCATCCATCCATCCATCCATCCATCCATCCATTCATCCATCCATTCATCCATCTATCCTGTTCAGCACATCTTGAACACCTGGTATGAGCCAGGTTTGACTACAGGAACATTCAACAGTGAGCTCAAAGGGAAGAGAGACCAGGATGAACTGAGAACTTCCCCAGCAGTCTCTTTATTCTCAAAGTAGTTCTGTGACATAGACTTACCATCTTTATTTTCATACAGAGGAGCCAATGAAGGCAATGGCTAGCTGGCCTGCCCAAGCTCAAACCAATTTGTGTCAGGGCCAGATTCGAACTGGGGGCTTCCTGACCACATTGTCTCCTGCTCCCTCCACAGACGAGACAGTTTGCTCTCCAAGTATGAAATGTCTTTCCAGAGTTCTTTCCTCATTCCTGTTTTTTTTAAATTTTTTTCTAAGTGAAAATAGGTTTATTTTTTTCTGACTATAAAAATAACACATTCATTACAAAAACATTCACGCAGTCCTGAAAAGTAGGAAGATTATTCTTTAAAAAAAAAAAAATCACCTGAATTCTGAGATAACCACTGTTCACATTTTGATGAACGTTATTCAAGTCATTTCTACATATTTAAGTATTTATGATTACAGTTTTACACAAATGGGATTATATTTTGAATGCTGTTCTGTGGCTGGCTTGCTTTTTGCTTTTAAAACTGAAGATATCTTTCATCTGTGAATAAAAACATTTTTTAACTGGACTGTATTTTCACTATATGTATGCACCCCAATCTAGTGTCTTCCTGGATTTTGGTTGCCTTCAGTATTATAATCCACACAGTGAGACAAGTCTTTGTACATGTTGCTGCTTCTTGGTAGGAGAGTCTCCTGACCCCTCCTCTGAAAAACCATTGCTGGGCATGAAGACAGCCTTGGGTTCACCATGTTTTCTCCCTTGCCGACCCGCCACTTCTCCTGGGAGGTGCCTGGTGCTTATCTGACACTCTGGCTGTCATCTCATATTGCCAATCATTAAATTTTTAAAAAAGCATTTTTATCTACTTTATTTATGTGTACATGTGTACAGAAGGGGGTGTCTGTGTGTGGTTGTCAGGGGACAGCTTGTGGGAATCAGTTCTCTCCTTCCCCTACTTGAGTCTGGGGAATTGAACTCAGGCCATCGGGCTTGGCATTACGTGCCTTTACCTACTGAGGTATCTCGCCAGTCCTCTCTTAGGTTTGTTGTTGTTGGTTTTGTTTTGTGAGATAGGGTTTGCACAAGTAGCTGAGCCAGCCTCCAACTCAGAATCCTCCCGCCATGGTTCCCTGAGTACGTGAATTCTAGGCATGTGCCGCAATGAGTCTCTCTCTCTCTCTCTCTAGCTTTTTAAACCAATTTTTGTTACTTACTACTACTGGTGGTGGCTAAGTAAAATGTTTAACTTTAAAAAACGTTCATGTTTTTCTGTCTTAAATTTTGTTTTCTCCCCTTTTTTTTACATCATGCTTAGACTTCTTTGCATTAAGAATTTATAGCGAGCCGGGCGGTGGTGGCGCACGCCTTTAATCCCAGCACTCGGGAGGCAGAGCCAGGCGGATCTCTGTGAGTTCGAGGCCAGCCTGGGCTACCAAGTGAGTTCCAGGAGAGTCGCAAAGCTACACAGAGAAACCCTGTCTCGAAAAACCAAAAAAAAAAAAAAAAGAATTTATAGCGAGAAAGCAAGGTGTGGGAGGGCGGGAGATATTTGCAGACCATGCATACAGACCATGCATACTTGACAAGGAGTTATTAGTCGAGCTATAGATGAAACCACAGCAATAGTACCTCCAGAGCCAAGTTTGGTGGCACATACATGTAACCCCAGCACTCAGGAGGTGCAGGCAGAAGGACCAGCCTGGGCTATACGAAACCCTGTCTGAAAACACCAGAAAAAGAAAAAAAACAGGAGGAAGAGGAGGAGGAGGAGGAAGAGGAGGAGGGAGGAGGAGGAGGAGGGGGAGGAGGAAGTCCTTTAACAACCAAACCACAAAAAGTGATCACAAGTCAGCAGCCACAACAAAGTAACTCAATTGAGAAGTGGGAAGGGATTCAAGGAATGACATCCCCATGGCAACAAGCATGTGACATGGTGACACAGTGCTGCTCAGTGTCACCAGTCTGGGGAAATGCAGTTCAAACCCATAATGAACTATCTTACCCATAGAAGAGGGAGGGACGGCGGGTGGGTGGGAGACACTAAATGAACAGTAGTGTGGACAAGAATATGGAGAAATTGGACCCTGACTGTTGGTATCAGTGGTGAGTGCTCATATAAATGAAACATAGAATCACCCCATAGTGCATGCAGTACAGCCATCCATGGTGAGCATATAACCCAAAGAATTTAAATCAGAAGATAAACAACATGGTAGATCTACACAGTGGAGTATTATTCAACCTTTGAAAGAAGATCTTACCCACAAGGACGTGAGTGAGACTTGAGGACATAGGAGGTCCACTTCTGTGAGTTTTCCGAGTCAAACTCAAAACTGCGAAGGAAAATGTTTGCCAGCAGCTGCAGGAAGGGAACAGGGAGCTGTTCAGAGGGTACAGAGGTTCTCATTTTGAAAACCCCTGAGTTAGTTACACAGAAGTGTGAATACACTCAGCCTTATTGGACTGTACGTGCTAAGATGGTTAACATAGTAAAAGAAACAAGTCAAATATTTACATAACCTGACAAATCAACCAGAATCAGAAAACAGAGGAATAAAAAGGTGGTCCTAAATAAATGCCCCCTCCCTCATATTCACCATATTTCTTAATTATCTAAGTCATAATATATTAGAATTTTGCTTCAATGGTGTCTTCTTAATGATTTTCAAGACTCAGTAATATTTGTAGAAGAGAATTGATATGCTATATCTAACTCATGTTGTATTGTTGAAGCTTGAGGTTGGTCCTCAGTTTTCATTTCCATAAAATTACATCTTACATATAGAAAACAGATTGATGTCTTAAAGTCTCCTCCTTTTGCTTTATTTCCAAAGAGAGATTATGAGGTCAAAGGTGCATATGAGTGGAATGTTTCTAGCCGTCTTGCCTCTGTTATGGCATCTATTGGAGGCTGCTTGGGAACCTCTGTGGACTTGGAAGAGAAACAGAATTCTTTTTGAAAATATCTTCTTGCTAGGTGTGGGAGGGCACACTTAAAATCCTAGTGTTTGGGAGGCTGAGGCAGGAAGTAGCCAGGCCAACATAGTGAGCTCCAGGTCAGCATGGGCTATGGTGTGTTTTAAAAAAAAAAAAGTCTTGATTTTGTTACTAAAAAAGGATTCAATGAAGAGAACAGAATTTATGCACAAAAGGACCAGTAATCCCATGTTTCTCCAACTTTCCAAAATGAGCCCCACTTATTTCATGTTTATTTTTTTTTACATTGTTATTTATACTAATACTCATTTTCAGTAAGACATTTTAAATCTTATTTCGTTCACCAGAATTCCCTCATAATGAGTCTTCTTCCCACGTTTGTGCTGGTATTTCATCTTCGGATGCCGATGCCCTTTTGAGTGGATCCATCTGCCCACCATCCGTTCCGTGTTTGTGCCCACTGTGGTGCTGGCCCGTGAGGGGAGGAGCTGCTGAGTCAGTGTGGACTCTGCTCAGAGCATCCTGTCTTGAGCTATGTGCTCTTGACTGGGTGCCAAGGCTGTGGCAGGGAAGAATGAACCCTGGGAAGCGCAAATTTTTGGAGGAAGAAACATTGAGCTTGATTTTCTAATTGTGACTATATTTGTATTAAATTTATAGATCAACTTGAAGTCTATAGATACACAAGGGAATTATTACTGTGCTGTATTCTCTCTGTCCAGTAACATGGCTCTTTGTCCTCATCTATACTCCTGTATATGACTCAGCAGTTTCAGAGTTTTTCATCTAATTTTTGGATATTTATTATTAAGTATTCTCTCCAGACATTTGGTATTTTTTGCTGCAATTGTGGATGGGATAATTTTTCTCATTGTATACAATGAATATATTTTACCAAATTTGAATATGTAGTAAGTTTTTTCATTTTTCTTCCTGTACTGGGCATTGAACCTAGGGCTTCTTGCATTCTGGGCCAGTGTTCTATCACAAAGTTGCCTCTCTAGTCATTGTCTTAGTTTTTATTTTGACACAGGGTGGAGTGGGGTTGGGGAGGGTCACAGGCTGGTTTTGAACTCACTCTAGCCTGGCCTTGAGCTTGCCATGCTTCTCCCACGTAGGTGGGATTACAGGCCTGCACCACCACATCCAGCGAACCGTTGGTTTTTGTGTGTTGGTTTAGTTAGAGGATGCCTTGTATTATTTTTAGTCAGTGGGTTCTGGATTGGCTCTGAGATATGTAAATACTGTTCAGCTTTGCCACCCCCCCACCTTACCTGATCCATCAACTAGACCTAGAATAATTAGACAAATAGCAAGAATACAGTCTTACTGTTCCTTTGGTGGGAAAAATTATAGTACTTTCTGATCAAGTGTGGTGTTTGATTTGGGTTTCAGAAATATGTTACCACTAAGTAAATGTCCTCTGAATTGCCAAGAGTTCTTTACTTGTAGAGTTTTATCAGTTCGGAGGTGTGGGCTGTGCTATAGGAGGGATTCTCACTTTTCCATATTCGAAAATTTCCCCTTGCAACACTGCGACTTGCCCCTCCCCCACTGTAGAGCTACTTAGCAATAAGAGGGGGAAAGGGATGATGAATTTTTAACAAACGCCTTTTCATTATGTACCCAGATGGCCGTATGGTTTTTTTATGCCTTTGATCTGCTGATGTGATGAATTATATTAATAGGTTTCCAAGTATTAAACTATCCTGGAAGGAACCCATCTTGTTCACGGTGGTTCATTCTTTTAATACATCCTGGGTCCATCTCGTGGTGTTTCTTGTGTCTGTATTCATTAGTGAGATTGCCCTGTGGTTTTATTTTTAGTATGCTGTTTTCGTCATTTCTTTTTTTTAATAGTCGTGTGCTACTGTCATGGGCTATCAGTCAGAACACTTTCTGTCATTTCCAAAGGTCTGGGGCAGGGGGCCTTAGAACAGTTGAGGTCGGGCAGCTATTGGAGGTGGCTGCTGTGCGCTCTGTTGAGAAGGCTCCTGAGTCCTTGTCATGTGTAAACAATGTATTGTTTTGTGAGGAGAGCATAGGAAACGAGAGTTTAGGTGTGCATGCCAAGTTTTTATTTGTAGGCCTGGCCTGGGTGATTTACACAGCACAGGGATTGTCTATCTTTTGAAAGTTTAAAATAATTTATATGAAAACTCTCTCTTATTGAATTTTGGGAGACATTTCCTAGTGTAATTTTTCCTCCATTAACTTTTGGACTCTGTTCTTCTCAAGACAATTTTGATCATTTATATTTTCTTAGGGACATACTTATTTCATCAGAGTTTGAACTATATTGGCATAGGGCAGAATGTTAGGTTATTTTTGGAAAGGCCCTCTGTGTTAATTCTGTCTCCTAACTTGATTTTTTTTATAGCTGTTATACTTTCCCTCTTATTTATCGTTTGAATGACTTGTATCTAGGGGCCATTTTATTATTTTTGTGCTTATAGCCTAAATTTTTAAAGTTATTTGTCAATTCTCACTACTTGAAATATCTCAAATTATTATACTTTTGTATTAAGTAAATTTACCCTTCTCTTTTTTTTTTTTTTTTTTTTTTTTTGAGACAGGGTTTCTCTGTGTAGCTTTGCGCCTTTCCTGGAATTTACTCTGTAGACCAGGCTGGCCTCGAACTCACAGAGATCCGCCTGGCTCTGCCTCCCGAGTGCTGGGATTAAAGGCATGCACCACCACCGCCTGGCCCTTCTCTTTTCTTTAGATTTAAAATTCTTGAGTACTTAGCTCTTTATTTCGTCTTTAAAAAATATTTTATTATTAGTTATGTGTGCCTGTGTGTGGGTATGTGCACATGAGTGCCCACAGTGGCCAGCAGAGGGTGCAGGATTCCCCTGAAGCTGATGTGACAGGTGGTTGTAAACCATCCAGTGTGGGTGCTGGGAACCGAACTCAGGTCCTCTGGGAGAGCAGAAGAGCTGAGCCATCTCTCTAGCTACCTCTGATTTTTTTTCCTAATTAGTAATAAAAATGCTTTTCTTATTAGCACATGCTTAGTGACATTCATAAGCCTTATTTTAAAACTTTACTGGGTTTCTTTGTAAGTATAAAGATTATTTAAAAGTGCAATTTAAATTTCCTAATGATTTTTCTTTTGCTTTGCTTATTCTTTTTTGTTTTGTTTTTTGAGTCAGGGTTTCTCTGTATATCCTTGGCTGCCCTGGAAATCACTCTGTAGACCAGGCTGGGTTCAAACTCACAGCAATCCTCCTGCCTCCACCTCCACCATCCCCCCATGTGGCTCGACATGATTTTTGTGTTTATTTTCATTCTATTGTGAGAAAATTTTGCCTGTAATAAATCTGCTTTTGTAACTTACTGAGAGTTTTAGATTTGTATTAAATTAGTATTAATTTGTGTAAATGTTTCATTTGCTTGCAAAAGAAATACTTCTTATTTGTAGGCTTAATTTCTTACTATATACCCATTATCATTTACAATTTATCATTGATGATTAATTATATTTTTCAGATTTCCTGTAGGTCCCTAATCATACTATTTTTTATTAATTATTTCAAGAAATTAAGAGTCTGTTAATGTTTGCCAGTGATGCTTCTGTTTATTTTCACCTTTTGCTCTTTATACTTTATTGCTAGGCCATTTAGCAGGGACATACCTGTCTGCTACACTGTATTGTGAATGCCTTTAACTGTTAAAATAAGTCTCCCCTTCCTGTTTTTTTTTGCCTTCTTCTTCAATTCTCTGTTTTTCCTGATTATTTCCTGCTCCATGGATTCATCTAAATTGACACAGAGTAACTGCACATGGTACAGGCTAGCTTTCACCTTCAGTTTTGGTGATTTTTGTAACGTATGTCATACTTCCTGCTTGCTCTTGGAGTTCTCCTGATTCTGTTTTTACATAATTATTTTACTTTTGAGTTTTCTCCGCTTTTGAATAAAGAAGCCATATCTCTTTTGGTTAACGTGGTTTGTTTTTTTTTTTTAAATCTATCTCTGTGTGTGTGTGTGTGTGTGTGTGTGTGTGTATGCATGCACATATGACATGTGTGCATATGTGCATTTGTATGTGAATGCAGGTGAGAGTATGTGGAGGCCAGAGGTCAACCTCAGATGTGGGTCTTTCCACACTTTGAGGCAGAGTCTCTCCTTTCTTTTTGCAGTACATGCCAGGCTAGTTTCCAGTGATTTTCCTGCCTGCACCTCCAGCTTTCTGTAGGAGCTGATTACAGATGTGTACTCTGCCACATTCAGCTGGCTGAGATAGGTTTTTTTTTTTTTCTAAGTTTTCAAAAACTCAAGAGTTTGAGAATCTGTTTCAGAACATGAGATTTGCTGGGTGTGATGGCCTGTTTGTAGTTCCAGCACTCAGAAGGTACAGGCAGGAGGATCATTTCATGGCTACCCTTGGCTAAATAGCAAGTCTGAGGCTAGCTTGAGTTGCATGAAACCCTGTCTCCTAAATAAATAAATAAATAAATAAATAAATAAATAAACAAATAAATAAATAAAGACAGAAAAAGGAACATAACTGCTGTGTTATGTTCTCAAGTGAATGGCTGCTTGGCTGACAGAAACATTTGTGGATTATCTGTTTTGGCCCTCAAGCACGATGTCGTTGGCCTTTCGTCTTACATTGGCTGTGGGCTAGTGTTTTCGTGTGTCTTTTAGATTTATTTATCTTATTTATGTATGGGTGTATTGCCTGCATGTATGTTTGTGTGCCATGTGCTTGCTGGGTACCCCAGCGGGTCAGAGGAGACTGTCAGAATCCTGGTACCGGAGTTAGGATTGTTGTGAGCCAGCCTGTGGGTCCTCTGCAGGGGCAGCTGGTGCTCTTCACCACTGAGCCAGCTCTGCACCCCTGTCCCCGATGGTGGTGGTGGGTTTTTTTTGTTTTGGTGGCACTGACACAAACTAAAGTCACCTATGATGATGACTAGTCTTGGTTGCCAACTTGACAGCATCTGGAATTAACAGCTGGGTACATGGGTGAGGGATTTTTCTTAATTAAATCATTTCAAGTGGGAAGACCCACTTTTAATCTTTTGAGGTGGGAAGAGCCACCTTAAATGTGGGCCACACCTTCTAGTGGCAGCCTATATAATGGAGGTGGAAGAAAGAAGCTTTTGCTCTTTTCCTGTTTGCCCTCCTGAAGCTGTCCTGAGTTTCTGTCTTTTTCCTCGTCGTCTAGGTCTTTCTAGCTATTTTCTTATCCCTCTCTCTTCCACCTAAGGACCCTTCTAAAGGTGGGAGCTGGACTCCCACAGGCACATGACAAGAGCTCTGTTAAAAAGACGGAATTTGGCCGGGCGGTGGTGGCGCACGCCTTTAATCCCAGCACTCGGGAGGCAGAGCCAGGCGGATCTCTGTGAGTTCGAGGCCAGCCTGGTCTCCAAAGCGAGTTCCAGGAAAGGCGCAAAGCTACACAGAGAAACCCTGTCTCGAAAAAACCAAAAAAAAAAAAAAAAAAAAAAAAAAAAAAAAAAAAAAAAGACGGAATTTGCTCCGTTGTATGGCTGTGCCATGCTTGTCTGTCTGTTCTTCCATCAGCGGACGTTTGCTTTGCTCCCTCCTTTCGGCCTCTATGAACACGAGTA
Organism: Peromyscus californicus insignis; assembly: GCF_007827085.1. Classification (NCBI taxonomy): domain Eukaryota; kingdom Metazoa; phylum Chordata; class Mammalia; order Rodentia; family Cricetidae; genus Peromyscus; species Peromyscus californicus. The sequence continues at coordinate 86,856,381 of NW_026294573.1, read as the reverse complement.
CGCAGATAGCTCTTTTAGATCCTGCCTTCAATTCTGTGGAGTTGATACTTAGAGATGGGATCCCAGACTCCATGGTAATTCTGTATTTTCAACCCCCAAATGAGTGCTCTGTATTTCACTTCAGCTCTGCTCTGAGTGGGCTGGGCAGGGATTCCTTCCTCCATTTCACACCAATAAACTGAGGTGTGGAGGAGGGGAGAGAGCAAGGCAGTGACAGCGTGGAGGCTGAGACACAGTCCTGCCTCCTGGCCCAGTCCCCACAGTCATGTGTCGTGCATGACCCTTCCTCATTCCCTGGTTTCTGAAGATCCCCATTTCCCCCTTGGTGGCTACCCTCATCTCCAGCTCCCTCCCAGGTCAGAATCACTCATGCCTTTGTCAAGCTCCAGTCTCTGCATCCCTGTTCACCTGCATCTTTCCGTGGTCCTTAGGTTCTCTTGCCTCTCGAGGCCTCAGTTTCTTCTTCTTTGAAATGGGCCTCTCCTCCCCAGCAGCAGTTCCTGTGGCCCCTCTGTTTGTCCCCCGCCGGGCTGGCTGGCCGCTGTTTTCTTACATGTGCGGGGAGCCGCTCACGGCCAAGCTAGCATCTGTTTCCCCATCTGGTCCCAACTTCTTTCTTAATTACCCACTGAATTGGCGCTAACAAAACGCTGACAACTTGAATGAGACATTAGCTGATCCATCAGCGCCCGGTGCCAGGGCTTCACCAGCTTCTCCAGAACGGGATGAACCACAGAGTCGAGCGTAAGCTCTTGTTTTCTGGTCAGAGACCTCATTCTGGCCAAGTGGCAGGTGCCAGTCGAGGTACAGGTCCTCCCGAGGTCTCCCAACACTATGGACCAAGGCTAAAGAGACTGAAAAGTTCCCATGGCTTCATCACAAACCTGGAAGGGAGGAAGTTTTGTTTTCTTTCCAGCTTCTCCTTCGGCCCCTCATCCTCCACAAAATCTGTTTGGTTTTCTTCTCTGCAGTTCCAAGTGTGTCTTGGGCCGTGGTACCCTGTGTGCCATAGTCAGGGGACACTGCTTGGGAGTTCTTGGCCATGCAGTGTGCGCTGTCCAACCTTCTGCCGACATACCCCTGTTTTTTCAGATGCAGGAAAAGGTGTCCTGAGATGCTGTAAACCTCCCATCCCGACTTCTCACGAGGCTTCCATTTTCTCACTGTGAACAGGGGGAATAGAGTCAGAGGCTGATGAGCTAGGGGAAGGCCACAGGCTCCTCAGTCACCCGTCCTTGCCTCTGCTCCTCTTTCTGCCACTCCGGGAGCACTGGTGAACCTGTCCGCATGCTAGTTTCTGCTTCGTAGATTGAAATGGGTCTGCATCAGTGAACCCAGAAGAGAGTGAGCCGAGCATCATGAGGCAATCCACAGAAAGCATCTGGTGCAGGGGGAGAGCATGCCTGCACGCTTTCTGCCCCTTTGAATCCCTGGTGTGGCGGGGTAACCCCAGCCTTTTGGCTTGTGTGCAGACCTTTCTTACTTGCTTCAGTTTCTAATCTCCATGCCTCTGCACCTGCTCTGCCCCCCTCACCTAGCTGCAATGGGCTCGCCCTGTGTGTTTATACGTCTTCTTAGAAGTAAGCACTGTTGTTTTATCTTAAAACGAGATATCGTAGTTGGGGGTCTCTATTTCTTTAAAGGTCTCCCAGTCGGGATTTTTTTGAGGTTCACCCATGTGACTCACAGTGATGGAGCGAAACTACCACATTTGACCTGTGCAGCCCTTGACACACTTCCCCCGTGGCATTTGTATTTAGTGCTCTGCCCTGTCCTTCTGTGAAGTGCTACATGTTGAGCATCTTAAAGTCCTGACATCTGAGATGGACTCAAATCTGAAACCTTGGAGTGATGACGGTTTTGGATTTTTGGAATGCTTTGGGGATTCACATATTAGGGAGACCCAGCCGGTAAAGTTTACATAGATATCCCAAACTCTGGGGCCCTTAACACTTCTGGTGCCAAGCGTTTCAGAGAAGGGAGTCTTAGCCCATGCCACAGTGTGTGTTAGTCCTCTTATGATGGGTATCTTGAGTTTTCCAAGTTTCCGACTGCTTTGACTGGAGACCCAGCTCTTGCTTGGTGTGTTGATGGAGGGTCCCTTCAGTTTTTGCGTTTTTCTGCCTGCAGCTTCCTACACCCCAAGCACAGCCACGTCAGGCACCTTCCCAGACAGCGGGGAGTCTTTTTCTTGCCGTTATCCAGGGCTGGAGCAGATAGACGGAAGCAGAGGGCGGTTAGAGGGTCAAGGCAGCAGAAGCTTTTGTGTACTCGGTTGGTGAAGGACTAACATCACTGGGCTGAAGAAATAGTTCACGCTCAGCTTGACTTGAGTTGTGTGCCAAGGGCTTCTTGGCGTGTGTTTGTGTCTGTCTGTCCATCTGTCTTTGTCTGTCTGTCTGTCTCTTTCTCTCTGTGTGTGTTTGCATTTGTACATGGAGGCCAGAGGTCAACTTACAGTGTCTTCATCAACCATTCTACACTTTATTTTTTGACACAGGGTCTCTCCTTGAATCTCATTGCTGACTCAGCTAGACTGCTAGCTGGCCAAGAAGGCCCGGGGATCCTCCTGCCTTCCTGCCTCTACTTCCCCAGCACTTGGGTTACAGACACACTCTACTGTTTCAGACTTTATACACACACACACACACACACACACACACACACACACACTACAGTCTATAAATATATTAATATTTATATTGCATATATATATTACATTTAACTTAGCTGTGTATATGTGTGTATTTGCATGCTAGAAACAGCACCCATGATGAGGTCAGGGGACAGTCTGTGGGAGTCAGTTCTTTCTTTCTGCCGTCTAGGTCCTGAGGGCAGACCGAGACTGTCTAAACACAGATAGTCCTCAGGCTTGACAGCAAGTACTTTAAGCGAGCCACATCACTGGCATTACCTAAGCCTAGCTTTTACAGGGGTTCTGGGGATCTGAACTCAGGTCCTTGTGCTCGTACAGAAAATGGTTTACAGACTGACCTGTCACCCCCTTTCAGTTGTAAACTCAAGGTTGTATGGACACACTGTCTTTGAAAACAGTTCAGATGACACAGAAGTTAAAGGAGTCAACTGGAAAGGACCCCTACCTGGGCCTCTTCTCTCCAGACCTGTGGTTGGCAGGGCTGACAGGCCAGTGTCCCTGACAGCAGGTGTGTCCCACTCGGGCTCCCTAGTACATTCACAAGCACAGACGTGTTCCACTCACACTGTTTTACAGCGTGGCTTTCCTGTCTTAATAGGGTGTTGCAAGGTTGTTTCCTGGTAGCCCCGATAAATCTGCTTTGCTTCTGTATTCGTAAGCAGCATTCTGTTGTAAGGGCCTGTGTGGTTCAAGCCATCAGTCCCCTCCTACTAGCATTTGGGGTGCCCTGTTGCTGTTACCAGAGGGCCATGCTCTTCTGGTACTGGTCAGCTGCTGCTAAACCTGTTGAGCTTGGTGCTTCTATAGTTTGCTTTTGTTTTTAATTGATATTTTTGCCAGCTGTAGGCTTCTAGATTGATGCTTTTCCTTCTAGTACTTTGGAGGTGGGCTTCACTGTCCCCTGGTAAAATTGTTTTCTATTAAGAAGGTGGCTACACTCTTCATCTTGGCTGCTCATTATTTGAAGTCTTGAAACAAATTTCTGATGACTTAGGAAGATTTTTCTCTTCAGCTCTCATTTTAAGCAGTTTGATGTTTATGTACCTGAGACTGGTTGTTTCTCCGACTTGGGAATCATTGATTTTTCTGGGTCTTCAGGCTTTATAGTTTGCACTGAATTGGAAAACTTTAGGCCATTACTTTTCAAATACCCCATTTTGGGGTGCTCTAATTGCATGTCTCCTAGCCCTTTTAAGGCTGTCCTCCAGCTCACTGATGCCCAGGTTCCTTTTCCCATCTGCTTTCCTTCTGAGCTTTATTGTTTGTTCACAGGGTCTGTGGAAGCATCCCGAAGTTGCCAGTCTGCTCTTCTTTCTTGTCTTAGCTGTCCATAGTTCTCCCCACTGTGTTGTTTGTCTCCCAGGATTGGACTTCCCATCCCTGAAAGTGTGTTTATTTATTTATTTTTTATTTTTTATTCTCTTGTGTCTCTATAACATGGAGGTGTATTTATGATAGCCACTTTAATATATTTAAAGCCTTTCATTTCTGGACATTTTTGACATTTTTGAGTCTCTTCCTGTTGATTGATTTTTCTACTTCTTTTGGGCTTAATAAATTTTGATTGACAGATTGTGTGCCTCTCACTGTTTGCTGCTGGGTGTTTGGGCATCTGTCTTTTGTGCTTTGTTGCTGGGGTTGTGTTAGTTTTCTGTAGCTGCTCTGACAGATCAACAAACTGAGTTGCTATAATAAAGCAACACGGATTCATCATCTTGCTCAGCTATGTACCTCTTAATGATGCAAATAACTTCTGAGATATTTGTTAGAGGATTTTGTTGTGTGGACACTGTTGCATGTGCTTATGAAAACCTAGAAGATCCAGCCTGTTACACTCATGGACTCTCTGCAATAGCCTGCTGCTACTGGGCCACACACCTGTACGGGGTGTACTGAATACTGTAGGCATGTGCTACATAGTGGTGGGTATCTGTCCTCGTTAGCTTAAACTCCCAACTTGACGCAGCCCAGAGTCACCTAAGAAGAGACTCTGCTTTGGGGAGTTGCTCAGATCAGACTGGCCCGTGGACGTGTCTGTAGGGGATGGTCTCAGTTGCTAGTTAATGTAGGAGGGTTCAGCCCACTGTGGGAAGCATCTTTCCCTAAACAGAGTAGTCCTGGCCTGTGTAAAAAAGCTAGTTGAACATGAGCCTGTGAGTGAGCCAGAGAGTAAGCCAGCTATCCGAATTCTTCCGTTGTTTCTACTTCAAACTCCTGTTTGAGTTCCTGCCTTGACTACTCTCATTGATGAACTTTGACCTGGAAGTGCAACCTCTAAGTTGCTCTTGGACTGAGTGTTTTTATCACAGCAACAGAGGAAACTAGAACAGGATCTGTATATTGAAGCACATCAGACCAAGGAGAGGTACAGTGAAAATACAATATAGAAGATAGAAATGGCCCACTTGTATGGAGTGTTTACTGTGAACCAGCTGGAGCCTGGAAGGTGTGGCGTAAGTGGTGAGTGACGGGGAAGGCCATGGATGTCACCTTGCACTGACTGCTGTGGCATGGATAATCACTCAGACCCAGTCACACCAAAGGTATAAAAACTCTTCCTTTATTAATGAACTAACCTTAGCTTACTGTAAACTCTCCTATTTAGTAAATTGCTTTTCTCTGGACCCCATACTTTCCAACTTCCTTTAAATTCCTACCCTTCTTTTAGCACAGAAGTGCCTGGGTCCTCCCTTTGCCCTGCAACTTGAAACCCTCCTGGCAGTGATCCAGGATGCTTGGAAGCCCATTGGCCTGTCTTGTAGGGTTACTGGTCTGCATTGCCTGTTACTCAGGGTAGCAGTTCGTACCGTCTTTATTAAGGTGGGCAGTAAATCTGGACTCCCCTTCAGTATTTGAAGCTGTGGTGCTTCTTTAGTTAGTATTATTTGGCTTTAATGAGGGGACCTTTGGAAGAGAGTGATGTCTGGCCACACACTGTGCATTTTAACACTGTTAACCACTTCAGCCATGGAGGGGCTGTGCTGTCTTGGACCTTGGAAAATCTCCTAAGAGCGGTGTTAGGACAGATGATGGGCAGGAAACTGCCTAGAGCTCACTGGCTCCATGCCAGGGACTGTGGCTCTGGAGGAAGGGTTTCCCTGGCAGCTTTCCCTTGATTCGGAATCTCTGGTGACCTCTTTGCTCTTCTAAGCTATTCTTAGGCTGTATGGACACTGTAGTCCTTGTGACAAGATTTCCTTCAGTCTGTTTTTTTTTTCTTTCCTGACATCTGTGAGCACCAATGTCAAATAATGTCCAAGTGCCCCAGGTAGTCACTGTGAGGAAATTTCGTTCCCACATCAGTGGAAACTCAGAGAGGTGGTGAGGCTAGCCCAAGATCACACAACCCCTTCCCAGCAAAGCAAGGGTTTTCCCTGCCCTTACACCTAGTCTTCCAGTTCACACAGTGGACCCCACGTTCTAGACAGGACCTCATTTTAGAGTCTCTTCAGTCAAAAGGGACACATGTCAGCATCCCTCCTACAAACCCAGCTGTTTGCTGGGCATGGCCGGCCTGAGTACACAGGTGATGTCATTTGAAACATGGATGGGGCTCTTAGCTCTTGCTCCTGGTGTTGACATAGTTCCCAGGCAGGCCCACTCCCACTGCAGACAGAGAGGCTCTCCCAGACTCTCGGACTGATCCTGGGGCATAGAGGCTGACCATGCCTACTCTACCTGGCCCTCGGCGTTGGAGGCTGGGGATAATAGCCCTTATGGTTTAAGCACTTGGGTAGTGGGTAGTAGCGGCAATGATAAGATGGCTGTATGCTCTGGAGGAAGGTGTGTGGACTAGGCAGAAGCAAGCATGCCCACACCTCTCTGGCCTGTGACAGCAGGTGCTGCCTCTGTGCCCTTGGATCTCCATCATTCATGGTTCTCACAGTCTGAGTGTGGTTTGACAGTGGTACTGTGCCCTCCCAGGTACTGTCCCTTAGCTTCTCTTTCACTGCCTTGGGCAGGAACTTTGGCCAGCTAATGAGACATCCTGGTTCTAATGTCTCTTGTTAGAACTATCTCTGGCCCCATAGGGCAGCACGTGGCTTCCAGCCAGGTAATGGCAGCGTTAGGCTGGAGATCTTTGGCTCCGGAGCCAGGTTGTCCAGCCCCACTGTGAGGCTGAGCTGTGCCCAGGGTGGTCAGAGCAGAGGAGCGATGTGAGGGAGTGGCTATTGCATGTTACCAGAGAAATCCTCCACATTATGAGACTTTTTATGAGGCTCCTAGGACAGCGAATCCTTATTCATTGATTGGTCCCAGGAAACTGGACCCAGCAGACTGAGGACCCCCCCACAGTCCAATTTCATCAGTAGGAGGGGAGCATTTTAGAGGGTGGAGAGACCTCATGGAGGGACCCCAGGGCCCAGTGTTTCTGCATCTCTGGAAAGGGCAGCCTGTGAGATAGGTCAGCGGGTGAAGGCCTTGCCGCCATGCCCTACAAACGTGAGCTCAGTCCCTGGGACCCACGAGGTGGAAGGAAAGAAAGAACCAACTCCTGCAGGTTGTCCTCTGACCCCCACACGTGCACTGGCACCCTTGCACCCTCCCTCCCACAGTAAACACAGACATGTCATTTTTTCAGATGTTAGTGATGGGTTCGTAGACTCTGCATACAATGAGGATGGAGTGCTTACACAAGGCTCTGGTCCCCACCTTATTAGCTGGAGCATCGTGGCTTCTGATGGGATCATCGGGCTAGTTTATCCTGTTTTAAGGGGCAGCCTCCTCCTGTGACAGCCACTCCTTCAGGAATGAGAGAGGTGTCACTGTTGGAAGAGCGGGTTCAGAGAGCGGTGTCTGTCCTGAAGAGGACAGCTGTGTTTTCACACTGCGGCTTCCGCTTCCCATGCCTTCAGACATAGGTGAGAAGTTACGCAAAAGGAAAGGATGGCGCACAGTGGGTTTACAGAAAAGGAAAGGGTGGCACACAGTGGGTTTACATAGAAGAAAGGGTGGCACACAGTGGGTTTACACAGAGGAAAGGGTGGCGCACAGTGGGTTTACAGAAAAGGAAAGGGTGGCACACAGTGGGTTTACACAGAGGAAAGGATGGCACACAGTGGGTTTACACAGAAGAAAGGGTGGGACACAGTGGGTTTACACAGAAGAAAGGGTGGCGCACAGTGGGTTTACACAGAGGAAAGGATGGCACACAGTGGGTTTACACAGAGGAAAGGGTGGCACACAGTGGGTTTACACAGAGGAAAGGATGGCACACAGTGGGTTTACACAGAAGAAAGGGTGGCACACAGTGGGTTTACTTGTCTCACTAAGAAACATTGACACCTGAAGCCAGTGGCACAGGATTGAGGCCCAGACAGCCTAAGGGATCTTCAGGTCTTGAATCTTGGGCTTGGAAAAGCCCAGTGATTAATTCATACCCTTAGGTACAACCCTAACCCATGGAGAACCACTATTCTCATCTGCTGCCAGCTTTCAGACAGATTGTTAGCTTAACGTCCCTTCTGTCAGTGAAATCTTACACAGCAACCCAGAGCACTAAATAGGTACAAATTACTCTCTTAATTGAGGAGGTATGGCCACATTGTGACTTTTGTGGACCCCAGGCACTTTTGCCTCTGGGGGAGTCCTTCGTTCATTAAAGAAAGCACTAGAAATTGTACCTTAATGACCAATTTTTTGGGGATATAAAAATGAAGATCTTATATGTCAAACATTTTCTTTGACTTGAAAATTCAGTTTATTCTGTTTTTTAAAAGAATGAAAGGTGTGTGTGTGTGTGTGTGTGTGTGTGTGCGTGCGCACATGTACTTCTAAAAGGATTGTGTGCCCCACTGTGCCTGCCAAGCATCTGGAAAAAATTGGTCCTGAGGGAGACAAGTCCCTGTTAACGTGAGTGGCCCAGAGGCCAGCTGGAGGAGTGATCTGTTTGATGGTCCCTGTGCCTTGTCACACGCTGTCTTCTGTCTCCCTGGGAGTGTTTGAAGAACTCAGAAGACCGGACAGTGAGGGACATCAAAAGTCCCTCACACCTGCCGAGGTCTGTCCCTTCAGAAACTCTCGTTGAAGTTTGATTGCTGTTGGGCGGATGTCAGGAAATGGGGACCCGAAGATTGAGTTGTTAAAAGGGATTAATGGCTCCCTCTCAGGGACTGACTGGGTCAGTTCTCACAAGAGCAGACTGCTCTCCAGCCCCTTGCACTTCATCTGTTTGCTAAGCAGCCCCATGCCCTTCTGCTTTTCGGCCACAGTGTGACAGCTTTGTCCCCATGAGGCCGTGCGTAGACTCTTCCCAAGGCCCTTGCCAGGTAATCACTCCATGCCGTCAGACTTTCTGGCCTCCAGAACTGTGAAGCAAAATACATCCGCCCTGCATTCTTTTTCGGGGTGGTGTTGGGAATTGAACCTGTAGCCTCCCGTTTTGGGGGGCTAGCCTTCTACCACCGCGCTGCACTTCCGGCTTTCAAACTTGGGCTCTTTGTGACTCCCCCACTCCCAGGTCTTGTGAGCACTAAGCCAGTACTGTTTCTCACTCTTCAGCCCCTAAAAGAACAAGTTAGGTCTTGTCCTTCAACCTCTTAAGCATCCTTCCCTCTGATGGCTCAGCTTCCTAGCCTGTGCTTGGATGCCTTCTAGGGACCGGAGGGCTGTCAGCTCTGTTTTAGTCTTCCTCTCTGGTCTGAGTCCTGAAGTACGGCCACCGCTGAGCCATGGTGGGAGTAAGTGGCAGGGACCTGAGGCACACCCCTGTCCCCCACTGTGGTGTGACTCAAGGTGCCTCACTCGGGAAAGGAGAAGGGGAAGACAGTGTCCCGTGTCCCCGCTGCGTGATGTGAAAGGGAGACCTGGGCACGTCAAGGGCAGTGGTGCCCGCAACTCAGATTATTCTGGGGTGTGTTGTTGGCGTTTGCCTGGAAGCCAAGGCCCATGTATTCCTACCCGACTTGGTCCAGGGGGAGTTGAGACTTTAACAACAGACATGGAAGGAATGTGGGCATCAGGAATGGGAAGATGAGGTGATTCTAGGGTGTGGCTCCTCCTCGTCTTCTTGTCCCCACTGGGGATGCAGAATTTCTTCTAAACCCTGTTAAGGACACTTGGTCACGCCCGGATCCGTCAGGCAGCTTCCCAGTGCACCCAGGGAGTCCTATGCTTGTCATGTTGGTGACATGGCTTCCTCCGTAGGGTTTGCTGGCTCAAGGTGAAAGGTTTCTCTGCCTGGAGGTCTGAGCCTTGTGGGGATGGACAGCAGGTTACAGAATGGACATGTCCCCATTTTTTCCTGTTCTCCAGCCTCTTCTAGGCTCTGGTGCTCACATGATGCTCTGATCCTGTATCCCAACTAGCTGGTACCTACAGTACAGCCTGTCTGTCCAGCCCCTCCCCCAGGCTGGTTTTTTTTTTTTTTTTTTTTTCTCTTTTCTTTTCTGCTATACTAAGTAGCTCTCCTGGATACTTCTTGATTCTCATCTCCATACTTTGTGCTTCTGTCTCTCCTGAGCGGCTGTTTATGCCATGGCTTTCCAGGCTACAGAGAAGATACAGATGATCCTATTCTGGCTGTTGGCAGAGAGCCCCCTAACCAGCCAGCTTCTCATCCCTGGTCTGGTGTTTGTTCACCTGGCTCCTGTTTGACACTTTATAATTACACGCTCCTGCTGAGGCCACTTAACAGGACCTGCAGCCAACCCAGCTTTAGACTTAGAAGTTCCTGGAAACAGTGACATATTACTGACCTACTAACTCATGCGTCTCTGCCAGCCAGGTGTGTTCAAGTGTGTGGGGCTGCTCTGAAGCATGTCCTTGTGGGCACAGGGCTTTGGGCTCCATTTCCATCTGGCTTCTTGAGGTGTGTGTTTTTTTTTTCCCTTTCTTTCTAAGAGTTCATTTGATTATAAACCAAAAAAACTTGCACTTTCATAAAATGGTTCATCTGCCAGACTTCCTTTCTCATCTGCCCTTGCTTTCATTCACCTGCTCATTGCTCCATCAGTCAGTCTGTCCATCCTTCTTGCCTCTCTGTCCTCCCCCACCCCCCACCCTCCTTACCCCCGCCTTCTACCATCTTCCTCCTCCCAGCCTAAGGACAGGGACAAGGACCTTCTAGACTGAGATCTCAGAAGTCCGTGTACTTCCCAAGTTACTATGGACCTTCCTGCTTCCTAAGCAGTCACTTCCCATGGGATCTTTCTGTTTTATTTGAAACAATAATAAAGCCAAATTTGTACTTCTTTGTTGTAAAGAGTAGTAAGTGCTCCATTCTGCCTAGAAAGAGTTAGAAAACAGAAAAGAAGAAGGAAGAAAGAGAATGACCTGGAACCCCAGTAGGTACCGACTCTGGCTGGTTAAATCTCATCTGAGGGTTGGTTTTTAACCAGTAGTCTGATGGATACTGATACTTACTTCTCTCCTGATTGAAACCCATTAGTATTACAAGCTTTGTATTTCCCTGTGGTTTTGCTCACAGGGCTCCTGTGAGTGTACTGCTTGGCCCAGCCCGGCCCTATCTGGCAACTATTTGGCTATTTCTCATTTTTCCCTTTTACACATAATGTTTGAGGAGTAATTTGTGAGTGAGTGAGTTTTCCTGTTTCTGGTTGTAGAAGGAATCTCGGCCCTCACCCAGACCACTTCCTTCCCCAGTTCTGATTTGTTTCACAGTCCTGGGGAGGGTGGTGGTATCTGTTAAGATCCTGTGCTGGGCCCCATCCCAGAGCTTCTGAACAGGCAGGCCTAGCTGCCACTGATAGTCCGCGTGTCCAGCTGCCTCCTGGACCATGCTTAAGCATAGCGTGAGGCAGCGTCTCCTAGGAGGGAAATCAAGGCTATGGAGGTAGGGGGGAGTGTAGGCATCAGTAGACGTCTCCTGGCTCCCATATGGGGTCTGCAACCACTGCCTTGCTATTCGTCATCTAGGCCCTTCAGGAGTGCAGTACCGGACCACATCCAGGGATCTCCTCGAGGTTTTAATTAGGGTGGCTTTCCCACAGTTGGGGCCTGGCTGATGTGGATTAGACCTACTAATGCCAGATCCAGGTGGGCTGTGTGAGATCCAGGTAGGATGATGGCTGGAACCTGTGGAGAGAAGTGATGGGTGATGTGATGAATTCTCGTACGTGCGCATGAACCACAGACTTTCTAGCACATGAGGGGTTAACAATCGGCTGGCACAGCCTCCCCGGAGCCAAAGGGGGGAACTCAGGAGTAAGTCGTGACTGCCTAATTAATTCAATTAAACTACTTTATAAGCTCCACTGGTGTCAGTAAATTGTTAAAGTCTATTAAAAAATCAGTGGAACGTGATGAGGGTTTGGGGTTGCCTTATCTCCCTCCCCTGCAGTGGGGGTGCTGCAGGAGGGACGCACAGGTGTCACGGGTCCTGTCTGCTACCACCGTTGACCTGCTGTGCATACTGAGATCAGTCCTGCCCTCTTGGGCCTCAGTTTCCCCATCACACAATTAGTGATGGCTAGCAACTGAGCATTCCTTTATCAATAATGATTTTAATTGAATAAACTGGCTCCTAGCGAGGTGGTGTTTGAGTACACAGATTTTCTTATACCAAAGTTTGTGTTTGTTTTGGGATCCCAGAGGTGTGCTAAGCCCTAGGAACCTCTCTCTTACATCCTTCCTCCAGCCAGGTCCTCAATACCTAGAGGGCATGGCCCCTTGCGGGCTTGCCTCATTCACAATTCTTTGAAGAGCGTGTGGTACCAGAAGACCCACTCTTCACCTAGTACTATGGGTGCTCAAGAGTTGCCTAGTGGGCTCCTAATAGTCCTAATCATTCTAGCTGCTTGCTAGGGAGTTGGTGACCTCACGCGACCTTTTTGGGGGAACACTTGTTAAGGGAAATGCTACCATAAACAATCTCTTAGGAGAAGAGCCTAAGGTGTGCACAGAGCCGGTCCATTTTGAAGCCATTGGAAACTTCCCATTGGAATAGAAATACTATGTTAAATGATTAAAACAGCCTTTCTGTTCAAAGGTGCTATCAACAAGATGAGGAAGGAGGAGAGCTAAGCAGAAGTTAAGGCAGAGGTGAAAACGTGCTGGTCACAATAGTCCATTTAGTTGCCCGTCTTTAAACATTTGTTTTAGCATGACCTGCATGGTAGTGTGAACACATACCCTGCTGCAACAGTGGGGGGTGGGGGAGTGGGGGTGCAGCAGCAGCAGCAGCAGCAGCAGCAGCTCCCGTCTGCCCGGAACTTTCCCTCATTTCATGGGCGCTCTGGAAACTTGTAACCCTCACTTTCTAAGAACAATTTTCCATGTTATTTTCAGAGCACAGTGAGCATAAAGTCACTCATTTCCTTCCCAGTGAGCTGGAGAGGAAATCCTTGCTGAACAGAGCTTTCAAACAGCAGCGGCCTGTACAGCCACTGGCTGTTTATTTATTGAGCACCTACTATGAGCTAGGCACTGCCCTGGGATCCAGTGTCCAGAAGAATGATGCTCTGGGCCTGCCCTGAGTTAGCTCCTTGTACCTGTGGGCATCCCTGAACACCAGCTGTCTGTCACCAGGAGCTTTTGCCTTGGCTGGGCTGGTGCCAGGAAGAGGATTCTGAAATCCACAGAGTCTTTGGGATATCTGCTGTCATCAGAGATGAGCAGGATAGATGAGCCCCTGAAAGGCAGGCTGTTGGTTCCTGGGAGCTTTGGGTATGCCAAGAGGTAAGGGAGAAGAGGAATAGGTTTGGGGAGGTGTGTGACCTTGTGGGTGGTCGGCAGAGGGGAGAGGAGAGGGTATCCCAGGCTCCGAGGAAGAGGTTATAATTAGCTGAGGCTTTGTATGCAAATGGCATTTGAAGATGTTTAAAAATATCTTCTGAGGGAGGCTGAAAATAGCAGGTGGTCTCTGTGAACAGAGTACTGGGGAGCCACTGTGGTACTGGGTTGGCCTTACCACATGCATTTATAAGGCAGCCCAGTAAGAAGAAATTGTTACCCGGTATACCAATGATGATGGACTATTCTCAGGGTTGTGTGTGTGTGTGTGTGTGTGTGTGTGTGAGAGAGAGAGAGAGAGAGAGAGAGAGAGAGAGAGAGAGAGAGAGGGAGGGAGGGAGGGAGGGAGGGAGGGAGGGAGGGAGGGAGGGAGAGAGGGAAGGAGGGAGGGAGAAACATGGGAACACTGGAAAGCTTTTTTTTTTTTTTAACAGTGCTTTGAAATATTGATCAATTTGATTCCATTGTTTGACCCAGGGACAATTTTACTAGCAGAAAATATGACCGTGTTATATGACTGCAATAAAAAAAAATCACAGGCATGAGCTTATGCTGAGAAAATGAACCAAGTTTACCTCAGTGTAAGCTAGGCTTGTAGATTCCTGTCTCCTAGGGTTAGTTTGCTGTCCCTTCCTGGTACTGATGACCAACTTGGATGCAGGTAGGAGGTGGCAGGACCCTGCAGACAATTTGTAGAAGGAAAACCTATAACCCAGTTCCAGTTGGCTTCACATTAGCTTGCCTTGTGAGCAGGAAATGTCCAGTGTTTGTGCATTTGCAGAGGTGAGGTGTGTGCTGATGGGGATGGGAACAGGAAATGTCCAGTGTTGATGCCTTGCAGAGGTGAGGTGTGCTGATGGGGACGGGAACAGGAAATGTCCACTGTTGATGCCTTGCAGAGGTGAGGTGTGCTGATGGGGATGGGAACAGGAAATGTCCACTGTTGATGCCTTGCAGAGGTGAGGTGTGCTGATGGGGACGGGAACAGGAAATGTCCAGTGTCGATGCCTTGCAGAGGTGAGGTGCGCTGATGGGGACGGGAACATGTCCTGTGGGAAGTGAGGAGCCCAGAAGGTTTGGGAGCAGAGGCGTGGCTGATGAACAGGCATCATTATATCTCATCAGCTGTGCACTTAACCATGAAGAACGTGGATCCTGGGTGACCAGTGCCCCGGTGGCCATGACGGGGAGATAAGGACTCCTCCTGCTCATCTGATCCCACGGGGAGTGAGAGGACCTAGTCCAGCTGACTGTGGCTCTTCAGCTGCAAACTCACATGAGTGTCTTGCTGTGTGACCCTCCATGCAGGACAGCATCTTCTCAGCAGGAAAAGCACCTTCTGTCCCAGTTCTGCAGGACAAACTTGGGGCTGGACTTCTAGAAGCAGCAGCAAGGTCTTCTCATGGGAAGTTTAAGCTGCGTGGCTGGCTTTGGGACTTCGACTTGTTTATGACGACACTGCTTTGTTTGGGGGTGCTCTTGCACATTGTTCAGAGGGAACAGGGTAAAGAGAGGGTGGGATGGGGCAGCCAGCTCCCACAGAGGCAAGAATGGAATGGAAAGACGGCCCCAGCTCAGTTTGACAGTGTTTCTCTCCCTTACACCACGTACGGCAGTCTCAGGGCCTCCGCACTGACTGTTCCTCAGCTGGCTTCCTTTCTAGCCCGTTCTGTCATGTGGAGGTGCCTTTCTCACCAAGGCTTTTCTTAAGGACTCTTTAAAGTTGCTCGATCCCCCATCCTTTTTGGCTTTATTTTTTTCCCCTATGGTTCTGTTCCCATCTAACAGCACGTACCCTTTAAAAAGAGATTTATAGGTTTATTTTCCCTGTCTATGCGTCTCAATGATAGCCCTGAGACGGGGTTTAACATTACTTATTTTGAGCTTTTCATGTTTTAAAAATTGTATTTATTTATTTGCTCATGTATATACATGTGCCACCACAGATGCGGAGGCCAGAGCACAGCATACAGGAGTTGGCTCCCTCCTTCCATCGTGTGGGTCCCAGGGATTGAACCTAGGTGGTTAGTCTTGTCCACAGATTCCTTTACCTCCCTCTGCAGCCATCTCGCTGGCCCCAGCTTTTCATTTTAAAATAATTTCAAACTTAAAAAAAAAACTTACAAAAATAATATCAAACATTTCCACACATTTTCACCCAGTTTCTTCAAATGTTAACACCTTGTATAATTATTGTATAATGTTCAAGTTATACTATGAAATTAATATTGATACAGGAAATTAAATTACAGGTTGAGTTTCTTTTATCTGAAATTCTTAAGGCCATAAGTATTCTAGATTTCATACTTTTTCACGTTTTGGAATATCTGCATAGACTCTACTGGTTGAGCCTCTTTAGTCTTAAAAATCAGAAATAAAAAATGTGTTGAATCCAACATGTAAGTTTTATGTGTGCGAAGATCAGAAGACAGCATTGGCTGTTATTCCTCGGGCACCTTCTGCTTTTTGTTTGAGACAGGGTTTCTCACTGGCCTGGAACTTGGCCAAGTGCACTAAGCTGGCCGGCCAGCAAAGCGCCAGGGTCCACCTGTCTCCATCACTCATCTGCACATTGCTGGGATCACAAGCATACGCTGCTATTCCCCGTTTTCCACATGGATTCTGAGGGGCCAAAGTCAGGTTTTCATGCTTACTAAGCAAGCCCTTTGTCACTTGAGCCATCTCCCCGGTCCCCTAAAACTAAAGTTTTTTGGTTTTTTTTGTTTTTTTTTTTTTGGTAAATAATTCATTATCTATTATGCCATACCATACCATACCATACCATACCTTACCATACCATACCATACCATACCATACCATACCATACCATACCATACCAATCATTACCATTACCATTACCATACCATACCATACCAGTTTGTCTGTCTCTATCCAAAAGTTCCGAATTTCAGATTATTTAGTTCTGGTTTTGGATCGGGCTTGCCTCAGTTTGTAGCAACAATACTATAAATCGATCTCTGTTTCTTACGCAGAATTCAGCAGTGGTCCCATGGTGACCCTCTTCTGGCCCAGCATCCAGTCCAGGATCCCACTTACATGTAGCTGCTGTGTCTCCTTTGGGGCCAGGTCCTTGGCCTTTCTTTGACTTCTGAGTCTTTGACCCCTTTAGTGAGCCTCTAGCAGTTGTCCAAGCCCACCCCCTGGCCTGTCCCTTGCTTGCCAGATGGCTGGAGCAGCTCAAATAGGACTATCCCAGTTCTGATGTCACCTTCTCTGTGTGTGACGTGCTGTGGGTGCTGGTGACTGGCTGCTACTGGAGACTTTAACCTTGAGCACCCAGTGGAGGTGGCGTCCGCCTGGTTTGCACAAACACATTTGTGGGCTGGCATTTGGAGACTAGACCAACATTTCGCCACCTTTTCTCCACCAGTTTGAGCATCTATTCTGGAGTCCCGACTTCACAGTGAGGGCTGTGGTTATTTTCTATTTCCTTCATTCCTCTCATATTTATTAATTAGGATTTTCTTATATGAAGAGCTCTTCTTTCTGAATTTCTTTCTTTCATTCATTCTCTTATTCCCTTGTCTCGATGTATATGTAGATATGTATTTTATGTCCAAATCCAGCACATGGTTGTAGACTTGGGGTACATATTTTAGTGGTTTCCTGTCATTGCCATTAGTTTTTCTGTGGCTTACATTGTTGCACATTTGGCTAGTGGCAGCCCCATCACAAGGCCCCCCGTCTTTTAGACAAGTCGCCATCTTTCCTTGAGCATTCTGGGCATTCTTGGGAGGGGGCCTCCTGGCTCACCTTGTACCTCAGCCTTGAGATCGGTCTCTAGTCCGGGAAACAAGGGAAGAGTTCTGCCTGTAGCGTTTGCCGGTGTATTCCTGCTGCACACAGTGTCAAGGCACATGGTAGGCTCCCAGGGAATCATTGCTGAGTGAACAGATACGTGGAGGATTCTGGAAAGAAAGATGTGGTGGCCGGCTTCCAGATGCCTCTCCTGCAAGGTCTGAATTAGCCATTGCCAGGGGAGGGGCTGCCTGTGTTCCCTCATTTGTTGTCGGTCTTGTTATCCATGTTAATGGTCTGACAGGAGCCCAGGGCTTCCCAATCACGTAGAGCCAAACACAGAGCACAGCAGGGAGAAAGCTGGCAGGGAGGACCTGGCCAGCCCAGTCCTCGCCAAAGACTGTGCTGAACCCCAGCCGTGGTGGGCATGCTGCTCTGTGGCTAATGGCAGAGCTCCTGGGGTCCCATGGAGTGGGTGGCTTGGGTTGCCTGAAGCCACTTTTAGTCTCCAGAGACAGGCAGGACTCACTTGAATATTTTATGAGTATTTCTTTATGAAAGATTTAAAACTCAGTCACATTGGCTTTAGAAAAGCCTGCGATAATCAGATTTTTATTTATGAGTGTGTGTGTGTGTGTGTGTGTGTGTGTGTGTGTGTGTGTGTGTGTGTGTGTGTGCACGCGCGCCACGTGTGAGCACGCTAAATGTGTGAGTGTGCTTATCCCTGAAGAGGAAACTGGCTGGTGGGCCTTCTAGCCATCCCTCCTGGCAGCCTTTGGTGCCAGTAGTGAACTTGGCAACTTGTAGCCACTTCACAGTCAGGAAAGGCCTGGCTGCCACCCGCTCTCCAGTTGCCAGGTCTTGCTCGAGCAGCGTCAAATCTTTGCGAAGTGGAACCTTCTCCATGGCGCGGCAGCTGCCGCACAAGTACCACCTTCATTCAGCTGCTCGGTTTGCCTGGTGGGTGACTGTGTTCTTGCTGATTCTGCACATTTGGTCTTGGGAAGTGGGTGAGGGGAGGATGGTTGGCCTAACTCTGTAGAAGGAGAAACTGAGGCCCAGAGAAAGAGAAGTGATCAGCTCTCCACAGTGCAGAGGGGAGTGGAAATTCTAATGATCCTAAAAATATTCTTCAGTCCATGGCAGAGCTGGCCCAAAAGAATCACGTTATCCCTCTACCCCTAGGATGACTGACAGCGGTAGGTGGGGGTGCTGCAGCTTCACCTGGCCTGTGTTGGGCTAAGCTGTGTTGAGCAGGGGACTGAGCACCTGGTCAGAATTAGGCAGTGAGGGGAGTTGTGGGCTGGACATGGGTGCTGTAGATCCTGGGGCATAGTTTGGGAAGAGGTCCTTGCCCCTAATGAGGTCACCCTCCTTTGCACCTTTATTACCCCCATGTTTCTGACCCGCTTCCCTCAGCCTTGGCAGCAGGAATCACCTCTGTGGTGTCTTGATTTCTTTTCAAGAGAAGCTGTTAGTATGGTATACCTAAGTGGCTAGGGGCCTGTGCTTATGAGGGTGGAGAGGGGCCAGAGGGCATACCCCACAAGGGGCAATGTTGGGGGCAAGGTACAAGAATATACTCCATTTGTCTGCCTATAAAATGGGCATATACCAGCTTCTGTCATAGACAGTTGGAGGCGTCAGCAAGTTAGTTTCAAGTGCCAGGCACAGTGCCTGGCCCGTGGGAAGGGCTAAGTCATTGACAGTTGGTGGCAGTTATCATGGGACTTAGCCTTGGAGATACAGTAGGTCTGGTAGCTTTCTGTAGCTCTCTCTCAGCCATTCCTTTGTGCACCATCTGAGGATGGACATGCCACCTAGCAGTCCCTTTCGTAAGCGGGCATCAGTTGGGTAGTTACTAGGAGTTGTGTGTTCCCTCTGCTGGTACCCCTCCTGTGTGCACATGAACAGCAGCTTTCAGACCTGGCCTTGCTCAAAGCTTGCCTTGGATCACACACTGAACAGCTTTGCCCGTTTTGGTACTTGAATGCATATATTGATTTATTATAATGCGTTGGCATCCATCAGACCAAGGTTGGAATTCTGTCCTGTTTCGTGTACCCCGTGTCTTGTTTCTACTTGGTGACTATGGGTACATCCCCCCAGCTCTGGTCTGCTTCCCCAGTGGGTCACATTACACACTTGGGTGTTGCTCTGGGCTTTGGAGTGAAGGGATACACAGGGAAGCGGGCCCTGGAGTGGGGTGTGGTGAGTGGGTGAGAGTTACTGTTCTGGTTCCTTGGGATTCCTAGGGTGGGAGGACTTTCCCAAGGTCGAGATCTGGAAGTACTTTAGACCCCCTCCTTATTGGTGGGATCTGTTCTGTCACCACCCAGTCATCGAAGGGGCTCTTCCTTAGTGTGACCCAGCAGAGAACCTGCCTGGTGTTCCAGATCCAAAAGGGATACTCTAAAAGCAGTGGTTCTCATCCTCCCTAATGCCGCGGCCCTTTAATACAGTTCTTCATGTTGTGGTGACCGCCCCCCCCCCATAAAATTATTTTCATTGCTGCTTCACAACTGTAATTTTGCTACTGTTATGAATCATAATGTAAATATCTTATATGTGTGCAGGATATCTGATATCCGACCCCTGTGAAAGGGTCTTTCTACCCACAAGGGGTTGACCACAAGTTGAGAACCACTGCTCTAGAGGCTGATGGGTCTCGAGTCATTTAGCTTGGATCTGACTGGGCAGACCCTTGAGGAGAGGAGAGGACCCGTGCACTTCTGAAAGGATGGAGGAGGAGTTCTGCTGCTGCTGCTTTCTTGGGAAGCAAGGCTTTCTGAACTTAGCTTCCTTCACATCAAATCCTTCTATTGGTAACTACCCACATATGAAATTCTTACAGAAATGCTTCTTTCAAAGCAAAGGACTCCTTCAGAAAGTAAATATTTACTCCTGATGTTTCCTACAAACCTGGCTTGTCTTGTGTTTTCTTACGTTGTTGCCTCTGTTACTACTTTTGTTATATCAAAAGCAATATATGTTGACAGAATGTTTAGGTGAGCAAAAAGGAGTTGAGACTCATTCAGTCCCAGACATAGTCATCGTGGATGTTGATGTCTGAAGGTTGAGATTCTAAAATGGTGCATCTGTTCAGAATGTGTTCAACACTGACATAACTTCAACACTTATTTTTTTAAAAGATTTATTTATTTACCACATATATAGTATGCCTGTACACCAGAAGAAGGCACCAGATCTCATTATAGATGGTTGTGAGCCATCATGTGGGTGCTAGGAATTGAACTCAGGACCTCTGGAAGAGCAGCCAGTGCTCTTAACCCCTGCGCCATCTCTCCAGCCCCCAACTTCAACACCTATTTATCCATGAAATACTTACTGAATATCTACTGTTGGGAGATAAGTTAAGGGCCACATGTGGACGTCAGTTACTCCAGAGAACAACGTATGTGGTGAAAGGAAGAGAAGACCCTGGAGCAGACACAGGGCTGTGGGAAGGTCCGCATCCCACTCTGAGCACTGCTTCCATGAACACTGCTGCAGACCCTGAGAGTCCTGAGCTCACTAGGAGGTGATTGTGGTGACATGGGTGTTGCACAGAGTGGGTGAGTCTCTGTGCTGTTCAGCGGAAGGACTTGTGGTTGGAGTGTGGAGGCAGGCCTGAGCGGGCCTTGGTTTTGTTTTCTCCATGTGGATGCCAATTACTCCAGCAGCATCCTTTAGTGGCCCATCTCACTGGAGCGGGCCTTGCTCCTCTCTTGAACATGGCTTGAAGGTATCTGCATGGCTCTGTCTCTGGGCTGCCTAGTCTGTTGCAGTGATCTACCTCTCTTGTCTTTGGTCAGCTCTATGCTGCCTTGTTTACTGTAGCTGTAGAGTAGGTCCTGGGGTTGGAAAGCACCAGGTGGTCCTCCACCTTGGTTTTTCCTCAGTATGTGCTTGAGTAGTCTAGGTCTTTTGCCTTTTCATACATCATTTACAATCAGTATATTTTATAGCCACACAGTAACTAGCTGGGCTTTTCATCAAGACTGGATTGAATCCCTCCATAAACTTGGGAAGAGCTGATATCTTTTTGTTTGTTTGTTTGTTTATTCTTTGGGTTTTTCACATCATGCATTTCTATCCCATTCATTTTCCCATCCCTTCTTATCTACCCTCTGTCCTTGCAAACCCCCATCCCCAATAATATAAAATTTAAGAGAAAAAAGAGAAAGAAAAAGAGAGAGAAGGAAAAAAGAGTCTCATCATGGAAGCTGTCGTGTGACACAGTGAGTCACACAGTAAACCCTTTTATCTGTATATCTTTACCCGCAGGTGTTCATTACAAAGAGTCATTGGTCTGGTTCGAGGCCTTTGGTTTCTGCTACACTATCGATAGTGGGTCCTCACTGGAACTCCTCTTGGTTATCCTGCTGTTGCCCTGTGTTGTGGAAATCCTGCAGCTTTGAGTCTTAGGGTCAGGTCCCTTCACGCGCTCCAGCAGATCACAGATGGGGTGGATGTTGGGGCGGGCTAACATATAACTTTGGTTTTGGGCCTGAGTAGTTGCATGGTTGGTCAGCCTGCCAGCTCTCCCTTGTCCTCACCACCAGTGTGAGGTCTCCTGCATTGTCCCAGGGAGCTCACCCCTTGCAGCTATGAGCAAGGTGCAGGGTCAATTTTGCCTTAAGTCCTGAGAGTCAGATCTCCCGCACATACAGTACCTTCAGGACCAGCTCTACTATGTGGCCCAGGTGGCATAGGGGCCATTCTCCCAAGTGCTGCAGCTGACGAGGGGCAGGGACAGCTCTCACAACTGCCTCAGGCATTGATGGGCAGTGAGGGTGGGCATCTCTCCCCCGCCCATGCTGCCACATGGCAGATGGGTAATAGAGAGAGCTCTCCCATGCTCACAACTTTGGAACTGGCTCACCCACACCTCCACCAATGGGGTTGGAAAAGCTGGTATCTTGGTAATATGGAATCTTGGGAAAATACTCCATGAACATGGAATGTCTTTCCAGCTATTAAAGTCTTTGATTCCTTTGATTTTATTCATTTTGTCAGGTTATATCTATGTCTAACTTTCTGGTGCTGATCCAAATGCTGTTGTGTGTTAGTTTTAGGTCACAGTTACTCACTGTTAGTCTTCTACAGGAAAGCAATTGACTTGGACATTGGTCTTGCACCCTACAACCATCCGGGGATTGCTTGTTAGTTTCAGGGTTTTGGGTTACTTCTTTACTACTTCCTACAATAGATGACCATGTCATCTATGAACAAAAACACCTACCTATGTACCCTGCTTACCCTCCTGTGGTGGTTTAAAAGAAAATGGCCCCCAAAGGGAGTGGCACTGTTAGAAGGCATGGCCTTGTTGGAGTAGGTATGATCTTGTTGGAGGAAGTGTGTCACTGTGGAGATGGGCTTTGAGGTCTCGTATGTGCTCAAGCTACCACCCAGAGTCTCAGTTACTTCCAGTTGCCAGCATATCAACATGTAGCAGCACCTTCTCCAGCACCATGTCTGCCTGCATGCCACCATGCTCCCTGCCATGACGATAATGGACTAAACCTCTGAAACTGTAAGCTGCCACCTTAGTGAAATATTTTCCTTTATAATAATTGTCATGGCCATGATGTCTCTTCACAGCAATCCTAACTAAGAAACCTCCTTCCTTCCTTATCTCATCAACTAGGACTTCTATTATGAGTTGGTATGGAAATGGTGCTAAATGCCATCCTTGCCTTATTTCTGGTCTTACGGAGTGGGTATTTGGTTTCTCTCCATTAATTATAATACCAATTACATGGAAGTTTTCTTTTGTATATATTCTTTATCAAGTTGAGGGAAGTCCTGTTTTCTTAGTTTGCAATCCTAAACGAGTGCTGGGTCTTGTCAAATGTGTATGTATTGATAGGGGTGTATGACTTCTTTTTAGTTTCTTGATAGGATGAATTACACTAATTGAGTTTAAGTGTTTAACTAACCTTGCAATATGATCAGGATGCCTTGTTTACACATGTGAAATTGCCAAATAATAAATAGAAGATATTCTATTAAATGTAAAAAATGTATTTTAATTTCACTTAGTTCAAGATTTTCATCTCTCTTGATAGTCCTGCTTTAACTTGTGCTGTTTTTATTAACTCTCTAAATGTTTTGGATTTCCTGGTAGTCTGTTACTGAATTTCTAGTTTAATGTCATGTGATCTAAGGACTCAAAGGCTTTCTGTCCATTTCAGCTTGTTAAGGTGTTTCCTGTGGCCTCGAGTATGATCTGTCTCAGTGTATATTCCACATGGATTTGAGAAAAATGAATCCTATAGTATTACTGAATGAAATACTCAATAAATGTCAATTAGATGAGGATGATTGACAGTGCTGTTCAGTTTTAACTGTATTTGTACTGATTTCCTGCTCTCTGTCTCTGTTAGCCACAGGTAGATAACATTAACGGTGGATTTGTTCACCTCTCCTCCTTCAAGGTGTTTAGCCTCACATGGTGATGCTGTATTGCTCTGTTGAGGGTTGAGGTTTTCCCTGCATACTGGCTCCTTTGTCACTGTGGAATGCTTCTTTTATGTCTGGTAGTTTTCCTTGCTCTGACTTCTGCTTTGTCTGAATTAGTGTACTGGCCCAGGTGTCTTGTAATTAGTTGTTGGTATGGTGTACTTTTTTCTGTGTGTCTTGACTTTTAGTCCAGTATCTGCCCAGGCCTCTATGTGTATTTTTATTTAATGTAGGTTTCTTGTAGACAGTATATAGTTGGATCTTGTTTTTATTTGTCTGCTTTGATGGTCTGCCTCTTAATTATGTATTTAGAACACGCACATTAAAGTGATTGCCATGGTTGTCATTGCTTTCTATTTGCTGCCTGCATCCATTGTTTCTTTTCCTTGATTTTGTTAGTTTTTTTTTTTTTTTTTGGAGGGGGCGGGACAGTGGTGTCTTCCACTCCTTTTCTTCTCTCTTTGATTTTAATTACACATTTTTTTTGCTTTCTCCTTTTTTTCCACTATTATCAACTCTCTTTTTTTTTTTTTTTTTTTTTGGTTTTTTTGAGACAGGGTTTCTCTGTGTAGCTTTGTGCCTTTCCTGGAACTCACTTGGTAGCCCAGGCTGGCCTCGAACTCACAGAGATCCGCCTGGCTCTGCCTCCCGAGTGCTGGGATTAAAGGCGTGCGCCACCACCGCCCGGCGTTATCAACTCTTAATTATCCATGAGTAGGCAGTTTCCATGTATAACACATCTCTTTTCAAACAGCACCCTGCCACTTCATACGGAGTGCCGGATACTTTTCTTACCATAGTTCAAACACTCTTTGACTTCTGATAGGTACTACATACCCTGTAAACCCACTGTACATAAAAAACACCATTGCCACCGATGTATTTAATGTCCCTGGATCATCATAAAGTCAAATAGGTTGAGTTGAACAGTCCTGATCAGGGGCAGTCTCCAGTCTCAATCCCTCACAACATTGTTTTTATTCATTTCACTTATGAATATGTTGTAAATGCAACCTGTGATGTTATTTCTAACAAACTTATCTGTTGGATCAATTTAAAATAAGGAAAATAAAAGACTTTGATTTAAGTTCAGTGATTCCTTTGTGTAAACATTGAGGGTTTTTTTTTTTTTTTTTTTTGGTTTTTCGAGACAGGGTTTCTCTGTGTAGCTTTGCGCCTTTCCTGGAACTCACTTGGTAGCCCAGGCTGGCCTCGAACTCACAGAGATCCGCCTGGCTCTGCCTCCCGAGTGCTGGGATTAAAGGCGTGCGCCACCACCACCCGGCTCCTTTTCTTTTATATCCTCCTTCAGCCCCTTCTCCTTTCTTTTCTTAGAAGTGTTTCGAGATAGAGTCTCACCTACATAGTCAGCCCTGCCCGGCCTGGAACTCTGTGTGTAGCCCAGGCTGGCCTTGAGCTTTGCAGCAGTCCTCCTGCCTCCACTCCTCAAGTGCTAGGATTGCAGGGGTGCTCACCGTACACACCGGGCTTTCCTTCACTGTATACAGTGTCATTTGATGTGATCTCTAGGCTGGTGATTGTCCTCTTCCAACAATCTCTCTTCTTTGTCGTTTGTAAAGCGAAGTCTAAGGTAGCTCCCCCCCCACAAACAGGCAAGGCCCTCCCCACCACTTGTAATTTTTAATTAAGATTTCCCTGTCTTTGATTTTCTATACTTGTTTGAACTTGATGTGCAGATTGTAGAGGTTTTGTTGTTTGTTTTTGTTTTTATCTTGCTTGGCTCTCTCATCTTCCTGGATCTGTGGCTTAGTGTCTGCCATTAACTCTTAAAATTTCTCAGGCATTTGTTACTTAAGATATTTCTTCAGTTCCATTTCTTTATTTGTTGTTTCCTTCTGGGATGCTCCTGATACACACACACACACACACACATACACACACAAACACACACACACACACACACACACACACACACACACACATTTGTAAATCATTGCATAGTTCTTAGGTATTGTGATGTTTTTTGAGGCAGTTGCATGTAGCCCAGGCTGTCCCCAAGCCCCCTATGTAGTCAGGGATGACCTTGAACACCTGATTCTCCTGCCTCCACCTCTATGCTGTGGTTATAGGTATGTGCCACCAGACCTACTTTTGCTGTGCTGGCGATCAAACTTCGAGCCTCATGCATTCTAAGCAAGAGCCCTACTTACTGAGCTACATCTCTAGGCTCTATGTTCCTTTTGCATTCTTTCTCCCCCCCCCTTTTTTTTTTTTTAAGTTTGGAAAGCTTTCTTTTTTAGCACTGTCGTGTGTGGAGGGGGCAGGGATTGACATTAAATAGCTTCGTCATTCACTCTGCACTTTATTTTTTTGTAATAGGGTGTCTCAGTGAACCTGGAGCTCACCCACTGGCTACACTGGCTGCCAGCAAGCCCCAGGATCCTCCTGTCTTCACCTCCACAGTGCTGAGAGTGCACATATGCCACCATGCCCATGTTCATTTATTGACTTACTCGTTTATCTATTTGTATGTATATGTGTACATGCACATGTGTGTGTGAGCTTGCTCGAAGATATACTCAGTGTACATGTTGCGGGGAGCATATGGAGGTCAGAGGGCAACTTGGAGGAGCTGGTGCTTTCTTTGCACCCTCTGGGTCCCGGGTGGTGAACTCAGGTTGTTAGTCTGGGCAGCAGGTGCCCTGACCTTCTAAGCCACTTTCTGGCGTGCACTTACCGTTGTACACAAGTGCTGGAGATCCAGACTCAGGACCTCATGCTTGCCTGACAGGCCTTTTATTGACTGAGCCAGTCTTCCTAGTCCTAGCAGTGTCCTTCGATCCTTAAGAGCTTTCGTCTCTCTCCTTAAGTTACCACCTGTTCATGCATAGTGCCCACCTTCTCCATTAGAGCCCTTAGTGCATTAATCACAGTTATTTTAAATCCACAAGTGTATTTCATGTCTAACTCTGGTATCTACTGTATCTCCCCAGGTGGTTTTTTTTTAAAGCATGCTTTTTTTTTTTTATGGAAAACTGGACATGGCATATATAGCAGGAGGTCTGAAGTAATCTGCATTTTATCAGGAGGTTGAAAGCCCTGCTTGACATCACGTTGGAGGAACAGCAGTGTCTTAGTTAGGGTTTCTGTTGCTGTGAAGAGACACCATGACCACGGTAACTTTTTTTTTTTTTTTTTTTGAGACAGGGTTTCTCTGTGTAGTTTTGGTGCCTGTCCTGGATCTTGCTTTGTAGACCAGGCTGGCCTTGAACTCACAGAGATCCTCCTGGCTCTGCCTCCCACGTGCTGGGATTAAAGGCGTGTGCCACCGCCGCTTGGCCAACCACGGTAACTCTTATAAAGGAAAAACCTTTAACTGGGGAGGCTTACATTTTCTGAGGTGTAGTCTGTTGTTGTCATGGTGCTGTGCAGGCAGACAGTGCTGGAGAAGGAGCTGAGATTACTACATCTTGACTTGCAGGCAATAGGAAATGGTCTGAACCAGGCTTAGCTTGAGCATAGGAGGTAGCAAGCCTGTCTCCACAGGGACACACTTCCTAATAGTGCCACCTCCTATGGAGCTTAAGGGGGCCAATTACATTCAAACTACCACAAGCAGTAAATGGGCCTATCTTCTGTGATCTTTGTGTGATCTTCTGTGTTTGTCTCTCTAGGGAGCTGGGTTGCATTTACAGCTGGCTGTATCTGTAAACAGCTCAATGCTTGGAGTCCTTTTGCTCTGCTGGGATAGCAGTAGTGGATAGGTGAGGAAAAGCTTTGGTGGTCCTTGGTCCTTTTGTAACCCCAGACTTTGGACCACAGTGGGTAGTAGCAGCAGCAGCCAGCCAGGAGCAGCAGTTATGGCTCCCTCTAGTGTTAGGGGTTTTACTCAGGCCTCAGGAACTGAACCCTTGGCTCTGCTGGACTGGTGTCAGAAGCTAGTATGTGGGCCTGTGAAGTCCCTGGCCCTTGACTGCAGTTTGTTTTGAGGGTTCCTTTGACAGTGGCCAGAGCTGAAGCTCCCAGGCCTAGGGCATCTAGACCGTTGGCCCTTAAGGCTGCCACACCACTGCTGTTGCTGATGTCAGGGCTACTGTACCACGGCTGCCCACCCTCCCACCCCCCCCCACCCCGGCTCCTGCCCCAGCGGCCTCTCTCCTGCTGCTCACTGCTCTCTGCCACTGCCATTGCCTCTGCTGCTGCCAGGCTGCCACCCCTGTGCCTCTGCTCTTTCTGAGGCGACTCTCAGGTTTTCTTATGACTGTAGCCCAGCCTTCCATCCTCTGTGGCTGTCAACACGGCCAGGCCACCTTCCAGCTCCTCCTCTTATGGAGGCCACTCTGCTGTCATTGCTGCTCTGCTGTGGCCCACTGCTTCTCTCTCTGTATCACCAGCTCAGTGCACGCTATCAAAAATTATAACTCAAGAGATACCTTTGTTGGGTCTCATGTAACTCTGGGGTAGGGGGGTTACAGTTGGAGCGGGAGTCGGGTACAACATAGAGGTGTCTCCTAGACAGCTCCAAGGAGCCCAGCAGTCTGCTTGTGTACCCCCCAAAGGGAAGTCACACCAGTCACTACCGACTTTCTTGCAAGCTCAGGATTGCTTACATCCATCGTGCCTTTTCCCCGTGTGCACTAGTAACAATGGTCCCTTGTACTAGGCCATTGGGGTAGTTACCACCCCTCTGACATTTGTGGAAATGGTTGCGGGGAAGAGCCAGTGAAGGCTGTTTGAAGTAGTCCTGACTGGTAGGCAGCACACTTCAGGAGCTGGAGTTGTGATTCAACAGCAATTGGCTGCAGTTGTCAGGGGGCTTCACCAGTCAGTGGCGTGTTCTCAGCAGCACGTGCTGGTGCATGGTCATGCCGCTGGGTCTTTGACTGACAGTCCCCCTTCCTTCCTCCCTCCCTCCCTTCCTCCCTTCCTTCCTTCCTCCCTTCCTTCTTTCGTGGTTTGTATGTGAACGTGAGTGTTCATGGTAGTGTGTATGTGTACATGTGTATGTGCAGCCCTTAAGTTGACATGGATGTGTTCCTCATTTGCTCTCCGCCTTATTTTTTGAGGGTCTCTCTCACTGAACTTAGAACTCACTGATTGGCTAGGCCGGCTGGCCAGTGAGCTCCAGGGTCGGCTGTCTCACCCACCTCCCCCGCGCTGGGGTTAGAAACAGCCTCCATATGCCTGGCTTTTACGTGGGTGCTAGGATCCAAACTCAGCTCCTCCTCGTGCATATACAGCAAGCTCTTTACCTCAACTGAGTCATCTTCCTAGCCCCCGACAGTCGTTTTCCTAAGACAGCCAATATCAGAACACAGTCTCAACAGCTGTCATTTAGGGAGTCAGGTTCCCCACCCCCCAATATCTTTGTTTATTTACAGGAAGATAAACACAGAAGCACTTACAATAAGAGCTTACTGTTAACACTGATGATTGATTTTAACGGTGCTTTTAACAGCCTTCGTAGCTGCCCAGTACAGCAAGGAGAGGCAGGTCCCCCTCATCCGTCTAATCTGTAGGTCTCACAGGGCAATGACCTACCTCTAGGGTCCTGTTTGGGTTTTCTTCTGTTCCTTTGATAGTGCCTGCCCGAGCCATGTAAGTCCATGTGGGGCCCTCTGTTAGAGAGGAGCCAACTGATAAAGGGACACGTAGGGAAGGTGCTCTAGAGCCTCCGTATACTGCTCAGTCCTGAGTGAGCCTGTTCCCCCAGAAAGTGAACATCACAAATGCTTCTCAGACCCTCCCCTGGTGAGCCAGAAAGGCTCAGGGAGGTTAAGCATGGACTCATCCCTTCCCCCATCCTTGCCAGATCCTATTGGAGGTACCTCAAGATTGTTACTTTTTCCTTCTTTGGGGGTGGGAGGCAGTGAGGCAGCCGGAGCTGAGGCTTGCAGAAGGTGAGAGCTCTGGGTCAGCTCCCAGCCAGCCTGTGCCCTGTGGGCAGCTTCTGGCTCTGGCCACAGCTCCAGTGAGGGGTAAGCTGGTTCTTTTAACTTGTCTCTCCTTGTGGGACCTGTGACTTGTTCTGTGTCCTGCAATCCCTGTTGGACCTAAGACAACTGTTGAGTTTGGATTTGTGTTAGCTTTTTTCTCTTCTCTTTCTTCTTTCCTTTATCTTTTTTATGTGTGAACGTTTTGCCTGATGATCGATATGTGCACCGTGTGTATCTGGTGTCCAAGGTCAGAAGAGGGTGTTGGATCCCCTGGAACTAGATTTTCAGATGGTTGTGAGTACCACACGGGTGCTGGGAACCGAACCCAGCTCCTCTGTAAGAGCAACAAGCGCTCTTGACGGCCGAGCCCTCTCACCAGCCCCTCAGCTTGTTCCTCGCTGTGACCTCCATGCCCTTTGTGTGTTCTGGATTAAACCGGAGGCTTCCTGCCCACCGTCTGGTTTTATTTTATCTCGTTGCATCTCAGTCTGGATAGTTTCTGTCGGTTGGTTCCCAGCTCCGATGGTTTCCTCAAGCTGTGTCAGGTCTACCAAGGAGCCCATCATAAAAAGCCTGCGTGATTTCTGAGGCTGTGCGTTTGTGGCCCGGAGTTCTCTCCCCATGCTTCTTCAGTAGCCCCTTTGCTCCTGTGTTAACCGTCTGTTGGTGCCTGCTGTCTGGGTTTTCCATGGCTACCCACAACACTTTTCAGAGACATTCAGGGTTAGCTAGTCCAGTTCAGAAAAGTCTGTGTTGATTCTGAGCCTGGATGTGGTGAATGCTGTGGTTTTTTTGTGTTTGTTTGTTTTGTTTTTTGCTTTCTTGCCTTTTGGAATGCCATGTTTTGTTTTGTTTTGGAGTTAGACATGATTTATCCAGTAAATTATATGGGCGTACGGGGGGACTAGGTCCTAGGCTATACTCAGTGTTTGCTGTCATCATAGATGCCAGGAACTTCAGTTCTCTCTTGTTTATTTGTGCGTGTGTGTGTGTGTGTGTGTGTGTGTGTGTGTGTGTGTGTGTGTATCTGTGTGTCTGTGTGCCTGTGTTCTCACACTTGGGTCACAACTTGTAGACATTAGTCCTTTCTTCCACCACATGGGTTCCAGGGATCAATCTCAGATTGTCAGTTTTGGTGGCAAGGGTCGTTACTCTCTGGGGTGTCTCGATAGTCCCATTTTTTCTTTTGCTGTTGTTGTTAGTTTGTTTTGTTTCTTGTTTTCTCTGCCTCCTGTCTTTGGGTTTCCCTGAGAACTCTTTCCTGAATAGACTCTGTCTTGAAGCTTTCGTTTGTGATTAGTTATCGTTCACTGGCGTCTTTTTCATGTAGATTTAGGGGGCCAGGGAGAGGAAACAGTCGCACTCTTAGGACTTAATCTCAGTTGCTTCATTTGTTTATTTTATTATGGAGTTATTTATGTAGCGTATGAGAATCTGCTTCCTTGGCCTATGACCTTTGGAAACATGTCTCGCTTTCTCATTTTTTGCCTGGGGGAGACCGGCAGGATAGGCACTCTCCTAGGCTTGAGTTGCTGGGCTTCCCTCCTTTCCCCCAGCTCGTTGACCACCCTTTGCCTATAGTAAATTGGTACAATCTACTCTTCTTGGCTTAAGCTAATGGGTTTGGCTTAAAAACCTTTCCAGGAGATGTTTTGGGGATCTTGAGAGTAACAAACCAACCTTGAAAGGTGGAGACCCCCCAGGAGCTTGGGGTACACTTTGAGGTGGCCTCCAGCAGTCAGATAGGCAACATTTAAGTGTCCTAGCCATCCACAGCTCCTGGAAGAGGTTCTGGCAGTTACCTCTTCCGTGCTGAGGTGGAACGTCAGAGGACTAAAGGATAATTTCAGCGCACAGTTTCAGGGTTTTCCACCCATGGTCACGTGGCCTTGTTGTTCAGGGACTTGTGGAGAGACAGGCCTATGGAAGGGAGCCCATGGTGCGGAGCACAGTTGCTGACCTTGTGGGAGCTACAAATCAGAGGGTAGCCCCTCCCATGCCTCACTCCTTTTCCAGCCTCCTTTCCCAGATCTTTACCTCCTAAAGGCTCTTTGACTTTCCGGTAGCCACAGGCTGGGGCCAGCCTTGAGCACATGGCTCTCTTGGGACATTTTAGATCCAACCCATAGCCATATGGCTCTGCTTTTGCGTGTCTCCAGTTTATAAGCGTCGATTGTCTATGCCCTGTGTTCTCCAGAGAACCTGAGGAGGAGTTTTCAATTTTTCCATCTCTTCTTGTGAGGACAGGAAGGATGATGTTTGAGCCGTTTACACATCAGAGCTGACACTGGAAATCACCACGTGGGGGTTCTTGACACTCTCTGATGTCACGATGATTCTGGAGAGCTTGCTGTCTCTAAACTAGCCTTGAGACTGGCGGAGCCAAACAGGCCTGGGCATGCGTAATAACTTGTTCCAATGTCTTCATTCTTGGCCCTGGGATTTGGTTAGTATTCCTGCCCTTGTGAGAGGGACCAGTGGTGGGTGGACAAGCTACAGGGCTAGATGTCTTGTGTCAAGGTCTACTCTCCTCTGACCTAGGGTCTTAGTTTTCCCATCTGTGCAATGGGGACAAGGTCAAAGCCTGCCACCATTCGTGCTGTGATGAGAAAAGAAGTACTTGGAATGAATAACTAGGTTCGGGATATGGAGAGGGCCAGAAATGGGGTAGAGTGCTGAACTGGGAGCCAGTCAGGAAAAGTCACTCGGAAGCAAACCTTGTGATTAATGGGAGAAAGTATTCTAGGAGCGGAACAGTATTCTAGGAGCGGAACAGTAAGCGAAAAGGCCCTGAGGTTGGAATGAGCTGGCTGTGTTGGAGGAAGCAGCAAAACACTCCCCCTGTGGGGAGGTGGGGAAACTAAGTAAGTGGGTGGTAGATTGTCTTAGAGGCCTCGGAGGAGGAGTTGGTTTTTCATTGTTTCTGTTTTTGTTGTTTTGGTAAGGTTCTGGCATGTTGACAGGGCCTGGCTTGGGTTTTGAAAGGCTCTCCTGGCTGCTACGAGAAGGAACAGAGGAAAAGAGGATGATGGGAAAGGTAGAGTCCCAGAGACAGGTGGTGCTGAGGAGGCGAGGTGTCGGGGAAGAGAGATGGAGGTGAGTGGTGATGTGGAGCCAGTGTGCTGGTGCACATCACACAGGTGATGGAGGTGAGGAGGCACAACTTACCAAGCCTCGGTCTACCCTTGGTCCCAGTGCTTGATGGGATGGGACTTGGAGAATGGTCTTGGGCGGGAGGAGGGTGGAGGTGGAGATAGGAACCTTTACACAGTGTCTGAGCTGCCCTACCATTGATGGTGAAGTCAGGAGCCAGAGACAAGTCTGCACCAGGCCAGGCGTGTCAGGATTGACCACCAGCACGCGGGCAGTTGACCATGGGCGTTGTGGCTCGCCTGGGAAGTGTGAGGGGAAGGAAAGCCAGGAAAGAAGGCTCCTCAAAGCCAAGAAGAAAGAGTCCAGGAGAGAAGGCAAAGTTAGCCATGTCCCTTGAGGTTGAGGACCCTAAGGATCCTGTTGGTTTGGCATCAGAGGCCACTAGTGACCCTGGACACTGTGATCTCCATGGAGTGTCATGGTGGAGGTGGCACTCAGTGTGAGTAGAATCAGTGCCTGGGCATTGAGTGAGGGGAATTATCTCGGGTCGCTTCGGGGAGTTCTGTGCAGGAGTCCAGTTAGGATCCAGTGGTCTGTGGATACTTCCTAAGTATGAGGGGGAGGCGGCCTGTTTAGTCGTCCTGCCTGAGAGAGCATCTGGTGACCAGCGAGAAGGATGCTGCTGGAGAGCTGAGGGGAAGTCGCCTGTGCAGTGGCCTGTGTTGGCGTGATGGCGTTGACCCAGTGTCCGGCTGGGACGGTCCAGCTTAGCCATTATGACAGGGGAAGAGCTGTTTCGTGGAGACGGAGGCGGGCTGCCGGTGTCAGTGGCGTGTTAATAGAGTGTTCTCTTTTGATTTTTCTTTCATTTCGATTTTACTTTCATTTTCTCCAGAAAGCAACCATTGTGGAGAACAGGTTGTTTGTGGTTTAGGGAGCTAGACCACCTTAAACACTCATGTAGGAGTGTAGACCACGAGAGAGATTATCAGCTGATCAAGGGCCCGCTGGAGGCCTGTGGTCTCAGCTTCACAGTGTGATAAGCCTCCAGCACTAGGGGCTTGCCGGGGTGAAGGCAGAGAGGAGCGGGGTGGAGGATGGTGACACACGGGGTCATTGTGATGGGTCTGGCTTTAGCTACGACAGACAGCAGTGAGGGGGGGGGCAGGCGTCTGGAGTAGATGTGATTGGATAAGGAGCAGAGGTCCTGTGGGGGCCAGGATTGATGGGAGGCCTGGGAGTCCGAGAATGGACGCTTGAAGTTTAGATGGTGACATGATGGTGTTTCTGGTGAGGCCTAAGTCTGAGGTGTTGACTGGGGGAGGTCCAGCTGGTGGGAGGGTTGGGGATAGGAAGACTCTGGAGAAAAAGAGGTTAATGAATGAACCATGAGGGCCAGACTTCGGCTTGTTCATGCTGCTAAAATTGAGGCCAGGCATAAAGGTGGCAGTGAGAAAGACAATGAGTGGAACTGCCCTCCAGCATGTGATATAATATGTTTGGTATCACAGTGGTGTCCTCAGAGGGCCAGACAGACAGACAGCTTTCCAGCAAGTAACTGTCCCCCACACACCAGCCACTAGTGCTCTAGTTAGGCCATCCACAGTCCCACAGAAGTGGGCTTCTGTGACACTGCCGTATTTTGAAGGAGGTTGGTGGGACCGTGCCATGGAGGTGACATCAGCGAAGAGGACAATCAAGTGTGTGTCACCCCCTAGATCTGCCACCCCTGCATCCTCCTTGAAAGGTAGGGACACCAGTTGTCTAATCTCTGTGTCAGTTGTGAGGAAGTGAGAGGGTGCATAGGTGGCCCCTGAGCCCAGTGCTCAGCTGATGGGACGCTCCCAGAAGTGGTTGCTGCCCTCAAGAGAAGCAGAGTTGTCCTTAGTGAGGAAAACTGGCTTCCAGAGACAGTGTGCTTCCCGAAGAGGATGGCTGGGAGGGTGCATGGCCCAGAAGGGCTCTCTGAAAGGGACTCTTTTGGTTACATTCGCCCTGGCAGGTAGGTTGAATGAGGTTTTCGGGTACTCGATGGAGGTACGTCTGATGGATTTATTCTGGATGGAGGAATGTTCTGAGCTGGGGTCACCTGGGTAGATGGGAGGAGTCACGGGGGAGGCCTTGGGCAGCTCTGACAGTCTGAACATGGCAGGGCATGGTCCTTCATGCCTGTAAGCTCACTTGCCATGGCAACTTCCAGAAGGTGCCATGGGGGCACAATGCAGAGGAGGACGATGCTTGTAATTATCTAGTCATGCTCAGGATCCCCCAAGCTTTACCCTGTGTAAACACAGGCCAGAGTGGCTGCTGACCTGAAGCCTGATTTTGCAAAAGGCCACAAGACCCCAGGGCTGAGCAAGGATGAAAGGACTGTGGATGGCCTGACTAGAGCCCTAGTGGCTGGTGTATATGGGACAGTTACTTGCTAGAAAGCTGTCTTTCTCTCTCTCTTTCTTTCTTTCTTTCTTTCTTCCTTCCTTCCTTTCCGTTTATTTATTATGTATACAGAAGAGGGAGCCAGATCTCATTACAGATGGTTGTGAGCCACCATGTGGGTGCTGGGAATTGAACTCAGGACCTCTGGAAGAGCAGTCGGTGCTCTTAACCTCTGAGCCATCTCTCCAGCCCTGGAAAGCTGTCTTATGGCCTAATCCCTTGGGTAGGAGCCTTGGCGTCTTTTCCTGACCTCTCAGCCTGTCCATCCCAGGTGACATCTCTGCCAGCTCCAGCAGGTTCCACTAAGGAGAGCTGAAGTAGGGGCTGCAGGGCCAGGGGTGGGTGCAGGAGCGAGCATGCCAGTGTTCTTGGCATCTGCTCTCACCCTTGGAGCCACATTGGGCTGCACGTGCTACCCTCTGCTGGGTCCTGGAAGCATGCAGTACCATGCCCATGGTGTCGCTGTGCCACAGAGGAGGCGTGTGCAGGACAGGATCTGGCAGTCTGGAATTCAGGCCAGCCTCTTCCTGCCTGGTAACAGGAGAAGCAGCAGACCCTTTTGTGCCCTGGGGTTGCTTCTGGGCAGTGGGTCTAGGTCTCTGTGCAGGCCCCTTTCTTCTTCCCTTCTTCTGTCTTTCCTCTAATCCACGTCAGGCTTAGCTGGTTCCATCAGTAACTGGGTGACTAAACACTTACCTTTCTGCACTGGGTACTTCTTGAGGATGGGCAGAGTCTCTTAACCCTCAGTGATGTCCCCAAGATGGGCACATTGTCACTGCTCAGAATATTCGTTGAATGGATCACATCCATGTTTACTTGTCTTTCATGGCAAATCCAGGTATGGTGGTTCAGCGGCTGCCACAGAAGCAGACCTCGCTGATTTCTCCAGTGTGTTTTAGAATTGGTGCCTTTATCTTAGGGGAATGGGCCATTGGCTTAGGGCACTGACTGGTGTCTTGAATCCTTTTCCAGGGGGCTCTGGAGGTGATGTAGTCTAGTGATCCAGCGACCAGACTTGGGAGGCCAGGTGGACCTGGGGTCCACATTCTCATGCTGACCAGTTAGCCATGCTGTCTTTGGCATCTCTCTGTCTCTCTCAGAATCTGAGCCTCAACTTAAAAAAAAAAAACAAAACCAAAACCAAACCAAACAAAAATACTAAAAGCTACCTCAGGGTGACAGTGTGAATTTCAGAGACAGGAAATGAAGTGCCTACTCTGGTGACATTGAGAAGAGGCAATTCAGTGGCAGAGCAGTGTGAAAGGAGAGGTTGAGAATCTTCTAGAGTCCACCAGCTCTGAGGTAAATGGCTAGTTTGCTGCACTACCAAAAGGACCTGGGGCTTCTGCCGAGGTGTCGTAGAGGGGTGGGTGGTGGAGCAGCATCTGGAGTGTGGAAGGTGTCCTGGCCTGTGACCTGTCTCTGTGAGTCCCATCTTCATACCTGAGGCATCTGGTCCATGAGGGTCAGGTGAGACGCACGTGGAAAGTGCTTAGAACAGACCCAGAGCAGTGTCTAGCTCCTTGTCCCTTATAGCCGGACGTTTCCTACGGAACAGTTCAAGGACAGAGGATCCCCAGTCCCACACTGTTGTTATTTTACTTTGTTTTCAGAAGATGCTTAGAAGTACCTCTTCATTCCAGTGTTTTCAAAATTGCGCTGTATTTGGTTTTTAGTGTTTCCCCGTTCCTTCCTACTTAGCTGTTTAATCCATCTGGAATTTCCTTGCCTGTATTTTTCCAGGTGTCTCACTCTTGTCTCTTCACTTCATGAGTTTTATTTGTTTTTGTGGTACCTGAGTCATTTAATGAAAGTTGATGGTGGGAGCTGCACCGCTCTCCTGGCCTCCTTCCCCTCCCACTCTGGAGGTAACAGAGACTTTGGTACCTCTAACTCCCAGGCGGGATTTAGAATATGTTATGCATAGGTGAACTGTAACTATCCCAAGGGGCCTTGCAACTCGGACTTTTCCTTTTCAAAAACTTATTTTGGTGTAATGTAGGCTTACAGAAAAGTTGTAAGAATTGTACAGAGAATATCTGAGTGTTCTTCACTCACTTTCCCCAGATAGAGTTTCCACACTGCTGGGTCCTTCTCTCCCCTTCTCTCCCTTTCCAGCCTTCTTGACTTTTATAGGACTCTGTTTCTAGATCATTTAAGCCAACATCGCTATACACTTCAGGATATATTTCCTAAAACCAAGGACATTCACCTACATAACTGTAGCACAGTAATCAAATTGGGAAATTACTGCAGAAGAATACTGTTCATCAGTAGACCAGATTTACACCTCCCATCTACTCCAGTGCCCCTACAGAAGTCCCTTCCTGTCTGACTTAGAAGCAATCTTGGGTCTTTTCGGATCTTTATGTCTTTTAGTAGGCCAGGCTAGTCATGTTGTAGACTATCCCTCATTTTGAGTCTGTGTGGACTTTCCTGTTAGCTGAATTAAAGATAAGCATGTTTTAGAGAACTCTCCAGAAGCAGTGGGGCTTTCTGAGCAGCTCTTGAGGGGCTGCATGACCAGGTACATAGCTGTTTTCTCCCCACATGCTATATTCAGAGTTTCCTAAATTCTCCAGTGTCTGTGGGCTGCCTCTGGACTTGTTCCCTTAAATGCACTGGCTGGCTTACCTAACCATTTTTTCACCTGTTTTAGGTGCTCAGTACTGGATTAGTGTGAGACCATAGGTTATT
The DNA here is from genome assembly GCF_007827085.1 of Peromyscus californicus insignis. Lineage (NCBI taxonomy): Eukaryota > Metazoa > Chordata > Mammalia > Rodentia > Cricetidae > Peromyscus > Peromyscus californicus. Next base: position 86,818,686 of record NW_026294573.1, on the reverse strand, counting down.
ATTCTAAAAGATGTACAGAGTCTGTACCAGAAGCCAATAGTTTAGTTTTCTGCATGAGCTTGGTATGGACTCCACAAGGTCCCCCAGGAATCCTCTTAGCATTTTGCCTAGCATCACTGGAATTTGTGAATTCATTTTGGAGGAAGTGATGTATTTATGGTGTGCCGGCTTCCTGTACAGAAAGTGCTCTCCTCACTGTTGTGTCTGAGGTTTCTAGGAAAGCCTTACCACGGTCTCCTGGGTGACCTGCCCTTCTCACTGAGTTTCCTCTGTGCTGTTACACAGCTCAGGTTACTCACTCGGTGCTGGGAATTGAACCTAGGGCCTCACACATGCTAGGCGAGCACTCTACCAGTGTGCTATATCCCATCCCTACCCGTTCTATTTCTCATTAATTATTATTGGTACTGACTTGTGACTATATATCCTGCATCTGGTTACTTGGCCAGAAATCTCTTTTTTCTGAAAATACTCTTCCAGTTGGTCCTCTTAGATTGTTGATGAACACAGTTGTGTCTGTAAATAGTGGCAGCTTTACCGATTCCTCTTCAGTATTTATACTTCTGTCTTCCCACCCCCAGTCTTTTGATAGTGGCCAGGATCTCCAGAACAGTGTTGAGGAATATGGGCATTTTTGAACATCCCCAACTCTTAACTGGAAAAGTGCTCCTGTTTTATTTGTGTGAAGTTTCTGAGAGGTATCTATTAAGAAGGTGTAGAGAAAATTCCTAATAAAATAAATCTTTCTTGTTTGGAATGCTATTGCTTTGGTGGTTTGGTACCATATTTTATTTGCTAACAATTATTTAAGGAAGTTTGGTTCTGTATGATTTATTAAAAATTTAGTCACAGTTTTTTGCTAACATTTATTTAAAAGAAGTTTGGATTTGTATGATTTGCATAAAATTTAGACACATTTTTTTTTTCCCTCTAAAATTTCCCTTGCCTGATTTTAGTAGAAGTTTTGGCTTTGTAGCAAGAAGTTAAGTGGCTCCCACCTCCTGCCCAGCAATTCAGAAAACAGGGTGTTTTTTTTTTTCTGGGAATTTAGTATATTTGCCTATGGAATTATTTATATAGTCCTGATAATTTTTATTTTTCTCGCACCTTATTGGCCTATTCAAGGGTTTTGTTTCCTCTTGAGTCAGTTTTATATAATTTTCATTTATTTAGAAAACATCTATTCCATGTACATTTGAAAATACATCCATATAAAGCCTTCCTTATTGTCTCTTCTTCTTATTAAAATTTGAATTTATTTGTATTTCCTTGACCAGACTGAGGGCCAGGCAGGTAACTATTTGATTAGTGATTTCAAAGCACTTCTCCTTGGTTTTGTTCTCAAGTCTTCTGATTTTCTTTCCTTTAACTTCTTATTTTTCATTCATTTCCTTTTCTGATTTTTTTTTCTTCTCATTTGTCCCCATTTTAAATGATTGCTTCAGAAATATCCCCTGGGCATTCCTATATAGTACCCTCATTGTTCATTTTTAAAGAGTCTGCATTCTTTAATCTCTTTAAAAAATACTCCCTTAAATGACCTTCAGGTTACAGTTACAAGTGGTTAAATTTTTGTGGTTTTCTTTTTGTTTAATTTTTAGTTTTATTGCTTTGTGGTCAGAGAATATGGCCTATATAACTTCTAATTTTTAAAAAATTGAGGTTTTCTTTGTGGCCTCTCACATCATCTGCTTGTGATTGTTCTGTGGATTTTTTGAGAAGTATATTATATTATAAATGTGTATGAAATATATCAAAAAGGTTAATTGTGTTTTTTAAAGTCTTTTATTGTCTCATTTGTGGGGTTTTTTTTCTTTGTTTTAATCATGATCTGTCCATTTCTGGGAGGAGTGCTCAGGCTCCTAATTTTAATGGGCTTTCCCTCCATTTCTCCATGTATTTTCAGCGGTTTTCATCTATGCATTTTTAACGGAGAGACAAAATTTCCTTATTGTGTATCTTTTGACACATTTAAGATTTTGATCAGCTGGGTGGTGGTGGCGGCTCAAGGCACTGGTCTATAGAGCAAGTTCCAGGACAGCCAGGGCTACACAGAGAAACCCTGTCTTGAAAAAGCAAGCAAACAAACAAACAAAAAAACCAAAGATTTTGTTCCTTATAAATTTGTTTTTGTCTTGGGTCCTGTTATTACTTCCACATGTTATTGACATGGGTCTGGTGTAATTTATTAGTTTCTTATTTGACATATACTGCACAAGAAACCACAAGCAGACTGTTATAGCTCCTTTGTGTGCTGTCCGGCCTTCTCCTGGCTGCCTCCTCATCACCTCAGGCCTCTGTTTTCCTTACCTTTTTGTGTCTCTTTCCGGCCCCTCACCTGCCTGCCTCACCCACTTTGTGATGCCCAGTTTTTAACAGGGGATTTTTAACGGGGGAATTTGCATACTATCTATCATTAATACAATTACTTTATAAATTTTCAACGTCTTCCCTTTTGCCTCATTTTGATCTCCCCCACCCCTGCTTTGTTGGGTTGCCAAGGTTTTTCTTTTCTTTTGAGTTCCACTCTATTTCCAGTTTTTTCTGCTCTCCTTCTCCTTGTCCCAACCTTGTTCTTCCTGATTTGGAAGTCATGGTCCTCTTTCTCATTTCTTATGGGTAACTCTGTAACAAAGATGTTTAAACTTGAGAGCACGGATAAATTAGCATTACTAACACCCCACCCCAACCCCTTGCAAAGAATGTCCACCCTCCCTGGCCCAAGTAGAATTGACCTTTCCATGCACTTCTTCCTGGCTGGCCCTTCTTCCAGGCTCTTCCTGGTTAATGGAATATGGAATTTTAATTTTCAGCTTTAGAGGGAGGGAAACCCGTCTGTCTTATTTTGGGAGATCATAAGCCGCCTTGAGTCCTCTGTCTGGCCCAGTTACGGTCTTCCTTTTACAGTTGAATCCATTCCTTCGTGATCTTGGGGTGGGTGAGATCGCGCCGGTCTGAAAAGGACATTGTTTTCCTTGAGTGTTGGGTTGGGAACTGTTCTCCAGAGCTCTAGCCACTGCATCCTGGGGCTTGTCTTTTTGTAGGTTTTTCCCATAAGGAGGCCTTAGGGATTTCCGCCTTGTCTTCAGATTGGGAATCTTATCAGAAGTGTCTCAGTGTCCTGTTTTATTTCTCTTCCTCTTCGGTCTTTGGCTCTGGAAACTCTGGCCCTTTTTCTGGTTCTGTTCTCTGCTGCGGAGACCCTCGTGAGTGCTGGGTCAGTCAGTCTTTGGGGTAGAGTGGTTGTGAATCCCCTGCAGCCAGAGTGCCTGGGACACTCAGTCCACTAAGACTGGTTTTCCTCATCTGGAGGAGGCCTCTGGGACAAGGCTTCCGCTGGGGTAGGAAGGGTTCTTCCTGGCAGATGGCAGAGATGGAGGCAGGATTTGAGTCAGACTTGGAGAGTGGGCAAGCTACAACCTCGGAGCCTCACTTTCCCACTGAAAATGATGGAACTTGTAGATTTTTACCTTCGTTTTATTCTTTAAAATTTTCATGTAAAAGAATGACTTGGTGGGAGGTAATTTTGCATGCCTGAATCTTTTTTTTCTTTCTCTTTTTATTTATTTATTTATTTTTTCATTCTCACATATCAACCAGTTCCCCTTCCTTCCCCTTCTCCTGCTCCCCCCACCCCAATCCCATCCCCATTCACTCCTCAGAGGGGATAAGGCCTCCTTGGATAGTCAACCAAGTCTGGCATAACAAGTTAAGGCAGGGCCTAGCCCCTCCCCCTGCATCAAGGCTGAGCAAGTTATCCTACCATAGGGAATGGGCTCCAAAAAGCCAGTTCAGGCACCTGGGGTAAGTCCTGGTCCCACTGCCAGGAGCCCCACAAGCAGATCAAGCCACACAACTGTTACCCACATTCAGAGGGCCTAGTTCGGTCTCATGCAGGCTCCCCAGCTGTCAGTCCAGAGTCCATGAGGTCCCACTTGCATCATGATCTTGACACTGCCCCCCACCCCCTTGTTCCTTCTCTCTCTCTTCAGCTGAACTCCAGGTGCTCGGCCAAGTGCTTGGCTGTGGGTCTCTGCATCTGCTTCCATCAGTCACTGGATGTAGGTTCTGTGATGACAATCAGGGTAGTCACCAATCTGAGTGCAGGGGAAGGCATCCTCTCCACCACTGCTAGTAGTCATATCTAGGAACATGCTTGTGGGTTCCTGGGGATTTCTCTAGCACCAGGTTTCTCCCTAACCCCATACTGGCTCACTCTGTCAAGATATCTCTTTCATTGCTCTCCCTTTCTGTCCCTCCCCAAGATCAGCCAACTCGACCCGTCATGTTCCCACCCCATCTCCTCCCTTCTACTTCCCCCTCCCAGTTTACCCAGGAGATTTTAACCATTTCCCCTTCCTGGGGTCATCCTTGCATGTCCCTCTAAGAGTCCTCCTCTTTACCTAGCTTCTCTGGGATTGTGGACTATAGTCTGGTTATCTTTCACTTTGCATCTAATATATGGCGGTATCTCAGAAAATTGGGAATCAACCTACCTCGAGACCACTCTTGGGCATATACCCAAAAGATGCTCAACCACACCACAAGGACACTTGCTCAACTATGTTCATAGCAGCATTATTCATAATAGCCAGAACCTGGAAGCAACCTAGATGCCCCTCAACCGAAGAATGGATAAAGAAAATGTGGTACATCTACACAATGGAGTACTACTCAGCGGCTTAAAAAAAATGACATCATGAAATTTCTAGGCAAATGGATGGAACTAGAAAAAATTATCCTGAGGCCAGGTGGTGGTGGCACACGCCTTTAATCCCAGCACTTGGGAGGCAGAGCCAGGCAGATCTCTGTGAGTTCAAGGCCAGCCTGGTCTAGAGAGCGAGATCCAGGACAGGCACCAAAGTTACACAGAGAAAACCTGTCTCGAAAAACCAAAAAAAAAAACCAAAAAAAAAAAATCATCCTGAATGAGGTAACCCAGACTCAGAAACACAAACGCGGTATGTACTTACTCATAGGTGGACACTAGATAGATACTTGAACCGTAATGCTCCTCACCCACCCTTTTCCTCATCACTTCCTCCCCGATCTCCTCATCACCCCCCCCCCCCCCCATTATGTTTGGTTTTTCTGGTTAATGAGACTCTGCTGAAGCCAGAATCTGGACATTGAGAGAGCTTTGACTTTGACATAACATGCTTCAGACTTTACCAGAACCCACTTCGGTACAGGAAATGAGAAGCGGCAGGTCTTTGTGCGTGTTTGGTGCCCGATGTGCCCTCCTCTGTTGTTCTCTTCTGTGTGTGTGTGTGTGTGTGTGTGTGTGTGTGTGTGTGTGGCCACTTGTCAGCCAAACAGCCACCCGCCCACCTGCGCATCTCCAGGCCGTGCATGCAGTAGGTGCTTAGAGAATGCATAGAGAGCAGGAGTCAGCAATCCACTGTTCCTGTGCTGGGAAATGATTTCGTCTCACCTCACTGGGCAGGGTTCCCCTGCATTTACAGTTTCATGAAAGGTTTTATTTGTGGTTGAATGACAGCGCGAGTTCTTTTAGGAAAACGAGAAGAACTGGTTTAGAACCATTGTGAAGCTCCATTTTTAAGAGCAGCAGGGCGGGGCCCAGGCCACTTCAAAGGGGGCAGTCAAGAATTCTTGTTTACACACCAGAAAGAGAGGCGGTAACACGGCTCCAGAGTTACCTCAAACTCTGTGTAATCTTCAGCTTCTAATGATTTTTTTTTTTTTAAACCCACTCAGGTAGTTAATGAACGTGTAATGTATTTAGAAGGATGCTCAACGTTGGTTTCACCAAATGGACCACGGACCCGGGAACATCACTAGGAGACAGATCTATCCAGGGGAGGGTGTGGTGTCCACATGTCTTCTCTTTGCTTAGCAGGCAGTTTTGAGCATCTGTGCTCGGTGTGATAGCCCAGCCACAAGAATGGGGAGCATCGGGGAGGCTGGTAGCAGTGGAGGGCTGGGAAGCCCTGGTCCACAGAGGAAAGTGTCCTCACTAGCCTCTGATGGTTTTGGATATTGCCTCCTTGCCGTGGATAGGGGAACCCTTCATCCCGTTGGAGGGCTGCAGGCACCACTCAGCCCCTCTGATTAGTGCTGGAGATAATAACCAAGAATGCAGAGAGACTCGGGTTCCCGAATTGGACAGGCCCACCCGGTGTTGCCCTAGCCAATGGAAGGAAAGAGGGTTTGGTCTTCAGTTTTGAAAATGAAGTGTTGGGGACTCACTGGCACCGCCCACTGTCTTCACCGGGGCTCAAGACATGGGAGGTTGAAGGCTTAGCAGGCATCTTATACCTGAAGTCCCAATACTTAGAGGCTAAGGTAGCAATGTTCCTTGAGTTCCAGACCTGCCTGGGTGACCTAGTGAGTTCTGGGCCATCCTGGGCTACAGGGTCAGACTCTTTCTAAAATCTAAAGAGAAAATGAAGGGGGGTGATGGTTACATTTTTTTTTTTGATTTTCTTTGAGCATTTTTTCATTGATAAATCTGGCTAACTGGTGTGATGGGAGATAGTGGAGACAGGACGGCCTTTTAATGCCCCTGGCTCAGCCTCCCACCGTGGGAACCCACTGGAATTTCTCCCTTTGCTTCTCCTTGGCTTTGTTGAAAAGTAGGAAGAGGATCAGAGAAATAGGCTCGGGCCTAAGCCAACCCCGGGGGAGGGCCTGCTGTTTACCTCCCCCTGCGCTAGGTAGCTGCGTTTTTATTTAAAACGCCTTTGTTCTTAAACACAGATCACACAGCTGTCTAGCAGAAATACAAAGCAAGCTGTGCGTGTCGCTTTAAATTTTCCAGTGGCCGGATTGAAAAAGGAAAGATGATACAGGTGAAATTAATTTGAATAACGTATTTCATATAACCCAGGATCTCCACAGAGTTGCCCATCCAACATGCAGTCATAATAAGAATTCTTACAAAGGTAGTATATGTTTCTTACCTTGCAGAGCGTCTCCAGAATCAGTACATGCTTTTCAAGGACAGTGCATCTCAGTGTGGGGATGAACCCCATCACAATGGCGTAATTAGCCACATGGGCTATTATGGTGACCATGCCGGACACTGTGGCTGTACCAGGTGTACATGAAAAACACAAAAACCCCAGTGACCAGCTATGGAGAAGGGCATGTGTCCTTCTGCTTCCTGCCTGTTTTGAGCGTTGGTCAGCCCCTCTTCTAGGAATGGAACTCCCCAGTTCTCTAGCCTTTCTTGTCCTGTCTCTCCACTCCCTCCCAGAGGCTTGCCCGGAGGGAGTTTCTCTTCTGGCTTCTGAACCCTCCTCCAACAGTGTATTTCTGCCTCCTGAATTGGGCTCTTCTCTCCTGGTGCCTAGCTCATGCCAAGGTCATCTTTGCGGTTAAGTACCCATTTTTCAGGGTGGCGTTTGTTCACCCCCATGCCTCCATCTCCAGCACCCGTGTTGGGTGCTGTTGTGAGGAGGAGAGAGATCTTTTCTTCTCAGCACCTTCTGCGGTGGTAATTAGCTCTTGAACACCTCTCCAACCCTTGTGCATTCCTACAGCAAAAGGGCCCTGACTTCTTTGTTCTCTGATTTCTCCACAGCAGCTAGCGAGGTGGCTACAGAAAACTGATGATCAATAAATAGGAAATGAATGATGACGGGGGGGGGGGGGTGCTGAATCAATCTTGAGGAATAGCCCAGGCTCATGGGACCCCATCCCACCTCCACCCAGAGGCCCCGGACTCCTGACAGCAAGATCAGGAGCTCAGCTCTTCCGGCCAGCACTAGCCTTCCTGCTTCATTTTCGACAGAACTGTCCTCTTCCTCTCCCTCTCCTGACTGGCTTTCAGTTGCCTGTAAATTATATTTTTGGTGGCTGTTAATAAAAATATAGGGCTGGGGAGAAAAAAAAAGACTTCTCCTAATAGAATTTTATTAAATGGCACTAGTTTAAAAATGTCTCGTAAAAAGTTAATTAATTTGGGATTTGGGGATGAAAGGCGTGATATAAATGTCAGTTATTATTATTACAATTTCAGCCTCACGCTTATGCTCTGGATCCAGACCTTGATCTGGAGTCTCTGAATCCCATGGCCTAGTAGCTCCACTGACATGCCAGAGGCAGATTGGAGCTCTGAGGTCCTGTGGGGATGGAGAGGACCTCCCCAGGTTAGGTGGTCCTGCCTGTTCATTCAGAATGAGACGAGGCCTTGAGAGCTGGCACCGTGGCCAGGCCACAGCTATTCTGAGTGGGAGGGTCTTGGCACTCCAGGGAGCCTCCAGCTACAGTCACCTGCAATATCAAGGTCACAGGCTTATCCCCGACACAGAATTCTGGGATGTTCTAGCTCTAAGTGAGCCAAGAGAGTTTAGCTCTGCTCTTGTTTTATATAGAGGGAAACTGAGTTTGAAGGGGAGGCGGTGGCTCCTCTAACCCAAGGTCGTGTAGCAAGTTAATTAAATTTATGGAGAAAAATGCAGTGAATGCAATTAGTGAAATGGGGGAAGCCGTTGAAAAAGGGTTCAGACAATTTATTGGTGGCGAGTCCAGAATTTGTTTGCCCATGAAGCAGAGCCCTGGGACTTGCTGTGAGTTCTCAGAGACAGACAGCCCTTGGCTCCTTCAGGACACCTCACCTTCACTCCCTGATGGCACAGATGGTACCTAGAGGGAGGAGGGCAGCCCTTTCCTTGTGTGTAATTACCAGAGGGGGGGGGGCGCTATGTTAATTGAGTGGCTGCATGCTTGTTCCCGTCTTTTTAAAAGAGGGCATGTCAGCATCCTTTAAGAAGTAGGAACGAGGAGGTGGAGACCATGAATCTCCGTGGATCTCACAGCCTTGCTGGAGTCTAGCCTCAGAGCTGAGAGACCCTACACACTGGTTGGTCATCTGAGACCCTTGGTGGCTGCTCACTCTTTTCCGTAAGCATCTGGCAAGTGTCTGCTCGTTCAGAGATGGACTCACCCATTTCTTCCTCCATAGCCTCTCCTGTTGGGGATGGTCTCAGAAAGGTGTGGCCCTGGGAGCTTCTGCCTAGCTGTCCTTCAGCCCTTACGTTTTGAGAGTTGACATCTCCTGTCTCCCTGTCGAGTGAGGCCTCATTACTCAGAGTTACTAGTCATCAGAGTCACACACAGAGTGTTCAGGTGTGTGTGGGGAGGGAAGTGGGGGGGGGGCATAGAGGCTCAGGTAGCGAGGAGGCAAGCTTGATCAACTCCAGCCTGGGCTTTTTAGTGAATTTCCCACTACCGGTGGTTAGTATTGTCCAGGGAAATTTGAATTCAGACACAGTTGAATTTGAAGCTGGCCTCTCCTGGAACGAGATACTCCGTCTCAGTGGTCCTGTCTCTGGACACTGGGGACAGGAACTACTCTGGAGTGTTACTGTAAGCACCAAGAGGGAGGATGGCTGCCCTCCTCGGTACTGGTTGCATCAAACTTGGTGGGACTCCAGTCATGTCAGCACTGACAGTGTCCTCGTGACTCCGGTCACCTTGTTGGCCCTCCTGGACAGGGAGTTTTTGAGGTGTTCATCTTCCTAAGTCCCCAAAATTCAGCACAGGAATTCCCACAGCGCCTGCTAGAACCTTCCAGTTGCATAGTCACATGCCTCTGCTCAGTGAGCTGGATGGGGAACTCTGGCCTCTGCCTACATTAGGTTTCTCAGGTTTCCCCAAGCTGACAGGCCTGACATAAACTTTCTAAGGAGAACATCAACTTCCCTCCCTTCTAGAAAAAAGGGAGGTCCAGGATGGATGTGTCTTTGGTGGGCACCTTGGCCTTCTTGACAAGGACAGTCCATGGTGGAGCTGAAGGACCTTTTGACCAAGGTAGGGGTTCTCCTCAGCAGCAGAGCCCCTCTCCCTCTGGTCTTCATGTGTCAGTGAGTCTGGCTACTCTGGGCCACACATATTGTGCACCCTCATAAACAGAGTTGTGGAACCTTGGCTGCCTGTGTACTGTGGGTCCTCAGCACACTTCACTGCTGTTATGGACCTTGAATGCTTGGGGACAGAAAACCCAGCATACTGACTTCTCCTGGGCAGCCAAGGGTGTTTGGAATATGGTGGTACTGTTGGTAGACACAAACTAATTAGAACGCCTGCCCTGCCCAAGGGTCCTGAGTGGTGGGTCTTTGCCTGGAGATCATGTCCTTATCTTTCCTGTGGAATGTATCAGGGCCCTAAAGGGTCTCCAAGGCCTTAAGCCTCACTGCTCCACAGTGGAGCAGAGGATGTGTGTAGCCTTGGGAATTAGAAGGTTCAGGAAGGATTCTGGGAAAGCATCTCCTCTGATCCTGTAGCGAGAGGCTTCAAACTTAGAGAATTCAACCATCTTCTGTTGTTTTATCAGAGTTCCTGGTAGTCATGGCCCTAGCTATGTCATTCAGCCATCTCTATCAGGCATAAGGGAAGCCATGATCTCATGACATGTACAGAAAACAGTGCTAGTGGGTAGATGGTTCTACCCTCACCAACGCAAGGTACACCCAAGGTCAGAGTGATCACTGCCTTGACTGGGAAGCATCGTGCTTCTCAGCATTTGGAAACTGGGGAGCCATGACTCCTTGTCCCCTGCCTTTCTCCCAGGAGTGGAAACGGAAGGACAGCGATGCAGCTGGTCTCCTGTCAGTTTTCTCAGCCTGGCAGTAGCAGGAGTGAAGCTAGAATCCTAGCTTCCTGGTTTCCAGTCCTGGAATAGCAGGGGCCACCACAGTAGTGAGCTTGCCGGCTTTGGACTTCCTGTTGGAACATCACTACTTCCACATGGAGGTAGCTGTGGGTTGCTAGGATGCTACCTGCATTTGAGAAAATAACTAGAAAAGCCGTATTTTCCATATAGCCACCGTAGAGGGCTAGCTTCCCTATATAAGTGCATAACTCGGGATCATGGATGGAGTGGTCCTAAAGAGGAAGTGAGCCTTTCTTTCTCTTAAGACTCCTTTCCTCTCTGTGGCCTGGAGAGAGAACAGATTCCATCCTTTAGAGTCACCCAGTTCATTCTAGCAGGCTCCTCAGCATCCTGCAGCCCGGCCATCCAACTTGAATGGCTCTGTTGCCATGGTTCTTGCTGACTCTCATTCAGATTCTTCCCCTAAGGCAGATGCTCCTCTTCATCCCATCTCCGAACTGCCTCCTCCTGGCTTCTGTTTTTCAGTGGACCACACGGTCGCCTGGTGCAGTGGAGGGGCCCACGTCAGCCGACACACGCTGGCTCCACCTGGGAAAACACTGCCCTCCCACGTGTGACTCTGTCACCGCCAATAATAGTTGGACGGCTCCAAGAGCAAGGGCTTTGCTAGGATTGCTTCCCGATTAACTAGGTCAACATTTCCAAAACCAATTTCCAACAAAGTGGAGCCATCTGGTTAATGTCATTCCCCACCCAGCCAGGCCAGGGAGTTGACATGGGAGGCAATTCCCTGGCTTTGGCTTGGGGAGGCCTTGTCTCTACCTGAGAAGAAAGTCACATTCCACGGTTCTTCTGTGATTACCCTGACTTTATATTTTATCTGCCCCCCTTCAAATCTTCCATTAAACCCCCGTAGATCTTGTTTCAAACAGGCAATTAGACTAACAACGTAATTATATCCCTCCGTGCTAATTGTAACTGGTTTAGGGGGAAAACAAAGAGAAAGAGGCTTTGAAATTTCTGGAAACCGAAAGCCATGTTGTAATTCCAGGTATTTCTTGTGCCTGCTTCTCTTAGTGTCACTTGACTTGGTCTAGGCCGTCACTGGGACCCCCCTAGTGCTGTCTCTTTTCTTGAGTGTGCCCAAGGCTCTTCCCTGTCCCTGGCCAGCCATAGTTTCCCATTTCTCCTGCCCTGCCTTTGCTGACCATGACTCTCATCTCTGATGGATTGAACTGTATTCACTCACGGAAAATAGAGACAAGGCCATGGAGGCCAAAGGATGAAGGAGATAGCTTTTCTTTCTGCTCCTGTTTGGGCTGTGTTCCTTGGAAGGTTGTGGGAACCCAGGCAGATTGGGCAGAATTGGCCCAGTCCTAGGGTTTGAACCCAGGGTTGTAGGACATAGATGCCCTGGGGTGACAGTTTCTGTCACCGTACTCATATTTAGCATTTGTCTGAGTGTGTCTTCTTGGGGCCAGGCCAAGGCTTGGTAAACGAGCCTTGGTCCCTCTAGGCTGCATTCAGCCTGGGGAAGGAGTCAGGTAGGCAGTTGAACCAGTGCGGCCTTTGGGAAGAGTGACATCAGAAGTGCTCCACTCCTGTCTTGAGTGGTGGACATCAAGGGCATAGGACAGGGCTGTAGAGGATGCCCCAGAGGTGTCCTGGTGTAAATCCAGGGCAGACTGGGAAGATGGGAGAGAAGACAGCCTGATGGGAGCAGATATGGGAATGCAGGTGTGATGAACACCGGGGGTGAAGATATCTGCAGGTGAAGGGATGCAGGTGTGATGAACACCAGGTGTGAAGATAGCTGCAGATACAGGAATGCAGGTGTGATGAACACCAGGTGTGAAGATAGCTGCAGGTGAAGGGATGCAGGTGTGATGGATACCAGGTGTGAAGATATCTGCAGATACAGGAGTGCAGGTGTGATGAACACCAGGTGTGAAGATAGCTGTAGGTGAAGGGATGCAGGTGTGATGAACACCAGGTGTGAAGATAGCTGCAGGTGAAGGGATGCAGGTGTGATGGACACCAGGGGTGAAGATAGCTGCAGATACAGGAATGCAGGTGTGATGGACACCAGGTGTGAAGATAGCTGTAGGTGAAGGAATGCAGGTGTGATGGACACCAGGTGTGAAGATAGCTGCAGATACAGGAATGCAGGTGTGATGAACACCAGGTGTGAAGATAGCTGTAGGTGAAGGGATGCAGGTGTGATGAACACCAGGTGTGAAGATAGCTGCAGGTGAAGGGATGCAGGTGTGATGGACACCAGGGGTGAAGATAGCTGCAGATACAGGAATGCAGGTGTGATGGACACCAGGTGTGAAGATATCTGCAGGTGAAGGGATGCAGGTGTGATGAACAGGTGTGAAGATAGCTGCAGGTGAAGGGATGCAGGTGTGATGGACACCAGGTGTGAAGATAGCTGCAGGTGAAGGGATGCAGGTGTGATGAACACCAGGTGTGAAGATAGCTGCAGGTGAAGGGATGCAGGTGTGATGGACACCAGGTGTGAAGATATCTGCAGATACAAGAGTGCAGGTGTGATGAACACCAGGTGTGAAGATAGCTGCAGATGAAGGGATGCAGGTGTGATGAACACCAAGTGTGAAGATAGCTGCAGGTGAAGGGATGCAGGTGTGATGGACACCAGGTGTGAAGATATCTGCAGATACAGGAGTGCAGGTGTGATGAACACCAGGTGTGAAGATAGCTGCAGGTGAAGGGATGCAGGTGTGATGGACACCAGGTGTGAAGATAGCTGCAGATACAGGAATGCAGGTGTGATGGACACCAGGTGTGAAGATAGCTGCAGGTGAAGGAATGCAGGTGTGATGAACACCAGGTGTGAAGATAGCTGCAGGTGAAGGATGCAGGTGTGATGAACACCAGGTGTGAAGATAGCTGCAGATACAGGAATGCAGGTGTGATGAACACCAGGTGTGAAGATAGCTGCAGGTGAAGGGATGCAGGTGTGATGAACACCAGGTGTGAAGATAGCTGCAGGTGAAGGGATGCAGGTGTGATGAAACACCAGGGGTGAAGATAGCTGCAGATACAGGAATGCAGGTGTGATGAACACCAGGTGTGAAGATAGCTGCAGGTGAAGGATGCAGGTGTGATGAACACCAGGTGTGAAGATAGCTGCAGATACAGGAATGCAGGTGTGATGGACACCAGGTGTGAAGATAGCTGCAGGTGAAGGGATGCAGGTGTGATGGACACCAGGTGTGAAGATAGCTGCAGGTGAAGGGATGCAGGTGTGATGAACACCAGGTGTGAAGATAGCTGCAGGTGAAGGATGCAGGTGTGATGAACACCAGGTGTGAAGATAGCTGCAGGTGAAGGGATGCAGGTGTGATGAACACCAGGTGTGAAGATAGCTGCAGATACAGGAATGCAGGTGTGATGAACACCAGGTGTGAAGATAGCTGCAGGTGAAGGGATGCAGGTGTGATGGACACCAGGTGTGAAGATAGCTGTAGGAGAACAGTGGCTGGAGAAGAGCAGCAGCTGTCCTGAAGGAGGAGGAGTATGGTTTTCATCTTGGTAGAAATGAGAGTCCAGGATGCAGTGCTTTAGGTGAGGGAGGTTGACAGGGTCAGCCTTGTGCCTCAGAAAGGTCAGACAGATCCAAGGAAGTGGAGGGTGGTGTGTAAGTGGAGATAGGGAAGCCTCATGTGGAGCAGAGATTGGATCAGCATTTCTGACTGGGAACCCTGTGTCAACCACACCCATATCTTCTTCTCCAGTAAGTGCCCTCTGTCCAGTGTCCACGTCCAGATGAGTGAAGCTCCGTGGTTCTGTGGCTGTGGCCCTCTCAGATATGTTGTGTTTTTCCAGCTGTGCCTTTTGGCCTTTTGGCCTCAGCCCATGGAAGAACCAGTGTGTGTGTGTGTGTGTGTGTGTGTGTGTGTGTGTGTGTGTGTGTGTGTGTGTGTGTGTATGTGTGTGTGTGTGTGTGTGTGTGTGTGTGTGTGTGTGTGTGTGTGTGTGATCTCCCTTGTTTCAGAAATAGCTTCCCAATTGGGTGACAGATGTGACCACATCTCCCTTAGGACAAATGTCACTCCATGGTGGTTCTGAGGTCTGTCATGAAGAGATCTTGTCATGCTTTAGAGGGAGATCTGCTTGGATCTACTTCCTTTCGTTGTCTGTCTTCATACCTAGTAGCACCCTCTTTGGACTACTTGGTGCCAGGTGTTTCAACCCTGGGCTTGCCAACATCTATGTAGAACTGGCATTTCATTGAAATTCCATTAGCTATTTTTTCTTTTTTTTTTTAAACCAATGAGCAATTTATAGATTCATTAACTTTTTACAACACTTGTGAAATCAGGAAGAAGGGAATAAAGCAAATGAAATACTTGGTCCACAGAGTTTCACTCAAAGATGGTGGCCCTTAAAGAGGGACCATAAAAGGTGGGTGATGAAGGCCAGGCTGAGAAGCATTAGGAAGGTCTGAGATCTTCTAGAAGTATCCAAGACTAAAGGACCCCACCAACACACACACACACACACACACACACACACACACACACACACACACACACTTTTCCACTAACATGCCGGGAGTTCACTTAGCCTTTCATCCAAATCTGTTGAGTAGTTTCCTCCTGTCACAACGTGGCTGCTACCCTGTGCTGATGGCCTGTGGGAGCTCACCACATCCGGCAGTGACTCTGCACATATTTCCTTATGTTGAAGTTGGTGTTGTCTTGTGGCTCTTGTTTTCTTTCCTTGAGGGAAAGGTCAGATGACTTGATGGTTGAATATGTGGGCTTCAGGGCCAGACAAGCTTGGCCTCGAATATTGGCCTTGTTGCTCACGGGACAGTGTGATTGGGGATATGTGACTTTGTTAATCTAATCCTCTAGTTGTATAAAATTGTAATTGCTCTAGAATCTCTAGGAAGTCCCAGGAAAATGACATGGATATTTTGTTACTGTGTTTGAACTTCTGATCTTCCTGCCCTGACCCTTCTGGGTGCTAGGATTGCAGACATGTCCTGGGTCTGGCTTTATGGGGCGCTGTGGATTGAGATGCAAGGTAGACATTCTGCCTTCTAAGCTCCATCACTAGTTCATGAATAAACTTTAACACACAATTACCTGGTGAGGATGAAATGGAATGTGGCCTAACTCCACTCTCATTGCAGCCTGGACTGTGTGATTGGACCACAGGATTGGACCGCTTTGTCATCCACAAGTGTCCTCAGTCCAGTTCCATTCCACCAACAGCAGGACCTATCAACCTTTGACCCTTCAGTTTACTCAGTTGTAAAGTGAATGAGTGGTTCCTCATAATGAGGCTGCTAGACAAGATCATCATGCTGGGTTCGATGAGCCTTTTTGGGTGTTGGGCACTTCAGAGGGTCCTGCTGTTGGGGTTACCGCCACTTGTGTTATAAAAACTTAGCCAGTGTGTGTATTGTATTACAGAGCCGCTTGGAGATTTGCTGCCCCAAGGGACCTCAGAAGGGAAAAATGGGGCCTGGAGGGAGAGGGGTCAGCAGTCAAGAGCACTTACTGCTCTTCCAGAGGATGCGAGTTCATGTCCCAGCACCCACATCAAACTTACCACAACTGCCTGTCACTCAACCTCCAGGGGATCCAGCACCATCCTCTGACCTCCAAGGACACTATCATGTAGCACTCACATATGTATGGCAGTCAGAGTTAATTTCTAAGCGTCAGTTTCTCCTTCCACCATGCTGGACCCAGAGATTGAACTCAAATGTTAGCGTGCACCTTTGCTGACTAAGTCATCTTGTTGGCCCCAGAGCAGGTTTTTGTAAAGTTCCAAGTCTTTGGTCTGGGGTACGATGCAGTCTGGGGTAGGACGAGACTGCAGTCACTTTGCTCCAGAGCCAGTCCTTGTAGATGTGTAGCCTAACTGTTCATAGACTATTGTGAGGTTTTCCTCTTAAGGAGCAGTAAAGGGGCTAAGCAGGGATGGAAAGGTCATTCTGTTTTACACCCTGCAGGGCAGTTGCTTTTGGGATCTTGCACATACGCCTGGTGGATTTGTTTTGGTTCACTTTATATAAAGTTTTTTGTATCATTTTCACTGGGCCCTTGGCACTTCAGTTTTGCATATATGTTTTACGTAGCTCTCCACCAGTACCAGACATCTGTCTCGAGAGCTTTGGAAACAGGGATTTGCTGATGTTCTTATTGGCTGCCCCCAAGTTCCTATATAAATAGTACAGTGGGCATCTTTGTGCACGAAATGTTTTCCTTCTTTTGTATAGTAGTCACAGGGGCAATTCCTCAGAGTGAGACTCTGGAGTCAAAGGATTTGGGAATTGGTAAGGCTGTGGTGATGGTGCTAGTTTAAAACTAGAGTGTTTTGTGGTGGTTATGGCTGTGACACCTTAGACACTTAGCTGCTCCAGAGAGTCTCGGTGAGGGTGGGAAGACAAAATCTTAGTGGGGTGGGTGGTTGCTGACTTGGCCAAAGAGTCTGGACCGAGCCATGAGTTGATGGCTGGAATGTTCATTTTTCCATGCTAGGCTGGAAGCTCATACTTGGTGGTTGTGATCATAGAGCCCCATATACAGCCTAGCTAAGGAGGAGATAAGGCTATGGAGGTTTGCAACCTACATTCAAACACATATGACCTTGTGCACTGTTACTCTTTCCCCACTTTATTTTACAACATACTACCTGGCTCAAAAGGCCGTGCATCCATGGTATATCTTTTACACTGAATACATCCACTAGTGAAACTGATGTGGCTACAGGAAGAGGAGCTACAAGCCTAGCTTTGGAGAAGGCAGTTGTGCTTGGTACAGGGAGGTTAGTGTTTTGGGTAGACTTCTGAGAATCTTGCTATGTCTTCAGATGTTTTCTTTAATTTTTAAGTCCCAAGTCTTCGCATAATTTCCCAGCTTAAATTAGACACAGGCACTTTCAGTGGTCTACTACTTTGCTTCTGTATTTTGTTTACTATGGGTATTGTGATAGGTTGGCTTGTGGAAACAAGTTCCCTGGTGATGGATACAATAGTATGGATGGTGATGGTGAAAACCATAGAGTTGTTACTTGCATAGAGCTTGATCTGTGCTGGCCATTGATCTAAGAGCCTTACGTTTAAGAACTCCTCTTCATTGAATGATTTCATCAAATCAACCCAATTTATGAAAGAGAAATATGATGTGGGACCTTGGAAAGGGAAGGAACTTGGTATTTGTCTTAGAAGATAAGAATTTAAGTCTGTGCATGGCTTCTAACCAGATGACTAAAGTGACCCAAAGCCTTCTCGTTTCTCTCTGACGCAGAAAGCATGACTCCAACTTGGTGAACTGAATGAATGGGTGTAGCAATCCCCCATCACTAAGCAGATGGATGCCCAGGGCTGATGGGACATATCCTCCTCCCAGGTTTCCCAGAACCTGAGTCATCTTCCCTAGACAGCAGGAAGTAATTTTAAGAACACGATGCTCACATTCCCAAAAGGTGGGGTGGGTGGTTTTTGATTGTTCGATGGGTTATGGATAATTGTCATTGTTTAGGATGGTTGGTTACAAGTTGTTATTGTTAATGGTCAGGAAAAAGACTAAACAAAGGAGATTAGATTTAGGGTTCTTGTTTAAAAAAAAAGAAAAAGAAAAGAGAATATAGAAAAAGATAAAAGGCAGATTATTGAATCTACTCTGAAAAGAAAAAAAGAGGATATAGATATTATAAAAGATAGAATCTACTCTGAAAAAAATATAGAAATGATGGGTAAAGGGTAAATTACTGAATCTACTCTGAAAAGAAAAAAGAGAGAATATGAATATGATAAGATAAAAAGGTAGATTATTGAATCTACCTTTAAAAAGCAATTATTAATTTTAAATATTTTACATTGGATTGGATTTTTGTATATTGTATACAAAATTTTGAATATTGATACAAATTTGAGCTTAATTTTGTTAGAAAATGCTGTACATATATTCCTAATCTTGTTCAAGGTATTGTACCTATATAGCTCATTTAAAAGTGTAATGCAAATTGCTAGTCCTTGAAAATTATTACCAAATAATTAGGATATAAGAAATGCAAGTTAATAGTCATTACAATCAAACATGTAGTCATGTTAAGTATGTTTTTAAGGTCAAATAGAAATATATTTTAGATAGACAGGTCATCTTCAAACACTTCAGAGATCTACAGAATATGGCATTTAAGATGTTTTAATAACATAGATTTTTTTTAATGACAATGAGACATGTCTGCTCCTGGCAGCACCAATCTACTTCAGAGAAGATGATGGGCATCAAAGAAACTCCGTATGGAGTTCACTTATGTTGTGGCAAGTTAGCCACTGGGCAATAAAATGCCCTCACATCAACTGCTGACATTATGCTGTCCAAAATGGATGTAGCTGGAGATTTCTTCAGTCCCGCCGGGCCCACAGCCACTCAGACCCAAGTAAACACACAGAGACTTATATTATTTATAAACTGTATAGCTGTGGCAGGCTTCTTGCTATCTAGTTCTTATATCTTAAATTAACCCATTTCTATTAATCTATAAGTTGCCACATGGCTTGTGACTTACTGGTACTTTACATCTTGCTTCTCATGGCAGAGACTGGCAGCGTCTCCTGACTTAGCCTTCCTGTTCCCAGAATTCTCCTCTCTGCTTGTCTGGCCTATACTATACTTCCTGCCTGGCTACTGGCCAGTCAGAGTTTTATTTATCAATCAATCAGAGCAACACATTCACAGCATACAGAAAGACATCCCTAGCAGTCAGATATGCTAGGTCTGTAGGCCTAAGATGGATGCTTCAATGTTGCAGAGAAATATTGGGTGACTTTCCAGGAAGCCAGCTGTTTCTCTCATTTCTCACACTTTTTGGAAGTTGCTTGTTTGTACTTCCTGCTTACTTAGGTAATATTATTTCCTTCTCAGGTCTCTGAGGGAGTTGAAGATTAGTTATAGTTATAGTTTTCCTTGTTAACAAATTCAGAAAAGATACTCACTAAAGATGTGTAAAGTGTATAACTTTGAAAGACATCAAAAGATAGTTTTTGGTTGGTAATACAAGTTAGGATAGAAAGTGAATTAGATACAACATTTTGGACTCACCAAAATAGGATAAATAATGGAGTATTTTCTCGGAATTTGTCAAATGTTAATGGACTGGATATTGTTAATGTAATTCTGGACTGTATATATTGTATATACTTATTGTATTTATTGTATATAGTTTTTCTTATATTAGTTATAACCTTTTATTATTTTAGACAAAAAAAGGGAAATGTGGTGATATTTTGTGTACCCTAATAAAACTCACCTGAGGATCAGAGGACAGAGCCAGCCACTAGATTAGACATAGAGGCCAGACAGTGGTGGCACACACCCTTAATTCTATCACGCGGGAGACAGAGATCCGTCTGGATCTCTGTGAGTTCAAGGCCACACTGGAAACAGAGCCAGGCAGTGGTGGCACACACCTTTAATCCCAGTACTGGGAAGCACACATGACTTTAATCCCAGGAAGTGACAGCAGGGTGGAGAAGGTATATAAGGTGTGAGGAAACAGGAACTAAAGCAGTTCAACTGAGACCCGTTTGGGTGAGGACTCAGAGGCTTTCAGTCTGAGAATTTGTGGAAACAAGATCGGCTAAGGAGTTGGCGAGGTGAGCTTGGCTGTGGCTTGCTCTGCTTCTCTGATCTTTCAGCTTTCACCCCAATATCTGGCTTTGGTTTTTTTTTTTTTTTAATTATAAGATCATCTAAGATTCAAACAACACTATGTAGACACACTCATCTTTGGACACCAGAGAATACAGAGCATGGCCCCTACTGGGGAAGATGGATGGTCCAGCTGAGAAGACAGGCCATAAAAAGATGACTGAGTATCCCAGCTGCTTGATCAATACTGTTTGATTGGCTCAGGCCATAGTGCTTTAACAAAACAGGGAGGGAGGTGGCCTCTGTGGCTCAGGGGAGGCGGGAACTGAGCCGTGAAGGCAGTCTTCCACAGAATGTATCTAAATCAAGCCTTTCCCAATAGCCAGGACAAAGAGAATCCCAGGGATGCAGCTGTGCCCTGGTGTGGTAGGAATGCTGTTGTCTTTAGCAAACTTAAACAGCAACAAAAAGTTGTAGTGATCTGGAGTGGCCCTGAAGGTGGAAGAATTTGGGAGGAACCCAAGGAGCTTCTGTCGCTAAGGGTAGTGATTGGTCTGGTCAAGGGATGCTTCCTGAGTGCTTGGATCTCCTGGGTGGTGGGTTAGGACAGCTAGCCTTCCATGTTTTTGGTTAACAGTAGGCTCTCAGAAAAGGCTGGAAGTAAAAGTTTTTGTGAAGGTCATGCAGGTATCCCCCGTCATGTGTCAGGGGTGGAGACTGTGGATAGATTTCACACACTTTCCAACTGCAATCTAGAGATATCAGAGGATTCCAAAATTCCACCTTGTCTAGTTGTGGTGCTTGGTAGAGGACTACATTTCCCAGGTGCCTTTGCTATCTGGCCTTCAACTCCTTCAGCCCATAGGAGGAGATTGGAATAGAAGAAGGAGAAACCTGGAGTTTTTCTCTTTTCTCTGTCTGCTTCATGAGATGTTTCCTGTGTGGCGGCAGCCCTCCCCTTGTGGTTCTTTCCAGTTGGATAGCTCTTGTTGTAAATTTACTCATATTGAGTGGCTTTAACTTTTGGCAACCTACATTCCTTGACTCTGCAGGTCCTGGCTGCCAGCAGCGGGTCCCTAGATGCTACTCTGGTCACAGTCCCATTAGGGGTCTGAGCTCATATCTCTATGTTAAATTGCCTATATTTAAAAGACCCTCAGTGATTTTTTTCCCCTCCTTTAAAAAACATTGTCTGCTTGTTTGTTCTTTTATTTATTTGTTTTGGCCCATCCCCTGGGGAGACATAACTAGTCGGACCCAAAGAATGCCCTGACTGGGTACTCCAACACCCCACTGTCTCATGGAAGCCCA
This sequence comes from Peromyscus californicus insignis, assembly GCF_007827085.1. NCBI lineage: Eukaryota > Metazoa > Chordata > Mammalia > Rodentia > Cricetidae > Peromyscus > Peromyscus californicus. Next base: position 86,797,155 of record NW_026294573.1, on the reverse strand, counting down.
TGTGAAAAGTCACAGCGTCACAGCTAATCTTTTTTTTTATGCATTTGAGAAGAAAACAGAATTATAGAATAATTTCAAAATAGTCCGGCTGCCCAGATTCCCAGCAGGCACCCACTGAGGTGTGTAGCATTACCCTCATCTTCTTTGCGTTGTAAGGTTTTGTAAGGTTTCTCATTTTGTTGGGAAGTGGGTGACTCCTTCCTTTCCAACTGAGAGAGGAACTATTTTGATTTTGAAAAAATGCATGCAGTTGTTCCTCCTCCTCCCCCTGTTTGCCCGGACTGTTGATCTTGGGATGTATTTATAGAGCTTGTGGTTGGCTGGCCAGGAGTTATTTTGCAAGAGGAATTCATAAGATTTTAACTTGGAGCATGTATTCTAGACTTTTTTTCTTTCTTAAAAAAAATCTTAGAACATTACTTTGCCCTTTATAATTATTTTTCTTACACACACACACACACACACACACACACACACATACACACACACACACACACTCACACACACACACACACTCACACACACACACACATTTTCTGTGTGGATTTGTTTCTGGGTCTCTCTGTCTCTGTCTCTTTTTCTCGTGTGTGTGTGTGTTTGTGTGTGTGTGTGTGTGTGTATACATATATAAATATATACATTTTTTTTCTCCAAAACTTAAATGCCCCAAACTCCATTGTGTTGGGTATTTTGCATTGTGATGACCTGGAAAGTGGTATTTAGAGGGTCAGGAGACTCCATCTGTACAAAGAAAGTATTGGGCTAGTTTAGAAGTGTGAGCAGGCTCCCATCCTCAGCTTAGTTCACTGTAGACATCGGTAATGGATCATCACACTCTCTAGAGGCGCTCTAATGTGGTCCCAGAATCCTCTGAGCACGTTGTCCCAGGCAGCCTCTGCTAATTGATTAAAATTGGCACTGAAATAAACCCTGCTTACCATTCTTGGACTAGATGATTCCCTAGACCCCAGTTAGTACCACAGTTCTCTCAGTATTGGCAGTACAATTCATTTATGTTTTCAACCAGTTGACTGGTCCCATGAAGCCCCACCCACATGTAGTGCAGCCCCAGCTCTGGATGCTGTGGAGCCACAAAGAAACATCAAACAGCTAGCCACCCTCAGGGAGCAAGACTGCAGAAGTTGATGGTGGTCCTTGGTGTCTTGGGTTCTTAGTGCTGTAGGGCCAAGTTGTCCCTGTGATTCGAGGGCTTCCTGGTCAGAATAAACCAGGCAGCAAGACAGTAGGACAAAGAGACAGAGTCAGGACACTTTAGAACTGGGGGAGTCCTCAAAAACCCATTCTGTCAAAATTCTTTGTACTTGAGGAAACTGGGGTTTGGAGAAAAAAAGGGACTTGCTGGATTCGTAAATGAAAATATATTTTATCTCTTGTTTATTCATATGTATACTTTTAATTTACTTTTGGGCTTTTAGACAGGGTCTTGCTATGTAGCCTAAGCTGGCCTTGAACTCTTGATCCCCCATCATAGTCTCCTGACTGCTGGGATTATGGTTGTGCCTCACCACTCTGGACAATAAATGATGGTTTCGTGAAGTCCACTACTGAGAAACCATTTTAGGAAGAGGTCATTATTTGTGCAGGTCTCAGTGTGTGCCAGCCACTGTTTAGAGAGCTTTGTATTGCAGATTCAGCCCTCAGGAATCTTGTGAGTGCTGTTACTATCCCCCTTTGGTAGATAAGGACACTGAGTCAAGAGTTAATGTGTCACCCAGATACTGAGTTATGGAGCCAGGGTTTATTTAAAATCCAGCCATCAGCCTCTATATGCCATGCTGAGAGTCACTATACAAAATCTGTCTTGCTGGAGTAATCAGGATTTTTTTTTAAGCATTAATTTTATATCTTACCGTCTGTGTCATCAGAACGACGCTCTTTGGGTCTTTAGGTCATGGAACATTTTAACACTGACTAAGAATGTCCTGGCAGCCTTGTAAAAGAGCTGATTTTTAATCTCTATTTGACATTGGAGGAAAAGGAGACTCAGAGACAGACTGTGTCTGGAGCAAGGTCACAGCACAGTTGTCCGGGCAGAATTTGAATTCACATCTACCTGGTTTCACAGGTCGGTGTTAGAGGGCTTGAGAACCTTCCAATCTCACACTCCATTGGGCAAACGGGCAAACTGTGGACCAGGAGCATTCACCCCAGCAGGCCATATAGGCTCTTCTCTTCCCTGGCAAGGTCATCTGGGCAGCTTACAGGGTGTTCAAGCCTCAAGTCTGTTCTTGAAGCATTGCGGGGTGGTCTCTTCCACACCCATCTCTCTTAAAGACAGTCCTATCCCGCCATTCTTGGCCATCTCGTTCAGACTTCACAGCCCTTCATGCATTTATAATAGTTTTTTTTTTTCTCTCCAGGAAACAACAACAACAACAAAAGTTTTCTTTTTTGTGTGTGCCCCTCCCCCACTTCCTGCTGATCTGAAGTGAATATTTATCACGTCTTTAATGAGTAATCTGAGTCTTGGCATGGTGAGAGTATGCCAGGACATGGTTTATGGCTGATCTGGTTTTAACTCGCTCCAGGCGGTTTTCCCTGGAGTTTTCTGTAAAATCATAAACCTGGAGAGAGAATTTTTGTGGAATTCGGTCACATGACTCATTCTGCTGTAAACTGAGAGGTTAATCGTGTGACTGCAAAGAGATGCGCTTTTTTTTCCTCTCTTTTTCCTTTTCCTTTAAGAAAACAAACAGAAATGCATCAGTGCACCCAGAAGAGCATGTCCCCTCCAGATGACAGAGAAAGTCACTCTCCAAGGTCACCTTGCAGCCTGGCAATCAAGCTGCCATTGGAGTGGGACGGTCCAGGCCCAAGTCCTGTGAGGTTTTCTCAACTGGTCTGTGTGTCCAGCCCACTGTGAGGCTGGGTCTGGCCGTCAGAAGTGTCCCCACATTGGAGAGTGGCGGAGGATACATGCCATGTCCTGAGCTGCTCCTGCATTACAAGATTATCTTCTTTAGGGTTTTCCTGTTGTGAATGGTGCTGCCACCACCATGGATGGAAGACCCCATTTGGAGCATGTGATTGATGAACTTATTTCATCCGTAACCATAGCAGGACGAGATGGGCACGAGATAGCTCCCATCCTCATTTACAGAGAAAAGAGTCGGACCACTCTGAAGTCCCGACTTGTCTAATAGTTGACTTGGTGCCCACGCTGTCGGGGAGGACACTCCTGTCTCTGACAGTGGCTTCCTCTTCCTGCTGTGGATCTGGAACATGAAGGTTCTGTGATTTCTTAGCCCAGACCTGAGCCGGCCCTGCCTGGGTTTCCACTTCTAACTCTCCCTACTTTTAAGATCTCTGCTCTGAGCTACTTTGAAGACAGAATTCTGACAGTGTCTGCTCTCCTGAAGGCCCTCATTTTGGATGAAAGATGGACAAGGGCCTCCAAACTATCTCTGTCTGTCCTTTGAAAATATAAAATGAGTTTAACGTATTTAAAAGCCACAACACCTCACTGGGCCTGACCCAGGAGAACTCACTTTCTGAAGCAACATTTAGAAGCTTTGTGATCCAGCCAGTGTGGGGAAGGCATGAACAGACATTGAGAACTGGAGCCATCATAGCGCCCTTTGGATTCGTGAGCGGCCTTGAGGCTCCAGTTCTGGTGGTGACAACTGGTCTCTAGACTGGAACCCAGGACTCTGCAGTCTGGAGAGCCGTGCCTGGCAGTGCAGGGGCACTGCTGTTACTTCTAAGGTCCCATCAGAGGTGATTCTTGTATCTTACCTTCCTCCTTTTTGTGCAGGTCTGTGCCAGCAGGTGATCCCACCCTCTGCACACACTGGGAGAATGGCAGGGACTTCGTAACAGCACAGAACTCTATCTTGAGACGTAGCAACAAAACCTTGCCCCTGTCTGATCAACTCCCACGTGTCTGTTTGGTACTGGGACATTTTCTTCATGCCATCTTATTTGATTGATCCCTGCCTAGAGGGCAGCCTGGCTCTGCCTTAGGGGGCTAGTCAGGAGCACTTGGTGAGAGCCTGTACACACTGGTAGGCTGGTGCCCCATCCAGAGGTGGAGGCTGCAGCATGGACAGTATGGCGCCCTTGTCTCTGCCCTGCACCTGGTGTGGTGTTGCTCCCTCCACTTAGCCGTATGCAAGCTCTATTTACCTCTCCATCCTTTACTCCCTCCACTCGACCTAAATGCCATGCTCCCTTTCTCCCTCCCTCAGATGGACCCTGTAGTCTTGTTAGATCCTGTTGCTAGAGATGTGCTTAGAACTTTGCCTTTCTCTTTTGAGCACATTCTTGATAACTGTAGCCATTGGTGATAACTGTAAGTCATTAAGTCCCCATTGGCTCTCTCCTCAACTGTTTTTGTATAATTCTTCCGGTGCCCAGCCCATCATAGGTAGTAATATACAGAAAAGTCTGCATGAATGAAGAAAGACCATGTTTGCTTTCAGTCTGCCCAAGGCTGTAGCTAGAGTTTTCCTGCCTGACCCACAGTCAGGACAAATCTCTGACACCCGCCAGTCCCACAGCCATTCAGACCCAACCAAATAAACACAGAGACTTATATTGGTTACAAACTGTATGTCCGTGGCAGGCTTCTTGCTAACTGTTCTTACAGCTTAAATTAATCCATTTCTGTTAATCTATACCTTGCCACGTGGCTTGTGGCTTACCAGTACTTTACATCTTCCTTGTCCTGATGGCGGCTGGCAGTGTCTCCCTCACCCAGCTTCCTGTTCTCTCAATTCTCCTCTCTCTTAGTCCCGCCTATACTTCCTGCCTGGCCACTGTCAATCAGTGATTTATTCATTGACCAATCAGCAACACATTTGACATACAGACCATCCCACAGCACAAGGCCTTGCTTAAACACCTATATGTTTACTGGAAACAACATTTATCTGAGTTCCAGTTCTTTCTTCCCCAAATCTCCTCTGCTGTCCCTACTCACCCCTCAGGCTTGGAATCTGGGGTAGTCAGTGGCTTTGAGCAACCATGTTCAGTTGGGAAAGGAGACACACATTTGAAACCCAAGTCCCATATAAATAAAGTAAATCATAGAGTGAGGTCTGAGCAGCATGGTCTAACTGGGGAGATTGTAATACGCTCAGTTTGGGGGAACAGTTTGAGGCCCTTTTAACTTGCAAAGTTTTCTGCATTGGCACAGTCAGCCAGCTTTTGTGAGCACCAGGGGAATACAAATAAGAACTCCCTGAGCGTGGGTGGGGTTGGGAGGGGAGGTAGGAAGACACTTCATCCACTTTGCTTAGAACCAGATTTTGCTCCCAGGTTTTGGAGCTGAAGGTCCGAGTACATCAAGGAAATGGATATAGAGTGAGGAGAACGGTGTGAGCCCGGCCAACTGCTCACAGCCATGTGACGCCAAATGATTTCTTTGGCCCCTGTGGCTGCTGGGTTAATTGCTATCAGAAGGGTATGGCTAATAGTGGTGTCTCCTCCTCAGGATCTTCAGGACAATCCACATGGTGCAGTCCTCTATCCCTCCATGTACTAGGGGTTGTTAACGTTGGATACCAGAAAGCTATCCATTTTATCCTTGGTGTTCCTGGTCCATGTTTTTTTTTTTTTGTTTTTTTTTTTAATTTTCCTTGCAACTTTCTCTCCACCCACCCACATCCATTTCTTGGGTGAGTCCTGTCCTGCTTTCTCTTCCCTGCCCCCTCTGCTGCCACACCCCAGCCACCATCCCTTAATGCACCCCAACCGCAGCCTCACCAGCTTCCTCCCCAGGGCCTGTTTGCAACACGGCAGCCATGGCAGTCTTTCGGAAATGGAAGTCAAACTGTGTCGCTTTGCCAAAACCTTGGTGTGGCTCCCCAGGGTAAAACAAACGAACGAACACCCAAGGCTCTCTGGTGGCCTCTCAGGGCCCCATGTGAGGTGACTTTCACGACTTCTTGTCTCTCTCACTTACTCTGCTCAGCCTACCAGCATCCTTTTCGGTCACGAGCACACTAGGCATACCCCTGGCCTGTTGTGGGCTTTGCAGTGGCCATTCAGCCTGGCCCAGGTACCTCATGGCCAGGCCTTCACCTCCTCCTAGTGTTCTCTCGGTGGTGCCTATCCTGACCACTTTTAATTATGTTCACAACCCACAACCTGGCCTTGTGCCCAACATTTCTGACATCTCTACCATTGCCCCTGCACAGAGCTCTTCAAGAAGGATACATCCTTTACGGATTACGTCTAGTGGTACCATCTACCACTTGAGTGCAGGGCTGTGAGTGTAGGATAACTTGTGGAAGGTATAATGAGCCTTTTCCCAGACTGTCAGCCCCCAAATAATGACATGGAGACTTATTATTAATTATAAAAGCTTGGCCTTTAGCCTAGGCTTGTTCCTAACTAGCTCTTACAACTTAAATTAACATGTTTCTATTAATCTACATTCTGCCACATGGCTTCTTACCTCTCTTCCATTCTGTATGTCCGACTTCCTCAGTGCCTTGCTTCTTCTCCAGTTCTTCTCTCTCCCCGGAAGTCCTGCCTATTCTCTCCTGCCTTCCTATTGGCCATTCAGCTCTTTATTAAACCAATCAGAAGGCACCTTTCACACAGTGTGATCAAATATCCTGCAACAGGAAGGCACCCTGTGAGTGAAGAGCAGGTGACTTCTTATTTGAGTCCTTGCTTATTGGGGAAGGGAGACCATTATGTGATTCAGTTGGAGGCTGTGCTGGCTGTTGGAAAGGAAAAGGATATGTTAACGTGATTCTCCATAAATAGTGAAGAACATAGAATTATCCCCTGGGCAGGCCCTGGGGCTCTGACAGCTGCTTCTTGCTGGGAGAGCTTCACCCTACCTACAGGGCTGAGTGTACCAGTTGACCTAAAAGCAGACTTTTAATTTAAATCTTTAAACTAACATACATACTAAATATGGACACCCACACATGCACACATATATTTTATGGACACCTAAGAATGTGACCTTCATGTGAATCGGTATGATGGAGCGTGCAGAGAGCTTTCCTTTGCATGTTCCCAGTTCCTGGGGATACAACAAACAGCAAAGTGTCCTGACCGCTGGGGGTTTGTTCAGAACTCGGTACAGTACTTAACACATAGTGGGTTTCCGTGAAATCCAGAGTGAGGAGTGGCCGGTCATTAAAACTCAGTTAGTGAGGACCGGGGAGGCAGCTCAGTTGGCTGAGTGCTTGCAGCACAAGTGTGAGGACAAGTGTGGATGCCAGCCCCCGTGTGAGAATGGAGGAGCAGTGTGCACTTGTGATCCCAGCGTGAAGGAAGTGAAGGTCCCTGGGGACCCTGGGACTCACTGAATAGCCAGTCTAGCTGAATCTCTGAGAGACCTTGTCTCAGAAAGTCTGGTAGAAAAGTAATTGAAACAACCACCTCGTGTTGACCTTTTACCTCCATATGTGTGAGTACACGCAAGCACACATATATGTATGTGTGTGAGAGCTGTCGCACACATTTCATCCATGTCGTATTCCCAGTGTGGTTTGTTCATCAGGCCAACCTTGCAGTCAGAATTTTCCGAGCAGTAAACAAATTGTTTCCTGTAAACAAATCCAACAGTAAGTTGTTGAGTGTTTTCACTCAGCCGGGTACTGGAGACATGGCCATGTGTGGGGTATGGTCTTTGCCTGGGAGGAGTGGCACCCCGAGAAGGGTGGCCCCGCCCTGTGGAGTTGGTGGAAGAGTCTGATGGTAGTGTCTTAGCAGTGCTGGGAGAATAATGCACAGGGACAGATTAAATCTCCTTGGGGGAGGGGAGCCAGTCAGTCCTCCAGGGAGGAAGTGATTTTCAAGTTGCCATGGGGGATGGCAAAGCCAAGAGCCTAATTATACCACTACGGAAATGCACCATGCAGGGGCCTGTCCTGGCGCCATCTTGGACATGCCCACTCTAAGATGGTGGCCCCTCCACCTTCACGGAGGTGGGGGGATCACATTTGTGGTACCACCCTAGCCTCTGGCCCCGCTCTCTTATCACAGAAAGGCATTTCGTTCTTGGAGATCAGGCGGCCAGGGCCCAAGGAGCTGTTTTTCCTCCATTGTGCAGGCATGACAAATCATTAATTTTTGATTGATTTGCTTAGAATTATGGGCGCCCCAGCATTCTTTCCGCCACTGAACAGCTGTATAACAAATGAATATATCACAGTGCACAAAAGATTGGAGATCTAAGAGAAGCAATTACATTGGCCACCCTCCCCCTCCCCCACCCCTTTCCAGCCAGGGAAGGAGGAAATTTTTACCAGAAATTCCTCAAGTGGCTTTACAAAAAAAAAAGAAAAAAAAAAAAACCAAAAAAAAAAAAAAAACCCAACCTTTTCATAATTGAATTTAATCTTTATCTCTTTGTCTTTTACAGCTGATTTCCAAACACACACCAGTTTTCCATATGCTTGGTTGGGTTATGTCCATTCAGGAAGAATCTTTAAGAATGAAATTTCAACTTTTGAATTAAAACCAAAATGGAAAAAAAAAAAAAAGGAAAACAGAGAGAGGAGAAGGCTCATATTCTACCCTTTTTTGCATTTTTTTTTTTTTTTTTTGGTTGCTGCTATGCCTTTAAGATTTTGGAACTGTACCCGTGCACTAAATGTGACCTCCATAACTTTTAAATTAAGAATTTATGCTGGCTTGAAATTTATGAAATATTTCAGCATGAAAGAAAGCCTTTTTCCCTCAGGAAAATTGAGCAATAAATCACAGCGCTGTGGATTTACTGCCCTAGAGCCAGCAAGAGATAGGATTTTTTTTTTTTTGCTTCATTCTGAAAAAAAAAAAAATGTAATCATATAAGACAGCTTAGCTGCTGTCCTCCCACTCTCTAGAATTTTTAATTTCAGCTGTTTCTGCTTGGATTTATTTCCAATATTCCTGCTCGGCTTTTCAATTTCCTCAGTTATTAAATTTTAATTCAGTGCATTAGCATTTAAATTAAAAAAGGGTTTATTTTATCGAAATCGTTGGCCAGCCCCCATCCCTGTAGCACACGAATTGCCTGTTTCTGCCATTTGCACAAAATGTGAAATGCAGCTAATGTCTTACAACTTACATTTGCACAAATTTAGAAATAAAAATTCTGGGTTTGGAATAATATTTTCTTTCCAAGAAAACCCTTAATAAGAGAATGGAAAAGAACAACTTAACGTGCATTTGGGAGGGAGGAAGGGAACCCAAAATAGCCTTGCCCAGGTGCTGGAGAGAATTTGGGGTTTAAAGCAATGGATGGAGCCGGGAAAGAGGGTGGGGTACCAGATTAGGGGCTGGAGGGCTACCATCTCTACTCCCAGCCAGCAAGAATGAGGAGGAGGGTTCCCCACTGACCCATCCATATCTCATTGGTCATAGAGTTGGGGTCCCTCAACATAGAGTGGCAGAGGTGGCAGGGGGAGGGATCTGAGTTCATTCTACTGTGCCCACCCCCACTTTGACCTGTGGAGAGCTTTAGGTCTAGAGGAAGTTTGCCTGAGGTTCAAAGTAAGACCCAGACAGAACCAGGGTGAGGAGGTACATCCTTTTGGAGCATATACGCTCTTAGTAGAGGATGGCACGTGACCACAGCGGTCACATTATCTGAGCTGTTACAACTTGGGCTATCCCTAGACTTGATGCTAAACAGTAATTAGGGTCACCTGGACCATTGGAAATAGCCTTGGGGTTATGGTGGTCTGGTAGAACCTACTGACATGCCATCTTGAGCAAGGGATTCTGGGAAGTCCAGCCTGGCTCTGCAGCTTGTTCAGACCATTCTGCTTTCCCAAGCCTTGATTTCCTAGACCCCGTGAATGTTGGCTTCTGTAACTACTTCTGGGGCTGCTAATGGTTATCACTGCCACGTTAAATATTTTAACATATGTGGCCTTATTTATCTCATACCAGTCAGAAGCTGTGCTTACCATGTGCTGTTGTGATAGTGACATGTTATCTTGGAGTCCCCCCACCATATCCATTGCCCAATCACCCTCCATCCTGTCCCAGAATTCCCACATGGGAATGGACATTTCCCAGTGTAGATAGTCCTGCCTTTAGCAGCTCTGGTACATGGCACCACCCTCACCCCTATCCCCCCCACCCCCGTTCTCTGCAAAAGGACCTATTTCAACAAGAGTTTGAATAATTGGGAACATTCTGTCTTTGTCACCCATTTTTATAAAACAAGTAGGAGTGACCTCCAGCTATATGAAGCCAAGAGTCAATGACAGAGAAGCAGTGAAGATTGCCAATGTGTCCCCAACAGAGCATCCGCCCCCTTTGCTGCAATTCACTGTGTGGGACCTAGCCAACCTGGAAGAAAATTGTGATGGAAAGGCCTGGAGAGGCTTATTCATTTATATGGCTCAGCATTTAAGGGCACTTGCTGCTCTTGTAGAGGACCAGAGTTTGGTTCCCAGCACCCATATAGTGCGGCTCACAACTATCTATAACTCCAGCTCCAGGGGACCCTACACCTTCTGACCTCTATGGGTACCTATATAGATGTGGTGCACGTAAACCCGTGTAGACACACAAACATAAACAGAAATAATAAATCTTTTAAAAATTGTGAGGGAAAAGACAACATTAAAAGTGTATATGAAATGTTACAAATCCACACCCTGAGTTCAGTCTGAAAGGTAACAGATTATTTGGGATTGTACAGTTTCTGAAAACTCTGAGGATCAAACATCTCCTGCTTTGTAGGGTCTGCCTGAACACAAAAGCAGCCTTGCATCAAGTTTGAGGAATGCAGGATATATGGAAGCAGCAGTTTGAGGAATGCAGGATATATGGAAGCGGCTGTAGTTGATCCCATTCCTTTGCTTCCATGAAATCACAGACCTTTCCCACCCGTTTCTTCTGATGTCACAGGTTGACATTCTTTCCAGACCATACATGCGCGTGGCACCTTTTCTGTCTCCATCTTTCCCATTGTCCGCGCGTGGTGGTTGGGAGCTCCATGGGGTCACTTCACTCTTCTCAAACATTGGCAGAGGACAAAGGATTCTAGGGCTGAGAGAGGTAGCTTTTTGGTCTGTACTCATAGATGTGAGATTTTGTATAAAGAAAGTCCTTGAGCCTCTGAGTGGGGACCCACAGTGAGTAGGCATCCATGCCCCACACTGACACTCACTGAGAAGTAGGCAAGGGGGGCCTGTCACAGGGACCAAGCAGGTGTTGGCTCCGAGACGAGGAAGGAATGAGGACTGTGAAGAAGCAGAAATGTCACCATTACTTGCCTGTTACCCTGTAGGACTGAATGTCACTCCTGAATAACCTGGTGTTTGGGTTTGACTTGTTTTTAAGAGAAACTGAAAACATGGCCTTTGGGGATGAAACTTTTTTTTTTTTAATGTCGATGGTCTGTTCGAGTCAAACCCAGCCTCATGGTTTCACCAGTTCTTAACTGTAAGCACACATCGAAAGACAGCTGTAGTTTTTACTTCAGATCCTCAGCCCTTCCTTCGCCCACAGCTCTAAAAGGTAGAAAGCTTGGAAACAAAAAGATCGTGACCTTTAGTCAGTAGAACTTAACCGGGGGTGGAGGGTGGTGGGGAGGTTTATCATGTAGTTGTCACCCAGGAATCCATGCAGGGTGACTGTGTGTATGTGTTATTTTTTTTCATGGAAATAGCAGGGTGCTAAGTTACCAGGGTGCCACAGGCCCTGCCAGGAATGTGGGGAAATGTGGGGGCATGCAGTGGGTCTCTCTCAGCTTGGTCAGATTCTGGATAGTGGGCATGTGCTCTTGAGCTGTGGACATGTTCTAGAATTACTGTGGCTGCAGGTAATTTCAGATAGCCAAGAAGGGCACTGCCCACAGCCAGTGATGGAGGAGGATCTTGGCACTGTTCACCTTCCTTTAGCCTCCTTTGGTCTCTGTGCCAGAGCCCTCCTGATCCCTGGATTAAGAGTCATGACCCCAGGCCATTGTCAGTCAGTCCTCATAAGACTGGAAGCAGCTCCCAGGGCCATGGTCTCTCCATCTGAACCAGGATTTTCTGATTTGTGGAAATTTCATTTGGTCAGTTTTATCTCCCCACCCCCCTCGCCCCCAAATAAAAAGATTAAGAGCTGGCCCTCTCTTGCATTCCTCTGCTCATAGGGTGGGGGGACAGAATATTTTAACATAATGGGATTTTTCCCCTCCGGTTGGTAGGAATAAATCTGCAGCTACTGTTTTATTGGAAATCCCAGCAGAAAATAAAAGCAGAGCAATTCAATCTCAGATTTAACTAGTTACTTACTTCTCACTGGGTCCCCAGGGTGTGCGGTTACTGGCTCTGTGTTGGCAGTAGGGGCCTGTGTTGGCCGTGGGTACTCTCCTGGATTTAAAGGGCCAAGCAGATGGGGGTGGGCAGGTGTCCAGACTTGCTCCTGCCAACTGAGGACTCAGTTCCTGGAGGGATGGAGCAGCAGTTTGTGGCCCGACTATCCACCTGAAGGCGAGTGTTCTGTGAGCGCACTGCACAGGGTAGTAGTGGTGGCTAGAATCTATGTCTTCTGCCTTGGCTGATGGAGGTGTTCTGGGTTTCTTTTGCAGGCTGACGGAGCCAGTGCAGCCAGAAGGAAAAGCACGGTTAGCAGGTACATCCCTCACCATACCACGCCCCTTCCTGTCCCTGGTCTTGGCCACTGGGAGGATGAGAAGCATCTGCACACCCTCAAGGATATGAGCTGGTGGGCAGTATTTCCCATGTGCCCTCTGCGGGCATCGGTGACAGTGACTCCCTGGAGAACTTAGTGAGTGGCTGCTGAAGTTGGGGTGAGCGCAAGCGGGGAGCTCAGCAGATAAGTGGCGACTTTAGGCTACCAGCCCAACTTAGCATGGCATGCCTGGGCCCACTCGGGGCTGGGTTTTCGTTCTGAACCCATCACTCCAAAGCAAGGCAGTGGGCCGTCCATGGGCTGGCCGAGGGGTCCATCCTCACCCTTGAAGTTGGCAGGAGATGGGAGGAGACGGCCAGAGGAGAGCTGGGTTGGTATTGCCAGACAAGGGAGGAAGACATAAAGACATGGTCATAAGACCTGGTGTTGCCCAGTTGGCATTTGGCAAGTTTAGCATGAGTGCTGCTGCTGTGCCTTGGGGAAAGCCTGAGTGACCATGTGACCTTGGCTTGAGGCCTGAGAAGAGAGATGGCTCCCTGGCACAGATAGTTAGGGGTCACCTGCGAGACTGGAAGGTCATATCTGAGGGCCTCATGGATCCCCAAACACCAGTTCTTTCAAGTTGATGAATTTTTTGTGGGAGGTCTAAAGAAGGCTCTTTCTGTGGCCAAATTTACTGGGAGAACTCTGGAATAAACAAAGGTTTGTTTTTTTTTTTTTTGTTTTTTTTTGTGTTTTTTTTTTGCTGTGGGACATTTTAGACTAAAATGTGGTTATTGACTTGTTCGAGTGGGGAAGGAAAAAGGGGGAGACGGGATGATAATAATCATGTTTCTTAAACCTAATGAACTATGGAACCCTTTTATGGAGATTCACCTCCCTCACTTAAGTGTTCCTTGGAACACCCTTTGGAAATCCTTGGGAAGTGTGTCCTTTGAGCTGAAGGGCAATGTGTTCAGCTTTGTTCCAGCAGCCTTTTGTACAGTGAATTGGGGGTGGGGGAGGGTCGTCATGACACCCGGAGGGAGGTCCCTTCAGCATGTGTGACTTCATAGGGTCAGGTCCATATTTTATGCAGTGCAAGAGACGGTTAAGTGGGGGTGATACAGGAGGAGTGTGTGTGGGCTGGAATGGAGGAGAGTTTTTTGTTTTTAATTTATGTTCCTATGATAAAATATTTTTTGACAGAAACAGCTTAGAGGAGAGTAGGTTTACTTTAGCTTACAAACCGGGATGCAGTTGATTGTGGGGCAGCCAGTGGAGCAGTATCCTGACACAGCTAGTCCATCATGGCTAGTCAAGAGCGGGTGTGTGTGTGTGTGTGTGTGTGTGTGTGTGTGTGTGTGTGTAAGTGTGCGTGTCTGCTCACTCACTTGCTTATTGGTGCTCAGCTTGATTTCTCACTTTTATACACTTTGGGACCTCTTGCTTAGGGAATGGTGCCACCCACAGTGGGATGGTTATTATCACACAGTTAACTTAAGACAGTTCCCCCACAGATACATTTATCTCCATAGGCTAATCCAAGGCAGACAATTCCTCATTGGCGACTCTCTTCTCAGGTGATCCTGGGTGGTGTCAAGTGGACAATTGAAGCGCTCAGATTGGTGGGTCAGGCCAGGCCTGTGAACATGGTTGGTGATATTGGTGGTAAAGCTTATAGCGCTCTGGGTACAGCTTTTCCTGGAGCCTGATGGTGGACTTTGTGTGTGGGTCTGTGGCCTCCAAAGGCGTGGCTCCCATAAGTTCAGGACTGGAAGGGGCCTGGGATTGTTATAGTCTACACTCTTAACGTACATGTGGGGACACTGAGGCTATGGCAAGGAACTCTCCTGCTCAGGGTCATCAGAAAAGTGAGTGACTGTGCCAGACCTGGAACTTGTCAGAGATGGTGCCTTCCCCCCTCCTGCACTCAAGAGGGGGCATAGCCAGCTGCTCCACCTTTTCCTCATCGGCCTTGCACCTGCTGGAGTACGCCTTAGGCTGTGTACTGGGTGCTTAGATGGGTCAAGTCGTAACCGACCCAGCTAGCTTGTGTGGCTTCTGTGTGCCAGGCACTGTTGGAAGTGTTGCGTCCATAGCCATGCAGAGAAATGAAGCTCCATCCACACTGTGACTCCAGTAGGGATGAGGTGCTTGTGTTTATCATCTAATACATTAGCCTGTCCTACTCCAGAGCATGCATCTGGGTCATTGTAGCCAGAGCACATAGATGGGTTTCCCCATAACGCTAGTAGTTGTGGCTGTGCATTGACTACAATCTCGTGACCATGGTCAATGGAAGAGTCTAGAGACTGATTATTGACTCCTACCCAGGGAAGGACAGAAGGAGGGTTATGTGTGATGTCTTTTCCTGACCAGCCAGGGCTCTCCACCACTTAGATTTTGAACCCCCCCGTGAGGGACGTATTTGTATTATTCTGAGTGTCCGCTGAGGAAGCGGAGGTAGAGGGATTGATGTGCCTAAGGATGCTCAGTTGGAAAGATGCAGGGGGGCCAGGCTGCCTGCCAGTCTGACTTCTCTGATGTCTTTGCCCACTCTGCTCGCCTGCTTCTTCAGGTAAAGGGGCTCAGTTAGGAGTTCAGTAGTTAGCTAGGGGTCCGGGAGGAGGGGGTCGCTGTCTAGTGGGTAGCTGGGCCTGGTGGCGTAGACTTGTCACCCTGGCTACTTGGAAGGTTGAGAGACAGTTTATGAGTTCAGAGTCTACCTGGGTTGCAGAGTGAGTTCAAGATTAGCCTGAATAACTTAGGGAGACCCTATTTCAAAATAAAAAAAGGAAGGCAATAGAAAAGGAAGGGTGAGGGTTCCTGGGTAAGTTTGTGTGATTCTGTGACTGGAACTCACAATAGCCTCTAGAGCAGTGGTTCTCAACCTTCCTACTGCTGCGACCTTTAAATATAGTTCCTCACATTGTGGTGACCCCCAACCATAAAATTACTTTTTTTTTTTTTTTGGTTTTTCGAGACAGGGTTTCTCTGTGTAGCTTTGCGCCTTTCCTGGAACTCACTTGGTAGTCCAGGCTGGCCTCGAACTCACAGAGATCCGCCTGGCTCTGCCTCCCGAGTGCTGGGATTAAAGGCGTGCGCCACCACCGCCCGGCTGTCATAAAATTACTTTTATTGTTACTTCATAACTGTAATTTTGCTACTGTTATGAATTATAATGTAAATACCCGTGTTTTCTGATGTCTTAGGTGACCCCTGTGAAAGGATCATTTGACTCCGAAGGGGTCACGACCCACAGGTTGAGAACGTCTGCTCTACGTGCCCACACAGTGTGGCTGGTGAGTGGCTCAGTGGCCCCCAGGAGTGACTGACATGTTAAAGCGTCAGGGGAACTTATGCCTCTAGAGAATGTGATCCTGGCCAGGCCGGGTATGGTGAACACTGGCACATTAGAGCTTTCTCAGTCAGTTTCAAATGGAAAAATAAAGGTTTCAAGCCCCCCTCCCCACTCCCCACACACCAAAGTCAAGACTGAGACTAGAAAGCCATGGGCAGAAATGACCTTGAAGGATGGACAGCGCCCTCTGTAGGCCCGTGTTCCCTGCCTGTTAGGGCGTCCTCTTACTGCACCAAGCGCCCTTTTATCCCTGTGCCCTCTTTTTGGCCTGGAACACACAATTTTGTTATTTTTTTCCCCGAGGGCCTCTGGCTAACCCCCAAAACCAACAGCATGGCCTGCTAAGGAATTAGACTTAAATTGAGGGGGACAAGGAGAGGCGGGGTTCTTGGTATTAAGGAGCAGACAAATGTAGTTTGCAGAACGTCCCTGTAACCCAGGCCAGGCTGATTTTACAAGCCCAGTGATCCAGGGCTTGGGTGAATGCTGATCGAATGTGAGGTTGCTACCCACGTACCAGCGCAGCAGCCAAATGTGGCTTGTTCCAAGGGGCCGAGGACGGTACCTGGACCGTTCTAGAGGAAATGCGGGCTTTATGATTAAGCAGATACCGATGGCTCTAGGCATGCTGTCTTGGAGAACTGTGCCCATCTGGCCTGTGGAAAGATCCTAATGATCTAGTCAAACCCTCCCGACAGCCAGAGATAGAGAGGGTCAGCCACTCGTGCCTCCTTGCATATGGCAGGAGTGCACAGGATCCTGAAGGTGGGGAAGCCAGGTCTCATTCATTCACTCATTCATTCCACAAGATACTACTGAATGCCTACATTCTGATGATGCTGCACTGGGCACAGCGGACTGCAGGCCCTGCCCTCGAGGAGTTGGGGTTCTGGTGGGGCAAATATGTAAAGCACCTGCCTGTGGGATCTAATGAGTGCCTTGGCAGAAAGAGCGGGGAGGGTGGCAGGGAGGCTGTGAGAGGTTGTTGTCTCTTCAGCTTGGGTGCTTGGTCACTAAAGGCACCACTGGGGAGGGGACTCTTAAACAAGGACATGAAAGAGGCCAAACCTGGCGGTTCTCTGAGGGAAGTGCGTTCCAGTCGGGAGAACTGCAGGCCCTGGGGCTGGGGCATGTCCTTTGCACTGGAGCAGCATCAAAGAGGGCACTGTGACTTTGGTGCTTACTGTGCTCGACATCCGGAGGCACTAGGGATTTTGAACAGAGATGACACTGTATTTGGTTTGAAAAGGGTCTCATCGTGTCTTTAAGAGGACAGGAGTGTGGTGGGGGGGCAAGATGTTAGAGGAGATACTGCTGAGGGTTCAGACCCACAGGGCTGTAGAAGGTAGGCATAGAGGTAAGCACGAGATGGGCTGTTGTGTTTTGAGCTCCAAGGACACTGACTGGGAGAAGCCTATATCTGAAAGTGCACAGCCTCCTGCTTGGTCCTGGGACAACCCCAGACTGAGCAGTCATATCCACATGACACCCCTCTTCCCAGCCTTGGCACTCCCTGCTTGGTTGGTTGGTTGGTTGGTTGGTTGTATATCTCTGCCTTCCCTCTAGCCATGCTGAGGGCCAGGCAGCTCCCACACAGTCTGCCTGGGTTCGGATCCTGGTGTTGCCACTTTCCTGGTTGTTACTCGACCTGCATTTTGGCACGTTTTGGTTTCCTCATCTGGACGGTGAAGGTTGTGTCAGTTCCACACCCCAGGGTGCTGGTAATGTGGCTGCCCTCTGCACGACGCCTAGCCATAGCAGGTGGTCAGACGACATCCACTTTGCTTGTCACCGTGCTGGCAGGGTGTAGGGGAGAGCGTGAGGATGGAGCTTGGTTGTTGAGGGACCCCTGCGATCTGGTCACCATGCCTTGACATCGCACATGCCTTCTTTGCTCCTGGGAATGCCTTCTAAAGCGGTGCCTGATGTCCTCCTTCAGATCCATTTGAAGATGCCCAGGGTCACCCGTCGAGTTAAATAGCTTTGGGCTTAACTGAGTCTTACCCTTAATACCAAGGCCTTTTACCAGTAGACTGTGCAATCATGACCTCACGTGGGAGCCTGCATAACCATTCTTTAGAGAGTAATTCCTGTTTAGCATTCTGGTTTTCAGCAGTAAAATAAAGGTTGTCCCAGACACACCAGTTTCATTAGCATTGACTTTTTTTTTTGAGGGGGGGGGTTCTCTGTGTAGCTTTGCACCTTTCCTGGAACTCACTCTGTAGTCCAGGCTGGCCTCGAACTCACAGAGATCCACCTGGCTCTGCCTCCCGAGTGCTGGGACTAAAGGCGTGCGCCACCACCGCCCAGCAGCACTGACTTTCCATAGTAACTGTCACCAAGCTCTAGTGAATGATACAGTGTAGATGGAAGAGATTCTTTGAGAATTGGCTTGCTTCAGTCAGGAAGCTTCTTCCTCTGGCTCCAGGCTTATGCTCCCAAGTGACAGAGCTTGGATTTGATGTCCAGAAATGGCCCTTCTCCCTCTGCCAGACTCTAGGCAAAGTGTGGGTCCTGTACCCTCTTACCCTGACGGTTGACTGTAAAGTCTGTGCCCTTGCTCCAAGGGACTGGTTGCTTTTCTAGTAGGCAGAGTTCACTTTTTGCTTAATCAGTTACTGCTAAACCTAGACTGTAAGTAGAGAAGATTCTGGAACGTTCACATGCAACTCTTGCTGCCCGATGGAGACAGCCAGAGAAATGCACAACCTCGCTCACATGTATTGGGATCCACAGGTCGTCGTCACCAAAGGGCATTTGAGTTTGGGGTGACCTTACACAGAGAACTGAGCAGGGTCTTCTGGGACTTTTGCTTGGCTCTCTGCTCTGCATCCTGCTGTGTGTGTTCTATGAGCAGAGAGGGTTCTTCCTGAGAAGCTGCCTCTGCTGCTGGGGGAGGAAGCACCCTCACTCAGCTGAAACTTGCTCACACACCACTCAAAGCATGTTGGTAAAGAAGGTCCCCCTACTCCACAGCTGCCTTCTGGTTCCCTCCTGTCTGTTTCTCACAGTCTCTGCCTCATCTTTGCTGCTGGCTGGAGAGCAGCCGTGCCCACCACTCCCCTTGTTTTCATTGGGGCTGAAAATTCCCCGGTTCCCTTCATGTAGAAAGCATTCTTGACTGATGGGCTGAAAGGCTGGCCATCCTTTCCATAGTCTGAGCAAACATTACATTTTGTCTCCTTTGTAGGAACTAGAGAAAATAGCTACTTGTTGGGTCCCTGATACGGACCGATGTCTGTGTGGGATAAGGGAGGTCCAGGACTCCCACCCACCCCAAGGATACTGAGTCCTGTGATGCTCAGGGCCCATCTGAAAATGGGTTATATTTGCCCATAATCTCTGCACGTCCTTCCATATGCTTTGAATTGCCTCTGGGTTATTCATAACTGGTACAGTGTAACTGTCCTGTGATGGGTGGCTAGACCGCATAGCTTAGGGAGTTATGACAAGGATACAGCTCTGTCCTTGCCCAACACACACCCACCTAGACAATTTAGCACTTGGAATGTGGACATGGAGCCTAAGGAGACAGAGAGCCAGCTGTATGTGGTAGCATACAGGGTGCCGCATGCATGGTTGACCTTTAACCTTCTGAACTGTCTGAGTGTCGGCATTAGCATCCCTGACGGCACATAAAGAGAGGGCGGTAAGCAGCAATCCAGTGTTGGCTAGCTCTCCATCCAGTTTCTCACCCTCAGGGCCCCTGTGAGGGTCACAGCAGGGCAGAGTCCGTTGTGGGTCTGTAAACTTGACCTCGCTGCTCCCTGGAGAACGCTGTACTCAGAGATGGCTAGGTACGACGGACGCTGTGTATCACCCACTAGTCTTAAGGCCTGGCGGGGGATTGAGGGGAAACCATCTACTAGCGTGGGACCAAAAGGAGGAGGAGCGGCCGTCCTGTGAGGAACTTCTCCCTCTGTCAATCCTAGGAAGAAGTGAGGGGCAGGGAGAGAGAGGAAGGGGAGTTACTAAGCCATAGGCTTGTCTGGAAATAAGGTCAGTAGTCAGAATGTTGATTTTGGTTCTGAGACCTGCAGGAAGACTGCCCATGGGGCCACCTGCCCTCTGGGATCTATCTGTATGAGCCCATGTGTCCTGAAGCAGGGCTGTGTAGGACCTTGGGCACAGACCCCCTTCATGGCTTCAACTCCCTATCTGCCTATTCAGAGGTGGTTGTGTGGGTGCTGGTGGCTGGGGCTACAGAGTCATTATGTGTGAGAGCAAGGAACAGGGCACATTTGAGACAGTTCAGAATTACAGTACTGCCAGGCCCGTTGGCAAAGCCAAGCCATGTGTTTATTTAAAATGCTACTAATGATAATCCCTTGTAATGGCCAGGTCTGGGTCAGCCTCCAATGTGATGTGTCCCCGTGCCCATGAAGTGAGCTCCTGGGTCTTAAGCAGAATACCCTATTAGCTGAATCTTGGCATTTGTGATTTGATGGGGTTGCCTGAGACTATTTCTTTTTCCTGCTTTAGTTTTCAATTAACTAGGGAATTTTCTCTTAATATTTAAATCTTAACGTTTTCTCTCTGAGCGGCAATATTAGTCAGTGTTGTGGCTGACTGACACCGTGCATTGAAGAAAATTAAGTGCCTAAGAATTATCTCAAAGTAATGATGTATTTATGCATTGTAGGTTATTTTGAGTTTCTAGAATGTTAAGAGTTGTTTAATAGGTTAATAGTTTCAATCTATTAATTTAATCTTTTCTTCTTGACTATTTATTAAAATATATCAGTGATACATGACAGGAATGGAAGCATAGACAATTTGGAGGGTTATTGAGGGGCAGATAATGGAGCAAGGATTGGAAACTTGGGCAGAATAGTAAGTACAGGCCCCAGGCTGGTCCCCTCCAGGGTCCTTTGGCACCCTCCCAGTCTCTCAGTCAGAAGTCTGTCATTCGGCTGTATGTCCAAAGGACACATTGTAGCAAGCAACTGCCTGAGCAGCATCATGGAGAATTAGAGGTTGACAGTGGGCACCAAGCCCAGGTAGCTTTCTCTGGGGAGGAGAGGACCCCTCCACTCTTACTGTCTCAGTCCTGTATAGGCACTCTCTATTTCTTGGAGTTCCTGACGCTTAGTCCCACATCTGTTTATTCATCGACAGGTGTTTTCCCAGTCTCTCTTCTTTTGAGAAGTGAAAACTAAACCTGTCCAAATAGTCAAAAGCCTCAGCTTTGGAGTCAGGCAGACCCTGACAGAATCATCTTTCTGTCATTAGGAAGCTCAGAGACCCTGCAAAAGTCACATTGTCGTTATTCCTGTCCTTGCCTCCTCGTCTGTAATGCAGGAACTGCCTGCCTTGTAAGGTGCCATACAGGACTAGTGGGAGCAGCCGTCCAGCATCCAGTGCCACAGCGGGACACTACATCACAGACCTCTACTTCCTCACCACTCCCCACACTGTGGGTACCATCCTCATCACCACAGCATCACCGCCAGCTTCACCTCTGCCCTGTGCACTGATTGTTGATGCCTAGTCATTTTCTGTTTGTATTGTTCTCTCAGCAGACCTTGGCTGCTCCCCACCAGGGCCCAGGCACAGAAGACAAGCACAGTGAGTGGAGCTGTGGCCTCTGGGTGTCTCTCAGAGTTGCATGGAAATCATAGGTGCAGGTGAGGGCTTGGAGCAGGATGCATTAGAATGGAGTAAGCCTGCAGATTCCAGGGCCTAATCCTCACTCAGGAGTGTTTGCCCTGGTGTCTTAGAGTTTCTAATTGCTGTGAAGAGACACCATGACCATAGCAACTCTTACAAGGAAAACATTTAATTGAGGGGGGCTCACTTACAGTTTCAGAGGTTCAGTCCATTATCATCATGGCGGGGAGCATGGTGGCGTGTAGGCAGACATGGTGCTGGAGAGGTAGCTGGGAGTTCTACGTCTTGCAGGCAAGAGGAAGTCGACTGAGACACCGAGCGGTATCCTGAGCATAGGAAACCTCAAAGCCCACCCCTACAGTGACACACTTCCTCCAACAAGGCCCTACCTACTCCAACAAAGCCACACCTCCTGATAGTGCCACTCCCTGTGGGGGCCATTTTCTTTCAAACCACCACACATGGTAACCCCACAGTCTGAAGAGAGTATGTAAGTCTATCACAGGTATCCACACGTCACATTTTAGACCCTAGGGAGAACGATGCTTCCTCTGGAAGAATAAAGATAAGCTGATAGTAAAGGCATGAAGTTCATTCATTCACAAAATTGGCATCCTTGGACCATCCCCTGCCCACAACACACAGAGGGCAGCATGCAAGAGACATCCCTCCCCATAGTTCTGAACATCCCAGAAGCAAGGCATCATCAATAGTGACAGGGATGGGTTGTGCATAGGAAGGGCTTGGCCTTGGCAGAGGTCATGGGTGCTGCCATTGGCCTCCCAAGTGAGCAAGCTCGTCGCTAGCATCGGCTGTGTGTCGCTGCTGTTCTGAGCACAGTGAACCCGTGAGACCAGGTAGCTCACGTTGCAGCTGGAGAAACAGTGATGACATAGACAAAGAGATCATAGAAGGTGTTGGCTGGGAAAATACTTGGGAGAAGACAAAATGAGCTTTCAGCCCGGAAGTGATACAACCTGGGTTGTAAGTGGCAGCATCGCCCTGGCGGTCACACATAGATCTCGAGCAGTGGAGAGGAGAGAAACTGTCATGAAGACGCTACAGCCAGACAGGAGGGGGGGTGCGGCTCCGAGGGGAGGGGTGGCTGAGGTTGTAAGGGGAGTTTCAGGATACACTTTGCAGGTAGGATTTGTTGGTTGGGATGAGGGATGGGGGGAGAGGGATGAGTCTGGAGTTGAGGCGTGAGGTGCTGGAGGGTGGCATCTGTCTATTAGTCAGAGTGAGGAGGACTGCAGTTACAGGATTGTCTCACATCAGTGTCATAGGAAGAGCAGTGGCCTGTGAGGCAAGACTGTCTTCCTGTCCTGAACGTCTGTTACATTTGAGATGACTGTTAGGTACAGAGCAGGAGTCAAGTAGCTGCTTACATAAGTCAGACCGAGAAGGGCGGTCCCAGGCTGGAGGTATCAGTCTGAGCTTTATGGTCACAGTTAGTATTTAAGTGTGAAAGCTGGAGGCAGACATGGTCATGCATGCCTGGCACACTCATGTCGGTGGAGGCTGAGAGAGGTCCAGGAGTTCAAGGCCAGCCTGGGCTACATAGTAAAATCACACAAGTCTGAGTGTTCATGAGCTCACTAAAGGGTACATGTGGGTAGGCACAGAGGGACTGCACCACTGCTCCTTGGGGTGTGCTAGCATACGAAGGTGTGGGGAGATGAGAATTCCACACAATACACAAGAGTGGCCAGAAGGTGGGAGGCCCTCGGGTGAGTTCAGTGCCAAGTGTGGGGAAGAAGAGAATGCACCATCAGCGGCTGAAGATAGAAAGCACCTTGGGTGGAGACTGGGGCGGGACAGCCGCATTTAACAACCCAGAGTTCGTGGGGCCTCAGAAAAGCAGCTCTGGGAATTCAGGGGAGACCAGCAGCTCTATAGACTGAAGCGTTGCCAAGGCAGGGTCTGTGATAACCCACAGGAAACAGTCTGACTGAGGTCATCAGTGGGAGGGCAGCTTGGTGGGGAACGGTGGACTTGATCTGAGGTCAGCCTCCGCAGCAGGGTCCTATGACCCGTAAAGGCATGCAGTGTGTGTTTCAGTTTAATTCAGATGCCAGCGTCTGTACGTTCTGGAGACAATAGTCAAGTTAAATGGAGCTTGAGTCACAGTGAAATTTTGCTCTGGAGGGAGTAAGCAAGGCACTGTTTGCATGCCGCAACAATTAGCACTGTTTTCAATGGATGAGCACCATGGCAAATGGCACCTTTGGAAGAAATAGGCTGACTCTAGGGGTGCAGGCAAACACACTGCTTCCCATCTTATAGTGAGAGACACACACCTGAGCATACAGGGTTCACCTCTGTGGGGGCGTTATACATCTCAGGTAGAGAAACTGAATCCCAGAAGCCTGACATGGTATCACTGTGCTGGTCCCAGCCACTCAGAAGGTGGAGACTCAAGGGTCAGTTGAGCTCAGGAATGTGAGACTGGCCTAGGCAGCATAGTGAGACACCCCCTCCCCCCATCTCAGAAGGCAAAAAGGTTTGCAAAATCAGAGGGAGTCAGCCTCAGGGTTCAAGTCCAGGGAGTTGATGTCTCCATTTACTGGGACTATGTAGAACTTCCTATGTTAGTATTTTTGGTGGACTGGTGTAGAAATTATGCCTAAGAACAACATTGTCTGGCTCAGGTACCTAGGGTCACTTGGGACCTGTCCTCCAGCATTCCCAGGCCTTGGATTCACTGATGACGTCATCTTAGGCTGTGGGTTTGTGATTGCCGGACAACAATAGAAGCCAGAATTGTTTTTACCCTACGTTGGTTATAAGTCAACGTTCTGTGACCTTGGACATGACCTTCGTTCACCCATGTGCACTGAATTGCTACTGTATGGTACGCCTAGTGCTAGACAGGGCCTTCTTCTGTGCTTTGGGTTCCCCATCTGGCAGCAGGTCTTGAAAACTCAGGTGGACTGGGTGGGTACGTCCACTTGAACTGCCAGATAAGACTCGGAGGAGGAAGATTGTTCCTGGGGCTTCATTCCGAGTCTTTGGGCACAGGAGACCGGCCACATGCCTAGGACAATAAGCCAGGATCAAGATGAGTGAGCACCAGGGTGAGAGGAGGGCTGGATTCAGACTTCACTGCTCCATTGCTTCAGAAGTGTTTTTTTTTCCCCTGTGGCCTATCCAACAAGTTACAGTAGTTCCCTGCCCCCACCCCCCTCCCCCGCTCGCAGTTTCCCTCTCTGTGGTTTCAGAACTATATCCAAAAATATTAAACAAAACAATTCCAGAAATACACAGCCTGTAAGTTTTTCAGTGACTTACTGCTCTCTATGGTGTTGTGAAATCCCATGCCGTCCTGGGTGCTCAGGATGCCGGTCAGTGTATCCACACTGTGTATACCACCCACCCCTTCCCACTAGTGCTTACCGTGGTTCTCATCTCAGCTGTCTCAGCTTGTGTTTAAGTGACCCTAATGCCACTTAATCATGTTCCCAAAGCACGGAAGTCGTGATGTAAAGAGAGCCGAGCACAGCACAGTGGAAGGACAAGGGTGCCTTTGGTGCTATGCGCTAGAGCTGTGGGGCACATAGAAAACAAGGTCCACACAGCCCAAGCTTCAAGCATACACAGTAGGGATCTTGAATACGTCCCTTACAGAGAAGAAGAGCCTGTTGCATCTCAGGTTCAATGGCCTAGAGCAGCAGAGGTTTATTCCTGCAAAATCTTGAGACAGCAGTCAGAAATCAGTGGGCCAGCAGATTAACACTCACTCTGGAGGCCTCTAGGGGCAAAATGTTTCCTCTTGCTTCTGGCAGCTGTCATTGTTCCTTGATGTATGGCCACATCTACCTGGATGTCCAATAGCTTCCTCCATTTCTCTGAGACCTCTTCTGTCTCCAATATCTGTGCTCTCAGCAACACTGCATTGCATATAGGATGAGTTCGGTTCCAACATCCTTACATCTGCAAACATCTATTGTTGTTGTTGTTGTTTTCAAGTAAGCTCACATTCGGGGCTGCAGAGGTGGCCTAAGTGCTTGCCATACAGCAGGAGACCAGGGTTCAGATCTCAGGTACTCACACAAAAGCCAGATGGGCATGGTGGCATGCTTGTAATCCCAGCACCACTAGAGAGGTAGAAACGGAATGCTCAGAGCCAGTTGGCGAGCCTGGACGGTTAATGGTTCCATGAGATCTTCAGGGAGAGACCCTGAAGGTAAAGTGAGGTGTTAAAGTGAGGTGTTAGCTTTTTGCTAGCACCGCCCCCCCCCCCCCCCCGCAAGCCCACACATACACATGCAGAAAAAGCGTGTTCACAGATTCTGGGGTTAGGATGTAGACATGCCTTTTGGGGGAGCTCCAGTCACCCCACTACAAGGAAGAAACTCAAATATCAGTGTCAGGCAACAGAACAAAGTTGTGTCTGTTGAAAATGAAGGAAATGGGGTCTTGGAGTCCTACTCATGGCCATGCTCGCCATCCTAGCCTCCTGGGTGATTGTGAGCCTTTGCAACAGAACACCTAAGCCCTCGAGGAACACACTTGGAGAACCGTTACCCAAGAGATGGGCAGGAGCTTTCAGAACCTCCTTGGGCAGGGGACCCATTTAGTCTGGCCTCTCTCCGGTCAGTCCACACTCAAAGTAATCAGTGACCAGGGGTAGCAGGTACTTACTGAGAAATACCCTTCCAGTGCCCATCTTTGGACTGGATGTTGAAGTGTGACTCGGGTTAAATATAAAATTCACAGCATATCTTGAGCAACTATTTTGTAGTTATCTATATATAAATCTATTTTACAGCGACACAAATAGAATAGATTATGGAGTGTCAGCATGTAGATAGATTCTGAGTGCTTTTCCACTAATATACCTAATGATTCGTGCTGAGAATATTCAAGGGCTCCACTGTACATTTAAATGGATATAATTAAAATAATGAGCTCTATTTTAAAAAATGATATATGAAAAAAAAATTTTTTAAGAAGTTGGAAGGAGCTGCACCACTAATTCAAAGTGATCTAAGTACTTGTGTGATGCCGTTGTTATTAGGACACCTAATTAAATGCGGAGCAGCTGAGGAAGAGAGAGGTTTGGGCTTGTAAATCTCAGTGCAGGAGTTGGGGAAGAGATGGAAGCTGCCCGGGTGTGTCCTAAGCACCACGAGCATTAACAGAAGGGGAGCCGGTAGCTCGGTGTCGTGCTGTCACACACACACCTGTGGCCAAAGAGCGGCTGTCATGATCCCCATCCATGGGCTGAGTCAAGGGGTCAGGCTGCTCACACAGCTGCAGATGGATTTCCAGAGCAAGCTCTTATTTAGAATGTAGTAGGGGCGGGGAAGGGGCTAAGAGTCTACCTGCCCTTGGGAAGAAATCATTTGCTCTTCCTCACTCTAGAACCCTGGTGACCCGTCTGGAGGTCCCAGGGGTCAGGAGATGTGGCCTCAAGTCCTGAGTTGGCGCCATGCCCTGAAGTCTCCCTGTACTATATGTCCACCCAGGCCTGTTGCGGATGGGTATGGCTCCCTTAAGCGTAGATCCATCTGCTGCCTTAGCGAGCCCTTGTGGGTCACAGCAAGCCCAAGTCCCAATGCCTGTGTACCAGGTGGCCTGTCTTCTCTTGATCGTTGAGCAAGTACAGCATTTCTGGAGCATCTGCTGTGTGCCTGCTGTATGCTGGAGGTACAGTGTTACGCAGACAGCTCTGAGGGCGTGAACAATTTGGTGAGTCATTAATGGACAAGACACTGCAGACCGCAGCCAGGGCTGCGGAGAAAATAGAACAAGGTGATGGCGGAGAGGCTGGACAGTGAGGTCACAAGGGGGACACGTGTGCCAAAGAGAATTCATAAGCGTGCCCAGTCGCTGTGAGAGTCACCTGTGGGAGGGAGATGTGCCTTCTGCAGAGGCATTATGGCTCCATCGTGCTAGGAAGGCTTCATGGTGGCAAGAGTGACACCATGAACCAATGTCATTGTCATAATGATAACTGCTATTTGAAATTTGTAGGGACATCCATTTCAGGCCAGTGGTCCAGTTGGACTCCTTACAGATGTCCCCACCCATCCTTGTGTCCAGCAAGGATCCCCACGTAACAGACATGGAAACGAAGGCTTGGGGAGGGTTTTTTGAGCAACACTGCAGGGTACATGGGCGAGCAGGTTAGAGTTCCACAGTGTGTCTGACCCACACTTCCTCTTGCCCTCACGGGGTGGCCTGGAACTAATGAGGACTTTACGATCAAGAAGGGACATGGGGTCTCTTCAGGGTGGGTAGCAGTGCTGAAATTGAGAATATGGCGGAGCAAGCTGGGGAGGAGACGGTGACGTTCCTTTCTGTCCTGTTTCTGAACTTGACAAACCTTGGAGAGATCAAGCCTTGGCCAGGCCTTTGGCAGCTCTCTTCATGTCTGAAAATGTGACTCGTGGCCACCTTTTCTCAATCAGTATGTTTATTTCTGTCTCATGAGCAGCTCGGGGTCTCCCTCCTGGTTCTCAGCAGTGTTGGAGCTGGCATTTGGAGAGCCGTGGGTTGAATGCATTATAGTCCATGTGCTAGACTACATGCCATGGAAGAGTCTTCCGTGCTCCCTCTGTTAATCTGTGTTCTGTTGATGTCATCAACTACTCAAGGCTGAGTAGTTTCTAAAGAACAGAGGTTTATTCAGCTTACACTCGTGGAAGTTCAAGAACCAGCCTGAGTTCAGCTCTGGTGAGGTCTCCCGGCAGGCAGCTTCACCAGGACCTAGTAGCAGGTCATTATTAATGGGCCAAGTACTCTGCTAAGTGTTTTCTGTGTGTTCACACGTGACAACCCTGTTAGCTGTGCTTGCAGATGAGGAGACCCAGGCTTCAAGGTGAGGTGCTGAGTAGGGAGTGAACAGCTGGCCCCTCCCCTGCTTTGCTTGGATGGTGGTTAGTGGAATACCGGGCATAGTGTTTCACCAGGCTGGAGACTTGAGGCCAAGTCTGGAGTCAGATGGCTTAAGCTCCGGGGAGGGGCTACTACCAAGCTTGCAGACAACCACTGTGCCCTCTGTTGGAGAGAATAACCTTTGTGAATTTATTTATCATGGAGTGGGGGGCATGTTATAAAGTGTGTGGAGGGCAAAGAGCAACCTGTGGGAGTCAGTTCTCTCCTTCCACTGTGTGAGTCACAGGGATGAAACTCAGGTCATCAGGCTTGATGACAAACGCCTTTCCTGGCTGAGCCTTCTTGCTGGTCCAAGAGTCACTAACATCATCAGGAAGGCTCCACCATGGGGATCTCATTTAACCCTCATTATTTCCCAATCACTGCAGCCCCAGAAACAGCCACGTTTGCGGTTTGGATATTAGTGCGTGAGTTTGGGGGTGGGTGGGCACAGTTTGGTCCAGAGTAGCTCCCCAGTTGCCTTTCTCTGTGCCTCCCTTGTGTGCAGGCCCTCAAGGATTCTCTCTTTGCCCAGCATCAACCTTCTGCCCCTCTGGGAGCAGCTGCAGTTAGAGAATCAACTTGCGCAGTGAAACCATTGCTCCTCAACTATTGTAGCTTCCGAGACCCAGAGAGCGGGGCCTCTACAGGTCCACACAGCAGGGTCCAGGTAGATCCAGGACCAAGTTCCAGGCCCTGCCTCCCACATACATCAACGTGCCTTCACAGTGCTCCGCTTTGCTCGACATGTGGCCAGACCTGAACATGCCTTGAGTCTAGGCTTCTCTGAGCAGAAGAAAGGACCAGGCATGGCCAGGCAGTGTCCCTGGGCCTGGAATGAGACTTGATTTTCATCCTGGGCCTATCTTGCCTTACTCACCTCCCAAATGGAAGTTGTGAGGATGGTTTGCCTACTGAAAGGATGTGGGAACCCGTGGAGAGCAATGTGGGAAGAGTGGCCCGGGTGTGGGTGCCAGAGCCCTGGCTGCGTGTGTTCGCCTGCCTGCGCCTGCCTTTATGACCTAGGCAAGCCATGGCTCTGCTCCACGCTACAGAACGCACTCGGCGTCCTGTCCAGTTCCATCCGACCTCAGGTCCTGGAGGATGTTCTCAGATGCTTGGAGAGCAGTCCCGTGCCAACCCATTGACTCTCTCACCCCCTCTCCACGAGAGCCTCTTGGGACTGATGTTTTCCCATCTAAAGTGGGAGTAGAAAAGAGCTTGGATGTGATCTGTGGTCCTGCTGCCAAGGAACAGAAACAGTGCGAGATACTTGGCATGCTCTGATCGTGCTGCTCAGAGTGCTGTTGGCAGACCAGACCCCAGCTTGGCCTGGGGCTTGTTAGAAATAGAGTCTCAGGCACTAGCCCAGGCTGCCTGAACCAGACCTCGAATCTATGAAGGCAGGCCCCCAGCTTAAAGTTGGACAGGAATACATTGCCAGTAGCCAGAGGTGCCCCTTGAGGTAGCTTGTGACTCCAGTTGTACAAATGACAGGAGGTCAGCTGGGTACTCCTGGAAGTCTTTAGACCTCCTCTTACCCAGATGTAAAATGGAGCTGATAGGGGAAGCCAAGGAGCCCTCCTTTGCATTCAGTACAGAGCATTGACGTAAGTCTGTATGGTGCTCAGGGCAGGTGGGTTCCCTGTGTGCCAGCGGGCCATTATGGAGGATCCCCTCTGAACGGCCTCTCTTCTTTCCCAGGGAGCGCTTGAAGCGCAGTCAGAAGAACGCCAAGGTGGAGGGCCCAGAGCCAGTGCCTGCTGAGGCCTCGCTGAGTGCTGAGCAGGGGACGATGACGGAGGTGAAGGTGAAAACGGAACTGCCGGACGACTACATACAGGAGGTCATCTGGCAGGGCGAGGCCAAGGATGAGAAGAAGGCGGTTGGCAAGGATGGAACTGGCGACGTACCTGCCGAGATCTGCGTGGTGATCGGTGGTGTCCGCAACCAGCAGACCCTGGGTGAGTGCTTGAGTGAGGACCCGGACCAGGGTAGAAATGCGTGGCTAGAAAGAGGCTGGCCTCTCTGAGAGGTCGTGTCTTGTTCTGCCCCAGGGAGAGAGCAGAGCTCCTGAGAATTGCCTTTGCATGTTGAGTTCTATAGCCTGCAGAGTTCACTTTCTTCCTGATGTGACAAGACCCCATGCTTCTGTCAAGCCTTTGTTGGGGTCAGATATTTAGAATGTCTGCCTGCCCAGGGAATCCATCGCACCTTGAGGCCCGCAAGCTCCTGGTGAGGAATCATCCTAAGCCCTTACTGCTTGCTTGGTATCTTGAATGCATGTCCTGTCTGTCTTGTCCCTGGCTTGACTGGGAACTTTCAGGGAAGTTTCCAGTGCTGGTCCTGGTCATCTTTTGATCAGTGGCAGGTAGGTGCCTTCCCGTACTTGGAAGAGTCTGGTAATAACTTGCTCTAAGGCAATGATGAATCAAGGACTCAGATGGTCACACGGCCTGACAGGCTGGCTTAGCATATGTATAGAGAGAGCCTGCAGGACATGAGATGGGGATTGTGCCCTGTGTACAGAGGGCGGCTGCTCCTACACCACAATGCTCGACAGCCTCTTTAAGAGTCACTTCAAGTGGGGACCTAGGCTCAGCCCTGCCAGATCCCTGCACAGATCCTATGCCCAACATGTGAACATATTGGTGTGAATTCTTTTGGCTTTCAACATTGGCTCTCAGATTGGCTTTTGAAATCTGCCAAACAAAACATATTGGTGGCTTAGCATCGTTCCACGAGCCACAGCTTTGAATCCCAGAGACAGTGAAACAAGACCCATGTTCCTTACCCTGCTCCCTAGTCTGGCCCCACGTGTACATGTCCATGTCCATCCTTACCTTCATCCCTGGTTGCCATGCCCAGAGTGTTCAGGGGCATGCTGTTCCCTCCACCATCATCATCTACCCTTCACAGTCTAGGTCTGGCCTGCCCTTTCTGACTTCTAAGCCCCTCTGTCTTCCTGGCTTGCATACTGTTTGTGGCTTACAGGGCATCATGGGGAGATGCCCTTTGTTTCCAAGGTTCACCCTCAAGTCCTGATGCCTTTTCTCCTTAGCTGCTGGCCTCTGCCTCCTGCTCTCTTTTGCGCTGTTCCTCAGTGTCCCCACGTGCGTCACCACAGTATCCCATGACCAGCCGTACTTTTGTGTCTCTCTGCCTTTCATACCCTGTTCAGCTGGCTGCAAGGAAATCATAGCAAAAAACAACCACGTACTATGTTGTCCTTCCTTACAAACCTTGAGACTGACTCCCGCCATGTCCAGAACCGTGGCCACAGCACCGGGATCTTCCAATGGCCCTTTGTCTTTGGCCTCCGATCATCCCAGACCTCTCATCACAGTATTCATCCTGTCATCCTGCCTGCTCTTGCTGCTTCTCCTTCTGGGAATACCTCCACCTATTTCCCAAGTCCAACTTGTCCTTCAAGGCCAATTCCAGGGCTGCCTCCTTCCTTCCCTCATCTCCTCTGGTCAGAGGGGTCTACATGGACTGTGCTTGTCCCCTGCCAAGTTTGGGAGCCCCTGGAGGTTGGATCTCTGGGACCTGCCTGATTTCTGCTCCTTGCTCCTACTCCACAGCATGGTGCTGGCTTCTGGGGTGCTGTGTTGGTTGTGGTACTGTGATAGTCAGAATGGGGCGAGGTGACGGTGTGGTGAAGAGAGGTCTCAAAAGTAGTAGACCTTGATAACTCAGAACCCTAAAAGTGTATTTCTTCTCAACACTCTCTCCATTGTGGCTCACACAGGGCTCTACTTGTCTCTGAACTATAGCACAACTTAGCCATTTTCACAGATGGCCAGATGGCAGAGGATAGCAAGCTCCAGATGACCTCAAGCAGCCGTTGACTGGTAGAGCCAGAAGGGAGAGGTATAGATTTCATTGACAGCTGTCAGACCAAACATCTGAGGGGGCTAGGAGGTGCCCACATCCCAAGAGCAGCATGAAGGACAGTTGGGCATGAGGAGGGGAGCCTTGCCTGACTTCTGCCCCTCAGCATTTACTTCCCAAAGCCAAGGACCAAGCTTCCTCCATCTGTGAATGGAGGCGAGGTTATGCTCTTATTCTCACTGACAAGGATGTTAATACTCTTTAAGCCCAGCAACCATTGCTGCCCTTCCCAGGGTGTCCTGTGAAGGGTAGCTGAGTGAAGATCCAGTCAGGGAGGCCTGTAGTAGGCAGGCCAGCCACAAGCACCATTTCCCACTCAGCTGCTGCTCAACAGCCAGGTCTTTGGCTTGCACTGTCCATTAGTGTCCTGTTCTATTAGATGAGGACCCACCCTGGCCGCCTCATGGATGTGGGAATGGAAATAGTAATAGACAGAACAGTGCTGACTGAGGAGCTCATCTCCGTAGTGCCTGTGATGGAGAGCACATCTAGGTTCTCCGACTCATGGTGTGAGTCCTCTGTGTACCACAGTGCCCACCAAACTGATTCATGGGTTATGTGAGGACATAGGATGTGTGCTAAGTACCTGGTGCTGTGCCTAGTGATGAGTGGATAAGCTCTTAGACGTATAGTGTGAGTGTTGGTAACTGTAGTTGGAATTTCCTTTGGGCCGCCAACCAGCTCCTAAATAATGACATGGAGACTTATTAATTATGAAAGCTCGGCCTTTAGCTTAAGCTTGTCCCACTAGCTCTTACAACTTAATTTAATCCATTTCTATTCATCTACATTTTCCTTTGTGGCTTTTTACCTTTCATTCTGTATGTTTGAATCCCTCCAGGTCTCATTGGTGTCTCCCAACACCGTGATTATCTCTTCCTCCTTCCTCTTGCTGTGCCCAGAAGTCCTGCCAATACCTCCTGCCTAGCTATTAGTCATTTAGCTTTTTATTATACCAATCACAGTAACACATTTTTACACACTGTACAAATATCCCACATTTCCCCCTTTTTGTCTAAATAAAAAGGAAAGGCTTTAACTCTAACATAGTAACTATATACAATAAGAACAATTATCAGGTAAGAATTACATTTACAGTATTCAGTCCATTTGTATTTGGCAAATTCAGAGAAGATACTCCATTATTTATCCCATCTTGGTGAGTCCACAGTTTTGCACCTAATTTACCTTCTATCATAACTTCAACTATAACTATCTAGTCTTCAACTTCATCAAAGACCTAAGAAGGATATAACATTACCTGAATAAACAGGAAATGCAGTGCAAGCCACTTCCAAAACTATAGAAATGACAGAGACATTTGACTGCCTGGACAGTCATCCAAGGTTCATTTGCAATGCTGGGGCATCTGTCTTCGGCCTAAGGCCTAGAATATCTAGCAAACTTTTCTATGAGGCAGGAATTTTGAAGGACTGTCCCACCTTGTCTTGGCAAAGTTTGGCAGTCTTTTTCCTTTGTGTCCTGCTTGTCCAGTTTATACAGTATACATAATGTTAGCTGTTGAGGCAAGGACAGTTTCTTGCCCATATGGCTAGCTTTGCCACAGTGAAAGCAAACTCCATATGGAGATTCTTCAACTCCCATCATCCTTTTATGAAGTGGATTGGTGCTACCAGGAACAGAAATGTCTCAGTGTCATGAAAAGCCTTAAGTTACTAAACATCTTAAATGCCATATTCTGTAGGTCTCTGAAGTGTTTGAAGATCCCCTATCTATCTAAAATATATCTCTTTAACCTTGAAAACATACCTAACATAACTACAAGTTTGATTGTTAGAGATGACTAACTACTAACTTGCGTTTTTAATTATCCTAACCAGTTTGTAATAATAGCTTTCAAGGACTAGAACTTTATATACATTTTAATGAGCTGCATAACTACAATACCTTAAACAAGAGTAGAAACATATGTATGGTACAACAAAATTAGCCTTAAATTTGTATCAATATACAAAAACCCATATCAATGTAAAGTATTTGAGATGAATGGTTGTCTTTTTATCCTATATTCCTATATCCCCACTAAATGATGGCAAATATTCATAACCCACCGAATTTACCAAAAAACACCCACCCCACCTCTTGGGAATGTAGGTATTATGTTTTCTAGACTGCTTCCTGTTGTCTGGGGGTGATG
Organism: Peromyscus californicus insignis; assembly: GCF_007827085.1. NCBI lineage: Eukaryota > Metazoa > Chordata > Mammalia > Rodentia > Cricetidae > Peromyscus > Peromyscus californicus. The sequence goes on along the minus strand of NW_026294573.1, from coordinate 86,762,695 downwards.
ACATTTCCAGGGGACTCTGAGAAAATTGAGACAATGGTCAAGTCCTGGGACTTGTAACATTTGTTGTCCAGTTTCAGAACTGTTCCCACGCAGGGGGATCAGCATATATGTCACCTGTCTTGTATTTTTTCCTGGTTTATTTCTTTATATCTGTAGCCAAGATTTTCAGGAGGTCTCACCCAATCAAACCTGATCTCTATTAACTTTGAAGGAATCCACAGCCTTTCATTTCCTGTGGAAACAAAATCATAACCTCTCCCCCAATGCAATACATTTTCTGAATTCCATTTTATGGTTGACATCCCTAAAATATCTAGGCTGGTTTATTTCAGCAGTCCCTTTTACAATCCCATGTCTCTTAGCAGCTGTCATGTGCTCATCAGCTTTCATAAAATTCAAAGTCAACACAATACCATACAGGATCCAGACCCCTGTATATTTCCCATCTTTACGTGGCTTTTTTCCTTTATATTACTTTATTCTCACTTTAAAGACTTTATTATTTTTAAACTATTGATTTTTTTCCTTTGACTATCTATCCCCATTTTCTTTTCTTTCTTAAATGCCTATACACACTTTTAAACACACTGTAACCTGTCTAAAAAATTTTTTCAGTCTGGACCTGCTGCTTTACTGTGTACCTGTGACATTCTCTGACTGTATGAGCCAAACCTTAAACTCTAAGTGGCAGCTAGGCACTCCACTGTGTGGCTCTGATGGTTGGCTCCACTCCCTCCTTGGGTCTACGAGAGCCAAGCCTTAAGCCCACAGGCCTGGCAGAGAGCTGTGTTTAACTGGGAGCTGCATTTAACAGAGAGATACATTTAACCACTCCAGCTCTAGGAAGTTGGTGCCCACACTGTGGCAGGCGTTTTTACTTAGCTTATTGTTTCTACTTAACGTCCTGGCTGCTCAAGTGCTCTCTGTATGGCAGAGCGGTGCCTCTGTATGTTACGAGCATTGGGTTACTAGGAAGCTGTGTAGGGTTTTTTCCCCAGCTTTCTCAGGCCCTATGTAGAAATCTGTGCCCCATGTTGGGCACCAAATATAGCAGACTTTCTTGGACCACCAGCCCCCAAATCATGATACGGAGATTTATTATTAATTGTGAATGCTCGGCCTTAGCTTAGGCATGTTTCTAGTTAGCTTTTTATTTTTTAACTTAAATTAACCCATTTCTATTAATCTATGTGCTGCTCTGAGGCTTGTTTACCTCATTTACATACTGTCCATCCTGCTTTCCTGCTTCCTCTGTGTCTGTCTGTCTGGACCCCGGCTGGCTGGCTGGTTCCTCTTTTCTTTCTGCCAGCCCCACCTATTTATTCCTCCTCTGCCTAGCTATCAGACATTCAGCTTTATTACACCAATCACAGCAATCCATTTTCACACAGTGCACAAATATCCCACAACAGGTGATATGAAGTACCTCTTCAGTACCTGCTTTTCTCCCTAGTCTAAGAACTAAGTCGGTGTGATGTGGACTAGGGGGCAGGAATGAGAAATAAAATCAGCATCAGATAATTTCTCATTCCCTTCTATGTTGTTGGCCTCCCCCAAAACTCAAGTCTTGAGTAACTTGGGTAATTTCCTCATAACCTTCTCTTAGCACACCCTGCTGGAAGAGGTTGTGGAAACCCCAGAGATAACCTCAAGGCAAACCACCATTTTGGAAAGCTGTGCCATGTAGCTAGAGTTTTCCTGCCTGGCCCACAGTCAGGACAAATCTCTGTCACCCGCCAGTCCCACAGCCATCAGACCTAACCAAGTAAACACAGAGACTTATATTGGTTACAAACTGTATGGCTGTGGCAGGCTTCTTGTTAACTGTTGTTACAGCTTAAATTAATCCATTTCTATTAATCTATACCTTGCCACATGGCTCGTGGCTTACCGGTATCTTCACATGCTGTTTGTCATTGTGGTGGCTGGCAGTGTCTCCCTGACTCAGCCTTCCACTTCCCAGCTTTATTCTCCTCCTTGTCCCGCCTACACTTCCTGCCTAGCCAATGGCCAATCAGTGTTTTATTTATTGACTAATCAGCAACACATTTGCCATACAGAACATCCCACAGCAGTGCCACGTAGGACCGTGTGGCTCCTCTCCTGTCCACAAGGCACATTCTCCTCCTTGCTGTGTAGTTTGTGCAGAGGGTCAGGCTCAGAAGAAGCTATCCTGATCTTGTCACCAACCAAGAAGGTCTGGGGAAGAACCCGGTGGTTGTCTGTGTTGAGGGAAACAAACTCGTCTCTTGCTGGCGAGTGGATTTTACCTGAAGCTCCAATCCTGGCCTCATCCATGGCTGTGGAGAGTTCAGTGTTGAGGGTCTTGAAGGGTGAACGGTTGACTGTTGGAGTCTGTGCTGGGTGTACATGTGGACAGTGGGGCTATGCATGCTACCACTTGAACTGATCCACCCCATAATTTTATAGGGAGGCAAATCTTGTGGAGAGCATGAGAGTCCTTAGCCACACAGCACACTGGTGGTATATTACTCCTGTTTCAAGGAGCCCACTCTCCTGATAGGGTCTGCCTTACCCCTGCTTTTGAGCGTAAGTGAAAGAGTGACAGGAAGCGCTGGCATTAGCACCTTCTGTGCCCTGGTGTCTGAGTGTGCTGAGCTCATGCTCCCGAGACACTTTGCAGCAAGCATGTGCTTTGCTGGCCAAGCACACTCTGGGCTCAGGAACAGGCTGTGTTACTGAGTGCAATGGTGTCCCTGTTCAGTCACACAGCTCCGGGCATTGGAAACCTCCCCAAGCCCACCCTGGACCTACGCCATCAGATGGTTTTCCAGTGACATAAATGGTATCTCCCTTGGAGGAACCAGGGTCATGGCCACATGGATGGCATTGACTGGGAGAGTCCTGCTGTAGGTGTTGGTGCCCAGAAGGCTGGCTGCTGCCTAGAGAGGGCCTGTGCTGAGAAGGGCATGTCTGCTCTTATCATGTCAATGCAGTTACAGCTGGCATGGAATTTATTGGACAGACCCAGGGATTCATTTTTTTTTTTTCAGCAAGAGCAGAGATGATATTGAGCTCGACAGTATTGTTAGATATCACCAGAAGTGAATGGATGAGTTAATAGGTGCCTTGCCCATCTGACAAGCTATAGGCACAGCTCTGCCCTGTAGCCTGTGGAGGGGCTGGAGCATGAGGTTTCAGCTCCTTTATGAAGAATGACATATGCAGGCATCACTATTGCCACTCCCAATCCCATGTTCATGGTAGGCATCACTGACGGACCCCTGTACACTGTTCCGTCAGTGTTCCTCAGAATCCTTAACACAACACACTGCCAGATGGCTGGAATCCGAAGATTGGAAGTGGAAACCCATTTGCTATCACTATGCAAGATGGGGACCAGGAAAGCCAGCTGGGCTTACCACAGTCTGGACATCATCGTGGACCATTGTCTGGTCCCAAGAGATAAGAATGGCAGGCACTCATCCCTGTTATCAAAATGTACCATCAATCAGTGAGTGCTCTTCTCTATGCTGTGGAACCAACCAGGGGCAGTGTGGCCCAGGGAGGGTTCGTGTTCATGGAGACAGAGCCAGGGAACAGTCTTGCCTCCACTGGACTCTGCTTCTTGTGAAGTCTGAACCAACCAGGTGTTAACCGTGTAGGGAAGGACACGGGAGCAAGCTTAGGACTGTGTGTCTTGGAGAAGCAACAGAGCCTGTAGGGACATGGAGCAGGGTGATGGAGGCTAGATATCCACAGCCCACAGCATTTTAGGATACTTAACACACACATTCCAAGAGGTCCAACCAGTATGGAGTGGCCACCAGGAAGTCATTTGTGTCAGAAATGGTTTGGTAACCAAATATAACCTGCGAGGGAATGAGTTTCTGCTCCTGGGGGTGGGCAAACAGAGAGGAAGGATGGCAGCCAGCCAATCTACAAGAGAAGAATCAAGGGTCAGATAGAAACTAGATTCTGCAGGGAGGTGTCCTAGACAGTGAGTAGGTGCAAGGTGTACCCGGGAAGGAAGGACAGTTCTCATACACAAGCACACCCACAAAGCCATCCTGGGAGAGGGAGTGGAGGAGGAAGAGGGAACCCCAGGCAGTAGGAAGCCACAGGGCTGTGGCTCTGGATGGAGTGATGAGTTCCACAACTACTCAGACACAGCCACGTGGGCTTCGGTCCTTGACAAGTCCAGGAGGCGAAGGTGCCAGGTCCTATTTGGTAGTGCCAGCTGATAGTGAGTTTCCTATTTCAATAGGCTGTTGGCAGGTCTTGGTGCCTGAGCCTGCCAGAACCAACACTTAGGGGTTTTTTTGCTACAGCCACGAGGGAAGGAGGAGTCCTGGCTGCCCTCCCAGCCCAGTTTTCTCTGCAATTGAATCTGCCTCTGGGGTAAACTGGGAAGGGGTCTGAGTGGAGAATCCCTATTGGAAGGGGATCCTGGCTGTAAGTTAGGAGACCTGGGGTCTACCCCGCTGTGTGTGGGATGCTCAGTGGTTTAAATTTGCGGGATGGTTAGGACAAGAGTTGTGAGAATATCTCTAAAGGTGGACTAAAATGCAAGATAGGTTCTGACATCAGCTGAGGCCTCAGGGCATTGGCACCCCCAGGATGAATGCAGTGTTGAGAGGAACCCCACAGACCAGTGCATCAAACACCTTTAGTTTAGTGCCTCCTAAAAGACTGTCTTTCATTTCTCACCAGTTGCAAAGGTTATAATTCCTGGAATATTGTATTGTTTTTTAAAGGCAGAATTATGGAAATAATCACAATGCCACTGCTATTTAGGGCCCGCCATTGTCGCTTTAAAAAGCATGCGAACAAGCTCATCTTTAGCAGACAGGAATTTTATATCCTCTTTTTTTCTCCTTGAACTCCTATTTCTAGTCCACTTCCCCCACGGGGTTTTATCCTAATGTAATATATTTTTTATGCTTGAAAGTCTTTTATTGATCACTGTTTCACACTCGTCTGCCACAACAAGAGGTACATAAATTGAAATAGAAATTTCTGGAGGAAAAAAAAATTTTCCTGGGATCATAAAGCTCTACGTTTTAAAACCTTTTAATTTTTTCCCCCAGATCGAGTTGTGATTAGCATGCAAATTGTCAAAAACAAATTTAGATAAATAGTAAGTGTAAAAATAAAAAAAAATTATCCAAAGCACACTTCTCGATAAAATGAGTAAGGCTTTCTTTCTTTCTCTATCAGCTCATGTATCTGTGAATTTCTTACTGCTAGAATGAGACAGGACTTGGCCCTCCTTTCGTGCTGATTTTCAGTGTTTGTAGGGAAGGCGCTTGGAGGGCTGGAGCTTGTGAACAGGGAGCCGGAGACCATGGGGCTTGCTTCACCGTGTCACTTGGTTCTTTGAAGTTTTCCAAGACGTATGCCAAAAACCACAGGAGGGTCTGTCTTCAGACAGTATTTTTAATGGCCTCTTCATTTACAGCTCTCTTAGATCCGTGTGTGTGTGTGTGTGTGTGTGTGTGTGTGTGCGTGCGCGCGCGTGTGTGTGTGTGTGTGTGTGTGTGTGTGTGTGTGTGTGTGTGTGTCCACATGTGCAAGAATACGGGATTGGAAGCCAGAAGTCAGTGTGGGGTGTCTTTCTTACTCTGTTTATTTTTTTGAGACAGGGTCTCTTGCTGAACCCGGAGCTCAGTTATGTGGTTAGTCTGACTGGATCTCCAAGGATCCTTCTGTCTTTGCCATCTCCAGCAGTAGGATTCCAGCTGTGCGCCGGCACCCCTGGCTTTGGTGTGGGTGCGGCCGCTTCACCAACTGAGCCATTTTCCCTGCCCCTCCATCTCCATTCCGAGGGAGAGGGGAGAACTGGAAACCCCTGAACCAAGAGCAGGCTGTCTGTCCCCAGTCTTTAGATCCAGTCACTTCTCTGTGCTCAGAACGTCAGTGTTGTCCCGCCCCAGGGAGAGCACTGGCCCTGCGGAAGGGTGAGTGGTTAGTGGTCAGTGCTGGGCAGTTGGCACAGGCAGACTGGTCCTCCTTGGTAACTGGGAGAAGCTGAAGGAGAGAGTGACAGAGGAGACCAGTGGGCAGTGCCTCCCCCTGTTCTGATTCATTGGGTTAAGGGGGAAAGTGCTTTGAAGTTGACAGGAGGGAAGCAGTTTTCTTACAGCCACTGTCCTCAAGTGCCCCTTCGAGAAGGCCTTGCTCCAGAGGGCATACAGTTTGAGGCCAAGCCCTTGAGAGCCTTAGGAAGCCCACTTGTCGCATCTTCCCACTCCAAAGCCTGTCTTTATCAAGTTCTGGGAACTGGGGGGTGAGGGGGATAGGTATCCATGGGCCTTAGGTCTGTGATCTTCCGTCCATCTCCTTTGGGTGTCTGTCATTTTATATTTTGTCTAGGTGTCCAAGCTTCTCTGGACATGGCAGCTGGGTATACACACTTGCAGTCAAGGGTCCTACCCACATTTCCTGTCCTCAGAATACTGCCTCCTCTCCTGGTGCCCTCATCCATTCCTCTCCCACAGGACTCCAGGCCAAAGCCTCTGCCAGGGATGTAGCGAAGTACTAGGTGGGAGCTGCCCACAAGACTCTGTTTGCGGCCTGGGAGCCATCTTGCAGGAAAAGCAAGAGCAGGGACAGGGATGGGGAAAGACTGAACTGAGCAGGCAAGTCCTGCCAGCCCACCCCTTCAAAGCAGGAGAGTCCCTCCCAGATGGGAGAGTCCGTCCGGGACGTGGTGTCAGATCTGGTAAGGACTGGAGAGTGTATGACCTCACCACTAAGGAGAACATAACTTGCTTGGCATCCAGAAAGAGACCTGCTGTGCTGGCACAGGCTTAGCTCTGGAATCCTGGGCACTGGCTTTGAGTGTGTGTCCTCACCAGCCCCAGAGCCCCAGGCCTGGGCATCTCCAGGACCATGGGCTCACCAGTGATGCAGAGGAGTGGAAAGGTGGTGGGGAAGGGAAGCAAGGCCTGTACCTGTTCACCGGCGCTGCCCTGAGGACGTCCCCTATGAAGTTGATGGTGTGACACTCAGTTTGGTGGAACCAAGCAACCTTGAGTCAGGATGTGTCACCTCCTTGGTCCTCCCTTCCCTCTGTTGAAAAATGGAGATACTAGTGACCCCTCTTCTCCGGAGCTTTGAAGATGTGTTGAACTAATGGGAGAAGCCCCTGAGCTGGCATCTTGTACTCCCCCGCCCCCCGCCCCAACCCTGCAGCCTGGACAGGTTCCTGCATGTGCCTGCCTCCATCTCTGCTCCCCAGCTGTGCGGAGTCAGAGGCCAGCCCCATTCCGAGATGTCCCAGGTGACAGCCACTGCAGTGTTTCACAGAGGAGCCAGCCAAAGAGGAAGCATGCAGGACAGGAGTCCCAGGGCTAGGGGTGGAGGTTGGGGCAGCGGGCAGTGGTGGGAGTTGGTCTGAGCTGGCAGTACCAGAGGCATTCCTCCAGTGCCCCAGCACCAAAAAGGGTCAGTGGTAGCCATGAGAGGTGGACAGAGGTCAAAGTAAGCATGTCATGTGTCTCCTTCAAGGATCATTTTATTGGGAACTTTTTATTGGGGGCTGGGGAGTGTTATGCTCATGTGTAAATGAGAATTCCAAGAAAACAAAGCCTCAGGAGGGTTGGCCTATTGGCTGCTTCTGCCCTCCTAGCAGCCCCCTAGCAGCCCTGGAGAACACATGAATGACCATGGTCAATACTAATATTTGTGTGTGTGTGTGTGTGTGTGTGTGTATGCACATGTATACATGTTTGGAGGGATACATATTCGTGTGTGTGTGTGTGTGTGTGTGTGTGTGTGTGTGTGTGTGTGTGTGTGGTGCATGCATGCATGTGTGTAGGGGCCACAGGACAACCTCAGGTACTCAGTATCATTCCTCCCAGGTACCACATCCCTCCTTTTCGTGGATCCAGGCAGGGTCTCTCGTTGGCTCAGAACTCACCAAGTATGATAAGCTGGCTGTCTAGCCAGCACCAGGGATCTCTCTGTCCTGACCTCCAGTGCTGGGATTAGGAGTGTGCACCACAGTGTCTTTTATGTGGTTTCTGGGGATAAAATTCAGATCCTCATGCTTATAATGTTAGAACTATACCAGCTGAGCTGTCTCCCCAACCCTGTTTATTTGTTTTGAGAAAGGGTCTGGCTCTTTAGCTCAGGCTGGCCTAAGATTCACTAGGTAGTGAAGCAGGCTAACCTTGAACCTGCCATCCTCCCACCTCTGCCTCCTGAGATCTGGGATTATAGGTGTGTGCCACCTCACCCAGGTGCCAGCACAAGTTTTCAAATGAGGAGGTTGCCACATGGCCCTAACTACTCTTACTGATGTCAGCTACGGAGACTGAGGCCCTGATAGCCCAGGTACCTGGTTACCCCCTTCTCCTGGCTGGCCTTGACCCAAAGCTCAATCGTAAGGCATTCTCCAATGTTAAGGGCTCTTTCTGATTTCTTACGTAATTCAGATGGAAAAGCTCCAGAAGGCAGCCCCCACGGTGGATCTGTTCGGAGCCGGTATTCAGGGACCTGGATTTTTGACCAAGCTTTGAGATATGCATCTGGTACGTGATGGCTGAGGGACGGACGAGGCCTGATCGGGTCAGCATGGAGGGTGGGCAGAGCTGGCCATGGTGGCCAGCTGCATACCCTGAGCAAGCAAACTCTGCTAATATCTCAGGGCCTGAGGGGCCACCCTCCCCCGCTCCCCATCCGGCCATTGTGAACAAATCTTGAGTCTATACTCAGGAATGACAGGACGTCTGGAAATCTGGTGGTCTAGATTCTCTGGACAATTTCAGCAAGACTTCCTCTGGGCCACTGACAGCCACGGAGAAGAATGGTCCCACAGCCACCTGTGTGTTTGGTACCTCCATCCTTCCCTGCAGGACGTTCCAGCCTGCAGCAGCTGTGTGCCTGTGTCTCACCAGCACAGGGCCATGTGTTGAGCATTTGCCCTGTCTCTGTTGGCTGTGACCCTCCTCCTCCTCCTCCTCCTCCTCCTCCTCCTCCTCCTCCTCCTCCTCCTGTGCATGCTAGAAATTCGCTTCTGAGGAAAACGCTTTTGACATGCTGGTGGTAGCCACAGCTCTCCCTTGCTGAGTGCCAGCAGTAACCAGGCCTTCTGCTGAGACTCACAGTCTCACCACGTCTCATCGCCATGACGGTCGCTTCACAGAGAGGACTCCTGGGGCTTCTCCTGACTGACCTCAGGGAGTTAAGACTTAGACCTCGGTTGGTTGCGGATACTGCTCGGGGAGGCCACCACTCTCTTTTCTCTGTCCATGAACACCTTCTGCCCACAGGGATCCTGGAGCCCCGGGACTGAGGGTGATCGGAAGGTGAGCTTCGGAGTCCCTCCTGCCAGCGTGTGGTGCTTATCCTCCCTCTGTCAGGGGTAGGGAGATGGTCAGAAGCCTCACAACAAGGCAGCATGAACTCTCAGCTCTCCACCAGCAGAAGAGGTGGTCTGCCTTAAAGGCGCTCATTGTCAACAGTGTTGACTCTGTAGACTGCACTCCTCTACAACCGGGCCAGGGTCCCACCTCGAGCCTCCAGGTCCTACTCTGGCTGTCACGACACCGTCACCAAGTTACCCCCAGGCCTGCTGACCTATCTGCCCCCCATTAGACGGAGGGCAGGGATCACATCTATCTCACTGCCGAGCCTCAGTGCCTGGCCATCTCCGATGCTCAATAAATCCTTGGTTGGTGGAAAGAAACAGGCAGAAACTGTTAGAGGGGGTGGAGGCGCCAAGAAGACAGTCAGGAAGTTATCGCTTGGTGATGGATGAGCATGGCAGCAAACCACCATGAAATACTGAGTCCTCGCTGTGTGCCAGCTACGGGGCTGAGTGCAGAGAAATGTGTGTGCTCTGTCGCTTCGCGTTTGTATCTTTCCCATTGTGGCAGGGGTGATGTCCACGCAACCCTAAAAGGCAGACTGCCCGGTGCTGTGCGGGATTAGGATGCCAGCGGCCCTGAAGTAACTCGCAGTAACACGGGCACTGGCCATAGTCTCCTAGAACAGTGCTTCTCAACCTTCCCAGTGCTGCGACCCCCGTAATACAGTTCCTCGTGTTGTGGTGACCCCAGCCATAAAGATATTTTTGTTGCTACTTCGTTACTGTAATTCTGCTACTGTGATGAGTCCTGATGTAAATATCTGTGTTTCCCAATGGCCTTAGGCGGTCCCTGTGAAAGGGTCATTTGCCCTAGTGCTTCCTCCGGGCCAGAGGCTCGTGTGCTGTCTGTGTGCCCTGCTCTCATTGTGAGAGGCAGCAGCCACAGTCCTGTTGGCACGTGAGGAATCCAAGCTGTAGACAAGTGAAAGTGGGTTCGAGAGGAGGAGCGGGGTTGGCATACAGACTCTCCCAGGCGCTTGACAGAAGAGTCTCTGCTTCTGGGCACAGAAGAAAAGAGAGGCAGTTAGTGATCCTTACCACTACCCATGGGTCTTCAGCCAACGTGGTTCTTGTGTGTTCAGTCTTCCCATTAACTCCCTTGCCTTCTCCAAAGAAGAGACTTAGGCACGGCCTGTGAATGGCAGAGTCGAGCTCCTTCGCGCTGAAGGAGTCTGCTCCCGCCTTGACTGCTGGGTGCCAGCCGTTTCCTGAAAAGTCACGTGCCTAGGCCCCCAGATCCAGCAGCTTGAGCATGACCTGTCCTGGGACCAAGACCTCTTGCACATGCTTCCTGGCCTAACCTGTTCTAGAAGGTGGAAGCTGGGCCCAAGTAGTCTCAAGCCTGCAGGAGGGCTCTGCCCATTGGAGATGGGCAGGCTCTTTATCTGGGGTCCCGGGCAGGTTGGCTGTGTCCAGCCTCCCTGCCATGGACTTTGTCCCAGACTCTACATGGTGGGTCATTTTGGGGGTCAGCCTTTTTAGTTCTCTGCACCTGGGAAAAGGCTCCAAGCAGCTGAAGTCAGGTGTGTGTGTGTGTGTGTGTGTGTGTGTGTGTGTGTGTGTGTGTGTGTTGTGGGGTATTCTCAGTGTCTGAGAGCACCACGGCTCCTTGGCAGATGTGGACTGCTGTTCTTGGTGAGCTTGTCTATAGTGGGACTGGACACTTGCTAGGGGTGTGAAGAACCAGCTGGAAGGAGGTGCACAGAACACAGCCTACTATAGAGAGATTACCAAGGTCGGACTGATGGCAGGTGCAGAATGGGGACCGGAACCCCTGTGGCCTGATTTGAAGCCTGTGGTCTTCCTCTCTGTCCCATGCTGGAGTGACATCCTTATGGTGTGGTGGCTCATCCCAGCACTCTGGGTCCCTCTCCTTTTTCCTCTCAATGTGTACGTGCAGAACTCAGTCCAGGCTGTCATCTTTATCCTGCAGATTTGGAAGCCGGGGAACAGAGATGGTTGTAGGTGGATGTAGGATCCAGGCTTCATGAACTCCAGCTCAATGCTGTCTCTGTGGTCCTCGATACCCTTTTATGTGCCAAGGGACCATCCCTGCCCAGTGACACTTGGGGGTCCTGGGCCTTGTGGTGGCACAGTAGCTCACTTTTCCCTGCTGTTTTCCAGGGTCCTATGAATGTGCGATCTGCGGCAAGAAGTACAAGTACTACAACTGCTTCCAGACCCACGTGCGGGCGCACCGAGGTGAGTGGCGCCCGGCTGCCCCATCCTCTGCCTGGTGTCCCTAGAGACCCTGAGAGTTCAACCTCCTTCAGCCATAGGAGAAGGGGCATGGAGGAAGGGAGAAGCCTTCTTGGTGTGAGACAAATAGTGTGTGTGTGTGTGTGTGTGTGTGTGTGTGTGTGTGTGTGTGTGTGTGTGTGTGTCGGGGGGCGGGGGAGGGGAGTTAGGCCTTGGGGGCTCTAGGGATGCTCAGTAGGAGTATCACCTCCCCCTCCCCCAAAGGCCATGTGCTCACACCATCTCATGTTCCTCTTGACAACTCAAGAGAGGGGCCAGCAGCTCCTTAGTTTCCCATTCTGGAGTTCAGGGCACAAATGAGCTGGCACCTGCCCCTCCTGAGCCGGGGGGCAGGGAAGAGAAGCCCAGGTTCAGGCCCAGGTGAACTTGAGCCTTGGGGTAGAAATGAGCCTTTGTCCCTCATAGCATCCATGGGTGGACAGCACTCCGGACTCCCTCCAGCTGCTCTGCTCACGGTCTCTCCCTTGGCACAGCGCTGCCCTGCCTTCATCTTTACCAATTGCCTACCTCCTTCCTCTCTCTCTCTCTCTTTTTCTCACAGATACTGAAGCCACCTCAGGGGAGGGAGCCTCCCAGAGCAGTGAGTACTTTTCCCACCTCCTGGGTGGGTGGGGACCAAGCACGGGCATGGAAAGGAGTTGTTCCTTCCTCTCTGGGACAGCCTTGAGTAGCCTTTGAGAAACACGTTGCTGGAGACCAGGCCTTAGGACCAGAGGGGCCTTAGGAAATCAGAGCAGACCTTCTCAAAGTGGGTTCTGAAGAGGGTTCTCTCACAAAAGGCTTCTCTGGCCAAGTAACTTTGGGAAATCATGAGTTGTACCCACATGGGCATCTTTGTCATGGGTGTCCCATGCCACCATGAACATCTCCAGGAAGAACCTTCCTTGTACTTTGGATCCTGGCTCATGGGCCTGGTTCTGAAGCCTGTGCTGGGGAATAGTTCTCTTGGAGGACCCTCAGCCTTAGGCACAGATGTCCTAGATGCCTGGTCCTAGGGTTCCAGATGCTGGGGCCCTGTGGTAGTTGCTCACAGGTTCTACCGGCCTCCACTTCCAACTTGCTAATGCCATGGGACAATAAGCAGACAGCCCACTGGGTACACTCTGAGGTGAAACCTCTGTCCTTCCACCCCCGCTGTGTACAACATGAGCCTCAAGAGTTCTCCCCTCCGTGACTGTCCCATGGGGCCTATGTCTAGGTCCATCGGAGATGCAAACTAGAATCTTCTTAGCGCATTGTCCCTGACAGCTTGAAAGCAGATGCCACCCAGATGCCCAGCGTTAGGAGTGGCTCAGTGAGTGCACTCACATAAAGGGCTGCCTGCAGAAGTGTGTGTGTGTGGGGGGGGTGGGGGGTGAATGCGGTCTAGCTCCCCGTGGCTGTGTGCACAGAGCTCTCAGCCCCGATGAGTGAAGCCAGGCCCAGAGGGGCTCATCTGCTGTGACCATCAGAAAGCACAGGCATGGGGGGAGGGGTGCTGATGGAAGTCAGGAGACTGGGCACCCTTGAAGGGGTCTACCTTCTGCTTCTTGAGCCAAGGGTCAGTTCCGCAGGGCTCTCTGTGGGCGGAATGTGACCAAGCTGCTTGCTCAAGACCTAAACACTTTTGTTTGGTAGGGGCCAAGAAGTGTTTTCTGTAGAGGACCAGAGGAGGAGGAGGCTGTGCCCCGGGGCATAGCATCTCCATCCTCAGCCCCTCACTTGTAGTGGGAACTCCAAGGGGACAGGATGGGGCTAGATTCCTATCAGTGACGATGGCGGCCAGGATCTGGCCCAGGGAACCAGTGTGTCACCCTGTTAATTGTGTTTGTCGCACCACTATAAAATACTTAAAAGATAACAAGTATCACTCAAAAAAGGGAGGTTAGGATATAAGCTAGCCTCAGCTGAAGAAGGACCCCACCTGAGGCTAAGCCCCGAGAACACTGTTCTTGAGGCACCCGCTCTGGAGAGGTGAGCAAAGTTGATAGGAATCCTCTGTGTTCAGCTTGGCTGGATACCTGCCATAGACCGTAGCTCTGAGGCACAGCAGCCGTCTCTCCCCCAGCCCAGCCCTGTCGATGTCTGCTTCAATAACTCCTCGCTTCTTTTCTGGCCCCTGTGGTCTGCCTGTGGTCAGCCACACATTTAAAGACCTTCCTTATTTATCCTTCCTTCCTTGGCTATTCTGGGTCCCTGGCCTCCCTGGAAGCCTGTCAGTGGGCTGTTGTTCTGTCTGGCTTCCACTGTGCAGGCTCCCTAGTATTGGTACTGTGGTGGCAGTGTTTTTAGACCTTTCTTCATTTTTCCATTCCTCTATATGGGCCATTTTCCCCATGGCCAGGGTGCTGTCTCCTCTGTCCTACGTCCCAACCTAGGTCAGACCAGCAGCAGTGCTGTGTGTCTCGTGAGCTGATGGGTTGGCCTTGGCATGGGGCTGTAGAACATTGGATCTGAAAGGTGGAGAATGTCAACTCCAGCCTGCCACCTTGCACCTGAAGACCCTGAGTCCCAGGGTGTGGCAGCTATGCAGCTTGTTAGCAGTAGAAGCAGGCCTGGATAATAGGTCCTTAAACTTCCTCATCCAAGGACCTGTTGTATATGTAGCAGGGAGATAACCCAGTCACACACAGACATGGAGACACACCCACCCACTTGCCAGTCCTTCAGTCTGAGGGGATCAAAGACCAGTCCCGCCGTATGCTTCCCTAGATCCCATCTTCATCTCCTAGGTCTGCTTTGGAAAACCCTGCCCCGTGACATTGGGGTGGTAGCCATTTTGACCTGTCTTATTTAGGGTTTCTATTGCTATAATGAAACACCATAACCAAAAGCTACCTGGGGAGGGAAGGGTTTATTTGACTTACACTTCCTCATCACTGTTCATCACTGAAGGAAGTCACAACAGGAACTCAAACAGGGCAGGAACCTGAACCTGGAGGCAGGAGCTGATGCAGAGGCCAGGGAGGGGAGCTGCTTACTGGCTTGCTCCTCATGGCTTGCTCAGCCTGCTTTCTTATAGAACCCAGGACCACCAGCCCAGGGATAGTACCACTCAAAATGGGTTGGGCCCTCTGCTATCAATCACTAATTAAGAAGATGCCCTACAGCTGGATCTTGTTCTTTTCTTCATTATGAGGATCTGTTGTTATTCCCATTTCACAGAGGCATTAGGGAGTGTGTCCAAATTCAGTCATATTTTTGCCAATGGTAGAGTGGGGTTTGGGCTTAGGTGTGTCTCACTCCAGAATCTGCCTCCTGTAGCAGGTCCATAGTGGCATTCCTGAGCTGCCCGGCTCTCGTTTCACTGGCAGACGCCTTTGGGAATAACTCACTCTCTGCCTATTCAACTCCTCCATTAAAGTGCTGGAACATGAGGAGACAGTGCAGATTCATCAGGGCAGATGGGGGTGGTTTTCAGTGACAGAAAGTTGGGGGGATGTGTTTTATTGGAGCTGGGAAACGTGGCCCGTGGGGAGGGGAGCAGGTCTGTGACAGGAGAGGCTGTGGGCAGAGATACATGCCAGCAGAGTGAGCAGCTGTGGAGGGCAGGCATCTCTGGGCAGTCTGAGAGAGGAAGGTCAGGACTGAACCTCAACTGGAGTTAGCCCCCAGGCAGCTTTCCATGCTGGCATCCGGAGACGATGATGGAATTGTGGGAGAAGCTAAGGATTATGGTCCAGATGGGACAGAATGGAAGGAAAGGTTTCCTCTGAGCTGCCTGGCTTGCCATGGGAAAGGAAATGATGCTGAAGAGGAAGTCTAAGAAAGGACCCAGGGTCGCCTGATCTGTGCCCTGGACTTCCAAAATTAGACAGGGAAAATGAGGGGGGCAGAGACCACACCTCCCACCCCCCCACCCCCCCACCAGCTCTCCTTTGGAAGACCCTGATACTCCTTCCTGTGAATGTCTACAAGTGCCTGAGCTGTGGGTCCTCAGTGACAGTCCGTCTCTGCAGCCTTCCGGGACCACCATTCCAGGGATGGGCTGAGGGCGGAGGTGGGAAGAAAGATGACCAGTGTCCTTCCTGTCCCTGAGTTCAGCTGAGAAGGGGAGCAGAACCCTTCTCACCCTTCTGCAGAGTGGTGCAGTCTTGGCATGGAGTATTCCGTTGGCTCCTTCCTGTACTGGATGCTGAGGAGCAGGAAATGGGTCCAGAGCAAAGCACCCCACCACGGTTTATCCCAGCAGAGAAAGGCTGGGAACCCTGACTCGGCTCTAGCTTGAAGTTCAGTGAATATTGGTCCCTAGCTCTCTCTTCTTCTCTCCATACAGCCTTGAACAAGCTGCTGTACCTCTGTATGCTGCCTAGGGACCTTGGGAGATAAGATTGATGGGCCCTCCATAGGTCAGCCAGAGGAACACAATTCAACAGGTCTGAGCCAGTTCAGAAGCAAGAGGTTGTGCCCTGGAGGGAAAGGTATAGGTCTGGTTGCTGCTAGCCTCATTGTGGGAGGCCTAGGGAACAGGCAAACTTGGACCAGTGTTAGCTGTCAAGTCTATAAAACTTAATGATTCAGAGCAACCAACCCTGGTTTTCTCCCAGTTTTTATGGTTGGGAATTCGAGTGTGGCTTTTCAGGGTCCTCTGGTTTCGAGAGTCCCACAGGACTACAGGCAGATTTGGTCAGAGCTGTGGTCTCATCCCAGGGTTCAGCCGGTAGGTGTTTTCTCCTAGGTTTGCTTGAGTGAGAAGGTGAGGATTTCAGGCCTCTGTACCTCTCAAACTGTTGTTCTGAGGGCCTCAGTTCCCACTGGCTACTCACAGAGGGCCAAACTCAAGTCCTTGCCACCTGCATCTCCTCCCTGTGACTGAACTAAGAACACAGCAGCCAACCACAGACTGAGCAGGGGACAAGTGGTGTGTGCGAGGCCAACACCCTGGCTGCCTGTCACCCAACTTCCAGAGTGACATCCCATCACTTCGACCATGTTCTCCTAATCAGAAGCCCCCGAGAGGAGTCACGCAGGGTGTGAACACTAGCTGCAAGGGCCATCAGCGTGCCTCTGAAGCCAGAGTGCCTTACTGTAGGACTTGGGGCCGATCACTTCCCTTTAGTTCGCTCATACATTAATGGGAGACTCTTTCTTCCCTCTATTGAAAAGACTGGTTGAGAGAACCTGAGGGAAGGGCCTGGGGCAGCACCTTGTTCACAGTTACATCTGGCCTTACCATGGGAGCTGCAGTGGTGGATACTCCTCTGTGGTGGGAGATGAGACCCATCTAGAACCAGGTCCTGGAGAACTTAGGTCTCACGGGGAGCGTTTAAGGGATTGGTATGGGAATCAGGGCTCCCAGGTCTCTTGTGGTTCTGGATCTCCACAAAGAACACCTGTTGTCACAATCCAAGCTTTGTAGTCCCAGAATGCATTCTAACTTGGCCCTGGAGTGGAGGCTGAGGGAGGTGTGGAGGGAGACCTGGCTACGCATGGAGGAGGAGCTGCTCAGAGATCCAGGGAGTGAGGAGGAGTAGCCTCTGTTCAGAAGAGGTGGACAGTGCCTGGACTCAGATGGCTCAGGATCAAGTTCTCCGTGGGGCCCTCCAGTTGGGGCCAGACCGGGTTGGTCCCGTCTTGGTTCCAGAGTCTAGTGTACTGACCAGCAGCCTCACCACAAGTGACCAGTGTCATTCTGTCCCTCCCCCCACCCCACCCCACCCCCACCTCCAGACAATTTCAGGTACACCTGTGACATCTGCGGAAAGAAATACAAATACTACAGCTGCTTCCAGGAACACCGAGATCTCCACGCTGTGGATGGTGAGTCAGGCCCCTCACTCTTGGGAGTCACCTCAGAGAAAGAGCCTTCCTCAGGGACACTGTCCCCACATAGCGCCAGAGCCCTGAGGAGAGGGATCTCTGCTGCAGGATTCTGGGGAGGCAATGTCCCTGCATATCCACGTTCTCTTCTGTGGCTGATCCAAATGAAACTGCTGCTGGATTTTTTTTTTTTTTTTGAGGTCAAAATGAGTCAAATGTTGAAACTTTGTGTCATGCCGTTTTACAGTTTATGTTGAGTGTTTGCATGCTGTAGTGAAATTAACCCAATTTGTTAAGATGAACGATGTCCTTTAAGCATCTTATAGAGGCGGAGGTTGGAACAATTAAATTCAAGTCTTTCATCTATAGAGTTCTAAGACTCCTAGAAAGAGGGTTTGGGACCCAGAAAGGACTTGAGGTTCCCTGTCTAGCCCTACACCTCAGCCACTGAGCCGTGATGTAACCCAGGCTTGCCTCTCCCACAGTCTCCCCTCACCTCCCTTTCCCCTCTCAACACCTGTGAGACTCCTCCGCTATGGCACTCATGCTGAGGAGTTGTGAGCAGCAAGTGTCTGGTGTGGGCCGCTGCCCCCAGTGAGGGGGAGGAATGGGCCAGGATGGAGGTCAGGCCTCCTGGTGGCACAGGCAACCCCATGAAGCTAGGCATGGCTGGAAGAGGTAGCTGTGGCCAGGGACTCACAGGCCTTCTGTTTGCTTTTTTCCTCCTGCGGCTGTCGCCTCCCGCCTGGGTACAGTGTTCAGTGTGGAAGGGGCTCCCGAGAATCGGGCAGGTAAGTCTTGGGGGCTGTCCATTTTCCCTGTCTCCAGCTGGGTTCCTGTGTCCTGGCCGACCAGTATGCTAAGGCCATATGTTCTCCCACAGACCCCTTTGACCAAGGTGTTGTGGCCACGGATGAGGTGAAGGAGGAGCCTCCGGAGCCTTTCCAGAAAATTGGACCAAGTATGCGGGACCCTGGGGCCAAGGGCTGGCGGGGTCGGGGGAGGGAGGCGGACTGAGCCACACTGCTAGAAAGGCTGGGGCCCAAACCTGCAGCCCTGTTGCCCACCTATTGGTTGGGCTAAGCCGTCTCAGGACTTCAGCCTTCAAGGAACTGCAGACAGTGTGGGGTCAAGGTCAGGGTAGTGAAAGTAGCCAGTCCACAGTCTTACTTCATCAATTCGTTTATGGTGACCCCACAGTCCGTTAGCTACCTGTACTTCAGTCTCCCATAGTAGTGAGAGAAATGCTCCCTGCAGACTTGGGAGATGTTAATGAGATCCCACACTGCTACTGCTGTAGCCCAGTGCCTGGAACAACGTACTAGGTGCTCAGAGGGTGATGACTGAAGTCATTCGAGGGACATCTCAGTGAACAAAGCCAAGGAGGGCAGCCACCTGTAGACGCAGACACTTATAGACACTTATCCCATACAACCCCTCAGGACAGGAACCACGCCTGTAACTTGTGTGTTTTCAGCAGACTTGTCTTGGATGTTGTACAGATGTAGATGGCAGACATGGCCCTGCACTTGGGTAATTCACATGGAGATCAGGGGCGTGGGATGGTAGACAAGTGAACAGATAGTTAGAACCCAGAGCATCCAGATCTTCAGGGGTCAGAGAAGTCCTGCATGAGAACCAAGAAGCTTCCAGGGCAGATACAGGTAGGGATGGAGCCCTGTGTCACATTCAGAGGTAGGGGATGTCACATTCAGGGATAGGAGATGTCACATTCAGAGGTAGGGGATGTCACGTTCAGAGGTAGGGGATGTCACATTCAGGGATAGGGGATGTCACATTCAGAGGTAGGGGATGTCACGTTCAGAGGTAGGGGATGTCGCGTTCAGAGGTAGGGGATATCACATTCAGAGGTAGGGGAGGCTGCTGGTTCTGGCAAGGGAAGGAGACACAATGGTGGGTTCATATCTTAGAGGGCTCTGAGTATCTAGACTTTGTAGGTGGAGCTTTTTGTCAGGACTACTGGCTCCCAAATAAACACACAGAGCCTTAATATTAATTATATATGATCGGGTGATAGCTCAGGCTTATTACTAACTAGCTCTTACAACTTAAATGAACCCATTTCTTTTTTTTTTTTTTTTGGTTTTTCGAGACAGGGTTTCTCTGTGTAGCTTTGCGCCTTTCCTGGGACTCACTTGGTAGCCCAGGCTGGCCTCGAACTCACAGAGATCCGCCTGGCTCTGCCTCCCGAGTGCTGGGATTAAAGGCGTGCGCCACCACCGCCCGGCCAAATGAACCCATTTCTATTCATCTATTTTTTTTTTTTTTTTGCCATGTGCCTCATGGCTTTACCTGTCCTCCAGCATGTCTTATTCCCTCTGTGTCTCCTGGTGATCCCTCTGACTCCATCCTTCTTTTTCCCAGCCTCCTCTATGTCTGGGTCTCCTGCCTAGTCACTTCCTGCCCAACTCTTGGCCAGTCAGCTTCTTTATGAACAATGAGAGCAACGCATTTTCACAATGTACAGGATTATTCCATAGCAGACTTGGTCCTTATAGGGCTGAGCCAGAGTTCAGAATGGAGAGGTGACCATGTGGCTGCCAGGAGGAGACTAGATAGGGAGAGACACGCCCCCCCCATGGTCAGTGTAGGACCACAAAGAGGGAGACTCTTCCATCCAGCCCTTCAAGAAGTTCCAGCTTGTTCCTTTCACCTGTTTCCTGTGCCTCAGTTACTATCCTGCAAGAAGAGAGCTTTATTGTCTTCAGCTGTTTAAGGATCCAAGGCTGTTTGCAAAAACACACACCGAAACAGAATTCGGGGGTGAGGAAATCAGATGAGCTAACACGGAAGAGGGGTATGCTGTGCAGAAGGGAGCTCTGCCTGGGGTCTCAGAAGGTTCTAGATGCTGCCCGTGGGGCCTTTCCTTCGTGCTGTCTCAGCATACTCAGGGGGTAGTTCTTAGATTTCTCTCTGCTTCTTCCTGAATCATTCAGGAGCCTGCAGAGGACATGGTGTCTGCAGAGGGGATCAAACTGCTTGTCGAGTGCATAGTAAACACGCGACATTGGATACTTGGGAGGGTGAAAATCGCCTCGTGGATTGAGAAGACAGTGAGATCTCCACACAGTGAGACAGTAGGAGAAGCAGGAACAGGTGCTTAGCCCTGCTCAGCATGCTTTGGCTCACCTGGAAGCGGGGGACAGGAACAGTGGCATGTTCTCCACGGCAAGAGAATGTATATAGCAGTGCCGAGCCCAGTTCCTGTCTCTTATCCAGGGTGTGAGACAAGGGATGTCGCTGGGAAGCCATCAGGTGTTCGAGAGCAGGCCCAAACCTACATCCCAACTCTACTCCTAGCTGCGTGGGACCCTCCCTGTCTCTGAAGTCTGTCAGATCTACTCCACAGTGGAGTGATGGCAGCCCTCCCTTTCAGGATGGCCCCAGGGATAGGGTGGGACTCTGTTGTAAGTGAATTAGCATGGTCCTTGTCACATTAACTAAGTGGGACCTGCAGACTGCCCATCAAGATGCAGGGCAGGGTGAACCGTGTTCTGTGCCTGATCCAACAGGAAGCCCTTCCTAGGATCTGGAGAACTCCCCACGGAGTCCACTGGGATTGCCCTGAGGAAACTCAACCAGGGTTGGCAGTGGGCACACCCCCGCCTCTCCCCAGTGGGAGTAAGATTGTTTGCGGCAGCCATGTCAGAGTCTCCGTAGAGTGAGACTGAGTGCGAGTGGAGGATGCTGCTTCTTGAAAAGGCCGGTGCCATGGATCCCTAAAAAAATAAACTAGGCATAGGACAAGGGAGCCTGGTTACCCCAAGGAAAGCTCCAAAGGCCCGGGGAAGAGGAGGATTCCCGGAGGAAAGTGCTTTCCACATGGCCTCAGCTGAGCAAATGGGAGAGGAAGAGGCAAGGCCGTGAGGAGCAGGAGGGCCGCAGCTATAAGAGTGTTGGTCGGGTGTCATGCCCGTCAGCTGCAGGCTGAGGATGACTGCTGTGGCTGTGGGCCGCAGGGACGCGGAGAACAGTTCCCATCATCTATTGAGGCAGGAAAGCTGGCCTCGAGTGACCCTTATGCTTGGATAAGGGAGGCAGCTTGAAAACAAGCAAAAGCTCAACAACGCTGAGAACTCCACCAGACAAGAAAGAGGGGCAGGAGAAGCCCAGGGAAGAGTGTATCTCTAAACACTGTCACAAAGTCTAGACAAGAACGTTTTTGTACAGCCTCCATCACATATAAGAAATTATAACAGGCTTGATGTGGTGGCACACACTTGTAAGCCTAGTACTAAGAATGCTAAGGCAGGAGGATTTCAAGTTCAAGGCCAGCCTGGACTACAAAGCAAGAATCCTGTATCAGGAGGAAGAGGAGGAGGAGGTTACCACTCATCTCCCACTTGGCCTGCCATAAAACAAACAAACCCATAACCAGAAGGCTTAGCAGTAACTGCTTCAGCTCTGAAATCTGGAAGCCCGGTGGGGTTGGGTTCTGGTGAGGTGTCTCTTCCTGGTTTGCAGAGGACCTTATGTCATCATTAAGGGTGATGGGAAGGGAGATGGGAGACTGAGATCTGGTGTCTCTCCTAAGGACATTAATCCCATCATGTGGTTCCTCCCGTCATGATCTCACCGAATCTTCATTGCCTCTCAAAGGCCCCAATTCCAGATGGCATCACAATGGAGCCCAATGCCCGAGCGTGTGGATAGGAGAGGGACAGTCCACCCTTGGATGGCCCTGTGGTAAAGGAGCCTGGGATTGTATGATGAAAAGACATCGGGATAAGATGAAAAGGCACAGAGCAGAGTAAGATGAGAAAGGGGAAAACAAAACACAGGAGCAGTATGAACAGCTGCATGACCGTAAGGACAGAATTGGTCTGCACAAAACCGATTAGCAACGTGAAGGACAGCGGTCACGGAAGACCGCAAGAAATGTGTGAAAATGGGACCAGCTCCAGGTGACTGATGCTGTGACCAGTTGTGACAGACAAAGAGTGCAAAGAGCTAATGGAAGAAAACGTTTCTGAGCTCACCGAGCTCTGTATGTGTGAGTTTGAAAGGTCTGTCATACTGTCAAGCAGAGTCAACATAAGGAGACCCTAAGCATCAGCAGATCTTAATGGCTTTAAAGGTGTAGCTAGAAAGAGGAAATTGAGATATCTACCTGTAAAAATAAGTTGTATCTACCTCTGAGTTCCAAGTAGACATCTTGAGACTTCTCTGCAACATTGTATATCCAAAGGAAGTGGATATGTTTGGAAGGAAAGAGGCGGTAAGAATTTCACACCTGGGCCAATTGGAATTGGCGTGCAAATCAAAACTTTCTGAAAGAACATACTTAGGGAACTGATTGATGGAACACATGTAGGTGCTTGGGAAGCTGTAGTGTAAGAGGACCGTGAACTCTGAACAAGTAAGTTTTAGCCATTGTAAATCTAATTATGGAAGCTGAGTGTATATGCTAATGATTGACCTAAATATAGAGGTGAGTTACCAAAAAGGAGCAGGATTAGCTCAGTTGGTAGGTAAGGTACTCGCCTAGCATGCACAAACCCATCCTGGGTTTGATCTCCAGCACCCCATAAATCAGGCATGGTGGTGCATGCCATAGCCGCCTTCAGCTTCATAGTAAGTTCAGGGACACCATCGTGCCACAGCCATGTTCAGCTCCATAGTGAGTTCAGGCCCAGCCTGAGCTGTGTGAGACCCTGCCTTCCCCCCCCCAAAAGAATAAAAATGGAAAGAAGAGAGACATGGAGTAATACACTAAAGTGTCGCAATGCTGTGTACAGCGAAGGACTGGCTGCTCCCACCCTCGGAGTGTGGTCCCAGCCCAGCGGGATCAGCCGCTCCTTGAAGTTTACCTGAAATGTGAATTCCTGGACTCCAGCCCAAACCTGTGGCATTAGAATCTCTAAAGTAGAACCCGGAGGTTGATCTATGCTGGGAGACTTTGTAGGGGATTCTTACATGTGCTGAAGTCTCAGAAGAGGTCGAGAGAAAGGGCTAGTAGTTAAAGGCTGCTTTCCCACAGGACCCAAGTTCAACTCACAGCACCCACATCCAGCAGTTGATAGAATACACCTCTTCTGGCTTCCGTGGGCACCCACGCACATGTAGCATACACACAGAGACATGTAAATACAAATAAATAGTTTTTTCAGTTTAATAAGCACCAGGTTAAGCGCCCTTTCTCAGCAGTGAAAGACTTTAAATGCTTTAAATCCCCCCCATTAACAATTAAAGAAATATATGTTATATGCTTTCTAAAATAAAAAGGAATATTTAAAAGTAATAGAACACAGGAGGAAATGGAAAAGCAAAGAGCTCGTATCCCGAATAGCCAAAGCCCAGAAGAACAAACCAGAGAGGGTGAGGCTCGAAAAACAGAAAATGAGCACAGGTTGGCCGTCCCAAAGCTAAAATGCTTAAGACCTATTGGATTTGGGATTTTAAAATTTTTGCGTATCATAATGTACTATCCTAGGATGGGACCTGAGTCTAAATAGAGAATGTACTTACCTTTCATATATGGGTATAGATAACCTCTAAGTAATTTTCATTAAATATCTGTAATGACGTTATGCGTGACACAGACATTCAGAGCATGGAGTTTCCTACTGTGGCGTCTTATTGGAGCGTTTCAGGGTTGGGGATTAGGAATGTTCACCATGTAAAATCCAAATCGATCATCGCAATAAAAGCAAGCGGTGTAATCTCTCCGGTGAGAAAAGAGGAGCTGTCAAGTCCATTGGAAATAATCCCAATCACTAATGGTTTACGAGTGTCCCACTTAGTTCATTCCTTATCTTTTCCCTTTGCTTCAGCCTGTCTTTCTCAGGGACTTGATTCTCTACTCCTTTAAAGAGATTAGAGGCCTCACCGTGGCTTTTTGAGACACTGTTTCCTTGAGTGTACATAGTACAGGTACAGTTTCAAAGTCGTGTGATGATTTGAGCGTTCCGTTTCCCTTTCCACACGGCTCCTTGAAGACAGGGACATGACAGTTTCTGCTCAGCCTCCACTTTAGTGCCGTCCCGGCTTAATGAATGAAAGTATAGGAACATGTAAGAACATGTCATTAGACACATGCAAACAAGTAGAAATCACGACCTGACGGATCACTAGGAACTTAATAATATTAATACCAGACGAACTAATAAAATGGTTTAATTAAATGTTCGAACGATGCTTCCTGAACTTTCCCATGCATTAGAATGTCCTTGTTAAAACATAAATTTATGGGCCACACCCGTAGAAATTTTCTCTCAGCAGATCTTGGGCAAATCCAGAGATACTGGGTTTCTGTCAGGCTCCCGTGGACCAGGAACCACTTAGGAGCGGTGTGTTAAGACTGGGTCTCATGTCATGTAGCCCAGGATGACTTAGAGCTCCATGTGTAGATGAGGATCACTTTGAACCTCTGGTCCTCTTCCCTCTGCCTTCCTGTTGCTCAGATTGCAAGAGTTAGTACCATGTTCAGTTTCCACAGAGCTGAGGAGGGAACCTAGGATGTCCTGCAGGCTAGGCAAGTTCAGCTGACCACTCCATTCCCAGCCCTCCGGTAGAGAGTTTGAGCCACAAGCTCTCCTACACCAAGCAATAATGTACCTAAATAACAAAGTAAATCCAGGAAAGCAGTGGAATGGGAGGGTCTATCACAGCCTTTAGACTTTCCTGGAGCAAGCAGACAAGGTTATATAATATTAGAATAATATAATTAATACAGTTGATCTAACAATCTTGACAAGAACTAAAAGGCATACCTTTTCAGCATTCATGAGTCAACTCCAAAAATTGTGTAACTACCTGTAATCCTAAAGCCTCCATGTTGGGAGAGGAAATCAAAAGAGACTTAAGAAGCCAGCTGAGACAAAGCTGCCTGTAATATATGTAACAAAATGTTGATATCATGAATCTATAAATAATGTAGTGATTTGTAAAAGAAATTCACAAAAGAAAAACCATACTTAATCATACAAGAAAAACAATTTCCTTAGAAATCAAGGAAATGGAAAATAAAATCTGTAATGTAATTGGGCCGTCCCTCCCAGGTCAGATATGCAAAATAGAGAGGTGGTAGGGATGCAGTATGTGCTACCAGAAGCCTCCAGAAGGCATGCCCCTCCCCCACCTCGTTATCCCTAGGAAGTCACAGGCAGGCTCCTGAGCAGTGAGCTTTATTTTGTAATCGTGTGCCAAACTAATAAGCAAATATGCAAAAGCCCCTGCAAGGATGTGTATTACAGCATTTTTTTTTTTTTAACAAGGGGATGGGGTGTGTGGCTTGAAACAATCTGAATGTCCCTTGGTGGAGGGCAACTGGCTCAGCAAATTCCCAAGTCCCATGGGAGCCATGCAGCCGATAAAGGCAGTCCTGGAGATCAATACTTATTGATTGGGCAAGATGTCCACAAAGTATTGTCGATAGAATACACCAGGTTACAAAGAGGATATTGATCAGGGCTGGCTAATTCAAGGCCATAGGAGCCAGACAAATGAATGGTAGCAGCAGAGAAACGCCCTAGAGGAGGGTGAAGGGGATGTGGGGGCAGGGTGGGGCAGCTGGTGATGTCCTGGGGGAAGATGTTCCCCTTGGTGTAGGGATCGCAGAAGATAACATGTGTTTCTTTTAAAAGCTTTGCGCTTGTATTTATCAGTATTTTATCAGCACTGTCCCCAGATGAACTATTTTACACCAGACATCTTTAAAGGAGAATTTAGGCAGAACCTAGAGAGATGTAAAGATAAAAGTCTAGCACAGTGGCTCATGGAGTAAAGTGTGTGCCTTGTATGCCTAATACCTGAACTTGTCCTGCAGAACCCATGTTGTTCTCCGACCTCTCCATGTACTCTGTAGCACACATGCACCCACATGTACACCAGACACATGCAATGATTAATAAGTAAATAAACAAATATTCAGGCCTAGTGAGGACTAAGAAGTGTGACCCCAGCCCTGGTGGGTGGAGACAAAGTCCTGGAGCTAAGTGACCCCTGCAATGGGCAGGGCTTGCAGGAAGGTTGATGGAAAGGTTGACTGCAGGTCAGCTGGGGTCCCCAGAGCGTTGAGGCTGCCAGGCATTGTTCTAATCATTTCATGCTCAGAGTTAACCTCACAGCAATCCAAGAAGATGGCCCTTCTGTTCCCTCCCTTTCACAGGTAGAACAATGGAGGCACGAAGTGGTGAGGGGCTGGAGAGTGGGCTCAGTTGGCAAAGTGCTTGCATGCCGGCATGAGGACCTGAGTTCAGATCCCCAGGACCCATGTAAAAAGCCAGGTGCAGCAGCCTGTGCCTCTAATCCCAGACTGAGAAGGCAAAAAAGGGTGGATTCCTGGAGCTCACTGGCCAGCCAGTTCCCCCAAATCAGTGAGCTCTAGGTTCAGCAAGAGGCCCTTTATTATTCAAAAATAAATAAATAAACAGCTGTGGAAGAAAGGACCCA
The DNA here is from genome assembly GCF_007827085.1 of Peromyscus californicus insignis. Classification (NCBI taxonomy): domain Eukaryota; kingdom Metazoa; phylum Chordata; class Mammalia; order Rodentia; family Cricetidae; genus Peromyscus; species Peromyscus californicus. Next base: position 86,735,946 of record NW_026294573.1, on the reverse strand, counting down.
AAGCTGACCTTGAACCTCCACACGTATGATAACCTATGCCCACATGTGTACAGGGAACTGTCCCCCCCTCCCTGCACCCCCACCACACACAGCACTAACTGTCAGAGGTTATAGGAGATGCCACATTGGGATTTGAACCAGACAGTACAACTCCATAGTCCAAGTTGAATCTGGTTGGTGGTCCCAGAATGAAGAGGAGTTTGGGGGGGCTAAGAAATGCTGATGTTTGGTTTGAGGTGGGGGAGGGCAGGCCCCTGTTCTCATACCTCCTTCTCCTCCTGCAGAAACCGGCAATTACACCTGTGAGTTCTGTGGGAAGCAGTACAAGTACTACACGCCCTACCAGGAGCACGTCGCCTTACATGCGCCCATCAGTGAGTCCCTTCTCCAGCTGGGGATGGGGAGACCTGGGAGCGGGCAGGGGTTAGCCACTGGCCAGGACTCTGGAGCTTTGCTAGGGAAGGTGCCAGCAAGGCGAGCTTGGGTCTAGGCTATCAGGTGTCTGGGTCTAGCCTGGGCCATGAGGTAGACTATGAGGTAGACTAGCCTGGAAAGCCTCTTCAGAAGCAGAAACCAACCAGGCCGGGCTGTAGCAGGAATCTTAACAGGTCTTATTAATAAAATCAAACCTGAAGCCAGGTATTGGGGTGAACGCTGGAAGATCAGAGAAGCAGAACAAGCCACAGCCACCTCACCTTGCCAGTTCCTCAGCTGATCCTGTTTCCTCAGACTGGAAGCTTCTGAGTCCTCATCCAGAATGAGTCTCAGCTGAACTGCTACTAAAAAGCCTAAAAGCTTAACCAGCTCTAGTTCCTGATTTTTACGCCTTATATACCTTTCTGCTTTCTGCCATCACTTCCTGGAATTAAAGGCGTGAGTCACCATGCTTGGCTGTATCCTTGAACACACAGAGATCCAGGTAGATCTCTGCCTCTGGAATGCTAGGATTAAAGGCGTGTGCTACCACTGCCTAACCTCTATGTTTAATATTGTGGCTGCTCTGTTCTCTGACCCCAGATAAGTTTATTAGCGTGCACAATATTTCAGGGAACACAATACCACCACACCGGGCTCTCTCACAGTAGCTCAGAGGACTGGCTCTCATATTGGGCATCAGTAAAGTGGGTGGTGTTTGTCAAGGAACTGCAGTGAGGCCTGTCCCCACCTTCTCCAAACACCTGCATGTGCAGACTTCCTGACTCTGCACCTACCACCCTAGTATCTGTCCTGGGATGTAGCTTTCCTCCTAGTTGACCAAGGTCTAACCTCCCTGGTGGGAGGGCACCTAGGCAAGACAACCCTTATGCTATGGTGATAGAAAGCAAAGAAGGCAGGAGGCATGCTACTGTGCAAGGCAGAAGATCTGAAAACCAGGCCCAGGCATCTCGGGTTTCCTGGTGACCATGACCCATAATCCCTTCCTTCCGTCCTGACAAGGATAGAAAGGGATTCCATCTGGTACCATTGGTCCTCCACTCTCTGGATGCTTGTCAGCCTACCTGGTGACTTCCAGGTGTCTTTCTGCAGATGAGAGTCGGGGAAGATCCATCCCTAAGTGTATGAGCCAGAGGGCCTCAGCTTTCACCCTTTCCTATACAGGTGGACACATAAGTTGTGATGAGGTAGGACTTTCATGGCCTCTGGAATAGTTGGATGGGGTGTTTAGGAGTCTCTTCTAATTCCCCTGTGTGGACATCTCACTGTAGAACTATGGGGATTATCCCCCTTTCTGAGACTGAGAAGAGTTGGGGTAGAGGAAGAGGGACAGCCTATGGAGGTCACAGCATCAAGGCCCCTTGTCTGGGTGGTCCCAGACCTTCAGTAGCAGCACAGGCAGGTGGCTCCCCTGAGGATATCTGATTGGGGGAGAGGTGTCTAGTGCTTGAGTGGGGGTATCAGCAGCTTCCCAAGGAATTCCTCCCTGCTGGCAGAGTGGTAAGGCTGGGGTGCAGTCTATTGTGATGGTAGGTTCAATCCTTTGTTTGCACTGGGCTGTGCACTGTTCTTGGTCTGGTTCTATGCCCGGCTGTTGTGTGACTTTTTGCCTAGTGAGCTTCTCTGGGGCCAAGTTTCCCATCTGTGAAAGTCCTTGAGATCTTTCTATCCCAGAGTCTGGACTGACATCTGCATCCGGCGGTGACTTTCAGGTAGGTATCTACTGTGGCCCTAATGCACACTATGTAGCCACGCCATGTAGAGAGAGTATCAGAGGTTCTACTGGGTGGGTACCATCCTGACCATTTGATCTCTACTCCTGATGCTGGTGCCCAGGCATTGGGCTGTTTGTAGGCAGCTGCTACCAAGTGCCAATGAGGATGCTACCCAGAATGCACTTAGAGAGGCATCACTCACAAGGCCAAAGGCAGCTGGGCTTCAGTGTCTGTGCTGCTTCCTTTTCTTCCCAGAGAGTGTTGAGAAGGTCATGGTGTTAGTAAGATGAGGAGTGGGTCCTGAACTGCACCCGGCAGCTGTAAGCCTACCTCCACCCTGAAGCTGTCCAGCCTCCCTTGGCACGTGACAGGAAGGGTAGCCCCACTTGCACCCTAACTTCTTCCCCAACATCCTGGTGCTTCCCTCCCACAGGGCTCCCTACATCTCTTCCTGGTTTTTATTTGGTTTTTCTCTCTGTCTTAGACTTATGTTTGTTGACTATGTTTCTCTGGTACTCACTTCTGAAGATTTTAGAAACACCTGTTTAAAATACAACATGAGATTTGGTCTAGTTTCAGCAGAGGATGGCTTCTGCAAGGCTGGGCAGGAGGCAGTGTCTTGGTGGCCTCAGGATTCGATCTGTGTTGGGGAGACTTTGGGAGAGAGAGGTAGGAGGTAGGTGTGAAGATGTGATTGGGTGGTGGCCATGGCTGGGCATGTGTCCCTGGTTCTGATGAGACTCCAGAAGGCTGACTGTGTAAGTTCTCCTGAGGCCCATGTGTGCACTTATGTCTGCTTTTGATTTCACTCACAAAACGTTTTTAAGACTCACGTGTGTCATAACATCAGCTCCTTTTTACTACTGATGGATCCTCACTGTGCAAACTCCAAGGCTGTTTGATCACTTGCCTGTTCACTTGGGTCAGTTCCAGCTTCAGGCTGACATGAATGGGGCTACTGTGAAAGGCTTGTGTGATGCGTTCTGTGGGCTTGGGGGTCATTCCTTGAGGATAAATACCAAGGGGTGGAGCTACCGGGGAATAGGTTTGTTTCCTCTTTATTAGAACTGACATGTCATTTTCCCAAATGCCCATAGCATCTCAGCCTCCCCAGGGACTGTGCTGGCCCCAGTATTCTGGGGTTTGGGTACATTGGGTACATCTGTTTCTGGTTGTTCTAGTGTGTGGACAGTGGCAATTTGTGGCTTTGACTTCTACGTCCCTGGTAACTGGTGATGTTCACCCCCTCTGCATTGACTTATTGTCCCTTTCCTTATTTTAGTCTGGAAAATATTTGTGTGGGTGATATATATATGCATATTCTCTCTCTCTCTCTCTCTCTCTCTCTCTCTCTCTCTCTCTCTCTCTCTCTCTCTCTCTCTCTCTCTCTCTCCTGTCCTTTTTCCTTGGCTGTAGAAATTCTTTGTCCATTTGACTTAGTCCCCATCCTTCATCACACGGATGTTTTCTCCCAGCCTTTGGCAGACCTGGTAGTTTCCATGCAGAACCCACTGATGAGCAGGTGACTTTCTTTTGTGAAGCATAATTTATCATTCTTTTCTACAGTAGGTGCTTTCTGGATCCTTCCTCGGGGGTATCCTCGCCTACCTCATAATGGTGAGGCTCTCTTCCTTGCCTTTTAGAAGTGTTTTGGATCATTTTAACTTCCACATTTGGGTCTGCAGTTGAGTTGCATTAGCCCGTGGCTGCGGTGAGGTATGAGGTTGGTCCTATTCTGTGTAGACACGGTTTGTCTGACAGCCTTTGTTGAAGGTACCCTTTCTTACTGAGTGGTTTGGTACCTTTGTTGGAACCAAACTTCCAAGAGTTAATGTCTTTCTTTTCTATTGATTCATTTTGCTACCTTTATACATACACCAGTGCTATTATTTATTACACCTCTTCAGGAAGTCTTAAAACAGCTCTCCTTAGATTTTTCCACTTTATCCTTCCATTTGAAAGACTATATGGCTCATCTAGGAACTTTATTCTTTCACATAAATGTTAGAGGCTTTCCAATTTCTACCAAAATAATAATGATGAGAGGGGGGAGGGGGAGTGGTACAGAAAGAAAAAAAATCAGTTAGATTTTTGGGGGGGATCACATTGACTCTGTAGGCCAGTTTGAAGAGCTCTGGCTATGCAGTGGTGTTGGGTCTTCAGGGCCGGTTCATGGCTATTGTGTTGGGTCTTCCAGCCAATTCCTGACCGTTGTGTAGCCCTCCAAGGATCTGGGGCTTCTTTAGTCCTCTTCAGTTTCAACACCTGCTTCATTAGGTGTCTTGTGCCTTGTGATGCTACTGTAATTCTTAAACTTGATTTTCCCAGTTGCTCCTGCTGTTTCCCGGGAGCGGTAGAATTTTGCATTCTGAGTTTGTGTCCTGCAGGTTCACTGATTTGCTCGTCAGTCCTCGTAGGTTCCTTCTTTTGTGGATTTCTTGCTCCTAGTGAAGTGATCAGCTAATGAAAACGACTCCCTTCTTGGTCTGTATTCTTTCTGATATCTGAGGGGTTGTGCCCTCTACCGTCCTGTTGAATGGAAGAAATGAGCGGGCGCGCCTGCCTGCTCCCCATCCCAGGGTTCAGTTGCTCACTGCTGAGTGTCACCATTTTCATCATGGCCGCTTGTGTCAGCTGCACAGGGTCTCCTAGCCGCCCTGTCAGGCTGCCTTTCACTGGGTTTACTGGAAGGTGGGCCTGTAAATTAGGGTTATGTGGCATGTTCCTTCTGTTGAGATGAGCATGTGGATTCTCAACTTGTTGTTTTGTTTTGTTTGTTTTTTGCTAGTGTACAACATGGCATGTATTTTTAATGAGTCACTATGCCTATGTTTTATTAAAATAGGTTGAGGATATCAGAAAATCAGAGTGCCACATGAACTGAAGAAAGCTACAATATTGAGATGTCTCTTCTTTGCCAAAATTTCTGTTTTCAAACAGTGTATGTGGGGTTGGGGATTTAGCTCAGTGGTTGAGCACTTGCCTAGCAAGCACAAGGCCCTGAGTTCGGTCCTCAGCTCTGGAAAAAACAAAAAACAGTGTATGTTTAATGTATCCAACTCTGATTATATGTACACATATACAGACAGAAGCACCCACTGAAGATGCCATCACAGCAAGGGTTTTGCAGAGGAATTCTAAATTACAGAAGAGTCAAGGTGGTTTGATCAGTTACTTTACTTTCAAGGGCGTGTTTTCTACTCACTTCTGTGTAAAATTTCCCAGGATTTCCCCTGACATTTAGCCAAACTCTCCCGAGGGCAGGGAATACAATCCTAGATTAGGAACGTGCCCCATGATCAGCCAGTGGAGTGTGACTAAGGGTCCTTAATCAAGAAAGTCAGTATTGGTGCATGCCCTCATCCCAGCTCTCTCTCTCTTTTTTTTTTTTCCTTTGGTTTTTTCGAGACAGGGTTTCTCTGTGTAACTTTGCGCCTTTCCTGGAACTCACTTGGTAGCCCAGGCTGGCCTCAAACTCACAGAGATCCACCTGGCTCTGCCTCCCGAGTGCCGGGATTAAAGGTGTGCGCCACCACTGCTCAGCTTCATCCCAACTCTTGAGAGGCAGAGGCAGAGGCAGGCAGATTTCTGAGTTCAAGGCCAGTGAGTTCCAGGACAGCCAGGGCAACACAGAGAAGGCTTATCTCAAAAAAGCAAAAACAGCAGCAACAACAAAAAGAAAGTAAATATTTCTAATGAGTCTTTAAAGCACTAAATACCACCAGTGAGATATATTAATCTCATAACAAAGTTCCCACCACTTATAGTGTAAAAGTGGTAACCTTTGGTCCATGGATGTACCAAGATTCAGATAATGAGTGAAAATCCAGTCACCGTGTGCTCTTTTGAAATCCCTTATTTACTGTGTTCCCATCCCCGGCAGTCACCAGTCTGCTTATGTTAGTGTTGATGAGTTTGCATGTCCAACATAGGTGGACTCTGACAGAATGTGCTCCGTTATTGAGGGGTAGCCTGCCTTTCAGTAGTTCACTCTGAACGCAGCCATCTTTCCCCTAAGGTCAGGCACATTCTAAGAAACACATCGTTAGGGTTTTTTGTCATACAGTCATCAGAGAGCGACACTTACCCAAACTTAGACAACTGTGGCTTTATTAAACGGTATGACATTATGGAATCACCGTATACTGTGGTCTGTCATTGACCAAAGCACTGAATGGCAAATGGCAAACATATACCATGGTCTGCATAGACATTATCCAGCCCTTTATCTGTTTACTCTTGGGTGAATATTTAGAGTGTAAGGTGGAGATCTCCACCTTAGATCTCGTGGGAATGGAGCTGCCATAACTCTATGTACACATCTTTGTGGAATGGCCAGATTATCCGGTAGGTGTATGTTTAAGAATAGCTGGTTGTTGAGACTGGTGGATAGCTCTGTGGGTAAAGTGCTTGATGTGCAAGCACAAGGACCTGAGTTTGGTTCCCAGCATCCACTTAAAGGCTGAGTATGGGCAGCACGTGCCTGTGATCCCAGTACTGGGGTGGGGGTGGAGAGAGGTGAGTACCAAGGGCTTGCTGGCCAGCCATTCTTGCCCAGACAGTGAGCTCTGGATTCAGTGGCTGACCCTGTCTCAGAAATACTACTCTGAACATTAACTACAACAATAGTAGTAATGTGGTGAACTAATAAAGCTATCTGAGGCTGACCTCTGGCCTCCATGTGCACACACAGGTGAGTGTGCTCACAACACGTGTGCACAACACATACGTGTCCACAGATTAGCCGCTGTTTTCCAAGGTAGTTGAGTGACTTTAACTGCAACAAGTACCATGTTCTTCCTGTAATGTCCTTGTATTTATTATGTGTCAGAACAATGCTGTTTCATAGAAGCAGTTTCAAAGAAACTTCCTTTCTCTTCCATTTTCCGAAGAATTTATATATAGAGTTGGAATTACTTTCTATAAATATTTTTATAGAAATTCAACACTTACATGGTCAAACCTGGCATTTTCTTCATAGGAAACATCATTTAGAAAATGTATTCCCTTTCCATATATTAGTAAATTAATGATTTAAAATTTTTAATTTAATTCTATTATGGTCAAATACATATTGTAATTTCTAATCTTTGGAATTTATTAAGTTTTGTGGTCTACCATATATATGATCTCTCTTTGCTACGTCTTCCTTGTTCATGTCACCAAAATTAATTAATTAATTAATTAATTAATTAATTAATTAATTAAGAGTAAATTTATGATTTGTAAAGTCAGTTAGGTTAAGTTAGTTGATAATTTTCAAGTCTCTGTGGGCTTTCTTGCCTTTAAAAAGAAATTGTTTGCCTTATCAGGTACTAAGCCAAAAGTCTCAAAATCCTCACCTTTCAGTCTAGGTTTTTCCATTGCCTCTTTAAGATGCATCCATTTTTGGCTAGTTTGTTTGGATATCTGCTGTTAAGTGTATATACTCTTTCAAATCCCCTTTAGAATATTTAAAAGTTGTTATTTTAAGCTTCAAATTAAAATGGAACATATAAGCCAGGCATGATGGTACATGACTTGAAAATCACCACTCAGGAGGCAAAGACACAAGGTTCCCTGTGAGTTCCAGACCAGCCAGGGCTGCATAGAGAAACCCTATCTTAAAATATATATATACAATTGTGGTACAATAAATGAACTATTTCCTTTTAGTTGAACAGTTTAACCCATTTACATTTAATATAGCATATTGATATGATTGGATTTCATTTGGTACTATATATTTTTCTTTTTGTTCATATTATTCAATTTCATTCTTATTTTCTTGCCTGATGCAGTACTAATCAAGTATTTTTTAATTTATTCCATTAATATTCTGCTATCAGCTTTTTCACTTTGTGGTTTATAGTATATGTCTTTGATGTATTACAGTCTGTCATGAATTTAGATCGTAACCACTGAGTCATCTTTCAAGCCCTCTGAAGCCTTCTAAGTACTAACCTGTAAGACTAGTTCTTAGTAATCTGATTTTTGCTGAGATTTGTCAGCTTTGACCAAAAGATTTTTATTTTTCTTCCCTGGTTTCTTTTTCCTCTCCCAGGACTTTAATTGCATATGCATTAGATGTCGGATAGTGCTTACAGTGTTTATTCTTTCAGCCTAATTATCCCTCTGTGCTTCAGTTTGCCCTGCTTTTAAATTCATTCATCTTTTCTTCTACAATATCTAATCTCTGCAAATTCATTTTTATAGATTTCCTTGTTCTCAATTATATTCATGGTCTTCTTTAAACCTCTGAGTACATTTATAATAATGGCTTTAAGGTCTTTGTCCCATAATTCCATTCTCATATTTATTTCCATGCTTCTTCTGATTGGTTTTCCTTTTGATTTTTAACTACATTTTCCTGGTTCCCCTTGAAAGTAATTGTTTTGTGCTGCACCTTATAGATGGTATGTTGTGGACTTGACTAGGTTGTGTTTTATTCCTTTGAAAAGCACTGCCTTAGTTCTGGCAGGCAATTAATTTCCTTACAGATTAACTAATGCTTCAGAGTCTTGTCTTTAAACCGGGTTAGGGCTACAGGAATAGCTCTTCCTCAGCATTGCCTTAGCTCTGCAGGGCATGGCCTGTGACTCTGCTGACGTCAGCAGGCCTTCTCCTCTCTGGTAGGTGGGACCCAAAGATCTCCTAATCTTGTGTGACTTCAGTGTGACCTATGAGTCCTCATTTCCTCCCTCCTTCTCTCTCTCTCCCTCTCTCTCTCCCTCTTCCCCCTTCTCTCTCTCTCTCTCTCTCTCTCTCTCTCTCTCTCTCTCTCTCTCTCTCTCTCACACACACACACACACACACACACATCTTTCTCTCACACACATCTCTCTCTCTCTCTCTCTCTCTCTCTCTCTCTCTCACACACACACACACACACACATCTTTCTCTCACACACATCTCTCTCTCACACACACACACACATCTATCTTTCACACACATCTCTCACACACACACATCTTTCTCTCACACACACATCTCTCTCTCTCTCACACACACACAATCTTTCACACACACATCTCTCTCACACACACACACACCTTTCTCTCACACACATATCTCTCTCTCTCACACACACACACACACACACACACACACACACACACACACACGTCTGTTTTCTCTGTGCAGAGACTCACTCTACACAGATGGTGCAGAATTCAGCTAAAGCCTTCAGGGAATCCCCACTGCACATTTCTGGAATTCTTTCTTGGCTCAATTTTCTGTTGTTTGTTATTCTGCCCTGTAGTGTCCAGCCTCATCAGAAACCCTGACCTTGGTCACCGTCCTGGTTCATGTTCAGTGAGTGGGCATGTCCATTGGCCCTGCTCTGTTGAGCTTACTATCTCCAGTGGAGATTTTGGAATGAGCTGGGACTCGAGTCTACTCTGTGGATCACATGGTGAGGTCTGCACGGTGTGGTTTGTCTTTCTAGCTTCATCAGAAACTCCAGTCCTGTTCCAGCCACTGCATTGTGGCCCGAAGTCCTCTTTCCAGGACACAATTCCATGAAGGTTGTCCACCCGTCCCCACCTTCGGCGTTAGGACACGGGTTCCTTGACTTCAACTCTGCTTCCTAGAGTTAGAGACAACCCATGCCTCTCTAGCCTCTTACTTTTCTCTTAATTTTTTTTCTGCCTTGGTTAATTTTTCAGCTTCCTACAGGAGAGACTTTGCACGCTGTCATTGTTAGGTGTGTTACGTATAAAAATCTCATGTGTGTTTCTTACAATGAACAATAGCCAGTCTGTTTGAGATGCTCATTCCTAGGACAGTCCCAGGTAGAAGCCTGATGGTGTTCCATGTGAGGTCAAACATATGGAGCAGACTGATGGGTAATGTGAGTTAGGAACCTGCTGAGATCCATCCATGCTTGGGATCAACCCATTGAGTGACCCTGAAGTGGTGACCAGATCTCTGTGACCCCCTCTGCTTTATACTTCGAGGCAGTGGGAGGATAAGATTAGCCTCGTGGCACCATTACAGCCTCTGTTGACTTCCTGACTTTGATGCCCTCTACTCCAGCATTCTACATTTCACTCTTCTGGCTATTCAGTGCATTCATTCATGGATGGCATGATTCTTCTGAATCCTTCCCTGTGGTTCATTCAGGTGATGAGCTTCCATACTCAGTGCATGAAGATAGGGGTACAAACTAGACCACTAGGGCCTTTAGAGAGCAAAGTCATCAAAGGTCACAGCAAATGTCATTGATGGCAGTCAGTTCCTGGAAAGGAAGAGGTGATGAGATGGACGGATAGTCAAGAAAGTCAGTTTTAAGGAGGGCTCCCTAAGGAAGTGATGTTCAGTGCAGCACATAGGTCCAACAGTCAGAATGTTAAGGGATGAAAGGAAACAACATGGACAACGGTCTTGAGCGTGGAAGAGAACAGATGTTAGAGGAGTTGAGAAAGTGGGGAGTTGAGGGGCCTGAGCAGAGTCTGGTGAGGTGAGAAGAACCAGGCAGGACAGCTGGAGCAAACAGATAATTGTCTGTGTTTATTAGATCAAGTGCTTCATAGGTGCCCTGAGCTCCCTGCTGTAAGCAATGCCAAGATTTTCACAGCAGGAATCAACTGAAACAATCCCCAGAAGTGGGGTGCAGTGACAGAGATGGGTCTCTCAGGAGAGCAGGTGGCCAGGCAGCTATGGACTCTCTGTCCTTGTCCCCAGGGCTCTGGATGTGTGGGTGTGTCTTGTGATACGTGGAGGGGATATATGATATTGATAGGCCTTCTTGAGCTTCTGGCTGGCTTCAGATCCTGTGTCATCCAGCACCTTCTTGCTGGGTGTCCCTAAGGATCTCATTGGAGCTCCTGGCTTAGATTCCCCTTCTCCAAGCAGGAACATCAGTAGCAATTTCCATGTGAGGAACAGTTACTTTAAGGTATCTCTCTGGCTTCTGGATGTCTCACTGAATTCCTTGGGGGCTGCTCACTCGGGGCCGGGGTCATCCTGCCTCATCAGTGGAGGTAGGAAGGGGAAACTCTGCTCCCCCTGTAGTACAGAACCCAGGACCATTGAGGCCAGAAGTCATGGAGCTAGGCTTCCACTATGAGCTGGCTTTTCCAGCCTCAGTTTAGGCCCGAGAGTGAGCCTCTAGCCACGGCTCCTAAACTGTTCCTCCCATAGGGAGACAGTGGAACAGTCAGAGGCGGGCCTGGGGCAGCAGTATCAGGTTGAGTGTGTCGGGTTTTTCTGTGGTAACAGCGAAGGGGGGGATCTATCTGACAAGCCATCCTTCCTGTTTGACTCAAGTGAGAAAGAACAGGAAAGGGGAGAAGGAAAACACGGAAGTGTTCTTTGCCAGTGAGAGCTCCCTGGGCCTTGCTCAGACTGAGGCCCCGGGGATCTCCTCAGCTAGGCTGGAGCTTGTTAGAGCTGTGACTGAATGACTCCCCTGGCACAGCCAGCCCTGTTAAAGGCAAGCATCTCCTGAGCTGTGCTCAGCTCCTCATGAAAGAGCTGTGGTTGTTCACATGGGGCCCAGATTCCTTGGACCTCGACTTCTGCATCAGTGCTAAGAGTGGCTGGAAGTCAGGGGCTCAAAGCCCTTCATCTCAGCCTCTGATATGGTAGTTTAAGTCTCCAACTCCCAGGATGGGCCCTGCCCTGAGAGCAGGATTCTAACACGGCTCCACCACCCTCACAGAGCCAGAAAGCCCAAGTGGTTCAGAGCAGTGACCCCAGGCCCTGTGCACAGGTAGGGCCTTCAGGATGATGCTCATTCCTGTGGGTGGGTTCTGGGATCCCCTCCCCACTCTGTCTGGTCCCCTTCTTTCCATCAGGGGACATAGCTGTAGACCTTACATGGTCTCGGGAAGCAGGCCTTGTCTGATCCTCTTCTGAGTGGGTCAGGTTAGGGCCAAGTGCAGGGCACCCAAGACCACCAGAGGTGGAAACTGCCTGAGAATCCACTCATTCTCAGAACCCAGCTCTGTAGAGGATGCGGGTAAGAGAGACTTCCCACACCTCACGGGGAACAGGCATACCTCTGTGACAGTGACAGGCCCCGAGTCTCCTAAGAACAGCAGTTCCCAACCCCTGTCCCTTCCCTGCTCCACCGTTCAACCCACTGCCTGTCCGCTTTTCATCGTCATGTAGGAGCCAGACTCCCTTGAAGGAAAAGGGCCGAAAAGGCCAACATTCTAGAAAATGTACTTGGGCCTGGGATAATAGTCCAGATGCCCCGAGTCTAAGGATGTAGACACTCAGAAACTTCACAGAAGTGGTGGTGACTTAACAGGTAGTCCTGAGCATGAACTGGAGGTCAGGCTTCCTTGAAGTGAAAAGAAAACTGGGGAAGATCCTCGACTCTCAAAGGTCCTCAGGCTCCGGGTGGGAGCTCGAGTCCTTGTTCTCCGTATAATGAGGGCAGATTGGGCACAGATGTGTCAGAGTGAGCCTTCTGGGACCTGTGGCCTGAGAGGCCCGTCACTTGGCAGGCTCTGAAGGCCCTCAAGGACTGAGAACATGCCCCTCTCAGGTACCGCCCCCGGGTGGGAGCCGCCGGAAGATCCAGACACGGGTTCTGAGTGTTCCCATCCGGAGGTCACCCCATCTCCACGCTTCGTGGCAGCGAAGACCCAGACGAACCAGTCGGGGAAAAAAGCTCCGGCCTCCGTGGTCCGATGTACCACCCTCTTACACCGCACCCCTCCAGCTACCCAAACTCAGACATTCCGAACTCCAAACTCGGGATCTCCAGCAAGCAAGGCAACCGCAGGTACAGATGGCCTCCATTACCCGTGCCTCCCTGGCTCCCCGCCCACCGCATAGCTGTTGCCCTGCAAGAACAAGACTGGAAGTCCCATCATGCTTTGGTACAGATTGGGACCCATGGCCTCTGGCTACTTGTGACCCCGGCAGACCAAGTTCTGGACCTCAATTGGAGGGTTAAACAACAAAATTTACAAACATTTTCAAAGTAATTTGATACATTTTTTTTTCCCAAATCATGGCCTAAGGGAGTCTGTTTTATTTGGCCTTTATGAAGTTTAAAAGCTTTTTATAAAAGATCAATTGGAAGTGTTTGACCGTGAGAAGAGTCTGTGTAGAACTCCGGGTTTCTGACTGTGCTGAGACATCTGATCTGGCTCCTAGGCCGTGTTCCTGCAGGGCAGTGGTTGGTGCCTCCCTCACAATTGGTGTCTATGCACTTCCCCTGTTCCACAAGCCCCACCTCTCCCTGCTGCACCCCTGCCGCAGTGGCCCCGTGGCAGGTACCGTTTACCATCGTGAGCACACTGTTGTCTGTGACCACCCCGCCCAGTTCATTCTGTCTGGACCCCTTCGTGTGAGCTTGCACTTTCACCTTCCAGAAAACTGTCTCAGGCTGTTTCAGCAGAGATGTTCTCCACTAAGTAGGGTGGCTGCCTCGAGCTCTGTCTCCCTCCCACTCCCTAGAGTTCCCCCATGAAACCCTCCTGGAGATAGAGGCCCAGCAGGAAACCAGAGGATGCCAGCTCCAGAAGTTTCCAGGCCCATGCAAAAAGGAGCCCTGGCTCCAGAAGGTGACTGAGCAGCAAAGTCCCCAGTGATCATTTCCTCTAGAATATAAGACCTACTATGGAATCCCGAGTCTCAGACTCATATAAGGAAAGCCTTGGGCCACTTATCCAGATGATGGTGCTCTACTTTCTGGGGCTGTGGGCCTTTCAGTTGCCTTCAGGAGGCCAAAGCTAGCCACTAAACACACAGAATGATTCCACTGAAAGGTCAGATAAATGAGCGCCTGGCGTCATTTGGTGGCTATTGACCTGGCTGGGTAATTAGTGGTACTTGCCTTTCTTCTGGTTTAACAAGCTAATTTGGGCCAAGCTGTGGTCTTTTGTTTCATGTGCTTATATCTCCCAAAAGGAGAGGAGTCAGCCAACCTTGAAGTGTGGATTTTTTCAAGTACCGTGTGTTTGACTACAGTCAGGGGGATCAAAAGTTCAAGCCCTGCTTGGGCTATAGAGTGGGTTCAAGGCCAGACTGGGCAACTTAGTTAGACCCTGTCTTAAAGTAAGAAAAGAGGGTTGGGGATATAACTCAGTGGTAGTGATTGTGGAAGGCCTTGCTTGGGTTCGGTCCTCAGCACCTTAAAAGGGTTGGAAAGACTGGCCATCATGGTCCCCTTGGAGGCAGGCATTGGCTCACCAAATGGTACGGTCATGGCTTTCTGCCTTTGCTCTCTTGAGCTTTGTGACTGAGTTTGCAAAGGCCCTCAGCTTCCACTGAGAATTGTCTGCCGGGACTGGCATGGCATTTGGCACTCACTGAATGCCCCTATCTTCAGCCAAGTGCCCAGCAAGCCAAGGGCACACCAGCAGCTGCCTCTGGGACTTGGATGCCCTGTGGTGGGTCTTGACCTGGGCTAACCAGCTGGTCAAGTCCATGGGCAGCAGGTCGGGAGCAGGAGGTGGCAGGGGTTATGAAGTGGTGCAAGGTGGAGACTGTCACTGTCACCCTCCTAGAGAATATGGCTGTTTGTGTGCATGTGGACATGCACACACTGGTTTCCAACCAGACGCCCTTGCACCAGGAAAGTCGAGCAATGGGGGACTTAATACAGGCGTTGGTGACCTGAGTTGCACCAAGTCTCACCCATGTGCTAGTCAGAACAAAGATTCTGCCTACCTGCCTGTCCCCTGTGAACACAGGCTGCAGGAGAGAAGAGGAGCCCTCCCTTCTTACAAGGGAAGCACCTGCCTCCAGTTAAGCCTCACACGCCATCGTAGTGGCTAGGAGCCTGCTGACTTCAGTTTGTTTTTCTTCCATTCCATGGGCAGTATCACACAGCCTCATGGTGTGGGGAAGATTCAAGGAGACCATGATGGCAGACCTCTGACCCTGTGGCTGGTATACAGTAGGTGCTCAAGAGTGAGAGCCCCTTGCACCCTGTAGACAGAGAATGAACAGGACTCTGCCAGTTTGCATGCTGTCTAGAGACGCTCAACCCAGGCTGTTATGGACACAGAGGGAGCAATGGTCCTAATGCTAGCAGCCTCTGCAGGCTATGGGAGACCTTGAAGTGATGGGGAAAGAACTGAGCAGGCCTATAGGAGCTGCCTCTGGCTGCCTTTTGCATCCATCACCCATGTCACCCCTGACCCAGAGCACCAACACCCAGCACTTTGTTGGGTAGGATGGACCTGGTGAGTGGTGTTTCTCCAAGTGAATTCCCAGAAACACCACTTGGAAAGATATTACAGAATCCAATCTTTAAAATGGGGTTATGCCAGGACCCCCACTATTTTGGAGGATGCATTAATTAAAGTTCAGTGACTCGCCTTCTAGTCAGTTTCTCTGAGCCTGTGGTTGCCTCATCCAAGCTGTTAAAAGGGTCAGGGCTAGTTGAGTATCTCAAATTGACTTTCCCGAGACTCCCATCTCCTGGATCAGCCATGCCCTGGAGCACCTGGAGCACCATGGAAAGGCTGGGTTACCTTCTGCAGCTGGGGCTATAGCTATCGAGTTCTGCTTGGCTGATCCCCTCTCTGCATTATGGAGTTTCCAGAGAGAGAGCCTGGGAGACGGTGAGCTTTTGGAAGGATGCTAGACATGGCTCACAAGGAGCCAAGCACTCCCCCTCCACTACGAGTTCCAACCCTCCTCACCTAGTCTTTGGCCTTTCCAGAGCAAATACTACTACCCCCTTCCTCCTTGTCATGTGCCTGTCCCAAGACATCCTTTATGCCTTGAGATACTTAGTGGGCCCAGAAAATGCGCTGTCATCCTCCATCCTCTTTTTTTTTGGGGGGGGGGGGGCGCTGTAGCAGCAGAACCTGCCAGGGGGAACAGAAGAAAGTCGTTCAAATGACTTGGCCTTACACATATGGCCCTGGAGTAAAAAAATGGGGCCCTGACCTGTTCCCTGTCTGCTCGTTGGGTGCATTACATTGGTGTGTCCTTGGGCAGATCACTCCTTCCCCCTCCATCCCTATACCTCCCAGACACTACCCAGAGAGTCTCTTGGGACCAGGTGGCTCAGGGATCAGCAGAGTTCCTATATTCTCCCAAGTCTAGGAACCTTCTGCCCACTCTGGCCTGACGAACAAGCTGACCTCTCCACATGTCATATTCTCATTCTCTCTCTCTGTCTCCCTCTCCCTCCCTCTCTCTCTCCCCCTCTCCCTGCCCACCCAGCAGAAAGCACCTTCAGTCGGCGAGTAGAAGGCAAAGCACAGAACCACTTTGACGAGACCAACAGCAGCTCACAGAATTCCAGTGGTGAGTGTGCCTGTGATGTACTGTACTGTACTGTCGCCTCCTCCCTCAGAAGGGCAGTGCCTGTGACTGGGGTCTTCTGGTGTAGGTAGGAGGGGAGCTGAGTAGTGAAATCAAGAGACGGCAGAGCCTGTGAAGAGCAGAAGGGGCATTTGTGCCCATGGAAGCCCTTCTATGGCTGCACTTTGACCCTTTGTCCCTTGCCCCTGGAGAGGGGAACTTCCTTAATCCCAAACCCAGGCATCAGTTCAGCCAGCCCAGATGGGTAGCCCAAAGAGAGCCAATAGCTAAGTTAAAAGTAATACCATAGCAGGCTTCTTTTCAGGAGACGCAAACGGGGTGCAGTAGAAAGACGTCTTAAAGGAGCCAGAGGCCCCAGGTTCTGGACCACACTGGACCTGGGACCACAGAACAGATGCTCTTCTAGCCCCTGCAATGAATGCTGTGCTCTGCATGAGCATTCCTGATAGTGTTTGCTGCCACCCGGTGGCTGCCTCGTTCTGGATCCTAGTGGCACCTTGGAGCCGGCAGGACAGACAGCTTTGGATTCCAGAGTTTACCCTTGGCAGTAATGTGAGTGGTCACCAGCAGTCTCTGTCTGAGAAAGGGACCGCAGGCTGGCATGCACAGTGATGGCCAGGACAGGAAGGGACAGATCTTCTGCCACTGTGAAGCTGACGTCACTGCATACCAGGCTTGCGTGAATGCCCCCATGCCAACGCTGCCTGGTGCACACAGGTAATGGTGTACATCTTGGCCACCGTGGGCTTCAGCAAGTGGTGAGGAGCACAGACACCAGGTGGAGGTTTCTGCCTAGTAATAGTCGAAACTCCTCTGGGGCCCAGGTTTGAACTTAGCTCTACTGCCTCCGGTGAGTGCCCTAGGTGAGCCCTAATTCCTCCTTGGTTATGTGTCCTTGAGGAGCATAAACGACCCCGGAGAACACAGGCAGGAGAGGAGGGTATACTGCTTTGAGGTTTGTTTGCCATTTTGCCTTGGTTTGCTTTGATGTAAACCAAGCCATTGGCACAAGCACCAATGCGGGGCTGTCACTGGGATCCCAGAGCCTCTCTAAGGGGTTGGTCTAGGAGGGACGTCGTGGCCCATCCGAGGCTGCAGAGGATGAAGTGGCAGCCTGGAACTAGAACCAAGACCTCCTGGTCTGGCCTGGGCTCCCAGCCAAGCCATGCTGCACCCCTTGCGCCTCTCCTGCCACCAAGGCTAGCATTGGTTTGGGAATGAAGCTGCCGTGGGCGGCGGCTGCGGCAGCGGCGGCGGCTGCTGGCAGCCACTATTTATTGAGCGCTTACGACGTGGCTGGCACATGTTCAGAGCTCTGTGTGTTGTATCTCTTTCGCCCATACCATGATCCTGTGGGGATAGTGTTCCGTTCACTCTCACTTTCTGGATGAGGGAACTGAGGCTCAGGAGAAGCCCATTGTGGCCCCAGACCCCCCCAGGCTGTAGGTAGAGCCAGGAACCCCATACTCAGCCTGCACTTCACCTTTGCTACCCGCTAGACTGGAGGCTTGCCAGCCTCATCCTCTGGCAGTGCCAGGCAGTATGGGGGATTGCCAGCAAACAACCTTCCAGGCCCACTCAGGTGCTTTGGTATCAAGCACTCTAACCCCGGTGTCAGAACCTGGAAACAGCTCCCAACATCCTGTCGCCAAGTGCGTGGCCACCTATTGGGCATCATACCCGAGTCCCACTGTCAGAGCACCCTAGAGAAATGGCCCTACCAGCGCCCCAGGATACCTGCCTTCCCTGATACGCGTAGCCTCTCTGCCAGGACCCTCTCACCCACCTTCCTACACAGACCTGTGTGCCTACTGCAAGCGCCCCCCGGCTCAGAATGTGTAATGACCTCCCAGCCCCAGGACTGAAAAAAAAAAAAACTCTTAGCTAAACTGTTTCTCTTTTGCAGAAACTGCCAGTCCCCTGATTTCCAATCCTTTCCCTCTCCTGCAGAGTAAGTGATGGTCCTGCTCGGGGGGCTGAAGCGGGCAAGGCAGGGCAGGGAGTGAACACTGCTGGCCTCACTGAGATGTAGACAGGCCTTGGGCCACCCTCCAGGGAACACCCAGCCTGGGGAGGCTGCAGAGGGCCCAGGAGGGTGGAGAAGCATGGACAGGTGGTCAGAGCCCTCAGGACACAGGAGAGACAGCTTTACCCACCCCTGGCTATCCAGACAGCCTCAGGACTCCTCTTCCCAGCCTCCCTCTTTCCCTCCCTTCTACCTAATAGCGATTTGCTTCCTCTTCCTCCCTCTTTGCCAGGTACTGGATCCACAGAGCTGATGGTGCAGCCTGTTCCCCTCAGCTCCCCCTCCTGTTCCTCTCCAGTGTACCCCACTGTTGCGCTTTCCTCCCTCTCCTCTTTTCCTCCTTGCTTTCTTCCTCTCTCGTCGTGAGTTTCCTCGTTCGGTTCGTTCGTGCATTTCCTCATTTGTTCCCTCCGTGAGCAGTGACACCGTGTGGTCCCACGGGCAGAGGGCTGAGCTGTGGACCCCAAGGGACACAGTGTGTCTCCTGAGAGCGCTCGCTTGGTGCCTGGATGTTGTCCTTCCCATGCACTCAGAACAGTGCCTGTCATGAAGTAAGCACTCGATAAGGGAGCAGGCCCGTTGGTAGAGCAGCCCACATCTGCGTGTCTTCCCTCCTCTGCCTCTGCCTCTCCTCAGCGTTTCCCTCTCCAGGCTAGTGACAGACCAGTGGACAGGCTGGGCCCTGGGCCCCAAGTATGCATCTGGGTCCCCACCTTGCAGCCCAGTGTCGGGGTACCTGTCACATGTCACCTGTCTTCCCCAGAACCCTACACGTGCGGCGCCTGTGGGATTCAGTTTCAGTTCTACAGCAACCTGCTGGAGCACATGCAGTCCCATGCAGGTAAGACCAAGAGGGACCCCAGACACACAAATGGAAGCGGCCAGCAGAGCCCGTCCAGAGCACACACCCCTTCCCCATCTCACCCCTAACCCGACACACACACAATGCTGTCACTCCTGGGCATCCACCCTCTGAGCCCCAGCCGGTGAAGTCCTTCATCACTGGCTAGTCTGAGCTCTGGGATCTCAGCTCAGGCTCAGGATGATGAGTTGGGGCTGGGAGTGGAAGACGGGCTTCCCAGAGGTGGCAGGCCAGGAAAAGAGGCCTGGAAATGGGCATTGAGTATGGTTCAAGGTCAACATGAGCAGAGGCTGGTGGTAGAGAGGCCAGCAGTTGGGTGGGTTGGGCTCAGACCTTCCCCAAGCAGTCCTGTGCACTGACCGTTCTCCCTCTCCAAAGCCCTGGTGCTCACCCTGGAGCTCTTGAAGGAATTAGCTGGAAGGATGTTGAGGCTGTTCACAGGCTGCTAGTGTAAGACACACTGCACAGCTCCACCTCAGGCTCAGGCTTCTACGCTCGACTCTCGGAGCCTGTCCTCACACTTGTGCTGCACAGCACAGGTGTTCAGCTTCCCAGCCTGGACCTGCAGACATGAATTACAGTGCCACTGGCTTCTGGTCTAATTCCTGGTCTAATTCAGGGAAATACTGTGTGTCAGTAGGGAGAGTCCCCAATTCCCAGTATCTCCACAAACAGGTTACAATGTACCACACAGCCATTGCACAAGAAGCCTGGCTGGGGACCTCCCATGTGGGTACTCAGGGATCCAAGTCCCTTCCCTCTTATGGCCCTATACTCCCCTGGGTACTCAGGGGCTTTTTTCTCTCCGGCTGGTGGGTGTGGGGAGAGGCAAGGGGATATACAAGTGACCCGAAGCCTATGTGCTCAATTTCTACCAGTGGGCATTTAGGTGCATGACCATCCTGAATCTGTGGGAGAAGGGTGCCCAGAACCTCTGCTCAACCAACACTTGCAAAAGGAACCACCATGCATCTGGGCAAAGGGGCAGCTGGCACCTGTCCCTCCAGATAGTTCTTCTAGAGGCATTAGAAATAGCATGTGAAGTGGAGTGGTGGTGCACACCCATAATCTCAGCCTCTGGGAACCTGAGACAGGAGGATCACAAATCCAAGGCTATTCTGAGTAACACCGTAAGACCTTGTTTAAAAAAAAAATGAAGGAATTGAAAAGAAATCTTATATAAAATGTATGTGGAACATGATGGGGGCCGAGTAGTTGACACTGTTGATATCACCAGTTGTTGTTATTAATTGTGTCCCCTGAGGTTTACAGAGCCTCCAGATTGGGCCTGGCTAGCCCTCAGCTTTACAGGTTGTTCTATTACTGTGAAGAGACACCATGGCCATGGCAACTCTTATAAAACAAAGCATTTAATTGGGGCTGGCTTACCGTTCAGAGGTTGAGTCCGTTAACATAGTGGGAGCATGGCGGCACTCAGGCAAACGTGGTGCCAGAGAAGTAGCCGAGAGTTCTACATCCGGATCTGTAGGTAGAAGAAAGAGAGACATACTGGGTCTGGCTTTGGCTTTTGAAACCCCCAAACCCACTCCCAGTGACACATTTCCTCCCATAAGGCCACACCTCCTAATCCTTCTCAAGTAGTGCCACTCCCTGATGACCAAGCATTCAAAATATGTAAAACTATGGGACCATTCTTATTCAAACCACTACATTTCCACTCCTTGGCCCCCATAGACTTGTAGCCATATCCTAATCCAGAAATGCACATAGTCCAACTTCAAAAGTCTACATAGTCTATCACAGTCTCAGCACTGTTTGAAAGTCCAAAGTTCAAAGTCTCTTGTGAAGACTCATGACATTCTCTTAACTGTAATAACCTGTAAAACCAAAGTCAAAAAGCAGATCCCATGCTTCCAATATACAATGGCACAGAATATGCATTACCATTCCAAAATGGGGAAAGGAAGCATAGTGAGGGAAATACTGGACCAAAACAAGACTAAAAATCAGCTGGGCAAACTCCACATTCCTCATCTTCATGTCTGATGTCAAAGTGCTCTTCAGATCTCCAACTCTTTCCAGCTCTGTTGACTGTAACACATTTCTCTTTCTTGGGTTGGTTCCACACCCAGTCTGCAGCTCTCTTTGTCAGGAATCTCATGGCTCCGGCATCTTCAACATTTTGGGGTTTCCAACACAATCCAGGCTTCACCTTCACAGTTTCACACAATGGCCTCTCTGGGCTTCCATTCAGGGACACCCCTGGCACATGCCTGGCCTCGGCAGCTCTCCTTAGCCATGAGGAAAGTTTTTTAGGGAGATACCTTTCTTCTGTCCTTGACTCTAAAACCAGAACCACCTGACCAAAGCTGCCAAATTCTGCAGCTTGCTAGGGCTGGAGCAGGTTCCCTTGTTCCGTTATATCTGCATCAGCTTTCTGTTGCTGACGGTTTCCTTCACTGCTTAATCTTTTCTTTAATTCCTTTTCACAAGTTGGAAGCTTAGCTAGGTGGGGTCATGCCCTGAGGTCACCACTCCTTTTATCCCATTTAGCTTCAAGCTTTTCTTTAAATTTTTTGTGTCCTTGAGCCCTGGACTTAGCTCTATTACATTTCCTGGTGCTCCTCCTTTTCTCCTCAAACTGTACAATTTGTATTTTTTCCTTGCTCAACAACTTGCTCCTTTTCATAATAGATCTGCATAAGACCGGCCACTAATGACCATGTGACACTGTTATTGAAAATCTCTTTTGCCAGTGCCATTAATCCAGAACTCTTCAAATTAGACTCAAGTAGATTTTTTCAGTCAAGGACAAATATCAACCACATTCTTTGCCCAGAATATCACAAAAATGATCTCTAGGGCCATTTACTAATATTCTTCCCCTGTTAAACTTCTTGAGCTGGCCTCTACAGTTCACATCAGCTTCAGCACTGTCTTCCATGCTCCTACTAATATGGCCCATTAAACCCCACTTAAAGCATTCAACTGATTTCCTAATCCAAAGTCCCAAAGTCTACATTCCACCCACAAGCAATACGGTCAGTCCTGTCACAGTAATACCCCAGTCCCTGGTACCGACTTCTTAGTTTCTATTGCTATGAAGAGTCATCATGACCATGGCAACTCTTCCAAACGAAAACATTTGATTGAGGCCTTGCTTAGAGTTTCAGAGATTTAGTTCATTATCCTCAAGGCGGGGAGTGTGGCGGCACTGTATAGGCAGACATGGTGCTGGTGAATTGGCTGAGAGTTCCACATCCGGATCCACAGGTAGCAGGAGGAGAGAGTCATTAGGCCTGACTTTGGCTTTTGAAACCTCAGAGCCCACCCCCAGTGACTCACGTTCTCCCACAAGGCCACAGCTACCCTGACAAGGCCACACCTCTTAATCCTTCTCAGGTAGTACCACTCCCTGATGACTAAGAATTCAATACATAAGCCTATGGGTGCGATTCTTATCCAAACCACCACACAGAGTTAGATTTCATCTTCTAGATAATGTGATGTTACTCCAGCCTCCATTCACTCATTTCAAGGAGAGTGCTGTACATGAAGGCACTAATTTTTACTGCCTTGGGAGAGCTTTTTTCCCCTCCCCTATAAGTCACTCTACAAACACAATTGAGTTGTGAGTGGTAGTCAGGACTCTGGGATTCTAGTTCTTCTCTCTAAATGCTGTGAAACCTCAGGCAGGAAACTGTCCCCATCTCTAAAGCAGGGACACACAGACGCCTGTTGCCTGGTGTCTTCACCCCACTTACAGATATTTCCCATCTCCCACTGATTCCATGATCAGCCAGGAATGGTTCAAAGCTTTTAGACATGCCCTCAAGGGGGAACCTACAGCCTTGGATTGGTGGTAGCCATGGTCCCTCTCTTTGGGTACCAAGCCTGGTTCCTGTACCTCACAGCCCAGCCTCCCACAGTTAATTCACATTCATTCATGCCACCTTCCACCATCTGTCTCTGTTAGTCTCAGTCTCTCTCTCTCTCTCTCTCTCTCTCTCTCTCTCTCTCTCTCTCTCTCTCTCTCTCGCTCTCTCTCTCTATCCTTCACTCTCTCCCTCCCTCTCCTCTCCTGAGCTTCCCCTGTTTCTACCAACTGGGGGATGCTGTAATGAGGCATGAGTCTGTATGGGGGTGCTTTCCCATCACTCCGGCAAGTATGGCTGAGCCAGGAAGTGGCCCCACTATCCCCAGCATCTCGGCTTGTTCAGAGTTGCCAAAGGGTTGCTGGTCCAGCGCAGCCAGAGAATGCCTTCCCCACCATCCAGTGCAAAGCCAGGCGGAATCCCAGCTAGGCTGAATCAGGATTAAAGGATTGGCTTCATGGAGGGAAACGAAGCATTGTGAGCGGCGTACTTCACAACACCACTGATAAGGGGATCAGCCTCAAGTAACACCAATCTCATTAAGAGCTGCTGAATGGCACAGGCTAATTCACGCTAGTAAACTTATGTGCTGGAGGGAACCTGTCTGCCCTGGTGACAGTTCAGGAGTAGGTCTAGCAGTCATGATGCTAACTATAGTGAATGGTAGCTTGCCACGTGTCAGGTGTGTGTTGAATGCGGTACATGAAACTCTACAAGTTTGACTTTCCATCCCTTTTGTAAAGGTCCAGAAAACACAATCCCTGGCAGAGCTCATAAGAACAGCCTGGCATCATTTCAGCTGATACTTGCTGCCAGGTCTTGGTCTGAGAGTTTTAGACATGTTCACCATTTAATTCTCAAAGTGGCCCTCTCCAATGTCACATTAACGTTAAGGCCATTTCACAGAAAAGGACACTGAAGAGCTGGGGAAATGGCTGTCAGTAGAGTGTTTGCCTTGTAAGAATGAGAATCTGAGTTGGATTCCCAAAACCCACATAGAACAGCCAGGCATGGCAATGCACACTTGTAATCCTAGCCTGGGGAGACAAAGATGGGTGAATGGATCCTTGGGGCTCCCTGGCCAGCCAGCCTGGCCTATCTAGTAAGGTACATGCCAGTGATAGACCCTGTCTCAAAAAAAAACAAAAACAAAAACAAACTGATAGGGACCGAGTGGCCCATGAGGAACAGCAGTCAAGGTTACCCTCCAACCTTAGCACACGTTGGTATGCACACATGGACCTGCACATATGAATACACACCCCAAGAAAAAGGAATCTGAAGCAAAAGTGGTTAAATCCATTTGCCAAGGTTATGAAATCAGTGATAATAGACCAGTAGTCTCTCTCTGGGGGGTCAGCTCCTTCCAGATGGCATAGCTTTAACCTCCACACTGAAGCTGTAGGCTGTCTGTCCTTGTGGAGTCAGTGGACTTGACTCCTCAGAGATCAGCCCTTGGACCTCACCAGCAGGGGTAGAAAGCACAGGTACGAGGCACTGGGAGACTCTCCAGAGAATAAATGAAGTCAGTGGTCCTCTGTTTTAGATCGAGGTGGCGGACACCTCTGATTTCTGATGCCTCGAGCCACTTCACAGCTTTGGACTTCCTCGTTTCCACTGTAAGAGTTTTTGCTCCCAAAGATGAGGTTGCAGGGGTGATGTATCCAAAGACTATGGTGCATTCTAAGACCCAGCCTGACAGGTATCTATTTCTCCATCAACTATTGGAGGTGCAGGTTGAGTATCCCTCTTCTGAAATGCTTGGAAGCAGAAGGGTTTCAGAAGCCACAAACTACAAAGTCTAGGATACTTGAATATATAGAGTGCATTCTAATTACTCTCATTCCCTACCCTCTCTCAACTTTTTATACTCCTGTCTACTTACCCCCCAAACAACAACAACAACAACAACAAACCACTTCCCCACATTCCCATCTGGTTTTTTTTGTGACTCACTGAATTTAACTATAGCTATCTGCGTGACCATGGATGTTTTGTGTGTCAACTTGACACAAGCTAGAGTCATCAGAGGAAGGAATCTCAGCTAAGGAAATGCCTCCTTGAGATCCAGCTGTAAGCTATTTTCTCATTTAGTGATCAATGGGGGAGGGCCCAGCCCATGGTGGGTGGTGCCATCCCTGGACCGCTGGTCCTGGATTCTATAAGAAGACAAGCCGAGCAAGCCATGGGGAGCAAGCCAGTAAGCAGCACCATCCATGGCCTCTGCATCAGCTCCTGCCTCCAGTTCCCTGCCCTGTTGGAGTTCCTGCCTTGACTTCCTTCAGTGATGAACAGCAATGCTGAAGTGTAAAGCCTGAGTAAACCCTTTCTTCCCCAACTTGCTTTTATGGTCATGGTGTTTCGTCACAACAATAGAAACTCTAAGAAAATGGGTTTAGAACTATCCATTGGTGAGCTTAGCAGTAGATACACAACAGAAGATGATTGCTCCCACATCTCCCAGAGTCTCTTATAGCTATTAGTTTAGTAATAAGGGGTAGGGCTCCTTAGCCTTCCCACATCCATGGCTGATTATTGACAGGGCTGGTCTTATGCAGGTCCAATGCAGGTAACTACAGCTGCGGTGAGTTCGTGATTAGAATGATTGTGTTGTGCCTGGATGACATTTGCAGTCCTTTTCCGTGTCTTGCAGCTCGTCCGTTCTTCCTGATCCCTCATCCTCAGTGTTCCCTGAACCTTAGTAGGAGTAGTATACATTTTGTTTTAGGGGTGTGCACTCAGACATCCCTTACTCTCAGTACCTTGGGCAGCCATGAGTCTCTGCATTCACCTCCGTTCACTGTAAAGAGAGACTTAGTTAAGGCTACGAGTAGCTCTTGTCTCTTTGTGTAAAAGAGGTGCTTAGTCATGTTAGTTAAACGACAGTACTACGGCATCCCCTTGGACCTATGACTTCCCCAAGTATGGATTGTCGACCTGACTTACAATACTAAGCCTGAATTCCTTCCTGTGGAGTGAGACTCCAGTTGAATCAGAGGGTGATTAGTTGATTACATGACAGTTGTGCCATTAGTACACGGGGGGGGGGGGGGGGTGCCTCTTGCCTAGAACACTGGTTTGGTAGTTAGTAAGGTTCCTAGCTAGGTGTCCTGTGATGCCTTTTCTCTCCTAGTTGCCTGCATGCATCACAACTTCTGGCCCTTTGGAAGTTAGCCAGGAGGGAGGAAGTGTCTAGCTGAGCTCCAGCTTTCTCTCTGTTATAAAAATGTGTGTAGAATCTTCAGCAACAGGGTCTTACACTCGAGTTTTGATTGGCATCCAGGAGGACTGACAAGAGCCTGAGTCATTTGGGGGCCTGACCAACTCTTCAAGGTACCCAACACCTGGCACCTGGAATTTCGTATGGTGACTCACTGCTTCCAAGAGAAGTGTTATCAAGCCATAATGGGTATCTCTCATAAATCTGGCTTTTATATTTTTAACTTTGATTACAAAATGGTATATTAACCCTCTATCCCTCATCTACCACTCCCTCACCCCACTTAAACATTTCTACCTCAGTGTTGCCACTCTCTACTTTCCTATTACCTGTCTTCTAGCCCCCTCCTTTTTTGGGGGTTGGGTTTTGAGACAGGGTTTCTCTTTGTGTAGCTTTTGCTGTCCTGGAACTCGCTCTGTAAACCAGGCTGGCCTTTAACTCAGAGTCTCTGCCTCTGCCTTCTAAATGCAGGGATTAAAGGCATGTGCCATCACTGCCTGACTTTATAACCCCCCACCTCACCCCACCCGCCCTGCTCCTTTAAGGCACTTCCACGTCCTGATTTCCTCTTTCTAGTCTCCAGGGTTCCAGGTTAAAGCTAAAGAGTGGAAGCTGGGATTCACATTTGAAAAAGACCGTGACATTTCTCCTGGCATGGGTTATCTCATTCAGTGTAATTTTTTTTCCAGTTCTAATCATTTACCTGAAAACATCATAATTTAATTTTTCTTTATAGTTGGATGAAATTCCATTGTGTACTTGTACCACATTTTCATTATCCATTCATCAGTTGATGGGCATCTAGGCTGCTTTCATTTCTTTGATGTTGTGAATCAGGCAGCAGTGAATGTGGATGTGCCAGGGTCTCTGTAGTGTGATATGAGATCTTTTGGGTGTATGCCCAGGGAAAATTTAGCTAGGTCATCTGGTAGTTTGATTTCTAGTTTTTTGTTTGTTTCTTGTTTGTGAAGCCCTATTTCCAAGGTGTCTGCACTAGTTTACGATGAAACTGGATCTCTGTCTCTCATCCTGCACAAAACTCAGCTCAGTGACCTCAGCCTAAGAACTGATACCCTGAAACTGCCACAGAAGGAAGTAGAGAGTGCACTTCAGTAGTTCGAGACTTTCTGAATAGGACTTGGGGAAACACGGGGACTAACAGTGGAGAAATGGAATCTCCTGACACTAAAAGGCTTCTGGACAGCAAAATAATCTATCAGAATAAAGAGGCAGCCTACAAAATGGAAGAAAAAAATTCCATCTGTGTATTGGGCAGAGGATTAGTATCTAGAAAGAACTAAAAAAATAAAATAAAATAAATGTGAAAAAAACAATCCAATTTAAGGGGGGTTGTGGAATTAAGCAGAGAGTTCTTAAAAGAAATGAAGATGGCTAATTAAAACTTCTGAAAGTATATAACATCCTTAGCACTCAGGGAAATGCAGATTAAAGCTACTTTAAGGTTTCATCTCATGGGGCTGGGGTGCTGGCTCAGTGATTTAAAGCAGTGACTGCTCTTGCTGAGTACTCAGGTTCAATTCCCAGCTCCCACATGACAACTTACAACCATCTATAACTCCAGTCCAAGGGGATCCAACACCCTCTTCTGGTCTCCACAGGTACCAGGCATGCATGCAGGCAAAACATTCATACACATAGAATGTTTTTTTAATGTTGGATTAAAAGATTCCATCTCGCCGGGCGGTGGTGGCGCACGCCTTTAATCCCAGCACTCGGGAGGCAGAGCCAGGCGGATCTCTGTGAGTTCGAGGCCAGCCTGGGCTACCAAGTGAGTTCCAGGAAAGGCGCAAAACTACACAGAGAAACCCTGTCTCGAAAAACCAAAAAAAAAAGATTCCATCTCTAATCAGAATGGCTATCATCAAAAATACAAATAACAAGAATACTAGTCTCATAAAATGAATTGTGGAATAGTCTTACTACCCTTGTTTTCTGTGAGAATTTGTATAGAATGTATATTATTACTTACCTAAGTGTTTTATAAAATCAACCAGTGAACCTTTAAGGGTCTGGAGGTTTCTTTATGGGAATTACTTTTATGTGTTGTTTCTTTAATGGGCACAGAAGTTTAAGTTACCAATTTTTTCTGGGATGAGCTTTGTTTCTGTGTCTTTGAGGTGCTTGTGTTGCCTAAACTGTGGAATTTGTTGGCCTAAAGTTCATAGTTACTTTTAGTCCTTTTGACATCTGTGGGCTCTGTAGTGATGACTCTTTTTTACTCTTTATCCTAATGATTGGTATCCTCTGGTGAGAGGCTTATTAAGTATATTGATCTTTGCAAAGAATTGGCTTTTGTTTTCATTGGTTTTGCTCTTTTATGCTTGTCCATTTTCTACTTCATTCAATTTATGCTTCTGCTGAGTTATTTCTTCTCCTTACTTTTGACTCAGGTTACTTATCATTAGACCTCTATTTAAAATTATTTATGTTTTATGTGTATTTGTTTGAGTGAGTGAATGCCACATGTGTGTGAGGTGCCTGTGGAGGCCAGAAGAGACCATTAGATTCCTTGGAGCTGGAATTATAGTGTAGAGGGCTGTAGAACACACTCGGGCTTTCTGGGAGATCAGTATTTATTCTTAACCTCTGAGTCATCACTTCAGCCTATATATAGACTTCCTGTGGTGTGCTCAGTCCATGTATGTTCTTCCCCCTAACTCTTTTATTCTCAGTAACAGTTGCTAAGAGAAGTAAGTCAGATCTCTAGTAGTAATTTGTCCATTTTGTGTTAATTCGGTTTTCACTTTTGTATTTAAAACTACATGTGTTTTTAGACTTATATATTCTAAGGAAATTGGCCACTTTATCATCATACAGATTATCTTATTATGCCTGGCAACAGTCTGATTATCTAGTATGCTTTAAAGAAGTGAGAGATTGTGAGACACTTTGGAGCTCTTAGAGTGCACGCACACTTCAGAGCTGTGCTTTGTGGCTATGGTGGGTATAGGGCTCCTGGAGGGCTCATGTTCTCTAAGAGTCCCCTATGTCCTGGCCTCTTCTCTGTCATCTCTATAGTCCTTCCTGAAGTTGTGTGGTAGCCATACCATTGTGTGTGGTAGCCATACCATTGTCCTCAGTTTCCAGAGTGTGCCGATGAGGCTTTGAAAGCATAGACAGTTTCTGAGAAGCCTGAACTCAGCTCCCTGTGGCCATGTGTTGCTTTTCCCCTTGCCCCCCACGTACACGTGTTCTTATCTTACTCTTCAGCTTCCTCTTACCCTTCCAAGTGACCCATTATTCCCATTGTGCCTGCAGCTGACAGTGAAAACAACATTGCCTCCAACCAGTCCCGATCTCCACCTGCTGCAGTGGAAGAGAAGTGGAAACCCCAGGCCCAGAGGAACAGTGCCAACAACAGTAGGTCTCAGCATGCTGGAGCCTAGGGCTCCCGGAAGTTCTGCAGCCCCACTGCAGCTCTGTCCTGTCCCCTGCTATTACCATCTCTACCTCCCATGGGTCTGAAGATGATGCATACAGCTCCAAAGCATACTTGTACTTAGACTCGGGCAGGAATTCTTTACTTGTGGGTAGCTGAAAGGAGGCCAGGAAGAAGGGGTGTGCGTGTGTGTGTCCAAAGCACTACTTAATGCCAGAATCACAACTAGAACCTCACATTTTCAATTTTTGTAAGCTTTTTTTTTTTTTTGACACTGACCCTAAAACACGTTAGTCACTAAAGATTCCTGTGTAATTCCTGTTGAAGAAAAGGTTGTATTCAAAGGCTTAGGTGTTTGGCGCATGTGACAAGTATGTTGCACACATATCACTATATATGATTCTTATGCCCATGGCAGGCATTATCAATCAATCATAGAACTTTATCCCTACGGTACTGTCGATTGTAAAAAGAAGACCATACCAATTTGTATGCAACACAAAATCTATTTGTTATCTTTCATACTAACCCGTTAGGGTGTTATTGCAGCCAGGTTAAGCAGCTTTGAATGTCAGAAGTAATCCTTTTTCTCTTTGTGTCCCCTGCCAGCCACAACTAGTGGTTTGACACCCAACAGTATAATCCCCGAGAAGGAGCGGCAGAACATCGCAGAACGGCTGCTGCGGGTCATGTGTGCTGACCTGGGTGCACTGAGCGTGGTCAGTGGGAAGGAGTTCCTCAAGTTGGCCCAAACCCTGGTAGACAGTGGTGCCCGCTATGGGGCCTTCTCCGTCACCGAGATCCTGGGCAACTTTAACACATTAGCACTGAAGCACCTGCCACGCATGTACAACCAGGTGAAGGTGAAGGTGACATGTGCCCTGGGCAGCAATGCCTGCCTGGGCATCGGTGTTACATGCCACTCCCAGAGTGTGGGCCCTGACTCCTGCTACATCCTTACAGCCTACCAGGCTGAGGGCAACCACATCAAGAGTTATGTGCTAGGTGTGAAGGGTGCAGACATTCGTGAGAGTGGTGACTTGGTGCATCACTGGGTGCAGAATGTGCTGTCAGAGTTTGTGATGTCAGAGATCCGGACCGTGTATGTCACCGACTGCCGGGTGAGCACATCCGCCTTCTCCAAGGCTGGCATGTGCCTCCGCTGCTCAGCCTGTGCCTTGAACTCAGTGGTGCAGAGTGTGCTGAGCAAGCGGACGCTGCAGGCCCGCAGCATGCACGAGGTCATCGAGCTGCTCAATGTGTGTGAGGACCTAGCAGGCTCTACGGGCCTGGCCAAGGAGACCTTTGGCTCTCTGGAGGAGACATCACCACCACCCTGCTGGAACTCAGTGACAGACTCGCTGCTTCTGGTCCATGAGCGCTATGAGCAGATCTGCGAGTTCTACAGCCGTGCCAAGAAAATGAACCTCATCCAGAGCCTCAACAAGCACTTGCTGAGCAACCTGGCCGCCATCCTGACACCTGTGAAGCAGGCGGTCATCGAGCTCAGTAATGAGAGCCAGCCCACCCTGCAGCTGGTGCTGCCCACCTACGTCCGGCTAGAGAAGCTGTTCACAGCCAAAGCCAACGACGCAGGCACCGTCAGCAAGCTGTGCCATCTCTTTCTAGAAGCCCTCAAGGAGAACTTCAAGGTGCACCCAGCCCACAAGGTGGCCATGATCCTGGATCCTCAGCAGAAGCTTCGGCCAGTGCCACCCTATCAGCATGAGGAGATCATCAGCAAGGTGTGTGAGCTCATCAATGAGGTGAAGGAGTCCTGGGCTGAGGAGGCCGACTTTGAGCCTGCCACCAAGAAGGCACGTTCAGCCACCGGCGAGCACCCCACAGCTCAGGAAGATGACCGGCTGGGCAAGAATGAAGTATATGACTACCTTCAGGAACCCCTCTTCCAGGCCACTCCCGACCTCTTCCAGTACTGGTCATGTGTGACCCAAAAGCACACGAAACTTGCCAAGCTCGCCTTCTGGCTCCTGGCTGTTCCTGCTGTGGGGGCTCGAAGCGGGTGTGTAAATATGTGTGAACAAGCACTTCTGATCAAAAGGAGGCGACTGCTCAGCCCGGAAGACATGAACAAGCTCATGTTTTTGAAATCTAACATGCTTTAAGACTCAACTTTGGGGAACAACAAACAAACAAAAAAGACGAAAAGAAGAAAAACGTTAGGAAAACACACACAACACTGTCACAAAGAAATTTAAGTTCTAAACACTGTGGAACCTCATTGTAAATGCCCCCTGGAAACTTAAGTGCTTTTTTTTCAGTGTGTGTATGTTTGTGTGTGTGTATATTTGTGTGTGTGTGTGTGCACATGTGTCCACACCCACACATGACATTTTGTGTGGGTAAAGGGTATGGGGAGCTCATGCTTGAATGCACAGCCAGAAAAGCTCCACACGTGCATGCGCGCACACTCACACACACACACACACACACACACAAACCTGGTGCGTGTGTGCATGCCTGTCCTCGGGTGTGTGTGCATTGAGCTGGGTGTGTCAGGAAAGCCGAGAGACTGGGAAAGCAGGATGGCTTCACTTTCCTTGGGCAGGGGCTCTAAGGACTCCGTTTTCAGGTGTGCAGATTGGGAGAAGCTGAGATTGTGAAATGTTCAGGCAGCTGAGGGCTGAAGTGGCTTGAACTCCCATCCCCAACCCGAGCCCTTCCTTTCCATTCCTCCATCCCTTCAACCCATGGTGCCCATCCTCTGCCCCGGCTGCTCTGACAGATTCTCCAAACTGCATCAGATGGACAGTTTCTGCACTGGACTTCAGTTCTTGTTTCACCTTCAGGGCATTAAGCTGCTGTACCTGTGACCTCCCCTTGGATGTCTGGGGCAGCTGCCTTAGAATACACACTATCTATCTCCCCAAATCAGGAAAGGAGACTTTAAAAATATAAAGCTGATGTTTTACTTTTTAATATAAGAGAGAGAGAGAAAAAAAAAAGACTTTTTTTTCCAGAGATGTATAACTGACTCTACACTCAAGGTTTTTTCATTTTGTTTGTTTGTTTGTTTGTTTGTTGTTTTTCCTCCAATGCTTTAGCAATTTTTTATCTTTTGGGGGATTCAGTTTCTTTTCACATTTGACTTAGACTCTGCTGGGAGGCACTGAATATCGTAACTTATGTTCTGGAGTTTTGTTTCATGTTATACTTTCCCCTTCTAGTGCTCAAGTCACACTGTAAACTAGCTCATCTCACTGGTGGTATTCAGGACTCACAAAACAAAGATCAAGGATATGGCTGTGTGTCTGGAGTAGGGAGTGGAGAGGAGACGTGGTTCTTTGACTGTGGGGTTTGGTGGAAGCCATAGTGGGCAGCATGTGGTTTTAGGGGTCCTGAATGTCAGCGAGAGAGCTACTGCCTGGTTCCTGCCTGTGGTAGTGTGAATGTCCACCTCTTGAATGTTTGCCCCTGGACTGACTCCTTCCTGCTGCTCGCCACATGCTGACCTCCAGCTCTGCGGGGACTGTGGCTTCCTCCACATTTGTGTCTACCAGACCCACAGTCCCTCTCCCTCCCCAGATCCCAGGGGTTCTGGGAGCTTATAGCACTCAGAGGTGCTCACAGGCACCTCTGACCTGTAGTCAGGGCGGTGGTGGGGCACAGTACGTTGCTGGCTGAACATCCTTTGGGTGGATGCGCTTCATTCGATGCTGTGAAAGGGGCTGTTAGCCCTCACTCTGATCCCCCTGGCCAGGAGCTAGTGTTTCTACACACAGACCAGATGCCAGGAGGGGACACCATTCTCTTCAGAGGATGATGGGCACAACCACCCCATAAATAAAGACCTTGGTATCCCTGATTCTTCAGGGACCACAGCTGTGGGATGGGGGTGCATACACATCAGGCTGAGAATGTCCACCCCTGTGGGGCTATTTGCAAAAGCACCTCTACCACCTGGGGCTTGGACTGCCCTCCTCTTCCTAGTCATAAAGCATTATTCAACTGAAAGATACCTCGACTTCAAAAGCACTGTACCCATAGCCCTCTCCCTCGAGTCCCCAGCAGGACAGGAGTGAAGAGGGTTTAAAGACGCAAAGGCTTCCGATTCTCTTCAAGGTTGCAGACACTGTCCTTGAGGACTAAGCCTGCACTCTGCCTCACAAGACGAACCCAGCTCTCCTGCAGAGTCTCAGATATACAGATAGATGAGAGAAGGCTGTGCCCACGTTCACTCCAGCAAGCTATGTTCTCAGGAACCACCTTACAATCTCTACTCCAGGGGGACTTCCAGGCATTTTCAGCACACTGTCTTCAACTTGGGTCTTAACCATCAGAGGAACCGCTGTCCACAGTGGAGAAATCTAGACAGGAACTCAGAGTCGCTCCCTGAAGAATGGAGAAATGTCTTCAGACTGCTTGGGGAACATTCCAGGAGGTGGGCTCTGGATAGCTAAGGATGGCTACCTCCAGTCTCCCTCAGCTGTTGGGGAAGGGGACACAACCTGGCACTTGTAGCCACACTGGGAGCGGGGTGCTGAGTGCGGTCAGTGAGAACAGATTCTCAGGCAGAGCTGGGCTGAGCTGCTGTTATTGGCTAATCATCAGCCAAGCCCAGCTGTGCTTTTCAAGCATTCTTTTCGGAGCATGGAACATTCTGCCTCCAGAAAGAAAATTAGTGTTAAACTCCAGGCTTCTGGTCAGAGGTCGTTACGTCCTGTCCAGTTCATTGGCACCTTGAATCTATCCCTGGGCTGAGATCGCCTCTGTAGGTTCAATGTGAGCCTCAGTCAGTCCTCAGAAACCTGTCTCCAAGGCTGCCTCATCCTCACAGATTATAAGATGGCAGGCTGTCAATCATTTCTCTCTAGTGTCATCAACTAGAAAGACTGTGCCCAGTGTCTGCTGTCATGTGGGCAATCTCACAGTGCACATCCTGCAGCAAACAGCTCAATAAATCCCAAAGATCTCCCAGGCCCAGCCACAGGCCCCATCAACAGCAATAGCCACCTTACCAAATTCTACTTCAGCCAAAGCACTAAGATAGGCTCTTCCAGTTCATCTCCAATGGCCTGGGCTGGCCTTGACCTTCAGAAAGTTTTTGTCATCTGCCTCATTCTTCTGTGACCACTAAAGGTCTTTACACCAGAGGCTTTGGGGGTCTGGGAGACCAGGAAGCTGGGCCATTTCTGTCCTGTTCTCATAGCTTACCTCAAAGCTGTATGATTCCCTGGCCAAAAAATGGTCTTTGCTTTGACATCCCTGAATCCAAACATGGAAGTAGAGAAGATGCACTTCCATTAGCAAGATTCTCCATGAATCTGAGGTCACTTTGTTTCCCCAATGAAGCCCAAGACAAGGCCTGCAGCTTGTTGGCCTGGGATTCAACATTCAAGTGGTCTCAGTCTGTGAGGAGTGGTTGTCCATGGAAACACTTGTTCTCACCATGACTCTGTTCTCAACACCCAAGTCTACCTGTCAAGCCTCCCTTGCATGGCATTCAGCAACCACGAAGCAAGATGGGTGCTGAGCACAGCTGTCTGCGTTTCATCCCTAGGGGTTGCCTGCACAGGAAGCCATGGGCCACAACGCATATGATGTCACCATCCCACTTGATGGCTTCACATTTGGCCTTGTGGGGCTGGCTCTGGGCTGAGGGAAAGGTACCCGTCTCCTGGTGAGAAGGGCAGCTGGTAATACTGATGAGAACTCAGCTCCAGGTTTTTAGGAAGGAAGAGTCTTCATTTCAGTTTGACTGATTTTATCTCCTGCACTTTGAAGAATTGGAAGAATTCGGCAAGGCATGTTTTCCACTGTGAAGCTTTGGAGCCCAAGGTCCCCTATTTTCCTGGCCTCAGGCTAGACTGCCCAAGGAAGGGGACACCTGAGGAGAGTCTGGGCACCATCCATACTCACTCTGAGGACAGAGGGTCACCAAGAAGGATCAAAGCTGGGATGCAGGTCAAGGGATACTCTGTGAGATGCCACCCAGACCCTGCCATGTCATGCTTGAAGAGGAGCACTCAGTATCCCATGAGCTGGGCCAAGCCCCAAGCTTCCTGGCCTTGGCAGTGGTGTGACACTATTGTGTCTGGAATATATCTAGAGGAAGGCTTCTGGGGGCAGAACCAAGAGACTGAGTCTCAGGCTATATCCTGGAGACAGTGCACAGGGGCTCCAGTCCCCAGGGCACGGGGAGAGCTGGCAAGGAGACTGCGCCTCCCTTTCACTGTGGCTAATGTTTGCTAGGCCATTTATGGTGAACCAATGATACAGTGTTCCCTCTTGGGCTTCCCTCCCATCTCCCCTTGGCAGGGGCTCTAAGGGGATTCTATGGCTGGGGTGGTTTTTTTCCTGTCTCCTTTGGATCTGGGGATGGCAGTCTAGAGAGCCCTGGCTTTGACCAAGGGAACCTGTGGTTTCTGAGCAGATGTAGTCCTCACATGGAAGAGGGTGGCACCTTCAGGGTTCCACTCCCCTATGGGAAATTGACAAGGCTTGGAGTTAGCATTAGCATCATGACCCACCAAGGTCCTACCCACCCAAGCATCCCGTTGGGCACCTTGACTCTTTGAACCAAAGTTCCTTAAAGGGGCACAGCCCAGCCTTGTCCTTAGGGGCCTGAATTTGCAGGCCATCCGGAAGGAGGGCTCCTCCCACAACCCAGGTACCCGAAGGCTCTCCTGGGACCCTTCTCCCACCCAGCAAGGGTGGGTGGCTTCCCCAGCAGGGCTCAAACTTGTGGCCTGATGCAGGCTGGGTCTGGCCAGCCAGGAAAGAGCAAGAGCCATGTGGCAGGGCCTTCTGGACCCCAAGCATCAGGAAACCATTTTGTACAACAACCTGGAGCAGAGATATTTTTTAAGAGGCATGAGTGATTTTCAGTTGTCTCCTGATCCTGTCTTTTTTTTTTTCTTTGCCCCACAATTTCATGTGGGTGATCCGTTCACATCAGGTAAATCTTGAGAACGCCTTGGTGCCCCCATCCCTCTTGCCCTCCTACTCAGTGACCACATGTGTGCGCCCCCATCCTGTCTCAGTAGTAAAGACGTTCTAGGCAATACCATAGACACATCCGTGTCTCGCTTCAAGTGCAAGAAACTCAAGTCATCTTAAAAAAAATTAAAAACACAAAAAAATTTACAAAAAAGCAAACACACACACAAAAAAAATATCTTTTTTAGGCCAGAGTTTTCTACAGGTATTAATGAATATTTTTCTTAATCCTTATAAGTTTTATGTGTTTAATATTTCTTAATACCAGTAGCATTAATTTATACTTTTGTAGCAACATAATATTTTTATAAACAGCCAGCGCTTGGCTCAAGTCTTCACGGGGGTTTATGCAGGGCTGTCTTAGGGACCCTGTGTACCATGTACTGTATTTAAAAAAGTTCCCTAGGTCACACTTGCTGTGCTAATTAACAAAGATGTCGTTGGTGGTCTCCTGTATCTATGGCGTGGATCCAGCAGTCCTTCAAGGAGCCACATTGCATGGGGGTTGAGTTGCCAGTTCTTGTGATACAGAAACTCCCAAGGCCAAACTTGCGGGTTTCTTTAGGGTTTTCTGTGTGTCCTTTGGGGTGTTTTGTTTTTGGTTTGGATACTGTTTCTCCATTTTACAGCCAAGTCGATTTCATGATGTTTAAAAATTTTACTGATGTTAAATGGAGGAAAGGGACAGAAAAAATTTAAAAAGAGAGATTTTTTACAAAGTAATAAAATTTAAAACTGAGCTGTTTCAATGTTGCTGTTTTTACCTGTCTGTTCTTGTCCAAAAGTGGAATGTTCCCGTGGAGAAGAAGAAGGTTCCACTGGGTTCCTTAAGTCACCAAAAGCCCCAGCCCAAGATTCAGTTCCTCCCCCGACTCCCAAAACATCTCCCAGTTGGTTGATGCCAAGGCAAAAAGACATCCTTTCAATGACTAGAGGATCAGCCGCCTAGTGTGTTCACGAGTTCATGTCAGTGTTGTATTTATGGTTTTACAATAAAACGACTTTAGGAACCTCTGGTGTGTGATGTTTTTCTTAGGGGTGGAGCTGGGCCATGTCATCCACTTAGCAGAGGGCTGGTTGAGGAGGACAGGTCAGGCACCAAGATGGCTTGAGCCTGTCATGCTCTGAGGTCATACTTGCCCACTCTTAGCGTCATTGGTTGTCACAGCATAGCCAGTATTTGATGGCTATGGGAGACAGTTTCCAAGGAGACAATGACCTGCTATGAGATGGCTTGTAGAGGTTTGTTTCAGAATAAGGGATGGAGTTAATCAGTCCTGCTGATTCAGTACATAAAGCTCACATCATAGTGGGCCTGGCCCATTAGTAGTCGCTGAGGATCTTGTACCTTTAATACATTGGCCAGAGTCCCCCATGCAATGTACGTGTGTTAACAACTGTCCTATGTACCATTCATTTCCTGGGGAAGACTAGCCCAGTCTTGAAAGCATTGGGACTCTATAAACACACAAGAGTTGGCTCCCACAACTTGTTCAGGGCCTGATGCCACAGACGAGAACATTCATGCTTTTCTTCTATCGACTCAAAGCTGAGGGAGAAAAGATCCCACCAGAAAATGAACTGAGGCCTGTGTAGAGGATAGAGTGCCTCAAGGGAGCCCAGCATGGAAAGGCTGCCTTCTTGGTCTCCAGGTAAGTAAAGCACAGACCCCTCCCAACTCAGGCTCCACCCATGTCCCTGACTAGTGGAGGGTAACTCCACTCTAAGAAGCTGAGTCACTTGAGTCTTCTGGAAAAAATCCTGTCAAATTACATGTAGGTATCATCTCTAAACTTGGCCCTTTCCCAGAGGGCAACAGCCCTGCCCTACAGGCATGCCCCAATGAAGCTTCTACAAGGACCTCTGTGTGCCAGCAGGAAAAGCTGGTGCACAAGTTTCTCCATGGCTGCAACTATCAGGTAGTCAGTGGTATCCACAGATGTGTCTGAATTCCCTAGGCCTTGAGGGTCAGATAAGGCCAGGTCATGGCCGGTGGACCTCACCTGTGAAGGGCCAGCCTCTGGATTATATAACCATTTAAGGTGTTATATTAAGCAGCTGCATCTGTAATGTAGCAAGGAATCTGGTTAGTAACCACCAAAAACCCACAGCAAGACTGAAGGTGCTGTGTGCCTCTTCACAGTAAGGGCCAGCTTCCAGGGAATTAATCTTGGTCCTTTTTGAGGTGAGTGGTGTGGATTTCTGAGACTGGTGTACAGGCAGGCCTCATCCCATTCCACCAGAGGGATAATTGTGTTGTTAGGCTACACCATTGTCCCTTTAAAGCTGTAGCAAGTCCCAGGGGAAGCCTGTCCTGGGGGGTATCACAGAACTGTCACAGAAACAGGTGACTTCAAGACAGAAAATTGGAGGTAGGACAAGTGAGCCAGAGGGTGATGTATCCTCGGGACACAACCCAAACTCCTGATGTGTCTTCCCACAAGAACTGAGGAGCCCATCCAGGGTGTGGTGGCATAGACTTCTGATCCCAGCATTGGATAGGTAGAGGCAGGACAATCATGGGTGTGAGGACAGCCTGGGCTACATAGAAGGATCTTATCTCACAGCCTCCAAGCACTGAGCAGATTTTCATGAGGACACTTGGTTTTTAATAAGAAATCCAGAACTGTGCAACAAATACACCACCAGGAACCTGACATTCCACCCAGTGGTGGGAGCTCATCAGCATGTGGAACCTGTATCCTCTGTTAAGGATTTGTCCCAAGCCAGTCCAAAGCGCCCCGATTCAGAGTGGTACCTCAAACGCTCGCTGGCAGCTCTTTGGTATATGGGGATGGATGTACATGGTGATGATGTTTGTCAGCCCCAGCTGGAGGACCTTCCTGAAATTTCTCTCTGCACAATTGCCTGTCTCCCTAGTGGATTCTACCCTGTCCACTTCCAACCAGAGCCACGATCATAAGTCCTGTCCCTCCAGACAATCTCTTCTGTTGGAAACTAGAACCCCCAAGTTCTAGACTTTGGAGGACAAGGTAGTGTCTGCGTGTCTCGGGAGACTATAGAGTCTTTTAGCCTCGTTCTCTCTGCTTGACAGAACAGTTCACCAAATGGCCCCTGGGCATGAAAAGCAATCCCCTTGCAGAACTGGCTATCAACTCTGGGGACTACGGTCACTTCCCAGAGCACTGGCCTGGTTTCTGCTGCAGGGATGACTTTCCACTCAAAAGCATCATCAAGCCGGGAACCTTCACCCTCGGCTCATTATCTGCCCACCATAGGGGCACTGGGTGGATGTCGTTAGTACCAATTACAGGAGATAACACAGGGCATGGTTGTGGGCCGTGCTTGTCCTCCAGCTCCTCTGGCCAGCCCACCGCCTCTCTTTCCCACATGGCAAGAACCCAGCCCTGGCCAGTGATTTGAACTCTGGTCAAGGGCCCAGCTGGTTGTTGCAGATGCATTGGGAAGGCCAGGAGACAATCTACTAGGGCAGAGGACCGGGTGAGGACGCGAGGGGACAGGCACTCCAGGTCAGGTTGGAGAAACATCAGGTGCTACAGCTCCAGGTAATTTGGGATGTGTATGAGAAAAGCTAACAGGTGGAGGGAACCACTGGAAAGGACTTGGGTATGACAAGGGTGGCGACAACCTCAGGCACCTGGACACTCCAGGACATTGCTATTTCTTTGTCCTTGGATCTTCATGACCGCCATCCAACCTCTTCTAGAAACAAGTGCCAAAGTTTCTAGGCTTCCTTTGTTCCTGTTTGTTTTAGTAAAAGAAAATAACCCCCCTCTACACTAGCGCAGAATTAGGGACTGTTGTGTTTGAAGTGGGGCACAGCAAGGACCTTGTACTTCACCAAGTTGTCCCATTGTGTCTTTCTCTCCTGGCAAGGCTGGATTACTCATGACCAGAGCTTCCTTCCCCAATCCCCGTATTACAACAACATGACAGAGAGACTCCAACACACAGAAGGCCAGGAGTTGACAGCTTGTTTTATTTGGGTCCAGATCACCTGGGCCAGCCCACACTGGGAGGGATAGTGGCCGCCCTCTGCCTTGCAGACTGGCACCTTCAGCTCTGTATTAGCTCCTTGTACCCTGCGGATACAAAGTAACTCAGGCTAGGTCCTTGAGTTGGGATGAAACATTTCTTGCTAAATGACTTCTCTCCCATGGCTGTTGCATGGAACAGCCTGGCTTTCTGACTTGGTATGGGTACCATTCTCCAGTGGGAATACCAAGGCCCTGAGAATGCTAAGTGGCCAGCATACCCTGGTCATCCCTTTAAGAGCAGCTCCTACCAGCTGAGCGCTAACCCTGCAGTGGGTACTGAGAAGTTGGAGAGGTGAGTGCTTTGTGCCTTTTTACAAGAGCTTAAAGCTGGTTTCTAATTTCCCTTGTGGCCCTTCCAGGTAGTACAGGATTGTATTCCCAGCTACTCAGGAAGATGAGGCAGGAAAATAATAAATCAAGGCCTTCAAGGGCTACAAGGAAAATTCAAGGCAGACTGAGCAACTCACTGTGACCCTGCCTCAAAACAAAAAGCATTAAAAAAAAAAAACCAGCCCAGCACCTAGCATGTGTCAGGGCCTGGGTTCAACACTAAGCAAGGGAGGGGGATCCCTTTGGTCCATATGGTTAGCCTGAAGGATCCAGAGGCCAGCTCCACCAAGATCCTCAGCTGCCCTGCATGCCTTCTGCTGATGAATAATTATCATCTTCTCTGGTCCAGCTAAGACCAGCTAGGTTCCTGGCTTTGGCCCATTTCCGAGGTGAGAAGCTGAGACAGAGAGTGGACCAGCCTGATCATCTGGAAAGAGACCACAGCTGGACTCTCCAGCCCCCACCCCTTACTGGGATGCTCCTGATTGCTTCCCTGGGCTGCTGAGGAAGGCCGGAAGACATACTCACCGGAAGTGAAGTGGGCTCTTGCTTCACGT
The DNA here is from genome assembly GCF_007827085.1 of Peromyscus californicus insignis. Classification (NCBI taxonomy): domain Eukaryota; kingdom Metazoa; phylum Chordata; class Mammalia; order Rodentia; family Cricetidae; genus Peromyscus; species Peromyscus californicus. The sequence goes on along the minus strand of NW_026294573.1, from coordinate 86,694,362 downwards.
CCCCGGGGACACATTCCCCTAGGCAGAAGACACAAAAGAGGAGTGAGCAAGAGGCCCAGGTTTGGGAGGGCAGACAGAGATCCTAGACCCAGATTTCTGTTTGGTACCAGGTAAACAACATGTCCTGTGCTTTAGAGCACTTCCTGGAAGGCCTTCTGCTGTGCGATGTTCTGTATGGCAAATGTGTTGCTAATTAGTCAATAAATAAAACACTGATTGGCCGTTGGCTAGGCAGGAAGTGTAGGCGGGACAAGGAGGAGAATAAAGCTGGGAAGTGGAAGGCTGAGTCAGAGAGGCATTGCCAGCCGCCACGATGAGAAACAGCATGTGAAGATGCTGGTAAGCCACGAGCCATGTGGCAAGGTATAGATTTATAGAGATGGATTAATTTGAGCTGTAGGAACAGTTAGCAAGAAGCCTGCCACGGCCATACAGTTTGTAACCAGTAAAAGTCTCTGTGTTTACTTGGTCGGGTCTGAGCGACTGTGGGACTGGAGGGGGGAGAGATTTATCCTGACTGTGGGCCAGGCAGGAAAACTCTAGCTACAGCCTTCCTTGCATCACTCAGAGCCATGGATGGGACCATCCACAGAACGCTGGCTGCACCATCACTACCATCTGTTGCCCTAGTAACATCCCATCCGTATCCTCAGGAGGTTCTCGATAGTGGCATCTACAGAGCACTTCCAAGTCACCATGCTGCAGTCTCTAATGGCTTTAACTCACTGACACCTCAGAGTAGGCTTTGGGGGAGAGCACTGTTATCCCATTTGACAGATGAGGAAAGGAAGGCTCTAGGAAGGCTAGCCAGAAGCCACGCCTCTGTGCTTGAACCACTAAACTTGAATGTGGGTACCCGACTGTGGAGTCTGTGCCTTCAACCCCAAGGCTCTGCTGCTTCCTCAGCAGTGTCTGTGGATACATGCATGGAGATTCGTGACCGTGGGACAAAAATGGAATTGGTCAAATGCTGGCTCTGCTAGTGTGTGCTTTGAGAATGGGGATAAACCCAGGAGCTCTCTCAGTCCCTGTAGAGAGGGAGAGGACTTGTTTGTCTCTGAGTGGTATAGGAAATGTGCAGGGACTGAGGATGTCCTCAGTGGGCAGGAAGGATGGGAGGACCAAAATTCAGACTGGGCCAAGATGTCACTTACCTCTGTCAACTATAAAAATGATGGAGTTCTCAGGGATGCCCACGCTCAGGGCCACCTCCTTGAACTTCTGCAGAAGGCTGTCCCTCAGCTGTGGCTCCCGGCCTGCAAATAGAAAGCAGAGGAGATACCTAAAGTCCAAGGCACCCAGGGTGGCCAGGTAGGATGACTGTGTCCAGGGAAAAGTGTGGAAAGGATTGAGCCATTTATTCTCCTTGACACACTGTTGAAATATGGCTCCCCAAAAGAGAGAGAGATTGGGCCCATCACAGGTCCTGGGTCCTTATTCAGGGCTCTTCCTGTTGGCTCTGTCTGGGCCCTGGTGGCCCTGGGGTCACTTTCTCCCTGCCCCTTTCCATTTTCCTGGGTGCACACGTGTTGTCTATGTGGGCAGCTGTGCAGGCGGAGGCTAGGGGTTGAAGAAGGAAAACAACTTCGATCACTCTCCTGCCTTACTCATTGGGGCGGGGTCTCTCAGTCAGACTCGGAACTCACTGACACAGCTAGTCTACTTCCCAGCTTGTGTGGGGGTCCCCTGTTGACTGGAATTACAGGCAGGAGACCATGCCTATCTCCTGTTTATGTGGGTTTTATGTATCCCAATTTGACCTCATGGGATTTAACCACTGAACAGTCTCCCAGCCCCAGGAGTTCCTTCTGGAGATGGAATGCGAAGTCTACCTCACCAGGGAGGCTGGGCTCTTCATCCTCAAGGCAAAACCCCTTGTCCCTCCCTAACCAGAGTTCTCTCACCAAGAAAAAGCAAACTTCCTGCTCCTTCCCCATGGTCCATAGAGTAACAACCTCTTCCCACACCAGCTCCAACAGGCTGACTGACAAGGCTTTTACCATAGAGTTTGGCAGTGATGGTGGGTCCATGGTCGCGGGTAAATTTTTTGGTAAGGAAGATGACATACTCCTCATAGTTGGTGTGGGCCACATAGGTTTCCAAGGTTGCGTTCCATTCTGTGTGGGAGACACAGGCAGCCCAGAGGAGTCAGTGGTCAGGCCCTTCACCCTGGAGGCCCATCACTAAGCACGCCTGCATCCTTCCCCACAACCACATGACGCTTCCAGGGTCTCACCTTCTGCTCCTCCAGCATCAGCCTCTCTCTCCACCTACTAGACAGCATTGACTCGCCCTGCTCCACTCCATCCATCCCCTGCAGGTCTCTTCCTCCTTGTCTGCCTCCCTCCCTGGTTCCTTCCCTCTCTTTGTCTCACCTCCCTCTTTTCATCCCTTTCACCCTTCCTCCCACCTTTTCCCTCTCCTTCTCTCTGTCCCCTTCCCATTACCTCTCCTTCCATTCCTGCTCTTTCCTTCCTCCTCTTTTACTTTTTAAAGAAGTGTCTCAAGCCAGTTTGTGGTGGCACACCCCTTTAATCCCAGCACTTGGGGGACAGAAGCAGGTGGATTTCTGTGAGTTCGAGGCCAGCCTGGGCTACAGAGTGAGTTCCAGGAAAGGCTCCAGATCTATACAGAGAAACTTTGTCTCAACACCCCCTCCCCCAAATAAAACAAACTAACAAAAAAAGAGGAGTCTCATTTAGCCCAGGCTGGCCTTTCAGGTTGTTATGTAGCCAAGGATGCCCTTGAACTTCTGGTCCCTCTTCCTCTGTCTTATTGCTGGGAATATAAGCACGAACCACCATGCCCGGTTTTCCTTTCTTCCTTCCACCCTTCTGCTTCCTTCTCTCCTGTCTCTTTCCTTCCTTCTTTTTTCCTTTGGTCACTCCATCCACTTGTCTTCAGATGACCCATTAACCCATCTGTCATCCCCTTCATCTACTTATTGTTGCTCACCCCATCAGTATTCCCGTCCTCTGTCAACATTCAGTGTTCATCTCCTGCACAATGATTTGGCACACAGAGGAGATTCCACAGACAGTTGTTAATCTGTGAGTCAATTTGGACCCACATTCCTCTGTCAGTTAGAACCAAGCATGAGGCCTGCAGGTGGGGAGCTGCTAACTTTGGCAATCTACACCTCTCCCAGTTCTGGACAGATGCTAAATGAGAGGAACTGTGGAGCTCAAACATTTGAGGGCAGCCTGCATGACTCCTCAGATACACTGGAAAGAAGGCTGCAATGGTAGCAGGGAGAGAAAGGGAAAGGAAGGGACTGTGGTGTGTCCCCACACTCACTGGGATTGTAGGAGAGGAACTTTCCATCGATGTCTGTCTTCTCATAGGTCCAGGAGATCTCCTCACAGACACCTCTCCTGGCAATGACCAAGCCAAAATGTCCTTTTTGTGTTTGTTTGTAAGTGAATGTTTCCAAATATCTTGTTTCATGGTCATCCTAGACCTTGGAAATCCCCTTTTTATTCCTGCTTCCTGGCAGGGTGAGCAGTAAAGTCACATTGTCATCGCTGCCCATTACCCTGGTGGCAGTGATGGACCAATGCTCAGCTTTCAGTCATGGCCTGATGTCCCCGATGGGGATGATGGCCCCTATGGCCATCACTGGGATCACTTCTCATGTATCATGTAGTATTCTAGCTATTTCTGTCATGGGAGAGCATGGAGCAGGGAGAAACGAGAGCTGAAAGGCCTAGAGGCCGCGTCAAGATTTCACTCTTTTTTTTTTTTTTAACATTTATTTATTTATTATGTATATCTCTTTGCATGAATCCCTGCACACCAGAAGAGGGCACCAGATCTCATTACAGGTGGTCATGAGCCACCATGTGGGTGCTGGGAGTTGAACTCAGGACCTCTGGAAGAACAGCCAGCGTTCTTAACCTCTGAGCCATCTCTCCAGCACCAAGATTTCACTCTTAATACTGAGGACAGTGGGAAGCCATGGAAGGTTCTCTTCAGTGGGTATGGTTTTTTTTTTTTTAAAGGTCATTCTCTTTGCTGGGTGAAGACTGGATCAGAGGGAAAGAGTGAGGTAGAAGGTGGAAAGGGAAGTAGACAGGCTGCAGGAGACAGGAAGGGAGGGAGGGAGGGAGAGAGGGAGGGAGGGAGGCTTCTACTGCAGTGGCAGAAGTGGAGAGAGAATAGGAGGGAGGGCCTTGGAGAAGAGGCAGATCTTCATGATGGCTGTTTTGCAGCACAAAGGAGTGAGTAGAGTCTAGTTACTCCACCCTAGACCTGCTGGCCTGAGGCCTCCTGGCTAGGTCTGTAGGGTAGTTGTTCCCTTCCCCAGCTGAGGGAACCCCAAGGAAAGGCAGCTTGCACAAGAAGCCTAGGGTTGGAGACACGGTCCTTGAGAGGCACACAAGATGTTTGTTGAGGGTGGACAGAAGTGACACCCGAGACTCGGAAGCGAGGCCCTAGTTGTGGTTTCCAGGACAAGGTGGGGGTTATTGGGAACCTGGTCGCTCCTGCGCCCCCACTCACCTCCATCGGGTGCTGGACACACTGATCTCTGCTTCTGTCTCCCCTTCTTGCAGTACCAGTGTGCTCATGCTTATCTTGTCCTTAATCTTCCTCAGCCACGGGCAGGTGGAGCCTATTGCCAGGTTGAACCATTTTCCATAGATCTAGGAAGAACCACAAGCTAGGATCTGGATTCACCCAGGCCTTTGAGAAGACATGTCCACTTTCCCCTTCTTTCCTCCAAGGGCCAGCCCTTTAGGACAGTGTCTAGGGCTGATAATGGAATTCCAGGCACAGCACAGTGAGGGCAGAAGTGTGCAATGTCCCCGCCTTGCACAAAGTCTAACCATAGGTGTAAAGTGTCTGTGATACCCCTGTAGGCAGTAGAGTCCAGACAGCATACTCTGAGAACACCAGCCACCACTGCCCAGGAGTGTGAGGCTTGGGTTTTATGCCTTCCACAGCGGTGTCCGACACCTTGTGAGGCAGCCTGTGGACATGCCATGGAGACACTACAAACCTGATAGGGCCTTGTGGGACCAGCCAACCACCTCTTCCTCCTGACACCATGCTGATGGTGCTGACCTTCCAACCCCTACACCCACAGCACACCTGTTCCTTGTCCTAAGGTATAGAAAATCACCTGGAGAGTTCTGAGAGTCCCTCAGATAGACCATGGAGACAGACAGGGTCCGCCAGCCTTATCACTTTATGATTCGGGACAGCTAGGCCTGCCGGCTCCACAATACTTACATGTACACACACATACACACACGCATATACAAATATTTGCACAAACACACATCCACATAGACACATGAGTCCCATGCCTGCCAAAGGCCAGTGTGCCCTTAGATTAATACTCCCCATCCCCATCAACCTGTATCCTGCTTCTCTTCCTCCCATGATCCCACAAGCTTGTCCCCAAAGCTCACAGGCCCATGCCCATCCTGTGCCTCCTGCCACATGTGGATTCTTCTGGGAACTCATGAGGACAGGGCAGACTGGGAAGACATTAGGCTCACAGAGGGTCCCATAGCCTGAATGACATGAGAGGGAACTGTAGCTTCCTAGAATCCCAGAATAACCTGCCTAAGAGTCATGCCAGGACGGAGCCCTAGGGATTGAGATGTTGTGTACAAGATGGGAAGACAGACATCCCATGACAGACAGGCCTTGACCAGCAAGGCCCAGTGGCATGGACATGCCACCATTGTGGCCATCTCAGCCAGAGAAATGAATCTTACCCCAGACTCGCTGAAATTCTCCTGAACCTGGATGTCTGGAAGTGTTTCCACTGGGTCAGCCTTTGAAGCCAGAGAGGCAGTCAGCAGCAGGAACAGAGTCCCGAGACCCTGCATGGCTCTGGGGTCTTTGGCCTTTGAGGTCTCAAAGGACTACTCCCTGCCTGGGTCAGCTGCAGAGTGAAGCTGGGGAAGAGGCCGGAGGTATATGAGGACCTTGGTGTTTGCTCAGCCTGGTCACTTAGGGTCCTGGGCCAGCTTTAATCGATTCCTGCAGTCCAGCCCAGGTCCAACTCTGTGGACAGGAAGTCATGGTTCCTGACTCCGAAGGGACCTTGACCAAGCACAATAGGATTCAGACTCTAGAGAGGTTTTCTAATAGGTCTAACTCTCCCCAGGGTGCACAGGGGCTAGGGGAGTCAGACAATGACTTCCTCTAGTCCTACCTCATGCCAGTGAGCCAGCAGGGACAGGTTGCCTGCTCTGGCCTGTTTCTCACATGATAAAACTGAGACCCAGGAAAACTGACTGCAGAGCAAGACCAGGCCCTGGCATCCTTCCCCACAGGGATCTTTTTCATCTCCAGCTTCTCAGTCCCTGATGATCAATATAACAAGGAGGGATGATGTCCCTTCATGGAGCCACACTGGTTTCTCACAGTGGAAGTATCAGGACCCAGCTGAACCCCCCACACCCACCTGTGCATGGCCCTTTTCCAGACATATGTCGTGAGTATCCCAGGAGTGACAAGAATGACCCAGGGCCCCACCATGAGAGAGGGAGCACCTGTAGGAGGTCAAGGGCAGAGATTCCAAAGCCAGGCAGCTTCCTGTGGTCTTCTTGCTGTGTGAGCTTGGAAAGGTTGCTGGGCCTCTCTTTTCTTCACCCATAAGCAGAGCTAACATCAGTATCTGGATGCTAGCCCTGGGGTGAGAGCTTTAGCAGGAATCTTAGAGTCTTATTAATAAAATCAAACGTGAGCCAAGTATTGGGGTGAACACTGGAAGATCAGAGAGACAGAACAAGCCACATCTAACCTCACCTGGCAAACTTCTCAGCTGATCGTGTTTCCTCAGACTGGAAGCTTCTGTGTCCCCATATCCAAATGGCTCTCAGCTGAACTGTGCTGCTCAAAACCTAAAAGCTTAACCAGCCAAATGCTGCTAGTTTCTGGTCCTCATGCCTTATATACCTTTCTGTTTTCTACCACCAGTCCCTGGGATTAAAGGCTGGCTTTCTGGGACTAAAGACGTGTGTCACCATGCCTGGCTGTTTCCAATGTGGCCTTGAACTCACAGAGATCCAGAGGGATTTCTACCTCTGGAGTGCTAGGATTAAAGGTTTGAGTGCCACCATTTTCTAGCCTTTGTATCTAGTGACTGTTCTGTCTCTGACACCAGATAAGTTTATTAAGGTGCACAATATTTTGGGGAACACAATACCACCACAGAGGGCTGAAGAGGTTATTCCAGTGGGCAGCAGTGTTATCCCTGAAGTGTCTGTGTAGGGTAACTTACCACCTCTGCAAGATGTATGTCTGTCCAGAACCCCAGATCAGGGTCCTACTTTTAGATGAGATCCGTCATGGCAAGTCTGTTCAGGATGACACACTTATTTTGTTTTGTTCCTAGGGATTTGGAGTCTTTTGCAACAGCAGCCCAAGGGAGTAACATAGTAACCTTTCAATCTAAAACAACAACAAAAATTTCTCTTTGAGACAGGGATTTATATAGCTCAGCCTGGCCTTGAACTCCATTTGGAGTCAGAACTGCCTTTGAATATCTGATCCTCCTGCCCTCATGTCATGAGTGCCTGGATCACAGGCATGCACTACCATTGCCTGGTTTATGCTGTTGGGGGTTAAACCCAGGACTTTGTGCATGTTGGGCAAGAGCTCTACCAACTGAGCTCCATCCTTGGCCTCTAGATTTACATATTCTAAAAGGAGTTTTTAAAAACTCCTTTCCATGATACTATGATCTGTCTCCATGTGCTTCTCTCTTCTCCAGGGGTTCCAGCCACCATCCTTCCTACCTCCCTGCTCCTCTTGTGACAGATTCCTTCATGCAGCAAAGCATCCCTGTTACAGCTGACTCCTGAGAGCAAGGGCTCTGAAAGAATCAGGGCTTCCCTTCCATAGTCAGTGCCTGAGCAAATGGTGCGCTATGACCTTCTGTGAGGCCCAGCCGACACAGTCCCCTTTTGCTGGTATCCAGAGCACATGTGTCTATTTGTAAATGAGAGGGTTTCCTGTGCACCATAACTGACAGCTTGTCCATGGATGGAATTGGCTTTTTTTTTTTTTTGGCTCTGGCTGACAGAAAGCACAAGGCCTCCATATACAGTTCAACACAGCAACTGTCTTGGCTTAACTTTCTGGCATAGTTACCCTCTTTTGTGTTCCTGATTCTCAGACTTTTTAAAGATTAATATTGATTAATTGATTGGGAATAGTCTGGACTGGAGTACACATGCCACAGTGCATGTGCTGTGGTGGAGGTACATGTGGAAATCTGAGGACAACTTGCGGAAGTCTGTTCTCTCCTTCCACCTTGTGGGTTCCAGGGATCGAACTTGACTTATCAAGGTTGGCAGCAAGCCCTTTACCCACTAAACCATCTCAGCAGCCCAGTGTCTCAGTCTTTTACAGTTGACTAACGGTGGACACAAGGAGGTGACTTGAGATGGAGAACAGAGAAGCAGAAGTGAGGCATCTTGACTCCTTGTTCTGTGGGAGCTTGGGGACACCTTTCCCTCTACCCTTATCAGCAAATGAGAGGACAGGACAGTTACCATTTAGCCCACCTGGAGGGCAAGAGAGACCCACTTGTAGACACAGTCTATGAATGTCCATGCCCACCCCGTGACTGTCCTACTACCTGGGCTACATGCATTATACATCCATATATATATATAATTTATTATATAATAATATATAATATATTTTATAGAGTTATAGAGATATATTCCATATGAATATATTAATATGTAATATTAATAACCTACAATGCTATAATAAATGTAAGTTTATATATTCATATAACTATATCGCAATATATAAGATGTTTTATACATAATTGATATGTAGTATGTAATAACATATTATATATAACAAGTTATATATATGCATTTTATTCTCACTTTATGTTCATTGGTAGTTTGACTTCATGTATGTCTGTGTGAGGTATCAGAAACCCTGTAAGTGGAGTTATGGACAGATGTGAGCTGCCATGTGGGTGCTGGGAATTGAACTTGGGGTCTCAGGAAGAGCAGCCACTGCTCTAAACTGTTGAACCATCTCTCTAGCCACCAACATGACCTTTCTGCCCTTCCTGGCAGACTGGAAAACTTAAAGAACTCAGGGTACCCCAGCTCTGACCTCTGAGTCTTGGGGACAAGCCCATATGCTCGTAGTACAACCTGCTGGGGTGAGGGCAAGCTGGGAGTTTACTTAGTACTCAACATGCCCATGAGTGGAAGGTGTGGGGCGGGGGTGAGGGTGAGGTGACCACAGGATGGCCAAGGGTGCTGATCTCTCCTCTTGCTCCAGCTGTTTGCACTCCTGAAATTTATTAACCAGAGCAAGCAGAGGGGACCCCAGCCAAGGCCATCTGGACTTTGAACCATTTTTAAACATTAACAGGGGCTGCAGGGACAGAAGACAGGCAGACCTAGGATCCCCATTCCTTCTTCTCCTTTATTTCAAAGTAGAAGCTGAGGGGCCCTGCCCTCCCAGGGGGCCCAAAGTTCACAGGAATCATCATGATTCTGGAATAATTTGAAGGTGGGGAGATGCCCACCCAGGAACCCAGCACAGCAGTGTCTCAGTGTTCAGACGAACACATTGGGGAGGGGACTTGTTCAAGGTCACTCAGCTTATAGCCCATGCCTACACCCTCACTCTCATGTCATAGGTATTCAAGTATTCATTCTTTCAAGCTTGTCGCTAGGACCAGAATAGGGACCCTGACAGGGTTTGAGGAGGAGGCTGGCAAATGAGGAAATGATCTAAGGCAGAGTATAGTGATGGGAAGCAGAAGCCAGGGGAGGAGGACTCACCCAAAGAGAGGACATGTCCAGACATGAGTGCACAGGAGAGTGAGGTCCCGGAAGGGAAGTTATCTCAACACTGGGGACAAAGTCACAAAAATCTCAGAAGAGGAAAATGGAGAGAGAAATGCATCTCTCTCTCTCTCTCTCTCTCTCTCTCTCTCTCTCTCTTCCTCTCCTCTCCTGAGCTTCCCCTGTTTCCACCAACTGGGGGACGCTGTAATGAGGCATGAGTCTGTATGGGGGTGCTTCCCCATCACTCTGACGGAAGTATGGCTGAGCCAGGAAGTGGCCCCACTACCCCCAGCATCTCGGCTTGTTCAGAGTTGCTGAAGGGTTGCTTTGTGCTGGTCCAGCGCAGCCAGAGAATGCCTTCCCCACCATCCAGTGCAAAGCCAGGCGGAATCCAGGCCAGGCTGAATCACGGTTAAAGGACTGTTGTAGTTGGAGTTATCTCCAGTCCTGCCCGATGCCCGGAGCCACTCAGACCCAAATAAACAAACAGACGCTTATGTTATTTAAACTCTTTGGCCTAATGGCTCAGGGTTCTTGCTATCTAGTTCTTATATTTTCAATTAACCCATTTCTATTCATCTATAAGTTGCTACGTGGCTAGTGGCTTACCGGTGCTTTACATCTTGCTTCTCCTGGCGGCAGCTGGCAGCAACTCCTCACTCAGCCTTCCACTTCCCAGAATTCTCCTCTCTGTTTATCCCGCCTATACTATACTTTGTGCCTGGCTACTGACCAATCAGCGTTTTATTTATCAATCAATCGGAGCAACACTTTCACAGCATACAGAGAGACATCCCCAGCAGATTGGCTTCATGGAGAGAAACGAAGCATTGTGAGCGGCGCAGTTCGCAACACCACTAGATAAGGGGATCAGCCTCAAGTAACACCAATCTCATTAAGGGCTGCTGAATGGCACAGGCTAATTCACGCTAGTAAACTTATATGCTGGAGGGAACCTGTCTGCCCTGGTGACAGTTCAGGAGTAGATCTAGCAGTCATGATGCTAACTATAGTGAATGGTAGCTTGCCACGTGTCAGGTGTGTGTTGAGTGCGGTACATGAAACTCTACAAGTTTGACTTTCCATCCCCTTTGTAAAGGTCCAGAAAACACAATCCCTGGCAGAGCTCATAAGAACAGCCTGGCATCATTTCAGCTGATACTTGCTGCCAGGTCTTGGTCTGAGAGTTTTAAACATGTTCACCATTTAATTCTCAAAGTGGCCCTCTCCAATGTCACATTAACGTTAAGGCCATTTCACAGAAAAGGACACTGAAGAGCTGGGGAAATGGCTGTCAGTAGAGTGTTTGCCTTGTAAGAATGAGAAGCTGAGTTGGATTCCCAAAACCCACGTAGAACAGCCAGGGCATGGCAATGCACACTTTACCACCTGGGGCTTGGACTGCCCTCCTCTTCCTAGTTATAAAGCATTATTCAACTGAAAGATACCTCGACTTCAAAAGCACTGTACCCATAGCCCTCTCCCTCGAGTCCCCAGCAGGACAGGAGTGAAGAGGGTTTAAAGACCCAAAGATTTCTGGTTCTCTTCAAGGTTTCAGAAAACTGTCCTTGAGGACTAAGCCTGCACTCTGCCTCACAAGACGAACCCAGCTCTCCTGCAGAGTCTCAGATATACAGATAAATGAGAGAAGGCTGTGCCCACATTCACTCCAGCAAGCTATGTTCTCAGGAACCACCTTACAATCTCTACTCCAGGGGGACTTCAGGCGTTTTCAGCATAGTGTCTTCAACTTGGGTCTTAACCATCAGAGGAACCGCTGTCCACAATGGAGAAATCTAGACAGGAACTCAGAGTCACTCCCTGAAGAATGAAGGAATGTCTTCAGACTGCTTGGGGAACATTCCAGGAGGTGGGCTCTGGATAGCTAAGGATGGCTACCTCCAGTCTCCCTCAGCTGTTGGGGAAGGGGCCACAACCTGGCACAGGTAGCCACACTGGGAGCTGGGTGCTGAGTGCGGTCAGTGAAAACAGATCCTCGGGCAGAGCTGGGCTGAGCTGCTGTTATTGGCTAATCATCAGCCAAGCCCAGCTGTGCTTTTCAAGCATTCTTTTCAGAGCATGGAACATTCGCCCCCCAGAAAGAAAATTAGTGTTAAACTCCAGGCTTCTGGTCAGAGGTCGTTACGTCCTGTCCAGTTCATTGGCACCTTGAATCTATCCCTGGGCTGAGATCGCCTCTGTAGGTTCAATGTGAGCCTCAGTCAGTCCTCAGAAACCTGTCTCCAAGGCTGCCTCATCCTCACAGATTATAAGGTGGCAGGCAGGCTGTCAATCATTTCTCTCTAGTGTCATCAACCAGAGAGACTGTGCCCAATGTGTGCTGTCATGTGGGCAATCTCACAGTGCACGTCCTGCAGCAAACAGCTCAATAAATCCCAAAGATCTCCCAGGCCCAGCCACAGGCCCCATCAACAGCAATAGCCACCTTACCAAATTCTACTTCAGCCAAAGCACTAAGATAGGCTCTTTCAGTTCATCTCCAATGGCCTGGGCTGGCCTTGACCTTCAGAAAGTTTTTGTCATCTGCCTCATTCTTCTGTGACCACTAAAGGTCTTTACACCAGAGGCTTTGGGGGTCTGGGAGACCAGGAAGCTGGGCCATTTCTGTCCTGTTCTCATAGCTTACCTCAAGCTGTATGATTCCCTGTCCAAAAATGGTCTTTGCTTTGACATCCCTGAATCCAAACATGGAAGTAGAGAAGATGCACTTCCATTAGCAAGGTTCTCCATGAATCTGAGGTCACTTTGTTTCCCCAATGAAGCCCAAGACAAGGCCTGCAGCTTGTTGCCCTGGGATTCAACATTCAAGTGGTCTCAGGTCTGTGAGGAGTGGTTGTCCATGGAAACACTTGTTCTCACCATGACTCTGTTCCCAACACCCAAGTCTACCTGTCAAGTCTCCCTTGCATGGCATTCAGCAACCACGAAGCAAGATGGGTGCTGAGCACAGCTGTCTGCGTTTCATCCCTAGGGGTTGCCTGCACAGGAAGCCATGGGCCACAACGCATATGATGTCACCATCCCACTTGATGGCTTCACATTTGGCCTTGTGGGGCTGGCTCTGGGCTGAGGGAAAGGTACCCGTCTCCTGGTGAGAAGGGCAGCTGGTTATACTGATGAGAACTCAGCTCCAGGTTTTTAGGAAGGAAGAGTCTTCATTTCAGTTTGACTGATTTTATCTCCTGCACTTTGAAGAATTGGAAGAATTCTGCAAGGCATGTTTTCCACTGTGAAGCTTTGGAGCCCAAGGTCCCCTATTTTCCTGGCCTCAGGCTAGACTGCCCAAGGAAGGGGACACCTGAGGAGGGCCTGGGCACCATCCATACTCACTCTGAGGACACAGGGTCACCAAGAAGGATCAAAGCTGGGATGCAGGTCAAGGGATACTCTGTGAGATGCCACCCAGACCCTGCCATGTCATGCTTGAAGAGGAGCACTCAGTATCCCATGAGCTGGGCCAAGCCCCAAGCTTCCTGGCCTTGGCAGTGGTGTGACACTATTGTGTCTGGAATATATCTAGAGGAAGGCTTCTGGGGGCAGAACTAAGAGACTGAGTCTCAGGCTATACCCTGGAGACAGTGCACAGGGGCTCCAGTCCCCAGGGCACAGGGAGAGCTGGCAAGGAGGCCGTGCCTCCCTTTCACTGTGGCTAATGTTTGCTAGGCCATTTATGGTGAACCAATGATACAGAGTTCCCTCTTGGGTTTCCCTCCCGTCTCCCCTTGGCAGGGGCTCCAGGGGGATTCTATGGCTGGGGTGGTTTTTTTCCTGTCTCCTTTGGATCTGGGGATGGCAGTCTAGAGAGCCCTGGCTTTGACCAAGGGAACCTGTGGTCTCTGAGCAGTTGTAGTCCTCACATGGAAGAGGGTGGCACCTTCAGGGTTCCACTCCCATATGGGAAATTGACAAGGCTTGGAGTTAGCATTAGCATCGTGACACACCAAGGTCCTACCCACCCAAGCATCCCGTTGGGCACCTTGACTCTTTGAACCAAAGTTCCTTAAAGGGGCACAGCCCAGCCTTGTCCTTAGGGGCCTGAATTTGCAGGCCATCCGGAAGGAGGGCTCCTCCCACAACCCAGGTACCCGAAGGCTCTCCTGGGACCCTTCTCCCACCCAGCCAGGGTGGGTGGCTTCCCCAGCAAGGCTCAAGCTTGTGGCCTGATGCAGGCTGGGTCTGGCCTGCCAGGAAATAGCAAGAGCCATGTGGCAGGGCCTTCTGGACCCCAAGCATCAGGAAACCATTTTGTACAACAACCTGGAGCAGAGATATTTTTAAGAGGCATGAGTGATTTTCAGTTGTCTCCTGATCCTGTCTTTTTTTTTTTCTTTGTCCCACAATTTCATGTGGGTGATCCGTTCACATCAGGTAAATCTTGAGAACGCCTTGGTGCCCCCATCCCTCATGCCCTCCTACTCAGTGACCACATGTGTGTGCCCCCATCCTGTCTCAGTAGTAAAGACATTCTAGGCAATACCATAGACACATCCGTGTCTCGCTTCAAGTGCAAGAAACTCAAGTCATCTTAAAAAAAAATTAAAAACACAATAAAATTTACAAAAAAGCAAACACACACACAAAAAAATATCTTTTTTAGGCCAGAGTTTTCTACAGGTATTAATGAATATTTTTCTTAATCCTTATAAGTTTTATGTGTTTAATATTTCTTAATACCAGTAGCATTAATTTATACTTTTGTAGCAACATAATATTTTTATAAACAGCCAGCGCTTGGCTCAAGTCTTCACGGGGGTTTATGCAGGGCTGTCTTAGGGACCCTGTGTACCATGTACTGTATTTTAAAAAGTTCCCTAGGTCACACTTGCTGTGTTAATTAACAAAGATGTCGTTGGTGGTCTCCTGTATCTATGGCGTGGATCCAGCAGTCCTTCAAGGAGCCACATTGCATGGGGGTTGAGTTGCCGGTTCTTGTGATACAGAAACTCCCAAGGCCAAACTTGCGGGTTTCTTTAGGGTTTTCTGTGTGTCCTTTGGGGTGTTTTGTTTTTGGTTTGGATACTGTTTCTCCATTTTACAGCCAAGTCGATTTCATGATGTTTAAAAATTTTACTGATGTTAAATGGAGGAAATGGACAGAAAATTTAAAAAGAGAGATTTTTACAAAGTAATAAAATTTAAAACTGAGCTGTTTCAATGTTGCTGTTTTTACCTGTCTGTTCTTGTCCAAAAGTGGAATGTTCCCGTGGAGAAGAAGAAGGTTCCACTGGGTTCCTTAAGTCACCAAAAGCCCCAGCACAAGATTCAGTTCCTCCCCCGACTCCCAAAACATCTCCCAGTTGGTTGATGCCAAGGCAAAAACACATCCTTTCAATGACTAGAGGATCAGCCGCCTAGTGTGTTCACGAGTTCATGTCGGTGTTGTATTTATGGTTTTACAATAAAACGACTTTAGGAGCCTCCGGTGTGTCATGTTTTTCTTAGGGGTGGAGCTGGGCCATGTCATCCACTTAGCAGAGGGCTGGTTGAGGAGGACAGGTCAGGCACCAAGATGGCTTGAGCCTGTCATGCTCTGAGGTCATATTTGCCCACTCTTGGGGTCATTGGTTGTCACAGCATAGCCAGTATTTGATGGCTATGGGAGACAGTTTCCAAGGAGACAATGACCTGCTATGAGATGGCTTGTAGAGGTTTGTTTCAGAATAAGGGATGGAGTTAATCAGTCCTTCTGATTCAGTACATAGGGCACACACCATAGTGGGTCTGGCCCCTGAGCTGTCCATGAGGACCTTTAATACAGTGGCCAGAGTCCCCCATGCAATGTATGTGTGTTAACAACTGTCCTATGTACCATTCATTTCCTGGGGAAGACTAGCCCAGTCTTGAAAGCATTGGGACTCTATAAACACACAAGAGTTGGCTCCCACAACTTGTTCAGGGCCTGATGCCACAGACGAGAACATTCATGTTTTTCTTCTATCGACTCAAAGCTGAGGGAGAAAAGATCCCACCAGAAAATGAACTGAGGCCTGTGTAGAGGATAGAGTGCCTCAAGGGAGCCCAGCATGGAAAGGCTGCCTTCTTGGTCTCCAGGTAAGTAAAGCACAGACCCCTCCCAACTCAGGCTCCACCCATGTCCCTGACTAGTGGAGGGTAACTCCACTCTAAGAAGCTGAGTCACTTGAGTCTTCTGGAAAAAATCCTGTCAAATTACATGTAGGTATCATCTCTAAACTTGGCCCTTTCCCAGAGGGCAACAGCCCTGCCCTACACGCATGCCCCAATGAAGCTTCTACAAGGACCTCTGTGTGCCAGCAGGAAAAGCTGGTGCACAAGTTTCTCCATGGCTGCAACTATCAGGTAGTCAGTGGCATCCACAGATGTGTCTGAATTCCCTAGGCCTTGAAGGTCAGATAAGGCCAGTGGACCTCACCTGTGAAGGGCCAGCCTCTGGATTATATGACCATTTAAGGTGTTTATTAAGCAGCTGCATCTGTACTGTAGCAAGGAATCTGGTTAGTAACCACCAAAAAACCACAGCAAGACTGGAGATGCTGTGTGACTCTTCACGGTAAGGGCCAGCTTCCAGGGAATTAATCTTGGTCCCTTTTGAGATGAGTGGTATGGATTTCTGGGAGTGGTTTCCCGGCAGGCCTCACCCCATTCCATCAGAGGGATAATTGTGCTGTTAGGGTACACTATTGTCCCTTTAAAGCTGCAGCAAATCCCTGGGGATGGCTGTCCTGGGGGGTATCACAGAACTGTCACAGAAACAGGTGACTTCAAGACAGAAAATTAGAGGTAGGACAAGTGAGCCACAGGATGATGTATCCTCAGGACACAACCCAAACCCCTGATGTGTCTTCCCATAAGAATTTGGGATGTGGATGGGACAAGCTAACAGGTGGAGGGAACCACTGGAAAGGACTTGGGTGTGACAAGGGTGGCGACAACCTCAGGCACCTGGACACTCCAGGACATCGCTATTTCTTTGTCCTTGGGTCTTTGTGACCCCCATCCAACCTCTTCTAGAAACAAGTGCCAAAGTTTCTAGGCTTCCTTTGTTCCTGTTTGTTTTAGTAAAAGAAAATAACCCCCCTCTACACTAGCGCAGAATTAGGGACTGTTGTGTTTGAAGTGGGGCACAGCAAGGACCTTGTACTTCACCAAGTTGTCCCATTGTGTCTTTCTCTCCTGGCAAGGCTGGATTACTCATGACCAGAGCTTTCTTCCCCAATCCCCGTATTACAACAACATGACAGAGAGACTCCAACACACAGAAGGCCAGGAGTTGACAGCTTGTTTTATTTGGGTCCAGATCACCTGGGCCAGCCCACACTGGGAGGGATAGTGGCTGCCCTCTGCCTTGCAGACTGGCACCTTCAGCTCTGTATTAGCTCCTTGTACCCTGCGGATACAAAGTAACTCAGGCTAGGCCCTTGGGTTGGGATGAAACATTTCTTTCTAGATGACTTCTCTCCCATGGCTGCTGCATGGAACAGCCTGGCTTTCTGACTTGGTATGGGTACCATTCTCCAGTGGGAATAGCAAGGCCCTGAGAATGCTAAGTGGCCAGCATACCCTGGTCATCCCTTTAAGAGCAGCTCCTACCAGCTGAGCGCTAACCCTGCAGTGGGTACTGAGAAGTTGGAGAGGTGGGTGCTTTGTGCCTTTTTACAAGAGCTTAAAGCTGGTTTCTAATTTCCCTTGTGGCCCGTCCAGGTAGTACAGGCTTGTATTCCCAGCTACTCAGGAAGATGAGGCAGGAAAATAATAAATCAAGGCCTTCCTGGGCTACAGGGAAAATTCAAGGCAGGCTGAGCAACTCACTGTGACCCTGCCTCAAAACAAAAGCATTAAAAAGAAAAAAAGCCCAGCACCTAGCATGTGTCAGGGCCTGGGTTCAACACTAAGCAAGAGAGGGGGTTCCCTTTGGTCCATATGGTTAGCCTGAAGGATCCAGAGGCCAGCTCCACCAAGATCCTCAGCTGCCCTACACACCTTCTGCTGATGCTGAGTTATCATCTTCTGTGGTCCAGCTAGGACCAGCTAGGTCATGTTCCTGGCTTTGGCCCATTTCCAAGGCAAAAAGCTGAGGCCCAGAGAATAGACCAGGCTGCTCATCGGGGAAAGTGTCCACAGCTGGTGTCCTCAGCCCCTACCCCTTACCAGGATGTCCCTGCCTGCTCCCCTGGCCTCCAAGGGGCCTCTTACCATCACCAGGAACTCCACAGTACTCCTTGCACTCCTTCTCAGAGTAGAACTTGTTACCATTGCCTCCGCATCCCCCGTAGACGAACTGGATACACTTCCCTTTGGCTGCATCGAATGCCCAGAGTTCATAATAGGCTTTGCAGGGGCCTTGGACTATGGGGAGATTACAGGCCGCTGTGGAGGAGAGAGGGACATGAAGTGTTAGTCCCCTTGCAGCTGCTGATGGACCATGCACAGGACGACTGAGACAGGGACAGAGGAGTCTGAACATCTAGAGTGCATAGTCCTTCTTCTTCCAGACTGGGAAACTGGATGGGTCTCTGGGGGAGGGGAGCATGACTGACCTAGGCCACGTGTATGTAGATGTGGAATTCCTATGATCTACCTTGTCTTGGATTCCACTCTGAGAAAACTTTAACTCCTGCTCATGGGCTAACTCCAATGGGATGACGAGGCTTGGGGGTAAGGAGGGTGCAAAGATAAGGTATGCTCACCTACGGTCCGGCACGTCTGCAGACACTCCTTCTCAGAGATGAAGTTGTTGCCATTGCCCAGGCAGCCCCCATATTGGAAGGGCTCACAGGCCATGGAAGTGCCATTGTAGTAATATCTCTTTATCATCCCTAGGCAGGGGCCTTCTGAGTAGCTGAGCTGGCAGGAATCTGGGAAGGAACAGAGGAGCAGCCCTTACCTAGTGCTTGCTATGTACCTATGTATGACTTTATATGCATCATCCCTGCTAACAGCATTTTCTGTGTGCCTATGTATGACTTGATATGCATCACCCATGCTAAAAGTGCTTGCTGTGTGCCTGCATATGACTTGATGTGCACCATCCGTGATGAAAGGGCTATAACTCATCCTTTGGATGAGAAGCAGGTGCCCCTTACCTCCTTCATCCCTAGATGGGTGAAACTCAGAATGAATACCCAAACCCAGAGACTCAAAATTCAGTGTTCATTCCACCCTATAACCCAGAGTGGGAGGTTTACCAATGACCCAAAGACCTATCTGCCCAGAGACTCTAGCTGGCTCCTCCTCTCCCCAAAGCCTCCTTAACTCCGTCACCAAGTTGTCACCATGCCTTTGCTCTCCTGTGATGTTTAAAACCCTTCTTGATGCCTGGACACGGCCTGAATTCCCTTGGCCTGGGAAGAGTCTTTCCTCACCTCACCACTGGCTTCTTAGGATCACCAGCCCTTTGATGATGTTGTCCTTTGGACCTATCGTTTGCTTCCTTGGGAGTCTCCCCACTAAAACCCAAAGAGCCAAGAAGACCCAAATGTCCAGCACAAGGCCTAGGGTGGGTTAGGCTTGGCATTTGCTGAGCAAATTAAATGAACTGTCATCCACACAAAGCATCCTTATGTCCTTCCCCATTATTGACACAAGAGCCCTAATGGTCAGCTCAGGAGATGAGTATCCCATTATATAGCAGAGAAAACCAAGGCTTGGTGAGCATACAGACAGGAAAGAAATTCATTCCTCTTGGCAGAGCTGAACACTCCTGAGCCTGGGACCATATCTGCTGCTCCTCTCCCTCCAACCCCACGGGGTACAGAACCTCATCTGCCTTCTCTTGGCCAGCTGTCAACACTGTAGCAGAGAGATGGGCCTCAAGGCGCTGTGGCAGCCAGGGGGAGCCAGCCACAGGCTCCCTTCTTTGCAGCATGGCTGAAGCAGGTGAACAGGTGGGAGTCCTTCCTTACCTTCTTTCTTGAGGACTTCAGTTACCAGTGGCCCAGCCCCTGATCCCTCGTTGTCTTGGGGCAGCACTGCCCTCCGGGCTCTCTGGAGAGAGGAAACACCAGCTTTGCAGAGATCTCACTTCGTTGCACCTGAACCACTGGAGTTGTGTAAACAGACTAGACTGCCTAATGAAAGGCTAGCCCCAGTATCAATCTAAATTCCGAAAGGGACTTCACAGAGTGCTATGCTCAAGAGGATGTCTGGCTGTAGAGGCCCCCAAGGCAGAGTTCAAGGCCAATTTAAAAAGGGATAGGTAGAGAGACTGCTGGTCACTAGGCAGCCTTTCTGCTCACAGGAGTGGTCTAAGACTTGAGAAGGCAGAACTATGGTGATCTTAGATTGTTTTTTCTTTTAAGAGGCAACTGAAAACTTTCAGGGCCCCTGGTCTCTTTCAGATCCATCTTAACCTGGCGGCATATAGGCCTTCCTCGGTGAGAAAGGAGAGACAGAGACAAAAGACTGGACGAGTTAGATCATACAGCTGCTCAGAAGAATTGGATTAAATTGAAAGACTATATCTACTTAACGAGGATGAGAGCAAGAAACATGAAAAAATTAAGCCACCAATAAAATTCACAATGATATCCACCAATACAACAGCCACCATCAGCGATGGAGATCATTAGAGTCAGAAAAGATGCTGGGTGTAACCTCATAGTTGAGATAATAAACTGCCATTTAGGTACTGCAGGAAATAAATCCACATCCTAGGCGTTGTGGAGGGAAGACAAATAGAGTAGAAATAATAGAAGAAAATTTTCTGAGTTGAAGAAAGAGTTGCATTGCCCAATTATGGGGGGGGGTGAAATCATCAAAATTAAAAACAACAAACAGCAACAGCAAAAAAAACCCAAAACAACAAACAAACAAACAAAAAAACCTAAAAAACTAAAAAGCAACTCCTTATAGATATTCCAGAAAAGAAGGACAAGGGCCATAGTTGTGGCTGATGGCCGGGGGCAGAGGGTTCATGTGTGACGGGACAAGAGAGTGCAGGGGTTCCTCCTTCTTGTATTCTTGCTGAGACCATTTCAGGTTTAACTAGAATCTGGCCTCCTTGATGGAGAATCCCATGGGAAATTACCCAACTCTATCGTAGGAACCAGATGTTGGGATGTCCTCACTAACTTAGCTTCTGTTAAAGCTGCTTGCTTCAAACTACTTATTTCTGAGAAGTCCTCACCCCATGTAGCTGCAGAGTGAGACATGCATTCGGGGACATGGTTTCTGCCTTTTAAAAAACCTGTGCTCTGGGCACTCGAGACTACACCCACGTCCCTGGACACTTGGGTGTGGTCCCAGCTGGCTGGAATAAAGACTTTCAGTTGGCTATATACTGTCAGAATGGTCATCTCTGGTGAGCTCCCGTAACACACAGAGGCATAGCTGAAGAAGACGAGGGGCGGAACTTGGTCACCACGCTGGGCCACCTGGTCAAGGACATGTACATCAAGTCCTTGGAAAAGATCTACCTATTCTTCCTGCCCATCCTGGAGATAGATTATTTAATTTTTCCTGGGGGCATCCCTTAAGGATGAGGTTTGAAAGATCATGGCAGGGTAGGAGCAGACTCGGGCTGGCCATTGGACCAGGGTCAGTGTTCTGGTCACTGTTGGGGACGACAGTGGCCGGCCATGGTGGTCTGGATGCTAAGTGCTCCAGAGAGGCAGCCACTGTCATCCAAGAAACCAACATCTTGGCCAAGCCTTCCCACTGTCCCAGTGTGGAGAGGCTATGGCGGGGAGGGGGGGGGGCAATACTGGCAAGCTCAACACTGTCCCACGCGAGGTGGCAGGCTGCTGTGGCTCTGTGTTTGTGCACCTCATCCCTGCACCCCGTGCTCAGAGACTGGCATCGTCTCTGCTCCTGTGCCCAAGAAACTGATACTGCTGGCCAGTTCCTAAACCGCAGCAGGCTGATGGTCTTGATGGTGCAGAGAGCCTGGGGCGTGGCTGCTGAGGAGGGCGGGAAGACATTCTCACCGGAAGTGAAGTGGGCTCTTGCTGCAGGTCCCCGGGGACACATTCCCCTAGGCAGAAGACACAAAAGAGGAGGTGAGCAAAGAGGCCCAGAGATCCTAGACCCAGATTTCTGTTTTGGTACCAGGTAAACAACGTGTCCCGTGATTTAGAGCACTTCCCGGGAAGGCCTTCCTTGCATCACTCAGAGCCATGGATGGGACCATCCACAGAACGCTGGCTGCACCATCACTACCATCTGTTGCCAGCAGTAACATCCCATCCGTATATCCTCAGGAGGTTCTCGATAGTGGCATCTACAGAGCACTTCCAAGTCACCATGCTGCAGTCTCTAGTGGGCTTTAACTCACTGACACCTCAGAGTAAGGCTTTGGGGGGAGAGCACTGTTATCCCATTTGGCAGATGAGGAAAGCAAGGTTCTGGGAAGGCTAGCCAGAAAGCCACGCCTCTGTGCTTGAACCACTAAACTTGAATGTGGGTACCCGACTGTGGAGTCTGTGCCTTCAACCCCAAGGCTCTGCTGCTTCCTCAGCAGTGTCTGTGGATACATGCATGGAGACTTGTGACCGCGGGACTGAAAAATGGAATTGGTCAAATGCTGGCTCTGCTAGTGTGGTGCTCTGAGAATTGGGATAAACCCAGGGAGCCCTCTCAGTCCCTGTAGAGAGGGAGAGGACTTGTTTGTCTCTGAGTGGTATGGGAAATGTGCAGGGGACTGAGGATGTCCTGTGTGGGCAGGAAGGATTACAGGACCAAAATTCAGACTGGGCCAAGATGTCACTTACCTCTGTCAATCATAAAAATGATGGAGTTCTCAGGGGATGCCCACACTCAGGGCCACCTCCCTGAACTCCAGCAGAAGGCTGTCCCTCAGCTGTGGCTCCCGGCCTACAAATAGAAGCAGAGTAGATAACGAAAGTCCAAGGCACACAGGGGTGGGCCAGGTAGGGGTGACTGTGTCCAGTGAAAAGTGTGGAAAGGATTGAGCCATTAATTCTCGCTTAACATACTGTTGAAATATGGCTCCCCTAGAGAGAGATTGGGACTGTCATAGGTTCTGGATCCTTATTCAGGGCTCTTCCTGTTGGCTCTGTCTGGGCCCTGGTGGCCCCTGGGGTCACTTTCTCCCTGCCCTTTCCATTTTCATGGGTGCACACGTGTTGTCTATGTGGGCAGCTGTGCAGGTAGAGGCTAGGGGGTTGAAGAAGGAAAACAACTTTTTATCGCTCTCCTGCCTTACTCATTGGGGGCGGGGGTCTCTCAGTCAGACTCGGAACTCACTGACACAGCTAGTCTACTTCCCAGCTTGTGTGGGGGGTCCCCTGTTGACTGGAATTATAGGCAGGAGACCATGCCTATCTCCTGTTTATGTGGGTTTTATGTATCCCAATTTGACCTCATGGGATTTAACCACTGAACAGTCTCCCAGCGCCCAGGAGTTCCTTCTGGAGATGGAATGAGAAGTCTACCTCACCAGAGAGACTGGGACTCTTCATCCTCAAGGCAAAACCCCTTGTCCCTCCCTAACCAGAGTTCTCTCACGCAAGAAAAGCAAACTTCCTGCTCCTTCCCCATGGTCCATAAAGAAAAAATCTCTTCCCACACCAGTTCCAACAGGCTCACTGATAAAGCCTTTACCATAGAGTTTGGTGGCAGTGGATGGTGGGTCCATGGTCAGGGGGTGAACTTTTTGGTAAGGAAGATGGCATACTCGTCATAGTTGGGTGACTGCATAGTGGTGTGGACCACGTAGGTTTCCAAGGTTGCGTTCCATTCTGTGTGGGAGACACAGGCAGACCAGAGGAGTCAGTGGGTCAGGCCCTTCACCCTGGAGGCCCATCACTAAGCACGCCTGCATCCTTCCCCACAACCACATGACCCTTCCAGGGGTCTCACCTTCTGCTCCTCCAGCATCAGCCTCTCTCTCCACCTACTAGACAGCATTGACTCACCCTGCTCCACTCCATCCATCCCCTGCAGGTCTCTTCCTCCTTGTCTGCCTCCCTCCCTGGTTCCTTCCCTCTCTTTTTCTCACCTCCCTCTTTTCATCCCTTTCATCCTTCCTCCCACCTTTTCCCTCTCCTTCTCTCTGTCCCCTTCCCCATTACCTCTCCTTCCATTCCTGCTCTTTCCTTCCTCCTTTTTTAGTTTTTAAAGAAGTGTCTCAAGCCAGTTTGTGGTGGCACACCCCTTTAATCCCTAGCACTTGGGGGGACAGAAGCAGGTGGATTTCTGTGAGTTTTGAGGCCAGCCTGGGGCTACAGAGTGAGTTCCAGGAAAGGCTCCAGATCTATACAGAGAAACTTTGTCTCAACACCCCCTCCCCCAAATAAAACAAACTAACAAAAAAGAGAGGAGTCTCATTTAGCCCAGGCTGGCCTTTCAGGTTGTTTTGTAGCCAAGGATGCCCTTGAACTTCTTGGTCCCTCTTCCTCTGTCTTATTGCTGGAATATAAGCACGAACCACCATGCCCGGTTTTCCTTTCTTCCTTCCACCCTTCTGCTTCCTTCTCTCCTGTCTCTTTCCTTCCTTCTTTTCTCCTTTGGTCACTCCATCCACTTGTCTTCAGATGACCCCATCAACCCATCTGTCATTCCCTTCATCTACTTATTGTTGCTCACCCCATCAGTGTTCCCCGGTCCGCTGTCAACATTCAGTGTTCATCTCCTGCACAATGATTTGGCACACAGAGGAGATTCCACAGACAGTTGTTAATCTGTGAGTCAATTTGGACCCACATTCTCTGTCAGTTAGAACCAAGCATGAGGCCTGCAGGTGGGGGAGCTGCTAACTTTGGCAATCTACACCTCCTCCCAGTTCTGGACAGATGCTAAATGAGAGGAAACTGTGGAGCCCAAACATTTGAGGGCAGCCTGGATGACTCCTCAGATACACCGGAAAGAAGGCTGCAATGGGTAGCAGGGAGAGAGAAAGGGAAAGGAAGGGACTGTGGTGTGTCCCCACACTCACTGGGATTGTAGGAGAGGAACTTTCCATCGATGTCTGTCTTCTCATAGGTCCAGGAGATCTCCTCACAGACACCTCTCCTGGCAATGACCAAGCCAAAATGTCCTTTTCGTGTTTGTTTTGTAAGTGAATATTTCCAAATATCTTGTTTCATGGTCATCCCTAGACCTTGGAAATCCCCCTTTATATTCCTGCTTCCTGGCAAGGGGTGAGCAGTAAAGTCACATTGTCATCGCTGCCCATTACCTGGTGGCAGTGATGGACCAATGCTCAGCTTTCAGTCATGGCCTGATGTCCCCCGATGGGGGATGATGGCCCCTATGGCCATCATTGGGATCACTGAGCACTTCTCATGGATCATGTAGTATTCTAGCTATTGCTGTTTCATGATCAATCCCTGTCTGCTGTGAACAGCTCTTGTGCCACATGCTGGGGTCACAGAGGAGAGCCTTGAGTGGGGTTTGCCGTAATGTGGGGCCACGAAGTCCAGCCAGGGCCTAGATGCAAACAGTGTATTCCTAACAACATAACAAACAGTGTATACATCACACAGTAAGTAGAATCACTGTACTCAAGAGGTCATGTGATGTGGCCTGAACCTTGGGGGTCCCAGGAGAGCTTTCTTGAAGAAATGACATGGAACTAGTATCCCAAAGGACTCACAGAATTAGACCAGAGAGGTCAGGGAAATGTGCAAAGATCTGGAGGGCTGACAGCCTGAAGGGCACCGGGAACTGAAAGATCTGATGCGCGAGGGTTACAAAGGTCTATGGGCAAGCACAGGGCAGGGAGAGGCGAGAGCTGAAAGGCCTAGAGGCCATGTCAAGATTTCACTCTTAATACAGAGCACAGTGGGAAGCCATGGAAGGTTCTCTTCAGTGGGTACTTTTTGTTTTTTTAAAGGTCGTTCTGGTTGCTGGGTGAAGACTCGATCAGAGGGAGAGAGAGTGAGTGGGTGGAAGGTGGAAAGGGAAGTAGACAGACTGCAGGAGACAGGAAGAAAGGGAGGGGGAGGCAGGGGAGGGTAGGGAGGGGAGGGAGGAAGGAATGAGGGGGGAGGGAGGGGAAGGAGTGGAGGAAGGAAGGAGGGCAGGGAGGGAAGGGAGAGGGAGGGAGGAGAAGAAAGGGAGGAAGGAGGAGGAGAGGGGGGAGGGAGGAAGGGAAGGAGGCTTCTACCTCAGAGGCAGAAGAGGAGCAAGGATAGGTGGGGAGGGCCCTTGGAGAGGGGGCAGACCTTCATGAGGGCTGTTTGGCCCCTCAGGGGAGGGATGAGTAGAGTCTAGTAACTCCACCCTAGACCTGCTGGCCCGAGGCTACTTGGCTAGGTCCGTAGGGTAGTTGTTCCCTTTCCCCAGCTGAGGAAACCCCAAGGAAAGGGCAGCTTGCACAAGAAGCCTAGTGTTGGAGACACGGTCCTTGAGAGGCACACAAGATGTTTGTTGAGAGGGTGGACAGAAGTGACACCTCGAGACTCGGAAGCGAGGCCCTAGCTGTGGTTTCCAGGGACAAGGTGTGGGGGGTATTGGGAACCTGGGTCGCTCCTGCGGCCCCCACTCACCTCCATCGGGGTGCTGGACACACCTGATCTCTGCTTCTGTCTCCCCTTCTTGCTAGTACCAGTGTGCTCATGCTTATCTTGTCCTTGATCTTCCTCAGCCACGGGCAGGTGGAGCCTAATTTGCCAGGTTGAACCATTTTTCCATAGATCTAGGAAGAGCCACAAGCTAGGATCTGGATTCACCCAGGCCTTTGAGAAGGACATGTCCACGTTCCCCTTCCTTCCTCCAAGGGCCAGCCCTTTAGGACAGTGTCTAAGGCTGATAATGGAGTTCCTAGGCACAGCACAGTGAGGGCAGAGGTGTGCAATGTCCCCGCCTTGCACAAAGTCTAACCATAGGTGTAAAGTGTCTGTGATACCCCTGTAGGCAGTAGAGTCCAGACAGCATACTCTGAGAACACCAGCCACCACTGCCCAGGAGTGTGAGGCTTGGGTTTTATGCCTTCCACAGCGGTGTCCGACACCTTGTGAGGCAGCCTGTGGACATGCCATGGAGACACTACAAACCTGATAGGGCCTTGTGGGACCAGCCAACCACCTCTTCCTCCTGACACCATGCTGATGGTGCTGACCTTCCAACCCCTACACCCACAGCACACCTGTTCCTTGTCCTAAGGTATAGAAAATCACCTGGAGAGTTCTGAGAGTCCCTCAGATAGACCATGGAGACAGACAGGGTCCCCCAGCCTTATCACTTTATGATTCGGGACAGCTAGGGCTGCCAACTCCACAATACTTACATGTACACACACATACACACACGCATATACAAATATTTGCACAAACACACATCCGCATAGACACATGAGTGCCTTGCCTGCCAAAGGCCAGGGTGCCCTTAGGCTCATACTCCCCATCCCCATCAACCCGTGTCCTGCTTCTCTTCCTCCCATGATCCCACAGGCCTGTCCCCAAAGCTCACAGGCCCATGCCCATCCTGTGCCTCCTGCCACCTGTGAATTCCTCTGGGAACTCATGAGGACAGGGCAGACTGGGAAGACATTAGGCTCACAGAGGGCCCCATAGCCTGAATGACATGAGAGGGAACTGTAGCTTCCCAGTATCCCAGAATAACCTACCTAACAGTCAGGCCAGGACGGAGCCTTAGGGATTGAGATGTGTACAAGATGGGAAGACAGACATCCCATGACAGACAGGCCTTGGCCAGCAGAGTCCAGTGGCGTGGACATGCCACCATTGTGGCCATCTCAGCCAGATAAGCCAACCTTACCCGAGAATCGCTAAAATTCTCCTGAACCTGGATGTCTGGAAGTGTTTCCACTGGGTCAGCCTTTGAAGCCAGAGAGGCAGTCAGCAGCAGGAACAGAGTCCTGAGACCCTGCATGGCTCTGGGGTCTTTGGCCTTTGAGGTCTCACGACTTGGTGCAGAAGCAAAGGACTACTTTCCTGCTGGGGTCAGCTGCAGAGTGAAGCTGGGGAAGAGGCCAGAGGTATATGAGGACCTTGGTGTTTGCTCAGCCTGGTCAATCAGTGTCCTGGGCCAGCTTTAATTGATGCCTGCAGTCCAGCCCAGGTCCAGCTCTGTGGACAGGAAGTCATGGTTCCTGACTCCGAAGGGACCTTGACCAAGCACAATAGGATTCAGACTCTAGAGAGGTTTTCTAATAGGTCTAACCCTCCCCAGGGTGCACAGGGGCTAGGGGAGTCAGACAATGACTTCCTCTAGTCCTACCTCATGCCAGTGAGCCAGCAGGGACAGGTTGCCTGCTCTGGCCTGTTTTTCACATGATAAAACTGAGACCCAGGAAAACTGACTGCAGAGCAAGACCAGGCCCTGGCATCCTTCCCCACAGGGATCTTTTTCATCTCCAGCTTCTCAATCCCTGATGATCAATATAACAAGGAGGGATGATGTCCCTTCATGGAGCCACACTGGTTTCTCACAGTGGAAGTATCAGGACCCAGCTGAACCCCCCACACCCACCTCAGAAACCTGTGCATGGCCCTTTCCCAGACATATGTCGTGAGTATCCCAGGAGTGACAAGAATGACCCAGGGCCCCACCATGAGAGAGGGAGCACCTGTAGGAGGTCAAGGGCAGAGATTCCAAAGCCAGGCAGCTTCCTGTGGTCTTCCTGCTGTGTGAGCTTGGAAAGGTTGCTGGGCCTCTCTTTTCTTCACCCATAAGCAGAGCTAACATCAGTATCTGGATGCTAGCCCTGGGGCTGGAGGGCTATTCCAGTGGGCAGCAGCATTATCCCTGAAGTGTCTGTGTAGGGTAACTTACCACCTCTGCAAGATGTATGTCCTTTCAGAAGCCCAGATCAGGGTCCTACTTTTAGATGAGATCAGTTATGGCAAGTTTGTTCAGGATGACACACTTATTTTGTTTTGTTCCTAGGGATTTGGAGTCTTTTGCAACAGCAGCCCATGGAGGGTAACATAGTAACCTTTCAATCTAAAACAACAATAAAAATTTCTCTTTGAGACAGGGATTTATATAGTTCAGCCTGGCCTTGAACTCCATTTGGAGTCAGAACTGCCTTTGAATATCTGATCTTCCTGCCCCCATGTCATGAGTGCCTGGATCACAGGCATGCACTACCATTGCCTGGGTTATGCTGTGGTGGGGGTTAAATCCAGACTTTGTGCATGTTGGGCAAGAGCTCTACCAACTGAGCTCCATCCTTAGCATCTAGATTTACATATTCTAAAAGGAGTTTTTAAAAACTCCTTTCCATGATACTATGATCTGTCTCCATGTGCTTCTCTCTTCTCCAGGGGTTCCAGCCACCATCCTTCCTACCTCCCTGCTCCTCTTGTGACAGATTCCTTCATGCACAAGGCATCCCTGTCACAGCTGACTCCTGAGAGCAAGGGCTCTAGAAGAATCAGGGGTTCCCTTCCATAGTCAGTGCCTGAGCATATGGTGCTCTATGACCTTCTGTGAGGCCCAGCAGACACAGTCCTCTTTTGCTGGTATCCAGAGCACATGTGTCTATTTGTAAATGAGAGGGTTTCCTGTGTACCGTAAGTGACAGCTTGTCCACGGATGGAATTGGCTTTTTTTTTTGGGCTCTGGCTGACAGAAAGCACAAGGCCTCCATATACAGTTCAACACAGCAACTGTCTTGGCTTAACTTTCTGGCATAGTTACCCTCTTTTGTGTTCCTGATTCTCAGACTTTTTAAAGATTAATTTTGATTAATTGATTGGGAATAGTCTGGACTGGAGTACACATGCCACAGTGCATGTGCTGTGGTGGAGGTACATGTGGAAATCTGAGGACAATTTGCGGAAGTCTGTTCTCTCCTTCCACCTTGTGGGTTCCAGGGATCGAACTTGGCTTATCAAGGTTGGCAGCAAGCCCTTTACCCACTAAACCATCTCAGCAGCCCAGTGTCTCAGTCTTTCACGGTTGACTAACGGTGGGCACAAGGAGGTGACCTGAGATGGAGAACAGAGAAGCAGAAGTGAGGCATCTTGACTCCTTGTTCTGTGGGAGCTTGGGGACACCTTTCCCTCTACCCTTATCTGCAAATGAGAGGACAGGACAGTTACCATTTAGACCACCTGGAGGGCAAGAGAGACCCACTTGTAGACGCAGTCTGGGAATGTCCATGCCCACCCCGTGACTGTCCTACTACCTGGGCTACATGCATTATACATCCATATATATATAATTTATATAATAATAATATATTTGAAAATATATTTTATAGTTTTATAGAAATATATTTCATATGAATATATTAATATGTAATACTGATAATATGCAATACTATAATGCATGTAAGGTTATATATTCATATAACTATATAGCAATATATGTTTTATATATAATTTATATACCATATGTATTAAAATACTATATATAATAAGTTATATATATATATATGTGTATTTTGTTTTTACTGTATGTTCTTTGGTAGTTTGACTTCATGTATGTCTGTGTAAGGTATCAGAAACCCTGGAACTGGAGTTATGGACAGATGTGAGCTGCCATGTGGGTGCTGGGAATTGAACTTGGGGTCTCAGGAAGAGTAGCCACTGCTCTGAACTGTTGAACCATCTCTCTAGCCTCCAACATGACCTTTCTGACCTTCCTGGCAGGCTGGAAAGCTTAATGCACTCAGGGTACCCCAACTCTTATCTCAGACTCTTGGGGACAAGCCCATATGCTCGTAGTACAACCTGCTGGGGTGAGGGCAAGCTGGGAGTTTACTTAGTACTCAACATGCCGTGAGTAGAAGTTGTGGGGCGGGGGTGAGGGTGAGGTGACCACAGGATGGCCAAGGGTGCTGATCTCTCCTCTTGCTCCAGATGTTTGCACTCCTGAGATTATTAACCAGAGCAAGCAGAGGGGACCCCAGCCAAGGCCATCTGGACTTTGAACTACTTTTAAACATTAACAGGGGCTGCAGGGACAGAAGACAGGCAGACCTAGGGTCCCCATTCCTTCTTCTCCTTTATTTCAAAGTAGAAGCTGAGGGGTCCTGCCCTCCCAGGGGGCCCAAAGTTCACAGGAATCATCATGATTCTGGAATAATTTGAAGGTGGGGAGGATGTTGCCCTCCTAGGAACCTAGCAGACATTAGAAGCCTCAGTTTTCAGACGAACACATTGGGGAGGGGACTTGTTCAAGGTCACTCAGCTTATAGCCCATGCCTACACCCTCACTCTCATGTCATAGGTATTCAAGTGTTCATTCTTTCAAGCTTGTCGCTAGGACCAGAATAGGGACCCTGACAGGCTTTGAGGAGGAGGCTGGCAAATGAGGAAATGATCTAAGGCAGAGTATAGTGATGGGAAGCAGAAGCCAGGGGAGGAGGACTCACCCAAGAGAGGACATGTCCAGACATGAGTGCACAGGAGAGTGAGGTCCCAGAAGGGAAGTCATCTCAACACTGGGGACAAAGTCACAAAAGTCTCAGAAGAGGAAAATGGAGAGAGAAATGCATTTGAGATACAATAAATAAACCAATACCAGGGCTGGTGAGATGGCTCTATAGGTTAAGGTGCCTTCTACCAAGCCTGATGCCTTGAGTTTGATCCTTGAAAGCCACATGATGGAAGGAGAGGACCAGCTTCTGTAAGTTGTCCTCTGAACCCTACACTCATGTGCACACATGTGCATGCTTATAAAATCAATACATGTAAAGATATTTTTAATTAAAATTAAAAGCATCCCTACTCTGGGAGCTTGGAGGATAGAGGGGAGGGGCTGGGCCCATGTGACTGGCAGGATTGCCAGGCCTGGGGCTTGCTCCTTGCTCTGTGTGTGTGGGCAGGGGCAGGGTTGCTTATGTTCAGAAGGCAGTAGAGAGCATATCTG
Organism: Peromyscus californicus insignis; assembly: GCF_007827085.1. Taxonomy (NCBI): domain Eukaryota; kingdom Metazoa; phylum Chordata; class Mammalia; order Rodentia; family Cricetidae; genus Peromyscus; species Peromyscus californicus. Next base: position 86,662,830 of record NW_026294573.1, on the reverse strand, counting down.
AGGTCAGGGGAGATCAATGGGGAGACCGGGAAAGAGCTGGGGGACAGTAAGTGCTCAGGAGGCTTCCAGGAAGAGGGGAGGACTGGACAGTCGAAGCTGCGACTGGACCAGCAGGGACCTCAGGGTAGAACCAAGGCCAGTGGGTGTGGGCAAGCTTAGTGCCGAAGGGCATGGCAGGGTGGAGGCCCTATCCACTGTCACAGGCTATCCATTCAGAGCTGCCAGAGGGAAGCGGGGGTGGAAGCTAGGGCAGTGGAAAAAAGAAGTCCTTGCTGCCCAGCTGAGTTCCACGCTCTGCTTTTCACCCTGTGACCAAGAATAAAGCCAGGCTGGGTCTCTATCTCTGTAAGTGAAATGCATTCCTAGCATGCATGAGGCCCTGGGTTCGAATCCCAGCAACTGCATAAACTAGGCACAGCGGCACATAGTGTAATCTCATCTCTTGAGTGGCAGAGGGAAGAGGATCAGGAGTTCAAGGTCATCCTCGGCTACATATAAAATTCAAGGCTAGACTGGGCTACCTGAGACCCTGTCAAAAGAAAGACGGGGTTGAGGGGTGCCACCTGGAGACTTGAGTATCAGTCCTCAGTGACTTACAGTCCTTTCCCTCCCTGGCTTCAGCTGTTTCTTCTAAACATCCAAACGGGACAGTGCTCACTCAAGTGACAAAGCTGAAACAGGGCATGGCAGACGCCTGGGAAAACATCCCCAAAATGTGTGGACTTGAGGAAGCCACGTGATTACAGGCACAGGGCGCTGAGCCCACCCAGCTTTGGCCTCCATACCTGGTTGGAATTGGACTGGGAATGCATGAATGCCTCCTGTCCACCAGAGGGCAGCAGAGAACTTGCAAAAAGCAAAGAAGAGGGACTCAGGCCTGCAGCAAAGGCGTGTGAAAATAACAACAAAATACAACTCTAACCTAAGAAGGTTAGAGTCTGTCTTCCTTGAGCCTGCTGGAACCCCCTCGTCAGCTTCCATCTTGACCTGCCAATCCCCATGCCTGTTAGAGAGCTGAAGGGTTGAGAGAGGCCCTTAAACAAAACTAAAGTCCTTGGGGGTATTCTGCTGGGGAGCAGGAATTGAGCACATAGACTGTCAGGCACCCAGGAGACCTGCACGTCCTGCAGGTTGTCTCTCTCAAGTCTCTACTCAGGCCCTGACTACTCGGGTAGCCTTGTTTTGCAGGTAGGAAAGCAGGCTGAGAGATGAGGTGTTGAAGGTCACCTGCAGGTAAGTCATCATCGTCACAAACCCAGAGCTGCCTCCCTGATCACCAAGGCTCTCTGCTGACATCCCTACCCCTGGGCCCCGGTAACCGGCAGGACCTCTTGGCCACACTGTCCAGGAACACCTCTGACCCCTGCTACCTGTTTTCTTGCCTGTTGGGACTCTGCTTTCTGTCCTGAGTGAAGTGGGGTGAGTGGGAGAGCAAAGGTGTGCATGAAGATGAACGGCAAAAGAGCCATCCTGCTCTTGCTCCTTGGAGAGAGCGAGGCTCAGTGAGTGGACGGAGCGTGGGATGGTGTCGGCTGGGACTGTAGGGAGCTGGTGGCTTAGAGAGCGGACACTGTGTGGCCGGGAGGGTGGTACGGTACTTGCCATGCAAACAGGAGGACTTGGGTAGTATCCTCAGAACCCACAGAGAGGTCAGTGCGTGTGTGTGTGTGTGTGTGTGTGTGTGTGTGTGTGTGTGAGTGTGTGTGTGTGTGTGTGTGTGTGTGTGTGTGTGTGTGTGTGTGTGTGTAGGTGTGTGTGTGCACGCATTATCCACAGGCAGATTCCAAGAGCTCTCTGGCCACCTGCCTAGCTGAGTCAGCAAGTTCTGGGCCAGGTAAAAGACCCTGCTGTTGCATCAGTCCTAAATGGTCTTATAATAAAAACCCAGAGCCAGATAGTGGGGTAAGTGCTGAAAGATCAGAGAAACAAGCCACAGCCACTTCTCACCTCGCCAGCTCCTCCGCCCAAAAGAGAAGATCCTGTCTCCCCAAATCCTCAGACTGAGTGCCTCTGAGTCCTCAGCCAAAAGGACTGACTCCTGTCTCCTCCCATCTTATATGCCTTTCTCCGCCCAGCCTTATCACTTCCTGTCTCAACCTTCCTAGTGCTGGGATTAATGACATGTGTGCTTCCCAGATACTGGGAGCAAAGGCATGAGATCTCAAGTGCTGGGATTAAAGGTGTGTGCCACCGCTGTCTGGTTCTGTTTCTTTTAGACTGTATTAATCTTGTGTAGTCTAGGGTGGCCTTAAACTCACAGAGATTCAGATGGATCTCTGCCTCCCATAGGATTAAAGTGTGTGCCACCACTGCCTAACTCTCTGGCTAACTCTGTGGCTAGCTCTGTCCTCGGATCTTCAGGCAAGCTTTATTTCCTAGATGACAAACAATATATCACCACACCTTGCCTCAAAAACCAAGGTGGATGACACTTGAGAGTACCACTTGAGGTTGACTTCTGGCCTCTACAAGCACATGGGAGTGTGCATGCCTACACACACATACTTGCACACATAGCATGTATACACACACACACACACACACACACACACACACACACACACACACGAAGGTGGGACCCTGAGGAATTCAAAGCGTCCTAGAGATCCAGCTGTCCTAGAGACAAAGCTTGTCACCTGGTATCTGGCACCAGGAAGAAGGCCTCCAGAAGGAATTTGTGAAGTTTTTGTGAATGCCCTAGAAGGGCACACTGTCACTGTCTTGCACTTTGCAGGCTGGACTCTTCTGTCCATAGAAGCAAGACCTTAGGGCTCTCCCCATTCCAGCTGACCATGTGAATGCACCCTAACATGTGTGGAAAGACAAAAGTGGTTCCTTCCTGCAGCCACAAGGCAAGTGGGGCTCCTCAGAGTGTGCCACTGGCCTTTCCTCAAGAAAGACAGGTGGAAATTCCCCAACTATTACCTTGGACAAGAGTGGAACCTTTCTCCTGCTCTCCTCTGACTGGCTCCTGTTGTCCCGGGAGACTCGGTGTCCAGGGCATCCAGTGAAGGAAGAAGCCAGCAGAGATGACATCACCATCTGTAATAGCAGGAGGCGAGAGCCTAACCCAGTTCTCTCTGGGCAGGCACAGGAATGACAGGTCCCTGCTGGTGCTGGGAACATCTGTTGGTGACGACCTAGTGATAACAGCTAGCGTCTATGTAGCACCACCGGCCAGGGCCAGGCTTTGGGCTTCAGGCTGTAAGCATCCACTTTAATCCTATCATCCTCATGAGCGCTTGGATCTCTTTAGGGTAAATCATTTTATCCTCACTTCACAGAAGACATTGAGGCTCAGTGAGGTTAATACTTCATCATGTAGCTGGTAAGCTGGGCAGATGGAGGCTGAGAGAGAGTGAAGCCTGCTGAGACTCCAGAGCCTGGGGACCATTCAGACCTGCCTTGTCCACGGCCCTGCCCATTGGACACCACTGCCCTGCACTTCCGGCTCTCTCAATTCCAGCTGGGGCTGTACAAGTCCTGCTTCCCTGAGAAGTCTGAAAGAATCCTTTTAAAAAATAACATTTCATTTCTTTATTTCGTGTGCAGGTCTGTATATGTCTGTGGGTACACGTGTGCCATACATTGCGTGTGGATGTCAGAGGACAGCATTCAGAAGTTGATTCTCTCCCTAACACATGGGTCCCAGGGATTGAACTCAGACCATTAGGCTTGGAGGGAGATGCCATTATCTGCTGAGCCAGGTTGCCAGTGACCCAGTCTGAGGAATTCCCTGTCTGTGGGGTGGTAACACTTCCTCCTAGGGGCAAACTTCTTCCTGACATGGTTGGGCTCTCTCGGCTCAAACTGACTATATTCAGGGACCCCTGACTGGTCCTTCCCCTGAGGTCCAGCTGGACTGCTCGCACAGTGGCCTTTGAGAACATTTTTCCTCTGGAGCTGTTCCTATCACATGTGCATCCTGCCTCTCCTTCCTGTAAACTGAGAAGTGCATCCACATTGCTTCGGGTAGCTGTTGAGGAACGAAGGCTCTGGCACACTGTGAGGCTTGCGAGCAGGGCTTGGCACACACAGATGCACTAGTTGTCACGATTCCTGCACAGTCATTGTCATTTGGCTTCTCTTTTCCTCATCACTTGGCTAGACGATCCACAAGAGCAGGGCACTGGCTCAGCTTCAGGCTAGTATTACCAGTATCTGCTAAGTAGAGGGCTTGTCTCTAAGTGAGGGCTTACAATCACAGTGAGTGAGGGTTCAGGGCCACAGCCCAACTCAACTGTCAAAGTTCATCCTAGGGCCAACATCAGTGACAACTAGGGCCATGCAAGGCTCATGGAGCAGGTCTCTCGGTTAGAGTCCTGCTCTCCAGCCATGGCACTCACCTGTCTGGAGTTCTACTGATCGCTGTTCCTGATTCCTAGCAGGGCCACATCTATTTGCCTACTTGACCCACCATGTTTATCTGGAAAACTAAGGCAGATGCATCCTGGACACTTAAGAAGTCAGAGATGGAACTGTCCTTTACAAGGAGACAAACTGTCCCCTAAGGGGCTGAAACTCCCACAAGAGCTCTAAAACGGAATATGAATTTGGGCAAATGTGTCATGAGACCAAAGGAGAAATGCTTGAAGAGAAAAGAGCCACTGGGGAGATAGGGGTTAAAGTCGCAAGCTGCTCTGACAGTAGGGTCCACTCTCCATTGACTCTGACTCTTGGGCGTCTGTCTGGGGGTTCATCCCTGATGAGACTTCACTGTCTTTTTGTAGGGTGGCGTGATTTGAACCCAGGGCAAGTGCTCATCTCCCTGAGCTATGAGCCTGGCCCTCCTCACGGTCATTTACTTTTACTGATTGATTTTGAAAACTTTATTTGTGTGTGCAGGCTGTGTGTGTGCATGCTGTGTGTGCATGCTGTGTGTGTACAGGTTGTGTGTGCATGCTGTGTGTGCATGCTGTGTGTGTGCATTCTGTGTGTGTGCAGGTTGTGTGTGCATGCTGTGTGTGTGCAGGTTGTGTGTGCATGCTGTATGTGTGCAAGTTGTGTGTGCATGCTGTGTGTGTGCATGCTGTGTGTGCAGGCTGTGTGTGTGCAGGTTGTGTGTGCATGCTGTATGTGTGCAGGTTGTGTGTGCATGCTGTGTGTGCATGCTGTGTGTGTGCATGCTGTATGTGTGCAGGTTGTGTGTGCATGCTGTGTGTGTACAAGTGCACAAGTGAGCATCTCCCGGTAGTTTGAACAGTGTCCTCAGAAGCATCTTCCTGAAACTTGTGCCATCTGTCCTACAGCTATCTGTGGCTTCTGCAACACACCCCACTCTGCACTCGCTAAAGATGGGACTCCCAAGGATCTGGGAGACTCAACTTGTCTCACATCTCCAGGTCTCTTCAGATGTGCCAGTATTCTGGAAACTCATAGATGGCCTCCAGAGCTCTAACGAATGTCTCCTCCCCATCAGATCCATACCAATTTCAATATGATGTTTTAAAATTCCAAAGAGATCTAAGGAATTGGAATTCTGAGAAATTCATAGGGCCTTGGACTTCTATGAGCCTCCCTCAATTCCAGTGTTCTGAGGTACTGACAGCCTTCTTTTGACAGCCTTTTAAACTGCCAAAGCCCTGTCCCCCAAGTCCAGCAACCTGCCTTAGGCAGTGGCTTTTAGGATTCCAGAGGAGCCCTTTTGGAGTCTGTAGGTCTCGCTAAGGGTCAAATGGATGTGAAGTCTCGCTTGGGACTAGAATTCTGTGGAATCCTCCAGGGCTTAGGTATCCTAGAAAAGTGGCCATCCTGGGGGGAGAGCAGAGGGAATGGTGGAGCCAGGGCCAGTGGAGGTCAGCGGTCCCATATGCCTTGGGGAAGGAAACGAGGCTTTTGCTGAGCTAAGGGCTCAGGAAAGGAACCTAGCTGGCTGAAGAGGATCCTCCAAATGCTAATGAGGCAGCTGGGGCCAGGGTCTCCCCTGGGTGGTCCCCATCCTTCCTCCAACTCCCAGGGTGGCTAGGGAAGACTTTCATGCTCAGTGCCAGGGCCTTCTCTGCCTGAGGCAGAGGACTTCCCAACAAGCAGGGCTATACACCAGGCAGTGAGATAAGTGTTCAGGGGGCCAAGGAGGAGCAGGAAACGGCAAAGCCACCCACACTGACAAGGTGCTGCGAAAATGTCAGCAAAGAGGACCTTGTGCTGACATCTGGGACTCCCTCTCCCTTCCGGTCTCCTGTATTAGCATCACCTCCACAAGACTTTTCTAGAATCCCGTCTTGAGAACCGCACCCCTGCCCAGGCAGAGCTCCTAGGCACTGCCTGTGTTCTGTGAGAGCAACACACGCCCCAGGCAGGTTGGCCTATGTATCTGTCGAGCAGTTTGTGTGAATGTGTCTATTTGTATATTGTGCACATATATGGAAGCCTGAGGTCAACCTCAGGAATAATTTCTCAGGCACCATCTACCTCTTGTTTATGAGACAGAGCCTCTCACTAGCCTGTCTCGTTGATTAGGCTAGACTGACCGATCCCCAGGGATCCTCCTGTCTCTGCCTCCTCAGTCGTGGGGTTACAACAAGCATGTGCCGCTCCATCTGTATTTTGTGTATATGTATGTATGCATGCATGCATGCATGCACATACTTGTCTGTCTGTCTGTTTTCCGTCTCCTGGAGGAGCCATGTTGCTCAAGTCAAGGTCAGGACACTTGGAGATGGTTGTCTTTCTACTACACATGGGTCCTGTGGCTTGAACTCAGATTGACAGGCTTGGCAGCCAGTGCCTTTACTTGCTAAGCCACTTCACCAGCCTTACATGTTGATGTTCCTGTGTGTGCTACAGACCGATGCTTGCACAGCAAGTCCTCTATCAACCAAGCCATCTCCAGAGTCAGGACCATAACTCTATCAAACTGTCACGTGACTGTAACTTTCCTTTTGACCAAACTCTTGGCCAAACACAAGAAAAGCCTCTTATGACATTATTTCCACATGTCAGAGAATTTCGTCTGCGTTAAGAGTCATGTAAAGGAACATCACTATTGTGTCCATTTTGGACACAAGGTAACCTGGGCTCAGGGCAGCTATGCCCAGGACCACTTATGGAGAAGCAACAAGGTGATTGGAACCCATGTGGCTAAACCCGCTCTGCCTGCCTGCCTCTGGCCATCACCCTGTCTCTGGATTCTGCTTTGACCCTGACCTTCTAAGGACATCCTGGCCTCTGCTGAATAGCCCCAATGTCCAGCCACAAGTCACACCTCTCAACATCTGCTCCCTGGGGGCTGCAGCCTGGGCTGAACTAGTTAGTCCCAGCTTCCAGAACCTTTCCTACACAGACTCAGGAGTTGGGGAGACTCAGAAAAGCCTAAGACACACCATATTCAGAGGGGCCTCAAGACACCCTGGTTTTATCTTCTTGTCCTTGTTCCCAAAGGAGACATGTTTGGAGACACTCAGGGCCTCTTTTTAGAATGCTGGGTGAGAGGTGCAGAGTCTTCTCTGCTTGGTCTTGTACCAGGAAGTACGGTGGAGAAACGGGTCCCGGTGTCCACACCTGGACCACCCTATTCAGAGATAGGTCTCCAGGACAGTCTTGCAGCCCTGCCAGGCTCCCAGATGCTCCCTGGAGATTCCTAACTAGTTTGGGTTGCTATTTCCCCAAGGCTCCCACAGGCCTATGGCCGAGGCTTGCCTGCTTGGAGCCCTGGCCAGTCCCACAGCTCAGGTCTGAGAGGAGTCCCACCTGAATGCCTGCTTAAGTACTGCAAACCAAGGTGCCTCTTTCTCTCTTTGACGATCTCTGCCAGTGTGCTGCTTCTGCCTCCCATGGGGTCAACATGACCAAGACACAAACCTAAGCTGGGGGCTTCTTGGCAGCCTTCCAAGGCTCCCCTATGCCTCTGACACAGCCCAAACTCTGGATGTGGCCAGAGCACCCTGAAGTCTTGGGGTTGTGCTTCTCAGCCCCACTGCCTCTTCCAGCCCCTCACCCCTCATGGATCACCCCTCATCATGACAGCCACCTAGATGGCCACCCAGAGCACAAGACCAACTAGATTACAGCTAATGCCTTCCTTTTTTCTTTCTTTCTTTCTTTCTTTTTTTTTTTTAAAGATTTATTTATTTACTGTGTATATAACATGTATGACTGCAGGCCAGAAGAGGGCACCAGATCTCATTACAGATGGTTGTGAGCCACCATGTGGTTGCTGGGAATTGAACTCAGGACCTCTGCAAGAGCAGCCAGTGCTCTTAACCGCCGAGCCATCTCTCCAGCCCCATTATTCAGACACTCCCACCCACTCCAGTGTCTCTTGAACCCAGTCTCAGGTTCAAAGCCTGGTGGGGGGGGTTGTACTACCTTACAATCCCCCAGCTCTACCCAGCAACATTTCTTTCCCATTAACAGACAGAGATGCAGGCCCAGTGGGCAGAGCCAGTCTGGCAGCGTTTAAAGAGAAGAGAGGCCTTGCTCAGGGCTCTTCACGCTCTCGCTGGGCTGTGGCTGACTCCCGTGGAGGTTCAGGGAGCTGTTGATCTAGTGTGTGAGGGCCTCCGGCCTCTGGGTCAGGTTCAGGATCCCAGATCCTCCTAAGGAGAAATTAAACTCAAAGTCTGTACCCACCCTTGCTACCTCCCAGGTCTACTGAAGCCTAGGCTCTTCTGTGGAAGCCCCAAGCACTCTCTCCCCAAGTCCCCAGGCTCCAGTAGGGGTCATGACTAGAGGAGAGGACTCTGCCATGAGACTCAGAGGCTGGGAACTAGAAAGGTCTTAGAAATCACTTCCCATCATTCCCTGGTTCAAGAACGAAACCCCCAAATTTTCACCTCAGCATGGTGGCATGTTCGAGGACCTGGTGGGCATGGGTGGTGCAGAAGGTACCACCTCCTCTCCTGTCAGCATCTCTGCCAGGACTGGGGTCTGTGTCCAGTCACTGTGGCTCCTGGTGGACATGGAAGAACAGTGAGCCTGGTGCCTCCAGGCCTCCCCTGCCCACTCTAACACCCCAGGTTTGGCTCACCTCTCTCGTGGGGGCTTGGAAGAGCCAGGACTTGGTGCAGGTGCCCAGGGTGGGAGCCGAGCAGACAGAGACATGTGACCTTGGGCCTCGGGCTCTAGCACCTGCTGAAAAGACCAAAGCCCATCCTGGGTGACCTTAGGCTTTCAGGTCTGGGTACCACTGCCCCCATGCTGACCCCCAGCTATTCCAGCTGCACAGGACGCCAAGAACAGCAGGCCAGCATACAGAGTTGGATCTCTCATTGCCTCCGTGGGCTACAGGTGGTTCTTGTAATGTCTTTCCCAGGGACTGGGAGCTCTTTGAAAGCAGAGACCGAAACCGTGGCGGGCCCAACACTTGGGCTGGCATAGGAAGGTGTCCAGAAGGAATGGGTGAATTGATGAAGGAAGTGAAGACACGGATGAACATGTGTGAATGAGACAGTAAGTGAGTGAGAGAGAGTGCACTCCTAACCGAAGATAGGACTAGAGGCCAGGCAAGCAGACATTCTACATCCTGGGCAGAGAGAGGGACTTGGCCCAGCCTTCACTCCCATGCCCCAGTCCAGAGCCCTGGAATCACCAGGATCGCTGAAGCCCGGGTCAGTGTCTCCAGTTCTCCAGGCTCATCTTGGCCTTTCTTACCTGTGGCACATGGCACTCTCTCCGTGGGCAGGCCCAGTGGGCCAGGGATACTCGGCACAGAGGGCAGGTGTGACAGCAGAAGCAGAGGGGTGGCAGTGCCTGCAAGAGGCCATCACAGTGACTCAATGACACTCTAGCTTGTCTCCCACAACCCAGGGTGAGCAGGGACACTCACATGGCAGGAGGCAGCTGGGCCCATCGAGCCGGGGCACATAGGGGCAGAGCCCTGCTGGGGAAGGGAACAAGCAGAAAGGAGGTGCCTGGGAAGAAGAGTGGGGTCTGAGCCTTCAGTCCTCAGCCTCGACACCTCTCTATGAACTCATCCCCTCATCCGCAAACAACCCTGTAAGGCGGCCAAGCCAAGACCCCATCTCCCAGAAGAGGGGACCAGGAAATTCATGCTCAGATGATTAGCCGAGGGTGACACATGCAGCCAGGAGGTGACCGAATCAGGAGCCGAAGCCAATGATCAGAATCAGACTCTCACTTGTTTCGTGAAGTCCCCTCTGCCAGCGTCCACATCCCAGGCCTTCCATAGGGCTACACTCACCTCTCCAGTTCATGGACCTGCTGGGCCAGGACGTGCTGCTCTGCCCGGGCCAGGTCCCGGCTGCTCTGCAGCTGCCTCATTTCCTTCCTGCCGGGGAGCAGGCTCCAGGTGATGGGGGGCAGGACCAGCACCACGAGGAAGGTGGGAACCAAGGGGAGGAGAGAACCAGGGATGGGTAGGTAGTATCTTGGCCAAAATAGAGGAGCAAGAAGGGGTAGGAACCGAGTCCCAGGGCTGGCCCCATCTTGCTTTACCTAAGCCTCTCATTCTCCAGCATAAACTCCTGCAGCATCCCATAGAGGTTCTGCTGGGCCCAGGCCACCCGGGCCCCATGGATCCCTGGTGCTGAGGGGAAGCAGAGCATTGCTGTTATCTCAGCAACCCAGACTCTATCCACCACCTCCTCTCGGGCCCCGGGGAGCTCATACCCTTGGTCTGTATTTGATCCAGCTGGAACCGCAAGTGACGATTCTCCTCTTGGAGCTGCAACAGCTCAGCCTCTCCTGGCTGGGGTGGCTTTACTCCAGGGGACTACCAAGGAAGAAACCCAGGGCCACTGTTTATGACTGTATAGGCTGGTGCACTGCACAAGGCCTTCCTGGTGTGGGGATTTGTGGAGCCTAAACTCCAGCCCCCGCTTCACCCCAGCTCTGCATGCTGGCCCAGGCTACGCCTTGTCTTTACTAGGTCATCCTGAAGGGACTCAGAACCAGACTTGATCCCAAGCCCAAACTCACTTCTGCCCCAGTCTTGGCTTAGATTGCGATTCCCCAAATTAACCACATATCAGACCCCCTATTAGACCTAACCAGCTGAAGTCCTGGATAGATTCTGATGACAGTCCAACTCAGTCTTCCAGCCCTCAGCCCTGCCCAGACTCTAACTGTGACACAGACCCTTGCCCATGACCCTGACACCAATCATGACATCATTCCCAGGCTTCCAACCCAAATCCCAACTCTGATCCAGCCCTAGATTCCAACTAACTCAGGCTCTGGCTGTTGCCTGCTCACCTTGGGACCCTGTGGTCGGGTGGTGACCCTCTGAGCTCGGCTTGCATATCGCAGAGTGCTGAGAGTCTCAGGAAGGCACCGGGCTGAAGGGGACACGCAGGCAACCTAGAGAGGACCTCCTCTGAGTGCTTCTATGGAAGAGACCCTTCCTCAGGGCCCAGCCCCTCGACCAGCCTCCTCATCCATCAGATACCATGAGGGTGACCCCACGGCCCCCAAGTGAGTCTGCCAGCAACTTGGTGAGCTTGCTGTCTCGGAAGGGAATGTGGCTCTGCCTCCTCTGTGGGTCCAACAGCAGAGAGATGCAGTGGCCTGGCGAGAAGAGGAAGGCCCAGAGAGACTGCATTGTGTGCCCAAAGGTGTCTGGCTGGGCCATTACAGAGCAGGAAGCTCAGCCAGGCTGGCAAAACTCTAGTCCCATCTCATCACTTTACACACTGGTGTCCGGCAGCAGACCAGGCTCTCTGAAGGCACGGATGGGACGTTCACCCAATTTCCAACATTCAGCAGAGACGCCAAGATATCTTCAACAAATAACTAACTGAAAAGGAATGTCACCAGCAGCTCCCACACCATAGGAAAGTACTGAGGCTAGCTCCCTGGGGTCCCAGGGCCAGCCATGCTGTTGGGTACACAGACCCATTCCTCTCCCCTTACTGTGGCTGTCTTCCAAGTGTATAAAGGATATGTGTAATGCTGCTGACTTTAGAACGTACAGACTGATAACCAGAGAGGGAAAGTTAGCCTCAGACCTGATGCCAGAACTCCAGCCCTCATCTGTAACTACGAGTCCTGTGGTCTCCCTAGTATAGCAGTGGATCCAGAGCAAAGAAGGGACCCAGAAGTCAGACCTGTAGCCCCCAGTTCTTACCCAATGCCAGGAGGCTGCGGTTAATACTATTGGCCTCGAGCATCAGCTGCCCTCGGGATCCTGTTGTCGCCACCTTCTCACTGCCTGCCAGGTCCACGAAGCACAGCTTTCCCCCGACAGGAGACTCCCCAGCATCCACAGCAGGTACCTGCTGAGTCTGGTGGACCAGGGCTTGATGGGAACTTGGAGAAGACTGTCTCCATCAAATTCACAAGGTCTCAAAGTCAAAGGTTCCCCCGCCCCATACACCCAGAAGATCCAAGCTGGTTTACACATGCAAAGACAGAGCTTTGCTGGGTAACCTTTCCTTAGCCCTTCCCCAGGCTGGGCACTCACAGTTGGGCGGCTGACATAGAGCGTGAACAGGGCATGGCTTCTGCTGGAGGCCTGGTTCAAGGTATGTGAGGAGCTCCGACGGCGGCTAAGGCCTGGGGAAGGGGACATCGGGAGCTGTGCCGGCTAGGAAGAATGGGCCATCCCAGGAAAGGGCCATCCCCAGGGAGCAAGAATGTCAGAGCGGCATCCAGACAGAGGCATGAAGGGCTGGCTCAGGGAGTGAGTGTTGAGTGTGGGAGAAGGGAACAGAAGAGGGGCAAATAAGCACCTCTCCTACTGTGTGGAAAGACAGAGAAATGAAAACAGAGATCAGCAGAGAAGTAGAATGCTGGGGTCAGATCCAGTGCCCCAGTGTCCCCCGGCGTCTGCCAGAGGAGGGTTCTAAGTAAATGCTCAAATGAGTTACTAAGGCTGGAATAGCAGGACCTTATAGATAAGCCGAACTAAGGGGTATGACTATTGTCCTTAGGCCCTGCAAAAGTGGACGGTATAAAACCAAGAGGAGTGAGCAAGAGGCATGGGCGGGCACTATGGAAGGCAAGGCAACCCGCATGTGGGCACCCTTGCCGCATCTTTGAATTGCTGCTAGGCTGGCCCTTCTCTGCCTTAAGAGTCCTTTCTGAAGTCCCAATTCCAGTATTCCCGATCCCCAGGGCGCCTCAGAGGGAGCTGAGGAATCCTTACTCCCAAAGTTTCCGTGAAGCAGCCTACCCATCTGCAGGAGCTCCATCAGGGCCTCCAGACTAGCAAACTCCACCATCCGAAGCTGCTCCACATAGAAGCCCCGAGCCTTATTCCACCTAACAGGCAGAGGCCGCGGAGACCCCCGGCTCAGCAAGTCCCGAACCTGGGAGAGGAGAGAGGAGAAGCAGGCTCCATCCACTCATAGCCCTTTGACCATGATCCCGCCTCCCCTTCCACTTCTTAGCATCCCTGGTCCTTGGAATATACGGCCTTCTTTCCAGGTGGACTGCCATTCGCCTACCTGTTCATTGTAGATCTCCAGGTAGGAGGCTCGGAGGGTGACAGGGACACCCAGGTGCTGCACGCGATCTAATAGCCAGGCGAAGGTCCTCTGCATAATGCCAACCAGGCTAGGGGGTACGGACACCCCTTCTCCCTGGGGACAAGGACAGCTGGAGCTGCAGCAGCGGCAGCGGCAGCATAGTCTACCCTTTCTTCAGTACACTAACTACGCCAGAAGCAGTGCCACGCTCCGCCACACTATCTCACTGGAATCTCAGTCAGTAGTTCATCAGTGCCACCCCACAGACGAATTAACTGAAAGCGAGTAACTGATGTTGCCCAAGTTAGAATACAGCGCTCCAAACTCTGCAAGTCCCTGGGAGTCTTTCGTTCCTCAGATACCAAGTCTACGAACCAACGGGGCGGGATTTCTTTGGCCACGCCCCTTCCGCCCTGGAGTCCCGCCCACAACCCGACCCGGGGCCAGATCCCAACCCTGCTACCCACCTGCGGAGGAGGTCCTGTCAGAGTGTAAGTCTTCCCGGAGCCCGTCTGGCCAAAAGTGAAGACCGTACAGGAGAAACTGCGGGCGACAAGGGCGTGGCTGGGCCCGGGAGGCGGGGATCGGGGCGGGGCGGAGACCCACGCCCCGCGCCCCCCGCGCTCCCTGCGCCCCGCGCCCCGCGCACCCCACGTCCCACTCACCCGCGCAGCGCCAGCTCGCCCAGGCGCTTCACGCCACACGCCCTGAACACGTCCTCCTGCGTGCGTGCCCCGTCCAGTACCGCGCCGAAGCGGAACGCCACGTCGGGGCCGCCACCTGGGGGGCTCACCTGGAGTGGGGATGGCGTAGGGGCGGGGCACTGTGCAGGACCGGGCACCCAAGACGGGAAAGGTCATCTGAAGGAGGGCAGGGCACTCTGAAGGAAAGGGCTTTAGAGTAGATGTGCACCCTGGAGGGCAGGGACCCTCGGGGATGAGCGAGGCCTTGTGTAGGGATGGGGCATTTGGAGAGGCGGACACTCCGGACTGAGCGGGGTATCTAGGAGGGGTGGGGCATTTCTGGGGTGGAAGAGGGCACCCTGGGGAGGCGGGACAATTAAAAGGAGGGCGGGGCACTCTGTAGAGGAGGGGCAATCTACAGAGAGAAGAGTCCTAAGGCAATGTTGCTCCATTTGGGCCCCAGGGTCCCCTCCACAGGTTCTTTTGCGGAGGTTGGGAAGGCTTCTCACCTGCAGAGTCCGGGTCCCTGAGCAGTGCAGAACACTCTGCTCCCCTCTACGCAGCTCTGCCGTGCTCATGGGACGCACCCTGGTATCCAAGAGAGACCAGATGGTCCATCCGGATAGTGCTTTTGGTCCCTTTGTGGCCCGGGTGTTTCCTAGCCCATCCATACTTACCTGAGCACCACTTGAATGGGGGTTTCTGGTCCTTCTGGCCCCTGCTCCAGGCTCCGTGCTGGGTCTCTGTGTCAAAAAAAAAAGAGTTACCACCCCTGTGCTTCGTCGCTGTCCTCTGGGCCCGCTTCAAGGGCTCTGTAACATCGCATGAAGAGTGCTTTACCCGTCAGGAGACCCACGTTCCTCCATGTCCTGTTTTGCACGATTCCTTTCCTTTTCCAGTATCCCCTCTTCACCACAGCGGGACTGTCCACACACACACCTTACATCCTCCTCCCTAATCCCCCACAACCAGTCATCCAGAAAGACTTCAGCCTACCCAGAGCTAGCAAGTTAAAGATTTACCCACCCCACCCTGTGAGGTGGGGAAAGTCCCATGCCAGGGCATTCTAGCTAGGGGGTTCTGGAGCCTAAGGCTCGCTTGCTTTTAGGTAGTCTCTTCGGGAGGGATCCAGAGGACCACCAAGACCATTCTTTGTTACAGCGAGACACAAATCAGGGGTGGGAAGGACTCAGCCAAGGCCACAGAGCCAGAGAAAGAACTAGGCTCTTCTGGCACACACCCTCTGTCTCTCAATAGCTCAGCCTTTTCTCAGCACAAAGCCCAGGAAGCAGAGGACCACAGAAAACCCGGCTGGGCGGCTCCGGGCTGAGCTGACATCAGCTTCCCAGCATCTGGTTAAACATTGGTGCACCTGCCTCTGCCAGGCCAAAGCTAATCCAAAGCCAGTGTGGTGTTTAACCCCATTGGTCTGGCTTACCAGAGCAGCAACAGCCCCAGAGATGTCTGTGAGTGTGCTCAGGCTGGGCCATCACTCTTCCTGGCCAGTCACCAGGATGAACCCCTGGCCTGATCAGTCCTACGTAGACCTGTCCGCTGCTGCTGCTGAGGAGACAGGTGGTAACAACCAAGGGCGGGGAGTCTTCCGGGAGGCACAGAGGCTTGAAGTTGAGGGTGCATGCAGTGAGAAGGCAGGTGAGGAGCTCCAGGTGAAGCACGCTCTCAAGGAAGGCAGGGATGAGGTGCAGAGATGTGGCAAGGAGAGATGCTGTGGGGCTGGTGAGGGCTACATCCTCTGACACTCCTCAGAGAACCAGGAAGCCAGTAAGGGTCACGAACAGGGAACTGACAGGTTGTCGTTGTTGATGGGTCAGCAAGAGGGTCAGAACAGAGGAGAGCACAGGAGGCATGATGGGCAGCGTCTGTCATAGGACACTCCACGTCTTGGACTTCTACTCTGGGTCGATGGTGGAGGTGATGAGAAGAGCCAGACCTTGAATAGTCGAGAGCAGATGGTAGATGGAGTATGTAAGAGGAATACGTGCTGTTTATTAAGTGGTGCTGTTTACCGTTCGAGAGAAGCCACGAGGCACAACAAAACCCACTGTAGGAGTTTATTAAGGGGAGGGAATAGAAAGGCCTGTGGAATGACTGTGCAGGAAGAGAGGGAAGGAATAGGTGGAACCCGCTTTTATAGACCCCCCCTCCCCGCACCTGTGCATATGGGCTTATGTAGCTACACCGTGCATGTAGCACATGATCACGCAGTACACAGATTATGTAGGACGTAAGGCCCCAGGATGACTAAGCATCTTGCCTGGCTATTGGACAGCGCATGTGTGGTCATGTAGCTGGGGGAGTGGCTAGAAATTCTAACAATAAGTATAACAGTAAAGTCTTCCCCATCCCACCCCCATGCACGCGAGCCTATGTGCACGTGTGTGTGTGTGTGTGTGTGTGTGTGTGTGTGTGTGTGTGTGTGTGTGTACACGCATGCACGCTCAAGTATGGGCATATGTTATGGCACAAGTATGACAGTCTGAGAGCAATTTTAGGTGTCAAATCTTGCCTTCCACTAAGGATGGGGCAGATAGATGTAGCTCAGTTAGCAGAGTGTTTGCCTAGCATGAATGAAGCCCTCAATCGAGTCCCTAAGAGCACAAAAACTAGACACATGCCTGTAATCCCAACAGTCAGACATCAGAAGTTTAAGGTCGTCTTAGCTACATAGCAAGTTCAAGGGCCGCCTGGAATCCACAAGAACCTGTACAATGGTTAATCTTGGTTGTTAACTTGACAGGATCTGGAATTATCTAAAGCACAATCATCTGGGCACTTCTATGAGGGATTCTTTTGATCTGATTGTGTGAGGTGTGAAGACACACTCTAAATATGGGTAGCCCCTTCTGGTGGCACCCCAGAGAAAAGGACATGGGAGAAGGAAACTGCTCTGGGATGGTCTTTCTGTACTCTGTGAATATATATGTTGCTACCGCTGGATAATAAAGAAGCTTCCATGGCCTATGGCAAGGCAGAATAGAGCCAGGTGGGGAATCCAAGCAGAGAGACAAGGAGAAGAAGGCAGGGTCGGAGGAGACGCTGAGCGCAGCCGGGGGAGCAAGATGTAATAGAACACAGGTAATGCCACAAAGCCACATGGCAAAACATAGAGGAATAGAAATGGGTTAATTTAAGAAGAAAGAGCTAGCTAGTAAGAAGCCTGAGCCATAGATCAAACAGTTTGTAATTAATATTAAACCTCTGATTATTTTATAAGCTGCTGTGGGCCGGGTGGGACACGGGAAAACTTCGGGCTACAGGAAACTTTGCTTTTTGCCTGCTTGCCCTCACTCTGCAGGCAAGTTCATCTATCCTCTTGCTGCCTCTGCTGATATTAGAACCAGCTTCTTTAGGCTTCCAACACAGAAGAGAAATAGACAAATCCACTGGCATAGATGGTGCATGTATCAGCATGTATCTGGATTCTCTAGGGGAACAGAAGTGATGGGAGGAATATGTACATATATGTTGAAGAAGGGTTTAGTAGATTGGCTTACAGGACACAATCTGTGTACTCCAGCATTCTGTCTTCACACAGGAAAGGCTGAGACCTGGTAGATGCTCAATCTATGAGGCTGGAGGCCTCGGCACTCCCAATCTGCCACTGCAGGCCTGGAGGGATGCTGTAGAGCCACTAGTCTTCAACCATGTTGGAAGGATGAAGAATCTCGGTTTGGCTATCAGGGAAGAATGGTGGCATCCTTGGCAGCCTTGGCATCATCATCAGCAGCAGCAGCAGGAGGAGGAGGGTAGATACACTCATGAACAGGGTAGATGAGCTTGCCAGCAAGACTCAAAGGCAAATAGTCAAAAGGAAAAAGCTTTTCCCTTAGAAAAGTTTGTATCTGTGCTGCCACTGGAATGTACCTACCACCCATGTTAAGAGAGGTCTTCCCATCTTAATTTGTTGATGGCACCATCTATGGGCTGGGGTCCTGGGCTGAATAAGGAGGAAGCAAGCTTCCAGGATCCATCAGTCTCTGCCTCCTGACAGTGAATGCGATGTGATCATTGACTTTCCCACCATGATGAACTCTGCACCCTCAAACTGTGAGCCCAAATAAACCCTTCTTGATGTTGCTTCTGCAAGATGCTTTGTCACAGTGTAACTAATGCAAGAGATTAAAAACCAATCATGAAAGAGCATCTAAAGCTCCTTTTTTTTTTAGTTTTAACCCCATCATGATTTTTATTCTGTTTTTGGAGCAGGTCTGTGAATTCAACTTTCTGTCTCTTGAGGTAGCAAGAACCATTTTTGCATCCCAAAGAATTGAACATATGTTATTCCTTTGAGGCCATGACTGTGAACATTGAGCTCTCTTTTTAATTCCATTAACCATTGGTGCACTAGGAACAGGACAAGACAAGTCACCAAATACTTTTGTCACCTTGACCCATTTAGAAAAAGTGATTAAAAAAATAATGTTCTGGAAAAGAGAGGTTTTCTAACCTGAACTTCCCCCACTTTGTTTAAAATATTATGCCAACCATGATGACATATGCCCTTAATGCTGGTACTTAGGAGGCAGAGGTAGGCAGATCTCTGTGAGTTCAAGCCCAGCCTGATCTACATAGCAAGTTCCAGGCTACATAATGATATCCTGCCTAAAAATAAAATTGTTTAAAACTATAGCAAATCCTATTATTATAGTGTTATTTAATATGTATATTATATCACTATACCTAAAGTATGGTTTTTTAAAACCCCTTTAAACAAATCATCTGAGCCAGAAAGATGGCTTGCTGAGCAGAGGGACTTGAGGCTAAGACTGAAGATCTGAGTTTCATTCTTGGGACCCATAAGGTGGAAGGAGAGAACAGACTCTCACAAGCTGTCCTCTGACCACACAGGCACTATCACATATGTGCACCTCCACACAAACATGTACACACATACAAATAAATAAATTAATTAATTAATTAATTAATTAATTAAAAAAAATAAAAACGGACAAAACCAATCATCCCTGTTTCCAGCTCAGGAAGTTGACAGCATAGTCAACCGAGGAAAGGAAGGAAGGAAATGGCCAGGCTAAGAGCAGAGACAAATGAGATACATAGCTGACACACAGCACAAAGTGCCAGCAAAGACAAAAGTTGTCTTTAAAATAATAATAATAATGACGGGGTTGGAGAGATGGCTGAGTAGTTAAAAGCAAGTCTTTGTTCTCACAGAGAACCAAAGTTCAGTTCCCAACACCTTTATCAGGCAGCTCACAACTGCCCGTAATTCCAGCTCTGGGGGATTGAACACCCTCTTCAGGCCTCCGAGGGAGCCCACACAATGGGAAATGATGAAAATGCGCATGTTTAGAATTAGCTAGTTGGACTCCGTTTAGATGAGCCCAGTTTTGTTAACAGCATGGAAAGCGCTGCAATGAGGAGCCAGGTGAACGTGAGTCTTCTCCCCAACAGAATCAGGAAGTAAAGATAGCGAGGCTGGAGTCACTTCCTCCTCTGTTTTAGATGCCATCTTGATGAAACGGCAAAGTTGGCTTTTGGATGAGAACATTAACTTGTATAAATACCAAACTAACTAATACAGACAGAAGCTAGAAAACAAAAAACTCCACTATCAGAAACAAAAGGGGATTTCGCTATGGATAGTATAGACATTAAAGAATAAGGTGCTCCTATCAATGACTTTATGGTAATAAATCTGGACTTGGCCCCATTCATAAATTTGTGGATAAATCTGTTAAGGCACCCACTTAGTAAAATGGTTAGGGGAATGGGTAGATATCCGTGTAATTGCATATTGTTGAACAAGGCAGATTTGCAATTGAAAACCTCCCTACAAAGGAAACTCTTGGCCCAGCAGCCCTCACTGGGGAATCTTCCAAACACAAAAGAAGCAGTAATGTCAGTCTTGCACAAACTCACAGTGGAGCCAGACAGAGCACTTCCAAGTTTCTTTTTTCTTTCTTTCTTTTTTTTAAATGAATTAGTCCCTAATATTCAATCCTCAGAATGACATCAGACCAAAAAAAAAAAAAAAAATGGCAGGCATTTAACTCTAATGAGTGCAAATGTTAAAAATCCCAAGGAATTGTCATCCAGTCAAACACAGAGAGATATAAAATGTTTTACACTTGAAAATTAACCAGTGTGGTTTAACACATTGCAAGAAAAATACCAAACATCACCCCAATAAATACAGAAAACAACTATAAAATTTAACAGTTATTCGTGATTTAAAAAAAAAAAACAGCTCTGAGCAACAAGGAAGCATACAATGGATACTCCTTAATTGAAAAAAAAAGGTTATCTATAGGAAATCTATGTTTAATGTCCTATTTAATGATTAAAGTAACTCTTCCGTGACCATGACACAAATTGGTAAAGTTGTCTCTTGGTGTCCTTGGGAGGTCGATTTCAGGGCACTCTCTCATACCACAACCCATGGATGCTCAAATTCCTTACATAAAATGCGTAGTTAGGGGTGGGGAGCTGACTCAGCAGGTGAAAGCATTGCCTATGCAAAGCATGAGGACATGAGTTCAAATTCCCAGCACACAGGTGGAGAAAATCTGGATATGGCCATGCTCACCTGTAACCCCAGTGCTAGGGGGTTGAGATGGAGGATTGCCAAGGCACGCAGATGGCCAGCCTAGCTCCAAATTCCATGAGAGACCCTGCCTCAGAGGAATAGAGTGGAGATCAGGGCACCTGGTGTCTTCCTCTGGTTTCCACTAGGCATACATGCACTCAAATGTGTACATACATGTGATACAACACACTCCTATACCTTACGCACGTACACACACATGCACATGCTCACAAAATAAAAAAATAGAATGCATAGTATTTGCATGTCATCTAGGAACGTTCTCACATTAGTGTAGATGATCTCTAGGTTCTTTGTTCTGCCTACTACAAAGCAAGTACTCTGTATGTCGTTGCTACTGTGTATTATTTAGGGAACAATAGGGGAGAAGTTGTACATGTTCTATACAGCGGAGCCCCTCGTAGGCTTAACTACATTCTGATGAATATTATTTGAATCTGTGGATGCAGAACCTGCAGCTGCAAAGGTCCAATGGAATAATAACACCAGAAAGAAAAAAAAATGGATGTTGCAACTGGAAAGGAGGAAATAAAGTTAGTAAAGCTGTTGTTTTCCACAGATGTGTGTATACAGGAAACTCAGAGGGCGCTCCAAACCAGCTGCTGGAATTAGTGACCTCAAAGTCTCCAAACACAATGCCAACACATGTATATTCTATAGTGTGAATGAAGGTTTGAGTCTGATCCCTGATGGTTCACATGTTGGTGCTTCTGTCTTCAGTGTGGTGATGAGAGAGGAGTAAGACTCTTAAGAGACTGAGCTTGGTGGGAGGAAGTCAGGTCATTGGGTCACTGCCCTGAAGAGATTGGTGTAGTTATTGTGGGCCCTCCTGTTAGTTCGCTAGAGAGGGAGGTGTTGAATACAAAACAGTGAACCCAACCTCTCCCATGATCTGGCTTCCTGTTCTGTCATGGGATCTCTCCCTCCCCCTGCTCACTTCCATCATGATGCCACCTGCCATTATGTGATGGCCCAATGTGTGTGTGTTTGAACCTCCAGAGCTGTGACATAAGTAAACATGATTTTTAAAAAATTTAAATACCGTTTAATTACCTACTTGTGTGTGTGTTGTGTGTAGTGTATGTGTATGCATGTGCTATATGAACATGAGTGTGCAGACAAATCCATCTGTGTGTGCACAAGCCAGAGCAGGATGCCAGGTTCCCTCCACCACTGTCTGCATTACTGCCTTGAGAGAGGTCTCTTACTGAACTGGAGGCTCACTGTTTTGGCTAGGCTGGCTGGCCAATCAGCTCTCAGGATCCTGCTTTCTCCTCCCAATTCTGGGGTTACAGACAAGTGCAGCCTGGCTTTCACTTGAGTGCTGGGGTGTGTGTGTGTGTGTGTTGAATTCAGGTCCTCATACTTGCATAGAAAATATGAAAATGGCTCATCCAGCCGGGCGGTGGTGGCGCACGCCTTTAATCCCAGCACTCGGGAGGCAGAGCCAGGCGGATCTCTGTGAGTTCGAGGCCAGCCTGGACTACCAAGTGAGTCCCAGGAAAGGCGCAAAGCTACACAGAGAAACCCTGTCTCGAAAAACCAAAAAAAAAAAAAAAAATGGCTCATCCACTGAGCCCTCTCTCTTCCTCCATCATACAACATCTAGTCCCAGGCATTTCATGACAATAATGGGAAACTGATGAATACGTGTATTATGTGTTAATTGCATGTAACATTTGTAATCAGAAGTTAGAATACCAACATTTAGAAAAGTACCCAAATCAACCTCTTAGCGCCAGATGTGGACACGCACACCTGGAATCTTAGAACTCCTGTGGCTGAGGCAGGAGAGCTGAGAGTTTGAGGTGCACCTGGGTTACATGATGAGATCTATTTCTCAGAGACAAAATTGATGAAAGATATGCGAAAGTGACACATTTGCTATGGTAAAGACACCATCCCGAGGTAGTTAGGAGGACGTGGGCAAGACTGGAGAACTGGTGCCCACCTCTCCCGCCAGATGACGTAATGAAGACTCGAGTCCGTGGTGATCAATGCTCCTGCAGGAACTTAAGAAGAAAAACTGACAAGCTGATGCTGAGCTCACATGAAAATGCAAAGGACAACAGTCCCCAGCGCAGTGTAAAGAAGAACAGAGCTGGAGAATGTATACCACCAAATACCATGACAATGTAAGTCAGGCCTGGAGGCACAGGCCTCTAGTCTCAGCCATTGGAGAGACGGAGATAGGAGGACCACAAGTTCGAAGTTAGTCTGGGTAACTCAGTGAGACCCTGTCTCGGAATGCAAAGAGGATTGTGGGTATGGCTCAGTGGTAAAGAGCTTTCTTAGCAACTGAGAGGCTCTAAGTTCAACCTCAGTACCACAGCACAACAGAACAGGCTAAGAGAGCATGCCTGTGTGTAAACTTACATTTATTTGTTGTGGTGTCGGCACAAGGACAGGTGAATGGACGAGAAGAGCCCCCAGGCAGTCACCTGTATGCATGCGCATCTGATTTATGACACAGGAATGGATTAATTTGGGAGAAAACTTTCATTTCAGCATATTAGGCAGGATTTGTTGGCTATCCACATGGCAGGGGATCCATGGTACTTACTATCCCTCAGACTACCCACCACATTAATGTGAAATGCATTACAGCCAAGTTTACAGAAAAACCTAGATAATGTCTTCATAGATAATATCTTTATGACTTTGGGAGTAGGCAAAGATTCAAAACAGTCCACGTGCACACACACACACACACACACACACACACACACACACACACACACAGCCCATCAAGCATAAAAAACAGTGGTGCATTGGGCATATTGAAATTAAATTTTCCTGTTCATTAAAAGACTCAATTTAAGAGAACAAAAAGCAAGCTAGAGACTAGGAAGAGGAGTCATATGCAATATGTATACGGCAAAGAAATAACCTAAGAGCTGAATTTAGAACTGGCAAGAAATGCCAGGCATGGTGGCACATGGCTTTAATCCCAACACACAGGAGATAGAAGTAGGAGGATCTCTGTGAGTTCAAGGCCAGCCTGGTTTATATAGCAAGTTCCAGACCAGTCAGGGCAACATACTGAGACTTTGTCTTAAAGAAAGAAAGAAAGAAAGAGAGAGAGAGAGAGAGAGAGAGAGAGAGAGAGAGAGAGAGAGAGAGAGAGAAAGAAAGAAAGAAAGAAAGAAAGAAAGAAAGAAAGAAAGAAAGAAAGAAAGAAAGAAAAGAAAAGTGATTAGAATTGGCCATAAAATTGTGGCTAACATTTCATGAGACATGATACCCAAACCACCAGAGGAAGGGAATTAAAACTGTAGTAAGATGCCACAGTACATGCCTCAGAGTGAACATAGACCTGCATGTAATAATGTGTGGCATGCTCACATGTTACAGGTTAAGTGTGTAAGCATCACTGTGTTTCGTGTTTCTGCTTGGTGATATATACTAATGCTAAACATATCCATACCTCACTGTTCAGCTACTCCACTTGGTCTGTGCCTACAAAAAAAAATGATGCACACATCCACCAAAAAGCATTGCCAGGAACATTCCAATAGCTTTAGAGTTACGTTAGCCATCATTTCCATTACCCATGTTTCTCCTTCATTTTTTTTTTTACCTTCATCTGCACCATCTCCATAATCCATCACCCCCAACACTTTCATCACCAGTGGCCCCATGGTCACTTAGCCACTGCACACCATCACCATTCCCGCCATCTCATCACCATCACTGACGTCCCTGCCAGCCCCATCCTTTGCAATATCCCATGCTCATTCATTCTAGAAAACTGAAGGTGCGAGCCCCTCCCTGGCCTGGTGGCCAGTGCCTGTGCGGCTAGGTGCCCATCCACAGCTGGGGCTGACTGGCTCTGTGCCTCTCCCTCCCCAGCCCAGTCCTTGATGGAGTGAAAGGCCAGGGAAGCTGGAAGCTCAGGGTATTGGGTAGTGGCTGGTCCTCACAGGGCTCCGCTCCAGGCCTCACTAGAGGGCAGCAGAGCACTGTGCCAGCACAGCCTTGGGGGCTGACCACAAAAGTGCTTTGTCAGGTAAGCCCTGGGCACCTTTACCTCAGTTTATGCACCGAGTTGGGTCTGGGGGAAAAAGAGGAACAGACACTCAGGTTCAAGGTGGCTCTTTGAGGGTGTAACAGAGCAAATTCGAGCAATCCAGGGATTCTCCCACCACATCCCTTCCCGCCCTCCCCAACTCCAGCACCACTCCCCTAGAAAAACCCCCACCTTTGAGTGTCTGAGTAAATTCTAAGCTGTCTAGCCTGAAACCTGGTACCATTTGGCTGTCTCACCTGCTGGCTGTTCCTGTCTCTGCTCCCACCCTGTGTCCAGCCTCCAAAGCTTATCCCCACGTTACTACCGTGGCCAGAGACTCTGCCTCCCACCTGGTTGGTAATGGCCCTGCCTTGCAAGTCTTCCTGTGGAGAGCCTCCTGTCACCCATCAGGCTACCTACGTTAGCAGCCTTCCCTGGAGCCCCAGTCTCCTCTCTGCTCTCTCTGTCAGTCCCAGTGACTTGGGGCAAGGGGGCACTGATGGCGGACAGGAGCATGGCCTTTGACCCAAGGGGCCAGAGTCAGGGACAGTGGGTAGAGGAAAGGAAGGAGGCAAGGGGGCTGGTCAGGAGAGCTGAAGGTCCTGCCTCCCTCCCGAGCCCTTCTCCTCTTCCTGCCCACCCACACCACATCCCCACTAACCGCGAACCCTCAACTTCATGATGTAAGGATTCATTTTGGGACTTGTTTATCATGGAGATCATCAGCTCCTGCTACAGAGTGCTCTCAAATGTTCCCAGAGGTGGGCGACATTCTCCTTGCTGGGGCTAGCTGGCCTGTCAATCATCTGCAAATTTAGAGTTCCCAGAGGGAGGATGCTAGGCTCTGCTTGATCCAGGTACACCCGCATGTCAGTGCCGTAGGCTGGTTAGTCCCAGCATTCCTCTGTGGTGGACACAGGGAGGCTTGTTCCCTTTTGTCAGGAACAGAAGTGGTGCAGTCTAGGGCCCCTCTGCTGCCCAGAGAGTTTCCCCTTCATCACACTGCTCACACCCCACCTCACTCCATGCAAGCAAAGCCAGAACCTCGCAGGGCCTGCTGGGAGATGTTCCCACTTGCTGTGATTGCTCATGAAAAGCTGTAGGCTATAGGACTCACTTCACAAAGTCCTCCGGAGCAGGAAGCAAGTGGCTGTGGCCACATTTTTCAGACGGAAAACTGAAGGAGGTGCTGGCTGGGGAGGTGGAGAGTCATGGCTGGCACCCCAGCCATTCTCCTTCCTGGGGGATCCTAGGAGCTGTGTCAGGCTCCCGCCAGACAAGGATCTGTGTGGGCGCAGGGATCACTCCCACTGCCCCAAACAAGCCCTGCCAGCCCTGGCTGCTTGACGGAGGGATGGAAGTCTGGCAAGAGAGATGGTGGCACCCTGAAGCCAAGCTTTGGTTTATTGGTAGTGATGAGCCTCTCTGGGTGGTGGGGAATCAAAGACTTGCCAGGAAGAAGAATGTCCCTGGTATTAATTTTCCTCTCAGAGTGATGACACTTCTGGGCAAGGATGCTGAACAGTATGCTGGACCATTCTTGCTCAAGGATGCCTCTATGTCTGGAAACTTGTGTTTTGGAGGGTTGAGAAATTCTATTAGCTATTGACTACAGGTGCTTTTTCTATTTCCCTTGAATTAACTGAAACAGGCACTGTCCCCACTTTACAAATGGGGAGACTGAGGCTGAGAGGCTAAGTAACTTGTTCAGCATCTAAGTGGTAGAGCAGGGATTAGAACTCATGCTCTGCCCCTGCTCTCTGCAGCCTTCTCCCACGTGTTGTTCGCAAGACTGTTCTTGGATACCCGAAGTTTACCTTATAGACACACCTTGGATCCCTGCGGAGGTCAGATGAGTGTAGTGGGTAGCCATTCCAGCTTTGATCTGGAAGTTCCAACCCCCATTGAGGCTTCGGTAACTGTCACGCCTACAAGGCGGGGCCAAGGGAGGACCCTGAAGATCCGAGATCCAGATGCGCGGGCTATCTTGGTTCCTGGACCCTGGACGCTGGAGGTAGACTGAGCAGAGTTCTCCAGAGAACATTGCCAGACTGCACCACACCTTTCCCAGACCCTGTTACCTATCCCTTCACTTGTAAGTTACCCCACAAAATAAACCTCCCTTTTAACTACGTGGAGTGGCCTTAATAATTTCACCAATAGATGAGAACTTGTAGGAGTACATCCTCTCCTTCTACCATGGGGCTCAGGGATCAAATCCAGTTCTTCTAGTTTGGTGGCAAGCGCCTTTACCCACTGAACCATCATCACATTGACTCCCTTTCTCATGTACCCCAGGTTGGCCTCAAACTCACTGTTTATGGAAAGTTGACATTCTCAATCCTCCTGCCTCCATGCCCCAAATGCTGGGATGACAGAACCACCCCACCATGCCTGGTTTGAAGTGGTGCTTGGATTGAACCTGAGGCTTCAAGCATGCCAGATGAGCACTCTGCCGACTGAGCTATGTCCTCAGCCCTGTGTCTGTTTTTAGGTCCACCCTTCCTTCTGCTGGGGCTTCTCTTCCTCATGAGCCATCTCGCTGGGTGGTGGATTCCATCCTTTCCTTCCCAGCTTGAGATTTGCTGTGAATCTTTTCCTGCTCTGGGCAGAACTGTGTACAGGCCCAACCTCAAGAGCCCTTAGGGTCCTGGAAGCCTCTTCTAACCATGTTCCCCGCTCCCTTGGTACAGGTGATGGGGAGGTGGTCATTGTGCTGACTTGAATGTTAACTCTACGCACATGACACACAGGGCCACAGACCCATGATAATGATCCACGGTGTCACTGTGAGCACAGAATGGTTGCCAAAGACAGGCCATCCACCCTTCCCCATCTACAGGTGGGTCAACTATCTGCTTCGTGGAACCCAAACCCCTTCCTTGGGCCTGTCAAGACTAGGAGGAGACTGAATGGATGCTCAGGGAGTGTCTGCTAAGATCGTTGAGCAGCTAGAACTGAACACCTTGGGAGAACAAGAGCTAGAGGATCCAGGAAGGCTTCCTGGAAGAGGCAGCACTATGCTAGGCCTGAAAACATGAAGAGAAATTGGGGCAGCAGAAGAAAGGGAGAAGAGCATCTCAGGTGAATGGTCTAGCATGTGCAAAAGACCAGGGGTGGGGGAAGTGAAGTGAACAGCTGAGAGTTCAGAGATGGCAGGCACGTGATTGGTGGGATTGAGTTCCTAAGAGTCAGCTGTCTGGGAAGTCTAGGGTGCATACCTGACAAAAACCTGTTTCCCTTCACACTTCTGGACAAGCCTGGGTGGGGAAGCCCAGCCTCTGCTTTCCCAGGGGGTCCAGCCCCATTACCAACATACGGGGCCCTAGGACTGTCTAGGAACAAGCGCACTCTGTGCTGGGCCTCTCAGGGTGCCTTCTTCTCCCAGCACCTTCTCAAATGTAAACCCCTCGCCCCTTTCTGAGCTGTGCCTGCGTGAGGCATGCCTTCAGCACACCACTTCCTTTTCAAGGCACTGAGCACTTCCGGGCCCCAAGGCACATGCTGTTCCATCTTCCAGGAGTCATGACTTCCCTCCAGCTCCTCACAAGAGTGGCCTCGTTATCTTCAGGTTTGTCACCTTTTAGTGACACTTTAAGCTGAATCCAACACTCCCATCTGGTCTCCCTCACTTCCCTCAACCTCTGCCCTGCAGTTCATACGCACGTCTGTCTGTGGTTTGTCTCTACCCTAACGGGACAGAGCCGAAGTCTTCCTTAGAGGGACCATCGTGTCCCCAAGGTCCAGGAGAGGGACTAACACAGAATAGACATTCTGGAATGATCCTGTAGAGAGAAGGAAAGGCATGTGTTAGGTCCAGTCCTGACTGTCCCAAGGTGCATTGCGGCATCAGCACCCTTGAGGTGCCTGTCACTTGTGAGCATGCTCATAGTGCTGCTGCACCCCCAAGGTACATCCTTTACATGAGAGTGGGGAGCAAGAGATTGCTCCAGTTTCCCTTGAAGGTCTTGCAGTTCTGCATGTCCCCCAGAGTCAGGGAGCCCTACCCCCACTCACTGTAGTGCCGTAGGTCCTCCAGGGCCACTACAGTGTTGAAGGTCCCTCACAGCACTGTGCGACATGCAGGGAGAACGGAATTTACCACCCTTCATGATTTTCTCAAATGCCTAGGGGAAGAGGTTCTGATGTGAACACAAGGTTTGTGCCTTGGACAACATTCTTTTCAGTGTGTCCATTATTTCCCGAGGCCCAGCCGTGGCCCAGGTCTGTGGTCATCATGCAGACAGCAAAAAAAAAACTCTAGTGGCTATCATGTTGATGGTACTTAAGATCTGTTCGGGGCCCTGGGCCACAGAACAGCTTGGCCGGAGTGTTGGGAGGGGTGAAGGACAGGGTGAGGCACATGGTGTAGATGAGATACTCCTTGGAGTTTTTGTGCCGGTGAATCACCTGTGATCGTGGGGGAGGGGGGGCAGTGTGCACATATGTGGTATCTGCAGTTGCCACTGGGTGTCTTCCTCAGATGTTCTCCATCTTGCTTGTTTAATACAGAGTGTCTCACTGAACCCAGGACTTACCAATGAGTTGGACTGGCTGGCCAGAAAGGACTCGGGGATCTTCCTCTCTAAGACTCCCCAGTGTTGGGGTTTCAGTGCATGCCCCAAGGTCCAGATTTTGTTGTTGCTGCATCTTGTGGGTTCTGGGAATTAAACTCAGGTCCTGGTGTTTGAAGGCAAGACTGCACTGACTGAGCGATTGCCTTGGGTCTTCATTGTTGTTTGAGTCAGGGTCTATTGACACAGCTTGGGCTAGCCTGGAACTTGCCATACCACCCAGCCTAGCCTTGAACTCCTGATCCTCCTTCCTCAGCCTGCTGAGATCAGAGACTCCAGGCTTGCACTACTGTGCCCCAGCCCCCAAGAATCTTAGTAAGATTCGAACACATGGGTAGCCCTTCTGGACAGCAGGTCTTCTAGTCTCCCAAATCCTCCCTCCACAGCTGAAAGGAGCTGGACAAGAGACTTGCAGGCTCTGGATGAACAGGGACTTGCCCAGGGTCACCAGGCCAGACGACAGGGCCAGGAAGGGCTGAGCTGCCTCCCCCACTGTGGGCCCTGGCACTGGGACTGACTGGGCTCAGTGGCCCTTTGTGAGGCCACATACCTGGGCTGGGAGGCCGCCACCCAGCTATGAATAGCGGCCTCTTTCCTTCCTGCAACGCATGCCCTCCCCTGCACACGCACTCACACGCACTCACGCCTGCTCAGCTCGCTCGGGGAAAGTCAACAGGAGTATTTGAAAAGTCTTTCTGTGTAGAGAATCTGTTTGGATAGGGGGAGGACTGGAGAGCCAGCCAATAGGTAGAAATATTAATGAACCTAGTTATAAAGGGCCCATTCACGGCTCGCCGGGTAAATAGGGCTCTTGTCGGGAGGCCACGTTATCTGCCAAGTTCAAGAATGTGGTTTGAAAAAATAGAATTTAAAGGGCTGAGGTGGAGCCTTAAAGCGCCGGTGTGCTGGAGCCACAGCCAAATGAGGGAGGAGCAGGGCTGGACCGGGCACTGGGCAGGGGTTGGGGTGTGGGCTGCGGCAAGAGGGGCTGGGGACAGAGTGGGGAAGGGTGGGTGGAATTCAGAGACAACAGGCTGGCTGCCCAGTGAGTGCCTGTGAGTCCCTTCCTCCCCCAGGTGCCTGGCCAAGGGCTGATGGTTTTTCTGCTCAGCCCCAGCCCTGTGCATGTAACTCCCCAGCTCAGGGACCTTGGTCAGGGATGCTGATGGGGGCCGATGGGTTGTAGGAAGGGAGCTTAACTTCTCCTTCAACCACATGCTGTGATCCCACAAGCTAGACTTTTTCTGCCACCACCATGGTGCCCTAAGTGCCCAAACTGTGTGAGAAAGAACAGAAAGTCCAGACTTGGTCAATCTGCTCATTTCACACGAGGCAAGTCTCAGCCTGGTGGAGAATTGATAGCTTGAGGTTCCTCGGCAAGCCTGTGGCAGAATTAACACTGGCTTCCAGCAGTTTTTGACTGGAAACAGGCACCCAAGAGTGAGACAATGTCTGCCACAGTCAGGATGTCCTGTCACATGCACAGAGGGGGTGCCTTGTCACATACATAACGATGCCTTATTTTTAGCCCTGGACTTAAAGTGAACGGGGATGTTCTGTAACACTGCCCTGGCCCAGCTATGTGGCCTAGGCAGGTGACAGGCCTTCTGAGCCTCAGCTTCCCCATGGAGAGCAAGCCCTCCTGTTGGAAAGACTCAGTAGGAGGATGCTAGTGATGGAGACTAGCACTGTGCCAGACACTCGGTGGGTGGCCCAGGGACTGTGGCTGGACCACTTCTTTTTTCTGTCCCAGCCTGTGTGAGGAGGAGATGCTGAGAAGATGGTCCCCCAGCTTTGGGTTTTAGAACAGTTTCTACCTAGATCCTAGAAGGACCGCAGGCCTTGCTTGTGTGAAGGTGGCACGTTTGAAGCAGGAGGTTCTGCCGTGGATTGTGTTGGGCAGTCATGTGTGGATGAATCTAGGTGAAGATCTTTGAGACAGCCTACAGGGAGCCTGGACATGCGGCCAAACCTCCTCTCCTAGCACCAAAGGCCTGCACAGAACAAGGGTTAACCCGGGCTGAGGGAACATTTACATTGGCTTTTCTTGGCAAATAAGAGAAAAAGGAAATAATCAACGTAAAAGCCAAATGGAAGCCTTCTGTAAAGGCTCTGCCAGAAGCTGGCTGAGCAGCTTCGAACACGGCGACATGCAGGGATTTGGGTGGCAGGACATTAGAAGCATTAGATGTTATAGGGAGGGGTCAGAAACAACATTTGGACCTCACAGATCTGGGTTCGAGATTAGATTCTGCTGTTCATTGGCTATGTTTCTCGAGCAAATGATGGGCCTTTCTGGGCTCTGATTTCTTCAGTCTATACAAAGAAAGAGAAGGTTACTGTATGTGAAGGTCCCTGGCATATATGGGTACTCATTAAACATCAATTTCCTTTCCTTTCTGGGCCTCCTGGCAGGTCCAGGGGAAGTGTCTGACAGGTCTCAGCAGTCAGAGCTGGGAGCTCTGCACAAATGCCCAGGCCTCATGGCTGCAGCTCAGGAGCTGGGTGCTGGGTAGAGCTTATGATGTTTGACAATTGGAAAAGCATGTGCCAGCTTGCCATGAGAGGTTCCCAAGGTGAGCTGGGAAAGCAATGCCCACAATCCTATTGTACAGTGAGACTGGGAAAAGGTGAGAAGCTAGAGGTCTTGGGCAGGGCCCAGATTTGTTTTCATTCCTTTTTGAAGACTTGCACACCAAGCACAGTGCTGAGCATGGGGGATTTGATAGTAAAACCAGACTCAGATGACTGGATGATGGACGGATAGGTGAGTGGGTGGACTGAGGGAGGGGTGATGAATAGATGGATGGGTGAGTACATACATCAGTGGACATAAAGATGGATGGATGGTGAACCAAATATATGCGTGGGTGAATGAACAGAGGGATGAGTAAACAGATAGATAGATGATGAATGAATGGATGGGTAAGTGGGTAGGTAAATGGGTGGGGAGATGGATGAGTGATACATGGATGGATGGGTAGTTGGATGAATACGTGGACAGACAAGTTAATGGATGGACAGAGATGGATGGATGGATGGATGGTCAGAGGCATAGATGATGAGTGAAAGGATGATGATGAATGGATGGATAAATGGATGGATGAAAGGGTAGATAGATGATTAATAAGTGGATGAGTAGATGGATGGTATATGGGTAGACTGGCAGATGAATGATAAATAGATGGATGAATGGATGGATAAATTGATGAATGAGTGGATGAATGAGTGGATATATTGCTAAATGAACAGATGGATGATGAATGAGTGGATAGATAAGTGTATGTGGGATGGTATATGAATGCATGAATGGATGAACAGTTGGTTGGGTAGATGGATGGATGGATGAATGAATGGATGGCTGAGTGGATAGGTAGATAACTAAGGAAAGGAAGACTGACAAGCTTATTGTTAGAGCCCTGTGTATGTTTTTCATCCCTGGGTCCCCAATTCCTGTCCCAGGAAGTGCTAACACTTGTCTCATGAATAGCTCTTCAGTGGTTTAGATTCAAGACCCAGGCTGCCTGGTGTCTGAGAGCCAGCTCTCCAACTTCTAGCTATGTGGCTGTGGTGGGAGAAGTTACTTCTCCTCAGAGTCACTTATCTGTAAAATGATACCTACAATACAGGTTGATGTGAGGACTTAATTACTGTTTTATCTTTTTTTTTTTTTTTTTTGCTTCTAAGTTCCCTCTCATTTCCTGAAGAAGATGATAGCTCTCCCCTTCCCCCAGAGTCTCAGGGTACCAACTAGTCCAAATATCTGCCCTATGGTTTCTGAGAAGGGAAGATTTCAAATTCAAATCAGGGTCACAAGCCTCCAAGGTACATGAGGCAGGATGGTGGAGTAGCTGAGCTTGGGCTGGGAGGAAATCTCATTTCCATCCTGGACTGTCCTCTTGGTGGGGCCCTCTGAACCTGGGTCTCCCCAGGTCTCTGTATTGGGGGGTGTCTCCCAGCCACTCACTACAGATGGGGAAACATGAGGCTAGCTTCTCTAGCTTCCTGACCTCAATCTCCTTCTTTACACAGTTTTCTGGGTTGGAAAAACTGAGCCTGTACTAGCCTTGGAGACCGCCCACTCCTCCCACCCAAGTGCTGTGTCAGCTCCCTGTAGAGGATGGCACCAGATGGAGTGCTCGTTAACGCCCTCCATAAAGCCG
This sequence comes from Peromyscus californicus insignis, assembly GCF_007827085.1. NCBI lineage: Eukaryota > Metazoa > Chordata > Mammalia > Rodentia > Cricetidae > Peromyscus > Peromyscus californicus. The sequence goes on along the minus strand of NW_026294573.1, from coordinate 86,629,448 downwards.
GGTCCCCCAGGGTCACCTCCCCAGAGCACACAGGCTGAGCTTTCTCTCCCAAGGCTGGGCTGCCCACAGTCCCAGCCCTCCCCCTGGGATTTCCAGGAGCCAGAAGTTGACATGAGTTCCCGCCTGGCATGGGCCCGTGGGTCATGGGCTCTGCCGGTCGCCAAGAGCCACAGAGCCAGCTCCTGCCCGCCCCTCACTCTATAAGTGACTCACTGGGGCTTGAAGTGGGCCACCCTGGGGGTGTCTCCTTGTTGGAACAAGACACTCATCCTCGAACAGAACAGGCAAAGATGGCCTGCCAAACCGTTGCTTAGCCAGCCTGTGGCCAGAGGGTACCAACACATCTCCTCCCACTGAAGCACTGTAGGCACCCGGCTGGCATCTCCCTCCAGAGCCGGAGGCCTGAATCTCTTGATGCAGAACGTAAGATGGGCAGAGTGAGGAGCTGATGAGGCTATAGTCACATATGGGCCAATGGCAGAGCTGGAACCTGGGGACCAGAAAAGCAGCATGGACCCTTCCCTATAGTTGCTGTGGGAGAAGACCCATGGGCTGAGGCCTTCTTTAGCTGGCTTCTGTTTGCCAGGTGGGCCTATTAGAGAGAAGATTGTCAGTCTTCTGGACTCCTAGGCAGCCAGTTGGGGCCCCCAGTGTGGGAGAAAGAGACAAAAGGGTGTACTGTGGGAAAGGGGCCTGGGCTGGTGACAGGGCTAATTAGTTCTGAGGCTCACTAATCAAGTGTAGCAGTCATCTTACGTCTCCATAGCAAGGATGTCAATCACAGAGATGTGCAGAGCCCAGCAGCTGTGTGTGGTGGGAGATGGGGAGGCGGGATGTAGGCAAAGGGAATAAACATGGAGACACAGAGAAAGGCAGACTATGGGCCACAGATTGGTACAGAGAGTGGCAGGTAGAGCCTGAGAGAGGGGGTGGGGGCAAAGCAGAAGGGGGCAGGAGAATGAGGCTGGGGGCTCCCTGGGGACCTGCCTCCCATCTCAGTATCCCAGCCCTCCTCCCTCCTCCCTCTCTCCTCCTCTCCTTTCCTTCCCCTGAGCATCTGATCCTCCCTGGCACCCAGGGGAGCAGAGCTGGTAGTGATCCTATTGCCTGAAGGCTCTCTGCCATCCTCCCATGGAAGGATCTGGCCTGGATCCCATCCAAGTCCTCTGTGAAGGCTCTGGGAGCTCTTATTACTGTCCCTTGTCACCCAAGAAGTGACCTTGGGCCAGGTTGGTTAAGTAGTGTCATAGAGGAAACTCTTAAAGTTAGGGACCTCCAGGATCAGAGAGTCCAGCATCTGATACGCTGCTGTGTGACCGAGCTCAGGCTCTTAACGTCTCTGAGACTCTGAGGACATTGAAGGCAGGGTTGATGCTGTCTGGGAAAGCCATGGAGAGAGCTAGTGTTACCCTCCCTCAACCAGCCTGCTCCCCCTCCTCATGCCCATCTCAGCACCAGAGGCCGATCTGATTTCATCGTATCTGTGAACGCTGCTCTGGAAGGCGGGAGAAGAAAGCACTTCAGTGAAAGCTCTGGCTGTTTAGCTCCCGAGCACACGGCCCAGGTCCTATCTCGCCTTGCAGCCCCACCTCTGCCTTGGCCTTTGCCTCTACTTCTGGAAGATGGGGCTTAAGTTACCTTTCTCCCCGAGGAGCCTGGTTAACCATTTTCTGCCTGCTGGGACAGCCTGCTCCCTGCAAACCAGTGTCCTACTGGGAAACCTGGCTGGGCATCGAGGCATGGCTGGAGCAGTAGAGATGAATGACAGTTACTAGGGCCCAATTGATGGAGTGCTTTTCTGGCATGTAAGAGGCCCCAGGATCGATTCCCAGCACCACATAAATCAAGTGTCGTGGTGTACGCTTGAATCCCCGCACTTGGGAAGCGAAAGCAGGAGGATTCAGAGTTCAAGGTCATCCTTGGTGGCGGAGTCAACTCAAGGTTAGCTTCAGAAAATAAAATAAAGTCAGGGCCAGGGAAATGGCCAACGTGGTAAAGTGCCTCCTGTACAAGCATAAGGCCATGGTTTTGGATGCCTAGCACCATGCAGAAGCAGGTGCACAGAGTGTATCTGTCATCTAGCACTGGGAAGGTGGAGAACAGAAGGTCCCTGGAATTCATCAGCCAACCACCCTAGCCAAATCCGTTAGTTTTGGGTCCAGTGGGAGAACCCTGTGTCAAAGAAAGCTGGTGAGAAGGCTCATTGGGTAAAGGCATTTGCCACCAAGTCTGAAGGTCTGAGTTTGATCCCAGGGACCCACGTGATGGAAGGAGAGAACGGATTCCCACAAGTTATCCTCTGACCTCCACTCTCGCAGAGAGTGTCTATAAGCAAATGTAACAGAAAAAGTAAAGTGGAGAAGGATGGAAGAAGACACTTGACTCTGACCTCTGGCCTACACACACACACACACACTGATCACACTGATCACCAGGACCAACAGCCACTGGGCTCTCTCTCTCTCTGCTGGCACACCCGTTTCTCTGTCAGTGGGTTTCAAAGCTACAGAAGCAGCTGACAAATGGGATTTTTTTTAAGTTATGCATGCTCTTAGTACACATGGCCTTTCTCTCGCACTTACTCTAAACAATACTGCATGACTGCTTGTTGCATCACGGGTGCACTGTAGCCTAGAGACGTTGGAAGCTCCGGGGAGTGTGTTCTGGTCTCCTGCAAATACACCATTCTGTGAAAGGGGCTTGAGCATCTGTGGATCTCGGTACCAAGGGTCCTGGAGCCTGTGGACAGTCCTCTGCTTAGCTCTGTACCCCATCTTCTGCTAACAAGACCATGGGTGCTTTGATTTAGGGAAACTGAGGCTTAAGGTCAGTCAATAGTGGTGCCAGGATTCAACTCCAGGCAGCCTGGCTTCCAAGCAGTTGGGTCCCACTAAAAGGTATGACCAGAGTGACGATGTTGATGTCATACCCATTTTTCTTGGCTCCATCTATGAACCCAGCCTCATGCTGGGATCTGGGAAGAGGGAATCAGCCTCAGTGCCCCTAGCCCTGACTACTCAGTAGGTAGAGGGATCAGTCACCCCATGGATGGAGGAACTGCCCTCAGTGGCTCATGAATGTCAGACCTTTAGGTGAGCCACAGAAGGGGGTGCACATGGCCTGACTTTGCACATAACGAATGGTACCCAGCCTACCGACCCTGTGACCTTGGGCGGGTTACTCATCCTCTCTGTGCCTCCATTTCCTCATCTGTGAACCACATGGAGACCCTGTGGTCTTTGAGCTATGCTTGGCCCATGCCAAGGCTTAACCATGCCACCACCATTCTCATGAGCCCCTTCTGGAGACGTTTGAAATTCTCCTGGTAAATCTGTGAGGTGGATGTGATCATCCTTGTTTTACAGATATGGTAACTGGAGCTCAGAAAGGTAACATGGTCTACAGTGAATGAGTAAGAGGCTGGGCCAACACTTTAACCCGACCCTGGAAACATCTTAATATCTTAGCTGTGCGTCGGCAGAAGCCCTCTTCTTCCTTTTGTTACTCCCTGATCATTTACCAAGCGTTTTAGACCCCAGGTCTAAGCCTGAATGCCTGAATGCCTGGCTTCCCAGGAAGGGACCTGACTTCCCAGTACTGACCTATCCCCTACCCCTACCAACCAGAACCAGAGAAAGCTTCACTCCTGCCTCAATCTCCCTGGTTGGTGGAGACCTCCTCCCACTTCCCCCATGTGGTTGCAGAAAGGAGAAAGCTTTTTTTTTGTGTGGGGGGGTGGGGTTTAGAAAGGATTTCTCTGTGTAGCTTTGTGCCTTTTCTGGAACTCACTCTGTAGCCCAGGCTGGCCTCGAACTCACAGAGATCCACCTGGCTCTGCCTCCCGGGTGCTGGGATTAAAGGTGTGAGCCACCACTGCCTGGCCCTCAAAGGCTGGTGGCTAGGCAGGCCTGAGTATCCGGTCTGAGACAGGCTTCAGTTAACATGGACTTGCGGCTGGCTCTGTTTAACTGCAAGGAGAGTGTGCTCATGGAGCCTTCGGTTAATTAGCAAGACCTCATCTGCTGGAGTGGCGGAAGGCTGTCTGTGGGGAAGGGTTGGAGACAGAGATGCTGCAAGAGTGCTGATCCCAGACCCCGTGATAGGGCTTGTGTTTGGGACAGTGTGGGCCTTGGACACCTAGCAGGGGCCTGTGTGCTCAGGGTTCCAGTACTTAGGGCTGCATCGAGAAGTGGACATTAGTCATCAGCCTTCTAGGATAAAAGAGTGCCTTCCTCATGGCCTTCAGACCTTGTTCATAATTCCCTTCTGTGCTGGATAGTTTTATGTCAACTTGATACAAGCTAAAGTCATCACTTAAGAAAATACCTCTATAAGATAGTACTGTAGGCAGGCCTGTAGGACATGTTTTTAATTAGTGATTGATGGGGGAGAGTCCAGCCCATTGTGGGTAGTGCCATCCTGGGCTGGTGGTCCTGCATTCTACAAGAAAGCAGACTAAGGAATCCATGAGGAGCAAGCAGTAAGCAGCACTCCTTCGTGGCCTCTACATCAGCTCCTGCCTCCAGGTTCCTGCCCTGCTTGAGTTCCTGTCCTGGCTTTCTTTGATGATGAACTGTGTTGTGGAAGTGTAAGACAAATAAACCCTTTCCTTCCCAACTTGCTTTTGGTTATGATGTTTCATAGAAATAGTAACCCTAACCATGACAGAAATTGGTACTGGAAGTGGGACATTTCTGTGACAGACCTGACCATATTGTTTTTGGGAGAATTGTGGGCGGACTTTGGAACTTTGGGTGAGAAAAGTCATCGACTGTTCTCATCGGTGAGCTGCTCTGTTGAAGCATGGAAGAAAAGAGTTTTAACAGATACGCATTCTGTGGAGGCCTGGCTTGTGAAGTTCCAGGGGGAAGTTTGAGAGTTACTTCAAGACTATCAGGGCCATTGGATACTTGCTGTTTGAATTAAGATTCCGTGCTTCTGGTCTGGAGTCAGTCATGATCAACAAGAGATCAGCACCATTAAAATAAAACCTTTGCTTTCCTGGGACAACTGATGTGGTCACTTGGATCTGAGAAATTAGCAATGGTTAAGAAGAGACCAGCATCACTGGGGTGAAGTCTTCTGGGAAGTGTTTCCCAAAAGTCAGCCCACAAGCTGTGTTCTAGGGCGGCAATGTTGTTCCTTGAGCTGGCTGCCAACCTTGGTAGTGTAAAAGTCCCTCAGCTTGTACTGATTTGGAAGGCATGAAGGGGTCATGGAGAGCAGCTGAGGCTTGGCACTGTGAGAGGCCAGGAGAGGCCATTGGTGAAAGGGCAGCCCCGTTGCAGCAGGAGATCCTGGCATTTTGGAGATGACCCCCAAGAACAGCAGCAGTGGTGGAGTGGAGCCTGCTTGAGCTTATCAGATAATCTGTATGTGCTGAAGAGGGCGGAGCCTTGAAAGTGACCTGAGCCCCTTGGAAGAGCCCGGAAGATCAGAAGTGAATCCCCAGATATTGGACATTGAATTATTTACAGTTGGATTTTGGTTTTGCTTTGTGCTCTGGTTCTTCTTTCTTGAAGTAAAAAATTGCTTCATTTTTATTTTACAGGAGCCCACAGTTGAGAAACTTTGAATTTTAAAAGAGATTTTGGATTTTAAAAGAAATTTGGATTTTTAAAGAGACTGAATTTTAAAGTGTTTGAATTTGTATAGACTGTGAGGCATTTTAAGTTTGTAAAATGTTTTATATTGTGATGTTGATATTAATGTAGGATCTTTGGGATGGACAAGAAAGGTTGTGGCTTAACAGTGATGTGTTTATGTGTCAAGCTGATAAGAGGTTGATTGTCCTGGCTCGTCTTATGTCAAATTGACACAGCTAGTCAGCTGATAGCTAGTCTCAATTGAGAAAATGCCCCCAAAAGATTCATCTGTAGGACATTTTCTTAATTAGTGATTGGTGGGGAGGGCCCAACCCATGGTGGGTGGTGCCATCCCTGGACTGGTAATCTTGGGTTCTACAAGAAAGCAGGCTGAGGAAGCCATGAGGAGCAAGCCAATAAGCAACACCCTTCTGTGGCATGGCCTCTACATGGACTACAATGCGGAAGTGTAAGCCAAATAAACCCTTTCCTTTCCAACTTGCCTTTGGTCACAGCAATAGTAACCCTGACTGGGACACCTTCCTGGGATCTTCTCAAGGACATGACTGCCTGGGGTTCCCATCACATACAGAGGAAGACGCTTCTGGGGAATTCCAGCCCCTAGATGTTTAGACCAACCACAGTCACCTGTCTGAGGCTCAGGTCCCAGGCACAAGGCAGACACATGCCCCTCTTCTAAGGCTCTCCTCAACTTGAGACCTCCACCAGCCAAGAACATGAACCTACCCATGGAGCTGGACCACTCGGATTGCAGTTGATTTGAGTTTTCTGAAACAGGGTCTCACACAGCTCAAGCTGGCCTCAAACTCTCTTTATAGGCAGGGACGGTCTTGAATGCTTGATCCTCCTGCCTCCATCTTCAGGTGTGATGATGACATCCTTGTCCCATGTCTGCCTGGCACTTGACTTTTACGAACAGCACCTGAGGACTTCGGTATCTTTCTCCTCACACTCCATGCACTTCATCTACCTGCTCTGTTTTCCTTCCTAGAATGACAGCGTGTCTGTTGTAGATTTGAGGGCCTCCTGGTTTGGTTTCTGTCTCCAGTAGAACGCGGGGCCAGGACTCAGTGCTTGTCACTCTGTCCTGAGTGCGTCTGGCAGACACTCACCCAGTCCCAAAACGCTTGCGTCCCCACCAGGCTGCAATGCAGATTGCACTTGACAGGCCTTGAGTCCCAGGATGCTGGCAGGGCCCTGGCACACAGCAGGGGCTCTGTACAGAGCGAACAAGTGGCTCTCCTCCTCATGCGGTCCTCTCCTTCCTGAGAGTCACAAGCCCTCAGAGGGCTTGGGAGGCACCTTTCCAGGGGTCACCAACTTGAATGCTCTTGGGGACAGCTAGGAAGAGTGCACAAGTGGAACTAGATGGACTGGGAGGCACTGGAAGTGAGGAGGCCTGGCGCCAACTGGGGGACATGTCTGGACATCTCTTTTGGTTATTCTATGTAACTTCCTGAATCAGCAAAAGGTTCCATAGAAACAGGGCCAGTAGGCTGTACCCATACAAACTCTTGAACATGCACAGAGAGAGAGAGGGGGGGGAGGGAGGGAGGGAGGGAGGGAGAGAGAGAGAGAGAGAGAGAGAGAGAGAGAGAGAGAGAGAGAGAGAGAGAGAGAGATGCTTAGCTGTGCCTGTTTCCATTGATGATAGATCAAATACCCGAAACTATCTCGGGGGTCCTATCACCCGCCTCCTGTCACTGTCAACCTCTTAGTTTGCCTATGTACACCCTGATGTTTGTACATGGACAGAAATCACCTTGTGACATGTTTCTCAGAACACTGTCACTATTATTAAGTGGTATATGACTCTGGTAGGAGCAGACAGACAGACACACAAAGAGAGGTGGTGGTCATAAGGAATTTGGACCTATGAGTGTCAATGAACTCAGTTTGAGTTCAAAGGCTTGAGAATCAGGGTAATGGATGGCGTCAACTGCAGGTCGAGGGCCTGGGAACATGACGTGTCACGCAGTGAGGTGGACTGGGTGCGAGTTCTTCCTTCCTCTACTTTGGTTCCCTTCAGCTTTGAACACACTGGGTAGCACCCACCCACATGGGGGTATGTGTACTTCAATGAAGCCTCTGACTGAAATGCCTGTCTCATCTGGAGACATCACAAAACAACCCATACACTTAACATGGGTACCCGCAACCCAGCTGAAGCAGCCCCGAAACGTAAATGTTCCAACTCTGCCCTATCTGGTCTCTGCCCTTTGGGGCCCATCTTGTGCCCAAGGGTATTCCCTACCCGGGATGGACTGCCTCATCTTGGCATCTGTGTTGGTTGCTTTTGTCAACTGGACATAAACCTAAACTTATCTGGAAAGAGGGAATCTTAATTGGGGGAAATGCCTCCATAAGATTGGCCTGGAGGCAAGTCTATAGGGCATTTTCTTGAGTAATGATAGATGTTGGAGGGCCCAGCCCAATGTGGGTGGTGATACTCCTGGGCAGGTGGTCCTTGAGTGCGTAAGAAAACCAACTGAGCAAGCCGTGAGCACCAGGCCAGTGAGCACTCCTTCATGGCTTTTGCTTAAGTACCTGCCTCCAGGTTCCTGCCCTGGCTTCCTTTGATGATGGACTGTGATGTGGAAGTGTACACCAAAAAAAAACCAAAAAAAAAAACAAAAAAAAAAACTTTGTCTTGTCCTAAGTTGCTTTGGGTCATGGTGTTTCATAACAGCAATAGAAACTAAACAGCATCCTTATCTCCTTCCTTCTGTCTGGGCATGAGGTTCTGGCTGCCTTGGCCCCTGACCTCTTGGCCATTTGGGTAGAAGGAGAGGAGAGAAGTCAGGGTTTTACCTAGGACCACAGCCTCCTAGCATACATTCCATCCTAGTGTCCCCATAGTCACACACCTTCTTCACTCTCCCCTCAGGCCACAGGATGAGGTCTTTCCATTGCCCCTGGTCTCAGGGTGCTTACCAAAGAACCTGCCTACTCTCCTGCTATTTCCCACTGGGAAGATCCCTCCCTGCTCTTCGATGGCTGGCAGGAATAGCGGCAACCTCCTTGTTCACAGGCTCCTTGGTCTTTGTCCCTAGAGTGTTGAATGCTCTCTCAGTGGACTCCCTTAGCGTGTGCTGCCTCTTGCCAGAATCATGAGTGTGACAACATCTGTAGGCCTCATTTGGCCCTGGATTCTTGCCCAGCTCCCTAACCAGGCCAGAGGTTTCCCTGCAAGTTTCTGCAAGTCTCTGGGTTCTGTTCATGGCACACCTGCTGCTCCCAATTCTGGTTGTTTAGTCCCCACTCTCACCTTTTGGTGGTTTAACTCTTCCCCATCTTACATGAGCCGAAATCTTCCCTGAGGTCACAGTCAGGGCGGGTCTTGGACACTGAGTCCAGTGATAGTCACTAATGCCCGACAGGAACATGGCTTCAGATCACACTCCCTGGGCTCTTCAAGTAGTCCTTGGAGACCTCTGTCTTGGCTACTCCAACTTCCCCTCTGGGCTTCTGGCGCTTTGTTTGTATCTGTCCATTTTGTGCCTGGGCCTCAGCAACTAAGGGTTCAGGCAGAGCCCAATGGACGGAGGAGTCATTTCCTCCCTCAGTCTGGGCTGGACCTTTTGGACCCAAGAGCCTGGGTCAGGCTTCTGTGATCACATTTCTTGGTCTTTGGAGACAACTAGCTCACAGCACTTTGCTCGCTGTAATAATGATTTCTCCATGCTCCAAACTTCACATACACACCCAAGAGTAGTGTCAAGGTGGCCAGAGTCCCAGCACAGACTGAATTACTCTGCCATGGTCCAGCCATTGCAGTCATGGGGACAGCTCTGGCTTAGGTGCCCTTACTGTGATGGTCACTGTCCTATTATTTTTTCTTTTAACCTCTTGAAGAATGACGTGTTCCTGGGCTTTAGGCTCAGGTCTAAAGTCTCAGCTGCTTGGGAGGTTGAGACAGGAGAATTCCAAGTTTAAGGCCTGGGTAATTTAGCCAGATCCTGTTTCAAATTTTTAAAAAGAGTAAAAAGAGGGCCAGGGAGGTGGCTCAGTAGGTAAGCCTGATGTCCTGAGTTCTATTCCTAGAACCCTTGTAAGAAGCTGGGTGTGATGTGTGCATCTGGATGCCCAGCACTCCTGGAGTGACATGGAGGTGGAGACAGGACAATTGACTGGAAGCTCATGGGCCAGCTAGGCTGGAATGTGCAGCATGACAGAAACAAGAGAGACCCTGCCTCACTCAACAAGGTAGAAGGAGAAAATGGACTCCAGAAAATCCCCTGGTCGCCAACGCACGTGTATGTTTCTCGCTCTCAAAATAATTTTTTAAAAATGAAAAAAAAAAAGGTAAAAAAGAGTGTTGTAATATAGGTTAGTAGTAGAGGCCAGCCTAGCATGTGCAGGGCTCTAGAGTCACACACTGGAGGGAGGGAGGGAGGAGAAAAGGTAAGAGAAGGGAGAGAGAAAGAGAAAACAGATGGTTAGCGTCTCCTCCTGTCTATTATGGGCCTTCTCTTGCACAGTGCCCACTGTGTGGTCACCCCACAGTCCTCTTGCCCCTGTGAGACCATGTTCTTCACCGCAGGAGCAATCTCTGTGTCCATAGTGCCGCCTGATAATCATAGGTGTTCAGCAAATGCTGACTGAGTAGGAGAATTCAGAAATCCCTTTGCCGGCTCAGCTCCCCAGATCACTTGGGGACTCCATTCTGGCCTCCAGCCTGAAATGAGACAGTCAAGGGCTTCCTTGGGGTGGGGGAAGTATTTTTGCCTCCTGGCCAATCTGGATTCCTGGGAGGGTGTGTGAGGACCAGCAGAGTCCTGTGGACAGTAGAGGGCTGCCTTTCTCCTGCACCTCCTAATATTAACCTGGCGCTCGGCCCCGGCTCCCACACTGCCATGGGAGGCCCTGGATGGAGCCAGCAAACAGATCCATCTGGAAATAGAAAAATACTCCCAACACTGGCAGTTTTGTCTGGGCCTCCCCAGTGGGGTGTGGAGCAGGCCCATGAAAGGGGCTTTGAGGCAGGCTTTGGAACGAGGGCCTGGGTGCTCCCAGCACCAGTAAGTACCTGCACCCAAGCCTCTGCAAGCAACATTTATGCAGGGAGAGGGTCTGTATTTGCTGGCCATGGGAGGAACCCTGCTTACCAGTGCCCTTTGCCTGCCTGGAAGTGGCTAAGCTTGAGAGAACTGCTAGGTCTTTCATGGCCACAACACCTCTGATTGACAGTGGGATGAAAGGACCTAGGCTCAGAATCAACATGATAAATTAGATTCTGTAGCCAGAGCCCCTAGCCTCGTTCCTGGGGTTAGAGAAAGAGCTGGTGAAGCAGTAGCCACCAGGAGATGAGGCTGACGAGGTACTGTGCCAACTCTTCAGAGCTACCATTTTCCCATCTGGTTAGTTAGTAGTGGACCATAACCACCCATCCCTGTAGGCAGTTAGTACATCCAGCTGCTGCTGATGGTTCATCCTGGGAGAGGAGATGATGGATGTGTCCCATAGGGCACCTGCAAGGGAGTAGGCAAGTATGCAGGGCCAGGACCAGTTCCATGGGAGGATCAGGAGGCATGGATGCTCCTCTGAGCTTGTGGCCACCTTCCTAGGAGAGCCCCTGAGCACCACAAGCCTCTTCCTGTCACTCACTTTTTCACGATTGATTCTGGAGGTTGGGCTGACAAAAGGCGGTTGCTCCTAGAGTCCAGTGGAGACAGATGTTGCCAGGGGCTGGATCCCAGCAACTCCATCCAGTGGCATTGGACATGGAGGCCCATAGGGTCTACATTGTGTGCCTTTTGCACATCTGGCATGCCCTCTGAAGGTGTGGCTTCTCTCGCCCTAGGAGTTGTTAGGACCTCCTTGGAAGGTTGCAAGCAGAGCGCATCATCCCCTCAGAAACACCTAGAAGTTCCTGATCCTCCCATACTGTCCTGTGTAGCTGGACATCACAGGGGACATAGGGTCAGACTTCACCTCCTTGCTGATCCCACAAGCAAACTCTAGCTCAGCCTCAATTCACAGGGGCGGGGCAGGGGGAGCCAGGAGATATCTAAAAAAATCTTCCAAGATCCCATCAAACCATCTGTGTGTGTGTGTGTGTGTGTGTGTGTGTGTGTGTGTGTGTGACACTGTCTTATGTGCTTCTTCCTTGTTCCCTGTTGAGGCAAGGGGTCAGTCCTCCAAGTGACCTGGTCACTGAAGCCTTGAGGGAACTGAAGACTTGAGCTGCTTGGCGTTAAGCCTTCTGTGAGCCCAGTGAGGAGCCAGGCATCCCAGAGGGGAAAGTTGGGGAGTAAGAATATGTCTAGAAAGTGAAAGTGGTGGAGCCTTCAGATAAGTGATGATATGCCACTGCATCTCCAGACTGGGGGACCCAACGTGCCAGTGTTCCAGCTTCAAAGGTTCCTGTATCCAAACATGTCACCATGCCTTTGGACATAGAGACTGCTAAACATGAGCACCCCAGGAGCCGCCAGAGAGTCCAGAATACAGAAGACCTCAGGATCTTTGCATTCCTAGGGAATGGGATAGGATATTAGAGTCTCAATGCGGCCAAGATTGAAGTTCCTGCCCATAAGGTGACAGGTTGGCTCTAAGGTGGTGTCCAGGTTCATGTTTGTTATTTTGGTAAAACACAGGGACCAGACGAAACTTCTGGGAGGAACAGGTTTCCAGATCACATTCTATCATTGAGAAGAAGTCAAGGCAGGAAGTCAAACAGCTAGTCACGCATCCACAGTGAGGAACAGAGAGAATGGGGTACCCACGCTGCCAGCTTGCTTGTAAGGAGCTAGCTCTCTTCACCTTTCATAGGCTGGGGCTCCGCCCATGAAACAGTGCTGTCCACATTCATGGTGGCTCTTCCTCGGTCAATTAATACTCAACATAGTCCTACCCAATGCATGCCCATGAGCCTGCCCGATCCAGACAATTACCCCATTAAAATTCTCTTCCCTGTTGTTTTTAGGTTACATCAAATTAAACAGTTAAAAATCAACCCGCAGAGGTGGGCTTGGCTTATCCGAAGGACCCAGAGGAAGGCCTTATTTCATGCACAAGTTAACAGACTGAGAATTTTTCTTTTTACCCATGTGCATGTTGAACTCATGAGTGAGGAAACAAAGGAGGGCTGGGACTGAAAGCAGCCATCTCCCTCCCACTCACAGGGATCCCTCTCCAGCCTTGGCAGGAGGAGAAGCTCCTAAGATGAGGTCTACAGCGGGGGAGATGGGGGAGCCCAAGGGCACCTGACTCACTCAGTGTATTGGCTGCTTTTCGGGTTGCTGAGACAATCTATCCGACAAGGGCAATCTGAAGACGGCAAGCTTTGTTTTGGCTCACAGTCTGAGAGCACAGTGCCTTGGGCAGGGAAGGTGTGGCAGAGTCGGCTGGTCACATTGCATCCACAGCCAGGAATCAGAACACAGTGAACACTGGTTCTCGGCTTGCTTCTCATTCTTGTTCCCATCTGAGACCTCGGCCCATGGAGAATGGGTGCTGCTTACACCCATTAGAAGCTCAGTTACCCTAACATAAAACCCCCTCTCGGAAATGCCAACAGGCTTCTCTGATTCTCAGTCTGTCAAGTTGACAGCATTGCATCACAGCTAGATACGGCCATTTGGGTTCTGGGTTTGGATCACTTAGGATGGAACAAGTTAGGAGTGGGCCCAGTGACCACTCCACCTTCTCTCATGTCATCAAATCAGAGTGCCCAGGGACGCGCTGTCTTGAAGAAATGTTTGCTGTTTTCCTTTCCCTCTGCCCCATGGAAAGGGATAACTATGGAGGTGGGGCAAGGGCATGGTCACCAATAGCTGAAGCTTCTTGCCCATCCCTGGCAAAGTGGGCTGGGTGGGAAGGATTAAGTGGGGGCCAAATGAGGACATGGCCAGGAAAAGGTCAGAAGGCAAGCTGGAAGCCTGGGGCAGTGGCACTCTGCCCATCACAGACAGAGGAGCAGGGAGCCAGCCCCACGGGGCTCCTAGGCACCAAATCCCTGTCAGGTATGAATGTCCTCTTGTGCAAGGTCCTCGCCTGCCCTGAAGCAGACTGTGGAGTTGAAGGACCATAGAAATCTCAGCCTCTGAGGCATGGAATCATAGAAGCTCAGAGCCAGTGCCAGGTAGGATTCCGGGAGCTCCAGAGCCTTCAGGTTCTGGCATCGAAAGGTGTGAGAAGCCCAGCACTTGGAGCATAAAATTTTATAGCTTTGGTGATCTAGGAACCATGGACTCAGACCTTGCACTTGGATGACCCTTGCAGGAGCTCAAGTCTGATCAACTTCCTGGTGAAAGCATTCCTTTCTAGAAATTTCCGAAAAGCAACAGTCTTCTTTAGATGGACAGCAATCATCACAAGAGAGACTGGTCCCAGTGTGTGGAAGCCCAGTGGGTCGATTGAAGGCCCGGCTAGAATCTCCAGCACTCCATAAAACCAGGCATGGTGATGATGCAAGTCTATAATCTCAGCATTTGACAGGTGAGGCAGGAGGATTAGAAGTTCAAGGCCATCCTCACTAGATAGCAAGTTTGAGTCCAGCCTTTGCTACAAACAACTTTGTCTCAAAAACAATCAACAATAACAACAACAAACACAAGCAAAATGACTGGGCTGGAGAGAAAGCTAGGTGGCTAAGAGCATGTGTTGTTCTTGCAGATGACCTGGGTTTGGGTCCCGATAACCACAGGGTGGTTCCCAATCATCCATGACTCCAGTTGCAGGTGACCTGATGCCCCATTCTGACCTCCATGGGCACCATATACATATATGCATGCAAAATGCTCATACACATAAAATAAAATAAATCAGTGGGCACCATATACATATATGCATGCAAAATGCTCATACACATAAAATAAATCTTTTTTTCCCAAAGATTAACAAACAAACCAACAAACAAAGGACATAGGAGGGAAGGTTGGTGACTTTTAGGATCCAGAACCCCAAACCCACCTCTTCCCTGCTGGTGACAATCATTGACATCTCTCCACTACTGCTGCCTCTTTCTTTAAAACTTGAAATGTAGTCAGCCTTCTAGCTGGAAGGCCAAAACTTTCTGGGTGGTGATGCTGTCAAGATCTCCTCTACATAGCCCTGATAAGTAGATCCAGATGGTGACCCTGCTGTCTCTGCACCTCAGCCTGGCCCCTCCTCTAACCCCCAACACCATCCCTAGTCTTCCCTTCCGTCGCCTTGACCACCAAGCTCCCAGAAGGCAGCCAGCTGGCTGGCAGAGGCTATGCCACCAGCCCAAGGTCAACCATGCTGTTTAGTGTGGTCTTCCCTCTAACCCACCACCTCCTGGAGTGGGCGGCAATAGTGTCAGCCTATCCTTTAGCGGGGGATATGGAATGACCAGGTCAGCTTTGACCCCGGGGGTCCCCGGAGGACAGGAGTGACCCAGGGCTTGGAGGATCAAAGTCTTCCTCTGTGCCCCCTCGGTGACCAGGAAGATAAAAATATTTACGGATGGCTTTCCTCCCTCTGGGGACAGGCGCACACAGAGCAAGGCTGTGTTTCGCTTCGTTGTGACTGCTCTCTCAGGATAGCAGGGCTGAGACAAACACAGGTTGTTTATAGGCCCATGAAGCCCCAGAGACCGCTGGTGGCAGACAGCTTCCCCTTTCTCTTAGGGACATGAGCCTCTGGAAGGGTGCCCAGAGGAACAAGGGTGGGTTTCTCTCCTCTGTTAGTTTAGTCCTTGGTGGCGCTGAAGGCATTTTGTTTTCCCTGAGAGATGAGGAGAATGTGTTTTGGTGAATAACATGTTTCCCATAATTTGCCTTTTGAAAGTGCAAGGAAATTTGCATGTGTGGCTGAAACCGCCTGAACAGAGAACCTTCTGGAAAAGCCCTGCCTTCGTTTCCCCACCGGGTCAGGCTGTGAGGAGGACTCAATAAACACTTGTTGATGGAATGAATGGGACATAGAAATGGCCAGCCAGAGTGGGAAGGAAGGCCCCGCAGATATACGACTGGGCCAAACTACTCGGGTTTCAAGCAGGGAAACTGAGGCCCGGAGAGGAGGAAGGGAGAGAGGGTGCACACAGTTACTGCTCTGGCTGGTGACATCACGGCTGTGATGGTGAGGAAGATGGTACTGGGTGTGTGCCCATTGGCCGGGAGCTTTTTCTTCACCTGGGCTTCCTGAAAGACTGATGGGGATGCAGTAAGAGGTCAGAATTCTCCGTGGTAGGGACCAGAGAGCAGCGTGCCTGCCCAGCAGAATGTGCTATTGTGACTGCTCAGTGACAGCCAGCTTCTCCCTGGCCACACCACAGACGCCCTTACAACTAAAGACCACCTCACTCTGGAAAGAGGATCTTTTCTAGGCCTGAGTTTATTTTATTTGTTTGTCTGGAATAAGATCTCACACACAGCCCAGGCTACCTCCAAACTCCCTGTACCAGAGGATGACCTGGAACTTCTGGTCCTTTTGCCTTCACTTTCCAAGTGCTGAGGATGCAGGCATGTACCAACGCCCGGCGTATGCAGTGCGAGGGACCCTACTCAGGGCTTCCTGCATGCTAGGCAAGCACTCTACCAACTGAACCGTATCACTAGCTGTATTTTATCATTGTCGCCATTGTCGTCATCATTTGTTGCTGCTGTGTTGAAATTTTTAAAGATAAGTTCTTGTTATGTAGCCCAGGCTGGCCTCCAACTGGCAGCAATCCTCCTGCCTTACCACACCCCCTCAATGCTGGAATCACACCATTCTTAGCTTTTAAGCCTAAGCTTATTTTATGTGTATGTATGTTATTTGGGGTGTGTGTGTGTGTGTGTGTGTGTGTGTGTGTGTGTGTGTGTGTGTGTGCATGTGTGTGGTACATGCACATACCTATGTAGGCACAGAGGCCAGAGTAGGACATTGGGCACCCTCCTCTGTCATTCTGTTTATTGACTTGAGACAGACAGGTCTTTCACTTTCTATTTTGGCTAAGTTGTTAGCAAGCTCTTGGTATCTGCCTGTTTCTAGGCATGCACCCCCCCCCAATGCTGTGGTTTCAGGTACGTACAGTCATACCTGGCTTTTTATGTGGGTGTTTGGGACTTGAACTCAGGTCCTCACACTTACAAAGCAAATTCTCTTACCCCCGAGCCATCTCTCCAGCGCCTAAGCCTGAGTTTTACACTGTTGAGACAGCTTTTGGAACTCACGGAGGCTTCGGTTCTCCATCTGTAATCTGAGGCCTACACTCCGCGTGTGCTCTGGTGACCTCAGGACTGGAGGAAAATGGCATTAAAGGATGTTTGGAAGCTGTCAGGCAAGGAAGACCCAATGCTGCTGTTCTGACATGTCAGTGGGTTCCTGTCATCCAGGGAGGCAGCACTCATGTCCAGCGGTGAGATAAAAATAGCCCTGGAGAAGATAAGGGGTGTCCAGGCTATCTGGGCAGGATAAAAATAATCCTCACAGAAAAACAATGGCATCATGAGGTTTACAGACAAATGGATGGATCTAGAAAAAACATCCTGAGTGAGGTAACCCAGACTCAGAAAGACAAACATGGTATGTACTCACTCATAGCAAGATACTAGACATGAAACAAGGATGACTTGTCTGCTACTCACATCACCAGGGAGGCTACCTGGAAAACAGGACCCCAAGAAAGACACAGGGATCACCCAATGACAGAGAAATGGAATGAGATCTACATGAACAGCCTGGACATGAGTGGCGGTAATGAAAGCGAGGGTTGAGGGAAAGAGAGCTTGGGGGAGCGGGAGATCCCAGCTGGATCAACAACAGAGAGGGAGAACAAGGAATAGGAGACCATGGTAAATAAAGACCACATGAGAATAGGAAGAAGCAAAGTGCTAGAGAGGCCCACAGAAATCCACAAAGATACCCACACAACAGACTGCTGGCAGTGGTCGAGAGACAGCCCGAACTGACCTACTCTGGTGATGGGATGGCCAAACACCCTAATTGTTGTGCTAGAAACCTCATCCAACTACTGAGGGATCTGGATGCAGAGATCCATGACTAGGCCCCAGGTGGATCTCTGGGAGTCCAATTAGCGAGAATGAGGAGGGTTTATATGAGCGAGAATTGTTGAGACCAAGGTTGGATAAAGCACAGGGACAAATAGCCAAATGAATGGAAACACATGAACTATGAACCAATGGCTGAGGGGTCCCCACTGGATCAAGCCCTCTGAATGGGTGAGACAGTTGATTGGCTTGATCTGTTTGGGAGGCATCCAGGCAGTGGGACCAGATCTTGTGCTCATTGCATGAGTTGGCTGTTTGAAACCTGGGGCCTATGCAGGATTGTTTGGCTCGGCCTGGGAGGAGGGGACTAGACCTACCTGGACTGAGTCTACCAGGTTGACCTCAGTCTGTGGGGAAGGCTTTGCCCTGGAGGAGATGGGAATGGGGGGGGGGGGTTGGGGGGAAGGTGAGGGGGACGGGAGGGGGGAGAACAAGGGAATCCGTGGCTGATATGTAGAACTGAATTGTATTGCAAAATAAATTAATAAAAAAAAAAAGAAATTAAAAAAAAAATTAAACTCCAAAAAAAAAAAAAAAAAAATAATCCTCACAAACAGCTCCCTCTCCTTCTGCACCACAGCCCCTTCCACTGGCTTCTGATCTCTTCTTTGGTGTCACAAAGGGACCTGCTGGCCCCAGGAAATTCCTCTCTGTCCTGGGGCCAGAGGATGGGCAAAATATTCCAAGCTCAGGCTGAGGCTTCGGGAACAGGACCATGGGTCTCTTTCCAGACCTGCCAACGGCTCACTCTGCGGTTGCAGCATCACCCTCAGAGACCCGTCCTTTCTCCACAGTGCTCTGTCCAACAAGGTGTTCTGTCGAAATGAGAACTGTCCACATCTACTCTACCCATGCCGTAGCTGCCAGCCCTTGGCAGTGGAGCCTGTTGTGTGGCTCTTACGACCAAGGGACTTTATAGATAGATACTCTTAATTTCTTTTTCTCTGATTTGAGGGCACTTGTTTTGAATGAGGCTGGGTAAAGCTTCTAGTCCAGGATGAGAAGAAACCATGCCATGTGCTCCAAGTTCACCTGCCCTCACTGGTGCCAAGCTAGGTCAGAGGAAGGGCACAAACACTACAGCCCACTGTCACCCCATTTAGGGCTTCTGTGTGCACCAGGGTGGAAGCGGGGGCCCTTTTTGGAAGTTCCTTATGTTTGGGCAGGGGTGGTTCAGATCCCAGGCTAGAGCATCAGATGACTCTGGACTAGTATTTTGGTTACAGCTGGGAACTATAGATCAGCTGATCAGCTCTGTTTCTCCTGGATTGGTGCAAACCGCCGGACACTCCTGCAGGGCTGGCACAGAGTGACACTAGGAATCAGTGTCTCTCAATATGACCAGGGGTTGCGCCACATTGTCACAGTCCCTCAAGCCATATTCAGTAAGCATTAGTCCGGACATACTAACAGGGTGGATCATGCTTAAACAGGGTTCTGTAGCGGGGAGGGCAAAACTTTAATCCCTGGAGGAGACAAGTGAGAAGATCTTTGGGTTCTTGGTAAGCATAGCTTAGTATAAACATTATAGTGTGACCGTCACAATGCTAATATATACTTGGGCCTCATTATTAGAAGCATAGACAATACAACAAGGAGGTGAATAAAGTCTTGTTCAAGTGTGTTAGACACCACTTGAAACCCTTGAGCCCAGCTGTGGTCACTTGGCAGGAGTTGGAGTGAAGGATGATGGGAGTTAGGGAAGGGGTGTCAGACGAGGAGTGGCTGGAGGACATGAGAACGTTGGGCCTGAAGAAAAGATGGCTTGATGGCTTTCCAGGTGGTTCAGCCAAGGCGCCAGCCAGGCTTCTGTGGATTTAGTTAGAGCTGTGGTTCTCCACAGTCACCCTGAAGGGGATTTGGTGTGTGATGCTGAGAGACGTGGCTGGGAGGCCTCTCTGTACAGCAGGCTTCTTGGATTGGAGGGAGAAAGGTGGAGGCTCAGGACTCCTGTGTCCTCAGTTTGGGACAAGGGGATCATTTATCTCAAGGCTTGTCTCAGAACCACCCTTCCATAAGCAGAAATGCCTCCTAGTGCCTTGCCTAGGCATGAGGAATGAGGAGCCATGACCGCGGGTTGCCAACTGTAGCTGGTCATAGAGGTTTGGTGATCCACTGACACAGCTGTCCTGTAAGATGTCTGAACAGATCTGACACCTGGGGGAGACTAGTGAGGTCCTCGATGAAGCCCGAATTTTCAGATCCCTCTTGTCATCTCATAATGACAAAATAGTTGAAGACTCTGAGAAGCACAGCCTGGGCCTACCAAGTTCAAAGAGAACTTGTCCCCTCATCTGTGGCCATTTGTCAAATGAGGAAAACTTCCCGGAGAATTCTTCTATAATTATTCTCATGTACCAGTGGCCAGACCCCAGCCACTTCTGGGCCAGAAGAAGAGTGCTATGGCAGAAGTTGAGGAGGTCTTTATCTGCAGTGTTGAACCCTGGGAGTTTGGGAGGGACTCAGTATCCTTGAAGGATGAGTATTTGGGGATGGCGTAGACAAAGTTGGAATTCTACTAGCCGGGATGAAGTCATGCCTGCCTCTATTGCAAGGACATCTAGGTGGCGGTCGTCCACCTCTACCTCTGCCCAGCTTCCCTGTTTCTCTGCCTTCCTGTCTCCTCTCCCTCCCACCCACCTCTGCCTTCCTTCTTGGCCTACATTTGCCGAGGGGCTAAGGAAGAAAAGACACAGCCACTGGCCTTGAACAGAGACCATTAGGGCAAAGTGAGGTGGGCACACAGCAGTGTTCAGAGGTGGCTCAGTACTGCAGGATGGGACCTGGCAAGGCATGCCTGGGAGACTTTTGCTCATAGAGTGTGACTTAGCAGAGCCCAGCCCAGGCAGAAGCAGCTCATTGAAGCTACGTTCCCATGAAGCTCCACACTTGGAGCCTGTGTGGGATAGCCCAAAGGCTGACCCATCCAGAGCCCCCTGCATCGTGAAAGTGTGGTGCCAGCTGGTATGGAAGGATACTGACTCAGCTGGGCCTTCTACATCTGGAATTAAATGCGGACAGCCCTGTTTCTCAGCCTAGCCTCGCTATTGTTTCCTTGTGGCCTTTGGAAGAGCACACCATCTCTGAGCCTGTTTCTCTATCTGTAGCGCAAGGACAATGAGATTGTACAAGGCAGCCTGGGGCACTCGGCTGCGGCATACTGGCCCCCAGTCTCAGGAGGGGAACCAGGGCTCAGGAGGGGCCTACAGTGCCCACGCAGTGGGACCGTGTGCCGAGGAAAAGCTGTCGTGCTAGACAGCAGCCAGGACTTGCTGGGGTCTGGAAATTCCCCACCCCCACCCTGCTGAAAGTCTCTGGGGTCTTTGCAGCCGGAGGCCACGTCCTCAGAGAGCAGCAGGCAATAGGACAGCCACATTCCGGGGATAGAGGACCCGGTTAGTATTGCCTGGAGGAGCCTGGGGACAGTACTGTAGGCTGCTTCTCTCTTTCTGGCCTAGAGTTCAGCTCCTACTGAAATGTACCATCCTAGCTATGGGGAACTGAACAGTGAGGCCAGAACAAGGCGTGTGGCCTATGTGCTGATGAAGGGATTCTAGAGGGACAGCGGGAGGGCACTCTGTCTTCTCACAGCTGCTTTTACCTGCAGGGCTCACTCCCAAGTCCTTAGGGCCCAGCTAGGCTCCAGCAGCTCCTCAGGAAGTTTAGAAGCCAGGCCTCTCTGAGGACAGGGCAGCCCCCTATGCCCCACCCTCCCTGGTTGCTAGAACTCAGAGTCTGACAACCATTATCTATCACACACCATGACGTCCCATGTTTATCAGAGAAGAGGGTGGATTTGTGCTCTGGCCGCCAGTATACATCTGCTAATCCTAAAGCTGGGTCTGTCATCCTGCCACTTGGGACAGGAGCAGGTGACAGGGTGGTTATCTTGCCTTTCTTTCCTTCCTTCCTTCCTTTCTAAAATGTATTATATTTTAATTTATGTGTGTATATGTGGGAGCGCACTCATACCACAGTGCATGTGCAGAGGTCTCAGGACAACTTGGGGGGCGGGCGTTGATTTTTTCCTTCTACTCTGTGGGCCCCAGGGATTGATCTCAGGTCCTCAGTCTTGGCAGCAGGCACCTTTCCCTGCTGAGCCATCTAAAAGCTGGCCCCTTTGCCTTCCCTGTCTCTCCCAGTTAGTTGCTTTTCTCATTGTCGTGACCAACAAGTCCGACAGGAGTAACTTACAAAAGAAAGTTATGGCTTTATCTTTTGCTGTAGCCCTTCAGTCAATACAGCGATCAGGAAGGAAGGCAGGGGTGGATGGGAGGGATGGGAGATGAGGGCAGGAAAGCGGTGCAGGGGTGGGGTGGGATATGTTTTGACTTACAGTTTGGAGGCATACAGTCCATCACAGCAGGAAAGGTATGGTGTCAGACATAGCCCAGAGTCATGAGCACCTGGTTGCATGACTTAGGCAGTCAGGAAACAGAGAGCTCTCTCCAGAACTGGGACCTGGCTCCGACCCTCAAAGCTGGACCCCAGAGAGACTCACTTCCTCCACCCAGGTGCCGCCTCCTAACGGTTCCCTCATCACTTCCCCAAATAGTGCCACCTAGTAGAGGCCAAGTGCCCAAACGAGCCTGTGGGAGATATGTCACATTCAGACTGTAACTGTTGCTTGCTGTGCATTTATGGAGCATTTCCTAGGCTCCAGGCATTGAGTTTTCATCAAAGGGAGACAGTGTAGCCCCTCCCAGAAGGGATGTAGCAGGGACACCCCCCCATGTCCATTGCTCAGTGCCCAGCTCAGAGCCTGGCACACAAGACATCTCCCTGTTGGCTGAGGGCCCGAGAAGACAGGACTTTTATTATCAGATATGAATT
Organism: Peromyscus californicus insignis; assembly: GCF_007827085.1. NCBI lineage: Eukaryota > Metazoa > Chordata > Mammalia > Rodentia > Cricetidae > Peromyscus > Peromyscus californicus. The sequence continues at coordinate 86,607,049 of NW_026294573.1, read as the reverse complement.
GGGTGTCCACTCCATATTACTGACTGAATGGGATCCAAATATTCAAGCAAGAACCCCTGGTGTGTCCAGGGACACAAGGGGTTAGGAGGTGTGAGGACTAGTGTGGGGACCCTGGTTTTCCTCCCAGTTCAGCATGGTGAGAGGCAGGGTGCTCTGTCCTGTTTTTCCATCTTCTCCTTGCTGGCCTTCTTTCTCAGGTCAAGAGCACCCCAAGAAGAAGAGGCATGTCTGATGCACTGTGGGTCCTGAGAAAAAGTCGGCCATAATCTAAAGAGATAGAGGCATGAGTGGTTCATTGTTTCACCTCTGTGATTTGTTTGCGGGTATTTAGTGAGTGCCTACTGCGTGCTCACCATGGATGCCATCTACATCCAAAGCTTCTCTCACGTCCAGAGTGCCTCAGAGAGTCATAGATCTAGTCCTTGAGAGTCCCTGTCAGGTAGGAGTTCTCGTCGTCTGCCTCATCCCTGACATGCCTATACAGTCCTGCCAGTCAGTTTACCCCATTTCCAGGCTGATGACCTCAGAGATGCCACCTGAGGGCTGGCTGTGAGCCTTGTCCCCTTCATGGGGACAATGGCTCCGTGTCTTTGGCAGTAGTTTATTCCTGGTGACTGGCTGTAAGTCATAAACCCGTGGGGCAGAAATAATGGATGGGAAGAAGCAGGAAGCAGGGTCTCTTCTCTGCCGGTCTTCAGGCCAGCATCCTTGTCTCTTCCTTCCAGCTGACTGTGACTCCCAGAGCCTCCAAGTCTCACTGCCTTCCCAGCAAAGTTCGGCAGGCCCTTGTCACTATTTACTGAACTGAATGAGTCTGATGAGCAGCCCTCCCTACTCCAGTTCAAAAGACCCTTGGAATGGCTTCCATGCACCCACATTCTGGATGGGGAGGGTGAAGCATGATGGACACATTTCAATCCTTCTGGGCTTCCAACAGTTTCCCATGGGTTTAGGGGCTGTCTGGTTCTTGACACCAACATTACATTTCAGGATCACGGGGGAGATTTGGAAAGGCCTTGGTGCCACCACTGGCCAGCTATTTACCTTTGAGGAAATGCACCTCCTTGCCTGGATACCTGTGTCCTCACAACGGGGAGACCTAGAGACTTTCTCTACCTTGTTTGCCACACCCATTCTTTGAGACCTTTTTGCAATCCACCCTATATTCCTATGATTCTTCCATGGGAGATGCCTCTTCTCCACAGCCGTAGGCGTATCTAACATCCTTTAGGATCTAAAAGCCACCTCCTCCTGGGTGCAATTCCTGGGTTTCTAGCCATCCTCTGAGTCAGTCAGCTTGACAATTCAACTGATCCTTGTGTGCCTCGTTGAAAGTCCCAATCATGGCCTTTTTGTGTTATCTCTGTTGCCAGCAGGAGTACCTCGTGATGTGGTGAGTGCGAGGTCACCCATCCAGATGTTCCTCTCTACCCTAAGTTGTTCCTGGGGACTTCTCTGTCCACATTACAATTTATATGTGTTCAGAACCATGTGCAGTTTCTTTGTCCCTAACCATTAACAGTAGCCCGCTTCCCTCAGAGCAGAGGTTTGCATACTGCATATTGGTTTTATAGCTTTGTTTTACAGCTTCTTCGGGTTGGCAATGTTTGGAGTGCCAATTATGTTCCAGATTCCAGGCCGGCTGTGGGGTCACAGAGGTAACCGGACAGTGACAGCACCGTGATGTGTGGACAAGGGTGGGTGTGAGTGGAGTGGCTGGCTACATCAGGTGAGCATTGAAGGACAAGGATGTGTTCAATAGCAGCAATGAGGAAGAAGGAAGCCTGGGCAGACGTGACATAGGTCTTAAAGTGGCCAAGCTTGCCCAAGCTGGGGGCAGGGAGGCTGGGAGTGTCTCAGGGCAGAAGATGAAGTGGGGGAGGCTAAGGAGGGTCTGCTGGGAAGGAGAAAGGGCTGTGGACTGCATCACCATTCCGACGTGCAGAGGACAAGAGTCGGGTACTGAGTTCAGCGGCCTCTGTACCACTTTCCAGCTTAGTCAACCTTCTTTTCAGTGCAGATAACAGCACATCTCCCTTCCCATAGCACAATGGCTCTCAGCCAGGATAGAGCGTGGGTACGCGAAATATCACTGGTCGCCAAATCCCTCAGTAATGGAGATAAATATCTAAGAGTGTCAACCTCACTAAGTAGACGAGATACCTAACACTTAAATTCAATACTTTAAGGCAAAAACAAAAAAAAAAAGCACCCTGAACAAAATACCAAAAAAATGTAAATAAAGACAGGATGTGCCTGGTACAGAGTATGCAGCTCAGAAACACATGCGGGCAGTGATTGGACTGGGAGTAAGTACTTTACCTCCGCAGCTGTGAACTTCGGAAAACTCGAGGAAGCCCCAGGCCCTTTCTCTGGAAGAAGGCACAGTCTGTGCACAGCCTCGGGGTGCTCTTGCAAACGAAGGTGAAGCACTCCGAATGGACACGGGGGTGCCCGGGCCCCCGGCGGCCGTGGGTGCTCTGCCCCCTGCAGGATGCCGCGCACAGTTCGGTGGCTCCCTCCCCCACTCCGACTTGGGACTTTTCCGAAAGTTTGCTGAAACCAGACACCTTGCTTGACCGTGCCCGCGTGCAGCCGCGGTTTAAAAGGCTGCCTTCAGCGCCCCTTCCCCGCCCCCAGCGGAGACTTCAAAAGGGCCGGCGCCCGCCGCGGCCCCGGCACCTATGAGCCACCCCCCGCACCCGGAGCTCGCGCCGGAGCCTGAGCACACGGAGTGGCCACGGCTGCAGCGCAGGGGGACCGGGCCAGTGGCGCAGGCCCGCGCTCCCATGCTCCTCCCGGCGCCGCTGCGCCCCGCGCTCCTTTAGGGAAGGGGACTGCACCCCCGCCCCCGCGCCCGGGGCTGCGGGGACCCATGACTACAGATGCCGTTAGGCACCCGAAGAACCGACCGGCCAGCGTCGAACTTAGGGACTCAGTAAGTGTCCAGAGACTCCTGGAGCGCTCAGCATTCAGAGTGCGCAAAGGTGCATGCGTGTGCCAGGGTGGGCACAAGTTCTGTGTGCACGCCCGAAGTTGCCATTCGCAGAGGGTTGTGTGCTAGGGGGAGTGTGCATTCGGGGACGTGAATGGACTGTGCATATGGGAGTGTGTGCCCTATGCATGTGCATTTGTGCCGTGTGAGTACTCGCGTGGCTGCCTCTGCGAGCGTAGCGTCTGAGCCTGCGCGGAATCCGGACATCCGAGGGTGTTTCTCTGGAGCTCAGATAAGTGCGTGGCTGTGTCTGCCTGTGAATGAGTGTGAGTGTTTGGAGTGTGCCTGTGGGAGGGAGTGTGTGCGCGCGCTCACCAGTCAGTATGAATCGCTTTATAGAGGCTAGAAGCCAGAGGGAATTTAGTCTCAGGGCTGAGCGGTGGTTTTGAGTTTGAGAATCTGCCTGGGTGTCGAGAGTGTGCGCGTGGAATCCCGGGGATTCTTTCGTTGGCCTTAGGGGTGAAGGTGCAGGAAGGCTGAAGACATTCAACGCGCTCACCCGCAGCGTTCTTCCAGAAGCTCTGAATCTAGGGTGCAACTTTTCTGCTAATAGTTGGGAGTTAAGACAGACGGCGGTTGTCGTGGAAGTGTAGGTGCCAAGTCAAGGTCACAGCTGTGTTCCTGGAACTCTGGGATCCTTTCAGGAATAGAAATTGTCCCCTTGGACCCCACCCTACGGCAGCGAGGACCCTTAGTGTCATAAATCATAAGTTCCTAACCTCAGTGTGATGGATCTCTGGGCAACCCGGAGCAGCCCCCTTTCCACGTGTCTGTTTTGAGATCTTCACTAGGAGGAGGGGCGAGGATGTCCCCCTCTCGGATGGGTGGATGGTCGCGCGAGGCGACCGAGGCTGCATCCCTTGCTGCGTCCGGCAGGGGGCAGCAGGTGGCAGCAGAGGGCGGCCCGGCGCGGGGAGGAGAAGAAGGTGGAGAGCTGCGGCGGGCCGAGACTTTAAATCGCCTTCATTTCCCCCAAATCCTTCCTTTTCCTCTCCTCCCCCAGGCCGGCGGGGAGGCAGCTTCCACCGCCCTCCGCGCGGGCTCGCCCGGCCTTGCTTTGCCTCCAGGGACCGCTAGCGGCCCACCTCCAAAAGTTTGATCATCTCTCTCTATCTCTCTCTCTGCCTTTTCTTGCTTCTTCCTTTTTGGTGGAAGCAGAAAAAGAGAGGCAGGGGCGAGCGCGGCTGCCGGACTCCTGGGACCATGGGCCTGGCGCGGGCGCCCGCGGGGCTGAGGCCGTGCCGTTCGCCTGCTCCGGCGCCCCTGGGCGCAGGGCTGCGCTGGGGGTGCGCGGGCAGCGCGCTCTGAGCCGGCCTGGCGCGGCGCGGCGGGGGGCTGGCGGCCCCATGGGGCGCGCCCACACTTGCCCCCCGGGCTCGGGAGTATGAAGTAGGGGCCTGCCATGGGCAAGGGATCGGCGCGGGGGGCCCGAGGCACAGCGGCGGCAGGACACGGGGGGTGAGTACGAGCCCATGGTTGCCCCTGACCCAGCTTCCTGCGCCTCGGATGTGCACGGGAGGCTGGGGTTCCCCGCCACGCCAGACGCTTGCAGAGGAACGTCAGCTTCCTGTAGATTCCTGCGCCCCCGCTAGGCGGGACGCCAAGGGTTAACAGGGGCTGCGCCCCCAGGCCAGGCTGCGCCTTGCTATTGGGGAGAGGGCCCGAAGAGGAGGGTCGGTGCAGAGCCAGACGGGCGATCTAGAAGAGCGGACGAGTGGCGGCACTCAGAGTGGCGGGCTGGGACAGGGGTAGGGGCAGGAGGAGGGAGTCTCGATGTCTGCAGGTCTCAAGCTTGCACGCCTCGGGTTCCACTGTCCTGTGAGTCAAGTTTGTAGGTCTCCAGGTCCGGGCGTTTGCTCCTGGCTCAGTCTCTGTGGTTCTGCACGTCCCTGCTTTCCTAACCTCTCTGCTTATGAATGTGTCTGCCTGGGTCTGAGTGCCTCAGACTTTCCCAGCTTCTCCCGGGAAGCCTGCAGTTCCTGTCCCTCTCCGGAGTAAGCGAGGAGTGAGAGCCAGCTTGTGGGAGCGGAAAGGCCCTGGGAGATCACCAAGTCCAACCTCCTTGTACAGATCAGGGAACCGCGGCCAGAGTGGGGCCGGGAATCTCCAGGGCGGGGCCCGCACACAGCTGGCACCCCGCGGCTGGGATTCCCAGCTTGTGCAGAAGTTGTAAGAGAGAGCGAGGGATCCAGTCACTGCGTGTGGGTGTGTGTGGGAGAACGCGGTCCGGAGGGGCCCTGTGGACTGCATGCAGCTCAGGCACAGGGCTTGTCCTTCATCCTGCGGGGACTCTAGGGCTCCCGGGAGAGCCTGGCTGGGGTTGTAGCACCGCCCACCCGCTCAAGAAACACCCCTCTGAGCTGGAGCCCGGGTGATGAGGGCCCCCCCTTCTTTTCCATGTCTTGGAAAAAGCTGGCTGTTTGAGATTCCCCCACTCCCCCACCACACACATTCGTATACACAGGGCACCAGTGAGCGCACTGGTGACTCATTTTCTCCGGGAGACCCTGTGCCAGGGCAGATGCCAGCGGTTGGGCAGTGTGGTGGTGCCAGGGAGCACCCCACAATGAGGCCGAAGCTTTAGGCAGGCCAACAGTCCCAATGCCTCCCTGCCTTCCTGGCCATACGTCCTCAAGCTCCTAGCCACCTTGGCTTCAGCAAACCTTCCAGCTGTGCATCCCCACCCCACCCCCTTCCCCCGTGGATCCTTCTTCCCCTCCTTGCTTCTGCGTTGAGAAGTCCGCTCTCCTGTTTATCCATGCCACTCTTCGGTAGACAGCGGCTTCTGGGACTTTCATTGAAGGAGCCCATCCTCAGTGCTTTCCCTTGTCTCTGCTTGCATCCCAACACACTCCCCTGATACCTTGTTGGTAGTTTCTTCCTCCAATCTCAGTGCTCAGGGACCTTCTAGGTGTCCCCCAAGGCCTGGCCTGGCCTGGCATGCAGAGGATCCAGTTCACTGGCAGTCATGAATGGGCAAGGAAGCCGTCCTGGGCTCACTTCAGTGGAAAGCAGGCTTTGGGGCAGAGCGTAGGAACCTAGCAACAGGCAGTTTGAGTTCAAGTCCTGTATACTATGCTGTGTGCGTGGCCAGGCCTCCCGCCTCTGTGCTGCTCATTCTCACATCCACCAGGTGAGCATCAGCCCTCCCAGCTGGCAAGGTTTTGTGAGAGTTAAAGAAGCCTGCTGGGCAAGGGCTCTGAACATGGGCTAGTGCATAGTAAGTGTTCAGTAAAGCACAGCTGTTATTTGTATCTGTACTCACTGCTTTGTGAATGGGCGTGTGAGTCAATGGGCAAGTTCTGGGCTATATCCTGTCCAGACGGATGACCTCCATGTGTGTGTGTGTGTGTGTGTGTGTGTGTGTGTGTGTGTGTGTGTGTGTGTGTGTGTTCCCATGGAGGTGGAAGGTGTGGAGAAGGACTTTGGGTGTGGCTGTCTTGGGCACATAGGGTCTGGTGAGGCCACAGAGGCAGGTGGGGTAGGGACAGACTCACGTCCTTCCCAGTCAGCCCTGGTGCCGCTCAGTCCATGGTAGAGCAGCTGGGTGCAGCATCCACAGGGCTGCCTGCCTCAGGGGTTCCTATGCCCTCTGGTCATGAGGACCTTGGAGCTCTCTGCATGTTGAAGCTGGGATGGACTTCTGAATCTTCAGTGTTTCCAGGAAACAGGTATGGAGGGAAAGCCATCCAAACAGAAGGCAGCTTCTGGCCAAGTCTCTGAACAGGAACAGCCCTATGTGTGGCAAGCTAATGACTGGCTTCTTGCAGGAGGCAAGAACCCCCGGCTACTCCCTGGAGGGTCAGGCTGTGTCTCCAAAGTGCTATCCTTTGTGGCTCCTATCTTGGGGTGCCTGCTGCCCTCTCTGGGGGTGGTCCTCATGCATTGATCTTCCATATGCCATGGAGCCCCTCCATGTCCGAGCCCTCCATGTCCAAGGTCTGTGAAGTTGTAGTGGAAACGGAAGTCAGGGAGAACAAAGCCCTGAGCCAGTGCGGCCACTAGTGTTATTAACAGTAGCCTAAACAGCACTGGAACAGTAGTCACAGTGCCGGGCCTCCTCCCTTCCGCAGCCAACTTTCCAGGCTGGAGCTTACTCACAGAGATGGCTCCGGGGCTCCCGGCTGCATCTCTATTCCTGCTGAGAAAGCTGGAACTCTGGTCCCCAGTAAGTAGCAAGTCTCTAAAAGATTCTACCTTCTCCTGCAGGGAAAAACACATCAAATGTAGGTCTGTTGGTGGGAGAGTTGACTGGCTGTGGGCGAATCCCCTCTCTCTGGGCTCTTGTGGCTCATCTCTTCAAAAAGATGGTTAGGGATAGAATCTGGTCCCTAGGGCTCTTCAAGACCCTTCTCTCACTGAGATGTGATGAATACTGGGAAGTTTAGCCTCCAATGGGCACAAAAGCCCAACCCCAGAAGGCCAGCTGCATTTGTGCCAATCTTCTGCAGCTTGGCCTTAGGCAGCTGAATAGTACAAGAAGGCTCGACTCCACCTCCAGTGCCGTCCTTCTGACCGTTGAGAACTTGATGTAGTGTCCTCTAATCTACCCTTTAGGGTACCCTACTGCCGGAAATGACCTAGGTGGACACATGTGGCTCTTGTGCCTACTCTGGATCACCTGGTGTCCCTCTGTTATCTGGAAAACATCCAAGACAGGTGCAGGTGATACAACATTGGCAGACTCAAGGAGTGAAGAGAAGTGCCAGGGGTCAGGTGCTCAGTTTCTTGTCTGCAGGACTTCTGGGAGCTTTTTGGATACAGGCATGCTGGGGAAGCCATCTAAGCTTGGATGCAGAGTTGGCTCTTCCCCGGGCTGCCTGGCGACTGTTTTCCTAGAGTGCCTCTCTGAATGACAATATGTTTTGGGATCTGCACAAAGTGCCTTTGAAGGCACCCACCCTGACTTCTGTCAAATAAAACTTAATAGCCTGACCCCAGTTCCCAGGGCCACCGGGGCTGCCTGTGGCTTTTGAAAGCCAGCCATGGCCGGAGGACTCCCTACCCTTTGCAGAAGGCAAAGCCAGTGTAGCTGGGCACTCTGACTGCTGGTTAGCAGTCGGCCACAGTGAGCAAGATGCAAGACGTTTGGCCCCAGGAGAAAGGAGAGCTCCTAGCCGTGTCAGCAGACTGGGAAGGGCAAGCGGGGGTGGGACCTGGAAGGAGGTAGAGCCACGGAGGAAAGCTTCGGGAAGATACTTTCGAGTCCGGAGTCCTCCTACACCATGTGGTCTGCAATCACCGTGCAGGCCTGTGTGGCACCTTTCCTGTCCCTGTGCACAGGTCTGCCGGAGAAGGTGTCAAAAGCCTAATGTCAGCATCCCAGAGCCCTTTCATCCAGTCAACCTCAGGCTGCAAGTAACCGAAGACTATATCCAACCTGATTTTAACAAGGGGTCAGTGGTCATTTCCCTTTGAAGAACCTCAAGAAAGATTAGTGTAGGGGTGGTGACACTAACACCCGTGATGGTTCCCTTTCTGCCATCCTTGTGTGTCCATGGGACTTCTTACCTCTCACACACCAAGTGGCTGGCAGCATCTCTGAACAGCATGTCTTCATTCAAAAGCACCCAGAGGCCGGCAGAAAAATCTTTCTATTCTTTCCACATATTTTCCTAGGGTGCTGACAGGCATCATCCTACATCTCATTGGCTATATTTGAATCATATATGCATTTCTAAACAGGTCACTGACATGGTCTGTATTCACCCAGTGTCCTCTGAACTCTGTGGGTGGGTAAGCCCGGGTGGTGTGTTACACAGCACCAAAGTCATGCTTGCTACTGAATAAAGTTCCAACTAGATTTGAAAGTAGGGAGGCCTGGCAGGGAATGAGCCAGGAGTTGCAGACAGCAGCCCTGGGTTTCCTATATTGCCCTGTTCCCCAGGAGCACACCAGCCTGATTTTACTCTTAGAAGAGGAACCGGGCCAGTCACCCAGCTCAGCTTCCAGCTGCCATCTCAACCATCTCTGGCCACGTGCCCCAGCCTCCCCTCTGCCCTCCTGGGGATCAGTTGCCCTGAGTGGCTTGGGTGTCCTAGTGGATGCTCCCACAGGAAGGTGAAATAGGATCCTCACCTCTGCCTATCATGGCAGTAGCCACTGAGTGCAGCTTTAACCATGCCTGGACGCCACAGTGGGGTGGAGGCAGTGGTGAGGGAGGGCGGACCTGGCTGGGCCAGGTCAGTTCTTTAATGCATGAGCCGATTTAATCTCCACATCTGGCCTGCAAGAGAGGATGTGTCAGTCCACGCTGCAGACTAGAGGAGCTCAGGAAGGCGGAGTGACTCATCTGGAGTCACACAGCCTGGAAATCACAGGGAACCAGGTTTGCTCCTGGGGGCACCTGGCTTGGCTCTGCCCCCATCCTCGAACCCCTATTTTCCTCTGTCAGCACAAGTGGGATCAGCTGTTGTCCGAGCCCTGAGAAGGGGTCTTCCCTTCCACCGGCACCTTGAGGACCCTGGTCTTCGGAGCAGACCAGCCTATTTTTCCATCTGTCTTTCAGCCGTGGCTCTGCTATCCATAGCCTGGGGCCTGGGGAAGCTTGTCTTGAACTTCCGGGGCTGTAGTGCCGATGAAGGGCTGAACTCTAAACCTCCCAACATTTTGCACATGGTTTTAGACCCCGCTGTGAAGAGCAAAGCTGTGCTGGTAACTTGCTGGGCTGCTGGGTTGGAGCCCAAGAGCATGCTGGGAGCGAGAGCCAGTCTGCTTGGTCCTTGAAATCTGTGCCTTGCCTCTGGCTTCCAGTATGAGACCAGGGTGGAAGGGAACTGGGCTAGGCCGTCCCTCCTGGCTCCCTAGCCGGATCTGGGTGTGAGGGTGGAAGCTGATGCCCTGTGCATTTGTGTCTGCCTGTCTCTAGGGGGTTTCTCTTCGCCTGGATCTTGGTCTCATTTGCCTGGCATCTGGCCTCCACCCAAGGAGCTCCTGAAGGTAATTCTCTCTTTTCTTTGTCCGATGGGAGACAAAGGAGGGCGGAAGAGAACTCGAGAACTCGGGTAGCAGACATCCACACCACTAGTTGGAATGTAGAGGCTCAGTTTTCCCATCCAGAGAATGGAGCCAACCATGGGCCCAGTTCCCTGGGGTCTGTGAGGGGTTGGAAGGGTTGCATGCAGGACTGTTCTCCTGTTCCCGTGAGTCTGATCTGAATGCCTCCTTTGCTTCAGTCTGCTGGGTATCTTAAGAGCCACTGTAGGGAACACGGAGGCTACAATGTCTTTGCCCACTCCTGGCATCCCTAGACCCTTGGCTTTTGCTGTCCCTGGAGAGATGTCCGGGCATATATGGGCTAGCCACTCCACTGCCCATAGAAACTCAGACCTTTCCCATATCTGTGCAAAGTGGACATAACATCTCTAAAATTAACTGCTCTTCCTTCCTCCATACCTGCCATGTTCTGGGGCAGGCAGCAGGCACCTTGAAAATCCCCATACCCTGACTTGGTCACTGAGTAGGAACTGGACCCCTGGGAGGTAAGGGCCATGCCCGGAAGGGACTTCTCTGCCCAGCAACATTTGTTCATGTGTCATATTTTCCGAACTTGCGGAACAGCTGTCCAGAGTCCTGAGTCAGGCAGGGGGCGGGAGCGACCGGAGCTGTACTGAGCCAGGTTTATGTAATAAAGGCATCTTGCTGAAGCCAGCTGGCAGGCCTGTGCACCCTGGCTCAGGCCCTCAGTTCATTCCTTGTCCCCTGTCTTTTCCTCCCGGTGGGATTCAGCATGGGGCTCTGCTTTGCCTCTGGACCCATCCGAGTAGCTTCAGAGCAGTGCGGGATGGGATGGTGGCTGAGAACAGAGACTCTGATGAGCTTGGGTCCCTAGGTTCCAGCCCCAGATGTGAGCTGCACAGCACCCTGAGTAAGTTACTGTATTCTAAGCCTCATCTGCTGGCACACATCTGCCGTGCCATCCTGGCACTTGAGGAAGAGACAGGAAGCTTCCAAGTTCCAGGCTTATCTAAGCCATGTGGTGAGACCTTGTCTCATTAAAAAAAAAAAGATTATTAGATGCAGTGGGTGTATGTAGCACAGCTCGTCAAGTTCCCGCCTCCAAGATGGTTAGAAAAATGGATGCACGTGCATGGTAAGCATATTCAATTTGTTCTTGTCCGCTGTGAGTTGGTTCATCTGAACGGTTTAGGAAGCACCACCTTCTACGGCGGCCAGAAACTTCAGGAGTCCCAGTTTGTGCTTTAGTGGCTTCCGAGTTTCCGCAGAGGCTGGCTGTCATCAGGTTTCAAAGCCATCTGAGGGGGACAAGGGAGCAGTCCGCTGTGATACCTCTCCTGGCCAGCTGTGTCTCTCCTAGGGTTGGCCACCTGGCTGGAGGCCTGGCATGTAGAGAAGGATGTAGGGGTGTGCCAAGAGGAGGCTGGAGGAGCACCCTAGCACCGTGGGGTGTGCAGGTGGCTTCCTTCCCCAGTTAAGTGGCTCCTTCCACTTGAAGCTGTTTATCGTGACTAGTATTTCATGATAAGACAATCTCAGTGACTAGAACAAGGAAGATCTGCTAAGAAAATCACAAGCAGTGTTTTGTTTTAGCTTAGAGCTGGGGACTGGCTGGTGTGAGAAAGGAGAGGAAGAGGGGACTATGGGTGATGCAGCAGGCATTTGGGTTCTACAGAAGAGCTTCGTCTAAGCCATCATGAAGCTATGGCACAGCACCCTGGGGTGCAGAGTCCTTAGAACACTGGGAGCCTGTTGTGCTGTCTGAAGGCCTGAGGACCAGGAAGAGACTCTGGCAGGGCTTGGTGAGGATGAGGAGGATGAGCGTGTAGGTGCTCCTCATTGCCCCATCCTTGGTCCATCCATCTCTGCGCATCTGTGCATACATCTGTGTCTTTCTCTCCATACCCATCTCTGCACATCTATGCATATATCTGTGTCTTTCCACATCCATCTCTGTGTATCTGTGTCTTTCTCTCCACATCCATCTCTGTGCATCTGTCTTTCAATTCACCTGTTTTTCTGTCGGTCCATTCATCTACCCACCTGTCCATCCGTCTGCTCATGGTTGTCAGGTGAGGACCAGTTAGATGTCATGTGCTGGATTCAGGCTCCAGCGTGGCCTGTGGTCGTGCTCTGGGCAATATTAGAGTCTCAAGACCCAGACCTCAGCCCAGATGGAAGCTTTAGAGATAGCCGGAAGTTCTGGAGGCACTTGATGGCTCCCTGCAGAGGTCGAGGTCAGGAGCCAGCTCACCTTTTAGATGCTGGCAGTTCAGATAGCTGAAGTGATCAGATTACCCAGAGAAGTGGGTCAGGATGCCTTTCTTTCCATGAACATTGGGCTACATGGGGAGAACTTGTCTCAAAAAGCCCAGAAGATCGTTAGATCTAATGCATGCATACAGTGTGGATCATTGAGTTCCCGCCTTAAAGGTGCTTAAGAGAACCAGGTTCACATGCATGGAGAGCATATTTGCATTGTTCTCGCCAAAAACCCTCCCTTTGCTCTGGGAAGCCCCGCCAACGTAATTACTAAGGATGGGAACTGGCTAGACCACGGACGGATGTCTGTAAGCTTGGCTGCAGAACGGAGATTGCATGGGTACCTGGGTTACTTCCTCCGTGCCCTTCGAAGCTACTTGGGAGGAAGGCTCAGTGGAGTTTTAGCTCCCTCTGAGAGCAGAGCCCAGCTCCTCAGCCTGTTCCAGCCAGAGATCTGGGGTGGGATGGTGTGTCTCTGATGAGGTGGTGAGACCCGCCAGGCTCCCTGGACTTCCTGACTGAGTTCCAGTGACGTATCACTAAGGGGATTGCTTCCTGGAAGCAGAGGAGAAGGGCATCTCTGGCTCTTTGGTGTTTGGTGGGCATCCTTGCTTTTGGTGGCAGCAGTTGTCATTTGACAGTGCAGATTGCTAGTTCCTTTGCCACCAGGGCGTTTGCCCATTTAATCATCGCAACGTCCTTTTGCAATAGGTCCTATGATATGACTCCATCTGACAGATGGGAAGACTGAGGCTCTAGAGCCACAGGGTTAGGAAGTAGTAGAGCTGAGGGTGTGGATCCAGGAAGGACCCAGGAAGGCAGACAGGAGCATGCAACCCAACCCTGGGATGCAAGGTTGCAGTGTGTCACAGCCGGTTGCAATGTGACACCTCAGCTTGGGGGTAGGTCCCTGGGCAGGGGAATGAGCAGATTCCCAGGTGGCTGCTTGTGGCCTGAGCTGGAACGAGCTCTCACCATCCTATCTTATCTTATCCCTCTCAGATGTGGATGTCCTCCAGCGGCTGGGCCTCAGCTGGACGAAGGCCGGGGGTGGCCGGAGCCCCGCACCCCCCGGTGTTATTCCTTTCCCATCTGGCTTCATCTTCACGCAGCGGGCCAGATTGCAGGCCCCCACAGCCACAGTCCTTCCCACCACCCTGGGCTGGGAGTTGGCGCTGGTGTTAAGCCTCTGTTCGCACCGCGTGAACCATGCCTTCCTCTTCGCCATCCGCAGCAGGAAGCACAGGCTGCAGCTGGGCCTGCAGTTCCTTCCCGGCAGGACACTCGTCCACCTGGGTCCCCGGCAATCTGTGACCTTTGACCTGGATGTGCATGATGGGCGCTGGCACCACCTGGCCCTAGAGCTGCGTGGCCGCACGGTCACGTTGGTGACCGCCTGTGGGCAGCACAGGGTACCTGTCCCACTGCCTTCCCGTAGGGACTCTACGCTTGACCCCCAGGGCTCCTTTCTCTTGGGGAAGATGAACCCTCGTGCTGTCCAGTTCGAAGGTGCACTCTGTCAGTTCAGCATCCATCCCGTGGCGCAGGTCGCTCATAATTACTGTGCCCACCTGAGAGAGCGGTGCCGACAGGTGGACACATATGGTCCCCAGGAGGGAGCCCTCTTCCCCTGGGACTCGGGCCCAGCTTTTGCTTTGCATCCTGAACCAGCCTTGCTTGGCCTGGGGAACCTGACCAGAGCCCCAGCAACCCTGGGGACCAGGCCTGTAGGCAGGGGACCCATGGTGACTATGGCTCCTGCCATGCCCACCAAGCCCCTGAGGATTGTCTCCCCAGATGTCTCCCAACACAACTCTGCCCAGACACCACTGGCACCTGCCAAGCAGTCAGCCAGGAAAACACCTTTCCCCTCGCCTTCAGCTTCTTTGGCTGGTTCCACCAGGATTTTTCATCCAGCTGCTGCCCAACCACTACAGATCACAGCCACTAGTCCCACCACGCGTCCCCCCACCACGCGTCCCCCCGCCAAACCTTCTGCTTCTGCCCCTTCAGTCACCCCTGTGAAAAGTCCCCATCCAACTCAGAAAACAGCCGTCCCTTCATTCACAAAGCCTGTCCTACCCACCCAGAAGCCAGTGAACCGCACCTCCCACCTAGCACCTTCCAGAGCCTCAGGTCCCACTGTCAGGCCTGTCCAGAAGACCCTCGTGACACCCCGACCTCTAGCACCCAGCCCCCGGCCCCTGCAACCCACTGCTGGTGTATCGAAGAAGTCTACTATTCCCACAGCAGCAGAGGCTAAATCCAAGATGACCAGTCGGGCCAACAAGCCAGTCTTGGCTCTCACCAGTGCCCCTAAAACTCTTCAGCAAACTGTTGTGTCCCAGTCCCCTGTTCCCTTCCTGGGCTCTACGAGAGCCTCTCGGACACTGGCTACAGCCCCTGCTCTGCTGGGCACTGGAAATCCTAGAATGGCTCCTCCCGCTCGTGACTCTGCTACAACTCCTGCTGGAAGCAAGAAATTCACAGGGCTGGAAGCCTCCAAGAAAACCAGACGGAAGAGCAGCCCCCGGAAGCCCATGCCGCCCAGCCCTGAGAAGACAGCAAGGGACACCCCACCAAGAGACCTGACCACCAAGTCCAGCCAGCTGTCTTCCCCAGCCCTGGTCCTTGCCCCGGCTCACCTCCTGTCCTCCAGCCCCCAGCCCACCAGCAGCAGCTTCCCTTTCTTCCACCTGCCTGACCCTACACCTTTCCCGATGCTGATGGGGCCTCCAGGCTCCAAGGGAGACTGTGGCTTGCCGGTAAGACTGGGTAGGGTCTGCATGCTACTTGGTGCAGAAGTGGGTGTCTGTGGGGCAGTTCGGTTCAAGAGCACACCCCCTGGTAAGGATGAGGGAGGAAAGAGCTACCCTGGGGGAGGAAGCCAGTTTGGTCCCCAACTCCTTGGCCTTACTGTCTCAGTGGCCACATGTCCTAGGGCAGAGTTGTGAGCCCTTGGGGCAGACTTGGTAGGAGTCCCTGAGTTTTAGCTAGCTCAGGTCCCAGGTAATTCGCTGCTAACCCAGTGTCAAGGGTCTGTGGCTTCAGGAACACCGTAGTTGATGGACCTGGGTCACCACAGTGAGCTGACGAACAGCTCCCCATGTGGCCCTGCTGGCCTGTGCGCCCGTCTGGGAGCTGCGGACAGAGGTCACGGATGAGTAGCTTGGGATGTATTTGGCTTGGCACATGCAGCCTTCTTTTTATGCAGTCTAGTAGTTACTGACATTGAAAAAGTGGGGTGGTTCATAGGAAAGTCTAGTCCACTCAGTTCTTTTGGAGGGTAGGAGGCATGGTGACTCTCGGGTGGCCTCTTCTCACCATGATCCCACTTCTCCTTGGAGCGTCCTAGCTGGCCTTCTCATTGGCATGTGTCATCTGCCTGGCTGGTACCCATGCTTGACTGTCTACCCCTAGTTGAGGAGTGGAAGATGAGGAAGGGCCTGGTGGGTCACGGAACAAGGAAGAGACAAAGAAAAAGCATTCCATGTGCGGAGGCTCGCCTGGGACTGTGTCCAGGGCCAACGACCTTCCCTGGCTCAAGGCCAGTCCACCCAGGCGGGGAGCAGTAGGGTGGGGGTTCTAGAAGGCTCACGCCCCTGCTCTGACCTTGGCAATGGCCACGGTACAGTGGTTGCCCCCTCCTCAGAGCCAGGTGTCCTACTGGGCTCTGGGTTTCAGGGTCAGGCACCCTGCATTGTGGAGACAGTGGCAGACGCTGGGACTTCCTGGGTCTTGCAAACATACTTAATGAGTTTTAATAATCATTAGGAATAATATTTATCCAGCCCGTCTCCAAGGGGACAGAGTCTGCTCATTATAACCATATTTCGAAGCTTATGGAACTAGTGTACATTACTCCACAGTTAGGTCAGCTCTCGGCTCAATTTTCCCGTTGTTCTCAAACTGGCAGTCTGGAGTTGGGGATCCAGGGATCTGGAGGGGAAGACATGGAACCTCTGCACCCAGCCTGATCCTGGCCCAGGTGCTTTTGGCTCAGACAGCTCAGCTTCCCGTGCTGTGCACTCTAGGCCTGGGAAGCATAGGCTTAAGGAGGTGAACTGTCCTCCTGTGACAGGTCTCTGTGGTGCACCACAACGGAATGAAGGAGGTGAACCACCCTCTCCAGGCCAGGAGTGGAGAGAGGACAGGGCCATGTTTGGGTGTGTGGGCTTTTAGCAAGTAGACTGTCTTTTGGGCCTGTGGAATGCGTAAACTATGTCCCTTTTCCCTGGGGTCTGGGGCTGTGGTTCACAGTCTGCCAATCTCATCCTTGAGTTTCCTCATTATCAGAGGAGGTCCTGGAGTCAACATGCTCAGCTGATGGATGCTCAGGGATTCTTTAGTTGAATGCTCCTCTTTGGGCAGGTGACATGATAGGAGACTTGCCCTTGCCCAAGTTTGCACAGCACATAGGAGGCAGAGTTGAGACTGGACTCTGGAATCGAGACTCTGAGATCAGAACATTCTATCCCTTTACTCCCCAGCTAAGGGTCCACTCAGAGGCTCTGGATTCAGGGCTGAAAGGAGGGAGGTTTCAGAGACAGTCAGGCCTTGCCCTCGTCCTCAGAAGAAGGGCTACAGAATCTTACGCTTGGCTTTAAGACGGCAGGCCAGGTTTCTGGGTGTGTATCTAGTGCCCGGTAGTTAGGCCCCCTGAGACAGGGTGTGTGGTCATCTTCTGCCACAGGTGAGCAAACAGGTGGGTGGGCAAAGAGCTTGGAGCGAGGATACCGGCATGTTCCTGCAGGGGCTAGGGATGAGAGGGACATCAGTCTGCATGGTGCCATTCCAGCCTCACTCTCCATTCTGTCCCTGACCCCTCACCTACTCCCCAGCTTGGAACTCTCCACTAGGAACCAAGACGCTACTAGGGTCTTTGCCCACCATGTGGCAGGTGGCACACGGCCACTTCTTTTCCCTAGATATGGATATGGAGGTAGTGGGGACATGGACACACACCTTACCCTCACATTTCTCCCGGATCTGAGCATAACAGAGGGAGGCCGTGCTCCCTGGGTTTGGGGATGCGTGGATCTGGGTTCAAATCATGCTTCTGCTCCATACTTCCTCTGAACTGGTTCTGTAGCATGGGGTAGTGGCTTCCACCTGTCAAGTAGAGGGTGTCCAGGAATCTGTCACCGTAAAGAAGCTTGTGGGACTGTCTCCTTGAGTACCGGAGACTTTAGGGGAATTCTCTTACTCCTTTCTCGGGTTGGAGTCCCTTCTAGGATGGGCGTTGGAAAGCAATGCCTGGAAGGGGGCCGTGATGAACATGTGTCGTGGTTCTCAGGTGAGGATATGAGGTTGCCTGTAGAAGATGAGGCAGAGTTGTCTAGCTGAGGCCAGGGTTCAAGGAACGGCATAGAGCCACATGCCTAGGAGGCTGCTGCTCTGATAATGCGCGTACTTCTGTGTCCTTGGGGAGACCAGGCCAAAACATGAGCCGCAGCATTCAGTGAAGATCTCTGACATAAATATGAATGAATTTGAGCCTTGCAAAGACCAGATTGTCCTGATTGCCAGGCCAGGATCCTTGAGGTCAAACATAACTCCCCTATCGAAGAAGTGACAAGATTGTGTGGCGTTAAGAAGCACGCTCATCCTGTAATCTGAAAAACCTGGATGTTTTTGTTCCTAGTCCAAGTGGTGATAAAATTCCTAGATGCTTTGTGCTGTGTGACCGCTGGCAGGGCACTCAACCTCTCTGAGCCTTAGTTTCTGTGAACTGGAGATGCAGTAAGACTTAACTCTCCAGGGTTGTATAATTTTGGGAGGAACTTTTTGAAGGTCTGGGAAGCACAGGAGAAGCCAGCAGCGTTCTGCAGCCATGGCTATTCCTTGTCATGCCCAGATGACCTCCAGGTAGAAGGGACAGGAAAGGAGTTACCAGCATTCAGCCCGAACTGAATCCCTGACCCAGGCCTTCACGGCACAGTAGTGAGTTAACGGCAGGGAAGCTGCCCCTTTTCCTGCAGGCAGCCCCTTTGCAGTGTGGAGTGGAAAGATACCTGCGCCCCCAAAAGGAGGAGAGCCAAGGAGTTAGGGGGGCAGCCTTTGGAAGGTGGCCTCGGGGAGCAGAGGGGGATCTGCCCAGAGTGCACCCATGACCTCAGAAAATGGCTTATGACATTCCCATTTTGCAGCTGGACTCGCTGAGACTGGAGGCATGGGGAGGTGTGGTCACTCAGGACCACACAGCTGGGTTCCCATGGAGAAGTTATGTCCCATCACAGAGGGTGGGTGCTCTGCAGACATCCATGGTCTCATCAAGGGACAGGCACAGAACAGGAGCCCAGGGACCAGGAGGTCATGGTTGAGGTGACCCAACAGAGAGCAGCAGCACCTTCAGGCCTGGATGCAGGTCCCTCAGAACTCAGGCCTGTAGAATGCCTCCCTGTTTGCTGATTGCCAGGGGTAGATGCCAGCAGGTCTGACTCTGTGCAGGGCCTCACTGCAGCTAGCACAAGGCGAGGGGGGGGGGTCTTGTTCAAGAGCAGGATCCCCTTGGAATGGCTCTGGGAGGTCAGGACACCAGAGGAAGCCTGCAGGGCTGATTCATGCTGCCAAGGCTCTGTGTGTGTGCATGCACCCTGGCCCAGGCCTCCTGCATTCCCTGGACAGAGACAGGCCTGCGGGGGCCCCTGCCCCTCCCCCACACGAGCCCTCTCAGAGGCCTCCTTGTTTGCAGTGTGGAGTGGAAAAATCCCACCCCAGCTCATGATTCATTGGGCTCCCCCGCTCAGGCTATGGGCCTGGAAAGAAACAGCCACGTTTTCCACTGTGCAAAAGCAGGGACTCACTGGGATGGAACAGAGGGGCCAAGGGCACCCACCATTACCCTAGCCAACAAAGTGAATGCTGAGTATGCCAGGGGCATGTCTGCAGCTGGGCTGGGTGGCTATGGTCCAATCCTCTGGCTAGTGGGATGGAGGTGGTAGCCATGCCTCAGCTAGGGGCTTGGACTGCTGTGTCAGGAGCCAGGCCATAGTCTGACCTTGCCAAGATGAGCTTTAGACCCCAAGTTGTACTGGGGTATGCTGAACAGATGTGCTAAGTGAGGTCAGATTCTGGCCCAGCTGCTCCAGAGCTCCAGAAGAAATATCCAGAGGTTGCCTCTAGGCTTCCGTAGTTGTAGCCTCATCAGGGTCCACTGGAGTCCGGCCTTGGCTTCCAGGCAAATGGAAATGGTCTTATTACTCTCTCGCCTGATACCCCCAACTCCAGTCCCTACAACTCAGGAGATGCCAGTACCTGGAAGACTGGGCACGTTCGTCTCCCAGGTGATCGCATAGGGGAGGACTTAGGCCAGGCCACATGGTTCGTTAGAGACAGCTGTCCAGCACTGTCTGTGAAGGACTTGCCTGAGATGAGAAAGCAAGCCCAGTGGCCTGCCTTGTCCAGCCTCTGCTTCCTGCTAGCTGTGTGGCCTTGAACAAGTCACTTTACCTCTCTGAGCCATCTCTGATTTTTTTTTTTTTTAATGCATCGAAAGGGCTCAGGGTCCCTCCCGCAGTGCATTTCCCTCCAACTGTGTGTCACCTGCCTGGGAGAATTGAGCCAAGGAGGAGGGTCTACTTGAAAAAGACACTGCTCTCCCCAAAACAGTAGTGCGGGTGTGTGTGTAGCTTAAACTCCTGAATAAGGAAGTCCCAGGGGCTTGCCTAGCAGAAATAACAACTCATGCTATTGGAGCGTCAACTTTATGCCAGGCACGAGAATTAGCACGTTTTATAGGTTATCTGTGGCGACAGGCTATTATTATCCTCATTGGACAGCCGTAGAAACCCAAGCTTGAAGAGGGAGTGGAAGCAGCTGGCACAAAGCCACCTCTTGGAATAGCAGGGCACTCCATCTGTGTGAGCCCCTGTCCCATGCTGTACTCTGGAGAAGAGGGAGATGGCCTGGCCTCAGTCCCAAATCTACGTGGACCGGATGGATAGCAGGGTACTGTTGGCTTGGCTGGAGGCACCCAAAGGCTCAGAGAGGGTTGGGACTTGCCTGAGGCCACGCTGTGCTCCTCCTCCTCTCATAGGACTGTCCAGTGACCGTGGACTAACTGGTGGTATCTAACTGTCTGGATCTGGGCTATGATTCTCAGGGACAGCAAGCCCTGGAGTGTTCACAAGCCAGCGTGCCAAGCTGAGTGGAGCCTAGCCGGGCTGCCCAGTGTGAGAGCGTGATCTGCTGCCAGCCAGAACGAACTCAGTTTTCAACACCGATTCTAACTCTGGGCAGGGAACCTGGAATCTCGTGGACGGTTATTTGAAACAAATGAATTCCCAGGCCTCACACTCCTCGAAAGCCTGGCTGCCTTTGAGGGGTTTGGGCTCAGTCTCTTGCATGCACGCTTGCTAATCTCATTTTCTTCTTTGGGGTGGAAGGGACGGTCATTAGTCACTACCTGCATTTTAAAGGGTCCTAGTATGCAGCGCTACAATCAGGATGCAAAGCCCGGCCTCTGGCTTAGTCAGTCCACTCCTGCTTTCCTGCAAAGGGAGCCATTATAGGACCCTGCAGGTGCTTCTGGGTCACTTCAGGGCCAGGCCTTTCTCTCGTGGGAAATGAGGAGCCATTGAATATTGTTGAACAAGGATGTGTCTGGGGATTAGACTGGAGGAGACAAGAGAGATGTATGGGGGTTTGTTGCAGGTTTTTTTTTGGAGCTGTGATGATGCTGGACCCTATGGGGGAACAGATGGGCATTTCAAGTGCAGGCTCTGTGGTACATAAGGCAGTAGACACATACTGTCTCTTGTCCTCAAGTAATCCAAAAGGACTGTGGCCCTTATACAGGCCGGGTTGTCAGAGTAACAAGTTGGCTACACGGAGCTGTGAGTGGGGCCAAGGCCATTTGAACTCAGGCCCAGCTGTTTCAAAGCCTCTGCGCGTGCCCTTTGTGCTCCACTGTCCCTCTGTGGTGCTAGGATGCTTGGTGTGACCTTGGCTAAGTCCCCTTCTCTGCTCTGACTCTGCAGAGAACTTGGCTGGGCTCTGAAATTGCCTGCTGTTTTGTGTTATCAGATGTTTGGCTGAGCCCTGGGGGTAGGGTGACTCATCTTCTGTGCTAGCACCTTTGAGGAGACTGCCATGTGCAGAGAGAGCCAGGCTTCCAAACAGACATTTCCCCAAGGAAAGGAAAAGGGAAATGGTCAAGGAAAGCTTCCTGGAGGAGATGGCATCCTCACAAGCTAACTGAGTGATAAACTGATAAGCGACGGGGCTTCATAAATTGGGAGAGAACAGGTGTTAGTTATAGAAGGCCTGGAAACCCCAGTAAGCATGAGTTCCCCAAGGCAGAGAACTCAGGGGACTCCTCTTCATAGCCTGGAATTTCTGTACAGGATTGTTGACTGACTGACTGATTGCATTTTCTGCTGTATGTCAGCATTGCCTCCCACTCTCTTATTTCCTCTTCAGGGTCCCCCTGGGCTGCCGGGATTACCTGGATCTCCCGGTGCACGAGGTCCTCGGGTAAGTGATGGTGTGTGCTGATTGTCCTTTGGGGTTCTAGATGCATCCCACTGCCCATGGAGCCCCCAGCCCGCTGTCATCCGCAGGTCTTTCCCTGCCTCTCTCTGGACCCATTTTCTATTTTGTCTTTGGGGGTGGACATGGTATGTGTAACAACCATGGTATCTTGTACCCTGACTTGCTCCACCCTCTGTGACCCAGGGCAGGGACTCCTGAAGTCCATCTGCAGGAGCAGATCTTTCACCTGGAAAACCCCAGTGTGGGAAGAAGAGACCCTGGGGTGCCTCCCAACTTTGCCGGGCCATACTGGCCTGGGGGGTCTGACAGAGCAGTTCTGTGACCCTGGAGAAGTGCTGAGTTCCTGGGCTGGGACCAACAGTGCTCATATCCTTGCCCCGGCTGATGGAGCCTTTCTCACGCCAAGGGCCAGGCAAGCACCCGAGGAGGAAACTTGCCTGCTGTATATTTTTAGCTCCAAGCCCAGCAGTTGGTTTTGGTTATGCAATTACTTGGGCCCTGTTTCTTTCCAGACCTGGCTGTGTCCTCCTGAGCCCAGGACTCTGGAACCTTCCATCTGATCTGCCTTTCCTCCTGGCTGCAGAGCCTGCTGGGGTGCATGCCCAGAGCTGGGAACTACACAGGTGTCGGGACCTTGCACTTTGACCTAGTGTTCCAGGGCCAGGCAGTCTGACCCCTGTTCCCAAACTTCGCCAGCCTTGCTCAGTGCACAAAGTCCTCTGTCTGTGGCTCACATGAGACACCACCCCCTTTTCTGATGACTCTCCCTGTCTGGAGCTCCTCAGCAGTTTGCCTGGCACACCCATGCACCCGGAGCTCTGATTCCCCCAGGTGACTTCATTCCTTTATTCCCTTAGGTAAAGTCAGAGGAAATGCCAGAGCCAGGGCTGAGCCCACGCAGTTTGATTCTGTAGGCCACTCACCTTCGTGAGTATTCACTGTGCTGAGGTTTCCACCAGCGGGTCCTGGCCACAGCAGAGATAGGCTGTGCTTGCCTGTCCCCCTGACATGATACCTAGCAGAGGTGCCGGGGAGCATTTGGGAAAGCTTCCCACAGGGAAGTTGTGTTGACCTAGGGAAGTCTAGTCCATCCCTCTTCCTGACCTCAGTTTCCTTACCTGAGGGATCAGGACCCTGCATCTCGGAGTTTCCCTTCCAGCTCAGATGACTCTTTGGATATGCTTCGGGTTCTCTACCTGCCCTGCTCTCTTCAGCCTGGGTCTACCCTGGAAGTTCCGTAGATCCTACTAAAATCTACAGCTAGCAGGATGTTGGGTTAAACAACCCTGGTGCCTCTGCACACCCAGCGGCTCTGGGTCCCAGAAGGGGAAGGGTCCTACCTGAGATCACCCAGAGCTCTGTGGTCTTGTACACTCCCTGAGCCTGCAGAGGGATGGGGAATCCCCGAGCCCCCCAGTCACCGTTCCAAGAAGCTCCGTTTATGGAATGAGTCTGCTTGGCTCTTTATCAACTATGCGCCTCAGAGGCAGTGGCTGGGAGGATGCAGATGGGACAGCTATGAGAGGGTGTGTGTGCATGTGTGTGTGTGTGTGTGTGTGTGTGTGTGTGTGTGTGTGCGTGCGCGCACGCGCGCGTGTGTGTGCATGTGTGTGTTTCTGTGTGTGTGTGCATGTGTGTGTTTCTGTGTGTGTGTGAGTGTGTGTGTGGCACAACTAAGACAAAGGGTCAGGGGAGGCAGCTGCTCTTGACCTTGTGAACCTCCATTGGCCCTTGAAGGGGGCTGGGCATCAAGGATCCTTCCTCACTGCCCCCCCATGGAGCCTGAACTTTGGTTACACCCCCAGAACCTTGGTAGGATGAACACATGAGCTTTTCCAGACTCCTTAGAGACTCATCATTTGGGGGTATTCATGGACAGATCGGGAGACAGAGGCTAGGGGCAGGGTGCAGACAGAGTGAGACTCAGAACCTGGACCAGGTCCTAACCTGTTCAGGTTCTACCCCTAGATTGTGGGGAGGGGGGTCGGGAGGGCTGCACATAGTACTCTAAATTCCCCAGGCTGAGAATTCTCTGGACACCCTTCCTTCCTACAGTGCTCAGAGGAGGGAAGGGTCCCATTTAGGCATCCATACAGGAGGCGGTGCCTTGGCCTGAATGTGACAGGCCACAGCTGGGGGATGGTTCAGAGAAGGAGGGGAGGAAGCCACACTAGACACAGTCAGCAGATGAGCAAGAGGGATCAGCTCGAGGCCTCGAGAGCATGGTGGGACCAGGGACCAGTGGACCTCTCTAGATGCCCCTTCCTATCCCGTCTACTCCTGACTGTTGCCTCTGAGCAAAGGCCCTAAGGCGTGACCCACCTCTGCTGGTGTACGTTGCTGGGCTGGAAGCCTGTGGATGGATCCTTACGGCAGGAAGTGGATGTGAAAGAAGCCAGCTGTCAGGGGCCTGGAAGATGGCCTGAACAGTACAGTGCATGAAAAGAACAGTCCGCAGCCAGCATCTGAAGACTCCACTTGCGCATGCTCACCCCTCTGTAGTGTGACCTTGACCAAGTCTCTTGAACTGTCTGGGCACAACTTCTAGCCATGTCAGGAGGACCCTGCCTTGGAGCCTGCGGTCAAAAGGAGGGCTCTGATCCAACCTAGGAGGGCGCCTCTGACCCTGAGGGGCCACGCCCACCCTCCATAGAGTCCCAGCCCAAAGGCTCTGCTAAAGTCTAATGGGAGAGGTCACTTGGGTTAGAGTAGCCCTAGAAGGTTCTCTGAAGGAGATGGCCTGACTCAAGCCTTGAGGATGGGTCTAGTTTCTGCTGAGGGGTAGATGGACAGGACATTCTACTTGGATGGTGGGGACAGCTGGGGCCAGGGAGAGAAAGTACCTGGAGGTTGGAGAAAAAGTGTAGCTAAGTGTGGTGCTTGACGGTCCAGGAGCAAAGGGTGTACCCTGAGCTCAGACAGGTCGGGTCCAAGCTTGCTCTGTCCTTAGCCTCCTGAGCACCCTCTGAGTACTGGCTTGCTCATCTTCACAGCAGGGGTAGTGCTGGCACCTACCTAGGCTCAGGGGATGATGGGATAAGGCAGGTGGCGTACTCATGCAGGGTCAGAATCCCAGGGTTCCCCTCTCGGGAGGACGCTGAGCTGACAGAGCTGCTCACCTGGGGCTGAGGAAGGAGCTCACAACGGGCAGCAGGATGGTGTCGGCAGTGTTGTCGGAAGTGGGGTGTTTGTTTTCTCTTTCATCTCTTGTTTCTCTCTCTTCCCTTCCAGGGTCCTCCTGGGCCATACGGGAACCCAGGCCCACCTGGCCCGCCTGGAGCCAAAGTGAGTATTATCAGTGGGGTCTGGAGGTGTGGCCATGGGGTGGCAATGGGTGGGGCCTCACTTGGGTTGTGACCTAAGAGCTCCTGGTGGAGGACTGTCAGGGGCTTTGTGGAGGAGTCCCTTCCGGACTGTAGCTACCCTAGTTTCTTCCTGCACTCACGGCGGGGGGGGGGGGGGGGGGGGGGGGGGGGGGCTGGCTGTGCAGTACAAAGCAGTGGGTTTAGCTTGTGGTTGGAGAGGTGGCAGCTTGGATCTGGAGGCTTTGAGGTGGGGGTAGGCAGAAAAGCAACCTGGTGCTTCACAAGGAGAGCCTTGACCTTGAATGTTTGATAAGGACATAAGATTTATGGGTTGGGAGATATGCCTTCGGGAGGTGTGGCAGCTTTGAACTGGGAGAGGCATGGAAAGATGGAAGTTTAGAAGATTGCTGATTGTGGTAGGTAGGATTGGGATGGGGACCAGGCTGAGCCAGGGAGAGGGGGGTCGTATTGGGGAGTGGTACAGCCTAGGGCAGAGGAAGTAGGGGAGAAAGGATGGAGATTGGAAGGAGATGGGACACTGGGACTCTCTGGCACTGGCCTGAGTGACAGCCTTCAGGCCAGAACAAGGACTGAGGTGACATCGTGTTTGTGAACCTGCGGCCCAGCTAGGGGTGGTCATGGGGAAGTGTTCTGAGCTGGAGGTAGATCGGGCATGGGGGTAGGCCTAGGCTGTCACCTCCCCCAGGAGCCCTCTTGGAATACTCAGGTTTGTTTCTCATGAGACTGTCACAGCTGGGGTTTTGATGATGACAGAGCCCCGGCTACTGAGCTCCTACATCGGGCAGAAGTCAAGGGTGTCAGGCTGTTATCTGGAGTAGTGTATGGGCAGCCACATTTGGGTCACGGGGAAAGAAGTTTCTGGACTGGGAGAAGTGAAGGGGGAGGGAAAAGTATGGAGCATGAGGTTAGTGAACTCCCCACTGGCGTGGGCAGGCCACGAGGAGCAGAGGATCTCTCGGCTCCCTGGCTTCCTATCTCCCTCTTCAAACCAGCCACGGGGTAACCAGGTGAGCAACAACCCTGAGCTTTGGGTGGCCAGGGTCCAGGGTCACTCTTTGCTAAGCCAAATGAAAGGTGAATGGCTTAAGGGAAGTTTAACTGTCTGGCCTGGTGGTGCTGAGTAAGCAATGACTGGCCTCTAAAAGCAGGCACAGAGTGGCCCCCGCTGGCCTATCAGAGTCTCTTGAAGTGGAAGACAAAGGCTACATATGGGGAGTCCTGGACGCACAGATATGAGGACCAGTGTCCCATGCCTGAGTCCTTGTAAGGAGCTGCAGGTACACTTGCCCCGGCCCCCAAGGTCTGTGACTCTCAGGTGAGGCTGGACTGGGGTTCCTTCTCAGAAGGCAGGCAATGGAGCCCTCAGGAATCCTGTGCCCAGCACCTATGGGGTGCACCAGGCTCTAACAAGGCCAGCAGTGGGGTTAATTGGCACCATGTTGTATTACACCTCTCCCAGTAGGCACTGTGCATGGGCCTTACTCCCTTGTCTCATTTGATCCATACTGACTCAAAAGAGAAGTGTGAGGACTCTACCCATTTACTGACGGAGAAGCTGAGGCATGGGCAGGTGAAAACCCAGTGTGGGAACTTGTCCCGATGGATCAGGCAGAAAGGGTTGTTCCTTGGAGATGTTTGTTCGGCAGAGGCCGAGGGCCTGTCAGGATATTTGAATGGGTGGGATTGCCCTTGGCTGTCTCCCTCACAGCTGGTTCCTTGTTTGCAGGAGGATGCTCTGTCAGCTACTCCTTTTGTCCCTTGCTGGCCCTGGTCACCCTCTGAGCACTGCAGGCAGCCTACTCCATCCTGCCTAGGGATGTGCCGTGTGGCAAACGAGTCCTTAGTGGCCTCCCCCAAATGAAGGGTTTGGCACAGGGGCTGGTTCCCTAGTAGGCAATTCCTCCTACCGCACAGAGCTGGGACATGTGGATGGGACTGGCTTGGTGGGCTGAGTCTTGAAGTCGTTCTGTGCCGATCTCATATGGAAGATGTTGGTTTCATGCAAGCCATGTACAACTGGTCCCAAGCCATGCAGAATGTTCTGCATTGGGTGTAACTGAGGGTGTGAGTTCCAGAGAAAACCGTGAAGTGAAAGCTGCCTCTCCCACTGGGGCTTCTGTAAAACACCACAGGCTATAAGGCAAAGGACACTGGCTGTGGGCACAAGGGAGTGCCGCTGACTCAGGGCTGACCAGCTGGGTCAGAGACCTCAGTCTGCTGGGTCTGCCCTTGCGCGTGTGGTGTGGCCAGGTAGAGCTCCTTCTGTCTGGATGGAACTGGCAGCTTGGCTGAGACTCAGGGAGCAGAAGGTCATGAGTTTGGGTTGAGAGAAGGGCGTGTGGAGAGGGTTCTCATTGCTCATCAGGGCTCCTTTGGGCCCAGGAGGTAAGCTGATGGCCTCGCAGAGCTAGCCTAGCTCCAGGCCACTTAGCCTGGCCGGCTCCCACTTAGCTTGTTCTCCTGTTTTGGCGTGGTGTTAGCTTGCTCTGGGACTGCCCATCTAGCCATCATTCTTGGTTTACTGAGACTCTACCACGTGCCGTTGACAGCTGTAGTGGCCCAGAGCCACCAGCCTCCGGGAGGGGAGGAAGGGTCAGAAGATGAGCAGGAAAGGGAGGGAGGAAACAGAAGGGACTTTATCCTTCAGGAGAGGCGGCAGAGCTGGGTCCTGTGTTCAGGTGGAAGGAGCCTTGCAGTTGCCTGTGCAGTCTTGCCTGGGCTCCACAGCTAGTCCAGGCTAGACCAGGCTCTACCCAACTCTGCCTTATGCAGAGCCCTGTCAGAAAGACGGCTCCTCAGCTTCCTCTCACACAAGGCCAAGGGCTCTGAGTGCACTGAGAGCTAGCCCGGCTTGGGGGGCAGCGTTGTGGACTGAGTGGCTCAGGGTGGAGTCACTGGGTAGATTTCATTTATTCATCAACTTGTGGTTGTGCTTCAGGAAAGTACAGATGTTTAGAACACAGACTGTGGAACCTCATCGCCCAAGCTCAAATCCCCAGTTCTCTTCCCCCTGCTTCCCCGACAGTGGACAGATTGAACTTACCATTCCTTACTTTCCCCACCTGGAGAGTAGAGTAATTAGGGCAGCTGCTGATTCCTGTGAGGAGTATCCAAGTCACCTGTGTTAGTCAGGGATCCTCTTCAAAGGACAATGGAGTCAGCTCATGCCGGGCTCCAGCGTACAAGGCCCCCAGATTGGCATAGTCCTGCTTTTGAGACCAGCAAGAAACAGAACATGCCCTTATGCTAGAGAATGGAGGAGCACACTAGTTGGGGCTCCTTGAATGTCTGGGGAATGGGATTGATCTGACCCGGGGTGAGACCTCCCTGCGGGCAGGAAGGTGAAAGCAGGGAAGGACCGGGGCATTTGGGACATTCTCCGAGCAGCAGCAGGAAGGCAGGGAATGGCTTCAGCAGGGAGGCGCTCAGGAGGTTCGTGTCCTGCGTGGCTGCCCAGTAAGCAAGGCTTGGCCTGAGGTCCCCAGGGAAGTGGGACGCTGGCCAGGGCAGTGCTGCTGCAGATCACAGCATGTCAGGTGTGATGCTTGCCCCTTGGTGGGGAGGAGATTGCCGGGAGGTCAGCAGTGGGTGGACTTCCGTCCACAGAGAAGGTGGAGTCTGCTTCTTGGGGCCAGCGAAGTACCCATCCCCAGCCTGCCACTCTGTCCCTGGTCTGGCCTGGTGAATTAGTCAGGGTGAGTATGGTACTGTGGATCGTCAGGGTCCAAGAACACAGGGCTTTAGAACTGGTCAAAAGTGGGGTGGAACAGCCGTGGGAAAGAGCTGGGCTACCTCACTCTTTCCCATGGTGACTGAGGTAGGACACAGTCATCAAGGCAAACACTGAAGAAACTGGGAAGAGAAGCCACCACCGGCTGTGGCTCCTGGCCAGCGACAAGCACTGTGTGTGTTTGCAGCAGTAACGGACGAGGCGCCTCGGAGAGCTTCCCTCACTTTGTAGGGCAGATGTTATCACTCCCATTTTACAGGGGAGGAAACTGAGGTCACATTTCTAGTGGGTGGCAAGGCCAGACTCCCAGAGTCTGACACGAAGATCAGACGCAGAGTCACAGGACGCCTGAAGCCTCCCACTCTTGGGCTATCCAATTCTCCCTGCATGTGTCTTGTGTGGGATGTGGTTTTCTCTCACAGAGGTGGCAGTCTGGACCTCCTCACCTAGTGTTCCAGTCTCAAGCATTTCCTGTCGTGAATGTTTAACCTTGAGTGTGTTCCAAGGGCTGGTGGCAGGCACCCTGTCAACGTTCTCACCCTGTTCTTTCTCTAACTGCTTTCTCTATGCAAAACTAAGTTCTGCTAATATACGTGCAACGTCTTGAAGAAAACGACTATACCTGAGTATTGGGATATCTAATTATTTTATTAGGATAGATTTATAGGAAGCAGAGTTCCCAGCATGGATTCAGGAGCCAGCGGGGCCCCAGTTTGAATTCTGATTACCCTCCTGTGCTGCATGTGTTACTTGGGATAAGTTATTTCAAGTCTCCAGACCTGGCTCCATCTCCGTGAACAGGAGTGGCTCACACCTCACTGCGTTCTTCTCAGGACTGAACTGTGTGTGTTTATGTATGTCACGGTATGCATAGGCGTGCGCAAGCAGCATGTGTGAATAATTTATAACATGCCTGTACAGAAAAACGGAGAGCGCCTTGCTGTTAATGCCTTAGTCACTGCCTTTGGGGGGGCGGGGGACTGAGCTAATGCTGGAAGCGCATTAGAGGAAGATGCTGAAGAGAGACAGCTCATTATTTTCGCTGATTGTCTATGACATATTTTTCCTTAGGTCTGTTTGAAATGTGTTTCACCACTTGTAATTGTTTTATTGGGGGTGCGGGTGGGATGTTGTCTTTGTTACGGACATGTAAAAATTATTCATATATGGAAATTATGAAAGCTTCACCTACTTAGAAATATTTTCCTGATTTATTCATTGCCCATGAGACTATTTATTCATGGTGATTTTCACACATGGAAGTTTTATTCTTTTTGTAAAAAAATTATACTAATAGGACTGGGGAGATAGCCCAGTTAGTAAAGTACTTGGGAATCTGAGTCCGATCTCCAGAGTCTGTGTTTAAAAACTTAAGTGTGATGGGACACGTTTGTAATCCTAGTGTTAGGGAAACAGTCAGAGAATCCCTGTATGGGGATTGTTGGCCAGGCAGCCTGGGCGACTCAGTGATATCCAGGCCAGTGAGAGGCTCTGTCTCAAAACAAAACAAAACAAAAACAAACACAAAAACAAAAACAAAAACAAAACAAAACCAAAAAGATGCACCTGAAGAATCATAGCAGAGGCTGTCCTCTGGTCTACACATACATGTACACACATGTGCATGCACACTTGCACATACACACACATTAACAATATTAACATGTTTAACAAATATGATGAGTCAAATGATTTGGAAAAGGTACTACTGGTTAGTCTGGGTCTTTCTTTTTAAAATTTTAAAGTTTTAATTTATTGCTATTAATGTTACTATGTGTGGTTTTTGCATGCGTGCATGTGTGCATGTATGTGTGTGTGTGTGTGTGTGTGTGTGTGTGTGTGTGTGTGTGCATGTGTTCATGCCATGGTATGGTTTGAAGGTCAGAGGATGATTTTGTGGAGTTAGTTCTCTCCTTCTACCCTTACATGAGTTCTGAGGTCGAACATAGGTTGCCAAGCTTGCACAGCAAAAGCCTTTCCTGGCCGAGCCATCTTCCCACCCCATTTATTTTGGAGGTACTGGCAATTGAACATGGTCCTGTGTATGCTAAGCATGTGCTCTGTCATTCACCTGCAGTCCCAGGCTTATTTCATTTTTTTTTTTTGTTTTTTGTTTTTTGTTTTTGGTTTTTCGAGACAGGGTTTCTCTGTGTGGCTTTGTGTCTTTCCTGGAACTCGCTCTGTAGATCAGGCTGACCTTGAACTCACAGAGATCTGCCTGGCTCTGCCTCCCGAGTGCTGGGATTAAAGATGTGTGCCACCACCGCCCGGCTTATTTCATTTTTGCACTTAAGATTTTTCTCTCTCTCCTATGTTAGGATCAGCTGTGTTCACTTTTATTTCTAGTCATTCCACAATATCATTTGTACTCAAACTTCTCAAGCCATCTGGAATTAATCATGGTGGGTCTGGGATGTGAACTAGCACGCTAACATTGCTTTCCCTTGTCCATTACCTTTGCTCTGGTGGCTGTTGTGGGGTAGACCACGGTCTGTTTGAGGCCATTCTGTTGTGTTTCATTGACATTTGTCCATCTGCATGCTAGTGAAATACTATTTATATGACATTTACCATCTTTATAGTATGTTTATGTGTTTCCCCTCCTTGCTTCATTTCAAATATTTCCGACTTCTTTTTCTGTTAAATGAATTTTATTTCCATTTTCATTTTAAAAGCTTTCTTTCTCTCTTTTATCTGAAACTGTATTAAGCGATGTATTAATTTGTGAAGAGTTAGCATCTTTAAAATATTAAGTTTTCCTGTCCACTACACACATGGTATGTCTTCTGGTTTGGTTGAGGCTTTTAAACATCTTGCAGTAAACTTTTATAGTTTCTATTGCATACTCCCTGCACATTTATTATTCGGTTTATACTCAAAACCTAATGCTCTGTGGCTGCTATTCTTTCTGCTGTCTCTCAGTTACCGAAGAGAAGTTTTTATTTGTGCCCCTTTAGTATGTATTTATGACCCTGCCTATTCTCTCTTCACTGCAGTATGTTGTCTGTTCTACTTATGCTTCAGTTAGTTCTCCTGACTCTTCTAGACAGGAAGTCATGTTTGCAAGGAAGGACGTACTTTTTTTCTCCTCCCTTTACTTGTTTTTCCTGCTTTATTGCATTGGCTGAGACTTCTGAACCTATAAAACAGTAATAGCCAAAGGAAATCTTCAGCGGAAGTCCCAGGACCTGGCCAGATGTGGCTCCTGATTCTCCTGAGACCCCATTTGTTTATTCATGAACTGATTTATGATGCTGTCTCTGGACCAAGCCCTGTACTGTATACTTGAGGTCACAGAGGAGTTATGTAGAATACCTCCAGTCTAGCATTTCTTGATCCTTTGTCTTTCTCTGTCTCATCGCCTTCCTGGGCCTCAGTCACAGAGGGCCCTTAGTTCTCTACTCTTCTTCCTGAAGAGATGAAGCCCAGCACAGTTCCCATCCCCACCATAGTCTTAACACCTAACATTCGTGTTTTACCTTCCTATGTAGTCTGCTTGGCTGCAAGGCTTCATGAACTAGTCCAAGCAGAGGCCATCCATCATGTGGCTTGCTCCAGGTTGCCATGTGACTTGGCTCCACATCACCATATGGCTTGCTCCAGGTCACACGGGCTTGTTGACTGAAGAACTGGGTCTAAGAACCAAATCCTTGCCCTCAACACATAAAGGATTCATAAAACACCATCTATTGTTTTTTTTCCCTCTCATTGGCACCTTTGTAGGCACCTGGCTGGGCAAAGGAGGTGTGTTTAGCCCATGGTCCACAGGCTGCAAAAGGTCAAGGTTAGCAATGAAGGAAGCCAACACAATTATAAACTTAGTTAAAACGTATGATTTTATGATTTCTTTTGAAACTCATTTGTGCAGATCTCAGGTATGAACTTTGTAGATGACAACATAGTGTTGCAGCGTCAGAAGGTAGAAGACACCAGTCGAGTCTCATCCTAGAAGCCATCATTTGTCTGGACAGGGATACCTTAGCTGAGCCTCCTTGTCTTCTATACAGCCTCAGCTTAACTGCTATCCTTTCCAGGATTTACCTACATCTAGGCAAAGCTCTCGGCCTCATCCTGCCCTCCACTTAGCACGGGTGTGTAGATTTTCACTGCCCTGTGCTGTAATGTAGAGAGCTTACAACCAGACTTCCTGACCCTAAATCCCACTGACCTTGTCTGACCTTGGACAAGTGGCAGCTCTTTGATCTGCCTTCATTTCCTCTTCTGTAGAATGGAGCTCATGAACGTTGCTCCTTCATGTATTTGGAGGTTAAACGAAATAATATGCATGTAGGGTTAGAAGAATACTCACTAAATGTTAGGCTGTGTGATTGGTCTCTCAGGTTTCTCTCCCAAGGGGCCTGACTCCTGTGCCTTATTCTCTACCATAGCATTCCTGATGTTCAATACCACATCTGGCTTGTAGTGAATGTCCATTCTTGTTAATCCATCTTTGGACGGAGATTATGTCCAAGCACTCTTGCTGAGAACATTTAGAGGTATCCATCAATAACCAAGGAGTCCTGGCCAGGGAGCCAGTCTGTCATAGCTTTGGGTATTAGTCTTTAGACTCTATGAAAAGACAGAATAAGTAGAGTTTCCAAAGACCAACTCCTATGAGTCTTGTGTGCCAGCTCCTCTGCCAGCTGCAGACCACGGTGGGCATGGTGGGGTGAGGATGGGGGTGGGGGGGAGGGAGAATGTCTGTCCTTTTTTGGCCACAGGAATCCTTGGTAGCTGGGTAGCCTGTGCCAGACCTTGCAAGCACTGTGGACATAAAAGGCATGGAGCCGGGCTTCTGATTTAGAGGGTGGGAGAATGTCTCAGAGGGGTGGTCATAATGTCAGGTGCATCTGGAGGTAAGGTTCTGCAGAAAGCCCCTCTCCCCTGGGGTGCTCAGGGTGACAGAATTAGGGTTCTGGGGACAACCAACCAAGGAAGGGCTGGCCATCACATTGGGGCAGCTGGCTGGAGAACTGGTAGAGGGAAGAACCTCCAGGCTACAGACAAAGGCTTTGATGTCAGCCACCTGCATCCTGCCTGCTGGGTCAGCTCAGGCTGTGATGGCTTCCCTAAACCCAGTCCTGCCCCTCATTGGAAGCAGAGAGTTGATATGAGAGCCTACCTCACAGTGGGTGCATAATAGGAGAACAGACAGAGAGGTTCTTTCCAGCCCAGATCAAGGTGGGTTCTGGTGGAGATGGACCAAGTTAGGATTTGGGAGGCCTGAGTTCTGACAAAGAAAAGACTTAATGGGAATTAAGTAGAGTTGGCCAAGCCACCCTTTCCATATGTCACAGACATTATTCCCCTGGCCCTTCTCCTAGAAACCCGAGAAGCCAGGCTCCGTATGAGTGTGCATGTAAGCCGCATGGTCCCTTTTAGAAATGCGAGGAAATGAAGGATTAGAGAGGAGACCTTGGCCTGTGGTCCTACTGTGAGCCCATGGCTGGCCCAGGCCTCCCACCCAGGAATTCTGACTCTGAGCTCACTGAGGCTAAAAGGCCAGGGAGCTTAGGCAGAGGGGATAGGAGTGGGTTGAGAGTTCCTAGCATTCTCTTACAGGTGAGAGCTCTCTCTCTCTGTCCCTGTGAGATGCAGCTAGTGAGCTCTTTGGCTTTTGTGATGACCCAGACTCTAGGGACCAGGATCCTTGTGAAAGAACCAACTCATATTCCAGGAACGGCCAATGCTTGCTCCAAATGGAGACTTGCTATTACTATCATGTTCTCACCAGTGCCCTGCCCTTATCCCCCCGGTGGGCTCCCACAGACCTGGAAGTCATGGTTTAGGAGTCCAGTCTCAGTTCTGTGTGCCTTATCCTGGGTCCCTGAAAACTCTTGCTCCTGGTTCAGTGTCCTTGAATGTATTTTGGGGTGATAGGGTTCCCTATTCTCACCCCCCAGCCTAGAGTGCGAGGCTAATGCAGTGTGTAGGTAAGAATGGCCTGCACTGTGTGATCCTCGGGCTCCTGGTGATCAAGGAGGCAAAGGCAAATGTCAGCTTTATGGAAAATGGCAGTCTAGGTGCCTTTGGCTGTGTCTCTTAGAATCTCCTGAGGCCCAGGGAAAGACAGCTGGCAACACATGGGCAGACGGGTCACGTGTGGTGGCCGGGAGCTGGGCAACTTAAAGCATGCTGCTGGTTCTAGGGTGGTTCCCCCTGTTGGGGGAGGGTCTGGTGGCAGGATGTGAGAGCCATGTCTAGAGGGTGTGTGGATGTGGCTGGTGACAGTGGATGGAGTGGAGAAGGTCGGCAGTGATGACGGACTGACAGGACATGATGCACGTGACACCTTTTTTGTGGGCTTGGCTGGTGGCAGGAGAGTCGAATGGGAACTGCCTGGGGCCAGATCACGGAAGACCTGGGCTGTGAGAAGGAACTTGGAGTCATGTAGTCGGAGGGAAGCAGTGGATGGTGTTGGAGTAAAGAGAGTGACAGAATGGAGGGAGGGTTATGTGGGTGGAAATGGGCCAGGGAAGGGAAGAGGGCCACGCATGTCGTCTGTGTGGAGATGCCACTCAAGGTGACATGGTGACCAAAGCAGACTTATTTTTATTTCAGGGACAGAAAGGGGACCCGGGACTCTCACCAGGACAGGCTCATGATGGGGCAAAGGTAGGTTCCAGGAACCCCAGTACTCCACCCTCCCCTGGAACCCCCCAGGAAGAGACTGCAACATGAACCAGGAGTTCTGAAGTCCTGAAAAGTGGAAGTGATCTGGTGTTTTCCTTGAAGGGCTTAGTCTATCCCAACACTGAGACTGTGACCATTCCCAACCCCACCTTCCTGGGCTGTGGCTGGTGAATCGAGAGAGAGAGAGAGAGAGAGAGAGAGAGAGAGAGAGAGAGAGAGAGAGAGAGAAGGAAGGAAGGAAGAAAAAGAAAGAAAGAAAGAAAGAGAGAGAGAGAGAAGGAAGGAAGGAAGGAAGGAAGGAAGGAAGGAAGGAAGGAAGGAAGGAAGGAAGGAAGGTCTGGTCTGTGGACAGCCCTTGGTAAACGCCCTTTCACCCAGTGCCCCATAGCTTTACGAGATGTTTGCTAGGTGATGCTGCCATACAGAAGCTTCCTGGCCTTCAGTGCCCCGGAAACTCCTAACTGACCTTCAAAGCCCTTGCAAGTGCTCATTGGAGCAGAGAGACCTGGAGTTTCCAGGGGGTGGGACGTGAAAGGGCCAGGTATACAGACTTTCTAGCTCCCTGGGGCTATGAATGTAAATGGACTGCTTACAGAAGAGAAAACACTTAGACCAAAGGACCTTCCCTATCCCCAAAGCATCCACCTCCCAGCTGAGCAAGGACCCAAACTCCAGCATGCTAATCACAGGCCTCACATATCATACTCTAGAGTCTAGAGGAAGGCAGTCAGGTCTGTCTGGCTTCCATCTGGGCCTTGACGATTATATCTCTACATCTCCAGCCAGCTGCTAGTTATAGACACACACATACACAAGCACACACGCACACACACACACACATGCACACGCACACACGCACACACACACACACACACACACACGTGCGCGTGCACGCACACACGAGGGGGAGGGGGTCCTTCCTTTGATCTTTTCTCGTCACAGGAGGCTCACTACTTCATACCACACTGCCTAGTACTACCTCTCAATAGACCTGTGCCAAGTGACTCAGTCCCAGGACAGTGTCCATGTCTAATCCCTCCATTCTCATAACCTTCACCAGGGCAGATAGCCCTAGATTGAAAACGAGAAAGCTGAAACTCCAGATGAGTGCCTTGTGGCAGAGGGGCCTATGGACCTTTTCTGTGGTCCTGCATGGCAGAAACACCTCCTGCTTGGTGACCACCATCCCCAGTGATGGCAACATGGTTCAGGAGATGAAGAAAGCCAATCAGCGAGGGGTAGAGTGTGGGCTTAACCATGCCTTTAAGATCAGAATCCACTCTCCAAACAATGTCTTCTGCTAGTGAGTTCAGGGAGTTGAGGCTGGGTGACCCCACCCATTTTCCTGCTCCTACCTTGTTCAGTGAGCACTATGTCTTCTCTGAAGACTTCAGGCCTCAGCAAGCCTCTACAAGTGGTTGCAGCCATTGGAGCTGGAGGCCACACTGTTCAGTTCCTCACCTAACTCTGTTATCTGTGTCTTACAGGGCAACATGGGCTTGCCTGGGCTCTCCGGAAATCCAGGACCCTTGGGACGGAAGGTAGGCCTTGGTTCTCTGCTTGGCTTTGGCCATGGGCCTGCCAGCACGCTTGGCCTTCAAGCAGAAGCCCTGTGGGCCACCTGTGCCTCCTGGTTGCGGCTGGGTTCCCTGGGCATAGAGCCTGTTGGCAAGCAGTGAGAGGTTTCTGAGTCCCGGGTGGGCTGGGGTTGGGAGCCTGTTGGTGTGAAGTGGATCTCCTGTGGTTAATGAGGTGTGACTAAAAGTGTGTCCGGCTCACTCTGTCTCCCAGAGCGGCAAGCCTCAAGGATGCTTAAGGCGGTTAGTGCACTGGCTGAGCGGCTTTCGACCTGGGTCTCTCCTCATGTGCCGTGAGGACAGCAGTTCTTATCAGTCCCTCACTGCCTGGGGGTGGTTGTGTGACTCAGGGGAAAGGTCCGGGTTCCACTCTTATCCTCTGAGTCTGAGACACCCCTCACGGATGGGCTGCAGAAGAAGGGATGCGCTCTGCAGAGGACCCACATTCTCTGTGTGTTCCGTGTGGTTGTTACGCTAACCCATGCCTGCCACCATCCTCAGCCACTCTAGGTCTGCTCTTGGTTGCTGTTGGTGAGGATTCTGGCATTTTCCAGAATGCGCTCGCCAGAGGCCTTGGACTCCTTCCTCCCTGTCCCCGGCTGCCATCCCCCATCCTTTATGATGAATTGTGCCTCCTCTTGTAGCCTTTCTGGAGCATTCAGACTTTGGGTCAACATGGCCTTTGCTCAGGGACATTTGGCCCATCTTATTTTCAGCCCCGAGTCTTGCCTCATTAGCAGGGTAAGCACATTGGTCTGTGACTGCGGTTCTTCCTCCTGGCACAACATGTACCTTGTGTGCATGCAGGAAAGACAATAGAGGCCAGAGGTCAATCACTTTTTAGGAAGATTCCCTCACTCCTGAAGAGCTGTCCAACAGACATGTGTGCCCAGTGCTTACTTCCGCTCTGGTTCCCAGATGTGGCCCCAGCTGCTTGCTCCTTAGACCAGTCATCTGGTCTTCACCGGGACAGCCAGGGTATCTCCTGGCTCCAAGCTGCCCCTTACTCTGAGGGTCCCCATGACACAGGGAATTTAGAAGGTCATAGCCATCACCTCCACTACCCTCTGTGGCAGAGCAGGCCATACCTTAAACTTCAGAGGCCAGCCTGGCCATGGGATAGTACAGTGTTTGCTGGCACGGCATGTCTACTGCTCTGCATGCACCTGGCCTGTGTTCTGGCACTTTCTGGTGGAGGAGCTAGGAAAGGCCCCTTCCGTCTGACTCATAAAGCAGCCCATGGCGGCCTCACTTTGAAGGGGTAGGAAGGCAGCAGAAAGGGTGGAGAAAACACAGACTTGTGCTACCGCCTACGTAGGATTCCGGGGCTCCCTGTGCTCAGCAGATGGCCAAGGACTCTGACAGCCCCTGCTCTCCTGTTCAGGGTTGGGTATCTTCCGAGTTAAGGGAGCTCCTCCTGTGGTTGGCCATGTACTCTGTGCTCCTCTCTGGCCCTAGACCAGGCAAACACATGTGAGCAATTTTTTACAGAGCCTTGACCCAAGACAGGCAGACTGTGTCACCCACATACTGTGTAGAGCACAGACAACTCAGGCCCTGAGATAGGGACCCTCTTTAGTGGCGGCATCAGGGAGGGGAATGAATTGCTTGGGATCCTGTTCCTGGGCTTATCCCTATAAGCAGTCCCCATCTCTGGTGACTGTGGCAGCCTCTTCGTCCTGTTGCTCCAGGGTGACTGTGTCTTCTCTGTGGGAACCCTGAGGAGAAGGAACACAGGTGAGCAGAGGTGAGGTCAGCTGTCTGCGGCATTGAATTTTGTTTTTTATCATTCATCCATTCGTTCATGAAGTGAGAATGTATTGAGCACCTACTATGTGCTGGGCCTGTGCTGTATGAACACAGAACCTGCCTTACAGAGTTTCCTTCACTGAAGGGCAGAAAACAGGGAAATGGTCAAGATCTCAGGTGTGTTGGAGGACAGGAAGGGCTGTGGAGAAAGTGGGCAGGAGAGAGTTCTGGCTGAGAGAGTGCCAGTGGGAAACAGGTGGCAATTAAACCATTGGAGGGTGTGACTAGGGCTACCTCGGTCAGTAAAATGCTTGCCACCTAAGCCTGAAGAGCTGAGTTCAATTCCTGCACCCTGTAAAAAGCCACATGTGTTTGCATGAGCTTGTGATCCCAGTGCTGGGAAGGTGGTGACAAGGAGGACTCCAGAACTCACCGTCCAGCAAGCCTGTTCTAACCAGCAAGTTCCCGGTCCCTCTTAGATGACCCGTCTCAAAACAAGCTGAACAATACAAGCTGGATGTGGTGGCACACACCTATAATTCCAGTACTTGAGAAGCAGAGGCAGGTGGATCTCTGTGAATTTGACGCCAGCGTGGTCTGCATGGAGAGCTCCAGGGTGGCCAGGACTGCATAGTGAGACCCTGTCTCTAAAATAAAATAAACAAGAAGGACATCCCTGTCCTCCACATGCATGTACACATAGGTATGTGCACATATGTGAACATGTATTCATACATTTGAACACACACACACACACACACACACACACACACACACACACACACACACAAATACACACGATGCTGCCTCACAGAGTGAGGCAAAACCATGCCCATTTCATAGCTAAGAAGACTGAGGCCCAGCTAGATTTTATTTAGTCATGCACCCTTCCTGTTAGTCAGTACATGGGAACTTTTGCTCTACACCCTTGGTTGACTCTGGTGTTGAGTGACAGGTGAGGTTGTCAGGGCTTCAGGGTATGTTCTGCAGTGGTGGCCTTCGACCCTGCTGAGTGTCAGGCCAGGTACTAGACCCAGGCAAGAGAACTTCTGTGAGGCCTCAGGTGGGTTCCACATGCGGCCAAGATCCAGACTCACCGACTTAAGGGAGACACCTTCTTTGTGTCTTAAAGTGGAGGGCTGGGGTTTGAACCTGGGTCTCTGACCCTCTGGCCCCTTTCTTACCACAAGGCTGACTGAGACTCAACCAAGAGAGGAAGGACCTGCTGAGTTCGCATTCAAAAGAGGCTTTTTTATGAGAAAGTTCATGGGAATGGAATGTGATGGAGTCCCAGCTGTGTCCCCTGTGGTTGTGAATGGGGGTGAGCCTCCATTGTCCAGGGGACAGTAGGGAGGTCAATGGGATCTTGTAGTCCCAACACTCACACAGGGCTGGCAC
The DNA here is from genome assembly GCF_007827085.1 of Peromyscus californicus insignis. Taxonomy (NCBI): domain Eukaryota; kingdom Metazoa; phylum Chordata; class Mammalia; order Rodentia; family Cricetidae; genus Peromyscus; species Peromyscus californicus. Next base: position 86,566,927 of record NW_026294573.1, on the reverse strand, counting down.
ATGGCAGGCACCGTATGTACTGACTGACTGATCGACTGAAGCATAGCGATGGTCATGAAAGAGGAGCAGCTAAGGAATTCTGGCTCCCTGGTATCATCATTAATCCTCTGGGCGGTTCGCAGCTCACCAGACAAGCTGCCCTCCCTCTGTCCCCCACCCCCGCCCACTGTATGGGTCCTGAGCTGGCCTGGTGCCTTTTTGTGGATGTGGACCAGTGCTTCACTGCAGGAGGTGACTCTGCCCTCCGGGCCAGGAAGGTCCGCAGACATTTATGCATTGGTTTGTTTGAGCCGGGGTCTTACTCTGGGCCAAAACTTGCGGTGATTCTTCTGTGCCAGCGTCTAGTTCTAGGATAGCAAACATACAGCCTCGCTTACCCTCCGGAAGGTGGGAAGGTTGCGGCTGCTCACATGTAGGAGCTGGATATGCTCCTCAGTCCTGCAGAGCACAGCGCAGTCCCAGTCCCCCGTGTGCATGAGGTCAGCCCCTGGGCTGAGGCCGAGTGATCTGGGGCATGGTCCCTTACCAGCGCCCTGGCTTCCTGCCTTCCTGTGTTGCTTTCTGTGTGCCCCTGGCCTGCCCTCTCCACATCCATCGTTAACGCTACTTGCTTCTCTTCTCCGAGTCTCTCCCCAGCACCCCCAACGGTCCCCACCCTCGTTTCTCAGACCCTTTGGCTCATCTTTGGAGCCTCCTCGGGATTCCCCACTTCCTGGCTGTTGAATGCCTCACTGACAACCTCAGCACACTTCTCCACCTGGAGCAGCGCTCTGAGGTCAGAATCCTACCTGACCTGACCGGTGTAGCTTCCCTACTCGAGGTTCAGCGCACACTGGGCACCTGCATCTGCCTGGCTCCACCCCTCCCCTTCTCCCGTTCCTCTGGCTGACATCACCCATTGATCTGTCTTGCCAAGACCTGATAACAGGCCTCTGAGTCTTAACTTAGCACGCTGCCAGGCAGACGTGACTAACGCAAGGAAGTGGGTATACTGAAAGCCTTTTCTCTTTTCAACTTCAGTTCCCCAGGCTCCTCTGTGGGTCACTGGCCCTCCCGTGCTGTCCAGGTGGCACTGCCCTCAGGAAGACGGAATACAGGTGGAGGGCAGAGATGCTACCCCTGCCTTTCTGAGCCCCAGCTATTCTTTCCAGTGTGACCCCCAGCTCCATGCTGGGCTCTTTCGGCCGTTCCCACTGGCCTCTCTCCTGCCGTGGTCCATTTCTGTCCCCCTCTCTGCCCCACTGCCATACTCAAGGTACTGTGCGACCTCCCCCAAGCTGAGCTCCATCTCAGGCACTCAGTTCTTTGCCTACTTTCTTCTTCCTGTGCCTTTGGTGTCCCTACCCCCTTCTTGAAGGTAGTGATCACATTGCTTTTGTTCAATGTTATATCTGCTACTGCTTGTCCCCCGGGCTTTGGTCATCTCGTTGCTCAGGCTCAGCAGATGTTTGTTGAATGAATGCATGAGCTACATGAAAAGTAGACCTCCCTGCCCTCTCTTCCTCAACTTACCACCAAGTGGGGTTGGATGTCCTGTGACCCGTCTGGTATTTCTAGATGACCCACTGATTTTAGAATCCTCTTAACACTGGAGCCCCGAGGGCATGTTGAGAGATCAGTTTGGGAAACTGAGGCGCAGAGAGGCTTAGTCTCATCCAGCTTCTTCCCCTTTGACCCTCTGTCCTACTCTCTGCTGGTGGGGTGTGGGCTGCTGGGGTGGCAGGTGAGTTCCATGGGCAGCCCTTTGTGTCGGAGCAAGACTGGGGAGTGAATTCCACTTTCCTACCCAAGTGGAGCTTGCGGAGCAGTCTGGGCACACACCGGTGTCCAGACCCCCAGGCAGGGACAGGATCCCCTCCCTCCTTGCCTGGAGTCCAAATAGCACCCCACTGTCTGTGGCAGGGTGAGGTGATGTCTGGTTCCTCCTCGTGCACTGTAAGCAGTGATTAATCTGGCTCCCAAACCAAAATAGAGCGCGTGCTGTATTATAAACACAGGGCCTGCGGAGGCCCGTCTGCCAGGCAGCCAGCGGGCCCAGCTCTTCTGTAGCACCTCTGCCTCCCTCCCACCTGGCACCTTTCACCCACGCAGGAGAAATCACTGCCCCGGGGCTACCTTGTGGGATGAGCTGACCCCGTAATTGCCAGGGCCAGGAGAAGATAATGGTTTAGAATCTCACTCCCCAGGCCTGTCATTTAAAACTGGTAAACACTGCGGAAGGGGCTGCCAGGGCGCCCCCTCCGCACCCCACCTCCCACCTTGACTGTGCTTGTCTGTGCCGTTCCCACCAGCCTTCGAAGCACATGCTCACAGTCACAGTCAAGACCCTCTGGGGTTCACTGATCAGGACAGCTCAGCCCAACTCAGGGATCTAGAGCTTAGAGAACTGTCCAGCCTTGGCCATAGCTTCCGGCCAGCCAGTCTTCTCCTGGGACCTCAGTTTCCTCGTCTGTCCAGTGAAGCAGGCGGTGGTTGAAACGATGACTTTGGTCCCATCCAATGTGGGTACTCCAGCATTCTACTATTGACCTTTGCCCTCAGGATGTTGCTGGGACTCAGTGGCTCTGTCTCAGGGAGATGCATCTTTAAGGGGACCTTTCTTGTTCTTCTGGGCTGGTCCTAGCCTCAGTGATTGGTGGTTCAAGTCTGAGGGATTTGGGTCACGATCCATGTGCTGTTCTAAGAAAGCTGTATGGCATCAGGAAAGTCCCTCCCTCCCTGAGCCTCTGTTTCCTCACTGGTGTGTATGCCAGGTGATTCCTACCTCCTAGAAGTGATTTAAGATGTTAGTTAGCAGGCGTGTTTAAGGCACCAGTGGTGAGCAGGCACAGGGTTAGGCATGATGGGTTCTGTCATTCTTTTTCTTCCAGCTCTTTCCTGGATGCAGGTTTGCTTAAACCTCATCTGGGATTTAACTGAACACGTCCCTTGTCTTTGGGAGAGAGCAATTGCTTGTGAACTGCTTTTCAGTAGAGTATTGGAGACTTGGGGCTCCCGCCTCACCCTACGGGCATTGCGCTTGGCCCCGTGAAACTATGGGCTGTTTACAGCGATCCTCTAGGCACACAGAGTTTGGCGGAGTGAGTTCAGAGAGGTGATTGCCCTGCTTCAGTCACACAGCCAAGAGCACATGGCTCACCTTGGTGCTTCTGTGGGAGAGAGAGGGCTCAGCTTTTTCCTCCTCAAGTCATGTCGTGCCAGGTCCCCGTGTCCCCAGGGCTTCCTGTCACAACCCCACTGGCTACTCCAGCTGCCTCTCAGCCCACTCCCTTGTTTCTTCTTCTCTGGTCCCTGGGGCCCTCTGTGCTTCTTTAAGCCCACTGAGAGAAAGTGCCTCGAGGCCTTTGCACTCTCTGCTCCAGCTGCCTGGATGCCCTTTTAGGAGCTAACTCCCTGTCCACCTCTCCTCCTGTCACCCATCCCTTGGCTGTCCCTGGAGTCACCACCCCTCCCCAGCCACGCTGTCCTCTGTCCCCTAACTTAACCTGTTCATGGCTCCTTTTGGTTATGGTAAAGATACAGAGCATCAGATTTGCCGTTTCACCCAGTTTTCAGTGCATGGGCTGAAATGCCCAATGGTGTTCAGCACATTCAGGTGGTTAAGCAACTGATCTCCAGAACATATTCATCTCGCAAAACTGACACCTGACACTCATTACACCTCATCTTCTGCCTTCGGCCACCCACAGTTATCGTTTCTACTTACTTTGTTTTTAGTTCCTTTCGAGGAATGTAAACTCCCAAGGCAAAGGATGTTGACTGACTTTTTCTTCCCTTGGGGAAAACCCTGCAGGTCCTCACACACTTCATCAGTGTTTGTTGAATGAGTGGTTGAATGAATGAATGAACGAATGAACAATGAGAAATAAAACAGTAGCTGGTGTTTCTGAGGTTGCTGAATTCAGTGCCAGACACCATGCCTTGTGCTCCCCACACACATCATGCCACCTAGGCATTGGCTTTTACCTCCGCGTTGGATAACTTCTGAGGAAATCAAGGCTCAGAAAGATCGAGTCATTGGCTCTGGTCACCCAGCCAGCCCATAGGTAAGCAGTCCTGGAATCCAGATCAGTCTGTAAGAAGAGCTTGGATCCTTCCGTCCAGCTGCTGGCTGTGGTCTGGGGCTCACCTTGCCTACTCCTGGCCTATGGAGAAGTCTTCCCCATGGCAGGCCTTGATGTAGAGTGAGATGCATCTTGTGGGTAGCAGTCTCTCTTGGTGTGAAATGATTCAGAAGCATCGCTGGGAAACTTCCCAAGTCTCCCCACTGAGACAGATTCTGCTATTTATAACGAAGACTGCCACTTCCTGTGCATCTTCAGGGTCCGGGGTGTTGACGTTCACCTGCGTGAGGCAGCATTTATGTGTGTGTAGAGCATGTGCATCTGGGGACTGGGACTGTGGATCAGTGCTTGCCCAACATGCTAGAGCCTTGGGTTTGATCCACAGCACCACATAAACCAACTGTGGTGGTGCGGGCCTATAATCCCAGAACTTGGGAGTAAAGGTAGGAGGGTCAGAAATTCAGGGTCATCCTTGGCTGCATGGCAAGTTAGAGGCCAGCCTGGGCTGCATGAGACCCTCTCTTAAAAAAGGAAGGAAGGAAGGGAGGGAGGGAGGGAGGGAGGGAGGGAGGGAGGAAGGGAGGGAGGGAGGAAGGAAAAAGAAGAAAGAAAAGAAAGGAAGAAAAGAAAGGAGAACGGAAGAAAGAAAAGAAAGAAAGAAAGAAAGAAAAGGAAGGAAGGAAGGAAAGAAAGAAAGAAAGAAAGAAAGAAAGAAAGAAAGAAAGAAAGAAAGAAAGAAAGAAAGAAAGAAAGAAAGAAAAGAAAAGATGAAGTGGGGAAAGTCTGCCAAGATCTCCACATGGCCCTGTGTCAAGAGCCTGTGCAGAGTGGCAGTCTCCTGTCCCTTATCATAGACTCTCAGGGGTCCTAGAACTTGGAGTTCAAAGATAGCAGAACCAGAGGGACTCAGAGTTCCAGATCCCCCATCTGAGGTCCACAGAAGGGCGATCACCCACCCAAGGTTGCATAGATGAGTCAGAGACAGAGAGCACCGTGTGAGGGGTCTGCCAGGAGTCAGTGTGGTCCCACTGTCAAGTGAGGATGCAGAGTCAAGGCTGCCACTGAGCATCTGGGTGGCCTTCTCTCCCTTGGACTAGGAGCAGAGCCAGTGAGGAAGGAGACAGTGGCTCTGGGTGACATGGTCACAGTACATGAGCTGGAGTGGCTCCCGATGGCGTCAGGCGTCCTGTGTGTGCCATTCGACCTTGTCCCTGTTCCTCATGTGACAGGCCCTTTGCTCCTGTTTCTGAATGCCTCCAACTCTCTGAATTTCAAAGACGGGGTTGGGATACGGACCCCGGGGCATAGTTTCTCACCCTACCCCTGCTCTAATGAGAGACGACACCAGAGGATTCTGTGAACGCCATACAACCTGCATCCGTGTGGGGAGTGTGTTCCCTGTCCCTCCCACAGAGCCTGTTGCCTGATGCTAATTCTTCACCCCGCAGGGACCCAAGGGCCATCCTGGAGCAGCAGGGCACCCTGGAGAACAGGTGAGGCCCGTGTGCGTGGCCCTGCACTGCCTATTTTCTCTCCTCCCGTCCTTGCTTGGTACCAGCCCGCTCTTTGGACTGAGATTCTCTGGAGCCCCAGAACAAGGCCACGAAACTCCCCCCTGCCCGCCCCCACCCAGTCAGCCACACTGTCCTGGAAGAGGCTGTGTCTGCACTGCCCAGCCCAGCCCAGGGCTGGCAGAAGCCCCTGGACTCTGGTTAGAGCCATGAATAGCTGGCCTGTCCCAGGCGATGTTAGACGATATTATCCCTTCCATTCGCCTTGGGGTTTGCAGGAATTCTGGTCTCCTGGCCCAAGTCAAACAGCAGTCCTGCCAGGGGACAGCCAGCCAGGTCTCTTCTGTGCTTTCTTATTTTCCGCCTGGAGCTGAGGGTTTTGTCCCCAGAGCTGGTCTGACCAGTTTCTAGAGAGGTGGGCTTTGGGGCCCCAGCAGGCCCTGCTTGTCTTCTCCCCCCTTGGCCTCACATTCTTGCCCCTCTCCTTGTCCATTATAGGCACCCTCCCCCACCCCCGGACCCCGACTGAGCTGCGCAGGGCCTCAGAGCTTTCCTAACGTGTCTCTCGTTCCTTTTCAGGGCCAGCCGGGACCTGCGGGCAGTCCAGGGGCCAAAGGTTACCCTGGCAGGCAGGTGCAGTATATGCTCTGGAAGCTATGGCCATGGTGGTGACCAGAGTGCCCCAAGCAGAGGGAGGCTGTGGGCTGGGGCCCAAAAGCTGCCCCTGTGGGTGGGCCCTAAGGAAAGGGCTGGTCAGGCACTGGACCTGGCAGCCATGCTGCAAGCTGGGGGGGGGGGGGTCTGTAGGAGAACTGGGGCTTCGAGAACGGCTTCCTGAGACGCCTTCTATCCAGTCTCCCTCTGAGCCATCCCTGGTCCAACCCATTCCATGGATGCTCCAAAGAACAGCTGAGGCCCAAGACAGGACTGACCCCGGGACACTGACAGCAGGGAGGGCCTCTCCATATGGCCTTGCCCCCTCTATTTCTGTTTCAGGGGTTCCCTGGACCTGTAGGAGATCCTGGCCCCAAAGGCAGCCGGGTAAGTGGGTTTTGGCTAGTCCCACACAGGTAGGGCTGTGAGTGGACACTGCTTGCCCCTCTAATGTGTTTATGGGAGGTCAGGGTTATTAGGGGGCCAAGAGATGGCAACCACTGAACTCCCTCTGCCTAGAACTGCCAAGAAGGCACTCCACATGGGATCTCCTAGAAGTTGTTAGGAGGCAGAGAAGGTTCTGTGTGTGTTGAATAGGGAAATTGGAGGGGAAGACAAAGGGCACGGGTCACGGTGGACCTAGGTAGCTGTGTTCATGATGCATGCCAAGACACTGCTGAGACAGGACCCAGGTGTCCTGCAGTGGGGCCTGCTGACTCTCAAGAAATGCTCAACAAGTGAATCGCATGGCCGTCTGTCAGGGCAAGTCCCCTGTGACGTTTCCTCTACTGAGCCAATGCTATTTACACCCTGGCAGGTGGGAGGGCCAATGTGGACACGGTATTGGCCTTAATCTCTGCATCTGTCTAGGGGTGGCAGAGGTGGGCCCAGCATAGAAGGCAAGGTCCCCCAGATGTTGCATGGCATGCCAAGTCAGGGCAGCTCTTGTCCTGGGATTCTGGGTCTCTCTCCTGTGGCTCCCATGAGGAATGGTCTCTGAGGGAATGTCTAAATCTTGAGAGAAAGGATCCCAAACTCAAGGGTCTACTCTTGTGTGTAAAGGAGACACTGCCCAGACCAGCCCTGGGGTCTGCATGACGGACTCAGAGACCCTCCTCGGCCACTGACCCCAGATGGTCACTAGGCCTCTTCAAGTCCACTCACTGTGAACACAAGCCGTGAGCTCTGCACAGAAGAGTCAGGATAAGTGCTTGAGATGATGGTTGTTGATCAAGCTGGCTGCTGAGGGGAACACAGGGGTGGGTATGTGGGCAAGGAGAGCTGCTACCAGTCTCCCTCAGCTGTGTGTGTTCATGACACACTCACTCACTGGTTAGGGGTGTGGGCTTAGGAACCACTGGGCTTGAACTCGGAGACCGGATCTGTGACACTACAGCTGTGTGACCATAGGCAGGTCCCTTAGCTTTCTAGGCCTAAATGTTCTCACTTGTATAGAATTCTAACTAATGTCTCTCACCAGGAGTGTGGTGAGGATGCCATGATTTAATCATGTGTCCAGTGTGTAGCCGGTAGGCTGCATTTGTTTTAGGATAGCTATGGATTCATATCCCAACCCAACATGAAATAATAAACTTGAAACATTCTATAAGGGTGTGTGTGTGTGTGTGTGTGTGTGTGTGTGTGTGTGTGTGTGTGTGTGTTTGTGTGTGTGTGTGTGTGTGATTTCCCTCCCCCTTTGTAACTTGATTGTGAAGTTCTCAAGTGTGAGCTCTGTAGATGGCACCTTTCTCACCGTGTCAAAGACAGGACACGTCTGCGTGTTTAGCGTGTGTAAAGCGTTGAGTCGGACCTGCCGGGTAGTTTGTGCTTGGCAGCATTTGCTTTTGCTTTAGTTTCATTAAACTGCCGCACAGCATCTAGAGCGCAGAGTGGTACAAGCCCTGTGCTAGATCCTGGCCCTTGAGAGGTTACCAGAGGACAGGGAATTAGCTGGATGGTGCTGGGGGATGAGCCTGCATCTTGGGTACTAGACAGGAGAGCACTCAAAGTGGATTATGCATGCCGTGTTTCTACCACCATAAGGTAGGCAGGGTATGCCTGGTTGAGGGCTCAGAGGGACCACAGGCCTATGGGCTGGAAACCAGGTACATTCTCTCTGGGCCAGGGACACAGACTGGTGGCCTTTGAGCTGAACACAAATTAGCTGAATCCAAATTGGTAGCACCGCTTGTCTGCGGGGTCCTTGCCAGGGTTAACTCAGGAGCACCCGTGTGCCAGCACAGTGTCACTCTCTAGGTGGCCATGCTGACTGGCAGTACTTGGCCACCGGGATGGATGTAAGCCCCCAGGTCCAGGACCTTAGAGCTCTTGGAGGAGCCACTATAGGGAACACCCCCAAGGCAGGTAGATCTCACAGCCCTGCAGCTTCTAACCTGGGTACTAGCTTCCTTCCACAGGTCCCAAGCTGGGTGCCAGGCCTCTGTCATCCTACGCTACCCTCCCTGGTGTGAGCGTATGTGCCTTTGGACTACATCGTGGACGCAGCACCATGCAGTCCACGGGCATATACACTTGCCTCAAGGTCTATGTCATCGAGGAGCACTGGAGCCACCATCACAGAGGACTGGGCTGTGGGATGGCAGCAGGGAGGCTGGGCTAACTGCACCCCATGCTCAGCCTCTCTAATTCCCACCTGCTCTTTTCTAGGGCTACATTGGACTCCCGGGACTCTTCGGCCTGCCGGGATCGGATGGAGAGCGGGTAAGTACCTTTGTGCCTTGTCACCCCTCTGCTCCACCCTGCTGCTACAGATGGCCAGCTGAAGATGTGCATTCCCTCCGGGGGGACACCTGGTCAGGGTAGGGCAGCATGTGTGTACTTCACAGTTATAGCACTGGTGGGAGGGACAAGGTAGGGGGCCCGAGGCCATGTGTTCTAGGTACTTGGGGGACGGGGGCTAGAGAAGGGACTCTGCACAGGAGCTTCTCACCAGCAACAGACTGTTGTATTCTAAATATGAGTTCTGCAGGGACGGCCAGTTGGCTGTTTTTGTAAATGAAGTTTTATTGGCCATAGACATGCTTATAGCTTACCAATGTTTGTGGCTGCTTTCCTGCCACAGTGACAGGGCTGAGTAGCTGTGACAGAGGCCACCCACAGAGCCCCAAGCAGTCTCTCTTCCCTTTTGCACAAGCGTCCACTCATTGCTGGCACAGACACTTGGCTGCTTTGTAAAGTGATGCGAAGCTTGTCTGGGAGAAGGGTGGGGACAGAAGCCAGGTGTCAGACGCCAGGCCAGGCACCCCAGGCAGGACCATAGTAGCTTCGGCGACATCAGGGACAGGGGACACCATGGATGCCTGGCTCCGTTCTGAGCTCTGGGGGTGAATATACACTGGCTTCAGATTGGGTAGGCTTAAGATTTCCCAAGATGCCCTGTCCTCCAGACCAAGTGTCCAAGTCGGAGAAGAGATGCCCGGGACTGGTGACTTTGATACATGCTCCTTCCTCCTCTGAGCCTGTACTTGGAAGTTCAGTTGGAACCCTGTCATTAAGCTAAATATAGAGCATTATAGGAAAGCAGAAGAAGGTGCACTTAGTAAGCACCTGCGGGATGCCAGGAGTGCTGGCAGCTCTCTTTAGGAACTCCCCCAGTAGGTGTTCATAAGTCCTTGAACCCCGATCCACCCATTGAAACATGCAGCTGGCGCTACTGTTCTGGGCAAGCATTCCAGACTACTTGGGACTTCATCCTGGGTGTGGTTTGGGGGGTGCCCGCCTGGAACTTGATAATGATCTTTCTCCTCTTTCTCCTACAGGGCCTCCCTGGTGTTCCTGGCAAGAGGGGCGAGATGGGTAGGCCGGTAAAGATTTTCCGTGTCTATTACGCAGACTCTACGGGTAGCCCCACCTCCCGCTGGTCGGACTGCACTGGTGGTCCCTAAGACCTGGCGCTGTCTGCCTCTCTGCTCTGTTTCTCAGCTGTGGGTGTGGGGTGGGGTACGCAGGTACAGCGGCTGGCCTGAGATGCGGCCTGGGGTTCCTACTGCTCCAGGTGCCTCCTCTATCCCTGTGTGCTGCAGGGGCTTGTGGGTATAGCTTTGTGTCTGGGGCTTCTGTCCAAGTGTTTGTGTTAGTGGCCAGCAGGGACTAGATGACTCAAGTGCTCACCCAGACAGCACACCATCCCCACAGTGTCGGGCCCCCCACTCCATCTATCTTCATTTATGCATACACAAGTTTAGACAACTGTGGAGTGTGGTAGGAGTGGTCCCAGGAACAGTTTGATGTTGACCCCTGACCCCTAACCTTGCCAAAAAAAAAAAAAATCCACTGGCTTGTTTAGGCCTCTCTGTTGCTATAAGGGATTAGTTTTCCTCTTGTTCGGCCATGGATAGGGTATAAAGAGAAAGGCAAGGTCCAGAGAAGTTAAGTAACATGTACAAGGTGTTGCAGCCACTGAACAGTTGAGCTGGGGACGCCAGGGACTGACTCTTGGGAACACCATATGGTACCAATATTATAAAAGTAGGTTTCCTAGCCTCTGCTAGGAAATCCATTGTTCCAGAAGGGGAAACTGAGGCGGTGAGAAATAGAGTGAAATGTGCAGCATCCCTCTGCTGGTGAGACCTCATGACTGTCTTCCACGCCTGTCCCCACTGGTGGCTTAGCTCTCTGCTGCCACCCTGCAGGTTGCTGTCCAGCCTCAGAACCCTGGTCATCTGGTCAGGCCTGCCATTGGCTAGAGAATGCAAGTTGCTTGCCCAGGGTCACACAGCAAATTGGTGGCAAAATCAGGATCTGCACCTAGGACCCCTGATAGCACAGGGTGCTTTCCTTACGGCCCCTCTTCTCTCCATCCAGTCCTTTCTCCTCCAGAGGAATTTACAGCTCTCACCCCTGCCTCACCCCTCGTGCTAGAAAGGGAGTGTGTAATTCTGGAAGAAGGTCCAAATATAAAATGTTGGCAGTTGGCTAGAGCTGGCAGGGCTTCTGGGCTGGCTGGTTCAGTCTTATGCATAGCAGATGGCTGAGCCATGTCCCAGCCGGAACCTCTCATTGATTCTAGAAAGAGGCTGCAGTGAGTTCTCTGGTCTAGCTCTCTCTCTCTCTGGATCTGTCATCAGTACATTGGGGTGTCTGGTGAAGCCAGCTAACCCCACAGTGCTGTGTACGGCCTGGACCTATCTACTGTGGCCAGGCCTGCATAGAGTCAGGAAGGCAATCCTGACACTGGACTAGATGGTCCAGGATTGGCTCAGTCTCTCACTGTGTGATTCAGAGATGGTGAGCGCTTGCCCGAGGACACACAGCTATCTGGTTCAGAACAGGGCTTCCTGCCCTGAGCTTTTTCAAGACCTCAGATACGGAAGCAGGAAGTGTATATTCCCACATGGGGAAACTGAGGCCCAAACAGATGATGTGAGCCAGAGTTGTCCCAGGGATCTCTGGGAGACTTCTGCCTGCCTGTCTCCATCTCTTTTCCCATCAGTGGATTTCCTATCTGGCTTCACAGGCCAGGGTAGGACATGAACTGCATCATGAAGCAAGGGAGCTGGGAACCTCAGGGGGCCTTCTCCATCAGCACATTTCAAGTACAGTAGGGAGGATGCAGGCTAGACCTGTGCAGGGACTTCCAGACATTAAAAAATTTAACTATTATACCTTTTTAAAAGTCGGTGACTTCTGGAGGCTGCTGAATAGTTCCGTGGTGGGTACCAACCCCGACTAGTGGTGTAGTGGTGCATTGCAGCTTGCTGGGGACTAGATTGAGTAGTTAATGATGCTTACTTGGCTCAGTCTTGCCTAGGGTGCAGGTTTGCAGGCTAGGAGACAGAGTGAAGCACAGGAGGTCATCTATTGAATACTTAGGCTGCCCTGGCCTTGCGTCTACCGCTGTAACAGAGGAGCAGATTCTGGAGTCAGGAGCATGGCTGAAATGCCTTTAGAGGTCTGGGCCTTTGGCACATTGCTGTCTACACCTCAGGCCCTCTGAACTGCTGCCATCCAGAGAGAGGGTGGAGCCTGGCCCCAGTCTTTTTTCTTCTGCTGGGCCTGGTCCTGCTCACAGTACGAGGCGTTCAGTCCCAGAGGGGCCCGACCTAGGGAGGCAGAGGAGCCACGTAGCAGGCCCGGCCGTGAGCCAAGTTCATTCCTTGGGCCATGGGCCAGGCTGCTGCTGTCAGGGGTTGGGGAGACAGAGGAAGGAAGTGCCTGTTGCCACAGGCTGATGTGCAGCCATATCATCACACATACATCAGGCACAGTCAGTAGGCACTGGATGGCCCGCTGGGCCGAGAACAGAGGCCCTGGGTAGCCACTGGGTGTGGCCACGTGCTAGGGAGTGGAGTGGCAGGAGCTTGGAATCTCAGTCTCCGACCAGAGTAGCAAACTGCTGTTCACCCAGGCTTGCTGCGTCTCAGACCACCTATAATTGTTCTAGCACCCTTAAAAGCGTCCGTGTTTCCTAACAGTCTTTTTAAACAAAAACCCTAGACTCCCAGACATTGCCCGTCCACTAGAGAGACAAAGCTGGAAATGGAGAAGGAGAGCTGGTCCCCAAGACCACTGTGTACATCCAGGCAGAGCTGGAGTTAGTGCGCGTTAGTCCAGAGCTGGGATGGCCTTTGAGATGCTGAGCTTCTTCTAGTTCCTCTGCCCATGCTCGGTGTCACAGCGTAAACACCAAGAGACCAGCTCTGGGGCCGGACTGCCTGAATTCAAATCCCCACCGTGCTATCCTATAGCTGTGTGTCTTTGAACAGGTTTCTTAACCTCTCTGAACCTCTTGATATCGAAAGCAGAGTCCCTTTCATGAGTCTGTTGGGGTTGTTTGTTCCTGTCACGGCTTTGTCCTTCTACGGCTCACGGGCTGGCTTAGTCTCCTGCTGAACTGCAGCAGGGACTCATTGGAGTTTGGAGTCAACTTTCAGAAGGCAATAATCTTGAGTCTCTCCCTGGTCTTAGTGTTGTCTGAAGTAAAGCAGACATAACCCATTCGCTACTCGCGAATCCAGAATGACTTGGGACTGTCCCTCTGGGTGGTAGATCCAGGATGGCTCGGGACTGTCCCTCTGGGTGGTAGATCCAGGATGGCTCGGGACTGTCCCTCTGGGTGGTAGATCCAGAGTGGCTCGGGGCTGCTGGCCTGGCTATTGGGTTTGAGTGGAGTATTGAGCCAGCTCGGAGCTGCCCTGTGTGCAGAGCCCACCTGGTGCTGCTACCTATTAATCTCAGGCCTTGCGTACAGGATGGACCAATAAATCCCCAGGTTGCCCAGGCTCGTGGAACCTCATGCAGGAAGGTCTCCTTCCTCCCCTGCCTTGTGTAGGGGTCAGGCCTGGCTACTACATCTTTGGGGATCAGCCCCTCCGTAGCACATCACATAGCTGCCTGGGGAAGCCAGGTAGAACCGGCAATCCCCAGGCCTTGCCATTGGGACCATACGGAGCCAGCCAGTGCTGCTGTGGCACACTGCCCTCATTCCACGAGGGACTGCCTTCCTACCCTGTCCCCCACCCCCACCCCAGCAACCACCACAGAGGAAAAGTCAGTGCCTTCAGAAGGTGTCCCATATCACAGCCCACCTGACAGATGTCCCCTGTCCCATGAGGTGACAGCAATCAGCATTATGACAGAGGATCTGGATTGGAGACGGGCCAGTGTCAGCTAGCCGAGACTCCAGGGTCAGGGGAAGAGGGGGCGTGTATGGGTTGTATGCACTGCACCAAGACAGGACTGTGGTGGAAGCACTCTGTCACTCCGTGTGCCGGGTGGACACTCTGTCTCCTCCTCATGCTGGGCGGGGCCCAGATGAGACTCACAGGAGTGGAAGTGGACAGAGGTCAGAGCCCAGTGACTTCCTGCCTGAGCCTCGACTTCCCCGTCAGTTAAATAGGATCAGTCACCTTTCCATCAGCATGAATGTCAGACCCATGTGCCGCCTTGCGTGCGAAAACAGCAACCTGGTCCCAGACGATCGAAGCGGGGTCCGAATGCACCCGTGCTTCCTGGGCCAGTGGCATTCGCCTGTGCTGTGCTGTTCGCGGAGAGGGGCTGTGTGCTCCCACGCAGGCAGGCGCAGATACAGAGTCAGGATCTCCGCTCGGGTACAGACCATGGGACTGTGTCTGGTTTTGTTGTTGTTTTGGTTTCCTGCTCTCACTGGATAGTCCAGAAGTAGTAATAGCAAGCCAGAGTGTGAGGCTCCTTCAAGAGGCTGGGGGAGGGGGACTTCACAGTCTGGCCGTATTTGTGTTCATTCTTTCTGTCAGGCAAATGTGAGATTTGCTTCCCATTCACCTTGGGAAAGCCGCAGTTCGAACTGGAAGAGGGGAAGAGGTTTACAGGCTCTAGCTACATCCCTCCCTTTCCTTTGAAGTAGGAATGGATCCCCCCACCCCCACCACCCCTCGGTCGCCTCCTTACAGCTGATGTTTTTCCAGCTGCCTGGCTCCCTGAGGGGTGTGGGGCTTCTTAGTCAGGTCTCCAATGGGCTGAAGGGCCAGACCTGCCTCTCTGTGACCATAGTGCTGATCTTCCCTAGCAATGTGACCTTACATGACCTTGCCGTTTACCCTGTCACAGCCTTAGCTTGTGACATAGGAATGGTAGTTCCACAGCATGGCTTCTGAGGTGCAAAGCACAGCCACAGAGGCCTTCCTTTGGTCAGGGGGGAAACTGAGGCCCGAGGGTGAGAAAGGTGCACTACAAACTTCAGCCGGTTGGCAACGGTCTAGGTCTGAGCCTTGCTTCCTGCCTCAGTCTGTATCATTTCCACTCTACTGGGACCAGGTCCCAGACCTGGGGAGGACTCCTGTCCCGCCTCTCAGATTGGCTGAGGCCTGTCCCTTGGTTCCATGTGCGCTGGTGTTTGTGGGTAGCAGGAAGGACTTCAGAACCCCAGATCTGAGGCATGAACCTGCTCAGACAGTGTTCCTGCATCCCCTGAGGGCGTGGCTCAGAGCCAAACTGCAACCCTGAATACTAACCTCCGTATTCTTCTCTGTCCTTCCCTCAGGGCTTCCCTGGAGACTTTGGGGAAAGAGGCCCTCCTGGACTTGATGGGAACCCTGTAAGTACCTCCATGCTTGCCAACAGGCCAGAGTACAGCAGACTTGAGGAGCCTGAGTTTGGGGGTCAGACAGAACTGGGTTGTCCCCAGCCCATGACCTACTAGCTGGGTGCCCTTGGCAAAAAATGGAAAGACTTCTCTGAGTCCCTTTCTTTTGGAGTGTCTGTGGCCTTTTGGGAGAGTCCCTGACTACTTAGCTGTAGGTGGTGCCAGTCTCTGGGGCTTTTGTCTGGTGAAAAAACCCCAGCTGCCACCCGGAGGAGGCACCAGAACCATTTACAGGTAGTTCGGCTTGGCAAAGCCACCTGCTGCAAGCTTTGTTGGAGGCAGAGGCAAGTTCACAGGCATCTTCAACTTTACAGTTTGTAAATGTGCAGAGGCCCAGCTTGCCTGCAAGGAGATGGGTTGGTCTCCCCTTGGGGAGTCCGTTTGCTTTTCCCTTCTTGTCCCAGCCCCAGGCCCTGGGTGGGAGAGGACATTAATGTCAGCCTGGGTTGCAGACCATGGCCAGTGTTCTCAGGAACACCTGCTCAGGTCCTTGACTTTCCCTGGGGCTTGTTACCAGAGCAGCCATGCCCAGCTGTGTCCACTGGGACCTCCACCAGCACTCTGCCATATGTTGGCCCATTGCCGTGCCATAAATGCTCCTGAGCCTGACCTACCCAGATGCCTCAGGGACTAAGATCCCCCAGGCCTGACCTAGCCAGGAATGTGGAGTTTGTCCCTTGGTAAACCCGTTCATTCCTCTGCACCCCAGTTTCCCCCTCAAAGTGCGGGTCAGAATGCATGCTTTGGAGAATGGAAGGTCTTGGCCGCTGCAGGTGTTCAGGGGACAGTTGTCATTAATACTAAGTGTCCATAAGGTGGTCCCTGGTCTCAGTGCTACCTCCTTAGGCCATTGTACTTGGCTGGGGGAGCTGGGTGGCACAGAGGAGGGAGGGGAGAGTAGGAATGGCCTGTGGAGAAGACAGAAGAACTGGGGTAAGGAAAGAGCTGCAAGATACCTTTCAAGGGTTTGCAGGGGGAGCCAGGCCCTTCCCACAGACTCGCCTCTTAATGGGTTAGCATCACACCAAAGGATATGGCCTTCTGGGAATTTCCCTGGATTGGGAGAGACATGTTTCTCCTTAGGGTCTGGAGGAATAAAACAATTTCCTGGCCTTGGCATGAGCTCTGCCATGGAGTTATTGAGGGACCTTAGCAAGTCATTTCCCTTCAGGGCAGTCCCACAGTTGTATCAACAAGGACAGCCCTGGGAGAGGCTGGCATTTCTTACCGTTAATCAGTGGCCAGAACCTCAAGGTTTGATTCATGACTATCTGTTTTGAATGTGAGCCAGACTCTTCCCTCCTTTTTTTTTTTTTTTTTTTTTTTTTTTTGGTTTGTTTTGGTTTTTTTGTTTGTTTTTTATCCGGGTGTAGACAATAGATGGTCAATTTATAAAGCTTTTGGGGACTGGAGTTGGAAGGTCAGTCCCACATTGTCCCATCCTCTGGCCCCAACAAGACCTTCCCATGACATCCGGGAAGTCCCAAGAATGGGCAGACCTGGAGAGCCTGAATGGTGATGGAGCCCTAGTGTTTCCCTCTTTGCTTGCCTCTGACCTTGGACCACTCACCTCCGAAATCCCAGTGTCCTCTCCACGAGAGGAAAACACCTCCACCTGCTTATGGCCTGGGTCCAGTCCCACCCGTGTGTCTGTCCTTCATGCTAGGTGCCAGGCTTGGAAGTGACAGGTGGGATAGATGGTAGAGGGGGTGTCTTCTTCAAACCCAGGCCAAGCACAAAGGAACACCTAGGGACTGTGGTCAGGAAGAGGGGAAGTCTGCTCCCAATGCTCCAATCGGCACCTGCGTGGGGTATGGTGTGGAGGGAGGCGGGGCAGTCACCACCTTGATTTCTGTGTTTTCAGGGAGAAATTGGTCTGCCAGGGCCACCAGGAGTCCCCGGCCTCATTGTAAGTACACACATGCCTAGGCCCACGGTGGGCAGAGATGGGATAGCCGGGGTGTGAGGAGCAGGCAAGGGACCCACGGGGGAGGTCAGAAGGGCCTCTTCCATCAACTCCCCAGAGGGCTGAGGGGGAGAATGGGGAGTGAGGAGATAGGAGTAAAGGCAAAGCCGTGCTGTGTGACTGCAGGTAGCTTAACCCCCTTCTCTGAGCATCGTTGATTGCATGAGGATGAGTCCTGGAGTATGGGGCTGCCAAACATCCTCAGGCTTGCTGCCTGTCCCCTGACTTACAGGCGGGTAGGTCAGTGTGATAGCGGGCCATTGAGCCTGTGAAGGGCTCAGGCCCAGAGGGAGACTGTGGCTAGCAGGGGAGCAGAGACTAGAGCATGATAGGCAGCTTTCTTCACCCTTTTCCTCAAAGCACTGACTTTGGAGCCAGAGTGCCCAGTTCAAGTCCCAGCACTGTCAAATCCTTGTCGTGTGACCTGAGCTTTAGTTTGCTCGTCTGTAAAGTGGAGATGGGCAGAGTCCTCTTGGATTCCTGTGGGGATGGAAGGAGGGTGGGGACAGTGTGGCCAGCTCCAGCACTCTAAGTTCTGAGTCCCTCGACTATATCTTTTATCTCAACCATTATCTGCTGTGATGCCTGGGCCCAAGAGGCTGGGGAGCGGGAGGGGACAGGGCCTCTGACTGTTCCTGGCTGGAAAAGCCTTGGAGGGTGGCTCTGTCACTCAGCATAGCACTTGTTGCCTGGCCTGTAGAGCTAGTCTTGACTCAGCCCTGAGGGCCAGTGAGAGGCCAGAGCCTGGGGTGAACCTAGAAATGTCCCCCTAGAATCTGCTTCTCTGCTCTGGCCTTGTGAAGCCTGTGGTGTGGTGGCAGGGGGCACGAGGTGGCTCCCCAGACACGAGGGATGGCTTGTTCTTCCAACACCTGTGCTGAAGATGGTGGTGGAGGAGTAGGAAACACGCCACTCCCCAGCAGTCTGTCCTTGGAAGAGGGCCCAGGGTCCCCAGAAGCATCATTCCTGCTCAGGCAGGTCGGAGCAGAGCCTGGGTGAGGGGATGTGGGGCCAGGTCAACCTCTTGGTTCTGATCTCCAATGATGACCTTACCTCTGTGAACCCCAGGAACCCTCTGTCACATGGGATCCTCGTCCTCATTTGTAATATGGGATTATTGTCCTCATTTATTCTGGGACCACAGATGCGTGTAGTCCAATCTGGGCCCTGGCACCAGACCTCCTGGGTTTGAGTCCTAGTTCACCTACTCATCTAATCCCTATCCTGGATGTATTTCTTCCCCTTCTGACCTTCAGTTTTTTCACCTATAAAATGGACATTGTAGTAGTGCTTGCTTTGGGGGATTGGTGTTACGGTTTAAGTAGCTTAGCACATTCATGTACACAGTGTTTGGAACACAGTAAGGCTCCAAGCAGCAATAATCATAACAATTGCTATTTTTGTTTTTCTGTTACGTGTCTGATAGCATTGCACACTGGAACTGGGTGGGAGAGTGTGCTAAAATTGACTAGTGATGTCTGCCTTGGAGGGGGATGCTATCGTTAGCTAGTAAGATCCTCCTTGGCTGAAGATGCTACAGTTGACAGTGATGTCTGCCTTGGCTAGGGATGGGGAAGTATTAACTTAGACACTTGCCTCTTATGTTCATTCAACAGAACTTTGCTGACTACTTACTTTGGCAGTGTGTGCCATGAGAATCTGAGAACATGCTGGAAGTCTTAGTATCTATTTTTTTTTTCTAAGCTCTGAAGAGATCACTGGAGCGTATGACCATTAAGCTCCAATGTGAACACCTCGGGTGCTAAAAACTCTCTCCTTCCCTGGTCCATCGGAGCACACAGTCTTCATTTTCCAGTGTTTTCCTGTCTTGAGCCCAGGTTACCCTCACTGTCTCTGGGAGAGGCTGTTTTGGGTCAAATGCCCATTTCCTGCTCTTCAGCTCCTTCAGTATGATCAATACTGATCCCAAAATTTACAAAGGGGGTACTCCCACATTCTGACAGTCATCGTTGGCACATGTTCCCATTTGGCATTGTCCCAGTATTCTGGGTTGGGTCCTGAGAATAGAATGAGTTCTGTTTGGATGAATGAACAGGTTCAACGGACCCAGACTGTGGAGGAACTCTGTGATGTTCCTCCATATACATGGCACGTTCCTTCCAGCCTCAGAACTACCAGACAAAATGCAAGTCCCAGGTGGATTTGGATGCCAGATGTGATGTTTAGGACACGTTTGTGCTAGAATGTTGTTCTGTTCACCTATCATCCAAATATAACTGGGGCCTCTTTCTGTTCTGATCTGATGCTGCAGCTTACAGTGTCTCTTTGGAAAGAGGGGAAACAGACCACAGGTCAAGGTCACACACAAGGCAGGAGAAGGAGCTTGATTCAAGTCCAATACCCCTGTCTTTCAGTCCAGGGACCTTTCCTGTCTCCTTCTTGGCTGAGCTCTGGGTCTGCCTACAGTTCTCAGCCCCATGCCTACAAGGTTTCCAAAGAGCTTCTCTTTTCTCCGGCCTCCCTCACTCGGTGTCTTTCTCTGGTCACTGCCAGCTTCTCTTTGCCTATTTTCAGATTCCCTTCTCTGCCAGAATGAAGTTCCTCTCATCTTGGCACCTTTAGGTGGGGGTCACTGGGCTGGGCCTGAGTCCACCAAGCCCTGAGTGAGTGCCTTCTCTTGTTCTAGAGCTCTGTGAGTGGGAACTTCAGAGCCTGAGGGAGCTTCCTGGGGAACTGGAAAGGAAAGAGTCTCTGCCATGAGGTGTAGGAGGAATTGGGACTGAGTCACGAATGATTTTCTAGAATGTATGGGTGTTCAGCTGAGTGCGTGTGTGTGTGTGTGTGTGTGTGTGTGTGTGTGTGTGTGTGTGTGTGTGTAGGGGAGGAGTCCATGCTTTGATGGTCAGTTTTTTGTAGAAACCAAGATATACTCAACCCTCTGTGGAGTCAGCTGACTCCAGACCCTAGAGCAGGGAGGTGACAGAGCTCTGGGGTCACGGCCAAGTGGTGCAGTTACAGGAACAAAGGTCTAGCAGTGTCAGTGGTCAGCCCAGCACACCAGGCTAAGACACAGGTGAGCCAAGGCTGGGGACATTACAGGCCAGATGCCACAGCTGAAGAGGAGCCGCGAGGCTGGAAGGAGAGAGAGACTTCTGGAGAGGAGGGAGGGTCCTGCCTTGGAAACCCCCACGGGTTTCCTCCAAGGTCCCTTGCAAACCCTGATCTGGATGCCTATGTCATGGTTTTGGGTTCTTGCTGTCAGAGGCTTCCCCAGGACTTGTAAGCATGAATTCATACCTGGACAGACAGACAGACAGTCCTGAGGTCTGATCCTGCCTCTGCCCCACTCAGTACTTCCAGGGCACGTGTTCTGGACCCTCTTTTTCCTCATCTGTAACTGCCATGCTGGTTGCATGGGTGGACAGTGGTGAACTGCTAGTGGCCCGGTGCATCATTCGGAGTCTGGCTAGGGAGGGCTGGACCGAGGAGGGTTGGCAGCTGCCCCTGGAATTGGACAGACAGCAGGGGGGCTTTAATTGCTTTCAGCTGTGTTGGCTGTGATCCTGGTGGGGGCCTGGAGAGGAAGGGGATGGTGTGAAGTAGTGCCTGGGAGCTTAGGCATGGTTCGGACCTAAGGGTCTTCCTTGTTATTCTCATGGGAACACTCAGCAGTCAGGCTGTATGAGGTGTCCTCTGGGGACAGTGACCCACAGAGTCCCTTCCCCTCCCTTTGTAGGCCAATCTGGGACCCCGTATTTCTAAGACCTACCTTCTGCGACTGCGACTGCGACTGCCTCCCCTAAGGTCCTCCAGCTGCAGTCCTCACATCTAGGGTCGTTTTGCCACAATGGCTTCCCCCTTGGAGTGATGTGTATTCATGTCAAGCCCCTTCTCCGACACCCACACAGCCTTTGAGTGTCCCACATGCTCATCGTCCAGCCTGCGTGATTCTCGACCCCTCACAAGCTGCCTTTAGCTTAGGCTGCCACAGGAAAAGCCAGCCTGAGTTCCTGGAGCTGTTGGCTGGTCCTCTGCCCTCTGCCAGGAGCCTAGGGAGCAGCGATCTCTTACAGAGTCTGCTCTGTCCATCATACCGCGGGGACCATGGGCATCACTCTCCTCCACTTGGGGCTGGCAGCAGGGGTTGGTTTTTTTAATGTAGCCTCGGAAGGCTGGCTTCCCCTCCCAACTCTGCCTGTGAGATTCGCTTCTTCCAAAGACTTCAGAACTGGACATGGCTGCAGGCCCGGCCTCTTGGCCTCTTCTTTGGTACATCAGCCATGGTAGAAAAAGTGACCCACCGGAGTTGTGAGAAGTAACTGAGAAGAGGGGAATCAGGGACTCTGTTGCTCTGTGTCCTGCAATGGTCTTATTAGGTCATGATGGTCATTGTTAGACCGAGGTGTTCTTTTTCTTGATGGACACTGGGAGCAGGATTTGCTAGCGAAGGCTCAGCAGAGAGGGCTGAACCCAGCCAAGTGGCAGTCCTGAAGTCCTGAGTCGGGATTTGCCTGCCATGGGCTAGTACCTGTGTTTCAGGCAGGGGAGGAATGGACATGTCTAGTCTGAAAAGCTCCTCTCCGCTACCCATCTGCAGGTCCCCCAGCCTTTCTGGAGCTCTCCACTGGCATTCTCTGCTGCTGGGCTTCCGGGGCTGACCTTATGCCCCAACCTCAGGGCCTTTGCCAAGGAGTCCAAAGAGTCTGAAACAGGGTAGTAGGGAACCGATGCCCAGAGAGCTCAAGTACATTGATTGCAACCGCAAAGCCTGCTGGGTCAGTGAGGGAAGATGAACAAGGTGAAAAGAACGGCTTTTTTCCCCCTAGAACAACTCCATGTTATGGCTGAGCTTGGGGGTGGCTATGAGGGAGTGAGCAGAGTGACATTGGAGGGAATGGAGTGGATTTTGAATAAAGAAATTCACCCACTTTGCTCTAAGCCTGGATTCCCTGACCTCAGCACTTCTGAGTCTGGGGCTGGGTTACCCTTTGCTGGGATCTGTCCCGTGTACTGCAGGATTGTTGGTGGCCCCTGGCTGACCTCCATCTGTTAGATGGTAGTAGCCTCTCTTAAATTGTGACAACACACACTACCCTAGACGTTTTCTCACCTGCTAACTCAGCTGCTCCTTGGAACGGTGCTAAGGAAACAAAGTGTTGCTACTCTCCCTGTCCCATGCTAGGTAATTGGCAGAGGGACATGAAATGTCCCTCCAGCCATCGGGAGCTCCTGTGGAGAACACCCTTGGGGTCACTGGACCTCCCAAGTCCAGGATTCCTGCTGTTCCTGACCCAAAGCTGGATCCCCAGCCTGTTGTCCAAGAACCAACTCTGCGTCTTGGGGACCATAGACAATATAGAGCACCCAGAATGCCTCCTGTCCTTGTTGCCTTGTGAGGAGCTGTCAGCTGCCCTGGGCAGCAGGAAGTGTTCCTCATCCCTCATCCCAAAGAATAAACATGTACTTAACTCGTACAGCAGCCCCAGAGCAGAGAATCCTGGTCCCCATTTTGCAGAGAAGGAGACTGAAGTCCAAAGAAGTTATGAGTCCTTTATGTAGTGGACAGAAGTCTTGCTGTCTAATAAGAAGTTCTGGGAGGGGTGTGACCGCTCCTGAGATGTGGCCAAGATCAGGCATTGTGGCCGGCTCTGATTCCAAGTGGAAGTGAACGGCAGAACACTCCTAATTCCAAGACCAGCCCAAGGGTGTGAACTGCATCTTCAGTCCAGCTGCTGGGATCTGGGGGATCCTCCCTCCCAGATCTCCCCCCAGGGCCACCTCTCATGGTGTCTTCGTCTTTGTCTCTCCCCAGGGTGACATGGGAGCATTGGGTCCACTTGGCTACCCGGGACCCAAAGGCATGAAGGTAAGTTAAATGAAGGCTCCCCAAGTTCAGGCCCCACCCCGACTGGGCACCCCAGAAGAAGGGCACCGTCTGATGTCACTGGGAGGGGAGATGGGAAAGGCTGGCTGGGAGCTCAGTTCTCTGGCCTGAGAGCTGGCCAGCATCTGTATGTCATTTAGGCCAGACATCTTTATTGAACACTAAGTCCACAAGCTGAATGGGAGGCCAGTGTGGTTCTGGGATGTGGGACTCACGGCCAGTGATGTAGACACCCTCGTGGCAAGCAGTGAGCTTGGTCCTCACAAGTGGAAGACACTTGTCCAGGAAAGCCCAGGTCCTGGCTGTCAGCCCCCTCTGCTCTGGGTTGAGTTCAGGGATGAGGGTCACTGCAGCTTCTCACAGCTAATCACACAACCCTTTGCCTTGTGAGGTGGGCATCACTGCCCCCTTGGCTCATCAGAATACGGAGCCCCAGGGTGGGGGCCAGCTCAGGGTCTTGAAGCATGTCAGTAGTCCCTGACTTCTGTGGCCTTGGCCTCTCTTGCAGGGACTGATGGGCGGCGTGGGGGAGCCCGGACTGAAAGGTGATAAGGTGATCGGAACTCTCCCTTACTGCCTGTGGGTTACCTCATGCCCCTCCCCCCGGGATACCTGGACCCGCTTGGCTCCTCCGCTGCACACTGTGGCTTCCCTCCTCAGTCCTCTGAAACTACCATTCTGGCTTATTCTGCTCTCTCGGTGTGTGAGGCTCAAGAGAACGGCTGTTGGGGGCCTGATGGTTGAGGCAGATAGGACAGGAGGGAGCGTGGGTCTGGCTTAAGTCAAGGCTGACCTCTGAATCTCAAATGCAGAGCATCACAGCAAGGCATGCAGGGGTCACTGCCTCAGAACCTGGAGGGTGGAGACCTCCCAGGACCAGCCCAAACAGGTGTTGGTATCCCTGTATCCCTGGGAGGCTCTGAGAGTCCAGCCCTAGAGAGCACCTAGGCTGAAACACTATGGGAAGCCTCCAAGCACCACCTGTTTCCCCAGCTGCCCCTGAAAAAGCTACTCCTAGGCCCGTGCTGAACAGCCCTGCCGATGACCTTTTGTTGTCTCAACCCTGTGCCAAACCTTGTTGGAAAGGCGAGGTGAGTCCCAGGGCCCAGAGACAGGTAGCACCTAGCCTAGGTCACACAGCCTCAGAATAACAACTACCAGGCCAGTGCAGGAGTACTCTGCCTTGTACAGACATCTCTCTCTTCCCGTTCAGTTTCTACATGAACCTGGAATGCCAAAGGGTATGTGGCATGTTTGGGGGTGGCCCCCTGAATATCCACAAGAGATGGCCTCGCCGCTCAGTCCCTCCTCACCTGTGCCAGATGGCTGGGCCCTTGTGCCCTCTTGAGACACCTGGGTCCCCAGTGAGTCCCAGTCACTGAACAGAATAAAAGTCATGAGGTCCGAGTGAGCAAGGCTCTGGGAAGTCCCTGGCTCTAGAACCTACAACTGACAACTGTGGAAACCGAGTCCCAGAGAAGGGAAGATACTGATGAAATCCAAGTCTGTGCTTTATGGAGCTAATCCAAGTCCCTGGGCTCTTAGGAAGTGGCCAGGCAGCCAGCAAGATGGAGTCACTTCAGCTCTTTCTCCACCTGCTGCTACCTCTCCGATTTCTCCCGTCATGCCTCAGCTGCCTGCCTTTCTAGGCTTTATCTGCTACTGTCCTCCCAGACCTTCCGTCCAGCCCTCTCGAAATGAAGGGGCTTGTGGGGGGTGGAGTGGGGGGATCCTGATAACCTCCTGTCTGCTCTGAGGCGTGAGACGACAGCTCTGTGGACTAACTGAAGTCCTGGCCAAGGAGAAAGGAAGTGCGGGAGATGAATTTGTGGCTGAGGGCTTTGCACAGATGATTGGGCAGGGCCGGCTGCCAATCTGCAATGCTGGAAAACATGCAAATGAGCCTAGTGCCCTCATGTCCTTGTCACAGCAGCTGGTGGGGCCACCAGGGGTGCTGGAGATGTGGAGCTCTGCAACAAACTGCAGGAAGTCCTTCAAGGCCCCTTTGGAAGAGGGAGAGAGGCAGAGTTGCTGTCCTGCCCTTGGCTGGGCCAGGGTCTCCAGCTTGTGCTCTGGCAACCATATCCATGCTGCCTCTAGCCCTCCCTGGACCACAGAGCCATCATTCATCCCTGTATTCTCCTGCTCATCCTGACTTTCCATGACCCCACCTGTCCCTGAGCCAGGCTCTCAGATCAGCCTGGAGGGGGCTCCTGCTCAGCCTGACTCTCCAGGTCATGGCCGAGTTTCCTAGATGACTTTTAAGCTTTTCCTCTCTCATATTTTTAATATTTTCAACCCTTCTTTGCACACAACACACACACACACACACACACACACACACACACACACACACACACACACGGAGAGGGAGAGAGAATACCTCCCCAAATTCTATGACCGTGTACAAGATTTTCTAAATAGAAAGAAAAAAGAAAACACAAAAAAGCAAGTTAAAAAAAAAAAAAAAACGCCGGGCGGTGGTGGCGCACGCCTTTAATCCCAGCACTCGGGAGGCAGAGCCAGGCGGATCTCTGTGAGTTCGAGGCCAGCCTGGACTACCAAGTGAGTTCCAGGAAAGGCGCAAAGCTACACAGAGAAACCCTGTCTCGAAAAAACCAAAAAAAAAAAAAAAAAAAACAAAACAAAACAGAAAAGCTTTCAATTCCAATTTTTGTTCTGATGATGCAGTTGTGTGCCAAGTCACAGCCTTTACAGCCACCTTGGTCTTCTGAGATTTCTACTTCTTCGAGCTGCTAGGGCTTCAGAAGGTCTCAGTGACCAGAACGAGTAGGCTACTGTAATGTAGCCTAAGGCAACAGGCTAGCAGGCTAAGGGCTTCGAGATGGTTCTAGTCCTACAAGGGAGGCGCCTTTCCAGCTGGCCTGGGGACAGCTCATTTACCGGAACTGGACCAAGAGGGAGCAGAGGAATCCTGTCACCGAGCCTTCTGAAGAGACCCACCCAGAGCTCAGTCAGGGCCCATTTGATTCCTGTTGCGCACAGTCCGAACAAGCCAGCTATCTGGTGACTCCCACGATAGCTGATTAAAAGCGGTTAATTAGAAGCCAGCTGCTGGAATGGAAGGGGGACAGGAAGATGTGGCAGCTCCCAGCAGGCGTAGTGGCTAGGCTGTGGTCCCTGCAGCTGTCACCCTTGCATGCGGACATCCACTGTTGCTGAAGAGCCTGCAGGGTGAAGACACTGCCCTACAAGAAAACCAGTGTTCACTACAGAAAGGCTGGGTGGCCTCGGGGGTGCTCTGAGAAGCTGTGGTGGAGTGGGAGGCCTCTCCTCACCCTGGGGCTCTCCTGGCCCACCTAGGGGATGGGACCTTGACCACTTTAGAGCCAAGGCTGCTGCTGGCCACAAGAACAGCCTCCACAAGGCTCCACGGGGTCTGCTGTGCGGGGAAAGCTTCTGGGTTGCATGCCTCCTCCCTTATAATCTCTTTGCTGGTGTGTACTCAGGGTGAACAAGGGGTCCCAGGTGTGTCGGGAGATCCCGGCTTCCAAGGAGACAAGGTAATTTTATCAGGTGCCTCCGGCCCCACCTTCATCCTCCTTCTGCTGGTCTGGGGCCCACTTGTCAGGTGGCAGTTCCCATCCACCCACTCGTCACTTCTCCTGAACCTCATAGTGGCCTCTGAACTTATTTGCCAGCCACTGTTACCTGTCCTTCTAACGACCCCCAAATTGTCCTTTTGAGGGCACATGTGTCTTTGTTCTGTTTACACTGTCAATGGTTTCCAGCTGTCCTTAGGGACAAGTTCTGGTGCTCCCCACAGTGGCACAGGACCCCAGTCTCTGGGACCCTCTGACATTTCCCTCTCCCCTTGGCTGTGTTGCGGAACCACTAAACTGTCCTGGGAGCCTCATGCTGTTTGAACACACCCCTTCCCTTTCAGAACCCACCCCTGGCCTCTGCACCACCCTGCTCAGATGCCTTCTCCCACCCACCCCCCCAACTTTCTCAGAAAGTGGCCTTTGATGTCCTGGGCACGTGTCTGTCTCTCACTCACAATACTCTTCTCCTTGGTTGGGGACCTGTGCTTAACCTCCTGCAGACTGAATTCCCGGAGGAACAGGGCTCTCGACTGCCCTGACAGCTCTGCTCTGGTCCTACACTCAAATGAAAATTCAGGACGAGTTGGCCAGAAGGAGGGAAGAAGGGAGGGAGGGACTCGCTGTGCCGACAAGGAACAACGGGTGAACCGTGATGGCCTTGATCTCTAGTGGCTGGCTGTGGCCTGCTGGGAATGGCTCCTCTGCCCGGAGTTAACCATGTGGCCACATCTGGCCTTCCTGGCCAGCCCACCAGGCTCAAATGTTGACCAGTTCCCCCTTCCCTTCCTTCTAGCCGGCCTGCCCTGACCCAGTGTCCATGTCTAGGTTATAACATACAGGCCTGGCTGCTCTCCTCTGGGGCTCTGATCTCAAGTGGCCTGAAGGGCACTGTAGGGCTAGTATGGACGAAGATTCCCTAGGTCCTGAAGAGTAGGTCAGGGCTGCTCCCAACCCTGGTACACAGGCCTTGGGGTGCAGCAAGTGTGAGCTCAGCCCAAGCCTGCAGTGGGGAAGGGAGGCCCTCCTCCTTCCTGAAGATGGGCTGGCAGAAGGGTACTGTGGTTGCTCCTGGCATGGCTATGCTCTGATAACTCAGTTTTCTTTCTCTTTCACCAGGGGAGTCAGGGCTTGCCAGGGTTCCCAGGTGCTCGAGGGAAGCCAGGGCCTCTGGTAAGTTCCTCTTCCTCATCCCTCCACCTGGTTGCAGCTTTGGGATACTAAGGCCAGTACCCTCCACTTGCTTATGGACCATAGCTGGGGTTATACCACATCCAAGACTTCCCTTCTTCCAGCAGTCCTGGGGTTGAGCAGAGTGAGGCACAGATGGCCATTGACCAATTTCCTGGATAGAGTTTCTGAAGGTGAGGGGCAGGAGTCATGCTGGGTACCAGACTGGCCCCAGGCCCTGCACACCAATGGACCCTAATTGGAACCAGACTCTGCATGCCCATGCACACTACTGATGTCCCCCATCTCATGACACTGAATGCTAGCGTGTGTCACACACACACACACACACACACACACACACACACACACACACACACGCTTTGCCACTTTCCTTCCATGCCTACTGCCCACACCCAAGGAGCAGAGGGTGGGCAGTAATGGCTGCTTCCATTTCTAGACGTGGAAGTTTAGATTCTGAAGGCTGAAGTGGCCTGCCTGGGTCTCCTGGCTGGAACACACAGCAGAAGACATTGCAGGTGCTGCTCCTTTTTAGCCAACTAGGCAGATTTCACTCGTGTAGTTCCAGGCTGCCCTCAACTGAGGATAGGGTGTTGGTGAAAGGTAGGGCCCATGCTAATCCTGTCTGTGTAGTGATCCTACATCTCCCACAGGGCAAAGCTGGAGACAAAGGCTCACTTGGGTTTCCTGGACCTCCTGGTCCTGAGGTACGTGATGTCTGTCTGTCTCTCTCTCTCTGTCTCTGTCACCCTCTCCTGTCCCCTACACCTGAGTAGAACTTAGTGTTGTGCCCAGAGATGGTGAAGGAGTTGTTAGGGATCATCCATAAAATGAGAAACAAGGCCAAGGCTAGAAATGGGTTCAGTGGTGCATGCTAGGATCCCAGCACTCCAGTGGGAGCATAAGGTCAGCCCAAGCTGTGCAGCTAGACTCTATCTCAAAAACCAAAAGGAAAAGAGAGAAGTTCACGGGTCAGTACCCTCTGTGTTCTCTTCCCCTCCTCAGCTTGTCCTGTCTCACCCAGGGGCTCCCCGAGCTAACCTTAGAGTCCTTTCCTAGTGGTGGCCAACCGGACCCTTGTGGTTCCCACAGAGCCACCTCTGAAGCCTTCCCGGGGTGCTGTCCGTGTCCTTTGGAGCTGTGGGTTTACTCACAGGGACTCCTCTGAACCGTTCTTTCCCTGGCTGCTCCCCAGGGCTCAGGGCTCCTAGACATGGTGGGGAGGGAGGAGAGCCACTGATTCTGGATTGGCTGAAGAATGTGAAACAAAGCAGGATGGTATAGCCAGGGATGCGCCGGGGAACGTGGAGAACACCTGGCAGCTGCTGGTACATGTGATGATGGACATCTCGGGGCTCGGCCATAGATGCCAAATGGGCACTCACTGTAGCCCCACTAGCCTGGTCCCCTCTAACAGTAGCATGCTACCTTAACCAGGGTTTTTGTGCATCTCAGGCTTGTTACCACCCAGTCCCCAGCCACCGGAGCTCCTTGACCGCAGGGCCTTGCTCCTCCATGAGATTCCTGCAGCCAAGGGAAGAGCCTGCTCCCAAGCTTTCCAGAGATCACTCATAGCCTTCCCCAATGGATGAGGGCATGCTTCCTAAAAGCCACAGTCTGACTCTTCGCTCTGTTGACTTTGGCCAGGACACAACCCTATCTTTAGACAAATGAACTTGGCCTCTCCTCCATCCGTTGCTCAACGTGGAAAAAGACTCCTGAGTCTGGGTTTCCCAGCAGCCTGGCCAGTGAGGGAGGAAAGCTTACTCCTGAATGTGAACTCATGGATGGATGAGGCTCTTATCGGGCCAGGAGCTGGGTAGCAGCTAGGGAGGAGAACTCACCATACCATGGCGGGGGTGGTCGGTGGGGAGCAGGAGAGCTGCCTCTGTTTATGGATGAATAAACAAGGCTTGGAGTCTCAGGGTCACTGTTCAGTAGCAGTTCGGCTGGACTCTGGCTCCCAGGGTTCCTCTGGGGTCTGTCCGGCCTATCTCCGTGCTGCTTTGGTTGGCTGACTCCATAGCCAGAGGTGGCTCAGGCTGGTGGAAGGCAGAAGCCGTGAGTGAGCGTGTGTCTTTGCTGGCTAGCACCTGGCCCTCAGGAGCTGGGAGGGAGCCCCCGCGCACAGTCTCCTGACAGCATTGCCTCCTTCATTCAACACCAGAACTGAGTCACATCCTGGCAGTTGTGTTCCCACAGGAGATGGGCAATCCCAGGCGAGGGTGGTTTCCCAGCACACACTCTTGTGGATACAAGTTTGTCTGTGTACTCCCTGTTGGGTGCCAATCTAAGCACTTGGCTTCCATTGCTCATTTCAATCTTAGCACTGCCCTGTGAGGTATTTTATCTAAAACTCCTGCATAGGCCAAAGCCCGGAGAGGCTGAGTAACTTGCCCATCACACAGTGAAGGAGTAACAGGACAGGATCTGGGTCCCATTTTGACGGAACTTCAATGTGCTAGCACCAAATGTAGGACTGTGCGTTTAGTGTGGTGCCATACACCTTTAATTCCAGCACTCAGAAGGCAGAGGCAGGAGGATCTCTGGGAGTTCAAGACCAGTCTGGTCTGCTTAGCAAGTTCCAAGCTAGACTGGATGACATAGTGAGACTTCTAAAGAAGAAAATATTCGGGGACTGGAGCGATGGCTCAGTGGTGAAGAGCACTGACTGCTCTTCCAGAGGATCCGGGTTCAGTTCCCAGCACCCACATGGCAGCTGACAACTGTCCTTAGCTCCAGTTCCAGGGGATCCGACACCCGTGGCAAAATACTAATGCACGTAAAATGAAGATTTTAAAAAAGAAAAAAATATTCAGGACCACTTGGGGGGAAAAAAGACAAAAGGATTTCACAGACATGAGTAGTGTGAGGTTAAAGGGAAGGGAAGAAAAACAGCAACAGAAGAATGAAGTGGGCGGGGTCTTTTAGTCACAGAGAGTCATGGGAAAAAAAAAAAACAACGAAGGGCCTTGAGTTCTAGCTGCCAGGAAGGGAGGAGTGGGGCTGCCCTGCGCGAACGGGTTTCTAGGCTGGATTAACGGAGGTATTCCACATAAACACAGAGAGGGATTTCCCACACCGGCCCGCTAGACATGGCTAGGCCGAAGGACACTTTGCTCCTGTAGCAACTATAATAGAAACAAGCCTCTGGGGTGGCGAGAGGGGTCCCCAGCAGAGGCACCAGGGTGTGGAGGAGAAGGGGGCCTCTCTGCTCCAGACTTGACCTGTCTGGAGCATGGTCACCTGTCG
Source organism: Peromyscus californicus insignis (assembly GCF_007827085.1). Taxonomy (NCBI): domain Eukaryota; kingdom Metazoa; phylum Chordata; class Mammalia; order Rodentia; family Cricetidae; genus Peromyscus; species Peromyscus californicus. The sequence goes on along the minus strand of NW_026294573.1, from coordinate 86,535,799 downwards.
GGATAGGTCCCTCGAAGCCGCAGGCCAGGATAGGAGCGTGTCACAGAGTCCGGCACTCTGGGCAGGGGATCTCAGGAATGCTAGCTCCCGAAGAGGAGAGGCCGTGATTAAGGGCATCAGCAGCTGACTCTGTACAACCAATGTGGCGAGTCATGGCCCACAGGATGGATGTGGCTTGTGGGTCAGGTATCTCAGACAGGGCGGCTGACTCAGGGTTCAGTGTTCCCGGAGCCTGAGACTCCGTTCTGAGTCAGATGACCGTGTGCAACAACCTTCGTGTGTTCCTGAATGATCTTCCGTATCTCTGTTCCCTCACCTCTCTCTCCACAAGTCTCACGCAGCACAGGCTGTCTTTGAATCTGATATGTAACTGAGGATGACCTTGAACCCTTTATCTTCCTGTCTCTGCCTCCCGCTCCCAGCGCTAAGATTAAAGACATGGGTCACTACATTCAATTCCTTCTGTATTTTCTCAGCCACTCTGCAAAGTCAGTCTTGGGGACTGAAGGGGGGGGGATCAAGTAGCTGACCTACCTCAGGTCACATGACAGTAGTGGTAGGAGTGGTCACCCATGGCACTCGAGGCGGGGGGGGGGGGGGGGGGGGGGGGGGGGGGGGGGGAGCGACATGTTCCGAGCACCTGCCAAGCAGCCCAGGTGACCTGGCTCTCTGCTTTCCCACAGGGTTTCCCAGGAGACATTGGCCCCCCAGGGGACAATGGTCCTGAAGGCCTGAAGGTGAGTCCATTCCCGCCTAAGGTCCTTGGCTGAAGAAATCCCAGGGCACACGTTGGCTGCCCTACTGGAGAGTCCTGCCTCTGAGACCCTTTCTGTTCTCTTTCCCCAGGGTAAGCCTGGAGCCCGAGGCCTGCCTGGACCCCCTGGGCAGCCGGGACCTGAGGTGAGATGCCCTTGTCCCCTCCTGTTCCTCTTTGTCTTTTCCACCCTGTCCCAGCAACCAGCTGGCTCTGTCCAGGGTACCAAAGCCTTGACTGGGGCCAGGGCCATGTCAGATTCATCACCAGAGCATCTGTTCCATTACAGCTCTGCCTGTGACTCTTCTCTGGCCTAGTGGGACAAGTAACTTCCTTCCACACCTATCACAGTTTATCATGTTGATATGGGAGGATAGGAAGTGTCAGTCCCTTTTTTGAAACAGGTCCTTGGAGATCCAGGGAGGGAAATGATTGCCAGGCCCCATGTTAATAGCAGGTAGGGCCTTGACTAGAACTCAGGTGTGCCTTAGCCCAGAGTCCCTGCTCAGATCCTGTGCTATTTCTCAGATATGCTCCTGGGAGACACGAGGGCATCATGGGAATGCCATGCCTTACCTAGCTGGGATGTCAGCAGAGTTCACCTGTACCTGGTCGGGCAGGAGCTGGCCTCAGGCCTTCTGGGCCTTCCACAGGCAGCCTGACTTTTGCTTGCACCTGAGCCTTGACTGGCATCGTGGTGCACAGCCCTGGGAGAATGCGCAACCATGAGCAGGCCTTTGCTGACCCGATCCTTTCTCTGAGCTGGGTGTGGGTCTGGCAGAGTTCCCGTGCTGGCTCTAGGAGTCACTGCATGGGGTTGCTTTCCTGGAAGCTGGAGATACTTGCTCCAGGGTTGCTCTGAGGGGCCTGTGGTCAGGCCCTGGCTGCCAAAAGGGTCAGCCTGGAGACTCCTGTGACCTGCGGAGGGCTGGAGAATCATAGTGAGGAACAGAAATGGGAGGGAGAGAAGAGCGAGACCATCGCATATTTTCCTCCTTACAGCACAAGTTCTCCAGGAATCCCAGTTAATTTTCTCCCTTGTCTTCCTTCTTTTCTTGTGTCCTCCTATTCCAGGGAGATGAAGGACCCACGGGGCCGCCAGGAGTCCCAGGCTTGGAGGTGAGTGTTGATGGCCAGGAGGAAGTAGGGCTTCTTGGAGCTGAGCCAGTGGGGACAGGAAGGACAACATCTGGCTAGTGGTCTGGAGAGCAGCCAGCAGGGAGGCCTCCGGCCAGTCAGAGGACACAAGAAGTGCCCTAAGAAGAGAGACTGAAGGCGAGTGTTGGTGGCCTCAACTACCTGCTTGACCGTGTTGGAGTCTATGTGGCTGTTTCCTCGTGGATTTTTCCAGGGGCCACTCGCCTTGCTCGGTTCTCTCAGGGAGGAACAACAGAGCCTTCAAGAGTGGAAGGTCCAGCCCTGGGTCCCATAGCTGGGATGTGGGCTGGCTGCCCAGAGCCTAGGTGCACATTCTCTCCCCAGCTTCCAGCTGCCTTGGAGAAGACCTGCCCACCTGTACCCCAGCGACGGTGTGGAGCAGCAGTCCACGAGCCTTCTGATTCCAGTGTCTCTTTACACTCAGAAAGGATGAGACACCCAAGAGTGTTTGCTAGTGTGGGTCATCTCGTATTGTGGATATGTGAATAATTAAATCCAGCACACTCTACATGTGTTCATTAAGTCAGTGGAAATTAGTGATAAGCCTGTTCTCATAAGCAGAAATCTTTTTTTTTTTCTGTCCCAAATCACTATATTTTCTGAAGCAAAGCATGGACAAGCATGGCATTGCTTTCCCATTTTTGCAAACCTCTTGGATGTCGGTCACTCTGGTGAAGTCAGCTGGGTTCTCACTTCTGTATCTGCATCAGTCTTTGGTGACATCATGTGTCACACCGTCTCCGAAAACTCCACCACATCCCTGAGAGAAGCGATGAGGGCGGGGGACATCTCATGGCTGCTGTGAAGTGCTTTCCCGCTTGACCCTCCCAAAGGGATCGTTGGGCCCTCAGAGTCTCTGACCGTGTTTGGAAGACTGCAGACTGGAAGTCCGCGTGACCCTGTGCCCAAGTGCCCTGCCCAACCTCTCCTTGTCCTCTCCCCTAAAGAGCAGGGGTCATTGTCCCTATTTATGACAGCTCAGCCCAGGGACTGAGGAAGCAATGCTGAGGCCGCACAGCTGGAGACCATCTTTGAATTTCTTTGTCCGGATGCCTGGTGACATTGGATCTCTACATCGCCGTCCCTTCCGGAGCATAGTATCTCCCTGTGCTGGACTTGTAGAGTTCTCCAGGGGCCCACATCTCCTTGTGCCTGGTAGCCCCTTTCATGTGCCTCTCTGTTGCAGGGTCAGCCTGGAAGGAAGGGGTTTCCTGGGAGGCCTGGCCTGGATGGTTCGAAGGTGAGGAGACGGGCGTGCCTGGAGATGGGGGTGGAGGAAGAGGGCATGGGTCTGACATAGACGGACGGCCCTAGGACAAGCCCTGAATCTCATTACTAGTGAAAGGGGAGAAGAAGGTCCACCTTCATCCCAGAGTGTTGGTCACAGAGGAGAGAGAAGGAAGTAGACATAGCTGGTGTCCAACAGAGGGGGATTGTTCAAGTCATGGGATACAGTCCAGACACTCTGGGGCAGGCTGGAAACGGGAGATGAGCAGGGGTGGTACCTGCCTTCTTCCTCTACTGAGCAGAGGCAAGAGATGGGCGGGCAGTGCTTAACTGGAGTAGAAGGAGATGTCTGTTGTCTTCTCTGGGCCTCCATGTAGCCCCTGGTGTACAATAAATATGTATTGTGTTTGTTAATGGGCCTTTTTCTTTTCTTTTTTTTTTTTTAATGATCAAAACAAGAACTGACCCTGTAAGGGAGTGGGCTACTTTTCTTATCTCAGGGACAAGATATCCGGCAGAAAACTAGTTAAGGGAATGTCTTTGTTAGGATCACTATGGCTGTGATGAAACACCATGACCAAAAGTTACTGCTCATCACTGAAGGAAGTCAGGACAGGAACTCAAGCAGGGCAGGAACCTGGAGGCAGCGGCTGATGCAGAGGCCATGGAGGGGTGCTGCTTACTGGCTTGCTCTTTGTGCCTTGCTCAGCCTGCTTTCTTATAGAATCTAGGGCCACCAGCTCAGGGGTGGCCCCACCCACAATGGAATGGGCCCTCCCCCATCAATCACTAATTGAGAAAAGGCCCTAAAGGCCTTCCCGCAGCCTGATCTTATGGAGGCATTTTCTCAACCGATGCTCCCCCTTTCAGAGGACTCTAGCCTGGGTCAAGTTGACATAAAGCACAAGGAAGAAGGGTTTATTATGGCTGTCAGTTTAAGAAGGTACAGGCCACCATGGCAGAAAAGGTGTGGTGGAGTTCGTGGTGGCCAGACAATGTAGCTGGGCCTCTTCACATCTGGCTAGAGCAGGAAACAGAAAGCGGGGGATGATGGCTGTCTCCCTTTTATTTACTTGGATCCCCAGCCCCTGGGATGGTGCTTCCCACATTCAGAGTGAATCTTCATGTGTCCGTTAAACCTCCCTAGAAATGCCACCATAGACACACTCGTGTGTTTTTATTCCTATTTCACATCCACCCAGGCTGATAATGAAGACTAATCATCATTTCCAGGGAAGGCCCTGACGATGTTGGGCTAAGTCTATGAATGGGTTGGAAAGAGGAGGGTAGGAAACAGTCTGAGGATTCCTTGAGCCCTGGAGATAACCTCCCTCCAAAGGAATGAATGGCTATGTGCCTGGTCTGGCCCTGCCAGCACTCGTAAGAATGACATCTGGGGAGGGACCGAGGGGAGGACGAGACTGTGACCAGGACATAGGAGCCATATTTTCCATCCAAGCTCCTGTCCCTGTGATCATGTGTCCTGCCCTCCGAGGACTTGCCATAATCCCTCAGATATTAGTTAGGTTTCTGTGGTGTAAGGTGACATATCTGGGCAGATTCATCCCAGGGTATCTGTTGATCACTGATCCACTCATGTACTACGGAGAGAGAGAGAGAGAGACTGTGGCTGCTGTGGCCACCTACGGAGTAAGATCTGTCTAGCAGAGATCACACCTGCCAGGCAAAGCCATACCAGGCCACCAAGTGCTGGAAGCTGGGAGGCTGAGCCCAGCACAGAGACGAGACTCTTCAAGACTGTTTGTGCTGGTGGCAAAGCTTGGGAGGGTGGAGGTTCAGCTTCTTAATGATCTTTACCTGCAGTTCCCAGCTCTCCCTGCAGTGGGTGACCTGCATGGAAATGGGCCATAGTCAGGTGGACCAAGGTCCCAATACTAGCCCTCCTTCTAGCTGGCTCTGTGACCTTACACAGTCCTTCCACCCCTCTGGACCTTAGTTCCCACCCTAACAAAATGAGTTAGGTTGTTTGAAGTCCCAAAGGAGTCAGGATGCTGGGGGACCTTGATCAGAGGGAGTGGATGGCTGTAGTATTGGGGAGTGTCAGGATGCTGGGGGACCTTGCTCAGAGGGAGTGAATGGCTGCAGTGTTAGAGAGTGTCAGGGTGCTGGGGGACCTTGCTCAGAGAGAGTGGATGGCTGTAGTATTGGGGAGTGTCAGGATGCTGGGGGATCTTGCTCAGAGAGAGTGGATGGCTGTAGTATTGGGGAGTGTCAGGGTGCTGGGGGATCTTGCTCAGAGAGAGTGGATGGCTGTAGTATTGGGGAGCACTCTTTGGTTGCTGCTAGCCATTTGGATTCTTCTTCAAGGCCAAAGTCTGGAGATGGGATTTCTGGTTCATTCTCACCAATGACACCTAAGGCCACTTGGCCCTGGGGACTTCCTCAAGGGTTTTCAGTGTCCCACCTCCTGTCCTGACTTACCCTCTTCTGTGTTCCTTTGCAGGGAGAACCAGGGGATCCTGGACGGCCGGGGCCTGTGGGTGAACAGGTAAGTTAGTGATGGTGTCCACATGGTGGAGCACTCATCTGTGCCAAGTCCATTGCTAGGCTGTCACTCAGTCCTCAGGCTGGTGACGTCCCAGGGCCAGGCCTGTCACACACTTTCAAAGAAGGGAGGTCCCTGAATAACAGGTTCCTTTCCTAAGGCCTGACTCTTGAATGCAATTTTTGGTGTATTTGCTCAAGGGGTTAATGTGATTTCACCTCCTAGAACTGGGGTTAAACCAGAGAGTTCCCCCCAAATGACTGTGTTCACTTAGCTAGAGAAATAGATCCACTCTCCAGAGGTTCGAGGTCCAGGCTTCCTCAAGCTGTAAAGAAGATGAAACTCAAACCCGTGGCTCTGGATAGCTGGGAAACAGGAACAAGGTCTGTAGAAAAAGGGTTGCCACTAGTCAGTTAAAACAAGTTTGAGGCTCATCACCCTCTTCTGCCAGTTAGAGAAGCATTTCTGGGCGCTGTGTGGATGGCCACCTTGGGGCCTCCCTCCAGGCCTCAGTGCTTCCTTCAGGCTTGGCTTCAGGGCGCAGAGGTAGAGTTGGGGAGATACTTTCCACTCCTATCAATGAGAACCCTCTAGGAGCCTTGGGAAGGGCTTCCTCACGCGTGGAGGAGAAAGAGTACCGGGGGCCCAGAAGGATCCAGTTGTGCCCAGCAGTGCCATCCATGGCATGAGACTCACGTGCAACAGGCTTCCTCACAAGGCCTGTGACAGCTGTTAAGAGAAAGATACGAATTAAAGAGAGGTGTGAGGGGGGTCAACGTGTTTGAAATCTTTCCAGTGTCATTCAAGCACTTTCTGTGGGAAGCCGGGAGTTTGGGAAGGCTGCTGCCGCATCCAAGTATTTACTGACTGGAAAAAAAATCGCAAATTCAAGTTCATAGTTATGCTAATGGTCAGCCCTGGGGAAATAGATACTTAGAACCCTAGACCATTAGGACACTGGGATCCTTGGCAATCATTGTCTCCAGGGCCCTGATCATTTTCTGTGCCTTAGATACCTTTGCTGAACTAATGAAGCCCGTGAATCCCCTTCTTTGAGTAGATTTAAGTGCACAAAGTCTAAACAAAGGCAACCAGTTACACCAAGATACATACAGAAAGTGTGTTCAGATGTGGCATACATGTGTCTGCTTCTCAATTAATACACCCAACGATGATACCTAACAGTGACCTCCATGTCCAAGTGTAATGATGTTTTGAGATCTGTGTAGGATTGATTGTAATGACATGTAACCAGATGGACAGTCAGATGTGTTAGATACTACTGGGCTGGTTGCATGCACTAGTTTTTAAAGAAAAACACAACAGTTTGATTAGAGGGTGATTTATATAAAAGTTGTGAATTTTTCTGTTCAAGTTCCTGAACCCTTTGCATTCCCTTCATAGAGGCTTATAGAGACCTCTGGATCCTGAGCTAAGAAACCCTGCATTCTGGCCCACATTGACAGTTTGGGTCACAAACTTGGGAGGAAAAATGAGATCAGCAATGTGTTCAAAAGGGGTCATGGCTGAGCTGGGGCCAAGAGGGGTAGACACCCTGCTCGGGATGGTCCTGGCTCACTGGGACAGCAAAGCCCCCAGCTGTGGGTCCGTTGTCAGTTACAAGCTGCAGCAGGAGGGAAAGGCATCTGGGGTGAGACTCAGCACTGGCTCCTGCATTGGCCGTGGGCATGCAACACCACCAGCCCCTCTCCATGTGGCCACAGCAGACGGGTGGGTATTTCCTGTTCTTGGCAGAACCACAGGCTCCCCAGGAAAGATCCCCCAAGCTCACACCACAGGCCCTGCTTGTAATCACAGTAACAGCTTCATTTATTGCTCACCCGTGAGGTAGCAGGCTCTTTGCCAAGTGCTAGACACAAGCGTCTGCAGTCCCCTCCCCCCCACCCCACCCAACAGCCCTGGGCCAGGAGCTGTTATGACTCCCATTTTGCAAATGAGAAAACTGAGGCCCTAAGAAATTAAGTAGCTTCTCCAAGATCTCATAGGCAGTAGCGTAACTCAGAACTGACACCGGACTCTTAAGAGACTCTGGGATCCCAAGTGCTATCTAGACAGAGTGGAAAATCCTTTGATCCCCAGAACCCTTGCGTTTATCTACCAGTGAGCACAGACTGCTTGCCAGGCCCTGTCCTAGGTTCTGGGGACAAGGTGTGAGCCTCCAGGGACAATGAGCATATCAGCACCTACCCAGAGTGATGGTCCAGCTGAGGGCACATGGTGTCTGAATCTCAGAAGCAAGCAGCCTCCATGGCCAGCAGAATGCTGTGAGAAGGAGGGAGACGCCACCATGTCTTGCCAGCTAGAGAGGAGCAGGATGTGCTCCTGACTTTCAAAGCTGCTTCTCTGCCCGCCTTGTCAGGTGGAAGCCCCAAGCCTCTGAGACTGCTTCTCTTCAGTTGATATACTGCCAGTCCAAACCCCTCTGCACAAGGAGCAGGTGCTTGCTGTATGACTCTTATCCACTCAGATCCCGTTTGAGTTCTGACTGAAGATTTATGTCTTCTAGGTCCTGACCAATAATAAATTTAAAGTAGCCATGAAATTCCTTTCTCCAGACCCATCAGGCTTATTCCCTTCCCTGACACCATTGAAATGTCTGGCTGCTTTGCTCCCTGGTAGGAAGTTCAGGTGATCTCTTAACTCTGTGCCCCTTGAAAAGCATACAGGTCTTGAACAGTCAGAGCTATCAGGAGATTGGAGGGGCCTTTATGGTTGCCAATTCCATGGATACATAAAGGCAGACCAATTTGTTCAGGGTTTATAAACCTGGAGTTTGGATAAGAGTGACACACAGAGTTCCATACGCAGGACTAGACACACAGCAGGCCCTCAGTACATGGATCCATCGTTATTAATGTCTCAGTCACCTTAGAAATGTCCCAGTTTATTTGTTTTAATGATTGTTTGGTTTTGATGTAGCCTGTCTGTCCTGGCACTTGCTATACAGCTTAGGTTGGACTCAGACTTGAGATTATGCTCCGGCCTCAGCTTCTCAAGTACTAGGATTATAGGCATGAGCTGTCATGCCCATGTTTTGTTTAGTTGTTGCAAAAGTATCCTCCATGACATACTATCCGTGAGCCCATCGCTCACACTGTAACCCCCTCATATCGCCTCTGAAAGAGTCTCTGTCCAGAGAGAGGTCAGGAGGCCATCCTGTGGGTGGCGAGGGTGCAGGTCCACTCTGTCATGTGCATCCTTTGGGGGCTCCCAGTGGAGAAAAGGTGCAAGGGGGCTGGAGGTGCAATCCCCACCTCTACCTGCTCGGCTGCCGCCACAAGACGTGAATGGCCCCCAGGAGCTCGCCACTTACAGCTGTTGTTGCGGAAGGGAAAATGGGCTTGGTGAATTGAGCAGTGCCTCTCCCCTCCCAGCTCCCTGGCAGGTAGCCTGGCTCCCTAGCTTATTGAGCACAGGGCCTCTGGGCTGTTAACACCTCCAGGTCTCACCTCGCTTTGCTCAGAAGTTCAGCACAGGGAACAGATTTCATAGGACAAACCCACCCATCCCCATATGTCCTAATTCTCTAGGAAATGCTTGGTTGTGCATCTGGCATCTCCCAAAACTTGCTACGTCCTCCCGACCCACACAGGAGCCCTCTGAGTATGTGTCTCAACAGAGGGGAGGTGGGTTAAAGAGTTAAAAAGATCCAAAGGAGGTGTGTGTGTGTGTGTGTGTGTGTGTGTGTGTGTGTGTGTGTGTCTGCTTGCATGTTTCTCTCTGTGTATATCTGTGTATGTGCATGTCTGTGTGTATCTGTGTATGTTTGTGTGCATGTGTGTGTCTGTGCATTATGTGTCTATGTATCTGTGTATGTTTGTGTGCATATGAGTATATGTCTTTATATGTGTGTGTCTATATATATCTGTGTGTATGTGTGTATGTAAATATGTCTTTGTGCATGTGTGTACATGTCTTTGTATGTGCACATTTATGTGTATCTGTGTGTGTCTTTGTGTGTATGGATCTGTGTGTGTGCGTGAGTGTATGTGTCTTTGTATATGTATGTCTATGTGCATCTGGGTGTGTTTGTGTGTTTATGTCTGTGTGTCTGACCGCATGTGCTTTCAGCAAAGGGAAGCCCTTCGGTAGAAACCTCCACTTCCCAAATTCCACCCTGTCTCTGGTGCAGACTGCTAGGGTATTTATGTCTCAGTCAACAAGTTTGTTTCTGAAACAGCCCCAGAGCCCCTAAAGATGGAGACAGATGGCCTCTTCCCCGCTCATCCCCCTACTCCGGTTCTCCAAATGTGTAGGGATCCCAGCCTGCTTCTGGCACGGGAAGAATGCTCGGCTCCCAGGGTTGCTGGCAGCGGCCCCACTGCTTGGCTCTCAAATCTGAACCATCTGGCGGAGTGGTGGGGAGAAGCAGCTCAGAGGCTATGCTCTTCCATGGCAGTCCCAGCTGTACAGTACAGTCACCGGGCGGGTTGGGGGTGGAGGCTGAGGGTGGGGGCTGGGTGTGGGAGGGCTGGGCTGCAGAGGAGAGAAAATCTTGAACACTCAGCATGCCCCCAGGTTCACTAGTTTTTCCTGATGTGTTCTCCCCAGGGACTTATGGGATTCATTGGTCTGATCGGGGAGCCTGGAATCGTGGGGGAGAAGGTAAGTGAGCGAGATAGAGGCAGACCCTCAGAGCTTGTATTTTTTGATCAGGATAAGGGGTCGATGGACCAGTGGGCTGCGGACATTGCACCACCTCCCTCTGATTCTGGCATCCCTTGCTCTCCAAAAGCCTATGTCCCTGTCCCCCAGAGCTCATGTCTTCACCCATAAGCACAACCAGACCTCGGTGTTGTAGTCAGTTGATGTGTGTGCCCAGGGCTGCCTACTGGCAGCACCCAGCACTGGTAGCAGTGATTGGTGTAATTCCTCAGTGGACTGTGCCTCAGGTCCCTCCATAGCCCCTGGAAGCTCCATCTTACAGAAGAGGTCGTTGAGAGACCAGCAGAAGCAGTGGCTGGCCCAAGGCCACCCAGATTGTAAGTGGCAGAGCTGGGATTAGAACCGGGTCCATCACTGAAGGCCATGCTTTGCTGACTACGCTCCTCAGCCAAGCAGTAGTCTGTGGTTTCCCTTGTCTCTCTCGGGGCCTCCTGGCTTTGCAGACTCAAGTGTTTCACTCCTCCTCACTTCCTAGACACTCTGGTCTCCACCTTCCTCCCTCTGCTCCTCCTCGTCCTTGGACACTATTTTAAAGTAGGTAACCACTCACCACAAGTTGCAGAGTTTCTACAGGAGGTCCCAGGTGCCCTTCCCCCAATGTCCCCAGCGCTAACAGCTTATGTAACCACCACACAGCATCAAAGCCAACTCTGGTCCTATTGCTCAAGTTTCTCATGTCCCTTCTCACCTGTGGACCCTTGCTTTGGCAGGTCCCCTCTTCTCATGCCCATCCACCCATGTCCTTTCTGCCTAGGTCACTTGCTAGGGGTCCTTTGAAGGGAATCTCCTGCTTCCTTCATTACCAACTGGTCACATCCCCTGTGACAGTGTCTAGCTATGTACCCCCACCCCTCCCTGCTCCAGGATGCATCTTTTCTAGGGTTCCCCATCATCTCCCTGCCATACGGGGTGTTTTGCACTATGGGAATTGATCTGTTTCTTGTCCTCATGGCATACTTGGGACTTGGTACACAGTGGTGTCAGCACACAGTGGATACTTAATTAATTTTCACCCGAAGAGGAGGAAAAGGCCTTGTAGAAACCGAGACAAGATGGCTATGCCTTGCCTGCTGCCTCTGACTTCCCAACCTGTTTGAATTGATCTAGAGGACATAAGTGATGGGTGACCATCTGGTGTGCCATGAGGGAGGGAGGCAGAGAGAAAGAAAGGCCTTTATGGCTGTCTCTGCCTCAGCAAGCCTAGCCCAGGGGGTGCCAAACCTAATGAGAACCATGTGATATGGGCCAGGATCAAAGGGGTGATGCAATTATTGCATCCTTCATCAGGACCGTCCTGGCCCAGGGATGTGCCCTATGCTGCCTTGGCAGAGGAGGCTGGGATTTCCTGCCCCTGAAACTTACTTACCTGACAGTGTGAGTGAGCTGGGCATGATTCCATAGGCCATTGTCAAGTTCCTACCTCCCTTTGAGTCCCTGCCCCCAGAGTCCCAGAACCCCAGAGCCCCAGCCATGACCTGTGTCCCTTGCTGTGTCTCCACCACAGGGAGACCGTGGAGTGATGGGACCCCCAGGCGCACCTGGACCCAAGGGGTCGATGGTAAGGAGTAAGTCTGCATCCTCTCCCCTCTCCTGGCAGAACCTCGGGTGACAGTTCTGTTCCCTTCACATACCACGTGCTCCAGACACCCAGGATGCCTAGCTCTCCAGATCCCTGGCTAGGCGTGACTTTTGACCTCCTTGCCCTGGGTTGAAGTTGATTCCCTGTCACAGGACTCACGGGGGATATGGCACCTTCCTCAGCTGACTCCTCATTTTTCTTCATCCTCGGCAGGGCCATCCTGGAACGCCAGGTGGTATTGGGAACCCTGGAGAGCCTGGATCCCGGGTAAATAAAACTCTCATGTCTCCTAAGCACAAACACATGGAGTCCAGACCTCAAGTCTCAGACCCGGGTGGACACCCCGCCCCTGGCTCCTGGCTGGGGTTCCAGGCAAATCCTGCCGTTTTCCCTGAGCCCACATTTCGTTCATGTGAAATCTAGAGCATGTTGTGACAGTATTGATGAGACATTGTGGGCTGAGGTTCTGTACAGGGCAACATGGGAAGCTCAGGAGCAGCTTGGTCATGTCCTTCCTGCTCTTAACCTGTCACTCAGTTCTGTCAAGACAGTGAATAATCTCTACAGGTGCTGAACTGGGGACACAGATGTCAATGAGGCAGACATGTAGTCACCACCCATAATGTGCCAAGCACCGGGTGCTTGCATCCTCCCCCACGGTCCTTTGAGCCAGTGGAAAGGTGTCCCTGGACAGATCCACTCTCTGGGGTCACAGTCACATGTGTTTTGTTTTTTTTTTCCCCTGCTCATGAGAGAGAACAGCCACATCTGGCTGGAGATTTGGAACTGGGACCATGGTGGAAAGGAGCATGAGGCAGAGGATGGTTTTCAGTCCAAGGGTCCAGCCTCCGTCCTGTGTTCAGAGTTGAAGCCTGAGCGCAGGAGGGCTCAGGGTCCGCCATCAGGTTCTTTCTTCTGGGCCTGGGGAGATGGCTCATGTGGTGAAGAGCTTGCTGTGTAAACACTAGGACTTGAGTTTGGATCCTCAGCATCTGTGTAGAAAGCTAGGTGTGGTGGTGAACATCTGTACCATCTCCCAAGTTGTAGGAAGGTGGAGACAGGAGGATCCTGGCGGCTTGCTGACCGGCCAGTCCAGCTGAATTGTCAAGCTCCAGATTCAGTGAGAGACCCTGTCTCAGAAATAATAAGGTGGGGGCATGCTAGAGAAGGACATCCAGAATTGAACTCTGGCTTCCACATGTACACACACACACACGTCTGTGTGCACCTTCATACCTGAGGCCTCCTCTGCCTCAGTTTCCCCACCTGTCAGCCAGCATCATGCTGCCCTCACCAGCATGGTGAGAATCAGCTGGTATTTTGTGTGCTGTCATGCATGAGCACCTCATAGATGGCACCAGCTACTACTGGTGAGATACACTGCTTGCCACAGCCATGACATCTACCATTGAAGTGCCATTTCTGCTAATTGTGTGCCCATCTGATGAGCATTTTCCAGTTATATTAACATCCTCACTCTGAACTCTGAGCCCAGTCCCAGCCTCATAACTAGGTATGGGGAGGCAGGTGGGTAGGACCCAGGACCCACTGAGGACCCTAGATGGTCCTATAGGGGTGAAGGACTTTGCTCATTTTCATGCTGTAGATGAGGACACTGAGGTCCACTTGGGCTAGGCCCGCCTTCTTACTGTGCAAGGCTGGGGTCCCCCCACTGGCTCTGCTGATGGGTCAGGCTACGAGCTGGCCCTCCCCTCAAGCCCCAGAAGCGGCAGACTGGGTCCGTGGAGGACAGCAGCTATGTCTGCACCTCAGGACTGTGGGAGCAGCAACATGGGGATGGGCTGCTCACTGGGATCCAGAGGAGATAAGGCTGCCCCTCTCTGGAAGGGCCTCTGCCTCCGTCATAGGGTCTGGATGGCTGGCACAGATGGTTCTCTGTGCCTAGACTAGGTCAAGCCAGAGAGTCTTAAACCTCTTCCACACATGACTCCTCACCCAAGAAATGTTTATGCAAGGCTGGGTATATAGGTATATAAAATAGCTCTACAGGTCAAATGCCTACTGATAACGTTTTGCCATACAGAAATTCCCTCTGAAGCAGTTCTTTGGTACCTGAATCATTTCACCATTTGTTAAGCATGAAAGCAAGCTTGCATACCCCTGAGATGGCAGTGCATACCACAGATATGGCAGCACCCGTTACCTTTTACGTGGAGGATTACATCTTGGCTGACTATTTGATACTGCTGGACCTCAGGCAGCCTCGCTGGTTTTCAGAGTTGACTGGCAGATGTTTTAAATTTAATCATCAATGCTGAAAATTCTGCTTTGCATAAATACATAATAAAGAATGACATCAGTGTGTTTGGGGCCATTCAGAAATTGCTGGAAATGCTGTTCTAATTCCAAGCCAAAATTCACTGAATGATTTTTTTTTTAAATGGAACTCAAGTCAGCAAAGCAATTTTTAAAAATCAAACATTCTAATACAATCTAAAGATAGGCTAATTTGATACTTGTGTGCTGAGCACGGTGGTAGGAAAATATTTAAAGCCTTTGTTTTCCTTTATTGAAGTGGTGTATTTCTGCAAGGGCAGAAAGCAGTAAGAACAGCTCAGAACAGGCCGCCATCTCAAAGCCGCGCCCAGGCATCGCAGGCAGCTTTTCCTGGGGATGTGTGGTGTGATGGCATGTGCAGTGTGAAGTGTGTGTGTTGTGTGGTCAGAGCCAAGGCCACAGTGACGTCACACAGTGCCCAGCCAAAAATAGCTCTGACTCACAATGTGTTTGATTTTAAATTAATCTTTCGTTTGTTTTATACATTCAGAAACCTCTATCTGCTGCCAGTTACTTTCTCGGCCTCCATGTTCAATTATATGACCCCCTGAGGGCTCTCAGTTTAAGAGACTGAATTAGGCTGGTCTTTAACTTGTGACAGTCCTCCTGCCTCAACCACCTTAATGCTTGGATTGTAGGTGTGAACCCCTGTACCTAGCTCAGTCCCGCCCCTTGCCCTCTGCCTCTCCCCCTTTCTGTCCCTGCCCTGACCCAACAGATTCCTCTTCCTCCTTCCCCAAGGCTCTTGGTGCCAGGGTTGTGTGTGGTTTTAGGTGAGGATGAGGGACAGAACTCGAGTCCCCCTTGAGAAGAGGAAAGCCACAGGGATTAGAGGAGATGCTTGTCCTCATTGCTGGTTGAAAATGGCTTGTCCATTTCATGGCCCCTGCTCACCCAGGCACCTCGGACACTAGCCAGGCTCAGGGTTGCCACTTGCCAGGAGCTTCCTCCAGCAGGCCAGAGTGCCTACTTCTGGTTCACACCTACAATCCAACATTAGGATGATTGAGGCAGGAGGACTGCCACCAGTTAAGAACCAGCCTAATTCAGTCTCTTAAGTAGGCTGCTGGCTTCCCTACCCCACCATCGCTCTCAAGCCCTGAAAGGGCTTCTAAGTGCCCTCTCCTCCCCACAGGGCCCTCCAGGATCTCGAGGCCCGCCAGGCATGAGGGGAGCCAAGGGGCGCCGGGTAAGTGAGGACGCTTCTGCTCCTTGTTGCCTGCCCCACTCTGAGCTGAGTGGTTTCTGCAGCACTGGCCAGGGACCGGGCACATCCAGAGTCTGATGCTGGGAGCCGAGCCTGAGCCATCTTCCCAGCCTGTGTCTGAGCCTCACACCTGGCTGGCTGTCCAGAGGGCATAAACCACTGTACCTAGCTCAGTCCGGACATCCATCCCTTCACTCATTCAGCCATCATTCCTACTGTGTGAGCAACCACTGGAGGCAGACACCTGGGACCTGAGGGCAGGCCTAAGCCCTGCCTGGCCTTGTGACGCAGACATAGGTCTCTCTCTCTCTCTCTCTCTCTCTCTCTCTCTCTCTCTCTCACACACACACACACACACACACACACACACACACACACACACACACACACACACACACACACACACACACTGAGTCTTACAGCCAAAGCTAGCCTCTAAGGGTAGTGGGGAACCAACCATAGAGGTTTACGATCCAAGCTGCTCTGAGTACAGTAGCCAAGGGGATTCACCGATGCGCTGTGCGGTCTGTCACAGAGACTAACACATTTGACCCTCAGCATTACCCTACCAGGGAAGTGCTGTTTCCCTCAGAAAATGCCGATGCAGACAGGTTATGACACTTGCCTCAGGCTGCACAGCTGGAAAGTGGTAGAGCTGAGATTTGAACCCGAGAACCTGCCTCTTTGGCATCCTGAGTTTAGTCTCCTTTACAGTTATAAGGGGTGAGTGGAATGATTTATCTGCTCGTGTGAAGGTGTAAGGGCATGTGGCCTCCTTGTGGAGAGGAAACAAGATGGTGTAGGCTGCCCAGGCCTGTTCCCAAGCGCCATGTGGGGTTTTGATATCATTTTCCTCTTGTCTGTATCTAGTTTTAAGACATCCCCTGAACTACGTGGCCTGAGCAGCCATCCTGTGATCGGGAAGATGGGACATTGCTCTGGCTGCTGGGATCCTTCCCAGTACCCATGCCTTCTGAGTCTCTTAAGTGAGACAAGGCCTCAGGGCTCCTGGGTGCCCCCCACTGAGAAAGCTGACCTAGCTGTGGGGTGAACTCTGGAGGCCTAGGCGATCCACACTGCTAAAGAGTGAGCTGTTCCCACACCCAGCATGCATACACATCCCCCTTGAGAAAAGCCGGGTTCCCATTGGAGTATTCAGGACTAGGAGAGACACGTGAGGGCCAGAGCCATCTTCTTCGAGGTTTGGCAGTAGTTGAAACCTGTGGGACCAGACTTGAGATAGGGGACCTAGAGAGGTGCGCATTGCACCTATAAAATCTAAGCTCTGGCCAAGCCTGTTGAGTTCCTGGATTGCCCTGTGTCCTCTGGAAGGTCTTTTTGCTCCCTGGGTCTCAGTTTCCCCACAGGTGCCATGGGATGGGCATGGGAGATCTGCAAGACCATGCAGGCTTTCCTGTCCATGTGTAGGGTGCACGTTCTTTGGTGGGAGGGTCTGGAGACAGCAGTGGCCCATTAGCATCCCACGAAAGAACGAAAGCACCCAGTCAGACCATGAGTGGGGCAAGTCTCTTGCCTTCCCAGTTTGTGGCTGTGCAACCTTAGGCTAGTCTCTTTACCTCTCTGAGGCTTTCCCCATCTGTTGAGGCAGGGAGTTCCTACTGAAGGGCTGTTGGGATTTGGAGTGTCTGGTGCTACGTCTGAGCTCTCAGAGTAAGGCTCTTCTCCTAGGATGTCAGAGAGCTGACGTCCCCCTCCACAGCCTCTGCTTCCCCCTCTGTAAAATGGGCCAGCTACAGAGCTGGCCTGGTTGGGTTTGCATGCCCGGTCACTTCCCAAGAGCTTTGGCCCCAGAGTAGCCACAGAAGCTGGGTTTCCCTCTCTTTGTGGTTGCCCTTTCTCAGGACGTTGTGGTATGCTGGATTGTCTGCCCCTGAGACTGACCTAGCTTGCTGAAGGGTAACCCCAGGGTGGCCTTCTGATGTGACCTGTAGGACTATCATGTGGCTCTGGTGGAAATCCTAGCCTGCCTGCCACAGGAAGGCCTGCCCAGGGCACAAGGGAAGAAGGGTAGCTGGGGGATCTTCAGGACAGGCTGCCATATCCCTGCATGACAGCTGAACACCGGAGGTGGCTGCTAGCCCCTGTCTCTTCCCTCCTCCAGACAGGAGATAGGGCTCCTCTTTCTCTACAGCTCAACCCTGGCGTCTAGACCTTGTCCCCTCTTATGCTCCACACCATGTCCAGCCTTCCTGAAGGCAAGCCCAGAGCTCCTGGCTTGATACCTCCTGTGACAGGGAGTTCACCCCCATCCAGATGAACAGTGGCAGACAGTGGGGGGGATTAACAGGCATCTGATTGGCTTGGGTTCCAGTTCTGGCTCTCCCCTTACCTGTTGAGCACAGGCAACGTCACCTCCCTACCAGGCCCCTTTTCCTTATTTCTTTCTCAGTGACTGTGTCTGCTGCTATCGACACCAGGTTACATCCTTTCTCGTAGAAAGGCTTGGATCCCAGGCAGGGTAGTCAGTGTGCTGCGTGACTCAGGTCTCAGAGCCTCCACTCCAAAGCCCTTCCAAGGAGCTGTGAGCTTGTGCCACACACAGAGCCCCAAACCAGGAGCCTCTCTCAGGCCCAGCTTCGACTGTGACCTGGGATGCCCCACCCCTGCCTGCCGCCTTCCTCTCCTCAGAACTGGGTCATGAGTTAGGGAAGGAGTAGGAGGCAGTAAGCTAAGACCTGGTGTGGGAACATGGCCACGGGGTTTCCCCGCCTCAGCATTCAGTCTCCACATCCGTGTGAGTGGTGGCAACCACTCAGGACACTTTAGACAGAATGACCCAGGCATCCATTGCTTGCAGGGTCTCTAGCTGACTCCCGCAGGCTGTGACCTCTGAAGAGCCACCCAAGCCTTTGAGGAATGACCTACCTCGGGCTGTGTGTGGAAGGGGAGGGACAGGGAAAGCCAGCGGCGATAGGCATTCTCCCCCTCCTGGTTCACAGCCCAAGGGAGACCCCTGCCGTCCAGTCCACTGAGCTAGAATCCTCTTCCTTTTCCAGGGCCCCCGAGGACCTGATGGACCAGCTGGGGAGCAGGGGTCGAAGGGCCTGAAGGTACAGACCTCCCCTGGGTTTTCCCTCTAACCCCTGGCCCCCTGAAGTAGCAGAGAGGCCCAGAATGACTCGGGGCATGTTCCCAGCAACTCATTTTGTCCCTATCCAGCCTCCTGTAGCCCAGACAAATGAAAGCCCAAAAAAGGCCATTCAGGGCATCACATACGCTCTCTGCTGTTCCCTTCAGTGGGAAAGGCCCTTGGTTCTTACCCCAGCACCTCTGTGGTGACTGTGGCAGCCGCCCCCTTGTCAGCCTCCCCATCAAATCTTAAGTATGCCCACAGGCAGTGTGTGGAGGAGGACATCTGGCCTCTGGGGTCCTCTCCTCTCTGACAGTGTCCTCATGAAGCCCTCTGCCACCTCTCCACGCTCTGCTTTCCACAGGGCCGTTCGGGACCTCGGGGCAGACCTGGTCAGCCAGGACAGCAGGTATGTGAGGCCCCACCCATAAGAGGACCCTTGTCCCTGCTGTGACCCACGCCTCTAATGATGTCCATTGTGCTTACAGGGTGCAGCTGGGGAGCGAGGCCACTCGGGCTCAAGAGGCTTCCTTGTAAGTAGTGGGTGTCCGTTCTGGAAACCCTCGACATGGGACTTGGGGGCAGATGGGGGAAGATCAACAATGAGTTTTTGACCCTTACGGGAACACACAGGTGCCCTGCAGCCCTGTCTCAGCAATAAGCCTGGAACGGGAACCCGGATACACCACGGGACTAGCCTGAGGTCAAGGGGATGGGCTTGATGGAGAAGCGCTAAGAGATTAAGGTCTCCTGTGTTTTTCCACAGGGCATCCCTGGTCCCTCAGGCCCTCCAGGTGCCAAGGGTCTCCCAGGAGAACCGGTAGGTGTCTCTTCCCTCTCTCTGGTACCTCTGCCCTGGAAGTTTTGTCTCAGTCTGACTGTAGCAGGGACTGTTGGCCAGGTAGACAGATGGGGAGGTGGGGGGAAAGACGGGGCTTGGTATGGCCTGCAAGGATGGAGAGCTTGGCCCTGAGTTCTAGGGTGAGTCTTGGCTTGCTTGACCTGGGGGTCCATTGCTAGATGAGGATAACTGACCCGCACTTGCCGCAAGATTGTGAAGAGGGCCCGAGAAATGTCTTCAGGGAGCGCTTAGCATCCAGAAAGACAGAAGGAAGGTGGAGAGAGAGGGCTTTGTGAAGGATGGGGGAAGGACAAGGGGAGACACTGACACACGGCTGGTCCTTCAGAAAATGTCCCGAGGGATGGGTTTGGGGAGGCAGAGGTGCTAAGCATCCCCAAGAAGGCTTCAAGGAGCCAGACAGCTAGGGACCCAGGAAGAGCCTTTGAACTCTGGATGGTCAGGGGTAGTTGGGGGTAGTTGGGGGTAGTTGGGGGTAGTTGGGGGAGGACAGAACAGGAGAGGACTTAGGGAGCAAAGTTCTGAAGCTGTGCCTTGTAGCGAAGGGAGAGGGGGGTGCAGCCCTGCTGGGGTACAGTTGGATGCGGAGGAGATTCTGGAGATGGGTGAAGAGGAGCTGTATTTGGTTGGAAGTAGGGTTTGTGAGTCTTCTCTTTCAGTCACCATGCCAGTCTGTGTGACCCAGCCTCCCCATAGCTCCCCACATAGGGGCAACCTAACTGTCTGTGTGTCTGTCTGTCTCCAGGGCTCTCAGGGACCTCAGGGGCCAGTTGGTCCTCCAGGAGAGATGGGACCCAAGGTGAGTGCCAAGGAGCCCTGGTTTGTCCTTTATCGCTACTGGGACACCGCAGCCCTCCTGGTCAGCAGTCCTGCCTCTTGCCTGATCCCTGTCCCGGTTTACAGAGATGGTCAGGCTGCTACTGCAGAGGGAAGGGCCTAGCCTACAGATGACACATCTGTGCAGGGCACGGGGTGAGGGGCTGGGAGCCTGCCTCACAGCACGTGGTGGGATACAGAACCGTCCTGGGTGTCCTCCCTACTTCCTGCCTTGCTTAAGACTGCACCCTGGTACAGAATCACGGACAGAGACCCAGCCTGCTGAGGGCCCCCTTCTCACCTTCACCACCTCGGCCCAGTGTCAGGAAAAAAGTGGGAGAGGCCAAGCCTGCCCCCTCATTGGCTCTTCCTCCCCACGGCCTCCTGTGGATCATGGATGTTCCTTGTATGTCTGCCAAGGGCTCCTGTGTGGTAAACCGCATTCGTGGGCAGGCAGAGGGTTCAGCGGCCGCTGGGTAGTGTGAGGCTCTGCCAACCTGCACCCAAACCCCATGGTTTTGCCAAGACTCAGAAGCTGCTGCCCAGCTCCACTTCGATGCCCCACTGTTGTGTGCCCTGAGCACGTCCCTTGCTCTTTCTGAGCCTTTGCTTGCCTGAAGCCAGGGCCCAGCCCTTGCTCCAAGAGAGACCAGCGGCTTTTTCTTGCAGGGGCCGCCGGGTGCAGTGGGAGAGCCTGGCCTTCCTGGGGACTCCGGGATGAAGGTGAGACAAGATGAAAGATGGGAAAATGACTTGTTGACATCAGTTCCAAGCTGGCAGCCTGGTCCTCTCCCTGGAGGAGAAACAGGCCTTTCTTGTGCTTGGGATAATGGGGTCTCTGTCCTGGCTAGGGAGTGGCCACAGTAGAGTCCCCAACCAGCTCAGAGCCCCCGCACTGTCCACTGCCCAGCTGTGTTTTCTCTGGCACCTGTCTTGGTCCCCCATTGGAACGTTGGCCCCGCCTGGTCTCCATGATACTATCAGAACTTCAGCACAGGTGACCGTATTACCTGTGAGGACACAGGTGCCTATTGATACCCGGTCCCCAGGAGTTCTCATCCCATCCCCCTTCCGTTGGAGGACCCTGCTTACCCTGCAGACCTGAGAGCCTAGGAGCCATGCCGGCTGGCCAAGGGTATAAAAGCCAGGCCCAGGGGCAGCTGCCAAGGGACTATGGGACTGGAAGCAGATCATTCCTGTCCTGTGGCCCAGTGTCCGGTCACTCGAAGAGAGCTGAGCCAGGCCTGGAGCTCCTGGCCTTGGCTCAGTTCCGCCTCATCTTCCCCAGGCGATAAAGAAAGCCACCTACATATGAAGTGTGTGGGACTGGCTTGTTCCAGTCAGGGCTGGGCTGGGGCACCAAGCTCTACTTCCTAGGGTCCAGACACCAGTAGGAGCATGGTGTTCACATCTCCAAACGAGGGGGGTTCTCTTTGGAGGCCCTTCAGGGGCAGGGTACGGGCCTCTGGCTTCCTCCTCATTTAGTTTCTTACTACATCTCAAGGAAGAGGAAGATGATGTTCAGCAGAACTGTCTACCGCCCAGGCTCCCCTAGCCACGCTGCCCACTTTGACCTTGAGCATGTCACTGGGGCCAGTCTCTGAAAGACGGCACCGTTCCTTCAGGGTTTGTGAAGGCCCAGCTCATTTGGATGATGATGATGTGTTTAGAACAGCATGACCAGCACCGATGGTGGTGATTGCAGTGACAGTTTGGATGCAGTGATGGTGGTGATGCAGTGGTGGTGATGCATTGATGGTGATGGTGATGCAGTGATGGTGATGGTGGTGATGCGGTGATGGTGATGGTGGTGATGCGGTGATGGTGATGGTGGTGATGCGGTGATGGTGATGCAGTGATGGTGATGGTGGTGATGTGGTGATGGTGATGCAGTGATGGTGATGGTGATGGTGGTGATGCAGTGATGGTGATGGTGGTGATGCAGTGATGGTGATGGTGGTGATGCAGTGATGGTGATGGTGATGCAGTGATGGTGATGGTGATGCAGTGATGGTGGTGATGCAGTGATGGTGATATGATGATGCAGTGATGGTGATGCAGTGATGGTGATAGTGTTGCAGTGATGATGGTGGTGATGGCAGTAACGGTGATGCAGTGATGGTGATGGTAGTGATACAGTGATGGTGATGGTGGTAATGCGATGATGGTGATGGTGATACAGTGATGGTGATGCAGTGATGGTGGTGTTTCTGGTGGTGGGGATAATGATGGTGAT
Organism: Peromyscus californicus insignis; assembly: GCF_007827085.1. Classification (NCBI taxonomy): domain Eukaryota; kingdom Metazoa; phylum Chordata; class Mammalia; order Rodentia; family Cricetidae; genus Peromyscus; species Peromyscus californicus. The sequence goes on along the minus strand of NW_026294573.1, from coordinate 86,513,382 downwards.
AGTGGTGATGGTGGCGATAGGGATAATGGTGGAGGTGGTGGTGATGCAGTGATGGTGAGGGCAATAGAGGTGAAAATAGTGATTGTAGTGCTAGTTGTGATTACAACGATGGTGATGATGGTGATAGTAGTGGTTATGGAGTGATGATGGTGAGGGTGATAGTGATCTTGCTGTTTATAATGATGATAGTGATGGTGTGGTAATAGAGTGATGCTGGTTGGGATGGTGGTGGTGATGGCCGTGATGGTGATGGCCGTGATTGTAGTGCTGACTGTGTTTTGGGTGATGGTAGCGATGGTGATGGTGGAGGTGGTCCTGCTGCCTAGTGGACCAGGACGTACTTGGAACAGGGGCTTGGGCTGATGTGTTAGAATTTCTCTATTGTTCTCAAGAAGTAACTTTCTAGCCGGGCGGTGGTGGCGCACGCCTTTAATCCCAGCACTCGGGAGGCAGAGCCAGGCGGATCTCTGTGAGTTCGAGGCCAGCCTGGGCTACCAAGTGAGTCCCAGGAAAGGCGCAAAGCTACACAGAGAAACCCTGTCTCGAAAAACCAAAAAAAAAAAAAAAAAAAAAAAGAAAAAGTAACTTTCCCCAGCTTCTCCAGCTCTAGTCAAAGCTGGAAGTAAGAAGGGCTGGCGAAGGCTGAGGCTGGCTGTACACACCCACATGGATTGTGTTTGGCTTCTCCTAGGGTGACCTTGGACCTCTGGGCCCCCCTGGGGAGCAGGGCCTCATTGGGCAGCGGGTAAGTGAAGCACATTTTCCTGCGAGAGTTCCCAGTCGTTGGAGCAGTGGGCAGAAGGGCTTGGATCAACCCCAGAGCCTCTCCGGTCTCCCGGCATCCTCACTGCTCTGGCAGGCCTCCCTCAGTACCCAGCATCACTGTGGAGAGGAAGCATTCTGTGGCCACAGTGTTGGGCACCGGTGGGCTTGCTGTCCTGTGACACACTGAGAGCTGCATCTGCAAGGCTCTGAGAAGGCCTGCAGTCAAGCAGTTAACTCCATTATCAACTCAGGCCTTCCAGAAGTATTTAATCTCCAAACACTTCCCTTCAAATGTGTTTCTTCGAGAACCGTTCTAAAAGAAGCCATCACATTCCCAAAAGAAACCCACAAGTTTCCCTTGTTCTCATAAGCCCCATGAGACTCCCATGTCTACCTCTCTGTGCTCTGTGCCTCTGTCTGAATGTGGACCCCTGGGACATGTGAGGACACAGCAAACACTCTTGGCACCTCACAGACAGGGTAGGTAAGGCCCAAGAGTGACAGAGAGTTTGTGCAGTCAGCCTTCAGAGCACCAGCTCCTCACCCGATCTCCTCATTTTCCATCTTGTCTTGTGATGCCCCACACTCCCCATGCCCAGTTTCCAGAGACTCCAAAAACAGGGCAGAAGAGAATATGAGAGCTTAGAGTCTAGAAAAACCAGCTGTGTGTGGCCACCAAGCTTGTCAGTTGAGTCTGTTTAGAAAGCTGTGTTAAGAAAGGTCCTAAAGCCCCATCTAGGCTCAATAAGCTAGAGAAGCAGATGAGCACTCCCCTAACACCCACTGTGCATCAGGCATATTTCTCACAGTCTGGGAGCATTAAGTGAGTAACAGGAGGCCTGTCTAATGGAGCTTGGTTCTGGTGGATTGATTATTGATGTCTGCCATGGGTATGAAAGGAGCAGAATTTGCTCGCTTGTCACCCTTTGCCATCCCTGCATCTGCCGACTTGGGTCCCCTCCTAACTCTGCCTCTGGACATCTCTGAATTCTAAAACCAGAGGGAGATGCTAATTTTCAAGCTGACAGCTGTTTGGAGAGCTGGGACCCTTTTAGAGCTGGGAGGACCAACAGGGGCGTTAAATGGGCCCTTGGCATTTTTAGCATCTTTCTCAAACTTGCCCACAGAAGTCCACGAACTAGCTTCACATTCCTCATATGAGAATAGGGTTCCAGGAACATTATCCCAGCTCCCAGAAGGAGGTCTCAGGTGGCTACCATCCACTCTCTGTCAGCCATGTTTTCCAGATAAGAAACAGGCTCCAACAGAGATTAAGATTCTGCTTGCGGTCACACAAACATTGGTGATGCTGAGGTTGGCCCTTGTTAGAACCTGTTCTTACCCACCAGACCACACTGTTTCCCAAGTCTAACTCATGAACCTAGATGCCCAGTCTATGAGGCTCTGTGGCCCTTCTTCTGCCCCTTAAAAATTCACTTGTTCAACTCCAGAGAATCAATAGGTTCCTGACTCTCCCACCCCTAGGGAGGAGGGAAAGCCCTTTACACTCCTACCCAGTAATACTTCCTCATCTTTTTCCACTAGGGAGAGCCAGGCCTTGAGGGAGACCTTGGCCCCGTGGGGCCCGATGGGCTGAAGGTGAGTTGTGTGTCTGGGCCAGGATCTGGGAATGGCTTCTATCCCTGCTCTAGTTCGCACAGAGACCAGCTCCTCCTCTGGAGAGGACAGTGGGGGGGATCAGCAGAGCCAAGGCTGCCCTTGCTCTACCTACCCACTGCCAACTCCCATGGGGCTTGGGCAAGTGTCATCTTGGGTCTCCCCTGCTCCCATGAAAACACCAGCTTCTGTCAGCTAAGCCCAGCCCAGCATGGGGTTTTGATATCCCTTCCCTTCCAAACATCTTTAAAGATCTGAAAAGTTCTGATCGTTGCCAGAGTCTATAAGCCACCACTCAGGAGGAACTAGTCACGGGGGCGCCAGGTACAGTTGGTGCTAGCCGAGTACCGTCTTCAGATGGGGAAACAGACCTACAAATGAGACAGTAGGTGGCCAGAAGGAGAAGTGGAAAAGGCTTGCTGTAGACACACAGCCACTATCTGTATGTCCAACACCCAAGCCAAAACCTTTCTGCCCCCAAAGTTCCCTCCAGCTCTGCTGGATTGCACACCCGTTCTGAAGAGGAGGGAAACACATGAGGCTCACGGGAAAGTCATTTAGGCACGGGGTCAGAGTCTGGCTGTGAGTGAAGGGTCAGTGGATCGCAGGTACTTCTGTGGGTACTGCTGCTCCCTGTGGGAGCTGTGGGCTTTCGCCTGAGCTGCAGGCGGGCAGATGAGGAATAGGCATAGCTCCAGCCTTGTTCCACAGGGAGGCTTTCTCCGGACTGACCTGGTCACGCCATGACCAAGGAGAGACTGCCCCCTAGAGTGCATGTCCCCACTCGAAGTTCCCCTCCAACTTGCTCTCCATAGGTCTCCTAGAAGCACCTCCACTTTTCTGAGTCTCAGTTTCCCAACCCCAGAGCTAGGCTCTCGTGCCCTGCCCTCTCCACAGTTGCCCTGGGTCCAGAGAACATTTTGCCTCGGGGTCTTGCCAACTCTTCTGTTTTCCTTGCAAGTGAAAGAGCGCCCCCTGTCGGTGCTCTTGGCTTATCTACCTGCTCTTAGCCCCAGCACGGTGGCCTCCTGGTACAACTATGGAGGGAATCTGATCAGAGCCCTCCTTGGCCAGATGCTGGCCGTGCCCAGTGGTGGTGCCAACAGACCTAGTGGTGCAAGCGCTGTGTGTGCAAGGAGTGTCAGTCCTGGCACACTGTAAGGACTCGCTGAGAATTAACTCATTCAGGCTCCAGCAGCCTCCCAGCTGGAAACATCAGCGTCCCCCACTGGAGAAACGAGGAAACCGAGGCCCAGGGGCCACAACCTCATCCCTTTCTGAACGGCCACTTTTCTCCTGGAGTCTTTACCGCAGGGGACAGGAGAGCAGGTCCAGCCGCTTTTCACAACCTCTTGACCTCTGCTTTTTCACAACGCTCGCCTCTGGCTTCCACAGCCAACCACACACCCTTGTCCTTGGATTGGAGTGGTCACTCAGATGTCGCTTCCTGGTCCTTGAGTGGTCCTGGAAGTGGACACGCTCCCTAAAGTGTGTGTCTGCGGATCGTCTTCCTGGAGTAAGCCGCTTCTTCGCGGGACACAGCACCGCACAGTGCTCTCGTGTACAGTGTCTCTCCTGTTGGTAGCGGCCATGGTGGCCGTCACCCGCAGCACACACTGCCAGGGGTTGTGCTGGGTGAAGTGCAGAGCTGCTCATATTCCATCTGTACAGGGCGGGGAGGCATTTGATCAAGCTGGCCAGAGTGGCAGTTACTGAGCATACTTCAAGGATCGCGACCTGAGCTCAGAACCCTGGCTCTCCGTGGGCTCTGTTGCTCTCTTATTAGGCCGTCTTGCCACCTAGACTTCCATCCTCAGTTCTTCCATCTGTGGACTGGGAGGGTTGAGACTGGCCACCCAGAAGGCTCTCTGAGCCTTAGCTGATATCATGGATTCCAGAAGTCTCCAGGGACCCTTACAGCCCGTTCTCATGGGCCCCACGGCACCCCCTCCCTTTCCAGCTGTGTGGGAGTCAGGCCATGGATAGTCGCTGGAGACTGGTTTGGGCCTAGGCCTAGCTTGGCTACCTGGAGCACCCGGCCTACAAATGAGACAGCAGGTGGCCAGAATGACAAGCCAGAGCGCAGTCCTGGAGCCAGGGGAGTCTCTGGGAGCTGGGCCTGGGCCAGCAGGTCTCTGTGCCAGGCTGTGCTTGGAATCCGAGACGCTCAGTGGAGAGGGACCGTGCGGGCCATCCTAGTGGCCAGCTCCGCTCTAAGCTGGCCTGTTCGAGCTGGCCTCCCTCGTGTATTGTCCGTGGCTGTCCCCCAGGTCAAGCTGGAAAGTACCTACAACTCCTCATGCCAGTATCGTTTCCCCGAAGTTCAGGCTCCCGCCATCACATCTGTATCCTGAGCCTCTCTCTTCCTGGCCGGGCCAAGCCAAGCCACATTCCATCTGCCCCCCTCCCACAGCTGCTCTGAGCCCCGTGTGCGGTCGTCAACATCCCCCATCAACTATTGCAAGGCATCACTGTACCTTCCCGAGCCTATTCCAAGCCGCACCCCCCCCCCCCCCCCACACACACACCATGGGATGTCATGCCTTCTTCCTCTCAGGACCTGCAACAGTCACAGCTAGGCCGCACAGACCTGCCACAGGCTCCGTGCCTGGCAGCCCCTCCGAGACAGGCCTGTGATGGACACTGCTTGGCCCTGCAGACACTGCCAGAGCTGTAGTCCATACCTTGCCTTGGAGGGGCCCAGGCAGCTCAGCTCTGCCCTGGGCCTGAGGGAAAGATGGTGAAGAGGCAGGATGAACCGGAGTACACCATCAAGGGGTACACCCATGGTTTGTTGAAAACCAGTGTTTGTGGAGAACCCAAAACGCCTGTGCCTTGGGATCTTAAAGCCTGTGCAAGGGGTCCTTTCATATGGCGACTCTTACAGTGCCCCTCCCTCAGTCTCGGGGAGTCCTTGCTACCCCTTCCTAACTCATAAGAGTTCCTCCCTTGGACCCCCATTTTCCAGGACTTGGTGCCAGTTGCAAATTAACTGTACCCCAGCTAGCTTGACTTAGCTCTGCCTGCATTTCCTCATCTGTAGAGGACACCGGAAGCGAACCTCCAGGGAAAGGTTCTGGTGAGGCTGCCTCCAGTACGGAAGGCTATCGGCCTCCAGGTGACCTGAGGTCTAGAGCTTTTGATGACCTGATTTGTGATGTTCTCCCTCCTCCTCCTCCTCCTCCTCCTCCTGCCCAGGGGGACAAAGGTGACTCAGGACCTGACGGTGAACGTGGTGAGAAGGGCCAGGAGGGACTGAAAGGAGAGGATGGGCTCCCTGGGCCCCCAGGCGTCACTGGCGTCCGGGTGAGTGTGCGGCTGCTAGCAGCGTGGGCCTGTGGGTGAGGGCTGCTCATACCCGTCCAGGCCTCCTGAGAAGTCTAGCTGGTCTCTTCCCTGCCCAGCCTTCCTGTGGCTTCCTATGCCCTCAGGAATATGGCCTGTAACCTCATCCCATCCAACTCTACACCCAGCCCGTTTTTCTTCTTAGCTCCTGGGACAAGCTTGACCTGCCTCTGGGCCTTTGCGCCCGCTCCTCTCTCGATCAAGTACACGCTCCCTTCTTTCCTATCCTTCTTGTACCCCTGTGGACCTTCAGCTATCCTCACAGACAGTCCCTAGCCTTGAAAGCCATCCCTGACCCTTGGCTAGACTCCCGAGGAGGCCAGGACCCTGTGTGGTTTAGATTTATGTTTTCCTTCTGTGACACTGTAGAGATGACACATTCATTGTTGACCGGGAAGACAGAAACTCTGCCCCTCACGCTGGTAGAACCTTATCCGGCCTTGACCACAAACACCATGAGCATCTTCCCTGGGCCCCAGAACCCTGTTACAGAACAGAAACTATTCTGTTTCGGTGTTTGCAGACAGCATATCTAGTACTTTCCAGAATGTTTTTTAATTAGATAGCAGCCGTGAGGGCTGGGAGACTCAGAGAGGTAAAGGAACCTGTCTTGGGTCACACAGTAAGAAACAGCAGAGGCGGGATTTCAACCTCTGTGTGTACATCCTGTCCCTCTGCTGTGGCCTCACTGGAATTCAGAGCCCGAACAGGCTACGGGGACAAGGACTGATGAAAGGTAGTGTATTCTGGTATTTGTCTAATGGCTTGGTGTTTGGTTCTGTAATGGAGCCAAGGGTGTGTATGGAGCAGGACTCTGTGGCCAGCTCAGTGTCCTGCCAGGCCCCTGGAATCCGGCCACCTTGCAATAAGCCACCAGAATGTCAGGCCAGCAGGTGTCTGCTCTGAGCCAGCCTTGGCCTTAGCCCCACTCCACAAGCTGGATGCTTCCCTACTGCCCCCGGCCCCCACACACTGACCAATGATGAAGTCTTGCTGTTACCTGGGCTCAGCAGCCCATGTTTCTTCTGGCCTGCCCCTGACGGCTCCTCGGCCATTGAAGTGACCAGTTTGGGAAGGATCCAGATTAGCCAACAACGTACTGGCCGTGGGAAAGTATTTGTTACCTAAAAATAGAGCTGAAGTGCTAATGGCTCCCAGAAGCAAGGGGATGAGGTCACTGCCCAGCCTAAGAGTGCAGGCGTGTGTGTGTGTGTGTGTGTGTGTGTGTGTGTGTGTGTGTGTGTGTGTGTGTGTGTGTGTGCCTGTCAGACCCGCCGGCTGCTGCTAGCCTCAGCCCTGGGGATGTGGGTGAGAAGGGCTTTAGCAGGAAAGGGGTGGCCCTTCACCTCACTAATCCCCTGTGTGACTTTGCAGTTGCCCCTGGCCAACTCTGGCCTCAGTCTTGCTATGCTGAAAATTTGGGAAGAATGGGTGCCAAGGTTATTTTTGAGTTCCAAAGTCCTAAGGCCATTCTGCCAGTGAGTGCGTGCGTGGTTCTGGTGCGGAGTGGGGAGCAACCGACCTAGACATGTTCTTAAAAACCTGAGTTCAAAGGTCATGCCTGGGTTCCTGGCTCGAGCAACCCTCCTTCGGTGTGTCAGACAAACTGCCACCCATCTCTCAACCTTGGTTTTCTCAGCTATGAAGGGAAAATGAGCCGGGGAGGTGGTCTAGTGGGTAGAGGGTTGGTTCCACAAGCGTGAGTTTGAATTTTCCACAAACAGCCTGAGTTTGCATTTTCAGCACCCATGTAAACAGTTGGGCATGGCTTTGTGTGCTGATGACCTCAGTACTATGGGATCTTGATCCTGGGGACATGATGGCCCGTCGGCATAGCCAAAACACGACTTTCTGGTTCAGTGAGACACCTTGTCTCCAGGCAGTATGGCTATGAGCAATAGAGGAAGACATGCAATGAATGTCCTCTGACCTCTACATGTGTACACACAGGCATGTGTACGTACATAGTCAGATGCACACACTGTGTACACACACACACACACACCAGAGAGTGGGCAGGAGAAACATTGGGTAAGAAAAGCCTTTACAAAAATGCACAGAAATAGGAACGTTTGGAGGGGAAAAATATGTAGAAGCTGCTGGCGTTGGCTGTGGTTGGTCACATGTCTGTGGTGGCCATGACGACAGTGTGAGATTGTTACTCAGTGGTCCCTCACAGTTCTCATATGCCAGTGTTGGCTGGGTGGGTGTCTCTGGCTTATGTGCACATCAGGCCATGGACACAAACTCTGGATTTGGGTTTCTTGGGCATCGTGGCTGTCTGAGGAATGCTTCCTGCACTGTGGCCTGGAGACAGCTGCTTACTTGAAAATAGCGTTTTATAAGCCACCAGGGCCTTTCTAGAAATGTGACTATGGTCACACGCTATGTGAGGAGACTTCATCCTCAAGGGACTGCACTAGTGATCGCATAAGATTGTGCAGACCAGTGATGCTAACTTAGTCTTCATGTAAGTGCTAACAATGGTCAAACTGCCTAGGAACCCATGTCTTTGCTGTGTCCCCAACAACAGGTGGTTTCTGCCTCTCTGTGATAGGTCCCAGGTGCTCTAATGATCTCAGAGTTCCTCCACAAGGTGCTCACAGCGGGAGGGTCCCCTGTCCCCACAGAGGCCTGGTCCCATCCCCCTGCCACTGTACCAGTTCTGAGATTCGTGTTGAGGCAGGACACGGTGCCCGAGAAGCTGTGGAGAAGGGGGATGGGTTTTATTATTGTTACAGCAGCATTGCTCAGCTGGCGCTGTGAAGTAGGAAGAGGAGGGCCCCACGTGGAACTAAAAGTCCTCCAGTGAGCAATTCAAAGGGAGAGATGAACAAGTAGGATGAATGGAATGGCCTGGTAGATCGGAAACAGTCTTTCAACATAGTATCAATACTTAGAAAGCATTCATGGGGCCCAGCGGGATGGCTCTGCAGGTAAGGGTGCTTGCTGCCAAGTCTGACAACCATAGTTCAATCCCTGGAACCCACCTGGTGAAAGTAGAGGACCACCTACCACAGGTTTCCCTCTGACCCCACCACACACGCCCTGTGGCATGTGCTCCCTGCCACATGCAAATGATAAGTAAATGGAAATGTAATAAAAACAGAATAGAGCTTTAAAAACCACAGATAGGACCTTTTCCTTCTCTTCTCTGTACTGAGTTTTGAAGATTCACTCACAGAGGTACCCCAGCTCAGATGCACGCTTCCCTGAGAACCCTTGATCTGTGCCTAGACTTCGGAAAACCTGCAGCTGAGACCGCACATTTGACCTGCAGAGGGAATGGCCTGGGTACCTGGGAGGGGATGACATCTGTGTCCCAGCATGATGCTCACTGCTGTAGACACCCTGGGGAGTCTACAGCAGTGACTGGGGTGTGGACAAAACCACTTGGTGACTATATCAGGGCCAGCTGTGCACCGGTGGGACCTGGGCCAAGCCCCCTCGAGGAAACAGGGTGATCATCTGTAAAGGGAATCTCTAGGGAGGGCTCGGTGCAGATAACCAGTCCCTGTACTTTATTTAACTGGGTCAGTGGTGGAGGCAGCAGGAGAGACCTGCCCTTGCAGAAGCCACCTCCATACTCCAAACACCTGCTGTGGCTGACACTGTTGTGAATATGCCATGTCACCAAGTTGAATCCTTAAGCTCTGTGAGGCCACCTAAAATGCCGTGTCCATGACACAGACCAGGATGCCGATAGGGAAGTTCGGTTATGCTCAAGGCCACATAGGGACTGAGTGACATGGGTTTGGAACCAGGTGTTGAACTCCCAATCAGGATGCTTCTCAGAGCTGGCCTCCTTCTCTCAGTCCTCAACTTTCTCCTGCTCTTGCTTCTGTGTCCCCTCAGGGTCCTGAAGGAAAGCCTGGCAAGCAGGGTGAGAAGGGCCAAATGGGAGCTAAGGTAGGTCCCCTGCCTTCGAGGGTCACATCCCTCCCCACACACCTTCCTTCCAGAGCTAGCAGCCACAGGCAGCTCCTTTCTCTCTCTCTGCAGGGTGCCAAGGGCTACCAAGGACAGCTGGGGGAGATGGGCATCCCCGGAGAGCCTGGGCCTCCTGGCACCCCAGGTCCTAAAGGGTCCCGGGGCACCCTAGGACCAATGGTGAGGATCTGGGCTTGGGGGAGGGGACAAGAATAGGGAGAGGAACCTGCTTCCCTGTAAGAATCACCCACCCCACTGTCCCAGCCACCTCATTTCTACCCCAGATCCCTTTGAGAACTGCCCAAAGCTACAGCCCCTTAACACCCATAGGCATGGGTATTAAGTCAGACAATCGTATCTTGCAAACTGCAGGCTGCAGTGAATCCCTGGTGCTTTCTGTGGACCCTGCGAGGTGGAGAAGGGGCTGAGGGGTGGGGATGGAGCCAGATCCCTAGGTACAGGGTGAGGTGCTACAGGTCCTTAGATGGTTGGAAGAGAGTCTCAGGGCCCTGCTAGATTGTCCTGAGGCAAAGCCAAAGAGCATGATAGCTGAAGTGAGAGAAGACTCCAGCGTGGGCAGAAGAGGGGTGTGGCATCTTTGAGCAAATGGAGCAGTACACTTGGACATGGTGTGAAAGTGTTCATGGTGGTGGATTCCTGCCACACGTATGATGCCATGGATAAAAGCTGGGGAGATATGCAGTAGCACCCGTGAGACAAGGCTTTACCCCTGGAATGCAGACTCAGGTAATGCCAGCCTGGGTAGCAGTGGGATGGAGGAAGCAGAGTAGGGAGAGGTTCCTTAATAATACTCATTAACTGGAAGTCTCAGAAGTTTGGGCACTGACAGTGACTTAGCTCTGGTGGCGGTGGCTATAAAGGTCCTGAAAAGAGTCACCTGCATCTTCATAAACCATAGCAGCATAGAGAAGGAAGGGCTAAGTCGGCGGCAGCCTGGGAAAAGGCCCTCTTGCCTTCTACCTTGTCCTCCTTGGTTCAAGACATCGTTGTATGTGCCAGGCTGCTGAGCTGAGTGGCTGTGCCAGGGGAGGGAGTCACCACCATGCTCCTGCTGTGGGCACCACACTGCATACCAACAAGGGTCTCCTCCTCTCTAGGGTGCTCCAGGACGGATGGGAGCCCAAGGAGAGCCAGGATTGGCTGGCTATAATGTGAGTGATACCCATTTAGGGGAATCTCCTTCCCACCCTCTGGAACTCCATCCCTGCATCCTGGGCATCCTTCCCACCAGAAGGAAGGAGATCCAGGTCTCATAGCCTCAGGGGACTCCAGGACCCATAGATTAGGGTGGGGTAAGGGCAGAACTGCAGTGATGGGGCAGACCGAGTCCTTCTGGCCGATGGTGGGTGCTCCAGACACATCTGAGCTCCATTTGTCCTCTAAAGAGGGACTACTGTGCCCCCAGAGCCTCCATACACATTCAGGAGATGGGGGCTCAGAAAGGACAGGCTTGGTTAGAAAGGAATGGGGCTCAGAGCAATTACAAAACACACGTGCAGGCCGGGCCTGGCAGCTTGGTGCTTTTGGCCAGCCTTGGTGGCCGTTGCCAGACACAGGGAATTCAGGGGACACAGCAGGAAAAAGAAAGGAGAGAAGAAATGGGAAGCAGGACAGGTGCCAACCCAGAGTCATCTGCAGTTGCCAGGTGGCCTCTTCCCACCACTCTGCCACGGCAGCTTTCTCCACCCTTTGACCCCAGCTGGCCCCCAGAGAACCACAGCGGGGGGGGGGGGGGGCTCTACTACCTAAGTTGGCACAGGAACCAACAGGCATATCTGGAAAGCCAGGGCCCAGGGAGGTGCAGACAGGGGTGAGATCCTGTTATACTGTCCCCATCACTGAGTCCCCATCCTTTGCCATTTGTCCCTCCTGTGTCCTCAAACGCTCCTCTTCAGTTCTCTCTGTTTTGTTTGCCTGCAGGGACACAAAGGCATCACAGGACCTCTCGGGCCTCCCGGGCCCAAAGGCGAGAAGGTAGGTGTTGCGTCTGGGGCTCTGGGGATGGGGTAGCGTGGAGCGGGACGTGGCGTCCCTGCCCTCACGGCTTCAGGGTCGCCTGGCAGAAGTGAGCAAGGTGTCGCGACCCAGTCTGTTTCCCCCTCACTCGATGCTTGTGAATGGCCGCACACAAGGAGCTCACTCAGCACGAGGGAGGAGGGGCGCTGAAGAAGGAGAGGGCTCAGGAGGAGGGCGAGGGCTCCAGGGATGTGTGCCCTCCCACTGGGGCTCTGGAGATGAAAATCTTGGCTGGTCGTGAACACTGTTCACAGAAAGGAGCACATGAGGCCCCGAAGGTGTAAGGAATGGCCCCCCGGGTCATGTCTCCAGCGATGCCAGGTGGACCTGGCAGAACTCTGGGTACCCCTGTTCTCCCTCTTCCCCCTCCTTTCCCTCCTCATAGCTGGAAGGCTTCCTAGCAGGCCGTGCCTTTGCCTCCTTGTCTCTGGCCCCTCCAGCCCTCGGTTCTTTTGCCGACTCAGCTCCCCACTAACTAAGTCCCGCTGTGGTGAGTCACACTGGCTTGGCATCCTGTCCTTGGGCCCCTCCTCCTGCCTGGATAAGTACAGATTTGCAAATACAGTGGTCCAGGCAGGCCCTGGCATGGTCCCCGAGAGGCTGTAGGGAGTACACTCAAGCCTTCAGCTCTCCTCAGGCATCATAAGGCTGCTAGGGATGATGCAGAGGGTGAACACAAACCCTGAGGCCAGGTGGAGACAGAGCCCCAGTGCCATCACTCCGGATCAGAGGTAGCCCCCATAAAATGTATTGGCATGCAATAGAGGGCTATGACATCTCTAGGTGACATAATGCTATGGGATTGTTGCCGTATGTATGGCTCATTGTTGATGGGAATGTTGTTCTGTGGCTCATGGCCGTCCCATAATGAACAGCCAACCACAGAGTGTCTGGTGCTGGGACAGGGAGTGGGTTGCAAGGGAGATTCGTGGAAACCCTGCTCTTTTGCTCAGGATTTCCCTAGAATCCTCCTGCCATTGCTGTACAGAACAGGTGGAGAAACTCGGCCTCCTGGAGCATAGGGATCCACTTCCAAACAGTGGTAGGAGGGTACTGCTGAGCCACACTCCCTTAGCCAGCACCAGACTCAGAGTCTGCATTTGTAGATTAGTGTCCTTGTCTATACAGGTGGCCAGGGGGAGGGGACAAGACTCAGAACTAGGCCACGAGGAGTAGTAGTCCACTAACTTTTTAATGTTCAGATCATGTCCCACACTGCAGCCAGGCTGGCGGCGTGGTATGTCTCGGCTCTTGATTCCTGATTGGCCCTGACTAAGATGATTCTTTTCATGGGCCTTGTTTTCCTATTCTGTAAAGTGGGGGTGGGGGAACTATCCCAGGGTTGCTGTAGAATCTATAAGAGGATATATGAAAGGAACCTAAACATACTTAACAAAAGACTATCTGGTAAACCCTGGTGCCCTGAAGATTTCTGGTCCCCTGACACCATCCATACTTGGATCAAGATCATGGGCAGGAATGGAGGAGGTTCTACACTCTAGCCCACCTCTCTGGAGACCGTTTGTTCTAGGCACTAGGCTGGGTCTCACTGGCCTTTAACTGCTGCCTGTGAGAGCCACAGGGCCCCAGCTGAGGGTAGGGTACCAACATTCAGATGGCCAGGGCTGCATTCCGGTTCTGACCACTTCCCTCTTCCTGCTCCTCATGCTTCCTCCCACTTCTGTGGTCAGCGGGGGGCTCAGGGTGCCCTGGCTAGAGTCCAGAGGGGTTCCCAGGAGAGGAGACACCAGTTTTCTGGGGCTGGAGTCTGAGCCCCGAGGTCCTGTCTGCCTGCGCGGCTGCCTTTCAACCACCCGTGTGGCTGCCAAGAGCTCATCCTACATCTGGACCAGAGCCTAGGATGGCCTGCCTTGGCCCAAGGTCTCCACTCTAGTCTCTGCTCCTCTTTCAGCCTGTCCTAGGCATCCATGTGGCATGTGGGCACTGTCACCACTATTACCTACAATGACAGTTTTGACCGCTGGTCTCCTAGACTGCCTGCCTACGGAGGCTGGCCTCCATCCCTGAGGAAGGTACCTTCCAGGCTGCAGTTCACTAACTCCCAGAGTGGTCTTGCCTAATGCTGTTTCTGTGGTGTCCACAGGGGGAGCAGGGAGAGGACGGCAAGGCCGAGGGGCCCCCTGGGCCACCTGGAGACCGGGTGAGTTCCCTTCCTGTTCCTCTGACTTCTCACTGTCGTCAGGCACAGGCTCCTGAGAGCCCACAGAAGGTGGGGCTCATGTTTGTCCACTGTCTTTGTCATTCAGGGTCCTGTGGGTGATCGAGGAGACCGGGGGGAGCCAGGCGACCCTGGATACCCTGTGAGTATCAGAGCTCTACCTTTGGGGAGGGTAGTGATGGTGGGAAAAGGAAGGCAGCTCTGCACTGGACACAGGCTCCTGCTCCACCCTCCTTCCTCCACTGGCCGTAGGGGCAGAGAGCACCCCTTTATGAGGCCAGGGTGACACCATGAGGAAAAGGCCTGACCTCAGCCGAGAGACTGGAGGGTGAGGTCGGGGACATAAACCCGTTCACACAGCCAGCGGATTGGCTGAGTTTCCTTCCAGCGTGATCTTGAGTAGTCACTTCTCCTGGGGGGGGGGGGGGGGTGAGGGGTGGAGGGCTGCCTCGGTTTCCCCATTTGTGTCTTGTAACAGCCTTTGTAACAGAAGCAGCCATTACTTCTCCCTCCACTCAAGCTGGTCAATTGCTGTTCCACCCAGTTAGCAGCTAGGACCTAGAGAGGGCCAATGACGTGGCCAGGAAGAACAGTGGGTCCCTGGCCACTTCAGAAGGGCCTCACCTGTCTCTCCTTGGCTTTCAGGGTCAAGAGGGAGTCCAAGGCCTCCGTGGAAAGCCGGGCCAGCAGGGCCAGCCCGTGAGTCCTGTATCTTGCTCTAAGTGGGGTAGAGCATCAGAAATGACCGACTTAAAGGGACAGACTTGAGCCTTTTAAAATTTAAAGGGGTCTGCCCTGTAGGAGGGCGTGAGAAGGCAGCCCCTGCTGTATTTTATGGCCTGACCCTGGGCTCCCCCAGAGCCTGCACCCCCAAACCCCTACCCACCCATCCCCCTCCAGGCGGAGACTGGCCGCCCTCCCCAGGAGAGAGGCCTGGGGCCGCCTTGCATCATCTCATCTTGGTTTGCAGGGGCATTCCGGACCCCGGGGGCAGCCAGGACCTAAAGGATCAAAAGGCGAAGAGGTGAGAGGGTTGGGGTTCAGTGGGGAGGCTGGGCCCCAAAGTCAGGGCCATGGGCTGGTCTAGGGTCACACAGTCAGCAAGGCAGGGCTGGGAGGTACCGTCCTCCATGGGCTCTGCAGCTGTGCGCATGGACTGAGCGATCAGCCCCTGGGTAGAAGTTTGTAGCCAGGAACTCAGCTCCCATCTCAAGACCAGCTGGCCCAGCTGGCCCTAGGCTCCGGCTCTGAGCACAAATGTGGTGCCAATGAACGGTCTTAACAGCAAGGGAGCCAGAGAAGGAAGTCAGGGCCCAGAGCAGCAGGGATAGCCCTGGGTGACTCTAGGGGCGGCCACAGCCCTGGGATTCCAGGCATGTGGCTCTCTGGTAGATCGCACTCATTCACAGGCCCTATGATCCTCCTTCCGGGGCTCCTGGGTCCTGCTAATGTCTCTCTCTTGTTTCTGCTTTTTCAGGGCCCAAAGGGAAAGCCTGGCAAGGCTGGGCCATCAGGCCGGAGGGGGACTCAGGTGAGTGGCCACAGCTCCTCTGTCACTGCCGGTTTCCATGTCCTCCTGAGAAGGTTTAACCAGCTTCTTCTGTACCTACAGGGGCTGCAGGGGCCGCCAGGGCCCCGGGGCGTGGTAGGGAGACAGGGCCCCGAGGGCATTGCTGGACCTGATGGGACTCCTGGCAGGGATGGCCAGCCAGGATATCAGGTAAGCAGGACATTGGGTAACAACTGGTGTGAGGGACTTCCACAGGCTACACACAGGCCCTGGGGCACAGGCCACAGGCCTGAAGAGTCCGCTGGAGAGCTGGGTGGGATATAGGTAGATGTCTTTCATCTGTTAGGATTTTTTTTTTTTTTTTTTTTTGGTTTTTTGAGACAGGGTTTCTCTGTGTAGCTTTGCACCTTTCCTGGAACTCGCTCTGTAGACCAGGCTGGCCTCGAACTCACAGAGATCCGCCTGACTCTGCCTTCCGAGTGCTGGGATTAAAGGCGTGCACCGTTTCTCCTTGATGGTAGCACCTGGGTTACTGGGCCATGTTGTCCTACCCCCTGTCAAGTGTGACCTCCTTCCTCCTTCTACAACTCACTGGGTCCTAGCCAGCGAACATCCCCCCACGTGTTTTCTTTACAGGGAGAGCAGGGAGATGATGGGGCCCCTGGCCCCATGGGTCCTGCTGGGAGAAGAGGAAACCCAGGTGTGGCTGGCTTACCTGGAGCACAGGGGCCTCCGGGATTCAAGGTCAGCTCTTATTAATCTCTCCTTTCTGCTCTAGTCCTGACTGTAATGATATTTATTCTTAGAGCATCCATGTCCTAAGGCCCATGAGAACATGGGCCCCTTGTTGCAGACTCGGGGATCCCTGCCCTCATGACCCAAGTTTAAAGGATAGTTTAGCCAAGTGACAATAAATACTGCCCCCTACTGAACCTTACAAACCTTCCACATTGGTTGAGTTGTCCACGGGTGCCCTCTGGTGGTTCTTGGTGAGACAACAGGTTGCTTACCACTGGAATTCTCTGTAGCCTCCTTAGAAAGGGTCCGTGAGCTGCTTCTGTGTCTAGCCTAGGGCCATACCCTAAAGGCACTATGTAAATGCCTTCCCTAAGTTCTTGGTCTAGCTGGGGAAGGTTAGGACCCACGTATTTGGCCAGGGAGCGGGGTGAAGGAGAGGAAGCCTACGTCTTGTTGGGGAGGAACAGTGAAGAGAGCCTTGATGGACAGCAGAGAGAAAGCCAGAGTCATGAGGGAGGCTTCTGCTGGGGGGTGAGCTTGTCCTGCCCCAGCCTCATGCCTCCCTCTACCCTCTGCCATCCTGAGACCTCGTGAAATCACCGCTTTCCTGCTCCTAGACTCCCCCTCCACTGGTCTTGGACCATGTATCCTCTTGACTAGTGATTTTGATGTGTTTCTTTAAGGGTGAAAGTGGGTTACCTGGGCAACTGGGTCCCCCTGGAAAGCGAGGAACAGAAGGTGGAACAGGCCTTCCTGGGAACCAGGGGGAGCCAGGAGCCAAAGGCCAGCCGGTGAGTGAGTCCCGGGGCATATACATGACCACGCACCCACATGCCTAAAGTCACAAGTACACACACACTGACGTAGACATATTCAAAAGGCACATACACTGACATGCACACACACAAACACTCATGTTCATACATGTACACACAGGCCTAGAAGCTACCTGTACACTTGACGCCAAAGTCAGAGCCATACACTTTCTGAGCACTAGATGGCACTCTCCTCCTCTGCAGAAAAGAGGCATCATAGGGCTAGAAGAAGAAATCGGTATGGCCCATTCAACATGGGAATCAGGATCATGGGTAGAACTCAGCTCAAGCGGATCCTGTAGTTAATATGCACAGTGGTGGTTGGCTGGATGCTTTCTTCCAAGGAGCAGAAGCAAATCACCACTCCACCAGTGTGGTACTGTAGACCCAGCCAGTGCAATAAGGCAAGAAAAAGAAATAAAGGCATTCACGTCAAAAAGGAAGGAGTAAAAATTTGTTGTATGAAGTGATTTTTTTTTAAAGATTTATTTATTTATTATGTATACAGTATCCTGCCTACATGCCAGAAGAGGGCACCAGATCTCATTATAGACAGTTGTGAGCCACCATGTGGTTGCTGGGAATTGAACTCAGGACCTCTGGAAGAGCAGCCAGTGCTCTTAACCTCTGAGCCATCTCTCCAGTACCATGAAATGATTTTCTAAGCAGCCATCAGTGGAGGGTTTCTGCTAGGAGACTGTGCTTAATAGAGCTGTTTGGATGGGCAGGAAGCATCCGTGAGTCTGTCTGTCTTCTTCCATAAGGACCTAGGACAGGAGCTCCTGAGTATAGAGCATCACTGTGGGACTCTGAGCTAGGTTCTGCCTGCTCCTCTGGCAGAGGGCACAGGTGCCTGTCCACTGCACCCCTGGACTGACTGGAATAGATGCTTGGTAGCATCCTTGTCCTGGCTCCACTCCCATCACCTTGTCCCGCTGTCCCCACAGGGTGACTCTGGCGAGATGGGCTTCCCAGGAGCGGCTGGCCTCTTTGGACCCAAGGTACAGAGACCCATCCCACTGTGTCTGTTGACGCTCAGCCATTTGTGGACTCGTGCCACGAGTCTTCACGTAGCCCTCACAGGGTGGGCCAGAAGCTGGAAGTGTGTTCAGCTCAGCAGCTCTGTGCCTCAGGCACAGGACTTGATGCAAGCCTTGCTTTCCCAGTCTGTGAAAGGGAAAGAACAGCATTGGAAGACTGACTATTGCAAAAATTAAGACCTGAGGCACACACCACTCCGCACCCTGCTGACACACAGCTTGCGCCTGTCTAGGAATCGGGTGGCCCTGACTCTTCTTCCCAGGGCCTCTCAGATAAAATCAGGAGGGCACAGGCCAGCCAGAACTCAGGGGTAAGAAGACCCTGAGGTACTCCCCCGTGGCTGCCCCAGGCACAACCCTTTTCTGCTTCTCACAGGGCCCCCCTGGAGACATTGGCTTCAAAGGCATCCAAGGCCCCCGGGGGCCTCCTGGCTTGATGGTAGGTCTCCTTCCTCCCTGTCTCATCTGGGTAGACACCCCAGGCCCGAGGCTGGCCGTCGGCTGGCTGAACACACACGTTTCTCTGCTCCTTTGCTCTCAGAGCCTCCGCTCAATGCTGTTATTGCCAGCTTCGTGCCTTTGCTCACCATGTCCCCTGCTAGCAGACGACACACTCCCTGCTACTGTCCCAGTCCCTCCCTTCTCTATTCTTGTGGCTCACCCCAGCATGCAGGAATGCTCAGGAGACGCATGGCCCAGCCCTGCTTGGAGGGGGACCCTTTTCATTCCCATGGGACACTCAGCTGCCACCCTCCTCTGTCACTCTATTCCCCAGGCCCAGATCGAGGACTCATAGCCTCTCTCTCCTTTAGGGAAAGGAAGGTATCATTGGGCCCCCCGGAATGCTAGGACCTTCAGGACTCCCGGTATGTGTGAGGGGAAGGCTGCAGGGTCTCCTGCATTGTAGGTTAAAGCATTTCATGACTTAGAGCTAGTCTGAGCCTCAGTTTCCCCAAATTGGAACTAGGACTTCCCTCTGAGCCCTAACTTATCAATATGGTTTGTTGCAGGGTCCCAAAGGTGACAGAGGCAGCCGAGGGGACTGGGTGAGTGGACAGCCTGGCAGGCAGTACTGTGGGATAATGGGAGGTGAGCCACTGCTCAGCCCACATCTCCTAACTGTCTCTCCTTTCAATTCTGTTTCTAGGGACTGCAAGGCCCAAAGGTGAGTAGGTTGGGTGTGAGGACTTAGGGCTGGTGACAGGGATGGGGGGGCTCTCAGGCTCTCCTTTCCACAGTGACATTCTTAGGTGTTCTGTCTCCTCTCTCCCTCTCCCCCCTCCCTCTCTCTTTCTCTCTCTCTTGATCATATCCCTCCCCTCTGTATCCTTCTGTCCCAGGGGCACATCATCCCTGGGCCTGGGTAGGACAAAGGACAGCCTGGATAAGGGATTCTCCAGCACTGACTTGTCTCCTCTTTCTTCCACAGGGTCCTCCTGGTCCGAGGGGTCGGCCAGGTCCACCGGTAGGTAGCTGGACTTTTTGGATTACCAGGGCAGGGGACAGATTCCTTTGAGTGAGACAAGGGTTGTTTTCATTTGTTTTTAAAGATTTTTTTTATTTTAAGTGTGTGAATATTTAGCTTATATGCATGTAAGTGCACAGCAAGCATGCCTGGTGCTTTTGGAGGTCAGAAGAGGGGGTTAGATCCTCTGGAACTGGAGTTATAGATGGTCATGAATTCTGGGAATCAAATCCAGGTCCCATGTAAGAGCAGCAAATGCTCTTAACTTCTGAGCCATCTCTCCAGCCCCTAGATCAAGATTTTGATGACAGAATATGCCTGACCCAAAGATATATGGACCTTGTGTGCTTCCTGGGGCCTAAGACTTGTACAGAGCATAGAGCAGGCCCAGTGGGGACCTGTTGTGTGGCTTTTCCTGGGGAGATGTGAACCAACATCTCTCCATGTTAGATAGGACATCGACAGGGCAAAGAAACACACCCACTCAGGTCTAGCTTAGTGTGCCAGTATGCTTACTGGGGTTCCTTATGGGAGCACCAAGGCAGCTGCATCACTGAGATGCTCCCTGCCGTGGGTGATGGCTCCTGAAAGCTGGAGCTCCCTCCCCAGCTTGCAAGCAGCTTGGCTGGCAGGAGAGTCCTCCCCAACCCCAACAGACACCCCAGTCTTTGCAACTCATTATCTAACCATGGGGAGGGGCCTGGTGACTCTTCCTGAGTTCCAGTAGCCTTCTACCCGCTAAGAGAGAGTGTTCCAACTCAGAGGAAGTAGCTACAGATTATGCCCACGAGCTTGTGGCCTAGCAAGCTTTCTCCCGCTGGATAGCCCTTCCAGTCTCCAGTGACCTGAGCCTCCAGCACCAATGCCCTATCAAATACTGACCCTCCACCTTCTTTTCTAGGGTCCTCCTTGGCATCCTGTCCAGTTTGTAAGTTGCACACCATTCTCTTTGACCTCCTAGGATGAGGCTGTAGGGTGGGCAGGGGAGAAGAAGCTGAGCCTTCTCTGGCCACAGTGGCTGGACCTCTAGTGTCCACGTCCTGTCCTTTGCACTGGAGCCGTGGGCCTGGAGCTGCAAGGGGAGCCTTGGGCAAAAGGCCAATCCATGTCCCCAACTGGGTGCAGGAGGGCTGCTCTAGCGTCAGCGCCAGGGTCTGTCTCTGTCCTTCACACATGTGAGTTGATGCTAGGCTCTCTCCTCCTTAGACTGGGGGTCCAGCAGGTCAGGCATGTGGGTATATTTGGATCCTTTTGTTCTCTGATGGGCACAGCAGCCCTATCCCAGCTCAGCTCTCCCATCCTGGAGACAAATTAGTCTCCATGTTGTCCCCACACTAGTGAGCACTGGTTCAGACCCTGACAGCATTTCCAGGGTATGGCATGGAAAAGGAGCCCCGGAACTACTAGATGCTCAAAGAGTGCCTGTTCTTCCATCCCAGCCTCTACCCATCCCTCCCTTTGTGCTGTCCATACGTACAAAGCACTTGCCCGTCGTCACCCATCTCTTCATCAGAAAGACAGGCAGGGGAAGGAGAGTGAGACAAAGCCCCATTCTTTCCTAGACGTGGAAAAGGAGAGGGCGCTTTATATAACTTAGCTGAAATATGCCACTCACCATATGCCAGACACTATTAGAAATAGTTTCAGTAGCTCTGGGAGAATGTTTTATCTGGGGGTCCATTTTCCAGACCAGGGAACCAAGGCTGGCCCCTCAGTTGGAAAGGGCAAGGCTGGGAATCCCCCAACAGCCCTGCTCTGGACCCCAACCCCAGACCCCTTGCCATGTTCTTGGTAAGCCTACAGCTGTGTTCAAGCCATCTGGGTGCCAAGGCTGAGTCCAGACATACTCAAGAGCAATACAATTAGAACCATGGGGTCCATGGTGATGTGGAGGATGGGCCTCAGCAGCCTGGAGGCAGAAGCCTCCACAGAGGCCCCCTGTCCCAGGAGCAGCCTAGCACTGCTGACAGTTGCCCAGCTTCCTGGGCAAGCAGCATTTCTTGCTTCCAACCTTGAGATGCAGAATTATCCCTTCCCTAGTCCGGGTGGGGCTTCGTGTCCTCTGGGGAACATTAACACCCACCGTTGAGAAAACTGGATACTGTGCTGGGACAGAAAGACTTCCCCAGGCAATGGGAAGGTGTGTAAAGGTCCTGGGGCTAGGCAGAGCAAGGCTTTTAGGGACATAGAAGAACAGTGTGGGCCTGGTTCTAGAGCATGGGTGGAGGGAGAGAAGGATGAAGACCATAACAACACATGGGGTTTTTAACCATGCCGAGGCATTTGAACTCAATACCGAGAGGGCCCTGGGGAGCTATTGAAGGACTTAGTGGGAGGGAGTGGCATGTTCAACGTTGACTCTCTGCAAAGGAAGAAGGAGGACCTCCTAGAGGATGTGTGACTTGGTCAAGACCCTGTGGGGGTATGGGTGGGGTGGGGTGGGGGCGAGAGAGTAGGCGCTTGTACCTGTGGCCCCTACTTTCAGAATCTGGCTTCCTCTGGGAGGGGGACAGGATACACACCTTTTATTTTCCTTGCACAGCAGCAAGATGACCTTGGGGCAGCTTTCCAGACATGGATGGATGCTCACGGAGCAATCAGATCAGAGGTAACGCCGGGACCTCCACTCACATGACCTCCAGTCCTGGGGGAAAGAGAGAGGTCATGGAGGTCGATGCTGTCCCCATGGCTAACACCGAGAGTGTCAGAGCCCTTGCCTTAGTGATGCCTCACAGTCTCAAATGGAGATCATCACTAGGGCTCGCATGGAAACCACAGTCCAAAGTGGTACCACAGCCCAGGCTGCCAGGACCAGGCCAGATGCAGACACTGTGCCCTTGTGTTTCTTGGAAGTCTCTCACGTCTAGTTTGTGTCTGGCCTGAGTGAGGAAGGGATGCTTTTCTGGACCATAGGCCACAGCAGGTTCCTATGGTCACCCAGGGGTCACACGGAAACAAGGGAGCCCCAGCGTGCTGCTGAGACCCAGCTTGTGGTCAGCTCTGCACCGAGATTCCAGGCTGAGATGGGTCTAGGGTGTTCCAGCCAATATCTGAGCCCATTTTGCATCCTTGCTTCCTTGTCATGGTGGGGAGCTCAATCCTCCAGCTCAGTCCTCCTGCCAACCCTGCTGGGGCTCATAGGCCAGGGGCAAGGAAGCAGCCCTTGGCCCTACTACCTTATGTCCCTGACCCTCCCTCTCCTTATCTATGATATGGAGGGGTAGCCAGTCTGAGCTAGCCAGGACCTGGGAGGTTGCTGGGTTCCCCAGACAGTGAGAACTTCAGAGCAATGTGTCTGGGACTTTGGGCAAGGCCAGGACATATGGCCCTTCTTCTCCGTAGCAGGGGTACAGCTATCCGGACCAGCTGGTGCTGGACCAGGGAGGAGAGATCTTCAAAACCTTACACTACCTCAGCAACCTCATCCAGAGCATTAAGACGCCCTTGGGCACCAAGGAGAATCCAGCCCGGGTCTGCCGGGACCTCATGGACTGTGAGCAGAGGATGGAGGATGGTAAGAGTGTCTGTGGGGCTAAGGAGGGTCTTCCTGCCTGTGTTGGGGTGGCACAAGTTCAGGAGGAGCTCAGGTCGATGGAGTGTTGGGTCCTTGGCATATCTCATCCAAATTTCTGTCCTCACAGAGATAGACACACAGCATCATTTATTCACTCGGGAAACAGCCTCTGAGCTTCACAGCGCCAGGCCCATGGTTCAGGCTTTGAGGGTATTGTAGAGAGAATGGGCCATATGTAGCCCATAGCGCCACAAGTTGGAACCATTCAGAGCACAAGGATAAGACTTTGGAAAAAAAAAAACAAACAAAAAACCAAAAAACTGTCCAAAGGCTAGTAGAAGCCCAGGGGCTTCCTGTTTGAGCAGGGATCCTCACTTTCTGACCTCACCTGACTGTGACTCACCTCATCTGTGAGTTGGGGCATGCCATGGTGCCACCTGGTCCCTAGTCTAGCTCTGCACTGCTCTGCTAGAAGTAGATGTTGGGGCACCCTTCCCTCTGCTGCTGAACTCTTGGCAGCCAGGAAGCCTAGCAGGAAAGCCAGGTGCAGGCAGAAGTATAGATGAAAGGAAGCCAGATGTAGGCCAGAGCCCCAGCTCCCTGGGCAGGTCTGGGAGGAAGCCTGAGCCTTGAAGAACCTACAGGAGCTGAGACCCTAGTTGGCTACTCTACAGAGTAGCTACATCCCAGCAAGAGCACAGGGACTGTTGCCAGAGCATGGAACTCGCCGCTTGTCAGCTCTACCCAGAAGGCATCCTGCCTGTGCCTTGAGATACCTTGTGTCTGCCTGCCCTCCCCCTTAACTTCCCACTCCATTGGAGCTCCATGAGTCACAGGTACAGGTCCTACAGAACCCCCTCCAGTCTCCTTCCGGATACACATGTCCCTGTCCTGCTCTGCTGCAGGTACCTACTGGGTAGACCCCAACCTCGGCTGCTCCTCTGACACCATTGAAGTCTCCTGTAACTTTACACACGGTGGGCAGACGTGTCTGAAACCCATCACGGCCTCCAAGGTACCATCTGCTCCCCATTGCCACCAGGTTCTGCCCACCCTACCAGTCCCTGCTCTGAGCCTGGCTTGTCGTCTTGAAAAGCTGTGGGAAAGCCATCCTTTCTTGAGACATAGTTTCCTCTCTTAGAACTTGGGGATGGGTAGGACTAATGTGTGGTTAACAAACCCATTCACACTGCTGTGTTCTCACACACTGTGGACTCTCAGGGCTGAAGACCCCATCTTCTCTTGGAACACTCTGTGGTCCAGGAGAATCATGAATTGTTGGCACGAAGTCGGAAGATTGTTTGTTGGGGACACGTGTCACTCTTGCACGCATGATCTTTAATTCCCATTCAGTATCTGCACACCACGTCTGTTCCTGAGCTAAGCATTTTGGGGTGGAGCCAGGCGACCCAACGGTAAGGCAGGCAGGCAGGCAGGCAGCAGCAGCTGAGGGGCGTGGCCATTCCTGTCCAGGATGCCCTTCCACGGCTTGTCTGTCTGTTTCTACAAGGCTGTCCATGTGGGGTAGAGGAGGGGGTAGGAGTGTGCCACATGGAGAAGCTGCTCTGGCTGCAGAAGAGGTAGGGAGCCCCAGACTTTTGTACCCATAGACGCCCCGCAGCACCTCCCCCTGGCTGAGATGGTGCTGGTTCCACTCAGACAGCTGCTCCACAAGTCGGCTGGCTTCCCGACCTAGCCAGACCCTGAGCTAGGTGTGAAGAGGTCAGACTTGCCCCTGTTCCTGCAGCTGGAGCTCACAGTCCAGCAGGGCCGCAGTAACCTCTGTGGGCTCCCCTCTTGATGACTTGGGGGTTTGGGGGCCCCACGGCAAGCCTGTCAGTCAGAGGTGTAAGTCTGGATCGGTAACAGAGTTGCCCAGCAGTTCTGCCGTCTCCATCCGGAACAATGACAGACTAATCAGCTCTGTGTCACTGTGACAAAATTTCTGGAAGGGGAAAAAAAAGTTTTCTTTGTCTCCTGCTGATTGGTTGACTCTTTTGCCATGGAGTCTGTGGTATGGACTGTAGTAGAGGAGTGCTCCTTACTCCCTGGCAGTCGGGAAGAAAAAAAAAAAAAGACAGGAAAGGGCTGGATCCTAATAGCCTCTTGAAGGGCACACCCTCAATGAACTAACCACCTTCCATTAAGCCCCGCCTCCCCGGAGCCCCATACCGCAGCTCTGATAATGCTTGTATCCTCTATAGGCTAAATTTTTTGAGGCCCCTTACATTCCCTCCACACTCAGCTTGGACAGACTCCTTGCCAGCCTCTAGACCTGGCTGAACCCTTACCTCACCCACCTGGGAGAGCAGAGCAAACAAACCAGACCTCTGCTTCTGGGCTTGAACAGCCACTAGGCTACAGGACCAGCTCACACAGAACTCGGCTTCCCTGTCTTTCTAGTGGGCAGATGACACAGGAAAAACTGGCCGGGAGAGGGCTAACCCTGGTGCCTTCCAGAAAGGTGGGGGACCTGAGGGCTGTGGGAGGCTCCTTCCTATCTGCATCTCCCCACAGGTGGAGTTTGCTGTGAGCCGGGTCCAGATGAATTTCTTGCACCTGCTCAGCTCTGAGGGGACACAGCACATCACAATCCACTGCCTGAACCTGACAGTGTGGCAGGAGGGCCCAGGGCGCCTCTCTGCCAGGCAAGCCGTGCGCTTCCGTGCCTGGAATGGACAGGTCTTCGAAGCTGGGGGTCAGTTCAGGCCAGAGGTGTCTGTGGATGGCTGCAAGGTAACTGTTGGAACCCCTCATTGTCCCTCGATGTGGGGACACTAGGAGAAACTTGTCTGGTTTTCTAAGTATGTCTTATCATTTTATACTACATTGTATTCAATTCATTATCATCATTCAATTTCATTAGAACGATTTACTTAGTAAAATTGACTTTATTCGCTTTCCTCTGTGTGTGAGTGCCCATGCACATGTGTGTGTATGAGTGTGTGTGTGCATAGGTGTGTTGCTGGGGGTGGACCCAGGGCCTTGCACTCTCTAGGCTAACCTCTCTGGGAACTTCCTAAGGGGGAGTCTATGCTGATAAAAAGTCCTTCAGGCTAATAGGGACATTTGTTACTTTGCAAAGGCCTCTTTGAAAGAGTATCTGTTCTCTTTGCTCTACCGGTCAGGGGGCTTTCTTTCTGTTAATAGTTTGGGTCACTTTCAAATGTCTTAAACAGGATGTGTGCTAAGAGTTGAGGGAGACAGAAAGTCATGCATGGGTAAAACTACTTGCATTAAGTCGAACTAGTAATCCACAGTGTCATTAAAGATGTGCTCCCCACATGAAGCTACTGAGAAAAGAGATGTTGGAAAACAGCTCTGTGTAAATATAGAGTCAGTATGTATCAAGAACACTAGCTGTCCTTGGGTCTGGAGGGTCTACTTGTAGAATCTGTTCATGGGATAGTCACACGAGGAATGTGCCCCAGAGTGAAAACACAGTGGATTTCATACAATATTACTTAACAAGAATTAAAGAAAAAACATTAAACATTGACATCAGTGGGATGTTTCACACTTGTGATCCCAGGACTTGATTGGGGGAGGGATGGGGACAGAAGCAGGAGGAACAGGAGGAGTTCAAGGCAAGGCTGGGCTATATGAGACCCTGTCTCAAAAACAGATGGATGGATGGATAGATAGATAGTCAGACAGATAGATAGATAGACAGATGATAGATAGATAGACAGATGATAGATAGATAGACAGACAGTTAGATAGATAGATAGACAGATGATAGATAGACAGTCAGACAGATAGATAGATAGACAGATGATAGATAGACAGTTAGATAGATAGATAGATGATAGATAGATAGATAGATAGACAGACAGTTAGAGAGAGACAGATGATAGATAGATAGATAGATGATAGATAGATAGATGATAGATAGATGATAGATAGATAGATAGATGATAGATAGATAGATGATAGATAGATAGATAGATAGATGATAGATAGATAGATAGATGATAGATAGATAGATGATAGATAGATAGATGATAGATAGATAGATAGATAGATGATAGATAGATAGATAGACAGATAGATAGATAGACAGATGATAGACAGTTAGAGAGAGACAGATGATAGATAGATAGATAGATAAATAGATAGATAGATAGATGATAGATAGATAGATAGACAGATGATAGATAGATAGATAGATAGATAGATAGATAGATAGACAGATGATAGGTAGATAGATAGATAGATGATAGATAGATAGATAGATAGATATAGATAGATAGATGATAGATAGATAGATAGATAGATAGATAGATAGATAGATAGATAGATAGAT
Source organism: Peromyscus californicus insignis (assembly GCF_007827085.1). Lineage (NCBI taxonomy): Eukaryota > Metazoa > Chordata > Mammalia > Rodentia > Cricetidae > Peromyscus > Peromyscus californicus. The sequence goes on along the minus strand of NW_026294573.1, from coordinate 86,486,121 downwards.
AGATAGATAGATAGATGTTGAAGAGATGGCTCGGCAGGTAAGAGCACTTGCTCCTTTGTTCTCTGACACAACCTGATTTCATTTCTCAGTACCCATGTTGGGCAGCTCACAACCACTTGAACTCCGAGGGATCTGATGCCACCTTCTGGTCTTCAAAGGCACCTGCACTCACATACACTAACCCACACTCAGACACACCACATACATATAATTAAAAATATTGAATATTCAAAAAAAACTTTACAAAATACAAGCGACGAAGCCAGGTGTGTGCCCAGATATGCCACATACAAGTCATTGTTCCTGCAAAAACAAAAGATAATGAGAAAAGCATTTGTAAATGGCAAGAATCACATTCATGTCATCTTCCTGCCTACCTACAGGTCCGTGATGGCCGCTGGCACCAGACACTGTTCACCTTCCGGACCCAGGACCCCCAGCAGCTGCCCATTGTCAGCGTGGACAACCTCCCACCTGTCTCATCAGGGAAGCAGTACCGCCTCGAAGTCGGACCTGCGTGCTTCCTCTGACCTCCGACCTCTGACCTCCAGGCTCCTCTAAGCCTTGCTGGGGAGGGAAGAGGCGGGGGGGGGGGGGCGTCTAGTCCCAGAAGATGCGGGACTCTGCCTCAGGACCCTGGTGCAGGTCCCAACTGTTATCTGCTCAGCGGGAGTTGAGAGAGGGTAGCAGGCTGTCCTGGAGAACTGCCAATCCCAGCTTAGCCCCAACCAAAGAGCCAGTCAGAGCAAGCAGGGCTTGCGGCCCACTCCAGCCCATGGCCTGTTGCCCAGCTCCGTAGACACCCCCTCCCTCCCCAACTTCCTGCCCAAAGAGTCCCTCCCCCGTTGATGCCACCTCAAGGGAAGGGGGCGTGTTGTCGGCTGGTCCCTGTTAGGGGGCTTTTGATGTGCAATATTAGAAAGGAGATATGAAAAAAAAATAGAGGAGAAAAGGAGAGAAAGAAATCTATCTATTATATATATATATTATTTAAACAAAAAGAAGGTGTGTTACTATTTTTTTCACCTGGGAGAGGTGAGGAAGGACAAGAGGAGCTGGGGGTGTGGAGAGGCTGACCCCCAGGCTGGGGTGCTGTGTGCTACCTCCCACTGTGAAATCGCTGGTGCTCACAATTGTCTCTCGTAATGTATGTGATTTTTTTAAGAAGAAAAAAAAAACCTTATTTAAGATTCTGAAGGTGCTACTATTTTTGTTGCCACAGGCTTTGAAGAAACGTTTTGAGTGGGGCCTTGTCCATAATCTTTCTCTCCTCCAAATGGGGATTTAACAATGTTACTAGCGTTACCCCCGTAATCTGCTGAGGAGGAAAAAAAGGAAAAAGAAAAAAAGAAAAAAAAGAAAAAAAAAGAAACAGAAAAAATCCTACTAGAAACCAGAAGTATGGAGATTTCTGCTTCTGACCTTTGAGGAGGCGTTCTGACGAGGTCCTCCTTGCTCCTGGAGGGGTTTGGTTCCCTTTAGAAGACCCGACCTGGGAGAAGACTCCTCGGATTTGAGGAAGATGCTCCTCAGCAAGGGCTGATCTGGAAGGTGAACTGTAAATGCTGACCATCTCTGAAGACCAAGGTTTCCCTCCCAGGAGCTCATCTTCCGAATGCAGCCAACCTCCCTGCTTTCCCAGATTGCACAGCTGTGTAGAAACCCACATCCTTTCCCCAAGCGCCTATTTGGGTGGAGGAGGAAGGATGAGTTATGGGTACCTCATCGGTCTCCATAACAGCGATCTTCCATGCAACCTAAATAAGTCGGGACCCTAAATGGATTTTGAAGTTATTTTAACTATGGAATTATTTTTATAGAAGGAGGATTGATGTCAAAGTCTGTATTTGTGTGTTTCTAAAGTTGTGTCTTGTGAGGAATTGGATTTGCTTTCCATTATTTAATACCTCACTCCCACCCTCTCCCCCAGACGCTGCCTGTGTACCCCTGCCCGCCCCACCCCAGGCTAGATGTGCGTTTTGTCATTCGGTCCTCATCTGCACGCTGTTTCCTGTTTCCTCTCTGTGTCTCTCGTCACCGGATGTGTATTCACTGTCGTTCTTCTGTTTCTGTCTAAATGTCAGTGTGTCCAGACCCTCAGTGGGTTTCGTTTCTCATGTTCCCTTCTGGACTTTAAATAAATATTTAAAACTGAGCAATGGAATGCTGAGGCTGTGGTCTGACGCTTCTTCACAGTGCTCAAGGGCAGGCTGAAGCCTTGAGTGAGGAGGGAAGATGCCCGGAGGTGTCCTGGTGAGGCAGTGACCTGTGCTGGGGCTTAAAGCTGAGGGCAAATTGATGCCAAGGTTCTGGAGGAAGAGTGGGATGTCCAAGTGTAGGAAGAACCCTTCTCTATCCAAGCCCCTAAGCCTGGAGCTGTCCTGGCCCCTTCCGGCCTCTGAGCTGCCATACTCAGGGATGGGACTTTGCATGTGTGTGTTGAATCATGCAGTGTTTCTTCGTTCATTTTGATGGCAATACCATCACATCTTTTTTTTTTTTTTTCTAGACAGGGTTTCTCTGTGTAGTTTTGGTGCCTGTTCCGGATCTCGCTCTGTAGACCAGGCTGGCCTCGAACTCACAGAGATCTGCCTGGCTCTGCCTCCTGAGTGCTGGGATTAAAGGCATGCGCCACCACTGCCAGGCTATATGCATTGGCGTTTGACCTGCATGTCTTTGTGAAGGAGTCAGATCCACTGGAACTTGAGTTACAGACAGTTGTGAGCTGCCATGTGGGTGCTGGGAATTGAACCTGGGTCCTCTGGCAGAGCAGCCAATGCTCTTAACCACTGAGCCATCTCTCCAGCCCTTGTCACATCTTATCGTTCTAGGTCGACCCACCCTAGAATGTAAGCGATGCTGTTAAAGCAGAGAAAGAAGTGAGCTGATAAGCACTGATAAGTACTGGGCACAATGTACTGGGGATCTACTCCAGAAAGACACAGCAACACCAAGTGCACCACTGTAGTTTGGGTCAGAAGGAAGAGTACATTCCCAGCACAGGGCCTGGTTTTCAAGCTCCATGTACTGGGGGTTGGGAAGATGACTCTTTTGGTAAAGTGTTGGCTGTGAAAGTGTGAGGACTAGAGTTCAATCCCCAGATCCATGTGAAAAGTCAGATGTGGTGGAGTACCTCTGGGGCCTGCTAGTCAGCCAGCCTAGTCAAATCAATGAGCCCCAGGTTCAGTGAGAGATCCTGCCTCAAAAAATAGAAGCTGGACAGTTCCCAAGGAATGACACCTGGGGTTGGTCACTGGCCTCTACATGCACACACACACACACACACACACACACACACACACACACACACATGCATACATACGTGAACATGACACCCACCCACATACACATACACAAAAGCTCCACATACCATGCTAATGTTTTACCTATTTATAGTTGGCTGAGAAACTAAGCAAGGAAACTAAGCAAGAGATGGGTTACCCAAAAGCAGCTGTGGTGCATACAATTCAAGATGGCTCTCGTGGAGGCTGACTGCACACAGTATGGACAGATTGCAAGTTGTCTGTTCTTCAGTTGGGAGACACTGGCTGTGCCCCCCTTTTGGCTCTTGTGAGGAACACTCCATCTGAGAATATTCATAACACCTGCCTGGAAAAGGTACCGGCGGAAACCTGAAGCTACTGGTTCCTCAGGTTGAGACCCTTCTGTGTGCTGTGCCATATGGAGACCTACTACTACAGGCCTCAGTGTCCAGGCATCAGCGTGGCTCTGGGTCCAAGGCTGCATCTAGGGAAACAAGCCTTGCTCATCCACGTAGTAGGAAGGGCCAGTGACTCCCTTCCGGTGGCAGCGGCAGAGGGGCTTGGGCGCCATGAAACAGAAGTCATGGTTTCGCTCAGAAGAATGGAGACTAAGGCCAATAGATCCAAGCCGCAACAGGGCCCAGGAGCTGAGCTGTGCAGGTGGCAGATGGCAGACCTGGGAACGACAGGACAGCTGGCCTGGGACTCAGAACTCTGACAGTGTCAGCAACCTCTCTGTGGCTTTGTAATCATGACCCAGGAGACATGAGAGCCAGCAGGAGGGGCTGGAGGAGGAGACGAGTATGTTTACCACTTGGTCTCATTGATTCCTGGGTCGCCTGACATGGCCATCGAACACCCTGAAGCTAAGCCAGTTTCTTCCCAGAAGTGGCAGGTGGCAGCTTCCTCTAAGTCAGGCCTCCCCACATTTCTCAATCTCCCATTGCACAACCTAGGTGTCAGGAAGCCGGCAGAGCTGGTTCCCCTGCAGGCTGGGGTTCCAGGGAAAAGTCCGACTCGCTGTGTTTGTCCTGTCCACAGTGCCGAAAGGTCAGCCAAGGCCCGCTCACAACACAATGTTCAGTAGCCTATGAGGCAAAGGAGAGAACAGACAGACAGACACTTCAAGTTCTGGGCCCAGCGTCTTGCCTGGGGCAGGGCCTTCAGAGGGAGCTCATTTTGTCGTGAGAAGTGCGCTCTGTCCTGCCTGCCAGCCATAGGTAGGCTATCAGACCATAGTATAGAGCCGAATAACAGTCAATTGCTGTTGAGCACGTGCTTGCGTGCATACGTGTGTGTGTGTGTGTGTGTGTGTGTGTGTGTGTGTGTGTGCGCGCGTGTGCGTGCGCGTGCGTGTGCGTGCGCGTGCGTGCGCGTGTGCGTGTGCGTGTGTGTGTGTGTGTGTGTGTGTGTGTGTGTGTGTACACCAGAGGCAAACCTCAGATGTTTTTCCTCAGAGCAGTCAGCCCTCTTTCTTAAGACAGGGTCTCCCCTTTGGCCTTGAGCTTGTCAAGTCGGCTAGCCTGGCTGGCCATTGGGCACCAGGAACCTGCCCATCCCTATCCCTCCACTGCTAGGATTACAGGTGCGTGCCACCATGCCCGGGCTTTACTGTGTGGGTTCCTGGGATCAAACTCAAGTCCCCACGCTTGTAGGGCAAGCCTTTTACCTTCTGAGCCCTGCTCTTTGATCTGTAGAGGCCAGCTACAGACGGGTCAAGCCAAGCAAAGCACCGTTCACTCTCACAATGGAGGTAGTTCCTGTACACTGGCCATGCCCCCCTGCACCAGTACAAAGCGTGTTTTTTATCTCAAGGGCTTGGCTGGCAAAACGTGTACATACCGTGATGGGCTTTCAGACAAAGGAATTGAGGTTCAAGGAGGTCAGTCACACGCATGTTGCCAAGATCTCCACACAGGACCTGGGCTTGTCCCAACAGTCTTTGGTGTGCTTTCTCAGCCCCTACCTACAGGCCCTAATTAGAATCAGCAGTCCTGCTCAGCTGCTGCTACAGAAGGAGGCAGAGAGGGATGCTCACATCTGCTGAGTTGCTTGTGCTCTGCTGCTGTGTGTCTTCTCCAGGTCACTTAACCTCTCTGTGTGGCTTGTTACTTCATCCATACAGTGGGGACTATCCTAGTTTCTTGAGCCAGCCTTAGACGTGCTTTTTTAATTATATGCCTTTAGAAGTGAACTCTAATCTGTGATTAACAAAACCAGGTCTGGCTTTTCCCCCTGCCGTCTGTGGCCCCTTCCTTTCCCCCTAGGCAACCACTGACTTCATTTCTATCAATAGAGATGAGCTGGGCTAGTCTAGAACTCCCATACACAGATTCACACAATCCCACCTCTGGGATATCTGAGTTCCACGACTGGCCACAACACTGTTGAGCTTCATTTGTACTGTCAAATCTATCAGTAGTTCATTTCTCTCTGTCACTAAGCAACACTCCTTTTGCATGAGACGTCACAATCCATGTCCCATTTGCTTGGTCATGGCCATTTAACAGATTCGCCCTTGGGGCTGCTTTAAATAATCCCACTAGAATCATTCACATGCATGATGCTGGAGTTGACATGTGCTTTTTCCTGTTGGATGGTGGGGTAATTTAAAAAGGTAATATGCTGCTCTGACACTTAACCACGAGGGGGAAAATACAATACAACATGCCACAAGTTGAAGAAAAGGTCTCACGAAGTTAGAACATAGTAAGTGAAAGGACAAGTTATGTGTTATTAAAACTGTAACTCGGACTACACTAAAATATAAAAATATGCGGAGGACACAGGAAATAGAACACACAATTGTGAGCGTGCTATAACACTGCTGTTGTTGAAGTCTTGAAACAGCCCATTGCGTAACCCCAGGCTGGTCTCAAGCTTCCAGAAATGACTTCTTGCCCCAGTGAGTGTCACCATGCCTGACCATAACAATCCTTTTTGAGAGTATTCATTCATGTGGAAAAAGATCAGGCTACATCAGGCAGGAACAACAACTGATACTTACTGGATGCTGGGCACAGCTCCGGGGTTGGGCGAGCACTGCCGTAGGCAGATCCTTGCCTGGTTTAGATACTGGAACTTTTGCTGGACTAGATATTCCACTCAGATCCACCCCCACCCCCCACCCCCATTGGGCACTTGGTTGTCTGCAAGGCTGGGTAGGGGTCCCCAGAAGCATCACACTCATTTGGACTCTAACTCATCTTTGTCTTGCTTACTCCCTAAGCATCTTCCAAGTTCACTCCTGACCTGGAACCTCCTCATAACACATTCGGGATTTGATTTGTGGCTGGGGGCGGAGGGTTTGTCACTCATGCTTGGCAGCTCCATGGGACAAGAAATGAATGAGATTACTAGCTGGGATCTATATTAAAAACCTGTGGCTAGTAACCTGTTAAGTGTCCCCGGGCTAGCCTTGTACACACCTTGGCCATGAATCAACACTCTGTCTTTTAGGGCAACTGTAGGTCAGGAGCCCATATCAGGGCTGCCTGGGAGACCTGTACTTACAGCTGGCTTGAGAGGACGTTTTACGCAAGATGTTTCTCAGAGCTGGTGGGATTGTGCCAAGTCTCTGCAGCCCCTGCCTGGACTCTGGAGCTCCTCCCACATCTTGTTATAAAGGTTACTGCACCCTCCAGCCACCAGTTAGCTCCTCCTGGCTCCGGTGCCTCTGAGTGTCCGTCTGCATGGCGCTGCACACGGTTCTTGTCATTTTGAGCCTCCTGCCACTGCTGGGGGCCCAGAATCCAGAACACGCCAACATCACAGGCATACCTATTACCAATGACACCCTGAGCTGGGTGAGTGCCTGCCCGGGGCCTGGCTCTGAGCACTGTAGACGGCAGCCTTTCCTTGGGGCTTTTCCTTCCCTGTCTGTGTTAATCTCTGGGCTCCTGGTGCTGCCCTTGTCTCTCCTGAGAGAAATTCTAACCAGCCTGGGACTCTGGTGGCATCCCCCTGCCTTCAAACACAGAAGCATCCCCCTGAGGTCTCTAGAAGGGGACAGAGCAGTGGATGGCTGATTTTTGAGTTGTCTATGTGATCCCCACCTGGGGCTTCTGTCCCCCCACGTGTGGCTCAGAAGCCATCTCTTGCCTGCCACTCATCGCTGGTGACTGCCAAGGTCCACACTCCAAGGCCTGCTCACTTGTGTGCCTTTGTCTTCCCAGCTCTCTGGCAAATGGTTTTACATTGGCTCGGCTTTACACAACCTTGCGTTCAAGCAGGCAGCTCAAAAGATACAGGCGGAATACTTTTACTTTACCCCCAACGTGACGGACGACACTATACTGCTCCAAGAATACCAGACCATGTGAGTCCTTGCAGCAGCCACCCCACCCCAGCCCTGGCCTCCATTCCTGGATGCCTGGAGACCTGAGCAAACTCTGCCTCTGCTTGGCCTCCCCTCCTCCCACCTTCAGGAATGGGGACAGCTAACTGTCTTCTCTACCTGCCTCTTGGCTTCCATGCTGGTCACATCTCCTGGTCACCTCTCGCTTTGTTGTCCACCTTCTCTTTGCCCGTAGGGAGGACCGATGTGTCTGTAACGTCAGCAAGCTGGGAGTCCAGAGAGAGAATGGGACCATCTCCAAATCAGGTGAGGGCCAGCACTTATGGGGCGGATCTGTCTGTGAAGGGGGCTAGCCAGCTTAGAGGTGAGGGCGTGCCAAGGCCCTGGATCCTGTGGTCACAGAGAGCACTGACTGACCAACAAAAGCTCAGAGCTCTTGCCCTGTGCTGGACACTGTTGGAACTCAGTGCTTTCGATATCGCAAGGATCAGAGAAGGAAACAGCACAGGGTGGTTACGTCGTTCTTTGTAATTAGAAGCAGATTCACACTAGAATCTAGCTTCAGACCACCCTCTCTTTTAACCATCCTTTCCCATCCTCTGTGAGCTCAGAGTGGGAACCCGTGGGGTGGGCAGCCACGACTTCACCCATGCCCCCCATGTCACCGGGGACAACACATAGGAAGGCCACACAAATGCTGATGGGCCTGATCAGACACTGCTTAGCAACCCTGAGGCTTTTAACCCTTGTGTCCCTTCATCTGTGACATGGGGACAGATAACCACCATCTTTCCAAGGCCCCTGCCATTCCTCGTCTGTGAAGAACTCAGCGGAGGGCTGGTACACAGTCTGGACTGAGCACATGGCAGCTCCAGGGAGCCCCAGGCCTTTGCCCCTAGCTCTTTGCTTCCTTACCTTGGGAATGGGGTGCATGGCACCATTCCAGTGACTCACAGAACCTTTCCTCCTGCAGGGGGAGCAGTAGAATACTTGGCCCACCTGAAAGTGTTCAAGAAACATGGGGGCTTCCTGCTTGCCTTTGCCCTGGATGATGAAAAAAACCGGGGACTGTCCTTGTATGGTAGGCCCCTCGCAGCCCTGATCCCCAGCTCCAAGGGCTTTGCCCTTGGTTCCCCACCCGCACCCCACATCCCTGCCAGGCCTCCCATCTGCTGAACCCTTACTCAGCCCCCCATTCTCTCTTGCAGCTAATAAGCCAGATGTTTCCCCAGAGCTTCTTGAGAAATTCCAGAAAGCTGTCAAAAGTCTGGGCATGAAGGAGTCAGAAATCATATATACTGACTGGAAAAAGGTAAACAAAGAGGCTGGATGATGTCACCCTCTTGAGTAACCATTTTTGAGTGACCCTAGAGGCTCAGAGAGGGTAAGCTGCTGGTTAAGGTAGCCCAGTGAGGCAGGTGTCTTGCTGTTAAGAACTCTGCCTGCTGTGGCAGCTGAGATTCCCAGAGACCAGAGATAGGCGACGAGACTAGGGGTGGGGTTAAGTAGGAGATCCTGGAAAGACTGGGGAGGATATGGGACAGGACCAGAAAGGGCAATGGAGGGGACGGCTGGTGCCAGGGTGCCAGGCTTTTCCCTGGCCTTCGTTTTCACTACCTATACAAAGTTGTGGCTGGCCGGGCGGTGGTGGCGCACGCCTTTAATCCCAGCACTCGGGAGGCAGAGCCAGGCGGATCTCTGTGAGTTCGAGGCCAGCCTGGGCTACCAAGTGAGTTCCAGGAAAGGCGCAAAGCTACACAGAGAAACCCTGTCTCGAAAAACCAAAAAAAAAAAAAAAAAAAAAAAAAAAAAAAAAAAAAAAAACAAAGTTGTGGCTGAAGTTTTCTGTGCCCTGCCAACTCCAGCAAGCCCGGTGACTTTGGTTATAAGGCAGGAATGACCCACACAGGGTCTTCTTGATGCTCTCTCTGAACCTGTGCTGAAGGAAAGCTTTCCTCAGCTTTGACTTTGTTCTAGCTGAGGTCACAGGACCAGCCAATGAGCTTACACTCAGTTTGAGAGACACACAATACTTTGTGACCCTACCTGAACCCTTCCTGCCAGTCCTGGGTTCCCAGGAAGAGGATGCCTGCAAACAGCCACTGGAATTGAGGTGTTTCACAGCCTGCCTTCTCCACCTCACAACCAGGAGACCTCAAAAAGGTCATCCAGCCACCTGGGCCTTAGTCATTTCAGCTACACGACTGTGGGGTCTGTAGACTCAACCCGCACCCGTGGTCAAGATGTTCAGAAAATGCCTGCCGTTTGGGGGACTCCGTGCTCCTGTTCAATGGAGTGAATAAGTTGAGGCTCAGAGATGGGAATGACTTGCCCTTGATACTCCAACGAAGTCGTGGTAGATCTCAGTTACAGCTGGTTGACACTATCCTGCCTTTTCTGGCCAACCACTGGGATTTTCATTCCCCTTTTAAAAATGTATTTATAGCCAGGTGGTGGTGGTACACACCTTTAATCACAGCACTTGAGAGGCAGAGGCAGGAGGATATCTATGAGTTTGAGGCCAACCTGGTCTACAGAGCAAGTTCCAGGATAGCCAAAGCTACACAGAGAAACCCTGTCTCAAAAAACGAAAAAAATTTATTTATTGCTATTGTGTGTGTGTGTGTGTGCAAGTGCATGTGCGTGTGTACTTGCGTGTGTGTGCACTCACGTGCAAGCATGCCATGATGTGTGTGAAGTGTGTCAGAGGACAACTCTGTGGAGCACGCCACCCTCACATGGGCTTTGGGGATTGAATTCAAGCCTGTCCATCAGGCTTACCTAGCTTGCCATATTATTTTTTCTTTTATATCTCACCCTGTAGCCCAGGCTACCCTGGAACTTTCAGCAATCCCCCTGCTTCAGCACCCCACAGTTGTGTGCCACCACAGCCAGCTCAATCACTCTGCCCTCTTCCCTGCTGTTCTCTAGGATATGTGCAGTCAGCAGCAGAAGCAGTCTGAGCAAGAGAAGAAGAAGACAGAGGAGGGTCCCTAGGAAGGCCAGGCATGGTCTCAGCTCTCTGTACTCTGTGGGCTGTCCTCATGCCCACCACACCCACCCTGTGCACCTTGGTTCTTTCTCCACATCAATAAAGCTTTGTCAAAACAGTCAATAACCATTTATTTGCTTCATTCATTCATTCATTCATTCATTCATTCAATCATTCATGGAGAGGCCTGCCATGAGTTGAGTCTCAGCTAAGTCCAACAAGCCCAACCCGGGGAAATCTGAGAAGGCTTCCTGGAAGGGGCATCTGAATCACGAGCTGCAAAAAAAAACCCTGCTGCTCTTATAAGTTCCAAATGCAAGAGGGCACATTTGAAGGAGATGAGGCAGAAGACCCAAGTGTCAGTGAGTTGGGAGACAGGAGGGCCCATGTGGATGCTGCCATGGGCATGGTATAAAAGGCCAGGGCAAGACGGCATGGTAGACTTGGGTGTAGGCCAGAGAGTCTGGCTGTCCCCAGGAGGAGTCCTCAGGGTGCCCCTATGGGAGTCAGAAGACAATGACACAGTGAGATGAGACTGGTTGACACCTGACAACCTCGAGGCCAGCTGACACCTGCTTTACAAGTGGTCCACTCAGTGGCAAACACAGGGTGTGAGAGACTCTTCACACGCAAATGGATTCGCACCTAGGAGATGTACTATGTGTGTGTCTGTGAGACCATTGCCAGAGATGGCCACCCTGCCTGAGGGTGGGCAGCAGCATTCCTTGGGGAGGGGTCCCCACTTAACAAAAAGAAGAAAACTAATTGGGCACCTACATTCAACTCTCTCTGCTAAGGTCGTTCCCCTGTCCTGACTGGATGCAGTTTGACCAGCTTCTGCAGCCTCCTGACATGACAGGCTGTGTCCCTCTCCACCCATGAGCCTTCCGCCCTCCAATTGCTTTTGCCAGCTGCTTTTTCACAGAGATGGGAAAAGCGGCTGATGCAGACAGCTCTGTGGAGCCCCACTCTGCCTGTCAGTACACGGGGGAAGGGGGAATGGGGACGGCCAAACTGCCACACGCATACCCAGTGTCCAGCTAGACACAGGCAGAGGGTGCTATTCACTCCGGCCTGGGGCTTTGGAAGACACTCTCCTGCTGGGTGTCTCCCGCCACCGCAGCCTTGCTCGGCTGGCTAAGGGCAGGATGAAGGAAAGCTCAGAGACAGATGTCAGCAGGAGGGACAGGCAGACTCTGGAATCATATGCAGCAGGTACCCTGGGGGAGACCTTGGCTGGGCATCCACTTCCCTGCCCACACCTTCGTCTTGAAAAACCACGGGCTTCCGATACACACCACAGACACAAGTAGCTTTGGGAATTTTTCCCTTTCTTGAGATCATTATTCATTTTCCTTCATTGGCTTTTATAACGAAAATAGATTTTTAAATGTCTAAAATATATAAACAATCTGTGATAAACACACATTCCAAAAATGCTGAGATCACTCTGCTATGGGACGGGGGTGGGGTGGGGTGGGGTGGGGGGGGGTGTTGGCCTGGTTTGTCAGCCTCAGCCACAGGTCATTCTCTAGTGGATGCTACCAAAATCCAAAGAGACAGCGGGGAGGTCTGAGGCTGGCGGGTCTTTCCTGGCCCTACATGGGCTGGCTTTATTCTGTGGGTTTGGGGAGAAAACTTTCGTAATCACAGGAGATCGGGGCACATGTCACCTGAGGCCTCCATCCCAAGATGTTCTATGGGTCCCTGGGTCCTTCCCCTGTCCACAGGGTACTAGGAACGAACTCCCTAGCCAGGTTCTCCCTGCCTCAGCGTGGCTATTGCAGGCAGTGACAGGGATGCCGCAGCAACCTTAGGCTGTCCTTGTCCTCGCTGGCCTTCTGAGAAGGATCCAAGCTCAAGTTAGCTCCTCAGTGTAAAGACATTCTGTTCAGTGAGATCCATATCATTAGCTGCAGGTGGACATGGGCAGAAGGGGATGGCAAGGAAAATCTTAGAGGCTCTGATTGGACAGAGGTAGCCATGACCACCGCACCTGGTAGACAGAGCTGGTCCCCTGGATGTTCATCCACTACTGACCAGGCCAATGTCTCTCCATTTTAAACATGCCACATGGAGCAGGTAGGTGGAGCTCCTGAGGAGGGGGGCATGACATCTTCCAGCCATCAATGGCTCCAGGAGACTGTTGCCTGGGGGACAACAGAGGCTGCCTGCCTACTCAGTCTCAGAGCCTCCAGGGAGTCAGAAGAGGCAGGAGCCTCTCAGGCTACGGGCGTGGCGCAGGTCCGCAGACAGGGAACGGCTCAGCTGGCGGGTGGTGAAGCGCACATTCTCAGCGGCCTGTGCAGCCTCGCTGAGTGCGGCCTGCAGCTCTCCTAGGTCATTCAGACCCAGATGGACAGAGTGCCGGGTTCCCCGAGATCCCCGGGCAGGCTGCGGGGAGGCTGTCCGGGCTGAGGTAGGTGCTGGGGTTGTATAGTACCTGGGGAGAGAAGGAAGGGTATGAGTAAGAGGCTGTGGGTTGGGAGCCCTAGCTGCACATCTACTCTACTTGGAGGGATGAAGGAGAATAAATGTGCCAGAGCCTGTCCAGGAGCAGGTGCAAGGCAGGATTAGTTCACACCATCCTCTCACTTAGCAGTCACTTACAGACCACCCACCGTGCGCTGCCTGTGTGCACCCTGGGGCTGTCATGGAATTCTACCAGCATCAGCAAGTGGCAGGTACTGATGGAGAACGTTATGCTGAATGACTGGGCTTCCCAGAGGTAGCAGAGCAGCTCACACTCCCTCCTTTAGGGGGAATCTGGGCTCACTATGGCTCCCATACTTGGAGCTCATAGGAGGGCCAGCTTGGCCTGAGAGTGCCAAGCTTTCCAGGGCAGAAGCAAAGGCACTTGGACTACAGAATCTTTGCGGCAGGGCTGCATATGGCCAGCAGGTGGCAGCAGAGCACCGCCACAGTTTCTAGTTCAACCCCGGAGCATGCTCAGTCTTGTTGTCTGGCCAGGGAGGACCCAGAGGCGTGGTTTGCTCTAACTATATCTAAAGCACTAAGGCTACTGGCCACCCTGGCTTCCCATACATTCCTTCATGTGGTCATCTTTATCATCCCAGAAGAAGAAACAGGCCAGACAGGCACAGTGATGTACCCCAAGTCATTCTCCAACGGCCGGCCACTTAATCCTCTCTTCCCTGTAGTCACCACAACCTGGTGAGCTCTTCCCTGGGCCCAGACTGTAAGGATTTGCCTTGAGAACAGTGGAGAACCCCGAGGCTCCCAGAAGGCTGCTAAATGTCACCAAACCTCTCCTGCCCAGGGACAGGAATCCATACCATGGGAGTCAGGGTCTGGACACGAAGCAAGGCTGCCCCCTAAGGGTCCACCTAGACTCAACCAAGAAGGCAGAAGAAACTGTACCCCAGGCCTGGCCCCTCACAGAGCCCCAGTGCCTGCTGGTGCCTTCAACTTCTGTCCCTACTGGCATCCGCGGCCATAGAGGCAGCTGCCGCCCCATCACCCACAGAGGCAGACTGTCTATTGGTAACACTGCATCCCACCTGACTCCCTTCACAGAGGAGGAGAGATGGCCAAGGTATCCTTAAGTCAGTCACGACACTTCCCGGAATCACAGAAAAGACTCCACAAACATCCCAGTTGGGTCTTGACACGTCTCACTTAATCCTCACACAGCAGTGCCTGGCAGAGCCACTCCCCCATTGAACAGATAGAGAAACCGAGGCTTATAGAAAGAGTCCCCCCGCCTCGGCCACAGTAGCGATGAAAGGAGAGGGTGTTCCTTGTACAGTTATGTCTGACCCTGAGATGTCACCAGGCCACCGTGCCCACTCTTTGCTTCTAGGTAGGTGGTGTTCAATCTCAAACCCATCTAGTTGGTGGACCTTGCATGCCACAGCCACGGAGACAGGGCAATATGGAGCAGCCACGAACAAGAGGTGCCCCCAAGTAAATGTAGGGGATCCTGGATGGTACCCCGGAATAGAAAATGGCTTCAGACATAAATCAAGGATGCTAGAGGAAAACCGAGGGCTTTGATTAACACTAAAGCGTTGGGGTTGGTTCTCTAGGAGTAACATGTACGAACAGAGTGTGTATGAACAGAGACATCGGAACAGGCTGCGGGGGAGGTGTAGTGCGTGGGAGAACTGTGTAGTACCCACTCAATTCTCCTAAATCGAAAACCATTCCACCAATGAAAGTCAATTGAAAAAAAGAAGGGAGAAAAAAAATCAGAAACTATTCTTACTACTGTTTTTTTTTTTTTTAAAAAGTCCTTATTACAGGCTTACTCACTAGGAGAGGGAGATGACATGGATTCTAGGTCTCCAGGAAGCTGTAACTCCCAGAGACAGGGCCCTCTTGCCAGTCTACTTCACCGCTGGGTTTCCAGTACCCAGCAGTCTGCCCCCTAAGGGTTTGTTGAGTGACTACAAGAATGTCAGGCACGCGCTCCATTTCCACATGGGTAAGTTACAGGAAGGCACTATCCATGGCTCACAGCCCTCTGACACGATATAAGACTGCTGAATTTGCAGGTACTCAGGCAGGCTGGGGCAGCTGGAAGGGAACACTCACACGGTGGGTGGTGGGTAAGTCATGATAGGAGCCGAGGAGATGTAGGCCAAGGCTGGTGGGGCTGGGGATGCAGCAGCCAGGTACCAGAGTCCAGGGAGCGGTCGTACTGGCGAGCCCATCTGCTTGTTCTTCCGTTTGGGACTGGGGGTGGAAGGTGCAGTTTTCCTTGGGGTGTTCCTCCCTGTAAGGGAAGAAAGGATGCACAGACATTGTGTGAGGATATGGGCAGATGCAGCCGAGCCCACGGCACTCCCAAGGTACGGCCACGCCCATGACCGAAGGAAGACGCTGAGCACTCATTCCTACCAAAGGGGCCTGAGGTGGGGCCATCTCCTTCTGCAGTGGACCTGACTGTCCCACACAGGGGACAGCGGAGGGTGTCAGCAGCCGACGGTCCCGGGGGCTCTCTAGAGACAGCACTGCCTGGAAGGGAAGAAAGAGAGAGCTGTGGAAGGGATGACCCGCAGAGGCCGCCAGGCTATGTGCCGGAGGGCAACATGAGCAGCAACCATGACGGTGTAAGTGGGCACTGACCACATGCTAACCACTGAAGACCTTTACTATCACTCCACAACGCCCCGCTGCTCACTGCGCTAGCTGCTCTGCCCATCTCCCCTCTACTGGCGGGGAAACTGAGGCACCATGAGGCAGTACTTGGCCAAAGGAAGTGGCCATCTGATCTCATGCCCAGGCCCTCCAGATGACAAGCCCATTTTGCCTTTGAGACAGTCTCGGTCCTTCCATGGGAGCCCAGAACACCCTGGCCAGCACACCTTCTGGGAACCTCCCACGTCCAGTCTGGTCAGGTACTGTTTCCCCTGGCCATTCTGTTTTGTTGCTGGTTCCTTAGGGACAATATTGGTAGGTGCTGAGTGAGCGTGAATGAGTGAATGGGTGAATGAATGAATGGAAAGGTCTGTCAGGACAGCGATCCACGGTGGTGAGGGGCCAGTACTCTGGAGTCATAAAGACCTGAGTTCAAATACTGGCGCTATCACTTGTAAGCTGTGTGTCCTTGAGCAAGTTACTTAATGTCTCTGAGCCTCTCCTCTCATAACATGGTTCACAGTCAGCACTAATAAACATTGCCAATGGTGAGAGGCTAAGCCTCAACCACCCAGAACACTGCCTCTTACCTGTGTCCCGGGTCCTACTGGGCTGGCAGTGGGGACAGGAGGCTGTGCCACTGTCCTTCAGGACAGTCTTGGGAGACAGGATGTGGTACTCCTGACCTGGGGAAGAATCCAGAATGGTCAGCGTCAACACCCGTGTGGACACTGGTTTAATCATCTCTTTCCTCTTCCCGCGGTTTTATCAGTTGTCTGCTGCCTAGCTCCTCTGTACAGGTGAAGCGCACACTGCCGATGGACCCACTGTACATGTGTGCGCACGTATGCACAGAACACAGATGCCTGCTTACTACTGCCCTCTCCAGGCTTGCAGCGTCTCTGCCTCTAGAAGTAGCTGCCAGTTCTTGCCCTGTGGGAGTGATTAGCACACCCAGCAGAGGCAGGACATGAAAACTGATGTGGCAGAAATGTCATGAGTCAGGAGTCAGCGTCATCCCTTCTTTGCCTCGGGCTCAGTTGAGGGGTCAGCAGTGTCTCTTCCTGGGCTCTAAATGGCTGGACAGAGGGACATCATAGGACCGATTTCTGGGACTTGGGCAAGGACAGAACAGGACTGCATTGGACAGCCATTGGAAAGCCCTTTGAGGCCACTAGAAAACTGGCTGGTCCCAGCATGGTCTCAAGCTCCTGAAATCACACTGGATAGACGCGAACGTGTTCCAAGTTCTCAGCCAGTTTGGGCTACTTAATATATTAACACCAAGGGCTGAGGCAGGGGAGAAGGCTCGGCAGATAAAGAGCTTACAGCAGAAATGTGAAGACCAGACTTTGGATCCTCCACACTGACAGAAAAGCTGGGTGGGTACAGCGGCCTACCGGTAATTCCAGCACTCGGGAGGCAGAGGGGGTGGGGGGATTCCCAGGGCAAGCTGGCCATCTGGACTAGCTGAACGGGTGAGACTGGGGCTCAGTGAGAGATCCTGCCTCAGCAAATAGAGTGGAGAGAGATGGAGGAAGACAGCAGACCACGGCCTCTGGTCTCCACACATATGAGGACACACATGCACACGCAGTCAGGCACACATGTGCTCATACACACAAACATGTTTACAAGTGCATATGCATAAGCTAAACATAACCCCCAGGGCTGAGGCTCACCTGTGTATTGGCCCCGGAAGGAGACTCTTTCCTTCCGCCTCATGCTGCCTGCAGATCTTGTCCCCTCCCGTGCGACCTGGGGATGCTCTTCCAAGGTCCTGCTCTTCCCAGATGACAGCCGAGGAGAAAGCGATTCAGATTCTGAACCTGGGGTGGAAAGGGAGCCTCAGAAGGAGTGGGTGGGGGGGCTCAAACTGCTTGAGGAGTGAGCATAATACAAGGGCAGACGTCAGAGCTATGCTTGGGTTTGAGTCGGGTCTTCCCAGGGGACCAAGGGTCCACAGCTCCAGAATCTCAGTCTGGAGCATTGCGGCTGTCACACCCCCGTGCAGCAACACCTAGGAGGTGGGTGCTCTGATTTCTATACGGTCCGCTGTCACTTTATCTGCTCAGAGCAGGTGACAAACTGGCCAGGGACAGGAACTGGGGTTGAACCCCAGTTCAAACTCCACAACTGTTCTCTGTCAGTGAGGTCCCTGAACTCTGGCGTTAATGTCCTCAGCAGAGCTCACATCCACTTGCAATGGAGGCTGGTGACCCTCAGCCCCCTCCCTCCTGGGAGCTGCATCGTCTAAGGGGTTAGGAGTAAAGATGTACTTTGTCTCAGAGCACAGCAACAGCCCCAAACACACATACAGATGCCCTTCTCCAGGCTCATTTGGGTTCCCTGACCACAGAGCCTACGTGCTGACTGGGGACCCTCAGAAACCAGTCACAGGTCTCTGGTCACTTACTTAGGAACAGTCTGGGTACATCCCGAGGCACGGAGGAGGACCTGGTTCGCCGTCTTCCTCTTGGCCCAGCTGGCTCTGTACCATTAGGCTCCCCAGACAACCTCTCTGTGGATTTACTAGCAACATGAAAGAAAGAGATGACATCACTGGATGAGGTTTTTGGAGGCAGCCTCCACAGATGACTGTGGCATGTGTGCATCCCTTCCATAAATTAATGTGTGTGTGTGGGGGGGGGAGGGTAAGCATAAGAATGGACCAATGACCATGTTGTGAGGAGAGGGGAAAGTGCAGTGTCTACGCCCACGTGCCCAGAGAGGGCCAGAGGCTGGCTAACTCCATAGGGAACAGAGGTAGGGGTTGGGGGCCGTCTTCTACCTGCCATAGTGGGAGGCCCAGGAGGGGGAGGAATCCGTCGGCTTGTCCTGGGTCCGTGTGGAGGGGTCGAGTTGGGCTGCAGGAGTTGGGCTGCCTGGGTGTGGCCGGTGTAGGCTGTCCTCCAGCTGCAGGCGGAGCCGCGACACCTCTGCCTGGAGATCTCTGATGGCCTGGCTGGAATGGCGGCGAGAAAGAAACGGGAACATGTGAGCACCTAACAGAGCTATCGGGGCCCCCAGTGCCGCCTGGAGGGGGGCGGCTTTTGTCTTTACGGACACAAGATCAGACTGCGCGGCCCAGTGATTCTGGAATGTCCCTTGCCACACACCTTGACACTTCTCTGAGTTCGTGGCCCACAAGCAAATCTGGGTAACCCACCCGTGAGGGTGACCCTCCTCACAGGCAGCCTCGGCTTCTCAAGACAGAGACTAGGTACAGAGTAGAAAACACTGACGCGGGCTTGGTGGCACACCCCTGCAATCCCAGCACTCAGGAAGCCGAGGCAGGAGGATTACCACGAGTTCGAGGCTAGCCTGGGTTATAAAGCAAGACCCTAGCACACAAACATTTGCAGACTTTCCATCCTGTCCTGCTGGGTCAGGGCGGCCCTATCTTCCCTGCCTCCTTCCAGAAGCTGTAACTGTCTGAGCAGAGCTCTCTGCTGCTTTTCCTGCAGATATTCCTATCCACCATGGCTACTGCCAGCAGAAGACACTCCGGGCATTTGCCTCCCCAGCTCTGACCCAGAAGCAGGAAGGATAAGCACCCCATCTCATAATCCCAGACCCCTCAGATGCTGGGGAACATTCCTGGACTCAGGCTTCAGGAGGGAGGGAACAAAAGGTCGCCGAGTGGGACAAGGGGATTCCACGTGCTTCTGGTGCTGTGAAGTGAGCAGGCTGGAAGATGGTGTCTGCAAGGCTGCCTTCTGGACCCCCTGTGAGACGTCTAGACACAGCCCAACCTCCTGTCCAAAGACACGGCACTACTTAAGGGAATAATGTTGCCTGTTCTGGCTTTGCTAGGCTCCTAGCTCGCTGAGCTCTCAAGGTCCTGTGGCCTTGCTGGCACTGCTGGGGACAAGCTAACCGATACCCCGACACAGACCCCGTGCACGGAGCACCACTAGAGACTGGGCTTGACGCGGTCATCTTCCAGGCTGAGGTGGGCTCTGCAGCCACACTATGTGTGACACCCAGGCTGGAAACTCCCCTCAGGATCCCTGGACTCTTGGGTGAGCGTCTCCTGGTACCACCTGCAGACATGATCTCTGTGGACTGCACACGAAGGCTTGGGGACCTCCCTCTGGCCATGTCCAACTAAGCTGTGTGTGTACCAAGCATGGGTCTCCTAGGTGATCCCCAGGGAGATGCTTGCTGGGGTTTCCAAGGCAAAACACAGGGGCCACGGTGGCTGCAGGAGGGTGAGCGCTCCCAGCAACTGGTTAAACGTAGGACACAGAGCTCGGCTGCCTGGTCTGGGACCTGGAACACAGCCTTGGGTGTCACCTGTCCTCTGGCTGGGTCTGTCAGGCTCTTGGGCTTCCTGACATAACACTTCGGTTGCCGGAGGTTCACTGGGGGACTGTCGGAGGTTCACTGGGGGACTGTCGTTCATCTTTCTCTGCAGATTCACTCTGACCCCACCCCCAAACCAGCAGCCAGCCAAACAGCCAGCAGACTCCTCCAGGTGCTCCTTCGCCACGTGCCCCTGAGCCTTAGAGACCACCAATCCCCACTGCGTGCCAGCCCAGCATCATGCCACCAACGGCTCTTCTTAAAAACACCCCTTCTTTCCCCAGTCCAGAGTCACCTTCCCCCCACTGAGTCACCCTTCTTGGCCTCCGCCCCTTGACCTCTGTGCTGACCCCAGTAGTAGCCAGGGAACTTCTAAAGCACAACAGTGACATGCCACTTTGCCACCTAAAGCTTCTCATTGTCTTCAGGACCAACTTTCATATTGCTGCCCAGCATTCACCCATGCATTCTGTAAGCTAGTCACTGGGCAAACTGCCACCTGCCGTGCTGAAGGCCCTGCAGGGTCTAGGCCACGCGGTCTACCTGAGCTGCTTCTGTATTTATTGCTCTTGACACACAGAGCATCTCCTCTCTAGTCACGGCTATCTGGTTCTTGAGAGGAGACATGCACCCTCGCCTCCTGGCCTTTGCATGTGCTGTTTCCTCCGCTAGAGATGCTCTTCTTGGAGCCTTCTTTAGCTCTCGGCTTCCTCCAGGCTCAACCTCTGCTCTCCCACAGTCCTTCAAAAGCTACCACCCACAGACTGACAGCACTTGGGGAGCACCTGCAGGCTTCTTTGACTCTAAGATGGTGAGCTTTCCAGAGCTGAGAAGTGTCCAGTCCATTACTGTATCTCCAAGGCCTAGCACAACATGAGCGAATCTCTCTCTCTCTCTCTCTCTCTCTCTCTCTCTCTCTCTATATATATATATATATATATATATATATATATATATATATATATATATATATATACACACACACACACACACACACACACACACACACACACGTGCACATGCATGCATGCATGTGCACACAACTTCACAAAGGTCCAGGTAGACTGCAGGGGTAGGAAAATTCAGTTCAGACCATGGCACAGAACACTGAGATCAGGGAAGGATCTCAGCAGAAAACTGCCAAGAGAGGTGATGGATTCTTGCCATCTGGCCCAGGCTTGTATAGAACCCATAATCCTCCTGACTCCACCTCTCAGGTATTGGAATTACAAGGTGTGGCCCCCATGCCTCAATCGATACTAATCTGCAATACAGATGTTGCACAGCAGGGCTAGTGGTGGAGGATGGTCTCAGAGTCAGAAAGATGCACCGAACAATTATATCCCATTGGCTGGACAAGAGTCCTTGAAGTCAATGCCACTGAGGTCCCATGAATCAGCTCCAAGTTAGGAGGCAAGATCCAGGTCCACCTTCCCCAGCATAGGTACCTCGAATGTGTAAGCCAGGTAGGCGCCCTCCATGGCCTTCAGCCTCCCCCACTTTCCATCCTACAATGAGGTGGGATGGTGCAGACTGTGCCCACTTACTCGCGCTCTGTCCTGGTGAGGAGGAGGGTGGCAGCACTCTCTGTTGATCCATGGGGCACAGAGGCAGCTGTGGGGGCTGGGGCAGAGGCTGGGCTGCTTGCTCCACTGGGAAGGAGCTGTTTGGAAATCTGCTTCTGTCTCTTGCACTCAGACCTGGGAACCCCTAGAGAGCAGAGAGAGGCCATCATGAACAGCAGAGATGAGTCTGGGAGCTTCGGAGGGTGTGTGTGTGTGTGTGTGTGTGTGTGTGTGTGTGTGTGTGTGTGTGTGAGCAAGTGTGCACGCGAGCACATGCTGGTGTCCTTGGAGGCCAGAGGTGTTCAGATTCCCCTGGGACTGGAGGTGTAGGCAGTTGAGAGAGCCTGGTGGAGATGCTGGGAACTGAACCCAGATCTTCTGCAAGAGCAGTAAGTGCTTTTACCACTGAGCCATCTTCCCAGTCCCTGTTTGTTGTTGTTTGGTTTGGTTTCTGAGGCAGGGTCTCTCACTGCCCTGGGGCTGCCAATTTGGCTAGACTGGCTGGCAGTCTGCCCCTGAAATCTACCAATCTTTGTCTCCCTAGCACTGGAATTACAAGTAGCACTCGCTCGCATTTTCACTTGGGTTCTTGGGGATCAAACTCGGGTCTTCATGCCTGCAGGGGAGACACGTTACCAACTGAGCCATCTGTCCCGCTCCTCTATCTGCAATCTTTCATTTTCTTGTGGTGAACCTCCATAGTATTTCCCAGCCCGAAGTACAACACGAGGCTGTGTTTGATACTTCAATTCATACAGTTTGGCCACTCCCAGGCTGCAGCCTACCCAGGTTCCCCACTCACCCATCTCAACCGCTGGTGCCTGTTCCGGTGGGGAGCTGTGTGCCCCTCTCCGGAGAGAGCCGCTCAGACTGGAGAGATGCCACTGGGTTCGGCTTCTGGGTGTTCCAGCCTCGGTGGCTCTTCTGGGAACCACAGAACCCCTGGCCTTGGGAGGAGAGGCTCCATCACCAGGCACAGAAGCAGTGAGGTGTGGGGCTGATGTCTTTAGAGTGCTGGAGGCCAGGGGAGAAGGGACACACTGAGATTAGACACAGAGGCCTCAGGTCACAGTATCCACGCTGCTCTCTGAGAAAGTGCGAACTCTCAGCCTTAGGACTGCCCATCTCCAGCATCTCAGTATATCTGAGGACTGAGGACAACCTCATCTGGGGCATCCTTGTCCTCACTTTTGATTACAGTGCACCTGACAGCTGTATAGGGAAGGACCAAAGCTCGGTTCATCTTGCCAATTCTAGTCCCTTCTTCACGTGAACACCTATGTGGCCAAGTGATCCTCCAGGTGGCCAGCACCTGATCCTGGGGATCACCAGCCTCCATGGTGACTATACCACTCCCTGTTCCCTGCAGATCTTCACCCTCCGCTTTCCTTGAGTTCATTCTGGTCTCTGTACCCAGATACTCTTCTGTCCATGGCGTCTGTCATCTCACTACCTTCCTGCAGCTCCTATCTACCCACTCCATTTACTCCTGCACTTGCTTAGTAAAAATCATCTCCCAACATGCTAATGCTGATGGACTGGGTGATATTCAGTAAGACACGCTTGTTCTCGGAGCCTCTCTTCCCCTCTGTCAGTATGACAGGAACAGGGACCATCAATAGGGTTGAAGTGACGACATGCAGACGCCAACACATGTTTCTGGGCCGCCATGGTCACTTGGATTTTCAAGATGTCCCAGGCATGTGAAAATGGTGGACGAGAATACCTGATATGGGAGAGCCGGTGCTCTGGGGTCTGGGTAAAAGGTGACACTATGCTGGTTTCTGAGCCCACGAAGCCACTGTCTGTCTCCGGTGACACCATCCAGGGCTCCTAGAACAGGCCATATCTTTTAAGTCTGAGGAAAATATTCCCATGCATTGGGAAACCCCTCCCCGATCCTGGTCTCACATTCCAGGGGCTCCAAGACCCCAGGGCTGTCTGATACCACAGCCAGGCTGGTACAAGACTCCCTGTCCCAAGAGGTCCCTGAGTAGGGCTTGCTGCCCTGAGGACTGGGCTCCATCTGGGCTCTTGGGAGAGATGCGAGGGTATGCAAGGCATAGAGGGGGAGAAGGAGAAAGCCTTAACCCAGGGTCTTTTGGTGCAGGCAGTCCCATGTGCTGCAGAGATGCCCAGGACAGCATGCATCATGCACACACACCGGGACCTGAGTTTAAAGCAGGACACAGGGAACACGTGAATGATGTCAGTGCCCCCCAACCTCAGTGTCCTCAGGGTCTAATGTAGAGACCGCCGAGTATATGACACAGTTAGGAACCAGGTCCCAGCTCTGACACACTGTGACGTAAGCACAAGCCACAGCTCTGGAAGGAGGCCGGCAGTAGAGTACAGGGCTGGAGGTGGCCTTGGGTCCAATGCTGACTGATGGGCAAGGCTCCGGCTGCAGGAACGGTGGCATGCCAGAAGAGTGACTCATGAAAAGGGCCAGGGTGGGCAAAGGCCAGGAAAAGAGCTCCGACACCAGGGAATCCCACAGGCACACTCACCTCAGTGTGGGACCCGCCAGCCCGAAGCAGAGCTTTTCGAGGTAGGAGCTCTGTGGGCCCGCTCTCCTCCAGGCTGGTTAGACTGCTCTGATGAGATGCCATGGGTTTGGTGCTCCGCTGAGCCACTTCAGCTGTATCCAGGCCTGGTGTGTACCTATCTCTGGCCATGGATGTCCGGAAGCTCGGCGGTTTCATGGATACCGCCTGTTCCTCGTCTTCCCTAGCAGAGAAGGAGATAAACAGCATTCCTGAGCCCCCCCATGTGAGCCAGGTGACTCAGACCTGGGGCTCAGCCCACCCGTCCAGGGGCAAGCTCTGGCATCAGACACACATCCCTGGGGATGCATCCTGGCTCTGTCACCTGGCTGTGTGACCTTGGGCATGGCGCTTTCCCTCTCCGAACCTCATACTCTTCATTGTAAGGTGGGAACAAACCCCACCCAGCACATGATAGCAGAAACACTGTGAAGGACATGGCTAGAGCAGAGTTTCTCAGAGCCCAAGGGCTCACATGCCTCCTTTCCCATGTTAACTATTTCCCCAGACTTCCAGGGACTCAAAAAGTCAGGGTTTACAAATGGAAGACCAAGATTTTGTGTTACTAATGGAAACTGACTTTAGAAATAATATAAGAAACATGACAACAACTTCACAGGCTGGATACTTGCTGTTGTTTTGTTTTGTTTTCCTGAGATGAGACTTGAACTCGGGGCATGTTAGGCAAGTGCTCTACCACTGAGCTACATTCCTGACTCTTTTGCCTGTCCTGCCAATGGCCACCCCTGTGTGGGACACTGGAGCTTGTGACAGAGGGCCAGTGACTTACTGGATAGCAGCCCTATGGCTTTCCTCAGCCTGTGCTGGGCGCTGTCCTGGGGGTACCCTTGTGGCTTCTGCTGTCCCTGGAGCTGTGGCTGGACCGTCAACTTCCAAGGTACCATGGTGCTCCTGCTCTTCTTCCTCCTCCAGGTCCTCATCTTCCACCCTCAAGGCTTCAGGGAAGGACTTCACGCTGAGGTATCTGGAGGAGGATGCCCAGAAGGTGTCACCTCTGCCCACGGGGACAAACAAGACCCAGTGTGGCTGACCCAGTAGTGGACAGTGCCTCCGTCCTATGGATACTCACCGCTCCAGAAGGCCATGGAAGTCCTGTTCCACCTGAAGCTCCCTGTCCCTGAGTGGCACTGGGAGCTCTCTCGGGCTTTCCTCTGCCTTGATGCCGCCCAGGTTCACCTCCTTGTTCACGGGGAGTCTGAAAGAGCTCCTTGGGGAGGTGGCGGTGGCGGCAGGCTGGGTCGAGGAAGTGGGGAATAGGGATTAATCATCATTCTGAGTACCTGCCTCTGCAGTTTCGTGACATACTGAAGAGCAGTTAGTAGTGAACTTGTTGGCCTGTATCCTGCCATTCATTCATGCGTGTGAGACACTGAAGACCCGCAGGGTCTTCACGGCTAGCTGCTGTGATCTGAGCTCCCGGCGCTTGCCAGGCACACTGCAGGCATGATTTCTCCTCGGTATGCCCCAGCGCATACCTCACAGAGAAACTGAGGCTGGTGCGATGCATCAAAGCCATACAGAAGCCAGGGCAGACTGCCTGTCAGAGGCATCTGTCCTCACTTCTTCCCCTGTAGCCTGGCCACCCACGCTTCCTGTCAGCACAGGAAATGCCATCTGTCGGCACAGGAAATGCCACCTGTCACCACAGGAAATGCCACCTGTCTGGGTCGTTCTGTCCGTGGGACAAGGCTCAGGGGGAGTCCCCAATGCTCGGGGCCAGCATTCGTCGTCCACTCATCTAATGCGCTGCGCCACCCTGCTCATCCCCTCCAGGCAAGCTCCCACAGGCCGGGATGAGGAGCTCAGGGACACAGGGCTGCCACCGCTGCCATCTGTGTGATCCCAGCCCAGCGGCCGAAGGGAGAGAGTGGTTGTCCCTTAACAGACCTTGGTGTGGAGAGAGGGCCCTGTTGAAAGCACGACCCACACAGAGGCTGTGTCTGGTGTCTGAGCTTCGTAGGCACCCACACCCCTTGTCCCTCACCCCAGGCTGCCTTCTCTCTCACTGCCACCCAAGTCCGACCAAACGAACCTCGGAACCTTGTCCAGGCTCACGTACTCACCTCTCCCTCTGCCCTGCCACTCCCAGCCTCGCTGGTTGACCCTGGGTACCTTCTGCCACCCCATGCTGAGAACCCAAGGAGACCTAATGCCAGGCTGAGACATGAGCCACAGGCTCATCATCACAAGGCCCAGGCTGTGGTCTCCAGCCACACGGCAGACTGTAGCCCACTCACTCTCCACACGCAGGCCACGATGCCTTCGCCAGGATCCTTACCCTACTGAATGACTTGTGTCCGCACTAAACAAGTCCTGCCTACTCTCAGATCTCACTTACACATTTCTTCTTCAGAGACAGTTTCTGTGCCCCGCTCCCGGTCAGCTACGGTTCCTCCCTTTATTTCCACAGAACCTGGACTTCTCTTTAGAGTGCTATCAAAATATAAGGAACTCTACGAATAGTTCATGTATTCAGAAAACCCCACCTTCTGTTCTCACTGGATCCCCGCCGTGTATCATGGGGTCTAGAGGACGGCACACGCTTCCTAAATAGGTAGTGAAGAAATTAACGTGGAATGAATAAAAGAAAGAAATGGGGACTGGCCCGGCGTGATGGGGCAAAGCAGTACCTCATGGCTGGTGTGGGCAGCTGGCGAGGAGACTGGTCCTGAAGGTGTAGGCGGATGAGTTGGCCAGGCCAGGAAAGGTGTGGCTGGGGTGCTGTCCTGCAGGTCTGGCCTGTACGATTCTGGCTCTCCTTGGGTCTGGTCCATATGGTCCTGCAGCTCTTCCAGGCGCTGCCCCAGGTGGTATATCTCTGTCTCTAGCTCCCTGGTGGAGGAAATATTAGCATGGCGACAGGTGTCAAGTCAGAGACCCTAGGAATGTCCTCTCATGGTCCATATAGGCCATTAATAGATGACATCAAGAACTTCAATAGCAAGATGATAAAACCCCACTGGGAGCCAGGAGGCCTCAGCTCTGTACCCTCCACTATCCCCATGCCGTGTGACTCTAAGTAATCCCAATTTCTTCTGGCCTCAGTTTCCCCACTGTCTAGTGAGAGGCTTTGCCGTTCTGATGTCCGAAGTGCACCTGAAGGGACTGGATTCTCAGCTCTAGCCACATGGTTCACTAGGACAGGGGCTCCCTCTGCCCCTGTGACTCAGTGATGTGT
Organism: Peromyscus californicus insignis; assembly: GCF_007827085.1. NCBI lineage: Eukaryota > Metazoa > Chordata > Mammalia > Rodentia > Cricetidae > Peromyscus > Peromyscus californicus. The sequence goes on along the minus strand of NW_026294573.1, from coordinate 86,458,848 downwards.
GTGAAATAAAACCTTCCTGGACACAGAGGAAGCCAGCGGCCTGTCCCGCCTGTCCTCCAGGGCCTGTCCCGCCTGTCCTCCAGGGCCTGTCTCTCCAGAGCCTACCTGCAGAGATTGAGGGTCTTGGGACTCCCCTTGGAGGCATCAAGCTTTGGGTCCAGGTGCCGTTCTCTGCAGGCCTGAAGGTATTCTGCCTCAAGGGCCACGTGGGCTGCTCTCAGCTGCTCCAAGCTCTGAAACACAAGGGCCAGGAGCTTTGAGTGTCTGCCCTTAGGGACTCCATGATCACACATGTCACAGGTGTCTCCTGCGGGGGCTAGGCGACTCTCACGGGGCTTGAGAAACAGGCTGCGGTTGGGCACCTCTGGAGGCTTCTGCCCAGATGGAGCTCTCTGCCATGAGACACTTGAAGTCTAGGAATCAGCCCAGAGGCCACTGGCTCTTCTTGGGGAGATTATAGGTCCCATGGTACCTGGTCAGATGCAGCATCCACTACACTGCCACTATGCCCCATAAGGCTCTAGTCCCCCAGAGGGCCTGGATCTTTGCTCCTGATTTGAAAACTGCACCGTTCAGAAACTGTAAGTCACTCTCTTCCCCAGTTCTTGCAGATAGTGAGGACAGATGGCATTATCATCCCACACTATACACAGAGGTGACTGTCATGGTGACTCTTAGATAGAGCATTCTACATTCATGCATCTCCACTCCAATGGAATCTCAGCGAGAGAAGAAGAGCCAGTGAAGCACAAAGACGTCCTTGAAGTTGTTGAAACGCGTACAGTAAGTGAACAGGTTGTACAGGCAAGACTTGAACACAGGCCCCGAGCTCCTGGTCCTAACAACTCTGCCAGGCCCTCATAATAGTAAACACAAACATTGTCAGTCAGTATATGGCTGCTGGTCTCTGGCCTGTTTAGTCCCTTCCTATGTGAGTCTAGGAAGAGGCTGAGGCCAAGGGGAACCCAGAATATAGTTTCCAGCCATGTCTGATATCCCAGAAGCCCCCAGGTTCCCTATATATGGAGGAATGAGGATGGAGAGGAAGAAAATGACATTTTTAAACTGTCATTTGTGGCAGGAAAGATGGCTCCACGGGACTTATGCTAAGTGAAGACAGACAAGGAGAAAAGTCACATGCTCTCACTCGCATGTGGAAGCTAAAAACACTAGCATAGAAGAGGAGGCAATGGTCAATAGACTGGGAGAGGTCAGGAAGGGAAGGTGAAGGCTGGCCGTCACGTGCCACAGCAGTGAGGTGGAAGGAACAAACTGATGTTCTGTGTTATAGCATTATTACATACTTTGGCACTAGAAGAGAGCCGAGTGTGTTGGCACAGGCCTGTAATCTACTTGGGAGGCTGAGGCAGGAGGATGACGAGCTTAAAGCCAGCCTGGGTTTAAGGTTAAGAATCCAGTGAGATTCTGTCTTGAAATTGAAGAGCTGGGGCCAGTGAGATGGCTCAGTGGGTAAGGTACTTATCACTCAAGTACTTATCACTCAAGCCTGGTGAGCCGGATCCAATTCCTGGAACCCATGTCAAGGTGGAAAGAGATAACTGACTCCACAAAGCAGGCCTCTTACCTCTACACTGACACACACACACACACACACACACACACACAATAAATAAAAAAAAGTTAAAGATGAAGAGAAGGCTGAGGATACAGCTCAGTGGTGGAATGTTTGCCTAGCACACATGCATGGAACCCTAGTTCAGAACCCAGGACTGTGGAAACCACAACAAAAAGAACTACAAAAGAGGAATTCAAAGGTTTCTGACATAGAGAAGTGACCAATAGTTGAGGAAATGGAACTAGAGTTTGTTACATACATTCATGATATCATTAAGCTGTATTCCATAAATAAGATTGATCTATTAACATTTTAAAGGATTTTTTTTTTTTGAGACAGTGTCTCATGTAGTCCAGGCTGGCCTATTATCCTTATGGAGCTGAGGATTGACTTCTGACCTTCCTGCCTTCATCTCCTGAGTGCTGGGATTACAGGTGTGTGCCACCACCACACCCAGTTTTATGCAGAGCTGGGGCTCAAACTCAGGACTTCACACATGCTAGGCACACACTACTGTCCCAAAGAAATGATTTTAATTTCCAAGGGAAATCCCTGATCCCCTTGGTGATACGCTACAGCGCATGCCACACACCCTGTAGCAGGAAACTGCTGTGGCGTTTGTCACAGCCTAAGAGAACATGCACGCCATGATATTTCTTGGGGTCCTGCATCTGCTCCCCAAAGCTGATTTCTGCTTCCCTTCCTCCCTGCCCTCAACTGGACTCTTTCCCCATCGGCTTCCGGGGAATTGGTCCAATGAGAGGGAGCTGGAAGGGATGCTGGAGTGGAGCAGGTCCTCCTCCTGGATCTTTCCCCACCTCCGTGGGGACTCTGATCTCACCCACACCACACTACCAGGCTTTCCTGACACAAACTCCCAAGTTTGAGGTCCCCACATGCACCTTCCCTAGGGCCCTGACTGGCAGCAGGAGAGAGATTAGACGTATCTGACTATAACTACCTAAAACCCGCATCCAAAGGAGACAAGTCTATCCTGGCACAGCAGTTTCATGGAGAAATGATCCCCTCTCCTGCTTATCCTCGGTTCCAAGTTTTGGGAAATAATGGGAGAGTAGGTTAGGAAGCAAAGGCCCTTTTCTGGAGCCTAGGGGTATGGCAAGGCAGGAGTCAGGACTCAATCAGGGCTCTGCCGCCCACTGCTGTGTGTTTTCGCTGTCTCTTCTCTGGGGCTTCTGCGTCACCATAGTTAAGCAGGGGTAATGATCGCAGGTCCCCTGTGGGCGTTTTTGATGGAGAGATGAGACAGGGATGGCACACCCAGCGTGTCTGGTAAGCCATCGTGGCTCAGCAGGGGCGTGCTGTTGTGACACAGTCAGCAGCTGCCTGGGCACTAAGTGGGAACTCTCAGCTCCCGTGAGAGAGGCTGTTCTGGGGCACAGCCACCGGCCTTCAACAATAGGGGCTCAGAGACTCAACTCTGGGGACAGCTTGTCTGGTCACTGCTGGTGCAGCACCACATTGGATCATGGTACCTTGATTTGGTCCTGGGGTGGGAGATGTCCGGCCAGTACCAGTTCCTCGTAGGAGTCCACCTGCACAATAGGAGGGAATAAAAACAAGGATCTGAGTTCTAGTCCCACCACTGCAGCCAAAAAAAAAAAAAAGGACAAAAATACTAAAATAAAAATCGCAATGCATATTTACTGAGGAATTAGGGTAAGCTGAAATAGAGAAATTTATATAACTGAATTATGGCATGTCACTTACATAATATGTAAAATAGAAAATATAATATGAGCTCCATATACTATATCATTAAAAGTTTTGTGGGAATTAAAATGCAAAAGGAATAAGTGAAATTAATTTTAGTAATATATATTTTTATTTTAAATTACATTTATTATGTGTGTGCATGTACATGCACATGCATGGATGGGCAGACTCACACATGCCATGTGCGTATGCATACCATGTTGTACCTGTGGAGGTTACAGGACAACTTTTAGGAGTCGGGTCTTTCCTTCTACAGTGTGTGTGTGTGTGTGTGTGTGTGTGTGTGTGTGGGTGTGTGGGTGGGTGTGTATGTCCTGAGGTTCAAACTCGGGTCACTGGTAGTAAGCCCCCTTTCCTGCTGAGCCATCTTGCTGGCTGGCCCTTGATATATTTTATTTTATCACAAATATCATTTTGATTTGTAATCAATAAAAAAAAAAATTACGAATAAGCCCAGTGAGAGATTTTGTTGTTTTTAAAGACCGGTTCTCACTCAGTACCCTAAGCTGGTCTTGAACCCACAGCGACCTTCCTGTCCCAGCCTCTCCAGCTGAGCTGCCAGCCTGTGGGATAGCTGAGCTCCAGTGTTTTCCACTCCCGGTATATCCTCACCCAAACCTGTTCCGGGTCAAGAACACAACAGCCCAGTAAGGGCCAGTGGCTCCTCCCAGGTGGGACAGCATGGCTCTGGAGGAGGCATCAGCTGTGCCCTGCATCTGCTCAGTGTGACCCGATTGCCAGAGAGAGATGCCATCCGGGAGGCCGGGGGGAGCAGAACCAAGAATGGTAGCGACGAAATGATACCCAGCTCTACCACGAAGGGGCTGGAAAGCACCAGGGGAACTGCAAGATGTCAGACATGAAGGAAGGATGGGGCTGAGTCAGCTTGTGTGACATGTCCCAAACAGAGGAACTGCAGAGACAAAGGCAGGTGAATGGTTGCTGGGGTGGAAGGGTGGGACAGTCAGGGCCTGCTTCCCGGACAGTGTCTTTCTGGGGATGGAAATACTGTAACATGGACCTTGATGGCGGCAGGACAGTAACACAGGAAAACACGTGAGCCAAGTGTGTGAAATGTGCGCCAGACCTCAGTAAAGCTGCTGCCCTACCCCGAGCCCCCTAAAAGCAAAGAATGGGGGTAGCGGTGAAAGAAATTGGTTTTCTGGACAAGGGAATGCAATGATTGGGTCTCTATTGGTGTAATGGAGAGCAGGAAGCCTCGAGCCCAAGGTGGGATTCTCGCTTGGGCTCAGGGCCCAACAGAATGTCTTGTTTACTGGCTTTGAGCTAGCTTACTTTAGTCTTCTTCTATGTGGACTTCCCCTCTGCCCCAGCGCCCCCACTTCCGTTTTCAGAATGTGGTTAGGGCGTTGTGTCTTCATGAGCCTCTTTAGACACCTTTGGAACAAGGCCAAGTGTGAAGATAGACAAAGACCTGCAGACAACTCTGAGATGCACTGCTGGCTGAAAAACCTTAAGAGGTAGCAGGGTTGACTTCAGTAACAATGAATGAAGAAGAGGCAGCTTGTCATGGAGAGGAAAAGTCGGGTGGAAGTCGGAGAGAGCAGAGGGCCTCCCTATGGACAACCATGGGGCACCTCCACGCCTAACTGGAGGAGCTGTGACAGCAGACGGTTGCTGATCAATACACAGGTCCAACCTTATCCTGAGTGACTCGGGGGGCGGGCAGCTGGATCACGTGATGCCTGAGGGCAATGAGATGGTCAAGTTCCTGGAAGGCTGAGTTAGACCACATGCACATGGAGGTAGAGCAGAGACATCTGGGGCTGGGGGAAGCATCTCACACACATAGAGGCCCCATGGGATGAGGTGTTTCATGGGGCAAAACCGGGGTTCACTCACCTTGGCTAGGAGCCGGCTGGCCTGAGAGGTCAGTGCCTGGGGCTGTTCTGTGGCAGGCTGGTCTGTGGCAACGCCTTGGCTCTGAGGAAGCCGCCCTGGGGTGGCCATGCTGGGGGACGAGGAGGGACTCAGGTCTGCTCGTGGGGACGGCCACCCTGGAACACACAGCCGCTGAACCCTGAGGCTGAGGACAGTTCCCCAGTCCACTGAGGCTGAAGGCCTGAGGCCCACTCAGACCACCATATCATCAAGCTATAGCCTGGCCACTCCTGACTACCTTCACATTAGCCCAGGAAGAGGGAGGGCTACTGTGCTGCTCCACTACCAGAGAAAAACGAGGCACAGATCTACCCAAGGTGAAAGCTGAGAGGGAGTGGGGCCTGGGGTGTGGATTCTAATTCAGGGAGAAACAGGTTCGAATCCTGGCCCTTTCTTTTCCAAGCTGTGTGATTCTGGCATGCCTTTGCCTCCCTGAGCCCCAGGTCTCCCAACTATCATGGGGTCTAAAAGGTGCGTTCCTCAGCAGCTCTGTGTGGAGATTAACTGAAGCCGTACGTGTCCATGTTAGGGCTTACACAAGAGGCCAGGTGGCTTAGCCAAGGTTCTACCCAGCTGTTCAGCTTGATCAAGTCCGTTGGCCCAGAGAAGGGCCTTGGCACTCTATTCCCCTGACTCTAAGCCACTGTCACCCCAGGGTGGATCAAATGTCCTGGGGCAGAGTCATGAGCAGGAGGATGCTAAAAGCCTGGCTCCTTCCCCAACTCACCTGTGGCCTCAGAAGCCTGTGGATTCTGCGCAGGGCCAGGCCACCACTCTGCTGATCTGGGTTGTGGGATAGAGAAGGACAAGACCTTGCTTCCTTGTGGCATTGACCCAGAGCAGATGCTCTGCCTGGGCTGGGGTGGGTCTGAATACAGGTGTACCTGAGGAAGAGGGGGGCAGGGAGGGGAAAAGTCAGGTGGGGGCAAGCTCACTGGAAAGAGGCCACAATGCATCTGTCATCCAGGCTTCATCCATCCTCCAAGCAGGAACCCTATACTCACGCTGGGAATCATGAACACTACTTTTCAGTGGTGCCCACATTGGGCAGAGGACTTACAAGCCCCTTCCTATTCTCTTTACAGAGGTCCTGGAGGGGAGGCAGGCAGGGACTACTTCCCCATTTTTCTTGCTTTTCCTTTTTATTTATTCTTTTCTCATACAATACATCCTGACTGCAGCCTCCCCTTGCCCCACCTCTCCCAGTCCCCACCACCTCCTCTCGCCTCCAGATCCACTGCTCCTCCGTTTCCCTTCAGAAAAGAGCAGACCCCCCAGGAATATCAACCGAGCATGGCATAACAAGATGCCGTAAGACTAGGCGCAAACCCTCACGTCAAGGCTGGATGAGGCAACCCAGTTGAAGGAAAAGGGTCCCAAGAGCAGGTAAAACAGTCTGAGACACTTCACTCCCACTGTTAGGAGCCCCACAAAACCCCATGCTAAGCCGGGCGGTGGTGGCGCACGCCTTTAATCCCAGCACTTGGGAGGCAGAGCCAGGTGGATCTCTGTGAGTTCGAGGCCAGCCTGGGCTACCAAGTGAGTTCCAGGAGAGGCGCAAAGCTACACAGAGAAACCCTGTCTCGAAAAACAAAAAAAAACAAAACAAACAAAAAAAAAACCCATGCTAAACAACCACAACATATATGCAGAGAACCTAGAGCAGACCCATGCAGGCTCCGAGATTGCCACTTCAGTCTCTGAGAGCCCCTATGAGCCCTGAGACTCTGAGAAGTTAAGTCCCACAAAATCACCAGCTAAGTGCCTGGACAACATCACAATGCCACTGTGACCCCAAAGCCTATGGCTTTACACTGGTAACAATAATTGTTACTAATAGTATTTATTATATGTGTCCAATACATATGCAATAATCATTAGCATTTTAATGAAATATTTTCAACAATAACATTGGTAATAATAAATAGATTGATAACACTGATTGGCCAGTAGCCAGGCAGGAACTATAGGTGGGACTAACAGAGAGGAGAATTGAGAGAACAGGAAGGTAGAAAAGGAGACACTGCCAGCCGCTACCATGACAAGGAAGATGTAAGGTACCAGTAAGCCACAAGCCACGTGGCAAAGTATAGATTAATAAAAATGGGTTAATTTAAGATAGAGGAAGTAGACAACAAGAAGCCTGAGCCATTAGGCCAAACAGTTTAAATAATATAAGCATCTGTGTGTTTTTTTATAAGTGGGCTGTCGGACTGCCGCGGCTTGGTGGGACCCCGAGAGAAAACTCTCTAGCTACAGTAAATAGTAGTAAATGGCTGTTTGAATGAAAGGAGAAATGTCATGCACAGAGGAATCCTGCCAGGAGCTGTGCTCTGACACTGTAGATGGTGTGGGAAGTGTGTAGGGAGGCAGCCGACCGGGCTTCAATCACACTGGAGCTCAGCAAGAGAGAAGCCAGGTTACAAGCGGGGTGTGAAACAGAGTTAGGGGGCCAGGGTCTGCTTCTGTTCACAGAGGTGTGCTGGAGGAAGCCACATCTGAAAACACTCTGTCTGGCTAACTGTGGCTTAATACGTGCACTCCAAAGCCAGGCGCAGATCCAGGCTCCGTTATGGTAGACCTCGGAGTTCTAGCATGGACGGCAAGGCTGGCATCTCATGCATGGAGTTAGTACTCAGGAAACAGCACTGGCCCCCTGCATATTCGGTGTTGTCACCACGGTGGCTTGGAAAAGAGTGTCCCCTCGGTCTCGGGATCTGAACACTTGGTCCCAGTTGGTGGCATTTTTTTGGTGGGACCAGGAAGTGTGGCCTTGCTAGAGGAAGCGTGTCACTGGGGCGAGCCGTGAGGTCTCAAGCGCCACAGCGTTCTCAGTCCACTCTCTCTGCTTGCAGCTAAGACGTGACTGCTCAGCTGGCCACCATGACCGCCTGCCATGCTTCTCCGCTGTGATAGTGATAGATGTCCCTCTTGAGCCATAAACCCAAGTCAACCCTTCCTTCTGTAAGTTGGCTGGTCATGGTATCTTATCACAGCAATAGACAAGTAACTAATATGGCCACCACCATCTCCACCATCTCCACCATCACCATTATCACCACCATCATCACCACCATCACCATCATCACCATCATCACCATCATCACCACCACCACCACCATCACCATCATCTCCACCGTCATCATCTTCACCATCGTCTTAACTTTCACCATCCCTCCTCTGTCTTAAGCATCCTCCCTATCCTTATGTGTCTATGGCGACATGAAGACAGGCCAGGGAAAAAGCCCACTCGCACGATGCCTTGGCACCCCTTTAAGAGCTCAGTGGGCTACCCTGACTACCCTCTGCCACCCCAGGCCCAGGACTAAGCCGCTGGAGACGGGCCTGGTCAGACAGGAAGCCCCTCTGCTGTCCTTGGGGCTGGCTGCTTCGCACCGAGCACCGGAGGCCCTCCCCGCCTCCCCCTCCTTCAGACCGAGCCTCCCTAGCGGAGAACAAAGCTGGATTTTCATAATCCTCTGTGCCATCTGCTCAGCGCTGCCTGTGCGCGGGGGGCTGCCCACATTGCACCCCTTTCTTCCTGAGGTGACCCGAATCCCAGGGGGAGGCCCCGCCCTCTTGAATTTCCTGCCCACCGTGCCACCTGGGGAGCAAGGTGAACCTGGCAGTTTCCAGATCCAGAGGATGAAAACAAGGGAGGCAGAACCCCAGGCCTGTCCAGCTGTCCAGAGGAAGTGGGGACCAGGGAGGGGGCTTAGCAGCTGCTGAGCTGCGTGGGCCTGTCCCCATCATGACCTACCTTCCTAGACACGGTAGACCCTGGGGTGCAGCCCTCAGAACTCTGTGCAGAGTGGACCAGGGAGTGTGGGAAACATGGGGTTAAACAAATGAGTATTCTGAGCACAGATGGGGTCTCAAGCCTTTAAAATGGTAATGAGCTTTATGAATGGGGCAAGAGGGGAGGGGGCCGGAGTGCTTCAGCTCCTCCTCTGAGCACAGAAGCTCCCCCACTTCCCATCCGGAGCTTCTGTATCTGGAGTGGCAGCAGAACTCACTTCAGGAAAGGTGGTAACACCACCCCCATTCCTTCTGGGGTGGTTTCTGTCCCCTCAACTCTTTCACATCCCCCTGTAGTTGAGACGGGGGACAGGAGCTGGGAGGAGGTACCAACAGGACATCAAGTGGTGACACCATCACACACTCGAGTCGGCACGGAGAATAAAGCTCACCCAGGACTCCTAACTCTTCTGGCTCCCTATCCCATGCTCCCCAGGCCCTGGTTCCATAGGTGCTCCAAGGTCTAGCCTTGGCTTTCCCTGGCCAGCTTTTCTGGCTGCAAATTCAGTAAGTGTTGGCTTGGTTTTGGCAGAGTAAGTGGGGTCCCCTAGCTCTGGCACCACTGTGTTATATGAACTTGGACAAGTTGCTTAACCCAGGCCCAGCTGTGAATGACTTAAGACAGCAGTCCACAGAATCACTGATGTCTGTTCCTATCTCCTGGCCTGTCTGTCTCTAGGCCTGTCCCACACACCATGCCAGGGCCTGGGCTTCCCAGACCTGAGGAAATGACACCATCTGGCATGAGCAGATCAGGGGGGCATTCCATCTTTGTGTTTCACACATGCTGTGGGGCATTCCCAGCTTAGCCTTGTGTCTTCAAGAGGAGGGAACCAAAGGATCACCCTTAGTCTGAGCCTGGACTCTGATTCAGCCCATGTCGGTCTCTGTTCCATTTTGGACTGTGGTTCCCAGTTACTCACCACAGGAATAGCCTAGCTATCAGGGTAAATTCCAGCCTGGTTCCCTCTTTGGTGAGCCTAGCCTCTCCTGCGTTACCATGGCCTCAGAAAGGGTTGGGCAGGTCCTGGAGAAGTCGTGTTCACAGACCCTCTTGAGAGCCAGGAAGCCCGCAGGAGCCAGGACCCCTCACCCAGGTCCCCTGAAGTGGCTTTTGAGCAGGACACCTTCTGGTAGAGAACACGGGGCTCAGAAGTGAGGCATCTGTGGGCCCTGGATTCCTGCTCTCCCCTTCCGGCTGGGACCATGAGCTGTGCCCCATCACTCCCAGGGTAGCCGTGAGGCTGGGGTGAAGGGAATTATAGGCCATTTTCAGTGCAATCACCTAAACAGAACTCACTCTTCTCTTGGGCCGAAGAGTTATCTTTCCAGAGAGCAGCTGAGGGTGGCTGGTGCTGAACCGTTCAGCCTTTCCTACAGTTTACCCTGAGAATCCTTGTCTGCAGCCCTCCTCAGCCCTGTTCCTGACACTCCCTCTCACTACTTGGAGCTCTGGGGCACCTAAAGATATCAGTGGGGCCTGTTGCCTTCCAGAAGGTCTGATCTCAATCCCCCACCAGCGCCGTAACCCAACAGGTGTGCCCAGGAGACCAGGTGGGAAGAGTCCCGCCTGCACCTGGCAGGGCCACAGGTGTAGGGACAGAGAACTCTGGTCCTCCAACAGGTCCTATTGTCCTTGCCATGGTTGCCTTCACCCATGTTCCCCAGAAGTGACTGAAGACATGAAGTCAGCACTTGACGGGGGACCTGAGTGGGGAGCATTCTGCAGGAAAGTGGGGTGCTTTCCTTCTAGGGGGACAACCAGAGCAGGAGAGGGCCTACATCTCTGTCCCACAGCTGTCCTGCCTGCTCTATGCTGCCTGTTTGAATAAACAGGGGTGTGTGGGGAAAGCAGGAAGCCAAAGGGGCCACGATTGGCCCACTTCCTGCCTCACCCCAGGAAAGAGGGAGGTCCCCATTCAGGGTTCTCAGCCTCCTCTGGAGACAGGTCAGGGTAGGAGGTATGCTGCCCAGTTCTCAGTGTGGATGAGCTATCCCTTCAGGACATTCCACCTGCCACACAAGGGGTGCTCAGTTCCTGTTGGATACAGGAGGAGGGTTTGTGTGAAGGGGTACGCAGACACGGGAGAAAGGTGAAAGTGTGATTCAGGAAGAATGGGGCACCAAAGATTGAGCAGAAAGTCTGGGCTACAGCCTTGAGCTTAGAGAAGCATGGCAACTTCCTGAAAGTCATCCAGCTGGCTAGGAATGGGGTTAGGAGTCAGCCTAGGCAGCCATACCCCAAAGTTACAGAGAAGGAGACAGCTTCTGATGACATTCCTGAGTACCCCAGTCTCTGTCACTCAAAGACATTAAACAGTGAGAGAGAGAGCCCAGGGATGGCTAGGTTATGCTAAGGTCACCTAAAGGCTTAGTGGTAGTTCAAGGACTAGGATTCTTCCATATAGAGTCTCAGGACGCAAGAGCCGGTGGCCTTTCTCTAAGACTCTAGGGTAGGCCGTCTCCCTAAGGAGGCCAGCTCTTGGCTCCACCCACCCAGCTCAGCCCATTCCAGCCAGTACCTTGGCCCCGAGGCGAAGCTGGTCGATAGTGTTCTCAGCCTCCGCGTACTTGGTGAGGAGCTTGTGATAGTCCTCCTGTAGGGAAAAGATGCAGTCACCCCAGGCCACCCATGCACGAGGACCTGGGTCCCATCCCCAAAACCCAAGGAAAACTGCCAGGTGTGGTGGCACGCATTTGGGGAGGCAGAGCCAGGGGGATCTTTGGAGCTCTCTGGCCATGGCCAGCCTAGCTGAGTTGGTGAACACCAGGTACAAGTGAGACCTTGTCTCAAAACAAACACACAAGTAAGGTGGAGAACCTAGGCAGATGCCCAAGGATGACTGCTGGCTTCCGTATGCAGGCATCCACACATGCATCCACACATGCATCCACACATGTGTGCACATGTGCATAAACACACACAAAGGACAGAAAAATAATTAAAAGTCATAGTTCTCATCTACTCAGGATCACTGGCCTTACACAAAACTCTAGTTTCATTAAAGTAACTCACAGCAGGGGAAAAAAAAACAAAAACAAAGCAGATGTCATTGGTCGCCTGTGATGCAAGAGACTGTCGTGAAAATAAGTCATTGTTATAAAAGGTCAGATTCAGAGCTGGGGTGATGGCTCAGTGCGAGCATGAGGAACTGAGTTTGGATCGCCAGCACCTGCATTAAAAAGTCAAGCATGAACCCGGGCATGATGGCTCATGTCTTTAATCCTAGCACTAGACAGGCAGAGGCAGGAGGATCTCTGTGAGTTCCAGAAAAGCCTGGTCTACATAGGGAGTTCCAGGACAGTCAGAGCTATGTAAAGAGAGCTTGTCTCAAAAAAACAAAAACAAACCAAGTGTGGTGATGCATGCCTGTAGCTCCCGGACTTGAGGGAGGAGACAGGAGAATCCATGGGCTTGCTGGCCTGCCAACCTAACTGAATTGTGAGCTCCTGGCACAACAAAATATAGTGGAGAGTGAGACAGGAAGGTACCAGATGTCACCTTCTGAAAGCACACAAGAGGAGGTGTGGGAGGAAAGAGAGAAAAATAGAAAGGCTGGAGAGATGGTCCGGTGATTAGGAGCCCTTGCTGTTCTTTCAGAGGACCCAGGTTAGGTCTCCAGCATTCACACACAGGGACAAGTGTCTTGCTTACCTGCAGTTGATGGACCAGCTCAGTGGCTTGTTCGGGTGTCTGGAACTCCTGGGGTACCCTGGTGACAGGGTGGGTAAGAGAAGGGTCGTTGGCCAGGGATCCCTCTCCGCCGCTCAGCAGGACATCTCGAACGATCTCGGCTGGCGACTTGAAGATTAGGGGTCTGGTAGGGCCTTGTTGCCTATTGTGGCCTCTGGACTTGGGGGGTCGGTAGTTCTCATCTTTGGGAAACTTCACCCGGGGTCCCACCTTGGAGAAGTCAGGGAGTGGGTAGTTCAGGCGCCCCCGGCCATACTTGGGGGCATCTGAAGAAGAGTGGCCAGCCAGAGTGGCTCCCCGATTGCGCTGTGACGAAACTTTCTTTACTGCCCCAAGCCGAGTGCTCATGGGGCTGAGAGAGCCGGTAAACCGTGAGGGCAGTGGCTTCGGTGACGTCTTAGTTCTCTTCCAGGTTTGGTCCTCAGGCTGAGAGCTGGGCAGGCTGGTGGTTTCTGGCCCCCATGTGCCTGCAGAGCACTGAGGATTCTGGGCTGGTGCTGCCAAGGAGTCCCGGAATTCTGTGGGTGTTGCCGGAGCAACGCCACCTCCGTTTCTGTCATCTGGCTGTGGGAGGTTGTGGTGTGGCAGGGCTTCGGCCAGCGCGGCAGGCTGGGGGACATCGGTGTCTCCTTCCCAGGTAGAATCAAGGCTGTCACTAGGTTGACCGAGACTCACAGTCCCACTGCTCCAGGACTTTGCGGGGCTGTGTTCAACAGATGGATGGGCCGTAGAGTGTTCAGAAGGTCTGTGTTTACCGCCTTGTTTGATAGAGGCCACCCAGCCTCCGGCTGGTCCCTGCTCCAGAGCCGCAGGGCTGGAATCTCCCGGGTCTTCACACTCCAGTTCCGTGCAGCTCTCTTCAGCTAGCTCCACCTCAGGGCTTCCAGGGGCCTCATCCAGTTCCTCTGCAGACAGGTCCAGCGGCTGATTGTGCCTGGAGAGCCAGGGCAGAGGCAAGGTGGAACCCTCTGGGCTGCTCACATCATCAGCTTCAGTCTCTGGAAAGACAGGTCATTCATTGCTGAGTACGTCTTAGGTCTTGTAATGCCACCTGAGTCACTTCAGGACCTCATGATGTGTGGATGGGAAGAACCTAGACACATCCCACGCAGCCAGGTACTTGTGTGACTCTTCCCCTGGTCACCTCAAAGGTCCTCCAAACTCAAGCCTTTGCTTCAGTCTCCCCAAAGTATGTCCCATTTCCACAAATGGCAACACCATCCCATATAGTTGTGTAAGGCAGAGCCTGGAGGCATCTTGGTCATCTCCTTCTCCTTAGTCCCTGATCCAGACCCATTTACCTCCTCTTACAGAGCTCCCTGCGGACTCCTGCCCACATAACTATACTTCAACTAATGTCTTCTTATGCTTGGATGAATGCAGTAACCACTTAACCACTCCTTCCTCAGCCCCGTCCCACAACCTGGAATCACATCACATCTCCCTATTGTTTTCAGCACAAAGCAGAGCCTTCTCTGTGGTCCTGGGGTCTCTGCTGGACCAACACCCATAACCCCACTGATGGACCCTGAAAAGTACTGTGCTTGCGTTCATCCTCCACCAGGGTCCTGTCTCCTTCCTGTATCTTGTGAGCTATTGGTTCTTTGGGCTGCATCTCAAGCTTGACCTTACCAGGGAAGTTCTGAAGCTCCCAGATAAGGTCCAACTCTCCCTCTGCAGGCTCTCGCAGGCCTGGAGCCCTCTGCATCATAACTCCTGTTGTTCAGTTTGGGGATTATTTTGTTAACACAGGTTGACAGAACTCTGCAAGCTTCCTGAGGGCAAGGGCATTGGTTGCTTTTGTGCTCTACTGCATTTGAAGAGCAGGTACTCAACACTGTTTCTCGACGGAGTAGAAAGAAGGGGAAAGATAAAGGGTGCACAGCTTCCAAAAAATAGATAGCTGTTGTAATTATTATGTAGTAGATACAACATTTACCTAACCATCCATCCATTCTTTCACTCATCTATCCATTCATCCATCTGCTTGCACCCCAGCCATCACTTATCCCTGCATACATAATCCACCACCCATCCATGCTTTCAAGCATCCACCTATCTAAGGACCTGTTTACCCATCCATCCATCCATCCATCCATCCATCCATCCATCCATCCATCTACCTATCCATAAATCCATTCATCCTTTCACACATCCATCCACCTACCCATCCTTCAAGGCATTCATCTATCACCCAGCCATCATCCATCCATCCATCCATGCATCCATCCCGCAGGCAGCCATGTTTACTGAGTATCTAGTCTGCTCTGTCTGTGACAGATCCAGCTTTTCATGAGGAACACTGGGTAATACAGCACAGACTGCTCTGAATGGAGGTGCCTTTGTCATAACCCCTGTATGACTTGCTGTTTCATAGTGCTCTTCCCCCTAACTCTTGACACTGCATATCTCCTGGCTACTTAAAACTGGATTCACTCGGGAGGCAGAGCCAGGCGGATCTCTGTGAGTTCGAGGCCAGCCTGGACTACCAAGTGAGTTCCAGGAAAAGGCGCAAAGCTACACAGAGAAACCCTGTCTCGAAAAAACCAAAAAAAAAAAAAAACTGGATTCACCCAGTCACTCTATTTTACAGCAACACATCCAAAGACAAAGCTCTAAGATGGTAAGTGACTGGCCAACAGCTCACACTGTGTTTCAGAGCAGTACTGGACCTGGAACTCAAGCAAGGGTCTACCACCAGGGGGTCATGCAGAGACTGCACTCACTCTAGGCTCTTCTGATCCCTGTCTGGGGACCACGCAGAAGTCACTGAACCCTGGTAGTCTAATTTAAACTTGGGGCTTGTTCCTCTTGCCTGCAGAGAGCTGGAGTAGAGGAAAGGAAGTAGTTGTTACATCATACCAAGAGGCTCTGAGGAAGAGGCACCTCTGCCTATGGCCTTAAACATCTCAGTCTCCAGTCCCTCAGAAAGGATTCCATCTCAAAAGTAAACTTTTTTTTGTTCAGCCTTAGAGCGTTTGCATGGCTTATAGAAGGCTCAAGGTTCAATGTCTAGTAACACATACACACACACACACACACACACACACACACACACACACACACACGAAATAAAAACATAAAAGCAAGAAAACAGCTGTGGCAGGCATGAAACACTTAGGGTAATGGTACCAGTGGTTTCTCTATGGTCCGAGGGTTCTACTGATTTTAGGGAATCAAATGTCAGCACGTCCTATTCATAATCCAATAGAGGACCCACCATGCATCAAGACATTCCTGTTCCCAATGGTGTCATCATGCCCATTTCGTAGGTGGGGAAACCAAGGCTAGGGTGGAGAGTGGACTGGCATGGAAGAAGCTGAGAAGTCCCTCCAAGCTGGTCTCCTGGCAATAGGAGCAGAACCATTGGAGCAGATGAAGAGTGTCAACATCCCCTCGGATGACTGGGGTTCCGAAGAATCCTTAGAATAAGCCTAAACCCTGAACTGAGCAATCCAAGTTACCAAAGACAGGATGGTGGTAAGTATGCAAAGAGGGCTGGATGCCATTCTCCTGTGTGCTACTCACTACAGCACAAACCAGAAGCTGGATCCTGCAGGGCAGGAGAGGCTGGCCCAAAGGATTATGGGAGAACCCTATTCCATGCAGGTCTTAGGAGGGACTTGTGGAAGAATGCTGGGATAATGGGGAAAAGATTCCTAGCTATTGAGATAACAACAAAGCAAGGGACAATGGTGTATTCCAAAATATATTTGCATATTCATATAAATATTTGCATATTGGAAAGCAGTCTCACCTGGGGAGGGGTAGGATAATGAGCAGTTTTTAAATTTACCCCTTATTTGCTTACATTTTCCAAAATGCACAGGATTATTGTGCAATTTAAATATCGAAGGACAGAATTTAATTAAGGGTTGTAAAGACACCCCTGTTTCCTTGCCTTTTCTAGAAGGTGGGCTCTTTGGGGAACAGATTACCACTGCAGGCTAGAGGAGTTCACCTCACCTTCTCCAGAAGACTCTTCAGACTCCTGCATGTCTGGGTCCCACTCCAGGGGTGGTGGTGGGTGCTCCTGTGCCCGGCGGAAGTCCTCCAGGAGCTCAGGGCTGGTGGCTTTAGGAAGAGACTGCTCATTTCCCCAGCCTTGGTCACTGCTTCCATCTGCATTTTGCTCCTCAGCCCAAGCCCAGCGCCTCCTGCGGGGCCCTTGTCCCAGGCCTGGCCCAGCCCAGCGTGCCTCTGTCCCTGAGCTGGCCATGGGGCTTGGCCTAGCTTCACCTGGGCCACTTCATCTTCAGGAGACTGAGCTGCAGCTGGGGGTCCAAGTCACAGGTGGCTCCTTTCAGCACCAGCCATCTTGCCTGGGGCCTACTGGGGTACAACCAATGGATAATGTCAATCCTCAGGGCCTTCCACCATCCAGCTAGCAATTTACCAGCAGGATCCCCAGAGGCAGGTAGCCCTCTGCTGTGTGACCCTGGGTGACTCACTGTCCTCATTTGTCATCAATGAGGTGAGAATTCCTCTTCCTCTAGGACATAGGGTAACATGCTAGCAGTCAGAACACAGTGCAAGTGTCCCCTAAATGCCAGCGACTGTCACTGCACACCTAGCCCTCTCTGTCTGCAGGCACTAGGCAGAGGTCCTACTCACAGCACTGACTGCCCAAGGGAGGACATGCACAGATTAGCAAGCAGCAACTGTCCAGGTGAGGACTGACAGATGCCCTGCTCGCATCACCCCAAGCTCAGGAAGCCAAGGAAGGCACCACGTGGTTTCCTTGAATCCAGGTTGAAAGCAGGCAGTGGTGCCCCAACTAATTGAAAGCAGGCATGCACGCAAACAAGGCTCCACACATGTCCCAGCAACCCCACTCACAACACCCGAGCACCCATCCATCGACATGGAAAAACCATTTGCGGTCTCTACATACAGCAGAGTATATTATTCGGCTGCAGAAAGGGATGGGAATTACAGCAGAGAAAGGAATGAAGTCCCAACATGTGTGACAATGTAGATAAACCACTGAAGGGCTGTGCTGTGAAGAACCAGACACAAGAATTCTGTGTGTCTGAGTCCGAGGGTTGCTGTGTGCAGACCAGGTGAGTCCAGAAAGGAAGGGGGCCACGTGATGCCAGCCACAGTGATGCTGGGGAGGGGAAAGGGGGCCCTTGCTGCTCAGTGGGCGTAGGGCTTCCTTGAAGGGTGAGGAAAATGTTCTGGAAGTAGAAGAGACACGATGCAACCCTGTGGTTATGCTAGGTGCTGCCGAGTGGTAGTTTCACGTTATATGAATTTTGCGTCAGAAAGAGAAACTAGAACGCTGTAGGCCAGGGGTGCTGAGAGTACAGAGGCCGGGTGACTGACAGCAGGGGGTGCTGGAAGGTGGGAGGCCAAACCCACAAAACCTCTCCTGACATCTTCAGCAGCTGCATGTGACTCTCAGGCAGAGAGCCCAGCCAAGGGGCGGTAGAGAAAGCCCTCTTTATTGCTATGGGATAGTGAACCAAAGTGGACAGCCTGGACAGAGAGGGACTGTGGGAATGGCCCTGGTGGCAAGGGAGGGTGTTCCTCTTCTCCTCTTCTCCTCCTCATTCTCTCTTCTTCCTTCACACTCTATTTCTAATGCTTTGCTGGTATTTCCTGTGTCAATCACTGTGTTGAGTCCAGGAAACGCAGCCCCAGGATAAAGGCACAGGACCTAGGAGCTGCCAGCCACTCAGTTCTCAAAGAATCCTGCCTGTCCACACTTAGTTTTTATAAGGATAGGGAAATTGAGGCCCAGAGAGAGTGGGGCCTTGCCCAAAGCAGCACATGGGCTGAAGACCAGGCTGGGGTGGAGGCCAGCCTCTTGGTACCAGCCTGGGCTCTTCCATCCAGGCCAGTATAGTCAGTATAGTCAGCCTCTGGTATTGGGCGGTCAGAGTGGTCCTGGGGATCTTGGACCCTGCCTTCAGTACGCAGTTGGGAAAAGTCATCAGGCGGCTATTTCTAGACTCAGTTCCCCGGAGACCGGGGCTGCGTGGGAAAGGCTGGCTCCACAAAGGCTAGCAGTGACAAGGGCCAACCTTCCGTAGTTGACGCTGACTTTAGGAATGGGGGCTCAGGGGCTTCTCTGCCCGCCCCTCAGCCAGTCTTCCTCTCTGTCTCAGTTCCTGTAGAACCCCTACATTTACGGCCTCTCTCCACCCTGTCCCCACGCTGCCAGGCTAGCAGGAAGCTTGACTGATATCTGCCTTCCCATCTCATTGGTAAGACCAAGGCTCAGAACCGTGACTCAGTCGGGATCACCTGGTCAGTAAGCAGAGGTGACTCACCAGAGGTCAGTCCCGGCCCAGGGCTCTCTTCGTTGGTTTTGTTTGGTTTTGTAACCACATATCCCCAACAGCAAAAATCTGCACACCTATACCTCTAGGAATACCTTTATCTGTATATCCACATAATCAATATACTACATGTACTAGAAAGAATGTTTTTAAATGAAGCAGTTGAGGGCTGGTGAGGTGGCTCAACAGCTAAAGGCACTTGCTGCCAAGCCTGAGGACCCGAGTTCAATCCCTGGGACCCACGTGATAGGAGAGAACTGACTCTCAAAAGTGCTGTGACCTCTACGTATGTGCTATGGCAACACGTGTGCGTGCGTGCGCGCGCACGCGCGCGCACACACACATACATGATTAAACGTAACTTTTAAAAGAATGACTAGAAAAATTCTTAAGTTGAGGCTGGGGAGACGGTTCGGCAGGTAAACAGCTGAACGGTTCAGCTGGTTGAACCAGCCTAGTGACCTGAGTTCGAATCTCCAGAACCCACATAAAGGCTGGCTGCAGTAGAGCAAGCACCTGTAATTCTGGCATACCCCTACCAGGAGATGTGAGGCAGAGAGGAGGGAATGTTGACAGCTCGCAGGCCAGCTAACCTGGCATGTGCAGGAGTGAATGAGAGACCATCTCAAACACCAGAAGGGGAGGCTCAGTACTCCAGGTTGCCCTCTGACCTCTGCCATGTGCAGTACCACACACGTACCGCCCCGTTCCCTACAGAACCTGCACCCCTGCTCAAATCCATGGTGACAAGAGACCTTGACCTTGAGTATACGTGAGAATTCTCTAAGCACTCAGTCTATGCCTACAGGATCCTGGCTCAGAGGCCCTGGGACCGGGCCTCAGAATCTTTAAACCAGGACCACGACAAGGCTTCTCCCATCTTCTGGCTCCCAGTGTGGAGGCGTGTGCAGATAGACGGGTGCAACCACATCTTGCCTCCTCCTGATGTCTCTGCAAGGAGAGGCTGTGGCGTGTGGTTTTCTGACTTTTGAAAGGTTATTCCCCCCCCCCCCCCCAGTCCACCACAGAGCAGCCTGCCCAATCACAGAGACCTTTGCGTGCAAAAAGAGGAAGAGCCTGTTTTCTGCAATGACTCAGTGGCAGAAATCTCACTGTGCTCAGCAGAGCCTGCACGTCACAGGCAGCTGTGGTCAGCAGCTACAGTTTTGCACCCATCCCTCAGGCGCCTCAACCTGTGAGCTTTTCCTGAGAAAGACTTTAGTCTCTTGTGCAAGCCACAGCTCTCTGTGCCGTGGAGCCTGGGACTGACCCATCAGTCAGGTAGTCAATCAACAAACACACATCAATGCCAAACGTGCAACGGAGCAGCAGGCTGAGCATCAGGCAAGCAGAACCCAGCTCTGGTGTGACTGCCACCCGAGCGTGTGTGACTGGCTGACTACTCCTCTCTCTACAGGGGAGAAGCGGTCACCTAGCCCAGCCACTGCTGTGCCCCTCACCCTGCTCTGGTGAGCACACTGGCATGAGATGCACCAAACGAACTTGGAGGTTCTCATGCCCCAGGATACAGAAAAGCGTAAGCTTGCCAAGATCCTGCCCGTCACGAAGGACGCAATCCAGAAGAGCTACCGAAGGAGGAAGTTTGGGGACAGCTTTAATAGACCAAACACATCTAGGGGAGAATGAGGAAGGCCATCCAGGACAGAGGAACAGCACAGACAAAGGCGTGGAGGTCTGAAAATACAGGCTGAACTTCAAGGAGACCTGAGGGCCTGGTCCCCGGGTGTCACACACAGGCAGCGAGGTCCTGACAGCCATCACGGGGCAGCAGTGGAAGCTGGTGAACACGCTAGCCATATGAACTATGTCCTGACCCAGGAGGGCCAGCCCCTCTATAACTAAGGCCCGCCAAAGGCTGGAACATTGGGCTAAGGGTCCCCACATACCCCTGAGAAACTGCACCCCATCCCCAGGAAGCACCAAACACTGCTTTTCTGTGCCCTTGCCTCCCCCAATCTGACACCCATACAGCCCTGTCCTCCATGTCCTAACACACTCCAGGGACTCTGTTTAGTTGCTGGCTAGGCATTCCCCTCTTCTCCGCTGCTCCACACAAGCAGGGTGTGTGTGTGTGTGTGTGTGTGTGTGTGTGTGTGTGTGTGTGTGTGTGTAATGGCAGGGGGGTTGTTCCTGCCCTGGAAGTCTGAGGACCCTCCCTTGGTACGGCTACACAGCCTTCAGCACTCTTGGCCCTCAGAAGCCCCATGCCATCCAACCAAGGACAGTCAGGGCATCCCTCCCTACCTTAACCTTAGGAAACTGAGGCAGACACCTAATGAGGCCTCACAACCAGGAAGTTCAGATTGAAGAGGAACACCGTGGCTATTAAACCAAGGCAAATCAGACTTGTAGGAGGCAGGAGGATAGCGGGGGAGACCTCCAGATCAAGCTGCTGGGCCCTTCTAAAGGGCTAGGCAGTGGGGCTCCAAAGCAAGTTTGGATCAGAGACAGGGCATAGACCAGTTATTCACAGGGAGTGGCCTCTGGCCTGCAGAAAGCGGAGATGCCCACAATGGATGTCCCCAGTCTGGCCCTGACTGACTCAAGCAGCCAGGGAGGAAGAGAAAAGGGGCCAGGCTTTTACCGACTCTTATCTTGCCCTACTTTAGGTCCAAACTGGCCTCCTGGCCCCCAGAACATCCACACTCTGTCCCTGACCTTGTGTAGAGAGGGGGGTGTCGTCTCCTGGCCTGCTCCTCACTCCTGCACATCTCCATGGACCCTCAGCAATCCAAGCACTAACTGGCCGGGAGATGGACCCACCCTGGGCACAGAGAGGGACCAACACTGGTCTAAGTTCACCAAGGGAACCAAATCAGAGCTGGAGCTGGACACGAGCATCCTGGAGTCCACTCTAGCCAGGGGGCTGGGCTCCCAGGGCTGGACAGGAGTGGCAGCAGCTGCATAGCTGTGACTTCCTGGCTGGGCTGGGCTGACTGCCAGGGTTGTCCAGGGAGTCTATGACTGGCCCATCCAGAGGGAAGGCGGCCTTCCCTCTGGCCCTCCTCCTGGCTCAGCTCCTTACCTCACTTGGACTACACCACCATCCTGCCGGCCTGGGCTCAGGGGAGCTGCCCACGAGGTCTTTGTTTCAAACCTGGGGAGCCCCCTGCCTCCACAGCACCCTGGACCGCCTCCAGACTGCTCTGCCAGCCAGAACCGCCTCAGCTCACAGACAAGCATCGCTCCTCACTTCTCCCCGCCCCTGCAGCTGAGGCCTGGCCTTGCCTCCTCCTTCTCACAGGAAGCGCCCAGCCTGATTTCCTACAAGTGTTTGTGAAAAGGAGGGGGTTTGCTGTGCGGAGCTGGCGCCAAGAGCTTAACCCCTTGCTGGGCAACTGTGGGGCTGCACTGACCGGGAAGAGCTCACAGAAACTACTGAGGCCTTGGGGTTTAGGACCTTAGATGCAACCCTGCATGGACTGGCGGGGAGACAGAAGTCCAGAAAAGGCCAGGCGTTTGGCTAAAATCACATTGCATGCTGGACCCAGGAAGGGGAGCCTGCAGCCCCCATGCGTCCTCTTCAGCCACCAATGACTTTATCAGATCCTCTCCTCCCATATTGTAGGTCTCAGTGCAGACCTTAACAAGGCGGACTCAGACTCAGAGCTCGTTCATGTCCTTCCAGCTTTAACTCTGTCCCATCTACTACCACAAGTCTCGTCATCTCAGGGAGGATTCTGGGATTTCTTTCCACGTGCTGTCCATACCTGGAGATAGACACACCTGTAGTGGAACTTTCTAGGTAACTTGGAAGAACTGGAGGATGAGATGAATGTCCCCTACGGTGGGTTCCCCCTCAGAGCCCCAGAGATGAAGTACCAGCACTTGGGAGGCAGAGCCAGGCGGATCTCTGTGAGTTCGAGGCCAGCCTGGGCTACAAAGTGAGTTCCAGGAAAGGTGCAAAGCTACATAGAGAAACCCTGTCTCGAAAAAACCAAAAAAAAAAAAAAAATAAAAAAATAAAAGAATTATCTTGATGGTCAACCTGTGGCTCCCCAGTTCCCTTGGCTTCTATGGAAGGAGTGTAGCAGTTGTTTGAGGCACTGCAGGGCACAGACATACCACATCTGGCTCTTCACAAGTGTGTAGGCTTTCAGGTGTGCCTGAGGCAGAGTGTGTGAGACAGGCTGGTGACCCACATCCCAGCTGCTTCCAGTGTTTCTGAGCCTGAGGACTTATAGAACCAAGCAGGTTCTGAGCACCAGCAGTTTCGGGTCCCAGATGTGGGATGTGCCCTGGCCTAAGACACAGGCTTGAGAGTAACAAGATGGGGAGGTGAGGCAGGACCTTCAGGAAGGTCTGGGTGGGGAGCCGACAGCCACACAAGGGACCGGAAGGAGAGAGAGGCAAGAGCAAGCCACAAGCAGGGCTGAGGCGGGACATTCTAGAAAGGCAGCTTCAAAGATGTGGGAGCTGCTTGGGGCCTTGAAAACAACAAGGTGTGCTGTGAGAGGACTCGGGGGCCAGGGAAGAAGGTACAGGAGCTCCCTACCCTTCAGGATCTGGGCTGGATCAGAGCAGCCAGGAAGAGGCAGGAGCCAGGTACAAGGGAAGAAGCTGCAGGATTTGCCCAGAGCCTGCTCCTGGCTCCCCACGCCGCCCCTGCCGACCCAGAGCGTCAAGTCAGGAAGCACAAAAGACATGAAATCAACCCTCTGACATGCAGAAAGCCCTCAGGGCACCTCAAGGGAGTAGCCAGGCTAGGGGCCACCCAAGTGCGATGGAGAGAAGGGATCTTAGTCCAGAGGCCAGGGGATTCAATGTCAGCCTCACCTCCTGCAGGCTCTGTGACCTGGATGGCTCCACCACCTTGAGCCAGTTTTCCCCTCTGTGAAGCAGGGCTAAACAGAGTGGCCACTGCTCAGCTGTCAATTCGAGGGCAGAGTGCCCAGCGTACGGTACCTCAGGAGCTAGTTCAGCACCACAGTCTCTGCCCCTGGGTGGCTCCTTGGGTGGGAGTCTCTGGGCTCCTCCAAGGGCTGGTGGCTGATGAATGAATGGAATGGAGTCTCTGAGGGCCAACTGCCAGAGTCTGGCTAAGTCAGCATCAAGCACCTTCAACTGAGTGACCTCTCAACCCCTCCGTCCCTGTCCCTGCCTTGTATCCACATCTGGGTGGTAGGGTTCCCGCTGCAACCCCCAGGGACTAATGGAAGAGAGCCAAATCTTGCCAAGGCCTTCCCTGCTGCCCTGGCGACCATGTGGCCCATTATGTGGGAGGCGGGCCCCTCTGACATCCTGTCACTCACTCACCCACCGCCCCCCATCATTAACCCATCAGCACCAGGTGGCTGCCGCAGCTGGCACACCCTCGGCCTTTTTCAGAGGCAGCGGCCAGTATTTACTGTCCTTCACCCTGCCACTTGGGCCTTCTCCTCCCCCTCCCTGCCCTTGCTCACATGGTATTCCAGCAGCAATACCATCCCTGATTTACTCAGCCAAAGCCCCAACCAAACTGAGCTTGGACACAGTAGCTTTCTCCTGTCCTCAGATAGGTCCATTCTTTATTCAGGTTCTCAGGCCAGACTGGGTGGTCCACCTGGCCACTCCCTTCCATCATGGAACTCATCTACCCATTTTCTGAGTTTCCTAAACTTCACCAGATTCTGGCCTTATCTCTCCCCACATATCTTCCAGAATCTTCCTCACCTGGACAGCCCTGCCCTTCAACCCCCAACAAACAACCTCATGGGATCTTCTCAAACACAAGCTCCCAAACACAGCTTCTTATACATTTTTTTTGCCACTCAGGACACTTGTCCACAGCACTAGGACAACCAGAAGCGGCAGCGGGCCCTGCTCCAGCCCCCTCACTCCCTCTGTGCTCACCTCCTCCGGTCTCCACCTCCTCACTGCTCCCCAGGAAATGCTCCCCAACGAGTGCTCCCCAACAATATTGCTGCTTCTCGCCAATATTCACCTCGACTCCCTGTTGACTTTGAGCTGCCTGCAGACCTGGCTCCTGCGTGACCTCCTTGGGACTTGCCATTTGTCCTGGTGCTCACCAGGTGATGATATGGCCAGCGTTGGTCTCTTGACTCCTGACTCTTAAGGATTTGGCATGGGTCGACACATGACAGAAACACCACAGATGCATTCCAGATCATCCACTGCACCTCGCCAGTTGCCCAGGTAGCTGTCTGTAGGCCCCTAACGGTCATCAAGACTGGTGTGAGGTGTCCATCTCACAGCTGAGTACATAAGGTCCCTAGAGCCCACCCAACTTGCCCAAGGACACAAAGCTGGTGAACATGGTAGAGACTCAGATCCACGAGGACCTGGCTCCTCCCAACCAAGCCTAGTGCTCACCCCAGCCAGCCTGTGGAGATCCTAAGGCCTGTGTGCAGGGGAACCCAGGGTGGAGCCCAAGGCCTAGGCTACAACTCCTTTGCAAAAGGAGGCTCTGCTCCCCCTTGAGGGCCTCCTGTGCGCTTCCTTCGCCTTCTCATCAGATGTAGTTAGAACTGGCTGTAGATCAGGACTGTTCTTCCACTGCTCACAGGAGGATACTGAGGCCTAGAAGGAAGATATTAGCCACCCGGACAAGAACCCTGTACCCTGGCCATCAGCCTCTGGAGCACAACAAGCCTTTGCCTGTTGCCTTGGCCTTGGGACCAGACATTCCGTTGGACCTTTGCCCTCTCCTTGCCACTGCTTAGCCATCCTGCCCTCCCTTGATCCTTCAGGAGCCGCAGAGGTACAGCAGAGCCACGAGCAGCCCAGCTCTCTTGAAAAATCAGCGTCAGACACCATAGGAGTGGGGCTGTCAATCCATCTCAGACCCTCCTCTGTCCTGGCTCTCCTTCCCTGGGAAGGTCACTCTCTCTTCCTGCCCAGGAGGCTGACCTTCCAGGTCAAAGGACACAGTGCGTCTGGGCAGGGCCAGAAGCCACAGAGGATCAAAGAGAGTGATGGAAGCCTGGTTAGGACCTCTGACTCCTGGGTCACTAGGGACATAGGTGTTCTTTCTCTGAACTTTGGATCTGGGGCTTCAAGAGATGGTCACCAAGAGGCTGGACAGAAAGCTCAGCAGTTAAGAGTACTGCTGCAGTACTTGCAGAGAACCAGGGTTCAGTTCCCAGCATTTACATGATGGCTCACAACCACCTGTTCCAAGGGATCCAATGCCATCTTCTGGCCTAGGTGAGCACCAGGCATACACATGGAACACATACATACATGCAGAGGAAACACTTACACACATAAAAATAAATGAAGTTAGAGAGAGAGAGAGAGAGAGAGAGAGAGAGAGAGAGAGAGAGAGAGAGAGAGAGAAAGAGAGAGAGAGGAGAGAGAGAGAGAGAATATATATTTGAGGTGATCAGAGGTCCACTGAACCTCCTGGACTCCATTCCATTTGCCCACCCAAGAAGCCCCCTTGTGCTGATGTGTGGTCATGGAGACAGGCTGAGACTTCCAGGGCTCTTGGAAGCTGAGTGACCTTGGCAAGATCCTTGCTGATAAAGACTCTCTGAGTCCCAGGTTACTCCTCTGTAAGACAGGGCACAGGATGACTCACGGGATGCAGTAAGGAGAGATGGTGTGGTGTGCACCCTCAGGTGTCGGTGCCGTGCCTTAGCTGACACAGAGTGCCTGCCTTGGAGCAATGGCCTCGTCCTCGGTGATGTGGCCACAGGGCATGCTCCCCACAGAACTTTCCCCAACGTCAGCCAAAGCTCCAGTTGCAGAGCCCCCACACACAAAGGGGAGCCAGCCCTCCCAGGTGTGAGGGGTACTATTACCATGTGACTCCCAAAACAGCCAGTGACCCAGCTAGAAAATGTGTGTGTTCATCCTTAGCCATTCAGGAGGGGAGGAAACAGGCCACCCTTAGCTAATAAAAACCAAGGTTATAAGGAGGGTGAATGCAACCATAGAGATGCAAATCTCTCAAGCTTTTTTCAGAGTAAAAATTTGAAAGTGCACGGTGCCAAGAATGTGTTGCTAGCAGCGAGGTTTTATTGAGAACTAACTTTGTGTCAAATATCTTGTAAAAGTCCTCCTCATCCCCCAACCTCCATACCAATCCAAGGAGATAGGAATTCCTCATCCTGGTTTACAAGTGAGGAAGCAGGGCTTGAACCAGGATATCCAATCTTAATTATTTTGTGACTGAAACACAGTTAGTGAAGAGGTTGGAAACAACCTCAGTGTCCAGCAATAGGGGATTGCTGAAATAAATTATATTTGTTCCCAGCTGGGTGGTGGTAGCGCACGTCTTTAATCCCAGCACTTGGGAGGCAGCGGCAGGCAGATTTCTGTGAGTTCGAGGCCAGCCTGGTCTACAGAGCAAGTTCCAGGACAGCCAGTGCTTTACAGAGAAACCCTGTCTCACAAACAAAAAAATCAAAACAAAATTATATTTGCTCTCAAAGGAACAGTTTTTCACTCTTCTCAGAAGACTATATAATGGTGTTTACAACTGTATATGTGGACTGAGGGTACAGCTCAGTGCAGTGGGCACAAGGCCCCATGCTCCACCCCCACCACCACAGACAGACAGACAGACAAAGATAGACAGATACACAAGGGCTTCCATGCTGTGGGATGTTTTGTATGGCAAATGTGTTGCTAATTAGTCGATAAATAAAACACTGATTGGCCATTGGCTAGGTAGGAAGTGTAGGCGGGACAAGGAGGAGACTAAAGCTGGGAAGTGGAAGGCTGAGTCAGAGAGACACTGCCAACCGCCACGATGACAAACAGCATGTGAAGATGCCGGTAAGCCACGAGCCATGTGGCAAGGTATAGATTAATGGAAATGGATCAATTTGAGTTGTAAGAACAGTTAGCAAGAAGCCTGCCACGGCCGTACAGTTTGTAACCAATGTAAGTCTCTGTGTTTACTTGGTCGGGTCTGAGAGGCTGTGGGACTGGTGGGTGAGAGAGATTTGTCCTGACTGTGGGCCAGGCAGGAAAACTCTAGCTACACTTCCACCTGCTTCACATCTGCATAGCAACACCCGGGCATCCCCTGCCTCAGTTCCCTTTTCAGAGCTGACAGAGCGGCCGGGCACTGAGCTTCTTTGCAGCTCTGAACCTCTGTGGCATCCGGCAGCTCCCACACCTTCTCTTTTTATTTATCTGATGCCTTGAGCTGTTTCCTGCTCCTCTAGCCACTGTGCAACATTTGAAAACAGCACAACGAAGACGAGGCTTCCTGCTCCGAGCCTTGGCAACTCTTAGCATTTTGAGGCATAGTGCATATTATCTGATGGGCTCCTCATAAGCAAATGGGCATTTAAAAGATAAAGAAGACGCAGAGAAGTTATATACCTTGTCCAAAGTCACATAGCATATTAAGGACATTCATAAATGTAGTGCTCCCCCCACAGATTAATCCCTTACTTGGGGGGCTCCTCAACCTCACATCCCCTTCCCCCAAGTTCTTGGTCCTTGGCTGTAGTCCCAGGACACCAAGGAGACTGACAGTTGGGTATGCTATCTGGCTTTGATCCCAGCTCCTCTCCGGAATAGGCTATGGGGTGATGGGGTGCTGGCAAGGGCCTAGAGATGGGTAGGGGAGGCCCCGGCAGGAGGGCCTGGCTTAGCAGTCCAGCTGGTTTGGCTGACACTTGGCAGTGGGGACCAGAGCCAAGATGGGGCTATAGGCAGGATGGAGGAGAGACTAGAGGCTAAAACGGGAGGTTGTAGGGCAGGACTATCAGCCAGTCAGACCTGAGCTGTTTTATTCTGGAACCTCTCTAATATACTCCCCCACATCCAAGGACCCTGGGTAGGCTGAAAAGCACTACCCCAGAAAGTGTTCTGGAGACACCAACCATGTTCTCTCCAGGTTTCCCAGGACACTGTTCCTCCCTCAAAGCCCACGTCACCTTCCAATGCTCCAAAGCCCTGCACGGGCTGCCAGATGTCTCTAAGGGCCCAGGATTCTCGTTCCCCGCACAGAGACAGCTGTGGGAGAGTGCTTGGTCCCTTCAAGGTGAAAGGGCTGATCTTTTGGAATTCAGGCTCACACCACCCTAGCCCAGCCCTGGCTGCTCTCCACTGAGCTGTACTCTCAGCTGGTATGTGGCTCTCCGAAAAGCCCCGATGCACACACTCACTGGTTCCCGCCGTGTAAGCACCAACATGCTATCCCAGAAAGCGGTATTGAACTGCTGGGAACCATCCCAAACTGAGAACCTGCTAGACTCACCAGAGAGCTGTGCGACTCAAGGTGGGTGATTCTCTGAACCGTAGACTGTACAATGGGGACAATAGCATCCACCTAGTGGCAATGCTAGGAAATGAATGACAGAATCTAGCAGGGCTCTGTCCTGGGCGCTGGGGAGATAACAGCTTCACCCACCCCCACCTTCCCACCTACAGTGAGACCCCTGGAACAGCGGCCTGAGGCAGTGTGCAATGAACTACCTATTGTCACCAATATAATGTTATTGCGGTTATTCTGTTCTTTCTCTGGCTTCAATTTCTTTATCTCTAAACTTAGATGGGGATGCTGAACAAAAGCTTTCTAAGATGCTACCCACCTGCGCTTGAAGATGGTACTAGAGGGAATACCACCCTGACCATTTCTAGAGGGGTAAACTGAGTTGCTCAGAAGTAAAGCCTGAAAGTGACTTCCTGCTGTATCTCTGGATCTGCCCAGGGAGGAGGCCATCTGAAGCTCTGGGTTCTCTGAAATGCCGCTCCCACAGGGGTCCACTGACTGGCACAACGCGGTGCAGTTTCCAAGTCCCCTCCCAACGCAGCCAGCGGTGTCTGTAGAGTCCCTGGCCCTCTGAAAAACCCTGCCCTGGGAGCTGATGAAATCCCCTCTCAAGAGAGCCATGATCACGTGGTTTCAATGCAAACCAGCTGGCCTCTGGGAGGGAATACCCGCGTGGGCACTTGTCCCTCCTGCGGAACACGGGGACAACCATGGGACAAACCCACAATACTGCCTGCGCCATCCGCAGATTGCTCCTCACATCAGCAGGTCAAACAGACTTGGGTCCCATTTCACCCAGCGCAACTATTCTATTACCTCAACAAAACGGCCCCAGCATCAACCCCAACAACTCCAGAAGAGGAACCTGGGAAATTCTTCGGGGAGTCTCTGTGTATCTAGCCTTAACCTTTATGCTTCAGATTCAGCCTATTTCTTCTGTTTTAGAGGGCAGAAACAATGCCTCTTTTCACTGCGGCCGGCTCAGCTTCTCTTCTCGGCTCTAAAATAGCTCGCGTTTGTTTTCAGCAACTTTCCTTTCCAACTTTTTCAAACGCAGAAGGGCTTTTGATTCTCCTCGTCCTGTCCTTTCTTTCAACTAAAGCCCAAGGAAGGAGCGTCAGAGGTCTCGTCCAAGATTTCACAGCAATTTGACCCTGGCTTTGCCTTCCACTACAGGGTAGAGACCCGCTTCGCGCCTCCCTGCTGTGCGCCCTTGGGTAAACCGCGCCACCTCTCTGTGCCTCCTGCGCCTCTTGAGTACCAAGAGGGGACTGACCCCATTTTGACAGCTCCTCCCGGTTCCTCCCACTGTGGAGACAGCCCACCCTACGCCGCCCCTCACCCCCGCCCGACAAAATAAAGAAGAAAAAAAAACTTGCGTTCGGCATCCAGGGACAGTGCGAGGCTCCGAGGCTGCCTGGCCCGCCGAGTTGTTGCCTGGTGACCCAGTCTCACACAAATCTCAGAACAGCAGTGCCCCACCTCCCTGGTCACCAAGCAACAGGGCCACGCCTTCTGCCAAACACCGCCTGCAGCCCCGCCAAGGACCACCCCCGGTCCCCCGGGACCCCTGCCCGGTAGGCGAGGTGCCTGGGCTGGAGGACAGAAGCCCACGCCCCCACTGTGCAGAGGTGGAGATTGAGGCCGAAGGGGCGGGACCAGGGCATCCCGTTGTCCCTGAGTCCCAGGGGTGCGGCTGGGTCGGTGATCTCGCCCTCCGGACTCCCGGAGCCACGATCCGTCCCCTCGCGCGCGCGTGGAGCTCCCACGTGGAGATCCGAAGCCTCGCGGGCCCAGCAGGACCAGTCCCGCAGCGCTGCCCGCTCCCGTCCCCATCCTCCCGAAGGGGAAACTGAGTCCCCGAAAGCCAAGCTCCACGTCCCCTCGCTCTCCCCTCCGGGTCTCACCTGCTGCTGCTACCTCGCGCCCTGGTTTCCTGGAGTTGAGCGGCAGACAAAGGCCTCCAATCCGCGCGCGAGGCGGGGCGCGGCTGCTTTGCATAATGCCCGCAGCCCGCCCGAGACGGCAGAGGGACAGGCTCCCGGGGACGGAGCTTCTGCGAGATCCACCAATCGTCGAGAGGCCGGAGGCTTCGCCCCGCCCCCGACTTTGATTCTCAGGCTAAATAGGCTGAAATCTCAGATCTACTGGGCTGCATCTTCCTGTGCGAGCCTGCCCTGACGCAGAAGGGGAAACTGAGGCCCGGAGAGGACGGTATCTGTGTGGGGGATCTATGGAGACGCCGTGAGGAAGGAGTCACCAGGTTTGAAGAGGGAGACCTGCCGTTCAGTAACTGTAGTGATAAATTGTGCGCTCCTTGTGCGGTGTTAGGCTCCTGTGAGGTAGGCGGGGTTACTACCCGTCTTCTGGCCCCGAGGCCAGAAAGAAGGACCTGGAAATGTAAGCCAGAGAGGGACGAGGTAGAAATAATGTCTTCCACCAAAGCCACCTCGAACAGTGGAAATGTGGAGTGTCAGACTGGCCTGGGCCCCTGCTCCGGTTCTGTTTGCTACTTGCCGGTGCAGAACAGCAAAACTTCGAATTCAGCACTGCTGCTTCTGGGGGTGCAGAGGGGTGCAGAGACACATGGCGTCAGCCCCACCAAGACATTAATCTATTTAACACCGGCCCCACTGCCGCTGTGTCTCAGCCAGATGTGTCTCCGCGTGCAGATGGCTCTCCCATTGTCTTACTGCCGGACGCTCCCCACACAGCCAACAGTGGCAACTCCAGCACTGGCTGGCTGGCTTCAGCCACCAAAGGACTACTTGGGTGTACTGGGCAGAAGTCTCCAAATTACGTCAGCATTGCGCTCTGCATGTAAAGATGGCAGACAGCTCAGAGAGGTTAATTGGCTTGCCCAAGGCTACACAGCTGAGGAGCAAAAGGAGTAGAATCTGAGGAAGTATAGACTCATCACCTGTCTGTGCGCCCTACATCCGGCCACCTCACCTCACACCTCACTTTCTTCCACAGAGAGCTGCAGGTAGCTTACAGGCCAACTTGGCACTCCTTTGGGCAGGCCCGTATTGCAAGAACCCAAAACTCTCCCTCTGCTAGGCTTCCTCATCAAGTTGTGGCAGGAAATGTCGGAGTAGGAAAGGCCCGCGTGCATACCGTCGTGGAAGAGAGCTGACCTGGTTAGATTTTATTGCCAATTTGACACAACCTTGAGTCACCTGGGAAGAGGGAACCTTGCTTGAAGAATTGCCTCCATCACATTGGCCTGTGGCCATGTCTGTATAAGATCATCTCCACTGATGATTGATGTGGGAGGGCTAGCCCACTGTGGGCAGCACCTTCCCTAGGAAGGCGAGCCTGGTTGTAGTAGAGCAAGCCAGTCAGAATGGTCCCTGCATCTGAGTTCCCTTAAAGATGGGCTGTAACCTGTGAGATGAAATAAATCCTTTCCCCCACTACGTTGTTTTCCGTCTTGGTGTTTATCACAGTGACAGAAATGCAAATTAGAATGTGAGCTACACCCCCGGAGCAGAGCAGCATGGAAGTCCCCTTTTGAAAGGTTCTGAAACAGAAGGAACAATGAGACTTAGCGAGGTGTATCACCTGCCGGAACCTGTCAGGGTTCTTCAGCAGGGATGAGCCCCTCTGAGACTCTCCAGCGATCTACTCCTCATCGTTGACACCACAGAGAAGATGTCAGCGAACACATACACATGGCTGAGGTGGACATCTGACTCCTCCACCCCCCACCCTACTGAATCCCTCCCAAGACACTAGTATGGATGTCTATCCTGGGGCTCAGGCTGCTGAGGGTCTGAACTCGATCTTCCTACGTTCACTGCCAAGGAATTTGGAGATTTAAATTACACTGGAAACCGGGCCTGGCTGCAGGCACCGGAGAGGCTGAGGCAGCAGGATTGAATGTTCAAGACCAGCCTGGGCTACAAAGAGACTGTCTCAAAAAGTCTAAAGAACTGGGGATATAGCTCAGCTGGGGTGTTGCCTCGGCCTGAATTCAGTCTCCAGTACTGCAAAAATGAGTGAATGCAGTTCCCTTGGTATTTGGAATGTAAAAACCCATTAGGAACACTCCAGTGGACCCCTCCAACAGAGCCAGGCTCAGGAATTCTGGAAGCAGCTGCACCAGAAACTCATTCTTACCCTACCCTTTTGTGGATTAGACTTGGGGCTGTGGAGCTCTGTCCTCAAGGGGTTGGACCAAGTAGGGAGCTGGTCAGTTAGGGCCAAGACAATGTCTCTGCCCTCCAGGTCAAACAGCAGTCCAGTGACCAGCCTAAGATCTCCCAGCCAGCCAGCAACAGCCTGGAAGCTCCGCATTCAGGACAAAGCACGAGAATCTGGCCCAGAGGAGGTAGGGCATTCTTCTGTTTCGGTCACACAGAATCCCATGGGCAGGGCCTCCCTGGGCCTGTGGCTGTTACCACGTGGCTACTGGACTTGTTAACACTTCTTGTGCATTTCTGGGCTCCAGGTGTGGGGATCTGATCACTGTTGGCAGGGCCGTGACTGAATCTACCTGTGCATCTTACAGGCAGAGAACCTGAGCACAAATCACCTGCCACACTTCCTCGGGAATTGAACTGAAGTCTGGTGTCAGGAGCCCTGAGCCTGGCAAAGCCCTCTGTAGTTGGACAGGGGCTATTCCCTCAGAGAAGTGACAGACCTTACAGGGAAAGGAAGGAGCAGCCATGATCCTGAGAGGGGCTGAAGCCTTGAGTGGACTGGGTGGGTACCAACTGCCTTGGGAGAACCATGGCTTTGGTTTCTGGTGGTCTGCTTGGGTTTGAAAGAAAAGGATGGTCACTGAGACTTAAGCCTAAATCATTGCTAGAGATTTAGAACCCGGGGTCTTGCAATACAAATGCTTTACCACTGAGCCTCACTCCCGTCCCAAGAGCAGGATCTTGTACAAGACCGTGGGACAGATGGCCCCTGCCTACCTCAGACAGAGCCCTGGACCTTCTGGTAAAGGGCTTGCCACACCTCTTTCCCCCAGACATCATAATGGCAGGAGGAAATGGCTCTTGGGCTGGTCCTTGGGCAAAAGGCCAAGCCGAGTTTTGCTGCCTTCTCTGCATGACCCTCTCTCTCCTGTGTCTGATTCTAATCCCCACTACCCTTGGATGCTGGAGCAGATGGGCCCTGTCAGGAGGGAGAGCAGGAAGAGCCCAGGATTCCACTACCTTGGCTGTGGGCCTTGTCCACAGAGACAGTGAGGCGCATCCATCCCTGGCCCTAAGTGGAAACAGTTCTTTAAATAGCTCTCAGTCTCTGCACATCCAGGATGCTGTGTGATGAGGCTGAAGGTGCCCTTTGGGAAGTAGAAGATGAGCTCTGGGAAATAGAAGGTGCCCTGCGGGATGTATCGTGTGCTGTGGACTTCTCTTTGTCCTTCCTTAATGAGTCACTTTCCTATAAATCTGGGTTACAGAGTTGGCTTCCTGGATTGCACACAAGATGACCAGTCTGGTGTGTGTGTGTGTGTGTGTGTGTGGTGTATGTATGTACTCATGTGTGTGCTAAAGCATGCCTGTGTGGTGCAGGTGTGTGCTTGTGCCCATGTACGCACGTGGAAGCCAGACCTCAGATGCTATTCCTCAGAGTCATTCCTTAAGACGCGCTCTCTCACTGACCAGAGGCTTCCTGATGGGGCAAGTCTGGCTGGTGAGTGAGCTCCAGCATTGCCCTGTTTTTTTGCCTCTCCAGTGTTTGGATTACAAATGTAGGCTACCGTGTCTGGCTTTTTATATTGGTTCTGCAGATTGAACTCAGGTCTTCATGACTGTAGGGTAATTTCTTTACTGACTAAGCCATTTTCCCAGCCCCAAGGTGTGTTTTTAAACCTTCTGCCCATAGCATATTCTATCTGGGAGCATACCTGTGTGCCCTAATTTTTTTTTTTTTTTTTTTTTTTTTTTTGGTTTTTTGAGACAGGGTTTCTCTGTGTAGCTTTGCGCCTCTCCTGGAACTCACTTGGTAGCCCAGACTGGCCTCGAACTCACAGAGATCCGCCTGGCTCTGCCTCCCGAGTGCTGGGATTAAAGGCGTGCGCCACCACCGCCCAGCTGTGTGCCCTCATTTAACAATGTTAACTTCACACTACTTAAGCGAATTCTGCCCTCACAGCTTCAGTCAGGTCCTCCAACAGGCAGGTGAGCCCCAAGCCGTCTGTGCCCCCCGCACCTATCCCTGACTGACCAGCTGGTGTTCAGAATTCGGCTGATAGTGTGTGACAGTCTGGGTGCCCACCCCCTCCCATCTCCACACAATGAGCAATCCAAACCCTTGCCCACAGGCGACAGCATAGCACACTGGCCCCCAACCTTGTTCAGATTTCTTTATTGAAAAATTAAAGTCGTAAGCTCTGTATATAAATACACTGACATTGCTGGTTGCCTGCAAGGCCTCTGGGATAGGCTGGGGGTGCAAAGGGGATCTGGGGCCTGGGGTCCCCTGAAGCGCAGGAAAGGAAATAAATAAATACCCTAGGGACACTGAGCTAGGAGAAAAGGGGTGCGACTGGTGTGAACAGGCGTGCTGGCGGCTCATTTGTGGCACTGAAGGTCCCCCGGCAGGGAGCAGTCCGTGAACTCTCCTGTGACCTCATAGCCAAAGACCTAGGCATCTGGGGGTGGCAGCACCCCCATCCGGCCCAGAGAAAGGTGCTCTGCCTTCCTTCCCTTCGCTAACGCAGTTTTATTGAGCTCCTACTGTGTGTCTGGCGCACAGATTTGGACCTGACTCGTTGCTTGCCCTGTCTGGTTCTCTTTTTCTCCTAATCTGGGCCAGGGGACCAGGCAGGGTATATGTGTCAGGGTAGGAGGGGGAGTCTGCCTGTGACCCTGTCCTATAGTCTTGACCTTGACCCCACCCCTAGAGCATCACGTTGAACTCAGTGACCAGGAAGTCGATGTAGTCCCTCTCTTTGGTCTTGAAGGCCTCGGCGATGATTCGGGCAGCCTCTTTGTGCTCCTTACCCCGAAGCGTCAGCCCATTCACTTCCAGAATCACGTGGCCCACCTTGAGCTGCCCGCAGTTATGGGCAGAACCTCCTCGCTGCACAGGGAGACAGAAGCAGGGGTCATGTGGGTACCTGGTTTTGACCACCGGCAGAGATAAGCAGCTACGTTGCCAATCTAGAGTCCACAGTCCTGGCAAAGTTGGGCTCTGCAGAGCGAGAGGAGGCAACTTCCTAAGTTCTGGGCCAGCATGGAGTGGGGGTGGGGTGGGCGGCCATGTTCCTGCTAGTCTGCCCAGGCAGCCCAACACGTCAAGGAGCTTGCCATTCAAGAGGGGCACTGGGTCTGTCTTCAGGTTTGATGTCCCCTCTGGGAGGCAAATTCTGAGGGTGCTGAGAATGAGCTCTTTAAGACAGGGGGACTTCCACAAGGGGAACCTTTGAAGACCTACCTGAATTGTGACAATCCTGGGCAGAGGCTGGCGTGTGTTGGCACCACCCTCAATGGCGATGCCCAGTGTGGCTGCACTTTTCCTCACACGGACTAGAGTGGATGTTGGCTCCAGGAGGCCAGGCTGCAGGTGGGAGAAAGGCGGCCTTGATGCTTCTCAGTGGAGCACGGTGGGAGCCTCAAATATGACGTGGACTAAGCTAAGTCTTTGGCTTTTTAATAATGCCCAAGGCCCAGACCACCTGGTGGAGTGGAGACTTGGAATCCCAGGCCTGACCTTAAAGACAACCTCAGCTACCATGCCACACTAGAGTGTAGAACAGCTGCCAGCCCTTGCCACCCAGGATCAGGGCAAAGAGGGACTCCAGATTGCTAGCACAGTGACCCTCTGGATCACTCCAGCAATGCCTCCTAAGGGCCACGTGCTACGTGTCTCCTGATTCCCAGGACCTGCCATCCTCCACCAGGATCCTACGTGCACTCCCCCACTCACGGGTTTATTGGCACCCTCTGTGGTCCTCTCCGTCTGGGGCAGCTCCTTGCCACTCTTGCTCTTAGTGGATGCTGTCTGTCTGCCTCGGCCTGAGGTGCTGGCCTCTGTCTCCCCAGCGTCCACGCCACTGTCCTCACTTAGAGTCTGCCCGCTGTCTGAGAGCTGAGAGAGTGTGGAGGCTGCTGGGGACAGACAAGGGAACAGAAGCAGTCATGGAGGGCCACTTGCGGGGAGGTGATGGGGCTGTGGACTGGATGGCTATGGAAACTCACCATGCAAAGATGAAGGGGAAGATGATGGGACACAGGGGCTGGAGGGCCGGGGATATTCCCTACAACATTCCCCATCTCCTGACCACCTGATCTGCCAGCAGGGCCAGGCCCGACAGTCACTACATCCGGGATTTCTGCCCAGATCCCTAACCACTGGCACAAATATGAAAATAGAGGTTAATGGGCCAGCCCAGCTCACAGAAATGGGTTGTTGCTTTTGTTATTCAAATTCACATAATGTCAATTTTTAATGATAGGTATTTGAATTAGGAGATTTTTTTTTAAAGGTCACAGTTACACAAGAATAACGTGGAAGGTCTACCACCCTGCCCTGTACCCGCCCCCCCCCCCCCCCCCCGTGACCACCCTGATGTGAAGTGAGTGGTGGGTATACATATCCCATTCTCTAGCCTATCCCATTCTCTAGCCAGCAAAGCTGCTCCATTCTGTGCGTGGCCACTGAACCCTGAGCTGGAGGCTCTTGCTTAAGAATGTGCACTGTGAGCCGGGCCCGTGGTGGTGCACGCCTTTAATCCC
Organism: Peromyscus californicus insignis; assembly: GCF_007827085.1. NCBI lineage: Eukaryota > Metazoa > Chordata > Mammalia > Rodentia > Cricetidae > Peromyscus > Peromyscus californicus. Next base: position 86,420,966 of record NW_026294573.1, on the reverse strand, counting down.
AGCACTCTGGAGGCAGAGGCAGGCGGATCTCTGTGAGTTCGAGGCCAGCCTGGGCTACAGAGGAGTTCCAGGAAAGGCTCCAAAGCTACACAGAGAAACCCTGTCTCAAAAAAAAAAAAAAAAAAAAAATGCACTGTGGATCCTGTGTGTTGGGTGTGAATGCCCCGGGACCAGCTGCGCAAGCCTGGGTGAGTGATACATCATCTCAGAGCCCACCCCCCCACCCCGCCTTGTTCTAACCCTGGAGAGTGACGCCTACATAGTAGGGTCATCTCAAAGACTAGTGCACAGGGAGGAGCAGTGGAGGGAAATAGAGACCAATAATGCTGGCACAGGGCTGGCGGCGGGACTCCATGAGTGAAGGGCAAGAGGGCCAGCAAGGCTTCCGGTCATTCCTGGCTCCCACCATCCCCTGCCCAGCATCTCTACAGAGGCCTGCTTGCTCTTCTCACACCTGCCAGTTGTTCCCCAGGGCAGGGTCACAGTGTTCAGCATCTGTGCTTGTGGCCCCAAGTCCCCTGACCCTGCCTGCCCTTTCCTAGGCTACCTCGTGGGGTGGTGTGTAGCACTTCAGCCACACGATGGCAGCAGAGCCTAGCTAACTGCTGGACAGCCAGGGCTCCCTCCATATCCCCATTGGGCATTCCTTAAAAGACAGGGGCCCCAGCCTGGCCGCGTGCTGCACTCTGACTTCTACACACCATCCAGAGGTCCTGTGACTGGGACTGTCATACCCCTGGAACCCAGCACCTTCTTTCTGCCAGACTGAATGGTCAGGAACAACCAACGCCAGCCCTGCCCTCCCAAACAGTCTTCCAGAGGACGCTGTGAGATGGACGCAAGGTGTAGGAGTAGGAGACCCCTAACTCCACCCCCACATAGACCCCACCCAGTGACCTGGCAGTGGCTACTCCACATTGCCAGGGGAAGAAGGTGCCACTCATTCATGGTAGCTGTGCAACCAATAACTGGTCAAGGGCAGAAGTGGGACCCAAACTCAAATCTTGGCTTCAGGCCATCTTCATGCTGACCTTGAGCCAGACCGCATGCATGCAGGCTGGCAGACCCTTCTGCAGCACCCGGACCCACCAATCGCGACAGGAAGAGTGACTCTGGGGACCAGAGACCCCCCCCCCCCCCTCCTCCCTGTGTCACAGAGCTGGGCAGCCATACTCACTGCGTGTCTGGGGCAGAGCCCGCACTTCGTTCACATCAGGCTCGCTGTCCGGACGGTGTACCTCCACCAGGACGAAGTGCTGGTTTGCACCCACAGGTTCGGGGTGGTCAGAGGGCGACGGTGGCGGAAGGCAGGACCCAGCCCCCGGGGTCTCTGCAGGAGGAGGGCTCTTCAGGTGTGGTGGGGACTGGACCCGGGGGAAGGGGCCGATGGGGTGCGGGTTAACCAGGGCCAGGTGGGTGTCCAGCGGCTTCCTAGACCTGGGGTTGGCATGGGAGATGGAGGCGTAAATGGGAGAGGAGGGCGAGTCCTGTGCTGCTGAGGAGGGCCCTGGGGTGGGTGCAGCGCCCAGGGGCGGGCTTCGATTCCGGGGTGCTGAGAAGACAATGCCTGAGTGGGCAGCAGCAGACAGAGGTGCAGGGTCCTCCCTCCCTGGCTTCCGTGTCTGGCCAAGCCGGTGGTCTTGATCTTGAGCCAGTGGTGGCGGGGGAGGAGGTGGCTTGATGCCGGACAGATCTTCTGAGGGAGGTTTCACATCGTCCTGCCAAAAGACCCAACAGGAGTAGAAATCAGAGCCCATGGTGGCCAGAGAGGGACAGCAAACAGTGCTGGACCCCGCAAGGACTCGGTCCCTGCGCCTCAGCTCCCGGCCACACTGTATTGAATAATGCATCGCTCAGTGGAAAACTGCTCCCTACATCTCGGCAGCCGAGGAGCGCCAGGATCTTGGCAGGTGTCTCTGGGGACCCACTGGGTTCCTTTGGGAATTGAAGTTCTTGGCTTCGGCAGGGGCTCATCACGAGTGACAAGACTTAATTAAGGCAGGAGGAAGAAGATGGCAACACAAAACAAGTATTTCCGTGGCAGGAACCATCTGGACGAGCAGAGGTGGGGGAAGGGTGGAGGCACCCGAGGGCTGCAGGGCTGTGTGGCCACGGACAGGGCAAGGTGCCTCTCTGAGCATAGTGCACCCACCAGCAGGTTAGGCAGGGATGAGAGCAGCAGAGCGTACGATGTGTTGACAAGGGGCCTGAGATGCAGTGAGCCTGGTGAGCAGGAGAAATGGACCACAGCCACCAGTTCCCTTTCCTTAGTCCAGGGTCCATGCTTGGAAAGCTCTGGCAGCCATGCAGGCACTGTCTCACTGCTCTGACTGAATCACTTGACTCACTCTGGCCCCAGCTTTGAGTAAGGTGCTCCATTTTCAGCTCCATGTTACAGATGGGAAAACACAGGCACAGAGGGCCTAAGGAGCTCGCCCAAGGCCACACAGGCAGCAGGGAGGCCAGACTAGAACCCAGGCCATCAGCTGGGTCGGTGGGCTCTCAGCAGAGACTCTGTCCCCCCACCCGCTTGTGTCCTTTTTCTGTGGCTATCCCCAAGAAGAGCCCAGGAGTCCAAGAACCAAGCAGGCCTTACCACAGACACATCCGGGAGGGTGTTAACGCTGCCTTGGGTGGTCTCACCGGTTGCCTCCAGGTCTAACGTGTTCTGGAAATGGACAAGAGACAAGCTGAGCAGGCAAGAACTGAGAGGAGAGCCCATCTGTTTCCCAGGGCACAGAATCGAGGACCTTGTGACACCTTCCAATGGCTGAGGTTACCTGGCAGACCCCACTCCGTGGATATTTACCTTACTCACTCAGAGCAATACAGTGACTTTTTCTGTTAGACGCTTGGAAGTGAAATTTTATTATTATTTTTGAGGCAGGATGTCATGTAGTCAATGCTGGCCTCATTTTAAATTTGCTATGTAGCCGAGGATGACCTTGAACTGACTCTCCTTTTATCTACCTCCCAAGTACTAGGATTAGAGGCATGTGCCAGTATGTTCAGTGTATATGATGCTGGGGACTAAACCCACGTCTTTCTGCACAACCAAAAGGCACTCTTCTCAACTGAGCTACATTCCAAGCCGTGAAGTCAATTTCTCTTTGTGACCTCCTGACCATTTTCAGACCCTCCTTGAACTACCTGGAGATGCCGGGGGTGTCTTAGACGTGAGCCTTAAGTGTGGTGCTCCACAGCTTTAGCACCCCCACATCCAGTGACAGAACGCTGGGGGGTGGAGCACACAACAGGCCAATAGCAAATGAGGTGTATATAAGGAAAGGGTGCTGTTCCATGGCTTCAACCCCAAAGGGGTAACTTAATGTATAACTGGATAACATATTACAACATATCCACCTTTTCCTTAATTCTGCCACATTGTGTGTGTGTGTGCGTGCATGTGTGTGTGTGTGTGTGTGTGTGTGTGTGTGTGTGTATGTGTGTGTGTGTGGTGTGCATGTGGGAGGCCTGAAGAGGAAATCAGATTCCCTAGAGCTGGGGTTACAGGCAGCTGTAAACCACCCAGTGTGGGTGCTGTGAACTCAACTCAGGCCCGCTGGAAGAACAGTAAGTGCTCTTAACTCCGAGCCATGTTTCCAGAGCCTCACCCTCCCCCCAGCCTACACTCCCTTAAGTGACTTCATGATGCCAAAAGGCTTTCTCTGGACTCTGGACGAGCAAGGTGAGCTCTTCTGAGGTGGGTTCTTTGGGGGTGGGGGGAGGGGGGGCTACGGGAGCCCATCATCTCCTTCTGCCTCCAGACTGTCAATGAGACTGCACCCTGTGTTCACCTGGCTAGATTAGGGGATGCCTACATGGCTGGTAAGTGTGATTTCTCTGTGCCTGTGGGGACGTTTCTGAGAGAAATCAGCCACAAACATCATCCTCCCCACCGTGCAGCCTCAGTACCCACCACAGCCCCAGAGGAACGCCACAGTGGAGGGGGACTTCAAGGGATGCCCACTTTCTCCCGCCTCATGGTCTGCTTTTTCCTTCTGCAATGTTAGGGTTGAACCCAGGTCCAGACCAGTACAGCACAGCCCAGTGCTGCGTCTCACCAAGCCCTTCACCTACCCTCCCACACCGGGACTGCTGCTTCTCAAGCTGAGCTGGATAAAACAGCCATATTGGGCCTCTAGCTGGTAGACGGAAGTCCTGGGACGTCCTATGGTCTCCTGAGTGTTGTCCTCATGAGACCTCATCTTCCTGTGTTTTAGAGTAATCCTGTAGGTTGCTTCCACGGACAACGCTGGCTGATGCAGGCACCCAGACCTGCTCAAGTCTCCAGTGAGCCATCCGTGCTGAATGAACAGTCCCCAAGGCTCTGGACCCAGCAGCTAGGGCTGGAGGTGAGGCATCATCCTGCCTGAATGTGTGTATGTTGTGTGTGTGTGTGTGTGTGTGTGTGTGTGTGTGTGTGTGTGTGTGTGTGTGTGTTTAGACCTCAGAGGGCATCACATGGCTATCAGCATATAGTACACTTGGGAGAGCAGCAACCAAGGAAGGCTTCCTAGGGATGGACACTGGGTCTGACTGTGAGCAGCAAGCCATGTTTCAGACCCTGGGAATTGTGTGTGCATAAACAGGGAAGAACACAGAGGATGCTTGAGAATTTTCTGCCAGCTCTTGGTCATGCTTGGACTTGAGCCTGAGGGCAGTGGGTTGCCTCGGAGATGAGGTCAAGTTTGCTTTCCACGAAGAAGATTCCATTTGCTCATGTCCCCTCCTGCCAAGCAGGAGCGCTGCAGGAAGTGTGGCTCGCTCTTCTCACTAGCCATTGTCTTGGTTGGGCTGTAGACACGCTCCACTGGCTCCAGGTCACCTCCGGCTCGGGCCTACCTGAGCAACCCACCCCTCCCCTTGTCCCATTTTCCTTTTCTCTCACTCATCACGGCTCCCTACCCAACAGCCAGACAGTCCTTGGAAAAGAAATCAAGTAATGGACACCCCCAGTCCAAGCAAGGCCCTGGGGCCTTAACATGTCACTTGGGAGGAATTCCAAGCTCACTGTTGACTACACAGCCTGGCCCTTTCTTGCTACTTCTCCGGTATCATCACACCCGCCCCAGGGCCTTTGCACTAGATGTCTTGCCACCTGCACCATTCATGACTCACTTCCACCTTTCCTTTGGTTCTCATGGCTTGGGGCCTCCCCGACCAGCCCTGATAGCATCATCCATCTATCCTGACCTGGTCCACTTTTCCGTACACAGGTCACATGTGGCCGCGCTATCTCTTCTTCCTACTGGGTATAAACTAGGGCAAGACTTAGGCCACTGTGACTTCAGTGCTCAGAACCGTGGCTGCTGGGTCTACCAGGTAAACAAATGGATGAGTCTATGTCAGTGAATGGATTGCTTGGTTTAGCTGCTGGGGGGCAGGGGCTGAGCATGCTGGGAGTTGGTGAGGAGGTGCTGTGTTCTTTGTAGGGGCCGGTAATGATGGCTGGAACAAGGGGGAGGCATAGTTGTAGACAGAAGGTCCTGAGGCAGAGCCTCCTGAATATAGATTCCTTCCCCAGAAGCTTCAAGTATTCTGGGGTGACAGGGGACATGTGTTTGCAAAGGCCAGGGAGGAAGCCACAGATGGACAGGACGCTGGGTCCTCTTTGTAGGTCACCTCTGAGGTTTTCTTGAGCTCACATCCCGCTCTGCCTCTTACGGCTGTGTGACAACAGGCAAGTCATAAGCCTCTGTGTGCCATGTAAAATGGCTAGCCGACCATGTCCTGCAGCTGATCCACTAAACCCTCGATGGCTCTTCCCACAGGGCCTGACACTGTACCTTGGAAGGTTTCCCTCATTAGAAATCCAGGAAGCCTTGCAAACTGTCCCCAGAGTGAAAGGCCTACCAAGTAAGTAAGTCTACTGTGGCCCCTGAGGGTGAGCTCCTCAGAGAGAAAGGTCATGGAGCTTTCTCATAATCCCTTACCGATTGTCATGAGCATAGTGCTCTCTGGAATTATCTCTGGTGGATGGGCATCAGAGACCCCCTCCTGCCTGAGGTGAGTGACAAGGCCAGTTTGTCCATGCAGGTCCTTCCCAGATGCAGAATTCAGGAAACCCACGGTGTCTACTCTAAGGACAAAAGCAGCTTCTGCCATGGGCCCACATGGCCAGTGTCACCTGCTGCAGAGGATGCTGGGGGAGCAGGTGAGGCTCAGCTGACTGGAATTGGGCAAACCTGCCCTGTTCTGGGGCACTAGGAACCTGGAGCATCATTCAGTCATTCAGCAAACACTGACCATGATTTAGGAGCGAGGGTGGGAAGGTTTGAGGGTCATGAAAGGTCAGGCGAGAATTAGGTGCCTGGCTCTTACCCAACCTTACTGTGTGTACTTTCCCATGGCCCTGAGGCAGGCGCCATGGCTCTTCCCCATCATCTGTCACATCTCCTGTAATTGTAGATCTAGAGGAATGTGACAGGTCCAAGGATGCATGGACATTGTCCTGGCTAATTTTATGTCAACTTGACACAGGCTAGAGTCATCTGAGAGAAGGGAACCTCAATTGAGAAAATGCCCCTATAAGACTGGGCTGTAGGCAACCCTGTAGGGTTTTTTTTTTTTTTTTTTTTTTTTTTTTGGTTTTTCGAGACAGGGTTTCTCTGCGTAGTTTTGGAGCCTGTCCTGGATCTCGCTCTGTAGACCAGGCTGGCCTCGAATTCACAGAGATCCGGCTGGCTGTGCCTCCTGAGTGCTGGGATTAAAGGCGTGCACCACTGCCGCCTGGCCTCTGGGGAACTTTTTAAATTAGTGATTGATGGGGGAGGGCCCAGTCCATTGTGGGTGGTACCATCCCTGGGCTGGTGGTCCTGGGTTCTATAAGAAAGCAGGTTGAGCAAGCCAGTAAGCAGCTCTCCTCCATGGCCTTTGCATCAGCTCCTGCCTCCAGGTTCTTACCCTATTTGAGTTCCTGTTCTGACTTCCTTCAGTGATGGCCTATGAATGTGGAAGCATAAGCCAACTAAACCCTCTCCTCCCCAACTTCCTTTTGGTCATGATGTTTCATCATAGCCATAGTAACCCTAAGACAGCCATTCTGTAGTAACTTGGGTAACTAAGCCAGGTCTGCGTCACACCACCCTGGAATTGGACAGAGCCCAGGTGTTTCAGGTGGAAGAGGATGAAAGTGGAGCACACAGCAGGCAGCTGGTTGGAGCACAGTGAAGTGCAGCCAGGCTCCATCTGCCAGATCCAGACACTCTGGAGCCCGAGTCCCCAAGTCATGTTCCTTATACATCTGAAATAGCTGCAGCCAGCCCAACCAAGAAGTAGGGCAGTGCCAGCAGAACCCAAAGAGCAGGCATCAAGGTCCAAGGCCACAGTGCACGTCTGCATGTCCTGGATACTGTATCCCAACCCCAGCGCCTGCTGCTTTCCCCATGCCCTTTGGGGCTGACTCCCCTTCAGTTCTACAGCCTAGCCTGAGGCTCAGAGAGGGTTCCAAGTCACCCAATCAGGGTGGAGTGCTTCCCATTCAAGCCTACAGGTATTTAAGTTCCTATCCCATTGTCTCCACCCTCCTCAGGGTTGCGGGGTTGCAGAATAGTCCCTCCCTTACATTTGAGTTGGTACAACAAGGATCCAGATTCTCACCCCTCTGACTTGGAGCAATGGAGGAGGGGAAGAGGGAAAGTGAAATGAATGACCAGGAGCTGTCCTCGAGCTAGCTGCCTTCCGCCCGGGTACCGAGGACAGGCAATGGCTGCTTTGGATATCATCAAAGCCCAGGTGCCCAGAGCCACCTCAGCAAAATAGCGCCCCTCCCCATGCCATCCCAGTTTCTGCCTCCTGCTCCTTGCTTACATAAAGGTGCTATTTTCCGCTCTTTGTTCTCCCAGCCCTGTTACTCCAGTGTCGGGCCACTCCCCACCCCTCCGCCATCGCAAAATGCACCTAAGGTCTGAAACTGGGTGGCCCATTTCCCGTTATGTATATGGAAAAACTGAGGCGCTGAATTTCAAAAGCTTCCAGAAGGCCACCAGTGTGTGTGTGTGTGTGTGTGTGTGTGTGTGTGTGTGTGTGTGTGTGTGTGTGTGTGTGTGTGTGTAGGGGGCAGCATTAGATTTCTGCATGACTGAAGGAGAAAAAAGGAAGAAAAGACCTTACAGGGAAAAGTATGGATAAGGGGGAAGGTGGGGAGAGGCTCCAAAGAGAAGACAGGGTTGGGGAAGGCCAGACAGTTCAGCAATGGGAAAACCAGAGACAGAGAGAAAAGCAGGGTGGCCACTGACCAGGGCTGGTTTGAAAAGAGCTTGTCACCTCCAGATAGGTGGAGGATGGTGATATGATTTGGGGAGGCAGAAGTTCTGGCACTGCTTGGGACAGTGTTTCTTTCAATCAAAGCTGGGAACTGGGGCTGACTGTGGCTATCTGTGAGGACAGTCCCCATTCCATCACCCCAGATCGTGAGAGCCAAGAGCTCTCTGGGACGGAAGGGCACAGTCACCTCTCAGGGCAGGGCATGGTGGTAGAGTCCTATTACAACCCAGCTGGGATGCTGCTGAGCTGATACCTGTCCCTGCGGTTCCCTCCCTTGTCCTGGGAAAAGGATGCCACACAGTGGAAAGGAAGAAAGCATGCCCCACAAACTCCAGGTCAGGAGAAGCCCTTGGGACAAGTATTGAAGGGGACATGGGGACAGAGAGCCTGGCTCAGAGCCTCCTTCCATCAGGAGTGAAGGCAGCCACCATCACTAGGGATCTTTCCTGTCACTCAGATGTCAACAGCATCTCACCATACCCATGCTGGTTACTCACCCAGGGTTCCACCTTCTTACCAGGAGAAAGCAAACAGTACCATCACCATTGTGCTTCCATGTTTTGAGAGCTGCATATCATCAAACAACTGAATGCTTTGTTGTCCTCTGCTCTAAACTCCTAAACAGTTAAAGCTGCAATCCTGAGAAGGGAGCCAGGGCCCCGCCAACCTCCAAGGGGGCCTGGGGCTCAGACAATGAAGAACTCTCTACAAGCAAGCACACTGCCCAGCTTCCCCATTTGTCAGCTAGAAAGCACTTTCTTGGGACAGCAGAACTCAGCTGCATTCAGAGAGGAGCTGAGCTCATGGACATGGCTACATTTGATGAAAACATCTCCTGGCACCCCAAATCCTCACACAGGGAGGCAGGTGTTCTGTAAATGCTAGGACGTGACAAAATGATGCTGAGAAGGAAGGAACCATTCAGATGGGTTGAGGGAACTAAAGCGCCTGGTGCCGGGATGGTTTTGGGGTGTTGGGGCATGTGTGAGACTGTTAGGATGAAGTGATGTTCTTCTCAGTGGAGGGGCACATCCTGGGATTATGGTAGGGTGCGTAGTTTCCTGGCATGGGGCACTGTTAATAGTTTGAATATGAAATGTCTCCCACAGTCTCATGAGGACGTGGTGGCCAGTTGATGAGCTTTGGGAAAGTGATGGGATCCTGAGGGCTCTGACCTAATCAGTGGATTCATTTCTTGATGTATTCAAAATAATATGACATAATTGGGACATGGTGAAAAGAGGAAGCAGGGCCTAAGTGGAGGATATGTCGCTGGGGTTGTGACCTTGAAGCTCCATCTTGTCCTAGCTTCTTCTTGTACTCCTTTCTTGGTTTCCTGTCTCCTCCTCCAACATGGGAACAGCTTCCCCTTTACATGTTCTGGCCACTATGATGCTCTGTGCACAGGCATGAGGCTGAATAAAGATGGGCTGAACTCCCTAGAGCCAAAAATAAGTTTCCTCTTAAGTTATACCAGATAACTGGTTATGTCACGAAAGATTAAGCTGGCATGGCATGGCAGCTCATCAGGGACCTATGTGGTGCCCACTACTTCCCTGGCCCTCTGCACACCCATGTGGCTTTTGCCCCACATTCCATCACCCCCAATACCACTCCTCATGTATCCCTTAGCTTAAGTCAAAGCCTCATTTAGTGCCTGATCGAAGCCAAACTCTGGATCTTGGTTGACCGTCTCTCTGCCGGTGACCCAGTCATCAGGCCTGGATCTATCCTCTCATAAGCCTCAGACCTTGAATTCGTAGATTGTTTACATAACCCAGGACCTGGTTCATGCTAACAATACTGAGCGACAGTCTTACTCCTTATGTAGGTCCCTTCATCAAAATCTCCTTCCTCCATTGGGCTTGTGAGCTCTGGGTGGGCAGGGGTGAACGGTAGGGAGACTTAATTCAATAAACATCGCATGGCAAGGGCAGGCTGAACAAACTGTGAATGAGTAAAGGGTTTCCTCCTGAACAAAGGAGTCTTTAAACCCAGCAGGTCCGTCCTGGGTCAAAGGAGGGAGCAGACCCTCTGTTTCCTTGTCCCATCTCTGAATGACAAGCAGATGTCACTCAGTGCAGAGTGGCTTGAGTGCCCCTCCTTCAGTGTGCCCCAAAGAGGAGGGAAAGGAGACTCAGGCCACAGAGGGAGCTGATGCAGCAATGCTGGGAGCCTCTCTTTTGCCTCCCTGTGGTAAGGAAGAGGACAGTGTGGCCTCAAGGGTGGGGTACCATCTCAACATCCTTGGAAGCCACAGGGCCCCACTCTAGACATAGGAGAGATGTTTCAATCCAGGCAGAAAAATCTGGGGTGATAATCAGATTTTGTCCAGGTGTTATGAGTGAACAACAGCGTCCTTGACCTCTAATCTTTTTCTGTCCAACCCTCAGAGTAGTAGCATGCTCAGCTTACATGCTCCCCACACATGTCCATCCAGTTTCCCTGGGCAACCCAAAGGTACCAGGTATTTCCAATCCAACGCACAGATGTGGAGACAGGATCGGAAAGTTTATGCTACCAGCTCAGGACAACCCACTGTGAGTCTGGAGAGCCAAGCCCAGTTGGTAGGATTCACAGCCTGGGAAATGGCACATCGGCCCTGCTCACACTAAAGATGCACAAATGCTGGCAGGCGTTTGTTTTCTCGCCCACTCTGCAGGCCAGCCATTTCTCCGGGGAACATGATGCTGTTTAGAGGCTGGAAAAAACGCTCCAGGTTGAGTGGTAGACAAACTGAAAGGGGATGTCATTTGTCTCTGGGTGGGCTGGGCTGGGGGATTTCCTTGATTGAGGGCTTCTGTTCTGAGCAGATGTTGCCGCACAGTGGACCATGTGTAGCCTGGGAATGATCACTCTACCATGTGACCCAGGGAAACTGGGTTCAGTGGAAACTGGCCCCATCTGGGATGCCTGGGTCCCTGGGTCACCGGCAGCCAGATGCCAGGACAAGGTGCGTTTCCCTGAGATACAGAGGCAAATGTTGGAAGACAATCCTGTGGGTGGCTGAAGGCACCATCTCCTGGGCTTCTCTTGGTAGATGCAGTCCCTGCTTGTCCCCATCTACTCTCCCTGCTACTGGGGAAGTAGGCTCACTCAGGGTTCAGAACAAGACCCATGTTTGTGAGGACATAGGTGTGTTCGAGTTCTGAGTTTAGTTGTCTTCTACTGATACATCGGGCTGTTTGTTGCTCTGCATTACTGCGTGGAAGCTGTGGTCCAGTCCCTAGTGCCTGGTTGGGGGTAATCTTCTCTTCCACATCTTTCTCCCTCTGCTATAGCCCTTGTTCAGATGCAGAGCTGGGGAGACACTGTCACCATCCCCTGACATGCCCTCCTGAATACTTCTTAGCGTCTGTGGTGGTTTGAATGAAAATGGCCCCTATGGGTTCACAGGGAGCAGCACTATTAGGAGGCGTGGCCTTGTTGGAGTAGGTGTGGCCTTGTTGGAGGAAGTGTGTCACTGGAGGTGAGTGGGAGGGCTTTGAGGTTTCAGATGCTCAAGCCAGGCCCAGTGTCACTTTCTCTTCTTTCTGCCTGCTGATCTGGACATAGAACTCTCAACTATCTCTCCAGCACCATATCTGCCTTCATGCTGCCATGCTTCCCGCCATGATGGACTAGACCTCTGAACTGTAAGCCATCCCCAATTAGATGTTTTACTTTATAAGAGTTGCTGTGGTCATGGTGTCTCATCACAATAATAAAACCCTAACTAAGACAGCACCTCTCAACAGAAAGATGCTTAGAATCTGAGGAGCCATGGAGGTATGCCTTCATCTTATAGATGGGGAGACTAAAGCAAGTGTGGGCAGGAGGCTTCCCCAAAGACACATGGCACTGGAGGGACAAAGTGGTGTTAGAATACCCTAAAAGAGATGCTTCCAGATCGGGAGGTGGTGCCCCTTGCCCCTCACCCCAGGTGGCCTGCGTGTGCAGGGTCTGAGGCTGATATGCGCCAGGGGTATGGCAAGAGATACTAGGCCAGGACTGCTCAGGTGCTCGAAGAGCTGGCACCTGCTCAGCCCATCACTGTGTCTCTTAGCAACTGATTGCACCAACTCCATGGAGCCCTTGCTATTTCCTGAGAATGTGTCTGTGCATCGCTTGTTGATTCTCAATAATTAGAGATCCTGTTAAAATTAAGCCAGACCATATCCTCCCAGATTGGGGGCATCGTCTTGTTCACAGTCTTCAGCATGTGGCCTGCCCTTTGCTTTGCTCACACTGCTCTGGCTCCACCTGCCTCCTAGACAGTTGGTGGATGCAGGAGGCATGCTCCAACCTCAGGGCCTTTGCATATGCTGTACCTGCTGTCTGAACTCCTCCCACACCCCCAGATATGGGTGTGGTTCTCTCTCACCTGCTTCGGGTCTTCCTCAAGCACGCCTTTACCAGTTCTCCCCAGTCCCAGGTGCCCTACCCTCTTTTACTATTTTCTTTAGCTCTTATCACTTCATGTGCCACTCATCTCGTCCTCCATCATTCCTGCTGGCCTCTGAATTCCAGCTGAGAAAGCATCTCTAGCATTCTCTGCTTCACTGCAGCCCCTGGGCTGCACACAGCACACGGCATGCACCCCATAAAGATTAACAGAAAGGAAGGAAGAGGAGGGAGGGAAAAGACAGATGGCGTACAGACCAACAGACAGGCTGACTGCTAGGTGATGCCCAGCAAACAACTTCCAGAAGAACCAGGGTCAGAGGACAGGGCTCACAACACCACACAGAGGCAAGCAGGCCAGGGACTCGGTCCAGCAAGCTGTGTGACCTGAGGTAAGCTGCTCCCTCTCTCTGAGCTTCTCCGTAACAGGAGGATCTTAGTGCTCGTGGCCACTAGGAAGGCCACAGGAGATATGCTTGAGAAATGCTTGGACCAGGCCTTAGAGAGCACCCCACAAGTTCCAGCTGTTATTAACAGGAAAGGCTCCAGCATTCACATGGGCTGAGTTGTGTGTTAAACTCCAGGGACCCTGCAGTGCCCCCAGATATGGTCACTTCCCTCAACCACTGGTGAGCATGTAAAGATAACTGACCACATCTCTCCTGTTCACGAAAGTACAGAGAGGCAAGATCTGGAAGTGATCCTGTCAAAGGGGTCAGGGAAGGCTTCCCGTAAGATCTGCCACCCAAGCTATGGGGACAGGCCATGAGGAATGGGAAGGAGAACATTGCAGATAGGCAGAGGCCATGACATACAAAGGCTGGTCATGCTCTCCACTGCATAGCACAGAGTGATCACCCTCCTTTTAAGGATCCTAAAACTCAGAGAGGCAGAACTACTTCTTGAGGTCACACAGCAAGTCACAGGGCTAAGCCAGGATTTGAAGAGAAGTCATTCTCCAGAGCCTGAGGCCACTCATGGGGTGGTGACCAGGAGAAAGGGTAGCGAAAACATTGGGTCCCCAGAAGGGACAAGTGCAGAGTTCGGGGCGGCACGAAGGGCTCGGCCCCCACCTCTGCCCTGCCTATGGGACTCCCAGCCCCCGACCCCTGCAGAAGGACGGTACCTCCATCAGGTCTATAAGCCACAGCAGCCGCTCCTAGGGAGGGTGGATGGGCAAAAGGCAAAAAGAAAAATACATGAAATGAATGTCAGGGGATCAATAGGCTTCAGCATAGCCACCACCTTCCCCACACACACCTACTGAGGGGAACAGCAGGGGCCTCAGAGGAAGCTGAAAGGCCCTGCTGCTCTGGGGAGCCGACCCTATCCTTCTCAGGGATCTCCAGAGGTCAGCAACTTGGAGCAGGCTTGGTGCCAGCAGTCACAGATGGAAAAGCAGGTTGGAAGGGAGCAGTGTGTCCCAGGTCACACCTGCTGAGGACAGCAGTGATTCAGGGGGAATCTGCTTGGAGACTTTGATCCAGCAGGCTGGGTCCCCAGGGACCTGCTGCTGCAGACTTAGAACTGAGCCTCAAATATAGCCCGGGGGAGTCCCTGGGAACAGGCAAAAGGGAGGGGCAGCAGTCCTCAGCCCAGCGCCTTCCAGAGCCTTTGAGTACGTACAGGCCCAGTGAGCACATCTCTAAGGGGGTTGCCCAGGCAGAAAGGGCAGCAGGCAGAAGCAAGGCTTCATCTGCCCCGAGGGCTGTGGCTTCATTCCACGGACCCAAGTACTCATCTTGGGCCTAAGACTGCTTTCTTTTTCTGTTCTCCCTACAAGTTGAGGATTTGGCATAACAATTCCCCTACAAGGGAGGAAACTGAGGGATAGAGAGGTAAAGGGGACTTCCCTACTTGCATGGATCTCTTAGGCTCCACCCCAGGAGCTCCTCTCCTCCCTGCCTGGGGGAGTGTGTGTGTCCTGGGCACCCTGATTGGTCACGGATTCCGAGTGGTCCCCATTTTAGGAACTGTGTGAAGGGACTTTGGGGTACTCTCCCATCTGCCCCAAAGCTTCTTGTGCAGAACCACTCTTGACGTGCGATCTGCTGTGCCCAGGGTGTGCCCTGTGCCCTGGGTCCTTGCTGGTGCTGTTCTCAGCTAACCTGAGGAAAGGCAGTGATGGGAAGGCCGTTGCTACTCTGCAGAGCTCCATCCTGGCACAGTGGCCTCTTGGCTCCTCTTGTCCTACAGCCTGCTACGTTCTCAGGACCTCAGGCTCCTGCAGCCAGAGCTAGCAGGACCTTATGCAGTTTATACATGGAGAGACTGAGGCACAAGGAAACTAGAACTTAAGCCCAGATTTGCTGCCTCCTAGACCAGAAGACACTCTCGCTGTGGCACTCTGGTCCTGCCTATCCAAGGGCTGCAGCCGGTACGTGACTCCCTGCGTTTAGAGCTGTGCTTAGTGGCTCTTGGAGCTCCACACGGACATTTCAAGGCCAAGGTCATAAGAGCCAGACTCAGAGAAAAGTAGACTGCAGACCAGGGCCCATAGCCTGAAATTACCTCATCATGAGGTGCTTCATGGCCTGTGGTTGCAGGAAACCTGGCAGTCCGGGGGCAGGGCTTCTGTCTAGCTCTGGAAATGACCTGCCCTTCCAGGGACTGGGAAAATAGTCGCTGGCCCACCCAGAGCCCCGGAGGGAGGCATGGCAATCTCTGGGGTCATCGCAGGAAAGGACAGGGCCCTTGAAGATGACAGGGATGGGGTTAGAGGTCCTCCAGACCCCAGGGCTCGAGTGTTAAAGAAAAGCCATGTGAGGAGCCAGGATCTGTAGGAGTGAAGGCTGCCCTGTGGGGTCACCAGACAGCCACAAGTAGCTCATCCCTCCTGCAGGCCACCCTGCCATTGAACTTACTGAGTTCTGGCTTCAGAGCCACCATGACTTCACTCCCTTTCCGAGGATGGCAATACCAGCTCCGGACCCCGAGCCCACCCACCTGGCTCTCCCTCCCGTAGGCTACATGGCTGTCCCCTAAGATAAGAAACATGGCATTTGTTGTTGGGCGTGGTAGCGCACGTCTTTACTCTCAGCACTCGGGAGGCAGAGGCAGGTCGATCTCTGTGAGTGTGAGGCCAGCGTGGTCTACAGAGCAAGCTCCAGGCCAGCCAGGGCTGCATAGGTCTCAAAACAAAAGGAAAAACAAAGACAAAAATACAAAACAAAACAACAACGACAGAAAAAGCAAACAAAACCAAGGCTTTTGCCCTTGAAAATCTTGGGAGCAGAACCACATTCCAGGATGGATTAGATGCTGTTCTGGGAGCTGCTGAGTTGGCAGGAAAAGCCAAGCCAGGCTTGGGGCTCCACAGACAGCAGGTGGCCTCTTGTGAAACCCAGAACCACAGTCCAAACCACCCTGACAGCTACTGTGTTAAGCACTGACCCTAAGCTGAACACCATGCCTTCCCCATTTGATCTTCCTGTGAACCGCAATTATATAGTTTTTGTTTTGTCTAATTATCCTTTACAATTTGGTACATTTTCACCGTGTGTGTGTGTGTGTGTGTGTGTGTGTGTGTGTGTGTGTGTGTGTGCATGCGTGTGTGTGTGTCTGCACACATGTGTGCAGGTGCCTCCAGAGGTCAAAAGAGGGCATCAGACCCTCTGGATGTAGAGTTGCAGGTAATGCACAGGTGGAAATCAGAGGACAATGTGGAGGAGTCAGTTCTCTCTCTCCACCATACGAGTCCCAGGGCCTGAATTGGTTTGGTGGCAAGCACCTTTACCCTCTGAGACATTTTGTTGGCCCCTGTCACTTAAAAAAGAACAAAACAAAACAGAACTTTTCCTTAGGATTCCCAGACTGAGAGCCACAGAAGGCATGTCTTTCTTATGTGTCCACTGTCCCCGTGTCCGGCACACAGCAGGTACTCCACCATAGCCGGGCTCTTACAGATGAGGAGGCCGAGGCTCAGTGAGGGAAAGCTAACATCTTCACGGCACCCCGACCTTCTCACCAGGGGTAGGGCAGGGGCAGCTCACCCTGGCTGAGCTGACCGTCGTGGAGGTGCCGTGGCTGCCTGTGGATGATCCCGTGTCACTGTAGGACACCATGGAGTAGGTGTCTCCGGCACCAGGGCCTGGGGGCTGCCGCGCCTTCATGGACTCTATCTCCCGCCTCAGCACCAGGTGGTCAAAGCAGTCCAGGTCTTGGGGTGAGATGGTGCTCCTCACTTCAGACAGGAGAGAGAACTGCAGGGGAGGGTGGGACAAAGGGGATGCTCAGACGCTCAGGAGAGAACTCCATCAGCATGTGAGACTGGGACCTCTACTCACAAGTGAGCTGCATGCGAGTCTGCTCTCCCCTCCTTAACCCCATGTGGCTCTCCAGCATCCACATGTCCTTCCTCAAACACCAGGCCCAGCATCACCTGACTCCTTCTTCTCTGCCACTCTTCCTTCTCAGCACACACAGGTGACAAAGTCCCAGAAGGTACTACCATATTCATGCCACAAAGCCTTTGGCCATCCTTTCCATCCAGAGTGGCCTCTCAATCCTATCCCGCCATGGCCCCCTGTATCTACCCAGGGTTCAGTTGAGCTGAGGTCCTTGGTGACAGGGTCGGGGCAGAAGGCACAAAGTCACCTTGGCGTGTGTGTTGAGCAATTCAAACAGTGCCATGACCAGGGCCTCCACAGAGATGGCACCACCACGGTACTGGTCCAGGTAGTACATCATGGTGGCACGCTCCTGCTCTGTCAGCAGGTGCCGGGCTTGGTCATCCAGAAGTGCGCGTGTCTGATTCCCCAGGCTGCTCAGGGTCACCTGGGAGCCAGCGGGGCCCTTGTAAAATCCTGGCTGAAAAGACAGAAGGACACAGGGGACTCTAGGCTGCTCGGGATCCAGAGGACCTGGTAGAGCCAGTAGCAATACTGTGGAGGGATGCTGCGGCTTCTAGAGGTCCTTTGATGATCTATCTCCATATACATGGGAACCTCTCCACCCAACCCTGGGGTGATGGCACTGTATGGTCATCTCTGGTCACAAAGCACTCATGGGGCACTTTCATATTTGGCTCGTGTGTATCCTTGTGCCTATCTGTTCACACACTATGTGATCCTCTGGGCTTTACTATCTCTCTTAGTTAGCTGTGGTGATAAGAGTCCCTGCATTTCTAAACTATAATTCCGATCTATACCCCTAACCCATTCCAGATTACACCAATAGTCCTCATCACTGACCAGTTGATACCATCCAGTCTCTCCTCAGGTTCTTTGGCCCACACGGTCACCCTGCCAAGCGCATCTAAAATGATCTTGGGAACACAAACTTGGTGTGGTGGACTCTGCCTACACAGTGCTCACTGCCCCCATCTCTTTCCATGGCCCCAAGCCCTGTGAGTACAGGTCAGCCTGCCTGTCACTCTGCTCCTAGACCCCACTCATTCTCTCCTATTCTTCCACTAACCCATACCCTCCTCTGTCCCAGGGCCCTGGCACATGCTCTTGCCTTGGCATGGCTCACCCCTCTCCCTCTGCTCAGTGTCCATCTAGGTTTACTGACTCATCCCTTACTCTTTCCTAATGCCCACCTTGCCTCGATGGCTCCCAGTCTGTTTTCTACTTGGATACTTGTTTGAATGCTTGCACTGTCTTTATTTGTGAGTCTTCCACTGGGTGTGACCCCCCCCCCCCCACACACACACCCTGAGCATCGGGACAGTTGGTCAGCCTGGCTGAAGCTCCCTACAGTGTGCAAGCCCCTGTGCGTACTCTGCCCGGAACTGAGGGGAGAGGAGGAAGATGCTGACGATGTCCCACAGATGAAGACACCTACCTTGCTTGTTCCTTCTTCTGTGAGGTCCCCTGGAAACCTATGGAGAGAAACAAGCCCCTTCAGCACATGTGAGCACATGGAATAGGGGCACACAGGGAGAGGCTGAGCTGGAGCAGGAAAGCCAGTCTTTGTATCTGGCATGGTGGCACATGCCTATGACCTCAGCACATGGGAAGGTCTGAGGATCAAGACTAGACTGAGCTACAGAGCAAGTTCCCAGCCAGCCTAGGCTATGTGACCCTGTCTCAAAAAAATTCTTCCCATCCCCAAATAGAGCAATAATGTGAGAAACCACATACCCATGCATCATGGTCACTGCTTAGGAGCTGCTGAAGGGCAGGTGACCCCCCGAGACCTAGAGGTGGCTTTTGGCCTTCCCAGTTAGTAACATGTTTAGCATTGCCACACCATGCAAGGTAGTCTCCTGAGTGCTTTCTGTCCTGATGGGACCCAGAGTTCTCTGGTTGGCATGGGAGCAAGGGAGAGTCAGGAAGCATGGGTGTGGCAGAATGAAAGACCTCTGGCAGGTGACCCAGGTCAACCATCTCATCCCCTGGGAGGGTGGGGAAACAGGACCGGAAGCAAGTTGTAGGGACCCCTTGGCTCTAGCTCATATTTTCATGAGAAAAAGAAGGCTTATGCTGCAAGAGTTTAGAATTTTAAGAAATAACCAGAAATCCAGTTTTTAAACAGGAAATCTGATTTTAAAAATATGTTGGAAATTAATTAAAAAAAAAAAAGTAACACTATACTGGAGAAAGGAAGGGAATGAGGGGGAGAAATAAGAAGTGGTTGGGGGTGTCTGACTAGAGTCACCAGCCAGCAGGTGGAGACGTCTGGTGGGGACCGTCGGTGACACGGGTTACGTTGCTAGCAGGCATATACCCACCCAGCCTCTCTGCTTGGCTTCTGAGACTCATTTCATCCCAAGCACCTCCTGGGGTCCTCTCTAGCAGTGTGGGATGGGGGCAGAGCCTACATTCAGATGTAACACTAGGCACCCAGAGACAGTTAGGTGATTTGCTTGATGGCAGAAACTGGGGGCCCTAAGTCCTGCACTTCAACTTTCCCTGGGGACATTGAGGCTAGCAGAGAAATGTGAAGAGCCCACGCTCATGGCCGTGAGTGGAATGGATCTCAGGGTGGGGACACTAGGCTGAGAGTCATGTGGCGGAAAATGAGAGGAACATTGATTCTCAAAAGTCACCCAAGGGTCCCTGAACCCTGTGCCTGAGGCCAGACCCTGCTGAATTGGTGGCGCTTTCCCCAATCCGGGAACTGGCAATCCACTTGGTCTGGTCCACGGTGGTACGTGCGTGGGGCAGCCTTCCAACGTCCTTCACCGTCAGGATGAGGTGCCGGGATGACTTGAGCAGCTTCACCGCCTCGTCATGCAAGATGCTGAGAAAGCTCCGCCCATTCACCTCCAGAATCTGGTCCCCAACCTGCCAAGACCCAACACCATCACATGGGCTGCCCTCGTCCCAGCTCTCCTCTCGCCAGACTGAGATGAGGTCATTGAGGTTCAGAGAGGCTATGTGGATGCCTGGGGGTCACATAAGAAGGAAATGACAACTTGCTTCCAATGCCAGCCCCGAGCCCTGCTCCTGTTACTAGAAAGGACACTTCCTATCTAGTGACAGCTCTGAAAGTTAAGTCAACTATGACCTTCCCAAAGTCCCCCCCATCAGAAGCAAGCCAGTTCAGAGACCTGGGTCAGATGAATGCACTGCAAAATGAGGTGAGGGGAGTGAAGGTAGACACCTGTTATTTGCATATCTGAGTCTATGTTGTTGAGATTTCTTATCTAGCACATTTTTTTAAAGATTTACTTATTTTATGTAAATATATAAGTGTGTGTGTGTGTGTGTGTGTGTGTGTGTGTGTGTGTGTGTGTGTGTGTGCACTGCATGCATGTGTGCCTGGTGCCCACAGAGGCCAGAAGAGGGGGGTCAGATCCCCAAGAACTGGAGTTGCAGGTGGTTGTGAGCCAACACATGAGAGCTGGGAACTGAACCTGGGTCCTCTGCAAGAGCAGCAAGTCCTCTTAACCACTGAGCCGTCTCTCTACCCCTTGTTGCACAAATCCTAAATGGTCTTATAATAAAAACCCAGAACCAGATATTGGGGTAAGTGCTGAAAGATCAGAGAGACAAAGGAACAAGCCGCTAGAGAAACTTTTTACCACTACTGAATCCTCAGGCCGAATGGAAGGCAAGATCCTATCTCCACAAATCCTGTGACTGAAAGCCTCGGAGTCCTCAGCTGAAAGGCTCTAGTTCCTGCCTCCTCATGCCTTATATGCCTTTCTCCGCCCAGCCATTTCACTTCCTTCCTAGTGCTGGGATTAAAGGTGTGTGTGCTTCCCAAATACTGGTAGCAGAAGCATGAGATCCCAAGTGCTGGGATCAAAGGTGTGTGCCACCACTGTCTGGCTCTGTTTCTCTCCTAGACTGAATCAATTTCATGTAACCCAGGACGGCTTTGAACTCACAGAGATCCAAATGGCTCTCTGCCTCCCAAGTGCTAGGATTAAAGGTGTGTGCCACCACTGCCTGACCTCTATGTCTAACTCTGGGGCTGGCTCTGTTCTCTGATCTTCAGGCAAGTTTTATTAGAGTATAACAAAATATCACAGTAACCCTAGCTTACATTCTTTTGTTACTTTAGAATGTCAGCAACACTTTAATTTATTAAAGAAAAAACAAAAAAACAAAAAACAACACCAAAACCAAAAACCACAATAACTAAGACACCCAGCCTCTCACTGAAGAAGTACATACTGCTCAGAATCTTATGACAAGCAGGCAGTTTTATTTTGTAATATAAAACAATAGACAAGCAAGCATGTTTAAAATGAAAAGATAAAAAGACAGAGACAGGGCTGCAGAGATGGCTCAGAGGTTAAGAGCACCGGCAGCTCTTCCAGAGGACCTGAGTTCAATTCCCAGCACCCACATGGTGGCTCACAATCATTAATGAGACCTGGTTCCCTCTTTTGGGGTGTAGGAATACATGCAGACAGAATACTGTATACATAATAAATAAATAAATCTTTTAAAAAAGACAGAGACAAAACCACTAGCTCCCCAATAAAAGCAAGTCTGAAACAAAGCCAGAAGAGGCTTCGGGAGTGTGCAATGGGGAGCACTGGACCTCCTTCTCTCTCAGGACATTCTCAAGTCCATGGAGGTGACACCAGGCTTGCTGTAACCTGAAGGGTGGCCAGCCCACCTGCTGGCTAGTTTCAGCTAGATTTCTTTCCCTCTGTCTAAGCCTGCATTATCAATAGTGGCAGAGTCAGACTCATCCATGGCCCGAGCTGCTTGTGGGGGTGCACTTTTCAAAGGTGATGTGGCTGCCTCGGAGTCATTTACGCTACTGTAAGTAACGTCAGGGAGCCCACTGGTTCACTAGACTAGACCTTGGAGGAGGAACTGCTTCTCTGGTTTGCCATTGATGCCGTTTCTAGGGAGAAGGGATATTTGTTTATTTCTCCGCAGGAAAAGTTAAACAACAGGATGCTCACCCTCAGTTTGTGGTCACAGCACTAGTGAGGGGAGCTACATGGTGCAAACCTGGGTCAATCTGGCCCGAGGCCCATTTGCTTTCTATTTCTGCAGCCGGTTGCTGCCAGGGGACCACATGGCTTGGCTTCCAACCCGGCCTATCCCAAAGCCACCTTCCTTAGCTCTGCCTACAACAGTCGGACCCTGACTCTGACCCAACCACCAACTCTGCCCATATTTCTCCAGCTAGCTCTCCAGCAAGTCTCAATCACTCTTCCCCCTTACTCCACCCATGGTGGCCTCTCTCCTGGGTCCCCACCTGCTCATCTGGTGGCTCCTGAGTCAACATTTCATCTCTGTGGGTTTATATTCAAATGGCCACAGTCATCATGCAGGAGACTGTAAACGTGTGGGAAAGGGCTTCAGAGACCGTCAGACCCGGGTTCAAGTCCTGTCCCTGCTCTATCTATGCCATATGACCTAGCCCCACAACCTGCCTCCCTCCTGCTTTCCTCCGATGGATGTGAACTGGGGCCTTGGTCCAGGATTGTCCTCCTCCAAATGGCTAGCTGTCCAGGCCTGTCTCTATACACCACCAAACATGGGTACCACCCACAATGACAAGTCTCTCTCCCTTGTCACTGGCCTCCCTAGTTAGAGGACTGAGCATCTGAGAACGTACACAGCTCAATAAAGAATGTGGGACAAGACCCCACACTGCCTTAGGGCGTGGCCAGCAAGGGCTCCGACGTGCAGCTTTCTCATGATGACTTGGATTTTGTCAGTTCTACTTTGGCCCACCTCTCTTGGCCTACTCTGAAGCCCAGGAGAGCTGCTCATGCGCTAGCCTTACTGTGTAGAGGGAAAAGTGACCTCCCTCCACGGTCACTTGCCCGGAGCCTGTCAGGCAGCACCCCCAGACGTCATGGCACTGTTCTGGAGTCTCTGTCTCGGGGGGAGCCACGGCCAAGGCTGTACCTCTTATATTCCAGTCTCATTTTTGTAAGTGTCCCTCTGCAACTTCAACTTTTAATCTTCCGTTCCACACACTTTATTACGGCTTGCAGTGTAATTAAAGGAACTTGTGTCTGGGAGAGCAGCTGTGTCCAGGCATGCTTCTGAGAGCCTGGCTCTGGATCCCACCGGGAGATGGCCAGGAAAGAATAAGCCTATGAGGCCTATGAGGCTGGACTAGAAGCCAGATAAAATACAGGTCACCTTGTTAAATGGGAGCTTCAGATAAGTGGCAAATACTTAGAATCATGAATGCATGGCCTCAATATCAGGGGACACCACACAAGTCCTCTCAGTGGCGCTCCTCGATTACATGAAACTCCTATGGCCATGGGCCTCCTGATGCTTACAGCTTAGGCCTGGCAGGTCCAAGAGAGGCTACAAATCACCTATAGGGACCAGGCTGCTGATTGTGGTTCTGAATGTCTGTCCTCCCCCCTAGCTTGGATTCAGAGCCTACCATTTCTACAGTCTGAGCCTGTGAGTGGTCCAAGACAGCGCAGGCCTCAACCACACCCTGGGTATCCATGTGTTGGAATCTCAGATTGACTGGCTGAGCATGACTCGGGCCTGCTGAATAAGCCTATGCCTGCGGGAGTAGGCAGAGGTGATAGGGCTTCCCTGCCATCCAGCTGGAGATTAGCAGGGTGCTGGAGTAGGACACAGGTCACCCAGATGGAGGCATGTGAGCCCAATTCCCTCATCCCTTTTTGGCCTCTTCCTCCAGGGCTAAGCTGGAAACTACCATGTTTGAAAGGTTAGGGTTGGGCCCTCCATGATGCCTTCCCCAGCATCTGACCTGGTCCAAGTCACTCTACTCTCTAGGTTCCTTTACTCCCTTGGGCCCTCGCATTGTAGGAAGGTGTGGTGTTTGAACAAGAGTGGGCCTCATAGGTGCATGTTTGAGTGCGTGGTCTCCAGTCAGTGGAACTATTTGGGAAGGAGTAGGAGGTGTGGCTCTGTTGAAGGAGGTGTGTCACTCGGGGTGGGGGAAATGGAGAATTCCATCTTCCGATTGCTTCCTCTTGCTTTGGCTTGTGTCATGAAGTTGGAGGAGATTATTCTCACCCTCTCAAAGAAAAGCTATGAGCTCTGTCCACTGAGATGTGAGTCTTTCTTCCCAGCCCAGAGTGAGATGTTGTGTGTATAAGCAAGGTGACCATCGGAACCTTTCCTTGGGTCTCCTACCCATGGAGAAACTGAGGCTCAGCGAGGACACATGGCAACAATGGCAAAGTCCAGCCCTGGAACCAGTGCAGGGCGCTCTCAACCCTGGTCCATGGGCAACGTGATAGACCATCTAATATTGGCTGGCTTGCTGTGGGCACTGACAGAAGGATGGGGAAGAATAGATGAGGGAAGGCAGCTTTATTTTATTGGTCACCATGGTAACCCTTTTTGGCACTAGTGATGGAGGAGGAGAGCTGGGCCGTGGGAAAGCCCTTCATTTTAAGGCATAGAGAAACCTGCTCTATCACCTCCAGGCCACCCAGGGGCAGGCTCATGCTCTAGCACTCTGAGAAAGGGAGGAACACAGGCATGAACAGGGCACTGCTTCCCTCTGAACTTGGCCACCAGGGGGCAGGATTCACACCCTACAATGTGGGACCCACACAGGAACACCAGGGAGGTGGCCCTCAGAGGCAGCAGGGTGGCTTATGCAGCCTCCAAAAGACCTGAGAAAGATAATTCCATGGTTCTATGCCTCTACCCTCAAAATAAGAACAACACCCTGGTGACCAGGCCACCTGGACTGCTGTGTAACAGATCACTGGGAACATGATTTTTGAAGGGGGCCTCGGAGTCTGATCCCAAATCCAGATTCTGCTATTTACCTGCTCTGCATATGAGTTACCTCATTGCCCAGTTACCACCTCTGGAAAACTCAGAAAATATCAGTTGCTACTCCTGAGTAAGCATGCCCATACTGTGTCTCTCATACTTCAAACAGCACATATTAGGTGTTCCACAAACACTTACATGATAGCCATATGGAGAGCACAGGAAACTCCCTACATACAATCAGTACTCAATTTGTGTTAGCTGTACTTCTGAAGATTCCTGTTTATGTAGACGCCCTCATCACTCACTCACCAGCTAAATCCTGCCATTCAATCCCTCAGAGTCCCTCCCACCATGTATACCCATCTCTTCTGCTTCCAACATCCGCTGACCACCTTCCGGCACTGACCACCCTGATGTTCCCATTGCCATCTCAGTTTACAGACATCTCCGCTTCTGCCCAGAAGAGAATGTGACAAGACTGGAGATGTGGCCTTGTACCCCAGCTTGCACTGTCCCTTGATTGAATATTGACCCCTCCTTTATGATAAGACACACTACGAGGGGCCTCTCACAAGAATGTTTCTTGTCTATCCACACACACACACACACACACACACACACACACACACACACACACTCGCATGCACGCGCACACACACACACACACACACACACACACACACACACACACACACACGCCACCTCCTTTATACATTTGCCAGCTTTTAATTGCCAGAAGCTACAATGGGTGTTTCTTGTGTGTCTGTGTAGGGAGGGACTCCAACAGAAGAATGGTCATCAACAGCGACTTGACTTTCTTTAAGACTGTGAAAAATGTTCACTGGGGTAAAGTAACATTCTCAAGGGCTTTCTAAATGATAATCATCTCATAAAGCTTCTTACTTGAAATTCCAAAAAAGAGGAAGGAGGAGGAAAAAAGACCTGGTAGACACAGTGAAGCACAGATATAACCTGTGCCTGGGAGCTGAGGCAGGAGCATGACAAGTTTCCGGCTGGGCTGGGCTACCAACAAGGCACTGTCACAGGGAAACAAACAAGCCAGCCTGCCCTTCCTTCACCTTGTACCCTGCCTACCCTGGGTTTCACGACATACACGCAGTAGGGACTCTATTCACGCTGGTGATAGGGCTTGAGAAAGGAGACGCGAGAAGAAGCTGGGGTGGGTGGCAGTGGCTCGGCGATTCCTCAACAAAGGTTGTCGGGAAAGAAGTTTGCCAAGAACTCCATCCATGTGTTGAGCAGAGAGAGAGAGACAGGATCGTTCTCTTGGGACACGCAGGGAAAGGACCCAAGGCTTCCTGCTTCTGGTCCCTCACCCTTCCCAGAGCTCCACAGAACTGAAAGGAATCATCTAGGGCTCTATCAAACTCCGAGGACCCACGGAAGCGGACTTTGGGGCCCCAAGTGAGGCCCCACCGATTACAGTGTCACCACAGTTAGCAGTCCCATTCTATGAAGGAGTTTTATTGCGATTATGAATCTTTAATAGTTTTCCATGTCAGGTATAAAAGTTTAATGGGCCCCCACTCCGCCTGCCCCCTTTCACTACAAGTGAACAATGCAGTTTTAATGAGACAACATTAGTTTTTCCCAACAGTTCAGAAGTCGGCAAGCCTTGCCCATATTTAAAAAACAATGAAAGATTGAGGTCAGTGCGAAGCTGGGGTGGGAGTAAGGACTAGTTGAGAGGGTCTGGTCACACGCTGGTCCTCTATAAACTGGGGTCCTGCCCCGGCCGGACCTATTGAAAAGGCAGTGGGTGGCGTGGCAAAGCCCATTCAGGCTGAATTCCAGCTTGTGGCACCTGCTCCCTTCTTGCAATCTTGGCAAATCTGTGATCTCCCAAGTGGAGGGCCTGATCATCACCATGGGAAGCCTGAGGTCAGACAGGGGGATGGACCCACCCAAGGTCAGACTGGGTAAAGATCAGAGCTAGGTCCTTGAGGTCATTCCTGGGTACTTTCCAGGGGAAATCACCAGGAGTCAGATGCAGGGAGAATACCCCACATGGACCCTCTGAGTGCCTGGCTTAGGCCAGTTCCCTATTTTCTTTAGCTCTGATCTTAAACCCACCACCCAAGGCAGATAAATATTGGATAAGGTTTTCTGTTTTATAGATGAGAGCAGTGAAGATCAGAAAGGTAAAACCACTTGCCCAGGGACGCCCAGCACGCCAGTGGCAGAGTAGGATAACTCCGGAAGGATGACCTCCTGCTCCAAGCCCAGTGGGACATCAGACCACTTAACATCTCAACTCAGATGACTTGGAGGTGTCTAACCTCACCACCCTGGAAGGGAACACCAAAACGGAATGTTCTAAGCGCAACTGCAGCATTTACATTTTTTAATTTTTCCCACTTTTATTAAACATAGATTCTTTTCATACGCTACAATCTAAATAGTTTCCTCTTGCTCTGCTCCTCCTAGTTCATTTACATTTAAATGAACTAAAATTAGGTAAAATGAAAGCCAGTTCCCCAGCACAGAATCTCCATTTCCTTGACCACCTGTTATGAGGGCTACCTTAATAAACGGAGCTCTTCTAACCAAGCCCTTCCCCAGTGTCTTCCTGTAAGCCTGCTTTTCTACTAGGCTCCCCAGCTCCCAAGCCCTGGCCTCCCAACCCACTGGCTGCAGTATCAGGGTCTAGTTTTCCCACAGGACTCTGGACTCCTCATGGTACCAACTTCACTCTGGATCCAGTCACAGTGTCTCCAAAGCAGACCCCCTGCTCCAAACTCACCCACCTGTGACACTGTCCTTGAGTGTCAGAAAGAAACAAAAGCTGATCATGTCACTCCCTCCTTAACCCTGCCCTATACAGTGGCTTCTAAGTGCCACCCATTCCTGACTCTAAAGGGACCTTAGCTGGTATTGCATTCCACAATTCCCTACCATGGTTTTTCAGGGGTACTCCACTTGCTAGCTCTCTAGTCGTTAACACACAGAACTTTCACCCCTCAAGAAGGCATATGCTGTTCCTCTGTCCCAAACACTCTTCCCTCTACTCCTCACCTGGAGCCTGCTGGCTCAGATTGCACTGTCTCCGAGACAGGAGACACCGACATTCCCCTGGTGCTGTCGATCACTGTTTGATCATACTGGATGGTAGGATTCAAAGCCAGTGTCCTGCCCCTCTGTCATGGTACCACCCAGAAAATGTTCAACAGAGCCCCGGGATGAACACATGAGCAGTTAAGAGAACCGAGAAATGAGAGCCAGACCCTGGCCTTGGGCTCCTGCAGACAAGCATGGGACCATTCCCTGTTGTGTGAATGTTAGGTTTGACAGGGCCTGGACTTGTGAGAGGCAGGGACTTGAAGCCCAGCTCCACAGAGAGAAGCAGGGAAGAGCAGCTGAATTTTCACTCTCATGGATGGCAAAGAGGGGGAAAGACAAATCGTAGGTTTGTTTTTGCTGGAAGCACAGGGCTCTGGGAAATGGAATTCGTTATAAATCCCCGTATTCTACAAGAAAGGAAACTGGAGGGCTAGGGAGGTGGCTCAGTGGGTCCAAGTGCTTGCTGCCAAGCCTGCCCACCTGAGTGCAAGCCCTAGAACCCATGTAAAAAGCTCGATGTGGTGGTGTGCACTTGTGGTCTCAACACTTCTACCAGAAGATGGAGATGGAGAGACAGGAATTCCATGGAAGATCTCTGGCCAGGTAGTCTAAAGTACACACCACACTGGCAGAAACAGGAGACCCTGCCTCAAAGCAGAGTGGAAGACTCCCCAAAATTGTTCCTTGATCTCTATTTATCCTCTGGACTCCACATACACAGGCATGTGTATGCCTGTATTCACACACATGGATAGAATGAGGAAAGAAGGGAGGGAGAGAGGGAGGGAGGGAGAGAGGGAGGGAGGGAGGGAGGGAGGAAGGGAGAGAGGGAGGGAGGGAGAGAGGGAGGGAGGGAGGGAGGGAGGGAAGGAAGGAAGAGCAAAATCTGGAGTAAGAGGTGAGAGGCTGGTATCCCAGGCCCCTGGACTTCCAGTCCACCAGGGCAACAGCCCAGATGCGCCCTACTGACTCATTTTGGGATTCTCAGTGGACCTCTCAGTTCTCAAGTTCAAGTCCACAGCCTTCACAGACAGTGACCAGTCAGAAGATACAATAGGAGGGGGAAATCCCATTTGTAATAGAAACAGAGACAAATCCCGAAGAACAAACAAGAAGTGTACAGTGCCATATGAAGCAGACTTGAAGCCATCCCACATCAAAAGAAATGAAATCTGAGGGCAGAGGCAGAGGCAACCCTTATGCTGGAGGGTTGGGCACTGCCCAAATGCAGCTCTTTGCTTACTTTTTGCAATGGCAACCTAGTAAAAACTGCAGTCAGAATTCGTCAGGAGTTAGCACAAAAGTTCGTGTGGAAAATAAAATCATACAGGAAGGCCTTCAGTGTTTACTGCAGAGTCGTATCACAGTAACTACTGCTTACAACAGTCCCTAGTCCATTCAAAAACAGCAAAGAGAAGAGTCATCAAGGTCCCCAGCACATCTGAGCAGATGGAAGTGTTATTCTCCCAGGTTGACCATGGCAGGTGGCGGACCCATGTGGATCTGCTATGCTGGACGCTCACAGCCATGCATAATGCTGTGTCTCAATAAATATGTTAGAAATAATGTAATAAAGGAAAAGGCTCTACCATGTGTGGTGCGTGCTTCCAATTCTGTGACACTGTGGACAGATAGGAAGACGGAGACAGACAGACATATTCAGATAGTGGGAAGATCAGAGGGGATTGGGAGCTGGGAGGGAACGGATTAATGGGGAAGGAGGGTAGGTGGAACATGGAGAGCTTTAGGGAGGTGAACCTACACTGGATGACACTGAAATATTGACTACAGGGCATTATTCACCTAACAAAACCCACAGAACTGTGAGCATGAATGTAAGTTACAGGCTCCTGCCAATAATGTGAACCACACTGGTGCATTAACTATAACGTGTGTCTCTTACGCACTAATACTAACAGAGCTGGAGGGAAGCTCAGTTAGAGCATCTGCCTCGCATGCAAGAGGCCTGGGCTGCACTTCCAGTATCCCAAAAATAAAATGAAACACACAATAGAATAAAAAATAACAACTGTAGGGGAAACTCCATGCACAGGCAGGGAAGGGAAACTGCATGAGAACTCTGTACTGTAGGCTCAATTTTTCTTGAATATTAGCCCTCAAAACAAATGTATTAGTTTTTTAAAAATAAAATAATTACCCAGATAATGGTGGCGCACACTTTTAATCCCAGCACTCGGGAGGCAGAGGCAGGTGTATCTCTGTGAGTTCAAGGCCAGCCAGGTCTACAAAGCAGGTTCCAGAACAGGCAGAGCTATTACACAGAGAAACACCGTCTCAAAAAACAAACAACATGCTGGGCAGCGGTGGCACACGCCTTCAACCCCAGCACTCAGGAGGTAGAACCAGGCAGATCTCTGTGAGTTCAAGGCCAGCCTGGGCTATAGTGAGAGTTCCAGGATGGCCAGGGCCACACAGAGAAACCTTGTCTTGAAAAACAAAACAAACAAACAAACAAATTAAATGTATTAGTCAGAAATCATTTAAAAGTATGAATAATAGTACATTTATTATTTTAAAATGAAATTAACTTAAATTAATTAATTACCTTTTAAGTATTGAGCATCGAACCCAGACACTCACTCGTGCTAGGCAAGTGCCATACTTCTGGGAATATAGTCTCACTAAGTTGCCCAGGCTGGCCTTGAATTCACTATGTAGGCCAGGTTGGACTTGAATTTGAGATCTTCCTGCCTCAGCCTCCAGAGTAGCTGGAATTACAAGCCCATGCTTCTAGGACAGTCAGTTTTTATCTTTAGATGTGATAAATAATCATCAGGTAACTAAGGATGATTGTGGACTGGTGGAATTACACGTGTGTGCCACCATAACTGATGTAGTGGTGCTGGGAACCAAGCCAGGGCCTCCTGTATGCCAGGCCAGCACTGTGCCACTGGACTACCCACGGCCCCAGTTTTGCAGACCTAGAGGTCAGAAGTCTAAGAAGGAAGAACAGAGCCCGTGGCCTGAGCCGAGGGGAGCCAAACCACCACACAGTCTAAGGGGATCCAGCAGGGCAGCAGGCAGCTTCGTGGTGGCAGAAGTGTGCAGTCAGACACCCTCCTCTGCACGTCTTAGCAGAACAAAAAGCAGAAATGGGACAGGAAGTGGGGCTAGACCCTTCACATGAAGAAAACAGAGCCTTCGCAAAAGAGATAAAGCTAGGGAGGCCAGAGGGGTGGGGCCCCAGTTAAGGGCTGGCGCCCTTCTAGGAAGATGAAGAGACAATAGAATCCTCTCTTGGCCACATGGGGACCTGGGAAGTAACCAGCCACGAAATCAGTCTCACCAGGAACCAAATCAGCCAACCACATAATCTGACTCTTACCGATTTCCAAAACTGGAGGAAATAAATGTCTGTTGTTTAGGCCACTCTGTATACAGCCTGAGTTGGCTGAGACACAAGGCTGAGGTGTGTGTAATATGTATCACAGGTAAAGGTCAATTACTCCTAAGGCTAAAGAATGCTTAAATTGTGTGTGTGTGTGTGTGTGTGTGTGTGTGTGTGTGTGTGTGTGTGTGTGTGTAATCCAAAACTCTAATAGCAAGATATAAACAAATCACAAAAATGACAAAATGGCCCTTAAACATATGAAAACACATTCAGTTTCACTCATAATAAGAAAATTGCATAGTAAAACTACACCAAGATACAATTTATAACCCATCACACTGGAGAGAGATTGAACAGATGACAGTACGTGTCAGAGCTGCAGAAACAAGCAGACTCTCACAAACCCTACTGGGAAACCCTTCAGAAAGGCATATCTTAGAAGCTCCTTTCTGGAAATTTCTCATGAAAACATACTTCCAAAAGAAAATACATGAACACAGAGCCACTCACTGGGCCAGCATTTGCACTTGCAAAAATAAGGAAAACAGACTAAATATTCGTACAGAGAAGAAGGCCAAGTAAACCATGGTACAGAACTATCGCTACAAAACAAACAAAAAATGATGAAGGTCACTGGGCAGAGACACAACGATTTCCTGACTAGCACATTAACAGACCAAAGTGCAAAAGGAGACCTGTGCTGCACTGCCTTTTACATAAATAAAAAAAAGGAGGTCTGCAAGAAGGTGCAGCAGGTGAAAGCCACATACAGCACACACACACACACACACACACACACACACACACACACACACACACACACACACACAGTGTCATAAAGATAGAGGGGCCCATAGCTGGACTTCTGTTTTTGCTCACTGTCCTGACAGTGTACTAAGTGATTGTTCATGCTGTTAGGAGATGGAGATGAAAACACACAGAAGCATTTGGGAATACAGCAGTGTGAGATATATGTTGTGCGTGTGTGTGTGTGTGTGTGTGTGTGTGTGTGTGTGTGTGTGTGTACTCTCCTGTGTGTGCACGTGGAGACCAGAGGTCAATGTCAGTGTCTTTATAACTGTTCGCCGCACTCTTGGAGGCAGAGTCTCACCGAACATGGAGCCCGCCGTTTCTGCAGACGGGTTAGACAGTCCCTGGGGTTCTTCTCCCTCTGCCTCCTGGTGCTGGGGCTACAGACTCACTGGCCACATTCAGGTTTTCTGTGGCCGTGACTTATGTCCGCATGCTCGTGCAGAAAACTCTTTGCTTGCTGGGCCATCTTTCTCGCCCCACAGTTTTTAAGGCTAACACTATTTCAAGGTAAAACACTTGAAAAAAAAAAAAAGCCTTCCAAGCTAATGGAGCATCACGACATCACACACAGATCCTGTATCTGTGCTAGGTCGTTAGAAAGGATGTGGCCCTGTCCTTCCAAGTGCATGTCACCCAACTGTCACCAGGAAGAAAGCAGTGCACTGAGGCCAGCACTGGATGGTGGAGAGTAGGGAAGAACAGAGGCCAGGCCTGGGTTGCAACAGGTGCAGGATGTGCAGCGTGCTCTGTATGAGTGATCTGCAGCTGCTGTAACAAGCAACTATAAATTCAGTGCTTAAAACAACATTATCCTCTTACACTTTCAATTAAAAATATTTGTTTATTTTATTTATCTATTTTTTTTGTGTGTGTGCGTACACACTCCTGTACCAAAATGCATGTTTGGAGGGAAGAAGACAGCTTGCTGGAGTCAGTTCTCTCATTTCGCCATGAGTTCTAGGGATGAAACTCAGGTCATCAGGCTTGGCTGCAAATGTCTTTTTACCTGCTAAGTCATCTTGCTGGAACTTTTGCTGGCGGGGGGCAGGGGGGGGGGCGCGAGGGGGAGAGCAGTGGTGGAGAGACATGATCTCATGTAGCCCAGGCTGGCCTCAAAGTCTCTAGGTAACTGAGGATGATCGTGGACTGCTGGAATTATAGGTGTGTGCCCCCATGACTGATGTAGTGGTGCTAGGAATCAAAGCCAGGGCCTCTTGGATCCCAGGCAAGCACTGTGTCACAGGACTACACCCATGACCCCAGTTTTGCAGACCTAGAACTCGGAAGTTTAATACGTACCCCATTACACTAAGGGAAGACATCAGAAAGGTCAAGTTCCTTTCTACAGAGTTGGGACAGCCCAACTCGCTTTTTCTGGGCTTCTAGCGGCCACTCCCATCCCTGGGCTGTTGGATAACAGAGCCAGTATCATCAAGCCAAATCCTCCACACTCCACTTCTACCATCCCTGTGACACTGAGCCCAGCAGGCTCATCTAGGGTCATCCTCATCTCAAGGGCAGATGAGTGGCCGCTGAATTCCACTGGGACCTTAATTCCCTCTGCCACATATACCTAAACATTCACGGGTTCAGAGCACTAGGGTGTAGATGTTCTCAAGGTCCATTGTTGTTGTCTAAGATTTGTTTTAGTTTGAGGAATGATAAAATAAGATTCATTGATATCAAAATTATTAACATTTTATTATTGCCAATGCAAAACTGAAACCAAATTCTTGCCTCAAAAGCAAGAAGCAAGAATCTTTTTTGAAAAAAAGATTTATCATTATTTTTATTTTTAATCATGCGCCTATGTGTGGGTAAGTGTATGGAGTGCAGGTGCCCAAGGGATCCATAAGAGGGTGTCAGAGTCCCTGGAGCTGGAGTCACAGGTGGTTGTGGGCCAGCCGAAGTGGGTGCCACCATGCTTCCCACAATGATGACAATGGACCAAATCGCTGAACTGTAAGCAAGACCTAGATGAATGTTTTTCTTTATAAGAGTTGCCATGGTCATGTTGTCTCTTCACAGCAACAGAACACTGACTAAGACAGGGGCCATTCTCGTTCAAACCACCACATCCACTCCCTATCCCCCACAGGCTTATGGTCATAGCTTAATGCAAAATGTATTTAGTCCAACTTCAAAAGTTCCCACGACCTTTCACAGTCTCAACACAGTTTAAAAGCTGGCAGTCTCTTCTGAGATTGCAAGGCAATCTCTTTATTGTAACTAGCTGTACATTACCATTCCAAAGGGGAGAACCAGGTGCACAGTGAGGAAGTTCTGGACCAGAGCCCACGGAAGAAGGGAAGCAAAGTTCTTAAGCACTGGAACACCAGGAGGTCTAAGAGACTTAGTGTTTCTGTCCATGATAAGGAAGCTGCACTCGGGAAATCTCCCAAGTATGGTTGTCTAAACAAGACCAGCCCAGTGGCAATACCAGTCAGCATCCTAGCATGAATGTGGGGGAAAATCTCAAGGCCCCACCCCAAATGAAGAGCTACAGGTAATGAATGGCTGCTGAGGGGGAGAATCAGTCTTTTCTAGGGATGAGAGAACCTGGTGGGTTAGTCAGTCCCAGTCAGGCCTAAACACACACACACACACACACACACACACACACACACACACACACACACCACTAAATGAACTCAACAGTTTATATATATCACTAATAATTACAGAAGAGGAGGCCATGAATTCAAGGAGTGGGGATATAAGGGAGGAGAGAAGGAGAGGAAAGAAATGACATAAATACATTACTCATATATAAAATTCTAAGAAAAAAAGTGATTTTTAAAGGTGGAGAGGAAGTGTTCAATGGAGACACCTGACACTGACCTCGGCCTTTCACTTACACAAGCACATACGTGAGCACACCTACAGGCACCTGCACACAATACACTCACAGACACACACACACATACACACACACACACACACTGACACAGACATACACACAGACAGACACAGACATACACAGACACACAGACACACAGACACACACATAGATACACACACAGACACACAGACACATACACACAGACACACACATAGACACACACAGACACACACAGACACAGACACAGACATACACAGACACAAACACACACAGACACACACAGACACACAGACACACACACACACACATCCCGGGATTATATAGTTAATACCTGCACTTGCTGTTTTGCTATCATTTTGTGACAGTTTCCCAACACAGGAGGATCTAAGTGCTAGATTTTTGGGAGGGAGGGCACAGTAAAGACTTTAGTGTTTTTGTTATAGCCTCTGGATCCATAAACACCTGGAAGGAGTTTTACCAAGACTGGGCTACAACTCTCCATGGTGGACAGTGGACACATTTTACTTTGGAACTTGGGCTTTTATTGCTGCTAACATTTTTCATTTCGCGCGTTCTTCGATTACATTAAGAGAACTGGGAAGAAACATGCCCACCTATTCTCAAGTGTGAGTCCTGAGCTGGAAATTCCGGACACTTCAAGTTCATTTTCTATGCTCTCCAAAGTTGTGTGTGTCCGGTCCAAAGACAAATGCAGTTCATCAGCGTTCCTCAGGAACTTGTGAAGCCAGTTCCCTTCTACCAAAGGAGCCAGTTCCGTTTCCATTGGCCGAAGGGACAAATAACACACCAAAGAGCACGCTGGCACCCTGGCTCACTCAGTATCACAAGTGCCTGTTACACATTTCAAAGTCCATGCTGACATCCTGGCCTATCCCTCCCCTGAACTCCTCCAGCTCACGGGCTTCCATCCCACAAGCAACTCCATCCTCCTTATAACCCTGTGAGACGCTCTCTTAGGTCTTCCTCTCTCGGTCCACTCCTGTGCCCTCTCCAGGTCCTTGCCCTTGGCCCTTTCTTTGTCTTCATCCCACCCCTCTCCTGGCCAAGTTCTGTCTACTTTTTTCTCTCCCTGCTCTGGATTCGTCCAGATTGCTTCTGGATTTCTGGCTGTACTCTCCCTCATATCTACAAAAAAACAAAGTTTCCCCTTAACCATTCTTTGGAGTGGTCATGTTGTCAATTTATACATCTGGTGCTGAAACCCTCAGTTTGTACTGCGTATGAAGATCACGTGATCAAGGATGATGTGGTGGTTTGAATAAGAATGGCTCCCATAGGCTCGTAGATTTGGAAGGGTTAGGAGGTGTGGCCCTGTTGGAGGAAGTGTGTCACTGGGGGGTGCAGGTGGGCTCTGAGGTCTCAAAAGCCCATGCCAAGCCCAGAGTCTCCCTCTTCCCGTTTCTTGTGGATCTGGACATAGTTACCTCTGCATCATGTAGCCTGCATGCTGCCATGCTCCCCACCATGGTGACAATGGACTAAACCTCTAAAACTGTAAAATAAATGTTTTCCTGGATAAGAGTTGCCATGGTCATGGTGTCTCTTCACAGCAATAGAACATTGACCAAGACAGAGGAAAAGGAAAAAAAAACCCTAGGAAAAGAAGTATAAGATCTGGGGGTACATGGCTTAGCCCAGCTGCCATTTTCTCATCTTTCACAAACATTTCCCTCCGCTTTGGGGATTTAGGGAAGAGGAACCTCAGGCAGAACTGCTCTGCCTCCTACCTGTGCAAGAAACACATCCTCCTCCTGACCAGAAAGAGCCTTTCAGCGACTTGGGCTAAATCACTCCGGCCCCCCACCAGGCTTTGCAGCCTGCAGGCACAGATAGGCTGGGAGGTGGTTTAAGCTTCTCTGCAAAGTTCCTCTGAGGTTTCTCTCATTTTGTTGCTCTTTTGGAAAAACCTTATTTCAATTAGAAACAGCTAAATGCTTGACTTCAAGGGAACAGTCGGGCCAATTATTATAATGCAGTCCTGGGATGGAATGTTATTATGAAACTCTTACAGATTGTGCTGAGGGGGTTTTAATCGCTGTGCACGGGAAGACACAAGTGGAAAGTGTGAAACACAATGCAGTCTGCACAGCTTATTAATCAGTCGTCTAAAAAGTGCATAGAGAAAAGGGTGGAAGATGCTGACGGCCGCCAACAGCCCAGTAGTCCACCGGCTAATGAACAGACAGTGTGGTTCCACCACGTGACAGGACATTATTTAGCCACGACAGACAGTGTGGTTCCACCACATG
Source organism: Peromyscus californicus insignis (assembly GCF_007827085.1). Lineage (NCBI taxonomy): Eukaryota > Metazoa > Chordata > Mammalia > Rodentia > Cricetidae > Peromyscus > Peromyscus californicus. The sequence goes on along the minus strand of NW_026294573.1, from coordinate 86,383,862 downwards.
ACAGGACATTATTTAGCCATGAAAATGGGCTTACTGACACAGACTGCATTCTGCTAAGTGGAAGGAGCCAGTCCAAAGGCCACATACTGGGTGATGCATGGACACACAGTGCCCCGGGGGCAGAGATGGAGACAGAAGGATATTAGAGCTCCCAGGGAAAGGGGGATCCATGACTGAGGGAGTGGCTACAGACACTGGAACGTGCTGGTGAGAACGCTGGAGCAGGGAAAGCTGAGGAGTCACACCTCAGAAGAGGTTAACAAGGGGGCTGGGGAGATGGCTCAGGGGACAGAGCACTTGCCACAGAAGCTTGAAGATGGAAGTTCAGATCCCCAGTACCCAAATAACGCCAGGTAGGTGTGGAAGGCACCGTCAGAACAAACTGGCCAGCTGTACCAACCAAATTGGTATGCTTTGGGTTCAAGTGAGAGACGCTGTGTCAATATATAAGATACTTGAAGTCACCCTCTGGCCTCCACACGTGTACACACACACATGTATCTGCATACACATGTGTGTCTACATGTTTCTCATGGCACCCCAAACTCTGATAGCCTGGTTGTCTTCCGCCTACCAGCCTCAGCTAACAGCTCCTGGGCTTATCAATGATGCAAGCCCAGGTGTGTCCAGCTGCTGCAAGGACCTGAAACAGCTGTTGGAGCTAGTGTCTCCTACCCTGTCCTCTTCCCTGCTCCACACCTGTTAATCTCTTCCTCCATCTCTCTGCTTGTGAATCTCAACTCCACACTCACCATACTGGGCACCGCTTGGTTCTGCAGCTCCTGTCTGGGCATCGGGCATGCAAATGGCTGGCAGGTATTTGCTCATAGAGCAATCACCCTACAGGGCCCAGCCACACAGACACTTTCTGTGTGTGGCGGCAGCGGGCTTCCCTTTGGGACACTGAAGGGCTCTCCTGAGAATGACTCTCAGTCATCCTGCCTGTGTTCGAGCCTGGCTTTGCCACGTCTTAGCTGTGTGACCTTGGGTAAGTCACTGGACCTCTCTAAACTTCACATTGGTGGACAAGGGATGAGACCCCCTTGCCTCACGCTCGCTGTGGGGTTAATGGAGTCAATGTTGGGAAAGTGGCAAGGACAGGGCCTTGGCGTGATAGAAACCTGGGGCAACCTGGGGCAAGGCTCACTCAGAAGCCCCTCCCAGCACTTCTCACCCACCCCTACCCTAAGATCCATCTCAGGGGCGGGGCTTTGACCCCCTTCCTCCAGTGTCTCCTCTACACAAACCTGCCATTTCGGACATGCCTCTCTCGGTCCTCGGCTCCGCTCTCGGTCTGTTTGCCCTCTCTCCTCTTCTCTCTCTCTCCCCCTCTCCCTCCTCTCATGGCCTTGTTCAGTCTGGACTCTTCCAGATGCCTCTGGCTGTTCTCTCCCTCATATCGACAATAAAACCCTTCTCTTCAGCCACACCTAGGAGCAGTCATGTGCTCATTTTCACTCAGGTTCTCCGAGTATTACAACGTCACACTAATGATGACACCTCTCTAGCCCCCCAGGCCATTTATTCCTCTTTCTATTACTCACTCAACCAGAAGCAATTTCCAAGCAGAACCTGCATTTCCTCAGAGTGTCACCTGTGGTAGTTGAAATGCTGTCCCCTCCAAGCACCGAACTGTCACTGCAACAGTATTAGGTAGATGGGACCTGTGGGCTGGGGACACAGCCCAGTTGATAAAGCACTTCCACAAAGCCCTGGTGCAGTTACCAGCACACCATAAACTGGCTGCTGTAGTGCGGGTATACAATCCCAGGACTTGGGAGGTGGAGAGAGGAGCGTCAGAAGATTATGGTCGCTCATAGCTACATGGTGAGTTAGACAGAGGTTTGTCTGGTCAGCACAAGACCCTGTCCTTAAAAACAAGGTCAAGAACAAAAACAAAGAACTTGAGCCAGGCCCTGTCCTTGGACCCATGGCAGGCACACCACCATCTCTACCTCAGGTCCCCATCCTCAGAGGGCTGGCAGTGCACCGAGGCCAAGTAGCAATGCAGCATTCTTCTTTGTAAGGCCACAGGGGTACAGGCTAGAACAGCCACACTGATAACAAAGGCCAGTGTGCAGACAGGCAGCCTGCTGTCACTGGGAGTGAGTCTGGATTCAAAGAAACGGGTCAAAGCCCTGCTCAAGTAATAAAAAGGTGACCTGAAGCCTTCCTCTTTGGAGCAGGGTGGGGGTGGGGGCTTTCCTGTGGGCGGAGCCTCTGGAGCCTGCCCCAGCTAGCCCACTCACTGGCTTGAAATTGGCCTCAGAGCAAGCTGCTAGATCTGATAAAATGAGGCCAGGGCCATCAAGCGCCCCCCCCCCCCAAGACTGCCTGAGGACAGCTGAGATGACTCAGAGGAGACACCTGGAGGGGGCGTGGCCTGCAGGACGAGGACAGGGAGGTGACTTTTCTAACATAGTCATGAAGATGCCAGTAGTGTCCCTGGGGAGACAGGAGACTGAGCAGACACACCAGACAGGGAAGCATGAGGCAGAGACACCATAGACACTGCACACCCTTAGGGAGTCATAACCCAGCCATCTGCAAAGGAAAGCCCGTCTCTTGTCCTTCCTTGCACGCTGAGAACCACCTCAGAAAGGCACCATGGTAAGAGCTGCTGGAACTAGCTAGAAGGTCACGAGAGGGAAGGGATAGGAACAAGATTTTTAGGACTGGATCTTCTTCCTTCCAATCCCAGCTCCTTTACCTAATAGCTGTGTGACCTTGGGCAAGTTGCTTAACCCTTCTGTGCTTCAGGTCCCCATCTATAAAGTAGGGATAACATCAGTGCGCCTCCATCCTCACTGGGCTAAAGGACAAATGCTGGTGATTGCTGCTCATCTGAAAAAGACAAAAGACGGATCTGCCCTGGCATTGCTATCCCTTCTGCCATTTCCGGCTGCGGTCTGAACTGCTGGAACCCTCCAGGTCCCAAACCTGAAAGCAAGACACACAGGAATCGGGACTAGCTGCTGGTGTGCTGAAGGCAGGGACGGGGCAGAAGGGCACTCTGCAGTGTTGGGGAGCTTGACATCGGGTGCTTATCACTTCTGCGCACATATGTGGGGTTCCCAGCCAGATGACCAGATAGCAGGGAAGTGCCACCACTTCCTTGTTGTGTGACCGTGGGCAAGTGCCCACCTCTCTGGGCCTCAGCTTGCTCATCTTCAGTGGAGGCTGGTGGGCTATCTAACAATGAGATTGTTCAGGACTCAGCAGGGTGCCCAGCCTATCCCCTGCCTCTGGGGGGGGGGGCGGATTTGGGCTGTCCTGGTGTTCCAGGGCAGGTGAGGGGGTGGGGGTGGGAGTGGGGGAGTATAGACAGGTAGGAGAGGAAGCAGTCCTCTGCAGACCTGGTTAGGACGTGTTTTCTCTTCCCTACAATGAGCAAGGTTATTTCTGCGATTGGAAAACACAATCATGTTCTAAAATAGCGTTACACCTGTTCGGTTGGAGCCTCTGTGCCATCTCGTATAAATGGGCGTTGATTTGTGTACTCCGTCCTTTCTGTAATCCCCTCAGTACAGAGCCAGGCTCATGAATACACACTTCATTCTCCTTCGGCTGCTGGGCGCCCTCTCAGGAGCACTGTGCACACTGAATATACTTCGTTTGTTTACCTCTTGGCTTGGTCCTGTTTTAGCGCGTCTTTGCCTCTGGTACCCGAAATTACAAGCTTGGGCTGGGGATATAGCTCAGTGGGTAGACTTGCTTGCATAGCATACACAACCCCCTATGGTGGATTCCCCAGAACAGCATAAAGTGCTTGTGTGCTACAGGCCTGTGATCCCAGCACTCAGGATTAGAGGAGGTCCAGAAGTTGAAAGTCATCCTCCATACATAGTGGTCTGAGGTCAACCTGGGCTACATAAGAACACGCACCCCCCCCACACACACACACAAAGACAAGGTTCAGTGCATAGCCAAGGCTGGCCTCAAATTAGTAGTTTTCCTGATTCAGCCTCTAAAGTAATGGATTACAGGCATGTGCCAGCATCCCTAAAATAAAGTCATAAAAAGAAAGAAGTCACAAGCCTATCTTAGATCTTCCCTACCTGACATTAGTCCTTTTTACCAAGAGCCCAGGTTCTTAGGTTCTTCTTACTTGGAGAACAGTACTCACAAACCCAGACATGAGTTGGCGGTGTGTGTGCGCGCGCACGTGCGTGCTGTATGGGGGCATCTCTGCCTCCAGCCCCTCCAGTCCCTCTTGAGCATGGCTCAAGGCACTGTGTGTTCAGAGCATAACTCATGCACACACATGCCATGTGCCCTCTGTGTGGTTCTGAATCCGCTCCTCTCTGTGTGAGCTGACTAATCCTTTAGCACGGGGCTTCCCCCATCTCCCCTTTCCTGTAAATCTGTAATCCTGGCTCCTGTGACCTCAGACTAGCCTATCAGATGATTTTCTTGGAAATGACATAGTTTCAGAAGTCTTAATCCACACTCTTGAGGAGAAAGAGCTTGCAGCTGGAGATGCAGAAGGAAGCCAAAATGCTTGACACCTCCACTGTCCCCCAGTTCCAACTTCTGGAGCTCCACGCCTGCTCTCCTATTGGAAATACTTGGAAGGTTGTGGGAACACTAGGCGGTGCAGCCTGGCCAGAGGAAGTATGTCTCTAGGGTCTTTATCCAGCCCTGGTGACTCCCCTCCTTCTTTTATGGCCGGTGCTTTCCCTGCCTAAGGCCATTCATGCTTTGCCTTATGCATTCCTCTAGTGCAGTTGTGCCCAACCTGTGGGTCACGACCCCTTTGGGAGGGGGTGTCGAATAACCTTTTTACATGGGTCACCTAAGACCATCTCCATATCAAATATTTACATTATGATTCTTAACAGTAGCAAAATTACAGCAGCAGAGTAATTTTATGGTGAGGGGGTCACCACAACATAGAGAACTGTGTTAGAGGGTCGTGGCATTAGGAGGGTTGAGAACCTCACAAAAGCACGAGACTCAGCTGGAGCCTCTGTTCACTTTCTGTCGCTCTTCCTTTAAAGTTGAGGTCCACTGGTCCGCACACAGATCCCCAGCTGCCCCAGCACCACCTACTGAAAGGACTATGGGACTGCCCTTGTGTGCTTGGTGTTGACTGCATTGGTGGTGGGGGCCAGGGTTTTGCTATTCAGCACAGGCTGACCAGGAATCACTACCTCAACCAAGCTGGTCTCTAACTAGAGGCCCTTCTACCTCACCCTCCCTGAGTGGAAACACAGGTCAAGCCACCGGCCCTGGTGGCTGACTGCATCCTTCCACCGTGCTCAGTTCGTTCACTACAGCTGCTCTTTTGCGGGTTCTTGAGAACTTTCTGTGATCCTTGGAAAACAGTTTCTCATTCCTTTTTTTTCCTTTTCCTTTTCTTGACTTAGTGGATTGACTACAACTTTTAGAATGCTGCTGAATTGGGTGTTCAGGACATTTTTACCTTTCTGCAATCTTAGGCAAAGACACTTAGCGCTTCAACATGTGAATGAAGCTTCATGATCCATGTTTGCTAGATGTATTATTTTAAAATGTTATTTTTAATTGTGTGTGTGGGGTGGCGGTGGTGGTGGTATGTACACATTAGTGTGGAGACCTGTGGAGGCCAGACGAGGGCATCATGTCCCCTGGAGCTGGAGTTATAGGCAGTTCTGACAAGGGTCTTGGCATGGGTCCTATGCAATAAGTGTTCTTCACCATCAAGCCATCTCTCCAGCCCCTGCTTTTTTTTTTTTTAAAGATATCCTTCATTGACTCATTTCCTTCAATCCCTAGTTCACTAAGATGTGTGTGTGTGTGTGCATGTACGTATATGTGGATGCACATGCATGCATGTGCATCTGGAAATGAGAGGACACTAAGTGTCTTACGTGATCTCTCTCTACCCTAACTGTCATAGCGGGATCTTTCACTTGAACCTCGAGCATGCAGATATAGCCGATCCAGTTTCGCTAGTATGCCCTGGGACTCTCTGTCTCTGCCCTCGAGTGCTGAGATTGTAGGTGGCCACCACACCTGCTGGCATTTATGGCATTTATGTGTGTGCTGGGGGTCCCAGCTCCTGTCCTCACACTTAAACGCAGGCCGAGACACTTCACCCACAGAGCCATCTCTCCAGAGTCTTTGTTCCTGGTGGATTTGATGATGTTCTCCTGGGGGTGTTAGCACCTACATTCATGAAGGACCACACTCTATCACTTTCTTTCCTGGTACTGAGCTTGCTTGGTCATAGGAGTGTATCGTGTTGGCTTCATGACATGATCTGGGAAGCACACGCTCATCTGTTTGCAAGAAGGGACTACCTGGTACTTCTTGCTGAACCCCCTTGTAGCTTTATCTGTGAAAGTGTCTGGGCTTGTGTTTTCTTTTGGGGATGGTTTATAACTACAAACTTAACTTCTTGGACAGGTATACAGGTTACCTATTTTTCTTTTCCTAAGTGTGAACAGTTGGTGTCATTCAAGAAATCGGTTCGTTCATTTTAAGTTGCAGAAGAAAAGGTAGAGCACTGTTTGCAAAATGCCCTCAGACTCTCAAGAATTATATAAACACTAGACGATTCTTTCTGTCATCTTAATTATGACTGCCACAAAATCAGCTAAAATTCCTTAGCACTGCCAAGGAGTCCATCACAGCATGTTCTTTTGAGCTGAGTGTTTTGCTTTTTTTAGCCATTAGGAATTATATAAATGTGAAGACAGTATGTATGTTATTTTCATTACGATCACCATATGATCAGCAGTGTTTCTAAGGTACCGCCATGTCCTCTGCTGCTTCTCTCTTTTAATGTCTGGCCGAGTTTGGGTCCCCTGGAGCACATGACACAAAGTCCATCTGAAGGACTTTCATTTAACAGCATCATACAATACTAATTACACCCTTCTCTCACCCAGAGGGAAGAGAGGGCAGCCATGGGGTCTGCCAGGCTCCTCCACTCCATTAGGATTCCCGGGGGGAGCATGAGACACAGTTGGCCTGCAAGGCCTAGCTGAATGTTGAGAGGAGTCCTGTGGGAGTCCAGACCTCGGGACTCTCCTCACAGCTTGCCTTTCCCCTTCCTCAGGTGTAAATGAGGAAAGTTGGAGGCTGAGAGATGAGCATGGACTGGCCTCTGCCACTTGCCTGCTCCCTCAGAACCAGAGAGGGACTCTGGAACACTCTCAGGGAACCTGCATCGAGCAGCTTCACTGTGGGCAGTGGTGCCATGCGGCCTGCTTTAGCGCAAAGCAATCCACACCGAGGAGCAAGGGCTGGCTGTGCAGCTCACATCCCATGTGGGCAGTAAGTTTACTAGGATGGCTGATGAATCTTGTCAACTGGACTAGACTTAAAATCCCACGAAAACATACCTCTGGGTGTCTAGAAGTGTGTGTCCAGAAAGGTTTAATTGAGGTTTCACCTTAAATATGCATGGTGTCATTCCATGGACTGAAGTCCCGGTCTGCATCCTGCCTGTGGGTGCAATGTGACCGGCTGCCTCACACTCCTGCTGCCATGATGGATTGACTGTACCCTCAAAATAAACCCTTTTCTAAATTGCCTTTGTCAGCCTTTAGTCATAACCACGAGGAAAACAAACCAATACAGCCACTAACACCGCTTTCATCAACATGCCAGCCCTGCTGTGCTCAAGCTGGGATACAGTGGAGAAGGGGCTCAAGATCAGAGCTTGGTCAGGGCCTGCCCTGGCCACAGTCCTTCCAGGAGCCATCCTGAGCACCAACTATGTGCTCGGTTGTGGGCAGGGGCATCAGGGAGCAGTACACCCTAGGTTCTACCTCTCACAGCCGGGAGCTGGGACACTTCAGACACACACCCTCCTGACATGCGTGGAACCAAAGGTTCTACCTTGCAGAGCTGTGTGAAGATCTGAGTGGATGACGCAAGCAGGTTTCCTGCCACCTGGTGGGTCCCCAGCACAGGGTGTTGCTCTAAGGAAGCTTGATCCAGAGAGACCAGGTGGGCAGAGCTAGAAAAGCTAGTCTGCAGAGGGGTCAGCTCAGTCCCACAAAGGCAACACACAGCCCAGGTTCCCTGATAGACCTGCAAAGTGCAGACTATCCCCTGTCACTAAGGTACTGTTTCTTCTCCAGATGCATGACAGGCCTGCTCCAAAGCCACAGGCCGCAGAGCAGTGGCCTCACAAGTGGGACATTCCCAGGAGCAAAGGTCCTGCTCCAAGGATCCTATCTAGGACAGCAGCCTGGTCCCCATGGTGGGGAAGGGATGGGTTCCCAGCCTGGACAGACTCAGCAGAGGCCATGGGGTTGGTCAACCTGGGACAGCATCAATAGAGCAATGGTAGAACAAAGTATGTAGCTACAAGGGTCAGAAGGCCGGTGCTGGGATCCCTGTGTGACCCGACCCTGGGCAAGTTACTGCACTTCTCTGAGCCTCAGTTGCTCATCTGCTAAATTGTGCTGTGAAGGCCCCCACCCCCATCCTACAGGGCTATGGAAAGGATTAAATACAAGCAGATGTGTCTAAATGTTAGCACCATGTCTCACTCATAATAACCTGTTAAATGAATGGCAACCGCTATTACGATTGCTTCTGAATGCCATTCAATATAGGCTGTCCTTAAGGGAACAAAGGAGGCTTAGTGGTCCGCTCTTCGGAAGGACTGGAGATTGGCTGGGTATGGGAGAGCACTGTAAAAAAAAAAAAAAATAGGAGGAATCCAAAGATAAATGGTGAAGAGGGGAGGGGGTCTATTCCTGCTAGGAAGGTCGACAAGCTCCAAGCTGCACAGACCACCCTGGGTTAAATGCTGGGGGTCTGGCTGACCTCGCAAGTGTTTTTCCACTCAGGGCCCGGGCGTCCTGCCCCCTCTCTGGACTCACACTGGGCCCTGGAAGCTAAGTGGGCTGAGCAGCTGGAAGCCCTGTGGAAGGCGGCGCTTTCCCCTCACGAAAGCACCGCGCCACAGCACGGAGCGCTATTTACAAATAAAGCCTGTTCTGGCTCTACCACCCACACAAGCGGGCCCTTTATTCCACTTCAATATGCCTAATTCCACGGAAAGTGCACTGCAATAAACAGACTTAATCAGTGCTGGATGCCCAAGTGAGTGTGGGCAGGTGTCAGCACAGGCAAGGGGCCGCCTGTGAGGGGAAAGGAAGTGGTAGCCACCTTCCGAGCGCGCCTCCCTGCTGAGGACAGCATTGGGCTTAACTGAAGGTGGGCAGTTTGCAAGCAAATTACCCCTGAGTGCCCGAAACCACCTGACAAACTCAGGCAGTGGGGACGTTTTACATGTGTCTCCTTTGCTTTCTTTCTAACTAAATGAACAGGGTATCTGTGGTGCCCATCTTCCCAGCAGAACATAACTCCTGGAGGTCAGAGACAGTGTCTGTGCCCCCCCCCATGTGCATTGAGTGTGTGTGTGTGTGTGTGTGTGTGTGAGAGAGAGAGAGAGGGGAGAGAGAGAGAGAGAGAGAGAGAGAGAGAGAGAGAGAGAGAGACCCAATGAGGTTCATTACACTTACAGGTTCAGGAGTAGGGATTTATTTACATGTGCAATTAGACAGTAGTTGCATCACTGAAGGAAATGTCTCTCCTTCCCCCAGCAAACATTAGCTGCCTAGGGCTGGAGTGGAGCCCTGTGACCCCCTCTCTATAATGTAATGGTGACAACACAGTCCCACAGACAGGATGATGTAACACGAACTGCTGAACGGTCTTATTGATAAAAACAAAACAAAACAAACAAACAAACAAAAACCCCAGAGCCAGACACTGGGGTGAAAGCTGAAAGATCAGAGAAGCAGAGCAAGCCACAGCCAACCTCGCCTTGCCAACCTCTCAGCTGATCCTGTTTCCTCATACCTTATATATCTTTCTCTGCCCTGACATCACCTCCTGGGATTAAAGGCGTGTGTGCTTCCCAAACAAAGGCATGAGGTCTCAAGTGTTGGAATTAAAAATGTGTGTTACCACACCTGGCTCTGTTCCCAGTGTGGCCTTGAACTCACAGAGGTCCAGAGGATCTCTGACTCCTGAGTGATAAGATTAAGGGTGTGTACCATCACAGTCTGGCCTCTATGTCTAATCTAGTGGCTCGCTCTGTCCTCTGATCCCTAGATAAGTTTTATTGGGGTGCACAATATATCACCACATTATGGCTTATGCACAGATTATTGCTGACAGTTCCAGAGTCTGGGCAGCTCAACATTAAAATGCCAGTGGATTCTGCGCCTGGTGAGGATGCCCTTGCTAGGTTAGTGATACCATAGATGAGGGTTCCACCCACATGACCTAGCCACTTTCCAAGGGCCCCAACTCCTGACCCCAACACTGAAGGATGAGGATTTGGATATGAGAATTTTAGAGAGACACAGTCTATACCCATATTTACTACAATAACTAATGATGCTGTTAGTTTGTTTCTTTTTCATCTTTTCAATAGCCCTGAGGCAAGCATGTTCCTTAGCAGGGACAGGAAGGGTCAGGCAGGTGGAGGAGGCTCCAAGGTCACACAGCCAAGAAGGAATGGAGTGGAGTGGGACACGGCACTGTCTTTCCCCCATGGAGCCCAGAGCACTTTCCAAATGCCCGTATTTCCCGAAAGCCTATTTTTGCTTCACCTCCCCTATGGCAGTCTGTTTGCCATGCTGGGATTTGGGGCCTGGTGGATCCCAAGATGCATGCATGCATGCACACATGCACACACTCACATGCACACGCCAGACCCTTTGTTGAGGACACCTCTCCCTCTGACCGAGCTTGGGCTGGTATTCATTTAGTCATCTGTGGCCAATCTATGAAATCGTTCAGCCCTGCATCCCATTTCTTCCCAGCTTGTTTTGTCATCTACCTCTCTTGTCCCCAAGGCCTGGCTCAAATGCCACCTTTGCCCACCATCAGCACTCCACATCACTGTGGACCCAGCATCTATGACTGCTCAAACACACACTGTCATGTATCACAGTGATCTGGGTCCTGGGCCAGCATCCTTGCATGCAGCGTCTCTGGCTGTCCGATGACTTGCTAGTTATCCCTAGTAAGGTGTTCATCACTGCAGACTACACCCTGGGCTTTGGGACTTAGTCAAGACTCACTGGGCACAAGCTTTGTTTCGAACCCCACTTTAGACCAGTTGGTGGGACCTCTTTATATCTGGAAGAACCTGGGGACACTCACCTTACTCCGCCAGGTAGCGTGAAATGATACATGTGAAGTGCTGGGCACACAGCTCTGCTTAGAACATGAGCTAATTAATCATGCAGTTTCAGTAACTGCTGGTCTGGATTGGATGCTAGCCCTGAAGCTGCCTCCTATAGCCACAGTCCAGTTTATAGCTAGCTTCCTCTCTTCTGCTCTCTGAATGTGTCATACAAGCCCTGGGGTCAAGGCCATCATGGCTATCAGCCAGGTTTGCAGAACAGCAGCCTCAAAAGAGCTGGGCTGGCCCACTGCCTAGTGCAGTGTAGGAAGCCACCCTGCTGCTGCTCAGAATTGTACATTAGAGACCCAGCAGTCAGTTGGGGCTTCCCAGCTGATCCTGTCCTCAGCTGGGCCACCACCTACTCTGCTGAAGTAAATCAGCTGCAAGATCTTTCCCACCCACATCCCCACACATGCAGCCCATGGCCCATTGTCCCCTCACCTTGAGCCCGCTGCTTTCTGCTTCGGAGCCTGGGTCCACACCGGTGATGTAAATGCCAAGGCCGTACTCAGCTCCACCTCGGATTGTGAGGCCCAGGGACCGGCCGTCCCCCAGCACCAAGTTTACCTATAGGAAGAAGAGAGGTAGGTACATTAACCTGGAGGGAGCCAAGCCCCGAGCCAGGAAGGGCAGCACATCACAAAACTCCTCCTAAGCCCTGAAAAGCATAGGATCCTAACCAACAAAGAAGTGCAAGGCAAGGTCCCAGGGCCTGCCTCAGCCCTGCCCTGCCCTGCCCCTCTGCTCACGACACAAACAGAGGCAGTGCAAGGCACTACCCCCAAAGGCCCCTTAGCACTAACATCCCCAAGCGCATTTGCACGTGAGGTTGGTGTCCATTATCAGGACATCTTGGGGCTGCCTTGAGCATCCATCTATACTTCAGCCAAAGGTGACTTCTTGTTCCAGCGCTCAGCCCACATACTTACTCATCTTTCCTCCATAGGACCAAGGCTTGATTTCAGCTTAGTGCCACTACCATTTGAACACAGAGGGACTCCATCTCCCCGGGGAGCCTCCCACCTCTCCAGGGTCTACAATACCACTGCTCTGCTAGGCCACGGTGCTACATTCCACCCCTTTCTGCACACTCAGGGCACACCAACCCAGTACGTCCCCATGCTGATGTGGGGGCTGTGGAGGTGCCTAGACGCTACCCTGCTCAGGAAGGGATCACAGTGAGGTGGAATGGGTCAGAGACCTTCAAGTTGCAGCAGGACCAGAGCACAAGGAGGGGCTCGTGAGCCACATGGCTACAGAGAGACATAGGCGCAGACAGGGACCAAGAGGGTGGGGGCTTTCTGGAGAAAGTGGTGTGTCTCTGAGGAGCTGGGAGGCTGAACACATGGGCCAGACTGTCAGTGCTAGACAGTAGGAGCACAAGCCTTGGAGGTGAGCCACAGGGGACTCTTAGGGGAGGAGGTGCATAGGACAACATGTACCTCAGGCATGCAAGGATTTATGGGGAAAAGGGGAGGGGCTAGGATAGCTCAAACCTAGCCCAGAGAGATAAAACAACCCCCATTAAGAGAAAACTCATGAAAATGTAAGGGACCCAGGAAAGGACAGGGTGAACACCTATGGCGGAAAGTGGGGGACATGACCTTCAGGCATCATGGAGGGCAAGTGTCACTACGAGCTGTCTTTTTTGTTTCAATGATTTGTTTTTATTTAATGTGCATTGGTGTCTTGCCTACATGTGTATCTGTATGAGGGTGTCGGGTCCCCTAGAACTGGAATTACAGACAGTTGTGAGCTTCCATGTGAGTGCTGGGAATTGAACCCAGATCCTCTGGAAGAGCAGCCAGTGCTCTTAACCACTGAGCTGTCTCTCCACCCCCCAATAATGAGCTGTCTTACTTTCCAAAGTCACTCAGCTACTGTTACAGGAAGAGCCTTTTCCTTCACTCCAGTTCCTCATTTAATTCAGCATCCACCTGGGCAGAGGTGCCAAAGAAGACAGGGCAGGGAAGTCACTTAACCTCACTGTGTCTCGGCCCCATTATCTGAACACAAGGACAAAGCTGGCGTCTGCCTGATTTATATCGACCCAAGCACACTGCCACGTGAAGCTTTAGTAAATGTCACAGGACATGTTCAATAAATGTGATCTGATGCAGGTTGGTTCCATTTTGCATATGGTAAAGCTTACGTAGGAAAAAAAAAACAAAACCCAAACCCTGCTGACATCAGGCAAGTGTATCTGGCTGTGGCCAAGTTGGGTCTAGAAGGGTGGGGAAGAACCCAGCTGTAACTCTATGAGTGTTGTGGCCACTCATGATAGCCTTCCTCAAGCTAGGATGGGATGCACCAGGCCACGAGTCGGGGAGGATCAGAAAAACAGACATGTTCTCCTGAACCCATGCCTCTGCAGACTCCCAGATCAGACCCAGGAGCTGCTACCCCAGACTTTAGGCTCTGCCCCCACCTTGCTACAGGACCCATCTGAGGCTTATATGGACTTAAGTTAACTTAGGTCTGATGCCCACCCTGGTTCCCCACCACATACAGGCTTGTGTATTTGGGAGGTGACATAGGCTGGCTCCAGAGCCAGACTACTGAAGTGAATAACACTCAGGAGGTGTGTGGCCCTGAATGAGTTTCATGCCCTGTGTCTCAGTTTCCTTGCCTGGAAGGGGGATGGGGAGAGCTGTACGGAGAGCTGTATGTGCACAAAAAGCACTCAAAGCATCATAAGGGAAGCCACTGGCTAAGCTTCCAGAAGCAGGATCAGTTCTTGGGAGATGATGACTGATGGCTGTCTCACATCCTAGACAGACTGGTGGCTATGAGCTTCCCCGGTCCTTCCATCCAGACATGTTCCAGAGAACCCTGTGTCTGCACAAGGTCCAAGCCAGGCACAGCCAGTGAATAGTGTGGCAGGGTCCCTGGAGACACTCCTGACAGCACAGGGTAACAAGAAAACAGAAAAAGGGATGTGGGTTATATGAGCACCACCCACCCCCTGGAAGGTGGAGGAGATCCCCTGGGATGAAGGCTGGGGTGCTCATCAGTGAGGCTTCACCAGGAATCCCTTCCTGGGAACTGCCCTACCCAAAACCTTCCTCAGAACTGCAGTCATTTCGGGACCAGAGAAGCCCCTGCTGGGACAGCCAAGCAATCCCCTCCTCCCTGCCAGGTCTGTGTCCTCTCGCCACTGCTGGTGTCTGGGCACCACATCACTGTGGAACAAATTGTTAGCAGCTTAGGACCAAAGCATCCCTGAAAGTGAACAGTGTGGACTGGGGAGGAGACAGACTTCCTTCTGGAGGCTCCAGGGCTGTGTGCATCTAGGAGCTTCTCTCAGCTCAGACATTAGAACCTTCCCATGGGCTCCCTACTTCCCGCATGACAATGCCTTTCCTCTGACTCACACCCTCCTATCCCTCCTCTGAGGACACTGGTGACACTGGGCTGCCCAGATAACCCAGGACAATTTCCTATTTGAAGACCCTTCACTGAGTCACCTCTGCAAAGTCCATCTTCTGCACAAGGCTTCTAAGTTCCACGAGGGACTAGAAAAAAAACAAAAAACAAACAAACAAAAAACTCTATTTGTGTCCCTAGAGTCAGGCAGTATCCTACTTCCCTGGCACCCTCTTATCAGCTTTCCACAGACCCTGGGCTTAGGTGGTATCGAAGGTTGGGAGCAAAGCCCTGGGAACCACACCCGAGAGCCTTGTGAACTGCAGGGAGGGAGGAACGTGACCGTTCCACGGTACAGTCTAGCCACTGGGTCATAAAGGACTCCATGTGGCCGGAGTGTGGTGGGGATGAGCAGAAGGCTGGGCCAGCACAAGAGGCCAGAGGGGGGTGACAGGCTCAGGCTAGTGTTTAGAGTGGATGGAGAGAGAGAAGCCAGGTCAAGTTCTGGAGACCCCCACCAGATGGGACAAAATACAGAGGTGGGCTTCAGACAGCGGTAAGGGTGAGGCTGCCTGGGGCCAGCAGGTAGCTTCAGCCTCAAGACTGCTCCCTGGGCACCTGCAGGCCCTTCCAGTTCCAGGACACAAGGATCTGAAGATTCCACGGGCAGGAAACAGAAGCGCCGGTGAGACTGTGCACGCAAGCCCAGGACACTCGGACAGCAGCAGGTGCCTGAGGCAGCCTCCCTGAACCCCAGAGATGAAAATAGAGCACCCCTCATCTCCTTGACACCCCCCAACAAACCCTTCACATCAGAACAGAATGAAATTTGGATCACAGAAATATAATAAACCTCTATCAACCACGGGGTGATTTGCCTCCATCACCCGCTGGAAATCCAACCAATGTTTGACGTGAGCAGAATTCATTTATGGGGAGAAAATGACAGTGTTCTTGCCAAGCAGAGAGAACACCACTGCCGTGATGTGTTTACTAGAATAGGAACAAATTACTACCAGAGTCACTAGACTTGTCCCTTGTCACCGTGGAGGTGGTACTCGGGTTGCTATACGGTCCCCCCATTTGTGTCACTCCTATGCTCCTGTTACCAGTCTCACTTTCTAGAGAGGGAAACAGGCTCAGTCCTCACTAGGTTGCAAAATGATGAGGGCACGATCCACACCGGCCTGAGTTCAGTCAGGGGCCTTGTTCTCCACTACTGGGTACCTGGGGGCAAGCCTGGTCACTTCTCTATCTTCGTGCTCTCCATAGGCAAAATGAGAATCATGCCAACTGCATGGGGCATGTGCTGCTGGCGGCCCAGCCCGCGGCCATCCCGTCATGTCTTGTGTTGAGTCCCGAGTCTGTCCAGAGCACAAGGGGAGTTTCCCCAAAGTCAGCATCCTTCCCTCTGGCAGCTCCAAAGCTCTTTGCTTCCCCTGCCAGGGTACCTAGGTGGTCCTGAGTCACTTTCAGGTAAGAGGCATGGGAGCGGCTATCTGGTAGCGATTCTCAGAAAAATCATTCACTAAAAACAGAGAAGCAGAGACAGACAGAGCTTCCTCGGGACACAGCTGTGAGAGACTATGATGGTAGGAGTCATGACGGCAGGGTTGCAGACAAGAAGCAACAAGCCTAAAGTAACGCCAGCAGCGAGAGAAGGGACGCCCACCTCCAGGCTAAGCTGCTGAGTGGCTGCCTGGCCAGCAACACTGAGTGAAGCAATAAGGACCCTCCATGTTTAAAGCTCCTGTGACCCGGAGTGTCTGTTATCTGCAGCCCAAGGGATTCCTAACACTTTCCATCCTTCAGAGCTGTGGTGAGGACGAGGACTCTAAGGTCCTCCATCCCCCTCTGCCCCAGCAGCAGCCTGAGATGATGCGTGGCATCTGACATGCACCCGGTCCCTCTTCTGCTCTAAGCTCTCTTCCTTAAATCAGAATCTTCGGGCTCTGCAGGCTGTTAATGGTTTTTGCCTCCATCCCCTTTAACTTCAAAAAGGTCTCTCAGGAACCTTCTACCCACAGGATGGCAGCACACACCTATTACCTTTGAATGGGGCCTTCTCTGCTCCCTCTAAAGTCACCCCACTGTGTCCTGAGCCCTTCTTGGAGTAACCCACCCCTGTATAATATGCCACATGTCATTTGTTCCAATACCTCTGCGGCAGCCCCACATCCTGGAGGGTCACCCTCCTGGACAGTGGCCATCTTTGTTCTTCACAGAGGTGCCCCCGATACTCAGGGTGGTTTGGGGCCCCTCAGAGGTATTTGATCAGTATTCTGGAGAGAACAATGTGAAAGGCACCTCACTCCTCCTTGGCCTTTGATAGCTGATGCTGTTATTAAAATGAATTGCCACATCCCCCGCACTGCACTCTGAGCTTATGCGCACGGTTATTCTTCATACAGGCTGGTGGGAAGGTCCCCAAGTCATGTACAAAGGCACTTAGGTGGTCCACTCAAGTTTAAATAGCTTGTTCCAAGTCAGTGATAAAAAGCTTAAGAAGCAAGTTTCAACCTGGTGCTCCTGAGGCTGGCCGGTCCTGCCTCTGTCTGTGAAGAGCCTTGAGCTGCTGCAGGCTCTCACTGCTCATCCCAGAGGGAAGCTGTAGTGTGAGACTACAGTGGAGTGTCACAGACGCTGACCAAGATACTCAACGTCATGAGCAGTGCAGCCCAATATCTATGGCTGTGTAGAGGCCAGCTCTAAGGGCCAGAGTCAGGGGAGACTGAATAGTTAGAGACACGTCTGAAAATGGAAGTGAGGCCTGCCTCAGCCATTCACCAGCAGTGTGTCCTGGGGCAATGCACTCTGCCCCTGCATGCCTCAATGCTCTCATCAATACTAATGACACCGTCTGCAAGAACTGAATAGCTCTGGCCTTTGAGCCAAATGATTCCACAACACTCCATGGAAATCCTGAGGCTGTAGCTGGGGTAAACAGCCAAGCAGCAGGCTGGTGTCCATCAGCAGAAGAGTGACTTCCCTCAAATAAAAATGGAGACAGCACTATGACTTGTGTGCACCAGTAATTACATGCAGAATTCTAGCAGAAAACTGCTACAAATGAGCCAAGGCTAAATGCTCACTTTGACACACAGAACACAGGAAAAGAGAGTCCCCAGCACAACCTGCTCCCCAGTGGAGGGACACATACCCCAGAAAAGGGTCTGGAAGCCTCTTGCTCATTCTTTCTACTCCAAAGAGCCCCAGCAACACTCAATTTCCCTCCCACCCAGCTGCCTCCTTGCTCTGCCTTCTTCCTGTCCAGCCAACATCGCAGGTCAGGGCAACACACACCATTTTCACTGCAAGCTGCTTCCAAGATGCAGTCATGTTCAGTACAGGAACTCTCTCACCCTGGAGACATGCACGGGGAGAGCAGGGTGTGCTAACCCTGTCGAGACAGGGACCTTCCTACAAGTTTGTTTCCAGTTCAACTTGGCTACAACCAGCCACATCCTCACTGGCTCCAAGACTCTCCCGGCTTGCCCTTAGTCAATTTCTTCCCTTCGTTTGAAAGAGTGTGATCTTTTTCACTCCCAGGACCTGGCCAAGGGTCTCTGCAAACTTGGAATCCATTCTTTTCATCTCCTCTATGGTCTGTGTCCTACATGAAAGCACCCTCACGCACCAGCACTCCCAGCCTGGATCTCAGTACACGGCTGCACAACCAAATGACACCACTTAGGACGTGTTTTGTCCTTTCAAACGTCTATGCCACCGTCACCTGTCCCCTCACACCACTTAGGACCTGTCTTGTCCTTCGAAATGTCTATGCTACCATCACCTGTCCCCTCTGCCTGCAGCTCCCTCCCAGGGCCAGCCCCATACTGTCTCTTCTAGGAATCCTGCCTCAGTCCCTCTCAGCGGCGAGGCAAGCACCCTTCCCCATCCTTTACGCACCTCAGGCAATGTGTTGGGATAAGTCGTTCTCTGCACCCAGGTTCTTCAGAGGCATCCTAAATGTGCCACCTCACCCTGGGGTGGTGGAACAGGGTGCCGGCTAGCATGGAAATGCTTGGAAAGGGGCAGGCTGGCCTTGCTTAAACTCTGCTGTGTCCCAGCTGTGACCTCCAGCACTGTCATCAATCTGCTAAGGTGTCACATAAAGGTCCATGGTGAAGACAGATGAGGGAAAGGCCGACCTGTGTTAGGGTGACTGATGGTTCACAAACAGAGAAGAGACACTGGGTCCTGGTGTGCTGTGGATGGAATCAAACAGCACAGCTGCTGTGGAAAATGGCACAGCAGTTCCTTAAAAAAAATAAATAAAAATTAAGCCAGGTATGTGGCACATACCATCAATCCCAATAGTAAGAGGTGAAAGCCACAGACAGCCTGGACTACATGAGAGCCCATCCTTATAACCAAAACCAGGGGCTGGGGGATGGCCTAGTAGATACGGCGTTTGCTGTGCAAGCATGGGGTCCTGAGTGTGAAAAGCTGGGTGTGGTGGTGTGTGTGCCTGTAACTCCAGAGCTGGAGAGTGGCAGGGACAGAAGGATCCAGGGAGCTTGCTGGCCGGTTAGCCTAACACCGAGCTGAAACGGTGAGCTCCGGATTCAGTGAGAGACACTGATAGAGGTAACCATGGAGGAGGTGATCTGCAGCCTCCACAGGGGCATGCACGGTTGGGGCTAGCTGGGAAGAGGAAAGGGACCAGTAAAGTGGGAGGGGTACAAGAGAGGGTAAGGGAGGTAAATAGGTCAATAAATACACCGTATGTATGTGTGGAAATGTCATAGGGAAACCCACTATTATGTTGAGATAATATATGCTGATAAAACATTTTTAAAACATCAAAACAGAAACAAAAGCCAAGAAGCCAGATGTCGTGGTGCACACCTATAACCCCAGCATTTAAGAAGAAGGTAGAGGGGCTGGTTGAGAGAGCACTTGTTGCACTTGTAGAGAACCTGGGTTTGGCTCCCAGCGCCCACCTGGTGGCTCACAGCCATCCATAACTCCAATTCTAGGGGATCCAGTACCTTTTTCTGACCTCCACAGGCATCAGGCATGCATGTGGTAGACACACATACATGTAGGCAAAACACTCATACACATAAATAAAGCAGGTGAAAGTAGGAGAATGAGGAGTTCAAGACCATCCTAGGCTACATAGCAACTTTGAGGTCAGTCTGAATTACATGAGACACTGTTTAAAACAAAACAAAAATTTAGACCCAGTATAACCATGGAATCCAGCAGTGCCCAAAGAACTGAGAGTGGGCACTCAAAGATGTATCTGTGATCATGGTGGCAGTGCTCACAATGGATAAAATAAGGACCCACCCCTGATGCCCACCAACAGGTGAATGCAAAGCAAAGTGTGGCTTCTCCTCCATCCCACACTGAAGGTCTATGTCCTCAAATCCACGCTGAAACCTAGTCTCCATGCGACCGTTTTGGGGCGGGAGATAGCCCTTAGGATTGGGATTACTATGTTCATGAAACGAGCCTTGAAGCCATCCCTACTCCGGTGGTGCTTTTATTGCCACGGTAGAAAGCGGACCAAGATACAGGTTTTTCTTTATCTTGCTTTCTGGGATCTTACCTCTAACCTTCCACCCTCTGGCTCAGATTCTGGTACTACATACCCTCCAGGTGGTCCCAAG
Source organism: Peromyscus californicus insignis (assembly GCF_007827085.1). NCBI lineage: Eukaryota > Metazoa > Chordata > Mammalia > Rodentia > Cricetidae > Peromyscus > Peromyscus californicus. The sequence goes on along the minus strand of NW_026294573.1, from coordinate 86,363,726 downwards.
GGCTCGGGAAGGTACTCTGTACAATGCTCGAGCCACATGAGTTTGGGGCCAGCCAAAATTACAGAAATTTCAGCTCTGAACTCAGGTTCTGCCCAGGATGGCAGCTTCAGAAAACAACAAAGAGAGTTCTCTGCCTAATGCTGCAAAGCTAGCCTTGACCATCACCCTGGTGGCTGATAACAACCCTCAAAGTGGCCAAAAGTGGGTGTCCCTGGTAGGGAGGCACGAAGGTCTGCCTGCTGGCTGCCATCCTGTGCACAGCAGCTAGGCTCCCAGATACCATCACCTTCCCACAATCCACTGCAATCTCCCTGCGCCCTTCATATTGATGTTTGAGCAAAGAACACAAACCACTTTAAGTAAATGTTATGGTCTTATCAACAGGAAAAAGAGAGCTGAGAAAGAGTCTGTGGAAGAAGGAGCGTGGTCTCAGACCCCAAGCTACGTGGTCTCCTGTCTGTAAGGATCAAGGTCCTAAAACAGAGACTGTCAGGTAGGAGTGACAGTTATTTGTGATCCCAGAAGCACGCATGGTGCACAATGCAAACAGAACCGTGCAAACAGCATCCAGAGGGGTTAAGGCTTCAGGGGGCCCATTTCAGTCATTTTTTCATTCTTTCCCATAGGAAATAGCTCACTCTCTGAAGGAGGAGGAAAAGGCTCTACAGGGGACATTTACTGATGCCTGGCCTCCTTTGGGCTATAGAACCCCTTTCCCCACCAGCTAGAGGGCTAGCAGTCCTGTTAATCAAGGTTCAAGGCATCCTGCCAGCCAAAAACGATGTTCCCTCTATGAAACAGAAGACTGGAAAGGAAGGATGTGGTGTCATCGTGGTAGGAGTCCTTCTGCAGATGCACCCTGAGTTTCTCAGCTCCCGTTCTGGGATTACTCACACTCTTCTAGTACATTCTCAAATTCCAGAGTCAGTCAAGTTGGTTTGTGCTCTTTATAGCCCAAGACCCTCACTGTCCAAGGCTCTTCCAGGATTATGATGCAGACTGTGGATAGTCCTTGCCTGGATCTGGACCCCTGAAGAGTTCAATGTATATAAAGTTCACATGTAAAGGCATACCCCAAGCTTTCTCTCCTCCCCTGTCCTAGGTGCTAAAGCAGGGGCCTACTGTGGCCCAGATTCAACTATCAGAGGGGACCACACCTTAGGTGTGGGGGAATCAGCCCCCACTTTTATGACCAGGGTACTCTTGAGCAGGGAGAAGTGGGACATATTTAGATATAAAGAGATGCCTAGACGACTAGAGGAAAGACAGAAACACAGGATAGCCTCGAGAAGACCTGGGCCAATACCCACCAGCCCAGAACTTTATTCAAAAGGGCTTTTTATAACAATGCCAAGGGGAGGAGCAATAGACCTCCCCCTTGCTAGATACAGCCAAGTGTAGACCCTTCCAAACACCTGGTACCCAGGCCTGTGGTCCAATCATTTCCCTCATGTAGTCCTGCTGGGAAAAGTCACTAGGAAACCTCAGTGGGCTCCAACACTTAGGAGCTGTTGGATGGTGGGAATCTACATCCCTGAACAAGTCCTAGCACAGAGCTGTATACCAGACCAGAAGGTCCCCTCCATTCTGCTGTGGGAGAGAGGTTCACATCAAGCCACAGTATTTGCACTACTCTGTGGCAGCAGCTTATCCTAGAAGGCAATACACACCTTATAGGTCACAAGCAGAGGTCAGGGAGAACGAACTTGAGGGATGCAAACGAAGTAACAAAGCCTGGGTCCTTCCTTCTAGCCTTGAGGGAGCTCCCGGGTGCACAAGCAGCTTGGAAACCCAAGGCCTCCCCAAGTCCCACTGTCTTTACCCATTTAGACAGATCTCACCTTTTTCTCATCTCCACTCTGCAGGAGGTGTAGGGCACTCCTCCGGTCATTCTCGTGCTGTCTCAGGGCGCTGCCATGGGGCTGGGGCAGGCTGGAGGGAGGGGATGTGCTGCGACCCTGGGGGTCCACCCAGGTGTAGATGTGGTTGGTGACATAGCCCCCGGGGATGCGCCCAGCTGAGTACACAGACAGCACCAGCTTCTTGGAGCCCTTGAGAGCCTGGAGAGAGGGGGACACACAGTTAGAGGGAAGGGGGCACTCCCACTCTGCCATTGCCTCACGTGCTGTCAAGAATGCACACATGGAGGAGGAGGAGCCCGGCCTCAGTCCCATTCCCCACCTCACCCCCAAACCCTTAGTGTTGACATGTGAAAACAGGGCATCTGTCCCACCCTATTTCAAGTGATCCAAATACAAAGTCATCTCTCAAGACACCTGCACAGAAGACAGTGAGCTGAGAGGCCCGAGGCTGCTATGGGTATACGGCCCATATAAGAATGCAGGGCTGGCCCTATGCTGGTGTTGGAGACCTTCCTTGGCTTTGGAGTGTATCTCCTGTAGGGATTCACTTTTTCACACTGCTTGTGCACACAGTTTGGTTATGCTGAGCACCTGCTTGTCTTCTGCAGTCTGGAATGTGGGTACCACAGAGTGCCTATGTGACTGGCCGCCAATAAGCCAGATAGCATCACACACATATCACAGCTTGATCCTGGAAAGAATGGAGTGTCCCCAAGGTGACCCTTTGAGGGCTTCTAGAAGCTTGGGCCTCCTCTGGACTTCACAAGTGTCACACATCTGAATCTGAGCCATGGAGTTCAAGGACGTCAGCCCACTATACCCATAGTTTCCACATCCACAGATTCATTTAGCCATAGAACAAAAGTGGTTTTGTTTTTGGTTTTTTTTTTTTTTTTTTAATGCATCCAGGGGCCTGGAAGAGTGGCTGAGTGGTTAAAAGCATTTGTCCTGATTAGATCCCAAGAACTCTAAAGTCAGGCTGACATGGCAACCTCCTGTAATCCCAGCAGTTGGGAAGCAGGGACAGGATCTGCAGGGCGAGCTGGCTAACCAAACCAGCTAACTCATACACTAGAAAGAACTGAGAGACCCTGTCTCAATAAATAAAGTGGAGGGTCACCGAGGACCATCAAAACACCGAATTGGGGCTTCCGTGTGCATGCATACATATGCGCACACACACATTTGAGGATTGTCTTAAAGTCTGCATATGTCCTGAACATATACACACCGTTTCCTGTCAGCATTCTCTAAATAGTACATCCCAGCAGCTACTTGCGTTGCACTTATATTGCATTGGGTGTAAGTCTTCTGGAGATGCTCTAAAGTCTACCAAGGGCATGCTATACCATTTTAAGTTTTTATTATATTTATTTGTGTTTGTGTGTATACATGCATGTTCCATGGCACATGCGTGGAGATCAGAGAAAAACTGTGAGAGTTAGTTTTCTGCGTCCACCATGTGGGTCCTGGGGATCAGGCTCGGGTCGCCAGATTTGGAGGCAAGCTCCTTCATCCACTGAGCCATCTCCCTGGCCGTTTTACAAATGGGTCTCGAGCATCAACGCATTCTGGTGCCAACTTGCTACATCTTCTAAAGGACAGGAATATATGCTGCATATGTGTGAAACTCTCTAGCTAACAATGAACCTGTCTGACAGTGGTCTCAGGACCCCAATACAATACTAGAGAAGAGAATCAAAGACAGAAACATCGATAACAGCAGCTTAGCACCGACATGGGGCCGCATGTGGCGAGCATTCCAGCTCACACCTGGCATGTACAGTCTCAAGGAATCCTCATGGAACCCTATCGCGGGTAAAGGACCCTGCCCTACCCCCCCCCCCCCCAGTAAAAGCCAAAGCCATAAACTGAGCTCAGAGTTGCAGGAAGTCAGCCATTTGGAGATTGCATAAGCCAAGCAGCTACCCCCACCGCAGACACCAGGTGGTTCGAAATGAGACAACAGATCCGGCAGTTTCAATAACAGCTTGTTTAAGTAAAAAACGCTGACTTCCCCTTTCTGCCCCTGGTGAAACTCCCCCACCCGCTTCCCTATTCCTTAACTACAAAATCCTCAGCTTTTGCAGTATGTAATCTGTGTTCTCCTGAACTCTGGCCATTGCTGGTGGTGGGTCCTGTACCCTGATCATGGTGCAGCCAGCTCTTGAGACATCACCTCTCAGGTAAATAAGGCGGTTCTAGCTGTGCAGGTGTCTAAACTCTTGTCCTTCATTTCTTCCTACAAACTCAGTTCTTACAGTGATGGGTGGAGAGGGATCGGCCACTTTGGCGAGGAAGGGCAGGAACTCACAGCCCACACACACAGTAAGGGGTTCCTTTCCCGCAGCTACTAACTTCAAGCGTAGATACCATCTTTGCTGCACAATTTCCCAGCATAAGGATGGAGAAACACAGGGAGTAAGGAGTAAGCCAAAGACTATGCCCGGGGGCAGAAGCTGAGGTCAGCCATATTGCTTTCCCACAATGCACCTGCAACAGAGATGAAAGCATGGATTCTGGGAGACAGTCACTTTGTATTGGATCAACAGTCCCAGTATGTAGATCCTAAATTTAGACATTGAAGCCCTATTTTAGTGAATGTGAGGATGGGGACTTTGGGGGGTGAGGCCATGAGGATGGGGTTTTCATGACGAGATTAGTGGCTCTATATGCAGGGTGGGTACACACACCAGAGCTTGCTTGCTTCCCTTCCTCTACACAGACAGGGCACGGGAAGAAAAGTGGCCCTTTGCAAACCCGGCGGGTCACCTGATCACACCTGCGTGCTGTCTCAGGCTCCAGCCTCGGGAAACGCAAGCAAATCAGTTTCTGTGACGGAAGCCACCCACTGTGTGATATTCCTACTAGGGCATCCCACAGTCTGGGCTGGTCTGACCTGGTGAAGGTTTCTTCAGGTACTGGACTTGTATACCTACCGCCAGCAGAGTGTACTGACAGAGGCTTTTCGATGCCGCGGACATGACGTAGTCTAATGTTAAGTGGGGTCGACAGGCTACAAATCATGGCTTCTAGCACAACCTCAACTATGTCAGGAGAAAAACCACGCAAGGAAACCAGACGTTAGAGCGCACCAATGCCCAGCACCTCCCTCTGGGTGGGACTGCCCGTGGCTAGTATTTTGCTTTTCCTTTTTTGCAGTGTTTTCCAAATGTTCTACAATGAAAGCACACTGCTTTCAATATAAGAAAATAGGAATACAACACCTAAATTGGGGACTGACCTGTTACCCTCATCCTCTTCTCTGGGCTCTATGAACTCCACAATCCTCAAGGAACAGTGCCGACGAGGGGTGAGGTCTCTTTCAGACAGCAAGGGGCTCTGGCTCTCCCCTCCACAGGCAAACACCAGGCCCTGGTGTGGGGGGCGGGGCAGGGTGATAATGAGCATGGCTGCTCTCCAAAACTCTTTTTAGAAAGGATTTCTGTGAGCAGGGAAAGATTTACAGTGTTCTTGAGTATTCCCCGAGGCTCCCCTGACAGAACAGTACGGAAAATCAAACCTTTGTTAAGTTGAAGGTGCAGGAGGGAAGGGAGGGCCTGAGATCTACCAGCTGTGTTTCCATAACGCTCCAGAAAACAAAAAGTCGGTGCTGAGGTACAGGTGAGATCAGCAGAGGTGGGGGTTGCCTACATCCTCTGCGCGCTCATCTTCCTGAACTTTCTTCCCTGCCTGCTGATGCCGGTCCAAAAGGACAAAGATCCCTGTCCAGTGCTGTCCCAACTAGCAGGAGTCCTGCATCCCATCCTGGGCATATGATGAAATTAAGCCTGGTCAATCACCCTGCAAGGCTTGGCCAACCAAGACCCTACTGTGTACCAGACCTGTTCTCACAACACTTGGGTCAGATAAGTGACAGGCTGTGCCTGGGCAGACAAAGCAGCTCCCGGTATACAGTAGGTCCTCAAGATGGTTATAGACTGGTAAAGATAAGGTATGACCGCTCACACAACAGGTCCTCATGGCGTTTGTCCTTGCTGAGGGACAAGGCATCATCAGGTAGCAGGGTATGCCTCAATGACACCTGCGGCCTGCTAACAGGCAAGACATCACTCAGCACACAGTAGGACTTCATGACACCTGTGCCTGATGAGGTAAAACATTGTCTCTGATATAAAATATGTCCATATGACACTCGTAGACTGATGAGAGACAAAGCTTAGGTTGTCACATAGTAACTTCTGAGAAATGATTGACCGGCCTGACCAGGTGATATCATAAATAGTACCCCACAAGAAGTCACAGCCACCACAGGCGCCATCATGCAGTCAGGGGATGATAATGGGAAGAACACATCGATTGCCCAGGCTAGCAGAAAGGGTCAAGCTTGCACTATCTACTGAGGCACTGGGCTGGTGGCTTGCCCTCTCAAAGCAATAGGTGTGAATGGGGAGAGGGACCACACCCTGTTGGGGTGGTGGGGGACAAACGGGCATGAAATCCACGGCCTATGTACTCAGCAGGTGTTCAGCAGACAGCAGAGCCTCTTCCCGCCTCCCTGGGGGACTCTCCATGGAGAGGAATCCACAGAAAAGCATCGTCTGAGAAGTCAGGAGGAAAGTGAGGGAAGGAAAGAAAGGCTGCAGCGGGCGTCAGCAGCATCAGCAGCATCTGTATTCTCTCTTGCAGGCAACTGGTCGACTCCTCTTGGTCAGTTCTATAAATAGGCAGGCAGCAACCTTGAGAAGGAGAGGAGGTTAATGCCTTTGATGAGAACACCATTGTTGGTGCTGCCGAGGTGCGGCCTTGAGTGCCCACACCAGAGTCCCCATGCTGCCTGCCCTTACATTTTACAGAAGGGCTGCCTGAAAACCTGAGAGGGGAAGGGGCAGAGAGGTGAGGGTACAAGACACTGCTCAGGACACGGAGGCCCAGCCCTAGCAAACTCCAGCTTCCTCAATGCAAGGCAATAGGGCTGCCAGCCACATCACTCAGACCATTCTGGAATCTGATGCCAACTCTTCTTTGAGGATAAATGTTGCTTTCAGGGATTGTGGAGGGCAAGAACACCTACGGCTCTCTGTATTTTTCTGTAAAAACAGAAAGAAACAAGGTTCCTGAGGCAGCACTTTCAGTGGCCAGGCACACTCGAAACACAGCTTTGGCCCACTGGAACTGGAAGGAGCATGCCCGCCACTCCACCCTCTTTGATTAACTACAAGTGCGTGTCTGGTGGGAAGGCTCTCCACAGTCAGTTGCTACCTTCTAGCTTCCACTCTGGCTCATCTCAAAGGAGGTCACCAAACAGAGGAGTGCATTCGGAAGGACAGCTGGGGACAGCCACTCCTCTGGCCTTTCACATTGACTCAAGGCTGCTACCTTGACTCCTGTGGTTCTGGCCATCTGGGGACAGCAAGGTCCCAGTCACAAGAATGCCAAGCCAGTCACTGTGCTTCTCTTAGCAGAGTGCACCTGTTAGCCTGCAGCCTCAGGCATCAGGGAAAACTGCAAAGACCTCAAGGCTGGCGAGACAGAGAGCCAGGCCATGGGCAGTCTTGCTAGGGGACCTGAGGTTTCTCCCCGTCCTTGCTGGGCCTCCATTTGGCCATCTGGCAATAAGCAGGTTGGACCTTGTGACCGGTAAGGTACCTCCCAAATGGATCTTCTAAATCTGTCTGATTCAGGGCCATATAGTGAGTGGTCATCCATGACAGCGGAGAGGTCAGGGTCTTGGAGACATGTAGGGACAGACACCAGGTAGACTTGTGGGCAGGGTCTCCAGTTCTCCCCATTCTGGGGGTGAATACTCAGAACAGCTAGCTCCTATTCTTACCATGTCACTGGCTCATACCCTTAAACCTGGTGGAAACTTGGGACTCTGAGGTGTCCTACCAGCTGGGAGGGGCAAGAGGCATTCAGAAAAGCAGCAACAACAGCAACAACAACAATAACAACAACAGGGCATATGGAGGAAGCATCCCGGGCATGCCAAGAGGCAGATTCCAAACTGGGTTTACCAAAGAAGGCCAGGGACCGCTCCCACGGAGAGGTAAAAAGCATAAACACTTCTGTGAAAGCAACAGGCACTGGCTGTGTGTGTTGCTGACATCAACACTTCTCCCCTACAACAGTAACCCTGGTACCAGCCTGTCTGCCTCAATCAACTGCCTACTAGCTGTCTGCATCCGGCAAGAGTCCTGTCCCGTGCCCCCCCCCCCCCCCCCTGCCCCTGCTTCTCTGTCCATCAGTCTCTGTGGTGCAAGCTGAAGATCAGCCTTCTGCGCCCTCTGTAGGTGGAGGAGCCCACTGCAAGGGCAGCTGTGGGAGCACTAGGTTCTCACCATGGTCATCACCCTACTGGGAAAACCAGACCCAGCGGCTCCCCTGTGCTTTTCCAGTGCAAATCAGAGCAGTCTCCATCTGACCGGCAGATGGTGCGGGGTGGATGCTATCCATCACCAGACAGCCATTCAGGCCCGCGTCAAGATAAAGGGAATATGGATTATGCCTGCCGGTCTCCACACGTGGTACTCCCAGGAGGCCAATCACCTCACTCAGCTCTTTGGAGCTGACTCTGATGCCCCTCTCCAGCAGAGGTCAGAATGACCCAATTCCCTGCAGAGGACAGAGGAACAACCTGGACCGGCCACGGTGCAGGACTATAAAGGCACGCTAACACAGCGATGGATCGTGCTCAAGTACGTGCGTGGACACAGACATGAAGAGGGTCACAGGGGAACACTATCAGGTGACAGTTCAGGCACAAACGAAGTTTTCCCACATCCAAGGTGAGAACAAAAAAACAAAACACAAAATAAACAACAAAAAAACCAAAAGAAAACAATAACAAAACCATCTTCTTTGGTCATAAACAGACTCAGAATGGAAATTTTAGGCCCATTCATTCATTCATTCGTTCATTCATTCATTCTTTATTGCTTTTGGTGTTTTGAAACAGGGTCTCACATAACCCAGGCTGGCCTCAAACTCATGATCCTCCTGCCTCTACCTCCCAGGGGCTGTGATTATAGGTATGCACAATCATGCTCAGCTCCGCTTTTTTTTTAGATGAAAATTATCTGGGGGGCTATTTCATGACCAGTTCGGTGAAACTCATGTGTTTCCACACAGCAAGAGGACACTCAGCCAGCATGGAGTTCTTACTCCTCTAACACTGGAAATTTGGGCTTTTGCTTCCTGTCAGTAGAGACATTTCTGACTAACATCCTCTCAGGTACAGTTTTGAGTGCATATGCATCTAATTTCCCAGATTGGGCATCTTCATTTATATACAACCACAGTCTCTGGGAAGATGTCCTCAGGACCTGCTTTTCTGCCTGCTGTGATTCCCATGGCCACCTGCAGGGGGCAGCAATAGAAAATCACAAAGACAACCATCGTCTTCCAGCTGTACATATGAGGAAAGACATGTCTTATGCAAGGTCACAAAGAAAGTAAGAGGCAGGGCTTGGATATGAATCTAGGGTTCTCCAACCCCCACCACCACTCCCTCACTAGGGGTTCAGGTACCACAAGGCCAGCAAAGCCAGCTCTACACCTTGTCTCCAATAGGGGAGTTTTAAAAGGGGAACATGGGACTTTCAGGCTGCAAGCTGGCAGTAGTCCTCAGACTTCTGAGTGCTGAGCTGGTGCTAGGGATGGCCACATGGCCTGAAAAGGCCTCCCCATTCAGCCTGCTTTGAGAGAGAGTAGAACTGGCAGTGTGGCCTTTGCCCCGACAGCGTATTTCAATGTCGTAAGAAATAAAAACTCTAACGAACGCCATTGCTTTAGTGTTAATGACCTCTAACTGCAAGGGCCCCAGACTCCTGGTTCAGCACCCAGACCAGCACTGCAGAGCGGCCAGACTCCCTGTAGAAGGAAAGTGGCCCCTATCCCTTCCCTGTGCCGGCTGAGGAAGCAAGCAAGCTTCTTTTTCCGGCAGTGTGTCTCAGCCCTGCCCCCTGGCAGCTGCACACCCTGCCGGCCACCTGAGCTTTCTAGCAGTATCAGGTGCTCCAGGCTCCTTTCCACTTCAGGCCTCTGCACGTGGGGCTCCTGTGCCTCCAAGTTCACCTCTCTACATTCTCACTACAGACGATCATTTTATCTACGTTGTTCCCAACACTGGAAGGCAGAAAACTCTTCTGGCTTGATGTTGGGTGTATCCAGGGGTGGAAAACGTAGGAAGGGGCAAGGGATTCCACATAAAGTGATAGGCAGTGACATGGGCATGAAAGCCTTCCTCTTAGTGTTGGCCACCAGCAGGGGCATTACATCTCAGAAGGGTCCATGACTTCTCCAGTAAAACTAAAACCATTCATTTCATATTTCACTTTTTTGTTTTTAAATCATGCTAAACAGCCCAGCTGAAGTCTAAATCATAGTCTTCCTGCCTCTACCCCTTGACCTTGAGTGCTAGGATTATAGGCACCCCACTGCTGATTTCTAATTTTGTTTTGATTCTAGAAACCTCAGAATTCAATTTAATTAACACACACAGACACTTTCTAAGATTATTTCTGTTTTGTTTTGTGTGTGTGACTTAAGCATGTATAATATATGTGTATTCATGAGTGTACTGGTACCCGAATGTCCCTTGTGTGTGTGAAGATTGAATCTCAATCTTGGTCCTCAATTTCCACTTTAAGATGGTGTTCTCTCTTGGGATTGAAGAAATGATGTCTCAGTGGTTATGAGCACTTGTTGCTCTTGCAGAAAACCCAGGTTTGGTTCCCAACACCCACACGATGGCTTACCATTACCTATAATTCCAGTGCAAGGGGATCCAGAGTCCTTTACTGGCCTATTCGGGCATTACATGCCTGTGGTGCACATTCAGACAATGCCCTCTTCTGACCTCCAAGCGCATGGTGCACACATACACAAATATTCAAAGCACTCATACACATGAAAATAAATCTTTTCAAAACAAACAGATAAATAAAAGTTCTCTCTCTTATCAGATTCTCATAGGAATGCTGTGATTAGAACTACTGTCCTCTCATGTAGGTTCTGGGGATTAAGCTCGGGTCCTCACAGTTGTGTGAGGTGCTTTACCCATCAGCACTCTCCCCAACCCTCTAACTATTAAAGTCTAATATAATCTCTGATCCCTCTGCCTTTTTTTAAAATACAAGGTCTCTCTGCAAAGCCGGGCTATCCTATGTAGTAGTAGCCCTTGCTATGTAGACCAGATGGCCTCGAACTCACAGTGGTCTACCTGCCTCTGCCTCCTGAGTGCTGGGATTAAAGGCATGTGCTACTGTGTCCAGCTCCCTCTGCCTTTTTAATGAAGCACCTTTAAAGCGTAAGCCACTTACCACTTTTTACCTAATTAGGAATATTAGTTAAGACATAGAAAAATAAATGAATTAAATAGGCAGAGTATAAAGAGGGAATGAAATCTCACCACTGTGGTAGGTGCTCACTAACACAGATGCTGGGCGGATGAACACGTGACCCTGAAATCACAGCACATGTCTAGGACTAAAAACTTCTATGCAGTCAGAGGCAGAGATACTTCCCACAATAACTCCGATGCCCCCTCCCTCCTCTCCCGAGCTTGGTCTAAGAATACACATGAGTTATATACATCCCCTTACACAAAAGTTGCATGCTGTTATTTCTGTATTGTCTTGGAATGATGGCACACTTGTTTCATGGTCTGGTAAGAACATCCTATCAGTCAACCACAGCTTCACTACAGCATCACCAACATCTGCATGCCAAATTGGGAACATGATGTGGTCCATCTGCTCCAGATCTGTACGCTTGAGCTGCTGCAAACATGGAGGAAACACCCTCCCTCTGTGGGAGTCCTGCAGGACCCATTCCTGAACCACAGCTCAATGCAAGCATCCTGAAAGAACATGATGCACGCAGGAAGGAAAACTTCAAGGAGGCAGGGGATTCCATGCGCAGGAAGTGGGCTCTCAGGAACAGGAAGTGTGGCAGTGCCAGAAGGATGGCCCGGAGGTGGCACACAAGTGGGAAATGATGGGTTTCTTTAACGTTATGAAATTTGTCTTTCACGGGTCTCCTGAGGGTCCACCCCTCCCCGAGGAACTGGTAGGTAATGTTTGCTGGGGGGGAGGGACGGGAGGGGCACTACATCTTTATAGAGGTAGCCCCTTGTACGTTGCCCATGCTCTTTTAATAACCCACAACAATGCTCCTTTATCAGCCCTGCTGAACTCACTGAGTCTCACACACACACACACAAAGACCGTGAAAGCAGGAGGAGTGCTCACTGGGAAAAGGAGATCAGAGGGAATGAGAAGGGGGCGAGGATCAAACTACACCATAGTCCTGTAGAATGAAACCCATCGCTGTGTGTAATATACGCTAACAAAACCAGAAAAGACTTGCCTTTCATTAGAGCCTCACTGAGCGCCAGCTCCTTCTCTCTTCCCTTTGGGTCTTTCACCTCCTCCAAAGCCTCCCTGTGAAAGAGGAAGCCTTCACTCCTGCCCTCGGAACACGGATCCCGGGGCTGGGACAGAGATCTGACATCTAAAAGCCCCTGTTCGTCACTGTCGTTGCCCCTAATAACTTAGTGGGTTGCAGCTTGCTGTTTAAAAAGAATAAAAAACAAAAACAAAACCACAAAAACCATCAATAAGCAAAAAGAAGTATGTGTTGGGGGAGGTGACACCCTGAAATTGGGAAGAATCAGTAAGAAATCTGCAAGAGAGCATGGGTGACAGTGACCACAACTCCCAAGACGAAGGCAGAGAAGTTTCCAGAAAGATATTGATTCCTTTTCAGTGCAATTCCTCAACTGTTCACAAGGCTTCCTCCTGGTGCCTTATAATTTAAGTAAATTGCTTTACAAACGTTCTTTTAATTTTTATCTTTTTTTATTCTCTCTTTTTTGGAAGAACTAACAATGCTCTTGGAATCACAAATACAATTGCTCAAGATGAGTCTCGATGGGTTTGCAATGGAGTGTTTTATGGCCTGTGATCAATGTCCAAAGCTCATGTCTGTTTCCATCAATGTCAATTTCTCAGAGCAGGAGTAGATCCGCCGAGGGGGTTGATTTTCCTCACAGCCTGGTTACAGCCTCGGCCCCCACTGCTTGTTGACCTTTCTCCACTGAAAAGGGACAGGCTTGCAATTTAACTCAATTTCAGCCTGAGGAATCTGAATTCAAGGTGGACGATCAACCATCTTTTACAAAGGCAACCCAGCAAATGTCAGAAAGAACAAGATTGATAGAGTTGATGACATCGAATACAAAACCTGTTATTAAATAGGCAGAACACCAATAAGAAGTTAAATGTCAAAAAGCGTGAACACAAACCACAGACATGGAAAATGGGATATTGTTTGTCTATCAGCTTGGAAAACGGAAAATAAATACAATATCAAGTGTGGGCACAGATTGTTAGAAATGAGGTCTCTCACATGCTGCTAACATGGGTAGGAGGGACTATCAAAAAACAATTTCCTTCGTAAGAGCAGTTTGGCCACAGTTATCAAAAGTCTGAAAATTATGCCTCTCCCCTGAGCCAACACCATCTCCACAGAGACAGCCCAGGGGATTATTAGTGGCGTGCTTAAAGATTAATGTGCGGCGATGTGGAAGGCAGCAATATGGATAACACTGAAAACACAAACTGTCCAACAAGAAGAAATTAGTCAGATAAATCACACATCTCTTCCTTTCCATGTATTATGCTATCATTAAAAATCACATACTAGAAACATTTATCAAGGTGGGAAATCTGTCTTAGTTCATCGTTGGGCAAAAGCAGCAGACAGACAACCGCATCAGATAGGCAGGTGGGTGGGGACTCCCAAACAGCAAGGTTCTCCCAGGCGGAGTGGTGACTCCCAAAACAGTGCTCATGGACGACTGGAAACACATGGGTCAAATTATAAACAGGAATCAATTCCTGGTAGATGGGATTATCTACAGTTCTAAGACCTCTGCTTTTTTTTTCTTTTTTAAGTTTCATTAACTTGTGTTTTGCCTGAATGTACACGTGTGCACCACAGCCATGCTTTGTAGGTGCAGAGGACAGAAAACAGCACCGATCCCCTGGAACCGGAGTTACATATGGCTATGAACGGTCATGTGGGTGCTGGGAACTGAGCCCAGGTCCTCTGCAAGAGCAACAAGTGCTCTTACCTGCTGAGCCGTCTCTCTAGCCCCCTCTGCTTTTTACACACACATACACACACACACACACACACACACACACACACACACACACACACACACACGCTTTTCTGAACTAGAGAAATTATTTCATTTATCATTGTGTGTATAAAGTATTGGGGGGGAGAGGCACATGCCATGCCATGCACATGGAGGTCAGAGAACAAAAGTACAGAGTCTGTTCTCTTCTGCCACCTTTATATGGGTCTCAGGAACTGAGCCAGGTTGCTGGGCTTCCATAGCAAGCCCTTCTGTTAGCTGAGGCATCTTGCCAGCCCACTGTTTTTCACCTGAACCGTTATATTGTAGGTCATTCAAATAAATACAGAGAGGAACACACACACATATACATAGACAAGTACACACACACTTTACTTCTTTAAAGTAAACAGGCAGACTTTTCCCATGAACCCAGCTTTTCCATATGAACCCAGCAAGCTGGACCTTGGACTTGTCCAATCAGGCAAGCAGATGGTAGATGGCCACCAGCTTTTCACAGGGGTGAGCCCCAAGTCCTCAGATCCTGTTTTGATAGCTGTGTGGATGAAGTCAGGGAATGCACCATACAGGATGGTTCACCAGCACTGGCTTACTCTAAAGGTGAGAAGGGGAGCAAGGGAGTGAGTTGAGGTGACTGTCATCTAGCAGAGAATTTTCATCGACAACACACAAAACAAAACCCTGACAGAGCCAGGTAGAGTGGTGTATGCCTTTAATCCCAACGTTAACGAGGCAAAGGCAGGAGGATCTCTGAATCTGAAGCCAGTCTGGTCTACATAGAGAGTTCCAGGACAGCTATGGTTACATAGAGAGAGCTAGTCTTAAACAAAGCAAAGCCAAACAAAACAAAACAACAATAACAACAACAAAAACCAAATCAACATCTGATAAAGGTCAGGGCATGGCCAGAGAGGCAGAACAGAAAGCAAGAGTCAAGGGGGATGATGGGAAGACGCCAGTGTGGCTCCTCTCCCTAAAGTCTATCGTAAAATACAAGATACTCAGGAAAGGCAGTGTGGCCAGGACCCGGGTTTTTTGCATCCTTGTGGGTTTCCTCATCAAATGGCTACACAGTCATTTCCACAGGACAGAACTCAGGGAGGAAACACACACTCACAGAAGCCTTCCTCTTGCTACCAAGGCTTCTAGTGGAGTTGTGCCAGTGAGTGTGTGCTTTGGAGGCAGGCAGGCCTGGGTTCCAACACCGACCTCACTTCCTCTCTTCTAGGTGGGTGTTCTTATGATTCTCAGTGTGCCCTTCCTTGGGGATGTGGAAGAGTCATGTGGGGGTGCACAAGAAGCTTTTGGTGATACAGGCAAATATGCTATGGATTATAAGTATCTTGTGTGTTACTCACTTCACACCTTCTCTGGGACCAGAAGGATCATCGTTTGGTAGGTACATTAATACAGTCTCTGCATGGCCACCTGCACCTGCATTTAGAGGTGAGGAAACCTGAGCAGAGAAGTGAGGTGACTTGCCTGTACTGCATGATAGCTCACATTAAAAAAAAAAAATGTTGTTTTTTCTTTTACATTTATTTACTTAACGTGAGTGTGCATGTGTTTGGGTCCATGTGTGAAGGTCAGAGGACAACATTCAGAAATCAGTTCTCTCCTGCCATGTGGTTTCTGGGGCTCAAACTCAGGATGGCAGGTTTGCTGCAAGCACCCTTAACCACTAAGCCATCTCCACAGCCCTCATCAACTTTGGTAAAGCTAAGATGCATGCTGGAGACCTACAACAGTGTAGAGCTAGGCTCTGAAGCCAGAGCTGGCTCCAGCAGTATGGGTGGGATATCACTCCTATCTGCTGTTCCTCTGGTCAAGAAAGCCTGGGTCTACAACCTGGCTCTGCTCTTGAACTTGCCCCATCAGGGACACAGGAGCTAACAGCCAGCTTCACAGCAGCACAGGGGAAGCTTTGTTTTAACCCGCAGTGTTCCGATCCTGCTCTCGCGGCCATGTGGATGGAGGCAGGGACCTTTCCACACAATGAAATGACTTCACCTGCATCAGTCCGTGGCAACAGGCACGAGACAAACTCTTTGCAAGGGACTGCTGTGAGATTGAAATGAGTTGATACCGTAGCTGGTGGTGGCTCACTGTAAGCCCTCACTGAGAGTCTAAGTTATTATCCTATGATGATGAATGAAGAACACCGTATGGAATACTATTTATTATGTTATGGTGGGAGTGAAGCAGGTTGGTACACGGAGGGAGAGGGGGGCAGGATAAGAAGGTTTCCCACAGATGGAAGTGATGGCAGGGGCCGGGCAGGTCTGTGGGGGGATGCACCGAGGCTTGGTCTAATGGGTGTCAAAAGGTGGACAGAAACAAGCCTTGTTTCGCAGAGTATGCTACCTGGTTGGTCATGTGTGGGTTCCATTTGGGGACCTGGTTGGAAACAAACAACAAAAACTGTCTGTAGGTAAAAGCGGATGAGGTTAAGTACCTTGGAGGACAAGTTAGAGTCTGACCTTTGCCTTGTGATCTTCCAGCTCAAGAGCAGGGATCTAGAGAAGGCAAGGCCTGGACAGAATAGACGACAGAGCCGAAGGGCAGCCGCCATGAGGAGACCTGTGCTCTGAAAATGCCCTGTGAAGGATCAGGCTTGGACGCTCCTTCTGTATCGGGGCTGGAGCCATCCCCACAGCCGACAGGCAAAGAAAGGTAGATCACGGGCATACACTGGGGCAGGAGGACAGCAGGGACAGCAGGGCTAGAAAATGTGGAGAAATACAGACATGTGAGGGAAGAGTAGAAAGAATCCATATGTATTGACTTTAGATCTTTCTTAAGCCTGGAGGAAGTCTTGGGAGAAGAACTGGAGACACTGGGGCTCCAGGAAGAGAAGAAGGTATGAGTGCCGATGTTTGCAAGGAGGAGGAAAGGAACAAAGGGAAGGACAGGGCAAGCTGGGTCCACATACAACAACAACAACAAAGCAAGCCACCCCACCTTTGAGTCAGAAGATTACAGGGCAGAAGGAAAGCCGCTATCCGAACGTTTGAATGCAATCTTGCATAGCTACATGGGAGATGAACTTCCAAAACCTGGACCACATTTCTTAATCAGAAACCTCTTAAAGAGGTCTAGCACACCATTTCAGATGTGGTTTAAATCAATTACAAGTTTGGTTTTTCCCCTGCTTAAGTACAAAAAGTCTGTGCTATCAAATCAAACTCTCACCTGCATTAATTGCTTTAATAGGCTCTGGAAATAGCAGCCTCCTCACCTTCCTCATGGGGACCCCTGGGGAGCCCATCAGAGAGGGATGCTGAGACCAGGGACAAGGCTATCTTCTCTGGGTTGTCTCATCAGTCTCCCATTATTTAAGGCCTCACACAAAAATAATCAAAAGGCAGGTGGGAACACCCAGTTCCATTTATTCACCGAGCTTTATTGTGGCTATAAAGCAAAACTGCAGATACCAAAAGCCAGATAGGAGCCATTGCATTTTAAAAGAAATGCGAGGATGTTCACTACACTGGGCACATGACTCTGCAATTCAAACAGCTACCAGCAATACACCGGCCCCAGGTCCTGCTATTTTCTTCCAATAACACTTAAGAGCAAAGCAACCCAAACAAACAACAATCCCAAACAATTAAGCAGGCACACTAAAGGGTTTTCAAAGCCAAGTCAGAACCATTGAGAATATTCTTCACTGTAGTGCTTGCAGTGAGACCTCCACGGTCAAATTTTTCAAACGTTCAATATACACATGATATAAGGACAATGACATGTTTGTGAGGACCATGAGTTATGTTCAGTACTGGGGATGTCTGAATCATAGAGAGACAAGCAGGCCTGCCCAAGGTCACTGCTAAGAAACACTGACAGGTAAATCCAGACCCACTTCCAAATTCCATCTACAGACATCCCTTCCTTAGACTTTACCGTCCATCAGCTGACCTTACACATCTGGAATGACGTTCAAGGCAGGGGTAGGGGATGAGGGGGTAGGGTTTTAAGAGTGGCCAGGTGGGCCCAACTTGCTGTTTGATTTTCAGGTAGGGTCTCCTGTGTCTCAGGAACCTCTAACTCCTTATATAGCCAAGGATGACCTTAAACTGATTCTCCTGCCTCGGTCTCTCCAGGGCTGGAGCTATAGGTGTGGATCACCACACACAGTTTACATGGTCCTGGGGACTGAAGTCAGGACTCCACATAGATGAGGCAAGCACTCTACCAACTGAATACATCCCCAGCACCTCGGGGCAAGTGTGTGTGGGGATAAGTGTTAGGGGTGCGAGCAGGATCCCCCATACTTCAGTGTGGGTGTGGCTTGGATTTGCCTGGGGACTTTATCAACTCTTAGGCTTAAAGCTAACATTTGGGAGTTAACAAGTTAGCACTAGACTCTAGATATTTATAGATACCCCCCTTTCCTAATTATTTATTTATTTGGAATCTTCCCACACAGTCCAGGCTGGCCTGGATCTCCCTGTGTAACTTAGGTTGGCCTCAAACACAGGGCCCTCCCAGAGAGGAGGTTCTGGCTGCAAACACCCTTCCTGATGTCACGTTTCTATGTCCCTTCTTGCAGCCTACAGCCAGGGTCAAGGCCATTTTGGGACTATGGAGGAAGGTTGATGTATTTGCTTTGCTTTCTGAGTCCAGAGGATGCTGATATTAGCAAAGTCAGGTAGGAAGGAAGAATAAGCATGGAGCTGGCTGCCAGCTGAAGCACAGCCACAGCCAATTTAGCAGAAGGAACACAAATTCTCAACGGAGAAGGAGGCAAAGGTGCTGGGACTAGAGAGGAGAAGAAATAGACCCACTTCTGCATTCTCGAAGGATACCTCGTTGAAGCGCAGGTGTGATTACTGGAGGCCTACCCTGGTGCATGTTGGGGCTTCTTGCAACTTGAAGTTGCTTTAATAAAAACCCCAAAGCCAGATGAAGCTCACCCCAAATCGGCTCATTGATTGCATGAGAATGCATAAACAATTCTATTTTGGAACCACAGACACAATCAGACTGCTGAAATAACCCACTTCTGGGAACGGGGCTTTAAAATTAAGAGCAAAGTGATAAATTAACTTGCCAGCAGCAGGGTCTCACAAAGTGGATGTGGGCCACAGACGGTGGGAAAAGCTGTTGCCTCCCCAGATATAGACAATGGCTTTTAGAAGCCTTTAAGTAAATAGAGGGCTACAAATGTTTTCTCAACTAGTCAGTCACCATCTCATTCACCCAGAACCATCCCAGATGGAGGCAGATGGGAGGTCCGTGCCCATTTCACCAACCCGTGACTGAGGTTCAGCCAGCTTTGTGCAGAGCACACACAACAGCTTACGGCTTTCTTTGGGTTTCCATTCAGTGTCTACACACGGATTTCCTTAGATCTCACACTCAGAAATAAAGGAATGCTTGCTAGCCCCGCACATCATTCTGTACATCCAGTACATGTTCACCCATTTATTGAAGTATCTCCAGGGAGCCCCAGGAGGCATGCTGGGGCTATGGGAGCGAACAGGACACAGGCAGCATTGGCTGTCAGAGTTTCTATGTGGTGCGGAGGTGGATGGTTGAGAGACATAAAGAACTGCCCATTCTGTGGTGACAGCCGTGCTGAAGGGAACCAAAGGGGGATCAAGGGTTAGAAAGACGGGATGAAGGGGAAGGTACTGCCTTCAGGAGGGTGGCAAGGATACAGGGCATCAGGATGTCACAGCACTTAAAATACTTGATGACTTGTAGATGCCGTTGGAGGTGGGCCCTGCTACTTGACATGCTAAGGACAGGGTTTGTATCCTCCTCATCTCTGACTTCCAACGTCATAGGTTTGTGTCTCAGAGAATGTATGGACAAATGGATCTAATGGACAATGAGATGAGCTGGAACATGTCGCTTTGTGCTGAGGTTAGGGTCTCTGAGTAATTCTCAAATGTTAGACTCAAGACATCTGCCTGTCTCCCAAAGGGGTTCTGACACTGCCTTCCAGGGTGCTGGCTACACAGGCCTTGGGGACCTCCTTGACCCTGCTCCTCCTTGCCTCTCACCTCTGCTTGGGACAGCACAGGAGGGTCAAAACACCCAGCACAACGCAGACACTCTGAACAGGGATCTAGTAACGCAAAGACGGGACGTGGCAAATGCCAACTCAAGGCTCCGCAGGATGAGGCCGTGTGAACACACGTGCAGCAACTCTTAACAACTTCACTCTGGTAGAGATGCAATCATGGGGGAGGCCGTAAACGGTTGGGGGCTGGGGCATGTGTAGGGAACCTTCATCCTCCTCAATTTAGCCATTAACTTAGAACTCCTCCCCAGGGCTGGGAACATGGCTCAGTGAGTAAAGTACCCGCCGCACAAGCATCAGGATCTGAGTTCAGATCCCCAGCACCTGCTAAAAAGGCAAGTGTGGCCATGAATATCTGTACCCTAACACTGGGCAGTGCATGCGGGAGGGGGGGCAGGCAGGTTCCTGGAGCTCACTGGCCAGTCAGTCTAGCCAAATTTTTGAGCTTCAGGTTCAGTGAGAGACCCTGCCTTATCGAAAAATAAGGTAGAGAGCAATAGAGAAGGACACTTGATGTCAATCTTGACCTGCTCCCCCACCACACACACACACACACACACACACACACAGTTGCATGCATAAGTGCACACCCCCACACAAACACATACATATACCTCTACACACACACACACAAATATGCTCTCAAAAGAAAAGGAAATCAAAAGCAAGGCCCATGTTCCCTGACCCTCGGCACTGCTGCCCGCAGCTGCCACCTGGAATGCAGGGAAGGGAACAGAAAACATGCTTCCCACTCTGCACCTGCCCGGCTGTGAAAGTAAAAGGAAATGCGGCAGCCTAGGCACTTTTTAAAAGCGCCCCCACCCTGCGGCACAATTAGACATCTGTGAGCTTAGACTCCAGCTTGCGTGCTTGCTTGGGGGTTTAAAAAGAAAGAAAAAAGGAATGGGTATGAGAAGATTGGTATTTCAGCCTCTAGCTACTTCCAGCCATTTAATGTCATTTCTTCTAATCAGATTCTCTGGCCCTGACTGGGGACTTGAGTGATGTCCCTAAGCAATGGGGACCAAACAGCCATAAAAGAGCCTTGCTAGAAAGCCAGTTGGAGCCCTAATCCTCTCCAAATGCCTGCTTCTATGCAAAGCCCTTTGCAGGATGGAGGGAAGATTAAGAATCCAAGGAGACATGCATGAGCAGACAGGCAGGCGCAGATGACGGGCGGCCTGCACTTGACAGGTGCACGTGGGGCTGTGTCCCTGCATGGGGCTGGAGACAGGCCGAGGTGGCAAGCAGCAGTGGTGGTAACCCACACTGCTCTCTGCAGCTCCATCCAAATGAGCACCTGAGGCGAGTCACAAACCGCCTGGGGTCATCAGCAGATGGGGGCGACTGAGGTACCAAAGCCAGCGCTAGGCTGACTCTGTTCCCCTTTCATGTCCGGCTTCAAGTCAGAAGACACGAAATCTAGCAGACCATCGACGCTCCCTACAAAGGCAGCACTGATAAAACGTGGCTTTTGATTTAACAGCAAATAACCGGCTGCAAGATTTGTCTCACACAGGCATCGTTTTCTAAAGCCCCGAGTGTCAGCCTGAGCCAATAAATATACAAGACTGCATTAAAGACACAGACCCTCTCCCAGACCTGCATAAACTCTGGATATGAGGTAACCAAGAGCTTTCTAAAGAGTGACTCTCTGCAGGTCACAGCTGACAGGATTCATGAGAACCAAGAATTGTTACTGGGCCAGAGAGGAGCCTGTGTGTACCCATGGTTTCCAACTGGAGCCCGGAAAGAGACCAGGTGCAGGAAACCAGGTTTCAGATACAAATCTGGAAGTGATAAGAATATGTAGTGGCCTCACTAACCATGACAATGTAAAACGACAAATATGTCATTTCGAACCTCCTGAACCCAACAGAATGACTTGTATTAATGTTGACAGATTCCTCCTGGGGTTACTATGCAAAGGAACGGGAAAAGTGACAGCTCTAATTAATTGGAAGGGCCCACAAACACTTCTCAACGTCTGGAACATTTCAGTTTCTAATTTGCTGCTCAGATTTACCTGTGGGAATGCTGGGACTGCAACGAAGCTGTTAATTTTTATTAAGTATACACACACACACACACACACACACACACACACACACACACACACACACACCACACCACACCACACCAAACAGTACCTGGATATCCTAAGTGCTGCTACCTACATCAACAAGGGACTAAGGAAGCTAGTGGGTGAGTGGATTTGCTCCAGGGCTCCCAAGGCAGTGCTGCTTGTGCCCCAACCCTACTGGCAATTCCCACTCACTCTGGACTCACCCCAGGGCTGGTGTTCTTGGGTTGAGAGACAGGAGTGAGAGACGGCAGCCGGGCTCCCGCCAGTACAGTGTGTAACCCATGGATTTCCTGATTTAGCAGTTACCCAGGGGTGCCAAGCTTCCCTTCTCCCAATCCACAGCCAGTTCTTTTTGCCTTAACTGAAGGCAATTCCAAAAGAACAAGAACACAGATGATCAGACGGTCTCCATGCCTTCTGGGTAGCACAAGCCAAGCAAATCAGACTCCCAGAGCTGGGAAGGACCTTGGACAGCTCCAGACCCATTTAGCCTGGAGCAAACCATATCAGTCAGTGACTTGCCCAAGGTCACACACGGCAAGGGTGCAGCAGAACTTAATGTAGCAAGTAGTCTGTGGAGTCCTTGGCTGCCTGATCTAGCATGTCTGTCTGGAGACCTTTGAAAGAGCTACTTAAAAAAAAAAAATTACTAGTTTGACTCTTGTTCATTCCAAATAGCTTTTTTCCCCCTCTCAAAACTCAAACATTCCAACATAATTCTACATAGTAAATGGTTTGCCTAATCTAGACACGTCACTGCTGATTGGATAACTGGACTTTAAAAGAGGAATGGAATCCTGTTGGGTGCGGTATAAAATCCTCAGCAAATTGCTTTGGGTATCAATGGATGTAAGATCAGTCAGGAAGAGAAGCTGAGTAAACTTTGTTTACTTGATCCCTCTTTTAAAAGCTGCGTTCCTCTCTGATGCACAGGCGCTCTGACACTTTGATTCTTAAGAGTTCGTTTTAATTGGTTTCTCTTTATGTTGTATATGCATACAAACAATCTCTCCTCTGGGAAAGTTCTGAGGTTCACTTCCTTTTGCCAACATGAAAGAAAAATATAGATTTTTGTTTTTAATTAAAAAGACATCGTCTACTAAATGGAATGGGGGACCCTGGGACAGAAACAAGACACATGTAGAAAACGCAGGGACACTGATGAAGCCTAGAGTCCAGCTAGCATCTGTGTACACTAACCATGGAGCCCTCCGAGTCCCATAGCTCATGGCTGACCAAGAGGCCCCCCCCCCCCACAATTCCCAGGTGATGACGTGTGTCTCCTGGAGTAACTGGGGCCCCTTCCGGGTCTCAGAGAAGGGGCTTTATTCTCTGCATTTTATACAATGTGTCAACAGTTCTCCAGGTGTTCTAACTATTCACCTGAACATGATGTCACTCTGCAGTGTGGTGTCCTCTGTTCTGTATTACTACTGAAAATTCTGTCCCCTCCATTCCCTGGAGTTGGGATGACACAACATTCCTTTTGCCCAATGCTTCTGAAGGGTCCCAGGATCACATGTCTGACATTGGTTAGAAGTGCTCCCTTAGGCCGGGAGCTCATGGTAGTCACCAGGAGGAAAAGGGATGCGCAAGTCAACTCTGCTCACACAGGCCCTGTGTTGCAGATGTCACACTTCAAGGATGTTCCTGTTCTATTCCCTTCAACCCCGGGGCAAGTGTTCCTTTGCAGGCTTCCTAAACTGTGCTTGGAGAGCTGAGGTGTCCCTTCGCAAACATCAAGCAGGAGCTGATATGAGGTAGGGCCCTGAGCCCCAGTTCAAGAGCACCCAGGAGCAGCTCAGGGAGGTTGAGACCTACAGTCCTAATCATGACCTTTTTGATGCCAGAAACTGAACGGTTCAGCCAGACCTGAGGTACAAACTGGAGGAAGAGCCTGTATTGCTCATGTTCAAGTTGCCTTTCCAAAGTCTCTCACCTAGTGATAATTAAGTGACTCCAGTTTCTGTAAATTGCCACTAAAATTGAATCCGTGCTTATAAATGACATTTGGATCAAGTCTCTTTAGAGCGTAAATTCATCATTTTAGGAACTTTGGACCTCTTAGGACAACACTAATGGGCTATTTCTTTATGGATATATGGGATGCAAGATAAAGAGGAGAGAATCATGCTGGGGGAGGAGCCTGAGAGAATGGGAAACCCACGAAGATCTTTGCTAGCCCCCAGAATAATAAAAGGCCATTAAGCTTCTCCAGAAACTGGAAAGAATTTTTCAGAAACCTCAGGGGCCTTCTGAAAAGGGGACCTTGAGTAGAGAAGCAAACGATCAAAGCCAAGGTCAGAGGCAGAAGGTGGTGTCCAAGGTGCACACAGTCAGCCAGCACCGCTCCTCTGACCACAAGTCACTGAACACCGCCCAGAAAACAGCCCTGGACTTTTGCTACCTAGGAGTTTCCCAGCAGCCAGTGTGTCCTGTTTGGCACAGCTGTGTGAGGTGGGCCAGAAAATAGGGTGAGGGGGGGCTCACCGGCCAACCCTAACCAGGGGAAGCATTTCTCTGAAGAGAGCAGATAGTGAACTCTTGTCATTCCTTTCCTTCAAACTCCTCACTTCATGTTAAGAAGCAGTAGGGCTGGGGCTAAGTGCTTATGAGAGAAAGATCCTTGAGTCCACCCAGGGACCAAACCCTGCATCTCATACTCCAGCTGGCTGGTGTTCACTCACCCTGGGCGATAAGACTAGCAGGCACGAATGTTCTTCCAGACAGCAGGATTAGATTCCTACTAGCCAGTTGTGGTGAGGTTATTTTTCTCAATTAACAGATCACACACACACACACACACACACACACACACACACACACAAAGTGCACACTTTCATGGGACTGTCGGGTTTCATTCCGGATGTTCAGGCAGTAGTAGCCTAGTTTGCAACAAAGTCAGGAGCCACTTCTCTGGTCTGGCTTGTTCCGGGATACACCAGCTAGTCTACACTAGCTCTGTGGTCACCCAGTCTCCTCCTGTGTCACTAGCAGTGAAGCAGAACTTTCAGGGGTAAAAACCTATGGATCAGGATCCGGATCCGGAGAACAGCGCAGCAGCAGCAGCAGCAGGGTGGATCATCAGTAATGCCAAGCAGGGGCTCTCTTCTACCATTCCTAAGATTCCACAGCCCTTTTCACACTTTGTGACCAGGCATTTGCTTGTGTGATACTGTGTTTGTGCCTTAGCCTTTAGGTCAGGCAAGGCAAGAATCACCATCTCCTCTCTGTGCCACACATTAGACATTCCTCTTTTAAAGTCGAGGCAGGGGGGCAAAACAAAAACACAATGGGGACCAGAAGGGTCAAGCGATTTGGTATAAGAGAAAACAGCACAGCGCAACCGAAAAGGCAGTACTACACTGCCTGTACCGTCCCCTTACCACTCCCACAAACCACAGCCCTACCTTGACAGCCTCCGCGTGGGTCACCCGGGCTAGAGATTTATCGTTGACGCGCAGAATCTGGTCCCCGACCCGCAACCCTTCCTTCTCTGCCAGGGAGCCCGGCTCCACTAGTGACACGTAGATGCCCACGCCGTGTTCCGAGCCCCCGCGGATGCTGAAGCCCAAGCCCTCGTGGGCCTTGGCGCGCCGGAGGCTCACGATCCGCACCTCCCCGGGCCCCGCGCCGTCGGGAGCGGCCCAGGCGGGCTGCCTATAGGGGGTGGTGGCGGGCAGGTAGAGGCCCTCGGCCGTATACTGGTCGAAGAGCAGCTGGTCGGAGCGCGGGATGACCAGTCGCAGCATGGGCAGCAGACGCCGCTTGACCGGGCTGTCCAGCAGGACGCGCAGGGTGCGCACCAGGTCGAAGACGTTGCGGCGCGCGTGGTACGCGTTGAGGCAGTGAGTGAACTGCTCCCGCTCGGGCTCGCTCAGCAGCGCCGTGAGCGCCTGGTGCAGCTGGCGCACGTTGGCAGACAGCAGCCGCAGCCCCGCGCCCCCGCCGCCGCCCGCCGCGGCCGCTGAGCCCAGCGAGCCGGTGGAGGACGAGCTCACCGACAGGCCGTCCAGCTGCGCGTTCATCTCCCCGCCGAGGCCCGGCCGCACTCGGGGCGCGCGGCGCGGGGCGGCTGCTGCACCTGCGGCCAGCGGCGCGACAGCTGGATTCCCGGGGGCGCGGAGGTCACGGCTGGAGTCTGGGCTTGGGGGAGACGCGGAGACTGTGACTGCAGTCTAGACTGGCTGGAGAGCGGAGACGACGGCTGTGGGGTGGGTTGGGGCGGGGGAGGGAGCGCAGGAGCGGTGGCTGGATCCTGGGGAGATGGCAGGGACCGTGGCTAGTGTCCCAGGGGCGCGAAGGCAGCCGGAGTGGCGAAACTGGAATCCGGAGGACGAAGAGACGGCGGCTGCAATCCCGAGGACGCGAAGACCGCGGCGGGATCCTGGGGGACAAAGAGTTGGCGGCTGGAGGCCGGAGGTCGCGGAGACTGCGGCTGGAGGCGGAGGGGAGCGGGGACAGCAGCTACATGACGGAAGGCGCGGGGACCACGCGTGGCCGCAGTGGGGGGCGCAGCCACGCCGCCCGCCCCGTCACACCATGCCCGGGGCTCCCCCAGCCGAGCTGCCCGTTCCTCTAGGGCTGGGGGACCCCAAAGTCAGAAGTTAGGGCGCCGGTCGATCTAGTCCCAGAGTCCGGAGCAGTCGCAGCCGGAGGAGCCACGCGGGCGTCCGGCGGGGGGAGCGGGGCATGTCCCGGGCCGCCCACCATGCAGCAGCCCGGGGCCCCCCGCGCCCCAGCGCCGCCCGGGCGCACACGGAGCCACGCGCCCGTGAGCCCGGACTTTGCGAACTGTTGAGCAGCTCTGAGCCGAGTCTTCCAGCGAGTTCCGACGCCCGTCGCCGTCGCCGTCGCCAGCCGGGCCTTGGCCCCGCCCCTCACCCCTCCCCCTCCCCGCCCCGTCCCCCCAGCGGGCTCTTCAGGAAATGACGTCCCGCCTGGCGCGCCTGGCTGTTGCCTGGAGACGGGGTGAAACAGTCCGGCCCCAGGGAAGAAAGGGGTGAAAGTGGGGGGCAGCAGCAGGAGGAGCCCTTGGGGGGGTAGCCTGCGAAGACTTCCCACTCCCACAACCCAGGGATGAAGGGATGGGGTCCCCAAAACTGTGCTCTCCAGAGATCACAGCTGAACTCCAGGGTCGCTCTGGAGCAATTAGCAGGTTTGCCAATTCACAACTGGGGAAAATGGCCAACTTTTGGCCTCTAAAATATTAGATGCTTCATGCTTCGTTTTTCTGCCTTAAAATGTTGTTCCTGCCGCTTGCACACACGCTGACAAGTTTAAGTGTGTATGTGGACGGTTTTCAGTCACCTGCACAGGTGCCAGCGGGAGCCAAGTCCTGTGCCGGGATAGAAGAGCCTGATCCCCTGCCCTGGTG
This sequence comes from Peromyscus californicus insignis, assembly GCF_007827085.1. Taxonomy (NCBI): domain Eukaryota; kingdom Metazoa; phylum Chordata; class Mammalia; order Rodentia; family Cricetidae; genus Peromyscus; species Peromyscus californicus. The sequence goes on along the minus strand of NW_026294573.1, from coordinate 86,336,240 downwards.
GTCTCCGGGATGGAGGAAAGCAAGGAGCTGTTATCAGAAATGTAAAGTATGCAAACACACACACACACACACACACACACACACACACACACACACACACACGTGAATTTAAAACGAAGTCTGAAGTAGGTAGGTGAATTGTCCCAACGCTAATGTCCTGCTGGTGATCTTTTCACACTGGGGGGACAGAGCGAAGGTTACATGGCAACTTTCTATACAGTCCTTTTATACTTTTTATATGGCAAGATGCCAGAGGACATGGTCTGAAATCTGTCATTGGACACCCACTCTCCTAAAAGGGTCCCAGGAAAAACTCAGGGCTTCTACTCAAAGGGTGTGTTCTAAGGAGATCCATAGTGCTTTACACAGTCACCACCACATGTCAAGTGCATCTCTTCCTACCCGAATTACCTCTCCTCAGCTGTTCTATGAAAAGCTGCCTTTTCCTTAAAACTGTCCTGGATTGCCATCCCGGCAATGAAACGGCAGAATCTGATATGGGACAAGCAGGAGAAGGGCTATCTGAAGTGGCTTTGAGCTGGGTGCAGAAGTGTGGCTGGTTCACTGTTTACTTCTTTCTTTACTTACCTATTGTACTGGTCACTCTTCACTCAACATTTTCCAAGCACCCATTCTGCTGCTGGCTCATATGCTAGATCCTGGATACCCAGGATAAAGAGATGAAATCTCTGACTTGGAGAGTCGTAGTCTAGCAATGGAAAGATCATGTAAGTCAAGGTAAAAGGAAAGACAGACATTGCAGTGTCCAGGTAGCTCACAGTGGGGAGAGGCAGTAAGAATGGACTTTCTGGGCTGCCAGGATGGTTCAGTGGGTAACCTGGGTAACCCACATAATGGGAGGGGAGAACCAGCTCCTGCAAGTTGTCCTTTACAGGTGCCTGTGGCATGGGTGGCAACCTTGTAGCACATAATACGTGAATAAATAAGTCAATAAATACAATAAAGCGTTTTAGAAGAATAATCTTTCTTCTCTGGGTAGTGGGAAGCCATGGGAAGATTTCTACCATAGTCGTTTAATGTGCTCCCAAAAATGGAGGCGAAGAATTAAAACTCTCCCTTCCCTGAAGCTCTGCCCTCCTCTTAATGCTGACCTGGGCTGAAATGGTGCCCAATGAACGTATTTCACAGGGTGTCAGAGAATGGCTTAAGTGGGCCATTTGGGTGAGTGACCCTTTGACATCCGTCTTATAGCTCTGTGTGCAGCAGTTCATGTTATGCACCCTTATTTCTCCTCTTCAACTCTAGTAGAAGCTTTTAATGCAACCAGACTGAGAGATACTTAAGAGCTGCTCCAACCCCTCCCCCGACCCATGCATTAATGGCATACCTGGAAATGCCACCACACAGGGCTTAACTGCATGCAGTTCAGGTTTTCTGGAAATGTATTTCATGCATAGTGTCCAGTTCCTTTGTGTTCTAATTATAACTACTGTGATTGGTTTGATAAATGCATCGCAGGAGCTAAGATCCCCATTCTCAATATTTTCTTTCTGTGCAAAGGATGTTTTCGAGAATATTTTGCTTTAGGCAGCAGGACTCTGTGCTCAGAGTCTTAGAAGAACAGGAAACACTTTCTTCTGCAAACATCGGACGCCATCTGGGAGGCCGTGCTATTGTTTAACCTCACAGAGGCTGATCTGAGAGAGCAGACCGGAGCGCCAGCACAGGAGCGCCAGCACAGGAAAGGAAAACGGGAACTCTCCCATCCATCTTGCATAACCAGCTTCGTATCAGTTTGCGCTGTGTCCCCCTGAGAGGCAGTGTGTAACTGTGCTCAAACCTCAAGAATCCTATTTCATGTGTGAAGATGTGTTTGTCTTTCAAGAAATAAGCTCTTGGAAACCCAAGCTGCCTGGGCTCCTGAGGGCTGTCCTGCCGTCAGGCCCTGGAAGGAAACCATGAGTACCTGCTTGGCCTTGGCTCCATACTGCCCTCTTCAGAGCTAAAACGGTATTCTCTTGCATTTGCGGCTCTTTGTTTTCTTTCCTAAGGCCACTTTCCCCTCGATGCTGGAAAATTAACCCCAACACATACACATGTGAAACAGGAGCTCAGACTACTGAGCTGTGCCACAAGCCTGGGGTTCTCTGAGACAAGATCTCACCACAAAGCTCAGACTATCCTGGACCGTGCTATATAGTTCAGGCTAACCTTGAACTCATGATCCCCCTGCTTCAACCTTCAAAGCGCCACCATGCCCAGCATCAAAACCACTTTTAATTGTTGGTTGTTGACAACCAACTTGAGCCAACCCTTCTGGTTCAGATATTTCTGGGAGTTGGGACTCGCTTGGGCGGCTGAAAAGTCAGAACAGGAAGAAGAAGAAGGAATTGTGTTGTATTGTGTGCTCAGTACAACTTACAAGTGCTTAGCTATGCTCTTCGCTGAGCTGGATTTTTGTTTGCTGTTTGTCTCTCCCTGAGTTGCATTTGCATTGCTGCGACCAAAATATCTGACAAAAACAAGTTGGGGGGGGGCATATAATTTTTTGGCTCAAGGTTCCAGAATGTTCAGTTCATTATGGTGGTAACACCATGGCCCAGGAAAGTCACATCATAACTGACCAGGAAGTAAAGTGTGAGAAGAAGTAACCAGGGACTTATGATCCCCAAAAGCTGTCTCCAGTGACCCACCTCCAGCAACTGGGCCCCACCACTCAAATCTCTAAAACCCCCCGAAATAGTGTCATCAGCTTGGAACTAGCTATTCAAACTATGAGCCCGTGGGGTTCCTTTTCAGATGCAGGACACAACAGTATTAACAAGTACAGTCTATGCATTTCATGTCCTATGAAACATATGGCACATAGAAGGGCAGAACGTTACTTCCTTCTCTCTCTCTCACTGTGATCTTTAAAAGCCCTTTTCTATTGCATAGTTATTTGCAGCCTCTCCCCTCTAATTCACTGAAATGTCTCCTTAGAAGGTGACAGAGATTCATTTAATCTGAGATGCACTTCCTGTGGGACATACAGACATCTGCAGCTGGTGTTCTTTGAACGGCAGTGTTTTAAACACATATGTTTTATTCACTCTCTCTACCAGCTAGTAAAGGAACAACATCACCACTGTTGTCATCTTCTTGGTAGGATACAGAGGACATTGAGACACCGGGGACTGATTATCCTCCAGATGACAGGTATACCTACAGGGAGAGTTAGGTTTGAACCCAGAGAGTCCCATCCCCGAGCTCTGACTTTCAACCTCTGTGGCGTAAAGTCTCCTAGATGTTTGGTTCTGAGATGTCAAATCATTCCAGCATCCTGCTGGGACCAGTCTGCATTTCTCCCATGAACAGGAACATTTTCTTTAGAGCATTTGAGGCGAGAACTCAGAGGTTAATAACGAGCCATGCACTAATAATTCCTGGTTGGTAAGCTGACAGTTTGTGGTAGAAAGATAGAGTAGAGTTTAGTCAAGAAAACATCATTGAAGGAGATCTCCCATGGGGAGGACTTGGGGGGGCCTCTGGGGTTCTCAGCTTGGACACAAGGGCTCAAAGCTATCTTATGCTAGGTGTCATGAGGGGCTCTTTCCAGCCTGAAGACTCCTGGCTGGAAGGACCTTAACAACCAGAGCTATCACTGGTGCTGCAGGACCGAAGTCTTTCTGTTCTGCAAATGTCAGGAGGAATGGATGACATCAGCAGAGAAAAGGGAAACAGTCTCTTCTATGGATGGTAGATAACACCAACAATATTGATGGAAGTGCAGCAAGATAAGAGAGAGGAGAGAGAAAAAGAGAAAGCATCCCAAACAGCAGAAGACAGGAGCGAGACAGGTGTTTTATCTCAGCTCGGATATAATCTGCCAAGAGTCTGGTTCATGATCACAGAGGCTCGTGTGACTTGCACATAAGAGAGGTGCCAGAGCACCAAGCTGATCTCCCGACTTCAAATTTCTGCTCTTTATTACCTGTGTGACCTTGAGCAAACCACGGAGAACCTTCTCACGTGGATTTCCTTATCTGTAATGTTGGGCCAATGATGCTGTCATTGGTGTTATTGCAAGCATTGATTGTACTGATGTATGCAAAGTCAGCTCCAAAATGCTCGGAATCCATCTCAGTTAAAGTTCTTTCCACATGGGAGCACAACTCCTTTATCAGACCAAGGGCAAGCACATGGGAGGTGCTCCTCCATGCTGAGTGATTCTTTACCCGCCGCCGCCGTTTCCCCCACCCCCCACCCCCTGGCCTTGGTCTTACAGACACAATCAGGACTGAGAAGGCCGCTCTCTTGCCCACCATCCCCCATAGGCAGTGGTGCCTGTCCAAGCTCTTCCATTAGTAGGTGAACGGACAATGTCTTGAATGGGTACAGCAGGCTCTGTGCTGCCCAGACATTATTCTTCTTTGCTCTTCCCCATCTTGTGGAATGAATATCATTACTACTCCGACTCTGTGGATGGGGAAACTGGCTGTCTGGGCTGAGAGTAAGCTCTCTGAGGTCTGTGCACTCCCCATGCCTCCCTGCGCTTTGTAGTAACATGACAGATGGAACTGGTGCTGATTCCTCTTACACAGCTTTGGGGGAAATAGCAAACTATCATGATAGTAAAAATAAGTCCCAGGGAGCCAATTTGTGAGCTGGAAGGAGACAGAGCAGGGAAAGTGACCTTATCAGACATGCTGTTCTATAATCCCACTGCCACAAGGTCTGCATGAGCTCCCTTAATCAGGGGATTATGAACTGGCTACGCGAGGACACTAACTCCCACCCCAGCAACGTTCAGATTAGAGAAATCCTGAGCGCCAATGTCCTCACCTGTTCAAGATTTCAACAGGACCAATGGGGGTGCCCGTCGCTGCATTCTCTCCATGGTCCTCAGTGCCTCTGCTCTACCAGATGTGTTCTGAGAGTTCAGTAGGAGCCGCACCACGATGGCTTCTGGAACTGACCGACAGGATGTGTTGTACTGTGGACATCAGATGTGACCGTGATGTAGCTGGACAGAAGCATTGGGAATAAAGTGAGGGTCCCAGACCTGCTTCACAGCCAGTATCCGCTTCTCTGAGCCTCAGCTCCCCCACTCATTTCAGCACCACGGAACCATGAACAGCACCGTAGCCAGCAAGTTAAGTGATTCTCCATCACATAACCTTGGAGAAGTCACAGCATCTCTCCCCGTCTAGGTTTCTTCACTTATTAAAAAAAAAAAAAAGAGCACGCCTTTAATCCCAGCACTCGGGAGACAGAGGCAGGTGGATCTCTGTGAGTTCAAGGCCAGCCTGGTCTCCAAAGCGAGTTCCAGGAAAGGCGCAAAGCTATACAGAGAAACCCTGTCTCGAGGGGAAAAGAGAGAGAGAGAGAGAGAGAGAGAGAGAGAGAGAGAGAGAGAGAGAGAGAGAGAGAGCTAAAAACAGGGACCTGAAAAGGGGTAGTTTGAAAGCTAACAGGGCAAACACATGTAATTAGCACAGGCTGGCTACAGTCCTATACCACTCTGAGGATGTGGTTGCATTGGTATAGTGTTTGCCTGGCATGCCCAAAGCCCTGACTTTGATCCCCAGCACCATATACACCAGGTATGGTAGTAAAAGCCTATAATCCCGGGCCTCAGGAAGTGGAAGCATGAAGAATATAAGTTCAAGGTCATCCTTAGCTACATTGTGGGTTCAAGGCCAGCTTGGGACACATGAGACCCTGTGTTAAAAAAAAAAAGTGAGGTACCTGCCTTTCCATATAATTGTCTCCTTCTTTCACTAATCCTTGGGGAAACTTTTTGTTTCTTGGGGAGATCCTGGTCATCAGTGCTGTGCTTGGGCACCAGCCTGTACTGTTGGCCAATTCCTCCATTCATCGGTGCCTCAATCTCCCCAGTAATAAGTGAGGGACTTGGCAGTGGTGATCTGTGGGCCTTCCTAGCTCCAAGAATTAATTTACCTTATTAAATGTGTGTGTATATGTGTGTGTGTGTGTGTGTGTGTGTGTGTGTGTGAGTGTCTGTGTGTCTGTGTCTGTGTGTCTGGAGGTCAGGGGATAACCTGCAGGAGTTAGTTCTCTTCCCCTACCCTGAGAGTACTAAGGATCAAACTCAGGTGATCATTTCTGGCAGCAAATGCCTTTACATTACTGGGCCATCTCCACAGCTCAAGAACTCTATTTTGTTTTGATGACAGAGAAGGAAGGGGTAGGGAAGGGAGAAGGATGAGGGATGGGGGTTCTCAGTTTATGTGCATTTGGAATTCTGTCCTTGCTTCCACGGCTGACTGATGGCTCTTTCTCTGGTTCCAGGCGCTTAATGTCTTTTTGCCTCTGGGTTTCAAATAGCAGCTAATGATCCTCGATGCCTTTCAGCAGGTTCTGTGGTTTTTGCCTTTGACCATCTTCAAAGGCACCCAGAAGACATTGTTATTACATTTACAAGGCCCAGTGTGCCCAAGTACTTGGCAAATTGTGTCAAAGACTCTATCACTGTTACAGAAGAATGCTTGCTCTCTTGCACTTTTTTATTCCTTAGAAATTTGATATTCTCGTTGACTTTCCATGAAGGTCACAGGAAATGGAGTCTCAGCATTCTAAAACCAGTCTTTTTTTAACCTTAAAAAATTATATTCCTTTTTTTTATTCACTAACTATTTAGTGCCTACTATGTGTCAGAAACTGTGTGAGGCTTTAAGAGCAGAGCTTGAGTCCTTCTTCCTATGGCTCCCATCAAGAATGATCATGAGGCCTATGGAGATGGCCCATTGAGTAAAATGCTTACCCCTCAGGTCTGATGACCTGAGTTCAAATCCCCCATTTTCAAATGTAAAAGCTGTAAATGCTGGATGCAATAGCTCAAGCATTTTGGATCCTAGTGCATCCCATAGGGAAGGGAGATGGGAGGCAGAGAGAGGAGACTCTTAAGAAGCTTTTGGGGTAGCTAGCCTGTCTAACACAGTGGTAAGCAAATCCTGTCTCAAACAAAGTAGGAAGCTGAGCACTGAAGACTGTCCTCTGATGTGTGATGGAACACATGCATGCACACACACAAATACACACTCACACTTACACACAAGGCCTGGCCATGTGTGCAACAGTCTATTCATTAACTACTGCTATACAACCAATTGCTACTCACAGGATGCTTTAAGCAGTGCTCATTTCTCTTAGCATCGTTTCCTTTGGTTAGGAATCTGGGCCTGGCTGAACTTACTTCTCTGCCCAGGACTGTACAAGGCTGAAGAATGGCTGCTAGCATAACTGTGCTTTCCACTGACGTCTTCACTGGAGAAGGATGAGTTTCTTCCATGCTCACGAAGTTGATGGCAGACTCCATTGCTTGTGACTGAGGGCTCTACTCTTTGCTGGTTTCTCTATGCAAAAAAAAAAAAAAAACTGCTCACAATTCAACTCAGGTTAACTGGTCTACAACGATATTTTCCAGAACATAACACAATCATAATTATGCCACCCCAGCGTCCTTGACACGAAAAGAGACCTCATCAAAGCAATGACATCCACTCCCCATTGTCATTTCAAATTGGCTAGAAGCAAGTCACAGATTGTGTCTAAACTAAGATAGCTGAGAAAGTACAGGGGTGTCACTCATCAGGGTCACCTTAGGACATGTCTGTCACAAAATAGATGCAAATCTTCCAGGGAAGACCAAGACTGGCTGGAAGTGAAACACTGGCAGTTTGACGCTTGAATGTGCAGGGGGTCACCAAGTGGGTAATATACGAAAGACACCCTAGGCAGAAGGCACATCAGTACCGAAGATGTCAGAGGCATGGCTGAGGAGGTGGGGCTAGGGCTGACTTGGGGCAGATAGTGGCTGCTCTGTTATGTAACACTGGCAGTGTTCTGAAAGTTAGAGAGAGCCTCTGAGCTGCAGGCACTGATAATGTTCTGAAAGCTAGAGAGTGCCACTGATCGGCAGGTGTAGTCCTCATTCTCCCTAGAGGAACATCATGCACCTTCTTTAGCAGCTCTCAACATCCACGGACACTCTTGTACTCCACAAAGCTCCTCAGTGAGAGTGGCACTCTTTCAAGAGGGTGAGAGCTGCCAAGGCTTGCTGGGACTCCAGTTGAGCCCCAGGGGGCATACCAATGTATAGACTTCACCTGGGAAGAGACTTTCAAAATCTGTTCTGGCCAACGTTGCATTTTCCTCTCATCACTACTGGGTGCAGCTTGGCCAGGTGCAGCCTGGTCAGGGGTGGCAGGCACCAATATTTGACTGACCTGGGTTCAAATCCTTGTTCTACCAATGGCTACCTGGTAAGACTGTCACTGAGTGGCTAATCCTTCCTGTTCTGTGTCCCGTCTGTTCAATAAGACGATAAAAGACACAGTGAACAACAGATGCAGGATCAAACCTCCCTCCAGGCATACATTGTGGATTGTAGTTTAGCCTATCAGGGCCTCCACAACATATAGGCTGCTTATCTTCTCTCTCTATTCTGGAGGCCAAAAGGTCAAAGTATCAGCAGAGTTGGTGTCTTTGGAGCCCTCTCCTTGGCTTGTAGATCCCTCCTCTCTTTCCTCACCTGGTCTTGTAGTTTGTACACAACTGGATCTAATTTTTTTTTAAGACAGGGTTTCACTACTCACTATTTAGCCTTGGCTGGCCTGGAATTCACTATATAGACCAGGCTGGCCTCAAACTAGCAGAGATCTGCCTGCCTCTCCCTCCTGAGTGAGGGGATCAAAGGTGTACAGCAATGCACCAGGATAAGTTTCTACTCCTTATAAGGCTCATTGGGTTAGGGATCTCACTAAGGCTTTATTTTAGCTTCATTACTATTTCAAAGATCCTAACTCTAGGGTTGGCAAGCTATCTCAGTAGGTGAAAGTGCTTGTTAAACAAGTCTGACATCCTGAGGAGAGAACTGATTCTAAAAGGTTGTCCTCTGACTTTGGTATGCATGCCATGGCATGGATATGTACACACACACACACACACACACACATACTGCTACTACTACTACTACTACTACTACTACTACTACTACTACTACTAATAATAATAATAATAATAATAATAAACAAAGTTAAAAATTTTTAAAGAGCCTAATTCTAGCTGGGTATGATGGCACACATATGTGATTCTAGCACTTGGGAGGCCGAGACAGGAGGATATCTGTGAGTTAGCTCAAGGTCAGTCTGAGCTACATAGTAAGATCAATATCAGCCTGGGATGCTTAACAAGACCTTGTATCAATAAAATCTCAACAAAAAATAATTCTAGCTGTAAATATGATTAAATTTTTGAGGAACTGAGTGAAGATTTGGGGCTTCAACATATAAATTCAAATTCAGTCCAGTTCTGCTGGGGACAGTCCCAACCATTGTCAAACTTTTCTTCTTTCAGTCATCTCATGGGTCACCTTTGAGAAGGACACACTCCTTCATCACTCTGTAAATAACAATAACAGCCCCGACAGCCCCAGTATTGCTGAATGGTGCCTAAGGGCTGAATAACCTCTCTTCACTGTGACCAATGGCAGTTTTTTTTTTTTTTTTTTTTTTTTTTTTTTTCTGGCACACACTATTACAAGAGCGCAGTCTGATCTCTGGGGCTTCGGGATGCCTAATTAAAAAGCTCTGTAGCAGGAAGCAGAACACAGTTACATATCAGCGTCACATTGTTCTTATTTCAGAGATGGAAGAAACAAGGACTTTTTTACTGAACTGTGTGAGGATGCTGGAAAGGACGGCCTACAGAGCCTGTGGGAGTTCTTGCTGGCCACTCAGAGGAGGCCTTGGGCCATCGCTTTTGCACATCAGTAAAAGCCAAGGTCACTTAGCTGGCTGAGAGTCCACTTTCCTTGAAAGTGATGGGCTGGGAAGGTTGGACCCACGGCCTGAGATGGCCGCTCACTGAGGACTACAGGGGACTCTGACTCATTTCAAAATTAACTCCTTCAGCAGAACCCTCTAGTAAAGATCTATCAGGAGCTGCGGGGTGTGGGCCTATGTCCTGTTTCCTTCCCGTTGCTGTGATAGGATGTTTTCACCAAAGCACCACAGAGGAAAAAGAGTTCTCTTTCCAGATGACAGCCCATCATGGAGAGAAGTTAAAGCATTTCCTCTGACCAAGGACCTGAAACTCACTTCACAGACAGAAGTGGAGCAGGAACAACCATGGAGGATGCTGCAAGCTGGCTGACTCCAAGGCTGGCTTGTACTCAGCTCCTACTCAAAGACTGCTATGCTTTCTTAGACAGCGCAGACCCACCTGCCTAGGGATGCTACTGTCCACAGTGTGCTGAGCCTCCTACATCAGTGAACTACCCAGGCAGCCCCCTACAGACTTCCCCATGAGCCAGTTTGGTCTACGCAATTCCCCAGTTGTGGATCTCTTCTAAGGTGACCCCAGGCTACGTCAAGTTGATAATTAAAGCTAACCGAGGCAGTGTATCAATAAAAATGATTGAAACTTTTAAATATCTCTAAGTTGTAGGTTCTTACTTGGAGCTATGGCTTTGGAGTCTCTATAAAGTCTGCACACTTAGGTACAATATTTTGTGCATGTACAAATTTTTATTTTTCTAAATTTTATGGTCTATGACCCCAAAAGATTAAGCCCTGCTATTCTTCCTTCTTCTGGGTTCTGATAGTTTTTAATTGTTTTTCTAATATATTTCTATTGAGAAGTTCATACATGATACAATGTACTTTGATCACATCCATCCTCTTTTCCTCTTCCTAACTCCACCTACTAAGTTCCCACCCCTCCCAATCTGGCATTGTTTTTTTTTTTCCCCCAGTGAGTCAAATTTGTGCTGCCCATACACTCATGAGTTCAGGGCCATCCACTAGAACATAATTGATCTACCAAGAGCCAGACCTTTAAAGAAATGGACTCTCCCTCCCCTCAGTTGCCAACTATCAATGGCTCCTCAGATGGGGTGAGGTCTCATGAGCCCCTTCCCCATCAATGCCAGAATGTTGAATGGCTTGATCTTATATAGATCCCATGCAAGCAACCACAGTTCTTGAGCATAGCGGTTCTGACATGTCTAGAAGATACTGTTGCCTCAGACCTCATCTACGGCTGGATCTTGCAATTTTTCTGCTCCGTCTTCCACAATGGTCTCTGAGTATTGGGAGGTAGGATGTGATGTAGATGCCCCACTCCTGTCTGAGCACTCCATAGATATTTAGTATCTGTACTTTGACCAGTCTTGAGTTTCTACATTAACTGTCATCCACTGAATAAAGAAACTGAGGGCTGAGAGCTTTACCATCTATGGCTATAGAGATACAGATTTAGAGGGCAGTTGGAAACCAAGTCCATTTAGCAAATTAATGATAGCAAGTTCAACCTTGGGGCCTGTGAGCTCCCCGGCCATGAATTCTTGGCCAGATTTATACCACCAGGCATGCATTTCCTCCTGTGGAGGGGAGTCTCATATCCAATCATAATGCATTTGATTACCCCATGACATTCATGCCACTATTGCACCGATGGGCATATCTTACCACAGCACAGTTTCCCTTATTCTAAATGCTTGGATGTCCTGGGAGCTTTTACTACTTATCGGGTACCTTATAATTTTTCCATCACTTGACATTTATGTCATTTCTCAAGATTTATGTATCATCCTCACTCCACAGACAAGGAAACTGAGGCTGGAAAGCTAAATCTTAAGATGCTCAGCATGGGTTTCATCCTTCTACATAACCAACATGTACACATTTTCATTCTCTAAAGGGGAGTTAGAAGATGAGTATATTAGTGAATATTCCAGTAGAGTGAAGTAAATGGGGCCTAGAGAGAGTATTTGGCTCAGCATGGGGGCTGGAGTCAGAAATGTCTTCCTGGAGAAAAGCACCCCCCCGCCGTGTGTGTGTGTGTGTGTGTGTGTGTGTGTGTGTGTCCATGTTCTTATATATGGACGTAGGTGCATATGAAAGCATGTATATAGAGGCCCAAAGTCAACCTCAGATGGCTTCCTGGGTGTAAGATGAGCCATAGTCCCAGTCCCTAACATACACATCTTGAGGAGACCATAGGAGTTGGCCAGTTCAAGCAGTGGTAAGACACGTGTCTGACCAAGGACACTTCTTTCCAAATCAATGTATTCAGAATCCATAGCCTCACCTGTCAGCAGGGAATTTCAAGTTAAAACACATTTCACACATAACAGATTGGAAAAATCAAAATATCTGACATTACCAGGTTTTGGCAAGACTGTGATGTAAGAAAGAATATACTTACAGGGCTGGTAGGAGTGTAAATTGGCACAACCACAGCTGCTTGGCAATGTCTAGAAGTCTTGAAAACACTCCAGCGTGATACCCAGCAGCCTTGTATCCTGATAGATTCCTGAAGGCACTCTAAGACCTTTGTATCTTGTATGTCAGTTAGTTTCCATCACATAACAACCATCCCACAATTCAGTGTGTTCAACATTAGGGGCTGAACTTCCACTTCTGAGGTCAGCTGGGCAGTTCTACCTTGCCCTGTCTGTCTCATCTCTGCTAGGCCTTTTTATGTACGTAAAGTGAATGAGACAGTCCACTGGCAGCCGAATGGTCCAAGAGGGCCCCGTTTGTCAGATTGTTGGTTCTTGGCTGGAGTTACATGAACAACTGCTCCCCCTGTCCCTTGGCCTCCATCCCTTTACCATGATGAACAACCTTGCCTGGGTATAGGTCAAACCATCTTGTCAGGACTCCTCTCATATTAGATTAGGGACTTGTGTTGTGGAATGTTATTTTAAGATGTGTTAAATTGATTAATGCTGTGGAACATTCCTTTAATGATGCAAAGATGTGTTGCATTCTTTTATGTTGCACTTGTTTAACTCTGTGAAGCTGTGTTACTTTGCCTGTCTAAAACACCTGATTGGTCTAATAAAGAGATGAACATCCAAAGGTAGGCAGGAAAAAGGACAGGCAGGGCTGGCAGGAAGAAAGAATAAATAGAAGGAGAAAAAGAGCAAAAAGAAGAAGGAGCAAGAGAACAAGGAGAGGAAGATGCTAGGGGCCAGCCACCCAGCCACCCAGCCACTCAGCCACCCAGCCACCCAGCCACCCAGCCACCCAGCCACCCAGCCACCCAGCCACCCAGCCACCCAGCCACCCAGCCACCCAGCCACCCAGCCAGCCATGGAGTAAGAGTGAAAGTAAGATATACAGAAGTAAGAAAAGGAAAAAGCTCAGAGGCAAAAGATAGATGGGATAATTTAAGTTAAGGAAAGCTGGCTAGAAATAAGCCAAGCTAAGGCTGGGCATTTATAAGAATAAGACACCTCTCTCTCTCTCTCTCTCTCTGTGTGTGTGTGTGTGTGTGTGTGTGTGTGTGTGTGTGTGTGTGTGTGTGTGTGTTTATTTGGGAGCTGGGTTATGGGGCCCCAAAGAAAGTCAAGGAGCCAAAAGAGTAAAAAAAACAGACCAACAGCTTACTTTCTGTATGATGTCATCTTAGTCATTACATCTACAATGACCCTATTTCTTTAGGGGTCCTGAAGGTTAGTGTTTCAGTGACTCGGGATTTTTTTTTCTTTTTTGATGAGAAGGGGACATTTCCCAGGATGGGAACAGCATGACTCTTTATTATTCAAGATAGGTTAAATGATGCAGAGCAAAAGGTACAAAAATCCCAGTGGCCGCAGCAGTTTATTTCTTACAAAGACCACATGTCCAGTGCATCTTGCCCATGTCACCACTCTGGACCATACAGGACATCAGCATGAGGCAAACAGAGACCACAGTGCTGCTCCACAGAGAATCAGCTGAGGAGGCTCTTCAAGCATGAGAGGATGGAAAGCTCAGAAGGAACAGCGAGGTTGCAGAGGTCAAATGCAGGGAGCAAAGATCACTGTGAGAGGGCTGGAGAGATGGCTTAGGGATTGAGAGCACTTGCTGCTCTTTAAGAGGACCTGACTTTGATTCTCAGAACCCATATGATGAACAGCCACCTCTGTAATGCCAGTTCCGGGTTCCTGGTGCCCTCTTTTTGTTCTCTCTGGGCACTACATGCATATAAGGCACAAATATCCATGCAGACAAAACACCCAAACACATAATAAAAATAAATTAAAAAATCACCCTGAGGCCTCAAAGAGCAAAGGGAAGAAGTTGGGTTCTCAGAGCCTAGTGGCCCAGAGGCTGACAGCCATACAGAGCTATAGCCATTGCTCAGGATGTGCAGGTACTTCACAAGAGGTACAGTGTGGCCAAATCTGAAGGACAGAAAGACCTGAAAGCTGGAACAGAGTACCAGGATGAGAGGCTACTGCTGTAGCCACACTGACATGGTCAGTGGGAAAGCAGGCTTGAGAAAGAGCCTTCCTTCTCCCAGCCTTGCAGTTCCCACTGGTGTTAACCCGTGACCACACCCAGGGGAGCAACTGGCCAAGGAGACCCAGCAACTCTTTGCCTGTCGGTCCGTGTCTCTAAGCTGCTTGGCCTCTGAAGTCATATATCCTTGGAAGGCCTTTCTATAACCCTCTTAAAAAGTGTGGACTTGGGCCAGGTGGCGGTGGCACACGCCTTTAATCTCAGCACTCGGGAGGCAGAGCCAGGTGGATCTCTGTGAGTTCGAGGCCAGCCTGGTCTACAGAGCGAGATCCAGGACAGACACCAAAGCTAGACAGAGAAACCTTGTCTCAAAAAATGAAAAGAAGAAGAAGGAGAAGGAGGAGGAGGAGGAGAAGGAGAAGAAGAAGGAGGAGGAGGAGGAGGAGGAGAAGGAGAAGAAGAAGGAGGAGAAGGAGAATGTGAAGAAGGAGAAGAAGGAGAAGAAGAAGAAGAAGAAGAAGGAGAAGGAGAAGGAGAAGGAGAAGGAGAAGGAGAAGGAGAAGGAGAAGGAGAAGGAGAAGGAGAAGGAGAAGGAGAAGGAGAAGGAGAAGGAGAAGGAGGAGAAGGAGAAGGAAGGAGAAGGAGAAGGAGAAGGAGAAGGAGAAGGAAGAAGAAGAAGTGTGGACCTGGCTGGAGATGTAGCTCTGTGGTAGAGCCCTGAGTGGTGTGCACAAGGCCTGGCTCCATCCTAAGTAGAAAGCAGTGGAGTTGTGGGGTTTACCAAGGCTGTTCCAGCAAATTTCTACTCACTTGGTGACATACAACACAAATGTATTCTCTTAGTCTCAACTGGAAGTTCTCAATCCTGGTGTCACTAGGGGACATTTCTTCTGAAGAATCTGGGAGAACCCTTCCTAAGCACTCCCTATTTCTGGTGGCTGCTCGAAATACTTGTCTTTCTTGGCTTGCAGTGAGTCCCCCCTGTCACTGCCTCAATTCCACATGGCCTTCTTCCCTCCGTCTCTGTGTCTTCTTTCTTCCTACAAAGACACCAGGGATTAGGTTTAGAGACCACCTTAAGTCTAGGTTGATGTCCTCTATTGATTTTTGACTACTAATGTTTGTGAGGATGGCCTTGTTTCCAAAGAGGGCCACTTTTTGCAGTTCCAGGTGGACATGAGGCGACATTATTTGACTCACTACAGGTGAATAATAGTTCTATTGACTAAAATGGGAGCATCCTGTAACTTACTTCCAAAATTGTTTTGTTGGTTCATGGTTCTTCCATGAGATAGCATGAAAATTCTAGCTTCTTGTCCTAAATCTATGCTGAGGCACTCTGGTGATACAAGCGTCTCCCTGATCTGGGCTTGCAGTAGGCTTCACATCTCAATGACAAAAGGTAACTTAAGAGAAAATCTCTCTCTTTGACTTTGCAGCTCTTAAACCCATGACTCTGCATCGATGAGTGTATAGAACCAGTTACTTTTGGAAGTGCTTTTAATTTTTCATATGCTGTGGATTCCCCCCCCCCCCCAAGCAGCAGCCTTGGGCCTCCCTAGGTAGCAAGACAACTGAGATCAGTTATTTGAACATTAGGACACTTTGCCTTTATCTCAGAGATGCACCTAGAGGGTTACAGTCATCTGCCTACAGAGATCTCAGAACATGCGTTTCCCTGAGGTGGAAGCTGGTGTTGGGCAAAGACCATGTCGTATCCCCCTTTTTATACACATAGAAATTTCCAGAACACAGAAGCTATTCAATCATCTTTGGTCAAATTTCTCTAAATGGGCCCTGAAGTGAAGATTTGGGGGCACATGGATATTACAGAAATGTTCCTGGGGAAACTCACAGAGACAGAGGAAACAGACAGGGAAGAGAATGAAGGCCACCAAGCAGGACTAGAGCTAGATGACTAAGTTGGTGTCCATGGTACTCATGAGCCTGACTTACTGTTTCCTAAACTTCTTTTATTAAAAAAAAAATAAGACTTGCTTAAAAAAATTTTATGTGTGTGAGTGGTCTGGCTGCATATATGTCTGTGCATCACATGTGCGTAGTGCCCTGTACAGCCAGAAGGGGGAGCCAGATCCCCTGGAACAAGCGTTATAGATGGTTGAGAGGCACAGGTTCTGGGCATCCATCCCTGGTCCTCTGTAAGAACAGCAAGTATTCTTAAGTGGTAAGCCATCTCTCCAACTTTTGTCTTCTCTTATTCTAGTCTTTTTTTCCTCTGGGAAAGGATGAAAATTCAGACAAAATCCCTCAAAGTCTCTGGAATGGAAATTACACCTGAGTATCCTAGTTGGAGAACAGGGACCCTGGGCTTCCTGACTCCTGTATTCTTGTATTCCTCAGTCCTTGAGGTAGTAGCTCCCAAGAATAGTTCTCTTAAAAGGAGCCCCAGGTGCTGGGTGTGATGACACACACACTTGTAATCCTGGCACCCAGGAAGTCAAGGCAGGAGGCTCATGAGTTTTGAGGCCAGCCTGTTCCATAATACATTAAGACCCTTGCTTTCCCTGCAAAATATCCTGCAAGGAAGACACCCCTAAGGAGGGAAATGTGCAGCTAAGAGTCTAAAGGCAGCGATCAGGATGGGGACGCTGACGGTATGCCTCGCAAATGTCCACATGAGTGAACCGAAGAAAGAAGTACACACGCTAATTAACAATTGAATGTGTGAAGCTGGGAATTGAAGTCTGGGTATGAAGTGCTCCCTTCCCTAAATCCATGCACTCAGTCCCCAGTGCAACAGTATTCAAAGTTCACTGGATCACAAGGATGCTTATATCATCAATGGATTAATCCATTCATTGACAGATGCATGGCTGAATAATCTATGGGGAGCTGGTAGAAATTTCTGGAGGTGGAGTCTAGTTGGAAGAAGTAGCTCACTGGGCAGTTTCCCTTGTAAGGTGTCTTTCTTCTTCCCGAATCTCTGAGTGCCACGAGGTAGGCAGTGGGCAGCCTCCTTGGCCATACACTCCTACCACTGAGATAGTCTGTCTTGCCTTGGTTCCAAAGCAGAGTCAGAAACCTCTGAATTCATAAGCCCAAATAATCTTCCTCCCTCTAATTTGACTTCTCTAAGGTTTTAGTTGCAGCGACAGAAAGTGAACACAAGAATGCTTATGAAAATCCCAGTTAACTTACGCTCCCACTCCACTCAGCTGGCTTGCATGGAGCTGATGTTTACTTATTGCCAGGCAGCAATCCTAGAATATACCCTTGTAACAGAGTCCATTTCTTCCTGCCAGGAAACTTCCCATGACTGGTGGATATACAGAATGCCCAGGGATACAGTCTAAATGTGAATAAACACAGCTAAAAGGAGAGCAGGGCAGAACGCCTTTCTCTTCTTGTGGCATCCCTCCTCGACAGGAAGCATAGAGGAATGAAGTCATGGTTTCCTTAGACCTTGGCTGATGAGCTCTTGCCCTCCTAATCCCTCCATCCTGCCCTTTAATGAGAGCTTCTAAAAGCAGCCCGGTACACTGTGTGACCATTTAAGCTCCCTTTCCCTGATGACTCTCATTACCTTCCAAAATATTTATTCACTTGATAGCTTAGAATAATTACTTCCTCCCAACCTCTGAGACTGGAAATGCAGAGCAAATAAAATTCTCATCCTCGCTTGATTCACTTGATGGCAGCGGAGAGGAGACGGGACCACCTGTCACAGGGCAACAGGAGCCTCAAGCATTCTGCCCAGGAAGGAGTCTTGTGCCCTAGAGACCCCACCCCTGAACGCAGTTTTGTTTTCTGTTGGGGGTATCATCATTGATCTAATGACCTGGGTTATGGCTCAGAGTCATCTATTAATTCATTCAACATATACTATGTACCCACTTTGGGTCTAGCTTTGTGATAAAACCTGACTCTGTGCTTTAGCTGTTTGATAGATGGTCTGCTGTGTACTTGAGTGCTTTTCAGTACCCGGCATAGAAAAATCTCCAAAGAAATACTCATTAGACAGACAATGATTAAATATATCCATGAATGGATGGACGAGCATGTGAGTGGGGGAGTGGGTGAATGGACAGGTGAGCAGGTGAGATGAATGGACAGGTGAGCAGGTGAGTGGGAGGAGTGGATGAATGAACAGACAGGATGGCCCAATCTGCTGTTTCTGTTTATTTAATAACTGTTGTGATTAGAACGTAAAATGTCCCACCACATATTCACATGTCTGAACACTTGGTACCCAGCTAGTGGCATTGTTTGGGAACCTTTAGGAGGTAAGCCTTGCTGGAGGAAGTGGGTCACTGAGGCAGGCCTTGAGGCTTTATAATGAGCCCAGCCTCACTTCCTGCTCACTTTTGCTTCCTGGGTAGGGATGCATGGTGAACAGGAGGCCTCCTGGCTCTGCCTTCCCTGACTGCTTCTGTGTCTTCTCTGCCCTGATGGGCTGTTTCCCTCTGGAGCTATAAGCCAAAATAAAGTCCTTCTCCCTTAAGTTGTGCTTGTCAGGGCACTTTACCATAGCAACAGGAAGCTAAGTCAGTGCCTTTCTTCCATCTTCTAAGAACAGGATCCTCCTTCATAAGGGATACATGCTTCTTACATAGGCTGGTCTGAGTTTTGACCCCTCATGCTGCCCACCCACACAGCATATGTCCCAGGCCCAGACAATCAGACTGTTCCAAACTTCTGACCACAAAAATGGGTGTTGGCTAAAAGACATGAAGCATAAGCCAGATGAAAGGCCTCCCTTGGTCTTTCTGGCTAATGTAGACAGTAGACGTTACCTCTTTCCTGGTTGCTGAGCTCCTTAATAAGGTTTGTTTAAGGGTAGTGGGTGCTCTTTTATATGACATAGGGAGAGAACCTGGCCAAAAATGGGAAGATGAAGGGAGGAAAGAAAGAAAAGGAAAAAGAGAAAGAGGAAGAGGATGGGGACGGGGGGAGGAAGAGGAGAACAGAGAGGAGGAAGGGAAGAATAGGAGAGACATTGTGGATAGAGCTTAAGGTTCCGGTGCAGGAAGCCAGTTGAGTTCTTAGACTTTCCAGCTACACAAACCAATGGCCTCCTTTCCTCTGACTTACTCCTGTCCTCTTGAGTTCTGTTTCTTTCACATGAAACCATGAGACTCTTGCCAGTGAACAGTCGGGGGTGGGGTGGGTAAATAATTGAGTGAATGCAAGATTTAGTGAGTGACTGAGTCCCACCAATACCAAACCAGCTCTTATTCTCTTCCTAGAGAGCTAGGGCAGCACATGAAAACTCTCAATGAGATGGTCCCGGTTCCACCTGCAGCCTTTCTGGAGGCTTCTATTATGCCCAGTGTTGACTCTTAATCCTGAAATGTAAATGAGAAGTGAAAAGCAGAAAACAGCCCACTAAAAATAACAAACTTCTGGGGCAGACATTTAAATCTGGCTGCAGATTGCAGACTCCAGGAGTTATAATTAAAAGAGGATTGAAACGAAACCAATTAAAACTTAAACTTCCCCTAGAGACTGCTGCCCACCTTTCCCACCTGGTTTAAGTCCAAGTGAGTACGGGGCATACAAATATGACCATGTACACATGTCCCCTTCCTCATCTTCTAGAGCTTTTCCAGGGCTCCTTGGTGACTGACAAGCCCAGAAGACTTCCCAGATGAGGTGATATTTGAGCTGAATCTTACAGGATACAGAAACAGGGAAGGGACTTCTGAACACAGAAACAGTTACTCAGAAAGGCAGGAAGGCCAAGGCAAATCCAGGTCATGGGAGTGGCCAGTTATGAGGCTGAAGATGTTGTAGTGGCTGCTTAGAAAATCCCCTCTAAATCAAGAGTATTGATTGTAATGATTGTCTAAGTGTGGTTTGCAGAGCTCAGCGTTTAATCTCTTTGTCCTCTGTGGAACATCCATGCTTTCCTTGGGTGCGTCAGAGACTGTCAGGCATAGCACCTACCGCAGAATCACTTAGGAGGGGATGTGTTTGTAGGATGAAGGCTCTGGGTTTACGTCAGATGCCCCGGGGATTCGGGTACCTGATGAGGTGTGTGTGTGTGTGTGTGTGTGTGTGTGTGTGTGTGTGTGTGAGAGAGAGAGAGAGAGAGAGAGAGAGAGAGAGAGAGAGAGAGAGAGAGAGAGAGGAGAGCCGCTCTGTGGTGGATGGAAAAGTCTATCAGTTGAGAATGAGTCTGACCGCAGTGACAGAAACCGGGGCACAGTTACTGCATCACAGAAAGGTTTCTTTGCTTCACTCAACAAGAAATCTGGAGCTGGATGCTCTTGGGCTGCAGGGGCTGTCCCAGGAAGTCATCAAGCAAACAGGCTTCTGCTCACTTCCTGCTCCATCTATCCCCTGGAAGGCTTTCATTCTCCCAGTGTCAGGATGACACCCTTTCCTCCAGGCATAGACCTGTGTGTCAGACAGAAAGAAGGGGGAATTGAAAAAGGTGCTCTCTGTTGGTGAAATCTAGCCATCACTGTCAGGAAACCACAGCTTCCCAAGAAGCCCCACCCACAGGATTCTGCCTCATCCTGACTGGAAACTGGTCACAAAGCTGTCAGGGAGTCTGGAAAGAGAGATGTGTGGTTTTTGCAAGGTTTGGATTCCATCAGAAAAGGAGAGCCTGGATATCAGGTTAATATAGGGAACCGTGGTAGGCTTTCAGGAGAGTGAATCCATGGGTAGAAGCCAGCCATTCTCACCTGACCGAGGCAAGGCAGAGGCAGAAGGTTCAGTGGGGCTGCTGCCGCCATCAGACGAGAGGCGACAGTGAAGCCTGGGTTGGGTGGTGCACGTCGGTATTCTAGCTAGCACTTGGGAAGTGACCTCAGGAGAATCAGAAGTTCAAGGTTGCCCTTGCCTACATGTGGAGTTCAGGGCCAGCCGGGGCTCCATGAGACCCTGGCCCAAAACAAAAACAAAAAGAAAAGGGGAGGGGGTCAGGAAAGGTAAAGGGAAAGATGCTCGTGCCCTGCACAGAGCAGTGGCATTAGAACAAGGGGCAGGCCGGCTCGCAGGACAATGCAGGACTCAGGAGAGAAGGCAGGCACCAGGGGGGCCCTGCGGTCTGTCTTCAGCCCTTGGGAAGAGAGTGAGTTTACATCTACAGCAGTTAAGACCAGCTGTGCAGTCCAGGAGTACGAAAGCTGAGTGCTTCGGGAATGCCGAGGGTGACTGTCTTGTCAACGAGCAGGAAACGTCCTTGTTCTCTTTGCTGGCAGAGCTAGCGCTGTGTGCCCAAACGGAGCTTGCTCAAGGCTCCAGAGGGATGGACACAGGGACGCTTCGGAGTTTTCTTGAAACTTGACCTGCAGAAATAAAAATAAGATACTCTAGGTTCCCAAGCTCCCGGCAGCTGCCGAGGGCTCCCCTCCATCCTCGCCTCTCCTGAAGGTCATCTTTGATCACCTCCTCCTTAGACTGAAAGCACAGCTATCACCGAGGAGCCAACTTGGAGGGGTGCCTGAATGCCTTCCAGACCTTTGCCTGAACACATGTGCCTGCTCTCCTTTCTTACTTTACAGATGAAGAGAACCGGGCTCAGGACACATGAACACTCTCAAGGAGAAGTAGCTAGTCAAGGTCAAAGCCAGTAAGCAGCCAGGTCATCAGCCTTCGAAGTCCTAAATGTTAACTACTGTGAAATGTGACTTCCTAGCCAGAAGCATTTTGCCATGTGTTCCAACAATATACATCATTCTGTTGTAGCCCCATTGAACTGAAGGTCTCTGAGAATGGATTATCTTAGACCTTTTCCTATTAAGTCTTGAATAAAAGAATTAATGCAGTACTAAATTATAACCTCAGGTCCAACTGCAGGCACACTTCCAGTTAAAGTCAGTTTTTTTTTTTTCATATGCCACCATGCCTAGCATACCCTTCAGGACCAGACTTTGTCCTTTTCTGACAAAGCTACAGGTATTTGTGAGAATTCTGTTTGTGGTTGTCTTGATTTCAGAGATGAAAAGGAGCAAATCTCAGTGTGATGATGAACTACAGGTTTCTTTATGAGAAGCCAATGTGCTGAATATTTGCTACTGATCTGATCATAGCATCGTAGTTCTCCGTGACCATGAAACTGCTCTTCTTAAACACGAAAAAGCAGCTGCACGATGAGAGTGTTAGGGGCATTTACAGGGTCCTGAGACACAAGTCTTTACCTGTCTGAATAGAGATGGGCCCCAGGGAAATTGTTCTGTGTGTTGACAGAAGCAACAGGCAGGGAGAGGTCTTAAAGCCGAGCCGCACACTTTGTCTGACAATTTAGGAAAGCACTTTTTCAGGTGACATTTGGTGACCTACTGTGATGGTTAGTGTTGTCAACTTGACAAAACCTAAAATCATCCAGGACATGAGCCTGTCTGTGGGAGAATATCTTGATTAAATTAATTGATGTGGAAAGACTCGTCTTTCTTTTAAAAAGTCTTACACATATACAAAAAAATATAATAATGTAAATACCCCACTTTCCCCCTCCAAATGCCCTCTTCCCTTGTCCTCCAAACATCTCTCCCTCATTTCAGGGAACGTTTGGGAAGAGGAGGACCAAAAAAATGTAAGAGCTGGAGGTTGGGAAGGAAGGCTGTAAAAGGCTGTCTTCTGAATGTATCATGACTATTTCACTCATGAACTTTCACAAGGCCTGTACAAGATCAACCCAACCCAAACCGCAGGTAGATGAGGGAAATGATCTCCACGCCCCACCCCTTACTGAGGATCTGTTGGCAGTGAATAGATACCGGGGAAAGGAAAAAAAATCATTCTTCTCTGAGGACATGGCCCCTAGTAGATTTCCCATGCTCAAGAGGATGATGACCTCACATCCATGCATATTTGGGAAGCACTAGCTGGAATTAGTGGGTTATCAAAAAAGGAGTCAGGGAAACCCATCTTAATTGTGACTGGAACCATTATTTGGGTGGGGGATCCTGGACTTCACAGAATGGGGAAAGTGAGCAGAGCACTAGTATATAGGAACCCCCCCCCCCCACACACACACACCTTGTGGATGCAAAGGGACCAGTTGTTTCCAACCCATGCTGCCTTGTCTTCTCTGCTGAGATGGACTCTGTGGTGGTTTGAATGAAAATGGCCCCCCATAGTCCCATAAAGAGTGGCACTATTAGGAGGTGTGGCCTTGATGGAGCAGATGTGGCTTTGTTGGAGGAAGTGTGTCCCTGGGGGTGGGCTTTGAAGTCTCAGGTGCTCAACCCAGGCCCGTCTCGTTCTCTTCTTGCTGCCTCTTGATCCAGATGTAGAACTCTCAGCTCCTTCTCCAACGCCAGGTCTGCCTGCACACTGCCCTGCTTCCCATGATGACGAGAATGGACTAGACCTCTGAAACTGTAAGCTGGCCACAATGAAATGTTTGCCTTTATAAGAGAAGCCCTGGTAGTGGTGTGTCTCTTCACAGCAGTAGAATCTAACCTTAGCTGTTTTTGTCAGACTATTTTATTACGGCATCAGGAGAAGAAATTAGGACACCTGTCTTGAGCTTATGGCTTCCCTCAGACCTCCAGAAGGATCCCTTCAGATGCCCAGATGACAAAGGATTGTCAACACTGAAACTGAAGCAAATCCTATGAGCCCCAAGGGAGGATATCTGAGAGCAAGAGGGATAAATTAAGAGACCTAAGAACTTGCGGCTGCTATTCGCTTCTTTTCAACTGTGTATGTTTTCAACTGTGTATCTTTGCATAGTCCTTTTCTCCTAAGAGCAGAATTCTCTGAACCATTTGGCCATGCAGTTGGCTGTGGTGGGACTGGGATCAGCCCTTTCTTTCCTGCTCTGGAGTCCTCCAGCTAATCTAGAGAGCAGTCTCTGGACTCATGAATTCAGCTCTGCCTTGCTCTTCAGACTATCCTTGTTACACTAATTTAAGGAGTGGAATAAGTCTGGAGTGAAATATGTTTGCTGCAAATGCTAATTAGCTGGATGAGAATATCAATGAGGTCTCTGGGGCACAGAAATCATAGCTGTCAAAGATCTCAAAGGTCATTCTTAGCCTGTTCTAAAGGAAGAAGATAGCGATTATCACACAGAGGGGTGAGAGGTAGACTAGGTGAGCAATTGATAGTTAGTAGCAATGTAATACCCAGCAGGAGACTGAATTTTCAAGGGTCCCAGAAATCCACCCATAGATCTCCTGTTATCATAGACAATGCCAGCAATAGCTTCTGCTTATAGAGCAGTTAAGGTACTAGGTTATCTATGAGCTAGTACTAACTCATTTAATCCCTGTAACAGCTCTATGAGGTAATAAGAACTATTATTGTTCTTATTTTGTGGGTGAGGAAGCTGGGTCTACCACAGAGGATTTAGATAACTTTCCTGGTTCCAACTTCTAGTTAACCCAAAGTAGCAGTGATTACTTAACCCTTGCATCTGGAAACACAGCTCTCAAGACTCAGGCAGGCATCAACAGAAGATGGTGAACTCTCAGAGATGGGAACAAATAAAGAGAGCTCGATGATTGCCTGACTTGCTGCCCTGGGAAAGTGTCTGGTCCATCTATGGGCAGGAGAGGCCAGGAAACTTGCATGCTTGCGTTAAGGATTCAGAACTGAAAACACAGATGCTGGAGTTTATTGGGAAGAGCACAGAGAGAAGAGCTGAACAAAGTGATCTCTGAACCCTGCAGAAAGTCACCCATAAGTGCTTGCTGATTATTGATTAGTAGGAGGAGACCAAGGAAAGAATCCCCATGAAGGAATCAGAGGATATGTGGAGTAGGGGTCATATAAGACTGGGAGAAATGCCTGTTCTTAACAGCGAGGGGGAAACTATCCTAACTTATGGGTGATCAATTGGAGATTAAAAAGGCATTGATTGAGGGAAAAACTAACACTAGATTAAATGTTGCTTTAAAACTGGCATAGTGGCATGTGCTTGTGATCCTAGCACTCTAGAGGCTGAGTCAGGAGGATCATAAGTTCAAAGCTAGCCTAGACTATGTAGTAAAACTCTGTCTCAAAGGGGAAAAATTTACTGCTCTAATCATGCCTAATAAAACTCAAAGGCAGATCTGAAAGGATCAAAGTGCTTCCAGGTGACTTAACCACAATTCCCTGATCCTAAACAGCTCAAAACACATTAGAAATATACCATGGCCAGGTGGATAAAATGTTCATTTGGATGAAATAAATATACAAAAAGAAAGCTATGCATTTTATCATTTCTGGATCTGACCATATTGTCATCAGGCTACTGAGATCTTAAAAATACCATTAGGGCATCTTTCAGAGTTGTAGGGACTGACAAAATCAAGGCATCAGCACTGTCAATATATGATGATGCCCCCATTTCTTGTCTTGTAGATGGTATCTACCTCCTGGGTCCTCACATATTGGAGGGAGAAGGGAGATCCCTGGGTGTGGTGGTTTGAATGAAAATGGCTTCCAAAGGCTCACATATTTGAATATTTGGTCCCTAGTTGGTAGAACTGTTTGGGAAGGATTAAGAGGTGTGGCTTTGTTGGAAGAGGTGTGTCACTGGGGGTGAGCTTTGAGATTTCAAAAGCACATGCTAATGCTAGTTAATTCTCCCTGCCTGCTGCCTGTGGATGGAATGTATGCTCTCAGCTACTGCCTCAGTGCCATGCCTGCTTGCCTGATGCCATGCTCCCCTACAATGATGATCATAGACTCTAACCCTCTGAATCGGAGCTCTAATAAACTCTTTTCTAAGTTACCTTGCTCATGGTGTCTCTTCACAGAAATAGAAAAGTAGTTTAACCCTGGGTTTCTTTTTATAAGGGCTCTATGATAGCTTTTATTTCTAGTACATGCTTTTGAAATAATCTAGCCTGAACAATATAAGGGAACCCTGTCTTAAAACAAACAACAAACCCACTAAAGAAATCCAAGTGGTAAATGTGCACATTAAACTCCAATAAGACACTGTTACATACCTATCATAGTGTCTAAATGTGAAATAATGACCGCATTGCTGTGGTCTGAATGTCTGCATCTCCCTAAAATCTACATGTTGAAAACCTAATCATGGTGTTGGTCTTTGGAGGTGAAGTCTTTGAAAGATTATTAGGCCATGAAATCAGAGCCCCTAGGAATAGGGTTCTTGCCCCTAGGAAGGACACCCCAGAGAGCTCTCACGCTCCCTCTGCCACAAGAGGACACAACAAGAAGTTGTGGGCTATGAGGTAGAGTGACGTGTCATGAGATGCTAGATTTGCTGAGGCTTCGATCATCCTAGGCTTTTCCAGTCCCCACACTGAGAGAAACAAAGGTCTGTTATTTTGTTTATTTTTTACCTCTTTAAAAATTTTTGTGTTCATGTGTAAGCATTTCTTCTTTTTAAAATGTTGTGAGGTCTTTGAGAAGTACAACATTATTTTTATCATATTCACCCCTCCTTCAACATCCCTCAGACCTACCACCCCTCAACTCCTTATCCACTCAACTTTGTGTCCATTTTTTTAAAAATACCCATCACATCTAATTTGTGCTGCCTGTATATTCTTGGATGTGTGACCTTCCACTGGAGTATGGCTGACATGTTGGGGGCTACACTTTTAAAGAAACCTGACTCACCCTCTCCCAATGGCTATCAATCACCAATAACTCCTGAGCTACGAGTTAGACTTCCTGTACACCTCTTCTTCTTTTCACATTGGGGTTTGGTCTGGCTTGAATGTGACGGGTATTGTGCCTGATGTTACAACCATTGTGAACTCATATGTGCGGCTACCCTGCTCTGCCTGGAATTCACTATTTCCTTGTACTCGTCCACCACCTCTGGCTCTTATAGTCTTTCTGACACCTCTTTCACAATGATTCCTGAGCCCTGGGAGGAGGTGGTGTGATACAGATATCTCATTTATGTCTGACCATTCACAGTCTCTTATTCTCTGCACCCTAACCAGTTGTAGGTCTCTGTGTTAATCACCATATGCTGCCAATAAAAGCTTCTCTGGTAAAAGGGGATTGAGAGATACGTTAATCTATGAGTTGATCATCGGCAGTCAATTTAGTACTGTATCCATTTAACAGAATAATAGCAGTAGGTTTCTCCCCTAGTGTTCATGACCCATCTAGATATAAGTTCTTGGCCCAACAATAGTATATAATTTCATCTTATGGAATGGGAGTTAAATCCAATTAGAAAGCGGTTGGTTACTCCCATGTCCATGCCACTATTGCACAAATGTCTGCTGTTTCTAAACCACATAGTTAGTATTATTTCATTACAACAACCCAGTCTAAAGCACAAATCCAGTGGTTGTGATGATAGGATGCACTCTGACCTCTCAATATACTGTTGATAAGGGGTAAAAATGCTGTGGTTTGGAAAATACTTTGATAGACACCTTTTCAGCACTGGATTGAACCCAGGACCTTGTGCATGCTAGGCAAGCACTCTGTCTCTGAACTACTAGCCCTTGTAGGTCTTAGAAAATACAGCAAACACAACCATTGATATGAATGAACCAACCATTCTTATCCTAGACATTTATAAAAGAGAAATGAAAGTGTGTCTCTGTGTACACACTTACACAAAAGTATTAATGGAAACATTACGTGTAGTAGCTTCAAGCGAGACATAGTCCAAGTGCTCAGTTGTGGGGAGCCAGACCAACCCAAGGCTTTCCCAGAGGCCCTGATGAAAGGACAAAGGGAACTTTAATTCTGTGTCCTTGTTCAGGAATGGACTTGGTTAGAAGTCTAAAGCTGGAGTCATTCATTCCTCAGAGGAGTCAAGGTTGTGGTTTCTGGAGACCCAGCTCTTCCCTCAGGGATATGGTTATCAGCTCTTAAGCAGCTGTGCTTGAGGTACTGTAGATTCTTTTTGCCAATGTTGTCTGATTCAGCTCTCTACTGACCTTGGCCCTGTCCCCTCTTGCAAATAGTATATATGATGCTGTACTTCTTAATAAACTTTTTTGGTATAAGTCATCAGCTTATGCAGGACCTTCTGGTGCCAGTTATTGCTTTATTGTCTTCTTTATTTCTTATCCCCAGTCTTCCCACTTGACACCTAACCTCAGGGCTCTTTTTCTTGTGGGCTTGGGTCACTGAGTAATAAGATGAATAGATAGTTGAAACACACCATAATTCCACACAGAGAAATGTTACTCCGCAATGAAAATGAATGAACTAGCCAGATATGGTGTCACGTGCCTGTAATCCTAGCATTCAGGAGGTAAAGGCCAGAGGATTGTGAGTTCAAAACCAGCCTGGGTTATATAGAAACACCTTGTGCCATAAACATTGAACAACAAAAAGGGATGAGCTGCTGATGTGCATAACGACACAGATGAACCTCTGAGTCGTGTGCTCTGCTGCCTGAAAGCAGACAGTCTAAAGGAGGACATACTGTATGTCATTCATGCAAATATATTTTAAGATTTACTTTTAATTATGTGTATATGTGTGTGGGGAAGTATGTGCAGCTGCCCATGGAGTTCAGAAGAAAGTGTTGGATTCCTCTGGAGCTGGGGTTATAGATGGTGTAAGCCGCCTAATGTGGATACTAGGAACCAAACTCCAGTCCTCTGCAAGAGCAGTAAGCACTCTTAACCATTAAGCTATCTCTCTCCAGCTCCCACATGGATTTCTTGAAAGGCAGACCAAAGGGAACTTTAATTCTGTGTCCTTCAGGAATGGACTTGCTAAGAGGTCTAAAGCTGGAGTCATGCCTCAGAAGAGTCAAGGTTGTGATCCACTGCTCCAAAAGCAGATCTGTGGCTTTCTGGGGGCAAAGGCTACCACAAGGGGTTGGTAGTAGTTCATGGAAACTTCTAGAAGCAATGGATTTATTCATTTACTCTCTACACATGTCAAGAATTGTGAAGGTGTGCACTTTGAAGTATGATGTTGAATGGGTATCAGTCAATCTGTAACCATTTAATGAGAGTCCAGAAGCAGGCAAACAAAAGAGGCTCCCTAGGGTACACGTCTAATTAGCCCAGTGTGGTTCCACATGCTAAACATTGGAGCTGCATCATATTACAAAGTAGATGTTGTTCCCATTTCATAGATGAAAGAGCAAGAATGAAAGGGCTGGTGGGACCTCTTCAGGGCTGCAGGCTGGTGAGTGGTGGAGCTGGAGTTTATAGCTTTGTCCAGAGCACTCACATGCTGTAACACACCCTGCTTTGGCCTCTAATTTGAAGCCTGAGGGCAGTGTACCCACGGCCTCTATTCTCTCTGGGGATCTGTACCTCTCCTGCTTGCTGAACCGAACCCCTCCTTCCTGCTACACCCTTCTGCCTCCGTTCAGAAGCCTACCCTGACTCCTCCCTTCCTCCCATGCATCATCACTCAGCCGCCTTCCTTCTGTACCTGCAAACAGGGAACAAATCAATTTGTAAACGCCTCCAAAAGAACAGGACTCTGAGTGATTGCCAAGGCATCTTTGTAAAAGCAAAAGCGTGCTGGGCTCTTGGAAGGCAGCCTCTGCCTGTGTTAGAGAAGCAGGCACTCCAAGCGGAGGCAAGTAGACCAGCACGTGCACAGATCTTCCTGGTTTCAGAGCCCTTTCTCATCTCTCATCCCTTCCGAACTCAATTAAGCTCAGTATTTTCACTCCGGTTCTTGTATTTTATCCGATAAGGCAACCAAAGCTGGTGATGAGGCTTGAAAAACCCAAGAACCAAACCTTCACTTGAGCTCTCTCTCCAATGAGAGGCCCAAGTGGGGGCCAGATGGCTACAGTAAGGAATTATTTGTCTAGGCTGGGTATCATGTGCCTGTAAGCCTAGCACTTGAGAGGCAGGGGCGGGAGCATCACTGGAAGTCTGAGGACAGCCTTGGTATATACAACAAGTTCCCGGCCAGCCTGGGCTACATCTAATAAAGGGGAAAAAGAGGAGGGAGTTATGCCAAGGAAGCCAAGGTAGTGGTGTATGCCTGTTATCCTGGCACTCAAGTAGGTAGAGGTAAGAATGTAGGTTCAAGATACTGTCTCAGAAGGGAAAATCTGCAAAGGAAGCCAGGCATGGTGTTTATCCCAGCACTCATAATACAGAGGCTTGAGAACTAAGAGTGAGTTCAGATTATTCAGAGAAGATCCCCACAAGAGCACATAGGATGGAGGCTAGAGCCAACAACTCGAGGCCCTTCTCCTCCCAGCAGCTTCTGATTAACAGGTCATTGAGCTCACTCTGAGAACTTTAGGTTGTTACATGAGAGGTTGGAGGTGAAATGTGATTTCTACTGTCTCCTTGTTCTGGACAATCTAGCACCTCAGCACTGAGCTTTTGGTCCATGTCACGCAAAGCTTGGACGATTGTGGAAAAGCTTTGTCATAGTTGAGAAGAACTACTGCTCTGTATTATGCATTGGATGGATACTGATTCAGGAAGTTAGCAACTATAGGGCAAGGCAGGATTATGAACTATAATTATTGTCATATAAAGCTGCTTTTCAAAAGATTTATTTTTGCCTGCAAGTATGTACTGCACCATGAATGTGCAGTACACAGTGGAGGCCAGAAAAGGGTATCAGATCCTCTGGAACTGGAGTTACAGGAAGTGATGAGCTGTCACGTGGGTGCTGGGAATCAGACCCTGGTCCTCTGGAGGAGCAGTCAATGCTTTTAACTGTTGTGGAATAATCTTTTTTGTGCACTGTGAAGATGTGTTACTCTGATTGATTTAATAAAAAGCTGAATGGACAATAGCTAGGCAGGATTTCCAGGCACAGAGGATGTTGGGAAGAAGAAGATGGAGATGCCAGGGATGCAGAGCAAGCAGGATGGGTACTATGGAGATGAGGTAATAAAGCCATAAGGCAGGAAGTAAATTAATAAAAATAAGTTATAAGAGCTAGTTAGTTAGAAACAAGCCTAAGCTCTTGGCTGAACTTTCATAATTAATAAGTCTCCATGTCATTATTGGGGACCCAATGGTCCTGATGAAGAAGTCTGACTTCACCTAGCCACTGAGCTATCTCTCTAGTTCTTCATATAAAGCTATTAAATGAGTTTTTATTGTATATAAAAACACTTGAATTACTTTAAATTCTCCAAAATCAGTGCTTCTCAACCTTCCTAAAGCTGTGACCCTTTAATATAGTTCTCCATATGGTGGTGACCCCCAACCATAACATCACTTTGTTGCTACTTCATAACTGTAAGTTTGCTACTGTTATGAATTGTAATGTAAATATCTGACATGTGACCCAAAGGGGTTGAGATCCACAGTTTGAGAACCACTGTCCTAAACTGATGCTGCATTTTGAAGTAATTATTCACAGTTTTGAAAGAGGTGAGGTGAACTATTTGCTTGGTTTATATTGATGACTTCTGGCTGTGCCTCTTCAGCTGGGAAAGTGAAGTACCTGTTTTTTTTGGACAGGGGCTGGGGTTCTGGTGTGTCCCCCAAAGTTTCCTATGTTAAAATTTATTTCCCATTGAGAGATATTAAGAGAGTAGAAAGTTGATCTGATCATGGTGTGGAGAGCTGAGCCTTTTGGAAGTGATTAGGATTAGATAAGGTCATCAGAGTAGAGTCCCCATGACTGAAGCCTGGTAGCTGCAGAATGTAAAGGAGAAAGCTGGGCGTGGTAGTTCATGCACGTCCTTGTGAAACTGAGATAAGCGGTTCACAAGTTCAAGACAAGCTTGGACTACACAGAATGCTCAGGGTCAGCCTAGGCTGTGTAGGGACAGACAGACAAACCAATATGGCTGGGTACGTGGTTCAGTGAGTGAAGTGATGACTGACCGAGCATGATGGCCTGCACTCAGATCCTCTGCACCGACATAAAACCCGGGTGTGGCATCCAGAGCTGGCAACTTCATCGCTGGGAGTCAAGATGGCCATGGAGACAGGTGGGTCCCTGGAGCTGGACAGCCAGCTAGAAGAGCCAAAGTGACAAGCTAACTAACATCTTGTCAAGACTCTGTCTCAAAAAATAAGATGGAGAATGATAAAGGAAGCCATGTGACACATGCATCCCTCTTACTCCCCCCCCACACCCTCATACTCTCTACATAAAAATAATGTAAGTATGAATAATATAAAAACACTAATAGACAGGCAGAAGCAAGGGAAGAAATAAAGAGAAGGAAAAGGAGAGAGCATAAGAAACATCATAGGTACACTGCTCCCCATCTCTTGCCCTCAGTGTCCCCCACGACCTTGGATGCTGTAAAACAAAACAAAACACACGGGCAATGAGGCTTGTGTGTTTATTTTACATAGTGTGCACAGGGGAATCATTTAAGGTGAACTTCCAAGCTTCTAGGGCAGGGCAGTCTGTCCTCAGCCAGTCATCACGTGCCCAATTTCCCTGATTGAGAACTTGCTTAAAGGATATTGCCCTGAGCAAGAATACTTGCAGCAGCCTGTTCCACTCTGCCCTGTATGGAAGCTGAGTTATTTTCCTGCTCATTTGATGATAAGTTATTATTATGGACCTGGAGAAAGATCTGAGGCTGTGAACGTGGGTGTCATATAACCTTTCACTCAAAGCTGTTTAATGAAGAGCAAGCAGAATATCTGCATTTAATCTCCTTTGATTAAACAGCCAATGCCACATTGGCATGCTGAGCTAGTCAGGGCTTTATATGCGCTGCAGTCAAATTTTCCATGCGTCGTTGTCCCAAGGCAGATCTACTTGTGTGCCATGTTCCCGCCTTCTGTTAAATCTTTAGTGTTTCCATCAGTACAACATGGCTGCCGTGGCTGTTGGGAGAAAGGGAAAACAAGAGCTTGTAACTTCTTGGCATGTAGAAGTTGCTCGACAAATACTCCCCCTTCCTAGTTGACAGGCCAAAATGCACCTCTCAGGCTGAGCTTTCAAGTAATTGCTGGGTCTTTTCCAAAAGGGACAGCAGCTGATGAGCTTGGTGGTGCTCTGTTTGTCAGAGATGCTTCCATAGGCTGGTGGCCGACAGTCAAGCCACTATCAGACCAGCCCTTTTCGTGCCCTTGTCCCTAGAAAGATGGTGAGATGCCATCAGCAGCTGTGACCATGGTGTTATTCTGCTCTCAGAGGCAGAGGGGTCAATCTGAAAACAACTAGGAATTAATGAGCGCTGTGTGTGAAGATTGTGTGCACTGCTGATTAACTCTTGGGAATAAAAATTCTAGAAATAGTACATCTGGCTAGCAGAGCTGGCCCATTGTAAAGGCTTTAAACACACTGTGCCGGGGAGCAGGACCGTGCCACTGGCAGCGTGAGAACGTCCCTCCACAGCCAGTGTTCCTCCCCTCCCAACCTCACTGAAACCTAGCAGTGCCGTTTTTCTTTATTTTTGTTAAAATGAAGCCTGAAATTGCACAGTGTCTAATTTTCCATGTTTTGTTGAACATTTTCATATATTCATCAACACATTGAACTTCTTCTTCTCCTCCTCCTCCTCCTCTCCCCTCCTCCTCCTCCCCCTCCTCCTCTCCCCTCCTCCTCCTCTCCCCTCCTCCTCCTCTCCCCTCCTCCTCCTCTTCCCTCCTCCTCCTCTTCCCTCCTCCTCCTCCTCTCCCCTCCTCCTCTTCCCTCCTCCTCCTCTCCCCTCCTCCTCCTCTCCCCTCCTCCTCTCCCCTCCTCCTCCTCTCCCCTCCTCCTCTCCCCTCCTCCTCCTCCTCTCCCCTCCTCCTCTCCCCTCCTCCTCCTCCTCTCCCCTCCTCCTCCTCTCCCCTCCTCCTCTCCCCTCCTCCTCTCCCCTCCTCCTCCTCCTCTCCCCTCCTCCTCTCCCCTCCTCCTCCTCCTCTCCCCTCCTCCTCTCCCCTCCTCCTCCCTCCTCCTCCTCCTCCTCTTCTTGTGTGTTAGCCCCTCCTTTTTTATTTTATTTATTTATTTATTTATTTTTTTGGTTTTTCAAGACAGGGTTTCTCTGTGTAGCTTTGCGCCTTTCCTGGGACTCACTTGGTAGCCCAGGCTGGCCTCGAACTCACAGAGATCCGCCTGGCTCTGCCTCCCGAGTGCTGGGATTAAAGGCGTGCGCCACCACCGCCCGGCCCCCTCCTTTTTTAAAGGCAAATTTTTTACTTGTGAATTTGTAAAACATCTTGGTGGTATAAATGCATATTATGATCATACACATGATGAGGGCTTAGGTTTGTTGTTGAATGTGGTATTTGATGGTTAAGATTTATTATTCCGTTTTTCAAAAGTGTCTAAAAAGTTAGCAGCAGCCAACTATTCATCTGATAAACATTTACAGACGGCTTGTTGAAAACATATGCCAGGCTCTGTGCCAGGCACTGGTGTCAGAAAAGAACAAAGCCCAAGTGTCTGTACTCCGAGAGATCCCAGGCTAGAGAAGGGATCTCCTCTCTCTAGAAAAAGCAGTGCCATTTGCAGAGGGCCACGCAGGCTGCACATCCCTCATTGACACAGCGGAGATGCTCTGAAATCTGAGGCTTTCCGGACCCTGACATGCAGCACTAAAGGGACAATCTAGGAGACGCCTGGCCAGCCGCTACGGCGACACGGTCAGATTTGGACCATCACCTGTTTTATAAATAACCTTTTATTAGGACACAGCAAGGACCAGCCACTCACACAGTCCCTGCTGCTTTTGTGCTGCATGACAGAGAGGCGTGTCTCTGACCCAAACCCACAGACCCTAAAAACGTTGGCTAGTCTTTATGTGCGTGCGTGAGTGTTTGTGGAAGCCAGAGGTCAACGTTGGCAATCTGCTTCAGTCACTCTCCATTTTATTTTGTGTGTGGTGTGTATATGTGATGCATATGTGTGAGTGTGTGGGTGCATGTGCCTGTGCATGTGTGCACAAAATCCAAAGGCAGTCATTGGGTGTCCTTCTGTCACTACCCACCTTATTCTTTTGAGACAGCATCTCCCATTCAACTGGAAAGCTCCTTTGGGCTAGGCTGGCTACACAATGAACTTCCATGGTCTACCTCCTCTGTCTGCCCTCTGATACTGGGGCACAGGTACACACAGCCATGCTTGGCTTTTCATGGTCTACCTCCTCTCTCTACCCTCTGATGCTGGGGCACAGGCACACACAGCCATGCTTGTCTTTTTTTTTTTTTTAAATATGGGTGCTAGAGATTAAACTCAGATCCTCACAGCTGCACAGCAAATGCTCTGACCCACTGAACCATCTTCCCAGCCCAACTACCTTATTTTTTGAGGCAGGATCTGTCACTGAACCTGGAGCTCACTCATTCATCTAGACTGGCCAGCAAGCCCCAGGGATGCTCCTGTCTCTGTCTCTCCAGTGCTGGGATTATAAGCAGGTATGTTACTGTACCAAGGTTGTATGCAGGTCCTGAGGATCTAACTCAAGTTGTTATGCGTGTGCAGTAAACACTATATCAACTAAGCCATCTTTCCAGCTTGTTTGAAAGTGGCCTGAGCCAAAGAATGCTTACTCAAAACTGCACAAAAGTTTGGAACAGAATCCAAACCAAACTTCGGGATTCTTCAACCCAGATCTATGCTTCCTCTGTCATTCTACTAAGATGGACTAAGTGCCGACTGGAACATACGCCTGCAGCTACAAGTTTGAAGATGACAGGGCTTGCAGATGCTCCCCGAAGGGCCCATAAGCAGCATCAAAGACATCAGGTAAAGAAATAACCATCTAGAAAAAAAATCTATCATTGGGGAGAGAGCAAGTACTGCTCTTTCCTCCCCGCCTCCGCAAGGGTGGCAAGAGTTCCACACACCTTATTCTTGCCATCTGCCACCACTTCCTCTCCCTCCACCTGGATTCTCCCACAGACAGTCACCTCCATCACAGCAGCTTCAGGGTTGAAGTCAGACCAACCTCAGAGTTCATCTCCAGGTACAGCCAGCATCTCTGTCCAGGGACACCCAGGTGATGACGTCTCATCTGCTGGATCCTCTAGGACACAGCAGAATCCTGTCCCTAGATTGTCTAAGCTGGTGGGTCATCAGCCTATCATATAACACTGGTTAAAGAGAATTAGTCACCCGGAGAGGCAAACTACTGCTGGATGGCCACATTCGGGTCATCACCTATTTTACAAGTAGTTGGTGGGCTGGAAAGATGACTCATCTGTTAAGGGCTAGGCTCACAACAAAAAATATCAGTAATTGGTGGTCGCTATTGGGAAGTGTGACCAGGATTGAAGCCCCCATAGAAACAAGCAGAACCAGAACCTTGGAGCTTCTTACGATGATGTCAGATATAAATCTGGGTTCTTCCACCGCTCCAGTCAATTTCCTCTTTGCTTCGAGCTTTCTAGCACTGGGATTCCCATTGTCAGTAGACAACTCTGGCTAATATGCTTGTTTTTCCAGGCAACTGTCACCCCATCCTCTTCTGAACCCTTGCCTCCCCCACATTCTCTCTGCCTGCTGGTGACACCGGCCTTCTCCATCTAGGAATATAAATTTAGGAAACTGTAGTGCTAACAGCATGTCAGAGTAGAGCTGGCCAAGTTTGATAATGAATCCATCTGACAGTGTGAGCCGATCTGCGCTTATTCAAACCCCCATTCAGTGCTTCCCACGGCAATGATAAGCACGCTGCTCTTGGTATTGTCTGTCTCCAGCTTAATGATGTGATGTTTCCACTTAGGATCTTGATAGGCTCATGGCTGTGGCAATGGTGCCTTTCGGAGGAGGCTGGCCATATGTTGTGAGCTGAATGCACCAAAAACATCTGGGAGTAGGAGAGATACTGGGAGGGCCTGCTGGTCTGTACCTCATGTTTTCCAGAGACTTCTCATTTTGGAAGGCAGTTTTTCACTTCCATTTGAATCTGCCTCTAGAATTGGCATCTTACTATGGCAGGGGGATGCTGGGAAAGGGGCAATTAAGGGCTTTCTGGTTTGGCTCCATCTTGGATCTCCAAGATATGCTTCTTTGGAATTTCCTGTGGAGTTTTCTAAAAGTCCAGATTCCAGTCTCCATGCCTCATAAGATTCTGGGTCAGTAGATCTGGGAAGGCAGTTTCAGTTCTTATAAAGGCCTCTAGTTCTGAAGAGCAGCCATGTTGCAGAATTATTGACATGAAGCGTCCAGAAGTCAGAGTGCTTCTTCATCTTCAGGGTCTTCCCCATTTGTCGTCCATGGTTCCTGTCCATCAAGTCTCTAAGATTCCGCCCCCACCACCACGGACCCTGTCTCTGCTATGGCCTATGGGGAACTGCTTTTGTGGGAAGCAAAGTGCAAAACTACCAGACAAATGTAACTCTGACACTTTCCATTGAGAAAACCATCCCAGGATCAGGAAAGGTCAAATGAGGGTCCAAGAGCTCATAGTAAGCCCTGAGGCGTAGCAATCAGGAGGCAACCCTGGGAGGCTGGATGCTACAGAATCTCCTGGGGTTGGTCTCACATCTTCTGGATTATAGGCTCGGATGCTGTTCTGTGGCCATCTCCTCAGCCTCCCACCACTGTCCATGCATATCTGTTACCAATAGGATAGGCAGAAATTTGCTGCCCATGGAGGAAAGAGGCTTCTTCCCTTTCTTCCCCTTTCCCTATCTCTCCTACATAGTTTCAGCTGTGCAGGGCCTGTGGAGAATTTCTATGTGTGTGGTAGTGATTATATATATATATATATATATATATATATATATATATATATATATATATATATTTTTGTGTTTATGCATGTGTGTGTGTGTGTGTGTGTGTGTGTGTGTGTGTGTGTGTGTGCATTCATATGGAGGCTAGAGGTTGGATGTCTTCCTCTATGGGTTCCCACCTTATTTTTTGAGACAGGTTCTCTCACTGAACCTGGAGTGTGCCTACTGGCTAGACTAGCTGGCCAACAAGTCTCCAGGGGTCCCCCTACCCACAAATGCCCAATGGTAGGGTTATAGATGCACCCTAGGCTGGGTTTTCCTGTTGGGAATTTTAATATTTGTGGGAGCCCGTTCTCGGGTTCCTCGTGGCTTTACCCAGCAGGTCCGCATAGAGGATGATTAGACCACGGGCCTGAGTGCAGGTGTCTGGGATGGTCTGCACTTGGCCATGCTGGGAGAGGAGGTCTTTTGCTCCACCCCTTGGCGTCTCTATAAAAACCCTGGGGCAGAGACAGTCAGGGCCCGTTGGAATTGGTTCCAGGCCCCCTCGAGGCTATCCTTTATTTTCTATCTGTTTATCTCCGCGATATTCTCCGCAATAAATCCTTCTATCTAATATTTCCTGCTGCTCGCACTCAAGAAAACTCTGGGGAACTGTGGGGGTGGTTGGGTAAACGCCCCACAAATATTGATTGGGCAGCATTCATAAATAAGCTATATTTCCTTCCCCTTGGACGGGTAGGGTGAATCCAGGTCATGGGAACCTATTCTTCCCGCCCCCTCCAACCCTTCAGTCTCCCGTACCTACCCCAGGGTTTCATATACTCACTCAGCTGCTGGCTCAGGCCCAACTGTGTCTGTTCCAATGTGTTGGCAAGAGTGAGTGATGGAGACCGCAGACCATTACTCAGGAGAGGGTGATGGTGAGTCACTATGAGAGGCTCTTTTCCCAGTCTATCCACTCTACCCCAGGCTGTGCTTCGAGACAGAGAATAATAACACCCTTTGGACTTATCTCTTAAAAATAGAGTCAGCGGAGTCTGTGGCTGTGGGGGGAGCAGTCGTGGAGTCAGGTGCTCAGGCCAGCTGGATTCGGTTCAGTATCGGGCACTGGCTCCCGCTTTGCAAAGCTGTCATTCGTGAGTGCTGTCCTAGGCAAATCGTGATCCAGTTTTTTGAAGCTTGCAGAACCTTTCCAAATGTGATATACAGTAAGGACACAGTCTATGCACATCAATGCAAGATTTTCCACTTAATTTTAGAGGTTCATGAAAACCCCTGACAAAAGTCACAGGCTACTAACAAAGAATTTCTGCTCTAGGGGCTCTATTTGTTATATGTATATTTAGATTTTTTTTCCTGAATTCTGCACCTTGTTCTCCAAAAACTAAAACTTTTCTGTTCTTGCTTCCAGTCCTGGTGGAATGTACTCCTAGTAGAGAGAAAACACAAAGGTTTTCTTATTTAGGGTGTCTACCAGAAGGGATTGGATATCAGAAGGTACACACACACACTGCAAAGCTCACCAGCAAAAGGAGATGGATGATAAAGATCGGCCAACTCCAGAGTCACGACAGCTACTAAACACCCTTCCACCCTTGCCCAAGCTTGCTGTGGAGGCTACATCGCTCCCTTGGCTCTAGGCTTGCGTCATCAGGTGTCTAAACAAGGCCTTGCAATCCCACACCCCTTTGCTGAGTGTTTCTCGTCCCTAGTCAAAGAGATGTAAAAGAAGTCAGCCTTCAGTTTCAAAACAAGATAGAGCCTATCAAGGAGGACATATTCTGCCTTGACTGTCTTCTTCGGGAGGTTGTTCTGAATGTTGGTGCCTTCTGAAGTGACATAGAGAAGGCTGGTGACCCAGGAGATAGAGTTCCTGGGACTCAAACAGACACACCGAGAAGGCTTATTGAAATGCTCTTCAGAAGAGAAGCAGCCAAGTTCACAGAGAGGGGGCCACATCATGGAGAGGAGCAGAAGCTCTTTTGTCACAGTTGAGAGGAATGGGCTTTGGTTTTTCTCCCGAGCTGTCTGTGTGGATTATTCAGGAGGCAGACAGTTGTCTCACTAGCTTATGAAATAATACATTTCACAGCCTATTTTTTTTTTCGAAACTGCATTCTAGTAAGGCACCATGGTATGGCTTCAGATGTCTACATAAGACATCATACATTACTGAGTGTCAGGTAGTCTGAGCCTGGTTGTTAAAGTGTGGGAATTTTGTTTTTATTCTTGCCCCTTTTGTCTCTGTAGTTAATACCTAATTACTATGACCACTTTGTGACCCTGAGATAACAAATATGAAAATGAAAAGGAGACACGGGAAGGTAGATAGTGAATTCCAGAAGAGGTGTGCAGTCAGTGCACCACTGGATCTCAAAAAGGCATAATCCATTGTCTTTGAAGGAAGGAGGAATTGAGGAATACTTGAAGAAGTAGTGGTCTGGAGACATGCCAAAAAAAGATTATCCATTCTTTCTCTTTGACTGGATTAGACAAAAATGACCAGTGTTTAACATGAGACAGTAGCTCAGTACATATTTGTTAAATGATGCCCAATATGTACATGAGTGATTTAATGTCAGTCCCTATAACCTAGTGAAGTCTCATCATGATGTGTTCCTTCCTCAATTTGACATAGCCTAGAATCATTTGAGAGGAGAGTTTCAGTGAGGGATTGTCAACATTCATTGGCTTGTGGCCATATTGGTTAGGGATTGTCTTAATGAGTTAATTGACGTGGGACGATGCAGCCCATTATAGGCATTACCATTCCCTAGGCAGGGGGTCCTGAACTGTAAAAGTCCTGAGCTGAACTGAACACAACCATGCAAAACAGCAAGTGAGCATGCATGTATTTATTTCTCTTACTCTTGTCTGCTCATGACTGTAGAGGTGACGTGACTAGCTGTGTCACATTCCCGCTGCCTTGATTTCCCCTCAACAATGGACTGTAACCTGAAATTATGAGCTACAGTAAACCCTTCCTCCTCTACATTAATTTTTGTAGCTTTTTTCTTCATAGCAACAAAACTGGAAGCTGGGCATGGTGGTACACACCTTTCATCCCATCAGTTGAGAGGTAGAGACTTGGAGGCCATCCTGATCTACACAGCAAGTTCCAGGTCAACCGGGGCTATGTGGAGAAATCCTGTCTTGAACAAACAAACAAAAAAAAAAAAAAAAAGAAAAGAAAAAGAAAGAAAAGAATCTAGAACAGCCACCCAAGGTTTTTAGGAGGCCCCTGGGGAAGTTTCACATAAGCCTGTGGTAGATTGTTCTTTCCCTCTTCCTTCCAAGCAGCAGGACCGCCCAGTGGGTTCCCTGTTCTGCTTCTGTCCCTCCAAAGCATGCCTATCCCCATCATCTTACCAAGAGAATATGGAACTGATCTACACCTTCGCCAAGAGAGCCTAGAAAAGGACTGAGTGTTGGGGGAGCTTGGGCCCAGGACAGCTCAGGCAGGAAGGCCCCTTGTTTCTTTCTTAAGACCAAACACAGCTAGAGCTCCAATTGGGCGTGTCTAGAAAGCTCTGTAATTGAGCATCTATTTAGTCAGGTGATTGGCTCAACTTTCCATTTAGTAACCAAATGGAGAAAACAAACAAACAAACAAACAACTTAAGAGGCCGTGTCTGTAACGTAGCAGCTGCTTCCAAGATCTGCCTCAAACCATTTGCCCGCCATGAATCTCCTAGAGGGGGTGACGGTTAAAACCTGAAAGGTTCTCCGTGATTCATCGGACACAAACCGGGCAGTCTCTCAACACTTCATCCTATTGTGACACCTGACCTAGAGCTCTCACGAGACTCCACAGACTAAAGGCATGCTGCTGCAACAGGGTCTTCATTTAGAATGTCAGTCACAAGTCCTGGGTGGGTCCCTAGGCTACCTAAATTTCCATCCCAGTTATCTATGAATTCAGGTAATTTCCTGTGAACTCTTCCCCTTAGGGTTCAATAATATACTGGAATGACCCACAGAACTAAGGAAAATTTTACATACTACTGTAGTTTATTACAAAAGATATAAGTGAGCAGGCTGAGGTGGATAACAAGAGGTCTGGAATGGTCTTGGGTACAGGAATCTCAATCACCGTGGCATCAGGGCACCACAACACAAGGATGTATTCACCTGCCTGAGGTCTTCTGGATCCCACTGTTTAGGATTTCCATGTGTGAGTGTGTCTCTGTGTATTGTGTGTGTAGTGTGTATGTGATGCATGCCACCTATAGGTGTGTGTGTGTGTGTGTGTGTGTGTGTGTGTGTGTGTGTGTGTGTGTGCGCGCACATTCCCAGAAGCCACAGGGGGACATCAGGCATCTTGCTCTGTCACTCTCTACCTATTTCGTGGATACAGGGTCTCTCAGTGATCCTGGAGTTAGGCTGACCACCAGCAAGCCCCAGGGACCCTTCTGTCTCCGTGGCTGCAGACACATGCATGGCCATGCCCACCCAGCTCTCTCTATCCACCCCCCCATCTCTGATGAGTGTATGCATATGTGTAGGTTTACATTCGTGTGGGTGCCGGTGAGGTGTGGACGGCAGAGGACAACCCAGAATGTCATTCCTCAAGTGCCACCCATTTTAAGCAGTGTCTCTCATTGGCCTCAAGTTCACAGATAAGGCTTGCCTGACTGGCCACAAGCTGGAAATCCCCCTGTCTCCACCTCTCCCGAAGCACATGTCACCACAGTGGATGTTTTCTTGGGTTCTGGGAATCAATTCAGGTCCTGCTTACAAAGCAAGTACTTCACTGATTGAACTGTCCCTCCAGCCCCATAAAAGGGACTCTTCTGCATAACAAAACCACTCTAGATCCTTAGGAACTTTCAAGGGATTTAGAGCCCCATGCCAGGAATCAGAGACTAGACAAAGACCAAATACATATTTCCTATTATACCAGGCTTATTTCTCTGAATATTTATTGAGGAGTCTCAGCTTTTTGGAATATAAATAGGCTTGCCAGAATTCATTTGAGATTGAAAGGGGCCAGCCTTATAAACCAGGAACGTCTGAGTAAACTGAGAATGTGGTCTCCTGTGGAAGCAATTTTGCTCCTTCTAGTAGGTATATATACACACAGTACCCTCCACTACCCTTCTGCCCCCTCCATGGTCCCACAGTGTCATTGGGGTGAGCTTCCTTAATTGATCTTCTCCTTATAGCAAAGCTTCCAGAGACTTGGCTGTAAGAGTTCAAGGAATTGAGGAATGGGTCCCTTTGGTCCTTAAAACAGCCAGGAAAGGCTTGGAGCATACAGAGCTCTGGGTCCGTTGCCTTTGGCCATCAGTGTTCCACCAACATGAATCTTTTCCAGTGAGGTTTAGAAGTGCTGATTGGTTACTGGTCAAGTCTCACCACATTGTCCCTGATCATTCAATGACCGCAGCACAAGGAAAACTCTTGCCTGTCTCTCTGAAGTAAGTTTGAAGCAGGTGCTCTGTCTGGGTGGGTTGGACAGAAAGGGCTATAAGCTTGCTGGGCACTCACAGCCCTGGGGAGCACATACTGCAGAGGACATTGGGTGTTGATTGACTCCCAGAGATGTGCAGGACCAGCAACCCTGGGCAGCTTTCTCTCTAGAAAGCTCCTTAAACGCCATTGCTCGTACAGTCACTTCTGCTGTGACATGTTGTATGTATTAAAGTTACTGTGCTGTGTAAAACTGTGCAATTAAAAATGACAGAGTTTGGGGAGAAATGGGATTTGGGGTGCTTTGCTCATGATACATTATAAAAAAAAAGTAAGAGTGCTGAGTGTGTAGTTCAGTGGTAAAGTACATGTTTAGTATGAAAGGCAATCCCCTAAACACATGCACACACAGATACACACAGACACACACACATGGGGGGGATTATAAAAGTGGCAGCCATTTTATATATCTAATGGTTAAGAAATACAGAAACACCACAGCAAGCATGGCACTTCGTTTTGTAGAAGGTCTGGTCAGCCTGTCCCAGAAAGAAGTGGTGTGAGGAGGGTCATCAGAAGTCAGAATAATAGCTGTCACACCAGGTGGAGACAGACGAGGTTCATAACACGTGGGGAGTTAAGGCAGTGGGCAGGCTTTGCAGTGTGTTCCGTGGAAGGTGCTCTGACTGGTGATGTCAGGCTCCA
Source organism: Peromyscus californicus insignis (assembly GCF_007827085.1). Classification (NCBI taxonomy): domain Eukaryota; kingdom Metazoa; phylum Chordata; class Mammalia; order Rodentia; family Cricetidae; genus Peromyscus; species Peromyscus californicus. Next base: position 86,292,535 of record NW_026294573.1, on the reverse strand, counting down.
CTGGAGACCTATGACCCCAAAAGGCAGAAATGGCTGGAGAAATCCTCTCCCCTTTCTCTGTGCCAGACCAATTCACTGCAGAAAGCCACACCTTCTGTGTGACCTAGATAAGCCTCACGCGTGCCCCACCCCCTCAGCCCTTGGCAGGATAAGCCATGGACCCTCCAAATTCCCTTTTGTTACCCCATAAATGATGAGCTGAGTTGCTTTGTCTGCCCTGAAATATCTGAATCCAAACACTTCTAATCCAACATTGGTTACTCTCCTCTACTACAGGGAGCTTTGGGGCCACCCTCCACCTGAGCCAGCCTCCAGCCTCCTTAGGGGCTCTTTCCAGAGTAAGCTGACTCCTGTGGTCCACTCAGCAGCCATCACCCCAAACCTTTCTCCTCACTTCTCACACTTGTTTCTTCCTAGTTGTGTTTACTTCTGTCCATCCGTCCAGGGAAGGCTGGCTTTGCTAGCGTTTCAGATGCTTACAGCCTCACGCTTGAAGCACTCACCCTTTGCAGTAGTCCTCCTGACTTCGTCCCCCGTTCTGTTCGCTTGGCAGAAAGGCTTGCTTACCACTCCCTACGTTTTTTCACTTGACACGACACAGCCCGGTTTGGCAGCACGCAGCTTTCTGTTTTTCCCTGGTGTGTCGTGTGGGTGAAATCACACAGAGGCAAAGGCAACATTTGCAATGTGTTCAAATTGCCCTCCAGTATACTAATTACATTAGAACAATTTTGCATATTCAAACCACAACAGAGTATAGATGCTTAATTCAGATATTGTGGGCTTCTGAGATGAACTCAAGTCCTTTGCTTGCTGGGACTCAAGCTTTTTGGGGTAGGTTGTTGCTGTTGGTGTTGTTTTCCTGCTGTGGATATCGCTTTATATAAATAAAGCACTGATTGGCCAGTGACCAGGCAGGAAGTATAGGTGGGACAAGGAGAGAGGAGATTGAGGAAGGAGGAAGGAAAGGGAGACTGGCTGGAGCCACCGCCAAGACAAGGAAGATGTAAAGTACCGGTAAGCCACGAGCCATGTGGCAAAGTAAAGATTAATAGAAATGGGCTGAATATAAGAGTGAGAGCTAGACAATGATAGGCCTGAGCTAATGGCCAAGCAGTTTAAATAACGTAAGAGTCTGTGTGTTTGTTTTATAAGTGGGCTCCGGGACTGGTGGGACTTGGCGGGAGCTGGAGAAAAATTCTCCAGCTACATTTTCCTTGTTGTTATTGGCCCAGAGTCTATGCAGCCTAGGCTATCCTGGGACAGTGTAGCTCAGGCTGGCCTCAAACTGGGAATCTTCCCTGTGTCAGAATTCTGAGAGCCAGCATTACCGGTATGCTATGTCTTTCGCATTTATGAAGGAAGATGTGAGGGAATGTTTGATAAGATTCTCAGAAGCACGTGATATTTTTATCCTTTCCCATCCTTGTCTTTATCTTCAGTAAAAGCCATTTTCCACAGAGCTTCTGCTAGAGATTGATTCCACAGTCATAAAAGCCACAGAAACTCAGGATGTGAAAGGATTTAAAAAAAAAACCTGATCCAATCTCTTCATGTTACAAAAGACCAAACGGAGTGCTGCTGACCTAAGTCCTCTGGGCAGACTCTGGGCCAGAGTCAAAGAGGGGAATCTCAGTGGGGAATCTGGGTGCTGCACTCAGAGTTTGGTGCTGTGAACTCCAAATGAATCACAAGCCCAAAGGGAGGTGGAGGCAAGGACTGAGCGGCAGAAGGACATGCGTGGTGGCCTCTGGAGCGGCACCAGTCTTCCCTTCTAAAGCCAGTATGGTTGGGGTGCTTCTCAGTGGGAGGATACTTTCTTAGCAAGCATGAGGCCCTGGGTTCTATTCCTGTATCCACAAAAATAAGTCAACACACACACACACACACACACACACACACACACACACACACACACACACACACACACAAAAAGCCGTAATGCCAGTCAAAAGCTTCTGTTGTCCCGTCTGAAGCACAGAGGCAGCTTCATGCCCAGGGAAGGCTGACTCTGCCTTCCCCATTTGCTTATTTTTGCCTCTGTCACATCAGTGATGTGGATTATAAATGGGCAGACTACACACTCTAAAGCGATACTCCTCGGGGAGTTTTTAATCTATCCAAGATCCAGACAGGCACAGCAGGGAAAAGTGAAAATATCTCTGCTTCATTAGGGGAAATTTATAGCTTGCTTAAGGTTGCCATGGTGACCAGCAGACAGGAGCTATTTGTAGATGCTGGACTTGTGGAAGATTTCAGGTAAGGGACATGGAAAGGTTTACTGACAATAAGCTAGGTGGGTACCAGCTTTTTCAGCATATGTTAACTTGACTTAGTGCAGAATACTTGTGAATGGCTGGTATGCTACTATTCAGTTTAGAACAGAGGGAACTGAGGCTCAGAGGCACTAAACCAGTGTTGAAAGACTCACAAAACTCATCAGGATTTGTGTGACTCTGAAGCCTCAATGAGCTGGATTTTTAAAGCTATGAGGAAGTATAAGCTGGCACAAATAGTTCTAGTCTTAGAAACCTGCACAACCTGCCCCAACCCCAAGAGAAGCACAGCAAGAAGGAGAGAATGAGAATGGTTACCTTATTAGGATCCTACCGTCCCCAGGATCCAGCTCCCCGGACTCTAACTATCACCATGCAGAGAGGAGTCTTGGCCAAGGGACTTGGGTCAAGGGTCATTCCTTGCCTTATCCGTTGAGCCTGGTGGTTGGTATGGGTTATGTCTGAAACAGAATCAAAAACAAGGATTTTGAACACAAGTCTTCAATCTGGAAGGTGTAGGTAGAGGGGCAGGAGAGAGCCTGTCAGAAGGAGGGAGGGAGGGGTGCATTATGGCTGTTCCCACGTGATTACTCTCCTTCTCAATTATTCACAGTCAACTGAAGTCTGGAAATATTACATGAAAAACCCAGAAATATAGGATTCATACATTTTAAGTAGCACAGTAGTCTGTGTAGTTTGATGAATTCTTATACTTTTTCACTTCAAAATGCAGTAGAGAGTAGCTGACCCCAGGTCACAATGCCTATGCCATGTACCTCACATCATCTTCACACATGGTTCATTGTGTCCTCCCACACCATCTCAGAAGGGCAAGGACAGTGTGCAGACTGCTCTTATGTCAACTTGACACAAGCTAGAGTTATCTGAAAGGAAGGAACCTCAACTGAGAAAATGTCTCTGTAAGATCTGGCTGTAACGCATTTTCTTAATTAGTGATCGATAGGGGAGGACCCAGCCCATTGTGGGTGGAGCCATCCCTGGGCTGGTTGTCCTGGGTTCTATAAGAATGCAGGCTGAGCAAGCCATGGGGAGCAAGACAGTAAGCAGCTCCCTCCATGGCCTCTGTATCAGCTCCTACCTTCAGGGTCCTGCCCTGTTTGAGTTCCTGTCCTGACTTCCTTCAATGACAGACTACAACGTGGAAGTGTTAGCCAAATAAGCCCATTCTTCCCCAAGTTGCTTTGGTCATGGTTTTTTGTCATAGCAATAGTAATCCTAACTAAGAAAGATAGCGTAAAAATGTGTTTTGGAAGGGACAGAGAAACCATATTTGCCTAACCTCTGTTATTATGTATTGCTAGGATCATTTGTTTCATTATAAGTTACTGCTGTTAATCTCTTATTAGGCCTAATTTATAGACCAAACCTTAGGAATTTATAGGGGAAAAAATAGAATGCATAAAGTTCACTACTATCTAAAGGTTCAGGCACCCACAGGGGCCTTGGAATGTGCCACCCACAGATAAGAGGATTCTGCTGTGTTTGGTCAGATAGTGTGCTGGGTGGCTGGAGTTTAATTCCCTCAGGGGAAAGCCAGCACAAAACACATGCTTCAGAATTACTCCACACCAAATTGGGGGTTTGGGCATTTACTATCACTGGTTGGGGACGGCTCTCTGGGGATAGTTTATGGTCACTTTAACATTGTTCTGTATCTGGTTAATGGACACTGAAGTGGGAAGAGACTGAACTCCTACAAGGTTCCAGGGAACCGGGTGGGGTGATGAGAGCTTCCAAGGGTAGCAGGGTCCAATGAACAAAAGCAGGGTACCTTTATGTGAGACTCTGCCTCACTTTTGAACAGTGAACTGTTCAAAAAAGTGGCAACCTCTGGGGAGAGGGGGACGGGGGTGGGTGGGGGGAGGGGCAGGGTGAGGAGGTCTCAAGATGTCTTGCAGTTAAAGGAGAAAGCCCTTTCCTCCACTCCTACCTACTGTTTTGTGTGCTGATGCCAAATGTGGGTAGAATATTGCCTCCCACTCATTCTCTATTGTTTTGGATGTCATCTGGGTGTTCAGCGATGAGACCCTCTACTAGAGGTTAGTATCTACATGTGAAAGATTCTGTCCCACAAGACACCACTCCACCCCACCCCTGCCACACAATCAAGTACCAGTAATCCTTGATTACCCCTGCTCCTCGGACACAGCTATGGATGGGCTTTGGTTCAATGTTCCACACAGATCCATGTAGTAAAGGCTTGGTCTCCAGGTGGCACCACTGGCTGATATGTGGAATCTCTGGGCGTCCGGCCTTGTGGAGGTCCTTAGATAGGAATAACTTTTGAGACAGGGCCTCACTATGTAGCTCTGGCTGGCCTGGAACTTTCTATATAGACCAGGCTGGCCTTGAACTCACAGAGATCTGCTTGTCTCTGCCTCCCGAGTGCTGGGATTAAAGGCATTTGCTATCATATCTGGCTTCATCCTAATGAGTCTGAAACGTTGTATTCAGTGACATTAGGTGCACTTTTCTTGTAGCACCAACTTCCAGAATTTTTTGTTTTGTTTTGATTATTTTAGAGATTTTAAAAAAATGTGTATGAGTGTTTTGCCTGTATGTATGTACACGCACTGTATGCATACCTGGTTCTTGAAGACAAAAGAGGGCAGTGGATTCTTTGTAACTGGAGTTACAGACAATTGTGAACTGCCAAGTGGGTGCTGGGAGCTAATGCCGTTAGAGCCTCTGCAAGGTCATTGTTCTGGCTAGTTTTATGTCAACTTGACACAAGCTAGAGTCATCAGAGAGGAGGGAGCCTCTATAAGATCGGGCTGTAGGCAAGCCTGTAGGGCATTTTCTTAATTAGTGATTGATGGGGGAGGACCCAGCACATTGTGGATGGTACCACCCTGGGTTGGTGGTCTTGGGTTCTATAAGAAAGCAGGCTGAGAAAGCCACAAGGAGCAATCCAGTAAGCAGAACTCCTCCATGACTTCTGCATCAGTTTCTGCCACAGGTTCCTGCCCTGTTTGAGTTCTTGTCCTGACTTCCTTCAATGATTTCAATGAGGGACTATAATGTGGAAGTATAAGCCAAATGAACCTCTTATTCCCCAACTTGCTTTTGGCTGTGGTGCTTCATCACAGCAACAATAACCTAAGACAGCCATCGAGTGCTCTTAACTACTGAGCCATCTCTCCAGTCCCTAACCTCTGAAACGTTTTCGTTTACACAAGGTGATGCTGAATAATAAGTTTCCATACCTCTTACCCTGCAATTCCAGGAGACAATAATTCTACTGTCTCTATGCATGAGTTTGGCCACTTTCACAAAAAAAAGTTAAATATTTGTCTCTTTGTAACTGGCTTATTTCACTTAGCACACACTGTCCTCATGTTTCCTCCAAATTGTAGCACAGATCAAAATTTCCTTCCTTTTTTTTTTTTTTTTTTTGATTTTTCGAGACAGGGTTTCTCAATGTAGCTTTGTGCCTTTCCTGGAACTCACTTGGTAGTCCAGGCTGGCCTCGATCTCACAGAGATCCACCTGGCTCTGCCTCCCGAGTGCTGGGATTAAAGGCGTGCACCACCACCGCCCGGCTTCCTTCCTTTTTTTAAGGTTGACTAATATGATGTTGTGAGCATATACCATGTCTTGTTTACTCATGGGTCAATTCCATTTCTTGGTTACAATCAACAATGCTGCTTGTACCTGACCGAAGTCTGGCTTGCTCACCTCTTGAAATCCAATACTTGGACAATGATCCTGGGAATCAGATTTATTCAAGGGTCAGCATCCTGGAAGATGAAGGAGCAACCATCCATCCTGGGGCACTCAGGAATAAAGTTCTTTCCTGGGAAAGGGAAGAAGGAGTAGGGGACAGGGGACAGGGAGGCCATGTGTTAGTAGAGTCTTTGTGTTATCCAAGGGTAGTCTCTGCTTTTCTTATTGTTCTGGTCAGATCATTCATGAACCTCAGCTACCTGGGACTAGTTCTCGTGTGTGCCTTCTTACAATAGTTATATTAGTTTTCTGCAAGATAAACCTACAGAAATTTACATGCTCCCTATTAACTGATGCATAGAACTAAAGACCAAGGGGATGCACCACACATTCTGATGTTATTGTAAGGTTCCCAGATGTTTTTGGTTCTGTAAAGATTATTTACCAGTTAATGACCTTCTAAAGAGGTTGTGGCTCCTCTTTAGAAGTTAGAATCCTGGGACAAAGGAAGTAAGTGTTTAAGAGTCACAAGTATGCAAGAATGGGGAAGGTGCCAGCATATAAGAACCTTGTGACACACTGGGCTCCCCAGTGTTCCCAGGTCTCTCTGCCAAAATCTACAGCCAAGATCATCATCATCAGCCGGGAAAACATGTCAAGGTAGACAGGTTCTCCTCCTGTGAGGCATGAGAGGCCCTGACTTCTAGGTTCAACCTGAAGGAACACTGTGGCTCATGACATGCCTGTTGCATGTCCTGAGCTGGACTTCAGCAAGGAGTGCTGTTAGTATATCCATAGCAGGCCTCAGGTGGCAGCAACCTTCCTCTGCCCAGATCCTGGGAATTATTGCCAGCACAGAGCCCAGATTTGTCTGCTATACCCAGGCCTGGGGATCACTGATGTAATACTAAGGAGGGCTTCCCAGCTGCCCCAGCTATAACCGGGGCTACATTTGGGGACTTTCCTGGAGTCATGAAGCTTCCCTCAGCCCTAAATGCCTTCCACAGATGCTTCTTCTCTTCCACAACATCTCACTATCAGGATGGAGATAGCATCACAGTGCAAAAAAATCAGGCCTGAGTCATTTATAAACCTAACTGGGTCAGGGGGGTGTTTGTTCCTGTGATACCCAGCAGATCCCAGGGACCCAGAGGGTCTGGAACACAGCTCTCCCCTTTCTTCTCCTCCCCTCCTCTCCCCTCCTCTTTCTTTCTTTTTCTTTTTCTTTCTTTCTTTCTTTCTTTCTTTCTTTCTTTCTTTCTTTCTTTCTTTCTTTCTTTCTTTCTTTCTTTCTTTCTTTCTTTCTTTTTCTTTCTTTTCTTTCCTTCCTTCCTTCTTTCCTTTCCTTCTTTCTCTCTCTCTCTCTCTCTCTCTCTCTCTCTCTCTCTCTCTCTCTCTCTCTCTCTCTTTCTTTCTTTCTTTCTTTCTTTCTGTTGTTTGTTGGTTGGTTTGTTTGTTTCGGTTTTTCGAGACAGGGTTTGCATAGCTGTGGCGGTCCTGGGACTTGCTCTGTAGACCAGTTCGGCCTCTCATCAGAGATCCGCCTGCCTCTGCCGCAGGAGCGATAGGATTAAAAGCGTGCACCACTACTGCCCCTTTTCTTTTCTTTTTCCTTAAAAAAAAAATTCAAGCAAAGCCGGGTGGTGGTGGCCCACGCCTTTAATCCCTGCACTCGGGAGGCAGAGCCAGGCGGATCTCTATGAGTTCGAGGCCAGCCTGGTCTACAAAGCGAGTTCCAGGAAAGGCACCAAAACTACACAGAGAAACCTGTCTCGGACAAAAAAACAAAACAAACAAACAAAACAACAACAACAACAACAAAAAAACCCCAAGAAACCAACAAAACATTGCCTCGCTATACAATGTAGTCAGGCCTTGAAACTCAATCCTCTTGCGTCAGCATCCTGAGTATGGGTGCACTGAGTTTTCAGGTTGTGCCCCTAGGTCCAGCACTGCTTGCTAAAACGGTCTAAATTCCGAAGAAGTTCCGGAGAGGTAGGGAGGGAGTCTAGGTGGGTGAAGAGTCTCTGGACTTTAACGCGGGCACACCATCAATTAAGGGAGAAGGGAAATAAACACGTGGCAGGGCTGCCACAGGGACAGTACCAGCCAAGACACCCAGCCATTGACAGATAATATCACAGAGGGGAAAAAGCCTCAACACGCAGGCGCAGTGGAACTGCTCCGCGCTGTCTCCTTGCTCCGCCTCGCTCTGCCCGGCCCCACCTCCTGGGAGTCACTGGACTCAAAGGCGGTCAGCTGAGGCGCAGGCGCGGGTCACTTGACGGCGGGGCGGGGCCTCGGCGCGTTGCGCAGGCGCAGATCGTGGGCGGCGGGTCACCTGACCCCAGGGCCTCCTTCGAGTGTTGCGGCCGTTGATTTAGGCCGTTCTTTCGGTTCCCGCAGCAATGGCGAGTCAGTCGCAGGGCATCCAGCAGCTGCTGCAGGCCGAGAAGCGGGCGGCCGAGAAGGTGTCCGAGGCCCGCAAGCGTGAGCTCTGGGGCGGGGCGGGATAGCAGGCGGGAGACGGAGGTTAGGCCGCGGGCGGAGGCCCGGGACGGTGTCGGGGCCACTGGTGTCGGAGCGGCGCCTAGAAGCCGCGAGGCAGGACCACAAGTTGCCCGTGGAGACAGGAGTGGGTTTGTCCCCTTCTCGGGGTGGAGGGCGTGTAGTGGGCCACCCACCGAAACTCTGCGCCCACCAACTCCCTGCTCCAGGATCCGGCCCAGGCGCCGGAGCCACCGCCGCGGTCTGAGAACCTAAATCTTATCTTGGCCGCCTCTCCCCTCTCGTCACTTCAAGCCATTTGCCAATCCTCTCTGTCCCGACCCCCTGTCCATCTCTTCCTTCAGCATCTTAGTTCAACCGCCCGAGTTCATGTGGCTGTCTAACTCGTTCATTCCTTTTTTGTTGTTGTTCCCCCGAAAATGTGCTGGAAGAGTGCCCGGTTCATCTTCATCACGGGGTATTTCATGTTCCAGCGGAGGAGCACATACCAGTGAAAACAGAGATGTGTAGGTAGTGAAAGGCCAATGTGGAGAGGGGCAAGGCAGCCAGAAAAATCAATTTACTACACGGGTCTAACACGGGAAGGAGGAGTGGAAGAAGCCAGCCGCATTCAGCAACCCATGTTTTCACTACCGTCAACTGCTTAAAACGTGCATGTAACTTTCCCAATACCTTTCCTTCTAGTCAGTGGTCCTAGTGTCCGCAGAATGGAGCTGGTATTTCATAATGGATTAAAGGAATCGCTTTCATCAATCAGGCCTTTGTATTCTTCCCTAAGGATGTCCCTGTGAGGTATTCTCTTCCAGCTGTACTGAATCACTATGAGTCTTCAAGGCAGCTTCATGTATCTCCCTACAAGCCTTTACATATCGTTTCCTCTGATTGGAAGAACCTTTCTCAATGTTTCCCCCCTGGTACCCAACTAGTTAGTCTTCTTTTGGATTTTAAAATGTAGGCAGCCGTTCCTCATTCAGTCTCCTTCCCTCAGACAAGATTGGAAGCCCTGCCCTGATGCTTATTTTTGACCCAGTATTACAATAATTTTTTGGTTTACATGGCCCTGTCACCTGACAGCTTTTGGAAACTGGAGACTGTGTCTCAGTAACTTTATCTCTCCAGTTTTCCAAGGTAAGCAGACAGTGTATTTACTCCTGTTTTGCAGGTGGGTAAAGTGAGACTCAGATCCGACCAGACCCGAGGAAACAGTATGGGGTTTGGAGGCCTTTCCATACAAGGAAGTTTTCTTAGTATAAAACTTATACACGTGTGTATGTGTGTGTGTGTTTATTTCGAGGTAGGCTCTCATGTATTCCTGGCTAGGTGGGAACTCTCAGAGCTCTGCCTGCCTCTGCTGCCAGTGCTGGCATGAAAGGCATGTGCCACCATGCCCACCCCCAAGTAGACCTCAATTGTGGCTCTGGTGGGAGTTGTGCTCATTATTTCCTGAGAGAAGTTTTCTGTGAGAGTCCTGGGGGTGGTGAGAAGCCCTTTCTTCTTGGGTAACTAGAAAGTCTGTGTTGCCATATTCTTGATCCAGAATTTCCAGAATGAGTTGTCAGTTTGTCTAGTGATGATTCAGCAGCAGCAGCAGCAGCAGGTGTATGTGTTGGGAAGTAGGTGAGACCATTTGGAGGAGGTGCAAGAACAAATACTTGGACTCAGGTGGGAATGACTGAGTTCCTGGGAGGTTTTAAACCTTTCTCAGCTGCAGGATCTTGTATGTATCAGATAGCTGTTATTTGCTGAAGGAGTTTGTTTTAAAGGGGTTAGCTTACAGCTAACTCACATTTTAAGATTTTCAGTAGTTGGGGAGAGTTATTGAAAAGAGCTAAAATTTGAAAACTATCCTCTTTCTTGATTTGTGATCACACTTGATTTGCTCAGTTAAGAACTGGGAAGGAGCATGGTATAAAATAATCAAGCCCAAGTTTCTCATGAAATCATTGCTTTGGAACTTTCAGAATAAAAGTGTTCCGTGATTTATTTCATTGGTGTGAAACAAAAACCCTGGTTCCCTTTTAAAAGTCTGAGAAAAGCATGATTTAAAAGAAATTTTGAGCTAGAGGTGATGATGCATAACTGTAAGGGAGACTGATCCCAAACAGGAGGATCCCAACTTTGGGGCCAACACAGGCTACATAAAACCCAAAAGGGAGAAAGAAAGAAATAACTTTGGGGACATGAAGTATTGCTCAGTGGTGGAGTGCTTGCCTAGTGTGTAGACGTCCCAGTACTAGGGAATGTGTATTCGTGTTGGTAGTGAAGTCTGTCAGTACAACTCTGAAGATGTTTGCCAAAAGGAGATAGTGGTCTTGTCTTAGTGACTAGTTCAGGGAGCTGTGGGAGTTGGAAATGATGAGTTATGAAGTTACCTTGGAGTTCCTGCATAGTGGTTGGGCTATAGATGTCTTGATAGACTCTTGGTTTGGGAAAGTTTTTCAGCTTTAAATGTAGCTCATGTATCTGATGGGGGAGGATATTCTGTGAAGGATTGGGCCCAGCACAGGAGGTGTGAGCTGAAATAATGTGTTTAAGTGAAGACTTGCAGAAATAATCTTTGGGGTGCATAGAGAGAGACTTTTTCAGACTTGTCGACAGTGCTGATGTCACGGAGTCATTACAGGTCCAGAATTCTCCTCATTAGGGACTTTGAGTTCAGTTCAGTTTTGTTTATCCACTTAGGTAGAGTGGGCTTTGGACAGTTGATAATACAGTGATGCATGTCTAACAATGCTTGACTTTTTTAGATGCATGCTGTCTTTTGCTATAAATGACTTAACCTATCTAGGCTAATCTAGAACTCCCTGTTGGTGAAACTGGGCACAGTGGCATGCGCCTGTAGTCCCCAGCACTTGGGAGACAAAGGCAAGTGGATCTCTGTGAGTCCCAGGCCTACCTGGTCTACAAATAGTGAATTTCAGGACACCCAAGGCTACACAGAGAGCCCCCCCCCCCCCCCCCCCCCCCCCCCCCCCCCCCCCCCCCCGCCTTCTGTTGAGCAGACATTCAAAGCAGAGACTGTTGGCTGTTAGCTGGACTTGTATTCTGACAATGTGGAGACTTTGCAAATCTGTGTTAAACTGCTACCTTCCAGAGACCAGAACCCCCACTTCTCCCCCCTCCCAGCTGTGTGTGCTCTGGCATAGCATTTAGCATTCTTCCCAGTCATGGCTTTGCCTCTGCCACCGCCCTGGTGCCTGGTTTCCAGTATTCCATCATCACTTTCCTTAGCTACATTTTAGATGATGTCCTTTGGGTGTTAGCTCTCAGCAAACTCCTAAGAAGAGCTGCATTGTTACAGTGACACAGCTAGCTGTTCACTGTTTGGGATGCAGAAGAGCTCCCCAGATGGCTGTCACCCATCTTATGTTAACAGGCTTTTAATAGTTGACATTGAGAGACTGTGCTGTGACATCCCACAGTGTTTGTACAGGTTCCCTTTTGAGTGTGTGTGCAGTTCTGGGTATTAGACTGAGGGCTTCATGCACTGCTCACAGCTCTAAAGGGCATGCCTGTTTAGTCTCCACTTAAAGGCTAGAGGCAGAACCTACCTTGTATTCCCTCTTTCCTGTGTACTTCTCTGGTGTTTTTATTATTATTGCTTGTTTTGTTACTGCCCCCCTCCCCCCCAAGTTTCTCTGTGTAGCTTTACAGCCTGTCCTGGAACTCTCTGTAGACCAGGCTGTCCTGGAACTCACAGAGATCCACCTGCCTCTGCCTCCTGGAGTGCTGGGATTAAAGGCGTGTGCCACCGCTGCCCAGCATGTTGTTTGTTTTTTTGAGACAGTGTTTCTCTGTGTAATACCCTGGCTGTTCTGGAACTTGCTTTGTAGTTCAGGCTGGCCTTGAACCCGCAGAGATCCACCTGCCTCTGCCTCCTGAATACTAGGATTAAAGATGTGTACCACCACTGCCTGGCATTAATTGCTTTCATCATTGACTGTTAAGATTCATTATCAGTATCTACTTGCTGTTCTGCTTTGAAACACTTGATGTCTTTCTCTTTGAAAACAGGAAAGAATCGGAGGCTGAAGCAGGCCAAAGAAGAAGCCCAGGCTGAGATAGAACAGTACCGCCTGCAGAGAGAGAAGGAGTTCAAGGCCAAGGAAGCTGCGGTGGGCCTCTGTTTCTTTTCGTTATTGCCTTACTTTCTTGTGTAGATCTGAAAATACCCAGTGTAGCTTGGAGACTTTAGGACAGTTGTCAGGGGTTTGGGTTTGTTTTGTTTTGTTTTTGGTACTGAGGATTGCAACCTTGGCTTTTGCATGCCCCATCCCCACCCCTGTTCATTGTGTGGTTTGTTTAATGCTCAGCTTGTCTCTTGAGATGGGTACTTTTATCAGATTCTAGTCTTCATTTTGTTGTTTAGCAATCTTCTAGGCAGTTGACATGTGTCAGGTACAATGTTGGATGCTGGGGGATCAACCAGGAGCAGTAGGTTCTGTCCCTGCTTTCATAGTTTAGCTTACAGTAAGTCCTACAAACCTCCAGCTGTGAACTTGGCTATGACAGTCTAAATGTGAGTAAAATGGAGCCTGCACCTCAGTAAAATAGAGTTTTATCATTATGGTAGGCAACTGTGATGCATAGAATGATGCACAGAGAGACCTTGGGGGAAACAAAGGATGCAGAGGAACTTGTAGAAGGGAGAACAGAACTATGTGGTGTCCCATCCAGTTAGCAATGGTTCACAGTGTATTGACTTAGTTAAAAACCCAAGTGAAAGATTGAGTTTGCCATCTTCTAGGTGTTGAGGTGACTGCTCTGGGCTCTTCTTATTCCTGTCTTTACATTTCCGTGCTTCGTTCTCAAGCCCTACATGGGTGTCTCCAGCAGTTTTAGGCCCATACCTGTCCAGACCAAGTTCCAGTGATTGTGGGCACCTGTGTCTGCTTCTTAGTGTTAAGTAACACAGGCTTCCATTTACTGGGCAGTTACAAAGCACATTAAAATATGCAGTGGTCCTCTTGGCATATTGCTACTATAAATTGTTACACTGCACAGTAAATTCTGTCTGTCAGGGCAGCCATCTTGTGCCCACTTGTACCACAGTTGCTTATGGGATACTGTCAGTGATATACTATAAAACCCACTCTATGCCTTTTGAGTGCAGTCCCATGGTAGCACCTTTAGTTTTGAAATACTTATGGCTCGTATTCATGAAACAGGCAGTGTCTCAGTGTCCACTGAAATTACATGTGTATATCTCCATGCCAGGCTATGAGTTTAGCCACACTTCCCAGTTGTATATTTTAAAAAATATATTGTATGTGTATGAGTCTTTTTTGCCTGCATGTATGTATGTGCACCATGTGCATACATGTATACTTGGTGCTGTCTGAGGTCAGAAGTGGGCATTGGATCCCTTGGAGCTGGAGTTACAGATGGTTGATGGCCACCATGTAGGTGCTGGAAACCAAACCTGGGTCCTCTGTAAGAGCAGCAAGTGCTTTTAACTGCTGAGCCATCTCTCCAGTCTCCATCTTTTCACTTTTAAAGCCACATCAAAAATAACATAAATACTAACTCCACTGCTACTGTTGTATTATTTTTCACCTACAAACTGCATATTTTACAGTTCATATTGCTGAACAGCATTCTGTTGTATAAATGCATCATAGTTCCTAACCAGTTTCAGTTGTTGGGGTGTGTGTGTGTGCGCGCGCATGTACTTCGCTGGTTGAAGTGCTGCTGTTGCTACTGCTGGGGACTGAACTATGTGAATCCCTGCTTTCTCTGTATGTGCCTTCTTTGTATGTGCTCTGTTTTTCCTTTTGTGCTCAAGCAGTTGTGCTCTTACCTCACAGGTAGCTGGGATCACAAGTGTACACCACTGTGGGTGGTGCTGTAGTTGTTGAATCTTTAGGTTGGCTCCAGTCTTTACTAAGGACTGTGTACTAGACCGAGGAACACTGTTGTGAGCAGCCGTGAGCTCTGATGGGGTGCCTGGTTGTCACATAGCTTTACTCACAGGTTGCTTTGCCTGCCACTGATATATTGCCTTCTCTTATCAAGGAGCTAGGACTTCTCCATAAGCCAGCAGGTTGCTTGTTAAAATGGCTCAACCAGAGAATCTTCCTGATGTCCCCTTGTATCCTGTCTCCTCCACTGCAGGCACTGGGGTCCCATGGCAGTTGTAGCAGTGAGGTGGAGAAGGAGACCCAGGAGAAGATGACTGTCCTCCAGAAATACTTCCAGCAGAACAGGGATGAAGTCCTGGATAACCTCTTGGCCTTTGTGTGTGACATCCGGCCAGAAATCCATGAAAACTACCGCATAAACGGATAGGAGGTGGAAGCACCTGCCTTGTGGGTTGGCATGGGAGATGCCCGAACAGAGTAGGAAAACCTCCCAGAGCTCAAGTTCTTCTGTTCGGGAAGGCATTAAAATTCGCTATGCTGTTGTAGATCCCTTCACTTGTTGAGAGTATCAAATCTAGCTTTTTGTATATCTTAGTAAGTACCTGAAGTTCCATCTTTTTACCTTGTGTGTCTTTAAGGAGTATATGTTTCCTGTGTGTTTGTGCAAGCAGCAGGTATCACTGTTGATTTTTCTTCTTATTAGTCTAGTAGGAAAAAAAAAATCTTTGAAGAAAGAAAGGGAATAAATTGTTCCCTTCCACTTTCTTAAAGGGTCAGGGGCGTTATCTATGAAAAAGTAGTAAATAGCATTTGTAACTCCTATGAAGCAGCAGCCAGCCTTACAGTAGTCCATTCTGGCTAATTTAGGACAGTGGATATGCTTGTTCAGGCTGCTGTTAATGTATCCTAACCCAAATTACTAGATACTAGGACTCAAGAATATGTTACATGTTATTTGGTGTGCTTGTAATCATTTAAAAGTAAAACTTTGTCTTGCCTTTCACCCCTCTGGCTCCTCTTTTTGATAATGCAAAGTGCATCTTGACCCAGATGTTGAGCAGAATTTCATTTAGGAATCAACACGTCGGGTTTGTATACCTTACTAGTAAATCCTCAAGGTGTTCATTTTATTCGGAAAGAAATTGCTTGTGATTTCATCCTCTGTTTTAGAAAGCAGCAAGCAACTCAAGAGCCTGTAGCTTGCCGTTTGTCTAGATCAGTGGTTCTCAATCTGTGGGTCATGACCCCATGGGGGGACATTGAATGACGCTTTCACAGGGTTGCATATCAGATATTTACATTACGATTTATAACAGCAAAATTACAGTTATGAAGTAGCAATGAAAGTCATTTTGTGGTTGGGAGTCACCAGAACATGAGGAACTGTATTAAAGGGTCTCAGCATTAGGAAGATTGAGAAGCACTGCTCTAGAGGACCCTGTGTCAGACAGCCTTGAGCAAATGAGCATACCTTTCTGCTGAGCAAAGTGAGTGATGTATAACTTCACTGGCTCTTAAGTGTGTGATACCTGGTGGCTCTCTTCAGGCTAACAGTCTTTGGTCGCAGAGTAATTTGTGGTGGGTAAAAACAGTCAGAAAGTTAGGGGCTTTCCTTTTCATGAAGCATTTCCTTTCATGAATCTGAGATAGTAAGCATACAGTTTTCTCTGCCTCCAGGTCATTTGCTCTTAGGCTACTTCTGGTCTTTGGTCACTACTCAATGTGTGTTTGTGTGCGTGCGTGTTTTAGCTAGTTGACGGCCCCAAGGGTTTACTGCCTCAGTTTCCCCACTGTCCTATTAAAACACTGAGGCTTGCCACTGCACTGGAGCTGCTTGCTGCTTGTCTGGCTCAGCTGTGCCGGTGGAGAAAGGTGGTCTTGTACTTGATCCAGGTGTCAGTCTCCTGCATGCACCACTTATCTTGCAGCTTCACAGTGGCATGGTTGGTTGGTTCATTTCTTTAGTGAGACCACTGCCATTTCCTAGCTTTACCACCCATATTGAAGACCCACATTCATTTCTCCAGCCCATCTCTTCCAGACAGTCATCAAATTGCTTGTTTGGGCTTTTGTTCTGTCTGTATAGTCACGATTTCTCCCCTTTTTAACGTGTTCCAACACCCCATTTTGTTTTAAGACTTCAGTCTCCATCTGTTAAGTGTAGAGGTTTCTACCTCCATCTCTTGCCATCTGTTGCTTCTTCGAAACTGGAGGCGCATGCAGCACCACTAGTACTCACTGGGGGGTTTAGACCTGTGTGCTGTGGTACTGGGGAGCAGTAGGCAAACACTCTTAACACTGAGCTACATCCTCAGCCTTGGTATTTTTGCTTTTTTTTTCTCCCCAGATAGGACTCACTATGTAGACTAGGCTGGCCTCAAACTCAAGGAGAGACTCTTGCCTCTGCTTTCCCAGTGCTGGGATTAAAGGTGTGTGCCATCACTCTAAGGTCAGCCTTTACCCTTTTAACCTTGTTGCCCAGTATGTTTATCCTGTATTGTTAGAATTGCACTCCAAGCCAAGCAGCTCAGGGTTGAAGGCATGGAGTCCAATAGGATTTCAAAAGAAGAGTGGAATCAGTATTCAGTTGAGAGGCAAAGGTGAATGTGAACAGGTGAGGGCTTGGTGATTTCAAGGAGAGGAACCTAAGTTCCTTGAAGCATGGCTGTGAAGAGATGATATGGTTGATGGAGCAGGAGGTTTGATATGTTTCAGTACTGATGTGGAAAGGATTAGAACAAGGTGAGAGATGGTATTTTGGAAATAGTGGTATTCCTGAGGGGTCTGGAGGTGTCACTGGGAGTGGGGTTTCCTCTAGTCCTCAATCCTGACTGATGTTCCCAGGCAACTTGTAGGTGCTCAGGTTCCTCCCAGGTGAGTTAAATCCAAGGTCGCGCCAGAAGTGAGCTTGCTTGAGAGCTCTAGGAAAATAAAAGGGAAAGGGCTTCTGTTGTGGTGCAGTGTGAGAAATTAACATCTGAAAGGCTGGTCGGCCACTAGAGACCTGTGGGGTGTGTGGGCTCTGGTGCAGAGTGAACCTGAGATTCACAGAGAGAGCACTGTGTGGGATTTGTCCCCATTTGAGCATAAAAAAAAAATTGGTGAAATAGGGTGTGTATGTATAGACACATACATATAACGTGTGTGTAAATCTGGAAAAGACAATGGTGACTTGAAGAGACTGGGCTTCAAAGGGAGGAGTTTTCCTTGGGTTGGTGTAACATTTTATTATTCATTAAAGGGTGTTTAGAAATGTCCTGGTCTCCACCCACTAGATGCTACTAGGACCCCCTCAACCCCTCAGTAGTGACAACCAAAAATGTCACTGGACATTGCCATAGCTCCTAGGTGCCAGAATTATCCCCAGATCAGAACTGTTATTCTACAGTAACAAGAAAAGAATTATTAAAAATACATCAAAGCACTACATATGGTGCCTGGAACATTCTAGGTGCTCAGCACATGTTTCCTGTTTCTGAAATACAACAAAGACCTACTTCTTAAAAGTTTGATACAAGTTGGGTTTCTTTGGGGCAGCTGTTGGACATGTGGTGAGTGGGTGATGAGGCTCATTGTACTGTGTGCCTTTACCTCAGCCACAGTCTGCACTATTGCAGAGGTAGGAAGAAAAAGGTGACGCAAGAACCAGTTCTTACAGCTTCAGTCCTCACATGACACCTGATACCTTGTTTCTCATTGACCCAACTGGTCTGCAAGGGGACTGAGAAATGAGGCAGCTGTGGACAGTGAAGTGCTTCTGGTACAGTTGATGATGACAGTTTTCAACATGTTAGCTTACGCATTAAGAATGTTTGCATTTATATTAACCAGTTTACTCTTTAAAGTTTTTTTCCAGAAGATTAAAAAAAGTTTTTGTAGTGAGTGTTTTGCCTACATGTATGTATGTGTTTATGCCCACTACATCTGTGCCTGGTACCCACAAGTCTAGAAGAGGGAGTCAGTCTCTGGAACTGTAGCTGTAGGCAGTTGTAAGCTGCCATGTCAGTGCTGGGAACAGAGCCTTGGTCCTCTGAAAGAGCAGCAGCTAGTGCTCTTAACTGCTGAGCTGTCTCTCCAGCCCCTAACCAATTTACCCCTTGGCAACTTTTACCAGATTTGAGGTATGGGGATTAAGGAACCAGGCAAGGGTTTGTGTGGTAGAGCCAAGATCCTTCAGTGCCTTTGATCATCTTTGCCTTTAACTCTGTTCTGTGTGCAACCCCCACCCCCTACCCCCCATGATGTTCATCAGTTCCTCTGGTAGTTATACAGTTTCCTAGAAAGGATGTCCCAATTCCTTGTTACAAACATGAGAACATTCTGTTTGATGCCATAGCTTTGATGGAAGGCATAAAATAGCTTACAGTCAGGTTGTGTAACCTTGTGGGTAATCTTGACAATTTCCTGAATGACCACTCTGGATTGGTGGAAACTCAAGGGGGATGAAGTAATTTACAGTCCACACATTCTAATCTCTGCAAGCAATAAGTGGGAAGGCTCATTGTTTTTTGAGACCTTTAGATCCTGCAGGTTAGAGGTGTGATTCTACCTCCACAAGGCTGCAGGGTGTCAGAGGTCACGGAACAGGAAGGGACAGTTCAGAGCAGCACTGTGTACTGCAAGTCAGACTGCCAAGCTCCATGTCAGGCTTGTTCTGTGTAGCTGTCTCCACTCACCTGCCCCCAGGCCAGGGAAGCAAAGCCTACAACAAACAGTCTGCAGTTCTCAGCACATTCAGCCTGTCTCTACTCAAGATGATTAATGGTACCAGAAGTCAACCAAAGCTGTCCTTCCAAAGGTTGGAGCTTTGATGAGTTCTGCATGCCTCTCATTTTTCACATCATTTTCCCCCTCTCCTTTAGGAGTAATGTGGCAGATGCCAAGAATGTTTTTTTTTTTTTTTTTTTTTTCCTGTCAGTTCATCTCCCATCACTTCAGTGGCTCTGGAGTTACTGCAAAAGCTTGGGTACCACCAGGCAGTTCTATCTTGCTCTTTGTCTTCTTCCTGTGCAAACAGGCAGACTGGGCACAGTCTTTATGGAAAGACTGGGCTGGTGATTTGGAGAAGATGCTAGTCAGATCATTGTACCAACATTTACTTCTCTGGCTCTTAACGTCAAGTGGTGCCGACTAGCTCCTGCATCAAGTATGAACTTAACGACATGCTCACTGTGTTGGAGTGACTGGTGGGGGCCACCCACCTCCACCCCTTTCTACTTGGAAATAAGAGGGAAACATTCTAGACCAGATGGCAACACCTGTGATAACATCAGCAGAGAAGCTGGGCCGCTTCACAGAGGGGCTGCTTCTCATCTTCTGTATTTTTGAAGGATGAAGAGTCACACATACTAGTTGAACCCTCTGCTCAGCCATATAGGAATTCTCTTGTGGCTCCACTCCATTTGTCCCTAGGACCTATCACTGGCACTTAGCATTCTGCAGCTCTTGTGCCCTGGGGCTATTGTAGCCTCTCCTGAGAGGAACTCAGCAGTTTTAATTCTGGTTTTGACCCACTTCCCCCACAACTAGTGTGTTGTTCGCCTCCCAGCACACTTGATAAGGACAGCAGCTGTGTAGTTCTGCACTCCACCTGCTGTCATCCCATATCATGTCTCAGTGGAGTTCATCATCAGGTCATGTGCTTCCAAGAGTTGAAATAGGTATGGAGCACTAGCAGTGGCATCTAGAAGAACACTTTTGTAATAACTGTTTGAGTAGTTCACGTATATCAGGATTAATATAATTCAGGGTGTTGGTGTCCATACTGTTGGTCTCCATGTCTGCAGTAGGAGTAAATGAGACAGGCTTAGTTATTCAAGGAAACATAGTTAGTACATAGTTAGTGGCAAAGGCTGCATTTGAACCTGTGACTCTCAGGCTTCTAGTCTGAGCTGCTGTGTGATCTGCTCAGTTCTGCTCATGGCAGTGTCTCAAGCAGCATTTCTAACAGCACCTAGAAAGTCGGTGAATGTAATCGGCAGGCCAGTTCCAAAAACCGAGATGTAGTTTTCTTTTAATCTTTTGTTTTTCAAGTGCTCTCCCAGTGGTTCTGAGACTCCCTCCAATCCCATCTGCTGCTGCATCTCCAGGTTCTGCCATTCTGGGAGAAGTTCACTCTTTTTCTTCATCCATGTCAAATGCATTGGCTGCTGGTCCTTTGCAAACAGCAGTATGGAGCAGCTGCTGAGTAAGGGTGGCCTTGCCTGGGATTTGTGGTTGGTTAATTTACCTGTAGTTGAGGCTTCATCTGTCCAATTGCTGCTTCAGATGTATTTAACAAAACACTGTGGGCTGGGCCCTGGGCAGCTATGAGCACAGGCAGGAATGGCCCTAGGACTTAAAGGTTTGTGCTCTGGGGGAAAGAATAAGGCAATGGCCATACTGGGTGATAGGTGTAATTGTAGGTTAAACAAGAACCATCAAGAAGGGGACAGACCTTGGCCTAGGACAGGATAGTGCTTTCAGAATAAGGGCCCAGCCAACCAAGACCCAAGAATGGGTTGTCAGGTGAGGATGCGCTTGGCACTAACCTTCTGGATGAAGAGGTAAGACCCAAGAGTGGAGCAGCCAGGTGATGATGGGTTTAGCACTAATCTTCTGGATGAAGACAGAAGACCCAAGAACGATGGACCAGCCAGGTGATGAGGATGGGTTTAGCACTAATCTTCCAGATGAAGAGGGAAGACCTGAGGCAGGCACTAAGACCTGAAGTGAAAGAATGGGGTGCAGGAGGAACTGAGAATGGCTCTATTTATGGAGCTTGGGGTTTGGGGAGAGGGCAATGATTCATCCAGAGTAGGCTGCAGGTGGTGCAGACTGAAGTCACCACAAAGGCCCCCGAGACTCCATCAAGCTGTCCTTACTGAGGTCAGCTCTGCAATCTGCTTTACTGGACTTTATGGTCCTTGCCCCCTTGTATGAGGAGCCCCCAGGGTTTCAGGTAAGCAGACTCTTACTTTGCTGCAAGGGTGTACCATGCTTTTCACAACACTTTCTAAGCACTCAATGTTTGGTTCCTGACGTCCTCCACACCAGCAGGTGCCTCTTGATAAATGAGTGAACAGGGCAGTCCACGCTCATGCTACATAGTGCACTCGTGCAGCCTGTTGGCGGCTTCCCAAGTCCCCTGTTTGTTACCTGTGGGAGGCTGATGTGTCAACATAAAACTTGGTGCTGGAGCTTGGAGAGTGGAGGCTGGTGGAAAGGGCAGAAGGGCCGCGTTGTCGTGGAGGTGGGTGGTGGGCCTTGCTCCAGAGGTAGGGTTAGAGACCTAGGCTAGGCCACAGCTTGTTGCACCTTCCCTTTCATTACAGCCTGTCGGCATTCAGAAGTCTCAGCACCCTTGGGTTTCTTTTTCCTGGGCCTCTAAATTACTATTAGCAAATTGATCATACTACACAGGAACCTTCCACGAACTGTTGTCTACAATGCTGGCACTGAGCAGGCACTTCAGCGCTGATTTGTGCACAAATAGCTTCAGTGTTAGTAGCTTGTCACCTTGATCTGACTGACTTGTCCCTGTGGGCACCCACGTGGGATATGTTATTTGGATTTTCTTTTCATTCTTGATGCCTCTAAACATCCTGCCTTTGGGTATGCAGCCATTTAAGTCTGAAAGGCCTCAAGAGTTTGACAGTCACTATTGAAAAAAGAAATGTGAAAAAAAAATGTGCTTGCGTGTGTCTGTGCAAGATCACTTGTAGAAACAAGGGCAGTGGTGGGTGTGTTTGTGTCCTAGCCCTTCCTGCAAGCAAGGGTAGGAACCGCACATGCATCCAGCATAGGGGCAGAACAAGGCAAGGAGAGGCCCATATTTACAAAACACAGACCTTTGTGATCCTCTTAAAAAGAAATGAGGTCATTGGTGCAGGAGCTAAGTACTCAGGGTCTTTGTTGAAAGACAAGGAAAGGTGACCAATAGAATAGAATCTGTTCCTTTTATATATACACATACTGCAAAGAAAAAATACATGCGGTTAGCCAGGTTTGACCCATATTGTCAGACAGACCGACCACCAACCAACCAACTGTAGATGAAATTCTAAACGGTTTTATTAAAAAACAAACAAAAAAGCCAAATACAGAGTTAAAAGCCAAAGAGATCAGAGCACTAGCGAAGCCTTTAGCTTACCAGTCGCTGCTGTCCTTCCCCTCAGAGAGAGACATTCTCCTGTGTGACCTGTCTTTGTATTGCCTTTCTTTTGCCTTCTCATTGGCTCTAAACCCAACCACATGATTTCCTGTCAGTGCCTGTCTATACAGACCTCCAGGTCTCTATGGTTCGTACTGAGATTAAAGGTTTGGGTCACCGCCTGGCTGTGTCCTTGGACACAAAGAGACTCTGCCTGCCATGTGATTGGATTAAGGGCGTGTGCTACCACCGCTGGACTTCTGCTAGCTTGCTTTTAGCTCTGATCCCCAGGCAACTTTATTTATTAACATACAAATAAAATCCTATTTCAGCACAAATAAAATATCACCATAACCAACCAAGGTGAATCCAAGACTGGTGATTCACTTGGAAAAAGAAGATCATCATAGACCCTCATAAATCTCAAAAAATAGGGTGAGCAAGTGTGGGTTTGAACACTTCACACATTATTTCGTTAAAACAACACAATTTCATAACACAGTCGTAACTAAATATTTTTAAAGAAAACGCAGACACAAAGTTTAATTTACCAGATGATTAAGTGGAGACTTTGGACCTGCCGTCAGGCCATCTGCTCCCCTCACGGACGCTCTCCGTACTGTACACCATTTTTCGTTAAAAACTTCTGGTCCCGAGTGTGCCTCATGCACTGAATCCCATGACTCTCAGTCACTCGGGACCGGCCTCCCAGCCCCGCCGCTCCTTCGCTGCGGGGACGAGCCCAGATCCCATGCACGTGGCGGGCGCGGGAACCCTTCCGGTGCCCTGGGGGAGCGCGGCTGATGAAACGCTCTGCGCTGGCCCAAGAGACACCGCCGCAGGGCGGCTCGGCCGAGGAAACGGGCTGGGGCGGCGCGCGGGAGGCGGGCGCGCGGGGGCGGCGGCGCCGGGTCGCCTTGGCGCAGAAGGGGCGCGGAGGCTCCGACCCTGCGCGTCCCCCGGCGGCGGTGAGTGTGCGCGGGCCGTGCGCGCGCCCGTGCGCCCGAGCTCCGGGGTTGGGGCCACGGGGCCTGCGTGCGCGTCCTGCCCCTAAGGCTCGGGTGACCTCTTCCCGCCCCGCGCGTCAGGCGTGGGAGCTGCGGGGTAGGGCGGGTGATTTCTGGGGTGAGGGAGCCCCAAGGCCAGAGGGCAGAGACCGGGGAGCCAGCTACCCAAGGCCAAGGCCAGGTACGATGGGAGACGCCTGGCCGCGCTAAGCCAGCTTTCTGTTCTGGCTCCCTCTGAGCTTTGCTCCCTGACCTTGGATAGTCAGCTTTCTCTTCCGGAGCTTACTGTCCACATCATTGAAATGGGGCGTTTGGACTCCTTGTCTAGCCAGGCTTTTCTGCCCTAAACTTTTGGGACTGTCGCCCCTCTGATCTGTTGGACTTGCAGTGTAATGACGCTGAGTTTGAAGAAGGAAAGCCGCTTGCTTTCTTTTCAAAGCAGCCTAGCCAGGCGCTTAGTGGTCGGTGAGGCTGGCAAGCTCTGTGCACAGATGGGACCTCTGGGGGCTTGAGTCTGCACAGCCTGCGACTGGAAAATCTGGTTCAAATGTGGGCTCCCTAAGGGACTGTCAGAAGTCTCGGTGCTTGCTCCCTCTGTGCTCTGCTTACCTTTACGTTGGGCTCCCTGACTTGGGTGCTGAAGGCTAGCGGGGCTGAGGAGATGGTAAATGGTCAACCTCTGCCTTTGGGGTTCTGCCTTCATCCTCGTTGCCCTGTAGTCTCTGGACTGGATGAGGATCTACAGAGGAAGTCCTGAACCCATCCCGACCACTGGTCTGAACCCATTCAAATTTGATATGGCTCCTTTCAGTCTCCACTTTGGTGAAGCCTAGGAACGTCTAGGCATCCCTCCATCTCCCAAGTTGCTCCCCTTTGCTGCCTGATTTCCTCCTCATCTCTGACAGTTCTCTCTGAGTGCCTTTCCCAGTGGATGGTGATCCCTTCAGGGAGAGCTGAGCAGAGACTTCATGTTGCATTCTTGGTTTTACAGTCAGGGGCTGGCCCTAGAAGGTTCTCAAGGAATGTTTGTGGAGTAGGTTGATAACAGCTACCTTCTCTCAGTAACCACCCTTTTCCAGATCTTGTGAATATGGAACCGCAGGATAATCCTAAATTACTCTCCTTGTCCCGGCCCCAGGAAATGGAGGCAGAGAGAAGTCCTGTATGTTGCTCAAGGTGGAACGTGGTTGGGCTGGGCAGGTTACTTTTAGCCAGCCCACACAGCCTTAGGTGTAGGACCGGAGTCTGCTGATTGGGTCTCTGTGGGCAGCTGAGGGGGCTGATGTGAGTGCTGTGATTTCTGCCCACAACACAATGCTTCATTGTGGGATTTTGCAACCAGTGGATCCTTGTGTGCCGTCCCAGGCTTCAGCAGCTCCAGCCGGTGTCAGCTCCTCCCCGCCTTTTCAACACTCCAGCGTTGGGAGGCTTAAGTGTGGCCCCGAGTCCTCTGCTTGGAGTACAGCTATCAAGGTTGGGCCTGCCTTGTGGTCTCCTATTGATCAGAGGAAGTGAGGAGTGTCAGCTCTGGGCATAACCTTGAGGCTGTTTTTGTGTCTTTTGTACCTCTTGGGGGAGGATGGAAAGCAGGTATGGTAAGGTTGGCTGGTAAGTATCCAGTGTGTTTGAGACTGCTGCTGTGGGCTGGGTCAAGCCTGAGCAAAGAGGAGACTGTCTTCCTATGAGGACTGTTGCAGAGTGACTGGAATTTCTTTCTATATCATGCCTGGGAAACATGGTTTCTTCTGATCTACTCAAAGGTGGCTTCATGAATAAGCTGTAAGGAAGCCAGACCAGGCAAGCCCAGAGGTATGAGGGCATGGTACTGTGGCCTGAGGCTCTGGAGCCACATGCCGGAATCCTTCTCTGGGCCTGATAGCCACCCAGCTTTGGAAAGGGCATGTCTCGACCGTGAAACAGGAAAACCATGTTGAGGAAAGGAAGGAACCTGGGCTATGGGCAGAGTACTGAACACCATGCTTACACTTGCTGTTGTGTTCCTAAAGCAGCTGAATGAGGCAGGCCTCCCTGCCCCCATTGTACAGATGCTCACAGTAGAGTTCAGGCACAAGGGTTGGGGGGGTAGGGTGTTGAAGGTGAATGTCACAGAGCACATGAAGGACTGTGCACTGATTCCCGCTCAGGCTTTCTGGCTCCAAAGCTTTCATATTTTCCTAACATTTTGTTGCTTTCCGGCCTTAGGCTCCCATGTAGGACAGGGGTGAAAAAATGTTAACATCCATCTTTTATCTGTTCTTCGTTGGGAGAAGAGGCTCCCAAGGTACCTTCTAGACTCACCCTTCCTAACACTGCGACCCTTTAATACAGCTCCTCAATTGTGGTGACCCCAACCATAAAACTATTTTTGTTGCTACTTCATAACTGTCATTTTGCTACTGTTATGAATTGTAATGTAAATACCTGTGTTTTCCAATGGTCTTTGGGAGGTCATAGGTTGAGAACTACTATTCTAGAGCCTAAAGTTGGGCTGGCTTCAGGTACATGGACCTGCATGGTTGCTCAGGGCTTCCTCGTCTAGAGTCATCTTTCCCGACAGTTTGGCTTTGTTATGCTGCCACAGTCTTAATTTCTTCAGTTTTTGTGTGAGTGTGGGTACGCACATGCCACAACATGACCGTAGAGGTCAGGGTACAACTCTTGAGAGTAGGTTCTTACCTCCCACCTTGTTGAGGCATGGTCTGTCTGTCTGTATTTCTTTTTTTTGATTTATTTATTATTATTATAGATTTATTTATAACATTTTAAATGATTAAATATATTTATTTATTATTTATAATAAACTATAGGTTTATTCATTATTTTATGTGTTTTGCCTGCATGTATGTCTGTACTACGTGTGTGTCTCTGGTACCCTTAGAGGTCAGAAGAGGGTGTTGGATCCCCTGGAACTGGATTTATGGATGGTTGTGGGCCACCATGTGGGTTCTGGGAACTGAACCCTGGTCTTCTGTAAGAACAACAAGCGCTCTTAACTCTGGACCATTTGTCCAGCCCCCGGCTCGCTCTCCTTGTTGCCTGGTCCGTGAGCCCCTGGCCTTCGTCTTCCACCCCTGCCTGCTATCTCACCGTAGGGACAGTGCAATTGTAGACATGCCTGCCACATCATCTGGCTTTCATGTGGGCATCTGGGGTAGAACTCAGGTCGTCAGGCGTGTGAGGCAAGTGCTGCTGAATCATCTCCATGACCCCACATCCTTGCGTTCTGAACAGGAGTCCCCACATTTTCATTTTGCAGGTCATCCCACACCCTCTGCAGCCGCTCCTGCTGAAGCATTGGGGTAAACAGTGAAGAGGACATAAGGATCAGTTTCTCCCTGTGGAGGTCAGTGCCAGTGGCCTTGGGGCCAGTTTGTGTCATCCGGACACTTCATACTTCTCCAGTGTCACCTTCCTTGGTAGCAAATGGATGTTCCAAAGAACTGTCCACCAGACATTCCCAGGGTTGATGTGCCACTCTTGGGTATTTGAGTGGAACTTGATTTTCCTGGGGACACATGGCACAGGTTGCAGTAGATTGGTGACCCAGGAAGTCACCAAGGGAGCCTCACAAGGAGCATCCCTGCTTTGGCTGATGAAAGTGGTTAAATGTGATGCTTGCTGTGGCTCTGGGCCTCCTGATGCTGGAGTCATTGGTCATGTCTCCATGATGTTTTGGAGCTAACTGCAAAGCCGGACCTGACTCTCCTTATAGTCTGTCTCAGATAAGAGTTTAGCTGCCAATGTTTCTGTGTTGGTTTTGGCCACCTGGAAGCCCTAAAGACCAAACCCTTGCCTCAGTCACAGCAACTGTCTGTAAACAGTTATACCAGGAGCAACTGTCTTTCTTTTTTTATGAGGCAGGGTTTTCCTGGTAGCCTACACCTGTCTGGAACTCACTGTATAGCCAAGACTTGCATTGAACTTTTGGATCCTATTGCCTCTCCCCGCTGTACCACTCAGTGCTGAGGTTATCAGCCTCTGTCATGAGGCTGGACTGAGTTGTTGTTACTGCTGTTGTTGTTTTGAGACAGGGTCTCACTATGTAGTTCAGGCTGGCCTGGAGCTCACTATGTAGATTAGGCTGGTGAACTCATGTAGATCTGTCTGCCTCTGCCTCTAGAGTGCTGGCATTGAAGGGTTAAAAGAGTTAATATTCATGGGGTATGTTCTTTGTCCCCCATGGCCTTCCTGTTTACTGTCCATTGATTCCCTGTAGTGGGCCTGTGGTGGGAGGTCTGCTAGATTTGAAGGAGCCTATTGGAAGTTCTGAGGTTAAGCCACGTATCCAAGTTTACACAAATAGAAATAGGAGGTGGTGGGGCCACAGTGTTGAACCCTGAACATGGACCTCGCCTCTTTAAGGAACTGGTATGTAGCCCAGCTGTCTGGTTAGTTCTCTTCATGATTGTCAGGACTCTGCCTGTAATCTGTGTTTCCTGTTCCCTGCTTTCGTTTTGTGCATCTTGCAGTGCCTTGGAGGAAGCTGTATGTAAACAGGCCTCCCCTTAATGAACGTAATACCTGTCTCAGACTTGCTTACCTGGGCATCTCAGGAAGACATGAGTGGGGCCTGGTGTGGCTGAGCTGGAGAAGACCCACAGCTAGGAGGGGAATTCTCAGTTGAGGTCTGGGGAAGGTTTTAGTTCCTTCTTCTCCGAGAAAGAGATTTCTGTTCCGAGAAAGAATTTCCTCAGCATGATCAGGAAGTCAGCATTTAGACTCCTGATGGCCCTGCCTGGCCTTTAGCAACTCTGGTCCTAGGGAAGGCCAGGGAGCCCAGCTCACCTTCTTTCCTGTGCTGTTTTTCATAGGCAAGTGGAGGGGAGACGTTGCCCCAGCATGAACTGCACCCCCAGAAACAGGAAGTAGAAACTAAAGCAGCTGTTTGTCTGCCATGGCCTGTGAGCCTCCTACAGACCCTGGTGGGGCAGCTTGTCCCCTGCCCACCTCTGTCCTGGGCTGCAGCACCTTGCCTCAGAGGAGTCCTCCTGGATGGGGGCAAGGTAAGGCCATGACCCCCCCCCCCCCCATATGCTCCCCTTCTCACTGTGTCCCATTCTGTGCTGTCCTCACACCTTATAACTGGGGTCTCTGGATAACTGGGTGACTTGGGGATTCAGCTTCAGGCCACTTTCTATCATTTCTACCCTGTTCTCATGGTCACTGCTTCCTGTCATCACCTTGAGCTTGAACTTCACTTTCTAGCTTGTTTTCTCTCCTTCCCACCAGAGAACCTTTTTCAGATGTGTAGCCTTGCTGGCAGTCAGGCCTCACATTGGACATGTGAAGATTCGTCATTTACCAGGCCAGCCTTAGCACCTCCCACTGCCCTGTTCTCTGTTCTTTGCCAGGGCATTCTGTCTCAGGACCTTTGTACATGATGTTCTTTCTACCAGTGTTTTTTTTTTGGTGCTTGATTTCCATTCATCCTTCAGGCCTCCATTCATCCCTCCTTCCCATGGCAAATTATTTGATGGCTTAGCCTTAGTTGGGATTTTCTGATGTATTCTCCCTGCAGAATTTATAGTATACAATTAACCTCTGTGATTAATATTGAGTGTCCAGCCTCCCTATCAGAATGGAAGTTCAGGGCGGGTAGGACTCTGTGCTGTTTTACCCTTCCCATGTCTGCAGAGTCCGCAGGAGGCCTGCTCCATAGGATGCATGGAGTTAGGATTGTGCTGAATGAAGGGATGAATGGTAGCTGGGAATAGCAAGGAGAAACAGTACTGTAAACTGTGGGTAATCTGTAGGAATGTGGGGCTTATGTAAAGGGCCTGAAACTCAGTGCTTACAAAAAAGGCGTATGACTGTGTTATTAAGAAAGCAATTTAAATACCTATGCATGCTTCAGTAGAAAGGGACAGGATGAAGCATTTTTCCTTTGAGACTTGAAAGGTGTCACTCTGCTGAATTTTAGCAAACCCCCTCTTGCTTCTTTGTGCATTCATTCTCTCTCTCTCTCTCTCTCTCTCTCTCTCTCTCTCTCTCTCTCTCTCTCTCTTTCTCCCTCTCTTTCTCCCTCTCTCAGCTCTGCTTAGTTTCAGTCTAGAAGCAAGTATTTCTAAGCGCAGGACTTGCTGTTCTCATTTTAAGCAACAGATGAGCGATGGTGTTGCCAAGAATCCAAGAACTCCCAGTAGAAATGCAAACATGAGATTTGGTGAAAGGTCTTTGCGGTGTTTGGGCAAATGCCTGTGGAGCCAGGGTGTAGCTGTCTGAAGGTTCCAGACTCTCTTGGGGGAGCTTCAGCCTGTGTGGCAAGGAGGGCACCAGTGGGAGAGCCCACTGCAGGCTAGCTGTGTTTGGGGCACTATGTCTTCCTCTTGTTTGTTCCACGCCCCCCTACCCTCAAGACAACTGGGTAAACCCTCTGCTTTCCAGAGGCTTGCCTTCTGTTTCCATGTGAACCTCCCTCGTAGGACTCTTGGAGCAAGTGCATAGTGAGGGCATCAGTTCTCCAACAGGGGTCTTATTAGCTACCCTCGTTCTTTTCTGTCTACCCCTTTCCATTTCAGTAGTCTTCAGTTTAATCTTATACTCTTATCAAAGTGTGGCGGAGCGTAAGAGACATAGTAGTGCTGTCTTATCAGGACTTTTGAGTTCTGAACAGCTTGCTTCCAAACTATGACCTCACTGGGGCTAGTAATTCACCCACTTGAGGTGACATCCAGGCCATCATCCGAATGGTTCACAGTCTCCTGTGGTGGCTGTGGCCGTCCGTAGGTAAGGAAACAGTTTCTCTTACACATTTACCTTGTTAGTAATAGGCTGGGTCACAGTTTGATCCCTCAAGATCTGACCTGTATTTTGTCCGTGTACCACACTCCTTTCAAAAAGAGAGAGGAGAGGGCAAAATTGAAAGTTCTTTTGGATAGGACCTGGAGTTTAGAATTCTGTGATGGAATCTTTGAGATTGGAGGTGCTCTTCCTTCCTGACCCAGGGTATGAGAAAAGAATACTATCAGGGTTGAGGATCAGAGTCCCATCATAGTCATTCCTTTATGTGTCAAACATTTATGCAAGATGCAAAGCCAGCTCAGGCCATGCTGTGATGAACAGACCAGCATGGAAGTATGGCCTAAAGGAAGGGCTTAATTTGAACAATTGCACACACACACACACACACACACACACACACACACACACACACACACACACCCATTCGTGATGTGTGCAAATGAGGCATTGGAGGGGCAAGGTTAATGTTGGAGTGTGATGGAGGAGGGCTCTACATGGATGCAGAGGATGTTTGATGTTTAACACAGAGGCTTGAGAGCCACCATGGTACCTCTGCAATTCTGCAGTCAGAAGCCCGACTCTGGCTTTCCTGAGCTCACAGTACAGGGATGCGCTCCTGTCTGGAGCCCACTGGACAAGGCTCTGTGTCCTTTTCTGTCCCCTTCCCAGTGGTACAGGCTACCCACAGTACTTAGCTGTGGCTCCTCCTCCTCTGGCCAAAGCTAGCAATGGTGAAGCGAGCGCTCTGTGCCCTGCCTCCTTTTAGGGGCCATTGTGATTCCCTCAGCCTCACTGGGTACTACAAGCTGCTGTCCCTGCTTAAGGCCAGCTGATCTGTGCCCTGCATTCCATCTATAACTCTCATTCCTCTTTGCCCTGGCAACATAGTCTGGGGATGAAGGTGTGGCCATCTGGGGGCTGGGCTTGATCTAACATCTATCTCATCAGGCTCCTAAAGTAGTTGGTTGTTCAGCCTCTGTTTACATATGCCTTGTGACAGGGCACTCACTACCACCTGTTCTTTGGGGGATGCCTTTCTGTCTTGGGAAATTATAAATTACACAGTTAGCCAGTGCGGGCCTTAGTTTTGCCTCCTGGGGGCTTCCCAGTCAAGCTGCGTCCTTAGGGATTGGGGACAGCTACCATGTCCCTCATCACGGGAAGGCACCCCCCGCCCAGGTGTGATGCCCTCAGTTCTGAACTCCTCTGGAGGTGTTCTGGTCGGCCCACTGATGCGCCGATATGTTTGCAGAGCTGCACAATGGCCAGGTCCTCACAGTCCTCCGGATCGACAACACCTGTGCACCCGTCTCCTTTGACCTGGGAGCTGTAGAGGAGCAGCTACAGGCCTGGGGCATTCAGGTGAGTGCTGGCCGCCGGAGTCTGTGCTCTTCTCTCCAGCCACCCAGCCACCTGGCCACCTGGCCACCCGGCCACCTGCTGATCTCTTCAGCAGCATTTCCTTCACTTTAGCTGTGCTGGCTGCGGTCAGGTGCATCGGAGCGTGTATCAGAAATGTCCTTTCTTCCCACCGTGTTCACTCCGAATGTGTGTGTTGGGGGTGGCCACTCTGTCCGGGCCCTGAGCTGGCTAAGCTGTACACAGGTGACCGGGACCCAGTGCTAGTGTTCACACTGCCCGGTCGGAGCCAGACCTGGGCCAGTAAGCGAGGTCTGCCAGGCAAGGATGCCCCACAGTAGAGGACCAGGCACTGATGGCACAGGAGGAAGTTTTGAACTTCCTTGTGGTGGGTAGTCACAAAAACTTCATGGAAGACTAGACCCTGACAGAGCTGTTGAGGGATAAATTAAGAATGCTGGGCGGGAGGGAGGCATCGTAGGGGAGGGAGCTACTTTTGTGAAAGTTCATGGAACTTACTACATAGGGGATGTGGTACCTTCCAACAGTGAATCCAGGCCTGGGCTTCACAGACCCGCTGTGTAGATATGGATCCAGGCTTGCTGTTGACTTCCTGTGTGACTTCAGGCAGGAGACCTAACTTCTCTGTGCCTCACTTTTGTCCGCCAGAGAGGGTGATGTTAATGCCTGGTCTGTAGGGCTTCCATTAGGATTGCATATGTGACACCAGGAGCATTTGCAGATGTTCTGGGACAAAGCAGTCTCTCAGCGAGCCATAGCACTTGCTACTGGAGTGGAGGACGATGGTGTGGTTCACTCCCCAGAGCCCTGGAGGTGAAGTCTTCTCTAGGCTACCTAGCCAGAAGGGACTGATCATAGGCAGGGGCATGGGCAGCTCGGTACACCCAAGCTTTCTGAGTTTGACATGCTGCCGTTGAAGGAAGACTTTGGGGACAGCACTGAGCCTCCCCTGCTCTGGACAGGTTTCCTTTGCTGTCTGTGTTTCCATCCCACCTTTGTGCAGAACTTCCCCCTCCTAGTCTCTCTTCTCCCACTCCCTGCTTACCTCCCTCCCGTCCTGTCGTGTGTGGTGTATGCATGTGTATGTGTTCATATGTACATGCATGTGCATGGGGAGGCCTGAGGTTGATGTGTCTGCCTGGTTTGCGCTCTACCTTGTTTATTGACACAGGGTCTGTCCCTGAACATGGAGCTGGCTGATCCACCTAGACTGGCTACCAGGGATTTCCCTAAAGCACCTGGTTATTTAACAGGGGTGCCAGGAATCCAACCTCAAGTCCTCATGCTTATGCTGCAGATTGGCCCACTGAGCCTTCTCCCCAAACCCCAGATCTGTCTTAAATCACTGTCTTGAGATTAGTAAAGAGTTTGTGTGTACGCTGTTGCACTGTGTTCTTAGGTGACTTATTTTTCCACTTTGAAGAAATTGTATTTATGATGATGATTGTTATCATGTGTGTGTAGGTGGGTGGATGCATGCATGTGTGTGCCAGACTGCATGTGTGGAGGAAGTCAGGACAGCTGTGCGGTCTGTTCTTTCTTCTACCCTTCTCTGGATTCTGGGGATGAACTTGGGTCATCAGGCTTGCATCACTTACTGCAAAGCTCCTTTACTCCTGAGTCCTCGAGATGTCCCATGTCGGGATGTAATTCTTAAGTGGCTAGTTCTTTTGGTGACGCTGCTTTTGTAGGGCTGGTGTGCTCTGCAGACACTCTGATTTGGACAGGAAGACCTGTGCCCTCAGTGCTTGGGATTGTGTGCAGTGTCAAATGGCAGCGTTGGTAGGCTGGCTCTGAGTGCCCGGCGCTCATTGTGTGGCTCTCACTCTGCTGAGTACCCTGTGTACCACCTCACTGAACATTCACCCAACCCTACAGAGCACCCACCGCTCCCTCATTTTAGAGAAGAGGAACCCAAGGTTCAGAGAAGTGTTCACTTGGCTCAAAGTCACCCAGCACTTGAGTGACATGACCAGAGTTTAGCCCAGGGCCTGTGTCCTTCTCAAGACTTCCTATGCTTGTTGAAAGGTACTGAGACCCAGGCTGTGTGGTTCCTCTGCAGGATACCCTGGTTCTCAGGTTCCTGCAGTTAGATTGTACCCTAGGATCCTAAGTCTATGCTCCCAGCCTCCCATTCTGCCCTCTAAGGTGCCTTGAATTTGCTTTATCCTCCTCCTGTGGGCATTCCTGTGAACTGGGAACATCACGCTTGCTGGCAGGGAGGAGGTGGGGAGTTGGCTGTCCTGTAACTTATGACATCTTTATCTTGGGTGACATAGGTCCCTGCTGAGCAATACAGGAACTTGGCTGAGAGTGCCCTCTTGGAACCTCAAGTGAGGAGGTATATCATCTACAACTCCAGGCCTATGCGGCTGGCCTTTGCTGTGGTAAGTAGTAGGTTAGGCCCATACTGTCTCCCACCTTGGCCTCAGACACACCAAGTGCAGCAGTATGTCTTTGGGTGTATAAGGGGAGGATGAACCCACTTACCTTTGCAAGCCTAGTATCAAAGACGTGGATTTGGTGTGGAAGGAGTCAGTATGGAATGGGAATTGGAATTGGGAATCTGTGAACCACCAGGCTTCTGACTCAGTGTTTGCCCTTGGCCAAGACTTTTCTCTCCGGGATTTGATTTTCCTTTCATTCACAGATAGGTGTGTTTCCTGTATTTATAGTGTGCATACACACAAATGCATACATGTACCTACCTGTGTATGTGTATACTTGCAAACATATTTCTGTGACTACATTATCCACACACAGAAACATGTGCATACATGCATACATAGCCAAGGATTGTGTGAACCTAGGCTATCTAGGTCCTGCCGCTGAACCCTTAACCCCTCTGTTTTCTGGCTTCTGTGTGTGTTTATGGTCCAGCTGACCCTGCCTCCCATTTCAGGGGAGAAAGAGAAGAGGGGACTAGCATTTAACAGCTCTGGACTAGGAAATGTTACCTTGTTAGTCCTGGAGCAGCCCTGTGAAGAAGGCATGGTTATTCCTAGTTCACAGGTGGGGAAACCTAGCCTTAGAGAGGTACCATGTGTTGTCCAAGCCATGCTGCAAGGCAGGGATTACTGTGGGTTTTAGGCACTGAGTTCTATCCAGAGTGCCTGCCCTTTTTGTTTCATTTAGGATTGGGGTCAGGAGGGCTAGGAGTGATTGACCTTGTTCTCAAACTTGAGGGGTCACCAACTTTACACCAAGTCAGGTTCAGCTACCCATCTTTAATAGGCCAACTAAAAGAACCAAATTAAAAGTGGAAAGCCGAAAAAGGAGATTTATCCAATGTGGCCACATTGGAAAGAGTGACAAAGAGAGCCAGCAAACACAACAGAGGTCCTGAAGGGAGAGCAAAGTTGAAGTAGATAGTCAAGGCCACGCACATCTAAGCAGTCTAGTCAAGATGTGGTCCCTCCTCCCACTGGTTCATCTTTATCTGGGCCTGTGAGGGTCTGAGAAGTTGTAGTGAACTGTGTGA
Source organism: Peromyscus californicus insignis (assembly GCF_007827085.1). Lineage (NCBI taxonomy): Eukaryota > Metazoa > Chordata > Mammalia > Rodentia > Cricetidae > Peromyscus > Peromyscus californicus. The sequence continues at coordinate 86,257,463 of NW_026294573.1, read as the reverse complement.
AATCTCTCTCTCTCTCTCTCTTTTTTTTTTTTTTTTTTTTTTTGAGACAGGGTTTCTCTGTGTAGTTTTGGTGCCTGTTGTGCTGGATCTCACTCTGTAGACCAGGCTGACCTCGAACTCACAGAGATCTGCCTGGCTCTGCCTCCCGAGTGCTGGGATTAAAGGCATGTGCCACCAACACCCGGCTCATGAAGTCTCTTTTTGCGAGACAAGTCCCCCCTCTGGCTGGTGCCATTTCCCAACGTGAGATTCCTAGCAGAATTCCCATTTCTTTGGGGTCCATAGTTTCCATAGTCTGATAATCAGAGTGAGAGACACAAGTGTCTTTTTAGAACATCTTCATTTCTGCCAGGCCAGTTACAACCTGTTGTCAAGATTCACTTAAGAAGCAGGGAGCTGAGCTCAGGTCCCAGGATTGGCATGGGTTCTTTCTGGCCCTTGGGAGGCTGTTTGACCCAAGGAGAGCCAGGGGTACCCAAAGGGGTGCCCACGAATGGAGTTGTTGTCCCTGACAGCTCCATGCCTTCCTCTGTCTTCTACAGGTGTTCTACGTGGTGGTGTGGGCCAACATCTACTCCACTAGCCAAATGTTTGCCCTGGGCAACCAGTGGGCAGGCGTGCTGCTTGCCACCCTGACTGCTGTCGGCCTGACCCTGATCCTCGTGCTGATCTTTGAGAGGCAGCAGAGGAAGGTGAGATAGATGTCTGGGGCCCTGTCTGTTCCTACCATAGCTGGGCAGTCTGATACTTCAACTCTGCCTCAGATGGCTCTGTCAGCTACCCTTGTGGCTGCACACCCATGACTAACAGAAATAGGGCCACATGTGAAGCTAAATCCTCCTGTTGTCCTCTCTCTCTTTCGACAGGTTCTCACCATGTAGGCCCATGACCTAGAACTTGCTGTGTGGCCTGCCTCTGCCTTCTGAGTGCTGGGATTATAGGCATGTGCCATTACATGTTGCTCTTGTTTTATTCCTTTGTTCTTTTGAGGTGGGGGTCTTGCTATGTAGCCTAGGTTGGCCCCAAACCCGTGATCCTTTTCGTAAGTGCAAGGCTTCCAGGCTTGTGTCACCATGGTCTTCCTCCCCTCCTCCCCCTTCCCCTTTGCTCCCTTGCTCCCTTGGAAGGTTCCACTGTCTCCCTTTGGTGCTTTTGGTTCGCTCTCTGCCGGCCTGTGGCTTTGGCTGCTCCCTGGGGCAGTTGCGTGTGGTGTGCAGAGCCACTTCCCTCTTGGCCAAGGAGCAAAGGCTCTTTGTTCTCTCTTCGTTCTTTCTTTTCTTCTCCAGTTGCCGCAGATTGTTGTTTTTCTCCCGGAAGCCAGCTGTTTCAAGAGCAGTTCCCAGCTGCCAGCGCTCCTGCAGCTCTCTAGTTAGCTGAGCTTGCTCACATACCTCTGCCTGGACCGACACAGTAACTTGTGATTGGCAGGGAGGGAAGGTCCCAGCCCACCTCACTGAGTACCAGGGCAGGAGGATGAGGGCTGGAGGTGGGGCCATTGTCCCTCCTGGGGTGGGTGGATGCTTCACTAATAGCCAGGCCTTACTTGGCTTCAGTAGCAACCTGGGAGGCAGGGAGTGGGCTCAGAGAGTTAGGGAACTCGTCCTGGATCTCATATAAGTGGAGAGGCAGGGTTCAAAGCCAAGCATATGAGCCCCGATCACCTTTAGAGAGGAGATCCCTGCTTCCCTGCTCACCGTGGCACTCACTGGGTTAGTGAGCGTGTGTGCTTGTGCTGTGTACCAACCTTTCCAGGGATGGTAGCTGTCAGAGGCTTTCCATGCTAACCCCTTGTGACTCTGGACAGAGAGGCCTTTGCAGACAGGGAGCAGGGGTCCAGAAAGACTCTGAGAGCAGCCTCAGGCTCACTGCTGCTAAGTGATAAGGCTCAAGGCTTGATTGCTCAGTCCAGGTCAGCCTCTTAGCACCTAGTGTGTGGCATCCAGTGCGGCGGTCATGAATACAAACTTCCTTCCTTAGACTCTTGTGGTTAGCAGTGTCCCTGGGCCAGAGATTGGCAGGGCTCCTGGGGGTATATCTACTTTTTGCCGTTTTCCAGTTCCACTTTAAGGACCCCCATGGTTGTATAGTTCTGCCTGGATATGCCAAGACCCTCTCCCAGTGTAAGGTCAGCTGGGCAGCTTCTGCCCTGGTCCACTCTGCTGTGCAACAGTGAGGTCACAGGTTCTGGGAAGGGGCTTGGATGTCTTTTAGGCTCTTATTCTGTCTAGCTCGGGATGCTGTCTGTCAGTACCTATGTCCCGAATCCCTTGACCACTGCTTGCTGCTCCAGAATCCTTAGCAAGACTTCCATTTCTGCATGGCTTGGCTTCATGTTGTCAAATTCTATTTCATGCCTATGTGCACAGGGACAAATTGGGACTTTATGGCCTAATCATTCTGAAAGGATCTTTGTTGGGCTTTGCTTTGACTCTGACAAGATAACTCTGCCCCTGGGTTCTGTTCAGGCCTTTCTAATCCTTGTGCTTGGTCTGTAAAAATAAATTGAGCCTCCTCCTGCTGCTAGGAAATGCTTCGTTTGGGAAGAGGAGAAAGTAAGCCATCAAGCTAAGGAGGAAGAGGTGAAGAGGAGAGCTGGCAGGTGTCTCACTCCTGCAGTCCTCTTTCTCTCACTGACCCTGAGGGAGTGTGGCTCACGCAGTCCAGTGGGGGCTGCTGGGTGCAGGGCCTCCTCCCTGCCCCTTCTGCTTTGATGCAGCTGTACTGTGAAGCCAGAGAGTGCCAGGTGAGGTGCTCGACACAGGCCTAGAGAAGGACCTGTTCTCTGCTCACAGGTGTAGTCAGGGGCCCCAGGTGAAGAGCCCAGAAATGATTCTCTAGGCTCTTCAGTTACTTGAGAAACACTTCCAGGGTCCTATCTTTCTAGTACTGATGTCCATTCTCTGGGCACCCTCTGTGTGCTCTGTGCTCAGGGCTTGATGTCTGTGCCCAACAGTGTTGTAGGGACACAGAACTCTCCTGTGATTTGTTAGCTCTACAACCTGGGGCAAGCTAAGTTGCACAGCTCCGGACCTCAGATTCCTTATCTGAAAATGGCATGATACTCTGGCTTTGTCATAGGGTGATTGTGAGAATGAAAGGACCCATTTTATGTGGAAAGCACTTACAGTAGTACTTGGTATAAAATAACTGCTCAAGAAGTAGTAATTGTTACTGTTGTTGACTTTGTTTGCCTGTGCAGAAAAGCTCAGAGAAGTTCAAGAACTTGGCCACACAGCTCTGCTCAGTTCTTTCTTTCGATCTCAGCCAATGGACCTCCAGTCTCTGGGATTTCTTTGTTTGTTTGTTTGAGACAGGGTCTCTACATAGCCTTGACTGTCCTGGAACTCTATGTAGACCAGGCTGGCCTCGAACTACCTGCCTCTTTCTCCCAAGTGCTGGGAATAAAGTATTGGCCCCGGGGATTTTTTTTTTTTAACTCCTTTTTTTTTTTTTTTTTAATTAAGAGATTTTCTATTCATTTTGTACATACCAACCACAGATTCCCCTGTCCTCCCTCCTCCCGACCCCGGCCTTGTCCACCAATCCACCCCCCATTCTCACCTCCTCCAAGGCAAGGTCTCCCATGGGGAGTCAGCAGAGCCTGGTACATTCAGTTGAGGCAGGTCCAAGCTCCTCCTTCCTGCACCAAGGCTGCGCAAAATGTCTCAGCATAGGCACTAGGTTCCAAAAAGCTGGCTCATGTACTAGGGACAGGTCCTGATCCCACTGCCTGGGGGCCCCCTAAACAGTTCAAGCTCAACAACTGTCTTGCTTATCCAGAGGGCCTAGCCCAGTACCACAGGGGCTCCTCAGCTATTGGTCCACAGTTCATGTGTTTCCGCTAGTTTGGCTAGTTGTCTGTACTTTTTACAGTCATGGTCTTGATATCTGTTGCTCATAGAATCCCTCCTATCTCTGCTTGGGACCCAGTCATGGATCTCTGATCTGCTTACATCTGTCACTGGATGAGGTCTCTATGATGACAGTTATGGTATTCAGCCATCTAATCAGCAGATTAGGTCAGCTTAGGCACCCTCTCGACTATTTCTGGTAGTCTATGGTGGAGTCATGCTTGTGGATTCCTGGGACCCTCCCTAGCACTCTGTTTCTCCCTATTCCCATGGTATCTTCATTAATCATGGTATCTCTTTCCTTGTTTTCCCACTCTGTTCCCATTCCAGCTCGAACCTCCCACTCCTCTAAGCTCTCATTCCCTGTCCCTTGCCCTCCATTACCTCCCTCACCCCCAGTTTGCTCATGTAGCTCTCATCCATTTCTCCATCACTGGGCAATCCATGCATCCTTCGTAGGGTCCTCCTTGCTAGCTAGCCTCCCTGATCTGTGGGTTGTAGTGTGGTTATCCTTTGCTTTACATCTAGTATCCACTTATGTGTTTGTCCTTCTGAGTCTGGGTTACCTCACTCAGGATGATATTTTCTAGTTCCATCCATTTGCCTGCAAACCTCATGATGTCATTGTTTTTCTCTGCTGAGTAGTATTCCATTGTGTATATGTACCACATGTTCTTTATCCATTCTTCAGATGAGGGGCATCTAGATTGTTTCCAGATTCTAGCTGTTACAAATAATGCTGCTATGAACATAGTTGAGCATGTGTCCTTGTGGTATGATTGAGCATTCCTTGGGTATATGCCCAAGAGTGGTATAGCTGGGTCTTGAGGAAGATTGATTCCCAGTTTTCTGAGAAACCACCATATTGATTTCCAAAGTGGCTGTACAAGTTTGCATTCCCACCAACAGTTGAGGAGTGTTCCCCTTACTCCACATCCTCTCCAACATAAGCTGTCTTCAGTATTTTTGATCTTAGCCATTCTGACAGGCGTAAGGTGGTATCTCAGAGTTGTTTTGATTTGCATTTCCCTGATGACTAAGGATGTTGAGCAATTCTTTAAATGTCTTTCCACCATTTGAGATTCTTCTGTTGAGAATTCTCTGTTTAGCTCTATAGCCCATTTTTTAAATTGGACTGTTAGGTATTTTGATGTCTAGTTTCTTGAGTTCTTTATATATTCTGGAGATCAGCCCTCTGTCAGATGTGTTGTTGGTGAAGATCTTTTCCCATTCTGTAGGCTGTCTTTTTGTCTTATTGACCATGTCCTTTGCCCTACAAAAGCTTCTCAGTGTCTGTGCTACTGGTGTTATATTTAGGAAGTGGTCTCCTGTGCCATTACATTCAGGACTACTTTCTACTTTCTCTTCTATCAGGTTCAGAGTAACTGGATTTACATCTTTGATCCACTTGGACTTAAGTTTTGTGTATGGTGACAGATATGGATTTATTTGCAATCTTCTACATGTTAACATCCAGTTATGCCAGCACCATTTGTTGAAGATGCTTTCTTTTTTCCATTGTACAGTTTTGGCTTCTTTGTCAAAAATTAGGTGTTCATACGTGTGTGGATTAATGTCAGGGTCTTCAATTTAATTCCATTGGTCCACATGTTGGTTTTTATGCTAGTACCAAGCTATTTTTACTACTGTAGCTCTATAGTAGAGTTTGAAGTCAGGGATCATGATGCCTCCAGAGGTTGCTTTATTGTACAAGATTCTTTTAGCTATCCTGGGTTTTTTGTTTTTTTCCTATGAAGTTGAGTATTGTTCTTTCCAGGTCTGTGAAGAATTGCTTTGGGATTTTGATGGGGATTGCATTGAATATGTAGATTGCTTTTGATAAGATTGCCATTTTTACTATGTTAATCCTGCCTATCCATGAGCATGTGAGATCTTTCCATTTTTTTGATATCTTCTTTAATTTCTTTGTTCAGAGGATTAAAGTTCTTGTCATACAGGTTGCTTAGTTAGAGTTACCCCAAGGTTTTTTGTATCATTTGTGGCTATTGTAAAGGGTGATATTTCTCTGATTTCTTTTTCAGCCCTTTTATCATTTGTATATAGGAGGACTACTGATTTTTTTGAGTTAATCTTGTATGCTGCCACATTACTGAAGAAGTTTATCAGCTGTAGGAGTTCCCTGGTAGAATTTCTGGCATCACTTATGTACACTATCATATTGTCTGCAAATAGCGAAAGTTTGACTTCTTCCTTTCCAGTTTTTATCTCCTTGATCTCCTTTTGTTGTCTTATTGCTTTGGCTAGAACTCCAGGTACTATATTGAATAAGTATGGGGAGAGTGGACAGCCTTGTCTTGTTCCTTCCTGATTTTAGTGGAATTGCTTTGAGTTTCTCTCCATTTAATTTGATGTTGGCTGTTGGCTTGTTATAAATTGCCTTTATTATGTTTAGGTATGTTCCCTGTATTCCTGATCGCTCTAGAACCTTTATCATGAAGGGGTGTTGGATTTTGTCAAAGGCTTTTTCAGCATCTAATGAGATGATCATGTGGTTTTTTTCTTTCAGTTTGTTTATATGGTGTAATTACATTGACAGATTTCTGTATGTTGAACCATCCTTGCATCCCTGCGATGAAGCCTACTTGATCATGGTGGATAATTTTTTTTGATGTGTTCTTGGATTCAGTTTGCCAATATTTTATTGAGTATTTTTGCATCAATGTTCATGAGGGAGATTGGTCTGTAATTTTCTTTCTTTGTTGCATCTTTGTGTGGTTTGGGTATCAGGGTAACTATAGCCTCATAAAAAAAAGAATTTGGTAATGTTCCTTCTGTTTCTATTGTGTGGAACAATTTGAAGAGTATTGGAATTAGCTCTTCTTTGGAATTCTGGTGGAATTCTGTGCTGAAACCATCTGGTCCTGGACTTTTTTTGGTTGGGAGACTTTTAATGACTGTTTCTATTTCCTTAGGGGTTATTAGCCTATTTAAATAGTTTATCTGGTCCTGATTTAACTTTGGTATGTGGTACCTATCCAGAAAGTCCATTTTGTAGATGAATTTCTAAGCAGTCTTATTAAATAAGAAACACATAGCCCAATACAAAGGTAATAGCTGAAGAGATCAGAGAAATAGCAACTAACCATGACTAGCCTTTATTTACCGCCACACTGTAGCTTTCCCAGAGAGAGCTTCTTCCTGTCTAAACTGTGCTTTTATTGCCTTCCTGTTCTGCCTTCTCATTGGCTCTAAGAACAGCCACATCATTTCCTTGTCACTGCCTGTCTTTACAGACCTCCAGGTCTCAATGGTTGGTACTGGGATTAAAGGCGTGTGTCACCACTCTTGGCTGTGTCCTTGACCACACAAAGACTCTGCCTGCCATGTGATCGGGATTAAGGGCGTGTGCATCCACCACCTGACTTCTGTTTTATGGCTTGCTATGACCTCTGATCTCCAGTCAAACTTTATTTATTAACATACAAATAAAATCACATTTCAGCACAATTAAAATATCACCATACCATTTCTTTCAGATTTTCCAATTTTGTGGAGTACAGCTTTTTGAAGTATGACCTGATGATTATCTGAATTTCCTCATTGTCTGTTGTTATGTCTCCTTTTTCATTTCTGATTTTGTTAATTTGGATATTCTTTCTCTGCTTTTTGGTTAATTTGGATAAGGGCTTGTCTATCCTGTTGATTTTCTCAAAGAACCAACTCTTTGTTTTATTGATTCTTTGTATTGTTCTCTTTGTTTCTATTTCATTGTTTTCAGCCCTCAATTTGATTATTTCTTGGCATTTTTTTGTTCTAGAGCTTTCAGGTGTGTTGTTAAGTCACTAGTGTGAGATTTCTCCATCTTCTTTATGTGGGTATTTAGTGCTATGAATTTTTCTCTTAGCACTGCTTTCATAGTGTCCCATAAGTTTGGTACGTTGTACTTTCATTTTCATTGAATTCTAGGAAATCTTTCTTTTTTTATTTCTTCCTTGACCCCTCGGTGATTCATTTGGGCATTGTTCAGTTTCTATGAGATCGTAGGCTTTCTGTAACTTTTGTTGTTGTTGAAATCTAACTTTAAGCCATGGTGGTCCGATAAAATACAGGAGGTTATTCCAATTTTTTTGTATCTGTTGAGATTTGCTTTGTGACCAAGCATGTGATCAATTTTAGAGAAGGTTCCATGGGGTGCTGAGAAGGAGGTATATTCTTTTGTGTTAGGGTGGAATGTTCTGTAGATATCTATTAAGTCCATTTGAGTTATAACTTCTGTTAGTTCCCTTATTTCTCTGTTAACTTTCAGTCTGGCAAATCTATCCAGTGGTGAGAGTGGGGTGTTGAAATCTCCCATTACTAGTGTGTGGGGTTTGATGTGTGATTTAAGCTTTAGTAATGTTTTTTTTTTACAAATGTGAGTGCCCTTGTATTTGGGGCATAAATGTTCAGAATTGAGACTTCATCTTGGTGGATTTTCCCTGTGATAAGTATGTAATGCCCTTCCCGATCTCTTTTGATTGATTTTAGTTTGAAGTCTATTTTATTAGATATTAGGATAGCTACACCAGCTTGCTTCTTAAGTCTGTTTGATGGGAAAGTCTTTTCCCTGCCTTTTACTCTGAGGTTGTGTCTGTCTTTAAAGTTGAGGTGTGTTTCTTGTATGCAGCAGAAGGATGGATCCTGTTTTCATATCCATTCTGTCAGCCTGTTTCTTTTTATAGGCAAATTGAGACCATTGATATTAATGGATAGTAATGACCAGTGATTGTCAATGCCTATTATTTTTTTGTTGGTAGTGTTGTGTGTTTCTCTTCTTTGGTATTTGTTGGTGTGGGATTATCTATTACCTGTATTTTCATGGGTGTACCTAACTTCCTTAGGTTGGATTTTTCCTTCTATTGCTTTCTGTAGGGCTGGATTTGTGGAGAGATATTGTTTAAATCTGGTTTTATCATGGAATACTTTTTTTTTTTTACTCCATCTATGGCGATTGAGAGTTTTTCTGGATATAATAGTTTTTTGTTTTTTTTGTTTTTTTTGTTTTGTTTTTCGAGACAGGGTTTCTCTGTGTAGCTTTGCACCTTTCCTGGAACTCACTTGGTAGCCCAGGCTGGCTTTGAACTCACAGAGATCCGCCTGGCTCTGCCTCCCGAGTGCTGGGATTAAAGGTGTGCGCCACCACCGCCCGGCTGGATATAATAGTTTAGGTTGGCATCTGTGGTCTCTTAGTGTCTGCATAACGTCTGTCTAGGAACTTCTGACTTTCAGAGTCTCCATTGAGAGTCAGGTGTTATTCTGATGGGTCTGCCTTTGTATGTTACTTGGCCTTTTTCCTTTGCAGCTCTTACTATTTTTTCTTTATTCTGTATGTTTATGTGGCGAAGGGTCCTTTTTTTTGATCCAGTCTTTTTGGTGTTCTGTAAGCTTCTTATACTTTCATAGGCATTTCCTTCTTTTTTTTGGGGGGGGGGGGTTCGAGACAGGGTTTCTGTGTAGCTTTGGAGCCTGCCCTGGACTAGCTCTGTAGACCAGGCTAGCCTCGAACTCACAGAGATCCGCCCACTTTTGCCTCCCAAGTGCTGGGATTACAGGCGTGCGCCACTACCGCCCGGCTGGCATTTCCTTCTTTAAGTTAGGAAAGTTTTCTTCTATGATTTTGTTGAATATATTTTCTGTGCCTTTGAGTTGGTATTCTTCTCCTTCTATCGCTATTATTCTTAGGTTTGGTCTTTTCATGGTGTCCCAAATTTCCTGGACATTTTGTGTTATGACTTTTTTGGCTTTAGTGTTTTCTTTGACTGACGAATCTATTTCCTCTGTTGTATCTTCAACGCCAGAGATTCTTTCTTCCATCTCTTGCATTCTGTTCATTATGCTTGCATCTGTAGTTCCTGTTCCTTTATTCAGATTTTCCATTTCCAGCCTTCCTTCAGTTTGTGTCTTCTTTATTGCCTCTATTTCAGTTTTCAAATCTTGGACTTTTTCATTCACCTGTTTAATTGCTATTTCTTGGTTTTCTTTAAGACATTTATTGATTTCTTTCAATGTTTTGTTTGTCTTTTCTTCGAATTCTTTAAGGGTATTTTTCATTTCCTCTTTAAAGGCTTCTATCATCTTCTTCAAGTCATTTTAAAGGTCTATTTCTTCTGCTTTGGGATATTCAGGTCTTACTGGTGTGGCACCACTAGGTTCTGGTGGTACCATATTGGTCTTTATGTTGTTGACTGTGTTTTTGCACTGGCGTCTACCCGTCTCTTCCTCCACTCCGTGCAAGTGCTGTCTGTGTCTGAGGGAGCCTCTTTTGTCTGATTGATACTCTTGGTCTAATGCGAGCTCTTGGTCTAATCTGGGCTCTTGGTCCACTTGGTGCTGATGGGTTCTGTGTCTCAGGGAGCAGCTCTTAGTACAATGGGCACCAGTGGGCTCTGTCTCAGGGAGCGGCTATTCCCAGTCAGTACAGGATAGGATCTGTTTTCTGTTCCCAATTGGTGCAGGGTGGGCTTATGTCTCTGGTTTTCACTGGTGTCACAGAGGGCTGTTTTTTTGGTGAGGGGGCGGGGGAAGGGGCAGCTAGCTGGTCCCTGGGGCTCCAATGGCTTGGGGGAGGGACACAGAATGTGCCCCCGGGGCCTAGGGGCTAGGGACCTGGTCTGCCCAGTCCGGAGATGGGGCCTTACCTGTTCCCAATCAGTGCAGGGTGGGCTTTGGGATTTCTTATCCGGACCCTGCAGCCCTCTCCTTCCTGGTTGTGCCCCTCACAGGATTAGTCCCCTCCCTGCATCACTTAGCATCTGTAACACCCTCAAGATCTGATGCTCTTTCCATTGTTTTCTCCCCTCATGTGGTGAGTGATTAGCTTTTCCAAGACCAGAAGGGTGGTGCAATAGCCAGGCCTCTGCCTCATGTCCACCTCTGAATGCAACACATAGCTAGGAAGTCCCTAGAGATGCCCATGTGTGACCAGGGTGACACAGTGGAAAAGACGGCATTTCAGTCCAGGTCCCCTGTCATAGTGACACTCCTGGCCAACATGTATGGAATGTCCACCTGTGGGTGGTCCACATGCAGTGGCTCATTTTGTCATTATTAAGGCACATAAGTCAGGGGAGTTTCCATCTCTGGTTTAGGATGAGGACATGGGGGTAAGTGACCTGCCCAGGGTGATATAGGCTGTGGGGCCAGGGTCAGGAACTGAACTCTCAGTGAGTTGAGTTTCTGAACAGGTGAGCAAGACTGACCAGAGTTCTGGTGAAAGCCAGTGGAGGCATTCCAGTGCACTGTGACCCCTGGTGAATCCCAGCTCTATGCCCATGTGTGCAGTGGAGATAAGATGACATGCTGGAGAATTCTAGATAGATTTTCTAACTCTCCATGCCCAGTGGTCTTTTTCCATGCCTAGGTAGGCCAGAGGACAGGTCCTTGGCATGTAGAATTTTTTCATGGGCCAATCCTCCAGTGGGAGGCATGGGCTGGCCACCCAGACCCTCTTTCACCGAGTGCCAGCATTGTCTTTCTCTGTGTGACCCTGCAAAAGAGCCTCTGTACGTTTCTGGGTTTCCCTTGGGGAGCCCTTGTCTTCGGCTGGTCCAGTAGTCACCTCTAAAGACTCTCTGAGGGTCCCTTTTTCAGGCCATTGCTTTGGGTCCTATCACCTCTCTCCTCCCCTTTCTCGTCTCGTCTCCTTGGCATCGGCCAGCTGCAGATTTGACATTGACTGGTATGGGTGGGAGCCGAAGAAGGAGACAGCTTCTTTGAGGGCCATGTACTGTGCTGGGAGCTTTAGAAGTGGGCCTGTTAGCACGTAGCTTGGTAGAACACGTCTCGCTCCTGGCTTACTGGAGGCTGAGGTCAGGGGATCTTAAATTTGAGTTCCTGTTTCAAAAAAAGAGAAATGAAAAAAAAAAAAAAAGTAGGTGGTGTTAATTGAGCTGGTTCTTTCCACACAGAATAGATGTCTGTTCCTCACATTCCTTCAAAGATCCACTACATTGTGATTTCATCTAGCCTTGGGCTAAAGACTTCCTTCACAACTCAGTGAGCTCTTACCTTACTCCTAGGAGGCAGAGCTGTGCTTTTTTCTTAATCTACAACCTAAGACAGGGACTCAATGGAGAGACATGGGCAGTACAGCCAGGAAGCAGCAGAGCTAGGCTTTGGTCCAAACTCTCTCACCCTGAATTCACTTTTGGGGGAAAATAGAGTTGTTGGAGTGTCAAGATTGATGTGTGGCCTCTGGGAGAGGGACAGCTGTGATGTCCAGGGCTGAGGAGCTCCTTGGAAACCTCCTTGGAGGTCAGCCTTGGGTCTGGTGCTTGTCTTTTAGGCTAACACTAACACAGACCTGAGGCTGGTGGCCGTCAATGGAGCCCTTCTGAGACACCGGGTGCTGCTGGGGGTGACAGACACAGTGGAAGGCTGCCAGAGTGTGATCCAGGTACTGTGTCTCAGAGTGACCTCTCCTGGTGGCCTGCATGTGAGGTCCAGTGTCTGCTGTGCCGCTGTGAGTGCTCCCCCCCACCCCCCACCCCCAGTTCCCGTGTCTTCCTCAGGACTCCTCTGTGCTGAACCCTGCGATTGGGTACTGTAAGAATGAAGGTCCCTGCAGAGTCCCTGTCCAGTATGAGCCGCATACCCGTGAGGATGACAGGCATATAGTCACAGTGGCTTTAAAGGGACAGTGAAAGCTTATGGTGGTCCAGGGCTGTAGCCAAGTGACGTTGCAGGAGAGATGAGGCTGAAGAGCCTGGGTGATGCTCAGTAGGGAGATTTTAAGTAGGAAGTCACTCATGGGGCATGGCTGAGGCTGGATTCGATCCTGGCTACCTCTGCTCAGTGCTCAGTGATTAGTGCAGTTGTGTATTTTATCTTTAATCCTGGTGAGATCTCACCTCCCTTTTTGTGGGGCAGGGGTACACTTTATTATTAGTCTACAACAGAAGATAGCAAGACCTGGGGAAGGGCCACAACCTGCATGGCTCGGAAGCAGAGCTGGGGTTCAGCTCAGGCTTCCTTGGTATACATATGCCTCACTGACCACAGCCCTTTGCTTCAGGGAAACCCAGGGATGCCCAGAGTGTGTGTGCACTGAGAACCTAGGAGGTGTGCCTTCTACATATCTGGCAGATGTTTGCTGAGAGCTTCCACATGCCAGACACTGTTCTCTGGGGCTGAGGACACACAGGCCCTAGTTTTGTGGAGCTGATCACACCTGGGATAGTGTGGCATGTAAAGTTATCTTGCCTGGGATATTGGTACAAGATTCCTGGCAGTTCAAATGGCACATTTGCATCTCTGGAGTCTTCAGCTCCTTCCTAACTTCATTCGTTTCCAAGTCTTCTCTATCAGTTGACATGCAGCAGGGACCCTGGAGTGTGGTTGAATCTGTGACTATTCAGATAACCAATGAAGGGACACATCTTTTCAGACAGGGCTTCTTTCAGCTTCACAATGGCATCTTGGAATGAGATGATGCAATGTCTGGAGGTCTTTCAGAATCCTCAGGGGTGCTGGGTAATGTGATGGGCAAGGAGAGAGGTGACAGTCAACTGGGGTGGGCATGAAGTGAGTTGTTACAGCAGGATGATGGAGATTTCTCATCTCCTGTGTATATTTGAGATTTTTTTCAAAGTAAAAAGACTTTTAAAAAGGGTATGTGGACAGATCATTGTAGGGGGTGAGCTGGCTGGAGAGACTGTCTGGCAAGGGCTGTGACTTTTGTTCTCATGGATTAGTTGCCCTGAGCAGGGAGCAAGGTAGTTGATACAGATGTTAGACTCAGGATTCTACTTTTCTACAGAACTTGATTCTCATGTATGTGGCACCATCAAGGCATCTCAGTGAGTATAGACGGTTTTGGCCCAGTAAGGATAACCTGGCCTGGGGGCTGCTGAAGCTGAGGTAGAAGGAGAGGTTGGGGGTACCAACCAAGATGTCTTTCTTACCTGCACCCCTTCCATTGAGAACACTTGAATTTGGCCCTGGTTGGTGGAGATGTCATTTGTGAGGGCTTTTCTCCTTTGTATATTTGGGTTTTAGACAGAATGGTACCCATACTACTGAAGGTGAAGATGCTATTCCACTGCCTCAATGGACATGATGGCCAAGGGAGTTTGGAATCTATCTGGCATGCTCTGTGGGAGATGGGGCCTTGCCATTTTGTTCATGGTTGGACATATTCTGAATTTGCTTGCAAAGCCATTTTTTTGCAGGAGGTGTGGGGGTGGGGGGCGTTTACCATGTAGCTTAGTGATAGTGTGCCCACGTAGCATTCTATCTTGGGTTTGATTCCCAGTACCACCATTTTTACCCCTGCCAGCTATACACATGAGCTGCAGTCACACTGTTCCTGCCAGACAGCAGGCCATGTCAGGTGCTTGTCAAAAGGACAGGCCCTGGATGAAGAGCAGGAGCTGGAGGATAAACTCAGGGTTAGAAGTTGAAGGTCAGGCCACTGCTGCTTCTCTCCACAGCTCTGGTTTGTCTACTTTGACCTGGAGAACTGTGTGCAGTTTTTGTCTGATCATGTTCAAGAAATGAAGAGGAGCCAAGAGGTAAGATGGCCAGCCCCTTTCCTGGGATCTCAGCACCCTGAGGTCAGGATTGCCGTGGGACCCTGCTCCTGGCTGGCTAGAACCTGGGCAGGCCGGGTTTGAACCCTGGTTTGTTCACTTGCAGTGCATGGATAGATACTCCTATCACAGGCTGTGATGAGCAAATGTAAGCAGGGCAAGCAGAGGCCTTCAACAGCAGCCCAGGACCCTGCTTTTGTGGGGAATAGTGTGATCTCCTTGTGTGGCTCACTGAGGTCAGCTGTCTGGCTCTCTAGCTGGTTCCACGCCTTCAAAGCCTGCCAGACTCAGAATACACCTGTGTCCCCTTTGTTTCCTTCATAGTCCTTGCTGAGAAGCAGATTAAGCCAGCTATGTGTTGTCATGGAGACGGGAGTGAGCCCTGTGGTGGAAGGGCCTGAGGACTTGGAGGATGCCCCCCTCCTGCCCAGCACTCCTGGTCCTCAGGAGAGACCACTCATGCAGACTGAACTCTATCAGCTTGTTCCGGAGGCTGAGCCGGAGGTAATGGTGCCGCAGCAGTTGGTGAGGTCCTCCCTTGAGGGCCCATGTGTGATCATGGTCCAAGTCATGGCTCAAGTTTTAGGTCTTGGGGTTATAGTTTCTCTGAGTTGCTAGAGACCATCCAAACCTTGTAGGTCAAAGCTGTCTTTACATTCTTTTGTTCATTCCAACACATAGTTTTGTTTATTCTGACACTCTTCTTTTTTGAGACAGAGTTTTGCTATGTAGCCCAGATTGGCATACCCATAAACCTCCCAGCTGCTGGGATGGCAGGCTTCATCTTTATACCAGTACTTTAAAGCATAGTTTATGGGAATCAACTTTGCACTTCCTGGGACTTTTGGTTACATGTTTAAATATCTTGGCCATCCTTTTGGATAGCTACACTGCAGGAACCGTTGCATGTTGATGGGTAATAACTTGTCATCATTTGGGTGAATATTGATCTTTTAAAATCTGTTACTGAACTTGCTATGGTAATACAGACCTGTAATGCTGACACTCAAGAGGTGGAAGTAGGAGAATTGCAGGTCTAAGACCAGTCTGGACTATACAGGGAGACCCTGTCTCAAAGAAAAAGATTGTGTTGATCAGTTGATCAATCACACGTTCATGTAACTGTCCATCCCATCATCACCCATCCATCCATCTGTCTATCATCATCCATCCATCCATCCACTCATTATCATCCATCCATCCATTCATCTATCTGTTCATCCATTCTCCATCCAATTCACCCATTATCATCCATCCATTCATTCGTCTATCCATCCATCCATCTGTCCATTTCCATTATCTATCATCATCTCTCAATCATGCACCTACCCACCTACTTAAATCCTAGTCACTATTTGGAGCTGCTTTGTGAATCCTTTCAGTTCTGACTCCATCACCCCCAGAACCCTGCTAGGTTCTGTTCTTGGGCTGTGTGTGGGGTCTGGTTCCTTGCTGGCACACATGTGAACTGTGGACAGACCCAAGTGGTAGGAATGACCTTAGTGGCATTTGGAGCTTTGTCGATCACTTGCATTTGCCTTTCATTCTGGGGATTTAGAGAATCAAGGTCCAGCCCAACCTAGCCTTCCTCCTTTGCATTGATGAGATTCCGGGGCTCCCCAGGAGGAGTATTTAAGAGAGAAAATGATGACTGTGTTTGTTTTTCACTTTTTTTTTTTCAGAGCAGAAAGGACTGGTAAGGTCACATGCTTTATTCAAGGGGCTTGTTTGTCCGGGTTGGCATGCCATAACCCATAAATTTGGGCCTTTCAAGTTATTCTTTCAAATTTGATCAAACCCATGGAAACACAGTCTCCTGTCATGAATGTCAAGTGTGTGTATGCATGGTTTGAAAGTAGCTTATCAGTTAGCTAGGGAAAATATAGCCTCTACCCAGGTCTCAATGGGCAGCTAGACTACCCTGTGTCTGGAAGAGCCAAAGTCTGTGACAGATGGAGAGTCAGAACATCCTCTCACATTTTTAAAGATTTTTTTTTCCTGCAAAGAATTTGTCAGCACATCCTGAGGTCTGTATGACCTTTCCTACTTTGGTAGACAGAGTGAGACTAGCCCGGGTTCTCAGAATGAGGAGAAAGCAGGAGAGGGCAGAAGCCTCCTGCAGAGTCCAGTACACTAGTCTGGCTGTAGATCATTGGTTCTTACAATATTGATCTTGGGCTGAATTGGTGAGGCCAGTCTGTAGCTGGAGTTTTTCTCTAGTCCTGCCTGGCTCACGGTCAGGACAAATCTCTCACACCCGCCAGTTCCACAGCTGCTCAAACCCAACTGAGTAAACACACAGAGACTTATATTACTTTATAAACTGTATGGCTGTGGCAGGCTTCTTGCTAACTAGTTCTTATATCTTAAATTAATCCATTTCTATTAGTCTATAAGTTGCCACGTGGCTTGTGGCTTACCGGTACTTTACATCTCGCTTGTCATGGCGACGGCTGGCAGTGTCTCTCTGCCTCAGCCTTCCACCTCCCAGAATTCTCCTCTCTCCTTGTCCTGCCTATACTTCCTGCCTGGCTACTGGCCAATCAGTGTTTTATTTATTAATCAGAGCAACACATTTAACATACAGAACATCCCACAGCACCA
This sequence comes from Peromyscus californicus insignis, assembly GCF_007827085.1. Lineage (NCBI taxonomy): Eukaryota > Metazoa > Chordata > Mammalia > Rodentia > Cricetidae > Peromyscus > Peromyscus californicus. Next base: position 86,240,479 of record NW_026294573.1, on the reverse strand, counting down.
GTCTGAGCTGGTGAAAGGCACATTATTTGCCTTTTCAATATCCTCCAGCCTAGCATATAAGACAGCTTAAGAAAAAGCCAGTCCTAGGGGCCATTTGGAATGAATTGCTTCTCATCCAGGACCAAATTAGGATATTTTTATGATTTTTTTTCATATTGCTTTGAGTCAGAGTCTCATTCTTTAGCCCAGCCTGGCCTTGAATCATAGCAATCCATTTCCCTTAGCCTCCAAATGCTGAGATTACAGGGGTGAGCCTGGCTGCTTCTTAATATTGGTGATGGATCCTGTGACATTTACTGAGCTGGACTGAGTACTTTGTGTTCCTGCGGCCTCATCCCACTTCACCACAGCACACATTACCAGTGAAGACAATGCCTGTCAGGCAGGGACTTGCACGGTGAGCTGAAGGGTGTAGGAAGTAGAGTTCCTGTGTGTCCTTGATCTCAGCACCAGTTTTTAATTATTAGCTCCACACATGCAGCCTCTCTGGACCCCACCCCTGATGTTCTTACATTTAGGTGGACACAAGTGAGGAATTTAAGCCTCTACCCTGCAATCCCAACTGGTCGACCAGTGAGTGAAACTTTAGAGACCACATGTGTTAAGAGATGCATGACATCCAGTTTGAAATGTCCTTCTTTATGCTTTGTTTCCTCATCTTGGTAAGATGCATGTGTTAGAGTTGCTGTCTTTGTTGTGTACCTTTTATTACCACCCCCCTTCAGAATGCTTCCTCTGTGAACCCCACACCCATCAAGTTCCCCTCTGCCTCCCACAGAACCTGGACCACTGTCTCCTTCATGTGCAGTATTGGTTCCTTTGTGGTATCAGTTTTCATAAGCAAACTGTTACTGTGTCTGGTAGAAAGATGTCTACCAGGCACCATATATGAACTAAAGGTCTCCTATCATTGACACTTCTCCCCATCCAGCCCCCATTAGTGATTTCCTTCAAGTGAGTTGGTCTGGACCTTACAGATTCATGGGGTTTAGAAAGTATAAAGAGTCTGGAGGTGGGGTGGGGTGATACTTCTCCAGTGCTCTGAGGTTGTAGATCTTCTGGGGGCATAATAACATCTTTGGAGCTTGGGATGGAACCCAGGGCATCAGGCATGCTAAGTGCAGGATTTGCTTCAGAGCAGAACCCTCTGTCCTTGTGTGTCTTGTTCATAAGGCTCCTTGGGGATAAAGCAGCCAGGGCCACAGCAGCCCCAGTGACTTGCAGAATGGGGGTTCTTGGCCAGACTGCATCTTCCAGGAGCCGCAGGCACTGGTGGCTTGTTCTTCCTGTTGAGCACCCCTGCTGGGTAGGGTGGCATGATGATTTGGGCTTCTCCTGTGCCTGAGCCCCGTCACCCTCGGGTCTGTCTCTGTGCTCATGTTGCTTCCCTGACTCTTGCAGGAGATGGCCCGGCAACTGCTGGCAGTGTTTGGTGGCTACTACACTCGGCTCCTGGTGACCTCTCAGCTCCCCCAGGCAATGGGAACTCGACACACAGACTCTGCAAGGGTCCCATGCCCCTGTCAGCTCATAGAAGCACACATTCTGGGCACAGGATGCTGCCCATTCCTGGCCAGGTGACCTAGGGACAAAGATGTTCATCTTCCTCCAAGACTGAGAAGTGGGGGAGGAGTCAGGAGCCTGGCATGGCTGACAGTGAGCTCAGATGAGATCAGCATTTGGGGACACTTTGGAGAGTGTCTGTCATGTTAGCCATGGGGTCATCAAGGGCACACCAGATGGCCACAGTTGTTGGCATCTTATGCTGCCCTGGCCTTGCTGAATCTGGTGGCTGAGCTGGAGTTGCCTGGGCCTGCATCCTGGGTAGAGGATCCCGTCTGTGGCCTGTGGAGCACCAGAGACCTGCAGCCGACTCTACAGGGCTCAGAGAGGACACTGCTCTCTCCGAATTGCCCCAGGCTGCTGATGTCATAAGTACACCCATTTCCAGTGTGAGAGAAGGTCTTGGAAGGCTGAACCAGCGTGTGAACTACAGTACTGTCTGGGCTTGTCTGTTAGCCCCTGGGCTGTAGACAACAGGGCTGCAGAACAGGGGTGACGAGACCAGGCTTGGTGACCATCAACAGGGGCACTTGGCAAAGAACACCCTGTGGGTGGGACTCAGACTGATTTTGTGTAGCAACATGCTGTCTTGTGATCGAAATTCTGTCCTGCAGAGCAACAGTGGTGTTTTCTGACATTCCACTGTTCTGGAATGAGGTGTGATCAGACACTCTGAGTTTGAATAAAGAGCTCAGCAACCTCCCCAAGAGCTTGAAGACTTCCCACAGCTCCATGTCCAAAGCCCTCGTCTGATATGAAGGTCCAGCTCCAAGATCCAGCCTTCGTGGTTTCTGTCCCCCACAAATCACCATTATAAGTTGGACCTCTTCCCTGAACTGGCAGACGTGTTCCTATTGGACTCTTATTCATGTTTCAAAATCCCTTCTGCTGCTTTCTGTCTCATTGAAATTCCTGATGGAGCTGTTCCTATTATTGATGTTTTATGTTATTCCATTTTTCTCCTGTACAAACCTCTTTTTCTATCGAAGACTGTAAACTCCTTAAGGTCCAACACTATATCCATCTTCCTTTTGTGAATGACCTAGACTTGCTTAGAACAAAATAATTCTGAAAAGTCCCGTGGATCGGTTGGTTGCCTTATCCTCTCCACCAGTTGTGGCAAATTGTTCTGCAAACGTGGTTGATGAGACCCAGGGCATGATGGACCAGAGTTCTGGTCTTGAGTTCTTTCACTTTATTTGTCCACCCTCCATGTGCTGCATGGTTCTGGTCATTTCCAGCTTATTGTGCTGTTTGTTATTCTTACCTCGGTGCACAAAGTGTTCCCTTGACCCCAGCCGAGGTGATATGACATCACGGGGTTCTGGCGAAGCTAGTAACCTGGGTTCTTGTTGCATATCTGCCAACTCTAGGGCTGCGTAGACATGGCTGGGTGCATTGCCTTCTCGGTGTGTCCACGGACTTCTTATGGCAGAGCCCTGTGGTGGCCTGAAATGGCAGAGCTCTGTGGTGGCCTGAAATGGCAGAGCTCTGTGGTGGCCTGAAATGGCACAGTGCAGCAGACTTTCTGGGTAAGACATATCCTACCTCTTTACTTTCTCTGTGTCCAAGATGGCGGAGTCCCCCAGCCACGTCCGGGGTAACTTTGCTTAGTGGAATTATTCACTGTGGGAAATGTCACTGAATTTGATCAAGGGAAACTGTGCTTGTCATCTGGTCACCGATCCCTTCGGTATAATGATGGTGAATAAAGCTGTGTTTGGTGAATGACTGAGTGACTCGGCTCATGGAAGCTTGGTGTGGTCCTTCCACATTCTCTCTAGAACTTCTGCCTCCCTGCTGGGTGGGGCATACGGGGTGAGCTCATGGTGGGCATTTGTGTGTGCCTCAGTTTCCTCTTTTGTAAAATCCATGTGTCTCACCTGCTTTACAAAGTTGCCATGATGAACCATCCAGCTGGAGCCTGCTCTTAGATTTTTTTTTTTAATATTTTAGTTTTAATCTTGTGCACCTGAGTGCTGGAATTAAACCCAGGTCCTCTGCAAGAATGGTCCACGCTCTTAACTGTTGAACTGTCTCTACAGCCCAGTGCCCCTAGGTCTTAAGGCTCTATGCCTACCAGAGGCGGGGGTCGTGGACACACTGCAATGCAGGTAGGAGCATTCAAAGCCAAGTCCACTCATCCTTCCTGCCTTTTGGTCTCTGTCCCAAAAGTCAGTTGAATGGGGAGGAGAGCTCCTGCCTGGTGGATGGTTGTGAAAATGAATAAAAACAACTTGGTGTGCAACACCAAGTCACAAGCTGGAGCAGGAACTCAATAACCTACTGTGGTCTCTTTTTTAAATTCTTGCTGTCTGGTACACAGTAGGGGCCTGTATGTGTTTAAGTCGACTCTTGTCTCACACCACAGGGGTATGCATGTGAATAAAGCCTTGTCAAGACTCAAGTTCAGTAAGGATGGTGTCATGGTGAAGGGAGGCTGGGAGCAAGCTGGTGACCCTGGGTCAGATGCTAGCTTGCTCTGTGCTTCTCACTTCCTCATGTCAGGACAGGGTTGTGTAATGACGGGACGACAGAGGTCTTGTCACATGCCACAAGGCCTGTTTCTTGGTGTGTCCGTCTGAGGACACACCAAGCCCCTGCCCCGAGGCTTCATTTCATTTCTTTGTGGCGCTGGGGCTGAAAGTCAGGCCTCTTGCGTGTAAGAATACGGAGCAATGTGCTGTCACTGAGCCACACCTCAGCTCTCAGTGGTGGCTTTTTTCTTCTCAGTAGCTGCTAGATGGTTTTGTACTTGAACATAAACACAAGTTTTTACCAGGTTGTTCAAATCTATCATTAATAATTTCAGTTAGTACCAGTAAGGGAAAAACTGCGGCCATGATTATAGATTTTACATTTCTTTTATTTCTACTTTTTCTAAAGTTAGGGTCTCTGTGGTGGTATTGTGTTCCCTGAAATATTGTGCATGCTAGTAAACTTATCTGAGGTCAGAGAAAAGAATAGCCACAATATTAAACATAGAGGATAGGCAGTGGTAGCACACACCTTTAATCCTAGCATTCCAGAGGCAGAGATCTACCTGGATCTCTGTGTGTTCAAGGATACAGCCAAGCATGGTGACTCACGCCTTTAATCCCAGAAAGTGATGGCAGAAAGCAGAAAGGTATATAAGGCATGAAGACCAGAAACTAGAAGCTTTTAGCTGGTTAAGCATTCAGGCTTTCGAGAAGCAGTTCAGCTGAGATTCATTTGGATGAGGATTCAGAGGCTTCCAGTCTGAGGAAACAGGATCAGCTGAGGAACTGGTGAGGTGAGGAAGCTGTGGCTTGTTCTGCTTCTCTGTAACTGAGAACTAGTCTTTCACTCTCTGTGTGGCTGAGATTGACCTTGAATTCCTAATCCTACCAAGACCTTCCAAATGCTGAGATGACCTGTGTGTGCAGTGCTGGGGTGGAACTCGGGGTCTTCTGCATGCTAGACAAGCACACTACCAACCGAGCTGCATCCCTACCTCTCTTTTGACTTCTGACAACATTGTGTGTATATGTATGTGTGAATGTGTGTATGTGGCGGGGTGCATGTGCCTGTGCACATGTATGTCAAACGGGGATGTCAGGTGTCCTCTGTCATTCTCTGCCGTATTCTCCTGAGCCTGGGTCTCTCACAGAACTTAGAGCTTGGCCAGCAAGTCCCAGCAATCCTCCTGCATCCCCCTTCTTATTGTGCTGTGCCTGGCTTTTTAAACATGGGTGCTGGCCCTATATGGTGGCTCACAACTATCTGTAACTCCAGTTCCAGAGGATCTGATATCCTCTTCTGGCCTCTGTGGGCGCCGGGCATGCATGTGGTACACAGACATACAAATAGACAATACATCCATATACATAAAAAAAAACCTAGAAAAAAGAGAAAACATGAACACACAAGATGCTGGGTATTCAAACTCAGGTCCTCAGGCTTGTGCTGCTCACCAGGGAGCTGTCAGGACAGGAAGCACGGGGTACTCAGCAAATCTCTCCGTTGTCCTTTCAGTTGAGCTTGAACCTAAGATGACTATAAAAATGTCATCTAGCAAAACAGTGGCAAAAACTGGGGAAATAAAGGGTGATGTTTCACAAGAGCAAAAAGGGGCAACTTGTGGGAAAGTTGCAACAATTCTAAGTTTATGTAAACAGCAAGAAAGGGAAACTTGAGAGCTTGCCCTGGCTTCCAGAGGTCCCTGGTTTGGTTCCGGGCATCCACATCACAGAGCTCACAAGGCTTAACTGCTTCTTATTCCAGCTCCAAGGAATCCACCGCCCTCTTCTGGCCACTTCTGGCACTTGCACACATACAGGTAAATAAAAATTAAGTCTAAAGAAGAAAAAAAAAAGCATAACTTGCTAGAAATGAGTATCAGATATAGGCTATTAGAAAATATCCATCTATAAAAAAGTGTACAAGACTATTTAGAGCCCCTAAGGAGTGCATGCAACCCAACAGGTTCACAGACAAAATGTGGTATATGTACACAATGGAATAACACTCAGCCATCAAGAAGAACGAAACTGTGATACATATGACAACATGGCCAAATCCTGCAAACATGCTACACAACAAAAATGCCACCCACTGCGTTATTCCATACATGAAATGTCCAGCATGGGAAAATCCAAAGGCAGAAAATGCAGTCATGGTTGTCAGAGGCTGAGAGGGAGAATGGGAATGGCTGCTATATGAGTCATATAATGGGTCATTACAAAATGATAAGTCTTACAATATCTCAAAATATTTAAGCTATATATATTTAAAACAGTGTTAGGGGTCTGGGGAGGTGGCTCATGTAATTCTGGCTGGACTGGAACTCACTGCATAGACCCGGCTGGCCTCAAGCTCACAGAGATCCACCTGCCTCTGCCTCCTGAATGCCGGGATTAAAGGCCACACCCAGCTAATAGATTTCTTTTCTGTTGTCTGGATATGTGGTAGCTCATCCACTCACTTGCCTACTAAAGGGCACCCGAAATGCTCCTGGGCTCTGATAATTATGAATAAAAGCTGTTATAAGCATCCACACAATTTTCGTCTTCGGCCCATGCAGGAGCATGATTGTTTCATTTTATAATAAAAATATAATTAGTTTTGTAAGAAGCTGTCAAGCCGACTTTCGGGTTTCACAAGCTGCTTTGCATGACTGTTGGCTGTGGATGAGAGTTCTTGTTCTCTTCTTTGGTGGCATTTGGTGTTGGTCTTGGCCATGCTGACAGGTGTGTGGTGGCTTCCTGTTTTAACTTCCATTTCCCCACTGGCATATGATGTGAAGCATGTGTTCATGGATGACTTACCACCTGTGCGTCCTCTTTAATGGGATGCCTATGAAGAACTCAGGCTCATTTTAAAATAAGGTTGTTTTCATATTGTTATCCTAATAGTTCTTCATACACTTTGGACCGCAGTCCTGGTATTCAGTTAGTGTTTGCAAACAGTTTCTCCAGGTTTATGTACAACCTTCTGGTACAACCTTGCCATGGGGATTTATTCGTTCTAGGAGTTTCTTTGTTGGTTATATGGGGTTTTCTACATCAACCCTCAGGCCGCCTGTAAACAAAGTGATTTATTCCTAATCTATATACCTCTCATTTATTTTCCTTATTTAATTAGCTAGGAGGACTCCCAGTATGAAGTTGAAGGGTAACGGTGGGAGGGAACATCCTTGTTTTGTTTCCCCCTTAGGAAAGTCTCTGGTTTCTAAATGTTGAGTAAAATATGTGCTGTTTTTTGTTATTATACTTTCTCAAGCTGTGTAAGTTTCCTACTTCCAGTTTACTGAAAAAAAATCTCTTCCTTCTGATTAGTGATTGCTCAGTACACCTTCAGTTTTAATCTATTTGCATTCTTACAGCTCAGGTGTCCACACAGTGGACATGCAATATTTGAATCGTTAAAGAAAAATTAGGTCATTTAAAAATATGATTTACTACATTATGTCTAAAGTATTCGGCATAAGTGTCCCTTTTGATCTTATTACTTTGCTGTGCAGTTTTTGAGACAGTGCCTTAGTCACTCCTCTTCCACTGGGAGAGGACACTCCTTAGAAACAGGTTCAGGGTGGAAGGACTTATTTTGGCTCATAGTTTGAAGGTACAGTTTGAAGGGCCAGTCCTTCATGGTGGGGAACGCATGGCAGACTTCTCAGTGGCTGAAGCATGTCGCTAGGACTCTGCACATCCTAGCACCCCAGGAAGCAGAGAGGGAGAATGCTGACACCCATCCAGCCTCTTTCCTCTTGTTTATTTTGGATCCTGTGTTGGTGGCACCCGTATTCACGGTGAGGCTTTCGTTCCTGGTTAACTTTTCCTACAAAAGGGAGGCCTCATGGATGCACCCGGAGGTGTGCCTTCTAGGTGATTCTAGAACTGGTCAAGTTGACAGGGAAGATGAACCATCACTCAGCATCTCGTAGCATTGCCCAGGCTGGCCTCAAACCTGCAATCCTCCTGCCCCAGCCTCCTGCTTGCTGGGATCACAATCTTACCCGACAGTACCTGGTTAAAATGGACCGTCTTCCAGTTTTTCTATTGGTTTGCCTTCCCTGAGATAAGGTGATCACTTCCCAGCTCAATTTTGTTTATTTTGGTAAATATAAAATATTAAAAAAAAATCATTTAGCCTCTGTAAGCCACTTCTTTTAGTGGTCACCTGATTTCAGCAAGTATCCCTGGCTGCCTGAGGTCTGCCATGTGAGCACTTGCACTGGCCTCTGGGCAAACAAAGCCCACACTGTCCTTCACTCTACCCCTGAGGCTGTGTTTTTCTGGGTCTAGTTCTCTGTATTTGAAAACATTACAGGTATTATTAAAAATGCTTATAGTCTGTATTCAATTATGTTTAACCATGTAATTTTTTTATTGCTTTTTTATCACCTTTAAAAGTGATTTTAATATTCCCAGCTTGTGCCTTGTGTCTCTTTCTCCTGGGACTAATTTTCGACTTTATCTTAGTGCAGTGTAGTAGCATATTGAGAACTCCCTGGAATAGTTTTCTTTCAGTACAAATCTTTTTTTTTTTTTTTTTGGTTTTTTGAGACAGGGTTTCTCTGTGTAGCTTTGTGCCTTTTCCTGGAACTCACTGTAGATGTAACAGTCGTATTTAATAAGAAACACAGAGCCAAATGCAGAGTTAAAAGCCCAAGAGGTCAGAGCAGTAGCTAAGAGCTGAGACTTAAAACCGCCTTCTTACCCTTACTGCCACTGCCGTCCTTCCCCTCAAAAAGAGACCTACTTCCTGTGTATCTGTCTTTTTATTGGCTTTCTGTTCTGCCTTCTCATTGGTTGTAAACCCAACCATATGATCTCTTTGTCACTGCCTGTCTATACAGGCCTCTAGGTCTCTATGGTTGGTATTGAAATTAAAGGCGTGTGTCTCCATGCTGGCTGTATCCTTGAACACACAGAGATCTGCCTGTAATGTGATCGGGATTAAAGGTGTGCACCACCACTGCCCGGCTTCTGCTATGGCTTGCTATTAGCTCTGACCCCCAGGCAACTTTATTTATTAACATACAAATAAAGTCACATTTCAGTACAAATAAAATATCACCATAACTCATTCTGTAGCCCAGGCTGGCCTCGAACTCACAGAGATCCACCTGCCTCTGCCTCCTGAATGCTGGGATTAAAGGCATGCGCCACCACCGCCCGGCTCAGTACAAATCTTATGGTGATGTTTTCAGTATTTGCTTTACTGTCTCAATTTTTTTTTGAAAGATATTTTTGTTAAGTATAGAATTCCTGTTTCCTGTTTTTTCCTTTTTTTCTGTAGCTGTATCAGGGATTCTAGAGGAAAAGAACTGATAAAATGACTATACAATATATATATTAATATATTGTGTATAACATATATAATTCTATTAAATCCCTTGTAATACATATATTAATATATTGTATATACAATATATAATCATTAACATAATAATAGATACAATGATATGTATACACTATATATGTATATAAAACAAGGGGATTTATAAGAGTTGCATAGGGTCTGTGGTCTTACTAGCCCAACAATGGCTGTAACCTCTTGATGGAGAGGCCAAGAATCTGGTAGTTCTTCAGTCCATGAGGCTGGATCTCTTAGCTGGTCTTTGATCTATATTGGAATCCTGAAGAAGTAGGTTCTAATACCAGTGAAGGAATGCCCCAGAAGCAGGATAGATGAACTTTCTAGTGAGTGAAGCGGGAGAAAAGTAAAAGCTTCCTTCTTCCATATCCTTTTATGTGGGCTGCCACCAGTGAATGTGGCCCAGATTAGGGTTGCTCTTCCCACCTCAAATGATCTAATCAATAAAATCCCCTAGGGGCATGTCCAGCTGCTTGAGTTTTAGTTGATTTCAGATGCAGTCAAGTCTTCAGCCAAGATTAGCCATTAGAGCAGGGCAGGCTGGCTTTGAACTCACTTCGATCCTGCTATCTTAGACTCATGAATGCTTTAACTTTTGGTTCTTCTTCAATCTGAACAATTTAAACTGGTTTATATTCTGTTCCATAATCTTGCCCTTGTTTATCTTTAATTGGTTGGGATTTATGACAATTGAGATCTTTATTTCATTGATAAAGTACTACAATTTTATATGACTTTTAAATTACATTTATTTATCTGGGAATGGTGACACACACCTTTAATCACAGTATTTGAGAGGCAGAGGCAGGCAGATCACTGTGAATTCAAGGCCAGCCTGGTCTACACGGTGAGTTCTAGGACAGCTGAGGTTACATAAAGAGACCCTGACTAAAAACAACAACAACAACAACAACAACAAAAAACTGCATTTATTTGTTTGTTTGTGTATGTGGCGGGGGGGAGGCGGTAGGCACATGTGTGCTACAGTGTGCAAGTGGAGTTGGCTTTCTCTGTCCACCTTATGTGTCCCCGGGACTACATTCAAATCGTCAGGCTTGAAGAAAATCACCGTCATCCACTGAGTCACCTCACTGACCCCCTTTATGTGACTTTTAAAAATAGCTTCCCGTTCTCAGATGAAATTATCCATCTTGTCATCTCTTAGCTTCAGTATTTAATGGCACACACTGAAAAGTTTACATCTACTGATTCCAACTGTCATTTTGTAAATCTCTCTCTCTCTCTCTCTCTCTCTCTCTCTCTCTCTCTCTCTCTGCTTTTCAGTCATTTGGTCTTTTGATATTTCTGATCATTTTTGATTAAATGCTGGTCACTTTTTAATAAACAAGATGAAGAGATTAGCAAAGGTCTTTTGCTTTGGGGAGAAATGGTTGAGACTAACTAGGTTCTAGTCTTAGGTTTCTACATGAACTGGTCTATTTCACATGGGTTCCAGATCTTCAGGGATTTTAGCTGAAAATCTATATGTATGTGTGTGTATGTATGTATGTATGTATGTGTATATGTAAGTGCATATGAATGTGTATATGTGTGTATATGTTATATGTATGTGTGTGTATATGTGTGTATGTGTGTATATTGTATGTACGTGTATATGTATATATGTGTATGTGCATGTATATATATGTGTGTATATGTATGTATGTATATACATGTGTGTATGTATAGATATATGTATGTTTGTGTGTATGTATGCATGTTTGTATGTGTGTATGTGTGTGTGTGTGTGTGTGTATGTATTTAAAGTTGAAACCCCTCCATGATAATCATCATTTATGTCACCCCACTCTGTGAGTATGGGAAGTTTTGCTCATCTTTGAGGCCTTGTGAACCCTGCTTAGGGTCTGGCAGAGGTTGTGGCAGAGCGTCCCTCCAACATGTCCAACAGCTTTGTTCAGTGCTGTGAGCAGGTGGTTGGTCAAGTTTCGGCTACTTTGCCATAATCAGATAAATTGGGCTTCTGTGGCTTCCATGGATCTCTTTATTGTTATTTGAAAATCCTTCAAAATTATGCTGTGCTCAGGCTGAGGGTCCCTTCAACAGCCGCAGGATGGGAGCCTCTGCAAGCCTTCTGTGGAGGACCTTCTAAATTAAGAAACAAGTTGCTTTGATGTTCAGAGTGTCCACTGTCTGTTGCAGGAAGCCAGTCAAAGACAGAGCCTGGGGTGTGCTGGGGAAAAGAGGAAGACTGGCCTGGGAGATGGTACAGAATGCCTCTCACCCCTGGTTGCTGAGGAGTCTAGGGGATTCATCATGAGAACTGGAGAGGAAGAGGAAGCTGGCCCTCGGTGAGGCCCAAGGCAGTGGACTATACTGTAGTTAACTGGTAGCTCCCCCATCCCCAGGCCATAAACCCATATGCTTCCCTACAGCAATTGTTCTGTCTTCTAAATATTTCCTATGTCCTTGCTTGCTTTGCATAGGATCTTGCTATATACCCCAAGCTGGTCTTTAAATCGCCATACTCCTGTGTCAGGAGTACTGGGATTACAAGCCACATCACCATTTCTGGCTCTTACATAGTTGGCATTCATCTTTCTCTTCCTCTTCCTCCATCTTTCCTCCTCCTCCTTACCATCTTCTTCCTTTCCTGGGATCGGCTCCTCCGCTTTGACACAGCCCAGAATGAAACAATATGTGTTGTCAACTTGACCCTGACACTATGTGAACCTTATTCTCTATTTTTTTCCCATGAGGTCTGAGTTGGAATTGGTCAGCTGTACTCAAGAAATATTGTGACCTGGGCTTCTTCTCCAGTCTCATATGCTGCTGTTGACCCTGATCACACCCGTGAGCTTTTCCTGTCTGCTCGGGCCGGCTCTGGTTTTATTTCTGTATTAGTCAGTTTCAGTACCACACAGTAGTTTGAATGTGGAACTTCTGGGGTTAATGACTGTTAGTGCTGGTAAGAGATGGCAGTAAGGAAGGAGTGACGGGAAGAAGATCTGTGACCGTGTGAGCAGTGGGTGGAGGGGCAGCCCCACCTAGGACTGAGCGCCAAACTTCGTTGAGGCAATGGCTATGGCTCACAATCACAGAGAAATTTATTGGCAGAATGCTCTAGAGACAGGCCTTCCATGGTGCTGTTACAGGGAGATGTCTCATTGGGGTTACTCCATTCATAAGGGACACAAGAGAAATAGTTGCTAAGTGTCTCCAATCCCTACGTGCAGCTGAACCCTGAGCTAAAAACTCACCTAAGATGAAGGATCCTGAAGCTGGAGAAGCTTCAAGAACCCACAAAATGAGCACCCATTTTGGAGCTAGGAAAGGAAGCCATTTCCTCTTCAGGATCTTTAGTTTCAGCTATTGACAAAGTTGTTCATTGCACCAGCTGCCAACAAAATAATTATTAAAAATTCTCAGCTCCATTTTTCAAAATTTTGTTTTATTTAACATTTTTTTCATTTATTTTACATTTGGACTATAGTTTCCCCTCCCTCCTCTCCTCCCCTTCCTCCCCCAACTCCCATATATCCCCCCCTCTACATCCACTTCTTCTCCATGTCCATCAGGAAGGGCCAGGCCTCCCATGGGTTTGAATAAAGCTTGGCACATCAAGTTGAGGTAGGACCGAGTTCCTCCCCCTGCATAAAGGCTGGATGAGGTAATCCAGCATGGGGAACAGGTTCCCAAAAGCCAGCTAAGCGCCAGGGACGGGACCTGATCTCACTGCTAGGAGCCTTACAAACAGACCAAGCTACACAACTGTCACACATATGCAGAGGGCCTAGGTCAGTCTCATGCAGGCTCCCTAATTGTTGGTCTAGAGTCCATATGCTCTCATGAGTGCTCAGATCAGCTGTCTGAGTTTCCTGTCATGACCTTGACCCCCCTGGCTCATACAATCCCTCCTCCCTTTCTTCAGGAAGACTCTAGGAACTCTGCCCAGTGTTTAACTGTAGGAGCTCTGAATCTGCTTCCATCACTTACTGTATAAAGGCTCTCTCATGACAATTAGGGCAGTCACCAATCAGACTACAGGAGATGGCTAGTTCAGGCACTCTCTCCACTATTGCTAGGGGTCATCCTTATGGATTCCTGGGAGTTTCCCTGGGACCAGGTTTCTCCCTAACCCTGAAATGCCTCCCCCTATCAAGATGTATGTTTCATTACTCTTCACCTCTGCCCAGCCCCCAACCCACTCCCTCAAGTTCCCATTCTTCTGCTCCCCCCATCACCACCCCCAGTTTACCCAGGAGATCTCTTCTATTTCCCCTTCCCAGGGAAATCCATGCATCCCTCTTTGGGCCCTCTTTGTTCTCTAGTCTCTCTGGGGCTCTGGATTGTTAGTTATCCTGTGCTTTATTCCTAATATCCACTTATGAGTGAATACATACCATGTCATTGTTTTTAACTACTGAGTAGTACTCCATTGTGTAAATGTACCACATTTTCCTTATCCATTCTTCAGTTGAGGGGCATCTTGGTTGTTTCCAGGTTCTGGCTATTATAATGCTGCTATGATTGTAGTTGAGCAAGTGTCCTTGTGGTGTGGTTGAGCATCCCTTGGGTATATGCCCAAGATTGAAATAGCTGGGTCTTGAGGTAGACTGATTCCCCCCGCCTTTTTTTTTTTTTTTGAGAAACCACACCATACTGATTTCCAAAGTGGCTGTACAAGTTTGCACTCCCACCAACAGTGGAAGAGTGTTTCCCTTATTCCACATCCTCTCCAACATAAGCTATCATCAGTGTTTTTGATTTTAGCCAATCTGACAGGTGTAAGATGGTATCTCAGAGTCATTTTGATTTTCAGCTCCATTTTTTAAAAGCAGGCAATGGTCAGTCTGGGGACAAGAGCAATACCTGTGTGTCATTCTCTCATTGATGAGGGCAGCACGACCAGAGGTGTTAAGAGTGTGGACTAGAGTCAGACTTCCTGAGTCTGTGTCTTCAGCCTGCCACTTACTATTAGTAAACTTTAAACTATAATTTACTCACTCTAGGCCAGTTTCCTGGGCTGTAAAACCTGGGTAGTTTGCTAACCTAGTTGGCTTATGAGCCCTTAGAAAGGGAAGCTGTAGCCAGACTTTCCATGTTATTTGTATGACCACACTCATACTGAGGTGTGGCTAGCTTCCCATGATGATTAATCTTCATGGGCAATTTGGTGGATTTAGAACCACCAACGAAACACACCCTGGACCTGTTTAATAAAGGGGGAGGACCCACCCTTAATGTGGGTAGCACCATCCCAGAGACTGGGATCCTAGACTAACTAAAAAGGAAAAAAGGCAGTGAGCAAAGTGCCAGTCTTCACCTCACTCCCTTCCTGTGGACGCAATGACTAGCCGCCTCCCCCTGTGGTGCCTCGATGGACTATTAGGTCACAGTGACCTGCTGATGTTGCCTTTGTCAGTGTTTTTTTTCACAGCATTGAGAAAGTGACACAGTTGTGTGACTCAAGCATCAGGTTTCTTTCTCTCTCTCAAGGAGGGACAGACACAGGGTGTGCGAATACAGGATGTTGAAGTCCTAATTCTGGAGGCAATGACATAGGAGTTGGGGACCCCTTGGGACGGGATTAGGGTTAGCGCCCTTATAAAAGCTCAGCAGAGACTCCTCATCCTGTCTACCATGCGAGGACACAGCAAGAAGGTGCCCTGTATAAGGAAGTGCTCCCTCACCAGACACTGTGCCTGCTGGTTTGGTTCCTCAGTCTCACACTTCCAGCCTCTAGGACAGTGAGTGGTCTACGTGATCCTGGTGTTTATGAACCATCTCTTCGTGGTACACTGTCACAATAGACTGAAGGGACAAAGACTCGATACTTCAAAACCCACACATCTGGCTGTGCCATTCTGCATCTGTGTCCCCTCGTCCCCTTCAGGATGTCCTTGAACACAAAGCTTTCGTTGCCTGCCCGTTTCTCCTACCGTCACCCCCCACCCCCACCCCCCACCCCCCCCACCCCCCCACCCCCGGTGCAGAGTTTTACTTGAGTCAGTGCAGACTTTGAAGCTTGTGACCCTTGCATGCCCCCAGGTCTCTATCCCAGATTTTCTGATTTTGTTTCTTCTTCTTGGATTGGCCAGTTCCCTTTCAACCCTCAGAGCCTTCAAGTACCAACTCCTCCAGGAAACCTCCCCTGAATCCCAAAGTCAGGAATAAAATGCTCTTTCTTCCTTTGCTTCCAAAGTTATCCTATTATGTCAGAGTGGTAGGCTTCTGCCTGAGATGGAAGCCACCGCCGGGCTCACGCACCTGACAGTGTTCCAGGCTAGACCGTGCTTCATGGCTGTGCTGCCCATGCACTGTGCAGTCCTGGGGCCGCTGACAGCAGGGCACTCCATGATCAGTACCACTGCGCCCTGTGCCTTTGAGTATAGGTGGGTCTCACTGTATGTGAGCAGAATCATCTCCTCTGGCTGGAGATGTTTGCAGTAGCACCCATCTGCACAAGCCTTTCCCCCCTATATGGCTTTCCTAGGTACTTGTGGGTTGGTTGGGAGGAGCTTAAGTGTTGTAGAATAGTAAAACTACCTCTCCTACGAGAGATGGCAGGTCCATCTTATTCCACATTCATAGGACTCTCAGAAGTAGGCTGAGAAGTGGGCCAAGAGAAGGGACACGTCCTCTGATGCGACTAAGGACTTTAATTGCAAGCAGCCCCCCTCCCCGGCTGTGTCAGGAGCTGGAGTGACTCATGCTGGTGGCATAGGAATAGCTCAGACCTCTTCTCCTCCTGAGGTAGAGTTTTTGAATCAGTCTTCATGACTCCTGTCCACTGCCTTCTTCATTGTCTGGAGAACTTCCAGCAGCTGCACAGCTCAGAACCTACAGGATGTTGCCCCTAGAACCTTCAGGGTTTCCTAAGGTCACATGCCTTAAACACTGGCCAGTTGTCAGAGCAGTTGTGTGAAAGTCTCCTTTGAAAATCCTTTTGATGACCACTTATGTTAATATCTGAAAGAAGAGAGGAAAAGACAGCTTGGACAAAGCTCTTATTACAAATAAGTCTAATCATACTCTACCTAGGATTCCTATTGTTGTTCATGACTCTAAAATCAGGGCTGGAGACATAGCTTAGCTGGTAGAGTGCTTGCCTAGCATACAGAAAGACCTGGGTTCAGTCACCAACACTGCATTTAATATATGTGAAGGTGTACAACTCTAATCTCAACATATGGAGGTAGGGCGATCAGAAGTTCAAGGTGATCTTGCTGGTTAGTTTCTGTCAACTTGCCACAAACTACAGTTATTTGGAAAGAACATACCTTAATAGAGAAAATGCCTCCATCAGTTGGGCCTGTTGGCAAGTCTATAGGACATTTTCTTGGTTAATGATTGATATGGAAGGACCCAACCAACTGTAGGCAGAGCCACCACTGGACAGGTGGTATAAGAAAGCAGACTGAATAAGCCATGGAAAGCAAGCCAGTGAACAGCACCCCCCTCCATGGCCTCAGCTTCAGTTCCTGTTTCCAGGTTCCTGCCTTTAGTTTCTGCTCTGACTTCTGTCAGTGATGGAACTGTAAGCTGTAAGCTAAGATTCTTTCCTCTCTAAGTTGCTTTTGACATAGTCTTAATCACAACAATAGAAAGCAAACTAATATAGTCAAACCTCAGCTAAATAGTGAGTCTGAGGCCAGCCTAGGCTACATGAGACCCTGTCTCTAAAATAATACCCCAAATAAAAACAATAGATTCTGCTGGTTTGAGCTAAGATTGACCCCAAATTATGCTAAGCACTTGAGATTGATGGTTTGTTAACATAGCATAACCTAACTGATTCTAACTAATACACATGCACATAGCTTATTGAGTGACTTCTTTGGGGCATAGTCTAAGTGCGTATATGTCACAGTTTACTTTACAACCACCTGGACAGAAGATGTCGTTTTCATTTTGCAGAGAAAGAGGGCTGTCAGCAGCACACTCAAGCTCCTAAGTGGCTGATTTTCAACTTCTCAGTAGGACGGTAGCCAGAGATCTTAACTAAGACCCAGCAACTAATATCAAATCCCTAATATTGTCTGTAGATGTTTGGTTACAGGTTGGGTAACTATTCCCCTTCAGCACCTACAAAGTCTTAAAGAAAGTGTCCCAGCAAGAAGTGGCTGGGGAGACTGAATCCCCAAGAAGTAACTCAGTCTTGTACCCATTGTGCCAAGTATGGACTTACTGAGGGACCGTGGGTGATGCTGTTGGGACTTTGTTGGAGTGAGGCAGCCAGCAGCAGTGTTGAGGGTAGACTCACTGGCAACACTGTTGCAACAGCAACAGAAGATCTTGGATGCCATGTGTTGGTGGTGTTAGGAAGAGGAAAAGGTATTGGGTAGCTGGCTGTGCAGCCCCAATCCCAGAAGCCCATTGTTGTTTAAGCAATGGGTCACACTGGTCTCCTCCCCACCCACTGTCAAGCTGCTTGTGGCTCCCTGTGGCCTCCTGAAGTTCACCTGTCCAGTTCCACCACTCTGAGGGCTAGCCCTTCTTCACTGTCCAGAGTTCACCTGTCAATAGAAGGGTGACAAGCTCATACTCTGCTGCTCCTCCTTCAGCCAGCAGGTAGTGATGGGGGTCGTTCCTTACAGCTCATTGGCTTAGCTCTTTCCTGAATGAAACCTGACATATTCTTTGTCAGGTCTCTGACAGCAGAACTTTAGCACATACAGCCCATGCATAGATTTGAGGTGAGTTATCTTCTGCTTGCAAGGATGCTGAGTGGACCTTTAGGACCTGAGACTCTGCTTCTCATCAGGAAAACAGGAAGAACAGTGTAACCAGAGGAATATGCATCTGCTTGTCAACTGCTGCTGTGATGGTGATGGTGGAGGCTCCTGAGAAGTCCCTCTGCTTGCTGTCCCCTTTTCTCATGGGCCTCATTGGTTCCAGTTAATTCCAGTTGGGCCTATGTCTGAGGGAGCAGGACCATGAAGTTCATTCAAATCCTTGCCTCACTGTGAATTGCTGTGTGGCTGTGGCCTAGTTCTTGCCTGTCTTTGGCCTGAGGGCCACATCGACAAGAGAGATGATTGACCGGGTCATCTTCCCAAGGCTCTGATGACCCAAGGTGGTAAGTCTACCATATTCCAATCGCCTTTCTCTCTTCTGTGTCCTGCTCTAGAACCCTTTTCTCTATAACAAAGACTTGTTAGAGAAAAAATGGCAGATGGGTTGGTTGGTATGCGAAAGGAACTTGCATGAAAATATCCTTCATGAACGAGCTTTATTAGGAGAGATGGTCGAGACTGTGAGATCATGACTGAGCCTCGAGGCGGGACAGCATTAGAAATGGGACAGTACATTACATCAGATACTGCATGACAAGGACTTGAGAAAGAGGCTTCCCTTTAAAAGCTAGAAAGGAGCTTCATTGAGAGGTGTGGCTTAAAGAAAGAGATAGCTGTCATGGACAGCATGAGGCAGGGAGGCCTAGAGAAGAAACCTTCAGAGCAAACTCCCTCAATCAAAGGAAAATAGGTGACTTTTGTATCCTTTTGGGGGCTAGCAGGAGGGTCTGCACTGTGTGTGATTTAGTTCAATAAAGTCTATGTGACAAAGCACATGGAAATGCCAGGTACTAGGCAAGATTAGAAGTTAGGTGATGTTAGGCACAGCATGACTTATTAACTCTCTGTCCCAGAGACACAGTGGTGGGGGCGGGAGTTGGGAGTGTAGGGGTGGACCGACCTGATTTCAAGATATGGGATGTGGCCTCTCAGAGTGACCAGTATCTTAAAGGGTTGGGTCTAGGATCTCATAGTCCCCACTTTGGAAATTTCCATCATAGTTGTTGAATGTCAGTCATAGCACCCCAAGTCTACTCTGTGGTGTCATTGTTGGGCTCTGGCTTCACATCTACCTTTCCAATCTCCTCCCTATCCCTCTCCCTCCCCGCTGGGTTATTGCATTGGCTGCAACTGCTCTCTTGCTCCTTCCAATTGGTCTTCCTTGAATGAGTCAGGTCATATCACTTCTGTCTGCTAGTAGCCACCATGATGGCTAATGTTGGCTGTCAACTTGACTTACTTGGGAAGACAGAACCCTGATTAAGGAATTGCCCCTTTCAGACCGACCTGTGGGGCATTTTCTTGATTGCTAGTTGATATAGGAGGGCCCAGCCCAGTTTGGGCATGCCACCCCTGGGCAGGTGGTCCTACGTTGTATAAGCAAGCAGGCCCAATGTAAGCAGGCAGAAGGAAGCAACCCAATAAGCAGCATTTCTCCATGTCTTCGGCTTCAGTTGTCCTTGCAGAGTCCCTGCTTTGGCTTCCCTTGAGGATGAACTGTAAATCTGTAAACTAAAACTCTTTTTATTCCCCAGTGTCTTTGGTTATGGCTGTTTATCATAGCAACAGAAAAGCGAAGTAGAATAGCCTCCTTTGCCCTGCAGGATAAGAGGAGTGTGAAAGCGCCTTCACCTTGCCTTAGTCCTGACCAGCACTGTCTCCTCCTCGTTCCTCTTCTCTCGGTTCCAGCAGCCAAGCATGCCTGCTGCTCTTCATTTTCTCATCTTCTGCCAGCAGTGCTTTTTCCTAGAAGTCTGCCGGGTAGTGCTCCCCACCCCCTCCTTCGCGCTTCAAGCCTTTGCTTACAGGTTGCCTTGGCTGACCTTGTCTGGCCCATTCACCTTACTTTTACGACTCTCCACACTCCTGTTTCACTTCCCATGCCTTGCTATATTCGAACTCTGCCTAGAATTGAGTCATTTGTATGTGCTCAGACCCTCTGTGAAGGGGTCTTTGTCTCTTGTGTTGTTCTGAGTGTAGAGACATATTTCATGGACTTTGCGGGGGAATGGGTGAATGAACCTGGATTTATCCTGCCCTGGTCCTATGCATCAGTAGGCGATGTCAGCAAGAAGCAGCAGGAATCATTCTTAATTCAAGAATGCCACAACTAAGAAGACACTGTCTTATCTATCTGCCAAGCTGATTGATAGTTTTTGTGGATGACTTGTGGGGGGTACATTGACCATCTATTGGTGGGCTCCGTGGTAACCCATCTGCTTCTCTTCTTCCATTGGTCCCTCTCTGGGGGCAAGTCCTATTTATGTTATATCTAGAGACAGGAATGGAGAACCTCCCTCGCCCCATTGCCCTCCTCACAGTGAATTATTCTTCAAAGCCTTTTGATTCCAATCTGTACATATCTTTCATCTGCTACCCCATGCCTATTGCCCTTCCTGTTACCCTGTTTGCCTCTGGTTCATGACCACAGATGGTCACTTTGGCTTACTTGCAGCCAGAAGATCTGCTCCATGGTAAACTCCATCACTGTTTTGTGAGCTCACAAGGGCTCCCTGTCCAGCTGCATTGGCTTTAGGCTCTGGCCCTGTAGATGCCACCTGTCACCCTGTGCTTTCTCTTGGCTCACTCCCTGCTATACAGCATGGGAACTCCCCGGTTGGGGCCCAGCCTGCTCTTTCCAGGATTCCTCTGTGCTGTTCACCTGCTGTTCCTCCCTCCCTCCCTCTGCCCTGCATTCCTTTCTCACTCCTTACTGTCACCTCCTCAGGAAGCTGTCCTTGTCCTGGGATGAATCAGGTTCCCCTTTGTAGTCCCTCTGCTTTTGGCTTTCCTGAATTGTGGCCTTTACCTGTCACCGGAACAGTGTCTGCCTAATCTCTAGTAGGTGCCCAGCAGTATTGGCTGAATGGTTATTTGCCTGTGAAAGAAATCTGGGATTTATTTGTGTAATTAGTAAGGGTTCTGGCTATGTGGCCTAAGCTGGTTTCAAACTCTTCATCCTCTGGCTCCGTCCGCCCCGCTGCTGTGACTACAGATGCATGTATGACACATGCCCAGCTGAAATAGACAGTTTTAAAAAATGGTCCAGCATATATATTTAACACTGTGGGTTCGGAATCCATGGATTCAATCAGCTATGGATGAAAAAGTTCTGAAAAATGTGCATCTCTGCTAAGCATATACAGACTTTTATCATTTCCTGAGCTACAGAACGTAACAAGTGTTCCTGTAGCGCTAGGCATTATAAGTAACCTGAAATGGTTTAAAAGATAGGGTGGGGCTGGAGAGATGGCTCAGTGGTTAGGAGCACCGACTGCTCTTCCAGAGGTCCTGAGTTCGGTTCCCAGCAACCACATGGTGGCTCACAACCTTCTGTGGTGAGATCTGGTGCCCTCATCTGGCCTGCAGGGACACATGCAGGCAGAATACTGTATACATAATAAATAGATAAATCTTTAAAAAAAAAAAAAAAAAAAGATAGGGTGTATCTCTCCCTCTCCCTCCCCCTCCCCCTCCCTCTCCCTCTTTCTCTTCTCTCTCTCCTCTCTCTCTCTCTCTCTCTCTCTCTCTCTCTCTCTCTCTCTCTCTCTCTCTCTCCTCCCTGTAGGTTAGATTCAAATACTATGTCCTATTCAGGGACTTGGATGCGCATGTGGTTTGGTATCCAAGGCTGTTTTGGGACTAGTTCTCTATGGATACCTGGGGACAAGTATTTATGGAGGATTTCCTGGTGTAAAGTCCTGTGTGAAATCCTGAGGATTCTGAACAGAAGCAACATTTTTGTTCTCAGAGACAGGATGGGTCACCATCACCTTTGGGTCTCTGGTCACACCATAACTCAGGCAGAGTAGGTGTCCACTCTGTGTCCTCTGTGTTGGCAAAATTGATGCCTAGAGCTCCTCTGACTGTTGAGTCACACAGTCCTCCCCAGTCTCCTTTCCGCCAGTGGGTTTTTTCTCCCTAGTTGTGAAACAGCTTCATTTGGGACTTGGTTATACAAGTTCATGGGAAGAGGACCAGCCTCAGTGTGAGGCATGCTGATGTTCATTGATTATCTGCAGCAGGTCTTTTGGCTTCTGAGACTTCTTCTTTTTCTTTCGTCTTGTCTGTATATATGACACAGGATGGTGTCCCGCTTTGTTAGAGGGTGCTGGGTCTCAGAAATGTGACTTGTCCCCGTGTCACAGCCCAAAGGAACAGCGTGGACTCCATTGATTTTCTTTCCTTTTCTTTTCCATCACTGGGGATGGAGCCTGAGTCTTGCCCATGTTAGGCAAAAATTCTACCGTGGAGCTCTACCTTAGCACCGTTAGTGTGGTGTTGTGGGAAGCCAGAGTCCCTGCTGTCTACTGCCTCACCCTGCAGGCTGTTCCAGGACGACATGTTCAGGAGCATCCGGTACTCTGAGAGCTGATGGAGGGGCACTTAAATATCAAGGCTTCACCTGAAGATGGACAGAGTGACATTTTGGTTAAGCACACACCCTTTTTACTTAAGTGGATGTTGGAGTGTGTGTGTCTTATTTTCTATAACACCTTGAAGTGTGACCCAAAGCAAGTTTTCTCCTCTTGAAGCTCAGCTTCTCTCTCTGTACAATGGTGTGATAAAACCTGTCCAATGTTGTGAAGATTGTGTGGCATGAAGGTCTAAGGGCTTAGGAAGGCATCTTGCATACAGTAAGTGCTTATGTCACCAAAATATGGTGACACAGGGGACATGTAGGCTGGGTTTTTTTTTTTCACTACCTGTGCGCCCCACCCCCTTAGATGAATGTAGGAGCCAAAGAGGAGAACTTTGGTTTTGTCTTCAACAGACTGTGAGCCTGAGGTCTCTAGAGACCCCACACCACAGTGGCCAGATGAAACAAGGTTCTGAGATCAAGCCAGCAGGTTTCTAGAGTTGAGGGAGTCCTTTGGGGTTATCCAGTACATGTGGGGTGAGCCAGGAGCCAGAAGGAGAAACAGTTGGTGGAGGCCAAGGAGGGGTAGCATCTACTGGTGGTAGCAATTAAGTTTATGTTCAGGAGTGTGGGGGCACTGTCATCCTTTTAGTGCAGAGATGTTCCCCCTCCCACTCTTAGGTCTCACCTTTAACTCTCCCTCACTTGCTACTGGCCAAGTGGATAGGAGACTGTGATGTCACAGAGTTGAGAACTGGGAAAGGCTGGTGACAGGGGTTCTGGACAGGACCACAGTTCTGGGAGGAGGGAGCCTGGGTGCTGACCTCCTCTGCAGTGGTGTGTCCCACGGTCTACCATGTATTAGGTTGTTAGAAAGGGTATCTCCTGTCTGTGGATTAGTAGCCTAGCTAGGATGTGTTCTTCTTCTGAGAGAGCTAGACATACTGTGTAACTGCAGGTGTAGGCCCCTGCCACTGGCCCCACCTGCTCAGTTTCCTGTGTGAGGCCACCTGGACACTCCTCAACAAGGCTACCTTTCATCTTCATGGTTTGTGCCACTGTCCTAGGTTGGACATCTTTCTTTCTGTGACCCAAAGATGTTAGTCTAACTGAACCAGTCAAAGCATAATGCACTCAAGAAGATATGGTAGGGAAGGGAATGGAATTCAGGCTCAGTGTTGCCTTGTGCTCCAGGTAGACACTATTGCTGTACTCACATTACGGATTAAGAAACTGAGGCACAGAGTCCGAGGCTGAATGTTTTAGCGGACTAGGCACTGTCTGATCTCTTGATCTAGTTAAGTTCTTTTTTATGCCTGCCACGACCATTTCTCCTGTTCTCTCCTGGCCTCTGTGCTGTGTCAGGAGCGAGTTCAGAGCTGGATGGGAGACTGTCTACATGGACAGGAGTAGGCCCATCGGGTAACCGGGGTTGTCTCCACCCGAAGGCCACACATTAGCACTCTTGCCTGTTTAATCTGCAGTGTGGGGTAATGTGCTCCCAGGTTCTAGGAAATGGAGGAAAGGCCATTCTGCCTACCACACACTTTACACACTTGTATCAGGAAATGAAAAGAAGGAAATAAATTCCCAATTCAACAATCAAGGAAAAGCGTGTGACTATTGAGATGGCTCAGTAGGTAAAGGTAATTGCTACCAAGTCTGACGACCTGAGTTTAATCCCTGGACCTCACATCGTGGAAGGATAGAACCGATTCCTGTAAGCTGTACTCACTCGGACCTCTACTTGTATGCCCTGGCCTGCCCCATCTCAATAATACATAATGGAATATAATGCAAATCAAAAGACAACTACTACTAAGGTAATAAAGATTGCCTATCATTAAACCCAGAAATTGCACTAGAGAACAAAAGTAACAAAGCCAAACTAATAATCTTTTGTAAAAAAATTACAAACCAGCCGGGCGGTGGTGGTGCACGCCTTTAATCCCAGCACTGGGAGGCAGAGTCAGGTGGATCTCTGTGAGTTCGAGGCCAGCCTGGGCTACAGAGTGAGTTCTAGGAAAGGCACAAAGCTACACGGAGAAACCCTGTCTCGAAAAACCCAAACCCAAAACAAAACAAAACAAAAAAAAACAAACCCAACAAACAAACAAAACAAAACAAAAAACAAACCAATAAAGTGGGAAGACTTGACAAGGAACTAAATCAAACAAGTGACTTTTGTTTTTATTTCTGTGGTATTAGGGATCAAATCTGGACCTTCTACATGCTGGGCAAGTGACCCATCGCTGACGTCCACATGAAATCCCTTCAGCAAGCAATCTAAATTTCCACTCATATGGGACCCTGTGTGCTCTGTACCTCCTGATATCACCCGTTAGGGAGGGCACCATGTTCCTCCTAGGCCATTCCTGCCTTAAATGGGAAGCTCGACTCTGATCCAATGGAAATACCAGATAATTCTAAACTGAACACTTGAAATGTGTGAAACCCACGGTGACTGCGTGGAATCCATGGCCTTGGGTGAAAAAGTGCTGAGGCATTTTGGGACAATTGATGGAATTTAAATAGGATTGTCTTAGTATGAGATGCTTTACTTTTTGGTACCTGGCAGAGTTAAAGGAGGATGTCCTTTGTCTATAAGAATTGCTCTATGAAGGATTTAGGGAAGGGGGCAGGATGCTCACTCTCAGGTCATTCAGGAAAAACAAAGGAAAATTGGTAAGATGAACAGGAGAAATGTGCAAACCACTGGTGAATCTGAACTAGTTTTTCTTTTCCTTTTTTTTTATATTGAGACAACTTTTCTGTAAATTTGAAATCATTTCAAAAGCTATTCACAACGTTAAGTTTTTTCATAGGTTATTTAGAAGTGACAGTCTAAGAACTGATAAGCTATTTATGAGGCATGGGGGAGGGACAAAAAGGAGGGACACGTCCTCTGATGCGACCAAGGACTTTAATTGCGGGCAGCCTCCCTCCCTGGCTGCGTCAGGGGCTGGAGTGACTCATGCTGGTGGCACAGGATGGCTCGGACCTCTTCCTTCCTGCGGTGGAGTTTCTGAATCGGTCTTCATGACTCCTGTCCACCACTCTCTTCACCCTCCTGGAGACCCTCCAGCAGCCGCACAGCTCAGAGCCTGTGTGACACCGCCACTAGAACCCTCAGGGTCTCCCCATGAGGCACGGCTGGAAGGACCAGTGCTCCTGGTAGTAGCGGTTTAGATTTTTTTTAGGGTATCCTGTTTGGATGTTGTATGCGGTCAGCTCTGAAAGAAGGAAAGCATGCTGTGAAGGCCTTTGAGCTAGACTCGGATGGACTGCTGTGGCTGGATTCCTCTGGGATGGGTTCCCAGATTCCAGGAGTTCCTTGGGAGCCCAGGCAAACCCCGGCTGAGTTAGGAGGCCTGGTGGTGTTCTGCGGTGGTGGAATCGCTGACAACAATGTCTTGCACATAGGAACCAGGAAACTCGGGCTCGTCCTGGCTTAGACATCGTGGTGTTTCCTGGTAGGCTGCTGAAAGTCCCTTCCCCTGTGCAGATTTCAGCCTACTTTGGCGTGAAATATTAGAAAGGGAGGGGTGGGCGAGCCAGTGTGGCCCTCAGCTCCTCACTGTTGGTTCAAGTAGAACAGGTAGGCTGATGCAGGAAAATGTACCCTTCGATGGGCTTTGCAACAAGGGCTTGACTGACAGGTGGGTTCTGCAGTGGGGAAGTGTGAGTGATTCTTAGCTATCAATGGCCCCTAGGGGACAAGGGGCTAGGTGAGGCCATCTGGGCACAGGATAAATTTCCTTCAGCATGGCTGCCTTTCTTCTTCATGGTTTGTGCTACTGAACTAGGTTGGACATTTGTTCTTCTTTGACCCACAGACATGTCACCCCAACTGAGCCCATTAGCATTTTCAGATAGTGCTCATTTGACAGGTACCTGGCTGGATTTGGGGGAACATCAGAAAACAAACCCAATGTGGACCTACCAGTGTGGAACCAATGTGGGCCTGCCCCTCTGGAACCAATGTGGGCCTGCCCCTCTGGAACCAATGTGGGCCTGCCCCTCTGGAACCAATGTGGACCTGCCACTCTGGAACCAATGTGGACCTGCCACTCTGGAACCAATGTGGACCTGCCACTCTGGAACCAATGTGGGCCTGCCACTCTGGAACCTATGTGGACCTGACACTCTGGAACTCAGTGTGTAGCTTCCAAAATAGAGATTAAACAGAGTCACACAAAATGCACACTCAAGACCACACTATGGTGCCCAGAGGAGTGCGTGTGGATGTGGAACATCCTTTCATCCCAGACCCACTCCTTCGTATGCAATGCCTAACTTGGAAAATGATGGAGTTGGACTCAGGCATTGTAGTGTCCACAGCATCCTCTGGAGTGTGAACACAGCTAGTTCACATACCCATAGGACCTGGCCATCAGGACAGAGCCCCCCTTCCCAGAGGCCAGTGTCAGGACCTCACTCTGGGACTCACCTTCAAAATCACTGCTGCTGGAAGAGTATCTCTTTTCTTGACCAAAGAAGGACTGTGCATTAGTGTGCTTGGGATTTTGTTTGTTTAACTCATTCTTCTGGGACTGCGAACCTGACAACGAGAATTCCATGGGGGTCCTGTGGGAAGGCTTGACCAATCACAGAAGTGAGGGCATTAAGCCAACAGAAGCAGCATGTAGGTGAATGATGAAATGGGAAAATCTGAACATATTCCTCTTTAAGCAGGTGCTAAATTTAAAAATATGTATTTTTTCAAAGCATCAACATTTTCCTATTTTTAAATGAAATGCATATCCATTATGAAAAGGAAAAATGATCTAACTCCTCTCCTCCCAGATACTATCTTTCCCTAAGCATTTTTTTTAACATAGTTCATCAGATTGTGTGTCCTATGTATGTGGTTCATTTTCTTCATATACAGTATAAACATTTTTTCCCCATGTCACTACATGAAAAAGTAGTAGTTGTATGGTATTCTCTTTCATGGATAATTCAAGGTTTATTTAACCAATAGACTATTGTGTGTTTAGACTTTTTCTAATTTTACTACTGCAAAGAAAGGCATGGATTATATTTAAACCTTTATGTACTTCTAGAATGGTGACAAAAAACTTCAGAGACAGGCTAAGTTCTCTGGAGCAGGTGTGACAGCTTTGTCACTGGATGTGTGACATCGTCTCCTCTACCCATACCTGCAATATGGTACGTCTGTTTTGGATAATAGTGTTCACCTTTGAGCTACAGTGTAAATTGAGAAATGCTTGTCACAAGTACACTGTGGCAGGGTGGGGGACCCACCTAGAGCTGAACGGTGCTGCACACGTGCTGGTGAACTGGAGATTACACTTCACCTTATCATCTGGGGAAAGGGAATTTGTGTTCTTAAGATTTTGTTCACTTTTATTGTGAAACTACTTTCAGAAACCCTTCAAAATCTCTCATGGGTTTATGGATGTCCTGCTAGGTTTCTGTGTGTCCTGCTGTGAGGATATTTTCCTGCCCTTTGTCCAGTCCCACTGGGCAGATTTCCACCAGCTCTCTGTCTTGCTATGTCTCTGTGAGTCTTAGCTTTGCCTGATCTTGATAATATTGCTCTTTTTTTCTTTCTCTGAAATTGCTGTTTTTGACCCTGACTTTTCTGTCCTGGGCCATCAAGAAGGCTGTGATACAAACTGGAGGCTGGGATGCCTTCTCTGTTTCTGCCTCGTTCCCTGATACAGAACCAAGGAGGTCTCATATTTCTGAGGATGAAGATGAGAAGGAATGGTGATGTGGCCTGGACTTTGACCATTGGAACTCCAAAGCTTCTTAACAGAAGGCCTTGCCCAAGTCTTCCTGAACTCCCCCATCTCCGTTTCTTCTCCACCTCTTTTGTTCTAGGCACTTAAGCATATTGTTTTATTTCACATACCCATGACTCCCCAAGTGTATTTATTAATACTCCCATTTTACAGAATAGGCTAGCGGAGGCTAGCAGAGGCACAGACAGATTAAGTGACTTGCCCAACCTCTGTGGTAGACTGAGACTCAGAGGGGCACATCCGATCTGAGGGCAGGGGGCTTAACTATCATCTTATAATCTTCAACCTTGTTCCTCAGATTACAAAGTACATCCAGATTTGCCTGGAGAACACACTAAAATACAGTTTCTGACTTCATAGGCCTGTCACAGGGTCTGAAGATGCTCTTTTTGGTTTTGAGACAGAGTCTCATATATCCTGAGCTGACCTCCAGCTCAGTAAGTAGTAGGGATGACCATGAGACGCTCATCTTCCTGATTTCACCTCCCATGTTCTGGGAGTACAGGTGTGTGCCAGCATACTCTGCTTTAAATGTGGGGCTAGGATGGGATCTAAGGTTGAAGGCTTGTTAAGCAGGCTCTCTTATCGATGGAGTTACAGCCTCAGCCCTGAACATGCATTCCAAGAAGCTCTCTGGTGATGTCAGTGCTGCAAGACCTCAGTCTACACTTTAACGTGCAAGCTCGAGCTCACTGGCTCTTTGGGGGCTTAGCCACCTATCTGCCACCTCATTATAGCTTGGAATTTTTTTTTCAATCAAAAGATGAAAGGTATATCTACAAAACCACTCCCCAACCCAAGGCTCAGGGGACATCGTGGAAGAGGGGGTGAAAAGATTGTAAGAGGGAGTTGGCTGTGTGATTTGTGTCTCCTGATAAAGTCAGAAGCTACACCCATAAAGTCTCTCCAACATGACTGCCCAAACATGAACCGAACAAGGAAGACATGGATAGACATGTCCAGGTGGATAGGAGAAAGTGCACAGACTCAATCCTACACAGAGAACTACAGGCAACGAAGGGATATAGTCTTCCTTAGGGAACAGCTCACACCAATCAGTTATTCAATATCAACTTATCAGCCCCGAAAACATACAAGTAACATTATACAGATGGAGCAGGTTGTACTTAAGTATTTAGAAATATATATGTATATACTTATATGCATGTAACAATTAATGAAAAAAAAGAGGCCATGAATATGAAAGAGAGCAAGGAGGGTTTGGAGAGAAAAAAGGGAAGGTGAAAATGATGTAATTATATTATAACCTCAAAAAATAAAGGTAAAATAATGATGAAGGAAATCGGGGGTCATTTTAGGAGGAAGGTGATACAAGCTGAGACTTAGGGGTTGTTGTCTGAAACCTACTGTAGGTTGGTGGCTGGCTCCCTTCGGTTTGTCTAGGATCCGTGGAGCTCTCAATGACAGCTTCCTCACAATCCCGGCAGCATAAACAGAATATCTTTGAGGCCAGGTTTTGGTGTGTTGCTGTAGGAGGTAAAAGAATGGGGACTATGGATCCTTGGATCTGCATTTCATGTATTTGTTAGAAATTGTGACTCCTTGTGTTCAGGAAGTCCATGGTGGTTCTTTCTAAGCTGCCGTGTGTGTGTGTGTGTATGTGTGTGTGTGTGTGTGTGTGTGTGTGTGTGTGTGTGTGTGTGTGTGTGTGAATATGTGGAGGCCAGAGGGCAATATCTGTGTCAACTATTCCCCACCTCATTTTTTGAGATAGGGTCTCTCAGTGGACCTGGAACTTGCCAAGTTGGACAGAATGGCTAGCTAGCAACTCCCAGGGATCTTTCTATCTTTGCATCCCCAGTGTTGGGGTTAGGGCACTCCTTGCCATGCTCCATGTGGATGCTGGGGTCCAGACTCAGGTCCTAATGCTTTCATGGCAAGTACTTTACCGAGTGAGCGTCTCCCCACCTGGAAGCCCTCTGGGAAGGACCTTTCTTTCCTGTTCTATACAAACTTTCCTTACCCATAGTGAGGAGTTGAAGACTTTACTCTGCCAGCTTTGTCTGCAGTGGAACCGTTGGTGCTGAATTTGTGTTCACCAGGCAGGGCTGTTTCCTAGACGAACATAAGACCACAACTGAAAAGGGCTAGTCCTTCCTCTGTGTCTGCACTCTAGCCAGGACCTGCTGCAGCAGAATCCTAGCTCCTGCAGCAGGAGGCCACTGGTGATCAGGTTTCAGATGGCTCTGCCCCATTTCTAGGGACATGTTCTTGGTGGTGTTTTTTTTTTTTTTTTTTTTTTTTTTTTTTTTTGTCTTCTAGAGCCTCACTCTTTCCTGTGAGGAAATGGAACGGTGGTGCCTATTTTACAGAAGCAAAGTGCTGAATACATGCAGGATGACTCCGTGGTGTGGCATGCAGTAAGCGCTGAGCCAGTGGTCATTCATTCCTCTGGATTCCCCTCCAGGCTTGTTGCCTCTAAGTTTTCCCAACGCTCTGGTCCCACAGGAACATGGTAAGGAAGTGTATAGCCATGTAGGTTTAATTCATGGTGTGGACATTTACCATATGACTTTGGATAAGCACCTCAATGGTAAGAGGAAGTTAATCTGGGTGATCCCTCCAAAAATCTTCCCTGTGCCAATGGTACAAGAGTATAAAGTCTTGTTTTAGTCCCAACCTCCTTTTATATGTCAATTTTTAAAAACCTTTAGGTATGTCCCATTCACTTTTTGAGTCAAAACCTCCTTTTAAGGAATTGTTACCATAGTATTGATTAGGTATCTGTCATCACAATTCACCGCGTGAGGTGCTACATTGGTCCTAACTACTAACATCTTTTGTATGAATTTTTTCAATAGCCTCCTAACTTGTCTCCCTGTTTCTTTTACCATTAATGATTAATGCAAAATCTAGGATTCCCATGTTAATATGTGTTTTACCACACTTTTGCTCAATATTTCTAGTGGTAGAAAGGAATGGACATAATAGATGAAGAAATATGGTGTTGAAGAAAGAAATGGCAATCCTGGAATAGTAGACATTCTAGTTATAAAAAATACCAATTGAGGCCCAAGAGATGAATCAGTGGGTGAAGGCACTTGTTTTCAAGACTGACAGTCTGAGTTCAATCCTCAGGACCCACACGGAAGAAGAGAACCAACTCCCACAGCTGTCCTCTGATCTGTACACACACACACGCAAAAACAAAACAAAACAACCAAAACAAAACAAAACAAAACACCAGTATCTGAAAGAAAAATGTAGAGAAAATGGTCAACAACAAACTTAACAGCAGAAGATACAGTGAATCTGACGGAATAAAAAGGACAAACAGAAGTTGCACACTCAAAAGTAGAGAATGCGGAAACCGTTTTAAAGAGTGAGAACAGCCGCTCAGCTGAGGCACTCAGGGCAGGAGGCGGGAGGCCCGCAGTGGAAGCATTTGAAACGTGAATGACAGACTCCCCCTCCTCCAAGTTGAAGAGCACTGTCCTAAGTACTCAGAGTTCACCAAACATAAAAATGTAAAGTTACTCCTCAGCACATAAAAGTCTAATAGCCAAAAATGAAAGGAAGAAATGAAAAAAAAAACCCTTTAAACTTCAAAAGCAATCAGAATAATAATAATCCAAAGGTTCACTTGCATATGAGGGGGAAAGAAGAGAATGACCAACCTATTTTGCATCAGAAACAGTTGGAACTGGAAGACAATGGAGAAACATCATGAAATGCTGAAGTGAGAGCCCCAGAGCATCTCTGCGCATGTCTTTCAATACTTATGGTGTAAAATAAATGCATTGACAAATAAACAAGGTCACAATTTGGGTTCAGAAAACTAAGACTATAACAAAATGCTGAAAGTTTGTAAGGACATGATTGGGTTGGAAATACATTTCTAAAAAAGGGCTGAACAGGAAACAATAAAAACGTCTTGTGTGGGAGCCTTATGTAAAAGTTTCTTTTCCCCCTTAATTTCTCCCCCTAACAAGTCTTTAGTGGTTTCTTATGTTTCTCAGAAGAAAATCCAAAGTTCTTAGCTGGGTCTTAATCAAACTGTCACATTTCCCTGCTGCTCCATGCTCAACCACCTCAAAAAGCTCTCTGCCGTCAACGCAGGTGATTTCTCAACTAATTTCATTCAAGGCATATTGGCTACTTTGTCGATTAAAAACCCACCAAGCTCCCAGCTCAGGACTTTGTGCTTACATTGCCCCCTGACTGGAAGGGTGTTCTTGGAAATGTATTGTCTTTCAAGTTTTTGTTTGAATGTTACCTTTTCCAGTAACACATCCCTTTATCCACCACAATGAAAATTGTATCTTCCACTTCTTTTTTTTTTTAATATAGAAAGGAGCTATTTATTTGAAATGTCCAGAATAGGCAAATCTGTAGAGAAAACATAGCTTGATGTCTCCCCAAGACTGAGCAGTGGAAGAAGGATTACATGATGGATGAAAAGGATGGAATTTATTTTGAGAATAACTATGATTATAAAATTATGATTATGATAGGGAGGTATAAATATACTGAAAACATTGAATTTTATAAATGAAATGATTGCATTTCATGGACAGAAATTATGTATCAATAAATTGTTACAAAAATACCTTTATTGTCTTAACTTAGGTTCATATATTGCTTTCCTTTAAGCTCTTGTGAAGTATCAAGTCACAGGAGAATCAAAGCCTATAGTTTCAAAAGAAAAAGAAAAACTTTTCCTATTATATCAAGTCTTTCCCTCTACCAAAAGTATTCATTTCACTGCTCAAAGTACTGAAAGACTTACATTTTTCCCAATTAAATGAATTCCAGTCCCAAGACTTATTAAATCTTACTGAACATTGCTGCATTTAAATTGGAGTCCTCCTTCCAAATTGGCAGGTTTCAAAATTTCGGTGAGAACCACACTCTTCAATTTCACATTCATGATTTATTGTCTTAAAGTGTTTCCCTACTCTGTGAAAATGTAATGAATCAATGTATGTTAACAACGACTGTTGCCGGATATCTTCCACTTCTAATCCTTGTTCCCACTTTCTGACTCGTCCTCAACTCACTGTGTTTACAGCTGCCTTCCTTCAGTGGGCCCCATCACAGGAATAATGGACTTGGCTCAGTGTTCTTTTCTTAGTGTTAGTACACAGTATAATGTGGAAAGTCAGTAAATGATTGCTGAATGAACGAACCAGCATCCGTTCCTCTTTGTCTTGGGGTTGTAAGCTCTAGAGGAAGTAATAAATTGGGTAGTAATTTTTGTTCCAGGAGCATCACCTGTTCACAGGTGGAAGCTATCTTCCCTCCTTATCCACTGCGGATCAAATTTATTGAGTGTCCGTGCTCCCCATTTTGCACGATGGTCCTCTCATTCACGTGGCCTCCAGAGCCAGACACCTGGCAGCCTCCTACAATCCCCCACACCCGTCAGTCTTTTTGAACTTTGATTTCCCAGTCTGTCTGCCATCATTTATTGCCATTTCCCTTCACCAAAGCCACAGCCACTGTCACCCTTACCTGGACCCCTGCCCCACCTTTCTCTTTGGCTTGTTCCTCCTACTTCAAGCTGGAGTTACATGGCCAAAGTGCAACTCTGATGCTATCAGTCCTGTGCTAAGGCCTTCAGAGGGCCTCTCCAGGCCCACGGTCCAATTCTGTTTGTGATTCTACTGCTAATCTCTTCAGACTGGGTGTCTCTGGTTTCTGCTCACCATCCTTTATCCAGTATCGATGCTGTATGGGCAGTTCCCCTATTCACACTTCTGCTTAAGGATCCCATTCACACGCTGTTCTCTGAAATCTGAGATGGCTCAACCTCATGCCCCTGCTCATCAAATTTCATCACTCAGCCTGGGAGTGACAGGAAGCTGCCTCTTACCATTAGGATGAGCTTTAATAGTACTTCCGCATTCCACCTGCCATGTAGCTCATGTCACAGTCTGTTAACTGTATGGTGATTGCTTAACTTGTGGTTGGTTGCTACATAACTACATGTTGAAAACACTGATTGGAAATGGCTGTTTAGTTGTCAACTACGTGTACAGTAGCCCATGAGTGTTTTCCTACTTAGTATCTATTTTTTGAGAACCTACTATGTGCCAGGTACTGTTTGGTGCTGGATGTTCAGCAATGATCAAAATAAAGATGGACAAATACCCTACTCACATGGAGGCAGGGGTGACAGGTTCTTCACGTCCCATCTTTATTGCCCCTGTCCTCAGTATACACCCTGGTAGTCTGCAAATATTTGAACAAACACGGACCTTCTTTCCCTTCTCCCATTTGATCTTTAACTTTTTGCACATGATTCCTCATGGTGAGATACATGCAGCAGGACAGACACGTGTCTTTATGGTGTGGGACCCTTGGACCAGGGGGGGAAACCTCGTGATGAGCTTTACCCCATTTCCAGTAATCTTTTTTGGATCTGCTGCCTGCTGAGTTATTTTTGGCAAGATCTGAGCTCTGGTATAGTTCACTGGGCTCCCTCCCTTGGACTTTGTTTTCCAAGACTCGTAGCAATAGAAGTGTGTGTAAGATGGTTAGCACTTGTGTTTAGGAAATGTGATATTTAGCAAACACCCTTGCCATTAACCTGCCTCATCTGCCAATTGTTTTACTTTCAGTTTTCTTCACTTTTCCAGATACTTGCCTCATCTATACAGATGCTTTGTTCCTTGGTACCTTGCACATGTGGCCTGTGGAGGAAGTGCTTTCTAAGGACAGTGAACACAAAGGTCTGACCAGCCCCCACCCCCTGTGGGGGTGGCCTT
Source organism: Peromyscus californicus insignis (assembly GCF_007827085.1). Classification (NCBI taxonomy): domain Eukaryota; kingdom Metazoa; phylum Chordata; class Mammalia; order Rodentia; family Cricetidae; genus Peromyscus; species Peromyscus californicus. The sequence continues at coordinate 86,205,456 of NW_026294573.1, read as the reverse complement.
GTTTGCTTAAAGGAGATTGTTGACATGTTGTCGTGGGATCTCTGAAACCTTTGTAAGCACACATACCGTCTTGTTAAATCACAAACCAAGTCAATTCCCTTAGCCTGTGCCCTGGAGTGACTGCCGGGTCTCAGATCACGTGGTCTCTCTTAGATCCTACTTGGTTAAGTTATTTAAGACTCTGCACTAGTCATTATTCTTTTAAACTGATCATAATGCAATCTTTCCTGTTTGTCATAGTCCCTTTGCATTAGACCTGTCACCTCTTTCTGAAAACACAGCTCCTTCATACTCACACTCTCACTCTGTATTCTCAAGTTTACTTAGCAAATGTCAAAAATTTCACCAAACGATGTGGAATTACCATGGCTATTATTAGGAACTTGGTTTTGTTTCTTGTTTTGGAGACAAGGTCTTACTATGTAGCCCTGGCTGGCTTGGAACTTGCTATGTAGACCAGGCTTGACCTTGAACTCATAGAGATCCTCCTGCCTTTGCCTCCCAGGTGCTGGAACTAAAGCCATGTGCCATCTACTGGCCTATGATGAACTTTGGATACTAAAAACAAGGGATTCCAAGAAGGACACTAAACACAAGAGAAGAAAACTCCAAGTCCCAATTCTTCCACACAGGGCTTCCTTACAGCATTCTCTGGCAAGGAAAACAAAGGAAGAGGAAAGTGAAAGATCACACTCCCACTCCAATCTCCTGAAGTCCCCTTTCTTTACCTCTCTTTCCCCACACAACTGTTCCTACACACCCACTCACTTTTCTTTTCTAGCTCTCTGTGGCTGCCTACTCTCTTCAGGGGCCCTCTTTTCTATAATAGCTCAACCTTAACACATAATAATCCCTAAAACTTCCATGCCAGATGATGGATCCAGTGAGGTGGGATTAAACCCCAGATAAGAGTTGGAAGAGTGCAAATATTTGGACTCCTCTCAAATTTCAGAGCAGTAGAAAGTGATTGCACCTAATTCAGGCTAATTCCATTCGCTGCTCTGGAATTTCATATCTGTGCTGATCTATCTATCGAATGCTTGACCATCAAATGATGGGGAAAAAGTACTTAAAAACAGGGTGAAAAAGACCAGACTATCTAAATAACTAATTTTTGTATAATTAAAAAGGAAAAAAGACTTGAGAAACCTTTTTGAAAGCCTCTCTTGAGGACAAAGACTCAGAGTCACAAATGAAATGAAAGTGAGTCAATATGCCAAGCACTTTTGAGGAATATTCTGGGGTGACCAAGAGGTTTTTATAAAATATATTCATTCACACACACACACACACACACACACACACACACACACACACACACACACACACAAAGTTCAGGTTTGAAGTAGGATGTGGTAGTTTGAATAGGAAGAGCCCTCAAAGGCTTATAGATTTGAATGCTTGGTCACTAGGGAGTGGCACTCTTAGGAGATGTGGCCTTGTTGGAGTAGATGTGGCCTTTTGGAGGAATTACACCCCTAGGGGTGGGCTTTGAGGTCTCAGATGCTCAAGCCAGGCCCAGTGTCACTCTTTTCCTGCTGCCTGTGGATCCAGACGTGGAACTCTCAGCTACCTCTGCAGCACCATGTCTGCCTGTGTGCCGCTATGCTTTTCATTATGAAGATAATGACTAAACCCCCCGAAATATAAGCCAGCCCCAATTAAATGCTTTCCTTTATAAAAGTTGTTGTGGTCATGGTGTTTCACAGCAATAGAACACTGACTAAGGCATAGGGAATGCAGGAAAAAAATCAATCAGAATAGGAAGCATCATCATAGACACCTGCTTGTTTTCCAAGAGCCCTAGAATGTTACCTAGAAATGACACTATGGTCTTCCTAATAACATGAGTGACTCCTGAAATCAAAACACCTGCTCTATAAGAATCTGGAGTCTGTTGGTAAGGTACTTATTAACAGCAAAAGTCTACTGGAAGGGATAGTGCACTGTGTCAGAGGATGTGGTAGCTTTCCGCTCCCACTCAGCAGTACTCCCCTGAGGAGACTGTGACACATAGTGCTTTCCTACCTCTCTCCAAACTAATAGTCTTGTGTAATCTGGAGGGGTAGTGGAAATGCTCACTTGTGGACAAGGCACAAAAGCTCTTAGGCTGAACGCCAGTCTTTTCAATGCCATGAGGGGCTAATTGTTCTATGTAACAAATACTTAGGTGATTGCAAGTGGCTGACTCCCCAGTACCTCTAGTGAGTTGTGTCTTCTTACCCAGTCTGAAGGACTAGTGCCCTTGACCATCTAACTCATTTTTTTTCACTGTAACTGACACAGTCATGCAGCCTACACCCTGATGTACAACTGGTCAACCTAAAAGCTTGGCGGTTACGGGTTATATTATAGAATGCCTTTGGATTTTAATTTGACCAACTGGGGTGCCTATACCATTGACAACACTTCACATTGTATCTTCACAGGTGAAGTTGACTTGGATCTCCGCTAAAGGAGTAGGCAGCCTGGTCTTGGAAGTAGATGGCTGTGTTTAGATGTTTAGACAAAGCTCATCTTTTTTTTTTTTTTTTTTTTTTTTTTGTAGAAAATCTGCTTATATAGCCCAGTCTGGCCCTAGAACTCTCCAACCTCTTGCCTCAGCTTCCTGATTGCTGTGTTTACAGGTTTTCTGATTCCTCTTAAGATGTTTAAATCATGGTTTGTTTCCTGTCGTTGAGTATGTGCTTGTTTAGAGTCACATGCTTCCTAGGTACCTCTAGTCCGACACGTAGTACAGCAAGAGATTAAAACAAAGCCGAGAAGGAACAATGCCTCTTGATTCTCAGGCTGGAAACCTGATCTTTGTGAATGGAAAGATGAAACTATTTCTAAGGACAGTCATTGACAGTGGTGGAGATCGGACAAGCTTGGAGGATCTTCTTACAGCTATGATTGAGGGAGCTGGGGGAGGTGAGACAGAGAGGGGAAGGGGGCACCCACAAATCCTAGGCACAGACCCATTCCCTGTGAACATGGTGACAGATTACCATGACTCATCAATTGATGAAACTGCCACTGGCCAATCTGAGTGAAGAGTTGCACACTGGTGTCACCTCACAGTAGGTAGAAGGTCCCAGATGCCCAAGCACCCCTTGCCTCTGGAATCCCTGCAGTCTGTAGCCTTAGTGCCTCCACAGGCCCTCATGCGCTGGCCCTTAGGCTCTGCTCTGTGGTGCAAACACAGCTCTTCACTTAACTGGGAACAAACTCATTTCTGTTTTTCAGGTTGAACAGGAATTGCTCCTCCAAAGTAGTTTATGCACATACAAGAAAGTACAAGTACTCCAACTCCCTCTCTCTTAAACAGCGGTTAACTGCACACTGCATTGGGGACCTTGTCCTTTTCAGTTGGAAATAGACCTTGGAGATCACAGTCTTTGCCTGTGCAACAGGAACTTAGAAGGGAGGTTACTCTAGCTGCAGGCTGCTGTACTCTCCGTGTCTTTCCGGGACAATTTGATGACTGGGAGTTGTATCTGTCTACTCCTCTTCAGAATTTTATGGAGACCAGCAATGCACTTACCAGAACATTATTTGGAAAATAATTCTTTTTCTGAGGCAGGATCTTACGTAGCCCAGGCTGGCCTTGAACTCTATATAGCTAGAAATGGCCTTGGATTTCTGATCCTCCTGCTTCTACCACCCAAGTGCTGGGGTTCCAGGTGGGTACCACCACTGCTAGTTTATGTAGTACTTGGGATGGAACCCAGGGCTTCATGCAGGCCGAGCAAGCATTCTACCATCTGAGCTACATCCCCAGCCCCTTGGGGTGTAAATCTTTAAGATCTCCTTAACAGAAAAATACAGAATAAATAGCTTCTTATAGCCTCAGCTTTTTGGTCTGTAGAATGGGAAATACTGTCTACAGCAAAGGGGCTTGTGAGGACTGAGAGTTATGGAAGTGGCCAGCACAGCCTTCTGGCATACTGTGAAGCTTCAGTATGTAAAAGGATACTAGTGTCCAGGGGAAGTAGGGGGACAGTCTGTGCAGGCTTTCATGCAGTACTATGACCCGCCTCTAGATGGGGGCAGGAGTCAAAGAAGAGGTCCCGGGCTTGTCACCAGGAAGCTGTGAGCATCGGGTCTCTGGGGGACATTAGAACACACTGACCTGGGCTGGAGAGGACGCCCAGTGGTTAAGAGCACTGGCTACTCTTCCAGAGGTCCTGAGTTCAATTCCCAGAAACCACATGGTGGCTCACAGCCATCTGCAATAGAATCTGATGTCCTCTTCTGGCATGCAGAGCACTCGTACATAAAATATAAGTACATAAAATTAAAAAAAAAAAAAGAACAGGCTGACCAGGTGAATCAAGGTCACTGAGGTGAAACAGGCAGGATTCTAGAGCTGGAGAAGTCTTTTAGGGTCAATCAGCTCTGGTGGGGACATGGCAACCAGAGAGAGAATCAGAGGGCAGAGGCCCAAGAGGGGTGGGTGGTGTCTGCTGCTGGTAGCAAATGAAGAGGCATCCACAAGTGTGAGGACTCTGCCATCCTTTTAGTGCAGAAGGGTCCCCACTCCCACTTTTAGGTCTTACCTTTGAGCCTCACTCACTTGTGGCTGGCAGAGAGGATAGGAGGCTGTGATGTCACAGAGCTGGAAACCAGGGAATGTTGGTGACGGGTTCTGGACTGGACCACAAGGCGGGGAGGAGAGAGGCTATTGCTACCTGTTGACCCTCCCTGTAGTGGTCCATTCCTCTGTCCGTGATGCCAAGCTTTCCACAGTTGCTGTCCCTCAGGGCACCAGAATGCAAGTTCTGACTCTGTGGACTTCTTTGAGGGTGTCAGGCCAGAAGGGGGCGCTACAGCACTAGATGCAGAAGGCCTGGGATAGGATCTGTCTCCTAATGTCTCTGGCTAGTGACCTCAGGCAGATGGACTCCATGCCTCAGTTTCTCCTTCTGCAAAATAGGAATAATAGTTATGTGTCCTCTATATATTTCCAAGATGAAATGACACCAGAGTGATGAACATTGGGAAGGTGCCTAGATACTGTCGTAACTGTTCCATGGAAGGGGAGTGGTGACAACATGTGTAAAAAGTGAGTGACATTTCCTCGAAACCCATCTTCCAGAAAAAGGGGAATTGATTCCTAGTGGATTCCTGCAGATGTCTCACCCTATGTGGTGGGCTTTCAGTTCCCTCACTTGGAACATCTCGGTGCTGTTTAGGGAAGTCACATTAGGTCAAACCCCTCTATTAGTGTTGTCTTTGGATGTATGTCAAGGTCATGGTACAGCAGAAGGAGAAGAAAACAAATGCAACCCCGTGTTGGGGTTGTGTGCTAGTGGGTAATGGGGATTCAACAGCCTTTAAAAGCAGTAGTTGCAAACACCACTGCCCAGTGGCAGCACTCAAGGAGTCTCAGGCCTGGCTGCCAATCAGATTCACTTACACCCTTGTCGAAGCTCAGACTGTCTGGGGTCCTTTCCTAGATAAGTCCGAATCTTAGAGATTCCAGAGACCAGACATCAGTATGGCTCCAATGCTTTCCTGGCGATCTCTGTGTGTGATCAAGAAGAACTAAATTGGGTCTGGGGAGACAGCTCAGTTGATAAAGCACTTGCTGTGCAAGTGTGAGGACATGGGTTCAATTCCCAGGATGCACAAATATGTAAATACGATCTTCTGAGCCTGTTGTCTGCTGTTTGCGTACACATGGTTTCAGGGCTGACCACCTTGTATTGGATAAACAGCTAGGGACTCATCTCTGGGGAAGCTAATTCTCCCTCAGCAGTCATTAATTGCCTGAAAAAAAAAACCACCCCAACAATTAGTATTAGAACCTATTATTAGTTAGAACCTATTATTATTATTTCAAGTTAACCTAGTATTAACTTGAAATAAACCATTTTACTTAAAAAAAATAAAAACTCTGTGTGCAGTTTTAATCCTATTGTTGGGAGGGTGGAGAAGGGACTTGCTGAATGGCTATTATAGCCTAACTGGTGAGCTCCAGTCCAATAGAGACCTTGCCTCAAAGGTAGGTGATAAACTGAATGTGATGGTACATGACTTTTATCCCAGGACTTCCAGAGACTGGAAAATCTCTGTGTTCGAGGCCAGCCTATTATCATAGGGAGAATATGTCTTAAAAAGATTAAAAAGAAAACAAACAAATGCACAACAACAACAACAACAAAACCCCAAAAGCCAAGGTAGATGCTGTTTCTGGGGAGGACTCCTGGTATCCTCTGGACTCTACATACATCTGCACATACACTAAAAAAAAAAAAAAAAAAAAAAAGCACTAAATTACATCATGGGAATCATGTGATGTACCTACCTGGTGGCTTTCAACTTCAGGCCACTTTTTATACCATCAGAGAAGCCTTAGGAGATGCCGGTTCTTGTACCCAGCTCAGTAAGATCCCTCTGTGTGTGTGTGTGTGTGTGTGTGTGTGTGTGTGTGTGTGTGTGTGTGTGTGTGTGTGTGTATGTAAGGGTGGAGTGGAATTCAGGCACTAGCAGGCTTAAAAATTCTTTAAACAGCATTGAAAGCTTGGCTTACAGAATGGTTTTAAATTTTTTATTTTATTAATTTTTGTCAGTTTCATACATGTATAATGGATTTTGATCACATACACCCCCCATTATCATCATCCTCCTACTCATGGGAAACCTCCTTCTCCCTCAAAGTTCCCCATCCTGCTTTCATTCTTTTTCTTTCTTTTTGTTTTTGTGCCTTACTGAGTTTAATTAAGGCTGTTTCCATGAGCATGGGTTGGGGGCTATTTATTAACATGCGACTTTACCACTGAAGAAAATGACTTCTTCATCCTTGGTAGTCGTTAGCTGCCAATGGCTTCTCAAGAAAGGGTGGGGCCTCTGGAGTCTCTCCCTCATCTGTGAGGAAATGTTGACGGCCTTGTACAGATAACCACAGCTTCTGTGAGTTTATGAGTGCAATGAGTGTGTCATGTCCAGGAGACAGCATTTTATAGCTCTATATCCACTCTCTATGAGTTCTTAACATCCTTTCTGTCTCCCTCTCCCATGCTGTCCCCTAGCCTTGGGATGAGCGTTACAGATGTCTTACACACACAGCACTCAGTAGTCACTTATCCTGAGAATTTTGACAAGTGATGAGTCTCTGCATTTATTATTACTTACACAACAAGAAATTTCTCTGGCTAAGGTTGAGAACAAAAATCAGTGGGTATAAATATAAATATTTAAAAGGCAGTTTGACAACACATCTGTTTGTTTAGTAAAGCAACAATACTAAGTTCTTCCCTAGGCCTCTTGACTTCCCCAGGCGTGGACTTTTGGTTATGTTTTAGAGTAATGGGTATGAGTTCTTTCAAATCCAATCCCAAAGAAAGTGGTTCTCAGCAGTTTCCATAAGGCTTTTTCTTATTTCCGAAGTTTTGGTTAGTCCTCTTACGCCCTCTCTTCTCTACCTCCTTCCCCCCATGCCTGCTTAACTCTTCCCGACACCAGTTTCCCCTCCTCTCTATTTTCATATCATTTGTCAAAACAGCTTTTAGAAGAGCCTACATTTTCCTGGTGTCATATGAATGCGCCCTTTCAGATGAACTCTGCATGGACAGTATTATACATGAGCTGAAAACCATGATTCCCCAATGACTCAGACATGAAGACAGTTCACCCTTGGAAATCCATGTTGGCCAAAACTGTGATGTTAACGAAGTACATGAAGCATTTGAGTGAGACATGAAGAGTAAAGAGAGCCACATTGCTAAACTATTTGATTTAATATGTGGTTGTAAATGTGGAATGTCTTTGAATCGTAAGCTGGTGTTTCATGTTTCACCCACAGCACTGTGTGTATATGCAAGTTTGTTGCAGAACGTTTGATCGTACTGTGACATTCTGAGACTGTTAATAAAGTTAACCTTGAATCAGAGTGGAGTCAATGACTAGCTGACTGGAATTAGTCATAAAGATTTTAGAGGACCAGGATATGATACTATAGAGATGCACAGGAAAGAGTAGGGAGGGGCTCGGAAAGATTCACGGGGCCCTTCCAAGCTGGGAAGTATGGAGAGAGAGGCCATTCCTCCATTGCTTTCTTGATCTATCAGGTTTTTAACCAAATATCTGACTCCCAAGTTTTTATTAATAATAGAACCATTTAGATGAACACTTCACAAGTTGGTGAAAATACTGAAAAAAAAAATCAAAATCTTTAAGCCTGGGCATTGGAACATTGCCTTCTGTTTGAGATCCTGTTACCATTCAAGGATATATGATAAGGCTATTTCTTTCTCCTTGGGTCTGGATTTGGATGGATTGGCTAGAAGTCTCTGGATTAGTTTGGTTCAGGCAGTGAGTAGTGAAATCTTGAACTAAGTCACTGAATTAGGATGAGTGGTGGCTTTGAGCCAGGTCTGGGGACAGATCACCTGGCTAGGAAGCCTATTATCTTATTACTGTTCAACTTTGGTCATAACCATTAATCCTTCTAATCATCAGTTTCCTGATGTTTAGAATAGAAATAATTAATAGAACTGATGTGAGCAACAAGTTAGACCAGTCATGAAAAACTGTAAATGGAGACCCTGGGAGAAGAGACACACTCAATACATGTTGTTGCTATTGCCTTATTACCATCATTTGATACCAAGAGCTGTGTTAGTCTTTTTTCATTGCTGTGACAAAGAACTAGACAAAATAAATTTAATGAAAGGAAGGTTTATTTTGGATCATGGTGTGAGGGAAGGCATGGTATATGAGAGAGAGGCAGCAGGTCCCATTGTATCCACAGTCAGGAAGCAGAGAGAGGTGGATGCTAAGGCTCAGCTCTGTTTCTCCTTTTCATGCAGCTCAGGATTCCAGCCCTGGATTGGTGTCAATTTTTACAGTGGATCTCCTCACCCCAGTTAACTTACTTCAGAAACGTCCTCACAGATATTCCTAGAGGTTTGTCTCTAGATCCTGTCATGTTGGTAATATTAACCACCATGAGAGTGAGGGACAGGGAAGAGTCTGGACAGATGCCTCTGTGTCTTTCACATCTGGGGCTGTGAGATCAGGGAATTTGGAAAAAGGAACAAATTTAGGAGGAGGTTAAGTACAAAACAAACAAAACAAAACAAAACAAAACAAAACCCTTTATTCTGGTGAAATGGCTCAGTGGATAAAGACTCCAAGCCAGATGACCTGAGCTTGATCCCCAGGACCTACACAGTGGGAGGAGAGAGAGCCATTCCTACAAGTTATCTCTAGACTTTTGTACCATGCCTGTGGTTTTTACTTCCCAAGAAACAAATGCTATGAACTAAATAAACAAAAACAATCCCCTTCCCTCTCTCCTTCTCTCTAGTCCCATGAGGAGTGCACCTGCTCTCTCTCTCTCTCTCTCTCTCTCTCTCTCTCTCTCTCTGTATCTCTCTCTCTTTTCACCTTCCTCCATTCCTTCTCTCTCCCCTCCCCTCAAAATAAACTTCCTTGTGGGAAAAAAACAAAAATAAACAAAAACAAAACCTAAAAGCCAAAACAAACCCTGTAGCTAGAGTTTTCCTGCCTGGCCCACAGTCAGGACAAATCTCTCTCACCCACCAGTCCCACAGCCGCTCAGACCCAACCAAGTAAACACAGAGACTTATATTGCTTACAAACTGTATGGCCGTGGCAGACTTCTTGCTAACTGTTCTTACAGCTTAAATTAATCCATTTCTATAAATCTATACCTTGCCACATGGCTTGTGGCTTACCAGCATCTTCACATGCGGCTTGTCATGGCGGCAGCTGGCAGTGTCTCTGACCCAGCCTTCCACTTCCCATAATTCTTCTCCTCCTTGTCCCGCCTATACTTCCTCCTGCCTGACTCCTGGCCAATCAGTGTTTTATTTACTAACCAATCAGAGCAACACATTTGCCATACAGAACATCCCACAGCAAAACCCCAAAACCCCAAACCCTTTATTTCATGATGATTATGAAGTTAATAGGAAGGTGCAAGGAAGTATATAGAGAAGAACCATAAAAACTTCTTCCAGCTTCCTGCGTTATGCCTTCAAGATACAAATGCAGGAAAATAACACTGGTGTGACCTACAGAGCTTAAGCAAAGCTCATAGCTACACATGTTCTCGTGTGTGTGTGTGTGTGTGTGTGTGTGTGTGTGTGTGTGTGTGTGTGTGTGAGGAATAGTGGTTTCTAAGTTCATCATGCAATTTCCTACATTTACCCCACAGAAAAGATATCAAATGATGAGTGTCCTCTGTGCTTGCCCTTTATGGACACACCTACTCTCTTCTTAGGAACCTGTTCTCATTCCCATAATTATGTCACTTCATAATTGTGACATGAATGGAAACGTGCTATGTGCTTGAATTTGGCCTTTCTTACTCAGCACACTACTCTTGTGATCCACTTCAGCTAGAGCATGCATTAATAATGGTTAACTCATACTCCATTTTCATTGTTGAGTAATAATCTGCAGAGTCGATATACCACAGGTCTTTTGGGGCACATGCTTACTGAAAGCTATTTGGATAGGATCCAGTTTTTGACTGGTCACAAAGCTGCTGTGACCTAAACATCTGCATATTGGTTTCCATATAAAAATTACCTTTTATTCTGTGAAACTGGATGAATTTATCATCCCATTCCTAGTCTGTACAGCAATACTATTTTAAATTTAGAAAGAAACTGCTAAATTATCCTGTAGAGTAGTGGTGCCTCATTGTATCCCTCCCTATACGCAGACTGAGTGGCTGGGTTTCTCTGTGTCCATTCATGTATTTTTGCCATTTTCTTTTTGTACAAGCATTCTAGAATCTCACCATGGTCTAAATAATGTGCATTTCTCTAATGACTAATGCTGTTGAATGTCTTTTTCATGGACTGCAGTTTTTAAAATGACAATTTTATTGAGATATAACTAATATATCCCAATATTCTTACTTTTAAAGTTTAGAATTTAAGATGTGCATGGTGGTACACCCTTGCAATCATTGTGCTTGTTAGGCTAGCTAACTCAGAGGCTAGCCTGGGCTACATAGTGAGAACCTATCTTAAAAAAACACCAAGCACATATAATTTATTAGTTTCTAGAATACTAATTCCTGAATATTTTTGTCATCTCAATAGGAAACTCCACACTCATTAGCAGTCCCTTTCTTCCAAGTCCAGGCAAACATCAATCTATTGTCTGTCTTTATAGACACACTTATTCTAGACATTTCCTGTGAACTTAATCTTCTTTCTTTTTATTTAGTTCAGTGTTTTCAAAGTCCATTCATAGTATAGCATGTATTCTAGTTTCATTCTGTGATAAAAATATCCCAACAATAAGCATTTTAGAGGAGAAAGATTTTATTCACCTTACAATTTCAGTCAAAGCAGGAACTTAAAACATCACATTTATAGTCAAGAGCAGAAAATAAATGCATGGATCCTTGGTTGCTGGTTTTCTCCTCCTCCTCCTCCTCCTCCTCTTCCTCCTCCTCCTCCTCCCTCCTTTTCCTCCTCCTCTACTTTTATATTCTTCAGGACCCCTTGCCTAGGAAATGGTGCCTCCCATAATGATCTGGGTGCTCCTACATCAATTTACAGTTAGGATAATCCCCCCCCCCCCCAACGACATGCCCACAGGCCAACTTGCTCTAGATAATTCCTCACTAAGACTCTCTTCTTAGGTGATTGTAGATTGTGTTACCTCGAAGGATAAAATGAACCAGTGTAATGTGCATTAACGTTCCTTTCCTTTACATTGCCAGGTAACATTCCACTGTATGAATATACCATTTTTGTGGATCCACTCCTCTGTTCATGAATATCCAGGTTGCTTCTACCTTGAGGGGTCTTTGACTATCGGTGCCCACATTTTTTTTTTGTAGAAATACATTTTTATTTCTCTTAAATATATACCCCAAAGTGAGAATGCCAGGTCACGATGGTTATTTTATGTTTAACATTTGAGAAATTGTCAGTCTGTTTCCAAAGTGGCTACATTATTCCATAATGTTGCCTGCAATGTGTGAAGGCTATAACCACCTCATATCCTTGACCGCACTTGCTACTGTCTTAGATTTTAATGATATAGATTAATGGTTATAAAGTTAAATGCTTAGAAGGCAATTTGATAGCATGACTATTTAATATAACAACAGTAGGTTCCCCTTTGAGCCTATGATCTCCCCAGTCATTGGGATTTTGACGAGGTTTACAGTTCCAGGCATGAAATTTGAAAGGATGGGTATCAGCTCAGGGCTCCCAAAACCAAGTTCTCAGCAAAAAGGAGATTTATTTGCTCCAGAGAGTCAAAGGGCGTGGAATAAGAGACAAAAGCAGGAGATAGATGATGAGTGAGAAAGGGAAGGAATAAGGGAGAAGGAGAAAGAATATTTGTCCCAGAAGGACAAAGGACTGCCTCTGGACAGAGGGGAAACAGAGATGGCCCACAGGAAAATGGCAGTTTATAAAGGTAAAAGGGGAAACCCTGTGTTAGGATGAGGTGTTTAATTTTAGTTGGGCATGTTAATTAGGTGAACCAACGGGGGATTTTGATTGCTGGACTTCAACACTTTGATAGCTGGACCTTGATAGTCAGCCTCAGGAAGAGGAAGTAGCCAAATAAGGGAATAGACCTTGGGGGGCTAGTTTTAGGAATGTAATCTAATGTTTCTTAGCAGAGGGAATGAGGGAGAAGGGCAAGGCCTGCCAGAGCCGTGTTTACCATGCTGGAGCTGGCTAGAGTCCCTTCAAAATTCATTCCTGTGGGTCAGGTCCCAAATCCAGTGCTAGACGAGACTATTTAGTCTTTTGCCCATTTGTAGCTACATGGCACCTTCTGGCCCTATGTAAGCTAACCAGCAAAAAGTGAGTTTCTTGGTCAGTTGATGTTGATTTCTCTATTTCCTGCAACTAAAGTGAGTCATATCTGTAGTAATCGGGTCTTCTTGTCTTGTTATGGTGAGCAGCCAAGAGCAACGGCAGTAGCTTGTGTTGTTTTAGGTGTCTCTAGGACCTCCTTGATAAATAACTTGTAAGGTGGTAACCCATACCTGACACAGATTTTCATTCAGTAATCCAAATCTTCTAGGACCATTGTTGTCCATCCATAGAGCATACTTCCATTCAAAGTCCCTTGAAAAATACATTATCTTATTTAATTACAAGCTGATGAATTTCTATTTAGCTTCTTCATACCTACCTTAGTTTTGGCTAACCCACCCTTCAAACTATGTCTTGTCTAAACTGTGAAATACAAAAGCTACCTTCATAGTATTTACTTTGTATTAGCTAGTATAAGTCATCTAGAGATGATTTGACATATACAGAAGCGTGTGAATAGGCCATATGCAAACACCACATCTGAGGTGGTTTGAATAGGAATGGTCCCTGTAGGCTCATATATTTGAATGCTTGATCATTAGAGTGTGGCATTACTTGACAGGGATTAGGAGGTGTGGCCCTGTTGGAGTAGGTGTGGTCTCATTCAAGGAAATGTGTCACTGATGGTGGGCCTTGAGGTTTCAAATGCTCAAGGCAGGCCCAGTGTCTTTCTCTTCCTGCTGCCTGCTGATCCAGATATAGAACCCTTAGCTACCTCTCCAGTACCATGTCTGCCTGTGTGCCACCATCCTTCTTGCCATAATGATAATGGACTAAATCTCTGAAACTGTAAGTCGGTCCCGATTAAATGTTTTCCTTTAAAAGAGTTGCCATGGTCATGGTGTCTGATCATAGCATAGCAATAGAATACTGACTAAGACAGCATTGTATCATTTTATGTAAAGAACTTGAGCATCTGTGGAGTTTGGTATCCAATCAGAGAGTCCTAGAATTAATCTCCATGGTGACCAGGAAAAACTGTAGAGGCATTAGGGAACTATTCTTCACAACCTGGGCCCAGTTGTCTGCTGGGAAGTGGATGCTTTAAGGCCAAACATGTACTTGAAATTTTATAATATCACATCATATCATGGAGTGACTCCGTTTTTAGCCCTTCATTTCCATAAAGGAGAAGTTCTCTGGTGCTATCCATTCAGGAACTCACCAGCCTCCCTTCAAGAGACCAGCCTGTGGGTGCAGGGCTTTCGGCAGGTAACTGTCAGGATTGAATCACAGCACATTATTTTATTTTTCTTATGGTTATTCTTTGTGTGGCATTTTTTATTATGGCAATGACACGTATATGTGTTTTAATGTAAGGGAATTAGATGCTTTAAAGAAAAATATTAACAAAATAACATCATTGTAAGTCCCCTGAGGCACACAAGTGTCCAGGCCCCTCCCCTGAGGACTTCTAACTGTCAGGTTCCACCCACAGAACACTCTAACTGCCTTAACACCTGGACCCAGCCCCTGTCCTACAGAGTAAAAAGCCCAAGCTCTGGACCTGAAATCCCACTAATCTCCACCGCAGAAAGCTTTGCCCTGGAAGGTTCTGCCCCCTCCCAAGGTGTATAAATCCTGTTCTCTGCTCAGTTCTCTGCTGTTTATTGCCTGAGCAGATGCAGCCACCCCCCTCTTTTTCTCCCCTCCCAATCTCTTGTGTGAGGTTTGCTGTGTGGTGTGACTTTGTGGTATTCCTTGGCTCCTGGCTGCCAGGATACCTTTCCATCTGAGCTGCAACACTTATAATTATTTCGCGCAGAGTCACGATGATATGTGAATAGAGTTTAGGAAACACTGATGTGATGTGTGTCATTGTTTTGGACAGAGTTCTCTACAACTAATTGGAGACTGGCTTCCCTTCTTCTGTCTCCTGGTCTCTCTCTTTCCCTCCTACCTATTATCTACGTCCATCTGTCTACATACCTACTTACAAATCATCTATTGTTACCTAGCTGTCATTTACTTGTATTTATCTATTATCTATCATTTAATAATCTGTTGATTTTATATATGTGCTATCTTTTACCTATTTGCCTATATATATTATCTATAATCTGTTACCTACCTTTTGTTTTTATGTGTATGAGTGTTTTGCCTACATGTATATCTGTGCACCATGTATGTGCAGTACCCATGCAGGCCAGAAGAGGACATTGGATCCCCTGGGACTGGAGTTATAGACAGTTGTATGCCATCATGTGTGCACTAGGAGTAGAACGCTGGTACTCTAGAAGAGAAGCCAGTGCTCTTAAACCATTGAGTTGTCTCTCTAATCCCATCTATCATCTTTTACCTATTCTCTCTCTCTCTCTCTCTCTCTCTCTCTCTCTCTCTCAATCATCTAATCTATTCATCATCTGTTATCTGTCTACTATTTAATATTTAACCTATCATCTATCTCTTTATCTGTTTGTTTCAATCATATGTCCTGTTATTTATGAGCTGGGGACCTAGGAAAGCTGGTGGTATAATTCTGAGGTCTGAAGGTAGAGGAGATGATAACCTGGAATGGAGGGTAAGTTTGAAGACCTGAGAACCAGGAGGACAAAGTCAGGCTTGTGGTGATTGAATCCGCCTTTCCTTGACTTAACTTGTATTCTGGCCACCAATAGAATGGATGGTACCTGCCACATTTACTCCAATACTACCCTCCTCTAGTTGTAATTGGAAACAATGTTCATTTAGATAGCTGGATATCTTGTGACTTAATCAAGTTGACACATAAAAATTAACTATCACACCATGATAGCAATGACCTTTCTCTTAAATGTTATGGGATGAATAGTACTGTTTTCCTCCTAAGAAGCCATGAATTGTTATGGTATAAACTCACCCCATCCATAATTTATGAGGGAGGATTTGCTTGATTAATTTAAAGGATCTTGAACCCCTTCAAAGTCCCCAGATGACTGTCACAAATAAAAACATTTCAAGACTCTTCCAGTTGAGGCAGGTGGGAGAGCTGGCCCTGAGGTCATAAGAGCAGGAGAGCACCACTGACTGCAACACTCAGGAAAGCAGGCCCTGCACCTCACCTGAGCATCACAAGAGAGTCAACCCTGGTGAGGGAGGTGTGGGCGAGCCAGCCCCAACATTGTGAGCATGGAAAAGCCGTCCCCATTACTCATCTGTCTTGTGGCAGCATTGGCGGGGTAGAGATGACCCCACCCCATTAACACCTGAGGCAGGTGGGAGAGCTGGCCCTGAGATCACAGGAGCTTAAGAGTGGGAGAGCTATCTCTGCCCCTTATCAGCTGCAGCAATCTTTGGGAGAGGGCCCCTACACCTTGCCTGGACAACACTGTAGAGCTGTCCCTGATGGTGCAGGTATGGGAGAGCTGACCCTGAGGACATGAAAGCAGGAGAAATGGCCGCACTCCTTGCTCATCTCTGCAAGGGGTGAACTAGCCAGGGCAATGCTGCAGAGCTCACCCTGGTGGTGAGGACCGGGGAGAGCAGGCAGGCTGACCAACCCTGCAACTACCAGGCCCAGAACCAGGGTAATGTGTTGCCCCACCCCAACATCCACCTCATCCGTGATCACCTGGAGCATGGGGGTGGGGTGGGGAGGTGGTAGATCCTGCTGATCCAGGGCTGCAGGATCTCCATGACACAGGGCAGTAACAGGATGTCCAGGAAGAGTCCCAGTGAGGGTTCAGCATTGATGGCATAGCAGAGACCAGGAACATTCAACCAGACCAATGATTCTTTGTGATGAACTCATGCATATAAAAACCTATGGATAAAGGGGTTTACTGCGTGACTCACTGTGTCATACTGCAATTTTCACAATGAGATTCTCCCTTTCTTCCTTTCTTCTCTTGAATTGTATTTTGTTTTATTTTGGGGGAGGAGAAGTTGGGTGAGATCTGGAGACATGATGTGAAAGACACAAGGAATAAATAAAGTTAAAAAAATACCCATGAACCTTTTGGAAATAAAAAAAAACCAGCCACCTCTGTAATCTCACATTCTAAAAATAGGCTTGACTTTTTGGATTTTTGCTCAATAAAATACATGTTCACTGAAGGCAGAGAAGAACATTTCCAGTATCAATTTGAGACTTGTGGGAAATAGAGAGGAGTTTCACTGTGTGCGGAAGGGTATTGTGACTGCCACATGGACTGACTTTTGAGTGTGGTGGGGATGAGGAGGAGGGAAGGGTGAGTACTGTCACAGTCATTTAAGCAAACCCTTACTCAGATCTGATACCAAATGTAAAGGCTGCAGTAGGTAGACACAGTTCATATCCCCATGTATGCTGTGGTCATGGAGGCCATCGGTGAGGTCCTATGGTTTCTGAGTAATTACTGAATCATTTCTTTACGGTAATGAAACCTTACAGTGGTGGTGTTTGTCAAGGAGCCTGGCCATATAGCAGCATTCTGTATCCTCTAGGGTAGCCTTGAAAGGTCTTACTTTCCCCTGGTAAGGTTGGTCCCTTTCAAGGGAACATGCTGCCACTGGGTGATCCGTGGAGCTCTGCTATGGTGGCCAGCCACCCTTCAGGAACACCTGGTGAGTGGCACCTGCTGGTCCCAGCATTACGGCTCTTCTCTCCATCTTTGGAACCATGGCTGTGAGAAAAGAGCCCGCAAAGGAGCAGGGTGTGTGGCTGAAGGCCCACATGCAGGTTCCCTGTTTTTTCTCAGGACATTTTCCTATCATCCCAAGTTATTTTTGGTCCATGGCCAAAAAGCCCATCCTTGGCTGGATTCAGACTTCTGCCCTTTCTGCCCAATCAAACCACTTATCATCATCATCTCTAAAGTGACCCCTACATGTCCCACCTTATCTATTGCAGAAAAAAGAGCCACTGTTGTGGTATTGTGTTCCCCAAAATATTGTGCATGCTAATAAACTTATCTGGGGTCAGAGAAGAGAACAGCCACAATATTAAACATAGAGGATAGGCACATGCCTTTAATCCTAGCATTCCAGAGGCAGAAATCCCTCTGGATCTCTGTGAGTTCAAGGCCACATTGGAAACAGCCAGGCATGGTGACTCATGCCTTTAATCCCAGAAAGTGAGCCTTTAATCCCAGGTAGTGAGGCAGAAAGCAGAAAGATATATAAGGTGTGAGGACCAGAAACTAGAAGCTTTTAGCTGGTTAAGCATTCAGGCTTTCGAGAAGCAGTTCAGCTGAGATTCATTTGGATAAGGTCTCAGAGGCTTCCAGTCTGAGGGAACAGGATCAGCTGAGGAACTGGTGAGGTGAGGTAGCTGTGGCTTGTTCTGCTTCTCTGATCTTCCAGCGTTCACCCCAATAATTGGCCTCAGGTTTGATTTTATTAACAAGTACCTTTAAGATTCATGCTACAAGCCACTACAAAAGAGATGTCATTGAATCACATCCTGTATCCCAGAAGGACTTCTGTGCCTTTTCTATGTCACTCTGAGTCCCTTTTAGACAGCCACATGCCTCTTTGATGCTAACAGACAAGATCAAGGTTCTTAGAAAGCAATGAAGTGAGACCTGCCTTTTGTCTGGATCAGGGGAGTGGGGGAAGCCTATGGGTGAGCTTACATGCCCCTAGAGCAAGGCATCTGTGCACTGTGCATCTCAGTACCAAACCCTTGCTCAAGTGCAGGCAAGAATCCCTGTCAGAGTACAAGCATAACAGTAGCCATTTCGGCTATACTGAGTGCTTTGTTCTGGAGGCATCCATCTGCAGCGCAATCCTAGCTCAGCCGTGTTACCTGTGTAACCTTACACAAGTTGCTTTTCTGAGCTCCAGTGTCCATGTCTGGAAATGGAATCCAAATACTAATGTTTTTTGCAGGACTGATAGACTTTCTGAACTCAACATTTTAGGCACACATTATCCCTAGTGTCGCTGTTCTGACATTATGGCTTATACATTTCATGTAAAATCCAGGGCAGCCATGATGTCTGTGGCCAGGGGAGCATTCCGTGGGGTTGAGGCTTCAGTGTCATTATGATTTCTTTTTATTCAAGGGGACAGATAAATACTTGATTTGAAAAGGAAGAATTTCTGAGTTGTAAATTAAGTGAGTATAATATATACAGTGGGTGTTCTCTTTCCTCATAGAATTGTAGGGTTTTCTAAGACCTTTAAAAGGCCATAATTAGACTCTGTGCAAAGGTACCCTCTCCATGTGTGGTTTACCTATGAGCTATATAATTTCATGGTGGTAAATTAAAGTATAATTTCATCCCCAGATTCAATAGTTGTGATTTTTAAATAGATAAAGAGAAAGCCTTAGACCTAGGTTTGCTCTGGAAGATTCTGCCTTGTTTTGACATATGTTAGATGGAAGACACTTGCGCTCTTACATTGGGAAGCCCAGTAATATCATTCCAGTGCACAAGGGAGCAGGTCATATCTTTTATTACAGAGCAGAGAGGCTTTAAAGCCTTTTTGAAGGTTGCAATTAGACTCCAAGCAAAGGTTTCTTCCCTCTTCATAAATCACATGCATGGACTATATAATTTAATGGAGGTAAATTGAGATGAATTGTTCAAAGACCCAACCACTCCCTTCCCAAATGTTCTGAGCTTTAAGATTTTTTTAGACAGGAGCTGAACAGCCAGTCAGATCTTTGCTCTTTGTCCATGACAAGGGCTGTGGGCTGTGGTAGGATGCTGTAGAAGCCTACACACTTGCCTTTAGATGGAGGGGGCTGTCATCTGGAAGTGTAAATAGATATTTTTTTTTCTGCTTGCATCTGAATGATGCTCAACACCTTCAACCACTTCACTCTCTGACTTCTAGAAGGAGCTGGAAGGGGATTACCAATCATACAGAGGAATCTCTTCCTTGTCCCTCTTGTACATGTAGAGACACGGCATAAGAAGTAAAGAATTTGCTCAAAGTCTCCTAGCACATGCAGCAGACTTCTATTCCTGCCCCCTGCCAGCTTCGACCTCCACTTCTCCCACAGAAAAAGAACCTCTAGTTCATGGTTGGATGTACAGTTGTCATGAACACAGACTTGAATTCCAGTCTTTTTTTGCAGTTCTCCAAGAGACTGAGTTCTAGCTGACCACAGACAAGCAACAGTATCCTGAATAGCTTCTGGAAATAATCTTTTGTCCTTGTTTCTGCATTCTGGCTGGGATGTGGAAGTGATTCATTGCCTCAATAATGACATGTAACCAGTAACTGTAAAAGTTCAATGTCTTATGAGCATGCTTGTTTCCGGCTACATCTATGTTTGAGGGGGTTAGCTAGGCCTGATCGCATTTGTATCAAGTTGGCTTTCTACTGGGTGATGCAAAGTCCCTGTGGCTGGGCCAGTGAAGGTGGCTTCCTGTGCTTTATCTGTCCCTGTTTCTCTGTAGGATAGCCCATGGTGATGGAAGAGGCCACAAGTGATAAGTGCAAGCATACAAGTAACTTTTCTTGCCTTCCCTGTGCCATTTGGCTAATATCCTATTGGCCAAAGTCATGTGGCCAGGCCCCAAGATAGACTAGGATAGGAGATGCTTCCCTGTTAAATGGCAAAAGCTTGAGAAAACGGTGGGATGGGAATGGAGGCCCAAATGGATCCAATCTATCAAAGGTGGATGACTGAATGGAAGGATAGACAGAAAGAGAGCTGAAAAATAAGAAAGTTCTGCTGGTTGTGTCCAATAGAAGGGATAAAGAAGCAGTTTCTGGTCTCTGGTGTGTATGGGATATCTGAGGCTATCTGGAATTGGAGGTTGTCTTTGGCACCAAAGGGAAAGCTTAGAGTTGTGTAGTTCCGGGCTGTGGACTGTGTGGGTTATGATCTGCTCCTTCCCTGAAGAAGGCCTTCACTTCTGAGTCATTGTGAAAACTTTCACAAACTTTACCCCATGACTGGAAAGAATGCATTTTAGAAATGAGAACCCTTTAGAGGCTTTGTGTTCATAACACACAGTCATACTGTGCCCTGAGAACTGAACCAGGATGCCAAAGACAGGTATGATAGTTGTGCCCCTGTTATGTCATATAAACACATGACTACAGCATCAGAGATATAGGACTCTTCTAGGCAGTTCATAGACCCTCTAGAACCTGTTAGATAAAGGAAAGGCTGAAAAATGAGTTAATTTTTTTTTAGACTTCATGGATTTTTGAGTTTCTGTTTATACACCACACACACACACACACACACACACACACACACACACACACACACACACACTCACACACACACACATCTTTTTTTTGTCGTGATAAGGATTGAACCTAGGGCCTCACTCATGCATTGATCTTCAGCTCCAGCTCCTGATAATATATATTTTAAAGAGGATAAAGACTTTTCTAGTGACAATACATGTAAGAACTCAGTGTTCTATTACATATATTGAAGATCCTGCAATGTTAATTGTTTCAAATGTCCTCACAATAATTCTTTTACATCCATAGAAGTCGTATACTGATGGCACTGTGAAAATTCAAGCTGCGGAATGACAGCTGGTGTAGAAGTGAAAGGAAAACATTTTTCATGTGAAAGTTGATGATGATAATCCACATTGTTGTGTAACTGATGCAAGAGTGCTGAGGACAACCCAGATTTCCTCCAAGATGTGCAAACGACTTGCATTTGTTTTGGTGATGTTAAGACTCACAGCCCATTGGATCTCTTTCCTTCTGTGGCAGAAGTAGGAGTGATTCTGGCCCATTTCCCAGAACCTTAAACACCAAATAAAAGCATTGTTAGCTCACTTGCTTCAAGTTCATTGCTATGTTCCTTTAGCAGAACAATAGTATTTGGTTTATCCCGACATCCGTGGTCCAACTAGCCTCATATTCCTGGATACCCGAGCAGTGCCAGGCATGTGTTCTGTTGGGTGGAGTGGACCTTGAATCAAATCAGGTAGTGATCGGTTGCTCACACAACATTTGTGCTGCTTTTGCACTAGTGTATCATACAGGCAGGTCATCGTTGTAGATTAAAGGGTTTGCAGCAGGGTTGGTGATTACCTTTCTCCTCTGGTAGACAATATTCAGTAGGAGTGAACGCTCTAGTTAGGTACCCGCTTGACTTCTCTGTGTTCAAATGGGTTATCTCACTCAGGACTTTTATCCCTAATTCATTTACCTGTGATTTTCAAGATTTCTTCTAACCGCAGAATAATATTACATTGTGTAAATGTACCGCATTTTTTTTTTGTTTATTTATGGATGGACAATTAGGCTATTTCCAGTTTCTGGCTACTATGAATAGAGCAGCAAAAAACGTGGTTGAGCAAGTGTCTCTGTAGTAGGACATAGAGTTCTTTGGATATATGCCCAAGAGCAGTTGTGCTGGCTAGTTTTATGTCAACTTGACACAAGCTGGAGTCACCAGAGAGGAAGGAGCCTCAATTGAGAATATGTCTTCATAAGATTGGGCTGTAGGCAAGCCTGTAGGGAATTTTCTTAGTGATTGATGAGGGAGGACCCAACCCATTGTGGGTGGGGATACTCCTAGGATGGTAGTCCTGGCTTCTATAAGAAATCAGGCTGAACAAGGCAGGAGGAGCAAGCCAATAAGCAGCACTCACCCATGGCTTCTGCGTTAGCACTTACTTCCAGGTTCCTGCTCTGTTTGAGTTCCTGTCTTGGCATCCTTTGATGATAAACAGTGATATGAAGGTGTAAGATCAATAAACTCTTTCCTCTTCAACTTGTTTTTGGTCATAGTGTTTCATCACAGCAATAGTAACCCCAGTAAAGACAGTGGTACAGATGGGTCTTGAGGTAGTCTATTCCCAGCTTCATAAGGATTTTCATAGTGGCTGTACAAGTTTGCATCCCCACCAGCAATGGATGATTGTTCCCCTAACCCCACATCTTCACCATCATGAGGTAGGTGCCATTTGTTTTATTGATCTTGACCATTTTGACTGGTATAAGATGGAATCTCAAAGTAGTTTTGATTTCCCTGATAACTAAGGATGTTGAACATTTCTTTAAGCGTTTCTCAGCCATTTGCTTTTCATCTTTTGAGAATTCTCTGTTCTCAATTATTTGTTTAGCTTGATGTCTAGTTTTCTTAGTTCTTTTTATATTTTAGATATTAACCTTCTCTCAGATGTGTAATTGGTAAAGATCTTTTCCCATACTGTAGCCTGTCACTTTGTCCAGATGATGGGGACCTTTTCCATACAGAAGCTTTTCAATTTAATGAGGTCCCATTTATTAATTGCTGGTCTTAGTGCCTGTTCTGTAAGCGTCCTGTTCAGAAAGTCTTTTCCTGTACCGATGAGTTCAAGACTATTCCTCACTTTTTCTCCTGTCAGATTCAGTATCTGACCTTATGTCGAGGTCCTTGATCCATTTGGAATTGAGTTTTATGCAGCCTATGAAATCTATCACATTTCTTTTATATGCAGCCATCCAGTTTAACAATCACTATTTGTTGAAGATGCTATCCTTTTTCCAGTGTGTATTTCCAGATTCATTATCAAAAATCAGGTGTCATAGGTGTGCAGACTTATGTCTGGGTCTTCCATTTGATTCCAATTGTCAATGTGGTTGTTTTTATGTCAATACCATGATCTGTTTTATTACTATAGTTCTATATTACAATTTGAGATCAGGGATGACTATACCACTAACATTTCTTTTATTTTTCAGGATTGTTTTAGCTTTCAAGGTTTTTTTTTTTGTGTTTCCATATGAAGCTGAAAATTATCCTTTCAGTTTTTGTGAAGCATTGTGTTGGAATTTTGATGGGGATATATATTTTGGTTTTGGTTTTTTCGAGACAGGGTTTCTCTGTGTAGTTTTGGTGCCTGTCCTGGATCTCACTCTGTAGCCCAGGCTGGCCTCGAATTCACAGAGATCTGCCTGGCTCTGCCTCCCGAGTGCTGGGATTAAAGGCATGTGCCACCACAGCCCAGTGCATCTTCTGATATTTTTAATTTCTTTCTTCAATGTCTTAAAGTTTTTATTACACAAGTCTTTCACTTGCTTGGTTAGAGTTATTCCAAGGTATTTTTTGAGGCTATTGTGAAAGGTGCTATTTCCCTGATTTCTCAATATGTTTGCCATTTGTATATAGGAAGGACATTGATTTTTTTGTGTGTTAATTCTGTAGTTTTCCCTTTTTCTGAAAGGGTTTATCAGCTGTAGAAGTTTCATGGCAGTGGTTTTAGGGTCACTTATTTTTACAACTGTGTCATCTGCAGAAAAAGATACTTGGACTTCTTCCCTCGCTAGTTGTATCCCCTCTCTCTCCTTCAGTTGTCTTACTGCTCTAGCAAACTAAGACTCAGTACTATATTGTATAGGTATGGAGGGAGTGGACTTCTTTGTCTTGTTCCCGATTTTAGTGGAGTGCTTTGAGTTTCTCTCCATTTAGCTTGATGTTGGCTGTGGGCTTGCTGTAAATCACCCTTATTATGTTGAGGTATGTCCCTTGTATCCTAAGTCTCTCCAGAATTTCATCATGAAGGGATGTTGGATTTTGTCAAAGGCTGTTTCCGTATCAAATGAGATGATCATGTCACCTTCATTTTTGAGACAAACTTTCTCACTGAATCTGAAGCTCACAATTTGGCTTGACCAGCAGGCTTGGTGGGTACACCTGTCTCTGCCCCTACCCAGTGTTGGGGTGACGACAAGGGCAGACCACTGACATCTGCTTTTACATGGACACTGGGTACCGAAAAGTCAATTCTTCATGCTTGCATGATAAGCACTTCTTTCTGAACTGGGCCATTGCTTCAGTTCTCCCATGTTCCTATTGGTAGGATGAAGATGACAACCTCGCCCTGTCCTCTGGGAGGCGCCCTGGGTGCTGGGTATATAGTGAGTCTTCAGAGATCCCCAAGTCCCATAGGCTTGGCTTTGGATTCTCTTTTGGATTTCTTTGCTGCTGTGACATATATATGTAGTTGTTACTCCAGGGGCTTGTGTGGGGAAAGGTCCTAGTCTCTAGAACAAGCTTATAGCCAGATGCTGAACAGAATAGATGCACAGTTATATCTGAATATAGCTCTCCTCACTGCAAAGCCATCTTTCCCTCATGCCCTATAAGAAATGGTGCAGGCACCCAGAGGTTGCATAGTCCAGAGATCTAGGATAGAACCAAATACAATTGGAAAAAAATCAATGTAATGATGCCTAATGATATTCTACTATACTCATAGATTGGTACCTAACCCAGTTTCATCAGAGAGGCTTTATCCAGCAACTGATGGAAACAAATGCAAAGACCCATAGCCAAACATTAGGTGGAGCTCGGGGAATCCTGTGGGTGAGGGGGATGAAGGATTATAGGAGCCAGAGGGGTCAAGAACATCACAAGAAAACTCACTGAAATAACTAATATGGCTCATAGGGGTTCAGAGACTGAACCAACAACCAGGGAGCCTGCATGGGGCTGACCTAGGCCTTCTGTCTATATGTTACAGTTTGTAGCTTGGTCTTCTTGTGGGACTCCTAACAGTGGAGGCAGGGGCTGTCTCTGACTCTCTTGCTTGCTTTTGGGACCCTATTTCTCATACAGGGGTGCCTTGTCCAGTCTTAATATGAGGGGAGGTGCTTATTCTTACTGCAAGTTGATATGCCATGTGTGACCGATACCCGTGGGAGGCCTGCCTTTTTTCTGAAGAGAAACAGAAGAGGAGGAGTGGATGGGGGGTCAGAGGGGAGGTGGAGAAGGGACTGGGAGAAGAGGAGGGAGGGGAAACTGTGGTCAGTATGTAAAATAGTAACAACAAAAACAACAAAATAAAAACCATTAAACATGGTCCTGGCCTAGGAGAAGAAAACTGCAGTGCTTAAGACTCCCAGGGAATGTGACTCTTAGGCTCTACACTGTGCACAGCTCTGCAGCCTGAAGACTTGTGTGATGTTCTCGTTTGTCCTTTGGTAGGCATAATCTCTTATTCTCATTGCTGGTTGTTGACGCTGACTTGACTGCCTGTAGTCCAAATCATCCTGGATTTTCTCCATGCCAGGTAGTGATTTCCCTTGGCAGCAAGCCCTTTTGTCCAGGCTCATAAGAGACTGATGTGTAAACTACATGTGACAGTGTCAATTTACAATCTATGAATTAAATAGAAAGTCTACTTGCTTGTGCCTGTGCCCCAGGAGCCCTGGGCTTCCCTGCTTGCCAGCCTCTGTGTGTTTTGTAGTTCGCTCCCAGAAAAGGGAAAGGACTCATTTCCATTTAGTGGTCTGAGGGTGAGAATTGGAAAAGAAAAAGAAAAGAAAAGAAAACACAACAAAGCCTACAGCTTTTACTACCTAGGGCCTCTTCTGAACTTTCTGCTGAGAAAGACTAGGGGCCTCCCCCGCACTTGGAAAGTGGCAGAGCATGGGACATGGTTATGCAGCAGAGACACAGTCATATCAAGAATCGGAAGATGCACAGAGCCCAGCCCCGGGCTGCATGAAGGTCACCCTGACTTGAGATGCTGGGACACCAGCTCAGTGTCTTCTTTTGTGGGTTCCCTGTGCTGAGGTTACAGTTTGTGAGGCGCTTTCCAACTGCTGTCTGGCCAACTCTGCCCACCACCTCTGCCCTGCTTTGGAGTCACTCCTGAGGAGTTGACTCTTGTATTAGCTTTTCGTTCATTTTATTTCTGCTGTTTTACGATTCCTTGGGGCTAGCTTGGCACAAGGAAGGGAACTGTGACCTGAGACTTGAGCTCTCTAAAACTAGGACCCTAGATCAGAACTCTGTCAAGATGAAGTGGATCTGAGTCAGAAGGAAGCCTGTAACTTATTGTGGGTAAGAAGCAAATATCTATATATCTATCCATCTATCTATCTATCTATCTATCTATCTATCTATCTATCTATCTATATGTATGGGTATATAAATGTGTACCTATGTGTGTATATGTCTCTATATATCTGTATGCATATATGCACATATATCTACATGTATACACAACCACATATATAAATTTGTATATATATACACACACATAAGTGCCTGTATGTATAGTTCACACATATATGTATACACATCTACATATATTTATATACATGTATTTGCATACACACTCACATAGAAGTATATCTATATGTGTACATCACACACACACACACACACACACACACACACACACACATATATATATATATATATATACATACACATAGCTATCTCTATGTATGCATGTGTATATGCTGCATCCCCATAGCTGAATGAAAGTAGAATGACTCATCTTTCCCTGAGAATGCTGAAGGTAAATGACTTCTGTTCCATGCTGTGGGACAGGCCTTCTCTGTGAATTGGCCCACTGAAACCCTGATACACACAGGGAAAGAGTCATCACTTCTTCCCCATCCTTTTTCTGGAGCTCATTGGTTAGATAGTCTAGCCAAAATGGTGAGGTCCAGATTCATCGAGAGACCGTTTCCACACACATGAACACACACACATGCATACAACATACACACAAATACAGAGAGATAAAACTATCTTTGACATGCATTGATTTTGATGAGTCTATATTTAGAATTTATTCTTTAGTAATTTTTAGCTCACTATAGCACAAATATTGCTGGCACTCTCAGTGGATGAAGGGTAGCCGGTTGTCATAGCAACTTTCCTCCATCCTTCCAGCCCAAGAGCTGTGTTGTGGTCCCATCTATTTCCTTTGTGGATTCTGTTGTCATAGCTCTGGACTCTTGGGTTTCTCTGCTTTCCCCAAAGGAAGCCATTCTCCAGTGCCCTGCCTCTGAGGGATCCGAGAAGCTCTGGTCATCGCCCTGTGTGTTCAGATTCACTCCATCAGGATGAGGGTGGTGAATCTGCTGTTGCAGAGCAGCGAGGGAGGGCTGTGTTGGTGGTGGTGTCTGAGGATGTCAATCCACAGTCATTTCAGGTACCAGCAGAGGAGGCCACGCATAGTGATGGTTGCTATGCTTGCTTTCTGCTCACTCATTGTAGTTCAGCTCCCTCAGCTCCATCCCTCAATGTGGCCCAAGGCTGGCGGAACCTTCTATGACTAAAAGAAAAAACCCAGGCTTAGGGAGGGACCCAGTCAGAGTAGAATGTAAGGGGTCTCTGATTTCCAGAGAAGTTGGGGGCGCTTTCTAAGGCTCCCATCTTCCCTGAATTGAATGAACTCCAGAACTCTCCTCCCTTATCCAAATGCTTTCGATCAGCAGTGTTTCAGACTGGGGATTCCTTCATATTGGATTGTTTGCATAGACTTTGCTGTGTGAACATCCCTCAGCTATCTGAAGTCTGGAATCTAAAATTCTACAAAATTTCAAACTCGTGAGGGTCATGGTAGAACTCAAGAAGTTTCAGGCTTTGGAACGTTTGGATTTTTGGATTAGGAGTTCACATCCCATGTCATAAGACGTAGGACAGAGCATCAGCTACAAAATACTATAAGGTTCCTGAGTTTCAAGGGCATCTAAAAAAACAAAATAAAACAAAAACCCTCTGCTGTTTTGAACACTTACCACATTCTAGATGCTTTGGTAAAGCTCTTTACATTGGCTACTCACTTCATCCAGCATATTCTGGACATGAAGTGGAAATAATTTTTTCATACAATATATTCTGATCATGGTTTCCCCTCTCCCACCTCCCAGATCCTTCCCACCTCCCCAACCAACCAACTCCATGATTTTATTTCTCTTTTAAAAAAACAGGCAAGCAAACTGATGGGGGAAATGTCTTTCTGTACACTGTGAATATGTGTTGCTCTGATTGGTTGATAAATAAAGTCGTTTGGCCTATGGCAAGGCAGCTTAGAGGCAGGTGGGAAATTCAAAGAGAGAGACAGGAAGAAGGCTAGGGGGAGATGCCAGCAAGCCACCCAAGGAGCAACATGTAGTGAGATGCAGGTAAAGCCATGAAACATGTGGTGTTACATAGATTAATAGTTATGGGCTAATTTAAGATATAAGAGCTAGCTAGCAAAAGGCTTGAGCCATGGCCATGCAGTTATAATCAATATAAGCCTCTGTGTGATTACTTGGGGGATGTGAGTGGGGGAGATTTGTCCTGATTGCCAGCAGGCCGGGACACAGGAAAACTTCCACCTACAGCAAACAAACAAACAAATACAAAATGATTTCTTTCTTTCTCTTAGAAAAAAAACAGGCAAACAAACAACTCTCCAAACCAGGATAAACAAACAAACAAACAACAAAAAAGAAAAAGCACAAGAAACACACATATACACAGATATACATATACACAAAAACAAAACTCGTAAAGACACAGAATTGGAAACCATACTATACAGACCAAAGACCAGTAAGACAAAAATTGCCCAAAACAAAGCAATAGGAGCCAAAAAATCTATAGAATACCCTAGAGTTCGTTTTGTGTTTACCATCTACTTCTGTGTGTGGAACCCACCCTTAAGTGTGGTTTGTACACCCAGTGAGACTCCCTTGGAGAGATTAATTTTTCCTTTGCAAGTGGTTGTCAGTTGGAGTCAGCTTCTTGGTTAGGAATGGGAGATGGTGTCCACTTCTCCCTCTGAGCACTGGGACCCCATCTGGCTTAGATCTGTGTAGACCTTGTATACGCTATCACGGTCTCTGTGAGTTCATATGTCTGTCGGACCTGTTTTGCCTGGAAGGCATTGTTTCCTTGGTGTCTTCCACCTCCTCTAGCTCTTACAATCTTTCTGTCTCCTTGTCCACAAAGTTTCCTGAGCTCTGAAGGGAGAGGTTTGATGGAGATAATCGGTTTATAACTGGCTGTTCCAAGGTCTCTCATTCTCTGCACATTGTCCAGTTGTGGCTCTCTGAATTTGTTCCCATAAACTCCAGGAGGAAGCTTCTTTGAAGATGGCTGAGGAAGACACTGATCTCTGGGTATGTTGCTACGAGTCATTATATTGCTATATTTCTTTAGCAGAACAACAGTGTTTGGTTTTCCCGCAGGTCCGTGGCCTATCTAGTCCCAGGTTCTTGACCTCCTGAGCAGTGTCAGGTATGGGATGTATCTCATGGAGCGGCCCTTAAATCCAATCAATAGTTACTCACACAACTTGTGTACCACTATTGCACCAGCATATCACGACATAGTTCCACCACTGAACTATATCCCATGGGAGTCATCTGTCTCTTCCTACTATGTGATGCCAGATATTAAACTCAGGTTATCAGTGTTGGAAGGAGGTTCTCCTGCCTGCTGAGCCATCCTGCAAATTCCCAAACAGACTTTTGACAACCACTTGTATTTCTGTAATAGTAGTTGAAATTTTTAGAATCCCCAAGACTCATCACCTATCCCTCCCATGGGAGGGCAGGGCACTTGATTCTTAGTGGAATCCACCCAGCAGTGCTTTCTTCTCTTAAACTCCCCACCCACCCTGCCAAACAGGCTCTTATTATCATTGAAGCCTCACAAATGGGAAAGCAGGGCTTAGGAAACTTTAGTATTTTGTCTGAGACAAAGTTCACTCAGATGGCTAGAGGCAGGAGCAGGGATTGAGCCCAGTTCTGCATGATTTGGAACCCACACCCAGACTCACTGTTTTTTTGTGTGTCGTTGGAGTGGCAAGGGAAAGTATAGATGAGGGTGAGTGTGGTGGTCTGACTGGGAATGGTTCCCATAGGCTCATGTATGTCATTAGGGAGTGGTAGTGCTACTTGACAGGAATTGGGAGGTGTGTCCTTTTTGGAAGAAGTGTGTCACTGGGGGTGGGCACTGGGTTTCAAAAGCTCAAGTCAGGCCCAGTGTCTCTCTCTTCCTGCTGCCTGCAGATCCAGATGTAGAACTTTCAAGCTACTTCTCCAGCCCCATGTCTGCCTGCAAGCTGCCATGCTTCCTGCCAAGATGACAACGGACTAAACCTCTGACATTGTAAGCAAGCCCCAATTAAATGCTTTTCTTTATAAAGGTTGCTGGCCATGGTATCTCTTCACTAAGACAGTGAGGTAGGGCACTTTGGTCCCCAAATCCATTGAGACATTGTCTTGCCCATTGGAGAGCCAACGGGCAGTCTGGTAGGATGTTTCATGTAGGTTTGACGGTCAAGGTGAAGGGTGTGTCTAGAACTTCAGTCATCAGGAAAGGGGTATGTATTAGGGCTGCTAAACCTGTAAAGAGGATGAAAGGATGGTCTGTGTGGGCAGGTTTGTGTCTCTGTTTTCGTGTGGGGTGTTTCCCATTTTCCCAGTATTCAAGGGTTAAAAATATTTACACTTTGAGTTCATTGAAAGATGCATGTTTCTTCACTTTAAACAGAGGAGGTGCAGGGTAGAGCAGCACACTGAACTGCTGAGGATCTCATGGCTGCCTTGTTCCCAGGCTACTGGCACTGAGCCAATCCACTTGTTGCCTTTGCCCTGGCATTCCTCCTAGGGTGCTCTCTCTTGCAAGCGGTACTTACCGACTTACCTCAGTTCCAGAGTCTGGGGAAGTCCACGCTGGTCCAGACCTGAGCAAACTCAGTTTTAGAGACTAAGAAGCTTGGCTTGCCTGTGTGCTCTGGGTCCACTGGCTTCTGTTTCCCAGATCTCATTCCTTCTCAGTATCTCATGTGACCAGGCTCTTTCCTCAGGTGCTAAGAGGATGCTGCCTAGGGTACTATTCTTCTTCTCCATGCTTGTTCCACAGATCAGCTGGGCCAGCTCAGACTCAGCACTTCAAGATGTTACACCCTGTGGGTCCCTGGGTTCTCTCAACTCCTGATGAGGATCTTGCTGTGGCTTTGGCTCCATCATTTCCCACTTATTCAGGAAGAGGATGACTCTGGGGGCCTCCCAAGAGAATAAAATCCTCTCTGCTTTCTGGTCAAATTTGAGGTCTGTCTTTCCTCTTAAATTATAATCTATTAAAAGACCTTGTAAGATGCAAAAAGATCCCCAAACAATATTATTATATGCAGCCTTTTTTGGGGGAGAACATGCTTTCTTACTAAAGTAAGACTCACGCATTTCCTCCTTTTATTTGCCCTGCAGGAGTGGGGAAGATAAATGGAGCTGTAGAGAAAAGCCGTCCAATCTGGTCCCAGGTCTCCCCACTCCATTCATGAGCTGAGCTCCTAACAATGAGTCAGACGGAAGAGCCATGTTTCTTACTTAAGGAATTGTCTCTATTTCTGTGACCAAACCCCTTCCTCCCCCTCACACAGTTATCCATTTCAAAAGCCCATTTGAGGAAAAGTGCATTATTCACCACCGGCAGAGTTCTGGACACTGGCACCAGGGGGAGAGATTGCTCTCTTTGTCTTATCAGAATCTATTGCTTTTACCCAGTGTCATCTCTTCCCATCCAGACCCCTCTGTGATCACAGGAAGTGTGGTTCTTTTACGGGACATCCAACTAGGAGCAGGATCGTACTAGCTACGAGGGTTGCTGCGAAGTTCGGGACTTCATCCTCATCATCTCTGCTTCCCAGCTGCACAGGGGAGATATCTTCTTCTTCTTTATGAGATGTCACACCCTTTCTCTATTCTTGACTGATTTCTGGAGGTTTGCAGAGACGCTTAAGAGTCTATTTTCTTACTCCCCTAGGGGTGTCTCCTTGAGGCAAGTTGATGTGGTTGAAAGAGGTGAAGAGTTGGTCAGAAATGACTGGCCTAGGCGCCAGGAAAAGCACCAGCTAACACTCACTCTGCCTACACAATCAGAAGCTGGCTCTTCCTGGTTTGGGCTAGCCAGCTGGGGCTTTGCAGCTCAAAACTAAAGGTGGCTTTTTTGTCCTTATGAAGCTACAAGAGTCAGAGAAATATCACTTTCACAGTCCCTGCCTTTTTCAACAGCACTCAAATTATTCTTTGTTAGAGTTCTCTCTTGTGTAACAAACACCTCCAAAACTGGCATCATAGGCTTCGAGGAGGAGCCTCTTCACACCTCAGTGGGGGTAGACAGTATTATTAACAAATGGGGGAGCTATGAATGCTCTCCCTAGCTTAAGATATGAACCTGATTGCAAAAAGTGGTGAGGCAATAACTTTCAAAAGGTACAAGACCCGAAGAATGTGCTACGTGGGTGACCCAATCTAACCTGACACTCAACATTTCTAGTACTTCAGGAATTCCCATGACTCTCTTTCCTATTCCATTCTCCTCCACATAGCCACCCCACAAGACCAGGCGGCAAACTCTTGAAGGAGGTCTTTATCATTCCTGCTCATCTCTTAACCTATCACTGCACCAGCATGTATATGCCCACAAGCATTGCTTTGCAGTATTTTAAACTATCTCATGTCATAAGTATGATTTAATTTCCCTCCTTTTTGATATTTCATTGAACATGGTATTTTACGCATGGGTGCCCTTGTCCAACCATTTTTAAAGTATCTAGTCATTCATTGTGGAGCAACATCACTAATTATTCATTCTCATGTTGTTGGTACTTGGGTTGTTCATGACATCTTTGAAATTCATTACAGGAGCTCTCTCCACCCCAGGAAGTAGGACATTCAGGCCCCACCCTACTTCAAATGCATCCAGGAACCTTAAAGACTCTTTTAGGCCGAAGGAATTGATTGGCTCTACTCAGCCAATTCTGTCTTACCAGTCCTTACTCCCAGGGGTGACATAGTGATACTGTTTGAAGCTCATTTCACTTGGTCCCTTGTGTCTTCATTCCTTGACACAGTGGCATCACTAGAAGAAGAGCTGAGTCTGTGCATATGAACTGAGGAACTGTGATCCCCTGTCTGCACTACTGATCTCAGGCAAGGGCACCTCCACTGACAATGTCACAGCAATAAAACGCAAGACTCTTGTATCCCAACTCTCTTTGTATCCCAACATCCTTGAGAACCCTGGTCTAGACAGTTATCAGCCACCAATCCAATCCTTTCTACCTGTGAACAAGCAGCAAGAACCAGTAATGGACAGACTGTGTCCTTGATTTATGTGTGCAAGTCTCAATCACTAGAACCTCAAAATGTGACTGTATTTGAAGACAGCATCCTTAAAAAAAGTTGTTTCATGTTGTCCCTTAAGAATATCTGTGTAAGAAGACATTAAGATACAGATAGGATATTGTGGAGACACATGGAGATGACATTAAATCAAAAGAGGCGCACACTCTCACACACATTGATCTCAAGCTTTCAGCCTTCAGAACTGTCAGAGAATAAAGTCCTCTTGAAGCCACTTAATCTGTGGAAGTTTGGTAAGGCAGCTTTAGCAGACTCATGTGGAGGTATGAGGCCTGCAAGGAAGAGATAAAGCTATCCTTACAGGCCAGGGCCAGGGTCAACCACAGAGAGAGCCAAGCACACCAGTAAACCCTCTGTGGGCACTAATAAGATGTTTCTGCATGATGGTCAGACACAAAAGCAATTACGGAACCCATCGTGTGTCTCCTCGTCAGCAGATGCCAATCATGAAACATAATAGAATGTAAGACACTGTTCACCAGAATCAATTTGTCAAGGAGCCCTCTGGGGAAGAAAAAATTAAATTCAATTAAACAGCATAAAGGGAAGACTTGAATAAATGGGGAGATATTCCATGTTCGTGATGGAATATTGCAACATTTTAAAGATGTCAAATCCTTTCAGATTAATTTATAAATTTGTTGAAACTGAATGTGAATTTCAGATGAATGGGTTGAGAAGCTTGATAGACTCATAAATATTTGGGTCTTTTGATTGAGGCAGGGTCTCACTACATAGCTTTGGGTGGTGTGGACCTCACTATGTAGACCAGGCTAGTCTACATAGTGGAGACCCACTTGCCTCTACCCACCAAGTGCTGGGATTAAGGGCATATGCTGGTGGGTCAAGTTTTTAAAAGAGAAAGGATTCATCTCTTTTGGGGGGAATAAAAGGGGTGCTTTATTGCTGAGGAGAGTAGCTGATAGGTAGACGTAGAAGAATTTACAGGGAAGATAACAGTTGCCAGATCATTCTAGAAATTACATCTTAAACAGGATATTGAGAAGAAAATGGTTTTAACCACAAATTTTGAAAATTAGACACATTTATCTGGGACTGTGCTCTTGGCAGGTGCCACAGAGGTCACCTGCCAAGACTTGAAGGCATAGGAGAGGCAGATACATCCAGATAGAAGGTTGTTTTGGACACCCTTTCCCTCATTTTGTTTTATAAACATGTTCACTTGAAATAAAGATCGAGAGAAAATTTCAAAATGTGAAAATTGCTTGGATTTCATGTTCCAACTGGCATAGGGATGGAACTGGGTATTCAGGACATGATGTAAAGAAGAGTACCTTCCCGGATTGCTGTGGGAAACCACAGGGAGTGTTTTAGGTAGGCTCGGGATGAAATGGGAATGTCTATTAGATATGGGGTGGCGGTGAAGTTCCAGGAGATAAATAGTCTGTACTAGAGAAATGAACTGATATGTTTTTGATGTATTTGGGGCCACTGGGTAGGTCTTATACATTGCTAATGTTACCAAATCAAGGAAGGGCAGGAGGTGGGACCCGCCTCCTGGGAGTAGGGTTGGTGGGAAAAGATGATAGGAGAAACACAGTTGCTGGTAGGAAATATTAGCCGAGGTCCCACAGGGGCCAAGGTCCTGAGCATTGTTCATAATGAGACACTGGGGGTTTTCAGTCTCTGTGCGGGAAAGTATGCTTCAGGAGAAAAAGCCTAAAGGCCCAGCTAGCACAGCTCCTGGTGGAGTTGTTGATGGTGCTCTCCCGAATGGACTCACTTTAGAAACTCCATCTCAAGTTTGAACATTTCACACTTGCTTTAGCTTGCTTTCTGTCGCTGTGATAAACATCAGCTGGGGAGAAAAGGGCTTACAGGTCACAGTTCTACATTGTGGGTAGTCGGGGCAGGAACTCAAGCAGGTACTGAAGCAGAAACCATAGAGGAGCACTGCTCATTACTGTCTTATTCTCTGGCTCAATCTCAGTTAGTTTTGTTATATAACCGAGGCCCGTCTACCTAGAGATGGTGCCGCTCACAGTGAGCAGGGCCCTCTCATGTCTAACATCAGTCACGACAATCTCTCACAGACGTGACCAGAATCTGATTAAGGAAATTCTTCAAGTAAGGTTCCCTCCTCCGGGGTGACACTTAGTTGTGTCAAGGTTACAATTAAACTATCTAGCACCACATTCTTCTCGAATCCTTAGATAAGAAAGCATGATTGTTTTATTGTTTTTTGTTTGCTTTTTTTATTTGTTCTTTGTATCTTTCACATCATGCCTCCTGATCCCACCCATCCCCCCCCCAATAAAACGAAATAAAATTTAAGCGAAAGAAGAATTAAAAGGGGAGAAAGGAAATCTCATCATGGGAGCTGCCGTACGACACAGTGAGTCACACAGTAAACCGCTTTATTCATACATTCTTACCTGCAGGCATTCATCCTAAAGAACCATTGGTCTGATCTGAAGAAGTCCCTGCTCTCTGCTACACCCTCGATGCCGGGCCCAGTGTCTCTTCCTGGACATCCTGTTGCTGCTCTGTGTCATGGAGATCCTGCAGCCCTGGACCTGCAGGACCTGCTCCCCATGCTCCAGCAGATCACAGATGGGGTGGATGTTGGGGTGGGCTATCACATAACCCTGGTCCTGGGCTGGGGTAGTTTCAGGGTTGGTCAGCCTGCCAGCTCTCCCCTGTCTTCACCACCAGGCTGAGCTCTCCAGCATTGCCCTGGCTAGTTCACCTCTTGGAGCAATGTACAAGATGTGCAAGGGGCGGGGCCAGTTCTTCTGCTTTCTCACCCTCAGGGTTGGGTGTACCTACACCTTCAGGGCCAGCTCTACTGTGTTGCCCAGGCAAGGTGCAGGGGCCACTCTTCTGAGTGCTGATAAGGGGCAGGGACAGTTCTCTTGCTCTTGTGACCTCAGGGCCAGCTCTTCTACCTGCCTCAGGTGATGATGGGTTGGGGGGATTCTCTCCCCTATCGGTGCTACCACATGACAGATGAGTAATGGGGTCAGCTCTCCCAGGCTCACAACATTGGGTTGGCTCACCCACACCTCCATCAAAAGGGTCAGCTTTACTGTGCTGCCTAGGCGAGGTGCAGGGTCTACTTTCCAGAGTCCTACACCTGTAAGGCGGAGGGTCAGCTTGCTCATCTGTGGCATGTGATGAGGGGCGAAGTGTAAGGGGGGCATCTCTCCCTCACCCACATAGCTGTATTACAGACAAGTAGTGGGGACAGCTCTTCCATGCTCACAACTCCCGGGCTGGCTCACCCACACGTCAGCCAATAGGGTTGGCTCTATTGTGCTGCCGAGGCAAGGTGCAGGACCTGCTCTTCAGAGTGTTGCAGCTGGTTGGGGGCAGGGACAGCTCTCCTGCTCTTATGACATCAGGGTCAGCTCTCCCACCTGCCTGAGGCATTGATGGGGGGGCATCTCCCTCCCCCATGCCACCATATGGCAGATGAGGGGTGGAACTAGGTCTCCCATGCTCATGTTCTCAGGGTTGGCTCCCCTGTGCTCTCGTCAATAGGGTCAGCTCTGTTGTGCTGTCCAGATGAGGTGCGAGGCCCGCTTGCCCAAGTGTTGCAGCTGATAAATGGGTCAGCTCCCTCACCAGCTGAGGACAGTAGGGGCAAGAGGAGGAGGACATCTTTCCTTCATCTCCACCACTGCACGGAAGATGAGAGAGGCCATGGCAGTTATGCCCCTCTCACGCCGTTAGGGCTGGCTCACCTGTGCCTCTGTCTACAGGGTCAACTGTACTGTGCTGCCCAGATGATGAGCAGGATCTCTTCTCCTGAGTGCTGCAGCTGCTGGTGAGGGGTTGGGTCAGGTCCCCCATCTACTGCAGGTGTTGAGGGTGAGGGGAGGAGGGCATCTTTC